>NC_069072.1:21523369-24023369 GCF_025698485.1 Gossypium arboreum
TATAGTTTGTTTAGTGTTATTTTTATGTTTTGTTTTAAAATTTATTTTGTTTATTGTGATATGTTAGTAAGTTTTGTGTTTAGATTAATTATGTGTTTATTGTGAATGTTATGTTTTAAGTTTTTAAATATATTTGAAAGTTTTATGTTAGTAAAACTATTATAAAGTAATTGTTAATTAGTGATAACAACTAAAAATATTTTTGTTATATATATTGTTAGAAATGGAAACATATTTGGTATTGCCTGATGAGATAATAAGTTTAGTACAAAGGGAGAAAGTTGATAAGATGATGAGAGAAGTGCAAGATTACAAAATGAAACCAGAAGAAGACATTGTTCAACATCTTATTACCGTAAATCGAAAGCTGCAAAAAGTGTTGTGGAAGGGTCATGAAATGATTAGAAACAATAAAGTGCAATACTTAACCCTTAGAGGGACATTAATAAAACAAGAGCATCAAATCATTTTAGACGGGTACCATGAACCTATTGGAATCTAGTTATAAACTTCGCGAAGTTTATAATCTCTTATGAAGTAAGGAAAATAGCGAGACAAAGTATAGGTTCACGAAAGTTAATTGGGAAGCAAAATGTGTTGACAAGCCATGGATGGATAAATTAGTTGTTAGGAAATTACTAAGAGAACTTGTATATTCAATACCCGTTATAAAGACTGAAGAGGCAGAAGATCCCGAGGAATTTCCAAATTAGTTTGTAGAAGATGAATATGAAGAGAATCAAGAATTTCTAAATTAGATTGTAAAGAATTTCCCAGATGAAGATACGAGATTGGAGATGGAAGAAAATGTAGAATTGAATTTAAGTGGTTAAATGTAAAGATAAATGTTGTTCATATACAAAATGAGAATTAAAAAAGTATGGGCTTATGAATGAAAAAAATTGTATATTGATTAATTAATTTTGTATTTAAGTAATTTATTTTTTGTTTGAAATTGTTTTGAGAAATTTTGTTTATTTTTTTAACAGATTGAGTATTGAAGATGGATAATCAGTTTTTCGTATGTGTTTATTTCGATGGAATCATCTTGACAACAACCGTTGGATGCATATTTGAATGTCGACAACAAATAGCAATGAGATTTAATAGAAATGTCCCGTTGGATGATATGAAGGGAATGATTAACGCAAAAATTGTTAGATGTTGTGGGAGAAGGATCTTGAAACTTTTCTACAAGTTTCCAGATTCGACAGATCCCATCAAATTCACCGAAATGGAACTTGTAGACGATGAAGATGTGGAGACAATGATAGCTCTTTACTGTGGGAATGGGAGTGACAAAAATGCACCGATTCACTTATTTGCTGAGTTAGCCGATATGGAGCAGAATGAATATCTCACTGCATATGGTGAAGAACATGCAGCTCAAGAACCGTGCATGGTGACTCCAATATCATACGTTGATAGTGAATCGATAATACTTGGGATCGATATCGATCTTAATGTTACACCCGATATTGATATGGTTGGTGATGATGGATACGATAGTAGTGATCCTTGTGATGAAGAGGTCAATAGTGATAGTGATCCCGATGTGGACGATGTCCCTGATGATATTGACGATGAAGACGTGAATGACGAGGAAACATTAACTCGTCTTCGGTAGGGAATCAAATGCGGCGTATTATGAAACACAATAATCCATGGCCGCACATGTCGCTCATAGACCCCGACGCGGCGCATGTAGCTGAGTTCCTAGAGTACCCTGAAATACTTCCTGCTCACCGGCTGGCCGTAAATTCCGAGCATGAGGAGTTGTTGGTAGGCCAGAGATTCAAAAGTAAAGAAGAGTGCGTATTTGTTATTAAGCAATATAGCATGAATATATCAGTGGATTACAAAGTTGCAGTGTCTAAACCGACATTATATATTGGAGAGTATTGGAAGTCGACGGAAGGCTGCAATTGGCGGGTACGAGCTGCATTTATTCAAAAATCACAGATGTGGGAGATACATAAATTTTTGGGCCTCACACATGTACATCAACACGTATGATTGAAGACTATGAAAAACTTGATTCCAAAACTATCTGTATGTTTATCATGCCAATGGTGAAGGACATGCCGACCATTAAAGTTTCGGTACTGATTGCCGCAATGCAAGCACGATTTCAGTATCGAGTACATATTGAAAGGCGTGGATAGCTAAACAGATGGCAATAGAGCAATTGTATAGGGATTTCGATGAGTCATATAACGAGCTACAGGGATGGATAGCCGCTATGCGGGAGTACATACCGGATACTATCATTGAGTTACAGACAGGACCTTATTACAGCCCGGATGACCAATTACAACCAGGAAAAAGAATTTTCCATCGGATGGTCTAGACGTTTGATCTATGTATGCGCCCATTTCCCCATTACAATCCGTTTGTGCAAGTAGATGAGACCTGGCTATATGGAAAATATACACAGATCTTACTTCTTGCGGTTTCTCAACACGGCAACAGGAACGTGCTCCCAATAGCATTTACCATCGTAGATAAGTAGAACATAGAATCGTGGGAATTCATCCTTACCAACCTACAGAGATATGTTATTAGCAACGATAATATTTGCATTATCTCCGATAGAGGGGAAGGATTAATTGCCACCATTAGGCATTCCGGTGTACCATGGAGATCTGTTTACTATATCTTAAAAATCGCGGCTAACTTTCATCGAGATTATAAGAATGCAAACTGGAAGAGACAAGTTGTGAAAATGGGTAAATAATTACCTTATCTTTTCACTATATGTTTTAATGCTTTATGGCAATGCTGTAACTTATCTTTCCTTAATACATATACAGCGCACGAGCTAGAGCCACATATTTTCCGCCAAAGAATGACTCGATTTGAGAGTGACATGGAGGGTTAAACAAACACATCTTTCCGACAGTGGTTGGGTACTACGGTGCCGTGGCAATGGGCTCAAAGTTTTGACGAGAACTTTCGTTACGGTCAAATGGCCAAAAACTTAGTGGAGGGGGTCAACGCTGTGTTGTTGAAAACACGACATCTTTCGATTTCATCTTTCTTTTTGGTTACATTCTACAGGTTGGCTACCTTGATTCCAAGAATGGGTCAGCAACAAGTCAACCAAATGGAGGCGAGACACGTGTTTGTCGAAGATGTCAGGGATGAAATGGTTGCAAACTGTCGGATGGCGAGGTCGATCAATGTAGAAATATATTCACGATGCCATGAAACATTTTGTGTTACAGAGACTATCGGTTGTCGACCCGGTATACCACCTAGGTCCTATGGAGTTGATCTCCAGAACAGACAATATGATTGCAGGAGGTTTCAAACACTTCATTATCCATGTGCGCATGTCGTGGCAGCGTGTGCTAAGGTGAACCTTAATGTTGAACAATTTGTTGATGATGTGTACATACTCGAGCGCACGTTACGTGTTTGGGAAAATGAGTTCTCCGTCCTGCCTGACTTGTTTACGTGGGAGGTGCCTCCGATGACTTTTGAGCTTGTCCCAGATATAAGGCTAAGCAGGAATCCGAGAAGTCGTCCTCAATCATCCAGAATTAGTAATGAGATGGACATTAGGGAGAAATCCGATGGTAAGCGTTGTGGATTATGAAGGTTAGCTGGTCATAATTGAAGTAAATGCCCGTAGCGAAACTATCATGTTGCACAATCGTCACGATCGAGTAGGAATTGAGCCTATGTTGTAATGTATTTAATTTATATAAAAAAATATATTGCAAAGTTTGTTCCAATTAGATTAATGTTGCAATGTATTTAATTTATATTACAAGACTAAGTTTGTTAAGTTTTAGTGTTTTAATGTTCAAAATGTCCAAATTAATCTAATTTACGTTATGGGCAAATTTTGTTACAATTTTCAAAGTTCCAATTAATTTAATTAAATATATACAAAAAAATAAAAACTTTTTAATATCAAAACCCAAGAAACCCCTAAAGTTGATGGTTCGATGGTGTGGTCCTAGGGGTATACCTATGCAGAGGTCGACGTTCATGTTGTGGGTGATTTGCGACGACCAACATCCTCTTCAGTTGCAGGTGAGGGTGTCTGATACATGGAAGAAAAATCATATGGCTCAAATGGCATCGATGAACTTGAGCCCGGAGGAGTGCCATGCTGCAGTAGATACAACCTAGGAGGAGTGGAGTACTGCGGTGGATTTGGGCCGAGGGTAGTGCTGTACTGCGATGGATACGACCTAAAGATATCAAACCCGTAATGGTATCCGCCCCCTGACGAGCCCAGGAAATAGTCATTGCTCGGAAAATCTGGATGATAAGAAGTATCAGCCGAATGTGAATGCGATCGCTCGGACTCAGCCTCTGGCTATGCCTCGATCTCCACCTCTCGCTCAGGCTCAAGATCCGGGTGTGGATCGGGCTCTATATCGGCCATTGGCTCGTATGCCCTAGGTCGCTGCATGTGCGGGGGGACTACAGTCGACTGGCCACTAAGTAAATATGGATTTCCTATACTAAAGTACCATTGCATGTACTCTAACGATGGTTGAAAATCGGAAGACATATCCTTCCGAGGTCTTCGACCCATCCAATTATCCCACACCGCAACATATCTTCGGTGCATAACCCCCAATGGATTCCATGTTTCCCTCTCTTGTTGATGCCGTGAACCTTCCCCACCTCCATTGGTGGATCCGGGATATACTAGATGCAACCAAACTGTTGTAGTACTCGATCCCCGTGGTACCACTCGACTACATTGAAACTGATAATTGGTGCGTTAGTGCATCATAATTGAGAATAAATGTAGACAGACGATGGTATAATAGCCGCAATTTCTGGTCTACGATATGACATCCAAATAAACTGCACGATTAATACCATGGTTAAAATTTCACACGATTTGAGTAAGATATATAAAGTAATTATATGTCACGAATATTGGAATAGCTTACCCCTTCGCCGGCATGTTGTTCAATCATCAAACAATATATCAGGACAGTGTACGACTTCCCAATACCCGGATAAATACTCCATCTACGAAAACAAATTTCAAATAAATATAGTATCGTTAGAATAGTATCATTATAAAGAAACTATCAATTAATAACAAGTTAAATTTTATCACATGTTAACTAGTGGATATACGTATGGTTGGTGACTAACCGATGCCAAGAATGACATCCGATAAAGAGCCCATGACTGCAACAATATAAGGCATCTGCCTATGTCTACGGCATGAGGCTTTGTCGTCCAACAAAGCTCATGATACGACATAGCCAGAATTGCAGAGCCCCAACTATACGAGCAAACATTATGCAAATCAACTAATAGAGGTAAATACTGGAGATGAACCCTGTTGTTGTTCACATCGGGCATCAATACACCCCCTATAATATGCATAACGTATGCTCGAGCTGCATACATCAACTTTTCGTCAGTGGCATTAACTGATAAATGCTCAAAATTTGCTTTCAGCCATGTAAATTTTAAACCCGAAAAATTAGACTCATCATCGCCGAGCGGGGCTCCTAGTAGGATATAACAAAGTGCAGCCAGCTCAGCTATCGTACTTACGCCCGTTACGGCACTCTCGTCGATTGGGAGCCCAAGTTACAGTGCAACATCCTCCAGAGTGACAGTGCACTTCCCACACGACAAATGAAAAGTGTGGGTCTCCGGGCGCCAACGCTCAACCAATGCGGATATTAAATCGTACCACAAATCAAATGTCCGGAAAAATGCTATTGACCTGAATCCAGCTAGCTTCAAGTAGGGAATCAGTCCTGCATCCGAGGAATATCTTAAACCATTCACTTGGCCCCTTAATACGCGGTACGAGCCCTGACAATGTTAAATTGCAGGAAATAGTTATAATAACATAATTTATTTCCGTAAATTACATAGATCTTTTTTTAATGGAACCTGTGAGTAATAAATAACAATATATTACCATATTATTAACTGTGTCAGCTACGCGAGGATCTTTCTTAATCAATGAAGCCATTGCGATGCCTGCAATTTCAAAATAAATTTCGGTTATTAATTTCAATGTTTGATGGATTTTAAATATTTATCAAAATAACTAAATTTTGTATATTGCTTTTAATTACAAAAAATACCAAACAATTTTTCGACAACATATTTTTTGCCATACTACATTAAAAAATAAATATATCCAATTCAAATACAAATATTTTTATTATTATTTTAAAATGATAATAAGTAAAATATTTTGGTTTAAATTATAATATATATAATATACCCGACATGTAGTTCAATATATTTTGGTATTTATTTTATTTTGAATTTTATTTTTAAAATATACTATTTTCATATTTTATTTTTATATTATTTTATTACATAATGTTTCAAATGTATTATTTTAGTATTATTTTATATTAATTTAGTAAAAACTCGATTTTGGCCATTTTATTTATTTATTTTATTTTTAATTTTATTTTTAAAATATACTATTTTCTTATTTTATTTTTTATATTATTTTAGTACATAATATTTCAAATGTATTATTTTAGTGTTTTTTATATTAATTTAGTAAAAACTCGATTTTGGCCGTTTGTTTTTATTATTTATTTTATTTTTGGATTTTATTTTTAAAATATACTATTTTCGTAATTTATTATTTTATATTATTTTAGTACATAATGTTTCAAATGTCTTATTTTAGTATTTTTATATTAATTTAGTAAAAACTCGATTTTGGCCGTTAGTTTTTTATTTTAATTTCGGATTTTATTTTTAAAATATACTATTTTTGTATTTTATTTTTATATTATTTTAGTACATAATGTTTCAAATGTATTATTTTAGTGTTTTTATTATATTAATTTAGTAAAAACTCGGTTTTGGCCGTTTATTTTTATTATTTATTTTATTTTTGGATTTTATTTTTAAAATATCCTATTTTCGTATTTTATTTTTATATTATTTTAGTATATAATGTTTCAAATGTATTATTTTAGTGTTTTTTATATTAATTTAGTAAAAACTCTGGTTTTGGCCCTTTGTTCTTTTTTTATTTTTATTTTCAGTATTTTATTTTTAAAAATAAACTATTTTCGTATTTTATTTTTATATTATTTTAGTAAAAACTGCCAGCACCACTTTTCCCAAAAAGTTATTATTTTCGTGTTTTATTTCTTTCCGTATTTTATTTTTTCATTAAAATATTCTTTTAATATTTTTTATACTATTTTGTAAAAATACCTCATCACATAAAAAAATATAATCAAAATATAACATGCCAAATAAATTTAATAAAAATATATCTAATTAACCTAAAACACACTTAACAAATAAATTACATAAAATAATAAAAAATATTTTTGTACATAACATAGATATGATTTTTACTTCAATAAAATTAAAAATAAATTATGAATATATATAAAAATAAAATAAATACAAACATACCTTAATATTTCTTTTAACCAAATTATACCTTGCAAAAAATAAATTTAAAAATTAAATCAAAATCAATCAACCCTAATAATAATAATAACAATTAAAATAAATAATTGAATATTAATTGGGTAGTCTTTTCGAAAATAATCCCAAAACAAATGCCTATCCTGAGAAAACGAGTTACCAAGCTTATGTCTGCCTTATTCCTTTGAATATTATGGCAGTTTGGGGTTTCTGAGTGTGTTGCTGTGGGTGTGATTTTTGCCTCGTTTTGCTTTTCTTTTCTTTTTGCTGTTCAGTGGTGGTTCGGTGCTTTGATTTTGATGCATTAGGGTCTGACGGTGTCTCCTGGTTGGATAAGACGTTTCTTGCAGGGCTACTCATTCTTGGTTTACGGTGGTTTCTGTCTGATTTCTTTTCTTTAGTTTTTTTAGTCTGTTTATTGGCTTGGTTATGTTTTAGGTCAGTCATACGAATCTTGCATGTTTCTTTTCGTTTTATTGTGCTGATTATGGTTGCGGGTCCCACGGTGGCCAGGAATTTTATGTTTCTTTTTTACTTTCTATGTTCCAAGTTTAATGTTTCTGCATGATTGAAAGGTTTCTGTGCTTATCCTTGATTAAATCACAGAGTTTTTATGCATGTTGGTTTCTTTTTACGTTCCGTTTTGCTGTTTAGTTGCCTAACTTTGGTCATGGGATTTTTTGTCTCCGGAGTTTTTTTTTTATGTTTTCTTGTTGAGTCTTGTTTCTTCTTTATTTTTTAGTTACATGCTGGTTAGTTGGGGTCTTAGTGCGGTCGTATTTTTTGACTTTGTTGGCCTTCCTGTTGTGTTTTTTTGTTGTTGATGTTTTTCTTATTCTTTTCGGGTTTTTACAAGTTTTGTCTATCTTTTTTCTTAGTACAGGACTGAAGCTATGGTTGTGCTTTTCGTCTTTTCAACGGGCGTTGGGCATTTGCTTCTGGGAACCTCGTGAAATTTTTTCTTTTCTTGTTTATTTGGTTTCGGTCTTTCGTTCATAATATGGATAATAGGTTTGAGTACGTTTCGACAACTACGACAGAGGAGATTAATGAAATATTGAAGAGGTTGACATTTTCGAAGGAAGAAGCTGCGCAAGTTGTCAGTACATTCGGGGATAACATTGTCCAAGGCTTTGAGTCCTGGGCTGTGGGCAAGATCATGGCGTCAGAGGTTCCTAACAGAGAGGTGATGTACAGGGTTTTTCGATCACTTTGGTACACAAAAGAAGAGATAGATTTTGTCGCTCTCAAATAAGGGGTTGTGATTGTCAAGTTTGGTTGTATGGAGGATCGAATCCGAATCTTAAACCTTTCGCCCTGGCTCTTTGATCGATGCCTATTCTCAATGCTGCCTTTCAAAAAGGGGAAGGATTTTGATTCTTATGAATTTTGGTTGTCACCATTTTGGTTAAGAATCTATAATATTCCTATTGAATTTATGGATCGTCAACTGGCTTTAGATGTTGGGAATACTATAGGGGAGTTGGTGGCGATTGATTGGAAGGACCGTTACGGAGGGTGGATAGAGTTTATGAGGATTAAAGTTAAGATAGATGTGTTCAAACCTTTAAGGAGTGTTGTGAGAATGGTCAACAAGGCTGGAGAGGAAAAGATAGGATTGATAAAGTACGAATGGATCCTATATTTTTGCTATGCTTGCGGGGTGATAGGTCATACTAAGAAGACATGCAAAAATAACGAGGAAGGGGTTGGGCGGAATGACTCAAATTTTTAATATGGAAGTTGGATGAGGGCACCTGTTGAGTTTCCAGACCAAGAGAGGGACCTGAGAAGAAACGAGGTGGAATTAGTTGTATCAGATGCCCGAGTGAATGAAGAAAAAGAAGAGAGTCAAACTAACTCGAGGGCTGACAGTGAGCAGCATAGTAATAAGGGAAATGAGAAGGCTTGTGAAGATGAGTCAATGTCTATCTCTCCTATGGAAAGCAAAGGCCATAAAACCATGAAGGATGGAGTGGGAAGGTTGAAGAGGAAACGAAAAAGGCATAGGGGATTACATGGTGAGAATACAGAAGATAGTCCAGTTAGATATGTGAAGAGGAAGATAATAGAAAATGTCTCACCCTTTAAGGCGGTGGCTGGTGACCAGCCCGCCAAGAGCCATGAAAATCCTTAGCTAGAATTGTCGTGGGGTTGAGAACCCTGTGACAGTTCGCAAACTTAAGTAACTCCTTGTTACTAACGTTCCTGATATTGTTTTTTTTTTGTGAGACAAAAATTCACTCTAATGGTTTTGATCGTATTCGCACTATGTGCAGGATGTAGGGGTGTTTAGTGGTTTGCTCGGAAGGGAAGAGTGGGGGTTTAGCCCTACTATGGAGGGAAGGTTTGGATGTTTCGATACAGAACTATTCTAAATATCATATTGACGTGTTGGTTTGCATGGAGGATGGTGAGATGCTCAGGTTTATTGGTTTTAATGGCCAGACAGATTCCAATTTAAGACAACAGTCGTGGGAGATGTTGAGAAGGGTGAAAAGTATGGTAAATAAAGGTTGGATCATAGGAGGGGACTTTAATGCTATTTTGAATAACTCTGAGAAGGAGGGGGCCGCAGAAAACTTAAAAGCGTGATGGATGAGTTTGGTGATTTTTTGGAGGAGTTGAATCTAGCTGATGTTAAAACTTACAATAGTTGGTTCACGTGGCCCAACAACAGATATGGAAATAGGCTTGTAAAAGAGAGGCTGGACAGATTTGTTATAATCGATGTTATTATGGAGAAGATGTCGTTCCTTACTTCACATGTGGTGTGCCAATCTAAAACCGATCATGAGGCCGTTTTACTATATACGAATGGGAGTAAGCCTAAAACAAAAAGCATCGACCATAGGGATTGGTTCAGATATGACATTTGTTGGGCAAATGAGTAAGAAGCCAGAGATATTATTACGAGTATTTGGTCTAAGGAGAAATGTAACCCATTGGAGAAGATGGCGATGATCCATGATAAGCTAGGCCCATGGCAATACCAGCGATACAGTAGGATTAAGGATAATGTTAATAAGCTGGAGAAGGAGATTGGCAAGGTTATGGATAGTCCAATGACTGAAAGTTCTATGAACCTTCTCAAAGATGCTCGAGGTAAGCTTGTCTATCTTTATGATGTGGAGAAAAACTATTGGGCAACTAGGGCGCGGTTCTAGTGGCTGAAAGAGGGTGATAGGAACACCCGTTACTTTCATGTGAGGGCTTCGGGCCGTAGAAAGAAGAACAATATTAAGAGACTTAAGGACATGCAAGGTGTTTGGCACGATGATAAGTAGGAGATTAGCTATATGGCGTGGAAGTTTTTTAATGACCTTTTTGAGACTTCTTTGCATGCGGGTGGTGAGTGTGATTTAAATGCTATTCCTAAGAGTATCAACGAGGATATGAATAAGAGATTGATCGGTGAATTTACTGATGAGGAAATCTTGGCGGCTTTTAATCAAATGACCCTCGGAAAGCTTCAGGGATTGATGGTCTATCGGGGAGCTTTTTAAAGGAGCCTTGGTCCACAGTTGGTGCTGATGTTCTTCGTTTGTGTCATGAAATCCTTAAGGGCAATAAGAGTGCTAACTGCATTAATGAAACTTTAATTGTATTAATCCCCAAGATTGACAATCCGTGTGAGATGACTAACTTTCGTCTTATTAGTCTTTGCAGGGTGATTTACAAGATTGTTTCGAAGACTTTGGCGAATCGGCTTAAAGATGTTCTCCCCATATGTATCAGCCAAAATCAAAGTGCCTTCGTTTCAAATCGGGTGATCCATGATAATGTCTTAGTGGCCCATGAGCTTATGCACTATCTCCGTAGTTCTAAAAATGGTCCGAATAAAGGTTGTATGGTCAAGCTCGACATGAGGAAAGCCTACGATCGGGTGGAATAGAGTTTCCTTAAGAAAGTTTTGATAAAAATGGGCTGCTCTAATATTTGGGTTAATAAAATCTTGGATTGTGTTTGCACTGTTCGGTATAGAGTTAAATATAATACGAATATATCTGATATTATTATCCTGGAGAGGGATCTCCGTCAAGGGGACTTGTTATCCCCTTATTTGTTCCTCCTCTACATGAATGCCCTGTCCCGTATGTTAATTTATGCTCAAGATACTAACATAATAAAAGACATTCGGGCTAGTAGGGATGGCCCTAGAATTAATCACTTATTTTTTACTGACGATGCTCTATTGTTTGTCAGGAACAAACAAAGTGAAGTTGAGGCATTCACAAGGATTTTGAAATCGTTTGAGAGGATGTCTGGCCAGAGAGTCAACTTGGATAAGTCTATGGTCTATTTCAGCCCTAACACCCTTGTCTCTCAGCATGCGACTCTTAGTAGCATGCTTAAGATGAAGGTGATGAATAATCTGGATGGGTACCTTGGTCTGCCCATTCTGATAGGAAAAAAGAAGTCAGCGGCCTTTAAAAGCATTATTAATTGTGTTGCCAGTAGAATTAACAGCTGGTCAAAGCGGTTACTTTCCAAAAGTAGGAAGGAGATTTTCATAAAATCGATCCTTCAGGCTATCCCTACATATGCTTTTTCGGTTTTCTTTGTCCCTAATGTATCTTTGAGGAGCTTCAATCTATGATTTGTTGTGTGTGGTGGGGGGTAAAGAGATGAATAGAGGCTGGTATATGTTACCTTGGGATCGTATGTGCTTCCTTAAAGGCATGGGGGGTCTCAGTTTCAGGGACTTGAGACCGTTTAATGTGGCTCTATTAGGTAGACAGGTGTGGAGATTGGTGAGCTGTAGAGATACATTATGTTTTAGAGTTCTAAGCGCTAAGTACTTTTTGGATGGGGACGTGTTCCACCCTAAGAAAGTTGAGAAACCCTCTTTTACTTGGCAGAGTATAACCAAAGCAGCTAGTATTTTGGATGACGGGTTCGGCTGAAATGTTGGGCGAGGTAATAAAATCGACATATGGCATGATAACTGGGGTTTTGAGGGTCTCTCGGGTGCATCGATTGGTTTTAATAGAAGTGATGTTCCTGAAAACAAAGTGTACGATCTGTTGACTTACGAGAAAGACAGGTGGAACGAGAGAAGGATCTTTGAGATTTACGGTGTTAACTTGGGGGAGAAAATTTACAAAATTTCCATTCTTCATAATGGTCCAGATGACTATCGTATTTGGTTCCATAACCCTTTTGGCTCTTTCACTACTAAATCTGCTTACCCATGGCTGACTCTGAAGCATGTGGGTTTGGTCCCTATCGGATTTTTTGGAGGCTCATTTGGAAGTTGCAAACTCTTCCAAAAATCAGGATTTTTTGCTGGCGCCTGGGGCACGACATTTTGCCCACGCTTGAGAAAATCTCAGGCATTCGTACAGAGGTCAACAGTACCTGTCCTAAATGTGGTGGTGATAAGGAAACTCTCCTTCATGCTATGAAAAACTGTCCTAGGGCAAGGGCAGTGTTGGCTTATGGTGGATTGAAGAATACGTTGATCGAGGAAAGCTATGATCGATGTGTTGATTGGCTTGAAGATGTGGCTCGTTCCTTAGACAAGAAGGCGTTTTTTAACTTTATCACGGTTCTTTAGAATATCTGGAATAGTAGGAATAATAGAGTCTTTAGAGAGGTGGAGAAGGAGGCCAAAGTGACTTGGGATAGAGTTGTTGCTTTAAGTTAGGACTTTCGCATTTTCAATCTCTTGGAGAAGCCGATGCTCCCTAAGCCTGCTATAAAGAAAGTGTGGAAGAAACTTGGGCAGGGGGTGGTTAAAATTAATTTTGATGCTTCTACAAACGGTGGAAAGATGAGTTTTGGTTTTGTTGCAAGGGATCATGATGGCTTTGTTCTTGAAGATTGGGCGGGGGTTTGGGATAAAAACTCCCAAGTCGAATGGGCTGAGTTGTATGCACTTGAAGAGAGCATGAGTTATGCTAGGGCTAAATATTGGCGGAATCTGGAATTCAAATCTGACTGTGTCAGCTTGGTGAACCGGCTTAACAGGACGGAAGCTGATTTCTCCACTATAGGTTTCCACATTCAGCATAGTTTGAAATTTCTGGATCATTATCTTAATTTCGAATTTGTTTGGGCCCGCGGTGTTGTAACAAAGCCACTAACTTTCTGTGTAATTGGGCTACCAATAAAAATTGTAGTAAGGATTATGAGATGAACTATCCTTTGGACATCCATGATATTATTTTAAGTGATGCAATAAATTAATGTTGGCCTTCAGGTCTTTCTCTGTCAAAAAAACAATTAAAATAAATAATTTATTTCCTTAAATTAACAACTAAAAATTATTTCCTTAAATAAATTAATTACTCAATTTATAAAAAGAAATTATGTTTTTTTCCTTCCCTCCATCTTCTTCTCTTTCTCTTTTTCTTTTTCTTTTTCTTTTTTCTTCCCTCACCAATGCCGCATCCTTCTTCTTCTTTTTCTTCTCTTCTCCTTCCCCCTTTCTTCTCCTTCACTTACGCACCAGCAGAAACAAATTGGGGACCATTATAAGGTCCCCAAACACATAAAAAAATAAAACATGGGAGCATTGAAACATCCCATCGGTGCAGGGTGCTGCCTCTGGCAGCCCAACCATTGGTGCCGCCTATGGCAGCACCACAATTGGTGCCGCCTATGAGATGCCCTCGACCATTATTTTATTATTATTTTTTCACTATTTTCGACCTATTATTATTATTATTATTATTTACTGTGCTTGTCAGAAAATTCAGGGTGGTGCCACCTATGCACCACCCTCCGTCATTTGAAATAGCCCATTTTGGTAAATAATTTTGAAGGCAGCCTATTTTCCTCTTTTTTTTAATATTATTATAGTCAAAAACCCGTTGTGTTTGGTTTGCTTTAGAATAATTTCTTAGCTGAAAATTGGAGACTAAGGTTGGAACTTTCAATCTAACATAAGTTTACAAATAGTTTAAAATGAACTAGTTTCCTTTTATTACAACTTGTTTCTTCATGTTGTTTTATGTTTGATTTTAGATCTTTCTTTGCTTAGAGTCCATGGTATAGATTTATTTCTGATTGCATCATATTTATGTAGTGAGATGTAGACATGAACCATTTTTACAATGTCATAATTAACGCATTTCGTTGAACACTATATTTACAATTTGTGGTGTCTCCCTATTACTTTTTAAAGTCATTAAAAAATTACGAAATTTAGTTTCTATTTCATTTAAAATATTTAAGAAAAAGACATTTCTATCATAAGAATTTCGTTTAATTAATACACTGTGTGGAATACCTAATAAATGAGAATGATATATATCACTTTCACTCAAATCATGTCACTTAATTTTATTCAACTTTGTTTGGTTTATTGTAAGAGGTTATTACAACCTAATAGTTTCCCTACCATTGAATAGGCTACTCACGCAATGAGTGGAATAACTTTTTACTACGATGTTTCGATTTTGCTTTTATATTAACTTCATTATTCTTTTCTCTTTTTGCTCTAAAATAGATTGAAACATATTGATATCAATACCTATATGTATTAGAATAAAAATAGAACATCCACAGATAAGATACTAATTATCTCAATAAAAATCCATCTTTAATTTGTGGAGTGTGGTAATGTGGCTTCATTTGGTGACACCACTATACAATTAGAACAACTTTTTATATATATATATATATATTAACTGAGTTTTTATGATTTCAGGACTTCATTTTTTTATGAAAATGGCTAGTTCAAACACTCAAATACATGTGGATGATAGTTTTAAAGAATATAAAAGTGTTTCCAAACATCAAAAGTCTACTAATTCAAAGGTGTGGGATGAAGTGACAAAGCTTGAATGTGAGAGCAAAGATGAGCTGAAGGCACAATGTAATCATTATAAGAGTATCTTTTCTGCTAAATCTTATAGCGGAACCTCTAATTTAAGACGTCATCTAAATAATTGTTTGAAAAAAAGTACTAAGGACATCAATCAATACACCATAGCCACTCAACCATCCTTAGGGTATGGTTCATTTATAAAAACTTACAAGTTTGATGCTGATGAGTGTCATCGAATTGTTTCTACTCTTTTTTTTTTTGTGTAGAAAACATTCATTTTAAGAACCAAGATTTAGATACATGATGCTGTTGCTAATCCTAATTTTAAGGATATAAGTAGACAAACAACTACTAGGGATGTCTTAATGTATTATGCAAAAGAGAGAGATAATGTTAAAGAAGAGTTGGCTAAAACACTTAGTTTAATTTGTCTAACTTCTAATGCTTGGGACTCTGAGCATACTAATGATGAATACATTTGCATCACTGCTCATTGGATTAACAAAGATCAGAAGCTACAAAATAGAATCATAAGGTTTAGAGCTTTATCTTTTCTGTATGAGGGTTTGAACATAGCAGATGAACTTATTTTATGTTTATCTCAGTGGGGTATAGACAAGAAAATTTTTAGCATCACTTTGGATAATGCTTCTTATAACGATTTTATGATTTATTGTCTAAAAAACTATTTTTGTGTGAACAGAGCTCTTTTATGTGTTGGTGAGTTTTTTCAAGTTAGATGTTGTGCACATATATTGAATCTTATAGTTAAAGCTGGTTTGGAACTTGCTGATGATGTTGTTGGTTAGATTCGAAATGGAATCAAGTACATAAAAAAGTTGGGAAGTCATAGGAAAATTTTTTGTGATGTGGCCGACAAAAGCTTTCATTTGAATATGACCAAAAAGTTACGTCAAGATGTGTGTGAGAGATAAAATTCTACTTATTTGATGCTTGAATCTGCTCTTTACTATAAAGATATGTTAGATTATTGAGGCAAATGGGATAAAGATTATCAAATATTTGCACTTTCTGATAGGTAGTGGAGAAATGTTACTATTTTTTTTTTGTAAATTTTTGAAAGTATTTTATGACATGACTTGTGTTTTTTTTTTTTGGTTCTAGTTATCCAACGGCTATCATTATTTTAGAGGGGTTTAAAAGGTTCACAAGGTCTTAATTGATACAATTAAATGTCCTCATTTGTTTTTAACTCAAATGGTTATGCAAATTCAAGAGAAATTTAATAAATATTGGGTTGAGTATTCTTTGATATTGTCATGTGCTACAATTTTAGATCCTCGTTACAAGTTAAATTATGTTGAATATTGATTTACTACAATCTATGGTGTTCACGCTTCACACTTTGTGCGAACCATTCTTAGCAATATTAAACTCTTATTTTATGAGTATGTTAAGAACTCCAAATCTACATCTTCCTCTTTGGCCTGAAGTTCTAATGTTTCGGATAATGATCCTGTTGATTCTAGTTTGTATCAACTCAATGTTAACAGGGTTGATTTGGGAGCAGAATATGATGAGAGTAAAGATTATAAACGATACTTAAGTGAATCCAGTACTAAGAGTGGAAGGTCACAATTGGACATTTATTTGGAAGAACCAGAGCTTGAATTGAATAACCAAATAGATGTACTGGATTATTGGAACAAAAGTTCAATTCGATATCGTGAGCTTTCAATTTTAGCTTGTGATCTTTTGACAATTCCAATATTAACTATAGATTCCAAGTTAGCTTTTAACATAGGGAAGAAATGTATCACGCTATTGTCTGCTTTGATGATTGGATATGAGCTAAGGGATTTTCAATGGGTAATTATTATTCTTGATTTATTGTTATAATTTTATAACATTTTATCAATTTGATTATCTAACTATTTATTCTTATTTTATATTAGAAATTGATTGCAACAATTATGAGAGTGACGATAAGGATGAGGATGATGAGGACAATGATTCTTCGATTCCTTTTTAGGTATATAATTTACCTTAGAATTTATAGCTTGTTGTAAAATCAAATATGTTGATTGCTTGGTATACAGATATTTTGAATGGTTGATTATATTTTGCAAGTTATTTTTTGTGTTATTTTGGGGGTTGTTTCATTATTGTTCTGCTGTTTTTTTTTAATGTTCTGCTGCTGCTGTTGGGTGCTAATTTCTGTTGCTATTTTGTTTGATATATAGATATTTTAGAACTTTTGTTTGGATATTGTAGAACTTTTAATTTTTTTAGGTTTCCAAAATCAAATGCATGAGAATATAACATTGTTGTGGTTGGTTTTAGTTACCAAGTTGTTTCACTAATTATCAAATTTCATGTACTGTCATTTAGCTTTAATGTACTTTGATGAAACAACTTTGATGCCATCATTTACTTTGTTGTTTTTCATTCTTTTCATTCTTGTATTTTATCCTTTTTCATTCTGTGCAAAATTTATTATTCTTGTAATACCCCAACCTCTGCCGATAAGTTATGGCCAAGTCTAGAGAGCTACATTAACCATTTTTGGAATATCCAACTTTTAATAATAAGTTCAAACGATTCGAAACCATATAAGGGATTATCAATAATTAGATAATCCAGTTGTTAAAAACAATAGTATTAGAAAGAAATAACGATGAAAAGTCTAATAATATAATAAGATAATTAAGCAGAATAACCGAGCTTCCGACATGCCGACCCATTCAAGTCTGTGGGTTACCTGAAATCCTAACATACAAACTAGATGAGTTTAACTCAGCGTGTGTAATTTAAGTATGTAAACAAACAGAGTTATATATATATATATATATCTATATCAGTTAGGTGTTCAATTTCTCTTTATTCAGACAATTTCTAAATGATAATACAGAGTCGAAAACAGATGATATCCAATATAGTTACAAAACAAATAAGATACAGATGCAGAACATATCAAATAAAGATGCAAAATAGATCAGGTACAAATGTAGATTCCTACCCCCATCCGCTACACACCATCTCCGACCATCCCAACACACCATTTAGGGTATCAAGTACCCATTTAGCCCTACACACCACTTAGTGTTGATACGACACGTTTCAGAAATATTGCAAACTAGCTATTAGTTTAGAATTCGATAAATCGCCAGAATCAAATATATGCTTGTGGTTTAGCCACTAAAATCAGCAGATTATTAAATGCCCACACTTTCTCCTCTACACAAACCTAACCCAATGTAGATGCGGATTTAACAAATATCAATACGCACATACAACGATACAAGTTCAGATCATACTCATGTAGTGCTATCACACTCACTTATCATATTTCAAATCAATATATATGTGTTAATAATAAGTTATTCAATAACAAATCATCGTATAACGAATTTCATTGCCTAAATAAGTTCCTACAGACTTTATGGTAGGCCTACATTTGATCTGTGCGATGTTCACGGCCCTATAGAAAAATTTTTGTTCTTGGCCTGCATGCCTGTATGGATTCACCCGGCTTGGGTGGTTAGCTCTTGTAGCCCAGCTCATTATCACACACAGGCTGTCACACGACCTTGTGACTCAAAACAGTGAGTCACACGGTCTAGCACAGGGCCAAGCACACGCTCGTGTGACTCAAGATCCAAAAATTTCCTCACACATCCGTGTCTCTAGCCGTGTAACTCTAATTTCAAAATAGTGAGTTACACAACCTAAACACACGCTCGTGTCTCTGGCCTATGTGACCCTAATTCACAAACAGTGAGTTACACGACTTACCACATGGCTTAACACACGATCGTGTGGCTCATACGCCTAACACACGACCATATGGCATCGACAGTCACGACTTTTAACTTTCGCTGATTGCAGTTTTTAGGGTTTTCGTTACACACCTATTGTCAATTCGACGTAGAAGCAATAGAAGTGATCCCAAAACCCAAAATCGACACTCAAATGCTCAATCAAACGACTTAATCAAAACAATTCTCACAAAATAACATTCAATCAACTATGTTGAAAGTTTGGCGCAAAAATTCCCAAAATGAAACTAACGCTTACTGACAATCGAACATAAATTACTCCAAACTCAAATAGTTGGAGGAACGATAGGTGTCTCTTGGTCTTCCCTTATAGCGTACCGAAGTAAACAACCACACCAAAACAAATTAAAAATTCACAACTACGAAAGTTGAAGGAAAATCCCAAAATCGATGAAACATCAACAACAAACAAACTAAAGCAACGAAATCTCACATTTAGTGACTAAAATATGCCACAGAACAGTACGAATCAATAATTAATACAACAACAACGCAAATGAAGGTCACAAAGTTGACCGACAAAAATAAAGGAAGAAGAGAATAGTAATGGAAAGAAGAACTTGAAAAAAAAATGCAGGAGGGATGTTTTGAAAAAAAAATTAATTAATTAAAAAAAACTAACCATTGCAAAATGCAAAAAAAAAAAAAACTACTCTTTAGTCGCTTACACAAAAACTTGAACACAAGACCAAAGGAATTGCAAAAGCTTAACCATTAAACCAACAGACTCGTGTTTATCATAAATGAAATCAGAATAAACTTAAGTAGAGGTTTCAAAGTCTAAGGTCCAAATTAAAGGAAACAACAAAAGTTTCAAAAGAGGGACACAAACCCTTGATTCCAAACACACAATCATGACCTTAAACCACATAAGAAGATACTAAAATTTGACAGAATTGCATAAATAAACATTCAGAATTTTAGAGCATTACAATTCCCTTGGAAAGATAATCATTACATTAGCAATGATTAATTATTATGAACGTTAATGAGGTGTACATCCAACAAATGGCTATAAGTTTTGATTCAATATTTAATATTTGTTAATGCAATTTAATAATTTTGGTGAAATATTTGTTTTAATTTTTAGTGTATTTCATATACTATATTTTTAAATTTTATTTTATGCAATAAAATATTTTTCAAAATAAAAAAATGGGTCAGGCTGGGCCCGGGTTTAGCATATATAATATGGGCTGGGCTTGGACAAAAATAGCAGCCCATTTTTCAAGTCGGAGCCTACCAATTGAGCCCGAACCCGATCTAGTCCGACTCCTGGACACCTCTAATTATCCCCTAAGTCTAGCTACAATGACCTGCTTTTTCCTAAAACACGTGAATGAAAGCAAAAGTAAATAAAAGTACTTGAGGTTGAGCGTAGCCTAGGAATGCCTAAGTGGTATCAACCTCTCTTTCAAGATGTAACTTAAATGACTATTATGTATGCATTTGTGCACTCATAGCGTAAATGAAAAGATATTTCTAACATAAGGTATTTTTCCTAGTTATTGAAACAAACTTTCGAGGAGGGAGTTTGTGAATGTGAGCTCGGGCATACTTCCCAATTGCTTAGGTTCTTACAATTAATGCATTCTATCATGACACAAGGCAACCTTCGTAATAAAAAAGAAACAAGAGCACTTAGGTGGTGTGCCTTGCCTTCATTGTCAATATTACAACACAAGGCCACCTTCCTGGCTTCCGTTTGGTTGAGGAAACTTTTAGTACCTGATGATCAAGTTTTTCCATTTTTTTTTTACATGTATGAAGTGCTAAAATCTTTCGCCGTGATCTAGTTTCGGCTCTTTTTTCTCTCATCCCTTTTTAGTCCTTGCATTATAGGATATGGTCGCATGTTTTAACATGATATCAATATTATACAATTAAAAAGTTAGTACTCGCACACACACTATAACCAAAGGGAGCTGTCTATATAAAAGCCTACGATTTGCTCTCTTGGAGGCTTAAAAGTTCTTTGGGTGAACAGCCCTGAACCACCAGGCCAAAGATAGGTGTTGTCTCACTATTTCTTTATAGCTATTGTTTTGATAAATGCACATGTCATGGCAGAAAAGTTATAATCCTCTCCTCTATGTAACGTTTTGAGTTAAGAGTAAGTTCATTGAATAGAGGTTATGAAACAGACAAGCTAACGGAGGAGGAAGATGTACTGTTAAATGCTTTATATTTGTTATCTGGCTCAATTTTTTCCCCCAATTGCTCCTGTTGAGAAGATCGGTTTAATGATAAGCATGCTTTGTGTCCTGACGCATGCTTTGACTGTAATATAACTCAACCTCAATCTAGTTTTTTATTTGGTAAGCAGATCAAAAGATTTTCTCTTGTTCCATGGCCATTTCATTAGATTATGCTTAACATTGAATTGGTCTTATAATGTGCTCAGCTGTATGCTTCCATAGTCATTAATTTCTATTTTTGTGTGATATTGGTGCTAGCTATCGGTCTGATATGTCAATTGAAGAAGCTGCAGAGTTAGCCAGGAGAGCCGATTATCATGCCACGTTCCGCAATGGAGCCAGTGATGGTGTTGCTCAACTCTAAAAGTATTTCTTTAGACGAGACCTTTATGTATACCCTACTTTATTCGCTGTATTCTAACATTTTAGTTTGAGTCCAAAAGCAGTTATCCACGGCTATTTTTTTTTTTCTCAAAACACATTATGTTTTTTTATTGCTTCTGCGATGTAAAAGTGTTTTGAAGAACGGTAGTTAGTCAAACTCATGTTTGCACTGTAATGTAACGTTGAACCTGTGGAGGATGTCTGGTTTCAGTGCTTGAAAAATGGGTTTTCAAATCCCAAATTTTCATTTATTGAACTAACTTTGCAATTTTTTTCATTAAATCTTATTAAATGGTATATAAAATATGGGATGTGGCTTTTGTGTGCTTAATTTTTTTTAATATAATTAAATTTTTATAATTGAGCTTAATTAAATTTGTTTCTTATAGGCCCAGCCCTGGGGTTGTTTGAGACTGCAGTCTTTCAGGGCCCAAGACTGGAAGGGGCATAAAAAATGTTTTTTCAATTTTTAATAGAAGAAAAAATAGATTAAAATTAATTAATTAAATGCTTAAGATTTTTAATTTTTCATCAAAAGTAATTCACCTTTTAGGGTCTAAATTTTTTTAGCTTTTATTGTATTATATTATATATATCTTTTAAAAGATTTAATTTATTATTTCGTCTAGGTCTAAAAATATTAAAATAGACCTAATCCCATAGGAGAAATATGAATTTCTAGGTTATGGTGATCATAAGTCAGTTAATGAAAATAAAGAAAAAAATTCTAGAAAAGAGTTTTATAAGAGACTGTTTCCAAGATAACATGGCTTATTCAAATTGTTTTTATTTTTCAACAATTAAAAGGTTGATTTGATATATGTCAAAGAATTACGGCTGTGCATATTAAAAAAAAAAAACATATATATTGTTTTTATATTAATATTTAATATTTTAGGTGTTTTCCTTTTATTAGAATTTTAAATTTAAACAACTTAATATATATTTTTAATTTTTAAATAATATAATAATATTATATTATATTTTTTATATAAATTACATAAAATAAAAATATATTATAAAAATATTAAATAAAGTTGGGTTAAGGTTGAACTTGAATGCCAAAACCCTAAATTTAATCCATATTTTAAATAGACTTAAATTTTTTATCTAAACACATTTTTGAATCTTGTATTTTTATTCAAATTTTCGTGTATATTTCAGACGAACAAGTTGTAAATAATAAATTTGAAGTGAAATTTAATTCCAAATTGAAATTTTCTAACGGAAAGTTTTGTTTTTGCAAAATATTCGTTCAAGCATTGATAAGAGCTGATCTAAGCAAGCTATGATGCATAAGCATTGGTTTGGTTATGAGATACAATCATAATTCTCATTAATTTTTATTAAAGTAGTTTAATAGATTAATAATATCTTAATAAAATTTAAGGTAAATTGTCTTAGTTGACCACTCCATTTTTAAAACAGTTTTTTTTTATTGTTCAAATAAAAATTTTTATGATTTAGTCACTACAGTTAAAAGAAAACGCTTACATTTTAATCTCTTAAACATTAAATTTCTTAACAACAGCTGATTGTGCCCATCAAGTCATATTTTTGACATATCACTGTTCAATCATCATCTCCTTCCTTAATCCATTTTTTCCCACTAGATTGAGAATGTGAAAAATGACGCCCCTTTCTCTTGGCTTCCTTTATGTGAGGTGCAGGAGAGCAAGAGTGAATCACGGTTGGGTTCCTGATGATAAAACCGTCTTTAACCACCTTCCTTATGAAGTAAAAACAATAAAAGAATATATTTTATGTGTGTGCTAAGCTACAAACAAACAAAGGAATCCATAGACTATTTAATCTCGTACAATAGATTATATCAACTTGAAGTTGCTACTAATTGTTCAGAATGTACAGCTAGGAAAATATGAAAAAGAAATATCAAAAGAGAGAACAACGATTTAACCTTTTGATTTTCTCATGCAGGAAATCTCAAGTCAATGGATGTAGCATTCATCATATGTTTTACTTGAAACTATTTTCTTCTCACAAATAAATAACAGCATAATCAGAAATCAAAATTTATATATACAAAAGCTCGTGTGAGTAAACTATACTGTTATAAATCACTAAAAAAAAGCTTATAAGTAAACTACATCAACTATCACATGAAATTCCTAAAAATTTTAAACATCTTGCTTCATTTTCACAATTTGGCAACAAATGATGCGAAATCAAGTCCAAATCATACCTCCACTTAAAAATGATTAATATTACGAAGGCGTTGGCCATGGAGATCTTGTTGACTTCATTTGGATCAAGCCAAACCTTTCACTTTCCACACTTTAGAACACTTGCCGAGAGTTGTTTCTGGAGCTTAAGCGAAACCATCTCTCCCTCTCTTTGGTGTGCACCTAACTGCTGTTAGCAAAGATGGAATGAAGAAGTGATAACCGATTATTTTTATGACCACCTTAACCTTAGGGTTTGGAGGGTGGCTTGAGGAAGAAGAAGACAAATAGTGGTGGGTTCACAATAGTAAACAATTTTAACTTTTACTAGAATGAGAAGTTGTCTCATAGTGGTGATTAAGTTGTAAGGATTTTTATTTGGATGTGAAAGTGAGATTAATTAGATAATTTATCTTAAAATTCAGAATAAATTAAATATTATTAATTAGATAATAATCAAATTAAAAGATTTAATTTATTTGATTCAGATTCAAATCATTAAATAGGAGTAACAATATCCTAATAAAATTTAAGATAAATTAGAGATCTTTAAGTAAAATTTCAAATCAGGAAGCCAATATCTATGAAACAAGAGATTCAATTTATTTGAGTTAAATTGATTCGATCTTTAAGTATTGATCGTTTCACAAGATCAATCTTTAAATATGAATTAACATAATTAGATAAATTTGATGTTAAAAGATTTATCGTTTCACAATATCAACTAAGTCGATTATTTTATTTTAAAAAATTATTAAGTCTAAATAAAGCAAATTAAAATTGTGGAGGTTATTATAAATACTTAGAGTTACTACTCTCGTAATTGTCTCATTCAAGTGTAGGAGAGTTTGTTGTATGTGGGAAAAAAACAGTGAGGATGATGGGGTACCTTCCCAGGTGGTCGGTTCACCATTTTCTCATGCAACATATCAAATTGATGGTGAGCCTTGCTTTACCTTTTAACAGAAAAAGAAAAAGAATCCAGTATAGTCGGCATTGTGCGGTTCTCAGAAACATCCCTTTGGCACTAAGCAAAGACTTCCCATCTTTTTATACCAAAATTCTTATTGGAGACTGAATTTATGTTTTTTAATCCAATCAGCTGATATACATATGATAGGAAATCATACCTTATTATTATTGCATATGGAATAATTACAAAAACAGATAATCAAACAATCAAAATGCCAGCTTCATTAAACCTACTCTCACCCTTTCTCTCTCACCCTTTTGTTAGCTTCTAAGCATGTTTTCATGATTGAAACTGAGATAGATATAAATCATCATCCACCACATCTCCCACTAATCAATCAAATGCAAGAAATTTTGTTGGAAAACTTTGAATCATTTGATCCCACCCAAAAGATAATAACTAAATACATTATTTCAATCATTATAATTAAGATTTCTCTCGATTTTGATATTAAATTAGTCTTTTTTAATTAAAATAATTTAATATTTATTAATTTCGAGTGAGTAATTAAAGACAATTAATTATAATATTAATGATTTTTTTCAATTGTACATATTTTTCATTGATATTATTACAAATTTAGTCAGCAACATCTATACATTTTGTCAAACATTCACACATAATATATAAACATATAGGACTAAATTTATTATTATACCAATCAAAATTATATACAATTAACAAAAAATTAATACCGTGATTATTTGTCCTTAGTTACTCACTTTCAAAATTAATAAGAATTAAATTGCTTCAATTTTTTAAAAGGACCAATTTATTCACTATCAAAATTAAGAGGGACCAAAATGATTTTTACCCATTTAAATTTTTTTGTCAAATAGATATAAGTATAAGTATCTGTAAAGTCTCTCTATTATAGAGGCAGGATCAATTAGTCCGTTTACTATTAAATGCATCAATTTTATATTTGTATTACTAAAAAGAATCAAATAAGATAAAATTATAAAAAAAGGTTAATATTTACATTTAAAAATAACATGTAATATTTTTTCATTTGCAATTCGATTCCAAACAAAAATTCCATTTGCAAAAACCTTTCAAAATATTAAATATGTTATAAGTAAATGTTATTTTTAAACATGTAAGTTAATTATGTTGAAATTTGGACTTGTTTTATTTTTTTAATAATACAAGAACTAAAATATTTCATTAATAATAGGACTAATTTAATCCTATCATTATAATAAAGGGATCTAATAAGTACATCCACCTATATAAATATGAAATGATTATTAAACATAATATAACTTTTTCTATGGAAAAACATATTAAAACTTTAATTATATATATAATGTGTATTAATATTTATGTTATATTTGATACGCGATTGGTATATATATTTAATGCACCATCTATCAATAATAAAATTACACATTATTATAGCCGTAAAACAAAAAATATTGAAAGGTTTAAAATAAAAATAATTAAAGATAGATAAACATAATAAATAATAATAACTAAAAATAGATAAACACAAAATTTGAAACTAAAACTCAAACTTAAAATCTGAAATCTAATACTAAACTGAAAACCCAAAAAATTAATTATAATTAATATTTAATTATGTTGAAATATAGTTAATAATATTTGTTTTAATATTTTATTTTATTTTACATCGATGATGATGCATCATTTTATTATTAATTGATGATAACATGCTACCATGATAATTATATATTATTATTAAAAATTCTATCATACGTATATGCGTATGGAAACAACGTATTTATAACATAAAATTGTGTTTGAAAATAACATATAATAAATAATGAAAAGTTTAATTTGAAACAAATTAATAATTAGGCATGAAATATGTATGGTATTAAAATAAAAAAATTAAATTAAGTTGTGATTAAAATATAAATTCATCATATTAAGAATAGTAAATATCTTTGGTTTTGAGTTTTAACCTTCGGTGATTCTAGTTCTTGTGTTCTTTTTTTTTTAAATAATCTCATTATAAGTTCTAAGCATATCTGCTCTTTTTGAGACAACATTTACAACTACTCATAACTCCTTCCCGACCCATAAATAGGAGAATAATGCGCTTCAGCATACTCAAACCCACATCCTCCTACATTAACAACAATGTTGTCAGTCAAGCTAAAACTCAATCGGTAATTCTCATGTTCTTTTTGTTGGTCCTATTGTGCTTTCATAGCAAATGAATTTGATTCTTTTAAACCTTTGTTGAGTTTTGTTTTATTACTAATAATAACCTATCGATTGAGAGAGAAAATGTGTTGTCATTAATCTTAAATTAATATCAAATCAATTTGTGATACTAATTCAATCACTAACATTATTAGTATATACGATGTAGTTAATAAGTTGTACATAGTAAAATTAAAATATATAAATTAACTAGTATAAAGCTTTAGTAGGATGGTAAACTTATTATTTTACTAATGCAATTGGCATGAGATCAAATCTTATACGCATATTTTTATTTATTTTTTAAATAAAAAATTAATTTTTTAAATAATATAACTTATTTTAATTATGAAAGGATATTTTATAATTTTTTAACTAACTCGTGCTCTATTGACTCGTGATACTAACTTAAAAATTTTATTAATGATATAGATAGCTAGATAGATAAATTTGATGAGAGAAAATATTTTAAATTAAAAGTTTATTTTTTAAATTTTTTTTAAGAACTATTATAACTCCATTAAATACAGTAACAATTCCTGAACATAATAATTTTTAGGGATTTTACGAGGGACTGCTACTGGATTGAAGAAGTAGCGGAGGTGGCTAATGCAAGTGGTGCTGACTTCGACTAGATCAGACGATAGTGTTCTTGCTCGATTCTTCTTGTTTTTCTTCTTCAGTTTGTAGAGCGAGCGGGGGCTGAACCTGGACAGTACTGGAATGCTTGGCCTGGGTGTTGTTATTTTAATCTGGCTGAGACTGGCTTTCTTTTTCAGGCTTCTAGCTCCTGTGTGCTGTTGCTTTGTGGTTTTTACGTTTCAGTTTCTCTGTTCATTCACTCTGGCAGCTTTACTTTTATTGTATCGAGGCTTATTTGCTCCTTGTCTGCTTTTATTAATGAAACCCAGTTTTTAATTTAAAAATTTTGATAAAAGAAATATTTTATATTGAAGGTTAATTATCGGTATAATGATAAAAATATTATTTATTATTCTATAAAATATGAGTTTAATACCTTAATTTTTAGTTTTATTTAAAATTATAAAAAATCAAAAATAAAAAACCATAAAATGAAATAGTTATGTGGAAATTGAATGTGAAAGTGTAATATAAGTGGCGTTGGTTGCATGAAAGAGATGGCTTCTAATGCAAATAAAATTTGTGTGCTAACCAATTTTCCTTAGCTTCAATTATTTTATCCATTACAGATAACAAGATATGACATTGAAGTTAAATGAAATTTGCACCAATCTTGTTTATATTCTCTTTTATTTTTATTTTTATTTTTAGTTCAATATTTAATCAGCTAAATTAAAATTTGCATTTCACTACATAAATAACAATGAATCTTAGGTATTCTATCTAGTTCTTTTTTAATCCATAAATTTAGTAATTATATAATATAAAATAACAACAAATAAAATTTTGGTTGATATAAATATAAGGGTTAGTATTTGATATATTGATAATATATATTTTTATTCCATAAGACTTAAAAAATATTGTCATGTATCTCTTTTTTTAAATATTTTTAAATATTTTTATTATACCTTTATAGGACACTTGCCAACCTTTTAATTGTTTTAGTGGAATTTAAAAATTATTACTAAATATTATTGTAATTACCCGATAGTCCTGTGCTGGAAAGTGTATTTTCGGGTTATCGTTTATGTGAAATAGATTCTTAAATATTTATTAAAAATATTTACGAAGTTAGTTGTATGGTTAATTATGTTTTAGTTAGGAGAATTAGCTTGAATTAAGGTTAATTAGGTATAAGGATTAAATTGAATAAAGTGTGAAAGTTTAATTATAGATTAAAGAAAAGTTGAGGGATTAAATGAGAAAATAAGCCATAAGTAACACTTGTATAGTAAAAAGTAAATACAAGTGTATGGTAACAATGAAATACATTTGTACAAGTAATGTACATAAGTATAAAATAATTATAAATGTAAATACTTAATATTTAAGTATATAATAACTCTTTTTTCTTTTTAATAAAATTTTATCAATCTTAAAAAAAGGTCTGCTATCCTAGCACGCTATTGTTTGCCGCTGCTGGCATGAGTTCTTAGGTTTTTTTCTTGTTTTTAGTATTTGTTTTGTCTTTTAGGTACAACTAGCGTCTTTAAGTCTGTTTATTTTTACGATTGGAGTGTGGCGATCGTATCCTGGCCTTCAAACCTACATTCATGAAAACTAAATTAGCACAATTATCATTAAATGAGGAAGAAGAAGAAATATTGCAGATCCAGGTAGATCCAAGAGGAAGAAGGAGTGGGAGAATTTCAACTTGTGGGATGTTTCCTAACAGCCAGTATAATTCACTTCCCAGCCATGAAAAGCACTATGGCTAATCTGTGGCATCCTATTTGTGGGGTTCAAATTCGAGAACTGGGGGAAAAATGTATCTTTTTCAGTTCTTTCATGGTATGGATATGGAGAGGGTTTTGAAAGGTTCACCTTGGACTTTCAATAATCATTTGTTGATACTTTACAAATTAAAAATAGAAGAGGATCCATTAAGAGTACCATTAATTTTTCGCCTTT
Organism: Gossypium arboreum; assembly: GCF_025698485.1. Taxonomy (NCBI): domain Eukaryota; kingdom Viridiplantae; phylum Streptophyta; class Magnoliopsida; order Malvales; family Malvaceae; genus Gossypium; species Gossypium arboreum. Next base: position 21,552,829 of record NC_069072.1, read on the forward strand.
TTGGGTACAAATTCATGACATCCCAATAGGTCTATTTTTTGTAAATTTAGCAATATAACTGGGCAGTTTTATAGGAGTTTTCTTGGAATATGATGGTTCAAATCTTGGGAAGGAAAATCGTAATTACATGAGAGTAAGAGTACAGATTGACATTAGGAGGCCTTTGAAAAGAAAGAAGCAGGTTATGTGGTGCGGGAGATGCTCGTATGTTAAATTTAAGTATGAATGTTTATTGCTTTTCTGTTTCTATTGCGGACGTTTGGGGCATAGTGACTCATTCTGTGAGGCAAAAATGATGTTAAGGGTGGAAATTGCTGAATTGGGTTGGGATTTATCATTGTGAGCACAATCTCGAAGAGCCCTATCTATGAATAGTATATGGCTTTGGGATGAAGGTGAAGGAAAATAGGAAGGAGGTTGGAAGAATAATCGGGTTTTGAGGTTCAGATTATGGGATGGGGATAATAAAGACAGAAGTGGAAAAGTTATTGATCCAATTCTGGGATTTAACATCGAAGGGGGATTGTCATCTCTAAATCAATGGAAGGAGAATTCTTGGTTTGATCAGATGCAAACGGCCATGGAACATGATTTGAAAGATGGTATTTTAATGGGAGAGGAGGGGAAAAAACGAAACAGGGGCGAGATGGGAGACCTAACAGGGAAAGATGAGAGTGGTAATGCAATGACAATGAGCAAAAGAATGGTAGAACTTAATCTTTTATCATCGGCGGCTGCCAAGAGGCAAGCCGACCGGACGCAATGAAAATCATAAGTTGGAATGTCCGTGGTTTGGGGAGACAACGGATGATTAAAAGACTTCGACATTTGCTGAAGATATTCAATCCCCAAATAGTCTTCTTTATGGAGAAAAAGCTTATTAGACGACAGATAGAACGCGTTCGTAGAAGTTGTGGTTTTATGAATGGTATTGAAGTTGACTCAGAAGGTACAAGAGGAGGATTGTGTTTAGTATGGAGGTTTGATGTTAATATAACGCTCCGTAATTTTTCTAAGAGACATATTGATGTGGTAGTTGCAGATAGGAAGAATGAACCAATTGGGGAGATTTACAGGATTCTATGGATCCCCTTATGCGCAAGATAGGAATGATTCATGGGTTGTTTTGAAAAGCTTAGCTAATGATGTGGACATCCCCTGGTTCGTTTGTGGAGATTTCAATGAAATTATGTATGGATTCGAGAAAAAAGGAAGACTGACTAGATATGAAAGAATGATGAAACTCTTTCTAAGAATACTGGAGGAATGTCAACTGAACGATGTAGGCTTTTACGGTAATTGGTTCACTTGGGTGAGAGGTAATTTACCGGAGACGAACATCCAAGAATGATTAGACAGAGGAGTTACCAACACAGAATGGATTGCTATGTTTCCGGAGGTGAAAGTCTAACATTTAGTGCATTCGTTTTCTGATCATTACCCTCTTCTTATTAATACAAGAATGAATGAAGAACGTTTGAGGAACAATACTTTCAAATTTGAAGCCTGGTGGTCATTAGAGGAGTCTTTTATTAATGAAGTTAAGTGTTTGTGGGAGAAGTCTTCAGGGGAGCTGTTACAGAAGCCGGAAAAGTTTAAAAAAAAAGGCTTAAAGTAGTGCGCTGGGCATATTCAAATGAATAGGAAAAATAAAAAATAGATCCTTACGGAAAAATTAGTGAAACTGACTGAAGTTGAAAGAGATGATATGAATTTAGCTGAGTTGATTGATACGAAAATTAATTTAAATTTTGAGATAAAAAAAGATGAATGTTATTGGGAACAGAGGGCTCGACTTAACTGGTTGAAATTTGGCGATAAAAACACAATATTTTTTCACAGTCAAGCATCACAGCGGTAAAAGACAAACCTTAGTCATAAATTACAGAACGAAGATAGAAGAGAAATGGTGGCCTTGCAGGAAATAGAGGTTGTTGCTAGATCTTATTTTCAAAGATTGTTTTCAGCAGGAGGAAGGGGAAACTACGACCATTTGTTATCAGGGATCGAGTGTTGTGTATATGCTGAAGACAATCAAAAACTTACAGCAACATATATAAGAGAGGAAATCACAGCAGCAGTGTTTAACATGGGGCCCATGAAGGCACCAGGGGAGGACGGTTTTCCAGCTCTATTTTATTAGAAATGTTGGTATATTATTGGAGAAGAAGTCACCTTATTTTTCTTACGAATTCTAAATCGGGATATGGAGGTTAGTTCAATTAATTCTACTAATATATTACTTATTCCCAAAGTTACCAGTCCTTCTAATATGACGCAGTTTCGGCCAATCATCTTATGCAGTGTGCTTTATAAAATTTTGGCCAAGGCAATAGCAAATCAATTTCGAGGAGTTATTAGAAAATGTATTGATGATACGCAGAGTGCCTTTGTGCCAGGTCGATCAATATCAGATAATGTGTTGTTAGCCTATGAAATATTGCATAAGCTAAACTAGAAGAGATTGGGGAAGAAAAAGTATATGGTCGTTAAACTCAATATGAGCAAACATATGATAGATTTGAACGGGATTTTATAAAGGAGATTATGATACAGATGGGGTTTGAGAAAAAATGGGTAGATGCTCTTATGAAATATGTAACAACAGTTTCTTATTTAGTGGTCATAAATGGGTATATTGGGGATAAATTTCTTCCAACCACAGGCCTTAGACAAGGTGATCCGTTAAGTCTGTTTTTATTTCTTTTATGTGGGAAGGGCCTATCGAGTCTACTGAGATTAGACAATGAATGGTAGGTTCTTAAAAGGTGTTAGGGTTAGTAAAAGTGGGCCACAAGTATCCCATCTATTGTTTGCTAATGATTGCATTTTATTCGGGGAGGCAACAAGCATAGGTGCAACTCTATTCAAGGACATCCTACGCGAATACAAATCTTGCTCTGGTTAATGCGTTAATTTTGACAAATTAACATTATTTTTCAGCAAGAATACATCGGAGGAAGATAGGAGTTTGGTTGTCAATTTATTGGGGGTCCGTAGTTCAAATAAACCAGAGCATTACCTAGGGTTGCCGAATATGGTGGGTCGGAGGAAAAATGAATCTTTTCAAAATCTAAAGGATCGACTCAGAAAACGTATTGATAATTGGAGTAATAGGTTTTTATCTTAAGGGGGAAAGAAAGTATTTATAAAGGCCATTCTTCAGGCTATACCAATTTACACGATAACTTGCTTTTTATTACCTAAAGCTCTATGTGATGAATTCGAAAGTATCGTTGAGCAGGTTTGGTGGCAGAAGGGCCATGGTAAAAAGGGAATTCATTGGTGTACTTGGAAAAACCTTTGTGCTTTAAAAGAAAATGGTGGTTTAAGTTTTAGAAACTTTGGTCATTTCAATATCGCGTTTTTAGCCAAACAGGGTTGGTGCATTATTAATTATCCAAATTCTTTATTAGCCCAAGTTTTTAAAGCAAAATACTATCCGCAATCAAGCTTTCTAAATACAGAGTTGGGAAGTTTACCTTCACTTACTTGGAAGAGTATTTGGGCAGCAAAGAGACTTCTCTAAAAATGGATGTGCTAGAGAGTGGGCAGATGAGACAAAATTTCTATCTGGGAAGATAGCTGGATTCAGGGGATTGATAAAGTTGACGGACATAGCAGACCAAACAATGGGGAATTACAGTTAGTCTCGGATCTTATTGATACTTCAAACAGGAAATGGAGAAAGAATTTGATTAATAGTACCTTTCAAGCTGGAGTTGCTCAGAAAATTTTGTAGATCCCTCTCGTAGAAACTGACCACGAGGATACTCAAGTTTGGAAAGGAGAATTATCCGGCGAGTTTTTAGTACGTAGTGCCTATAAACTATTACATGATACTATTCTAGATCCTAGTAATTATTTATTACAAACTGAAATTAAAGAATTTTATAGGAAGCTATGGAGCCTACAGCTACCTTCTAAGATCGCAATCACTATTTGGAGAATTTCCTGGGATTTGATTCTGAATCTTGCTAATCTCCAGTACAGAAGAGTCATTTCAAATGATAGATGTCCCCGCTGCTATTCGTGGGCAGAAGAAAACTTCCATATCTTCCGTGAATGCCCTATAACAACTGAAGTCTGGCAGTTTTTACACTTATCCTGGGTTATTAATAATATGAATCAAAGTCTATGGGAGTGGCTAACCTGTGTATTCAAGAGAGGTAACGACATTCAATGCCGACTTTTTGTTATGCTTTATGGTTAATATGGTTTTCTAGAAACCAATTCGTGCGTGAGGGGAAAAATACAACAGGAAGAGATTTAATGCAAAACATACAGAAGCATATGGTAGAATATGAAGGGGTAAGAGCAATGAAGAGACCTGTAAATATGAACAGAAATTACAGAACCCAAAAGGACATACCGAGAATGACGATCTATTTCGACGCAGCATTCAATAGTAGAAACTTCATATCAGCGACAGGTTTGGTGGTGTAACACCCCTTACCCCTAATCTGAGCCCGAAACAGGGTACGAGGCATTCCTGGACTTCAACACCAACAAACGTGCAAAACTAGGTCATAAAATTGTATTCATTTTAAAACTATTCATACACAAGCATATCGTTCTTTATACGGGCCTATGAAACCCAAAACATACATTGGAAAAGGTCCGGGACTAAATCGAGAACTTTGAAAACTTTTGGGAAAACTTAGAAAATTTTTCCATGAAACAGGGTCACACGCTCATGTGGACACAGGGGCACACCCGTGTGCCTTTGACACGCCCGTGTCCTCAGGTCGTGTAACTCTCTGTTTATGATGTCAGCAAACAAATTGAACTACACAGCCAAGCCACACGCCTGTGCGTTAAGGCCGTGTTCCCCACACGGTTGAGACACACGGTCGTGTCTCAGCCCGTGTGGCCAACACTTGGGCTATTTTCCAAGCCTTTATGTTACCTTTAATCCTTCACATCTTTATACACACCAAGGACACATTTCATGGCATCATTTTAATTCATGGCAAGCAACCACAATCACATCATAGGCATGAAGATATAGCATAGATAGATAGGTTTACACACCATAATCAAAATAAGACACACTTCTTGGCCATATACAAATAGCTAAATATAAGACAATACATTTGGCTAATCATAAATATATATATAATAAAACCTAGTCCCTATACATGCCACTTACTTGAACACGCTTAACATATATCAATATTTCAAGGGTGATGGCTTGATAGTGTGATACTGCCTCTAACGATCTCCAATCCCGAGCTAACCTAACAACACTAAAGAAAAGGAAAGGAAGGGAGTAAGCTTCATAGCTTAGGAAGACCATATGAAAATAATAAGCAACTTATCAATTTTCTTATCAAGGTAATACAACCATATTTGCACTTTTACTTATGTTCAGATCAAGCTATTTCCTCATGTCATAGTCACTAAATTATTTATATCTGGAGCTACAAAACTCCAAATTAAGATCCGAAACTTACATATCTTCTTACCATAAAATTTTCAAAAAATTTTTGTCTATCCAATAAGTACAGTTTATTCTTTAAAGTCACCCTTGTTTTGTTATCCGATAGTTCTGACCCCTCTTCACAAAAAATTAATTATCTCATAATACAAGACTCAGATGATGTTTCTGTCTATTTCTCTTGAAAATAGGCTCATTAAGAATTCTAATCATATAAATTAAAACCCATAAATTTTTTTTAAAATTTTTTAATGATTTTCTCAAATCAAAAGAGGGGATTTCGAAATTGTTCTGATTCTATTTTATGCAAATTCAAATATTTCATAATATGAAATTCTTTTGCTTACACCGTTTCCTTTATAAGAAACTAGACTCAATAAGCTTTAATTCCATATTTTATTCAATCTCTAACCTTCTTTCCACTATTTTTGATGTATTTTCAAAGTTATACCACTGTAGCTGTCTAAAACTGTATTAATGCTAATCTTACTCTTTCATAACCGTTTTTAAATAGGCATTTATGCCAATTCATTTCTTCTTTCATGTTCATTAGACCACAAGATAAAGGGGTAAACATATCATGTCTCAACTTACTTTGGCCTAAAAGCCTCACACATAATCATCAACCATATTTATCATATATTTGTACATCATAAACTTAAACCAATAATCACAAGGTCATTTTCATTGTGCTCATGAATCCACAACTTCATAAAATCAAGAGTCATATCATTATGTACATACTTGTATCATCTCATAACATAATCAAATTCATTCTCACCATGACGTACCCCGTTGGGTCTATTGTCAAATCATTCTTTGAACTACCCATTGAACACTTCGGACACTATTGGATACACGGAAAGCTTGCACATAAGTGCTACATATGTAGCCAAGGCTACCTCATATCACATATCACATATCACATATTGCTCGCTCTAAAGCTGATCACTGGTCTACTCCCACAAGCTGACAGTCAGGACGTAGCTACACGGGCTGCTCACACAAGCTGACGGGTGTCTGCAACACATGCCGGACTACCCAGCCACCGATAAGACGTACAAGACCAGCACCCGGATCCACAATCACATAATCACATATCTCATGAGCTCATAATCACATAGTTCCTAGCGACATGTCCCATTGTATCCTAATCTATCCCCAAGGTTCAAACGGGATTTTTCTCAAAAACACACCTTCGACGAACTCGATCACATAGACAACCACATTCTTCATGATGAAGGATTATCACATAATCTCACATAATGATAACAATATTGTCACTTACATTTAAGTGTGTAAATTACAATTCATGCAAGATTCAAAACATTTATATATATGCTACTCATTGCATTATTCACATGTGAACTTATTCATTTCCAATGGAATATCATATTCCATCAAATTTCCAAGTATCCAATCATCACATAAATGTTATTAACAATTGGCATCACTTTCTCATACTCAAATTCATCAACATATAATTTAATACAATTATAGCAAGATAGATTTCAAGTATATTAACAATATCGTGGATAATATGTTTATTTAGTCACACGGACTTACCCCGAATGCAATTTCGACTAATTACGCCATTTTAGTCCATAACCTCGTACTTTCCGATTTAAGCCCGAAGCTCAGTTTCTTGATCTAAAATGATAATATTCACTACTTTAAATCATCACATTAATCAATACATTCCATAATTTATGCTTTGAAAAAATGGCCATTTTGCCCCTAGACTTTCACAAAAATTACGATTTTACCCCTTGGCTCATAAATCGATTTTAATCAAATTTTCTTATTACCCAAGCCTAGCTGAATTCTTTTCATACCTACAGCATCTCTCAATTTCAAACATTTCACAAAATTATGATCCATTTAAAAAACTTTACAAATTGGTCCATAATATAAGTTTCCATGAAAATCCTTTCACAAAAGTTGTTTATTACACAACCAAGACTTATTTTCTTCCATTAAAAATCAAAGAACATGCATGACACACATGGGTGAATTTTTGAACATAAACTCTAGCTCAAAATAATGATAGAAATAACTATATCATGCTTCAAGGATCTCAAAAACATCAAAGACCAACACCAAAATGAATTACATGAAATGGGTTTATGTTGATGAAATTTTCAAGCTCCCATGGAGGTTTTCTTCCCTGATTTTCAGTGGAGAAAGATGGAGAAGAAGGGTGGCTATTTTTTTTATTTTATTTTATTAGTCTTTGCATATGTCATCAAATACCAACCATACCAAATTTTGACTTTTCAAAATTTTCTTGTCGCCATCACTCCCCAAATGGCCTATTTGCACTTTAAAGACCTCCAATTTTGGTTCTCTAGCTATTTAACATATTTGGATAGTAAAACAAAACTTTTACCCTTTATGAGATTTAGTCATTTTTCGCAATTAAGCTTACAAACGCTAAAATTCATTTACCAAAATTTTCATGCACTCATATAATCAGGCTATAACACCCAAAATAATATCAAAAATTATTTTTTCGGCCCCGAAATAGTGGTTCCAAACCACTATTCCGACTAGGCCCAAAATTGGGCTATTACAGGTGGTCTGGGATCTGACGGGGAAACTCCTTACGTTAAAGACGACCATTCACAACAATATTTCCTCTCCATTTATAGCAAAAGCGTATGCATGTTTAGAAGGTACAAAGTTAGGGATCTCATTGGGATTACAATCGGTAAAACTTATGGAAGACTCCAAAACAATAATCAAGAAATGCCAAACGACTTCAACAGATAAATCAGTGATTTGAGCCATTATTAGAGACATCCAGAACAAAAAAATTTATTTTCAAGAGATTATCTTTCAGCATATTCACAGATCGGGGAACTCACAAGCACATAGAATAGCAAAAGACGCTCTTGTTAGAGGGGAGACCGCTTACCTGATGGGAGAAGAACTGAATCGTCACATTTTTGCTTCAGAGGGATGATGGCCAAGGAACCCAGATTGAAGAAGCATTTGAGGGAAACTGACTTCAAAAGAAGGTAGCAAGTGAAGTTTATCCTTGGAAACTGCTATCGTCAGAACGGATTGGACTTCAAAATGACAAATCGAGAGAATTAATGGTATCCAGTCGTTTGGAATTGACTGGGGTAGATATTTTAGGTTTCCTTTTTTCTTTCTTTGCATTTATTGCTTTCTGTTTCCATTAAGTTTCATTTTAATTGTTGGTTAGGAGGTTTTCATTATCACATAAGATAGTGAGGCCGGATTTGCTTTTAGACTTTGATGTAATGGGTTTGGGTCCAATGGTCTGTTGGGCCTCAAGCTATTTCTTCTTTTTCCAATAAAATACCCGGTCATTAATTTCAATAAAAATATTTAAGTATATAATATAATAATAACTAAAGAAATAAATCAAATTTAGACAATTGTATGGTAAAAATAATATAAATGTGTAATAAATACATACATACATTTGTAATATACATATATACTTACTTATTATTTAAGAAAATATTATTATATTATATAAATTAAATAAAAGAAATAAAAGATAGAAAAAGAAACAAAATATTGAAAGGAAACAGAGAAGAATAGGGAGAAAGAAAAAGAAAGGGAAAAATTAGGGTTTCAAGGTTTGAAGTTTAAATGGTAAGTCAATTTAGCCCTTTTTCTTGTAATTTTGATTTTTTTGGAGTCCTAGAACAAAATACTATTTGATCTAAGTTGAAATTTTGAAAGTCGGTGAATTTTTAGAAGTTGTTCTTGTTGAATAAATTGAAGAATTAGGGGTTAAATTGATAGAATTTCAAGTTAGAATAGAAATATGGATTGAATTGTAAGTTAAATTATAAGTTTTGAGTAATAGGGACTAAATTGAAAGAATTTTAAAATTAGAGTTTTATGGGGAAATTAAAGAGTTGAAATTAGTTTAAAGTGGAAATTGAATAAGATATGGAATTAGTTTTGTAAGAAAAAGAGTTAGTTTTGATTTAGGGATTAAATTGGAATTTAAGCAAAAGTTGTGTATAAATTGAAATATTCAATATGAAATTGTGTGTATTGATGATTTTGAATTATTTTAATTCCATAGCAAACATTGAACCGGATACCTCGGCTAGGAAAGGAAAAGACAAAGTCAACGAATATTAGCTCAGAAATTACGATTTGTATTTCTATAATCTAAATCTAATAATTATTTGTTGTATTTATTATTTAATATGCACGGTAAGTGAAATTAAGGTGAGTATTGGTATTGTTGATATTGAATTGAGTATAAATGGATTTGTGATTAATGTGAATGTGAATATTGGATATTGGATATTGATTGTATTGAAAAATGAAAATTGAATTGAGTTGAATTATGAGTATATGTGATTATTTGAATTGAATTGTGTATTGATTGGAAATTGAAAAGTGATTTGGAAACCCTATTAACTGTATCAGGCAGAGTCGGATATAGTTGGCATGCCATAGGATTGGAAGTGTACAGGGATACTTCGACCACGAGTCGATGAGACACTGGGTGTCAAATTAATACTAAGGATAAATTCGATGAGGTACTGGGTATCAATTTACTTCGGCAAGGCTGATGAGACACAGTGTGTCAATCTATTACTTCAAATTATTCGACGAGGCACTGGATGCCATACTGGTGTGTTTTGGTTGGATCCGTATATCCGCTAAATTTCGAGTTCTGTTAATAGGGGTAAATAAGTAAATTGGTAATATGAATGATATTGGATGATTTTGAACATGAATTGGATTGAAATATTGAATTGAGTTATGAAATTGAAATGTATGAACCAATGGATTAATGAAATAGTTATTGATATGGTGAAATGATATGTGTATCCTATTGAGAAAAATTATTTGAATATCAATTACGAGATTGAAATGGTAGAAGATGAGAATTGAAAGTGTTATAAATATTGTGTCATGAAATTGATTATTTGTTGAATGATTTTTGTTATGCATACTTAGATATATAAACATTGAAAATTCTTATTTAATAAGTATTCGGATTATAGAAATACCACTGAGTGTATACTCAGCGTACGATTTGTTTTCCATGCGTAGGATAGGTTAAAGTTCGATCGTTGAATCAGCATCCAAAGCCGATCCCGAACTTATTGTGGTGAAGTACATTTTTTTTGGTAATGGTATGTACCTAGGTTGTTATATGTATGTCATTTTAAAAAATGGTTGTATAAAATGTTAAAGAATAATATTAACCCTTTATATACTTAAACATAGATTGTGTGTTATGTTAACGTTACAAAATGACATATTTTGATTAAAGTATGAAGGAAGTTACTATATGAAAATTTTGATATTTAGTATTAAATTTGGTTGGGTTTGAATGAAGTTATATGAATTGAGTTAGTAAGTATTTGTAAAATACCTATGTTAGTAGTACATTGGTTAGGACATTATGATTAAATTATGATATGTATACTATATTATTATATGATTGTTTGTATTTGTTTTGAAATGTCGATAATGCTCGTAACCCTGTTCCAGCGACGGATAAGGGTTAGGGGGTGTTACAATTATTCCTAAATACAATACTTGAAATAAAAAATAAACCCATAATTTTTTCATTCCTATTTGTTTCTCTTTTCTAAAAACATTTTATAATTTAGTTGTTTGTGAAAGTGATATGTTGATTGTTATAACATATATCAGTAACCAAAAAAAAAAAAACACAAGGACCAAAATAATATTAAAATATCATATTAAAATAATATTTTGAAAAAATCAATGTTTATTTTATTAAATAATATAATTATATTTAGTATTTATATTTACTAATTTATTAAATAATTTTGATACAAATCAACATTTAGTAGTATTAACAAAAACAACTTTATCACTTACAAACATTTATTTTACTATAAATACATGTAGAAAATTGTGGACACTATAAAATGTGAAAACATAATTCAGCTTATTGACATGTAACACCCCGACTCGGCCTAGGAGTTTCGGTTAAGTCAAAGGCATTACATTTGATCACCAAAGTGATCCTATAAAGCCATCTTTTTACTTGCGTTGATATGAGAAGAAATCACTCTTTTGTTTTTAAAAAAGCATTCATTCATTAAGCCGACTTTTCTTAAAAATTTAATTATGATATTATTATCGTGGCATTTTGAAAACAGTTAAGGTTTTTAAGAAAAGATTTTTCAAAACTTTGAGTATTTTGTAAAGTAGCGGATAATAACTATGAAAAATATTAGTTTTCTAAACCATGTTACATGCAAATTATCAGAGTAAGAAATAATTAATAATTGCAACCCAAAAAAGATTAAGGAAAACTTTAATGAAGCTTTTAAATAAAAGAAAAATAAGCTGCTAATTCGAGGTTCCTCCAATGTCATTCCAATCCTAGTTCTCTACGTTACGTGAGAGGTAAAAAAAAGGGGAGTGAGCTTATGACAACTGAATGTGAGTCTAATTTTTAAACCATTATATATAAATGTACAAATAGTAAAGCATTCAATTTATGGCATAATAGAAAATTAAACATATATAGGAAACATTTAATAAATCCATGCATGTACAGAATATACTCATGATGCAATGCAATGCAATTATAATTATAATCTTCCACCGTCCATCCTATCTGCCCTCGAGCATTGCTCGACACTCCAAAACACATATCAATAACTAACAATCCTAGATTTCCCAATGAAAATGGTTGTTCACTTGTCATTCGTGGCGATGACTTTTACTATAATAACTTACCATTGTCGATTTTGATGGCTTTTTAAACTATCATCCTGGTTTATCCGGTTTTGATGACATTGCCGCCTACTTCATGTAATGCTGACTTTCAATGTGGACTTAAATTGTCACTATCTCCCACGGAACTCCTTCGTTCTCTATACCCAATTTCATATAATTATGCACATATACTTAGCACATTATGCTATTTATCATCAATCGATGCTACATTCAATATTTCATACTATCATTTAATGGCATGTGTTCATGCATTCCTTCACATCTATTTCATATAAATATTTAATTTAAGTGAACTTAAAAAAAATCACATATATAGTAACTTCACGCGATTTAACATGCTTAGTTTGACTAACACATACATAAGTAGGGTTCGCACATATGGGTTCGCACCTAGGGGTTCCCACATATGTTTGCATAATCAACAAATAAGGTTCGTATATACCACATGTAGGGTTCGCATAAATAACATGTAGGGTTTGCACGAATAACACATAGGGTTTACATAGCTATACTTGTAGATTCCGTATGATATTCATGTAGGGTTTGCGTAGATATACTAGGAGTTTGCCTAATAAATCCTATATGATTTTGCATATGGGTTCGCAATAGGGGCTCGCACATGCAAAGGGGTTCATATGTAGGGGGTTTGCACAAGCAAGGGGGGTTCGCATACTACAAGGTTTTTATGCATAAGGGCTCGCATAGTAATTCTCATAGTTTCGCACAACTGATTTACATAAGGTTCACAATATACACAGGGTTCACATGATATACAGGGTTCTCATAATACCTAGGGTTCGCATGATATACATGGTTCACATGTTATATAAAGCTCGCATAGTATCTAGAGTTTGCATGTTATGTATAGGGCTCACAACACGGGGGGTTCGCAATACAAGAGGTGTTCGTTACAGACTACTTTCTTCTTAATACTTTAATTAATCAAACCTAATAATTTAAGTTTAGATCCTACACCTGATTTGGAGACAAAAACCTTAGTTAGATGAGGAGATTGACGACCTACTTGGGAGAAGAGGGAACAGTTTTGAAAACCTTGAATTCTTTTGCTTGAAAATTTAATTTGTTAATGGTGGAGAAAAGGAAGAACTTAGTTTTTCTTGAAAATTTCACTAGATAAAAATTATAGGATTTCAGAAGATTTGCTATTTATAAAACTCTTTTCCCTTAATAAGTTTTAAGAATTCATATAGAAAGGTGCAGAAAGATTTTGAATCCAGGACCTAAAAGTAACTTAAGGCCTTACCATTGAACCAACAAGGTTATTCTTATTTTTTCTTAACATAAATAATTTTTAAGATATTCTAAATTCTCTTACTCTATACTTTTAAAAATAAAATAAAATATTAAAATTTATCCCCATTTTTCTCATCCTATTTTAAGGATGTGATAAGGGAAGTTGTTAGTAAATTTACAACAAGCAATGTAACAACTGTTTATTTGATGATATTTATCATTTTAATCTTATATTAAAGATTTTTGTTTAAAATGTTTTAATTGGGTTGATGAATTGACTAAGAAAAGAATACTAAACACTTGGCATGAAGTCTGTAACAAATTGGTAGTTGGAGGCTTCTTTATTGATCTGAGAGGGCAACCCACAGTCTTTAAGTTGGTGATGAGTTATGGGGGTCTGTACCTTACTGCCTTTGTTGGTCCCCCGTCTAAATATCCCTTCCATGCTCTTCTCATCGCCTTCTCTCCACCCGATCACTTATGTTTTTCCTTTTATGGGCTCACTCATTTGTTAGAGTAGAGAAGTGTTTTGAAGAGATTTATATTAAGAGTTAGATTATATTTTATTTTTATTTAAAATTTAATAAATTAGTCTTTATATATTTAATTAAAAAGTAAATTGATCTTTTTTTATTAAAAATTTTATCCATTTGTATTGTTAAAGTTTAACGTGGTTGATGAAATAACTAAACAGTGATATGTACCTCATGCTAACGTAAAATGACTAAATTTTAACAGCAGAAATACATAAAATTTTTAAATAAAATGGCCGATTTGCTCTTTGATCTAATGTACAATGATTGATTTGTCTATTTTTTTAGTAAAAAATAAAATATAATTTAACTCTTAATACAAAAAATTCATAATAACTAGAAGCAAAATTATTTCTTCATTTTGTATGAATGTCTACCATGTTGATAATTATTTCATATTGTTCCATGTTATTTCACCTCACTTCTTTTATTAATGATTTTTAATTTAATATTATAGAAGTATTTTATAACTTATTTATGAACATAATTTCAGTATATATAACTCTATAGTATATGTATAACATAATATGGGGACGGATCCATTTATATTAGTGTAAATTTTAAGTAGCTTTACACTTTTTCATAACTGTTTATATAATTAATATTTTAATATTTCAATCATTGAATTTAATATATTGATACTTGTCATGTCGTGATTTTTTAATTGATCGATATCTCTATCATATTGATCTAAAATATTGTCTATTTTAATACATATATTTAACTATTGAATTTCTTTTACATAAAATGAATAGATAGAAAATTTTAATTTAGGTCAAACTTGACATGTATAATCTATATGAATGGAGCATGCAATATGACGATTAATTTGTTAAAATATTAATCGTATAAAATTTTACAAGAAAATATTAACCCAATTAAATTTTATACCAGTGTAAGTGAATCTCTCCCTATTTGTATATTTATCATTTTATATAATGAAATAAAAAGAAAAGGGCATTTACCACAACTACTTACTCTAGTGCATGCATCTATTTTTTTAAAAATAAATTTTTATTCAGATACATTGCAAAATCTATGAAGCTCCTCAAAGTTTGTTTCCTTTACAACTAAAAAATTTTTGTAGGTACCAACAAGTAGTTGGAAAAAGTGAAAAAAAAATATTTATTTTTTTATTTGAATTAAATTCAATTTTGGAGTCAATATTATTGAGGGATTTTATCTAAATACCACCCGTTCAAATATGATTATACTTAGATTTTATCTAAATATCACCCGTTCAAATATGATTATACTTAGACCATAAAACAGATAAAACAAATGTAGTTTTTAAAAGAAATTTGGTAGTTACAAAGACAACTTTGGATATTTTTAATTTAGAATGATAATTCAAATTAAATTATAAAAAATTAAACTTAATAATAAAATAGCCTTTAAATATGTCCTTGATAGTGGAATTTCTTTTTATTACTCTAATTTTATTATTAGGTTTCATATTGTGAAATTAAGGAATCCACACAAACATGTTGTTCATTACCAGTATTATCAATTTTATTTATTTGCACGTTACGAGTAAATTACTCGACTATATTATAATTATTTGGGTAAAATATATCATAAGTTTATTTAATTTTTATAAATTTAAAATTTGGTCTTTATATTTTTATTTTTAGGTATTTAGGATATTTATTTCTTAAATTTTAAAATTCAGGTTCAATTGTTAATATTATTTTTTTGTTAAATTTGTTGATATGACATTTAAAATGAAAAAATACTCACTCGATAGCCATGTAACTAAAAAATGACGATGTAAGGAACTTGATTTTAACAAAATAATTTTAACAATGTTAATAAGTGGAAGTAAATTTTAAAATTTGAAAAGTTGAAAAACTAAATTCCTAAAAATAAGTACAATGACTAAAAATAAACAAGGCATTGGCAAAATCTCAACCTACTTGTGGAGCAAATATCTTCCACCAATTGTATGTATACTATAATTAAGCCATTGATTGAGTTGGTGTTACAAGTTAATTGAGCACCAACTTAGTTAGGAAAGTCACAAAATTGACATTCCATAATTAAAATAAGTTATATTATTTGAAGGTATTTTAATTTTTTTATTTTTAAAAAAAATCAATAAAATTTACATATGATTGGATTTGAACCTGTGCTATTTACATCAATAAAACATTAACTTTACCGCTAAATTAAAACTTTATTGTAAAATAATATTTACATTTTAATTATATTTTGCATACTTTATTACATCTATCAATTGTATATATTAATAATGTTGTCGATTGAGTTGGTGTCACAAGTATTGATGACAACATCACGATAAACAATTGTATTGCATTTAAGATTCTTAATATAAAGTATTTACATATTTAAAATTTATTTTGCTCAAATTATGATCCTATTGGCGTTTGAATATCCTTAATAGACAATTGGGTACATCTTATCATTGATGGTGCAGTTGATAGATGTTCTGGAAGCGCTGTTGCTGGTGGTGTGCTGCGTAATCAAAATGGAAGCTGGATCTTGGGGTACAATCACTACCTGGGAAAATGCTCAGCTTTCAAGACTGAACTATGAGACATTCTAGATGGCATACTTATTCTGCTTAGCAAAGTTTTTAACAAAGCAACCATTCAAATCGATAATCTAGAAGTGGTTAAAGCTTTGCATGATGGTATGTTGGTGGATGCGGGAATCACTGTACTTAGGAGGGTCCAATGAATTATGAGAACTAAAAGTCAGTGGTTTATCAAGTATATTCCCAGAGAAGATAATCTTGTTATTGATAATTTTACTAAATTAAGTTTAGAGTGGAAATCGAGTTTACAGGTTTATGAAGACGTTCCTAACGAAGTCTTACAAGTGCTACAAAAAGATCAAGTCAATGGTACTTTTGAACATTTTAATTTGATGTAACTCTTTTTGTTTGCTTTTTTTTTTTACCAAAAAAAAATATTTTGCTCACAATTTAATACTATTTTTCATTTTAATATCGTATATATTTTATATGTTATTGTTAATAATAGTTTTAAACCACATGTTTTATTATTTATTATTTTTAAACGTACATCTATCTTATAAGTATATAATTCTCACATGTATACATATGATAGAATTTCTAATACTAAATAATTATTCTTATTTATAATAGTAAGTTTTAGTACAAAGCAAGTTAAAATTACATTTTTTTACCATGGTTCCCTTGTACGATCAACACGTCCTTTTTTTTTACCATTTACAGTAAAAAAAAAAGAAAGAAAGAGGAAAGATGAACTTAATTGAGGGATTTAAAAATTACATTAGTGGGTAATCCCAAGTAAAGAATAAAGTAAATATAATTGGGTAGTTAGGTACTCAAGATTGCTTGCGTTCCATTTCTTGCATAATTATTATTACGCTTTTGTTAATATAAGATGCTTCCTTTTGTATCTCCATTTGAGGAAACTGCAAGCTAACGTTCCCATTTTCTGCTTACATTTTTCTACTCTTCTCTCTGATAATATATTTGAGAAATATAATTTCATTTTCCCAAATACCAAAAAGAAATTGGATATCTTTTGGTCAAAATACTTTTACTAAACTCCAAATATCAGGGAAAGTCTTTCCAAAATACAAAATAATAAAAAAACCCATAATTTATCATTCTTTATTTTCTATTTTCATTTCCACCAACTTGCTTTTCTTCTACTACAAACAACTCCTCAGCTGCTCTTTTTTTTTTTTTTTTTTTTTTTTAGTTTTTGAGCATTCATAAACTCTCTTTTTTTTTTTCTTTCTCAAACTCTTAAAATTTACTCCTCCCACATTTTTAATTTACTGCTAATCATACTTAAATATAAATCATTTATATTGTAATGATTTTTTTCATGTCTCCAACTCTTGCCTAGTCTCTTTAAAGCCTACATTTTTATTTGTCACGAGAAGACGGGAAACAAAAATAAAAAACACACTAGTCTTTTATAGATCATGAAGAAGTTGGTTCTCTTTGGACTCTTCTTCCTCTTCCTCTTCCCTCACTTGAAACTAGCCTTTTCCCTTTCTCCTGACGGCCTTTCTCTTCTCTCATTAAAATCTGCCGTGGACCAACCTTCAGGTCAGTCAGTCTTCGCCGACTGGAATGAGAACGATGAGACGCCGTGTAATTGGTCCGGCGTTTCTTGCAAGAACATTTCAGGATTTCCTGACCCGCGTGTCGTCGGAGTCGCCGTTTCCGGGAAGAATCTGCGAGGCTATATCCCGTCCGAGCTTGGAAATTTAATCTATCTCAGAAGATTGAATCTTCACAACAACTTCTTCTATGGTTCTATACCGGACCAACTGTTCAATGCCACGTCACTTCACAGCTTGTTTCTGTACGGTAACAATCTGTCCGGTTCGCTGCCTCCTTCGATCTGCAAGCTTCCGAGGCTGCAAAACCTCGATCTCTCCTACAATTCGCTGTCGGGTTCTTTTCCTGAGAATCTCAAGAACTGCAAGCAGTTGCAGAGGCTGATTCTAGCTCAAAACAAGTTTTCCGGCGAAATTCCCGACGGAATTTGGCCGGAATTGGACAACTTGGTCCAACTCGATCTTTCTTCGAATGAATTCAAGGGACCGGTCCCTAGTACCATCGGAGAGTTAAACTCATTGTCGGGCACTCTCAATTTATCCTACAATCACTTATCCGGTAATCTCCCGAAAAGCTTGGGCGACTTACCGGTGACGGTCAGTTTCGATCTCAGAAACAACAATTTAAGCGGGCAGATACCTGAAACGGGATCGTTTGCTAATCAAGGACCAACCGCATTTCTAAACAACCCTCTTTTATGCGGGTTTCCCCTTCAAAAGTCGTGTAACAATTCGAGTACAAGTTCTTCAGGGACTCAAAATTCGGGTCCGAATTCGGGCGAAACCCAGAAAAAGGGGCTCAGCCCTGGTTTAATCATACTAATATCAGCAGCTGATGCCGGTGGTGTGGCGTTGATAGGATTGATTATCGTTTATATTTACTGGAAAAACAAAGATTCTTCAAATAGTTGCAGTTGCACTGGGAAGACCAAGTTTGGCGATAACAACAAAGGGAAAATTTGTTCCGTTTGTGCTTTTGGATGCATCAATGGGTGTCGCAACAATGACTCGGAATTGGAAGACAACGAAAAAGGGGAGATATCGGGGAAAGGGGAAGGCGAGCTAGTTGCCATTGATAAAGGGTTCAGTTTTGAGTTGGACGAGTTGCTTAGAGCGTCGGCTTACGTGTTGGGTAAGAGTGGGCTTGGGATAGTGTACAAAGTGGTGCTGGGAAATGGGATCCCGGTGGCTGTTCGGAGATTGGGCGGCGAAGGTGGAGAGCAAAGGTACAAGGAGTTTGTGGCTGAAGTTCAAGCAATTGGGAAAGTGAAGCATCCAAATGTGGTGAAGCTGAGAGCTTACTATTGGGCTCCTGATGAAAAGCTTCTCATTAGCGATTTCATCTCCAATGGCAATTTGGCTAACGCCATCAGAGGTTAGTTTCTTGTTTTCCTGCTTGGGTTATTCTAGCAAGCATTAAACTCTCGATTCTTTTCAGCTGTCAGTTTAATCGCATATTATTCTAGATATAATCATATTATGACTAATTCGAAACAGTTTGGTGAACTTAATTTATAATAAAATCTCAAACTTTTATAGCTTGTCTAGACTCGATTATGACCCTACTGCAATCTCATATTTTAGGTTGTTCTTTAAACGTGTCCTTATTATGTTTATAAACAAAACTTAGAATTCCTATTCTTGTTTTGCCTTAATTACTAATTTTTGGAAGCCATAATCCGACGTCGATGATTTGAGAAATTAAGTGGTCCAAAGTGGCCGACCCGTTTTGCCTGTAATTACGCACCCACGAGGACTCGTTAGTCCTTGGCAGTGCAGTCCCTTTCCGTTGTTATTGCAGTGCCGAAACTTTTGTCAACACTTCATTCATTTCTAGTTACCCTATACCTCATTTTTATCCTTAGAACTTTTTACTTCACTAATATTTATGCTGGTTTTGAATTTTATCTCATCATTTTCCCCCCTAAATTTTATGTAATTAAAGGAATCATAGTTACACACAATATTAAAGAGCCATGAAAGTTCTAGCAACGGTCTCTATATGAAAGAATTAGTAATTAATGTTGTGGGGTAGCTTATAGAGTTGGGTTGGTTGAATGATTTTAAATGAATACTACCAAAAAGGTAGGTCCCTCACCATTGGCGATGCATCATCATCATCATATGATAAAATAATAAAAAAAGAGCATTGACATTAACTCTGAGGCTTTCAGCATTTCAAAGTTTCAATCACAATATGATGATGTGTCACAACTCAAAGAAGATGACTCACTGGATCTTTAGTGTGGCTTATGTTAGGGGTTTAATCAAAACATAAAATGCTGTGCAGCCTTCCCTTGCATGCTTTTAGATTGTCCCCATTTTAATATATAGTTTCAGCCTTTGTAGATCAAAACAATAACCTTGGTAACAAAAAAGAAAAAAAATATTATATCAAATCTAAGACTTTAGTTAAAGTGGCTTTGGTCTGGGCATCTTCCTCTATAGTTATCTTTCTTCTTCACTTTAAACATAGACAGACTTTTAATAAAATAAATATATAAATAAAAAGTGTGCTTTTGATCCTATTTCCATTTTGATTTTCTACTCTCTTTTATCTCAAGCATAAAAGGGTAGCTAGCTTTCTTCCCAATGAAGGTGCCCCCCCGTCTTGTTAAGTAAAAATCACATTGATGGGACCTGCTAGGATCTTCTTGTGACTTCACTTTCATCTTCAATTTTTAAACTATTATGGATACATATAAATACAATCATCTAAATATTTAAAACCCTTTACAAAATTGTGTATACATATGCCAAAATTTAAGGCTTAAATCATAAAATAATAGTTAAATGATATCATTTAAAAAAAATTTGGGTCAAGTAATACTTAAAACTATATTCTGTTAATATCGTTAAAAGAATTTTTTACCCAATTATTTTGTGACAAATGATAGTTTTAAATTAAAATTAAATTAAAAGGTAAATGGATTAAAAGTGGTAGATATTGCATTATTGTTGATATCAACTTGTTTAGAGTCTCAATTTGAGTGGATATTTTCCGTAACATTAGTAGGTTAATGAGATTGGGTTCTTTACAGGCAGAAATGGTCAGCCATCAACAAGCCTCTCATGGTCAGTAAGGCTGAAAATTGTAAAGGGAGCAGCCCGTGGCTTGGCCTATCTTCATGAATGCAGTCCAAGAAAATTTGTTCATGGAGACGTCAAGCCATCTAACATTCTCCTTGACAACGAATTCCAATCTTACATCTCTGATTTCGGCCTCAACAGGCTCATTAACATCACTGGAAACAACCCCGATTCTTCATCCGGCGGCTTCATCGGTGGACTCCCTTACAAATCAATCCAAACGGAACGAACCAACAGTTATCGAGCACCGGAGGCTCGAGTTCCCGGCAACCGAGCAACACAAAAATGGGATGTCTATTCATTTGGAGTCGTATTACTGGAGCTGTTAACGGGGAAGTCTCCGGAGCTATCACCAACCACATCAACTTCCATGGAAATCCTGGACCTTGTAAGGTGGGTGAGGAAAGGCTTTGAAGAAGAAAAGCCATTGTCAGACATGGTTGATCCGATGTTATTACAAGAAGTACATGCCAAGAAAGAAGTGTTGGCTGTTTTTCACGTTGCTCTTGCATGCACTGAAGCGGACCCTGAGATTCGACCAAGGATGAAAACTGTTTCAGAGAATCTTGAGAGAATTGGATCATGATTAACAACATATATGATTATTGTCCAAGAAGACAAACAACATGGTCGATGGTTTAGGAAGTTCAAAGATTTACTGGTTTTTTGCAAAAGGGCTCTCCCTGTTTCTTTTTGCCATGGTAAAGTTTTGCATTGTTGTCAAAAATTCACTATCCGTTCCTTTTAAAAGTCTTCAGAATTTGGCCCAAATTTTCCTCAATATTCATGGGTTTCTTGAAGCTTTCTGGAGACCATATGTTTTAATTTAAATGTCTCTCATTATATTCACATGACTGTAATCAAATTATTCTTTTTTCATTATGAAATCTATTCCTAATATACAAGTCATGAAGAGAGAGAAAGATGGTTGATGTTAAAATTTAAATCGAAAGTGTTTAATTGATTACATGAACAAGTTAAAGTAAACTGACTTAACATAATATTGCATCAAATATATATATCGCTGCAAAAAAAATTATTTATATATATGCTTACTTGCTTTCTACTTTATTAATTAATTCAATCTTGTGTATTTGGTTAGTGGGGTTTTTTTATCTATATATTATAAAATAAAATTTTTTATTAAAATGGCATGTTTAAAAAATTATGTACTAAAATTGTAAATTCAAACTAGTGGAGGGTGGTGCATAGGCGGTACCACCCTAGTATTCTGACAAATTTGACTGAAAACAAAAAATAAAAAACAAAAAAAAAAACTAGTGAAGACAATGTAATAAGCGGCACCACTTTATTCAGCTAAATTAATAAGCGGCACCACTTTAAAATTATTTTTTAACATAAAAAAAATTCATGTGAATATGATAAGTTAGGAGTCTTAATTTTTTAAGAAAAATCTAAATATATATTTTCCATTAGGTTTTAGTATTTAGGTTTTGAGGTTTGGGGTTTTAGGGTATATTTGATAAATCATTATAAATGTTCATTTCTAATTAAATGAAAATTTTCAACATTTAATATTTTAACTATGTTTGATAATTTTTAAATATAATTTTTCAACAAAAATAAGTTTTGAATGATATTCAAATTATTAAATTGATTTTACATTATTAAAATAAATTATCTTTGAAAATGAGATTCAAATTATCATATTTAATTTTATAAAAAATATTAAAATTAATATAAAATATTATATTAATAAGATTAAAATAATTAATTAATTAAAATTTTAAAATAGGTATTTTCTTTTATCAAACAACATAATCATATTCATTAATTATATTTTACTAATTTTTCAAACAATTTTTAATATAAATTCAACTCTTATAAAATTTAAGAACGAAAATTCGATACTTAATTTTTAATACTTAAACTTTTAGCTTACCAAATAACATCTTAGAGTTTAGGGTTTTAATTTTTGAGATTGGGGTTTGCTTTTCAGGATTCAAGTGTTATGGTTTTAGCTTGAGATTTGGATTCTACCATTTTAATAGTTAAGTGAAAACACTTCTAGTTTCACTTAATTTTAATCTTGAGTAAATTGTTTTTTTTCTAAAATCAAAGCATTTAATTTCTTTTCAAAAGTCAGCATCTAAGGACAATTATTTGCAACATTACATTGCCTTCACTAGTTTGGACAAAGTGGTGCCGCCTATAAATTTGGCTAGATAAAGTGGTGCCGCCTATTACATTGCCTTCACCAGTTTATTTATCATTTATTATTTTTGTTTTCAGTCAAATTTGTCAGGATACTAGGGTGGTGCCGCCTATGCACCACCCTCCACCAGTTTGAATGTACCATTTTGGTACATAATTTTTGAGCATGCCATTTTAGTAATTTTTTTTATAATATATAGGTAAAAAAACTTGAAAAAGTGGAAGAAAGAAAAAAAAAGAAAAAAAAATAAATTTTGAGTGTATGTGGTAAGGAAGAAAAATGAAAGGAAAGAAAATAGGAGTATTAAGTATTGATAAAGGGTATCAACAAGAGAGGAGATTAGAGGAGAAGATAGTGAAGCAAAAGAGCTCGATTCACCTAAACAGGCAAATAATAGAAGAAAAGATGTAAGTAGGGAAGAGAATAAGAAGGTTGAAAAGGCTGAGTGTCGAGTGAGTGTGTAAGGTTGCTAATAGGGAAAAAGATCTCTTTTCCTTCATCTTGAAGGGTATTTATAAGAAGAGTCTTCTTGTCTAATAATGGTAACGTTGTAGGTTAATACTAATGGGTTGTCATTATAGAGTATGTGGGTAACACACGTGGTAGGGCTCATTCTGTTATTCTTTTTGAGGCACTACAAGGTTATTATGCTCAAGTAGACCCGAATGGCCACTAAAAGAAATGTTCACACTAGGGCTTTGCTTGATAGAATGGAAAGAAATTTGGAAGGATGAAAAATTGAAGGGGTGGAAAACAAGAAGGATGGAAAACAAAATTTTTCTTTTCCATAAGTGTGCTTGAGAGGAGAGATAGAAAAATGAGAAAAATATTAGGCTCCATGTGGTTTCTAGAAATATTGTCTAATCACATTTTCATTTTCAAAAAATAGTTTTCATTTTCTATCTTTTAAAAATTGAAAAAAGTGTGTGGTATGTTAAAAAAATTGTTTTTAACCATATTCAATTCATCTCAATTTAAAAATCCTTATTTTCATCATTTTCACTCTTACAAAACATTTTTAGTGAAAACAATGAAAAGAACTTTTTATTGTTTTCTAATTTCACATATTCTCTTTTTTTTTATTTTGAAAAGTCATTTTTAAAAATTTCAACCAAACATGTTCTCTTCAATATTTTCCATTTTTCAAGAAAATAGAAATGAAAATGATTTCTATTTCCTAAAACCAAATGCAATCTTATTTTTTATTTCCATCAATTGCTTGGTATAGTTGAAAAATGTAAGGAAATAAAATAAAACATTTGAAAATGCATAATTTTGAACTCACACACATATCTTTCTCATTTTCTCTCCTCTCGTCATTCCAATTTGGATGGATTGATTTTTATGCATTAGGATGGAAAATGATAACTTCTCCTATTTTCTTTCTTCTTACTTTCCTTGTAACATCCCGAATTAGGGCCTAGTCAGAATAGTGATTCTGAGATCACAAATCCGAAATAGAAATAATTATTTTATGATTGTTTGATGATCTATGATATGCTTGTATGCTTGTGTAAAAATTTCGTGAAGAAATTTTATGCCTAAAGTGCCAATTTGACTTTAGAGACTAAATTGAATAAGTTGCAAAACTTGTGTTCTAGAAGCTTTTAGTATGAAATTGAATTGGATTACTAATTATAGGTCCTTAAATATTAATTTGACCAAGTTCTAAAAATTTGGACCAAAATGAACATGTATGGTAAAATTTCAAAGAAAGGTGTAACACCCCTTACCCGTAACTGAAGCCGGAATATGGTTTGAGGCATTACCGGACTTACAACATAGTATTCATACAAATCCAAGTTATAAATCTTGCAAACAATTTAAAACTTTTAACCATCATTCACATTGTCCCTTATAAATCTCTTTGAGACCTTAAAACATGCTTAGGAGTGTTTTGGGACTAAACTGATCACATATAAAAATTTCTGAACACTTAGAAAATTCTCATGAAATCATAGGTTACACGTCCATGTGAATAGGCCGTGTGCCTCACACGGTTACCAGGCATGCCCATGTCATAGGCCGTGTGAAAACAGGGCATACATACTGGCTTACACCACACGGCCAGAGACACGCCCGTGTCCCTTGGCCGTGGTCAAAACTAACTTGGGTCACACGGTCAACCACATGCCCGTGTGTCTAGCCTGTGTATCCTTCAAAATGGCCACACACGCCCGTGTGCTAGGCCATGTTCCATTTAGGGGGTATACTGACTTATGTCACACGGTCAGTCACACACCCATCTGACACACAAGACCAGTAGACACGCCCATGTGTCTAGGCCATGTCAAAACTGTAGGGTATACTGCCTTAATTCGAAAGGCTACCCCATGGGACACACAGCTGTGTAACATGACCGTGTGCCACACACGGCTAAGACACACGTCCGTGTCTCAACCTGTGTCGACAAAAATAGGCTATTTGTAAAGTCATTTTGCCACCCTATTATCACAAGCATAAATGACCACATTCATAACCCAATTGGCAAACATTTCATAACCATTTCATATACAATATATATCAATACCTCACTTGCATATTTCATTCCATCTATTTCTTGCCAAAACATATCATATTATAACATCTATACACAACAAAACATGGTATCAAAATAAGCCAAATCACATGGCTTAACTTATACACAAAATATGCCAAAAACATAACTTCCATGTGACCATAACTATACCATTTAAACTATTCTATACATGCCATATTTACAAATCCACAAGTTCAAAAATACCAAATCAGAAATTTGATAGTGTGATGTGCAACTCTAACTTGTCCAAAACGAGCGAGCTAACGAACCTTTATAAAACATAGAAAAAGAAACAAAGTAAGCTTATAGCTTAGTAAGCCTGTATAATTCAAAATTAAACTTACCAAAACAAAGCACTTAATAACGTAAATTCAATTCAAATTTCTCAATGCCTATCACAAGCATTTATCAAGAAGTTAGTCACATATATATAAATACATGTAATCATTCATTATCCAAGTCTCAATACTCAATACAATGTATCATATCAACATTTCATTTAAAAACATATATTCAATAATAGTACTCATCAGTATAAACCATATTTATGCCCATTGAACCTATTAGAACTTCAGAGGATACTCGGGTGATATACAAAAGTAATCCGTCAATTCATCATCATTTATGCTCTTTCGAGCCATGATCGGTAAGCTCTTTCGGGCTGAAACGGTAAGCTCTTTCGAGATGATATATCGGTAAGCTCATACGAGCTGTGGTGAGTCCACAAAAAATGCAGGAGCTCGACCAAATCGGTAACCTTAGTGACAAGTCACTCGTATCCTATGAATTCATACGGTTCAACGGGGCTCGGTAACAAATATAATATAAATCAATAAACATTTGCATTTCAAATTTATCCATTACTCAATCACAATTATGCATATCAAATGTTCACAACAGTTAGAAGTTTGATTCTAATTATACGAACTTACCTCGTATTTGTCTGGATAAAAACTATAGGCTATTCGTCGATCTTTCCTTTTCCTTAATCTAAACTCGATCTCGGCTTAACTTGATTTATATTTTACCAAATTCAATAAATTCAGCATTCAATATATTCAATTTAGTCCATAATTCATATTTTTGCAAATTTACAAATTTTCCCCTATACTTTTCAATTTTTACAATTTAGTCTTTATTACCTAAAATTGCAAATTCATGCAATTTAGTACCAACCCATGTCTAGCCGATTTTAATATGTACTAGTTCTACTAGTAGCCCATATTTTTCATTATTACACACTTTTAACAACCACTTTTTACAATTTCACAATTTAATCCCTATTTGACATTTTTGTCAAAAAAATCACTTTACAAAACATGTAAAACTATCATCAAGCTTCCATAATCTATCATTAAACATCAAAGAACTCAAGTATTCATCAATGGCACTTTAAAAAATCATGAAAAATTCAAAAATTAATGTACGGGCTAGCTAGAGTACAAAGCAACGAATGCAAAAACGTAGAAATCATTAAAAAACCGAGTAAAATCCGTACCTACTTGAAGAATCTGTGCTTGCTGAATGTAAAACCCTATTTTTGTTTTTTCTTCCTTAAATTTTCGATTACAAGATGCATGAATAAACAAAATTTGGTTTTCTTTTATTAATATTAACAATAATTGACATTTTACCAAAATAACCTTAATGAACTTTAATAATTTCAAAAATACCAAGCCAACAACTTCCACTAGTCATTAAAGGACTAATTAACATTCAAGTACTCCCATATTTCAAGTTATAGCCATATAATGCTTTTAAATAATAGAACTCCACTTTTACACGTTACACGGTTTAGTCCTTTTTACCGAATTAAGCATTTAAATGATAAAATTTCTTTATGAAACTTTCACATAATAAATATATCGTGCTGTAGTTCTTATTAAAATGTCAAAATAAATATTTTGACTTCAGATTTGTGGCCCCGAAGCCACTGTTCTGATTTGACCTAAAAACGGGCTATTACAACTCTTTCCCCTTTAGGGATTTTCTTCCCCGAAAGTCTTACCGGTAAAAAGGTTAGGTACTATTTTCGCATAGCTTCCTCGGGTTCCAATGTAGCTTCCTCAATCCCATGTTTATGCTAGAGAAATTTTACTAAGGCTATGTGTTTATTTCTCAATTCCTTGATTTCACGAGCCAAAATCTTGATCAGTTCTTCTTTATATGACATATCAGGTTGAATTTCAACATCTATCGGAGTCACATGTGACAGATCGGATCTGTATCGACGTAGCATAGAAATGTGAAAAACATTATGGATCTTTTCAAGTTCTGGCGGTAAAACTAGTCGATATGTTACAGGTCCTATCCTCTCAATAATCTCATACGACCCGATGAATTGTGGACTTAATTTTCCTTTTTGGCCAAATTGAAGAACCTTTTTCAATGGTGACACCTTTAAAAATACTTGATCCTCGACTTGAAATTCAATTTCTTTACGTTTCAAATCCGCGTAGGATTTTTGTCGATCTAAAGCTACTTTTAAACTGCCTCAAATCGTTTTCACTTTCTCTTCTATTTCTCTGATCAATTCAACCCCGTGAAACGTTTTTCTCACTCAGTTCAGGCCAGTATAACGGAGTTTGACAATTGTGTCCATATAAAGCCTTTTACGGAGCCATCTTTATACTCGTTTGAAAACTGTTGTTGTATGTAAATTCAATCAAGGGTAAGTATTTTTCCCAACTGCCCTCAAACTCTAAAATACAACATCTCAACATGCCTTCGAGAATCTGAATAACTCTCTCAGACTGACCATCAGTCTAAGGATGAAAAGCAGTATTGAAATTCAACTTTGTTCCCAGAGCCTCTTATAGTTTCTCCTAAAATCGCGACGTAAATCTTGGGTCTCTCTCAGAAATAATAGATAATGGCACTTCGTGTAATCGAACAATCTAAAAAATGTACAATTCTGCTAATCTATCAAGTGAGTAATTTGTTCGTATCGGTATAAATTGAGCAGATTTCGTTAGTCGATCAATGACAACCCAGATAGCGTCTTTTCTTTTTGGAGTTAGTGGCAATCCCGATACAAAATCCATTGTAATTCTATCTTATTTCCATTCGGGAATCATCACAGGCTGCAGTAAGCTAGATGGTACTTGATGTTCAGCTTTGACTTGCTGACAAATCAGACATTTCGATACAAACTTTGATATATCTTGTTTCATTCCCAACCACCAATATAGCTGTTTCAGATCATTATACATCTTGGTACTACCCGAATGAATAGAAAAGTGACTACTATGTGCTTCATACAGGATTTTCTGAATAAGCTCTGTATTTTTTGGTATACAAATTCTATTTCAGAACATTAAACAATCATCAGTTCCAATTTGAAATTCTAAATCAGAAATAAACTCACATTGAATTCGTTTAGCTTGTAAATCACCGTAATTTTTCTGAGCTTCACATATCTATTGAAGAAATACCGGTTTACCTCTCAACTAAGCTAATATTGGTCCATCATCACAAACCATCAATTGCGTGTTCTTTGCTTGCAATGCAAACAAAGATTTTTTACTCAAGGCATCAGCAACAACATTAGCTTTTCCCGGGTGATAATCAATCACAAAATCATAATCTTTCAATAACTCGAGCCGTCTTCGTTATCACAAATTCAAATCCTTTTGTGACACAAATATTTCAAGCTCTTGTGATTCATATAAATGTGGCATTTTTCACCATATAAGTAGTGCCGCCAAATCTTCAATGTGAACACAATCGCTGCTACCTCTAAATCATGCGTTGGATAGTTCTTTTTGTGCGGTTCAACTGTCGAGAAGCATAAGCTATAACTTTTCTTTCTTGCATCAAGACATATCCCAGGCCATTTAATGACGTATTATTATACATCACTAACTCTTTACCCGGTTCGGGTTGTACTAAAACTGGTGCGTCAGTTAGCAGTACTTTTAATTGTTCGAAACTCTGCTAACATTTTTCTGACCATTCAAACTTCACATCTTTTTGTAGCAGTCGTGTCATTGGTGTAGCAATCATCAAGAATCCTTTCACAAATCTTCGGTAATATCCCGCTAAGCCTAGAAAACTACGGACTTCAGATACAGTTCTCGGAGGTTTCCAATCAATAATAGCAGAAATTTTACTCGGGTCAACTCTAATACCATCAGGTGAGACAATATGTCCCAAAAATCTAACTTCTTTGAGCCAAAACTCACATTTACTGAACTTCACAAATAGCTGCTTATCACGTAGAGTTTGTAACACAATTCTCTAGTGCTCAGTATACTTAGTTTCATCTCGTGAATAGATCAAAATGTCATCAATAAATACAACAACAAATCTGTCTAAATACGGTCTGAATATTCTATTCATCGAGTCCAAAAAATGGCAGGAGCATTAGTTAAACCGAAAGGCAGAACAAGGAATTCATAATGTCCATACCTTGTTCTAAACACGATTTTCGGCACATCTATCCTGATCTCAAATCGATCTTTGAAAATACTGTAGCCCCTTTCAACTGATCAAAGAAATCATCAATCTGCGGTAGAGGGTATTTGTTCTTTACAATCACTTTATTCAACTATCTGTAGTCGATACACATTCTCATTGTGCCATCTTTTTTTTTCACGAACAATACTGGTGCACCCCAGGGAGAATAAATCGGTCGTATAAAACCTCTGTTTGTCAATTTTTGCAACTGAGCTTTCAACTATTTTAATTCTGTTAGAGCTATTCTGTATGGAGTTATCAATATTGGTGTTGTTCCTGGTACTAATTCAATGCTAAATTCAACTTTTCTGTTCGAAGGTAAACCTAGTAATTCCTTTGGAAATACATCAGAAAACTCACAAACAACAGGTGCAGATTCAATCTTTAATTCAGACACCTTTGTATCCAGTACATAGGCAAGATATACACATAACCCTTTTTCAAATACTTCTGAGCTAGCACAGATGATATCACAATAGGTAATTCATTCAAATCATCAGACTTAATCTGAAGAATCTCATCATTTTGACATTTCAATTCCATAGTCTTCTATCTACAATTCACAACCGCATCATGCATAGTCAACCAGTCCTTACCAAGAATCATATCAAACTCATCGAATGGTAGAAGCATTAAGTCAGCCAAAAAATAGTGACCCCGAATCATCAAAGGACAATTCTTACAAATTTTATCAAGTGATGATGAAGACTAACTTGGTTGTTCAATCTGTATGGGTTATTGTTTGAAATATTTATTGAGACATTTATGTCAGAATCATTTTTCTCAAGTCTGAGAATAAAATTTCATTTCTTTATGGGTAAAAGAATGATAGCCTAAATGAAAAGTACTCATTTCCTAGAAGATTTTGATATGATTTAAAGTTGCTATGCTTGGTAAATTTTTTGCCTTGTGAAATTTGAATGGCCTAGTACATATTAATAAAGCTTTGAACAGACGAGAACATTACTAACCGAAGCGTTTGAACTGGTATAGTCTACATTGGGTAAAGACTTCTTGATTTCCAGTAATGTGTTGTAGACTGGATTGTGATGCGCTATGAGACTATATAGCAATGTGATAGCTGACACTATTCGATGTCATAGAAAGATCTGAGTTAAGATAGTGTAGCTAACTTGAAATTATTAAAAGATGATGATTTAGTTATTGTATGATCTTCAGGACTATTTTTGCCAGTGTTGACACTAGAATGGAAATGAGAGAGAGTTACTATAGATTTCATATTAGGATTACCTTCGCCTTTGAAGAAGAAAAAGGTTATGTGACTCGTTGTTAAATGTTTGGCGAAATCTACGAATCATTTTGGTATGTATTGAATTCTCACTTAATAGATAAATGGAATTATGTATTTTTGAAGCTTCTAAATTTCTTAAAATGATAATCTTCATTAATTGGATTGAGGTTCGGGTTTTATATCATGATTAAGGGAGGCTTTGAAATTTAAAGACAATTAATAGTTGAGTTCGTAAACTATCGGGACGTGTGAAATTGTAGAAAGTATAAGGCCTCGATAAACTGGCTAACTTCACCAGTCGAATTTAAAAGATTCAAGTATGATATGTGTATGTGTGTTATGACAGTATGGATCGGACCTTGTGTATATAAACTCTCTGATAGAGATTAAGGTTCAGTGGAAGTATTGTATAGCGAAAAATTGTTCATGATTCTAGCGTGAGAAATTAAAGAGCTAAGTATTAAGCATAGCCTGAGTAAAAGTTCTTTAGCAATGATTATGAGATAGTGGAGTTTATGTGAAAACCAAACCACTTTTCTGGTAAGATTTTCGGGGACGAAAATCCCTAAAGGAGGAGAGTTGTATCATCCCGAATTAAGGCCTAGTCAAAACAGTGGTTTTGAGACCACAAATTCAAAATATAAATAATCATTTTATGATTGTTTGATGATCTATGATATGTTTGTATGCTTGTGTAAAAATTTCGTGAAGAAATTTTATGCCTAAAGTGCCCAATTTGACTTTAGGGACTAAACTGAATAAGTTGCAAAAATTGTGTTCTAGAAGCTTTTAGTATGAAATTGAATTGGATTATTAATTAGAGGTCCTTAAATAGTAATTTTACCAAGTTCTAAAAATTTGGACAAAAATGGACACATATGATAAAATTTCAAAGAAAGGCTTTAGGGGTAATTTGGTCATTTAGTAATTAAATGGACTAAAAGACAAAATAAAAGACAAATTGCTCATCTTTTCTTCCCCATGACCGTGTGAACCAAGGATGACACCATGGCTAGGGTTTTCAACCTTCCAAGCTCATTAGCAAGTGCACCCAAGCCCCGTTTTTAATGTTCTTTGCATTTTTGAAGTCCTCGTATCATGATCTATCCATTTCTACCCATATTTTGAAGTAGTGTTCATGCTTAAAATTTGATCCATGCATGACATGCTTGTGTTTTGATGATAAATGGAAGAAGATGAAAGCTTAATGTGTGTTTAACATCTTTTACTAAGTGATTTTGCATGAAAACACCTAAAAAGGACCAAAGTGTAAAAGATGAAAAAGTGAGTAGTAAAAATATAAAATAAAGAAAAATATGGGTTGCTATGAGAAGGTATATGAATCGGCTAGGCTTGGGTAACAAATAAAATGTATACATTTCATTTTACGAGCCTAGGGGTTAAAGTGTAAATATGAGAAAGTTTAGGGGCAAAATTGTAAATTTAACAAAGTATGATTTTTGGATCGATTTGAATAATCTGAGTGCTAAATAAGTTATATTTGAAATGTTAGATCAAGAAAACAAGATATGGGCTTAGATCGGGAAAGAACGAGGTTATGGACAAAGTCAGAATAAATAGCCGTTTTTGGATTCGAGGTAAGTTCATTTGCAAATAATGCAACATATACCATACTTTAAATGCTTTAATATTGCATGTATGGTAAGTACATACATATTTAATAAAATGTTGTATCATGTGTTTATTGCCTAAATTGTATCATGAATTATGCTTTGATTTCTCCCTGAATATGTGATTTGGTGCTATGAATATTGAAATCAACGTTACGAGCAAGTTTTACAGAAATGTGGTATCGAAGAATCCTGTTTGAACCTTAGGAATAGTTAGGATACAAGTGACATGTCACTAGGAATTATGTAATTTGAACTCATTGAGTTGTGTCTGAGTTCATGATATATATGACATCCTAACTCATTGAGTTGTGGTCTGAGTTCGTGATATGTATGACACATGTTTTGTCGTCCGGGTACTGGTCTCGTATATGCTATTAATGGCGAGGTAGTTCGGCATGTGTTACGAATACCTGACGGTCTGTATGAGCAGTCTCGTGAGTAGCTCGTAAGCGAGCAACATGTGGTCTGAGATATGGAGTAGCATTGGCTACATATGAGGAACTTAGGTGCAAATTTCCAATGTATTCGATAGTATTCCGAGTGTTCAATGGGTAGTTCAAGAGGAGCTCAATGAGTAATCTTTATGATTGCACCAAGATGAAAAAGTAAGCTATTTTGTGCAAGTGGCATAGGTATGCACCTCGAACTCATGGAAACACCATGAGATGTGATGAATATGTGGTAAGAATGTTTACAAGGAACTCATGCTTACGAGAATGTTTATTATGATGGCCATGTAAGTATAAATCTATATTCATGAGGAATAAAGATGTGATGAATCCAATTGTTGAACATGTGTACGACTTTTAGGTCAATGTGACTTGAGACACAATGTGTTTATTTTTTAAGGTTGTGATTCGTTGAACGATGTCAAGTTATATGAATTGAGAAACATGAATGCACATAAGTAATATGTATTTGTGATGCATATGTTGAGATGTATACTCATGAAGGGATTATGATTGCTTGACCAAAACCTAAGTACGATAAGCTATGATTATGATTTTCAAAGGGGCGAGCCTTATAATCGAATAATTAGTAATTACGAGAACATGTTGATGAAGTTGATAAATGCATGCAAATGAAATGCTTATAATTTCATACGAACTTACTAAGCTATAAAGCTTACTCCCTCATTTCCATTTCTTTTAGTGTTGTCAAGTTGGCTCGAGGTTGGAGATCGTCGGAGGCAGTATCACACTATCAAATTATCAATTTGGGGTATTGAAAGTCATAAATGTTTTCGAGTGAGTGGCATGTATAGAGGCTTAGTTATTATGATACGTGTTCTTATGATTTGGCCAAAGTTGTTGGCTTATGTTGATTCATTATATATAGTTATGAGATGTGACTTATTTTGGTTATGGGTTTGTAAGCCTAATTATCCATGTTATGTACTAATGCCTTGTGATGTGATCATACTTGTTCGCTATGAATGGGTAGTGTATGTTACATATGCTTGATGAATGCTTTATGACCAATCGAAATGGTTATAGCCAAGGAGTAAATGTGTGATATGGTAACAAGGTGATGAAGATTGAACATGAATGCTTGATAATTAAGTTAGGATTAACTGATAGGTTGATAATAATGGTATAAAAGTATAAGTGGTAATCAAAATGACAAGTCCAATTGATTGTGAATTGGTGTGTTTAAACTTGGTATAAAATGAGTATGTGAAACACATGTAAGATGACATGCAAATGCCATAATTGAGTCTTAAGAGAGGATGTTTAATTATTAAATTGATGTTATATTATGTGCCCATGATGTGTTTAAGTATGTGAGAGATTAAGGGTAACAAGAAGCTTGTAAAATAGCATAAGTGTTGGCCGCACGGGCAGAGACACGGCCGTGCAAGGAGACACGGGCATGTGTCCAGGGCGTGTGAAGTCTGAAACATTGTTATGAGAATTTGATTCATTACATGGCCTAGCACATGAGCGTGTGGCTTGGTCATGTGGTTCAATTTGTTTGTTAACGTCGTAAATAGAGAGTTACACGGCCTGAGGACACGGGCGTGTCGAGGGTACACGGGTGCGTCCTTGTGTCCACACGGGCGTGTGACCCTGTTTCATGGAAAATTTTTCTAAGTTTTCCCAAAACCTTTTTAAGTTCTCGATTTAGTCCCTAACTACTTTCAATACATGTTTAGGGCCTCGAAGGCCCGTGTAAGGGACATTATGCATGTGTATGAATAGTTTTGAATTGAAAGAAATTTTGTGGCTTGGTTTTGTATGTTTTGAGCGTTTAAGTTCGGTAATGCCTCGTACCCTATTCCGGAGTCGAACACGGGTAAGGAGTGTTACATTCCTTCCCAACCAAACACACCTAAATTCTATTTTCTTTTCACTTTTCCACCCAACCAAGCACACCCATTCACACTAAAAAGCAAGTGGCCTAATGTAAGGGGACGTTTCCACTGCTGGCGGATGGTCCAATAGGAGGTGACTCATTCGGGAAGCTGATCAGCTAATGACAATATGGAGGACAAGATGTAGAGAACTATTTATAGGTATCTTTCTGGTG
The DNA here is from genome assembly GCF_025698485.1 of Gossypium arboreum. Lineage (NCBI taxonomy): Eukaryota > Viridiplantae > Streptophyta > Magnoliopsida > Malvales > Malvaceae > Gossypium > Gossypium arboreum. Next base: position 21,588,549 of record NC_069072.1, read on the forward strand.
TTCTCTCGGGATGCCAAGTGTCCATTATTTTTTTCTCTCCATTGCTTGGTAAAGTTGAAAAATAGAAGGGAAAGAAAATAACACCTCTTTTTCATTTTCTCTACCCTCATATTTCTAATTTGTAAGGATTGATTTTTATGTATTATGATGAAAAATATGCATTTCTCTTATTTTCTTTTACTATTATTCACTACCAAACACATTCAAAATTTATTTTCTTTCCACTTTTTTACACCATCCTTTTTATCTCTCCATTTTCACCTAATTAAGCACACACTAAACGAGTCCATGTCATCAAGCAAATTTATGAGAAATTTTTATAATAAGAACTATGAACCAAATTTGGATTAAAATGATTTTTTTATGGTGAAATGAAATTTTCTAAAGCATAAATTTATACATGTGTATTTTACCCATTTTATTTTGCAAAATTCATTTCCTTGAAGGAAAAAAAATTGAGAAGCACAAATTTGCAATATAATACTGAAATAATTTAAATAATATATTTTCTTTGGTTGAGGGGGATAAGTTTTTGAAGTATCGTCCATCCGAATCTGGTGAACCCCTCGACACATCCGATATTGTTCTTGACTGATGTCTTATCTCCCAATTCTGATAAAAGCCTAAGTCCCTAAGACTGCTTGAAGAAGCAGCAAGTTCAACAAAGTGGTAGTGCCCCGTCAGGATGAACGATGTGTGACACACAACCAAGAATTGAGGAAATGAGAATAATTGCACTTGGTAAGATTTGAGCTCGTACCCTACAACATATAAGACACTTGTGAGCAGCCATGCTACCACTTGGGCTAGTTATTTTTTGTTGAGGGAGGCCAATTCCTTCGAGAGAAGTCTTTAAAATGTCGTTCGTTAAGAGCTAGTGGACCCCTCAATAGGTCGGTATTGTTCTCAGTTTGATTTTTTCTTCTGACTTTATGAAATATCACATTTTAGTGTCATTGAGGTATTAACATATCTTACAAACAACACACGACTTGATATAATATTTAATGTAAGTCTGTTAGCAATATTTAGTTCTTATCCAACACACAAACATTGGAATGAAATTAAACTTGTATTTAGGTATCTTAGAGGAACAATTGGTATGAGGTTATTTTACTTGAATGATTCAAAATCTCAATTAATTGGCTATGTAGATGCTGGATATTTATCAGATCCACATGGAGGTCAATAACAAACAAGATATTTATTTACACTTGGAGGTGCAACCATATCATGACATTTAATGTAACACCCTTCACCCGTATTCACTACCGGAATAGGGTTACGGAGTATTCCCAGACTTTCTGTGACAGCCTTAAAACGACCTTAGTCGGAATATGGTTTCGGGACCACAAAATCGAGGCATAAAAATAATTTAATATTCATTTTGATGCCTATGATATGTGTTAATTCGTGTGTGACATTTTTGATGATTTAACTTAGGGTTATAAATGTGAATTTCACTAAAAAGGACCTAGTAGTAAACTTTGAAAGTAGGATAGGGAAATGTGTGATGACTAATTAAAGCATGCATGCAAAACAATGGTCTTGCATGTCAAATGCCCCTCTTTTTATAAGTGGTGGCCGGCCATGACAAGGGAGGATGGGCAAAACATGTCATAGACATGTTTTGTTGGTGCAATATGGGAGGAAACATTAAACTAAGGTGAGGAATAAAGAAATGAAAAAAAAAAAAGAAAAGAAAGAAGGTGTGTGATTCCCCCATTGCCGTGAGTTGAAGAGAAAGAAAGAAAAAATTTTGTTCATCCTTTCTTTGAGCCAAAACTAGGAAGAAAATAAAAAGAGAAAAGAAAAGCTTCATCCTTTGGTTCTTCTTGGCCGGTTTGAAAGGAGAAAGGTTGAAGATATTCGGCCATATTTGCATCTAAGTTAAGGTATGTTTGATGGTGTTCCATGAGATTTATGCATGTTTTTAGTTGCTAGCTTGATGTTCTTATTAGCCCATGGTTCAAATCTTTGCTATGTCATGGGGATGATATTCGGCCAAGGTGGATGTTGTGTTAATGCCATTGCATGCTAAATATGAAGCTTGATAATGATACATGTGATGGTGGATTGAGGACTCTTGGATTTTCTTTTAGCATTTTTGAGTGAGACATTAAGTTCTTTGTTTAACCATGACCAAAATTGAAACGGTATGGTGTTGTGGTGTATTCGCCATGGTATATCCATAAGTATGATTTATGCATATTGCATGGTAGGTAAGATTTGAGCTTTGGATATATGTTTATATTTGGATATAAGCAACTTGAGATTCGACCCTTGCACCTATATGTATATATGTTTGCACATGATGTATTGGTATGACATATATACTATCTCAAGGTATATATTTACTTATGATGATGTTTCGGTTATGAAGTAAATGATTGATGCGTATTGAGTTACAATATGGAATGCGTTAGTTAGTAAAATGTATGCCGTTTATGTGTGGTATTAAGTGTATAATTGGCCTCAACATGGACATGCATATTCGGCCACATGAGGGGGATTGGTGTGCATGCATTCGGCTAGAGGCAAGCATATTGATGCCTATTCTTGACCTAGAAAAATTCGGCTAAGGGAGTACTAACTAATGTGTTGAGTTTGATGCATGATTTCACATGTATGTGACTTTAATGTCTAATGTATAAGTGTGGGCTGAGTGCCTTGTGTTCCTCTTTTCGATGCTCAAATGATTAAATCGATTTATTTATTTATTTAAGCTCAAGAGCAAAGGGGATCCAAATCCGATAAAGGGAAGGAAAAAGTGGTCAAATAGCCATCGGAATCATTCGACAACATCCGAGGTAAGTTTTCGAGTAATGGAACTTAGATTATGATTTGATTAGATCATGTGTTAAGCAAATTGAAATCATGCTCTTTGTGTGTGGCTATTGAGCCGAAATTGTAAATATGATAAGTAACTTGTGTTGGAGCTTTGGTAATGAGAATGTAATAAGAATGTGTTATGATTTGTTGATATATGTGCTTGGTTATTGAATGGTATCCGGCTAAGTCCCGAAGGCTTTTGTGCTAAGTGACTAAATCCGGTCAATTTCAAGGCATTTGTGCGAGTTACCAAAACCGGGTTAAGTCCCGAAGGCATTTGTGCGAGCTATTATAACCGGGCTATGTCCCGAAGGCTTTTGGGCGAGTCGCTATATCCGGATAAAATTCGAAGGTACGTGATTCGGGAACGAGCAATATTGCTGTAAAAATTTCAGTTAATACGCTTGCAAAATTCCAGCAATGAGGTATGTTTCGTATGTGCTTGAATTAGTTGAGTCCTTACAAGTGAGTATTCGCTCAGTTGATAAACGAGCTACCGGCCTTTGGCTAAGTTGATCTTTTGTGCATGAACATAAGGGTTGGTAATGTGAAGTAAGTATGATATTGAGAATGTGTGCATATGAAATTATCCGTTTAGCTATATGAATGCTATGCTTTTGTTGTGCTGGAATCCCTTGCTCAAAACTTACTAAGCATAAATTGCTTACTCCGTTTCTTTGTTCTCTGTTTTATAGATTTTGCTCGTTAGCTATCGGATTCGGGATCATTGAAGTCGAAGTCATCCACACCATCAAAGCCCTTTTGGTACTCTTTTAGTTGAACTCTGGATATGGCATGTATAGGACTACCCTTTGCTGTTTTTTTTAAGTACGTTTTGTGATGTATGTGTGTACAGCCATGCGAAAATGGCTCGTAAAAGTGGAGTATGGCATTAGACCATTTGTGTTTATGTATATATGTATGGTTTCATGATGTGACTATGGACTGGAATGGAAGTGTTGGGCAAATGATCAGCCATTGGAATGGCTAAATATGATTATATGTGGACCTATGTATGACAAAACTCTAGTTGGTCCATGGAAACCACGAAATAGGTAAAGTTTACCTTGAAAACAGATGCTGACAGCAGCAGTGGTGTGGATTCAAAAAATCACTAAAAATTGTAGGAGTGGAATTAAATAGTGAATAAATTATGTAAATGAACCTTGATGAATCTACTTTCATATGGAAGAAATTAAACGGTCATATGAGTTATATGTTAAGAGATATTAAAGTTCTCGTGAAACAGGGCCAGAACAGTTTCTGGATCCCCTGTTCCGACTTTGGAAATTCATTATAAATTAACCAGAGATAATTAGGAGTCATGATATACATATATAGATTCCTCTTTGAGTCTAGTTTCTATAGTAACAAACGGCATCAGTATTGAAGCCCTGTACAGGGAGATATCCAAGTCGTAATGCGCGAAGGTCAGTGTAGTCGATCCCTGTAACAGGGGAGACTTTAACTAATAAACTGTACTAATTGGCCTTACCAAAAATTCTAGAAAAAAATATGTAGATGTACATATGAGTCTAATTTCAGGGAAAAATTATGAAACTGATTTTAGAGCTTTGAAACTCAAGATATAATTTTTAAGGCGACAGTGATGCAGTAACCAGCTTGTCTGGAAAATTTTAAATGGACTGTGAAAATGATTAAGTTAAGTCTGTGTGCACCTTGTGTTCGACTCCGGTAACGGACTCGGGTATGGGGTGTTACACTTTCAACATATTTAAACATTCAATTCACATATAATTTCACATTTCATGCAAACATTAATCAAACTTAAGTATAATGTCCCTATAACAAGCCTACGAGGCCCTAAACATACTTTGGAAATGGTTCGTGACTAAACCGATGGCTTAAGAAATTTTTACGAAACTTAGAAAATTTTCCTCAAAATAGGGGACACACGCCTATGTGACCAGACCGTGTGTCTCACACGACCACCAGACACGCCCATGTCACATGCCGTGTGGACATTCAAAATGGGGGGCACATGGTCGTGTCCTAGCCTGTGTCCGACCCTGTGTAACTCTCTGACCTGGGTCACACGGCCAACACACACACCCGTGTGCCAGGCCGTGTACTAGGCTGTGCCAAACCTGTAGGGTATATTGACTTATGACACACGGCCAAGTCACACGCCCGTGTGTGAGGCCGTGTAGAGCATACTGACTTGATTTCTAAAATCATACCAAGGGACACACGGCCGTGTAACATAATCGTGTGTCACACACGGCTGAGACACAAGCCCGTGTCTTTGCCCGTGTCGACAAAAATAGGCTATTTACCAAGCTAATTTGCCACCCAAATTTATATGTACTTACACAACCCAAATGGCACCAATTCAAAGCATAAATGAACATTTAATTTAGCAACAATTAAGGCTAATTCATACAATTTCCAATACTAACAACCAACATGCTTATAACTTATGTTTTACTCAATCAGAACATACCAAAACACATATACAAATTAACTAACTAAGCCTTTACCAAACGTTCATTATTTTGCACCAATTCACAAGCACAATTCAAATCTAATATCAATTATTTCATATTTACTATATCAATATCTACAAGCCTCATAATATAAGCCATTCACATATCCATCTATGAATTCAAAATATCAACCATACATGCACATATATGCATATAACCAAATTCACCAAATTAAGCCAACTCTCATGGCTAAATTTACAACCCAAAACGTATACATTTACTAGACATTACAAATAACCAAAATCATTATCAACCCATAATCAAAATGACTCAAAATGCTTATACATGCCATATACTTAAAATACGAAAGTACATAGGTACCAAGTGATAGGTGGATAGTGTGAAACGATCTCTGACGATTCCCGAATTTGAGCTAGCTTGTTAACATTATAAACACTGAAAAATAAACAAAGCAAGTTATAAAGCTTAGCAAGCTCGTATGAAATAAACTTAATGCAATCACATAAACATAATTCAATAATTTGAATACACCAATATGTAGCTTACATTAGCTAACAAACCTTTCAAATACTCCTTCACAAAATTATATACTTTCAGCATCATTTCTTTGATTCAACACTAAAATAGTTTATGCACATACCTGTACTATCTTGTATCAATCTCATACACATTCTCGTCTTTCATTTACCCATTGAACCATTCAGAATAGAAGTCAGATACTCAAGGTCTCACACGATAAATACCTATACCATGGCCTGTAGCCAAATCAAGGTAACTTATCTTCGAAGTAATGATATCATGGCCCGAAGCCAAATCGGTATAACTCGCACCCGAAGTGCTTTATCATGGCCCAAATCCAACTCAACGTATCCCCTAATGACATGTCACTAGCATTTTAAACTATTCCTAAGGTTTAATCGAGATTGCAAATGTCGAATCGTTGTCGAATCACTATCGTTCATATCCACAGTCTCGTGTTCACGATTTATACAATATCAAAGCATATGAAATACATATGTATTAAAATTTATCACCTATGAACTTACCTCGAATATGGAAACGATGAAATAAGTCGTTTAGTCGATAACTTTCGTTTTTCCTCGATCCATATTCGAATTCTGCTTTTCTTAATCTAAATATATTCAAAATTAATTTATTTAGTCATCTCTCTATTCAATTTAACCCAAAACACACATTAGGAGTATTTTACACATTTGCCTCTAAACTTTTACATTTTTACAATTTAGTCCTTCTTACACAAAATCACAAATTTCTACAAATTTCAAGATACCCATGTTTAGTCGAATTACTAATATTCCCCTACCAGTCCATAATTTTCATTTATTTCAAATTTTAACCACAAAGTTTTAATATTTCTCAATTTAATCCCTATTTTGCATTTTCACTAAAAATCACTTACAAAACTTGTATATTTATCAACAAACATTCATAATCTATCAAGAAACTTCAAAATACACATGTATTCATCAATGGCATCATTCAAAATCTTTAATAGTTTTGTAAAATAGCCCCTGGGCTAGCTAGTACTAGCTGCAACAATCACAAAAACATAGAAATCATTAAAAACGGAGTTAAAAATCATACCTTAATAGCAAAGTGAGGTTGTCGAAATTTCAAACTCAAAAATGGCTAGGTTTTTGTTCTAATTCCGGTGGAGAAAGGAATTAAAAGATGAAGGCTTATTTTCATTTTGTTTAATATAACTTTATTTCATAAATTACTAAATTAACCTTAGTTTAAAACATCAAAATTCACTTAATAAATGCCTATAATTGTCCACTCATAATTAAAATGGTATATCTACCACATAAGGACTTCCATTATTCAATTTCATAGGCATTTGATGCCTTTAACTAATAGAACAACACTTTTACACTTTATACCATTTAGTCCTTTTTCTCAAATTAACCATTTAAACGATAAAATTTCTTAACAAAATTTTCATATAATCATCATATCGTGTTATAAACATTAAAATAATAATAAAATAAATATTCTGACCTCAGATTTTTGGTTTCAAAATCACTATTTCAATTTGACCAAAAACGGGCTCTTACAACTCTCCCCCTTAGGGATTTTCGTCCCAAAAAATCTTACCAGTGAATAGGTTAGGGTACTATTTTCTCATAGCTTCCTCAGGCTCTCACGTAGCCTCTTCGACACCATGTCGTTGTCAAAGTACTTTTACGTGAGCTATGCTTTTATTTCTCAACTGTTTAACCTTATGTGTTAGAATTCTGATCGGTTCTTCGTTGTATGTCATATCAGGTTAAATTTCAATCTCAGACGAAGAAATTACATGTGATGGATCCGATCTATATTGAGGCAACATTGAAACATGAAGCACATTGTGGATTTTCTCTAACTTAGTCAGTAAAGCTAGTCGGTATGCCACTGACCATATTCTTTCAATAATCTCATACGGCCCGATGAAACGCGGACTCAATTTGCTTTTGCGACCGAAATGAAGTATTTTCTTCCACAGATATACCTTCAAGAACACTTTGTCACAGATCTAAAATTCAATGTCTTTTCATTTCAAAACTGCGTATGATTTCTGACGATCTGAAGTTGCTTTCAAACAGTTGTGAACTAGTTTTACTTTCTCTTCGGTTTTTCTAACCAAATCCACCCCGTGAACATGTTTCTCGCTAAGTTCAATCCAGTATAATGGAGTTCGGCATTTGCAACCATACAAAGCTTTGTACGGTGCCATCTTTATACTCGATTGAAAGCTATTGTTATATGCAAATTCGACCAATGGCAAATATTTCTCCCAGTTGCCTTTGAACTCTAAAACACAACATCGGAGCATGTCTTTGAGAATCTGAAATACTTGCTCAAATTGTTCATCAGTTTGTGGATGAAAAGCGATACTAAAATTCAATTCTGTACCCAAAGCTTCTTGTAATCTCTTCCAAAATCGTGATGTAAACCTTGGATCTCTGTCCAAAATAATCGAAACTAGCACCCCGTGCAATCTAACAATATCAGAAATGTACAACTCTGCTAATCTATCGAGTAAATAGTCAGTACGTACCGGGATGAAATGTGTAGATTTTTTCAATCGATCAATGACAACCCAAATTGCATCTTTTTTCTTCGAAGATAGGGGTAATCCCAATCGAAATCCATAGTCACTTATCCCATTTCCACTTCGGTATCATCATAGGTTGAAGCAAACCCGAAAGCACTTGATGCTCGGCTTTCACTTGCTGACAAATCAAACACTTCGATACAAACTCAGAAATGTCTCGTTTCATATCCGACCACCAATACGACTTCTTCAAATCATTATACATTTTGGTACTCCTCGGGTAAACAGATAAACTACTATTATGTGCCTCATGCAAAATTTTCTGAATCAACTCTGGATTTTTCAGTACACAGATTCTATCTTGGAACATCAAACAATCATCGGATCTGATTTAATACTCTGAATCACCATTCGACTCGCATTGCACTTTTTTCGCTTGCAATTCACTATCACATTTCTGAGATTCACAAATTTGCTGAAGAAATATTAATTTAGCTTTTAACTCAGCTAAAATCGAACCATCATCAAATAATACCAATTGTGTATTCATTGATTTTAAGGCAAACAACGATTTTCTACTCAAAGCATCCGTGACTACATTCTCTTTCCCCGAATGATAATTGATTACTAACTCATAATCTTTTATTAGCTCGAACCATATCCATTGTCTCAAATTCAAATCTTTCTGAGTCATAATATACTTTAAGCTTTTATGATCAGTAAAGATGTGGCATTTTCACCGTACAAATGATGTTGCCAAATTTTCAAAAAAAAAAAATAGTAGCGGTCAATTCTAAATCATGTGTCGGACAATTCTTTTCATGCGGCTTCAACTGCTTGGAAGCATAAGCTATCACTTTTCCGCTTGCATCAACACGTAACCCAAACCGTTCAATAACGCATCACTGTAAATCACAAATTCTTTACTCGATTCAGGTTGAACCAACACTAGTGCCTCAGTTAACAATGTTTTCAATTGATTGAAACTTTGTTGACATTTCTCGGGCCATTCAAACTTTACATCTTTCTGTAGCAGTCTAGTCATCGGTGTAGCAATCATCGAAAACCCTCTTACAAAATATCAATAGTAACCAGCTAATCCCAGAAAGCTTCTGACTTCAGATACATTTCTAGGTGGTTTCTAGTCAATAATTGCAGAAATCTTGCTTGGATCAACTCGAATACCATCCGCCGAAACAATATATTCCAAAAATCTGACATCCCGGAGCCAAACTCACAGTTACTAAATTTAGCATACAGTTGCTTATCTCTCAAGGTTTGTAGCACAATCCTTAAATGCTCGGCATGTTTAGACTCATCTCGTGAATAGATTAGAATGTCGTCAATGTACACAACAACAAATCTGTCTAAATACGGTCTAAAGATCCGATTCATCAAATCCATAAAGATCACAGGAGTATTAGTCATCTAAAAGGCATAACAAGAAATTCATAATGTCCGTACCTCGTTCTGAATGCAGTTTTTGTCACATCTGAGTCTTTAAGTCACAACTGATAATAGCCAGAACTTAAATCAATCTTTGAAAACACTGTTGCACCTTTTAACTAATCAAACAAATCATCTATTCTCGGCAATGGATACTTGTTCTTTATTGTAACCTTTTTGAGCTAACGATAGTCAATACACATTCCCGTTGACCTGTCTTTCTTCTTTACAAACAATACAGGAGCACTCCAGGGCGAAAAACTCGGTCGTGCAAAACCTCTATCTGTTAACTCTTGTAACTGAGCTTTCAACTCTTTCAACTCTGTCGGAGCCATTCTATTTGGAGCTATAGATATCGGTGAAGTTCCCGGTACTAACTTAATAGCAAACTCAACCTCTCTAACTGGTGGTAATCCAGACAATTCTTCTAGAAATACATCCGGATACTCGCAGACTACTGGCACTGATTCAATTTTTGATTTAATCACTTTGGTATCTAAAACATATGCTAGGTATGCGTCACAACCTTTTCTTACATATCTCTGAGCCGACATCGACGAAATCACTATAGGCAATCCACCCGACTCGTCAAATTCGATCCGAAGAATTTTATTATTTTTACATTTCAATTCTATAATCTTTCGTCTACAATTCACAATAGTATCGTGCAAAGTCAACCAATCATACCCAGGATCACATCGAACTCATCAAATGACAAAACCATCAAGTCAGCCAGAAAATAGTAACCCCGAGTCATTAAAGGACAGTTCTCGTATACTTTGTCAACTAGAACATACTTGCCTAAGGGGTTCGATACTTTAATCATAAACTTAGTCATTTCAACAGGCAATTTCTTACTAGAAACTAAATTTTCACAAACATACAAATGTGTCGATCCAGGATCAATTAAAGCAATCACATTAGTGTCGTAAAGAGAAAATGTATCAGTGATAACATCTGGTGACGGCGCTTCTTCGTAAGCGCGAATAGCGTAAGCTCTAGCTGGTGCTCTAGCTTTAAATCTCACAGCTGAATCCCTTGTCACACCTCTACCACTGGACACATTCCTCGTATTTCTCGGTGGTCTCCCTCTCGCAATAGTATTACTCGATCTTACATTTTAAAATTTATCTTTATTGGATAATTCTAGGCAATCTCGAATAAAGTGATCTGGCGAGCCACATTTGAAACAAGCTTTAACACTCTTATTCTAGCACTCTCCAAAATGTCTTCTCCCATATTGTTGACACTTGGGTTTGTTGTTTTTCACACTGCCAACACTCGAGACGGAAGTTGCTTGAGCTTTAGAACTCACATGTTGATTTCCATGATCTCTATTCTAGTATCCCGCTGATGCATTCGATCGACTATACGAATCTCGGGATTTCTTTTATGAAGAATGATAAGGTTTTTTCATTGATCTCTTTCCCGAATCTCTTGCTTCAGAATCAACTTTTCTCTTTTCTCGACTAAAGTCTTTAGCTTTACAAGCCTCCTCGACTAACATAACAAATTCTTTCAAATCTAAAATCCTAACCAGAAGTTTAATATCCTCGTTCATCCCGTCAACAAACCGTTTGCACATAATCTCTTCAGTAGAAACATACTCCTGAGCGTATTTGCTCAACCGTACAAATTCTCTTTCATACCAGTTACAGTCATATGACCTTGTTTCAATTCTAAAAACTCTTTATGTTTTTGATCCAGAAACCTTTGATTGATGTATTTCTTTCGAAACTCAATCTGAAAGAATTCTCAGGTGACTCTCTCCCTCGGAACCACTGATATTAACATATTCCACCACTAATAGGCGATATCTCTCAAAAGTGATATAGCACACTTTAAACATTCATCAAGTGTGTAAGAAATCTTATCAAACACTCGAAACGTATTTCAAGCCAAAACTCAGCTCTCTCAGGATCATCATCAACATTAGCTCTGAACTCTTCAGGCCTGTGTTTACGAATTTTGTCAATTGGGGGCTTATTCAATCTTAAAAGCTCAACTCCTTGAGGAGCTACAAATACCAGTTGAGGATTAGGAGGGGGTGGAGGTTGTTGAGTAGCCGGGTTCGTTCGGATACTCGTTCATTATTTGAAAGAAGGTTTCTCTGGCCTCTCCTCCCTAGCTATCCGACACGAGTCTAGAATCAGATGACGCTGTCCCTTTAGCGGGAGCGGGCGCATTACTTTCAACCTCATCAGCTATAGCTCGATTGGGATCTATTTGCTATATGAAAACACATTTTAAAATGTCAAGAGTCATCACACTATCACAATTTATATATGGCATGTATAGCTAGACTCTCACATATGCTAAGTTAGTCCTAGAATCGACTAAACCATAGCTCTGATACAAATAAATGTAACACCCCTTACCTATAGTAATTGTCGAAATAGGGTTACGAAGTATTACTGGACTTTCAACACATTTAAACATTCAATTCACATATAATTTCACATTTCATGCAAACATTAATCAAACTCAAGCATAATGTCCTTATAATGAGCCTACAAAGCCCTAAACATACTTTGGAAATGGTTCGGGACTAAACCGATAACTCAAGAAATTTTTACAAAACTTAGAAAATTTTCCTCAAAACAGGGACACACGCCCATGTGGCCAGATCGTGTGTCTCACACGGCCACCAGACACGTCCGTGTCACAGGCCCTGTGGACATTTGAAATGGGAGCACATGATCGTGTCCTAGCCCGTGTCTGACCCCGTGTAACACTCTAACTTGGGTCACACGGCCAACATAAATGCTCATGTGGCTAGCCCGTGTGCCCTTAAAATGGCCATACAAGTTCGTGTGCCAGGTCGTGTATTAAGCTGTGCCAAACATGTAGGGTATATTGACTTATGCTGCACAACCAAGTCACACGCCCGTGTGTGAGGCCGTGTGGAGCATACTGACTTGATTTCTAAAACCATACCAAGGGACACATGCCCGTGTAACATAACTGTGTGTCACACACGGCTAAGACACACGCCCGTGTCTTTGCACGTGTGGACAAAAATAGGCTATCTACCAAGCCAAATTTCCTCCCAAATTTGCATGTACTTACACAACTCAAATGGCACCAATTCAAAGCATAACTTAACATCTAATTTAGCCACAATCAGGGCTAATTCATACCATTTCCAATCTAACAACCAATATGCTTATAACTTATATTTTACTCAATCAAAACATACCAAAACACATATACAAATCAACTAACTAAGCCTTTACCAAATGTTCATTATTTTGCACCAATTCACAAGTACAATTCAAATTTAATATCAACCATTTAACATTTACTATATCAATATCTACAAGCTTCATAGTACAATCCATTCATATATCCATTCATGAATTCAAAATATCAACCATATATGTACATAACCAAATTCACCAAATTAAGCCAACTCTCATGGCTAAATTTACAACCCAAAACGTATACATTTACAAGACATTACAAATAACCAAAATCATTATCAACCCATAATCAAAATGACTAAAAATGCCTATACATGCCATATACTTAAAATACGAAAGTACATAGGTACCAAGTGATAGGTGGATAGTGTGAAACGATCTCTGACGATTCCCGAATCTGAGCTAGCTTGTTAACATTATAAACACTGAAAAATAAACAAAGTAAGTTATAAAGCTTAGCAAGCTCGTATGAAATAAACTAAATGCAATCACATAAACATAATTCAATAATTTGAATACACCAATATGTAGCTTACATTAGCTAACAAACCTTTCAAATACTCCTTCACAAAATTATATACTTTCATCATCATTTCTTTGATTCAACACTAAAATAGTTTATGCACATACCTGTACTATCTTGTATCAATCTCATACACATTCTCGTCTTTCATTTACCCGTTGAACCATTCGAAATAGAAGTCGGATATTTAAGGGTCTCACACGATAAATACCTACACCATGGCCCGTAGCCAAATCAAGGTAACTTATCTCCGAAGTACTGATATTATGGCCAGAAGCCAAATTAGCCGACATGCATGGCCCAAACCCAAATTGGTATAACTCGCACCCGAAGTGCTATATCATGGCTCGAAGCCAACTCAACGTATCCCCTAATGACATGCCACAAGCATCCTAAACTATTCTTAAGGTCCAACCGGGATTTCAAATATTGAATCATCTTCGAATCACTATTGTTCATATTCACAGTATTGTATTCGCGATTTATGCAATATCAAAGCATATGAAATACATTTATATTAAAATTTATCACCTACAAACTTACCTCAAATATGGAAACGATGAAATAAGTTGTTTAGTCGATAACTTTCATTTTTCCTTGATCTAGATCCGAATTTCGCTTTTCTTGATCTAAATATATTCAAAATTAACTTATTTAATTACATCTCTATTCAATTTAATCCAAAACACACATTTGGGCTATTTTACACATTTTTACATAAAATCACAAATTCTTACAATTTTCAAGACACTCATGCTTAGCCAAATTACTAATATGCCTCTAGAAGTCCATATTTTTCATTTATTTTATATTTTAACCACAAAGTTTCAACATTTCTCAATTTAATCCCTATTTTGCATTTTCACTAAAAATCACTTAGTAAAACTTGTATATCTATCAACATGCATTCATAATCTATCAAGAAACTTCAAAATACACATATATTCATCAATGGCATCATTCAAAATCTTTAACAGTTTTGCAAAATAGCCCCTGGGCTAGCTAGTACTTGTTGCAACAATCACAAAAATATAGAAATTATTAAAAACGGAGTTAAAAATCATACCTTAATAGCAAAGTGAAGTTGCCGAAATTTCAAACTCAAAAATGGCTAGGTTTTTGTTCTAATTTCGGTGGATAAGGAATTAAAAGATGAAGACTTATTTTGATTTTGTTTAATATAACATTATTTCATAAATTACTAAATTAACCTTAGTTTAAAACATCAAAATTCACTTAATAAATGCCCATGTCCACTCATAATTAAAATGGTATATTTACCACATAAGGACTTCCACTATTCAATTTCATAGGCATTTGACACCTTTAACTAATAGAACAAAACTTTTACACTTTACGCGATTTAGTCCTTTTTCTCAAATTGACCATTTAAGCGATAAAATTTCTTAACGAAATTTTCATACAATCATCATACCATGTTACAAACATTATAATAATAAAATAAATATTTTGATCTCAAATTGTGGTTTCAAAACCACTGTTTCGATTTGACCAAAAACAGGCTATTACATTTAACAAAATAAATATTACTTGTTGCCACCTTTTCTAATCATGCGAAAAAAAATTACTAACCATAATGCAAGTTGAGAGTGTGTTTCATTAAAAATATTGACCCAACATATCCAGAAAATATGCAATTCACCTCTGTAGGAAAAGATGCATGTTATCTTATACGAAGATAATGTAACATGTATAACTCAGTTAAAGGGAAGATGTATTAAATGAGACAATGAAACAAATTTAACTAATGAACTTGAGAAGAAATTTGATACTAAAGTTCAACAAAATTGTTTTAATGATACTTTAACAAATCTATTTATCAAATTATTACTAGTTGCAACATTTGAAAGGTTGAAACATATAAAATTGGAATGCGTCGGCTCAAAAATATAAAGTGATGTTGCCATTAGGCAGAGTCATATTCTTGTCATTTAACTAAGGTTTTGTCTCATCAAACTTTCTTAATAAAAGTTTTTAACGAGACAACTTATAATAGGAGATTGTGTACTTTCTTTTATTTGATAAATTTTTGTAACACCCTAAATTTTGGGTTAGAAGTTTTGAGGTTTGTGGTTAGGGTTAGTGAGTAGGTTGTGCTATTGTGTTTGGTTGCGCGTTTAAATATCAGAATGGGCTCGCTGGTCTAGTAGTTGAGTGAGTGTTAGTGTACCTTAAGGTTTTGGGTTCGAGTCTTTGAGAGTGCATTTTGGAGAAGTGTTTTTATTTTGTTTTGTTTTTTTAAATCGTAGTTTGATTTTAAGTTAATATATAATCATTTATATTTATATTTATTTTTATTTTTTTCTCTCTGGACGTTCTCCTCTTCCCCTTTCTTCTGTTTTTTTTTTCTTTTCTTTATTTTTGAAAATGTTGAGGTTGTGGTTTTGGAAGAGCTTCGATTTTCTAGTCATCAAGTCAAGTTTTGGATGTCTCTGATTGCGAATCAGGTGTGGGTTTCGAACCTTTTAAATTTTTGTTAATGAATTGTGGTTTGTTTCTGTGAAATTGGAAATCGTTGTGTGCCTGTGAAATTGATCTTTCAAAAGGGGAAATTATCGTGGAATAGCTTAGAATTGGGTGTGATTTTGATGTATTTCTGAGTAGTTAAGGATTGGAGAGTGTTTCGGCAACAAAGGCACGATCGGTAACCAATTTCGGTGTGGTTTCGTGACCACTCAGGTTTGTGCCCCCGCACGGGCGGTCCACACGGCCTTGCATGATTAGGAATTAGGGTTTTCGAGTAAAATTTGGTACCACACAGCCGTCTGGCCAATTTGGGGGTTTTTGTCAATTTTCACATGGTTGTGTCCCCTAGGCACACAGGCGTGTGTGTTTGGGAATTAGGGATTTAGTGATTTGGTACCACACGACTGTGTTGTTAATTTAGGGATTTAGGGATTCTACACGTGCGTGTGTTTTGGACACACGACTATGTCTGGTGGGCACACGAGTGTGTGAAACCCTTAAGAAGACCGTGTCTGTTCTATACCTTATTTTAGCATATTTAGTAGTGAGTTACACGACCTGTTCACACGGTTGTGTCCCTGGCTCATACGAGCGTATGCCTCAGCCACACGGCCGTGTGCCTCACTCCACACCGGTGTTTTGACTCCCACACGGCCTAGGTTTTTCCACATAACCGGAACACACGGTCGTGTGGTCTTAAGTCACCAATTTTAGTTTGTGTATGTTTTTTATCTAATAATGCATCTGTGTATTCCGACCCTTGGTTAGACTTTAGTAAGGGTAATTATGTCTTTGTCTTTGTGGCTATGTGCTCTGCTTATGTGTTATTTGTGACTGTGGTGTGAGATGACTAATTTTGAACCCAGTTAGCCTGGTGTGTGTGCACGTGTTTAACTGTCTGTTGATACGTTCAATGTTTCTGTGGGATTGTATGCATACATACACTTACATAAATAAATATTTGGGTTGGTTGTGAAGAGAAGGAAGACTGATTTTGATCTGATCTGGCGCTTTATCAGAACTTATTCGACAATAATTACGACTGTATCTTGATATACGTCGACTTTTTGCATGCTAATTACTATACCGCTTATACGCCAGCCATGTTGCGTACTATTATTTAAGTCCTTAGACCACATACATGGTGTGTAGGCTTGGATGGGCCTTCAAGGTCCTAGTGGTGTGTTTGGTTGGATGAGCTTAAACAGCTCTTTTGAGCTGTGATCGGGGGACGAAGAGGTGTTTTGGTTGAATGGGTGGGTTTTTAAATCCTGACTGCATTCATATGCATCTGTTAAAGTGTTCTAGGTGTAAGATTATTTGACCGTAATCTGTCTGTCTAAATAAAGCTTGTGTTGAGTATTCAGTGTGTGAGTTGGTGTGCTTGACTGTTACATGTGCTAGAACATTGGTTCCAAGTTTGTTTTCTACTTTTGCATGCCCTTGTAGGTATGTTTTGCCAATAAATTACCATCTGGAGTTCTCTTCTGTAAATCTGTTGTTAATCGTTTTGAACTCACACTGAGCTCGTATAGCTCAGCCCTCTTAGTGTTTCCCTTGTAGGTGCATTTCTGAATTCTGGCGTTAGACTTGGTATGCGGAGGTCTCAGACAATCACGGTGAAAAAATAAATTAACAGTTCTTCTTTTTTATTTTTTTAATTCGATTTCGAATTGTAAGGTTTTGTAAAAACTGTGGTACAGGTTCTGTTTTGATTTTTCTTGTAAATCTTATTTTGTTCATAAATTAACTTAACTTTAATTTTTCTGATTGAAATCTAAAGCAGTAAATGTCCTTAGTTCGTAAAGAGATAAATATGTTTGTAATGGAATTTGGGATAACTTGTTTTGTAAAATTTTCCTACGATCACTTCAGTGATCAATATAACCTCTGAGATTCAGTCTAAACTTTTAGACCAAATTTAAGAGCGTTACAGTTATTATCCCACATATTTTTTTCTAATAAATTTTAATCCAAATTAAATGAATGTACATACAAGTCTACCCTCAAGAATTTATGAGAAATAAATTATTTAAATTTATAATGTGCAATTACAACAACTTATGATATATTATGATGTTGCCAAGCCTTTAAATATAGGTATGTATAAAGCTTGTTTATTTCTCCAAGTAAAAAGGAAAAAGTGTTATCTTTTCTCCTTTAATTTTATAATACGTGGGTCTATAGTTAATTTTTTTGGTAAATTTTTAATTGGTTACTCGTATTTTCATTTCGGTCACTCAAATAAAAATTATTTTTATCATAATTAAATATTTTAATTACCTAACCATTAATTCACTAATCACATATGATGTAGCAGCACTTCACATTATGTCCACATAAGTAATTCTTGTTAGGAAAATAGTTTCCATGTAATTATATAATATTTTTAATCCATTTTATTTTACTTATTTTTACCCATAATTGCATAGAAACTATTTTCCAACAAGGATTACTTATGTGGACATGATGTGGAATGCCAAAGATGGTTAAAATGTTTAATTATTCAGTAATGACATGTGGAGTATTGACGTGGCGCAACGTGATTCGTTAATGAAGTAGTTCTAGATTTGCTTTCCCTTTTTTCTTTTTGCTCGCTGCCCTAATTTATAATTCCAAAAAAACTCCCTAATCCTCACTAGCTGGAAAATTGGTACCTCATTGCCTTTCAATAAAAATTGCATTTTGATTTTTGATCCAAAGCCTTTTTTTTTTCTTTTTTTTTTTTAATTTTACCTTCTTTTTGCTACTGGGCATTTGAAGTGGATAATCAATCAATCAAAGAAAGATCCCGAAGCCATGGTAAGAAAAACCCTAACTTTCTATTTTTCCGATTTTGTTGAAATCGCTTTCTTCTTCTTTTAATTTTCCGAAATCAGTAAAAAGTTAAAATTAATTTTCTGATGTGCGCTTTCAGTCGGCACTCTTCAATTTCCATTCATTCTTAACGGTAGTGCTATTGGGAATCTGCACCTGCACTTACTTGAAGATGCAATTTCCAGCTATCCTTGAACAGAGAACTGGGTATATCCTTTCGCTCTCTTTCTAATTTTCTTCTATTTATTTTATTCGTTTATTGTTGAATAGTTCTCATTACTATATTTGTAGTTGATTTAAGCTTGTATTTTCATTTCAATCAGAACTGATTTTGGCAATTGAATGCTAGATTTTGTGCCTTGGCATAATTGTTAAATGTCTGCAAGTCATGCAGTTAGTTTTGTAGTGGTCTTGTAGTTGTTTTAGCTTTGTAATTTGGAAAAACTGCCTTTGAGCTGGAAACTTTTGAGATGGGGGATGTTGGGGCGATTGCCACTATAATCAAGTTGTATGTGATTAAGTCATGCAGTTAGTTTGTTTTCGTATAGATGAGTTAGATTTGTAATTTGGAATAGCTACGTTGAACTGAAAATTATTGAGATGGGGGATGTTGGGGCAGTTGATGTTGTAACCAAATGTTTGTGGAGCTAGATTTCCTCTATTGTATATTCCATCCATTGCAAAAAAGAAATTAAAAGAGAAAGAGAAGGAAAACAGATGATTTCTAACTAGGCTGGTTTTGATTGTTGCCTTATTTCATCTTTGAGCAATTCAAATTTATTGTCTTATGTCTTGATTTTGTTTGATGCAATTTTGCAAATTAAATGGACTGTTTTGGGTGGCATCTAGCAAGGCAACAAATATAGTCACAGTGATATAGTTGTAAGTTTAGCATTGGTGAAGTTTGAAGTAGAGTTCTCAATCTTAACAAGAATTTTTTTTGGCTTTTTTCTCTTTTTCTGATCATGTGCATCTTCTTAGATAACTTCAACTTCTTGATTTCTTTCTCTATGAAGAGCTTAGATTAATTAAAGTTGCATAACTCCAGTTAATCTTGGCCCTCTTTGTCTTTTCTCTTTGGTATCTCAATTGGTTATATTAGCATTTTTGTTTCTAATATTTATAGCTTCTACTTTGGAATCAGAAATTATTGGTAGGAAGTGTTGAGAATTGGAGCTAATTTGGTGTAATATGCTTGTTTGACAGGTTCCGTGGTTTCTTTTGGAAGGCAGCCAGAATAGGTGGGTCTCCTTTTCTGCTTGGTTTACTTCTTTCTGGTTGCATTGAGAATTTGGAATAGTCATGTAGTGTCCCCCTGTTCTGAATCTTATTTGGACATATAATGTTTATCGTGTATGAAGCCTTTAAATTAGTTGATAATAAATATGATAGTGATTGGCTCAAAAATGCAGGATGATAATTATCTATGATTCCAAAACGATTCTGGAAATGAGACTAAAAGTGAAAGGCTAAAATTTAGCTATATCATTTTTAAATAATCATATTGTATAGAGAACTTGTACTTTGTTTTAGAATTAAAATCTCATAAAGTCGTGAATTAGAATAGGATGGTAATGATATTTTGACTGGGAGGGAAAGGGATGACAATAATGATAAAGTTGAACAGCAGTCATGGGGTTTAGGCAGTTATTTTCACATAAGGACAATTATTTGTATTGATGCTCTATTCTTTTTTGCAATAATTGGCATGAAGAAGCACCTGAATTGTTCCGTTTGTTGTTTATACCAACTTAAAAGCCTTTGACTTGTGAGTTTACTGCTTTAATTGGTTGTGAATGAACTATGATTGTTATACAATATCAGTTTTTGTTTGTCGGAAATCCATAATGAGATAAGTTGTCTCTTGAGCTATTTGTGTAATAGAGTTGCATTTGCAACCTGCCGTTTAAGTTCAAGACCATATATATGCAGATGGGCATGTTAATTTAAATATTTATGTGCGCCAAATATTTCATTTGTAGCTCATAATTTTTGCCATAAATAAATATATACTCTACATTTGCTAACTGGTATTATTTGCTTCATTAAAAGGTTCTTTTAGTACCTTGTGTCCTGGACTCCTTTTCATTTGAAAGGTTATTTCTTGTAGAAAATTAGGCATGTATTTGGGATTGAATTAGAGTGGATCCCAATGATGTGGAACTTTAGTTGAGCCATTTTGGAATGTAGGTTGCAAAAAAAAAATCTGAAACTCATTCGATGTTTTACCCTTTCATTGGCAATGCATTACAATTTGTGGGACTAAGTAGTATATTTCTTGAATCAGGTGAACGGTTAAGTCCCTGGGTGGCCGTAGGATGCTTCACAATGGGTGTCTCAATAATATTTTTCTGAACAAGGAGCACACCCTCTACTGTTCGGAGGAGGGATCCAATCTTTGCCGTGTGAGCTATTGTGTCTCTTGTTGAAATTTAACATGTTTAAAAGTGTTTGGATGATGAAAAGAGTTTTGTTAACACTGTTGGAAGAACTATGTAACAAACTTATTTCAAAAGCACCCTAGCATTCTTTGGCTGATTGTTCTTTATTGATGATTTTTCAGTTACCATTTTGCATTATGATCTAACATTACCTGCGGTGTGCCTACAATTTATGGTGAATGGATTACTCCAATTGCGTAATTTGATTCTTTTCGTTTATATAGTTAAACCTTCTTGTCTTCCTTTTCATCATCTCCCAGTTGTTTTACTGAAACTCCTTGTGTTGCTGATTTTGCGATTTCAGTTTATTTAATTATTGCAAATGGAGAGATTTGAACTTTCAGAATGGGTATACGAACTGATTGAGTTAAACCCAGGGTTTAGAGTAATACCCATACCATACATGATACATATGCCTATGATGTGCATGATATCAAAAGCTGGGATTTAGAATAAATATAAGAAGAGAAATTTAGAAGAATCAAACAGAAATTAGGGCAACAGAGGTGACTTAAAGCAGATTGGAAGACAGGCAACAACATAAACAGCAAGCTTATCCTTGAATCTCCTCAAAACCACAACCTTTTCCCCACTCCAATGATATACAGATAGCATGAACTTCTTTATAGGCTTTTTCCTAGTACTGCTTTCTTTGGTTGCCGTCACTCTTTCTTGTTCATCTTCGTCTTCACCCCATTGAAGAGGATAGCTCCGCAGAAACGCTCTTCGATTATTGTAATCTTCGTAGCGAAAGCTTCTACTTCTCGTCCCGTCTACTACATCGATCTTTTTGCAATTGCAACCCATAGCTTAGAATTTGATTAGTTAATTTGGCATTTATACATGCACACATATATATATATAATAGGAATTGGGGGCATGGGATAGGAAGATAAGGACATGAAGAGAAGTTGAAAATGATGGCATATGGTTTTTATGAAGTTCCGTAGGATGGAATCATGTATTATTATTATTATTATTATTATTATTATTATTATTATTATTATTATTATTATTATTATCTGCTGCAATGCTACCTTGCTGGGGTTTCTTTTGGTTATCTTTATGAAATGGATTTCAATCATTGTCGGCTTTTTGTTGTTGATGACATTTTAGGGGTTGAAAGCTTTTTCATACATAGCCATCACTTTAAATTCATCTAAACTTAAATTAAATAATTAGATTTAAATCAATTTTATGTTTTATCATACTAGTCAACAATATTGTTTATATCTTTTATAACTTATATCAAATAAATTATTGAATTTACTTAAATTCATGAAATTGAGGAATTAAGCAAATAGGAATTACATAAAATAAAATTTGAATGAAAGCATGGGGTCACAAAGTAATTCCTTTTTGTTATAAATTTGCAGATATTTAATTACAAAATTAATATAGATTTAAATTGTGATTAATGACATTGATATGAACACGTCCTTTTTTATTTGTCAACTCATGAATATCAAAAATATTTCAATAGGAAAAGAAACTTGCCGTTTAGGGACTGTAGATACCCAAAGGCTGTTTAGGGGAAACCTGGAAATCTAAAACAAGAAGCAAGCAACATTGGCAGGCAAGGCACGTAAAGATTGAAGTACAGTCTATAAACAAGGAATATAAGGTAAGACTGTATGGGAATTTTGCACCACTTACATCAATTTTTTTTTATTGCTCTACAAACAACTTGCATTTTGCATCAAATGTGTTTAACCTTTGTTCACTACTGCCATGATTGTTTTGTTAGATCATGTCAGCAGTGGGTCAATTTTCCATAAGTATCAAATTTCCTACTTTAAAATGCTTTTATTCCTCGTCTCATCTTTGGTATTAGATTTCTTTCTCCTCTACGTTGTAGGTGAATAAATGCATTTATTTTTTTATAAAATAAAATAAATAATATATATTAAGTAATATTTAAAATTAATTATTTTTTATAAATAAAAAATTGAAAATAGGACAGAAAGTTATAACTAAATTATAATATAAAAGATAAAATAACATGTATCAATTATAATAATGTAAGTACAAAAGATATTCACATTAATTTAATTAAATATAAAAGATATTTATATTAAATTAATAAACATATTAATGATGATATATATAAAAAATTTTAATTCAATATTTTAATTTACATATTCAACATATCTACATTATTTTTATTTAATATCTCTTTAACAACAAAATCATATCTTTCCACTTACCAAATAAATATTTTTTAAAAAAATTTATACATTTAAAATAGTTTCACACTCATAATGTAAACCTCATAACAAAATTAACTAAAATGCTTCTATATTTATAAAATACTTTTAAATATAAATATGGTTAATAGTTTTAAATAAATCTACTTTTAATTTATATCTAGTATGGTTTTCAATTCACGCTTCGTATTGGGTTAATTATTTTTGGATTAAATAGTTAAATTTTAGATGTTACATATATGCTCCAAGTTTTTGTACTCTTTGTATATTTGGAATTTAATCCTGATTTTTTTTTTAAGAATCCGATTCCTCTATTTTTGAATATAAAATTTAGGTTCAATTGTTAACACCATTAAAATTCTTCTTTTAAATTTGTTGGTGTGACATTCCAAATTTTTTTAAGTACTCACTCGATAATCATGTTACAAAAATGACATTATAATGGACTAGAGTTTAACAAAAAATTAATGATGTTAACAGTTCTTTAAATTTAGGTAACCATTTTAATTAGAATAAAATATTTAGACTAACTAATGACATTATAAACGTTGAAATACTTAATTATGTAAAACAAATTCTAGTATACAAATCAAATCTCAAATTTTAAAGTAGTATAGTGACCAAAATTGAAAATTGAATATTTTATATAATTAAAAAGTAGAGGGACCAAAATTGAAATTTAATCATTGTTGTTAAAAATGTAAAAAGAAAAAAAAAAGCAAGCCATGTGTCAAAAAGTAGAGGGACCAAAATTGAAAGTTAACCATTGTTAAGAATGTAAAAAGACAAGCCAGGTGTCAAAAAGGAAGGCCTTTTATATATAGTAGTATAAATGTCATTTTGTTTATTTTAAAACAGTATTTAAACTAATATCTTTATGTAATTGTGTTATACAGCAAATAATATCCTCAAATTATATATTATTTGATATAATCTATTCAAATTATTTGCATTTATTTTAATATTTTCGATTATTACTTTCTAAACCAAGCTTTATATTTTTAGTTATTAAATATTTTATATATTATTTCATAAAAAATTAATTAATATATGTCACTCTTTTCCAAGAATATGAAAATATGAAATTAAGTAAATAATATATTAAATATATAATTAGTTATATATATAACCCATAAATCTGATCATAAATTTGATCTTTTTATATTTTGGACATACAATATATGTTGTAATTTTTTCATCTATTTATATTTTCTATCATAATAATTTAAAAATATATCTATTTAACGAATGCATCCCACCCGTAAAAAACTAGTATTATAATATAACTTTTAATTATATTAGCATTTCCACCCGCTTACCCAGGAAATTTCAAAATATATATTTTTATAACTTATTTAATATTTAAATTAAATTTTTAACTATAAAATTAAATTCATAATAATTGTGTAGAATTAAGTACAGATTTTAAATAGGTTCATCAAGCAAGTGAATATGAATTATTTAAACAATAACATGATACATTGTCACTTAATAAAACAAAAAAATAGTGGAAGTTTTATAAATAAATATTAATAACTTTATTTAAATATAATATAATAATTAATTTTAAATGAATACTAAAATCATAAACACAAGAGCGTAAATCCTAAACTGGAGACCTTAAACCTTAAATATGAGAATTATTGATATTTATTTGTAATAGTTATAATTAATTGGTATTTAATTATGCTTAAATAAAATTATTAGTGTTTACTTATAAGTCCTCCATAATTTTTTATTTTATTTAATGATGGTGAGTCATATTATTAGTCAATGATGGTGCATGAGACTTGGTACATCAAATACTATTCCTTAAAAATAAACAAATAAAATTTGCAAGCCGGTCAAGTATGAAACATAAATCGAGCTATAAAAATGGATGTGCATATCTAATCGTTAGATGCACCATGAACTGATGTTGTTGATAATGGCAACCATGAACATTGAAAAGATTTATCTCAATGAAACCTAATAGATATATATGATACTTTAATTTAATTAAAACTTTTTAACATTTAAATATATTACGATTTTATTAAAAACAAATCATTATGATAAATTATGTAAAAATAATTGAATTGAATTGAAATACAAAAACAAATCATTATGATAAATTATGTAAAAATAATTGAATTGAATTGAAATACAAAGCGAGTGCAATGCAACCCGAAAAATAATAATTAAAACACGACATAAAATAAAAATAAAAATATTATACATATTCACATACATGTCAAAACATGTACATAAAAAAATCATTTACATATTCAACATCCTATCAACTTTATTTTAATTCTTGATAATGCTTGACATATTTTTATTATTTATTATTACTAATTTTAGACATGAAGTTTACTTAATCTATCATAAGTATAATTATTATTCAATGTGTTAGGAAACGAATAAATATGTATATTATACGAAGATTTGACATGAGAATTTGAGTTAATGCACAAAACAAAAATTTTAAGATTATTTTTATTTCTATTAAGACTTTTTTTGTATTTTTAAGCTTATTTCTTTTATTTAAGGATTTTATTAATTTATCTTATTATAATAATAATAAAATATATAATTAGGCGAATAGTAGAGGGCGGTTCATTACATCCATTCCTTTTAGTTTTTATTTTTATATTATATATATGAAAATTTTGGTATATTATCAATGAAATATTTAGATTTTACAAATAAGATTAGGAATTGACAAGTATCTTATAAGGGTATAATATAATATTAAAAAACAAATGTCAATTTTTAAGACTAATTGTAGAATAAAAAAAAATATTATTAATATACCAAATACTCGCCTTTATATATAAAGAGATGAAGGGAAGGGGAGAGTGTCACATTGCTAGAAGAATGGATTGTTTCAATCTTTCCAATTTGGAAATAAATTGTATTAGGATTATCCTAAAAATATAGTTTTTAGGTGCTAATAAAATACTGTCACGTCATTAAATTTTAAAAGATAATAAAATATTGTTAGACACTCATCTATATTTAAGATCTTCTCCAACTTAATTTAATTTTAAATAAAATACTTTTTAAAATTATAAACAAACATTTTCTTCTTTTACAAATTTTAATCATTTTGTTTTTTTCCATAAGTTAATTTTTTTATTTTTGTGCAACTAATTTAAAAATAATAATAATTTATGTGTAATTTTTTTCATGTCATTGACACATAATTTTGGTAATTATTTTACCTTGAACCCTGAATCCTGAACCCCATGGTTCAAGATTTGGGTTCAGAATTTAAAGTTCAAGTTTCGAGTTTAGGTTTTGGATTTGGGGTTCGAGTTCAAAGTTCAAGGGTTTGAGATTATGGGTTACGAATTTGGGGTTTAGGGTTTGGGTTTGAGGTTATGAGTTTGGAGTTTAGGTTTAAGGCTTGAGGTTTTGAATTTAGGGTTAATGACTTATAATTTAGGGTTTAAGGTTTAGGGTTTGGGATTTAAGGAAAAAATTACTAAAATTATGTGTCAATGACTTGAAAAAAATTGTTGAAATGTCATTAAATAATTAAAAAGGGACCATGAATAATGTGGCGGGAAGGTTTATAAAATAATTTCTGTATAGATAAGAGTATAATAATAATCTCATGTCCTTAAAATTTGAAAATGAGGTGAAATTTTATTGGCGCCTAAAATCCTTAGTTTTTAAGAATCATCCTAATGTAAGTTATATATAAAATCCCCACTTAAAAAAAAAAAAGAGAAGAAAAATATTTATGGTAGAAATACTTGAATAAGTGATCTATAAATAAATAGTGGTATAAGAAATTGTGATTGTTTTTAGAGAAAACCGTTAGACATGAAAACACAGAGGATTATTAGTAGGAGTATGTGGTTAAGTTAAAAATTCAGTATCGAGTTTAGGGATTAAATTGAATAAGTTAGAAAAGTATAGAGACTAAAGTGCAATTATCCTATTTTATTTTGATAGAAATGACTTAATGATAATTTTTTCATTACTTAAAAAATCAATGGTTTCATGATGGCTTTTAAATATTATTATTATTATTATTAAATAATAATATTTTAATATTATAATATATATAAAGAGAAAAAGGAGAGAGAAAGATAACATCTTTCTCATCTTCTTTCTTTTCACGCCAAACAAATGGAGGGGGAATTTTCTTCCATCATTTTCCTTCAAATTCAAGTGTAAGGTTTGGTTTTTCTTCAAAATCTTTTTAGACTTTGAATAATTGAAGCTTGCTTTACATATATATATATATATACACATACCAATAGTTTTTTTTTATTTTATCAAGTATTTTGAAAGTTGCCATTAAAGGACATTGATGGAAGCTTAGAAAACTTAAGTGAAATAGACATATTTTTGGATAGGAAATTATTAGAAAATGAATTCTAGCTTGTTGGAAGTGTGAAAAAGAAATAAAAATGGATGAAAAGTTTATTTGGTATATTTGGCCATGTTAAAGGGAAAGTAGAGAGCATTGGCCACTTTGTGTAATATTGGTGCTAAATGATATCTTGTGAAGTAGTGAGTACTCCGGTGAAGACGGAATTGAAAACGGATAATCGAGTCGAAAGATATGCGAATTTCGGACTAGAAAACTTAAGTTGTCAATATGAATAATCATGCATATTTAAGCTTGTTTTTATTAGTTTTAGTTTTAGAATGGATAAATGATGTTATTTCATATTGAATTGCTCCTATTGTAACTAAAAACAAAGCGAACATGTAACAGCCTGTTTTCAGTGAAATCGGAATAGTGGTTTTGGGACCACAAATCCGAGTTAGAAAGAAAATTTATTTTAATATTATTGTATGGTTTGCATTATGATAGGAATGATGTATGAAAATTTCGATAAAAAAAAATTACTGATTTCATGTTTAATTATAGAAAGGACCAAATTGCATGAAATGCAAAAGTTGAATTCTAGTAGCTAGAAGGATCAAATAGCTATGGAATTCAAAATTTGAGGTCATTATATGGAAATTAGACCATTAAATGGAGTTAGTAGATATTTTTGATGATTCATCCATGGGAAATTAGAAAAAGAAAAGGACTAAATTGAAAACTGAATTAATTAAAGATGGAAATAAGCTAATATCATCTTACTTCATCATCTTCCCCAAATTAAAATACATGGAAACCCTAGCTAAGAGAAAGTGAGTTCAAGCAAGTTGTTTTGGCTTAATTAGGTATGAATTCTTGTCTCGTTTTTGGTAATTTTTATATTTTCGAGATCATAATAACCTAATCTATCTATTTTGGGGATCAATTTGTAAATTTATCAAAGTATAATTTTTTTTTCATGGATGAGTATGCTGAAATTTTGAAATTTATGGTAGAAAATAAAAGATTGTTTATAGAAA
Source organism: Gossypium arboreum (assembly GCF_025698485.1). Taxonomy (NCBI): domain Eukaryota; kingdom Viridiplantae; phylum Streptophyta; class Magnoliopsida; order Malvales; family Malvaceae; genus Gossypium; species Gossypium arboreum. The sequence continues at coordinate 21,617,380 of NC_069072.1, forward strand.
AACAACTTTTGTAAAGGAAATTTTCATGGAATTGTGATTTAGGGACTAAATTGAAAAGTTGTAAAATTTATAAAAAATTTCTGATTTTTGTGAAATACATGGATTGTTATTGTTATATGAAAATTCAATTAGGCTTGGAATAAGGATTAAATTGCATGAATTTCATTTTTCGAGCCTAGGGATGAAATCGTCATTTATTAAAAGTATAGGGGAAAAATGATAAATTTTCCTAGGATGTGAATTGGATCAAATTGAATGTGAATTGTATTAAAATGAGTTAAATTTACTCATATAGATCCAAATAGACCTAGTTTGGAATTGGATCGAGGAAAACAAACAGTATCGGATTAGTAGCCTACGAACACAAACAATTATTGAGATAAGTTGGTGTAACTAAATTATGTATATTAATATGTTTAAATTGAATGTTGTATATATGTGAATTGTATAAATGTCTTATGTATGAAAATCAGTTACATATCTGATAATACCCGATAAATGTTAAATCCCGTTTGAATTAATAAATTTCCATGGATACAGGATTTCTCGTATTGGTTGTGGTCCTGCATATGTTGCAAACACACCATAGCTTTTATGAGCATCCTGTTATAACCCCTCTCAAGCTTCCCGTTACATGGTTCCTGCGAGTATCCCGATCGGTATTGACCCTGCATGTGTTGCGGTCATGTCGCAGCTCTTTGTGAGTGTCCTGTTATATGATCGGTATGGATCCTACATATAATGCAGACATATCGCAACTCTTTATGAGCGTCCTGATATAGGCTCTTTGTGAGCTTCCTGATATGGCTCGCTTGAACTTCCTGTTGTATGGCTATTCGGAGCTCTCTGATAATAATTCTTCGAAGTTACCTGTTAAGCTCAATGAGTTTCCTGTTTTAAACTCTTATAAGTTTTCTGTTATAACCCGGATAAACTTCCTATTAAATGGCTTACATGAGCATCCTATTATATGGCTCGAGAGAGTGCTTCCTAATTATATGCCCTAATGGGTACCCCTGAATATGAGTTGACAGATTACAGTTTTGTACACTTCGAGTGTACTAAATGTGTATCCATCGATATTTCAAATAAATTTAACGGGTAAAGTTCTGACATGGTTAAACTGAACTTAAGATGATTTGTTATAGAAATGCACATGTTATATGGAAATATGATATGAAAAGCATATGTTTATAAAAGTTATTACATGATGAGCTCATCCTTGATTCTTGATGTTTATTTGTAATACCTGACTAACAAGTTTCTTGAGATTATATGTGTTTAGGCAAATTGCCAAATTTATTTGGATAAATTTTGTATGCTTATCTTAAATATAAATGATTGGTAAGTTGATTTTTTGTTATACGAAGTTACTAAGCATAATATGCTTACTCTGTTTTATTTTCTCTGTTTTATAGTACTCGAAAGCTCGTAAAGGTTGGAAGTTGTTCGGAGCAAGATCACACTATCCTTCAACTCATTTTGGTATAATTAGTAAAATTTCCCTTGATAACATGGCATGTATAGGTTAAATTGACTAAATGATGACATATTAATATTTGGTTGTAATTAGCCATTGGAATGGCTAGTGATGGTATGTCTTAATGTATATGTGTATAAGACCATATTATGTTGATATGTGTTGTGTGTTTGAATTGATATACATATTAGGTATAAATATGCTTAAATGAATATTTGACCAATTTGGTAAGTTGGTCACTTGAAAATATGTGATGATATGTCATGCATAAGAATTGGCTTTGGCTTGATTTAAATGTTTTGAATTAGTTTGGGAATGTGTTAAAATGTTAATGTTTTGAATTGGCTTTGGCTTGAAAATGACTTTATTTTGTCCACACGGGCAGAGACACGGGCGTGTGGTTTGGCTGTGTGTCCCCTGCAACTTAAAAATTTGAGAAAAAGAATGCTTCAAATTGCTCACACGGGCAGAGACACAGGCGTGCGTCTCGGCCATATGTGTCACACAGCCTAGCATATGGGCGTGTGACTTCGCTGTGTGACCCTTGCACCTAATTTTTGAAAATTAAATTGTCCACACAGCCTAGCACATGGGCGTGTGACTTGGCCGTGTGGCCCCTGCACCTAATTTTTGAAAATTAAATTGTCCACATGGCCTAGCACACGGGCATGTGGCTGGCCGTGTGACCTAAGTTAGAGAGTTACATGGGCATGGACACGGCCGTGTGCCTCTCATCGAATGCCCACACGGCCTGGGACATGGGCGTGTCACTTGGCCGTGTGAGCCACACGACCTAACCACACGGGCGTGTGTCCCTTGCACTTAAGAAATATTTTGAGACTTTGCGAAAAATTCTCTGAGTTCTCGATTTAGTCCTAACTTGTTTTTAAAGCATAAATTAGGTCTCGAGGGCCCATTCAAAGGACATTATGATTGAATATTTTTTATTTCGGTTATGACTAGTAAATGATATGTGTAAACTATTTTTAAATCTGTAAACTCTGACAATGCTCTGTAACCCTGTTCCGATGCCGGATATGGGTTAGGGGTGTTACAGAACATCTTGAAGGAGAAAGGCGAAGAAAAGGAGTAAAGTGATTAAAACTTCAGTTTGTGCTAATATCTTATTTTCATTACATAAAGCTTTAGAATATTTAATTTAATTTGACTAGTTATATTTATTTTATTTTATTTTATTTTTATGAGTTTTGGATGAGCTTGAATAATTTAGTTAATATTTATAAAATTATGTTTTGACATGAATACTATGTTTTTCATAAGATTAAATTAGCAAATTCATGGTTATGATTTGGATTTGAGTATTACGATTTTAGATGATTGAGCAAGAAAATATTTATAATTGGAAACCTATTTTATATTAGAATATATGTGATTTGAACATGAAACGGAATTGAAATGAGAATTATATCAAAATGAAATTGAAATGGACCAGGAAATTTGGTTTTTACCCCCATTTCACTAAGTTAGACTAAATCAGATATAGTTGGTATGCCATAGAGTCTTTATATCAGAAAATTTAGATCTCCCCAATTCCCAGAGGGCTGAGGTAGAAAAGGCCAAGTTGGTCAGTTGTTATTATTGTTAGCCCTAATTCTCAAAGGGTTATGGGCAGTCCCAATTCCTAGAGGGTCGTGGGCTACTTTGATAGCCATCGTTGCCGAACAACTCGTGGTGGCGGATTCGTGCATCTGGTACTGAGTCTAAACTTTCGTACAGGGTCTAAATTAAAAGAAAAGCAAAAACAAAACATGAATTTATTTGAATTTCCATATTGTGCAAATTAAATTAATTTCGCGATTTTAAATTTAATTAAAAAGCTTATTTTCTTTATTCAATTTGTCAATATAAAAATATTAAAGTTTATTAATATTAGAATTTTCTTTTATTGTGATGTTATTAATGATATTTTTAATCATGTTTTAGTTTATTTCTATCAATTAATTTGTGTCCAATACTTATGTAATGATTTATATGATAGTAGCACCACTGAGCATAAAAATTGCTCAGTGTACAGTTTGTCTATTTTTCCATGTACAGTTAGTTAGATTCGTTAGATAGTTCTAGCAGCATCCGAAAAATTGAAATTCAGCTCAAACAATGTTAGTGAAGAGTTTACTTTATAATTGATGTAAATGGCATGTACCTTGTAACGACCCGGTTTAGACCTTAGTCAGAATAGTGGTTTTGAGACCACAAATCCTAGTCAGAAAATATTTTAATATTATTTTTGGTGTTTATAGCATGTGAGTATGTATGTGTGAAAATTTCGTGAGCTAATTTTATCGTTTAAGTGGTTAATTTGAGAAAGGACTAAATCGCGTAAAATGCAATAGTTGCATGCTATAAGTTAAAAGTGCCTAAATGCTATGACTTATTCAATTAAAGGTCCTTATGTTTTAATTAGACCATTGGTAGTAGAGATGAACATAAATGGCCTTATATTAGATGTTTTTATAATGATTTATTAAAGGTTAATATTGGTATTTGTTAAATCATGTTAATATTAATAAAACAAAGTGAATTAAAACATTATTTTCCATCTCCATGCACCGAAAATTCAAGAACAAGAAGAGAAAATAGGTTTTTCATTGGGATAAGGCAAATTGATGCAATTAGGTATGTGTTTTGATTCATTTTTGATGATTTTTATGTTTTTGTGATCGTTGTTTCGTGTTCTAGCTAGCTCATGCCTCAAGTTTTGAAAGTGTTGATGATTTTGAAATTTGAAATTGATGAATTCATGTGTTTTTCGATGTTTGATGGTGAATTATGAAAGTTTGGTGTTAAATATACATGTTTTGTAAAGTGATTTTGAGTAAAAATGCATATTAGGGATTAAATTGAGAAAAGTGTAAAATGAGGGGTTGAAATGTGAAAAATGAAAAATATGGGCTTCTAGGGAGATATAGAGAATTTAGCTAAGCATGGTTTATATTGAATTTTGTGAATTCTATGTATTTATGAAACAGGGACTAATTTGTAAGAAATGTAAAAGTTAAAGGCCAAAGTGCAAATTGGCTTAAATATGTGTTTTTGGATGAAATTGAGAGAATAGGTGATTAAATGGTTAATTTTGAATGCATATAGATCAAGAAAAGAGGAATCCAGAATTAGATCTGGAGAAAGGCAAGATAATCGAGTAATTGATTCATTTCGCCGTTTTCATACCCGAGGTAAGTTCGTAGGTGTTCTTTTCATTATAAATGAATGTTATATGCTTTGATATTGCATAAAATGTGTTTATGAGATTGGGGATTGTAATGCCTCCTTTACCCGAGACCGTCGCCGGAGTCGAGCACGAGGCATTACTAAACTTATTTGAGCACTTAAACAAATTCAAACAATTTATATCACACTTTCCAGACAAGCTGTCCAACTGCGTTACAGATGCAAAAAAAATCATATCTCGAGTTACAAAACTCGAAATCCAAATCCATAAATTTTTCCTGAATCTAGGCTCATATATCTACTTACTAATTTTTTTCTAGAATTTTTTCTTGGGCCAATTAGTACAGTTTATTAGTTGAAGTCTCCCCTGTTTCAGGGTTTGGCTGCTCTGACCCCTGTGCACTACAAACCAAATTTCTCCATGTACAGAATTAAAATAACCAATCCATTTATTTCTATTAAAAATAGACTCAATAAGGAATCCATAAATATATATTATGACTCCTAATTAATTTTTTTTCAAATTTTAATGATTTTTACAAATCATAACAGGGGAGTTCAAAATCACTCTGACCTTGTCTCAGAAAAACTCAAATATCTCCTTATATGAAAGCCTTTTGCTTACACTGTTTCTTCTATGTGAAACTAAATTCAATAAGATTTAATTTTATATTTTATTCAACTTCTAATTAGATTTTCATGATTTATGGTAAATTTTCAAACTCAAACTACTGCTACTAACTAAAAACTGTTTTAGTACAAAATGTTGTTAACTAGTTTATAACATCTTTACTTCATTTCATTTAAACTCTATACATGCCATATAAATCTTCAAACATAAAACAAAAGCTACCGGAATTGATCTGGATAGTGTGCTTTGTTGTGTTGATCCGATCTACCCACTTCACTTCAAGTCAATCTACATAAAAATATTAAACATACACAAGTAAGCTTATTGAAGCTTAGTAAGTTCATAGGTTTAAAAGTAATGCTTACCAAACATAATATTTCCAAACAATACCAAAACATTTACTAAAGTTTCCTGCGATTCACAACCATTGTTATAATAATTCATATAGTTGAGCTCAACAGTAACAACTACTCAATCTCTTTCATTTGGATCACTTCTCTTTTATTTCTTATAATCAAATTAGGAAACGGCTTACGAAATTGAGTACGTTGTTGTTCAGTGCCACGATTCATAACTCAGTATTGTTTTCCTCATTGAAATACCATACCTACATTTTACAACTCGGTATGGGCAATGCCATACCTACATTTCTTAACTCAATATGGATTTGATAATACCATACCTACATATCACAACTCAGTATGGGTGATACCATACCTACATATCACAACTCAGTATGGATGATACCATACCTACATTTCACACTTTGCCATGGAACAACCATGGTCTTATTCGTCAATTCATCACATGTCACGATACGAACTATTCAATCCTGCGTTTTTCCTAATTTGCATTTCCACATTTATTCTTTCATTAACAAAATTTACACAATCCCACAACAAATTCATATATAATAACACATTACTTCAATCATTCACAAATAAACATCTAAATTCAACCATATGAATTTACTCGGCTAATTTGTAGAAGATATTGAAATTTAGGGACTATTCTGCAACTTTTTCTTTTCCTCGTTCTTCTTTGGATTCTTGATCTATAATATAAAATATTTCTACTCATTAGCATTTATTTGATTTCTATTTCACTTCACAGTTTATGCTGTTCAAATTTTGAAATTACACTTTTACCCCAAAATTTGATTTTCACAATTTAGTCCTGCTCAATTCACCCATCAATTGAACTAATTTTTCTCAATTAACACTTTATTTTATCATTATAAACTATTTCAAAACCTTTTATATTCTGAATTTCAACAGCAACCTTCAATTCACAACTTTTTCACAATTAGGTCCTAAATATCATTTCCTATCAAAATCACTTAATAAAACCACCTTAATATGAAATTAGAACTTAAATTTCATAATAATTCATCATAAAATTCCCTTATCCATCCAGGGTAACTTCCAATTTCACTCATAAAATCAAAAACTAATGAATTCTATAAGTGGACCTAAAATTGTAAAAGTCATAAAAACATAAAAATTATCAAGAAAAAAGCAAGAATTAAACTCACATGATGTAAAAATATGAAAAATCAGCTTTCTCCAGACCTTCTATGGCGTTTTGGCTGAGAAAATATGAAGAAATGTCTAGATTTTTCAATTACATCATTATTTAACTATTAACTTTTATGTTATTTCCAATTTTGCCCCTTGTTCACATTGTTTTCTTGCTTATTTCATACCCAAATCGTCCAGCCATTAACCTTTGGGTCTAATTGCTCTTTAAATTGATCTTTTTAAATACTTAAGCTATTTACTCACAATTTAACAAATTTTGCGCTATTTTCAATTTAGTCCTTTTTAAATAATTAGCTATCCAAACGTTAAAATTTTCTAACAAAACTTTAATACTAACTCAATGACACTCCATAAATATTTATAAAAATATTTATAGCTCGATTTTCAATTTTGAGGTCTCGATACCTCGTTTTTGACCCGTTTGACCTAATAAATTCTTTTAATTCACTAATTTCACCATTTCAAAAATTCTTCTAAATCCTTACTTGACTCATAAATATTAAATTACTATCTTGTTCAATCTTATTTTTCGGATTTAGTGATCTCAAATCACCATTTCCGACACCACTGAAAATTAGGTCGTTACACAGATAATGTTTGAATTGTGAATAAGACTATACGGAAGTGTTCAACGTTGAAATCGACAAGCGAAACTTCTCAGTTAAACTTTAAGTACAGTGATGATGATAATGTAAAGTCATTATGTTAATGCATTGGCTTTGGGCCATTATATCCGCACTCCGAGAGCGAATAATACCCTAATTTGGCTACGGGCCATGATATAAGTATTTAGAGAAGAGTTACCTTGATTTGGCTACGGGCCATGTTATAGGTACTACAGGATAAGTTACCTTGATTTTGCTACGAACCATGGTATAGGTACTTATCAATTGTGATTCGTAAGTGACTGATTTCTATCCCTAATTGTTCAACGGATAAAAGAATGACTTGTTTAAGGAAGAGATTAGTACGAGGTGGTACAGGTACGTACGGAACCTATTTGAGCATTGCATTGAGAAAGATCAATGAGATGTTAATGAATCATGTTTTGAGACATGATAGGAAGGTTTGTGTTAATGAGATGTTGTTTTGGAAATGTGTATAAGATTGAATTATATTTATTTGATTAATTGAATTGCTTAACTACGAACTTACTAAGCTATGAAACTTATTGTGTGTTATTCGTCTACGTTTTATAGATAATCAAAACTAGCTTGGACTCAGGGATCGTCAAGAGCATTGTCACACTATCGATCATTTGTTGGTACTTTTGAAGCTTGTATATATGGTATATGACATGTATAGGCTAGTGTTATTTTGGTATGTTTTGAGTCTTGATATTAGCCATGAGATTTGGCTTGTAAATGTAGTATGTATAACCATTTAAGTTAGCTTAAATTAAGTGTTTGGTAAGTGTTATATGTGATGTATATAATGCTTTATGAATTGGTTTGGTTTGAGATGATGATATGATGAGTTTTGTGTTATGAAATAGATGATATTATGATGAATTAGTGAATAGGGAATATATACAAGTTGTGATGATTTTGGCATAATGATTTGGTATAATTTGAATATGGAAATGATTAGTTGAAATGGTTGATTATATATGGTATGTTATGTGTATGTTTTGGTGGGTTTTGGTTGCTTATAAATGACTTGAAATGGTACCAAATACGTTGATTAATATGCATGATTGTAGGGTGGCAAATTGGCTTTTCAAATGACCTATTTGTAACAGTCCGTTTTAGACCCTAGTTGGAATGGTGGTTTCGAGACCACGAATCTGAGTCAGAAAAATATTTAAAAAATTATTTTCTGTGTTTCTTTTGTGTGAATTTATATTTGTGAAATTTTCGTGATTTAATTTTGTCGTTTGAGTGTCCGATTAAATAAACAGACTTAATCGTGTAAAATGCAAAATTGGTATACTAATTGTTGAAGTGTATAATTGCTTTGTTCTTTCAATATCGAGTGTTTATAATGAAAATATACCTTTCAATCTTTTCATGGACATATTCAGCCATTAGTAAGTGAATTATAAATAATTAAACTAAGTGTATAAAGGTAAATTATGTAATAATAAGCTTATAATAAAACATAAAATTTAAAATAAGCTTTTATATTAATGTGTTCTTGCCGAAAGTAAAAGAAGAAAGAAAAGAATAAGAAGCTAGGTATTCGGCCATTGTTGATTCAAATTCAAGGTTAGTTTGGTTTCAGTTTTTGATAATTTTTACGTTTTTGAGATCGTTGCTTCAAATATTATCCGACCCATGCTTGAATTTTTGATTTTGATGAATATTTCGAGTAAGGTTATTAATGAGAGCTTGTGATTTTTTTTGTTTGATGATGAAATATGAAAGATATGTTTTAGATTAACATGTTTTGTATTGGAGTTTTTGATAATTTTGAGTAATTAGGACTAAATTGAAAAAATAATAAATTGAGGGACTAAAATGAAAAATAAATGAAATATATGGACTAATATGATTATAAGGAAGATTTGGCCTAGCTATGTTGTTCTGAGATTTTGCATATTTTGTGTTTTGTGCAATAGGGACTAAATTGTGAAAAATGTAAAATATCCGGGGTAAAAGTGTAATTTTCCCATTTGTGTGTTTTTGGATGAATTTGATTGAATATTTGATTTAGTAGGTTGAATTTATATTAATTTAGATCAAGAAAAGAGAAAATTGGATTTAGATCGGGGGAAAACTAAAGTTGTCGACTAGCCGATCCGTACCAATTTTTCATCGTCCGAGGTAAGTTTATAAGCAAATAGACGTGTTTAATTGTAATTAAATACTAGATATATATGCTATTATGAAATGTATGGATTTATATTTTTTTATGGCTAAATATGAAAAGGCTTGACTACTACATTTTCGAATTCGTTTCGACCGGGATACGACGTTCGGAAGCCCCGTATGAACCTTAGGAATAGTTAGGCTACATATGTCTGACATAGGATTCCGATTTATGTGTGCGAGTAAGACCATGGCATCGATACGTGACTCTAATATATGTGTGCGAGTAAGACCCTGTCCGAGACAGTGGCATGATATGTGATTACATGTAAGACCACGTCTGGGACGTTGGCATTGTACAATATGTGTGATTATCCGAGTGTCCTATCCAATTTCGAATGGTTCAACGGGCAACGATAAGTGTGATCAAATGTGTAAAATGAGCTAAATGACCAGGTATGAATTAGCTTGTTATTTATTGAATTAAGGTAAGTGAGTAATTTGATTATTTGTTACAAATTGCATTCGATACAAATGAAATAAATATGTGATTATAATATGTATATTCAGCCAAATAGTAATAAATATACATGATGTTATATTATGATTCTTGATTTTGTGTATTTAAGCATATGTATATTTAGTTACTTAATGATATTTTGATTATGAAAGTTGAATAACATTTGGTAAATTTGATCACTTGAACATTCGGCCAATGTGAAAAGTGGAGTATGAAATGCATTATATATGTAATTTTGTAGTTTGAGATTAAGGAATGATGAGTTTAATATATTTTGGTTATCTTAAATGAACTGATTATATAATTTGAATCGTTTATTTGCTTAAGACTTACTAAGCTATAAAAGCTTACTCTGTGTATACGTGTGATTCTGTTTTATAGATTTTGGAGCAAGTTACGAGCTCGGGGATCGTCAGCAAAGTTCATCACACTATTCACTGTTTCGGTAATTATATAGTTAAATCTGAACTATGGCATGTATAGGCTGGAACATACTTTTGAAATGTTGATTTTGATTTTGTATAAAGGCCATGCAAAAATGGCTTAATTTCTATGTTTGATTTCGATTATGTTTGGTTGTAGCTTGAAACCGTTTTGGTTATATTGCTAAGTGTTATGAAGTGATGTTGTTCATGATACGTATTTTTATGTTTTGGAAATGGGTAATGATTTTGAATGAATGTACGGGTGACTCGGATAAGGTATTCATAGAATAGGTTATATGTGATTGAGATGGTTGTATTAAGTCAATGAATTATATTTGTTTCGTAAATTACAGGTTGATTGTTATGTTCGAATATGAAATAATCTTGTCATGATATGGTTATTATTTGATATGGAAATATTTACGCTATTAATAAAAGTATATATGTTAGATAAACGACTGTAAATGAAGTAAGGACATTCGGTTATGAGATAGGAGATATGAATATTTCTTTTTGAGCTATCTATGGTTCGGCATTTTTGATTATGCTTGTATTGAAAGGGTTTGATGTATCATTTGAATTATATGATTATAAGACAAAATGATTTCAAATTTGGGTAATGGAAATTCGGTAATGATTTAAAATTTGGGTAATGGAAATTTGGTTAAGATTTATGTTCTTTGATAAGTATGAAGTTTATATATATATAGTTGTGATTATTCGGTCACTATGATAAAACATTCATTAAGTTTTAAAGATTAGTTTCATAAATGATCTATTTCATGGTATTAACATGCTTAAATGTTTGGCAGAACTATGTGACTTATGTGATTGTTTTCTTTGTAATTAAATATTCAGTACAAATTGGATTAGTCATCTTGTAAGTATTTATTAGGATATTTATTTGTATAATGTGTTGTCAATTGATTTTAAGTATAAATTCATTTGATATTACATATTTGAATGATGTTTGAATTTGGGTTCAAGAATGATATCATTAGCAGTTAATTTAGAAAGTTAGCGTATACTCATGTATTTATAATAGCTGAATAATCATTTAGATTATACCGTACCCGCTTGTTGAAGTCCATAAATGTTTTTAGTTTTTGAATGTTATAATACATTTTCTTGCATGTGAATGATATGACTATATGAATAAGTATGATATGAAATGTTTCAAATATATAAGTGTTATGTCAGTTCATGAAACAAATTTTGACTGATTTTCGGGACTCGCTCATATGTATATGTCAATGTTTGGAATTGTGCTTTTGATTGGTAATGCCTCATAACCTTATTCCGGCAATGGATACGGGTTAAGGGTGTTACATTTTATTATTATCAGAGCTACGGTTTATTCGATTCTAGGAATAATGTAGCGCATGTGAGTCTAGCTATACATGTCATATTATATACTGTGATAATGTGATGACTTTTGACATTTGAAAATGTGTTTTCATATAGTGAATGGATCCCAATAGAGCTGTAGCTGATGATATCGAGAGTGTGGCACCTGCTCCCGTGCAAGGGACAACACCGGTTGATTCTTGACCGACCTCGAGTAACCAAGAGGGAGAGGCTAAGCAAGCCTTTTACCAAATGATGAATGACTTGTTTACTCAATATATCTGGGCTAATCCGGCTGCACAACAACCTCCACCCCCGACTAATCCTCCTCCGATACTTGTTATACCTTAAGTGAGTGATCCATTGAGATTACATAAGCCTCCTGTTGATAAAATCAGAAAACACGAGGCTGAAAAGTTCAAAGCTATTCATGATGATGATGCTAAGCGAGCTGAATTTTGGCTTGATAATACTATCCGTGTGTTCGATGAGCTATCTTGTACTCCGGATGAATGTTTAAAATGTGCCATATCTTTGTTACGAGACATTGCATGTCACTGGTGGAATACACTAGTATTGGTGGTTCCGAAAGAGCGAGTGACCTGGGAGTTCTTTCAGACTGAGTTCCGTAAGAAATACATCAGCTAGAGATTTATCGACCAGAAACACAAAGAATTTCTGGAATTGAAACAGGGTCGTATAGCCGTAACAGAGTATGAGCGGAAATTCATAAGACTCAGAGTGTGTTTCGACCGGAGCTATAATGTGTAAAAGATTTGAAGATGGATTGAACGAAGACATTAAACTTCTAGTTGGCATACTTGAGATAAAAGAGTTCGTAGTACTGGTTGAGCGAACCTGCAAAGTTGAAGAGCTCGGGAAAGAGAAAAGAAAAGCTGACTTTGAAGCTAAAGATGCACATAAGAGATCATCGAGTAAGCCATTTCAGTCGGCACCAAAGAAGTTCCGAGATGATTTAAGCCGTTCTAAGGCTACTTCAGGTTATTCACGACGGGATCGGGACAGACCACCTATGAGCTCGAGAGCTACCTCGTAGCTAGTGTTGGAATTGTCCCTTGATGTTTCAAGATTCGTGTTTTTCGGCTGATTTGATGTTGTTGCCATTTGATGAGTTCGACATAATTTTGGGTATGGACTGGTTGACTATAACACCCCAAACCCGGCCCAGACGTTACGACCGAATCCGGCGTGTCACATTGAAGCGTTACTAGAAAAGTCATGTTTTATCTAAAGTCTTTCTTAGTGTTTAAAGAATATCTTCGTTAAAGATTAAAGTGAATGGAAGCTGTGCACCAGGTAGGATGCCAGAAAAGAGGAGGTGAGTCAATTAGACTGCTTAAGTACCCAGCTCTTCACGGATCCAATCCTAGACATGCATACAACCATTGCCACACTTTAACTGAGTGATTGTTCAGGGAAAACCAATTCGTTTAAAACCATTTGAAAAGGTTATTAATTTTGAAAACGTTTTTGTTGCAGAAGCCTTGCTTTGTTATCGTGATATTTTGAAATCAAGTAACCTTTTTAAAACGCGCCCTAGAGCTATTCAATTTCAAACCATTAAAACAATATCATATCTAAGCTAACAAAACATACTAAAAACAATTAAAAATAATTAAAGCGGCCTTATTACAAATTAAAACCCAAAAATATAAAGGAAATGATCTAGAATAAAAGTGAAGGTATAAACACTTATTTTAAACAGTCCACATGGCCACTCTGAATCCCTCCAGCTCCAAGTCCACCGATCTAAGGCTCACCTGCAAAGATGGGAAAAAGGGGGTGAGTTTAGAAAACTCAGTGTGTAAAGTAAACCCAACTAGAGCTTAAATCAATTTAAGCTTTACTGGGCCTAAGCCCTATTCAGAAATTAGAGTTAACTGGGCCTTAGCCCATATCAATATTAATCTGGGTCATAGCCCCTTACAATATCAGAGTATACTGGGCCTAGCCAATATCAGTATCAATTGACCCATAACAAAACAGTCTCATATGATTAATGCATGATAACCCCATCCAACCCTGCATTTGCCTCCGTCCATCCCTACACTTCCTGTGGGGAATAAATCACCCACGCCATCCCTACACTTACAGTTTTAGCACCGGTTGCGGCACTAACTATAATCCGCAGCAAAGCTGCTTATATCAAAATATGTGGCACAACCACCAGAACGGGTTCTTCCTCCATAAAAAAACCCAACCCAATGCAGTATGACATGTATGCAGAATATATATAATTAACAAGGCATGCTTAAGAAAGACGATGATTATAGCGTGAAACGATTATTTACCCAGAGGCGTAATCGTAAACTTACCCTTCGAGGTATTACGATAATTCTATCTTACAGAGGTATTTCAATAATTTTATCAGTCTTTTTAGGGTTTCATGCTCATTATAGTTATTAACGTATTAACAGAAACACTTACAGAACATTTTTACTGAATTGGGCCCGTTGGCCCATTTAACCCAATTTTAGCCCATTGAGCCCAAATATACCGAAGTGCACGAAATTGCGCACTCTGCAATCTTACTGTTGAAGTTACCAAAATTATCAATACAAACAATCCCACGAGCGCTCGCACGCTCGCAAGTTCTCGAAATACCGGCTTTTCGACATTTCGGCTTTTCGACTTTTGTCGATCTAGTCTACTAGTGGGCATCGTTTACACACCTGATTTGCTACAACTGCTACCGAAATCTCCCACGATATCCTACAATCGGTCACTAGACATATCAGATCCAAAGTATAATGTCAAACATCATAAACTTACTTACCATAATCGGCTATCAATACATATAGCTCTTACGATCCTACCTTTGCCAAAACTAGTGACTAGATCTCGATCTAGTCATTCCACTTGTCTAAGCCTTCGATCAGCAGCCTCTAGATCACACTAACACCAAAACAAGTCAATTGTTACAACCCTTAGAGCCTTAAGCTCCATTCGACAGCTTCCCTATGCCTTTAGGGATTTTGGCTTTTTTAAAACCCGAAATAAGGAATAGATCTAAATACTTACCACAGGTTATTTCAACCAAAACAATTCCACTTCAGTTTCTACTCAGATCTGATGCAGACCTAGCCCTTAAACACTTTCAGAAATCGAATCTTAGAGATCTAAAGATTCGGCTATATGTCCCTAAAAACTATGGTGTTTTCAGCTTTTGGAACTGTGAAGAGGAAGATGATTTGGTATGGTGGTTTTGCAGTGGTATTACCGACAGGGGTTGAGGTTTAGAGGATGTGAAAATCGGCCAAAAGAGATGAAGAAAATAGGAGGATTTTGACTAGAAGAAATCGGCACAAGAAACAACTTTCAGGATTTCGGCTTTTATGGCAATCGGCTATAGAGGTTTAGAAAAAAATGGGAATGAAAGAGGAGATGAGTAGAATGGTAGGAATATTTTGGCTAGAGAAGAAAAGAAGGAGAAAAGAATAGAAGAAGAGAGGAGAAGAGAAGGAAGAATTCGACACTCAGGAGATCTAACTTTGTATTTTTCGGCTTTTTGAGATACTGAGAAGAGAATAGAATGAAAGGGAATTCTCTAGGTGGCTAACCCTAATTCAACAAAACAAAAAGAAAATAAAGCTTGCCCTAATGGCCATTCAGACCCACGGCCCAACCTTCCTAAAGCCCTAACCGAATTTCCACTTAAGCTCCATCACATGCCCGGCACATGCACAAAAAAAATAAATAAAAGTAACAATACGCTTACCTTGTGACTTGAACTCTGACTCCCCCTAAACATCCACAGTCACTCCCTAAACACCTAGGTGGCGCCACATGCCACTTTACCACAGATCTTTTTCTGTCCTATTTCACCACCTCAACTTTAAAAGCCCATATTGCCAGAACCCTCTCTTTCAAAATTAAAAATTCAGGAATTGCCTCGAATTAAATTTACTCTTAGGCCTTTTTTCCCACACCATAAACCCTTCGTAATTTATTTAATTACTAAACTAAACATACAAAATAATAATAATAACATCCAAATTATTCGGGCCGTTTTCCACCCGAACCCAGACTCAATGCCCAATACTTCCAGGCCTAAAAATCGGGGCGTTACATTGACTTTGCATGATGCTGTTGTAAACTAAAAAAGAAAGACCATTGATCTATGGAGCCAGAATGATGAGGTTATTCGGATTGAATCTAGTGATTTGAATGGTTTACCAGTAGTGATTTCTTCGATACTAGCTTAGAAATATGTGAGGAAAGGTTGTGAAGCTTATTTTGGTTATGTGCTTGACAGTAAAGTGGTTGAAAGAAACATTGGATCAATACCACTTTTATGTGAGTATCCGGATGCGTTTCCTGAAGAATTACCAGGTTTGCCACCTATTCGGAAAGTTGAGTTTGGTATTGAATTAGTGCCGGGGACTACTCCGATATCAATAGCTCCATACAGAATGGCACCTACTGAATTAAAAGAATTGAAAGCTTAGTTGCAAGAGTTAACAGATAGAGGTTTCGCGCGATTGAGTTTCTCTCCTTGGGGTGCACCAGTTTTATTTGTGAAAAAGAAAGACAAAACTATGAGAATGTGCATCGATTATAGACAGCTCAATAAGGTGACTATAAAGATTAAGTATCCGTTGCCAAGGATTGATGATTTGTTTGATCAACTGAAAGGGGCTACTGTGTTTTCGAAGATAGATTTGAGATCCGGCTACTATCAGTTGCGAGTTAAAGACTCTGACGTGCCAAAGACTGCCTTCCGGACGGGGTACGGACATTATGAGTTTCTGGATCTGATGAGTTGGATCTTCAAACAGTATTTGGATCAGTTTGTGGTTGTGTTCATTGATGATATATTGATCTACTGCCATGATGAAACTGAACATGCTGAACATTTGAGACTTGTGTTACAGACTTTGCGAGAAAAATAGTTGTATACGAAGTTTAGTAAATGTGAGTTTTGGGTAAGTGAAGTCAGTTTTCTAGGTCATATTGTTTCAGCATCAAGTATTCGAGTTGATCCGAGTAAGATTTTAGCAATACTTGACTGGAAACCTCTGAGAAACATTTCTGAAGTCCGAAGTTTTCTGGGACCTGCTGGTTATTATAGACGATTCGTGAAAGGGTTCTTGATGATTGCAACTCTGAAAGCTACTGCAAAAAGATGTTAAGTTTGAGTGGTTAGAAAAGTGCCAGAAAAGTTTTGATCAGTTGAAAACCCTTTTGACCGAAGCTCCAGTACTAGTTCAGACAGAATCGGGCAAAGAATTTGTTAATTATAGTGATGCTTCTTTAAATGGTCTGGGATGTGTTTTGATGCAGGAAGGCAAAGTTATAGCTTATGCCTCGAGACAGTTATAGCTAATGTAGTTATTGATACTCTAAGTCAAAAATCATTGTTTACTTTGCGTGCAATGAATGCACATATGGCTATCTCTGATGATGGTTTGATAATAGCTGAATTAAAAACAAAACCGTTATTTGTTCAACAAATTTGTGATGCACAGAAAGTTGATGATGAATTGATTGCAAAACGTGTCCAATGTAATTCAAATGATGATTCAGAGTTTTGAGTTGATAATGAAGATTTTCTGAGGTTCAGAAACCGAATATGTGTTCCAAAAAATCCAGAGTTGATTTAGATAATTTTGAACAAAGCTCACAGCAGTCAGTTATCAGTTCACCCGGGTAGTACAAAGATGTATAATGATCTGAAACAACACTATTGGTGGCAAGGTATGAAACGAGACATTTCTAACTTTGTATCGAAATGTTTAGTCTGTCAGCAAGTAAAAGCCGAACATCAGGTACCTTCTGGATTGCTTCAGCCGATCATGATACCTGAATGGAAATGGGACAGAGTCACGATGGATTTTGTATCTAATTTACCATTGACACCGAGTAAGAAAGATACAATCTGGGTTATTGTAGATAGATTGACTAAATCTGCTCACTTTGTTCCGGTTCATACAAATTACTCGCTTGATAAGTTGGCTGAATTCTATGTTTCTCAGATTGTGAGATTACATGGTGTGCCTATATCTATTGTTTCGGATAGAGATCCAAGGTTTACATTGCGGTTTTGGAAGAAACTACAAGATGCACTAGGTACGAAATTACATTTCAGCACTGCTTTCCATCAGCAAATAGATAGTCAGTCTGAGTGAATCATTCAGATACTTGAGGATATGTTGAGATGTTGCATTCTCAAGTTCGAAGGTACGTGGGAATGATATCTACCTCTGATTGAATTTGCGTATAATAACAGCTTTCAATCGAGTATCGAAATGGCACCTTACGATGCTTTATATGGTCGTAAAGTCGTACACTATTGTATTGGACTGAGCTCAGTGAAAATAAGATACACAGGGTTCGATTTAATTAGAGAAACTGAACAAAAAGTGAAAGTGATCCGTGAAAGTTTGAAAGTAGCATCAGATCGTCGGAAATCATATGCGGACTTGAAACATAAAGATATAGAGTTTCAAATAGGAGATAAAGTCTTCTTAAAAGTCTCATCGTGGAAGAAAATACTCAGATTTGGTACTAAAGGTAAATTGAGTCCGAGATTCATTGGGCCGTATGAGATTATCGAGCGAATCGGGTCGGTTGCTTATAGACTGTTGTTACCACCTGAGCTAGAAAAGATTCATAATGTATTCCATGTTTCGATGCTTCGTAGATATTGATCTGATCCCTCACATGTAATTGGTCCATCTGAGATTGAGATTAAGCCCGATATGATATACGAAGAAGAACCAATTCGCATTCTAGCTCGTGAAATTAAAGAGTTACGAAATAAGAAAATTCCTTTGGTTAAAGTACTGTGGCATAAACACGGAGTTGAGGGAGCAACATGGGAGCCAGAAGCTGCAATGAGAGAACACTATCCGAACCTATTCACCGATAAGATTTTCGGGAATGAAATCCATAAGGGGAAAGAGTTGTAACAGTCCGATTTAGACCCTAATAGGAATAGTACGAATTCGAGTTAGAAAAATATTTAAAAAATTATTTTCTGTGTTTATTTTGTGTGAATTTATATTCTTGAAATTTTAGTAATTTAATTTTGTTGTTTGAGTGTCCGATTAAATAAATGGACTTAATTGCATAAAATGCAAAATTGGTATACTAATTGTTGAAGTGTATAATTGCTTTTTTCTTTCAATATGGAGTGTTTATAATGCAAATATACCTTTCAATCTCTGCATGGACATATTCAGCCATTAGTATGTGAATTATAAATAATTAAACTAAGGGTATAAAGGTAAATTATGTAATAATAAGCTTATAATAAAACATAAAATTTAAACTAAGCTTTTATATTAATGTGTTCTTGCCGAAAATAAAAGAAGAAAGAAAAGAATAAGAAGCTAGGTATTCGACCATTGTTGATTCAAATTCAAGGTTAGTTTGGTTTTGGTTTTTGATAATTTTTACGTTTTTGAGATCGTTGCTTCAAATATTATCCGACCCATGCTTGAATTTTTTTATTTTGAAGAATATTTTGAGTTAGGTCATTGATGAGAGCTTGTGATTTTTTTTGTTTTATGATGAAATATGAAAGATATGTTTTAGATTACCATGTTTTGTATTGGAGTTTTTGATGATTTTGAGTAATTAGGACTAAATTGAAAAAATAATAAATTAAGGGACTAAAATGAAAAATAAATGAAATATATGGACTAGTATGATTATAAGGAAGATTCGACCTAACTATGTTGTTGTGAAATTTTGCATATTTTCTGTTTTGTGCAATAGGAACTAAATTGTGAAAAATGTAAAATATCAGGGGTAAAAGTGTAATTTGCCCATTTGTGTATTTCTAGATGAATTTGATTGAATATTTATTTAATAGGTTTAATTTATATTAATTTAGATTAAGGAAAGAGAAAATCGGATTTCGATCGGGGGAAAACTAAAGTTGTCGACTAGCCGATCTGTACCGATTTTTCATCGTCCGAGGTAAGTTTATAAGAAAATAGACGTGTTTAATTGTAATTAAATACCAGATATATATGCTGTTATGAAATGTATGGATTTATATTTTTTTATGGCTAAATATGAAAAGGCTTGGCTACTACATTTTCGAATTCGTTTCGATCGAGATACGACGTTCGAAAGCCCTTTATGAACCTTAGGAATAGTTAGGCTACATATGTCATGGCATAGGATTCCAATTTATGTGTACGAGTAAGACCATGGCATCGATATGTGACTCCGATATATGTGTGCGAGTAAGACCCTGTCCGAGACAGTGGTATTGATATGTGATTACATGTAAGACCACGTCTGGGACGTTGGCATTGTACGATATGTGTGATTATCCGAGTGTCTTATCCAATTTTGAATGGTTCAACGGGCAACGATAAGTGTGATCAAATGTGTAAAATGAGCTAAATGACCAAGTATGAATTAGCTTGTTATTTATTGAATTAAGGTAAGTGAGTAATTTGATTATTTGTTACAAATTGCATTCGATACAAATGATATAAATATGTGATTATAATATGTATATTCAGCCAAATAGTAATAAATGTACATGATGTTATATTATGATTCTTGATTTTTTGTATTTGAGCATGTGTATATTTAGTTACTCAATGATATTTTGATTATGAAAGTTGAATAACATTTTGTAAATTTGATCACTTGAACATTCGGCCAATGTGAAAAGTGGAGTATGAAATGTATTATATATGTAATTTTGTAGTTTGAGATTAAGGAATGATGAGTTTAATATATTTTGGTTATCTTAAATGAACTGATTATATAATTTGAATCGTTTATTTGCTTAAGACTTACTAAGCTATAAAAGCTTACTCTGTGTATATGTGTGATTGTTTTATAGATTTTGGAGCAAGTTACGAGCTCGGGGATCGTCAGCAAAGTTCATCACACTATCCACTGTTTTGGTAATTATATAGTTAAATCTGAACTATGGCATGTATAGGCTGGAACATACTTTTGAAATGTTGATTTTGATTTTGTATAAAGGCTATGCGAAAATGGCTTAATTTCTATGTTTGATTTCGATTATGTTTGGTTGTGGCTTGAAACCGTTTTGGTTATATTGCTAAGTGTTATGAAGTGATGTTGTTCATGATACGTATTTTTATGTTTTGGAAATGGGTAATGATTTTGAATGAATGTCCGGGTGACTCGGCTAAGGTATTCATAGAATAGGTTATATGTGATCGAGGTGGTTGTATTAAGTCAATGAATTATATTTGTTTCAGAAATTACAGGTTGATTATTATGTTCGAACATGAAATAATCTTGTCATGATATGATTGTTATTTGATATGGCAATATTTACGCTATTAATATAAGTATATATGTTAGATAAATGATTGTAAATGAAGTAAGGACATTCGATTATGAGATAGGACGTATGAATATTTCTTTCGAGCTATCTATGGTTCAACATTTGTGATTATGCATGTATTGAAGGGGTTTGATGTATCATTTGAATTATATGATTATAAGATAAAATGATTTAAAATTTGGGTAATGGAAATTGAGTTAAGATTTATGTTCTTTGATAAGTATGAAGTTTATATATATAGTTGTGAATATTGGATCATTATGATAAAACATTCATTAAGTTTAAAGATTAGTTTCATAAATGATCTATTTTATGGTATTAACATGCTTAAATGTTTGGCGAACTATGTGACTTATGTGATTGTTTTCTTTGTAATTAAATATTTAGTACAAATTGGATTAGTTATCTTTGTAAGTATTTATTAGGATATTTATTTGTATAATGTGTTGTCAATTGATTTTAAGTATAAATTTATTTGATATTACATATTTGAATGATGTTTGAGTTTGGGTTGAGTAATGATATCATTAGAAATTAATTTAGAAAGTTAGTGTATACTCATGTATTTATAATAGCTGAATAATCATTTAGATTATACCATACCCTCTTGTTGAAGTCCATAAATGTTTTTAGCATTTGAATGTAATAATACATTTTCTTGCATGTGAATGATATGACTATATGAATAAGTATGATATGAAATGTTTCAAATATATAAGTGTTATGTCAGTTCATAAAACAAATTTTGACTAATTTCCGAGACTCGCTCATGTGTATATGTCAATGTTTGGAATTGTGCTTTTGATCGGTAATGCCTCATAATCCTATTCCGGCGACGGATACGGGTTAGGGGTGTTACACTTTTTTTGTCTACATAGGCAGAGCCACGGGCGTGTGTCTTGACCGTTTACGATACATGACTATGTTATACGTACGTTTGTCCCCTAGGGTAGCCCTACGAATTTAAGTCAGTCTCGAGCACGGCCTAAACACATGGGCATGTGGTTGGCCGTGTGACCCAAGTCAGTAACCCCTCTAGTTTTCCCACGGCCAAGGCACACAGGCGTGTCTCCATCCGTGTGGTGCAAGTCAGTATGTATGCCATATTTTCACACGGTTTATGACACGGGTGTGTCTAGTAACCGTGTGAGGCACACGGCCTGTTCGCAGAGGCGTGTGACCATGTAATTGAAGAAAATTTTCTATGTTTCTTAAAGTTTGTTAATGTTATCAGTTTACTCCCGAACCACTTTTAAGCATGTTTTAAGCTCTCATAGAACTTTATAACGGACAATGTGAACTTTTTGTGAATGGTTTTTGATAATGAATGTATAATTGTATGTAAATGGGATGTGTTATTTGGTAATGCCTCATAACCCTATTCTCGTGTCAGATATGGGTTAGGGTGATACATTTGATTAGTATCAGAGCTAAGGTTTAGTCAATTCTAGGACTAACGCAGCGTGTGAGAGTCTAGCTATACATGCCATATATATAAATTGCGATGGTGTGTTGATTCCTGACTGTTAAAATGTGTTTTTATATAGAAAATGGATCCCGAATGAGCCATAGCTAATAATATGGAAAGCAATGTGCCTGCTCCCGCTCAAGGGGCAGTACCGGCCGATTCTAGTCCTATTTCTAGTAGTTAAGGAGGAGAGGCTAAACAAGCCTTCTTCCAAATGATGACTGAGTGGTTCACGAAATTCGTATGAACGAATCCGGCTGCTCAACAACCTCCACCCCCACCTATTCCTCAATAAGTTCTAGTTGTGTCGTAAGTTATAGATCCAATCCGATTGAGTAAGCCACCTGTTGATAAGATTCGAAAACACGGGGATGAGAAATTCTGGGCTACAGTTGATGATGATGCTGAGGGAGCTGAGTTTTGGCTCGAGAACACTATTAGACTATTTGATGAATTATCCTGTACTCCAGAAGAATGTATCAAGTGTGTGGTATCTTTACTCAGAGATAATGCATACCACTGGTGGAAAACGTTGACATCGGTGGTTCCTAGTGAACGAGTCACCTGGGAGTTCTTTAAATCTGAATTTCGAAAAAAGTACATAAGTCAAAGCTTTCTCGATCAAAAACATAAAGAGTTTGTAGAGTTGAAACAGGGTCGAATGACTGTGATCGAGTACGAAAGAGAATTTGTACGATTGAGTAAATACACTCAGAATTTTTTTTCTACCGAAGAGATTATGTGTAAGAGGTTCGTTGGCGGGTTGAATTAAAATATAAAGCTATTAGTTGGATTTTTGGAAATTAAAAAAATTTGTTGTTTTAGCTGAAAGAGCTTGTAAAGCTGAAGATATCAGCAAAGAAAAGAGGAAAGCAGATTCTGAGGCTAGAGACACCAGAAAAAGATTGATGAATAAGTCGTATTAGTCTTCATCAAAGAAATTCATAGATTCGTATAATAGTCCTAATGTTTCAATGGGATATTCAAACAAGGATTGTGTTAAACAACACTCTGGTTCTAAAGTTCAAGCTACATCAGTAGCTAGTGTTGGTAGTGTGAGAGACAATAAACCTGAATGTCAGCACTGTGAAAGATGACATTTTGGAGAATGCTGGAACAAAAGAAATAAAGCTTGTCACAAATGTGGATAGTTGGTTCATTTTATGCGAGACTGTCCAAAGTTGATGGAAAAAGAGGAGGTTCAAAACACGAGGCTGAGTAATACTGTAGCTAGAGGTAGACCACCCAGAAACACGGGAAATGTAAGTGGTGGTAGAGATGTGACACGAGATATTGCTACGAGATCTGATGCTAGAGCACCTACCCGAGCCTATGCTATTCGCTTTCACGAAGAAGCATCATCACCAGATGTTATAACTGGTACTTTTACTCTCTATGATACTAAAGTTATTGCATTGATAGATCCAGGATCAACTCATTCGTATATATGTGTGAATTTAGTATCTAGTAAGACTTTTCTTGTAGAGTCTACTAAATTTGTAATTAGAGTATCGAACCCCTTAGGCTAATATGTGTTGGTTGATAAAGCGTGTAAGAACTGTCCAATGATGATTTGGGATAATTGCTTTTCGGCTGATTTAATACTGTTACCATTTGATAAGTTTAATATAATCCTCGGTATGGATTGGCTAACGTTGCATGATGTTGTTCTAAATTACAAACGAAAGGAGATTGATTTGAGATGTCAGAATAATGAGATTATTCGAATTGCGTCAGATAATTTGAATGGATTGCCGGTAGTGATTTCATCGATGTTAGCACCGAAATACGTGAAAAAGGGTTGCGAAGCTTATTTTGCTTATGTGCTTGATACGAAAGTGATTGAAAAGAAGATTGAATCAGTACTAGTTGTGTGTGAGTATCTAGATGTATTTCCTGAAGAGTTACCGAGTTTACCATCGATTCGAGAAGTTGAATTTGGTATTGAGTTAGTACCTGGAACAACTCTGATATCGATAGCTCTGTACAGGATGACACCGACTGAATTAAAAGAGTTGAAAGCTCAATTGCATGAGTTAACAGATAGAGTCTTCATACGACTGAGTTATTCTCCTTGGGGTACACCGGAATTGTTTGTGAAAAAGAAAGACTGAACTATGAGAATGTGCATCCATTATCGACAGCTCAATAAAGTGACGATCAAGAACAAATATCCACTACCACGAATTGATGATTTGTTTGATCAGTTGAAAGGGGCTACAATGTTTTCAAAGATAGATTTGAGATCAGGTTACTATCAGTTGAGAGTTAAAAACTCTGATGTGCCGAAAACTACTTTTTGAACAAGGTACGGACATTATGAGTTTTTAGTTATGCCTTTCGGACTAACGAATGCACTTGCTATTTTTATGGACTTAATTAATCGAATCTTTAAACTGTATTTGGATTGATTTGTGGTTGTGTTTATAGATGACATATTTATTTACTCTCGTGATGAATCCGAGCATGCTGAACATCTGAGAATATGCTACAGACTTTACGTGATAAGTAGTTGTTTGCAAAGTTTAGTAAATGTGAATTTTGGTTGCGTGAAGTTGGTTTTCTAGGACATATTGTGTCAGCATCGGGTATCCAAGTTGATTCCAGCAAGATTTCTGCGATTATGGATTGGAAGCCCCTAAGAAATGTATCCGAAGTTCGAAGTTTTTTGGGACTCGCTGGTTATTATAGACGGTTCGTAAAGGGTTTCTTTATGATTGCAACCCTGATGACGAGAATACTTCAGAAAGATGTTAAGTTCGAGTGGACAGAAAAGTGGTAGAAAAGTTTTGATCAGTTGAAAGTTTTGTTGACCGAAGCTCCGGTGCTAGTTCAACCAGAGTCGGGTAAAAAGTTTGTCATTTATAGTGATCCATCGTTGAATGGTCTGGGCTGTGTTTTGATGCAGGAAGGCAAAGTCATAGCTTATTTGTCTATGTTTTTTAGATAATAAAAGCTATTTTGGACTCGGGGATCGTCAGGAGCATCGTCACACTATCGATCATTTGTTGGTACTTTTGAAGCTTGTATATATGGCATATGGCATGTATAGGCTAGTGATATTTTGGTATGTTTTGAGTCTTGATATTAGCCATGAGATTTGGAAAATGTATTATGTATAACCATTTAAGTTGGCTTGAATTAAGTGTTTGGTAAGGGTTATATGTGATGTATATAATGCTTTATGAATTGGTTTGGTTTGAGATGATGATATTATAAGTTTTGTGTTATGAAATAGATGATATTATGATGAATTAGTGAATAGGGAATATATACAAGTTGTGATGATTTTGGCATAACGATTTGGTATAATTTGAATATGGAAATGATTAGTTGAAATGGTTGATTATAAATGGTATGTTATGTGTATGTTTTGGTGGGTTTTGGTTGCTTATAAATGACTTGAAATGGTACCAAATAGGTTGAATTATATGCATGATTGTAGGGTGGCAAATTGGGATTTCAAATGGCCTATTTTTGTCCACACGGGCAAAGACACGGGCGTGTGTCTCGGCCGTGTGTGACACACGGCTATGTTATACATACGTGTCCCCTGGGGTAGCCCTACGAATTTAATTCAGTCTCGAGCACGGGCTAGACACACGGGCATGTGGTTGGCCGTGTGACCCAAGTCAGTAACCCCTCCAGTTTTCCCACAGCTAAGGTACATGGGCGTGTCTCCTGCCGTGTGGTGCAAGTCAGTCTGTATGCCCTATTTTTATACAGTTTATGACACGCGTGTGTCTAGTAACTGTGTGAGGCACACGGCCTGTTCACAAGGGTGTGTGACCCTGTAATTAAATAAAATTTTCTAAGTTTCTTAAAGTTTGTTAATGTTATCGGTTTAGTCCCAAACCGCTTTTAAACATGTTTTAAGGTCTCGTAGAACCTTAAAAGGGACGATGTGAACTTTTTTGTGAATGGTTTTTGATAATGAATGTATAAATGTATGTGAATGGGATATGTTATTCAGTAATGCCTAGTAACCCTATTCTGGTGTCAGATATAGGTTACGGGTGTTACATACCTAGGCTTATAAATATATAATATTATGTCGTAAACTGAATTTAAATATTTTTATTATGTTCTCTTAGCTAGTATTTTATAACTAATTTTTGATAAAATAGCAAAGCATATAAATCTAGTTTATTGATATATTTTGAGAAATCATAGTGCCGAGAATTGATTTTGAAGATAATTTAAATGTGGATATTTTGTGAAAAATAGGTTGAAATGCTGCAATTTTTATAAAATAATTTTACCACTATATTTTCTATTAAAAAAAAGGAAAAGTGAGTCGCTTCGGCAACGAAATGTGACATTTTATATTCGGATCCAACAGCTAGGTCAGGTATAAGGTGTCACATTATACCTATTTAATAATCTGACTAAATAATTCTATTAAATTTAGAATACAATAATGAAACTAAAATTGAGATTATATGATATGCACCCAACTTCAGATTCAATGTATCTTTAATTCATAGCAAATACTGCTTTCTTTCAAGTTCATCAAGCTCACGAATACAACTTAAGAAACTGACATGCAAATAAAAAATAAAAAGCAAAGTGAAATGCGAAAAGCACACCTAAAATCAAGCTTCTCTTCTCATCAGTGTCCAGTGTCACCCCCAAATCTTCTCCTTGCAACGAGCTATCATTACTGCAATGAACACATACACCTTATTTTTCATTTCATCAATAAATTTGAAATAGGCTAGTCTCCATGATTGTTTTATTACCAAACTCCCACAAACAACCCAAAAATCCTATGGCTAATCCCACTCCCATGCTTATATAAAACCCGAACTTCTCATCTTTACCTTCTGAGTCTCCATTTTCATCTTCTCCATCTCTATTGGTCGGTGGTGAAAAACTGTTTGATAATGAAGGACTGCAAAGCTTTGGGTTTCCTTCATATATACAACGTTCATTGAAAGTTTGGAATTGGTTACCTATTGGGATTTGACCCCATAACTTGTTGGGTGACAGATTCAAATAGTTCAAGAAAGTCATTGAGATCATGCTAGTAGGAATTGGGCCTGAAAGATTGTTGTATGAGAGATCAAGACTTTCCAACAGTTGTAAATTCCTAATGTTCTCTGATATCTTCCCACTCAAATGGTTCCACGACAAATTCAGAGTGAACAATACTGAAAGCTTTGTTATATGATCTGGTATCTCTCCTTTTAAATCATTAGCCGATAGATCTATGACATTGAGCAGTGGAATTATCTTTTTGTATTCACTTTTTCTACCTTTTGAGACAATCTCCACATGCTCACAGAATTCTATATGCAGAGTTGAGGGTAGTTCATCGAAATAAAAACCCAGTTAAGTAAAAGTTTTCAAGTTGCCCAAGTATTTGGGGATGGTCCCTGATAACTTGTTTTGAGCAAGATCTATGATGTGAAGATAAGGAAATTCACAGAGTTGTTCAGGGATTTTACCTCTCAAGAAGTTGGCTTGTAATCCCAATTAGGTTAAATTGAATAGATGAGCTAAAACTAAGTCTGGCGTAGTGCTAGAAAATTAATTTTCTCTGAAGTCAATGGATAACAACCTAGAGCAGTTCTGCAAGACTGAAGAAAGCTCGCCAGAGAGATTGTTACTGCTTAATTTCAAAAAGATAGGAGAAGGCAATGCGCAAAAAGAGCTGGAAACAACACCTGATTGATTATTTTCTGACAAATCTAATATCACTAATTTTCTCAAGCCCTGCAAGTTTCTGGGAATTGTTCTTGATAAACAATTACTTGAAAGATCGAGAAAGCTCAAGGTTTCCATTTTATTAATTGAAGCAAGGATGCTACCATTAAGAAAGTTCCTTGAAAGATCCAAATCTCCCACTTTGGACATCCTTAGGCCTATGCTTGAGGGATTTGGTCCAGAGAAAAGATTGTTCCTCAAAGAAAGATGTGTAACATATGGCTATAAAAGGATTGAACCTTTCAAGCGATTAAATCCTAAATCTACCAATGCTCTAGTAATATTATCAAATTCAAAGCTAACTGGACCGGGAAGCTTTCCCTTTAATTGGTTATTCGAAAGATCCACCCATTGAAGCCCGAATGTTAAGTTCCAAAACCAAACAAGTATGATGTCTGAAATATCGGCACTAGATAGTATGATTTCAAAAGCATCGAGTTGAGTTCTGAGCCATGTTGGAAACCTAAGACCTAATTGGAAATTACTTATAGCGATTTCATATAGACTGAAAGAAGGAACCCAATCTGGATTCAAGTTGAAGACTGTAAAACCCATCACCCGTATTCAACGCCAGAATAGGGTTACGGAGCATTACCAGACTTACTATACAATTAAACACACATTTCACATACATTTTCAATTTTCATATAATCATCATTCAACATCGTTCACAAATATTCATATTGTCCCTATTATAAGCCTACGAGGCCTAAAACATGCATTCGAGGAGGTTCAAGACTAAACCGATAACTCAAGAAATTTTTACGAAACTTAGAAATTTTTTTGCAAAATACAGGGTACACATGCCAGTGTGGCCCGGCCGTGTGAGCCCATGTCACAGGCCGTGTGAAAATTCAAAATGGAAGCACATGGTTGTGTTCCAACCCGTGTCCTACCCCGTGTAACTCTTTGACTTGGGTCACACGGCCAACACACATGCTCGTGTGCCCTAAAAATGGCCACACACGCCCATGTGCCAGGCTGTGTGCTAAGTCGTGCCAAACTTGTAGGATATACTGACTTATGCCACACGACCAAGTCACATGCTCGTGTGCTAGACCTTGTAAAGCATACTGACTTGATCTTTAATTCAACACCAGGGGATACACGATCGTGCAACATAACCATGTGTCACACACGGCTGAGACATACGCTCGTGTCTCTGCTCGTGTGGACAAAATTAGGTTATTTGCCAAGTCATTTTGCACCCAAATTTGCATATACCAATATCAAACCAAATGGTGCAATTCATAGAATAAAAATAGGCATTCTAATAACCTTAATTGAACATAATTCAACCCATTTCAATACCAATCAATTCAAAACACACGAATACAACAATATATCATTCAATTTCATACCAAAATTTCTAATCTCAAATCATCAATATGAACACTTCCAGCTTTGCATCATTTAGCCTAATTTCATAAACATACCAAGTTCATTTCTCAACCATTTAGTACCCCCAATTACCAAATATCATGTAACATCACATATCCATATTCAGGCACATAATAAGAGCCATATGCACAAATATATACACAACCAAACCAACCCAGTTAAGCCAACTTTCATGGCTATATATAAAACCAAACTCATACAAGCCATTTCAAATGACTAAATTCATTAACAACACATATACCAAAATGAACAAACTCTTATACATGCCATATGCTCAAAATACTTAAGTTCAAAAGTACCAAAGTGATAGTAGGATAGTGTGATGAAGTCTCCGACGATTCCCGAATTCGAGCTAGCTTGATTTCACTATAAAACACGGAAATATAAACGAGGTAATCTATAAAGCTTAGTAAGCTCGTATGAAATAAACTCAACTATTCATAAATACACAATTCAAACATTTGAATATTTCAACACATAACTCATATTAACTAACAAACCTTTCACATTTTCATTTATAAATTTGATATGAATTTCACAGCTTTCATTGATTCAATACTTATGCGGTTCATGTACATACCTATATCATCTCGTATCAATCTCATGCCCATCCTTATCTTTGATATACTCGTTGAACCATTCAGAATAATACAAGATACTCGGGAATCTCGCACCCTAAGTGTCAATACATATAGCTGAAGCTATCTCAATATCATATCTCAATAATGCTCACTCTCGAGCTTTCAACGGGTCTGCTCACACAAGCTGACGGTCATGACGTAGCTACATGGTGCTGCTCACACAAGCTGACGAGAATCTGCAGCACATGCCGGATAACTCAGCCCCCGATAGGACGTACGGACCAGCAACCAAAACAATAATAACCCCTAATGCCATGTCATTCGTATCCTAATCGATTCCTAAGGTTCAACCGAGATTTCACACTTTCTGAATCGTCATCAAACATGTTCACAGTGTCGTATTTACAATTTAGGAAATATCAAAGCATTTAAAACACAATTATAATAATGTTTAATACATACGAACTTACCTCTGATGCAAAAACGATGAATTAAGTCGATTAATCCGAAACTATGTTCTTTCCCCGATCTAAATCTGTATTTCGTCTTTCTTGATCTAAATGTAATCAAAATTAACTTATTTAATTATCGCTCTATTCAATTTAGTTCCAAAATACACTTTAAAGCCACTTTACACTTTTGCCACTATTATTTCACATTTTTACAATTTAGTTTTATTTCATAAAATCACAAATTCATGCAATTCAATCAAAACTCATGCTAGCTAAAATTCAATTAGGTCCCTAACAGTCCATATTTTTCATTTATTCACAATTTAACCATCAAATTTTAACATTTCACAAATTAATCTCTATTTGGACTTTTTACTAAAAAAATCACTTAACAAATGTTGTTTACCTAACAAAAAACATGCATTTTTTATCATCAAACATCAAAATACACCTAAGCTCATCAATGGAAAAACCCTAAACCTTTAATAGTTTTGCAAATTTGTAACACCCCGAACCCGAGACCATCGCCGGTGTCGGACACGAGGGGTTAACAAGCCAAATCCACATGTTTCACCCATCAATTTGACATTTCCAGTCAGGCTGGAAAACTGCGTCACTGTCGCCTTAAAAATCATATCTCGAGTTTCAAAACTCGGAAACTGTTTTCGTAAATTTTCCCTGAATTTAGACTCATATATCCATCCATGGATTTAATTCTAGAATTTTTGGTCGGGCCAATTGGTACATTTTATTAGTTAAAGTCACCCATGTTACAGAGATCGACTGCTCTGACCTTTGCGCGTTACAACTTGAATATCTCTCTGTACAGGGCTTTAATACTGGTGCCGTTTGTTTCTAATGAAACTAGACTCAAAATGGAATCTGTACATATAAGGCATGACTCCTGATTCTTTCTGGATAATTTATAGTAAATTTTTAAAGTTGCGACAGGGGACCCAGAAACCGTTCTGGCCCTGTCTCACAATAGCATTAATATCTCTTAACATGTAACTCCTATGACCGTTTCGTTTCTTCCATATGAAAGTAGACTCATCAAGGTTCATTTACATAACTTATTCACTATTTAATACCATTCCTACAAATTTTGGTTATTTTTCAAAGCCACTCCACTGCTGCTGCCAGCATCTGTTTTCAAGGTAGGTCTTATCTATTTGTAGTCTCCATGATCCAACTAGTCTTGCCATACATAGGTTCACCTATGACCATTTTAGCCATTCAATGGCTGAGCATGTGACCAACACTCCCATTTCCAATCCATAATTACATCATGAAACCATATATATATATATATACAAATCACAAATGGTCTAAGTTCAGTACTTGACTTCTACGAGCCATTTTCGCATGGCCGTACACATATACATCACAACACAATTGAACCGACAAGGGTAGTCCTATACATGCCATTTCAAAGTTCAACCAAAATTATACCAAAATGGAGGCTTTGATAGTGTGGATGACTTGACTTTAATGATCCGAATCCAATTGCTATCGAGCAAAATCTATAAAACAGAGAGCCAAAGCAGCGGGGTAAGCATTTTTATGCTTAGTAAGTCTCAAGGAATAAAATCAGCTTTAATTAAAGCAATACAGTCACATAGCCAAATGCATCATTTCATTAATACACATTCACATAATCATTCTTACTTCACACTTCATCATTATATACTTTCACAAGGTATCAACCACTTCAATAGTTGATATTCGTTAGTCGATTGAGCGAATGTTGCTCAAACATGTCGACTTTTCAATGCACATATAAACATACCTTATTCTTTGGGCTTTTCGGCGTACTAATTGAATTTATTACAGCAACCAACACTCACCTCCAGCCCAAGCTTCTTGAATACAACCGGATATAACCACGTGCACGAATGCCTTGGTCTTAGCCAGATAGAACGACTTGCACGAATGCCTTGGTCTTAGCCGGATGTAGCCGCTAGCACAATTGCCTTGGTCTTAACCGGATATAATTTCCAGCATAAATGTCTTGGGACTTAGCCGGATATCATTCAATTGCTCATGCACACATACATCAATAATCATTAGACATTCATGTTTCATTTTCGTTACTAAGGCTCAAACACAAAGGTAATCACTAGCATAATCGCCGGGACTTAGCAGGGTGTCATTCAAATACTCATACACACATAAATCGATAATCATTACACATCCATAATTCATTTCACATAATTCAAGTAGGGTCACTTCTTGAGGACTTACCTCGGATGTTGTCGGCGGCTTTTATGGCTATTCGATCACTTTTTCCTTCCCTTGTCCAATTGTGGCCCTCTAAGCTCTTGAGCTAATTCAAACAAATTTAATTTATTAAAACCTCATTATGCCGACTTATGGCGAATATGACAAGGAGTTTAAATGGTCATATGGCCACCCTTTAGCTTGAATACACAATGGTCATGCACATTTTATACTACATCAAGCAATTCAATACAATTCATTCAAGCATCAAGGAAAAGCTAAGGCCATCAATAGGCTACCTAAGGCCGAACATACATGTCCAATTTGAGGCCAATTATACACTTAACACCACACAAAAACAGCATGCATTTTACTAGTTAATGCTTTACATATTGTGGCTCAATACTTATAATACATCATCAAGCACTCATATGGCCGATTATACTTAGTCATACTTGCACCAAATCAACAATAAATTCCAAGATTTCCACATCATAGGTATTCTAGGCCGAATGTACTTGCAATTTCACAAACATTCTTCAACATTTTCTTCTTTAAACAAACATATTCATCACTTACTTCATAACCAAAACATCATGTGCAAACATATATATACATATATGTGCATGGCCGAATTTCAAGGTGTCCATAGCCATCCAAAACACAAATTTTAACTATCATGCAAGAAGCATGAACCATGCTCATGAATGCATCATGGCGAATACATCACAATCATGCCCTTTCAACTTCAATCATGGTTAAACAAAAAAGAAAACTCAAAGTCTTACTCAAGATGGCTACAAAGAAATTTCAAGAGTAGACAATCCATCTTTGCATGCATCATCATCAAGCTTCCCACTTAGCATGCAATGGCTTTATCACCATATTCACTTGGGACGAATTTCATTCCCATGACATAAAAAAGATTTGAACCATGGGCTAACAAGAACATCAATCTAGCAACCAAAACATGCATGAATCTCATGGCACAACCTCAAACATACCTTACTCTTGATGCAAGTATAGCCAACCTCTTCCTAATCCTCTTCCAAACCAAGTATGAAGCAAAACTCCTTCCTTATCCTTAGTATTTTCGCCAAAAGGAGAGTGAAAATAGATGAACAAAATTTTTTTTCTTTGTTTTGTTTCTCTCATGTACGGCACAAGGGGGAAAGCATCCACACTCATTTTTTTTTCATTTCTTTACCCATGCTCTTATTTTATTATTTCTAACATCCACCACTAGAAAAACATGTTTAAGACATGTTTTCTTTTGCCCATCTTCATCACCATGGCGGCCACTTCCTTCTTTTTGGGTAAATTGACATGCAAAACCATTCTTTTGCATGCATATACTATTAGACCATTGAAGATTGGCCTATCACCTTTCAACAATGTTTCATATAAGTCCATCTTAATAAATTCACATAGAAATGATCAAATTAATGCATGCAACTTTCACACATGCATTTGCTAACATCATAAACATAGAATATAACTTTTAATTACTTATAAGACTCGGTTTAATGGTCCCGACACCACTTTCCGACTAGGGTCAAATTAGGGATGTCACAACTCTCCCCCACTTAAGAAATTTTCGTCCCCGAAAATATTACCGGTAAATAGGTTTGGATATCGCTCTTTCATAGAGTTCTCGGTCTCCCAAGTAGCTTCTTCTATCCCGTGCTTGAGCCATAACACTTTCACTAGCGGAACCCGCTTGTTTCGCAACTCTTTCACTTCCGTGATAGGATACGAATCGGTTCTTCCTCATAACTCATATTAGCTTGAATTTCAATTTCGATGGACTAATCACGTGCGATGGATCGGATCTATAGCGTCGAAGCATCGAAACATGAAAGACATCGTGAACCTTTTCGAGTTCGGGGGCAAAATCAAACGATATGCCACTTGGACCGACTCGCTCGGATATCTCATATGGCCCAATGAACCTCGGGCTCAACTTGCCCTTACGGTGAATCGAGTATCTTTTTCCAAGGCGATACCTTGAGAAACACTTTATCACCCACGATACTCGATATCCTTACGCTTCAGATCCGCGTATGACTTCGACGATCGGAGGCTATCTTGAGACTTTCACGGATTACTTTCACTTTCATTCAGCATCTCTAATCAAATCCACCCGAAAATCTTGCTTTCACCGAGCTCGGTCCAAAACAATGGTGTACGACATTTACGACCGTACAAAGCCTCGTAGGGTGCCATCTTAATACTTGATTGAAAGTCGTTGTTGTAGCGAATTCAATCAACGGCAAATACCATTCCATGAACCACTAAACTCGAGGACGCAACATCTCAACATATCCTCAAGTATCGAATTATCCGCTCGGATTGACCATCGGTTTGGGGTGAAAGGCGGTCTGAAATGCAACTTGGTACCCAAAGCTTCTTGCAACTTTTTCCGAATCGCGAGGTAAATCTCGGATCTCTATCCGACACGATGGAAATAGGCACCCGTGTAATCTCACAATCGAGAAAGCGTACAATTGGCTAATTTGTCCATTGAAAAATCCGTACGTACAGGGACAAAGTGAGCCGACTTAGTCAATCTATCTACCACGACTCAAACCGCATCCTTCTTACTCGCTGACAATGGCAGTCCGAATACAAAGTCCATTGTAACTCGATCCCATTTCCACTCGGGTATCGTGATTGGCTGAAGTAATCCTGAAGGCACTTGATGTTCCGCTTTCACTTGTTGACATATTAAACATCTCGAAACAAAGTCGGAGATGTCTCGTTTCATACCATGCCACCAAAACCGACGTTTCAAATCGTTGTACATCTTCGTACTCCCCGAGTGGATTGCCATTCGGCTACAATGGGCTTCATTGAATTATCGAAATGAGTTCAATTCTTTGGAACACACAGACGACTTTTGAACCTCAAACAATCGTCATCATCGATTTGAAACTCCGAGTCCTTGTTTGAACACACTCGGCCGTTTTGCGACCAACTCGTCGTCGACTTTTCGAGCTTCTCGAATTTGATGTGTCAATAATGGTTTGGCTTTCAATTCAGCCACTAACACTTTGTCGGATCGAGCAGACAAGTGCACATTCATCGCTCGTAGAGTGAATAACGATTCTGACTTGCCTTTCGGGTGATAGTCAATGACCACTCATAATCCTTTAACGATTCGAGCCAACGTCTTTGTCGCAGATTTAAGTCTCTTTGGGTCATCAAATATTTGAGACTTTTGTGATCCGAAAGTACACATGGCACTTCTCACCAAATAAGTAATGTCGCCAAATCTTTAAAGCGAATACGATGGCGACTAATTCGAGATCATGGGTCGGATAATTTTTCTCGTGTGGCTTTAATTGCCTCGGCGCATATGCCACAACTCGACCTTCTTGCATCAATACACAACTGACCCAAGTAGGGAGGCGTCACTATAGATGACAAACTCTTTCGGATTCGGGTTGCACTAGAATTGGGGCTTCGGTCAAATAAGTTTTCGATTAATCGAAACTTTTCGACATTTCTCCGTCCATTCAATTTAACATCCTTTTGGAGTAAGCATCATCATATGGCTATCGTTGAAAAACCTTTTACAAATCGTCGGTAATAATCGGCAAGCCCCAAAAAGCTCGAACCTCAATAATATTTCTCGAAGGCTTCCAATTAAGTATGGTTGAAATTTTATTGAATTCGACTCGAATACCGTCTGAGATACCACATGACCCAAGAAGCTAACCTCTCTAAACGAACTCACACTTCTTGAACTTAGCATATAATTGCTTATCCGTAAAATTTGCAAGCACTAACCTCGGTGTTCAGCATGTTTGGTCTCATTTCTTGAATAGACCAAGATGTCATCAATGAACACGACTACGAATCGATCCAAATATGGTGCGAAGATCCGATTCATTAAATCCATAAATACCGCAGGGCATTAGTAAGCCCAAACGGCATCACTAGGAACTCATAGTGACCATATCTCGCTCGAAGGCGGTCTTGGGTACGTCCGAATCTCGGATTCGCAATTGATAATAGCCCGATCTCAAATCTATTTACGAGAACACTGAGGCTCCCTTCAGTTGATCGAACAAGTCATTGATACGTGGTAACGGGTATTTGTTCTTTATCGTCGCTTTATTAAGTCGACGATAGTCGATCTACGACCTCATGGTTCCATCCTTCTTTTCACAAACAACCTTTGGCGCACCCAAGGCGAACAACTCGGCGAGCAAAACCTCTATCCACCAATCTTGCAACCGAGTTTTCAACTCCTTTAATTCCGTTGGTGCCATACGATACGGAGCTATTGAAATTGAGTGGTACGGTACCAATTCGATGCCAAATTCTATTTCCGAGCGGTGGTAAACCGGCAATTCTTGAGGAAAACATCCGGGTATTCACAAACCACGGGCGCAGATTCGGGTTTCTTTTTCGATTCCTTGTCATCGAGCACGTCGCAAGGTACGCCGCACCCTTTTCTTACATATTTCGGGCCAACATTGCGATATTACGGTGGCAACCCCTTTAAGTCCGTAGACTCAACCCGAATTATCTCGTTATTCGCGCACCTCAAATCGATAGTCTTGCTTTTACAATTTACAACCGCATCGTGCATGGTCAACCAATCCAAACCAAGAATAACGTCGAATTCATCGAGCAACAAAAGCATCAAGTCCGGGAAAACAAGAACCTCGGAACACTAGGGGACTTTTCTTGCACACTTTGTTGACAAGCACGTAATGACCCAAGGGTTTGACACCGAATTACAAACTCGAGAGACTCAATAGGCAAAGTCTTCTTGGATGCTAAGGTTTCACATATATAAGAATGAGTAGAACCGGGGTCAATCAAAGCAATCACATTAGTATTGAAAAGAGTGAAAGTACGGTAATGACATCCGGAGAGCGGCATCCTCGGCGTGCGCGTATGGCATAAGTCCTAGCAGAGCACGAGCCTCGGATCGATGGTAGCATCTCTAGATCCTCTCGACCGCCAATGACATTGCCCATATTTCTAGGTGGCCTACCTCGGCGGTGGTAGCACCGGGTTTCCACTTTGACTTACATTTTGTTCAAGCATCCTCGGGCTATCCTTCATAAAGTGGTCGGCCGATCCACACTTATAGCGAGGAGCGATCACGGAACCAACAGCTCCCGAATGCCATTTGCCACAATGCAGACACTTCGCCCTCTCTCGGCGATCATTTCCACTACTGGCGATCGAAGTGACTCGTGTGGTCACAGGGGGTCAATCGCGTCCTCGTCTAGAAAATCCCGTAGCGCCTCTAGACCGGCTCACATCATCTCGAAATTTCTTCGATGCTTGTTGAAGAGACTTTCCGAGGACCTCTTTCGAATTCTCCAGTTCCCACATCGACTTTTGTTTCTCCTTTCTAAGCTCTTGACTTTACAAGCTCGCTCAACAAGTACTACGAACTCTCGTATCTCGAGAATGCCAACGAACATCCTTATATCATCATTCAGCCCATCCTCGAGCGTTTACACATAATAGCCGGACGAAATGCATTCTCGCGTCTGGCTAAGCCTCACAAATTTTCGTCAGTAGTCGATAATCGACATAGAACCTTGCTTAAGATCAAGAAATTCCTTCGCTTTTGGTCGATGAATCTCGATCGATATACTTTTTTGAACTCGGTTTGAAAGAATTCCCAAGTCACTTGCTCTCTAGGCACCACGAAGTCGAGTACTCCACCAATAGTAGGCGGACTCACGTAACAAGGAGATGGTACACTTTAAGCACTCATCGGTGTACAAGATAGCTCATCGAGCACCGGATAGTGTTGTCCAACCAAAATTCAGCTCGCTTCGGCATCATCATCATCCGTAGCTTTAAATTCGGTGGCCCCATGTTTTGAATCCTATCGATTGGGGCTTACTTGACCTTATTTGGTCGATTCACGGAGGTATTGTAGGTCTTGGGGTTGCATTTGTCGGGAATGGAGGTTGTGGAACAGTAGTGTTAGTTCGAATGTATTGGTTAAACCATTCATTCATCACACTATAAAAGGCTTGCTTAGCCTCATCATTCGGATTGCTGGCCATAGGTTGAGAGTCCATGGCGCTGTCCCTTGCGGAGCAGCAGCGCCACACTCTCCACATCATCAGCTATCGCTTTCGGTTGGGATCGGGATCCATTACTATAAACAACACAAAGTCAAATTGTCAGAAATCACCACACTATCGATTCATCATTTAATGGCATGTATAGCTAGACCCCAAACACATCACGGTAGTCATAGAATCGAATAAACCGTGGCTTTGATACCAATAAAATTGTAACACCCCGAACCCGA
The DNA here is from genome assembly GCF_025698485.1 of Gossypium arboreum. NCBI lineage: Eukaryota > Viridiplantae > Streptophyta > Magnoliopsida > Malvales > Malvaceae > Gossypium > Gossypium arboreum. The sequence continues at coordinate 21,656,702 of NC_069072.1, forward strand.
GACCATCGCCGGTGTCGGACACGAGGGGTTAACAAGCCAAATCCACATGTTTCGCCCATCAATTTGACATTTCCAGTCAGGCTGGAAAACTGCGTCACTGTCGCCTTAAAAATCATATCTCGAGTTTCAAAACTCGGAAACTGTTTTCGTAAATTTTCCTGAATTTAGACTCATATATACATCCATGGATTTAATTCTAGAATTTTGGTCGGGCCAATTGGTACAGTTTATTAGTTACAGATCACCCATGTTACAGAGATCGACTGCTCTGACCTTTGCGCGTTACAACTTGAATATCTCTCTGTACAGGGCTTTAATACTGGTGCCGTTTGTTTCTAATGAAACTAGACTCAAAATGGAATCTGTACATATAAGGCATGACTCCTGATTCTTTCTGGATAATTTATAGTAAATTTTAAAGTTGCGACAGGGGACCCAGAAACCGTTCTGGCCCTGTCTCACAATAGCATTAATATCTCTTAACATGTAACTCCTATGACCGTTTCGTTTCTTCCATATGAAAGTAGACTCATCAAGGTTCATTTACATAACTTATTCACTATTTAATACCATTCCTACAAATTTTGGTGATTTTTCAAAACCACTCCACTGCTGCTGCCAGCATCTGTTTTCAAGGTAGGTCTTATCTATTTGTAGTCTCCATGATCCAACTAGTCTTGCCATACATAGGTTCACCTATGACCATTTTAGCCATTCAATGGCTGAGCATGTGACCAACACTCCCATTTCCAATCCATAATTACATCATGAAACCATATATATATATACAAATCACAAATGGTCTAAGTTCGTACTTGACTTCTACGAGCCATTTTCGCATGGCCGTACACATATACATCACAACACAATTGAACCGACAAGGGTAGTCCTATACATGCCATTTCAAAGTTCAACCAAAAATTATACCAAAATGGAGGCTTTGATAGTGTGGATGACTTGACTTTAATGATCCCGAATCCGATTGCTATCGAGCAAAATCTATAAAGCAGAGAGCCAAAGCAGCGGGTAAGCATTTTTATGCTTAGTAAGTCTCAAGGAATAAAATCAGCTTTAATTAAAGCAATACAGTCCACATAGCCAAATGCATCATTTCATTAATACACATTCACATAATCATTCTTACTTCACACTTCATCATTATATACTTTCACAAGGTATCAACCACTTCAATAGTTGATATTCGTTAGTCGATTGAGCGAATGTTGCTCAAACATGTCGACTTTTCCAATGCACATATAAACATACCTTATTCTTTGGGCTTTTCGAGCGTACTAATTGAATTTATTACAGCAACCAACACTCACCTCCAGCCCAAGCTTCTTGAATACAACCGGATATAACCACGTGCACGAATGCCTTGGTCTTAGCGGATAGAACGACTTGCACGAATGCCTTGGTCTTAGCCGGATGTAGCCGCTAGCACAATTGCCTTGGTCTTAACCGGATATAATTTCCAGCATAAATGTCTTGGGACTTAGCCGGATATCATTCAATTGCTCATGCACACATACATCAATAATCATTAGACATTCATGTTTCATTTTCGTTACTAAGGCTCAAACACAAAGGTAATCACTAGCATAATAGCCTTCGGGACTTAGCCGGTATCATTCAAATACTCATACACACATAAATCGATAATCATTACACATCCATATTTCATTTCACATAATTCAAGTAGGGTCACTTCTTGAGGACTTACCTCGGATGTTGTCGGCGGCTTTTACGGCTATTCGATCACTTTTCCTTCCCTTGTCCAATTGTGGCCCTTTAAGCTCTTGAGCTAATTCAAACAAATTTAATTTATTAAAACCTCATTATGCTAGCTTATGGCTGAATATGACAAGGAGTTTAAATGGTCATATGGCCACCCTTTAGCTTGAATACACAATGGTCATGCACATTTTATACTACATCAAGCAATTCAATACAATTCATTCAAGCATCAAGGAAAAGCTAAGGCCATCAATAGGCTACCTAAGGGCGAACATACATGTCCAATTTGAGGCCAATTATACACTTAACACCACACAAAAACAGCATGCATTTTACTAGTTAATGCTTTACATATTGTGGCTCAATACTTATAATACATCATCAAGCACTCATATGGCCGATTATACTTAGTCATACTTGCACCAAATCAACAATAAATTCCAAGATTTCCACATCATAGGTATTCTAGGCGAATGTACTTGCAATTTCACAAACATTCTTCAACATTTTCTTCTTTAAACAAACATATTCATCACTTACTTCATAACCAAAACATCATGTGCAAACATATATATACATATATGTGCATGGCAATTTCAAGGTGTCCATAGCCATCCAAAACACAAATTTTAACTATCATGCAAGAAGCATGAACCATGCTCATGAATGCATCATGGCGAATACATCACAATCATGCCCTTTCAACTTCAATCATGGTTAAACAAAAAGAAAACTCAAAGTCTTACTCAAGATGGCTACAAAGAAATTTCAAGAGTAGACAATCCATCTTTGCATGCATCATCATCAAGCTTCCCACTTAGCATGCAATGGCTTTATCACCATATTCACTTGGGCGAATTTCATTCCCATGACATAACAAAGATTTGAACCATGGGCTAACAAGAACATCAATCTAGCAACCAAAAACATGCATGAATCTCATGGCACAACCTCAAACATACCTTACTCTTGATGCAAGTATAGCCAACCTCTTCCTAATCCTCTTCCAAACCAAGTATGAAGCAAAACTCCTTCCTTATCCTTAGTATTTTCGGCCAAAAGGAGAGTGAAAATAGATGAACAAAAATTTTTTTTCTTTGTTTTGTTTCTCTCATGTACGGCACAAGGGGGAAAGCATCCACACTCATTTTTTTCATTTCTTTACCCATGCTCTTATTTTATTATTTCTAACATCCACCACTAGCAAAACATGTTTAAGACATGTTTTCTTTTGCCCATCTTCATCACCATGGCCGCCACTTCCTTCTCTTTGGGTAAATTGACATGCAAAACCATTCTTTTGCATGCATATACTATTAGACCATTGAAGATTGGCCTATCACCTTTCAACAATGTTTCATATAAGTCCATCTTAATAAATTCACATAGAAATGATCAAATTAATGCATGCAACTTTCACACATGCATTTGCTAACATCATAAACATAGAATATAACTTTTAATTACTTATAAGACTCGGTTTAATGGTCCCGACACCACTTCCCGACTAGGGCCAAATTAGGGATGTCACAAATTACTCACTTGGCTAGCTAGATTAAGCTGCACTGACTCTGAGAACATAGAAATCATTAAAAATCGAGTCAAAATACATACCATGCAAGGGGAGGAGCCTAGCCGAATGCTTAACCTTCAAAAATGGTGTTATTCTAGCCTATGTTTAGTGGGAAAAAATAAACAAGAAGATGATACCTTATTTTTACATATTTTACCTTATTTAATTATTAATTTACTTTTTAACCTTTGTTATTTAACATTAAAATTCATTTAATCATGCACATAAATGTCCACTCACATTATAGATGGTTTAATTACAACATAAGAACCTCCACTTTAATAATCCATAGCTATTAGATACGTTTAATTATTAGAACATAAGTTTTACATTTTATGCGATTTAGTCATTTTTATCTAATTGAGCATTCAAACGATAAAATTTCTTAACAAAAATTTCACACAATCATACTATCATGCTATAGACATTAAAATAATAATAAAATTATTATTTCAACTTTGGATTTGTGGTCTTGAAACCACTATTTTGATTTGACTAAAAACGGCTGTTACAAAGACCACTGATTTCGAGAGGTTTAGAAAATGGTTCTCGGTGATGGTCCCTTCCCATGAGTTTCCATAAAGATTAAATATGGCTATCCTCGTCAGTTGTCGACTGCTTTCTAAAATTGCACTGTTCATGAAATTGAAAGATAGGTCCAACATAACCAAATTGAACAAGTTTCCTATAGACCATGGAAGTGAACCCGAGAATGAGTTTTGGAAAAGTCGAAGAAAGCTTAAATACTTAAGATTTCCCAAGGAATTAGGCAACTTTCCTTGGAGATTATTGGAACTGAAATCTAAATAATCTAAGGTATTATTGCTGCAACCACCCAAAGCATCTATGAAACCCTTTATTTTACCATTAATCGCATTTGATGTAGATCCAAGGTATGAGGATTACACAAGCTTCCCCTTGAAACCTTTGGTAGGGAACCTTTAAATTCAGATCTCTGCAGGTAAACACATTGAAGAGTGGTTATATTAAACAACCAACAAGGTATGGTAGTGTTGAAATTATTGTAAGAAAGATCAAGCACTGAAAGTGAAGTAAATTTTATTCTAAAAGGCTCAATGAAATCCTGTAGTTCACACCACGACAAGTCTAACGTCGTCAGAGAATGAAGCATATTAATAGCCTTAACCCAATTATTTTCCTTACTCAGATTCATGAAACTAAGGTCAAGATATTGCAAAGAAAAGAGACCAACAACCCAGCTTAAATCTGAAGCCCAAGCCACAAGGGGTCTGGTGCACCCTTTGATAGAGAAAGATATTCCAAGTACGACAAATTTCCAAGACTATGAGGAACCTCGCCAATAAAGGAAGCACGGGAGAGGTCAAGGTGTAACAGCCTAAGTTTCAGTGGTGTCGGGAAGCAGTGATTCGAGATCACTAAATCCAACAAGTTTAAAAATTAAATAATCAATAATTATGAGTCAAGTGTGAATTTTAAAATATATTTGAATTAGAGAATTTTTTTGAATTAAAAGAATTTATAAAACCGAGCCATAAATATTTTTAGAAATATTTATGGAGTGTCATTGAGTTAGTATTAAAGTTTCGTTAGAAAATTTTAATGTTTTGATAGTTAATCAATTAAAAAGGACTAAATTGAAAAAGGTGCAAAATTTGTTATATAGTGATTAAATAGCTTAAGTGATTAATAAGGAGGGAGTTAAAAGGAAATTAGACCCAAATTATATTGGCTGGACGGTTTGGGTAAGAAAATCAGCAAGTAAATAAGGTCAAATAAGGGCAAAATTGGAAATTTTGCAAATTAACTAAATAGAATAAAGACTAAATTGAAAAATCTAGAGAAATCATCATTTTTCCTTAGCAAAAATGCCATAGGAGGTCTGGAATAAGCTGGTTTTTCATATTTTTGCACCATGTGAGTTCAATTCTTGCTTTCTCTTTGAATTTTTTTTATATTTTGTGACTTTTACAATTAGGTCCAACTATAGAATTAATTAGTTTTTGATTCTATAAGTGAAATTAAAAGTTTCCATAGATAATTACTGTATGTTTAAGATGAATTATCATGGATTTGAAAATTTTAATTCATTATATGATGAATTTATTAAGAGATTTTAGTAGAAATTGTTTTTAGAACTTAATTGTAAAAAGTTGAGAATTAGGGTTTGATGTTAAAATTCTAAATTTCAAAGTCTGTGTAGTAGCTTAAAATAGTTAGATAAAGTGTAAATTAAGAATAATTAGCTCAATTGATGGGTTAATTGAGCAGGGACTAATTTGTAAAAACTATAAAATTTTGGGTAAAAGGTAATTTTAAAATTTTAAGGGCATAAATTCTGAAGTGAATTAGAATTGAATTTGGTGCTAATAAATGGAAAAATTTTATATTTCAGATCAAGAATCCGAAGATAAATGAGGGAAAGAGAAAGTGACAGATTAGTATCTAAAATTCTTCAAATTGACCTAGGTAAGTTCATATGGTTAAATTTTATAATTGATTGTTAAAATTAGAGATTATATAATGTATTATTTTATATTTTTGTTATGAAATTATGATTATTGTGATAAAACGAAATTTGAAACTAAAGTTCAAATTAAGGGAAATAAAGGATTGAGTACGTTTATTTAGTGATCAGTGATGAATTGACGGATAAGACCAAGGTTAACCATGGAAAAGTGTGACATGTGTGACCAGAGCGGAGCTAAGACATTGTGAAAGTGAATGTAAGACCATGATTGAAACATGGCAGTTATATATGTGTGCAAGTGTAAGACCATAGCTAAGCTATGGCAATGTGATAAAGTGTGTGATCATGGCAAAACCATGATAAAAATGTGTGCAAAACCAAAGTGGAATGTGGCATCAAGCTAATGACATACTCAATTCCTTAAGACATTTCCCAATCTGACAGGTAATGGTAAGTTACTTGAATTTAAGTGTCGGGATTTAGTTAGTTATTGATAATGAGCTCAATCAAGTGAATTCATCATTTGAAATTGTGAATGGCAAGAAGTGGTAGTGAATTGCATATTTTATGATTTATAATAGTATGTTTGGTAAGGTTTAATTTAAAACTTATGAACTTACTAATATTTCATAAGCTTACTTTTATGTGTTAAATGTTCTTTGTAGATTAACAAGAGTTCAGAGGATCGGATCATTACATCGGGTCACACTATCCAGATTTCACCGATAGATTTTGTAGTATAACTTAAGGTTTATATGGCATGTATAGGATGGAATGGAAAGAAAGTAAACTTAAAACATGGTTATGAATGACTTTTATACATATATGTTAGTTTATGTTTTTATATTTATTAGTATATAATAGTGGTTAATGAATGAAATAACATAGTAAGTTACATAATTAAGTAGTGTAATTATAAATTTGGCTTACCATATGAGTTATTGATTTGAATTGGCTGTTGATTTGGAGTATTTTGGTATATGAAAGTATTGTATGCAGGTTGAATGTGTAAAGAGTGAGAAAAGTGGCCTTAAAATGGCCTATTTTCGTCCACACAGGTAGCCACACAGGCATGTGTCTTGACCATGTGTGACACACGGCTTGGCATATGGGCATGTGTTTTGGCCGTGTGTCCCCTACACATTAAAAATGAGAAACAGAATGCTCAGAATTGAGCACACGGGTAGAGACACGGGCATGTGTCTCAGCTGTGTGGGTGACATGGCCTTGGACATGGGCGTGTTACATGGCCGTGTGAAACTGCACCTATTTTATGAAAATTAAATTAACTACACGACATAGCACACGGGCGTGTGACTTGGTCGTGTGACCTAAATTTCTTGATGCCTTTTAAGTCAGAGAGTTATACGGGTTACGAACACAGGCGTGTGAAGCCACACAGCCTGATCACTCGAGCGTGCCCCTAAACCACATGAGTGTGTGGACACTGTTCATAAGAAAAACTTTGAAATTTCATGAAAAATTTTCTAAGACCCCGATTTAGTCCCGATTCATTTTTATTGTTCATATTAGGCTTCGAGGGTCCATTTAAGGGACAATATGGTTATTATCGAATGTGAATAGTATTTTGGTTCGATTTATCTGTAAACCCTGGTAATACTCTATAACTCTGTTCCGACGACAGATACGAGTTAGGGGTGTTACACAAGGTACCTCAAAGTCTTGAGCGAGCCGATAAACTTTGGGATCGGGATCCTTTCAAAATTATTTCCATTCAAGTCTAGGTAACTCAAATATGTCAAATTTAGCAGAGAAGGACTTAGCGTACCGCTTAGACAAGTTCCTATGTTTAATGCTTCACTATGGCCTACCGAACAGCAATAATCCATGGTTTTAAGGTAAAGCATGATGATGTTGCCCGTCATATTACTGTAGTTGACGCCTGTCCAGTTACAACAATCCTTTCCAGCCCAAGACGAAAGCCAAACGGAGGGATCTTTCAGACCTTTTTCTGAATTCAAGCAATGCATTCCTCTTCCTCTCAATATAAGCAACATTTTGAGAACGAGTGTTAAACTCTGCTGCTTCAAGGAAATTTACTTTAGTTAACACAAGAAAACAAAGAAGAACCAGAGTTTGAGTGGAAGTTCACCAGGTAGCAGTAGCTTCTTTGATTTTTTTTTTTAGAAATGGATTATAAAGTTGAAGAGATAGAGATTGCATTTTCATCAACCCATGAAATTGGGTTTTGCTAGTTCATTTTCTCCAATCATTTTCGTTAGTATAATTTTTGTAACCTTTTTCCAATGCTAGACCAAATTTGTCAAGGTCTTTACAACCTTTTTCAACACTATCCCAAATCTATCATTTTCATTAGGATGATTTAGATATTAACAAATGTTTTCTTTTTGAAAGAATCAAATGGATGTAACATGGAAGAATGCATTTAGATTTTGAGGATGGGTTTCCTCTCTATTTTGATGCCACCAATTCTTGATTTGAATTTATCCATCTCAAGAATTTGAAAGGACTTATGTTTGCTGCCCAATCCCAATATTTGTATGTTTTCTTTTTCTATTTTCAAACAATACGACTTTTTTATGCTCATTAATTCCAAAGAGAACTATTGTCATCAAAACTTTATGGATTCGATCCAAGTCCCCTAAGATGGAGTTATAAGTCAATAGGCACCAATTCGGTTAATAAAATTACGAAAATATCATTTTTATTTTAATAAAAATCAATATATTTGAACTCACCTCAATTGAATTAATAATTCTTTAAATTTTCCACTCAACTAAGGCTTCATTTTAATATTTTTCATACGTTTTTATTTTATTTTAATAAGCACAATTAATTATCATCACCAATTGCATATTTATACTATTATTTAAGCCTTTGACTGAATTGGTGTCACAAGTTAACCGAGCACCAACTCAATTAGGAAAATTACAAAAATATCTTTTTATATTTAAAATAAGTTACATTATTCAAGGTCACTCTAGTCATTTTATTAAAAAAATGCTTATGGTGTGATTTGAACTCACACCAATTATATTGGTAAAACCTTAAATTTACCACTCAACCAAACTTTATTTTAAATTTTTTGTTTAAAGGTGAAAAAACCTTTAATAAAAAAAATCAATTGAGCTCTTATGAAAAAAGTGCACCCAGTTGATCTCTTAGTGACCCCAAAACATCAATTGTCCCCTTTTGTTAACAAAAAATTGTTACTTTATCGAATTGACTATTAACCATGCTAAAGTAGCTGACGAAAGCCACCAAAAATTGCCATGTGATGGTATATTGACGTGGCATGCTAGCATCAGCAAAAAATATTTTTTAAAATAAATTTAAAATAATTTTTTAAAATTAAAAAGTAAATTATAAAGTACATATAGAATGAATCGAACAAATGATTGTCTAAATTCATTTTGGATTAATTAAAAACTAAAAAATTTATAAAATATATATAATTATAAAATAGAATTAAAACAAGGATTGCACATTTGAAATTTTTATATAACTTTTAGAAATATTTTACTAATTAATATTATATTTTTATTCAATTTTTAGAGTTTTTTAATTTGCACTAGTCTAAAATGAACCTAGACAAATAGTTGTCCAAATTCAAATGAATTTGGAGTCATTTGTCCGATTCACTCTATATACACATTTTAATTATTTTTAAAAAAATTTAAAATATTTTTTGCTAATGTCAACATGTCATGTCAGCATACTATTACGTGCCAACTTTTAGTGGCTTCTTTCAACCACGTCAGCATGGTTAATGGTCAAACTGATCAACCAACTATTTCCGTTAACGAAAAGGGTGAATTGATTTTTTTTTTTAGGTAAATGAGGGCTCAATTGAGTGCATTTTTTTTCATAAGGACTCAATTGGGCCTAATTTTTTTATACATTTTAATTTTAATATGCTCACTTCAATACCTTCATCAATTGTATATTTATACTTACGATATATAAAGGGATTGACTAAGTTGGTGCTTACGAGTCAACTTGACACCAATTTAATCATGAATTTACTAAAATACCCTTACCTTAAAGGATAACTAATATTAGTATAGAGGTATTTTCATCTGAACAAATGGTTATCTAGATTTAAATGAATCTGGAATAATTTGTTCATATTCACTCTATATGTACGTTTTAATTATTTTAAAAAAATTTATTTCTGAATTATTTTTGTTGACATCAACATGCCACGTCAGCATATTGCCACATTGCAGCTTTTGGTGGATTCAGTTAGCCACGTCAACATGGTTAACGGTTAAACTAGTCGTTCTGTTAACGAAAGGGACAAATTGATTTTTTTTTTTTGGTCAATGAAAGCTCAATTGGGTGCACTTTTTCATAAAGGCTCAATTGGGCCTAATATTTTATATATTTTTTTAATTTTTCTATGCTCACTTCATTGCCTCCATCAATTGTATACTTATACTTACTATATATACCAACTCGATATTGAAATTATTAAAATACCCTTAGTTTAAAGGATAATTAATATTATTATAAATACATTTTCATCTTTTCATACTTGTATTTGATCTTAAAATAAAACAACCAAAAATATTATTTGAAAATCAAACATAAGACTAACAAATCCATATAAAAAATTTTACCACACCATAAATAATCATTTATTAAAATATTTTTATAAATATATTTTTAATATAAAGTATTTTCGTTCACCCACATCATGGGTGTGATAAAATCTAATATTAATAATGTTTTTTATTAAGTTTGTGTCACAAGTTAAACGATTCTTTAGTTGAAATTGTAAAATTAAAGATTTAATATTTATAATATCGTTGATTCATATCTCTTCATGTGTCATTTTTTTGTTAATGTACTTTGTAAAAAAAATTATTGTTTCAGAATCGAGTTGGAACTTAGCTGATGTACTACACCAATTTAGTCATGAACTTTATTATAGTAGATAATAGATATAAATGTTGGGAATAATTCACCAAATGTCCTCAATATACCACATGATTTCAAATTAGTCCTTAAGAGTGTGTTTAGATTAAACTTTTAAAATTTTCAGATTCTTAAAATGTTATATCAATTTCAAATGCTAGCATTTGTAATTGTTTTGTTCGGATAAATAATTTATTTAGGAAAATCCATGTTATTAGAATTTTACAAATTCAAAAATAATTATAAAAGAAGAATAGTTATATTAAAATAAATAAAATAAAATAAAAAATATTCAATGCGTATATATTTTTGTAAAAATTATGAATAGTTTTAATAAAATAAAATTTATAAAAATATATATTAGAATTAAATAAAATTTATTTCTAAATTAATTTTTTATCTTATAGTAGAACCATCTGTATTAAATCAAATAAAAATATGAGAAATTTTGAAAACTACCTTTTTAGGTGGAATTTAAAAAGGAATTTGAGTTACTGAATTCCCCTTTAATTTACTCACAATTTTGAAATTCTTCAATATATTTATCCAAATAAGAAAATTTATTTTCAGAAATTTGAAAACCTTGATACAAATCAAATCTCTCCTATAAATCCCTCACCCAAACATACTGTAAGCTTTAAAACAATAATTTTTCGTAGTATCAGTATTGTATCAATCAAGTTCTTTTGTCAGCCTTATAATCAATTTAAACATTAAATGCTTATTCGAAGTTGACATAAAATATATTTAAACTAGTGTGTCAAAAAGAAGCCAATTAATATGTAAGTAGTATATAAATATTAACTTGGTAAAAATAAAATTTAATAATTACAAAATCTAAATATAAATGGTATTTAAATATTAATTAAATAAAAATTAAACTTAACTAATTATAATATCTATTAACCGATACTGGGTGGAAGACATACCTATGCAGGTATTGCATGTTGTTGAACCCGAAAGGTATGACAATAACTCACTATAACCCGCTTTCTATTTTTTATTTTGACCATGGATTTCCTTTTCTCAGTAGGTAGCAAGATAAATTCATATTTTTAATATATTCATTTTTGGTTAATTATAAGATAAAATATTATTAAATTTGGATTTTTCTTATCAGAAATGAAGTTATTGTGCTGAATTCAAACTATTACAAAATTGGGCTAAATTGGAACAAAAAGCAAAGAGGAGGGCTTGATTGAAATATTGAAGATACAAACATGACTGGATAAAAATTGAAGGGTTGAAGATTTTTTTCAAAAGTGGCTGGATAAAGATTGAAAGATTTTTTATATTGTTACAACTTTTTTAATTAGTTTAAATTTAATCTCTAGTTTAAATTTAATTTTAAATTTTGAAATATTTAGTGATAATATTTAGAATTATTTAGTGATAATATTTAAGATTAATTAGTGATAATATTTAAGAAAAATTTAGCTCAATTTTAGCACTAAAAGTATGTATAAATACCTAATGACTACAGCCAATTGAACACACACTTTGCTTTTGGCATTTAATAAATTCTCTCTTTTTTTCCTCTCATGTGTCTTAGCATTCAATTCTGCAGTTTCATTCTTCTTCTTCTTTTTTTTTTATTTCAACCTTTTGGTTTCTTTCACCCTTTCTACTTTCCACAATTCCGTTTAAACTATTTATTTTCAAGTAAGATTCTTTCCATGATTAACTAACCATTTTTAACCTTAGCCCGATTATCGTTTTGACAAAGTAATCATGAGATATGAACCAACACTAAATACTTTGCAATTCGGTATTCGCTATCTCTCTGAATATGGGATTGTACAAATTTGTCCCTCAAAGTTGATTCGATTTCAATTAAAAAAGCAAGCGTTGGGTTGAAATCGTTTGGCATACAGTTGGGAGGTTGAGTCGGCGGTGCTGTATTCAAAATCATGCGAACAAATTTGCGTATTCCATTGGAAAAAGTTAGTTGGATTCTGTTAAAGGAGATAGTGATAGATTTAAATGACCTACACGGTTGAGGCTGTTAATTCGAGTTGAGCTTTTCAGATCGTAAGGCTGTCAAAGTCTTAAATTATGGGTACGTACCACATGGTTGGAAATTTGACAATGGTTGATTTGCAGGTGATACCTGGATCGGTTACGAGAGGTAGAGTTGGCGGCTTAAGGGATCCTCGATTGCTATAACCAACTTATAGATTGGAAGGGAAAATATATTTCAAGGATTGATTCAAGATTGAAGTACACCAAGGCTAAGGTTAAGCTTAAAAATATTTTATTTTCTTAAATTTATTTTTGCACTTTCGAATATATTTTTATTTTATTTTATTTTATTTTATTACACTTCATATTTCCTTATTTTATTATCTTAATCAATTTAAACCCCTCAATTTTATTTCTTTTTTTTAGCACTACTACGCATGGGTCGTGAGCATGACTATGACCGCGACAGCGGATCTGGTTACAAGAAAAGACGAAATTAGATAACTAGTCCATATAGATTTGACCCTACTGCTCTATATTTTAATTTTCTATTATATTTGTCGTAGGAATTTATATTTGAAGGTTTTGACGCCCATCAAATTTTGGCGTCGTTGCTAGGGACTGGTAAAAATTTCTAATTTTTGTTTATTTTATTTATGACCAGGTTAGAATCGGGGGATCTAGCATTTGAACCAGAAATAGAAAAGTTGGCTCGAACACTTCGAAGAGAAGCTATTCGGCGAGGTAAACAACCATAACCCGGCTGTGAAGAAGGATTTACACCGAAGATATTTACTCATCCGAAGATTTAGAAGACATGGCAGATCAAACTATATGCCAACTTGCAGCTGCACTGATAAAGAACAACCGCTATGCATAACTTATCTGACGGTGAAACATCATTCGCGTTAAAGTCAGGATTAATACATTTATTGCCTGCTTTCCATGGTTTGAAAGACGAGACCCCCATACTCATCTCAAAAAGTTCCACATAGTTTGTCTAAGCATGAAACCAGAAGGAGTAACTAAAGATCAAATAAAACTACGAGCTTTTCCTTTTTCATTAGCCAACTCTACTAGAGAGTGGTTATTTTATTTACCTCCCGGATTTGTTAATACTTGGACTGATATGTCTCGATTGTTTCTTAACAGGTTTTTCCCAGCAACTTGAGTAGCCAAATTAAGGAGGAGTATAGTCGGAATACAACAAAAAGAAGCAGAGTCACTCTATGAATATTAGGAGCAATACAAGAAGTTTGGCATAAGTTTCCCACAACATCGTCTTTTGGAACAATTGCTCTTACAATATTTCTACTAAGGGTTACTCCCTGTAACACCCCTTACCTGAGTTCAACGCTAGAACAGGATACGAGGTGTTACCATACTTAAATACATGCTTACGAACATTTCCGTGCCATAAATTTTCATCCAAATTAAAACTTTTTGAAAACCAAACATAAAGCCCCTAATACGAGCCCGAAAGGCCCAAAACATGCTTCAAAAAAGATTCAGAACTTAACTGAGTACTTTAGAAAACTTTAAAAAATTTCAAGGTAAACAGAACACACGCCCATGTGGATAAGTGACACGCCCGTGTGTCGTCTTAACATGATCGTGCTGAAGGCCCGTGCAGCTTACACGGTCTGGGCATATCTGGACACACCTGTGTCCCTAGCCCATGTGGATTTATTTGTTGATTCGAACCAACAGGGGTTTTCACGCGGCCTGGTACACGCCTGTGTCCATGGCCCGTGTCCCTCACACTGCCATGACACGCTTGTATCTCAGCCCGTGTACAAAAACCTTGACATTCTGTTTCTGACGTCATCAACCAATTAAGGGCATACAGCCGTGTCTCTGCCTATGTGTTTACTACCATGCATACTGGCTTGAAACTTTGAGGTGCAGGGACCGTGTGTCGTACACGATCTAGACACATGCCCATGTGTTTGCCCGTGTGGACAAAAACAAGGCTATTTACCAAGCCTTTTTGCCACCCTTACTTGCACCAACCTACACAACATCAACCAAAACCAATCCAAGCATAACACATATAACCAAAACAACCACAATCATAAGAAATTTGCATCAAATGCATTTAATAATAATCAATATTACCCAACATTAATGGCCTATACAAAATGAATATCACATCCATCATATGAGCCAAATCTTGTGGCTAAACTAACATGACATTAAACAAAATATTCAAGTCCCTATACAATCCAAAATCAAAATATTAAACTAGCTATACCAAAGCTTCAGGTGATAGTGTGATCGATGTCTCCGACGTCACTTGATCCCCGATACTAGCTTGGTGGCACTATAAGAAAATGGAAAGAAGAGGGAGTAAGCATAAAGCATAGTAAGTTGCATATAAATAAGTAACAACATCAACCATGCATATTATAAGTCAACACAACATTCTTGAGTGAACATGGGTAAATATCACTACATGCTTATGTATATCACAAGTATAAACCAAAGCTTTCAATATCGTCCCAAGATTATTTTCATAGCTAGAACTTACTCATGTCATTCTTACCATCAAGGTAACATAATTAGACTCATATCTCATGAGTTTCGAATAAGAGCTTGTGCCACTCACAACATGATTATATCATTCCATATAATTATCATAAGCTTTTAAAATAACCCGTGAAACTATTTAGAATACTAAAGGATATCTGACAAGCTTTACACAAGAGAGTGAGTTACCGATGCCATGTTCCAAACATGGTTTTACATTGGCTCACATGTCGAGGCCGATGCCATGTCCCAGACATGGTCTTACACTAGCTCTCATAATGTGGTCGATGCCATGTCCCAGACATGGTCTTACACTGGCTCTCACAACATCGCCGATGCCATGTTCCAAACTTGTTCTTACATTGAATCTCATATCGTGGCCGATGCCATGTCCCAGACGTGGTCTTACACTGGCACACATATTATCCAAATGTCATCTCATGGATATCCAATCTATTCCTAGGTTCAACCGGGAATTTACCGCATTAATTTCATCATACATTATTCATAATCATATTATGCAAAATAAATCATTCAACACATAATAACGATAAAGTTACCTTGCTTACGTACAACTTACCTCGGTATACAAAAAGTGGACGACTAATTAGCTTTAGTCAACTAGCTTAGCCTTTTCCCGGTCTAGGTCCAGATTTCGTATTTCTTGATCTAAAATGATAAAAATTCACTATTTTAATCATCATATTAATTAATGCATTTCATAAATCATATTTTGGCAAAATGACCATTTTGCCCCTAGACTTTCACAAAATTACGTTTTACCCTTAGGCTCGTAAATTATTTTTTATCAAATTTTCTCACTAATCAAGCCTAGCCGAATTATTTTTATACTAGAAGCAGCCCAAAATTCCCATCAATTCACACATTTATCACATAATTTATAACTTATGCAAAATGGTCCTTAGTTAGGGTTTTCATGAAAACTACTTCATAAAAGTTGATTGTTTAACAACCATGATTCATTTTCTTCCGTAAAAAATTCAGAAAAAATATGAAAAATATCATGGAAAAACCCTATACTTTCAACCATTTTGCAATATAGTCCCCTCATAACTAGATTATGTTGCAAGGGTCCCAAAAGTACAAAAATTATCAAGAAAGACCATCAAAATCACTTACTTGTAAGGGTAAAGAGTGGCTGAAATTTTGAACCTCCAAAACCCCTAAAATGGCTAAAATTTTCGGTGGTGAAAGAAGGGATGGAAAAGATGAAGTCTTTTGTTTTATTTAATCTTATTTTCTAGTCAAAATAAGCTACCAACTTCACCAAATTTGATTCTTTTATTCATCTTTGTCCCTATGGCTGACCACCCCTATTGAAATGGGTCTATTTTTCCTTTAAAGACCCCTAATTATGATTCTCTAGCTATTTAACACCATTTGCTAGAAAAACAAAACTTTTGCTCTTTATGCGATTTAGTTCTTTTTCGTAATTAAGCATGCAATCGCTAGAATTATTTCACCAAAATTTTCATGCACTCATATAAACATACTATAACACATAAAATTATATAAAAAATAATTTCTCCAACCTCAAGTTAGTGTTTTGGAAACACTGTTTCTACTAGGCCCAAAATCAGGCTGTTGCACTCCCAATGGATATAAAGATGATTAATGTCGTTAGTGGAGAAGCTCCTTTGAACATGACTCCTCAAGAGCTAGGGGACTAATTTCGACCATAGCTACAAATTCCCAATAGTATCGACCACCTGTGGAACCTACGAGAAGGGTTCATGAGCTAAGTACTCCTTCCATATTAAAAATGATTGATGAATTTAATAATGTGGTTAAAAATATGCTTACAGGACAGATGAAACCAGCTCGGTTAAGCAGGATTTGTGCTAAGCCTGATTATCCTACTGACTCGTACCCGATTTTACTTGAGGATACAACTGAAAAACTAGATGCCGTTGGGAACTTCCTAGGGCCACTTCAAAGGTGTTACGATACATATTAAAACAAATACAATGCAGGGTGGAGGGACCACCCAAATCTGAGCTATGGGTCAAATCCTCGATATAATCAACCATATCAACCAAGACAACCTTTGCCTCAACAGTATCAACCTCCAAAGTCATCTCTCGAATACATAGTAGGTTAGTCATTAGCACTGAAAAGTTTCAACAAAAGACTGAAGCATATTTCTATGAACTAGATCAGCAAATAAGTAAGATAGCACTTTCGGTTAGTCATTTGGAGAACCAAGGAAAATTGACATCTCAAACCAAGTCGAACCCATGTCAAAATATGAATGATTGACCATAAAATATAGAATAGAGTCAGAACCAGTGCCTAGTATGAGATGTGACCATGAGCTTAACAGGAAGAACAAAAAGTCGAGCTAGCAGATCCTACGGAGCACGCACCACATAAATCATTTGTGGTACCTCTCCCACATAAATCATTAGCGGTACCTCCCCCAAACCCTAGAAGGCTCGCCCAAGATAAAAAAAGAACGAGAGGAAAAAGAAATTCTTAAGACATTCCAGAAGGTAGAAATTAATATTTCTTTACTTGATGCAATTAAACAAGTTCCATACTATACAAAATTTTGAAAGAATTGTGCACCAGCAAAAAGAAGCTCCAAGGAAACGAATGGGTGAATGTGGAAGAAAACATTTCTATAGTGCTACAAAGGAAAATCTCACCAAAGTGTAAAGACCAATGTATGTTTTCTATATCATGAAAAATAGGAAATATTGGCATAAAGAAAGCCATGTGTGATTTGAGAGCATCTATTAATGTAATGTCTTTATCTATTTTTAAGTTGCTAAACACGGGTCCTTTGAAATTGGCAGATAGGTCGTGTATATATCCAAAAGGGGTGCTAGAAGATATCCTCATAAAGGTAAATAAGCTAATTTTTCCTATAAAGGTAAATAAGCTAATTTTTCCTATAGACTTTTGCATCATCGATATAAAGGATGACCACTCCAAAAATGTTTCTGATATTCTACTTGGGAAACCATTCCTAAGTATCGCACATACAAATATTGAAGTTCGAAGTGGAACCCTCACTATGGAATTCAACAGTAATATGGTAAAATTTAATGTTTATGAGGCGATGGGCCAACCCAGTACAATGTCGAATATTTCTAGTGTTGATATTATTGAACCACTAACGAGATTTCATTTTGAGTGTGATGAAGAGGATGCGTTACAAACTGTGCTTTGTAGGAATTTGGACCTCAATACAATGGATAAATTAGAGGAATTAATGGCATTCAAAGAGCCAATTCATGAAACTATCATTTTCATAGAGGCACCATAGTTTCCTAAAAGTTAAGGTAAAGAATTTGAATTGTCTCCTTTTCAAACTAAACTTTTACCTTCCATTTCGCAGGCCCCGAATTGGAACTCAAATAGTTACCGGAACATTTAAAGATTCAGATAGAGAAAAAGAAAAACTTGAGCGGAGAAGCTCGAATACGTTTCAATCCACTGATGATGAAAGAATCCAGAAAATGCTTCAAGGTCAAAGGGAAAAGGTTGAAATCTTTCTATGAGAACTTTCAATGCACGTAATGGAAGAATTAATTCTCAAGGAACCAAACGAATAATACTCAGGTCGTCGAGCTAACGACGTCAAACAAAAGTGCTTTATGAGAGACAGCCCATATTCATCTTTATTTATTTAATTTAATTTTGAATTCTAGTTTAATTTGAAAATTAAATAAAATATTGTTTAATACATTTTCTCGCGTTCTATTTCAAGTACACGAACAGCTCAAAACAATAAAGTCTTTCAACGAAGACACGATCCGACTACTATAGAACTAGAGGAGCAACCACTTTCTACTGTAGATGAACGACTTCATCGCATTGAAGCTCGCCTTGAAACAATGGAAGCCAACATCTCAAGCATTTTCAACATGCTCCAAAGCCATCCCTCCCACTGTCCTCCAACCCATTGAATATACACGGGGAGTACACTTGACCCATCTATTTATTATTGTTTTAATATACACATTAAGGGCAATGTAGTCTAAGTAAGGGGGTTCATAGGATCATGCCATACTTCCTTCTTTGCATGTGCTTTTGCTAAGAATAATTTCTTAATTTGTTTCAGAAATAAAACTATAATTCTTATGTTTAGTTTATTTAAATAAGTGGGTAAATCATGAATAATTATTGCTTTCTTGATCAATGAATAATTTGTAGAATTGAAAATGTTATGGCTTAGTCAATGTTTCATGAAAATTGTTGGTTTTGTTGAACTTGCCTAATGAAAGTACTCATTTAAATAAATAAATAATTTTGCTAATAGTTTGGTTAAGACTGAAGACTCGAAAATGTGACCAAGTTGAGTAACCGGGATGAGGTGTTTGGGTTGTTATCTCATTTCGTGTCAAAAGATTTGGTGATTAGTCGAAACTTGTAACACTCCACTACTCGAGCTACCTTGAGAAATAAATCGATTAGGGACATATGAAATTAAGTAACCGGAATGAGGTGCTTGGGTTGTCATCTCGTTTCGCATCAAAAGGTGTGATTATATCTATATTTTTTTGGAAATAATTAAATAAAGGAAACGTGTTGGGTTGAGTAAACGGGGTGAGGTGCTTGGGTTGTCATCTCACTATGCGTCAAGACTTGACTGCGTTTGAAAAAAATAAAAAGAATTGATAAAAGTATATATTGGGTATGATCGTTTCGCATGTTTGATTAAGCCTAAATTTAGTGAAATGGTTGAATTTGACATACCATTCGAGATTTTATAAAATGCTTATTGATTGAGTTTATCAATTGATTATTTTTTATTCACCTAATTGTTTGATGTATGCTTGACTAGGAAAGAGGTTTTGATTTTGAAAGGGATTGACGAATTATTTTTAGTGGATATCATGCTTGAGGACAAGCATCGACTAAGTAGGGGAAATTTGATAGCAAGATAAATTCGTATTTTTAATATATTTATTTTTGGCTAATTATCGGATAAAATGCTATTAAATTTGGATTTTTCTTATTAGGAATGAAGTTGTTGTGCTGAATTCAAACTCTTACAAAAAGAGGCTAAATTGGAAAAAAAGCAAATAAGAGGGCTTGATTGAAATATTGAAGATACAAACATGACTGGATAAAGATTGAAGGGTTGAAGATTTTTTTCAAAAGTGGCTAGATAAAGATTTAAGGATTTTTTATATTATTACAACTCTGTAATTAGTTTAAATTTAATCTCTAGTTTAAATTTAATTTTAAATTTTGAATTATTTAGTGATAATATTTTGGATTATTTAGTGATAATATTTAGGAAAAATTTAGCTAAATTTTAGCACTAAAAGTGTGTATAAATACCTAATGGCTACAGCCAATTTGGAACGGCCCAAAAAAAATTGGGCCTAGAAGAGTTGGGCTTTGAGTCTGGGATTCAGATAGAAGAAAACCTGAATAATTAAAAAATTTTAAATATTATCGTTTAAGAGAAGATTTTGAATTAAATTACTACTAGAAAATTTTTACTATATTTATTATTACGGATATTTTAAATATTTATGAAATTTTAATTAGTATTATGAGATAAAATTATTATTTAAAAAATATTATTGTATGTATGTTTGAAAATTTTTATGAAAATTATTATTTGGTGTATTATTGGTATTTGAAATTTTATTATTAGATATGTTTATGAAATTATTATTATTATTATTTAGTATGTTTAGTCTAGTAATTAAATAAATTAC
Source organism: Gossypium arboreum (assembly GCF_025698485.1). Taxonomy (NCBI): domain Eukaryota; kingdom Viridiplantae; phylum Streptophyta; class Magnoliopsida; order Malvales; family Malvaceae; genus Gossypium; species Gossypium arboreum. The sequence continues at coordinate 21,677,556 of NC_069072.1, forward strand.
GATGGATTTATTGTGTGGGAAAAGGCTTGGGTTCGATTTAAGACTCTAGGAGGGCGTGGGAGGTGCCTGGGTTCAAGGCGCGACGTGCGCAATTTGGGTGTTTTTTTTAATATGCAGATCGCGGCTAGAATAAGGGTTAAGAGGAGTTGCGAGTGTAATTTAACACAAAGAGCGCCTTGGCGCAGTGGCAGCAGCGCGCTAGGGAGACCCAGTGGTCACGAGTTCGAATGCAAAGGATAGCGAAACGTGTTTTATTTCTTTAAGTAGCCCTGACTGAAGCGAATAAGGCTTATAAGTAAATGTGGTCATAATATAACAAAGGCGAGGTTGTGTCGCAGCGGCAAGCAGTGTGGCTGTGTGTTTTGGAGGTTGAAGGTTCGAGTGGCGTGGAAGGCAGAATTTCCCTTTTATTTTTAAGCGGACTGGAGCTTCAGCAGGTAACCTTTAAGATTAAATGTGACAGTATCTTGTTGAAAGCGAATGCACGTCACAGTGGCCAGCAACGTGCTGGGCAGCCTGGAGGTCCCAGGTTCAAGCAGCGTTACGCGCAAGAGTGTTTTTCTTTTTGCTGTACGAGCGTGGGAAGGACCGTACAGGATTGAAACTCTACCAGCAACAGGAGTCGGCTGAGCGGTGGACTGCTGCTAAGCAGCGGAGAGTTTGAATTAAATCCAAACTTTGAATTTGGTCAGGAATTAGAGAGCTAAGGAAGGAATTAAAATTGGAAAAGGACTTTATTTTATTCTAATCTTATCTTATTTCTTTTGTTTATATTCTTTTCTATTTTTTCCAAAAGCTGAACAATTCTCTCCTTTTCTACTTTCTTTCCTCGAAGCCAAATTCTTTTTAAAACAACTTTTTCTTCTCAAATATTGGTTGCCGATTACTCCTTTGGTTGAAACCATATCTCCTTTCCTTTTAATCTTTCAAAAGACCGAACCTCTAATCTTACATCTCTTCCTCTACTGATTGTCTCTTCGGTGGTGAACTTATCGTCACCTATTTTTTCTTTTAGATCGCAATAGCCATATTCTAAGATAGATCCAAAAGCCGAAAAGTCTCATATTTTAGTGATTCGGGAATTAATAACTAGTTCTATTCTCTACTCGCATTCTAAGATTGGATTCACTGTGGATCTGAGATTGGGGAAGTGTTTGAAATGCTCTTGACAAGTACATCATTGGTGGTAAGTACTCGGAATCTTATTTCCATTCTTTATTTCAGGATTTAAAGAAAAGCCAAAAATCCCTATATGCAAAGGGTGCCTGTCGACTAAACTAAAAGGGTTTAGTGGTGTTATTTGATTTGTTTGCTCTAGTGTGGATTAAAGGCTACTAATCGAGGGCTTGGATATTTGGAACGACCAGAATTAGATCTAGTCCATTTTTCCAGCAAAGGTAAGAACTTTAGTGCCTAAGGTGTTAAGGGCCAAATATGGTAAGGGTTTGATGTGTTAAGTTGTTATGGATTCATAGTTTAACGTGTTAGTAACTGATTGTAGGCAACTCGTGTGTGGAACTCGTCAACATTTCGTCAAAAAACAGGTGTGTAAACGACACCCACTCATAGACTAGATCTAAAAAAGAAAAGCGAAAAAGTGAAAAGCCAAGCATTTGTGAACTTCTTGACGTCTGGCCTTCGTGAGTGGTTTGGTTGTTAATTTTGGTAATCCCAAGCAGTATGATTGCAGAGTGCGCAATTTCGTGCACTTCGGTATATTTGGGCTTAATGGGTCAAAAATGAGTTAGTGGGCCAACGGGCCCAATTCGGTAAAAACGCTCGGTAAGTGCTTCTGTTAATGTGTTAATGGTTAGAATATGTATGTAAACTCTAGAATAGTAAATTTTATTAAACTACCCTTAAGTATGAAAATTACCATTTTACCCCTAGGTGCAAAATGACCGTTTTATCCCTAGGGTTAATTTTGACTGAAATGCATGATATTACGATTACATTTTGTTGTATGCCATGACATGTATATCATTGCATGGGATCCGGGTTATGTTATAGAGGACGAACCTGTTACGGTGGTCGTGCCACATATTACGATATAAGCGACTTTTTGCGGATTATAGTTAGTCATGGCGGTGCTAACACTTGTAAGTGTAGGGATGGCGTGGGTGATTTATTTCCCACAGGAAGTGTAGGGATGGACGGAGGCAAGTGCAGGGTTGGATGGGGTTATCATGCATTAATCATATGAGACTGTTTGTTATGGGCCAACTGTAATGAAGCGGGCCCAACTGTGTTAATATGGGCAAGGCCCAATATATCTCGACTTGTAATAGGGCTACGGCCTAGATTAATACTGATATGGGCTAGGCCTAATATACTCTGATACTGTAAGGGGCTATGGCCCAGATTAATATTGATATGGGCTAAGGCCCAGTTAACATTGATTTCTGAATAGGGCTTAGGCCCGATAAAGCAGGCGATTTTGGCTCTGGTTGGGATACTTTACACACTGAGTTTTCCAAACTCACCCCATTTCTCTTCCATCCTTGCAGGTGAGCCCTAGTTGGTGGACTTGGAGCTGGGCGGGATTCAGAGTGGCCACGAAAATTAAGTTTCTATTTTCTTTAAAATAAGTTTCGCATTTATTATTTTAATTATTTTTATTCTGGTTTAAGTTGTAATAAGGCCGCTCTTTTTATTATTTTTAATATTTTGGGTTATTAAATTGGTTAGCTCTAGGGCGCGTTTTATAAAATTACTTATTTTCAAAATATCACGATTTCCGTGCAAAGCTTCCGCAACGTAAATGTTTTCAAAGGAAATAATTATTTTAAATGGACTTACGCTTAATTTGTTGTTTGTGGACAAGTAATATGCTTTAAGTGTGGCAATGGATGTGTGCATGTCTAGGATTGGATCCATGAAGAGCTTGGTACTTAAGTAGTCCAATAGACTCACCTCTTTTTTTCTGGCTTCCTACTTAGTGCACAGCTTCCATTCACTTTAATCTATAACGAAAATATTCTTTTCAAAGATTTTTAATTAAAACATGAGCTTTACAATAACGCTACAATGAGTTTTACATCAAGAAGGGTTTTCAATGAAAATATGGTTTTCGAAAAAACACTTCAATGTGACACGCCGAATTCGGCCGTAACGTCTGGGCCGAGTCTGGGGTGTTACACAATTGAACACACACTTTACTTTTGGCATTTAATAAATTCTATCTTTTTTTTCCGCTCATACGTCTTAGCATTCAATTTTGCTATTTCATTCTCTTCTTTTTTTTCTTTTGATTTCTACCTTTTGGTTTAATTGCCATCCAAAGCCTTTCCTCTTTCTACTTTACACAATTTCATTTTAACCATTTATTTTCAAGCATGATTCTTTCCATGATTAACTAAACTCTTTTTAGCCTTAGCCAGGTTATCGCTTCAACAAAGTAATCGTGAGATATGAACCCACACTAAATACGTTGCAATTTAGTATTTGTTATCTCTCCAGTATATGGGATATTACAAATTCATCCCTCAAAGTTGATTCGATTTTAATTCAAAAAGCGTGCGTTGGGTTGGAATCGTTTGGCGTACAGTTGGAAAGTTGAGTCGGCGGTGCTGTATTCAAAATCCCGTGAACAAATTGGCGTATTCCATTGGAAAAGCTAGTTGGATTCCATCAAGGGAGATAGTGATCGGATTTAAACGACCCATACGGTTGAGGCCGTTAATTCAGATTGGGCTTTTCAGATCGCAAGACTATGGAAGTCTTAAATTACGGGTACGTGCCACGTGGTTGGAAATTTGACAAGGGTCGATTTGCAGGTGATACCAAGATTGACTATGAGAGGAAGAGTTGGCAATTTGAGAGATCCTCAATTGCTATAACCAGCTAATCGATTGGAAGGGAAAATCTATTTCAAGGATCGATTCAAGATTGAAGTACACAGAGGCTAAGGCTAAGCTTAAAAATATTTTATTTACAATCGAATAAGTAATTCAAGTTTCAAATTCAAGTCGAGTTGAATTTTACAATTTGAATAACTTGAATAATTCGAATAACAGATTGGTGTAAATACTCTTTTGATCCATGTCAATTTTGAAAATGAGAAAATTGGTCACTCTCTCAACAAAATTACAAAAAAAAAAATCAAAATAATTTTCAAAATTCAAAATATTTATAAAAATTCCAAAATTTATATTTTTAAAATTATAAAATTTAAAAAAAATCTAAAGAATATATAAAGAAAGTTAAATTTTTAAAAATTCTAAAATAATAATTTTAGATATCTAAATAAGTTAATTAATGATTCAAGTTTATCATTCTAATAACTTTTTTTTACTATTTTACTTTGAAAAAGTTTTCAAATATATATAGTTTCAAATTTAGGTGTTCTAACATGGAATTAATTATGTTGTAACAAGATTTAATTTGACATGTTTATTTTTTAATTTAACTCGAACAATTTCACTCGATTCGACTCAACTCGAATTGCATTTCACTCAATTCGATTAAAAAAAATTCAAATCAAGTTAGGATGATAAAATAGGACTTGTCAACTCAATTAACTCGAAAATGTTTCACTCAATTCGACTGAACACTCACTCTACCATAGCCAGGGTTTTTATGCAAGTCTCTGGTTTTCATTGTTTTGTGTGTATCTATGGATATTGATAAGAGGCTTTATTGTTTTTATTGGGGGTTGAATTTGTCTAAGAAGAGAGTAAAGTTGAAAAGTTAGTTGGCTTTCTTGAGTGTTGTTGGGAGCCAATGATAATGCACTTCACGTTTGTTTCATAAAATATAGTTTATGAAAAATAATTTTTAAAAAATAAATTTATTTTTGGATAAGATTATATATTTTTGATGTTTGGATGATTTTTCAGTAAATATTTTACACACTCTTTCAAGGGTGGCTACTTCTAAGCAAACCTTTTGGTTGTTTGTGCATCCCTACCTTCTTTATTACCGAGCAGTCATTTCGGGGCCTTAGCTGGTGATCCGAGTTGTTTCCCTCTCGACGATGAAGCTTATCCCCAATCATATCACTGGTTGACCTCAACCCCTGTTATTTTGAGGACATATCTAGTATTTAGAGTTTGCCTCGATTTGGTACCGCTCTCACGGCCCACACTAAAACAGTACTTTACCCTAGATGTCCAGTCAATTGTTGCACTTCAACGCATTTCAGGAATAACCAGCTAACTCTGGGTTCATATGGCATTTCACCCCTAACCACAACTCATCTGTTGATTCTTCAACATCAGTCAGTTTGAACCTCCACTTAGTTTCACTCAAGCTTCATCCTGATTATGGATAGATCACCCAGGTTCGAGTCCATAAGCAGTAACAATTGCCCTATGAAGACTTGCTTTCACTATGGCTTTGGTGGGTTCCCTTAACCAAGCCATTGCCTATGAGTCGTCAGCTCATTCTTCAAAAGGCACGAGGTCAGAGCCTTGGGCTCCTCCCAATACTTGGGAGCTTACGGTTTCATGTTCTATTTCACTCCCTGATAAGGGTTCTTTTCACCCTTCCCTCACAATACTCCTTCATTATCAATTACCCAGGAGTATTTAGCCTTGCAAGGTGGTCCTTACTGATTGACACGGGATTCTGCATTGTCATAATGTTGCATACATAAGAGTACGGGGGCCTAGTAAGCAAAGCTAGACACGGAGGGCCTTAATTAACGTAGAGTCACCACTAGCCAATTATGGCTAGGTTAGTTAGCCACCTATCGTCTAAAAGTCTAGAATTAATACTACGAAAAAATTATAAAAGTCTAGACTCGATCTCATCACCAAATTTCGAGTTCAGCAGTACGATTACGTGTGGGGAAGGTAATAGTACCCCGACAATGCCTATCCAGAGATAGTCCTACGGGGTCTTAGGAGCTAGGTTTTTTTTATTTAAGCATATTAATGTCTTAATCTAGGCTAAAATCTTATGGAAATCTTAAATAAAAATTCTAAAGAAAATACCTCTGGTTTACTTGTAACTCGATTAAAATGTGTTTACAAAATTTATCTAATTTGAGACTTAAATTATAGATTTTTACTTTTAATGGGAACCTTAAATGATACCTAAATAATTCTAGTAAAATACCTTCAATTCCTAAAATTAATTCTATTTTAGAATTCTAAAAAAACCTAGAAATTACCAATGAATTAAGAGAAATATTAAAATTCATCTACAACTTATTCGATCTATTATTATTATTTAAAATATTTAATTAATAACGTTGAACCTATCAAGATCTTACAAAAGTATTCTATGTTGGGTTTATGATTTATCTTACTTTAAAATTCTTGATCTAAGGTTTAAATTCATCAAAATCCTAAAATAATATATCTTAAATAAGATTTATTAGCTTTCTTAAAAGTTTCTAAAATAAAATACTTAGAAAGACATACTCATGATTTACAATTCACCTACAAAAATATTTAGTTTTAATCTTGAACAAAGTCCTAAAGAATATTTACATATTAGTTTAAGATTCTACATATTATTTAAAATTAGTTTAAAACCTAAAAATATCCTACATATTATTTATAATTTTCTAGGGTAAATGGTAGATAAGATCTTAAAGACTAACCTAAATTCAAATGTAAAAACCTTATGGTTTCATTAAAATGTAACGCCTACTTAACTAGCTTCATGTCAACATTTATAGGATGAAAACATGACCTAAAGTTCCCTATTTTAAAGCGAATAGTAATAAAATAGGAAAATTAATTAAATTGGCTAAAGTTAACGAAAAGTTAACACTCTTTCAAAAGGGCAATAATAAAAGAGAACTTAAATAAATGAAATAAATAAGACCTTAACATTATGATGATAATAATAATACATCTTATTCATAATACAATAAAAGAATCAAAGTAACATAAACAAATAATATTAAAATGTATGTAAGGGAATGTGTAAAAAAACATAAATATAAATAGACATGAAAATAAATAAAGATGAAATAATAATAAATAAAAATTATACAAGTGTGAATAAATATAAAACATTAAAATAAAGTGCATAATTGACATTAAATATATAAGGTATAAATGCAAATGAAATGGAAGATATAAGTGTAAATAATTTATTAAAGATGGAAACAAAATAATATAGTTTGATTTTGGGACTAAAAGATAAAAAAATGTGAAAGATAGAGGAATGATATGGTAATTAATTTGCTTTTAATTTTGAAATTTCAAATTAAATCGAAGGTTTGAATAAAAAAAAGGGTTACGGATGTAAATAGGCCGGAGAGTGAGGGTGGCGTTGTAAAAAATGGGGTATTTTTTTGTAAATTTAAAAAATAAGGGGATGATAATAAATTGTCTATTTTGGCACCTATAAATAGGAGAAATCTATTCATTCTTTTATTTTAACCTCATCTTTTTTTCAAAAAAAAAAAATTCTTCATCCTTTTATGTTGGCCATGGCTCCATCACCAGAGAGTCCAATGGCTCTTCGGCTTTCGGTGGTGGAGCTGTCGCATACGGTGGTCGGATTTTTTTTTTTTGTAAAATCAAAGTTTTCTTTTAAAAATCACTACTTTTCTTAAAAATTAAAATTTTATTTGAAATAGTTGAAAAAGATCAAAACTTTGTTTTAAAATTTTAAACTTTTCCTTTAAAATGACTAAAAATATTTTTATTTTTAAAAATCTAAACTCTCTTTTCTAAAAAATTATTATTTTCTTAAAAATCAAAACTTTATTTGAAATAGTTGAAAAGATCAAAGTTTTGTTTTAAAAATTTAAACTTTTCCTTTAAAATGACTAAAAAATATATTTTTATTTTTAAAATCTAAACTTTCTCTTTTTTAAAAAAAATCAAAACTTTTACCAAGATCAAGCTTTTTTTTAAAAAAAAATTATTTTAGAAAGGGAAAAGGAAAAAATGGGATTTTTTGGGCTCCTAAGGGTAAAGGACTGACGGTCCAGTGACTTCTCTTTCATCAGAGCCCAAAACCCAATTACTCATGACATGTCTATGGCAAAAAGAAAAGAAAAAGAAATAGCATGCTTCTTCTTCTTGTTTTTACCTTTAAAAAAAATAGAATATAAAAAGCGTCCTCCTTTTTTTCTCTTTCATTTCATGTATATATACTATTTTTCAATGTTTGTTTATTTGTAATTTTTGTGTTATGTTTCCATTGATTTGTTGATTAATGGTTTGGTATTATTTTGGATGTTTGTGATGTGTGGCAAAAGGGAGGCTAGTGTTTATGAAACCCTAACTGACCATTGTAACAGCTTGGGTCTTGGGCTCTAAAAAAAAGTTAATATTATTTAATAATAGTAGTAGTAGTAATGATAATAATAATAATAATTTGGGCCATTGACAGAAGAAGAAAAAAAAAAAAAGGCCTCCATTTGACTAAAATCGGGTGTGCTTCGAACGAGCCCAATAGAGAAAAAATATTTAAAGGGAACAAATGGGCTTCTAATTGGGCTCGAAAAAAATTGGATATCTACACACGTGCGCCATGCTACTCGAGTTAGAGCGTAAGCTAGTGATGCTTTCGACTACTGGACTATTGCTATTTAGGGTTTGACATTTCATCGTTTTTCCTAGCAGCACGATATTTTTATTGCTCTCCCACAACCGCATTTTCACGGTTTAGGCTGCTCCTGTTTCACTCGTCGCTACTATAGGAATCGTTTTTGATTTCTTTTCCTATATTTACTAAGATATTTCAACTCGCCAAGTTGTCTCTTATTTGCCCATGGATTCAGCAGCAATTCGAAAGGTTGACCTATTTAGGAATCTCTAGTTCTACGCCTATTTTCAACTTCCCGTAGCATTTTGTTGCTTACTGTGCCCTTCCTCGTCTCTGGGTGCTTAGGTATCCACTTGTAAGCCTTTCCTTGTTTGAACATCACCCTAACTTTACTTTACTTTAAGGCTATGTCGTCCTAAGGTGTTGCTAAATGAAATGGAAAGATCTTATCAATGTCCATAAATGATAAATCTTAGATCGAAGTACCTGTCGAATCAGAAAATTTGGATACTATCGTATAGTTTTGTTTCGGCTAAGTTCACGACTTGGAGATAAGTGGACTCGAACCGCTGATATCCGCCACAGGGTAAACCATCACCTCTCAGGTCTTTAACAGATTCTACCATAGATGCCATCGTATTGTGCTCTCCAAAGAGCAACTCTTCTCAAAATCTCAAAAGGTGCTAAGTTAGAATCCCATTATAACTAAGGATTCTTGTGGTTCTAGAGGATCCTACTATAGGAGAACCAAGAACGACAGAGAGTTTTCCCCCTCCAACCCTTTGGTCTTAATAATACTAGTTTTAAAAATAAGTGATTGTCCTTCTCAAACCCTTACTGCCCAACCTAAGAGCGGGCAACTAATGCATTCAACTTATAAATAGGGTTCTATGGTCAGTCCGCAACCCTTAGATACCGAAAGTGTCCTTCGAGTGATCTCGTAGTTCTTACGAGGTGGAGACGATGGGGTTGGTCCATGGATTTTCCTTCCTTTTGTCGCATTTCGCTCAAAGGGTTGAAGGGAGATAGTACATCAAGTTGTTCGCAAGGGCCAACTTGATCCTCTTCCATAGGGATCCCAAATGGGGGAACCTAGAAGAGCCACCGACTCCAGCTATCATCTATGTATAGTCCATACTTGATCTAACCAACTACCCATCCTACCTCTTCTACGTTCTTGACGGCCCATCTTTGTCTCAATAGAGTCCTTCAGTGGCATATTTCAGTTCTCTTCCCCATTACTTAGAAAAAGTGAGCCATCAGTTCAGGTACAAGATACTATCATTACCACCTAGACAATTGGACACTTAACCCGTAATCGCAACAACCTAACTGCAGAAGCAGAGTTCTATGAACTAAGCTATATCCCCCGAGCCAAGTGGAGCATGCATAAAGGAGTCAGATGTTTCATCTATTCTTTTTCTTAAATAGTTGGGTCATCCTGGACCTGAACCAAAAACCTCACCCATGAAGTAAATCACCACACCTACAGTCCACCCAATTGGGATAGAATCAATAAATTCCTTTTCGAGAGAGATTCATCCTTCCTAAACACAGCATACAACTCTCCGTTGTACTATGCTCTCCAAGTGTGCTTGTTCCTCCCTTCTTCCTTACCATGAAAAGTATTTATGAAATAAGAAATAACTCCAATAGGAAGAAAGGAAAAAAAAAAAAAGGTGTTAAGATACCCTCTTGGCCCAACCCTAAACACTCTAAGATCATTTTTTCAAACCTGCTCCCATTTTGAGTCAAGAGATAGATAAATAGGCACATGCCATTGCATTGATCGGGGGGGGGGAGGAGGGGTTGTAGTGACTGAGTGGGTTGAAGACCAAGAAGTGAATTATTTATCAGCCAAGCATTCTTCTTACGGCTAGATCAAATCTCCTGGTCCTTGCGAAAAGGAAAAAGAATTTCATGTTCTTCCTTTCGAGAAAGGAAGATTAGGAAAATCCTATTGATTGCAGCTTTCTCTAGACCTTAGGAAAAAACATGAAAAAAAAAAAGACTCGAATGGTACGATATGAGAGATTTTTAAGAAAATTTAAATTTGTAATTTGAAGATCCAAGAATACTACATATTTAAAAAAAATTAACGTGATTTTATTTATAGGTTAGTATTTAGTATGCTAATAATGTATGTTTTATTTCACAGCCGAATTTAAAAAATTGACATGTGCACTATATTCTTATAAGACACTTATCAATCCCTTAATCCTATTTGTGAGTCAAAAAACTCTAATAGCAATGTAATAAATATTTTCCCTTTATTTATTTAAATATGATGAATTTAATCAAAATTTCCTCCTCTTTATCTGGTCTAATCTATCTCTTTTCTTCTCAATAACCCAGTCACGTTTATCATCCTCGGCACTTTGGGCATTTTCCCCCTCCGCCACTACTCAATAAAAACTTCTCTTGGAAAGCGTTAGAACCACGTGCCTTTGTGATTCCAAAGCCAAACACAGCTTGATCAACTCTAAAATTTCATTTGTTTTATTAAACTAAATAAAATGATTTTATAGATAGCTCGGCATTAATTTGCAAGTTCGTTTATACTCAGTTAATAAATTATTTAAAACTCTTAAAAACCATTTATTGCTCATATTTGTTTGTTTAATTGTTCAGTTGGATCAAGTTGATTTAACCAGAAGAAAGCAATACAAAAACACAGTTTTAAATAAACATTGGTTCAGCACCAGCATTAAACACCTATACCCAAGAAATTTGGTAAGGATAACCTCGTCAGTTGTCCAATACTTCTGTAAAATTGGCGCTCGTGAGAACAATACGATCAAAAGCAAGGCCACGAGAAAGGCTACTCTTTCATACTTCCATCAATCATTGAACAATTAAGCCTCTGCTTCACTTCCACTTGGCAGCCCATGGGTTTTTGTTTTCAGCCATAATTCTAAGATTCAAGCATTACTTAATTGTATAAAATTATTTCAAAAATGCTCCCTTTTCATTTTCCACATCAATCTCATAACTTATTTGCAATTCAAATAAATAAATAAAAGATTTTATATTAGATTCAACGTCTATATTTGAAACGTATAAACAAAAAAGGTTCCATGTTCACCGTATCCGATCAATTTATTTTTAGATTCACCTTATCCAATAAATTTAAAAAATTTGTCAAATAATTTACACAGGAAATCGAAACCCTAACATGTTCTACTTTTTTCTTTTTCTTTTTTATCTTCCATGTTTTAACCTTACTTTTACCATGTGACCTAAAGTATGTCTTAAATAATTTCTCAAATAAAACTCTCGAATGAAATAATAACTCTAGGCTAGGCCAAGCTTTAAAACTTCGATATTTTAAATCAAGTTTGGCCTTGAGGCAGGTTCGGATTGTAGGCCTCAGGTCGCCCAGCCGATACTAATAGGATAATCACCTAACTCTCTAATGATCATAGCTTCACTTAGCATTGATGAGAACCGTCTAAAACGACAACTTTAAATTCCCATCCAATCCACATACAAAACTTCAAAATAAAATAAAATTATTTCAAAGAATTACCAGAGGTATCTGCCGTCTAATTCACATTTTCCGTCATATCCGTGTCTTCAGCCATTATTATCTCCATATCCCTGATATCTCGCTTCAAAACGTTGCCAAGCCTTGCAATGGCCTCTGTTTGCTGTTGTAATACCTATTCCCCCGAAAAGATCATTCATATTCAAGTCATAAATCAGGAATTGATTTAAAGCATGGCAACAAGCAAATATCTTGGACATAAAACCGCAGAGCCCGTAAAAGTAGTTGAAGATGCATTGTTGTTGTTGGCGAAATCTAATTATCATTGCAAAAGAAAATATTGATGGAAATGACAGGTGACTATTCTTTAAAATAATATGTCGTGAATGCACTTGTAGTAGCCTTTTTTTCCCCAAGATGTAAAGTACAGAAAAGCTTAAATTGTTCGGTCATACCTCCTGCATATCGGCAAGACTCTGCTCATGTATTTTAGTTGATCCTGGAAGATAAAGAGAACCTCCAGCACCAATAGCATTTGCTTGAACACGAGATATGGTTAGGAGGTTTTGAACCCTCCTAGAAAGTTCAGCTCCAGATCCTTTCAACTGTTATTGCATCTGCTTTGTCAGTACAATATCTTGATGATAGTATAGGAAATGCAAAAGTAGTGGATCAGAAGATAGGAAGACTAGCCTGTCTAGTTATTGCAGCCAACTTCTCAGCCAATTCAACTTCCCCTTTCATTAAAGGCACACGGCAACCCTTACCTTCTAATGCTTCCAGTATTCTCATCATCTTTATGGCCACCATGGGACAATAAAATTCAGCATAAGAACACCAAAGATGCATAAATTATTGAAGAAACCATAAAAAATCCCACTATATATAACATTTTACTCTGTATTCAGCCTGGCCACACTCCTAAGACAATTGTAATTACTAGTGTTTAATCAAGCAGATTCCCTTTTCCTTTTTCCTCACTATTTATTTAGACTAATTTTGGGAGTAGGGGGAGGGCATAGCATCAAGGAAAAATGAAGAATCCACTTCAGCTCAACAAAATTCAGTTTCTGATCAACTCCTAGGTTCAGGTCAATCATTTCTAGTAGATTCTAAAAAAACCAATCAAAATTTGTCTAACCTTTAAGAGGCGTCTTTGGAGGCTTTGCTCCTTTTGTCTCATTCTCTGGATCCATGGAAGAGTTTCAGCTTGAAAATGCCTTTGAAGCTGCCAAAAGAAATAGAATGTTAAAAAAAACACTCCGAACAGTAATCCATGGAAACTAACAGATAATACAATACCATTTTCACATTGCTCTGGGTCATTCGCAACCTCTCAGCATCTGAAGCAATGACTTCGTCTTGTAGCTGCCAAAAATCAGCAAACAAAAAGTCAAACAGTTCAACCAAATTAGAACTCAAAAATAAAAAAGCATAATCACTGGAAAGACCAAGTCTTATTGTACACTTACATACCCATAGATCTTCAGAAGTGCAAAATTTTTGTGTACATTTGACCACATTCATCGCCGTTCCTTCCAATAAATTGCAACAAAACTAACAACATACTAACTACACTATCCTGCCAGATTAATAAAAGCTCTCCTATTTCAATTGCCTTGCATAAAAATCTTCTTTATTTTATCCTTATCAAGAATTTTTCAAGGTTTCATGCCATTTCTAACAGCCAGAGGTACTGAAAAACAAATTTCCATCATTTTGAAAACAGAAACACAAAATGGCACATGAGATTCTTCCCTTTAATCAATTAGATCAGGATAAGACCAAGTCCTTATAAAATAGGCGTCATTTACTTACCAATATCAAAATCTTATAAATACCCATAGAATGGTTATGAAGATTTTCCAGACAATAAAAAAAAGAAACAAGGAAGAAAACTCTGTCTTCACACCTCAAATATAAATAATAATTACCTTCAACCGCTGTGAAAGATCCTTAAAACCCTGAACAAGCTGAGGCCAGAGTCTTTCCCGATCAGAACTCTCCATACCCTCCAGTTTTGCCATAGCTTCTGCCCACATTATCTACAAAGGTAAACTATCATTCAACCTTAGTAAAAGTAGAATTCCATGAACTAAATGAAAAGGAAGAGAGTAGTAGTAAGAAATTACAAAAGTAAATGCTGGCAAACTTACATCTGAAACACCAGCTGGCTTTCCCCTGAACTGTGGTTCAATTACACTGAACAACAAATGCTGCATAAAAAATTAACTTAAATATCAAAACACGCAAAGCATCTAAAACCTGATTTCGGGTCTTTTTCATCAGTTGCATGGATCGAATAAGAAAATCATCAAAATAGATTATTGCAGATATTGCATTTCTCGTAATTAGATAACATGAAACAGAAACAATGTAGCTTCAAGATAACATATCTACAATTGTTCTTCCTCTTGATTTGAATAAAAAAGCAATTAATAGTAGAATTAAGCATTGGGAGAAAACAGACCTTGAAAGCATACTTAGGGTTCCCAGCCTCCTCTTTGTAAGCATCCACAATCGCCTAACAATCGAACAGAAAAAAACGAGAATCAAATAAGTGCGACCTAGGGTTAGGGTTTAACACTTTTAAAGAAGAGAATTACTTGAATGTCACGATCGGCAAGAGAGAAGGGGACAGGGGCCACGGGAGCCATTTGAGTTGTCAATTGAGCATTGGGGAAAGGAGGGGCGGATAACGAAGTCTGGAATCCGAAACCACTAGAGGGTGCCGCGATGGATGGCTGTGGTTGCTGAAACAATGAAGTCTGTTGCTGTTGCGTTTGAGAAGAGAATGGGGTGGAGAAAAGAGAGGAGCCGCCAAAGCCCGTAGCGAAAGACGGCGTTGAGGGAGTTCCAAAAGCCGGTGTCGAGGACGGAGTTCCAAATGCCGGTGTCGAAGACGGAGCCCCAAACGCAGGTGTCGAAGACGGAGTGCCAAACGCCGGTGTCGAAGATGGAGTGCCAAACGCCGGTGTCGAAGACGGAGTGCCAAATGCCGGTGTGGAAGAAGTAGCCCCAAAAGCCGGAGTTGAAGAAGGAGTTCCAAAGGCCGGGGTGGAAGAAGGAGTGCCAAAGGCAGGGGTGGAAGAAGGAGTGCCGAAGGCAGAAGTGGAAGCTTGAGCTCCGAACATCGTTGGATTGACTTTGATTGTGGAAAGCTCAAAATTAGTATTTTAGGGTGAAGGCGCCATACAAGAGTGAGGCTCCCACTCAATTTGCTTCACCTTTCCCCTTTTGAGTATTTTCAAAAAGGAAAAATTGGTCAAATTACAATGTTTAGAACATAGAACGCTTAGGTGCGTTTGGATTAAGCTTTAATTAGTATAATAGTAATTCTACAAAAACATTTCTAAAAAGTTAATAGGTGTTTAAGGATGATCAAGACCAAGTTCGAGTCTTCACGGATCAACAACTTAAAACAAGGAAAGTACCCTTGTTTGACCTAGTTGTGTTGATACATTTGACTAATATTATTCATTTTTTGCTACTGACTTACTTGTTCTGATATTTCTAACCAGTTATACTGGAACAAGTTTGTTAAGACACAAAAAGTCCCTAAAACACACCTAGTTTGACTCAAAACATTACTATTTCACTTCCAAACATTATGGGACGCTAAAAACATGTTCTAAACATCATTTAAGCATATTTAAACACATTCAAACATATAGCTATTAACTTGATCACAACATTATCAATTTCAAACATCAAATTCATAAATTTAGCATATAACACCCCTTACCTGAGCTCATACCTAAACTTGAGCATGAAATGCTACATTTCAGGATAAATACTTTATTCAAGAACAAAATTTATTATTCAAGTTCTTCTCATTTTTAGACCTTTTTAAAAATCATTTAAGGTTTTATAAACCATTTCTAGGCTTTCTCTAAAGTTTGATTGCACTCGGGGTTCATACAGGACTCTTTCAGATAAAAAAGAACAAGTAGAGGAAAATAAGGCCAGTGTCATGACATCATGGGGCCGGTGTTGCAACACTAGGTTCTCTGATTGTTCATGTTGCGACATCTTGTAGCCAATGTTGCGACCTTAGGTCCTCTTTTTCTAAATAAGTAAAAACTTTTTTATTTTAGTGTTAAGATCAAACAACATAATCCCACACATGTACCAATTAATTTAAATCTAGATAATACTTTAATTTATCAACTAATACTTCATTAATTCATCGTATAACAATTATTCACTTAATGTCTCAACAATTTCATTTTTAAACTTCTCTTATGTAATAGCAATTTCATCACTTACCACAACTTTTTAGCATTACAATTATTCTATTATTTTCCTCCTCTTACTCTCCATTCCACATCCTATATCTTTGGCTTTTAGTATATCATGCCTATATATAATATTAATTATTCTTTCACCAATTACAATACATGTATACTCTTAATAAGATTGTCTACTTGAGTAGCAATCACTAAATTATTTTTATTTTGGCCTATAGAAATCAAAATTAATATCCGTTTATTGTTTTTGAAACTAGACTCAATGAAATTTTTACCATAAAAATTTTAAAATTTAGTTCGAAGTAGATTAATGCTAGTTTTTCTTCAACTATTCCTTTGTTTTGCTGCTAGGCAGCTCTGACCCTTCTCCATTAAATATTATTTATCTTTCTGTATAGAATTTGTATAACATTTTCGTTTTTTCTCTTGAAATTAGACTCATTAGTATTTTTATTTCATCTCATAATTTTTTTTTTACAATTTTTAATGATTTTTCCAAGTTAGAACAGGGGATCTAGAAATTCATCTGACCTTGTCTAACTAAAATGCATATATCTCATTCAATACAATCTCAATGCTTGAATTGTTTCTTTTGTACAAAACTAGATTCATTAATATTTAATTTCATACTTGGTTCATCATTTAACTATCTTCTACAATTTTTGGTGAATTTTCAAAGTTGAACTATTGTTGCTATCCAAAATCGTTACAGTGAAAATTTTACTTATTATCAGTCAGATCACTCATACCAACATTTAACACTTACTTTACTTATCAACTATTAAATTGTTATACAATTTCACTTGATTATGTATAACATCAAACTTTAGATTAGTATTCAATTTAGTCTTTAAAGATCACGTATCATTAACGTATAGTTTTATCATAACTTCTCATAACACAAATTATATTATTATTTATGTAGCACCCCAAACCCGGCCCAGACGTTATGGCCGGATCCGACATGCCACATCGAAGCGTTCAAAATATTTTCTATTGTTGATCCGAAAAACTTACTTAGTGTTTTAAAGATAACTTCATTATAGGTTAAAGTGAATGGAAGTCATGCACCGGTAGGAAACCGAAAAGAGGTGGTGAGTCCATCGGATTGCTTAAGTACCAAGCTCCTTCGGATCCAATCCTAGACATGCATACCGCCATTGCCACACCTTAACGTCATGGATATTTCTAGGAAACCGATTTTAATTAAGTTATTTTTAGGAAAAGTGATTAATTTTGGAAAATACTTTCATTGCGGAAGCTTTGCTTGTTTTCGTGTTATTTTGAAAACAATTACTGTTTTTGAAAATGTGCACTAAAGCTATCCAATTTCAACAGTTAAATATAAATATTACCTATCTTAATAAAACATATAAAACCATCAAAATAAATAAGCGGCCTTATTACATTTAAAAGCCCAAAACCTCAAACGTAATTAAAAGATGTCTAGTTCACGGAAGAAAATCAAACTTTCGAGCGGGTGGCCACTCGAATTCCCACACGACTCCAAGCCCACTATGGTTGGGGATTTCTGCGTGGATGAAAATAAAAGGGTGAGTTTGGGGAAACTCGGTGTGTAAGGAAAACCCATTCAAAGCCCAAGTCGGCTCAAGCCTATTGGGCCTAAGCCCATTCGGTAATAGTGGTGCTGGGCGAGCCCTTTTCAGATTACAATAAAGCGGGCCTTAGCCCTTATTCAGATAACAGTATGGCCCATAGGCCCATTTCAAAATACATGCAACATCAATAAACATATGCAAGCCCATTTGGGGAGACTACTCAACCCACCAACCACTACACTCCACCCGTACCAGCCATACACTCCATGTGGGATAGCTCAACCCACCCAAATTAACACTCCACGATTTGCGACATTGATTGCTCGTTAACGATAAATTGAGGCAAAGCCTCCAAGACGTGGACAAGCCACTTTCAAGACTTCCTCCGTCAATATCCCAATCTCATGCATCAGATAATAACAACATGGCATGCAGTAAATAACAACAGTCAAACATACATTTAATTCAATTTAAACTAGGGGTATTTCGGTAATTTATCTCCTAGGGGTAAAACTGTAAATTTTCCACTTTTAAAGGTATTTCAGTAATTTATCTATTTTAGGGTTTTTCATGCATATTCCTACTTTTCACGTACTAACAGAATCACGTCGAGGGTTCTTCGAATTGGGCCGTTGGCCCATCATTCTAATTTTGGCCCATTAAGCCCAAAAATATCGAGGGTATGTAAATCATGCACTTTGCAGTCCAAATTTTGCAGCTTACCAAAAACATTAATCGATTTACCTCACGAGCATTCGCACACTCGCAAATCTACAAAATACCGATTTTTGGCATTTCGCCTTTTCGACTTTTACCGATCCAGACTAAGAAAGAGGGTGTTAGTTACACACCTGTTTGCGACGATATGCTAACGAGATCCACACACGAACTGCCTACAATTGGATTACTAACACGTTAATCTAACTATTCAAATACGAACTACGTATTAACCCCTTACAATATTCGGCCAACCACACCTACAGATCATAGTAAGCTTATAAGAAATCAATAAGCAACTCATTAACAAATTTTTGTCAATGTTTACCACATAATCATAATTTCACTGCAAGCTGTCTTCTTGAGCAACAATCACTAAATTATTTATAACTGGAGCTACGAAACTCCAAATCAAGTGCCGTTAATTTTACCTGAAAATAGACTCATATATCTTCTATCCATAAAAGTTTCAGAATTTTTGGTTTGGCCAATCAATACCAGATTTTTCTCAAAGTTTCCCATGTTTCACTGTTTGACTAATCTGACCACCCTTCATTACGAATCAAATTTCTCATTGTACAGAATTCAAAATATGTTCTTGTTTATTTCATTAGAAACTAGACTCAATAAGCTTTAATTACATAGTTTATTCAGCTTCTAATTCTTCTCCCACAATTTATGGTGATTTTCCAAAGCCACGTTACTGCTGCTGTCCCAAGCAGATTTATTACCAAATCACTCTTTCACACATACCTTGCATGCATATTATTTAAACATGTATATCACCAATCAATCATCACATATCTATGATTTTACTTAAGTATAATCTCCATTTCATCATTTTAAAGCACAACATGTTAGCTGATTTTTCCTTTAACATCTAAGGCACATGCATGCTCATTTGTTTGGCTCAACTTCACTATCTTCCATTTTCATCAAAAGAACATGAAACAACAACCATTTCCTTCATTTTAATTCATGACTAAATGCTCACAACATAACTAAAAATCAAAATATACTTCAAGAGTTAAGGTAGAATCAAGAAGAACTCATGAACCTCAAAATAGAAGCAAGGTACCAAGAACTTACCTTCAATTTTCCTCCTCCTAATGACCGAATACTCAAGAGCTTTCTCCTCTCCTTTCTCTTCTCTAACTTTCAGCTATGATGAACAAAGATGGACAAAACTTTGTTCTTTTCACCCCTTTTTCTTTTAATAAAACTTCATATTTCATT
This sequence comes from Gossypium arboreum, assembly GCF_025698485.1. Lineage (NCBI taxonomy): Eukaryota > Viridiplantae > Streptophyta > Magnoliopsida > Malvales > Malvaceae > Gossypium > Gossypium arboreum. The sequence goes on from NC_069072.1 coordinate 21,697,262, forward strand.
CATTTAATTCTTTAATACAAAAGACATGAAATTATTATCATGAAACATTTACCTAACCCATTATCATGAAACATTTACCTAACCCATTATCATGAAACATTTACCTAACCTATTATCAATTTGTATCAATTTGTACCATAAATTATGGATATCAAGTGCACATTTTGTCTACAACAACATGATGGCTGGCCACTTCATGTAAAATGGGAGGTTTGTCATGCAAATCCTCCTATTTTGCACTCCTATTTATTTGGTCACTTCAATTTAGCCTATAGCATTTTCAAACATTTTCACATAGGTCCTATTTCATAATTTCACTCACAAATGACAAAATTAAAGCATGAAATTTTGCCAACATTCACAGAATTCCCGAAAATTGGGGCGTTACAACTCTACCCTCCTTAAAGAAATTTCGTCCTCGAAATTTACCTAATCAAACAGTGAGGGTATTGTTGTTGCATCGTCTCTTCCGCTCCCAAACTCGAAGTTTCCTTCCTTAACTTGTTGAAAACGAGCGACCAAAGACTCATCGTTCAACTGTTTTTCCTTAATCTGATCCAACCAGTTGGCCTCACTTGCAACTCACCAACAAACTTCCATCATCATCTGAGACTCGACGAGCAAACATTGCTCTCGGATCGAATCTGACTCTACGACTTAGAGCATCGGCTACCACATTAGCCTTGCTTGGGTGATACTCAATCGAACAGTCATAATCCTTAAGCAACTCAATCCATCTCCTTTACCTAAGGTTCAGCTCATTCTGAGTCAACAAATACTTAAGACTCTTATGGTCAGTGTATATAATACACATTTCTCCGTACAAGTAATGTCTCCAAATCTTAAGTACAAATATCACTGCTGCCAACTCTAAATCATGAGTCAAATAGTTTCCCTTATGAGGCTTAAGCTATCGTGATGCATATGCAACCACCTTACCCTCTTGCATTAACACACAGCCCAAACCCACGTGTGATGCGTCCATTGTACACAGTAAAATCATTCCAGACTCATTGAATTAACACAAGTGCTTGATGAGAACTTTCTTCAACTTCTCAAAAGCTTCCTGCTGTTTCTTAGTCCATACAAACAGTACTCCTTTCCTTATGTGTTTTGTCAGAGGTGCTGCCATCACAAAAAAAAACCTTCTACAAACCTTCTGTAGTATCCTACCAGTCCTAGAAAACTCCGTATTTCTGACACTGACCTAGGCAGTTTCCACTCCAAAATCGCTTCAATTTTTCGAGGGTCTACCTTAATCCCCTCAGCAGAGACCGCATATCCTAAGAAGGTTACCTCCCTTAACTAAAGTTCAGACTTGCTGAACTTCACAAAGAGTTTCTTCTCCCTTAACACTTGCAGCACTATACGGAGATGCTCATCATGTTTCGCTTCAGTTTCAGAATATACCAGGATATCGTCAATAAAGACGACTACGAACTGATCCAAAAATGGTTGGAACACACGATTCATCAGATTCATAAATGCTGCAGGAGCGTTCGTTAGTCCAAATGGCATAACCAGAAACTCGTAATGACCATACCGAGTCCTGAATGTCGTCTTTTGGATATCTACCTCCTTGACCATTAACTGATGATATCCAGATCGAAGGTCGATCTTGGAAAATACAGAAGCTCCTCTAAGCTGGTCGAATAGATCGTCAATCCTTGGCAGTGGATACTTATTCTTAATCGTCAATTTGTTCAACTGGCGATAATTAATGCACATCCGCATCGTACCATCCTTCTTTTTCACGAATAGCACCGGTGCTCCCCATGAAGACACGCTTGGCCTATTAAAGTCCCTATCGAACAACTCTTGAATTTGAGCCTTTAACCCCACTAACTCCTTCGGTGCCATCCTATACGATGCGATGGACACGGGCGCCGTTCCAGGCAACAAGTCTATTCCAAACTCAACTTCTCGATTCGGAGGCAATCCTGGAAGCTCCTCCAGAAAAAAAAAATCTTGGAACTCCTTTACGGTCCTAACCTTATCCACTGTCAGTCACTTCTCTTCTGACTGACTTACAAATGCCAAATAGGCCTCACAACCTTTCCGAATCCACTTTTCGGCTCTTAAAGCCGACACCACATTGGACAAATAATCCCTTCGCTCACCTATCACTATAACCTCCTCATCCTTTGTGGTCTTTAACACCATTGGTTTAGCAGCACAGTCCAGAGTCGCTTTATGCTTAACAAGCCAGTCCATTCCCAAAATGAGATCAAACTCTCCGAACGGTAACTCCATCAGATCTCCAGGGAAAATCTTACCTGGAGTTTCTAAGGGTACATCTCTATACAGTTTATCTACCCTAACCGAGTGACCTAAAGGACTTAGTACAGATACCCCACTCACAATCTCCTCAGAGCAGTCCAAGTTGTCCATAATCCGTTCTGTGGCCTCCAACCAATATTCTGCCACATTCGAGGCGATACCAGACACACCCCTAAAGATCTCCGCTCCGTTGGCCTAGAGTCGTTTAGAAATCGATCCTCGAATTCCGTTGCCCGAACTTGTCCCGACAACCCTTTCCAGAACACGAAGCATTGCCTGTGACAGGGCATCATCCTCGGCACCGCGGTCATGAGACTCTACCTTTATTACCAGTGGTACCGGTGCATCCATCGCCGGTATATATCTCGAAGACAAAGATCTCGCTCGAGCACTTCCTCGGCTCCGTCCACGGCCTCTTGTACTCATATTGTATTATCTTGATTACGAATTTTTATGCATCAATTAATATTTCAGTGTTTATTACAGATGTTTTATGAATCAGACAGTAGTTCAAAGTTTGTTTTCGCAGAATCAAGTCTAGCTACGAGCCATCTCTTATCGATTTTCTTATGGTTTCAGTATCATCCTATCTAGAGTATCCTAATAGGATTTCAGTACAGACAGATAAGTTAAAAAAATATTCAGAAGAGTTCAGAGTAATACTTACAGACTTGAGCCGGAGATTCGGAATGCCACATTCTAAAGATCTAAATTTTGAAAATTGAGTTTTTCGCATTCTTTATAAAATTTTTGTTGTTGAAAATATTTGTTTTCGTAAACCTATTCCACAGCCGAGTTGTTGCAACCTAGGCTCTGAGACCACTAAATGTAGCACCCCAAACCCGGCCCAGACGTTATGGCCGGATCCGACATGCCACATCGAAGCGTTCAAAATATTTTCTATTGTTGATCCAGAAAAACTTACTTAGTGTTTTAAAAGATAACTTCATTATAGGTTAAAGTGAATGGAAGCTGTGCACCAGGTAGGAAACCGAAAAAGAGGTGGTGAGTCCATCGGACTGCTTAAGTACCAAGCTCCCTTCGGATCCAATCCTAGACATGCATACCGCCATTGCCACACCTTAACGTCATGGATATTTCTAGGAAACCGATTTTAATTAAGTTATTTTTAGGAAAAGTGATTAATTTTGGAAAATACTTTCATTGTGGAAGCTTTGCTTGTTTTCGTGTTATTTTGAAAACAATTCTTGTTTTGAAAACGCGCACTAAAGCTATCCAATTTCAACAGTTAAATATAAATATTACCTATCTTAATAAAACATATAAAACCATCAAAATAAATAAGCGGCCTTATTACATTTAAAAGCCCAAAACCTCAAACGTAATTAAAAGATGTCTAGTTCACGGAAGAAAATCAAACTTTGAGCGGGTGGCCACTCAAATTCCCACGACTCCAAGCCCACTATGGTTGGGGATTTCTTGCGTGGATGAAAATAAAGGGGTGAGTTTGGGGAAACTCAGTGTGTAAGGAAAACCCATGCAAAGCCCAAGTCACTCAAGCCTATTGGGCCTAAGCCCATTCGGTAATAGTGGTCTGGGCGAGCCCTTTTCAGATTACAATAACCGGGCCTTAGCCCTTATTCAGATAACAGTATGGCCCATAGGCCCATTTCAAAATACATGCAACATCAATAAACATATGCAAGCCCATTTGGGAGACTACTCAACCCACCAACCACTACACTCCACCCGTACCACCATACACTCCATGTGGGGATAGCTCAACCCACCCACCCAACACTCCACGATTTTGACATTCTTTGCTCGATTAACGATAAATTGAGGCAAAGCCTCCAAGACGTGGACAAGCCACTTTCAGTACTTCCTCCGTCAATATCCCAATCTCATGCATCGATAATAACAACATGGCATGCGATAAATAACAACAATCAAACATACATTTAAGTCAATTTAACCTAGGGGTATTTCGATAATTTATCTCCTAGGGGTAAAACTATAAATTTTCCACTTTTAAAGGTATTTCATAATTTATCTATTTTAGGGTTTTTCATGCATATTCCTACTTTTCACGTACTAACAGAATCACGTCTCGAGGGTTCTTACGAATTGGGCCCGTTGGCCCATCATTCCAATTTTGGCCCATTAAGCCCAAAAATATCGAGTGTAAATCATGCACTTTGCGGTCAAATTTTGCAGCTTACCAAAACATTAATCGATTTACCTCACGAGCATTCGCTTTTCGCAAATCTACAAAATACGGTTTTCGCATTTCGCCTTTTCGACTTTTACCGATCCAGACTAAGAAAGAGGGTGTTAGTTACACACTGTTTGCGACGATATCTTGTGAGATCCACACACGAACGCCTACAATTGGATTACTAACACGTTAATCTAACTATTCAAATACGAACTACGTATTAACCCCTTACAATATTCGGCCAACCACACCTACAGATCATAGTAAGCTTATAAGAAATCAATAAGCAACTCATTAACAAATTTTTGTCAATGTTTACCACATAATCATAATTTCACTGCAAGCTGTCTTCCTGAGCAATAGTCACTAAATTATTTATAACTGGAGCTACGAAACTCCAAATCAAGTACCGTTAATTTTTCCTGAAGATAGACTCATATATCTTCTATCTATAAAATTTTCAGAATTTTTGGTTTGGCCAATCAATACCAGATTTTTCTCAAAGTTTCCCATGTTTCACTGTTTGACTAATCTGACCACCCTTCATTACGAATCAAATTTCTCATTGTACAGAATTCAAAATATGTTCTTGTTTATTTCATTAGAAACTAGACTCAATAAGCTTTAATTACATAATTTATTCAGCTTCTAATTCTTCTCCCACAATTTATGGTGATTTTCCAAAGTCACGTTACTGTTGCTGTCCCAAGCAGATTTATTACCAAATCACTCTTTCACACATACCTTGCATGCATATTATTTAAACATGTATATCACCAATCAATCATCACATATCTATGATTTTACTTAAGTATAATCTCCATTTAATCATTTTAAAGCACAACATGTTAGCTGATTTTTCCCTTTAACATCTAAGGCACATGCATGCTCATTTGTTTGGCTCAACTTCACCTATCTTCCATTTTTCATCAAAAGAACATGAAACAACAACCATTTCCTTCATTTTAATTCATGATTAAATGCTCACAACACAACTAAAAATCAAAATATACTTCAAGAGTTAAGGTAGAATCAAGAAGAACTCATGAACCTCAAAATAGAAGCAAGGTACCAAGAACTTACCTTCAATTTTCCTCCTCCTAATGACCGAATACTCAAGAGCTTTCTCCTCTCCTTTCTCTTCTCTAACTTTCAGCTATGATGAACAAAGATGGACAAAACTTTGTTCTTTTCACCCCTTTTTCTTTTAATAAAACTTTATATTTCATCCATTTAATTCTTTAATACAAAAGACATAAAATTCTTATCATGAAACATTTACCTAACCACATTTACCTAACCCATTATCATGGAACATTTACCTAACCTATTATCAATTTGTATCAATTTGTACCATAAATTATGGATATCAAGTGCACATTTTGTCTACAACAACATGATGGCTGGCCACTTCATGTAAAATGGGAGATTTGTCATGCAAATCCTCCTATTTTGCACTCCTATTTATTTGGTCACTTCAATTTAGCCTATAGCATTTTCAAACATTTTCACATAGGTCCTATTTCATAATTTCACTCACAAATGACAAAATTAAAGCATGAAATTTTGCCAACATTCACAGAATTCCCGAAAATTGGGGCGTTACAATTTATGAATCACAATTTATAAAATACTTTCCATCACTATTACTTAATTAAATTCACATATCAAACACTCAATTTATAACATACTTTAACTTAATACCTTGAAATATCAATGGAATTAAAATGAACATGTACCTCTTTTTAACAATAACTTCTTTTCTTTGCTTCCCTTTTTATTCCTTTCTCACTTCCATTCCTTCGTTTTTCAGCTTTCATCACTTCTAATTTCTTATTTCTTGGTTCTAAGATGATAGACAAGCCCTCTAGGTTATCCACTTCATTTTTCCTCTTAGATGCCTCTAAACAATTTCAAGAATCTAAGGTAGAATAGTGAGATTTTATTTCAAATATCTCTTTTAATTTAATTAATTAAAATATTAAAATATCTTATAATAAGATAATAAAATATCTCACCAATTATATTTCAATACCTTATATTCATCAATTATTATCATGATAATTATCCGATTGGGAAATAATCATTTTGCCCTTGTAATATCTTAATGTTCACTTTTGTGCCATTACTCACTTTTGGTAAAATTTCAATTTAGTTGCTCTTATTTTTTTCTATTTTCCAATATGGTCCCCATTTATCAATTTGTTTTACCTGTTAGCCCTTTCATTATTTGAGGTATTCGCACATTTGGTCCTTTAACTTTTTCATATTTATGTTTTGACCTCATAAATTTTAAATATTTACACTAAGGCCATAACACTTTCACATTTTTACAATTTAGCCACTACTTTAAATTAATTCATCGTCATGTCTTACTTTTTGATTCAACTTCCTTTGGTATCCCATGGCCTTTACTTACACCTTATTTTACTAAGAATCTATCAAATATTGTTTATAACTAAGGAGGTTTTCGAGTTGTTACATAGCATGCAGGCAACAATTGAATCATGGCATAAACATTGCATCAAGTTTATGTATAACAACTTATCTATAGAATGTCATTTTCATACACCATTATAAAAATATAATCACACATCAATTACAAGTCCTTAGCGTAGAAGATACCAAAACATCAAAATGGACTCCAAAACTGAGTTATGACACTAAGTACATGCCAACTTAAACAAAACATATAAAAGGCTATACAAACTTTGTTGAACAAAAAAGTGAGTCCTGGAAGCTATTAAACTTCTTGTATCCTCGAGACCTAAATGTTACTTGCACATGGAAACAAACAAATTCGCACGTTGAGCAAAAAAACTCAATGGTGCTAACGTGATTTGAAGGTAATGCATATACAAGTCAAATATATAATTTAGCAATACAAATCATTTATACGCATGCTCATATCGTTAATAATTGTCTCATGATCCATTCCATTAAAACTTCATGTGATTGATCACTCAATTTAGGTATTATATGTCAACTTATCAATTAATCTTGCAAAGCTTACATTTTGTTATTTAATATTTATACATGAAACTAAACCATATTATCAATGATATCTTAATAACTTTTATAAAAAAAAAAATGGCATTCTCATGTTACTATCAATATCTCAATTTCATCATTCGAGTAATTCAGTTCATTTTCATAACATTTTTGGCCCCTAGGGCTCGTATTACAATTTCACATGTTTTCTCAATTACTATCTTTCCATATCATAGCATTGGTATGCAAGTACCCAAACCAACACAAGTCATTCGATATCCAATATCTATTTCATATTCAATCGCATATAATAAAATTTATAACCCATATTAACTAGACATTAACTCAATACAAATACACAAGTTTATTAACTCAATACAAATACACAAATTTAAACTTCAGACACTCCAAGTATGACATCGAAGTGCTAATTAGACTAATATGGACTAATCCCCCTAACACTCCATAATAACAATCGCATTGAAGTGCCAATAACAATCGCACTAAAGTGTCAATAACAATCGCACCAAAGTGCCAATAAGCTCCTACCAACAATGTACACGAATGCTATGACATGCCAACTATACCCAATTCTATCCAAGACCATTTAATAGGGTATTTACCAATCAATTTATTTAACTTCACATATCAATTAACAATCATATAACATTTTCATATCATTTGCATTACATTCTCATACTTTCTAATATTAATCATTTAATGTATCACATATCCATTCAACTAATTTTTATCTCGATTGCATTCATATATAATTAGCATTTAATCACATGCATTTCAATATATACAAGTTTCCTTTCAATTACAATTTACATGGAATTTTCATATTAATTGCTATACCATTATTCAATCATCTTATCATATAACATTTATTTGATTTATGTAATTATCATAATATTTACATTATACCATAACAGTATTCAATCACATGTATAATCATAACAATCCATCAAGTTTCAATTTCACCAATATTAAATCATAAGTAAAACTTACCTTTAATGAGACAAAGCACTAAATATTACATTTTATTCAATTTAGTATGTAACGTCCCCTAACCCTATACCATCACCGGAACAGGGTTACGAGATATTACCAGTCAGTACAGTCCAATTCCGGTCATTAATTAAAATAAATATTCACACACATCCTAGTTTTAAGATGTCGTCCCTTTAATGGGCCCTCGCGGTCCAATATGAACAGTAAATTCAATTCGGGACTAATTTAGAATCACTACAAATTCTTAGTAAATTTCAAAATTCATACTACATACCGTTGCCAACCATAATTCACTCATTTCATCAATACTTCTATAACCTAAATGACTCTCATAAAACGTCCTAGGTACATGCCATTATCAATACTCAACATACTTTACCTTAATGAATTCGGGATCGTCTTGGGATGCTGATTCAACGTACTATCTTTACTTAACCTGCGCACGGAAACAAACCGTACGCTGAGTATGGTATACTCAGTGGTATTTCTATAATCTGAACAATTAATAATATAACAAATACTTAAGATCATAATAATAATTACAATTATTCAATTATTTATTCATAGATAAATTTCAACTACTTACCATATAAATTTTATACGATTCGGATAATAAACACAATAACATAATTGTTCAATTCTTAAATAAATTCATTACGATTTACTCCGTTCTTTCACTTACTATTCGGTAAAGCTTTCCTTAATTTACTCACAATTCAATATCATTAAACTATATTCAACTATATACTTATCAATCATATTCCATTTTAATTCATTTCAATAATGATCAATTTCATTTATATCGTATCAACTTACTATCCCTGATAGCTTTCAGTATATACATACGATTCATATATCTCAAATCACATTTCAATTCATCAAGTGGCATCATATATCATCAATTCGAACTCCAATCATTTCATGAACCTTTGGTTCATATTTTCAATTTCATATCTAAATTTTCAATTCTCAATTCAATTTCTCGTTTCATTTCAATAGCTTGATCAATCAAATTTATTCGATTTATCTTTCACTTATTTACCCTATTAACAAACCCGGACTTTGACGGATACAGATTCCAACGAAACACACCAAGTATGGCACATTGTGCCTAAAATGGTACATAGTACCTGATCGAGTACGACACATAAAGTGCCTAAAAGCGACACACGAGGTGCACGATACGACACACGAGGTGCACGAAATACGACACATAAAGTGCACGATCGATAAAGCCGGCAAATCCCGTACACTTCCAGATCCTATGGCATGCCAATTATATCCGACTCAGCCCGACTAATTAATAGGGTATTTCATTCACTTTCTCAATTTAATAATTCTTTCATCAATATCTCATTCCGATAATTACACATATTTACCCATTTTCACAATTCATACAATTTCATTCAATTCAACAAATATATTTCAATTATGCACATTAATTCATAATTCAATACAATTCAATTTACTTTTCAATACCAAATATTCAAATATCACAATCTCATATATTCATATCAATTTCCTCATATTTCCAATCAATATAAATTCAATAAATTCATCGCATACCAAAATCAATCCATTCCAATTGTAAAACATCATAATTCTAACACTAACAATTGCCATATGTATATAAATATGACAAATAATAACTAAGTTCGGATTATAGAAATACAAACCGTAATTTTCGAGCTAACTCCGTTGACTTTGTCTTGTCCTTTCTTAGCCGAGATTTCCGGTACCACATTGACTACTGAAATTAATACAATTCATAATCATTAATACATTACTAATTCATATCTTGAGTTACAGAATTCTAAATTAAGATCCGCTAATTTTTCCTGAAACTAGACTCACAAATCTTCTTACAATAAAATTTTCAGAATTTTTGGTTTAGCCATTAAGTACAGTTTATTCTTTAAATTCACCCCTATTCTGCTGTCTGACAGTGTCGTCCCTTCTTCACTAAAAATTAATTATCTCACAGTACAGAACTCAGATAACATTCCCGTTGATTTCTCCTGAAAATAGACTCATTAGGGATTCTAAACATATAGCTTTAAGCCTCTAATTATTTTTCTTCAATTTTTGGTGATTTTCCAAAGTTAGAACAAGGGAACCCGAAGTCATTCTGACCTTGTCTCACAAAATTCATTATATCTCATAATTTACAATTCAATTGCTTATATCATTTCTTCTATAAGAAAATAGAGTCAATAATATTTAATTCCATATTTTATTCATCCTCTAATTCAATTTCTACAATTTTTGGTGATTTTTCAAACTTAGACTACTGCTGCTGTCCAAAATAGTCTTAGTACAAAATGTTGATTTACTTTAATTTCAATTTAATTCTAACTAAATTCACTTACTTTTCTATCTTAATTCATACTTTATTTCTACTCAATTTTTAACCAAACTTAGACATAATTATCTATTTTTCATCATAAAACCATAATTTCAAAATTCTTTCAATTTAGTCCTTAAAGCATAAAACTTATGAATCACTTTACAATTCAATCCTTGTATCATTTTTAACTTCAATTTCTATCAATTTAGCCCCTAATTCATCATTTTATTTAACATGGACAATATCTAGAAATCTAATAACTATCAAAATATCAACTTAATTTCATCAAAACTTTGTTCTAAAACTTCTAAAACATCAAAATTAAGTAAAAAGGGCTTGATTGACTTACCTATTAAAGCTTAAAGCTTCAAACCTTCAATTTTCTCTTTTCTCCCTTTCTTTCTTTCTTTTTCTCCCCTGCTCTCTGTTTCGTTTCATTCTGTTTCTATTTCTTTTCATTTGCTTCTTTAGTTTATATATATAATATAATATAATATAATATAATATAATATAATATAATATAATATAATTAAAACATAAAATATCTTTATTATATAATAATATAATAATATAATAATATATTAAACATAAAAAAATCTTAGATTTTCTTCACGGTACACCGCCTCAATTTATACTTTTTGTATAATTTCCTTTTTAGTCCTTTTTATTTTCTTTGAATCTATAATTTAACTTTTACCCTTATTCAATTTAGTCTTTTTCTTAATTACTCTTAATTAAATTAAATTCACTTAATTAAACTCTAATTAACTACTTATTTTACTTAGTAAATATTTTTACTTTTTTTTTATAATCTAATCCATTTTTCAGAAACGGTGACCCGAAAATACACTTTTCTAATAACCTTAAAGTTCGGGTCGTTACATTTCTCCCCCCCTTTAATAAATTTCGTCCTCGAAATTTTCCTAAGAGAGGTGGGAGTACAAGTACAAAGATTTCGCTGTTTCTCTCGGTTCCCGTATTGTTTCCTCAATATTACCGCTCAGGCTAGTATCTCAACCGGCTCTTTCTCATACGATAGATTGCGTCAAATCTCAATATCCTTTGTCGATATAACATGTAACAGATCTGATCTATATCATTTTCTAAGCTTCAAATCATGGAAAAATTATCATAAACTTTCTGTAACTTCAGAAGCAAAACCAAGCAATAATTTACCGATCCGACTTTTCTACAACTTCACATGGCCCAATAGAATAAGAACTCAATTTCTTTTTCAACCTGATCTTCAAAATTTTTTTTCAAACTGAATCTTTAAGAAATATCATATCACTAACAAAATACTCGATATCCTAACGTTTCAAGTCCACATATAATTCATGTGCATCAAAAGCGCTTTCAATCTATCTCGAATCACTTCTACTTTTCTTCAATTTCACGAATTAAACGATTACGTATATTCTTTTCTCACTTGTGTTTAATCGGATCTCATGCGCTTTTACATCATAATCATTCGAACTTCATACAGTCTTTTTGGCTGTTATCACGTACCCAAAACTTTTGTACTTGTTCTATAATCAGAGTATAAACCACGTATCTCAATAATAATAAAAAATATAAACCACCATACCATGAAATCTGATAATTTCAGAAACCTATATTTCAGACAATTATTAAGAAATTTATTCATACTTGAATAGAATTTGCAGACTTTACCATACCTTTGACGATTATTCAAATACCGACTTTCTTTTTCAAAGATCGAGATAATTCCAATTCAAACCCATAAAAATTATATCCCACTTCCATTCTGATATCCTTTCTAGCTGTAACAGTTCTGAAGATATCTGTATCTGATATAAACATTTATATACAATTTCAAAGTACTACTTTTCTTTCCCAGTCTTCAACACATCTTCCTCAAATCACTGTACATTTTATTTCTTCCAAAATGCATAGACATAGTATTTGCTATAAATTTCATACAAATTCTTTTGTCTAAGCTCTGAATTCTTCAATACAGCTTCTATTTCTAAACAACAAATAATCATCAAATTCAATCTGAAATTTTCAATCAAAATCATTTGTTCACTATACCCATTTAACCATTAATTCATTATCACATTTCTGAACTTTGTAGACCTACTGTAGAGAAGTAAGTTTAACCTTTATTTCAATTAGAATTGAGCGATCATCAGATAATGACAATAGAGTGTTCATAACTCCATTTGCTTTTTTTTTTCTTCCTGGATGATATTCAATTATAAAATCATGATCCTTTAATACAAGGACAATAGCTATCACTTTCGAATCATGTATCAAATAATTCTTCTCATGTAGTTTTAACTTTCCAAAACATAAACCGTTAATTCATTTTCTTGCGTCAAACATCGCTATCCTCAGTAAATCACAAGTTTCTTTCTTGGATTTTAGGCTAAACCGAACTAGTGCTTCAGTTCTTGAGTTTTCAAGCGATTAAAACTTTCTTGACATTTATCAGATCATTCCAATGCCATATCTTTCTATGGTAACCATATATTTCAAAAATCTTTTTCTAACTTTCTGATAATAACCGACTAATCTCAGAAATTCTCTGATTTCAGATACATTTTTCAATATTATTTCAGGCATAAGATCTATAATAAATTCAGTTTCTTCAACCAACAGTAATTCGGGTAACTCTTCCGGAAACACATCAAAATTGCCATTGATTTAAAATTTGACTCAGATACTTTAATATCCAATTCATAAGCAAAGTAAATACCACAACCCTTTTCTAGCACACTTCTGTGTTGACATGTTCAATATCACAATAAACAATTAGTTCAATTTTCATCGTTCTAACCTTGCAGTATAATGCACTTTTGCTTACAATTCACCACTATATCATGTAGAATTAACCATTCCGTTCTTGAAATCACATCAAATAATAATAACATCAAATCAATCAGGAAACAGTACCCTAATATCATTATCAAACAGTTCTTGTAATTTTATCAATCAATAAATACTGATCGAAAAATTTGATACTTCAACCAATAATTCGTCGAACTGAACAGAAAACTCTTCAATAAATGCTAAATTCATGCAATCATACGAATAAATAAAACCAATATCAATTTAAAATAATCATATCAGTGCCGATAAAAGAAGAAGGTACCTATAATGACATCCGATAGAGAAACATCTTATATACAATTAACATATACCCTGGCTGATGTTCATTCTCCAGATTTTACAGTGAAGTCATTTGTCACACTTCGGCTTTTACTCGTATTTCTGAGATTACAGGGTAACCTACCTCTGTTAACTACATTACTCGGTCTTGAACTCTGAATAATGTCTTTTTCAATTTTCTTCAAGCAATCACTAAGATAATAATCAGAAGAATCATATCTAATCACATATGCCACTCTTTATTCTACATTCCTCAACTTTTTATCTTCTTTTAAACCATCTTCAAACCATTTGTACCTTACAGTTTCCATCAGAATATACCCTCTGATATATTTATTTAATCAAACAAATTCCTTTCATACGATTTGCGTTATATGATCTGTTTAAGCTTCAAGAATTTCATGCGTTTCGATCAAGAAATCTCGATCGATATATATATATTTCTTTCAGAACTCATCTCAGAAAATTTCCAAATAACCCTTTCTTAATCACAACATAATCAATTTTTCTACCACTGATAACCTAAATCTTTTAACAGAAATATCATACCCTTCTAACATTTAATCGGTGAATAGAACAATTCATTTACAATCCCGATATATTCTCTAACCAGATTTCAGTTCTTTCAAGATCATTCTCAAATGTAATTCTCAATTCATCCACACTATACATATACATGTACAGATCATTAACAGCAGATAACTTACCCGTTCAGACAAGCTCTATACCTTGAAGCACTTCGAGAACCGAGTAAGAAACAGGAGGGATAAATACTGTAGCAGATACAATTTCTTCTACTCACTGAAGAACATCAGTTATAATTCTAAATTATTATTTATCATTTCTTTTTCTATTATTTCATTAGTCATTATTCAGTAATTAATTACCTATTGAGTTTATACCCAGTGTTGTTGATTCAGTTTTTATCTAATTCACGAGACTATTCTTCTCCAGTACACATTTCATAATCAATACCATCGATATTTTCCTCTAACATTTTCACTATAAAACAATACTAAACAAATATATCAGTATCCGATCCCGACTCAATTTCGACTCAATTATGGCATGTACCTCTAGACTCAATTCCGAGCTCGATTTAGTCCGAGAATCGGCTAAACCTGAATAGCTCTGATACCACTAATTATAACACCCCCTAACCCTATACCGTCACCGAAGCAGGTTACGAGACATTACCAATCGAGACAGGTCCAATTCGGTCATTAATTAAAATAAATATTCACACATCCTAATTTTAAGATGTCATCCCTTTAATGGGCCATCGCGGTCCAATATGAACAGTAAATTCAATTTGGGACTAATTTAGAATCACTACGAATTCTTAGTAAATTTCAAAATTCATACTACATACCGTTGCCAACCATAATTTACTCATTTCATCAATACTTCTATAACCTAAATGACTCTCATAAAACGTCCTAGGTACATGCCATTATCAATACTCAACATACTTTACCTTAATGAATTCGGGATCGTCTTGGGATCTTGATTCAACGTACTATCTTTACTTAACTGCATGCACGAAACAAACAAATGCATTTGAGTATGGTATACTCATGGTATTTCTATAATCTGAACAATTAATAATATAACAAATACTTAAGATCATAATAATAATTACAATTATTCAATTATTTATTCATAGATAAATTTCAACTACTTACCATATAAATTTTATACAGTTCATATAATAAACACAATAACATAATTGTTCAATTCTTAAATAAATTCATTACGATTTACTCCGTTCTTTCACTTACTATTCGGTAAAGCTTTCCTTAATTTACTCACAATTCAATATCATTAAACTATATTCAACTATATACTTATCAATCATATTCCATTTTAATTCATTTCAATAACGATCAATTTCATTTATATCGTATCAACTTACTATCCTCGATAGCTTTCAAGTATATACATACGATTCATATATCTCAAATCACATTTCAATTCATCAAGTGGCATCATATATCATCAATTCGAACTTCAATCATTTCATGAACCTTTGGTTCATATTTTCAATTCATATCTAAATTTTCAATTCTCAATTCAATTTCTCGTTTCATTTCAATAGCTTGATCAATCAAATTTATTCGATTTGTCTTTCACTTATTTACCCTATTAACAAACCCGGACTTTGACGGATACAGATTCTAACCCAAACACACCGAGACGGCACATTGTGCCTAAAGCGGTACATAGTACCTGATTAGAGTACGACACATAAAGTGCCTAAAGCGACACACAAGGTGCACCTTTCGACACACGAGGTGCACGAAATCGACACATAAAGTGCCCGATCGATAAAGCCGCAAATCCGTACACTTCCAGATCCTATGGCATGCCAATTATATCCGACTCAGCCCGACTAATTAATAGGGTATTTCATTCACTTTCTCAATTTAATAATTCTTTCATCAATATCTCATTCCGATAATTACACATATTTACCCATTTTCACAATTCATACAATTTCATTCAATTCAACAAATATATTTCAATTATGCACATTAATTCATAATTCAATACAATTCAATTTACTTTTCAATACCAAATATTCAAATATCACAATCTCATATATTCATATCAATTTCCTCATATTTCCAATCAGTATAAATTCAATAAATTCATCGCATACCAAAATCAATCCATTCCAATTGTAAAACATCATAATTCTAACACTAACAATTGCCATATGTATATAAATATGACAAATAATAACTAAGTTCGGATTATAGAAATACAAACCGTAATTTTCGAGCTAACTCCCGTTGACTTTGTCTTGTCCTTTCTTAGCCGAGATTTCCGGTACCACATTGACTACGAAATTAATACAATTCATAATCATTAATACATTACTAATTCATATCTTGAGTTACAGAATTCTAAATTAAGATCCGCTAATTTTTCCTGAAACTAGACTCACAAATATTCTTACAATAAAATTTTCAGAATTTTTGGTTTAGCCATTAAGTACAGTTTATTCTTTAAATTCACCCCTATTCTGCTGTCTGACAGTTTCGTCCCTTCTTCACTAAAAATTAATTATCTCACAGTACAGAACTCGGATAACATTCCTGTTGATTTCTCCTGAAAATAGACTCATTAGGGATTCTAAACATATAGCTTTAAGCCTCTAATTATTTTTATTCAAATTTTGGTGATTTTCCAAAGTCAGAATAGGGGAACCCGAATTCATTCTGACCTTATCTCACAAAATTCATTATATCTCATAATTTACAATTCAATTGCTTATATCGTTTCTTCTATAAGAAACTAGACTCAATAATATTTAATTACATATTTTATTAATCCTCTAATTTACTTTCTACAATTTGTGGTGATTTTTCAAACTTAGACTACTGCTGCTGTCCAAAATAGTCTTAGTACAAAATGTTGATTTACTTTAATTTCAATTTAATTCTAACTAAATTCACTTACTTTTCTATCTTAATTCATACTTTATTTCTACTCAATTTTTAACCAAACTTAGACATAATTATCTATTTTCATCATAAAACCATAATTTCAAAATTCTTTCAATTTAGTCCTTAAAGCATAAAACTTATGAATCACTTTACAATTCAATCCTTGTATCATTTTTAACTTGAATTTCTATCAATTTAGCCCTTAATTCATCATTTTATTTAACATGGACAATATCTAGAAATCAAATAACTATCAAAATATCAACTTAATTTCATCAAAACTTTGTTCTAAAACTTCTAAAACATCAAAATTAAGTAAAAAGGGCTTGATTAACTTACCTATTAAAGCTTAAAGCTTCAAACCTTCAATTTTCTCTTTTCTCCCTTTCTTTCTTTCTTTTTCTCCCCTGCTCTGTGTTTCGTTTCATTCTGTTTCTATTTCCTTTCATTTGCTTCTTTAGTTTATATATATAATATAATATAATATAATATAATATAATATAATATAATTAAAACATAAAATATCTTTATTATATAATAATATAATAATATAATAATATATTAAACATAAAAAATCTTAGATTTTCTTCACGGTACACCGCCTCAATTTATACTTTTGTATAATTTCCTTTTTAGTCCTTTTTATTTTCTTTGAATCTATAATTTAACTTTTACCCTTATTCAATTTAGTCTTTTTCTTAATTACTCTTAATTAAATTAAATTCACTTAATTAAACTCTAATTAACTACTTATTTTACTTAGTAAATATTTTTACTTTTTTTATAATCTAATCCATTTTTCAGAAACGGTGACCCGAAAATACACTTTTCTAATAACCTTAAAGTTCGGGTCGTTACATAGTACTTAGTCAAGCTATGAATTAAAAACAAGTCACAAGAAGCACAAAACAAAATAGAGCTACTCGTTTAGTTCCTTTGCCTTTCCTCTATCTCTTGACGTCTCAACATCGTCTTTTAGCTATGCCCGATAAATCCGGTTATGGAAACAATATTAGTTTCTCCCACAATACATAGAAATACATCAATTAAGCATGAATTGCAACTTATTCGTTTTAGTCCCTATAAGTCTTAATGTCTAAAATGCTCGTATCTTTTGACCTTCTTTATTTAATCAAAATCCAATTTCATATCCATCCACTAGGAACCTCATGCTTTCAGTCCATACCTTATACTTTCAGTCCATAACATAATTCCCCAAAAACTTTCGCTATATTCAATTTGATCCCTAATGTCATAAAATTAACTATAGGACTTAACTCAAATTCTAACTTAATTCAACATTTTCCACTACTTACTAACATAGACCTAACATATACTAAGCATATTATTCATAGTTTCATCACTATCGAGCTTCAATCTTACTAAAATTCAACAATAATAACTTGATTTTAATACAACAATTAGAAAATCCAACATATGAGTTATACGTGCTGAACTAGGAGGATCATGAATCTATAAAAATTACAAATTATAATCCTCCTTACCTTAATGAATTGGATCAGATTAAAGAAGAGAAATATCTTTTGTTTCTTCTAGCTTGGAATGGTTCGAAGAAGAAAGATGAGAATGTTTCTTTTTCATTTTCTATTTCTGACTATCTCAACACACACACGCATATACATATACTTAACTAGCTAATTAACTAAAGTATACATAATCTAATAACTAATATTTAACATTAGCTCACTTATTGGAATTGGGTGGATGGGATCATTCCATCCCACTAATCATGTAGTAATTGTGGTAAAATAACCATTAAATATTTGGTTGGTTGGCTATATAACCTCTCTTCCAAATTATTATATAAAATCCAATAACAATTACACTTTTACAATTTAGTCCATGTACTATAATTAGCAACTTTCTTAATTTAATTATTTGACAACTCAATGTCATAATTTTGTACTAATTGTGTCGACCCTTCAATTAATAATTTCACCAACTTGATTTGTGAAATTCGACTTTGAAACTACATTTTTCGATATCTACTAAAAATCAGGTTGTTACACTTTATACCGGTAATTTTTCTTATATACTACTTAACTGAATATGCCTAGCTACTGGTGCTATTCACAGGACCAAACTTAAATTTTAATTGGAATATAAGTCTAATATTAATTAAGTGATAATTAATAAATAAAATTATTTTATCTATTTTAAGCTTAGAATTATATTCAAATTAAAACTACATTTATTTATCTTACTAAAAACAATAAATTAATATTAATTGAAACTCATAAAACTCAGTTGATCTAATATCAATATTACTATTTGATATAAACTTCTTTTGTAACTAATTATAAATTAAAGGCTTAAGGGTCAAACAATCCCTTAACAAAAATGAAAAAAAATCAATTGAGCATTTAAAAAAAGTGCACACTATTAAGTCTTTAATGACCAAAAAATAATCAACTAGGCCCTTCCATTAACAAAAATCGTTAGTTGGCCTGTTTGATTGTTAACGATGCTAATAGAAGCCACCATGAGACATGTGGCATGTGATACGTCTAAAATATATAGGTTTTTCAACTTTTTTTTTTTTTAACTTATAACCTGTGCAAATTTCAAGTATATGAACAATTAATTGAGTCATTTTAGTTCATATTTAGACATTAGACATAATTTTAGTAAAATGTGCAATTTTGTGAAATTAAGTATTATTTTCACATAATATTACTATTTTATGCTACATATAATTTTTTTCCTTCTCAATTTGCAACAATTGGACCACTAAATTAAATAAATGTGGGAACCAAGACACACATGGACATGAGCTAATATCCACTCCATGTGGACGTCAACATAACAATTTTGACCTAGAAAAATTAATCAAGCCTAGTTGAAAGTTGGTTGCTGAGAAGGGTTTGGTTGCTGAGAAGGGCTAATCTGCTAACTAATCGAGTTGTCAAAACCGTCCAACAAGGGGAAAAGAGCCCAAATTGACTAAGGCATGAAAATCAACCCAAATTAGCTTTGGAATATTTGAATTGAAGGTCCTTGCATGTGTGAAAAAAATCAAAAATTAGCCCCTAACTAAACCCTTGAAAACCATCTAACCCTTTGCATGATTTATGCATAAAATCAAGCACGAATCAAGCAACCAATCAACCCTCTCTCCACACTTTATGGCCGGCCAAGCAAGGGAGAAATCTAAGGGATATCCATGCTATTTTTAGCAAACTCCCAAGCCATTCATCTGGTATAAATACCACCTCGCATCTCTCATTTCAATCATCCCTCAGGACACATTTCTATCATATTTTTCTCATATTTCTTTCCTCTCTTCCACTTATAAGCCATTCATTTCCCCACTTCCCTTTAACTAGCATTTCCCTTGATAAAAAACTCTCTTGGTCAACCACCTTAAGGAGCAGTTTGTGAAGGAGCAATCACAAGAATTCGAGGAAGCCACCGCAATCGATCTTCAGAGAATCATCGAAATCATCAAGATGTTCTTCTACCTTGTCCTTTATTTTTGTTCTTGGTTATTCAAATATGTTTGCAGTTTGTTTAAATTTTTTCTATTAACAATGATGACTTAATTTTGTTTTAGCTAGAATGATTGCAATAGTTTGATAAAATTCATTTTGATTCATGTTTATGATGTTATGTGCCTCAATTGTTCATGCTTCCAATTAAAATCATTCATGTTATTCATGCATTAAAATATGTTTGGATGCATTAGAATTAGTTGATCAATCCTAATCAGATGGCAATTAATGGACACAATAATTGGAAGGTACATGCTTAATATAGATCCTAATCCAATTAAATTAAAGGTTTGTAATAACTCAAGAGAGCTCTATTACCTTGTATAACTTTAGGTTTTTGTGATTAAATTGTTTCAAACCTAATCCGTCCCTATTACTTCACATAAATTCTAAGGAATCTTTAGTTAAATATGGATATAGAAATATACATATTTTTTTAAGTATAAGATTTCGAAAGAACTTAAATTAGATTCCAAGTTAATGAATGATCGAGTTGCCATGGAATTCCTTTTTGGAACATTATTAAACATGATGAAGAGTGAATTGAGTCAAGTGTTGTAATTATTCTAACTTATTCATGTTATTGTTGTTAAACTTGTGAAATTGTTGTTAAAATCATTTCACTGCATTTCATTCATTGTGTTTAGGTTCATTCATTTGCATTTAGATAATTAAATTAATTTTATCCATCACTTCAAAATCTTGTGTTTTCTTAACCAACTTGTAAATTCTTAATTTTACAATTATTGGTTAACAAATATAGTCCCTATGGAGATGATAATGACTGTATACACTTGCACATTCCATCGTGATCCAGCATGCCACATGGAAGGGTACTGATCAGGATTTTTTTAAAACAATTTATAAAAATAATTAACAAAGATTACATCTATGGAGACGATAATGATTGTATGCACTTGCACATTCCGTCGTGACCTAGCATGCCATACGGAATGGTACTGATGTGGCAAGCCACATTAGGATTTTTTAAAAAATTAAAAATTATAAAATAATTAACAAAATTACACTGAATGAATCGGACATATGGTTGTCCAAGTTCATTTGAATTTGGACAACCATTTTCAGATTTGTTTTAGATGAGTTCAAAACTATATAAAATTTAAAAATTATAAAAATATTAATAATTATTTAAAAATTATAAAATATAAAAATATTAAAAGAATTTATTTTTAAAAATACTTTTTATATATGTTTAATCTTTTATATTGAATTCTCTACAACACTTATGACTGATCACTAAGTTGAAAACATATTAATCATTATCACAATTGTTATGTAGGAATTCTAACTTTTATATAAAAATTATACATATAAAAATTTATTTTAAAAATAAGTTATTCTAATATTTTATATTTTAGAATTTTAAATTAATTATTAATACCTTTTTATAATTTTTATATTTTATATAGTTTTGAACTCCTATAAAAGAAGTCGGATAAATTGTTGTCCGGATTCAAATGAACCTTGATAACCATATGTCTAGGTTCATTCGAGATGTAATTTTTATTAACTAACTTTTTTTAATTATTTAAAAAAATGCTAATGTGGCATGCTAAGTCAACACCCTTCCACGTGGCATGCCACATGTTGTCTCTTGGTAGTTGTCATCAACCACTAATAATACTCTAGAATGACATATTTTATGTATTAATTACATATTTATTTTGAGTACGATCCTACTAATTTGAGTTATTTATGGTTTTTTATCTTGTAGGGACTAAATTGAAGGCAAAAGGAAATTTGGGGGCAAAAAGCATGAATTTTAAGATAAAATGGGCCAGCATGCGAAGTAGGAAAGAAGTGGTGCTGAAAATGCAAAGTATGGGAGACTTGAGGGCAAAAGTGTAAAGAAGAGATTTCATAAACACAAGACTCTATTTAAATTTTAATTATATTAGGATAATTGTTAAAGATTATTATTTAGATTTAGTTTTAGTTGTTATCTTTAATTATCTTTATTTATTTGTATTTATCTTTTAGAATTTAATTAAGAATAGACTATGTTTCCTAGTACTATAAATAGGGAATGGAGCGACTCAAATTTGACGCATCTTTTTCTGTAAACACTCCCTCTCCCAAAAAGCTTAGCCTTTGTTCCTTTCATATTATTCAATAAAAATTCCATTTTTATTACGTTTATTTATTTTTCCCCAAAAAGCATGAACCACTAAATTTATCTAGCCAAAGGTTGTCAAAATTCCCCAAAAAAGGGTTCATGAGGCTTAGAATCCACGCTTAGCCTTCTCAACAAGTATTCATCGTTTCTCTGCATTATGGGGCTGGCGCTTCCGTCTATGTCCCTTCAAAGGTGATCTTTTCAACTTCTGCAAAAAACGGCCGCTTTGTATGTTTTGGGAAGGTTGCACAGTCAGTTTGTTAGCTTACTGCATCAGTGGTTGTCAAGCCCAAGAGACAAAATGGTGTGGCATTCGCTATTAAGAAGTGATGATCTAGTGTAAGACGGTCCTACAAAAGCGACGGTTGGCTAAAGTCAGGTTCCTCTAAATCGTAAGTCTAAAATCTAAGTGGAGCTTGTGGTCGTAGGCGTCCTCTTCCACTATAATTGGCTCATTCTGTTTGAGAATGATCACCTAAAAGTCTAGGATTGAACCGAAGGAAAATCAAGACATCCGGAGGCTAGAATCTCTCCATAAAAAAACTCTCTTTCCTCAACTCTGTTTGTCTTTACAATTTTAATTTTAATTTTCGCAATTTCAATTCAATCAAACTTTTAATTCTATTTTTTTACCAGGTACACAGATTTTCTTGGGCATGACTCTGTCCGGGATATCGAGGAACAGGAACTTGTGCAAATCCAGTCCCTGAGGATTTGACCCTGCTTCCCTTATACTATTCTTTTCATTATTTTATAGGGATAGGACATTTTTGGTGCTTTCAACGACGCATCAACCACATCAACACCATTAATGATTTAAATAAAGTGGATAGTGATATTAAAGTGTTATAAAAGAAAATCTTGATTTTTCATGAATTTAGGGATTAAATTGTAAAATGTTCAAAAATTAATAAGTGTGTTGAAATAGTGAAATAAAATATTTAAGTGAAGTGTTGTAAGAAAGTAAAATGCTTAATGATAGTGAATTGAAATATAAAGTGCTAAGTGATATGAGTATATGTTATGTATATATTTTTATGAATTGTGAATAAAGTGAATATGTGAAATAAAAATGTAGTGAATAAGTAATATGATACAAAGTGAATAAGTAATATGATACAAAGTGATATATGTGTGACATATCAAGTATGATATATGAAAGTAATATGTGAATAAATGTCTTAGTGAACTCGTAGGAAATATGATATATGATAACAAAATGATTTTGGAGTTAAGAGGGGCTGAGGGTTTGGATGGGAACCGGGTTAGTGATACGGGGGTTCGAAGGGGATTAAGAGAGGAGTATTGGGTGTGTTTACTGCAGTTCCCATATATTTTTCTAGACTTCCCGTTATCAGAGTTTCATTATAAGCTGGGAGTTATTGTTTGGCCTGAATCTCTACAATGCATCGAAATTATTAAACTCTTATAAGATTCACTAAGGACGGTAAAAGTGATATGTGAAATAAAATTGCTATAGTGATACATGTGTTTCAGTAATACATGTGAATTTATGTGTTAAATGAAATATGTGAATTAAGTGTTTATATTGTGTTTGTGGTATGAGAAAAAGATTTTGATATGTGAATGTGAAAGTTGATTAGTGACTATATGTGTTAAAGTAGAAACTATAAGTTATCAAGTTAATTTAAATGATTTTATGTTTTGGAAATGAATTAAAATTTTTGTATATCAATGAAAGAAATTGTGTGACTAAATATTATTAAAATTAATTAAATTATATATATATATATATATATATATATATATAAGGTAAAATTGAATTCATTTGAGTACTTACTAGGCTATTCACATAGCTTAACACGTTTGTTTAAACGTGTAGGTGAAAGAAAGTAGTTTTAAGGTACGTTGATTACTTCCTTACGAGGATTGCTACTTCAAGTTGAATCACATCACTAATTCAAGCTACAAGACCAAATTATGCTTTGGTATATATAGAAATTTTTTACTTTAGAAATGACATGTACTTAGTTTTAGTAGTGTAAATATGGGCTATAAATGTATAACAGAAATGTGTTATAAAGCAAGTGTATGAATGTGATTTTAAAAGATGATTATATGCTTAAATGTAGCATATCTTGCTTGGATCGAGTGAAGGATTTAAATACCAAAGTGAATAAAAAATGTAAATACCAAAATGAAGTTAATTTTCAAATTTAGGGCAAAAATTTACATTTATTCGAAGAATGGATTATCCATTGCTCTTCAAATGAAATTTTTCAAAATTCAATAATAAATCATTTCTTTTTAAAAAAAATTAAATATTAATATAAAATATTTACTATCTTATTATTTTTCAGTAGTACAAATTTTCCACGCAACAAGTGACAATCATGATCTTAATACCTGGAAGTAACAATACTAACAGATATACCATGCAACATCCATGATTTTTATGCCCCGCCCATCGCAAAATCTCTGTGTTTTTTTTTTTTTGGTAATATAGGGAGGGCAAGGCCCTTTAAATTATTCAAAACTATAGCATACAATTCCTCTATAGGAAGTCTATCAAAACTACATAAACATGGCTCACAATTGGAAGCTAAATTAGCCCTAAAGTCTACATTTGAATTTGTTTGTGAGAATATATGACCCATTTGCACTTTCCATTGCCTTTCACATTGCTCTTTGATCCTTTAATCATGTGTGCTATTGTAGAGTTTTCATATTCTAACATTATTCTCCTTAGTCACATTTTTCATCAAAAATTACCCGTAATTAAGCTTGAGCTATTGTAGACATCCTTACATTTCTATCATAGCCAATGACCTAAGTACCATTATTACCTCGAAACACTCGTCTAGCTAAGGCACTCGTAGTATTTTTTTAATGAAGATATGTTCTTTAAATTACTCTCGTACTATATGACATATAATTTCATAGAAAATGAACATATTAAGTTGACAATTTTTTACTATAAATACTAATGTGTTGACGATTGGATTAGGATCTTTAAATCAAAATTTAAGAGGATTTAATTTTAAAAATTTTAAATATAGGGATTAAATATCTAATTTGGCCAAAGTACATGGACTCGTGAGAAATTTTGACCAAAAAATTAAAATAACAGAACGGACAGTCAGTTAACTGGACAAAAAAACAGTTAAAAGACGGTAAGCGAAAAAAACAAAGGGAGATCTCTCTCTCTCTCTCTCTCTCTCGCTCACTCGCTCGCTCTCGTTCTCGAACTCTTTTTTTTTTTTTTTTCCAGAACAATGTACGGTAAAGTTGCAATTTGTTTGACATTGGCGATTACCTTCTTGATTTCATGTTCAATCTATCTCGGCACCGTTGATCTCAGATCATATTTCTTCCCTGTACAGCCGGCTCCACGCTCGCTCTGTGCAACCGGTCGTCCCCTTCGCGTTTACATGTACGATCTCCCTAGGAAATTCCACGTCGGCATGATGGGCCGTCGGTACTCCAAGGAATCGGGTCCAGTGACCATGGAGAATTTGCCTCCGTGGCCCGCGAGAGCAGGGGTAAGGAGGCAACACAGCGTGGAGTATTGGCTGATGGCGTCCCTGCTTTACGATGGCAAAGGCGGAGAAGAGAGGGAGGCGGTCAGGGTTTCGGATCCCGCGACTGCGGACGCCTTTTTTGTGCCCTTTTTCTCCTCGATGAGTGTTACTACGCACGGCCATAACATGACGGATGCTGCGACGGAAGGCGACCGCCGATTACAGGTTCTTAAAACCTTCATTGATCACTTTAAACTGTTTAATTTCTATCAATTACGGTTTGATGCGCTTTTTTGCTGGAATTTTGTCTGGAAGCTTCTGATTTTAAATAGGCATGCGATTAATTGGTTTACTGAGTTTGAGTAAAAGAAAAGAAACTAGATTTAGGGAGTTGTATTTGAGTTGTTTAAGTTTTGATCCTAAAAGTTAATAAAACAACACAATTGGTTAGTATTTTTTTCATAGTTCCAATTTGAAGCACTTCCCTCACTGATATTGAATTTCCAGCCTCCTAGTACTTCCCTATGTATATAAGTTGAACTTCTTTAACCCATAGTCATCAGTCATTCGCTAAAATGGAACAAGGATGAATTTGGTAATTGATTATACGAAAGTAAATGATGCTTTGCTGGTATTTTTGACTTGTAGAAGAATTAGCCCAATGGTTTACTCATTAGGAACTAGCATAGCGTTGTGGAATGATAAAAGGTTTGATATTTTGGAATTGATTAATGAAATATAGCTTTCAAACACGTATAAACTCTAGACATTGTAACTTGAGTTTGTCTTTTGGCCATGATGCATTCCATCCTTTGTTAATGGTTCCAATATCGATTGTGATTGATGGTATGATTATTAGACAAAGCATGATCTATTCCATGCTTCTCGCGTTACCTCGAAGAGTGTACTGTTTTCTGTCAATCTTTGTTTAACATTTATATGTTGTCTGTTGCTATTTGCAAGCAAGTAGTAGACAAGAATTTGGACCTTACACGGGTTGTGGGATCCTCCTTACTTTGCTGAGGAGCTTCTCTAGTTTGCAGTTCATGGTTTGTGTTTTATCTGTACCATGCATTGCTAGTTTGCTACCATTAAGCGACATTTGAATTTGGTGGAGGGAGCATCTATTAATTAGTGGAATGTACATTTCTTCTCATTTTAGGTTGAATTACTGGAAATCTTGCGACAATCCAAGTACTATCAAAGGTCTGGAGGAAGAGACCATGTTATTCCCATGACACATCCAAATGCTTTCAGATTTCTTCGAGAGCAGTTGAATGCCTCTATCCTTATTATTGTAGACTTTGGTCGATATCCCCGTACCATGGCAACTCTAAGCAAAGATGTGGTTTCCCCTTATGTACACGTTGTGAAATCCTTCACAGATGATGACCCTCTAGACCCATATGAGAACCGAACCACCCTTCTTTTCTTCCGGGGAAATACAGTCAGGAAAGATGTACGGTAGTTTTTAAGACGCAAATAGTCCATTTGTAAAATTTCTACGGTAGTTTTTAAGACGCAAATAGTCCATTTGTAAAATTTCTGTGCAATCTGAATATTTTACTCATCAAGACTATTTCTGTTGCAGGAAGGCAAAATTCGAGTCAAACTTGCAAAGATATTGACCGGTAACAATGATGTTCGTTATGAAAAGAGTGTAGCAACTCCATCAAACATTAAAACGGTATTCTGCTTATCTAATCCCCAGGAAGTATATTTTCAGAACTTGCAATCATCCTTTCAAACACATTAAAAATTTTAAAACAAAGTATGCTTTTCGAGATGCTGGAAAACTTTCGAGTCGATTTGTATTTTTCTAATAAATGTTTAATGTTATAACTATGCTATGCTATACATCTTATTTCTTTTGCCTTCTTGTGTGTTAGTCTACAAAGGGAATGCGGTTGTCGAAATTCTGTCTGCATCCTGCAGGGGACACTCCATCATCTTGCCGACTATTTGATGCGATTGTGAGCCATTGTGTACCTGTGATAGTCAGTGACAAAATTGAGTTTCCCTTTGAGGACGAAATCGACTACACTAAATTCTCAATTTTCTTCTCTATGAAAGAGGCATTAGAACCGGGTTATTTGGTGAATCAGCTGCGCCAATTTCCAAAGGATAGATGGGTTGAAATGTGGAAGCGGCTTAAGCAGGTTTCCCATCATTATGAATTCCAGTACCCTCCGAAGGAGGAGGATGCAGTCTATATGATATGGAGACAGGTAAAGCACAAGCTTCCCGGTGCCCAACTTGCTGTACATAGAAATAGAAGGTTGAAAATTCCGGATTGGTGGCGGCGGAAGAAATGATTTCAGATTCTTGTTTTTATGATACTGCAAATCACAAATTTTTTTCCATCATTTTTGGTGTTATCTCCATGAGGGAAACATGCAAAGGCGCCAAGATGTCACAGGCCAACATCATGGACTAACTTTACCAAGCTCATGATTCAAAGTTTTACCAACTAATAATGTTATCCGTCTTAGAAAATAGGAAAAAATTATTTATTAACCTTTTTTCTATTCAATAGAAGGATACACATGTTTCATCTTATTTGAATTCATGTTTTTTTATATTGATAATAATATTAATATTAAGTTAAAATTCGATCGAAATTATTTATTAACATTTAAATGTTGATGTTACTCTATTAATTGAAATGTCAACCTTTTTCGAAGGCCTTCTTTGACTTGGGAATATGGTCTTCTTATTTACATTATTAACATAGTGTCTAACCTTTTATTTTTTTCTAGATTATATAAAATTAATCCAATTTTAATTTTTGGTTCTTATAATACACTCTTTGAGATTTAATTTTTATGCTTTAAATTCTTTACATAATTTAGTACCTCAATGTTTATAATATAATTAGTTTGCCTAAATACTTTATTTTGATAAAATGCTAAAATAAATTTGAAGAATTGTTAACATCATTAAAATTTTTGTTAAATTCAAATAAATTACAATGCAATTTTTGTCACATAGTTACCAAGTGAGTATTTTCATTTTAATTTTAGAATGTCATACAAGCAAATTTAATAGAAGAACTTAAACGATGTTAATGATTGGACTAAAATTTTAAATTTTAATAATAAATGGAAAAAATTCTTGAAAAAAAGTAAATTTCAAATATACCAAGAGTAAGAAAACTTGAAACATATTATAAACTTTAAATTTCAATTATATAATTTAGTCAACAAAATAATTAACCCAACTCGACCCTTGAGCCCGAAACCAAACTAATCATCTTATATATATGTATATATAATATACAAGGCCTTAGGCTCCAATTGATGTGGACAAACTATTTTTTTGCCACGTGGGTTATTCATATTTTAAGTTAATTAATTATTTTTAAAATTTTGTTATTAGTTAAAAAAATTTCATAGAAGTGATAATGTTACAAAATAAAATGTAATAAGATTAACCATTCAAAATCCTCATTTTTCTTGAAATATTTATATTTATAAAATATATATTTTAAATATATTTTTAATATATGTGATCAATTCAAAATAAAATAAAATAAAAATTTAAAATAAATTAAATTTTTTATAAAAATCAATAAATATCTAAATTTGAATTTAATGAGTAAGTTAAAATCTAACTCTTTGTACTATTATATTTAGAATTTAGTACCCTACTTTTATTTTAAAGTGGCATTAATAATTAAATCTGAAATTTGAGATATAAAAATAGAGATTAAATTCTAAATTTATAAAAATACAACAACATGATATCTTTTAACCTAACTATTAAAATGCCACCATTAATCATTGTAATCAATATTATTTTTCTTCAAGAAAATACTAACTTATATAAAATGGAATAAATAAAATGTATTAAAATGATTTTAAAACTTAAAACACATTAAAACAATTTTTTAAGAAAATGATAAAATAATTTTAATTTAAGAATTTAAAATTCTATTAATATAATAGACTTTTAATGTAATAAAATGTTTAAAATTTAAAAATAATATAAATATAATTTAAAAGCTTTGACTTTATTAATAGCATATATATTTAAAACAATTTTAAAATATGCTCCAAGTCTTTGTATTTTTGTACATTTAGAATTTAGTCCTTTTACTTTTATGTTAAAAAATTTATGCTAATTGTATTTTATTATAATAAGGATTATTTATGGGATTGAGTTTTAAAAAACTTTTTAAAATATATAAAATATTTATTATAAATAGAATTCATAAATAACAAATTAATGAATTTCCTTTTGATTCAAATGCAGTTCAATCGAGCTTTTGTTGAGCTAGTAGAGGGTCCAATCAGACATAGACAATTAGGCTTTAGTAGTTGCAATTATGTCTAGAAGTATCGTTCCGATAATTCGCAATTTACTTAATTATAGAGTCCGTCCACAAAAAGTACCATAATTGAAAACTCATTATTATATACTATTTACGAAAGCAATTCATTCAACTGCTTTGTCTAATGACCTCATCATGTGTGTGTTACCCTCATATGATATCATTGATTCCTTTGAGTTAAATTCATTCATTCAATACAATCTTATTTTATCTCATTGTCACCATTGTGTCTTCTTAATTATTAATATCATCACTTTCAACAAATGATTGTAATAAATTACTCGTTTGATAACAAGAAACTCGTGGTCACGTTTCATATTTATCAATCCACGTAATGTCAATGAGAGGATATCGTTAACTCTTTAATCGAGATATGAATTTCATTGTTGCTAGTAAAACCATGTCATACACAAGTCATGTACCCAATATACTAGCTATGAGCTCGATCATCTTTAGAGCATAAGCCTCTACTTATATCAAAGCACACGAGTTACATACACATAGTCAGCGACTAACTTAGGAATTAGGTAAATCACACCACGAACACCACAAGTAAATTAATTCACAAATGGATTTAGAATTAATTCAACTTGGGTGCGGTTCAATGTATCATTCTTCCAATGAGTACTTCTATGTCTCTACCCATGGAGTCAATTGCTGCGATAGCCAAGACTACCCATCTCCCCAATTGGAATTGTAGACAACATAATAATCCTTCTAAGTATTTGAATCAAACGCTCACTTTGATTCTTTTATAGGATTACTGACTTATTTAGTTTATCTACTAAAGTAAGTTGTCTTTCTTGCAATGTAAATGTTCTTACAGTGCCACTAATCACCAGTTTGAACTTAGACAATCAATGAACTAATATTTTCTTGTCACAATTTTGCTATATATGCAAAACATGAAAGATAGAAACACAAAAGATATAACAGTGAAACGTGAAATTAACTTTATTTATTCATCGTTCAAATACATAGAAAACAGTTACATGTTTACTACAATATGTGCACATTTCCCAACAATTTCCCACTTTTCCTAGTGAAGTAAATGTGTCATGTTTCGCATTCTCATCCTCGACGTGTTTGTTAAAACTCTTAGTTAAAAGAGTCTTAGTAAACAGATCCGCAAGGTTATCTTCAGAAGCTACTTTCACCACATCTAATATTTCTATGGCTACTGCCTCTTGTATCAAATGATACTTCCGATCAATGTGTTTGGTTCTCTTGTGACTTCTCATTTCCTTAGTATTAACTATTGTAACATTGTTATCACAATACAATGATTAGCTTTTTCCATTCCAAGAATGGCTTCAAGATCGATTAAAAACTTTTGAAGCCATATTGCTTCTTTCATTGTCTTAGAAGCAAACACATACTCGGCCTCTATAGTAGAGTCAACAGTGCAAGTTTTCTTTACACTTCTTTATACTATGGCTCTACCTCCTAGGACGAATACATTTCCCGATTTTGATTTCCTCAAATCTTTAAAAGTGTAACAACCCTAACCCGTATCCGCTATTGAAATAGGGTTTCGAAGCATTACTAGAATTTGCAGATCACTTAAAAAAATTCAATTAAATACTTACAGATTCAATGCATCATATAAATAAATATATTACCATTCAATCAACAGCTTGGCACTTGTCTAAGTATCAAACAGCAACATTGTTAGTATACTAGTACATATTTCAAATAAATTCAACATTGATATACTTATTTTCTCGACATGTCACACTTGAGTTTTAATAATTGTTTTTACTTACATAATTTCCTTGTTTCAACATATTAAAGATAATCATATATGTACATGTCATGAAACATATCATTCTCTTACCGTTTCTTCATAAGTATATATCATTCATTTCATTATATCAATATTTCATGCTCCATCATTTCCATATATTTTATGTATATTTATTTCGGTAATAGTTTATATCAAACTTAACATAAATTATATTCCATGTACCTATACTTATTTCATTTATCTATCTTCTTAATTATTTCATACAACTATTTTGTACATATATTTCCATATGACCAATTCTTGTAAACATTTCATACAACCATTTTGTATAACCAATTCATAAAACCATTCATCATTTGATACACATTACCTGAATATTAATTGTTCAATAGATGTCTTGGCGTCTCTCATCCACGATCTTATTTATCTTCGACATGATGCCATAGTGTCTTTCAACTATGGTCTTACTCACTTTTTATCATGTTGCCATGGTATCTTTCAACCATGGTCTTGTTCATTTCATGTCACGTTTCCATGGTATCTTTCAACCATGGTCTTACTCACTTTCTATCATGTTGCCATGGTATCTTTCAACCATGGTCTTGTTCATTTCATGTCACGTTGCCATGGTATCTTTCAACCATGGTCTTACACATTTCATATCATGTTGCCATGGTATCTTTCAACCATGGTCTTACACATTTCATTTCAGAGAGCACACTCCATGAACCTCATCCTTACAATGGATTACGGTCCGAGCTAAATCCTCAGAATGTAAACTCATAGAGTATTGTCGGGATTACCAGTCCAGGCTAAATCCCCTACAACGACAATTACTCTAATGAGCTTGGATCTGAATTACCAGTCCAGGCTAAATTCAGATCCTAATTCGGATTACCCGTCCGGGCTAAATCCATATTTCACATATTCTCCGGGAGGGCTATATCAGGATAGGATCACCCGTCCGGGCTAGATCCTTTTTACCGTCAATTCCTTTTCAGAGATCCATCGAATTTTCCTTTCATTCAACCGAGATTTCTTCCCCTTTTTATCAAATATATCAATGTTTCATCAATTTTCATACAATGAACATTCAAATCATATTCACATCAATAACATACATTTCAAGCATTTAAGAATATAATTCAAGTTACATGAACTTACCTCATTGCTCGTTTGTGTTTATAATTTCATTAATTCGATATCTTTTCTTTTCCACGATCAAGTCTCGTATTTGAGTCGTCCGGATCTTTATAAATAAATTTGATCATCATTTTCATTCGTTTCATATTCTAATGCATTTAATTAATGCTCTAGGAAAAATTACCATTTTGCCCCTAAACTTTTAATTAATGACGATTTCATCCTTAGGGTTAGGAAAATAAAATTCTTACAATTTAATCCTTACTTCCAGCTAATATTCTCATACATATTGATAACAATCCATGAGTTCTATAAAATATCAGAATTTTCCATAATTTCAACACTTTTCAATTTAATCCCTAAAACATTTTTTCCCCCGATCTTGAAATAAATTAATAATTTCATTCAATTTTTAATTTAAATAATAAAATAATCCATTTCATGCAATTTTATCATTTTTTACATTTTTACAAAATTGCCCATAAAGTTTTACTTTTATTCAATTTAGTCCCTGAGCCTAAAACATGCAAATTAGCCATGCTAGATGAATATTCATACATATTTTTCCTCCTCCTCCTCTCCATTCAACATCCTTAGTGTATATAACACACTTGAAAGTAACATTATCCATAATTTTTATTATTTACTTTTATTAATATTCAAGCTGTCCATCTGTGTCATAGTCACTTAATTATTTATATCTGGAGCTATAGAACTCCAATTTAAGATCCGATAATTTTACCTGAAACTAGACTCATATATATTCTTACCATAAAATTTTCAGAATTTTTAGTTTAGTCAATAAGTACAGTTTATTCTTTAAAGTTACCCCTATTTTGCTGTCTGACAGTTCTGACCCTTCTTCACTAAAAATTAATTATCTCCTCGTACAGAATTCAAATGATGTTCCCGTTTATTTCTCTTTAAAATATACTCATTCAGGATTCTAAAAATATAAATTTAATCCCATAATTATTTTTATCCAATTTTTTTATGATTTTCCAAAGTCAGAACAGGGGAACCCAAAATCATTCTGACCTTGTCTCACAAAATTTATTATATCTCATGATTTACAATCCATTTCTTACATAATTTCTTCTATAAGAAACTAGACTAAATAAGCTTTAATTTCATATTTTATTCATCCTATAATTATATTTATACAATTTTTTATGATTTTTCAAAGTTAGACTACTGCTGCTGTCCAAAACTGTTTTAGTGCAAGATATTAATTACCATGTTTATAACACCCTTATTTTCTTTTTCTACACTATTTCTCATCACTTTCTCTTATTTTCTCTTCACTAACATATCAAGAACATAGGACCTTATGTAAGAAAACTATACTATAACATTATTTCCATGCTTTCTCAATAATAACAACTTAAAAATATATTAAAATCTTGATGTACTTACCTTGTTCTATTGATTCCAATCTTTAACTTGATTTTCTCTCTCCTCCAGCTTCTATTCCTTGAATCCAATTTGACATTCTAACTCCTCATAGTCTCCTTAACATTTTTCTCTCTTGGTAGCTATGGAAATTCTTTTGATTTCTAGGTGAAAATAGCGAATTTTTGGTGAAATGACCAAATTGTAAAGAAAAGAAAACTTTCTTTCTTTTCTTCTCTTCTAACGTTTGCATGCATGGAAAGATGATGAGAATTCTTCATCTTTCCTTCCTTATATACTAAATAAATAATAATAAAATAATAATAAATATCTCATTAAAATATTAATAAAATAATATTTATCTAATTAATTAATTTAAAATATCATCAACATAATCATTACATTCTAGAATTCTCTCTCTTACTAATTGACCATTTTGCCCTTCATGATCTTTTAGAATTCCATCCTTGAGTCATCACTTAATTTGGTAAAATTCCCTTTTAGTCCCTTATAATTTCTCACCTATTCAATTTGGTCCTAATTCATCTATTTTCCTTAGTTTCTAGATCATTCTACCCTTAAAATATTTGCACTATTGGTCCTTCAAATTTTTCATATTTACACTTTAACCCCTCAAATTTTGAGTATTTACTCTTGTGCAACAAGACTTTTCTCATCTTTACAATTTAGTCCTTTCTTGAATTAATATATCATAATATACTTCCCAAGGTTGACACAACTCAAAATTTTCCTTTTTGTCACTTTATTTTCTTATTTTACTATATCAAGGATAATATCTTACTGCAAAAATTTTCGGGGTATTACAAAAGGTTTGGAAGTTTGAGTCTTTGTATCCAATAGGAGTAAGGTTCTCCCCAAAATACACAATCATATAGACATTGGTTCTTTTAAACAACTTGCCAATGCCTGAGATCATGATTCATCTGATATCGACTAACTATTTCCACTATGAAACATATATATAGACGTGTGCAAAGCATCGCATACATAAGGCTTCCAACTACTAAAGCATATGGAACATTACTTATATGTTCTCTTTCTTCCATTGTCTTAGGACAGTCATCCAAAGAAAGATGAAAACTCAATACAGTCTGTTGAGTGTCTGGCTTCGCATCAGTTATTGCAAACCATTTCAGTACATTATTGATGTAGGAAGCTTGTGATGGAGCTACCATTTTATTCTTTTGATCCCTAAAGATTGGAATTCTAAGAATATAACTAGCTTCACCCAAATCATTCATGTTAAATTCTTGAGTTAACAACAGTTTAACCTATGATAATTCCCCTACATCGTTTCTGATAAGTAGAATACCATCGATATAAAGAATGAGGAAAACCATATTTTTGTCATTCATATGCTTATAAACACAAGGTTCATCAGAGTTTTGCTCAAACCCAAAAGTCTTGATTATTTGATCAAATCTTTTATTCCATGAGCGGGACATTTGTTTAAATCTATAAATGGATCTTAGCACTTTGCAAACTTTCTACTCTTATCCTTTGACAACATAGTCAGTTGGTTGAGCCATATAAATGGTCTCATCAAGATAGTCATTCAAGAATGCTATCTTGACATCTATTTCAAAATATCGTAATTGAGAGCAGCGATAATGGATAAGAGTATGTAGATAGATTTGAGCATGGCTACCAGAGAGAAGGTCTCATCGTAATCGATGTCTTCTTTCTATGTGTAGTCTTTTTCTATAAGTCTAGCTTTATGTGATTCCACTTTCCTTTCCGCATTTCTTTTCTTCTTGTAGATCTAGTTACACCCTATGAGTTTAAACACAATCGGCAAGCCTACAAGTTCTTACACTATATTGGATTTCATAGAATCCATCTCGAAATCCATGGCCTATTTCCAAAGCTGGGAATCAACTCCTGTATAGCATCCTTGTAAGTGAGTGAATCATTATCCTTATAATTGGTTTCCGTATTATAAATACTACCATCATAGATGAAGAAGTCTAAAACTCTCTCAATACGATAGATTCCTTTATGCTATTGATCGTTTGCAAGTTTTTCCATAACTTTCTCGAGAATTGAACTTTATGATTGTTTTACAAGTCTCAAAAGTTTGTCAAATACCACTTTACTTCGAGGCTGAAAGTTATCTATATAGTTTTCCTGAAGTAAAGTACCATGAGTAGAAACTTTAATCATATTATCTTTCGGGTTATAAAATAATGCACCATTTGTTCCTTTCGAATATCCTACAAACATGTATAATCCCATCTCAGATTTTTTGCATCCTTATCCAGAACATGGGCTAGACAACCCTATATTCTAAAGTGATTTAGAACGAGTTTCTTTCCATGCCACAATTCATATGGTGTCTTACAAGCAGACTTCATTATCACATCATTCATAATATAACAAGTCGTTTGTATTGCATATCCCCAGAAGGAAGTAGGAAGTTGTAATTAACTTAACATTAAATAAACCATGCCAAGCAATGTCCTATTCCTTCTCTCAGCTATGCCATTCTACTGGAATGCCTGGTGCAGTCAACTGGGATAAAATCTCATTCTCTATAAGGTATCCTAAGAACTCGTAGAACAAGTTTTCTCACCTCGGTTAGAGCGAAGATTCTTTATTCTTTATAGATAAATCTAATTACTTTTCTACTTCTGTATGTAACTCTCAAAATTTATCAAATGTTTCGCTTTTATGGTGCATTAGATACACATATTCATATCAAGAATATTCTTCGATGAAAGTCACGTAATAATCGTAACCTCCTTGGGCAATGATGGTCATGAAACCACATACATCAGTGTGTACAAGTTCTAAGGGTAGGTTGGCCCTTGTACCTTTTACATTAAAAGACCTTTTAGTCATTTTACCTTCCAAGCAATAGTCACATTGTAGAAGACTAACTTCCTTAAGCATACTTAAGGGACCATCTTTCATAAGTCTAGTGATTTTTTCTTGGTTAATATGACCAAGTCTTAAGTGCCATAAGTATCCCTCATTAGAGTGAGAAGTTTTAAGCTTCTTATTTACCATTTTAGTTTGAAGCATTAAGTAGTTATTTGGTTTGATAAAATAAAGATTATTTTCCATCCATTCATTATAGATCAAAGAGCGATTTCTGTAAATAGAAGTCCCTTTATTGAATGTCACATAATAACCATCATTAAATAAACATGCTATAAAAATTATGTTCCTTTTAAAATGATGTACATAAAACACGTTCTTTAAAACAATCTTCCTGAAATGATCAAAATGTAAAATTTCCCCCACTACTTCGGCTAAAACATAGCTTTCATCTCTAATTCGTAACAAGAGGCTCCTGTCATATAGACTCTCATTTCACTGAACCCCTATAAAGAAACATACACATAGTTAGTGACTCCAAAATCAATAACCCAATTGTCAATTGATTCTTCCACTAAGTAAACTTCAACCACAAAGAGCTTCATACTTTTTTCCTTTTCGGTTAAATAATTCAAATACTCCTTGCAGATTGATCTAAAATGCACTTTTCTATTGTAAAAGAAACATTTGATCTTTTTAGGATCTTTTGACTTCTTAGTCTTCTTCTTATCAACACGAGGTGGAGCCGAAGGCTTAGTTGGTTTCTTATTTCCCTTAGTTTTCTGCTTCCCCTTAGAGGACGAGGGGCTTATAGCTAAGTTTGACTTAGGTTTCTCCTAAATCAGCTTATCACCATTCAACATCAACTCATAGGATTGCAATTCTTTTAGGAGTTGAGTCAAGGTAAGTGCCTTGTTCCCTAAGTTGTAAGCGACCCTAAAGCCAACAAACTTCTTGGTTAATGATTTGAACACTATTTTTTAGTATGTGTATTCATGCCCAATTCAACCCCATTATCATTCGCTTCTGCAAAGAATCCCATAAGCTTAAGCATATATTCTTTGATCGGAGTGTCGGGTTTTTACTGGGAGTTCATTAAATTTGTAATAGCAGATTGTCGAACCAATGTACTTGGCCTCCGAGCAAATCCTCCAAATTTGTCATGATTTTTTTAGTAGTACAGAAATTCTCGTGTTATTTTTACAACACACTATTCATGCTCTTTGACATATAACATCGAGCAATCGAGTTAGAATCTCTCTAGCGATTTCTCACTTTAGGTTGAGCTTCAGACGGACACGGTTCATCTAGGATGACTTTTTGTTTCTCAAAGCTGAAAGCTATCAAGACGTTCCATTTTCATTCTCGAAAGTTATCCTCATTCAATTAATTCTCGAAAGTAAGAATGTTAATAAGAGGAGTAGGAGACATATTTAAACTGAAAAATAATAAAGATTCACTAATTACTATCTTTGTATTAAGCAAATATTTTCATTTCAACAGCATATCAAGAATGCAGTATCATGCATGCATCTTGTATTAAAACCTTGAAAATCTTTTTTTCGTCGCTATGATCATTTTTACACCCATCAATCATGTAGCTTTGGGTTTTCATGATTAACTAGCAAGAACGTGGATTACATCCAATTAGTTCGTGAATCTTGATTCTCAATATTCCACACGAATCAACAACCGTTTAATGTTTTGCTATCATCTTTAGCTTAAATATAGTTTCTTGGAAAACTATTTAATAAGACAATCTCACTAAGAGTCATGTATGACTAGTTGTCCTTAACAAGGAAATCTCATCTAGTGAACCCACATGATAAAGTTTACCTTGAGGTGTGGTCAAGGTAAGAACCGATTTGAAACTTTATCATACTATTATTTAAGGACCATCAATGAAGGTCGTAAGTGTTGTTCAGGGACCTTCTCTCACTCAATATTTTATAAACATGCAATGTTTTTATCCCAAATTTCAAGAATGATCATACAATAGTCCTAATGGCATTCTTACCTAATCTATATAACATGCTTCCTATATATGCATGGCATGCTATGGCAATTTTATAATATTCGCGTTCATTCATTGATAATAATCAATCAATCATAAAGACAAATAATTTTGATTCTCCACAGTTTTTCTTTTAAGGGAAAAACCGAAGAAGTAAATGTGAACCGTGCACCAAGTAAGGTCTCAATAAAGGGAGGTGAGTCTTATTTGACCGTTAAAAAATCAAGTCTTTCCTTGCTAGAGTCAGTCCTAGACATGCACCTTCTCATTATCATGCTCCTCACAACAATCGAATAACCTAAAGAGTGAATGGAACAATACAACAAATGTATTTTCACATTACCACACTTCTTATTTTTAATCGATCAACTATGGATCATCTCATAAATATATATCACAATTACTAAACATATATATAGAGAGAGAGATGGGTAATTAAAATAAAACTGTCAACCAAGGTTTTCTGGTTTTGTTTTTAAAAAATAAATGAAAAATAAAATTATATAGGCTTTCACCACAAGGCATTCATTGGGTTTTCAACTGCTATCACTCCATCTTCTCTTCATCATGGACTCCTTTTGGAAAAATTACATTTAAATTCTATATCCGTTTTCGGCTTACAATAATTCTATAAATTTAAAAAAAAATGGTCCTACGTGGAGGTGATAGTCTACGGTCTATTTCTTAAGAACCACAACCTTGACAAAAATAAAAATTACTTAAAAAATATATAATATCGCATCCATTCTCATATATAACTCAAAACATGCATAAGATCTAAAAAATATTACTTTATATGTAATCGAATCATTCAAGAAGAGAAATCTATTTTGATTACCTGTTTATACTTATAGATAAAGCACAACTTGCCTCTGATACCAATTTTTGAAAAAACGAGTTTGGAAAACGTGCTAGAAAATAAGTTTAAGGAAAAAAATCAAAGTTTTAAATTTTTTTCCAAAAACAAGAACTTGATTTTGATATCTAAAGTAATAAACACTTAATCAAAATTGTACATTTTTTATTCGTTTAGGATGAATGCTTCGACTGAGTAGTCTTTTCCGCTATCTTGAAGCTCACATCTGTTGAGCGTGGGCTCGCTTCGAATTAGAAAATTTTCCACAAAATTACCAATGGGGCAATTTCAAAATTTCTCTAAACTTTTGGCTTAAGTTATAAATAAGAAAAATATCTCCAGAAATCTTCTTAAATAATTTCTTTAGAGAATTTTCTCTCTACAACTTCTCTTAAATTCAAGTTTGTATAAAATAATAACCCAAGCTTTTTTATATAGGAGAGTTTAGATAGTTCAATTAAGATTAAACATAATCACTTTAATATTAAATCTATTAAATTAATAGAATATTCATCTACAAGATAAATATTAAAATAAATTTAATATTAGGTAATTACTTTAAATATTAAATTAATAAAA
Source organism: Gossypium arboreum (assembly GCF_025698485.1). Taxonomy (NCBI): domain Eukaryota; kingdom Viridiplantae; phylum Streptophyta; class Magnoliopsida; order Malvales; family Malvaceae; genus Gossypium; species Gossypium arboreum. The sequence goes on from NC_069072.1 coordinate 21,738,696, forward strand.
TACTATCAAGATAAGTATTAAATTAAATTTAATATTAAATTTATTAAAATATTATTATTTTTGAAATAGTTAATCTGAAATCAAATTATCCAGTAGAGTCCTAGTAGGAGTGTAATTCTTCAATTGCTCAATCATCGAAGAATCACTATTGCCGACCATCTGTCGACCACCGGAATGCCATCGTCATAGCTATTGGCACTATCGTGCCTGGTGGTGTCATCCTAGGCGTGACACCCTCACGACACCTAGAGCCGGTTCAGTTGATGCTGGTCCGCTCCAGCCACCGGTTGGACCATCGGCTCTGTTTCACATGTCAGGCTCGGTTCGACTAGTTTTGGGTCTTAGTCTCGGTTTTTAGTTCTCAATTTTAACTTTTGATCTCAAGTTCAATTTTCAAGTCCAATTACATTGGGTCAATTATCTAACTTGAAAATTAATTTCTAAAATATCATATTTATTTTAATTAATTTGATTAATTTAATTTTACTTGATCAAAATTAATTTTCTCAAAAATCATTGAGATTTTCTAAAATTATTTTTTAAGAAAATTCTTTAATCAAATTCTCTAGTTGAATAATTCTCACGACTGCCCAATTTAATTCCATATCGAATAAATTGACTCAATTAAATTATTCTGAAGTCATAGAATTTCCTTTTGATTCAAATGCAATCCAATCAAGTTTTTGTTGAGCTAGTGAAGGGATCAATCGAACATATACAATTAGACTTTAATAATTGCAATTATGTCTAGAAGCATTGTTTCGATAATTCACAATTTACTTAATCATGGAGCCAGTCCACAAAAAGTACCATGATTGAAAACTCATTATTGTATACTCTTTGCAAAAGCAATTCATCTAGTTGATTTGTCCGATGACCTCGTCATGTGTGTATTACTCTCATAGCATGATGTCATTTATTCCTTTGAGTTAAATCCAATTATTCAATACAATCCTATTTTATCTCATTGTCACCATTGTGTCTTCTTAATGATTAATATGATCACTTTCAACAAATAATTGTGATAAATTACTTATTTGAGAACAAGCAACATTTATAAAAAGTCTTAAGTCATTTTGAAGCTCTATTTTTTTAAAAAAATTTATAAAAGTTAAATAGATTTAAATATAATGAATGGAAATACTGCAATTTTAATTAAGGGATTTAGAATGATCTCCTCGTTTTAGCACTAATTTCATTCAATTTTAGTGTCTCTTCTTAAATTTGTTAACTATTTAACATAATATTTGTATGGTAGTTTTTTAGTATTGAATACTTATTTTATTATAAATTTATAAAATTAACTTAAATATTTAGATAATATTAAAATTTTAACTTTAATATTATTTCAATATTATTTGAAATCAATATTTATCTCACCTTTATTTTTTATTTTCAAATATTTCTAAAAAGTTTAAAATAATTTAAAGTTATCATAAATGTAATATAACCTTATGAAATGATTTATTTTGATAGTACATAACTAGTATTATTTTTATATTTTGGAGAATCCACCCTCATTTTATAACAACCTCCAAAGTAAGATAATTGTCATTTGATGTTAACATTTATTTAGTTATTATAAAAATATCAAATTATTGATTAAATATATATTTTTCTATAATGATTAATGTTAAAATTTTATTTTATATTATTAGTTTAATTAAAATCGTTATGCATTCAATTTTTAATGCATTAAAATAAACAAATGAATGAGTGAATATAAAAATATATCTTGAAAATATTAGTCCTTCACATCATATACTTGGGAGTCAAAGACCTTGTATAGTATATATGATTAGTCAAATAATGTTTACAAATACTATATTCAATAATATTATTTTAGGTACTTTTTAAATAATATTCGAATAACAATTTATAAATATTGTTTTAAGTGTTCTAAAACTACTTAATTTAAAAATATTGTTTTAACTTTTAATTGTCTTAAAAAAAACTTATTCAAAAATGCTTTAAAACAGTTATATATATTTTTTAAAATCTTTTAATAATAACTTTATTGTTTTTATTACATTATAAACATTTGTACATTAATTTGGATTATAATTTACTAATTATTTACTACTTAAAATTTTAAACGGTAGGCAAATGAATTTAGTTAAAAGAAATATGTTACTTAAATATAACTACTAATTATTTACTGTGTTTCAAAAATAAAAATATTATTATTTTATATCAAAATTACTAACCTGGTCCTACTTTAATTCCATGTTTATTATATAATTAGTCTAATTAATTCTTCTAAGTTATAATTTAAAAAAAAATAAGTATACGATTAAAATACTTTGTTTACACTTAATAGGTTTCGCATTAGTGAAACTATCTTTTTATGAAGACTAACTTCTTATTAAAAAATTAATTAACTACATTTACAAAATGTTTCAGTAAATATATTATAAATTATAGCTCTAAAAAATAAAGAATGATTTTTTCCTTAAAGCACACACTAAAATTACGACAAGTGTCATAATTATCTATTAAATTTATTTTTATTAATAAATTATGATTTTAATCTTATAAATTTCATCTCTTTATTTTTTTATATCCAAATAATTTTCTTTTGGACACTCCAACTTAAACATGTTTAACAAATGGGTAATTATATTTAAAAAAAACATCCTAAAGATATATTTCCTCTTATTAATGAAAAATAATATTTAATATACTGTCGTTGAAACTTTTAAACACCATAAGCAAGAATAGGAGATTAACAAGTGTTTTATAAGGATTAAGTAAAATATTAAAAAGAAATATTTTAAAAAAGAAATACAATGCAATTTTTACGATTATTTGTAGAATAAAAATACATTGTTAGTGTTGCAAATACTAACCTTTAATGAAATATTTAAAAAAATCATATTATTAGTCGATTAAGTCTTAATTCAGTTGACATCAATATTATTATTAGTACAAAAGGATGTAAATTGAGTACACTAAAACACACCATCTTTCTATTTAAAATTAAGAACAGACAATAGATAATTTTCAACATTATATTATATCAAAAATATATATATATTAAAAGTATTGCCGTGCAAATATACTAAACATGTATTAAAACAAGTTCAACGTTGGCGTGCAATTAGGTGCATCAAATAATAAAATTGCCGTTCAAATTAATTTACATATATTTTTACTGTGTATGTTTTCTTTTTATAAATTAAAACATATATTTTTATTATAATAATAAATATTCATAACATTCTTCCTAAATATTCATTTGATAGATAATATATCCATTATTACACATATAATATATTCATTATTGGATTTAAATAAATTATTTTGTTGAATTGCACGAGTTGATGATATGATATATTTACTGAAATATTACAGATATTATAATTTTATATATATATATATATATATATATAAATTCCTGCATGGATTAAAAATTTTAAAACTATATTCTAATAGTAAATATATTAACCCGTGCAATTGAATATAAATTATTAAAATAATTTTTTAAATTATGATCTTTAATGAAAAACATGTTTTAAAAAGTTGTAATAGTAACATTATTATATTTTTAGATGACCTCCCTGTTTTTATTAAATAACTACAAAATAAAGTTTAAAATTTTTTTAATCCATGTTTACAACATTTCCGAACAAAATAAACTTTTATCATAAAATATAATTTAATGTGGAGAACTTTGAAATATTTATAAAGAATATTTAAAATAAAAAGAAATACAAACAAAAAATGGGTAGCCTTGCCGATGATGCAACCGCTTCAAAGCATGATCAACAAAAATTTAAAAATATTTTTAATAAAAAATAATTCTTTAAAAACTGATATTATATTTTAAAAATATTATTTAAAAAATATTAAAAATTAATATTAAAAAAAAAACCATGTCACCAGTTATCCGTGCAAGTGCTTCAAAGCCTAGTTGAAAAAAAAATAAAGAAAAAAAAAACCTTCAACGCTTATGCTTTACAAATTTATTTTAATTAAATCCATGTAAACAAACTATTTTAATTAAATTACATCTCCAGCCAGGTTTTTTACTCATATAAGATAAAAAAAAAATACTTAAATGGTATAAGACAAAAATTAATGATGAAAATGGTATGGCCAAGGTGGTGCTACCTATGGCAGTGGCGTGACCACCCTGGAATCTGTCAAATACAGTTAAAAAAATAGAAACAGTAAAAAGCTGAAAAAAAAGTTGAAGGGCACTGGTGGTGGGCCTGCCACAGGCGGCACGATGGTGCCAGTGCCAGAGGCGGCACCATGGAGAAGACCTCTCATGCTCGGGCATTTTGGTTTTTTCTGTGTTTGGGACCATATATTATGGTCCCCTACCTCATTTTGGGAAAAAAGAAGGAGAAGAAGAAAAGAAAGAAGAGAAGAAGAAAAAAAGAGAAGAAGAAGAAGAGAAGGAGAAGGAGAAGAAGGAAAAGCAGGCGGCATTGGTGAGGGAAGAAAAAAGAAAAAGAGAATGAGAAGAAGAGGAAGGGAAGGAAAAAGAAAGAAAAAGAAGGAAAAAAAGGGTAATTTTTTTTAAGTAAGTAATTTATTTATTTTAGGTGTTATTATTATTATTGATTGATTTTGATTTAATTTAGATTTAATTTATAAATTTATTTTTTGCAAGGTGTTATTTAGTTAAAAGAGATATTAAGGTATGTTTGTATTTATTTTATATTTTCATTCATTCCTAATTTATTTTTAATTTTATTGAAGTAAAAAGCCTATATATGTTATGTGTAAAGAACATTTTATTATTATTTTATGTAATTTATTTGTTAATTGTGTTTTAAGTTGATTAGATATATTTTTATAAAATTTCTTTGGCATGTTATATTCTGGTTATTTTTTTTTATGTGATGGGGTTTTATACTATTTTACAAAAATAGTATAAAAATAAAATATTAAAAAATATCTTAATGAAAAAATAAAATAAGAAAAGAAATAAAATATGAAAAAAAATTTTGGGAGAAAGTGGTATCTGGCGGGTTTTTTTAAATAATATAAAATAAAATATTAAAATAGTATATTTTAAAAATAAAATTCAAAAATTTTAAAAATACAAACAAAGGGACAAAATTAGAGTTATTTACTAAATTAATATAAAAACACTAAAATAATACATTTGAAACATTATGTACTAAAATAATATAAAAATAAAATACAAAAATAGTATATTTTAAAAATAAAATCTGAAAATTTTAAAAATACAAACAAAGGGCCAAAATCAGGGTTATTTACTAAATTAATATAAAAAACACTAAAATAATACATTTGAAATATTATCCACTAAAATAATATAAAAAATAAAATACAAAAATAATATTTTTAAAAATAAAATTCAAAAATTTTAAAAATACAAACAAAGGGCCAAAATTAGGGTTATGTGAAAATATTAAAATAATACATTTGAAACATTATGTACTAAAATAAGATAAAAAATAAAATACGGAAATAGTATATTTTAAAAATAAAATCCAAAAATTTAAAAATACAAACAAAGGGCCAAAATCAGGATTATTTACTAAATTAATATAAAAACACTAAAATAATACATTTGAAACATTATGTACTAAAATAATATAAAAAACGAAAATAATATATTTAAAAATAAGATCCGAAAATTTTAAAATTTTAAAAATACGAAAATTTTTATTTCCCAATGAATTTAATTAATTACATATTATAATATATTTTAAAATAATATTGAACAACTTATCATGTGTTTTAATTATTATTGCATCACTCAAATTATTATTAAATAAAAATTAAATTAAATTAAAATATATTGAACTACATGCCGGGTGTATTAAATATATTATATTTTAAACCAAAATATTTTACTTATTAAATATTTCAAATTATAATAAAAATATTTGTATTTGAGTTGGATATATTTATTTTTTAATGTAGTATAGCAAAAAATATGTTGTCGAAAAAACTATTTGCTATTTTTTTGTAATTAAAAGCAATATATATTTAGTTATTCTATTAAATATTTAAAATCCATCAAACATTAAAATTAATAACCGAAATTTATTTTGAAATTGTAGGCATTGCAATGGCTTCATTGATCAATAAGGATCTTCCTAACATATGTGACATAGTTAATAATATCGTAAAATATTATTATTTGTTAATCACGGGTTCCATTAAAAAAAGATCTACATAATTTAAGGAAATAAATTATGTTATTATAACTATTTTTTGTAATTTAACACTGTCAGGACTCGTACGACGTATTAAGAGGTCGGGTGAATGGTTTAAGATAGTCCCCGGATGTACGACTGATGCCCTACTTAGAGCTAGCTGGATTCGGGTCAACAGCATTGACCTAGATGTTTGATTTGCGGTACGATTTAATATTCGCATTGGTCGAGCGTTGGAGCCCGGAGACCCACACTTTTCATTTGCTGTGTGGGGAGTGCACTGTCACTCTGGAGGATGTTGCATTGCACTTTGGGCTCCCAATCGACGGGAATGTCGTCACGGGCGTAAGTGCGATAGCTGAGCCGGATGCACTTTGTTGTAGCCTACTAAGAGCCTCGCCCGACGATGATGAGTCCAATTTTTCAGAGTTGAAATTTACATGGCTGAAAGCAAATTTTGAGCATTTATTAGTTAATGCCACTGAAGAAGAGTTGATGTGTGCAGCTCGAGCGTACATTATGCACATTATAGGGGGTGTACTGATGCCCAATTCGAACAACAACAAGGTTCATCTCCAGTATTTACCTCTATTAGCTTATTTGAGTAATGTTCGTTCATATAGTTGGGGTTCCGCGGTTTTGGCTATGTTGTATCGTGAGCTTTGTCGGACGACAAAGCCTGATACCGTAGACATAGGCGGATGCCTTGTATTGTTGCAGTCATGGGTTTTTTATTAGATATCATTCTTGGCATCGATTAGTCACCAACCATACGTATTTCCACTAGTTAACAGGTCATAAAATTTAACTTGTTATTAATTGACAATTTCTTTATAATGATACTATTCTAACGATACTATATTTACTTGAAAATTAGTTTCGTAGATAGAGTATTTATCCGGGTATCGGGAGATCGTACACTGTCCCGATATATTGTCTAATGATTGAACAACATGTCGGGGAAGGGATAAGCTATTCAAATATTCGTGACATGTAATTACTTTGTATATCTTACGCAAACCGTGTTAAATTTTAGCCATGGTATTAATCGTGCAGTTTATATGGATGCCATATCGTAGATCAGAAATTGTGGCTATTATACCCTCGTTTGCCTACGTTCATTCTCAATGGTGGTGCAATAACGTACCAATTATCAGTTTCAATATAGTCGAGTGGTACCACGGGGATCGAGTACTATGACAGTTTGGTTACATCCAGTATATCTCGGATCTGCCAATGCAGGTGGGGAAGGTTTAAGGCATCAACAAGAGAGGGAAACATGGAATGCATTGGGGGGTTGTGCACAAAAAATTTGTTTCGGTGTGGGATAATCAGATGGGTTGAAGACCTCAGATGGATATGTCTTCCGATTCGTAACCATCGTTAGAGTATATACAATGGTACTCTAGTATGGGGAAACCATATTTACTTGGTGGGCAGTCAACTGTAGTCCCCCCGCACATGCAGTGACATGAGGCATACGAGCCAGTGGCCCATATAGAGCTCGATTCACAACCAGATCCCCAGTCCGAGTCTGAGCGATCTCATTCACATTCGGCTGATACTTCCTATCATCTGAATTTGTCGTCTTATGACTATTTCCCAGGCTCGTCAAGGGGCGGATACTATTACGGGTTTGATATATTTGGGTCGTATTCACCGCAACATAACACTTCTCCCAGCATATATCCATGGCAGTATAGCACTACCCCGGCCCGTATCCACTGCAGTACTCCACTCCCTTTGGGTTGTATCCACCGCAGCATGGCACTCCTCCTGGCTCAATTTCATCGATGCCATTCGAGCCATATGATTTTTCTTCCATGTATCAGACACCCTCACCTGCGACTGAAAAGGAACTTGGTGGTTGCAATCACCCACAACATGAACGTCAACCTCCACAGAAATATACCCCAAGGACCACACCATCGAACCATCAATTTTAGGGGTTTCTTGGGTTTTGATATTAAAAAGTTTGTATTTTTTAGTATATATTTAATTAGATTAATTTGAACTTTGAAAAGTGGAACAAAATTTGACCATAACGTAAATTAGATTAATTTGGACATTTTGAACATTAAAACACTAAAACTTGTAACAAACTTAATCTTGTAATATAAATTAAATACATTACAACATTAATCTAATTGGAACAAACTTTGTAATATAATTTCTTTATATAAATTAAATACATTACAACATAAGCTCAATTTCTACCCAATCTGTGACGATTGGCCAACATGATAGTTTCGCTGCGAGCATTTACTCCGATTATGACCAGGTAACTTGCATAATCCACAATGTGACCCCTCGGATTTCTCCTTAATGTCTATTTCATTACGGATTCTAGATGATTGCGGATGACCTTTTGGATTCCTGCATAGCCCTCTGTCTGGGACAAGCTCGAAAGTCGTCAAAGGCAACTCCTACGTAGATAGGTCAGGCAGGACGGGGAACTCATTTTCCCACACACGTAACATGTGCTCGAGTGTGTACATATCATTGACAAATTGTTCAACTTTAAGGTTTACTTTAACATATGCTGTCACGACATACACACATGGATAATGAAGTGTTTGGAACCTCCTGCAATCGCACCGTCTGTTCCGAAGATCAACTCCATAGGACCTAGGTGGTATGCCAGGTCAACGACCAATACTTTCCGTAACACGAAATATTTCAAGGCGTCGTGAATATATTTCTACATTCATCGACTTTGCCATCTGATAGTTTGTAACTATTGCATCCCTGACATCTTCGACAAACACGTGTCCCGCCTCCATCTGGTTGACTTGTTGCTGACCCATTCTTAGCATTAAGGTAGCCAACTTGTAGAATGTAGCTGAGAAGACAGATGAAATCGGAAGATGTTGTGTTTTCAATAACACAGCGTTGACCCCCTATACTAAGTTTGTGGTCATCTGACTATAACGAAAGCTGTCGTCAAAACTTTGAGCCCATTGCCACAGCTCCATAGTACCCAACCACTTTCGGAAACATGTATTTGTTTGACCCTCCATGTCACTCTCAAGTCGAGTAATTCTTTGGCGGAAAATGTGTGGCTCTAGCTCGTGTGCTGTATATGTATTAGGAAAAGATAAGTTATAGTATTGTCCTAAAACATTAAAACTTATATTTAGAAGATAAGGTAATCATTTACCCATTTTCACAACTTGTCTCTTCCAGTCTGCATTCTTAGAATCTCGATGGAAGTTAGCCGCGATATGTCGGATGTAGTAAATGGATCTCTATGGTACACCGGAATGCCTAATGGCAGCAATTAATCATTTCCCTCTATCAGAGATAATGTAAATATTATCGTTGTTAATAACATACCTCCGCAAGTTGGTAAGAAAGAATTCTCACAATTCTATGTTTTCCTTATCTACGATGGCAAATACTATTGGGAGTATGTTCTTGTTGTCGTCTTGAGCAACCACAAGAAGTAAGATCTGTGTATATTTTCCATATAGCCAGGTCTCATCCACTTGCACAAATGGCTTGCAGTGGGGAAATGCACGCACACATGGATCAAACATTCAGAACATTCAATGGAAAATTCTTTTTCTCGACTGTAGTTGGTTATCCGGGCCGTAATAAGGTCTTGTCTATAACTTAATAACAGTCTCCGGTACGTACTCCCACATAACGGCTATCCATCATTGTAGCTCGTTATACGATGCATTAAAATCCCCATACAATTGCTCTATTGCCATCTATTTAGCTATCCACGTCTTTCGATATGATACTCGACACTGAAATAGTGCCTACATTTCGGCTATCAGTACCGAAACTTTAATGGTTGGCATGTCCTTCACTATTGGCATGATATACGTACAGATAGTTTTGGAATCAAGTTTTCGATGATCATCTGTCATACGTGTTGATGTGCATGTGTGAGGCCCAACAAATTTGTGTATCTCCCACATCTATGAGTTTTGAATAAATGCAGCTTGTACCCTTCAATTGCAACCTTCTACCGGCTTTCAACATTCCCCAATATATAATGTCGGTTTAGACACTGCAACTTTGTAATCCACTGATATATTCATGCTATACTGCTTAATAGCAAATACGCACTCTTCTTTACTTTCGAATCTCTGGCCTACGAGCAATTCTTCAGTATCGGAATTTACGGCCAGCCGGTGAGCAAAAAGTATTTCAGGGTACTTGGGGAACTCAGTTGCATGCGTCGTGTCGGGGTCTATGAACGACATGTGTGGCCTAGGATTATTGTGTATCACAATATGTCGCATCTGGTTCACGATTGAAGACGTGTTAATGTTTCTATCGTCATTCACGTCTTCATCGTTAATATCATTGGGCACATCATCCCATCGGGATCGCTATCAATATCGACCTCTTGATCACAAGGATCACTACTGTCGTATCCATCATCACCAACCACATCAATATCGGGTGTAACATTAAGATCGATATCGATCCCACGTATAGTTGATGGAGCCACCATGCACGATTCTTAAGCTTCTTGTTCTTCATCATATGCAGTTAGATTTTCATTTTTCTCCATACCGGCTAACTCAGCAAATGAGTGAATCAGTGCATTTTTGTCACTCCCATTCCCACAGTAAAGAGCTATCATTATCTCCACGTCTTCATCGTCTACGATTTCCATGTCGGTGAGTTTTATGGGATCTGTCGAAATTGGAAACTTGTAGAAAAATTTCGAGATTCTTCTCCCACAACGTCTAACAATTTTTACGTTAATCATTCCCTTCATATCATCCAACGAGACATTTCTATTAAATCTCATTGTTATTTATTATCGACATTCAAATATGTATCCAACGGTTGTAGTCAATATGATTCCATCGAAATAAACGCATACGAAAAATTGATTATCCATCTTCAATACTTAATCTGTTAAAAAATAAACAAAATTTCTCAAAACAATTTCGAACAGCAAATAAATTACTTAAATAAAAAATTAATTAATCAATATGCAATTTTTTTCATTAATAAGCTCAGACTTTTTCAGTTCCCATTTTGTACATGAACAACATTTATCTTTATATTTAACCACTTAAATTCATTTCTCTGTTTTCTTCCATCTCCAATCCTATTTCTTCATCTGGGAAATTCTCTACAATCCAATTTAGAAAATTTTTATTCTCTTTATATCCATCTTCTACAATCCAATTTGGAAATTCCTCGGGATCTTCTGGCTTTTCAATCTTTATAACGGGTATTGAATATATAAGTTCTCTCGGTAATTTCATAACAACTAATTTATCCATCCATGGTTTGTCAAACACATTTCGCTTCTTAGTCAACTTTCGTGAACTTATACTTTGTCTCGCTAATTTCCTTGCTCCATAAGAGATTATAAACTTCGTGAAGTTTATAACTAGATTCCAATAGATTCGTGGTACCGATGTCTTCCAAAGTTCGTCTAAAATGATTTGATGCTCCAGTTCAATTAATGTCCCTCTAAGGGTTAAGTATTGCACTTTATTATTTCTAATCATTTCATGACCTTTCTACAACACTATTTACATCTTTCGATTTACGGTAATAAGATGTTGAACAATATCTTCTTCTGATTTCATTCTGTAATCTTGCACTTCTCTCATCATCTTATCAACTTTCTCCTTTTGTGTTAAAGTTATTATCTCATCAGGCAATACCAAATATGTTGTCATTTCTAACAATATGTATAACATAATTATTTTCATTGTTATCACTAATTAACAATTACTTTATAATAGTTTTATTAACATAAAACTTTCAAATATATTAAAATAAAATATAACATTCACAATAAATACATAATTAATCTAAATACAAAACTTACTAAAAATCACAATAAACAAAAAACTTTTAAAACAAAACATAAAAATAACACTAAACAAACTATATAATACAAACAAAATATTTTTTTCTTATCATAATCTATTCTATTTAAAAATAACATAAAAGAAGATACATTTTATTTCTTCTCTTCTCCCTCTCTTCTTCTGTAATCTTCTTTTTTTACTGAATTTTCTTCTCTTCTCCCTCTCTTCTTCTGTAATCTTCTTTTTCTACTGATTTTTTTCTTTCTTTCTTCTCTTCTCTTCTCCCTTTCTTCTTCTGCAATTATTTTTATGCTGTGTGGCTTCGTTTTAACACTGAGGGTTTAAATAGGGGTTTTGGGGTCGGGTGCCGCCTCTGACAGAGGCTACACCGGTGCCGCCTCTGACATAAGCTTCACCAATATTTTTATATTTTTTTCTGCTTCAACTTTTTTTCAGCTTTTTACTGTTTTTGTTTTTTTTATCTGTATTTGGTAGATTTCAGGGTGGTCACGCCACTGCCATAGGCGACACCACCCTGGCCATACCATTTTCGTCATTAGTTTTTTCCTTATACCATTTAAGTATTTTTTTTTTTATTTTTTTATCCTATATCAGTAAAAAAACCTCTCCAGCCCCTTAATACTAAAGTCATTGTAACAACTTCACCATTGCATTTTTAGTATTAATTTTTTAATTGGTAGTATTTATTATTTATTTCCAAATTTATTTCAAATATATTCTAATTTTTTAAACAAATAATTTTATAAAACTAAAATTTTTCAATAATTTGTATACAATTTTATTTAACACATTTTAATTATATGTTAGAGTTTGTTGTAATTGTTAGCTGGTAGTTAAGGATTAGTTATCAAGGCAGTTAGCTGTAAATACTTGTATATATATATGGATGTACATGGTTAATAAAGATTAAGCATTATTCCACATTTTATTTTCCAACATGGTATCAAAGCTAGTCTTTCCGTCATCGAGATTGGAGAATGCTTCTATCGATTACACTCACCAGCTATATTTGCATCCATCAGATACGCCGGGGACGATTTTAGTCTCACAACAGTTGACTGGACCGGAGAATTATAACGTTTGGAGTAGGTCTATGGAGATTGCTCTTTTAGCGAAAAATAAATTAGGGTTTTTGGGTGGCACTTGTCGTAGGGAGAATTTTGATGATCAGATTCGTAACCAATGGGATCACTGTAATGCTTTAGACTTGTCTTGGATCATCAATACTGTGAGCCAAGATTTGTCTAGAGGTATTGTGTTTGCTTCTAGTGCTGCATTGGTTTGGGGAGATTTGAAGGAGAGATTCAATAAGGTTGATGGGGGGAGGATTTTTTACTTACATATAGAGATTGCCACGGCAAGTCAGGGTGATTCTTTGATTGCTGCATACTTTAATCGGTTGAAGTTGTTGTGGGATGAGCATAGTGCTCTTGTGCCCTATAGTTCTTGTGGTTGTGATCGAGCTCAAGATAACTTGTTGCATTTGCTGCAACAAAGGTTATTTCAGTTCTTGATTGGGTTAAACGAGTCGTATTCTATGATTCGTAGTCAGATACTTCTAATGCAACCATTACCCTCGGTTAATCAAGCATACTCGATGCTTGTTCAAGAGGAAGGTCATCGTGAGTTTGTTGGTGGTGTGTCCCCTATTTCTGATTCTTAGGTTATGTTATCTAATTCGGTTTCTCGGCATCGATTCAATGGGGTTTGTGACTTCTGTAAGGTCAAGGGGCATAAGCGTGAGTCATGTTATCGGCTTATTAGATTTCCACCTAATTTCAAGTTCAGGAAGAAAGGGACGACTGTAGCAAATGTTTCTAGCTCGGAGACAAGTGAAGATTCTTCGGCTCGTTCTTTGCAAACTTCTCCAATGCTTACTCTGAAGCAGTATAACAGAGTCTTGGAATTGTTGAATAAGCCCCTGGTGTTGGAGAACCTGCGGTTAATATGGCAGGTATTATATCTCAATCTTCTCTTGAGAAGTCGATTGATTGGATATTGGACACTAGAGCCACGGATCATGTGTTATCTGATTCTAATGTTTTGAATGGTTCTACTTATTGTTGCACTAGCTCTAGGTCTGTTCATTTACCAAATGGTAGTACTGCCACTATTTCTCATGTTGGTACTTCACGTTTGTCTTCTGATCTTACCTTATAAAATGTGCTTTGTGTTCCTTCTTTTAACTATAACCTTGTTTCCATTTCTAAACTATCTCGAGACTTGGGATGTGCTATTATTTTTTATCCCAATTTTTGTGTTATGCATGACCTCTCCACTGGCAAGGTGAGGACGATTGGTAGGCAGTCAGGGGGCTTGTATTTGTTTGGATCTTCTCAAAAGCAGCCAGTTGTGTCTTCTATTTTTCAGCAGCATGGTGTGTCTGTTTCTTTTCTTTCTTTACCCAGTGAGTCTCAAAAGTTTACTTCCAAATGTATGGCAATTGTTATGAATAAAATTGGTATTTGGCATGCTTGGTTAGGGTATGCTCCTCTTCCTAAGATGCCTCTGTTGTCTTTTTTATATAATAAATCTCTTGAGTCGAGTTGTATCAAAGATTGTGTTGTGTGTCCTTTAGTAAGACAGTGTAGGCTTCCCTTTCTTATTAGTAGTTCTAGGTCACGTAAAGTGTTTCAACTTATTCATATTGACTTGTAGGGGCCTTATAAAGTTTCAACGCATGCTGGTTATATGTTTTTTCTTACCATTGTAAATGATTGTTTTAGGATGTCATGGGTTTATCTGTTAAAACTTAAATCTAATGCATTATGCAACTCAAAAACTTCTTTGCCCTTGTTCAAAGCCAATTCTCAGCTATTGTTAGTATTGTCAGGAGTGATAATGGTCGAGAGTTTTTCAATTCTGAGTGTGGTCCTTTGTTTGCTTCCCTTAGTATTTTGCATCAGAGTTCGTGTGTTCACACACCCCAGCAAAATGGCGTCATTGAGCGTAAACACAGACATTTTCTTGAGGTAACTAGGGCCTTTAGGTTTCAGTCCAATGTTCCTGTTAGGTTCTGGGGAGAGTGTATTTTAACAGCTTGTTATATAATCAATCGCTTACCTTCTTTAGTGCTACTGTGATAGCCTTAAAACGACCCTAGTCGAAATGTGGTTTCGGGACCACAAAATCGAGGCATAAAAATAATTTAATATTTATTTTATTGCCTATAATATGTGTTAACTCATGTGTGACATTTTTGATGTTTTAATTTAGAGTTATAAATGTGAATTTCACTAGAAAGGACCTAGTAGAAAACTTTGAAAGTATGATGGGGAAATTTGTGATGACTAGTTGATCATGCATGCAAAAATGAGGGGTTTGCATGTCAATTTCCCCTTTTATTTGCTAATGGCCGGCCATGACAAAGAATTATGGGCAAAACATGTCATAAAACATGTTGGGTGAATGCTTGATGTTAGAAATAATAAAATAAAGAGCATGGGCAAAGAAAGAAAAAAAAATGGTCTCATCCATGCCCCCCCTTGCCGTGAATGAGAGAAAGAAAACAAAGAAGAAAAAAAAATGTGTGTGTTCATCCTTGAACATCTTTTGGCCGAAAATTGAAGGAAAAAGGGAAGAAGGGAGTGAAGCATTCGGCTATCTAGGTCACTATTAAGGTAAGTTTGATGTTGTGCCATGAGATTCTTGCATGTGTTAGTTGTTAGCTTGAGCTCTACCTAGCCCATGGTCTAAACCTTGCTATGTGATGGAGATGACACTCGGCCATGGATGTATCATTCTTGCTTGGTGTTGATGTTGTGTTGATGAGATATTAAGTGATTTTTGTAAACCATGTTGAAATTTGATTTGTGGGGTGAGTATGGTTTTCGGCTATAAAAGATTAATAAGGGTGATGGTTGTGTCTTATGCTAAACTTAGATAAATAATGGTAGTTGCTTACATCTTGATATCTATGAGTTCCTTTCTTGGTTCTACCATAGACCCACGAAGTATATGTTTATTTGGTGTTGTTGGAGATTATGATAGAAGCTAATGAGTGAGAGTTTGATAGATACTATAAGGTTAAACTTCATGAGATTGTAAGCTTGTAATTTGGATGATGAAATTCATGCTTTGTGAAGGTAAATGGTGTGGAAGGAGCATTCGGCCATGGTAGTAAGATGAAATGCAAAATGTTAGTATTTGATTACTAGTGTATAAATGCGTATTAGCCGAGTTTTGAATTTGAAACGAAACGAGATATAATCAATACAAGTAACCATACTTGTAGGAAGTATTGAGCATAATTGGCCCCAACATATACATGCATACTCGGCCACATGAGAAGATTAGTGTTGCATGCTTTCGGTTAGAGGCAAGCATATTGATGCCTTTATCTTGGTTAGGACAATCGGCTAAAAGGGATGTGAGTTAATATGTTGAGTTGATGCATGATTTCACATGTATGTGACTTTAATGTCTAATGTATAAATATGGGCTAAGTGCCTTGTATTCCTCTTTTCGATGCTCAAATGATTAAGTCAATTTGTTTGTTTAATTAAGCTCAAGAGCAAAGGGGATCTAAATCCGATAAAGGGAAGGAAATAGTGGTCGAATAGCCATCGAAATCGTTCGACAACATCCGAGGTAAGTTCTCGAGTAATGGAACTTAGATTGTGATTTGATTAGACCATGCTCTTTGTGTGTGGCTATTGAGCCGAAATTGTAAATGTGATAAGTGTCTTGTGTTTGAATTTTGCTAATGAAAATGAAATACGGATGTGTCATGATTTATTGATAATTGTGCTTGGCTATTTGAATGATGTCCGGGCTAAGTCCCGAAGACTTTGTGCTAAGTGACTATATCCGGACTAAGAATCCGAAGGTATTCGTGCGAGTTAATAAATCCGGGCTAAGCCCGAAGGCATTTGTGCGAGTTACTAAACCCGGGTTAAGTCCCGAAGGCATTCGTGCGAGTTACTATAACCGGGCTTTGTCCCGAAGGCATTTGAGTGAGTCGTTATATCCGGTTAAATTCCAAAGGTACGTGATTCGAGAATGAGCGATCTTGCTGTAAAAATTTCAGTTAATACGCTTGAAAAAAAAAATTCCAGCAATGAGGTATGCTCGTATGTGCTTTGAATTAGTTGATTCCCTTCGAATAGTATTCGCTTAGACGAGTAATGAGCTTCCGGTATTTGGCTAAGATGATCCCTTATGTATGAATATAGGGGTTGGAATGTGAAATAAGTATGATATTGAGAATTTGTGCATATGAAATTATCCGTTAGCTATATGAATGCTATGCTTTTGTTGTACTAGAATCCCTTGCTCAAACTTACTAAGCATAAATTGCTTACTCTGTTTCTCTGTTTCTCTGTTTATAGATTTTGGCTCGTCAGCTATCGGACTCGGGATTTTTGGAAGTCGAAGTCTCCCACACTATCAAAGCCCCCTTTTGGTACAATTTTGGTTGAACTTTGAAATGGCATGTATAGGACTACCCTTTTGTTGTAGGTCATGTACCTTTCGGTTTTGTGTAAACTTGGATAGCCATGCGAAAATAGCTTATATACGTTTTTAGCATAGTACTATAATTGTTTGTATGTTGATCATTATGAGGTATGGAATTGTTTTGAAACGATTAGCCATTGGAATGGTTAATCATGATCACACTTTGTGCTATGTATGCAAAAAGGGCCAATTGAATCATGGAAATTATGAAATAGGTAAAGTCTACCTTAAAGGCAGATGCTGTCAGCAGCAGTGGTGTGGATGTGAAAAATCACTAAAAATAGAAGTAATGGAATTAATTAGTGAATAAATTATGTAAATGAACCTTGATGAATCTACTTTCATATGGAAGAAACGAAACAGTCATATGAGTTGTATGTTAAGAGATATTTAGGTTTTCGTGAGACAGGGCCAGAACGGTTTCTGGATCCCCTGTTCCGAATTTGGAAATTCATTGTAAATTAACCAGAGATAATTAGGAGTCATGCCATATATGTATAGATTTATATTTGAGTCTAGTTTCTATAGAAACAAACTGCATCAGTATTGAAGCCCTGTACAGAGAGATATTCAGGTTCTAACGCGTGAAGGTCAGTGTAGTCGACCCTTGTCACATGGGAGAATTTAACTAATAAACTGTACTAATTGGCCCGACCAAAAAATTCTAGAAAAAAATATGTAGATGGACATATGAGTCTAGTTTCAGGGAAAAATTACGAAACTGATTTTCGAGTTTTGAAACTCAAGATATGATTTTTAAGGCGACAGTGACGCAGTAACCAGCTTGTCTAGAAAATTTTTTTATGGACTGTGAAAACAATTAAGTTAAGTCTGTGTGCACCTTGTGTTCGACTCCGGTAACGGACTCGGGTACGGGGTGTTACAGCTACAATGAAAAATCCCTTTTGAAGTCTTTTATAATAAACAACCTTCTTTTTCCCATATGAGATATTTGGTTGTCTCTGTTTTGCTACTACACCTAATAATACAGACAAATTTGTTGTTCGGGCCATTCTTGCTATTTTTATAGGATATTCTCCTACTCAGAAGGGTCATATTTTATACAATATGAACACTAAATCTTTCTTTGTTAATCGTGATGTTTCTTTTAGGGAAACTGTTTTTCCTTTTCACGATTCACCTTAGGCTGCTTCTGGATTGTTTCCTCTTCAGCCTTCATTTCTTGATTCTGACTTTCTTTCTTTGAACATTCTGTTATCTTCTGATTCTGTTTCACGTGACAATTTGGTTTCTTATGACAGTCCTGAATCATTAGGTACTCATGAAAATCTTATTAATATGTCACCTGAAAATCTTGGTTCCTCTGGTAATAGTCCAAATGTCATCCATAATCTTGTAAATTGTTCTGTTCCTTCCCCGGGGGCACCGCGTCGATCTTCTCGTTCTTCAAATCCACCTAGCTGGCTTAAAGACTTTGTTTGCTCATACCAATCAGCTTCACCTTCAGGGCAGGTTCTTTCTTTTTCTCATTTTCCTCTTCATATACAATCATTTTTTTCTGCAACAAATATTCCTGAACCTTCATCTTTTTCTGAAGCCTGTAAAATTCCTGAATGGATTGGAGCTATAAGAGAGGAAATTTTTGCATTAGAATCAAATAACACTTGTGATGTGGTTCCTTTACCTTCAGGCAAGGTTCCTATTGGATGGAAATGGGTATACGAAGTCAAATATCGTGCCACAAGTGAGGTGGAGAGATATAAGGCTCGGTTGGTAACGAAAGGATACAACCAGCAGGAAGGGATTGACTTTGTGGACACTTTCTCTCCAATTGCGAAGATGGTGATGGTGCGGACTGTTCTAACTCTTGCAGTGGGTTTTCAGTGGCATTTGTGTCAAGTAGATGTTTATAATGCCTTCTTACAAGGGCATTTAAATGAAGAGGTTTACATGGAGATGCCATAATGATTTAGCAGCCAAGGGGAGAAGATGGTTTGTAGGCTACGAAAATCCTTGTATGGGTTGAAACAAGCTTCAATACAGTGGAATATTAGGCTTACTGAGGCCTTGCATGCAGCCGAGTTTACACAAAGTAAGTATGATTACTTTTTGTTTACAAAAAGAGTTAAAGGAAAAACTGTGGTGCTATTTGTATATGTGGATGATTTATTGATAGCAGGGAATGATATTGATATGATAGAGGAATTAAAAGGAGTTTTAAATACGACCTTCAAGATGAAAGATTTGGGAAACTTGAGGTACTTTCTTAGAATTGAGGTGTTGAGGTCTAATGAAGGAATTGTGTTGAGCCAAAAGAAGTATGTGCATGAATTAATTGAAGACACTGGCTTCAAAGATGCTAAAATAGCTTCAACACCATTGGAACAAAATCTCAAGTTGACAACTGTGGATTATGATAAAGACATACAAAGTGAGGATGCACTGCTAGAAAACAAAACAAGTTATCAGAGGCTGATTGGAAGATTAATCTACTTGACTCATACTAGACCTGACATAGTGTTTGCTGTGCACTATCTTAGTCAATTTATGTAGCAGCCAAAACGGTCTCACATGGAGGTAGCAATGAGGGTTGTGAGGTATATCAAGAAAGATCCAGGCCAAGGTTTGTTGTTCAAGGCTGATAATGAAGGAAAATTAGCTGCGTTTTGTGACTCTGATTAGGCGACTTGCCCAATGATGAGAAGATCATCCTTTGGTTATTGCATCATCTTGGGAGTTTCTTGATTTCGTGGAAGTCCAAGAAACAAAGTACTGATGGCTAGGTCTTCACCGAAGCCGAGTATAGAGTATGGTCTGCTGTGATGCAGAGATAGTGTGGTTAATAGGATGTTACAAGAGATAGTAGTGCGAGAATTTGAAGCCGCTTGAATTGTGTTGTGATAGTAAAGTAGCAATATAGATTGCAGCAAATCCTGTTTATCATGAGCGTACAAAACATATCGAAATAGATTGTCACTTTGTACGAGAAAAAATACAGGATGGGCTTATTCAGACAGAACATGTATTAGTTACAAATTAGCTTGCAGATATCATGACTAAGGCCTTAGGGTCTCAACAGCACAACAATTTAATGTACAAGTTGGGGATTAAGGATGTTTTTCAACCTCCAACTTGAGGGGGAGTGTTAGAGTTTGTTGTAATTGTTAGCTGGTAGTTAGGGATTAGTTATCAAGGCAGTTAGTTGTAAATACTTGTATATATATATGGATGTAATGATTAATAAAAATTAAGCATTATTCCACATTTTACTAACAAAATACCCAAAGCAATCCTTGCATTCAAGGCAGGAACTAAAATTTCTTTATGATAACTAAAAGGAAGAAATATCAAAATTACATTTAAACTTTTATGTATTTTGTAATATTATTATATATTAACTTTTAATTTGGTGCATTTGTATATATTAAATTTTAATTTCAATTTCACATTTTGTTAAATTTATTATTTATATGGCACAATTTTTGTTAAATTATGTGTAAATTATTGGCATAATACATGTGTAAATTATTGGCATAACATTTTATTAAGCTAAAATTTTTTAATTTATTTTCACTTAAATTAAAAAATAAACACACTTGAGAAAAGGGTTTCTTATTTGTGTAAAAAATATATTTTAAAATCTAAGTAAAAATAATTTAAATCTGTTTGTTTGTTTTTAACCTAATAAAATGTTATGTCAACAATTTATATATGACTTAACGGAAAATTGTGCTGCATAGATAATATTTTTAGTGAAATGCTAAAATTGAAACAAAATTAAAGTTTGATGAATACAAATACATCAAATTAAAAATTATATATAACATTGTAAATTGTGTCAAAGTTTTTTATATTTTTGGTATTTATCCATAACTAAAAACTATTATGTTATAAAAGAAATTAGACCAACATAATATAGAGTAAAAATTTTACCACACGCATATGCATGTAGAAACTATATACTTAGAGCACATATATTAGTTTAAAAATAGCATAAAATAAATAATAAAATGTATCGTTTGAAACTAATTAATAATACATAAAATATATACAATATTAAAATAAAAATAGATTAAATTGAATAAAATAAAATTTAAACACGTAAATATGTCATATTAAGAATACTAAATGTACTACAATTGTTTTATTATGATGTTGTCATCAATCTTGAGTTGATATCAACTTATGATACCAACTCAATCAATAATATTATCAATACTAAAATTCTATTACAAGCATATGCGTGTGAGAATTTATATATTTAAAACATAAATGTAAATCAAGTATACATAATACAATTAAAATGTAATTATTATATTAAAATAAAGCTTTGGTTTAGTGGTAAAGTTAATATTTCATTTATGTAAATAGCATGAGTTTAAATAGAACCACATTAAAATTTCTAGTTGTTTTTAAAGTAAAAGACTAAAATACCCTCGAATAATATAATTAATCTTTATTTACATAAGGCCAATTATAGTATAGATATACAATTGATAGAGATAATAAGATATGCATAATACAATTAAAATGTAAATATTATATTAAAATAAAATTTTGATTTAGTGATAAAGTTAATATTTTATTAATGTAAATAACATAAATTCAAATTCTTTTTATGATTTTTTAAATTAAAAAATAAATTAATCTCGAATAATTTAACTTATTTTTAATTACGAAAAAGAAACTTTGTGATTTTACTAATCCATTTATACCAACTCAGTTATGGGTTAATTATAGTATAGAAATTGAAAAAATAATCATGAAATGTGCTAAAATTCATTTCCTTTTACCGAGCAGAAATTGCGTCCCATGTATTTAATAAAAGCAGCAATTCAAGCAGTTAATGCGTATAAAATGTTGAAATTCGTTAAGTTTCACTTTTGTTTCTCATTTTATTTGAAAGAAATTAATAATTAGTTAAACAACACAATCATCATCCAAATATTTAACTAAAATGATGGATACCTAAAACTAAAAAATGACCCACTTTCTTTAATTGATTACTGAATTAACATTAACTAATTCGAACTTTTACGAGTTAAATGCGAAGAAGCAGGCAAATCCCGACATTGCCATTGTACTGTAGCAGTAGCCAAGTGAGGCGAGGCGTAGGGCACAGCGTGGGTGACATCCATGATTCGTGTTGGTGTATTGCCCTGCAGCCTCTAAAAGGCTCAAAAGAAAAACAACACCACCAAAGCCAAACCTTCCTTTCATTTGATTTGCCTTTTGCTCAATATCAGCCATATAAAGCCACGTGGCAGTTATATCAAATCGTAAATTCAGAGCACCCATCAATAAAAGACATCACACTGCAAGTTAATCGAGCTTCCAAATACATGAAGCTGCAATAACTTTCATGATTAGTCCCACTTCACATACTCACGCGTTACGTCTACTCCCTTCCACCTTCAGTACTCCAATGATTAGATGTGTGATAGTCAATCTCTGAAAGGAGAGTGGGACTTGAGTTTTTTTTGTTGAAAAAGCTTCGCCGACTTATATCAGAGCATGGTCGGGAGTGTTTTGTAGGAGGACCTGCCATGTGGATTCTAATATGCCGCTTTTGACTTCTTGCCTTCATCAAGCGATACATACAACAACTCCATAGAAAAGAGTTAAAAACTTAAAAAAGAGATATCTCTTTCATCTTTCTAAAACTCTACTTTACCCTTATCTTTAATATCTTTATTATTAATTAATATTATATATTGTTCATTTTTCTCAACAACTAATGATGAAAAAATCAGGGTAGTTTTGACTTTTTCTTATTTATCCCACTACCTCACTCACTCGCATAAGAATCCTGAGGCCAACAGCAACAACAGCACCTTTCTCTTTCTCTCTCGTTGTTTTCTGTATAATAATAAGATTGAGAAGCCGATTAAAAGACGTTTTGTGAGATTAGAGAATGAGTAGTGTAGTTAGGAATCAAGGAAGCTGCGTTGCGATCCGCTCTCTCTCTCCTTCCTCTTCCATTAACCGTTGCTCTCACGCCTCTGCTTCTTCAGGTATATCTCCCTCGATCTTTGTAATTCCATGCTCTTTTCTTTTTTGTAAATTCAAATTATATATGTTTTTGCACCGATTTTTACTTCCTTATTGTTCGCACCAGTTGTGTAGATTATATAGTTGTCGATTTTCTTTAACTCTGTATAATCCGTTTCTTTCTTCTTCTTTTACAATAGAAAAATAATAAAGAAAAAACGATGTTTATGAATTGTTTTTCAGCGGGGGAGATGAGATGAGCGCTACAATATTAACGAATCTGTTGTTTCTAATAGCGGACGATTCATTTCCTCCACTCAGAAGTTGGAAATGTTCAAACTCATTTTAATTTCAAAGTCCAGATTTAAAAAAAAAAAAAAAACAAACTACTGATTGATCTCCATTTGCCGTGCGAGAAATGGGATCGATTTCAGGGGAATCATGCCGGATTTGTCGCAATTTAGGGTTTCTGTAGCGGTCCAGCCCAATCATCATCCGTCAGTGGCCCATGATTAGTCTAGGTTCGTCCTTATCAAACACACAATAATGATGTTACCCGCACATGAACATAGCCCCCACCCCTAAA
Source organism: Gossypium arboreum (assembly GCF_025698485.1). Lineage (NCBI taxonomy): Eukaryota > Viridiplantae > Streptophyta > Magnoliopsida > Malvales > Malvaceae > Gossypium > Gossypium arboreum. The sequence goes on from NC_069072.1 coordinate 21,762,653, forward strand.
CCTAAATATTAGACCACGCAAATAAACAACAACACGGTAATACATAATGATTAGTTTTGACGAATATCATCTCCCTGATGTGTACATTAAATAATTGCAGTTTAAGATTTTGCGTATTCACAAGATAAACTACTTTTTATGTACCTGATTTTGGTATGACGCTGACGGTTTGATGTTTAAGTTTGATTTACTTTTTTGATATACCATCTAAGATTAAAGAGTCTCATCTTTCATTAACCCCCCTCAACTTCTTTTTTTCTATATTTGCTTAAAAGTTACAATATTCACTTTCGGTTGAAGATTCCATGACGCGTTCTCTTAGCGCGTGTTATTCAGATTCCGACCACTTCGGATCAAGTTACTCGGATGGGGGGAACGGTTGTGTCCGAGTGGTCCGGGAATTTGTCCACCCTCCACATTAAAACAGCTCACGCGCGTGTTCAAATTCTAAGAGACCCAATTGTGTTTTTTGTTGTTGTTGAATTTCTCGGGTTAACGAGCTTAAATACGCAATAGTATTGGGCTTGTCGTATAGAGTATGTCTAGGAGTGCGTGCACGAGAAACTCGTCCCCATGTTAACGTGTTCGTTAGTGGCGGTATCCGCTAGACCAGTCATCTGATAGTGGTCCCCATCACTTTCATACGAGTGCCACGGAGAACTAAGAACTGCTATATCCACTCCAATGAACTCATTCAAGTCCAGAATTCATGGACTATTTTTCTTTTTCCTGGATGCAGCAAAATCACCTGAAAGGCTAAATTTTTTTCTTATATATGTTTGAAGTTGTGATTGTAATAGAATTTGAATGGAAAATGTGAAAAAAGAACGAGGTGGAATGATTGTATCAATGCATGCAGATGGTGCAACGTGTGGAAGGCCAGCTTGGATTGGTAAGCGCCTAACTTGTGTTTGTTTCAAGCGAAAGGGTGTTTATGAAGGGATCTGCTTTAACATCACACCCAAACAGGCAAGTACCATGATAATTTTTACTCATCCCCTATTTATTCCCGACATTTTTTTAAAAAACCTCCGTGCGTTTGCAAGATATTCGAATATGAGTATATATCCAGACTACGATTTTAAATTCTTCATATAACATACCTTAGATGGTTGCACTCACCTCTAAGTTTGGGTAACATAGTTCATGCTAATCTAGAACAAAAAAATAAGTTTCAAAGGCTACGTTGCCATTTTTTCTTTCTTTTCTGTTAGGTTCAATACCGTAGAACTGAATACATTACATGTTTAAATCGATTGAGAAAGAATGCAATATATATACATGTAAAAGAATGCAATATATATACATGTATTATATTAAGCTAATTTTTCGTTTTTTCCTAATTTATGTAAATTCCTTGTATTTGATAGTTTCGTTAGCAAATTGCAGGAGGAAAGGTTGAATAGGTTGAGGCACCGTATGAAGGTGTACTTCGATGGTTCCAGGCCTGATCACCAGGTCTAATTTTTCACTTTTTTTCCTTTTCTTTTTCAGAAATTTGATCTTTTAATCTGAAGGTGGTTTACTTAATACTTTAATGTACGAGGACACCAACTTGAATCAGAGGGACCTATCTTTTATATCTACTGAGAACAATTGGATCTCCATATCCATTAATTATACCTAAAGACAACGTAATCTAAATTATCAGCTTCTTGCCCTTTTGTTTCAGCCAACTTACAATTTTCATGGCAACAGGAAGCTCTAAGAGCACTATGGTCTGCTACATACCCTGGAAAGGAACTCCATGGCTTGATATCCGATCAGTGGAAAGAAATGGGATGGCAGGGAAGGGATCCATCTACTGATTTCAGGTTGGCTTTTGTACCTAACTGCTTTGTTTTGGCAAATTATTTCTTTTTTATTTTCTAACTTGTTTTATTGATCAAAACAGAGGTGCTGGATTCATTTCATTGGAGAACCTGTTATTTTTTGCCAAGACATTCTCTGTAAGCATTTCATTCTAGTGAAGCATTGTTGATTAAGTTATTTTTCTTTTTTTCAAGTCATTTGCACTTACCTCTGTTTATGATGATAAACAAATCACCTACATTGTTCCGACTTTTCATTTCTGTTTTTCTTTTCAAGTATCCGTGTGCAATCCGTTGTATATTCAAACTTAGAGAACTGAGCATACCCTTGTTGGATACATACTCATATTTGGCTCGCACATCCAAATATATATAGTTTAGGATTCTCGGCTGCCAAGTAAATTACCACCAGCATTGTAATGCATTTGTTCAATCTGAGACTTTCAGACTTGTTATTGCAGACATCATTTCAATGTTTATTAAAAAAGCAAGGTGGAAATCGATCTGCATGGGAGTATCCGTTTGCTGTTGCTGGGGTAAATATCACCTTCATGATCATGCAAATGCTGGACCTTGATGCCTGTAAGTGGATAATGAAAATACCTTAACTATGTTTTTTTAAACCATAAAGTAATTCAAGTTGTAAAGGATAATATTTTACTTTGATTCCTCATTCATTAGCCTGATTATATTGCTAATGCTAACTTACTAATGTCAAATTACGGGGAATTTGCAGTGAAACCTAGGACATTTATCCGATCAGTTTTCTTACAGATGTTATCAGGTAAGAGCCTGCAGCTGATGTCAGTAAAACAACAAAGCAATGGGATTTACCAATTGAATGGATTTTGTGTTTGGTTTGCAACAGAAAATGAATGGGCATTCGACTTGCTATACTGCGTGGCATTCGTGGTAATGGACAAGCAATGGCTGGAAAAAAATGCCACGTACATGGAGTTCAATGTAAGAGAGAAGCTCAACATCCTTACTTTTCCCAATAATAAAAGACCAATCTTTGAGTAATATAAATTATGTTGCATGTGTAATTATTATTTATTATTATTATGATTTCAGGAAGTATTGAAATCGACAAGGACTCAGCTGGAAAGAGAACTTCTAATGGATGATGTGTTGCGGATTGAAGACATGCCTTCTTATACCCTTCTCTGTTAGCCGACTTAACCAACTCTATTATTATTATTATTATTATTATTATTATTATTATTATTATAATTATTATTAGTGAAAGAGGAGCCCCCAAAATTACTAGTTCAGATTCAGCCCCATTAGGTGTATTTTTTTACCTTTTAAAAGTTGCGGCTCTGTCTTCTGTCCTACTTTCTTTTTTCTTTTTGGTAAATTAATTGAAAAGCTCGTCATTTTGATATATGGTGTTTTCTTAATGAATTTTAGCACGTGTCAGAAAAAAAATTGAAGTATGATATAATATAAGTATATTATTGATATATTGAAATTTTGATAAATAAAATTTAATTATTATATGAATAATAAAAATATATGACTGTCATATCTACTCCAAACCAATGTTAGATTCAACAATTATATGAGGTGAGTGGAAAGAAAGAAGGAATCAAGTTGTTGTTTACTCTCTTTTTAAGTTTATGGCTGCATTTCAATATTTATTTATTTTTATATATAGTAAAGAAATAAACAGCTGAGACATTACAGTGACTCTGCCCACAAAATTAGAAGCAATCCAAGCACCTTAGTAGGCGGTGAAGAATAAATTTACAATCCTATCGGGCGCCCTTTCGAAGTTGAAGCCGTTGCAATTCCATACTTAAAAAGTAAAATAAATCTTTCATTCTTATATAGAAGACATGAGTTAAAAAGATAATTTTACATGAAAAGATAATTTTTCTCAAAATAATATGTAAAAATAAGTGGTTTTTAGGATTGGATTGAGATTTGGTTGATGGTAACATTAATTCAATCAAAATTTTATATATAAGGGTAAATTACATAGATAGTCACTTAATTATAAATTTTTTATTTTAGCCACCTAAAATAAAAAAAGTTTGTCTTGTAATTTAAGCACTCACGTTTCATAGTTCGATCATTTTGGTCACTCCTGTTAAAATCATAAACAACAAGTTGATGTGGCAATTAAAAAATCGATATAATAAATTTAACCTCAACTTTTATAGATTATATCAATTTAATTTTAATTTTTAAAATTAACCTTCAAATTTTACAAATGAACTCAATTTGATCCTAATTTTAAAAAATTTAAAGAAATATAAAAATATATAAATAATTTCAATAAATATAATAATAAATTTAAACAATATATAGAAATAAAAATATTGTTGACAAGAAATAATAATATATAAAATTTTAAAATATAAAAATAAATATTTTCAAAATGTGTAATAATAAATTTAAATTTTATATTAATATTAAATAAAATAAAATCCCATGTCCCTCTCCCTCTCCCTCTCCCTCTCCCTCACTACCAATGTGATATTTAAGAAGCTAAACCAGATAGTTCCGTGGAGGCAGCATTTTGAAAAAACCAGCAAATAATTAGTACTTGAAAAATTCGATCCCAGACAAATTCACAAAGATCCTTAAAGATTTAATCAAGGAACTTCTATAGAAAATAAAGGTCAAAATAGCAAACATAACAATAGGGATCGACGGTGACGGTGGGGGAGGTTTGGTGATGGAGGGATTAGGGATTAGGGATTAGGGATTAGGGATTAGGGATTGAGGATTGAGGATTTTATTTTATTTAATATTAATATAGTATATTTATTTAATATAAATATAAATTTAAAATTATTATTATTTGGAAATATTTTTTATTTTTATAATTTCTAAATTTATTATTATATTGAAAATATTTGTGTACTTTTATTTATTTCTTTGAGTTTTTAGAATTAGGATCAAATTGCGATTATTTGTAAAATTTGAGAGTTAATTTTTTGAAATCATGACTAAATTGATATAATATGTAAAAGTTGAGAACTAAATTTGTTATTATACCAAAATTTTAACTCCCACGTCAACTTGTAAACATAATTAACGGTTTAAATGTTATATTGCAATTGAAAAGATCGAACATAAATACCTCTGACCATTACTTGAACCAAATGTCAAAATCCAAATGTTACACCAATGTTGAGCATGTCAAACCATCGGGCGACGTCATTGAATTTAGCCGTATGAAAAATTGAATATCACAAAAGTCTTCTAAGCACTCGAAAACCTCACTAGATGAAATATTTTTATTTTTGATTTTTCAATACCTAGAGACCTTATGCTTGTTGGTATTTATAGTGATGGTTCCTATAAAAAACCACCAATTACATGTCCCACTATCACACAAACAACATGAAAGTGGAGGGCAACAAAAATGGGAAACGTGGGAATAACCCCACGAACCAATAATTGTTGTTATCTGTAACATCCTGATTTTCGAATTTATTCGCGGTTTTCAATATTTTGTAAAGATTTTAAAATTTTGTATTTGGATGTGAAATTAATATTTTGAGTAGGTAAATGGGCTTATAGAAGGCCCATGTGTTGGCCAAAACCCGGTTGAATTTTTGAATTTTTGGACTTAGGAATTAGGGGTTCTGGCTAGATGGCCCTTGTATAGAGATATGGGCAATTGCATCACAAAAAGAGCCTTAGTAAAGTGGCAAGGGTGACGCCACTAGGCTCTTAAAAAGGTGGCGTGTGGAGCATTGGGGAAGGCATGGGATCGATTCCCAGTGTTGACAAATAGATGCATTTATTTTTGAGTGCTGGAGGGGTAAGTGTTGGAGTCCAGGTGGATTCTGCTAGAGGAGAGTTTGAATCAGTCTAAACACTTGGATTAAGGAGAGATAAGGGGAGAGATTTAAGGGATTAGGAGAGAGGTTAGGAGTTGGCCGAATTTTGGGAATTGAAGGGGGAAAAATCGGCAGAGGGTTATGAGGTTAGTATTTCGGCACTTAGGGTATTGAGTGGTGCCGTTCTTTTCTGCTCAGATATCATAAGGTTTTCTTTTCTCTCTTCTTCCTCTCTAGCCGAAACTACCACTTCCCCTATTCTTCTTTTTCTATTTTTCTTCTTCAAAACCATTCATCAATTCTGCTGTTTATCGATACTTTTGCTGAATCCATAAAAGCCGAAATCTTGAACACACATTACAGGTACCGATTTCTTCAAAGCCAAACCCTTTAACATTGTGTTTCCATTAATCAACGATTATTCTTTCTAAACTCTAGAGACTGCATCGGCAATTCTACATCCAGTTATAGTTTCATATTGTCATCTCCTTCATCACCCAAAAGCCGAAAAACCATAGATTTGGGGGCTTATAGCGAAACTTCAAAACTTGGGGTCGAGTTCTACCGTTGTTTGAAAGATAAATCTGCACTGCATTGCGTGGAGATCAAAAGGAGTAAGGGTAAGTGTTCATCATCTCGGATCTGGTCCTATTTTACAAAGTTAGAAAAGTCAAGTCCCTAAAATCTAGGGAGGTCGTCGATTTGGGCATGTGGCTCTAAGGGTTTTAATCGACGTTTTCATCAATGATTAGTGTCTTCTTAAGTGTTGGATTGAAGGCGTGGGTTGTTGGAGCAATCGGATTCGGAGCTAGCTATCGATTTTGGCAAAAAGGTAAGGTTTCAAAGGCTTTTAGGGACATGGTTCGATCATCGATAAGTATGTTGTGGGTTTAGTGATTATGGTTTGTAAATAAGAACTGTGCTAATCAATTGTAGGACATCGGAAGAGATCTCGATGAGCGCCGTCATGAATCGGTGTGTATCGAACACCCTTTCTTAGTTCAATTCGGCAAAAGCCGAAATGCCGAAATTCCGGCATTTCATGGGCTTGTGAGTATGCGAATGCTCTCAAGACGTGGAGTAATTGTTAGATCTAGCACCGCAAGGTGGTAAGTAAGTTTGTGTGACGTCTTAATGTACTTCGGGGAAAGAGGGCCTCGATGGGCCAAAACTGGGCCCAATGGGCTTACGGACCAATATGGGTAAGAGATGGGCAAGGTAGCATGTTAGGTAGATGGTGGAACCAAATTGCATAAAACGGCTAAAAATTACTGAAATAGCTTGTGTAGTTGCGTAAGTACGAAATTACCCCTAAAGAGCATAATTACCGAAATACCCCTAGGGTTTAAATTGGCTAAACTGCATGATTGATTAATACTGTATTGTACATGATATGCTTTATTAATATCTGTTGCATGGGATTGGGGTATTGATGGAGGAAGTATTGAAAGTGGTTCATCCACGTACTGGAGGCTTTGCCTCAACTTACTGATATTTGAGTGCGTTCTTCGCAACTGTGGAGTGTAAATTTGGGTGGGTTGAGATATTCCCCACATGGAGTGTAGGGCTGGTACGGGGCAGTGTAGCGGTTGGTGGGTTGAGTAGTCTCCCCAGTTGGGCTTGCATTCATTACTACTATTGTTACTTATGTTACTGAACTGGGCCTATGGGCCACACGGTTATGTAAAAAGGGGGCTAAGGCCTTGCTACTGTATTCTGAAAAGGGCTTCTGTCCACTGTGTACTGTTATCTGAATAGGGCTTAGGCCCAATGGGCTCGAGCTGATTTGGGCTTTGGATGGCTTTCTGTATACACTAAGTTTTCCCAAACTCACCCTTTTTTTTTTCTTCCATCCTTGCAGGTGAGCCCTAGTTGGTGGACTTGGAGCTGGGCGGGATTCGGAGTGGCCACACGTTTTCTACAAATTCGTTTTCTTCTGGTGAACTAGATTTTCCATATTTTTCGTTTATGGTTTTGGGTTTTTGTAATAAGGCCGCTAATTATTTTTATGGTTTGGGTTGTTTCTTTATTATTTAATTCTATTATGATAAAACTGGTCTATGATAACTAACGAAATAGATTAGCTCTAAGATGCATTTTCAAAAACATTAAGTGATTTCAAAATAACATGAATACAAGTAAGACTTCCGCTAAGCAAACGTTTTCAACCTTAATCATTTTCTTAAGATGGACATAACCAAACGGTTTTCTCAAAATTATATGAGATGTTAGAGTGTGGCAATGGCGGTGTGCATGTCTAGGATTGGATCCGAAGGGAGCTTGGTACTTAAGCAGTCCGACGGACTCACCTCCTCTTCTTCCTGGTTTCCTACCTAGTGCACAGCTTCCATTCACTTTAACCTACTTTTAAAAGTGTCTTTTACAACACCAACTAAGTTTTCCAACTAAGTAATACGGAATGTTTTGAATGCTTTGATGTGGCGCATCAGATCCGGTCATAACGTCTAGGCCGGGTTTGGGGTGCTACATTATCAGTTCCAACATAGCTTGTTGTTTGTGATATTAACGGGAGTGACCAAAATGATTGAACTATGTAACGTGGATACTTAAATTGTAAACTTTTTATTTTTGGTGCTTAAAATGATTTTTTTAAATAATTGAGTGACTATCTGTATAATTTACCAGATAATTTGCTGTGCTCATTAAAAAAAAATTCTCTATATAAAGAAAAGTTGCACTCTTAAAAAAAACCTACTACTAAAAGAAATCACAAGTTAATGAGAGAAATCATAGCAAAGGTTGTGATTATCAAACTAACAGGGAGAAAGATTGGTTTCCATAATCTTTTGAACAAGATTACTACCAAAGTTGATTACTACCTAGTGAAGTTCCAATCTTTGGAGGATTGTACCAAAGTTGATTTGGAGAGTTATGAATCATTTATTGTCAGTATCTAACCATTTAACCATGGTCAACATTATCCTCTGCTTTAAAACATTATCCTTATGAAGTGGTTGTATGAATTCTTTTTCTAGGACTCTCTTGCCGTGTACAAAAAAGAATCATTTTAAAGGTTTCATAGGGAAGGTAATAAAAAATATTTTACAACTCTCACAATGTAACAAGAGGCAGATTTGCAAGAATGGTCTTAAGCTTTAATCTCTAAGATCAAGATTGAAGATCAAATCTACAGGGTAGAATATAAAGCTCTACTCAATGTTTGTTTTCATTGAGACCAATATGGACATGTCAAAGTGGCCCGCCCTTGTAACCAGGAATCGAGAGAAGGTGCCACACCATCGAAATCTAGCTCGCTGATGAAGGAGATGGACAACCAAGCGAGTATTGAATATTTTGGCTCGTGGATTGTAACAGCTCATTTTCAGTGAAATTGGAACAGTGGTTTTTGGACCACAAATTCGAGTTCGAAAGAAAAAATATTTTAATATTATTTCACGATCTGCATTAAGATAGAAATATCGTATGAAAAATTCGTAAAGAAATTTTACCGATTACATGTTTAATTTAATAGAAATGACCAAATTGCATAACATGCAAAAGTTGAATTCTAGTAACTAAAGGGATCAAATAGCTATGGAATTCAAAATTTGAGGTCCTTATATAGCAAACAGACCATTAAGAGGAGTTAGTAGATAAGTATGATGATTCATCCCTGAAAAATAAAATAAAGAAAATGACTAAATTGGAAAGAAAAAGATGAAAATATAATACATGGATTAAATAATAAAAATATCATCATTTATCATCATCTTTCCCAAATAAAGACATGAAAACCCTAGCTAAGAGAATTGAGCTCAAGCAAGCTTATTTGGCTTGATTAGGTATGAATTCTTGTCCTATTTTTAGTAATTTTCATATTTTCGGGATCGTAATAGTTTAATCTAGCTATCTCAGGGATTAAGTTGCAAAGTTATCAAAGTATTAAAGTTTTTCCATGGATGAGTATGTATGAATTATGAAGTTTTATGATAGAAAATGAAAGGTTGTTGATAGATAAACAACTCTTATAAAGAGAATTTTGATGAAATTATGATTTAGGGATTAAATTGAAAAGATGTAAAATTTATGAAAAAATTCTGAATTTTATGAAATAAATGGGTTGTTATTGTTATATGTAAAAATCTATTGGGCTTGGAATAAGGATTAAATTGCATGAATTTTATTTTTCAAGCCTAGGGACGAAATCAAAGTTAATTAACAGTATAGGGGCAAAATGGTAATTTTTCATAAGGTGTGAATTGACTTGAATTCAATTGAATATGGATTGATGTTAAATTCATTCATATGGATCCTGATAGACTAAATATGGAGTTAGAATGAGGAAAAGATAAGGTATCAGATTAGTAGAAAATAAATACACAAACACTTGTCAAGGTAAGTTCGTGTAACTAAATTATGTATATTATATGTTTGTATTGAATGTTGTATATGTGAATTGTATAAATTCCATATATATGAAATTTATCACATATCCGATAATGCCCGACAAGTATTAAGTTCCATTTGAATACATGAAATTCGATGGATATTGGGTTCCTAAATTGGTTGTGGTCCTGCATATGTTGCGGACACACCATAGCTCGAAAGGGCATCCCGTTATCAACTCTCATGAGCATCCTAATATTTGGCCCTCTCAAGCTTCCCGATATATGTTTCTTGTGAGCTTCCCATTAATAGCTCTTCGGAGCATCCTGATTGGTTGTGATTCTGCATGTGTCGTAGGCACACCATAGCTCTTATGAGCGTTTGGATATATGACTCTTCGTGAACTTCCCGATTAAAGGATCTTTGTGAGCTTCCTGATTAATGGCTCTTCAGAGCTTCCCAATATGGCTCGCTTGAACTTTTCGACATATGGCTATCTGGAGCTTCCTGATTAATGGCTCTTCGGAGCTACTCGTTATTGGCTCGCATAAGCATCCTGAATATGGCTCTTATGAGCTTCTCGTTATACAGCTCGGATAAGCTTCCCGTTATATGGCTCACATGAGCTTCCTGTTATATGGCTTGAGAGGGAGCTTCCCGTTTATGTGCTTGTATGAGCATTCCTGAATATGAATTGACGAATTACAGTTTTGTACACTTCGAGTGTACTACCTGTGTATCCATCGATATTTCAAGTAAATTCAACGGGCAAAGTTTCGACATGAGACAATCTGAACTTAAGATGAATTATTATGGAAATGTACATGTTATATGAATGTATGATGTGGAAACCATATATATATATATGAAAATTGTTACATGATGAGTTCATCCTTGTTTCTTGATATTCACATGAGGTACATGACTAATATGTTTCTGGAGATTATATGTGTTTAGGCAGATTGCCAAATTTCTTTGGATAAATATTTGTATGCTTACCTTATATGTGAAATAATGGTAAGCTAAATTCCATGTTATACGAACTTACTAAGAATTAAATGCTTACTCTATCTTATTTCCTCTGTTTTATAGTAATTCAGAAGCTCGTTGGGTTGGAGGCTTGCCCGAGATATCATTACGCTATCCATCAGCTCATTTCGATATATATAGTAATTACATTTTGGCTATAATGGCATGTATAGGGTAAAAATGGTCAAGGAACATATGTATGTGTTTGGTTGAAATTAGCCATTTGGTATGGCTTGTAATTAGTATGTTTTGATATGTAAAAAGTGGCCTTAATATGTTGATGTGTGTTTGAAATGGATAAATGATGGAAATCGTATAGGCATGTTGATGATTGGTTTGTGATAGTATAAATTTGGTAAAATATGCCTATTTGTATGTATGGTTGTTTTGGTAAGTTTGGATAACTGAACATATGAGTTGATATGTCATGTATAAGACTTAGTTTTGGCTTGATTTGAATGTTTTATATGGGCTTGTGAAATTGTTAAAGTGTTGACGTAGGTGGAATACAAATTAGGTGATAAATAAGGCTTGTAAATGGCCTTTATTTTGTCCACACGGGCAGAGACACGGGCATGTTACTTGGCCATGTGTCCCCTACATCTTTAAAATTCAAAACAGAATGCTCAGAATTGATTACACAGCCTGGCACATAGGCGTGTGGCTTGGCCATGTGACCCCTGCACCTATTTAAAGCAAATTTTTATGTTCACACGGCATAGCACATGGGCGTGTGACTTGGCTGTGTGAACTAAGTCAGAGAGTTACACGAGTATAAACATGGGCTGGGACACGACAGTGTGCCCTATTTTGAATGCCCACATGACATGAGACACAGGCGTGTCTCTTGGCCGTGTGAACAACACAACCTAGCCACACGAGCGTGTATCTTCTGTACCAAAGAAAAATATTGAAATTTCGTGAAAAATTCTTTGAGTACCTGGTTTTGTCCCAACTTGTTTCTAATGTATGTTTGGGGCCTCAACGGCTTATATAAAGGACTTTATGAATAATATATGACATGAATGTTAAATAATATGAAATGTCTGTATTTGATCTGTACATTCCGATAATGCTCTATAACCTTATTCCGACGATAGATAAGAGTTAGGGGTGTTACATGGATGCTAGTAGAACATAAAACTAGGAGACAAATAAGGAAAAATGGTGGTAATCAAACAGAAAATAATGGTAACAATTCCAATGTATCTTGCTTCAATGTAGTAGTTGAATCCCAAGAAGATTTTGTTGACATCGATCCAATTATAGCTCTTATAAATTATATGTAATCAGGAAAGTCAATGGATTTTTCTCAACGTTTTAAGCAAGGGTTGCTTAGGAATTCAAGGCGTACTAGCTGAAGGAATTAATTAAAGAACTAGGTGAACCTAAATATAAAACAATAAACCAAAGCCCAAGTGCTTATAAATCCAATTAGTGGTAGGTTAAACAATTTGGCTAAAACCCAAGGTTTATTAATTCAAAACAACAGGGACTCTAGCAGATCATCAATCTTAAGTTTCATAGTTGTACGGGATAGTTCTAACTAGATGTGATATCCCGAAATAGGGCCTAATCAGAATAGTGATTTCGGGATCACAAATCCAAGATAGAAATAATTATTTTATGATTATTTTGAGGTCTATGATATGATTGCATGATTGTGTGAAAATTTCGTGAAGAAATTCTATGCATAAAGTGCTTAATTTGAAGTTAGGGACTAAATTGAATAAGTTACAAAATTTGCATTCTAGAAGTTTCTAGTATGAAATTGCTTTGAAATATTAATTAGGAGGTCTTAAATATAAATTTTACCAATTTCTAAGTTTATGGACAAAAATTGGACATGGATGGAATTTTTGAAAGTTTAATAAGGAAGGGCATTTTGGTCATATTGATATTAAATGAAATAAAATGGGAAAAATAACACAAAAATGATCATCTTCTCCATAAGTTGCTGCCAAATTTGCTCTCCACCATAGCTAGGGTTTCAACACTTTTAAGCCTTGATTGTAAGTGATTTCTATGCCCGTTTTTAATGTTCTTTACATTTTTGAAATCCTCGTAGCTCAGTTTACCTATTTCTACCAATATTTTGAGCTAGGGTTTATATTTAAAAATTTAACCATGAATGATATGCATGAATTTTGATGTTTTATGGTAGAATATGAAGCTTGAGATTGTGTTAAACAACTTTTGCTAAGTGATTTTACGTAAAAACGACTAAAATGACATAATCAGTAAAAATATCTAATGGTCATAAGTACATGTTAGAGTGAGAATTGGATGTTGCTGTAGAAGGGAAAAATGATCAGAATATCATAAAACATTAGAAAATAGGATGAAGTTTAATTTACGAGATTTGGGACAAAAGTGTAAATATGTGAAAGTTTAGGGGCAAAATTGTAATTTTGCCAAAATATGATTTTCGGTTGATTTGAATAATATGAGTCCTAATTAGGCTATATTTGAAATGATAGAGCAAGGAAAATGGAAATTCGGGCTAAAATCGACAAAATACCAAGTTGTGGACAAAATGGTAAAAATGACCATTTTCGCATACGAGGTAAGTTCAAATGTAAATATTGTAATATAACCGTTATTTTAAATTATTTAATGCTATTTATACGATATTATGATTGTTATCATGCAATTCTATGCTTTGTGGTCATTGTTGGACAACATGTAAAAATTTTATAAATTATGTGAAAAATGTGAAAGACTATCGAAGTATCGTCATGGGTATTCCAAGAAGAATGGTAGAGGAGTACGACCGAGGAAAGTCCGTTGAACCTTAGGAATAGATTCGGATATTTGGGCATCCGAACTCGTTGAGTTGAGTCCGAGTTCACTTATGGATGCGAACATCCGAACTCGATGAGTTGAGTCCGAGTTCGTGAGATGTAACTAGGCATCCGAGCTCGTTGACTTGAGTCCGAGTTCACTTATGGATGCAAATGCCCGAGCTCGTTGAGTTGAGTCTAAGTTCGCTTATGGGCGGGTTACATGGTAGCTTGGCTACATATGTGGCACTTATGTGCAAACTTTCCATGTATCTGAGGCACGCTTTGTTAAGTTATTTGTTATTTGCATGTGAACTTACTAAGCATTTATGCTTAATCCTTCCCTTCCATTCCTTGTAGTTTTGACAAGCCAGTTTGGAGATCAGGACGGTCGGAGGCACGCTCACACTATCAACGGACCATCTCGGTATGGTGGCTTGCATATTTTGGGAATATGGCATGTATAGCATTATAATCCTTTTTGTGTATATAATCTTATGATATAGCTCATGGATGGCATGGAAATGTTTGAAAACAATTAGCTATTAGAGTGGCTAATCGAGATTATATTTGATAACACGTATGCTTTATGTGCTAACTAATCTATGGAAATCCATAAAATGGTGAAATTGGCTATAAAACAGAATCACACAGCAGTAGTGACGTGAGTTTGAAAAATAACTAAAAATATAGATATAGAATTATATGATGAATAAAATATGGAATTTAAGCCTAATGAATCTATTTTCATGTGGAAGAAACAAAATAGATAAAAGAGTTGTATTTTATGAGATATTTACGTTTTGGTGAAACAGGGTCAGAGCAATTTCTGGATTCCCTGTTATGACTTTAGAAATTCACCATAATTTGTTTAAAAATAATTAGGACTCACAATTTATATGTATGGATTCCTTATTGAGTCTATTTTTAAATGAAACAAACGGCATAGTCATTGGATTTCTGTACAGAAATAAATTTGATTCGTAGTGCACAGGGGTCAGAGTAGCCGAACCCTGAAACAGGGGAGAATTTAACTAATAAACTGTACTAATTGGCCCGACCAAAAATTCTAGAAAAAAATTACTAGATAGATATATGAGTCTAGTTTAGGAAAAATTTACAGATCTTAATTTCAAGTTTCGGAACTTGAGATATGAATTTTTAAGCGACTGTGATGCAGTTAGCCAGTTTGTCTGGAAATTTTAAAAATAATTTGTTTGAGCTGTTTAATTAATGAATTAAGTCTGTTAACACCTTGTTCTCGACTCCGGCGATGGTCTCGGGTACGGGGGCATTACACTAGACTTGATCATGAGTTGGGCTATTCGCTCAAGTTCGAAGGCCTGTCCGAAAAGTGGGAGGATTTGGGAAAAAATATAGGTTCGAAAAATGGGCCTGAACAAAAAATTATGTCAATTTCCTAAAAGGATTGGGCCTCAAGTAATTTGCCTGGTCTGAATCAATTGTTTTGCCATTGTTTTGCTATCATATTGCTATTATATCACTACTAGTTTGTTGTTATTATTTGGATATTGTATAACTCTTGTTTTATTATTGATTTTCCTACTATTTTAGAAGCATTTGCTTGCTAAGTTGCAACTATTTTAGTATTATTTAAGTATAAAAACTTATTTAATGTATTTTAATTTGTTGGGAAACATTTATTTTTAATTTTTTTAGTGTATTTGATGTATTATATTTTTTTTTAAATTTGTTTGTATATAAATGTTTTTTTTAAAAAAAGTTTAATATGGGCGACTGAGTTGGGCTCGAATTTAGAATTTTTAATCTAGGCCGAAGTTAGGCAAAATTTTAAACCCATTTTTTGAGCCGAGCCTGAACCAAACATAAAAAACAGACCTAAATTTTTGCATCGACCCGACCCCTAATTAGATCTAGTTGTAACCTAAACAATCTTAGCATACGATGAAACAGGTGGACGAGAATTGCAATCATAACATTACCGACAACATTAAGGTTAATACTAAAGATTTACCGACGATGTTACACCTTGAGGATTTTGGGCCACCTTTTTGACCTAACCCAAAGTTGTTAGACGGGGGCTAACCCATAATAAGTCAAGTAGCAACACCCTAAAAATACTGCCAATGAGGGAGGTTTCGTTTCTACTGAAAGAGGCAACGGAACTTATAGTTAATGGGTTGCTTGATGAGTGAAAAGGGTTGGACATTACAATTGTGGATATCAAGGTTGAAAGCCTTGATGAGAAAGATGAAGCAATAAGCCCATGAGGACAAGGTAAATTTCTGTTTCTCTATAATTTGCTTTTCTTTCTTTTGGTGTACCTAGCTCCATAGTACGAAATAGTCAAGGAAAGCATCCTCAATTTCATAAAATTGCAAAGGAATATGTAAAAGATTATAGCCAAAATATTTTTTCCTTTAACGAAAACCTGTATTAGTGGCTTGAAGATTAAAAAGATTATAGCCGTAACAATTCGTTTATCAATGGTGTTGAAGACAGTAGTTTCGGAACAAAATTTCGACTAGTGAGAATATTAACGATTCAAACCTAATGATATAATTAATATTGATCTAGTAAATTTTACTTGTAGAACGATTAGTTATAGTACAAGTGGTTTGTACCGAAAGTCAGTGATTTTGAAAAATGAGGTATCGAGACCTCATTCCTATAAATCGAGCTTGTAAATATTTCTATTGAATATTTACGAAGCTATCATATAGGTGAAATCAGTTTTGGTCCGAAAATTTTGATTTTTGGATAACTAATTAAGGTAAAACAACTAAATCATAAAAATCAAAAAAGTTAAATGTTATTGATTGCTATTAGTTCAAATGCCTAATTAATAGTGATTCAAGGGCCTAAATGATAATTTGACCACTTTAATGACATATTGGACTGTTGGTACTTCTTTTCATTTATTTTGTATGTTCAAAATTAAATAAATACAAAAATAAGTATTAGTTAAAAACATAAAAAGAAACATGTAATCTTCATAATATTCTTTTACAACCCAAAACCAGCATTTTAGAGGAGAAAGCTTCAAACTTTCCAAACAATTGGCCAATGCATGAAAGTAATTTGAGGTCAATTTTTTATATATTTTATATTTTTTAGATCATTGTAGCTTAATCTAGCTAACTCATATCTTTGTTTTTAAAACCGTTAAACATTGTAAAAGTTACTATTGATGAATTTTGGATGTTCTTGATAGAAAATGGTAGATTTGTAAACTTGAAGTTGTTTACAGACTATTTTGTTAAGTGATTTTTGTTAATTTTGTAATTAGGGACTAGTTTGTGAATATGAAAAAATTGACATAAAATTCTGTAAATTTAGAGTTTAGTGGGCTGTAGAATGATATAATTGAAATCAGATTAAAAAAAATAAAGTTCAATTGTGGCAGCTATATTTGTTATGGTTTTAGGGACTAAATTGAACACAATATAAAAGTTTAAGGAAATTATGTAAAATGAAATTAAAAGGTCATATACATGTATTTGAGTATTATAATGCATTTGGAATTGATAATTTGAATTTTAACTATTATATGACCAATTTGTTGATAACTGGGGAAAAAGACAAACTGTAGAATAGTCCTTACGTTTCAGTTTGTTAGTTGATTGTTTTAGGTAAGTTCATACAATTTAAAATTATTAGAAATGTTGATTAATTGTGTTGTAAATACTTATATATATACTGAATGAATCATCGATGAAATAATATTGGTATAAAAGTTGAGTTTGGACTCAATTGAAAGGTAAATAGACATTTATGTGATAAATATATTTTGTGTAGAGTAATGCATGATATTGAGATGATTTTGATATATGCCTTGGTGCTTGGGAATGTTGTAGTAACATAAAAGTCCTGAATCCTATATAAGTGCCCTTTGAATTTAGTAAACGTTTAGGATACGATTGACATGCTAATAGGGTCGATGCACGTTTATCCTATTAGCACTACGATGCTCCTAATAATACTTTCATACTCCTGTTAGCACTATGGTGCTCCTAATAGCAAATTTGTGCTCTTGTTTGCACTACGGTATCCCTAATTGCACATCTGTGCCCTGTTATGCACTCTGGTGCCCTTTTGCACTTCGGTGCTCCTGTATGCACATTTGTGCCCTATTTGGCATCTCTGTAACACCCCTCACCCGTATTCAAGACTGGAATAGGGTTATGGAGCATTACTGAACATATTATACAATTACACATACATTTTCTCATACATTCTTAATTTCATGCAATTAATACTCAACAACATTCATATCATCCCTAATACGAGCTTACATGGCCAAAAACATGCATTCGAGGTGGTTCGAGACTAAACCGATAACTTTGAAAACTTTTAGAACACTTAGAAAATTTTTCCAAAAATAGGGGACACATGCCTGTGTGGGCTGGCTGTGTGTCTTACACAGCTAAAGACACGCCTGTGTCATAGGCCGTGTTGACATTCAAAATGGGATCACATGGCCGTGTCCCAGTCCGTGTCTGACCCCGTGTAACTCTTTGATTTGGGTCACACGGCCAACACACACGCCCATGTGGATAGCCCGTGTGCTCTAAAAATGGCCAAACACGCCCGTGTGCCAGGCCGTGTGCTAGGCCGTGCCAAACCTGTAGAGTGTACTGACTTATGCCACATGGCCAAGTCACACGCTCGTGTGTAAGGCCATGTGGAGCATACTGACTTGATTTTTAATTCAACACCAGGGGACACACGGCCATGTAACATAACCGTGTGTCACACATGGCTGAGACACACGCCCGTGTAGACAAAAATAGGCTATTTACCAAGCCATTTTGCCAGCCAAACTTGCACACACTTACATCAATCCAATTGGTACCAAAATATAGCATATATAGGCATTCAAACTAACTACATCAAGCCTAATTCATGCTAACTCAATATCATTATCCACAATACACACAAGTCACAAAATAGGCCAATCCATTTATACCAAATTCACATATACATTTTAACTAATTAGACAATTTCAAACATGCATCATTATGCTCAAACTCACAAGCTTATATCTTCTCATATATCAAACATTTGACATCCACCACACCTATAATCCATAAGCATTATATAACCATTAATAGAACTCACAACATAAACCAACAATTTAAGCCAACATTCATGGCTATACACAAAACCAAACTTTAAACATTTACAAGACAATTCTAATAGCTAATTTCATCATCTTCCACCAAAGTGACCAAAGTTATATACATGCCATATATTCCAAAAACATAGATTCAAAAGTACCGAAACGATAGCTTGATAGTGTGATGAAATCTCTGACGATCCTCGAATTCGAGCTAGCTTTGAAATCACTATAAAACACAGTAAAATAAACAGATTAAACTTTATAGCTTAGTAAGTTCATATGATTAGTAAGTATAATTTTCCAATTAATTTAAAATTTAAAGAACATAAGCAAATGTAAGTAATACATTCAACTCAACAATTTGCACATTTTTGTAATGTAACATCTCGAAATAGGGCCTAAATGGAATAGTGGTTGTGAAACCACAAATCTGAGATAGAAAAGTTTATTTCGATTAATTTTTATGATTTATCGAGTGATTAGATGCATGTGTTAGAGTATTAATAAGAAATTTTATAGATTGCATGTTTAATTTGCCTATTAGGACTTATTTGCAGAAGTTGCTGTAACAACCCGATTTAGGGCCTAAACGGAACGATGGTTTTAGAACCATGAATTCTAAGTCAAAAAATTTATTTTGATTAATTTTTGAGGTTTATTTATTGATTAAAATATTGTGTAAAAATATCGTTAAGTAATTTTACTGATAAAGTGCTTAATTGGACTTTTAGGACTAAATTGCAAAAGTTGCAAAATATGTGTTCTAATTCATAAGTACTTGATTGAAATGGGGGTTTAAAGAGGAGGTCCTTGAATGGTAATTAGACCATTATATTTCGTTTGGAAAAAAATGGGCATGAATAGGACAAAATTTTATAGAAAGGCCTTAAGGGCATTTTAGTCATTTGGTAATTAAAAGCAATAAAAAGGGAAAATAAAGCCAAAATTGACTCATCTTTTTCATGGAGGCTGAAATTAGCATGGGGGAAGCCATGGCTAGCGTTTTCAAGCTTTCCAAGCTCAATAGTAAGTCCGTTCTAGCCCCGTTTTTCAAGTTCTTTACGATTTTGGAATCCCGGTAACTTGATTAAGCTTATTCTAGCAATAATTTAAGCTAGAGTTCATATTTGAAAAAATACCCATAGGTGAAATGTGTTTATTTTGAAGTTTTATGGTAGAATATGAAGGCTGAAATTATGTTAAACAACTTTTGCTAAGCAGTTTTAAGCAAAAATGAGTAAAACGACTTAATCGGTAAATGTTGTTATTGTTCATAACTATGTGTTAGAATGAGAATTTGATGTTTCCATAGAAGGGAAAAATGATCAGCATGTCATAAAACAAAAGAATAATGGATGAAGTTTAATTCTCGAGCCTAAGGGCAAAAGTGTAAATATGCAAAAGTTTAGGGGCAAAATTGTAATTTTGTGAAATTTTGAGTTAAGGACTGTTTTGAATAGTACATTAATTAAATAAGTAAAATATGATGTTTTAGATCCCGAAAAATGAGATTTGAATCTAGAATGGGAGAAAAATCGAAAATCGAGAAAGTTGGTAAAATGGCCGTTTTAGTATCGAGGTAAGTTCATATGTATAATAAGCATTAATTTATGCATGTTTCAATGTAAAATTGATATATTTACTATGATTGCCGAGGTATTGAGAGTAAATATAATTATGATGATTTAAATGTTCAATATTAATTCGACATGGAAATGAGAAAGTATGTAAGTTTGTATGTAAATAATACATTATCTTTATTATGTTTTTGTATTTCAGCATATTTTATGTATTGTAGCTGATTTTTGAATCATAATTGACTATTGGAAGTATGGAATCAAGTATTAGAAAGAGAGAGAAATCCTGGTTGAGCCTTCAGAAAGATTGGATGATACAGATGGTATGTAGCTAGGTCACATGTATGGTGCTGAGTGCACATCATGTGTACAAGAGAGCTACGAGACATTATGATGTAGCTAGGTCACATGGGTGATACTATGTGTACACCATGTAGACAAGAGAGCTACGGGATATATGTAGCTAGGTCGCATGTGTGGTTCTAGGTGAAAGACACCATGTAGACAAGAGAGCTACGAGAGAAACTGGCTAGGTCACATGGGTGGTACTAAGTGTTCACCATGTGTACAAGAGAGCCAAAATTATGTGTACAATCGACTAGGTCACATGAGTGGTGCTAAGTGAAGGCCACTATGTGTACAAGAGAGCTTCGATTTTAAAGGTGGGCTGTGTGCGATACCATTGCGTATCTGTTATTATTCCGAAGCGTTCAACTGGGAAATTGATTAAATGAAATTGTGTATGACTTTGTGATGATAAGTGTAAGTATATACGTGTGTAACTTATGAGCAATATGCTCGATATGTGATTGGAAATTGGAAAGATTGTTATGGGAAAGTGATGAATACAATTGAAGTGTGAAAGATCAAAATTGACAAGAAACTGCTCGGATAGTTGCAATGACGTGCATCTAAAAATTTACCAAAAAGTAGAAATTGAATCAGAGACTGAATGAGACATCAAATTAGAGCTTAATGAGTCTATTTTCATATAACTGAAACAGAGCAAGCAAAGGAATTCTATATTATGAGATATTTAAGTTTTTGAGAGACTGGTTCAGAATGACTATGTGATCCCCTATTTTGAATTGGAAAAATCATTAAAAATTGTAAAAAAATAATTAGGGAATATAATTTAAATTCTTGAAATTCTTAATGAGTCTAGTTTCAAATGAAATAAACAAGAACATCCTTTGAATTCTGTACGAGGAGAAAATTGATTCGTAGTGAAGAGTGGTCAGAACAGTTGAGTAGTGAAATAGGGGTAACTTCAATGAATAAAATGTACTAATTGGCTAGAAAATTTTTTTTGAAAATTTTATGGTAAGAATATATATGAATATAGTTTCAAGGAAAATTAACGGTTTGTAATTTGGAGTTCTGTAGCTCTAGAAATAAATAAATTAGTTTCGGTACTGCTAGATGCTTATTTTGAACCTGCTTATGATTGTAATAGTGAAAGTATGTGTGTTTGTGATGGTAATATTCCGGAACATATTGTGACTTTGTTTAAAGTATGATAATGTATTGTTTATTAATATTTACATACTTACTTACTAAGCTATAATGCTTACTCCCTTCCTTTCCTTTTTCCTATAGTGTCGCAGATGTTAGCTCGAGTTAGAGGTTGCTGGAGGTTAAATCACACTATCAAACTATTTATCGATATATAAAGGTTTTAAAGTATTTTAAGTCTTTGGCATGTATGGAGACTAGTTTAATTGTTATTAAGTTGCTAGGAATTGGCTTAAAATACTGACCTATGTTATTTGAAGGCCTCTATTGTATAAAGTCATTTAATGCAGATAGTCTTGATTATGTTATTAATTATGAATCGGTTTTTATATGATGATTAGTGATTAAGTCCGGTAATGCTTGGTACCCTGTTTCGGTGTCAAACACGGGTAAGGGGTGTTACACGTAATTCTATGTGTCATGTATAAATTTATCAACTTTCACTTACTTTTCATATAAACTTATCAATTATCACTTACTTGTCAAACTTTTCATGAGTACCTGAAATGATCCGTATCTTTGCTTACATCCTCGTACCATCATCTTTTCCTATTGAACCATTTGGAATAATATCGGATACTTGGGAATCTCGCACCAAAGTGCCACATACATAGCCAATGCTATCTCAATCTCATATCACATATATGCTCACTCTCGAGCTATCAACGGGCTTGGTCACACAAGCTGTCAGTCATGACATAGCTATACGGTGCTGCTCACACAAGCTGTCATGTAATCGCAACACATGCCAATATACTCAGCCATTGGTAGGACGTACAGGACTAGAACTTGGATCACATAATCACAATAACCCCTAATGACATGTCACTAGTATCCTATCTATTCCTAAGGTTTAATCGGGATTCTTACTTTATCAATGCTTTGTCGATAGTTTCCACAATGTCGTAATATCACAATTATAATATTTAAGTATGTAAACACATATAACATTAAGCTTATTAATCATACAAACTTACCTCGGTTCACAAAAATGATGAAATAGGTCGATTAGTCGAGTACTTTGTTTTTCCCCTGATCTAGATCTGAATTTTGCTATTCTTGATCTATATGTAATCAAATTTAGCTTATTTAATAATGTTTATATTCAATTTAATCAAAAACACTCATTAAAGCACATTTACACATTTGCCCCTAATATTTCACAACTTTTATAATTTAGTCCTTATTTTATAAAAATACAAATTCATGAAATTCAACCAAAACCCATGCTAGAAGAATTTCAATTAGGTCTCTAGAAGCCCATATTTTTCATTTATTTCACATTTTAACCACAAAGTTTCCACATTTCACAAATTAATCCCTAATTTGCATTTTCACTAAAAATCACTTAACAAAACTTGTATAACTATCATCAAACATTCATAATCTATCATAAATCATTAAAATACATGCTTATTCATCAATGGAAACATCCTAAATCTTTAACAATTTTACAAAATAGTCCCTGGGCTAGCTAGACTTAGTTACAACGATCTCAAAAACACATAAATCATTAAAAACAGGATAAAAATCATACCTAATTGCAAGGATTTAAAATTTCCGAATAAAGAACCCTAATATCTTATTTTTATTCTTCAATTTTGGTGAAATATGATAGATTAAAAGATGATGGCTTTTGTTGTTTTGTTATTTTACTTATGTAATTTACTAAATTACTTTATTAACCTTGTTAATAAACCATTAAAAACACTTAAAAGATGTCCCAAAATGTCCACTCACATTCCAAATGGTTTAATTACCATTTAAGGACCTCCACTTTAAAAACCATAGCTAATAAACACCTTTAGCTAATAGAACTAAAGTTTTGCACTTTATGCGATTTAGTCCTTTTTATCGAATTAAACACTCAAACGATAAAATTTCTTAACGAAATTTTCACACGAACACACTATCATGCTGTAAACATTAAAATAATAAAATAATTATTTTGAATTCAGATTTATGGTTCTGAAACCACTGTTCTAATTTGACTAAAAATGGGCTATTACAATCTCGGTGCTCCATGATACTGTAACTTGTGCATCTGAATCCTTTTACTATTGTCCATCGGGCTATCTTGATTAAATAAGAGAAGTGATTGACTTGTTAACTGGAATAAGCATTGAATGCTTGGATTGATCTGATTGAAATGTTTTAATGATTGTCATGTTCTATGAATATATGAAAGACTTACCTGTTTCTTATGAAATGAAATGTTAAGATTGATTATGCCATTAATATTTAAACTATATTTCTAGTTTACAGGGTAAGTTAGTATATATGTTTTATATGAACTTATTAAGCTTTCATAAAGCTTACTTGGTTTTGTTTCCTATTTCTTGTAGTTGACTTTTGGCAAAACACGACTGTTGGATCTCTTCAAAGCTCACAGTATCCAGCATCAAAGTCGATATCTTTTTGAAATATTTTTTTATTGGTTATGCAATATGTATACAGGTTGAATGTATAAGTGTTGTCTTGGAAAGAAATTATATGAGCTCTTGTTTCATTTTTATGGTTTGTAAATATATATATATGTGTGTGTGTGTGATTTGGGATGTGTATAAAGATGTTGGATTAAGAACTCTTGTTGATCGCTTGTGTTAGGTGTGTTTTCGGAAGTTGGTAAGCTTTATCAAGTTTGAGATTGAATTTTTTGAAATGTATGCATATTGGTGATGAAATGATTGGATGGAATATGTTATATGTAAATCATTTTGTTGTAAAAAGGTGCCATTGAGGCATACTGGTTAGAAGACTAGGAAATGTTTATGTATGATATGGTTTGATATGAATTGAAATAATATCATGAATGAATAAGACTTGTGGTTTAAATGTTGATTACTTAGGTCATTAAGCTTGTTAAAAGAAAGATCTATGTCATATGAATGAATGGCCTGAAGAATGATTAGTTACATGTTTGATATGATGGTTGATTAGTTCTTGTATAGGTTCTGTTTCCATTTATGCATTACATGAATCATAGGTTTGTTTGATATATGATGAACACTTAAAATGGCACATAATTGTCCCATATGGCCTAGCATATGGGTGTGTGCCTCACACAGGTTGGCCACACGCCCATGTAGATTTGTAGGTTAGAAATGTTTGGATTACATGATCATAGTTAGTTACACGGTCGTGTGACCCATGTTTTCATGTTTGCCCTATTTTGTTGCAAAAGTTTTAATTTGGTTTTCATTTAATCTGGAACTTGTTTTAGATATTTTGAAAGCTGGATTGAGACCCAATTTATTTTGTTAATCATGTTTTACATGGATTATGAAATGAAAAATTGATTTTTAAGCCAGAATTGTATGTGATGATATATAATTACTGTAGTGACATTCTATGGCTCGGGTTTGGTGACCGGTTTGGGTATGAGGTGTTACAATAGCCAAGTTAAGATTTTCTTTCTCTCACAAAGTTGAAGCTAGAGGATTTTTGGGAGGCATATGGGTTTACTAGCAATATCTTGTGGCTAGAGGCAATTTATAATCATTCTCAGTTTGTACACGTTTCAGTCAAAATTAATCTTGGTAATGAGGCTTCTTTCTAATGAAATCTCTATGGCATTGTCTTAAACTAATTGATAAGGAAACTAGAGAACAATACTAGCAAGAGATTCTAATTTTATTCTCAGTAGTGATGAGAAGAAAAATAAGTCTGCAATAACCTCAAAAGAGTGTAAATGTTTCAAGATTTTTTTTACTGTAATCTACAAGATACGGGATTTGTTGGTCCAAAATTTATTTGAAACAAAAGACATGATTTTTTAAGAAATTTGAAATTTATGGGATAATTTCTCTTTAGAATCTATTGTATACCTCTTCCAAAAATTGGAATATGATCACAGGCCTATCTTATGAAACTTTATAAGGCTGAATTGCCTATGCAATTTTGACCATCAAGTTTCTTTCTTGAGGACTCAACATGATTCTTTTAAGGATTTTGTAAGGGAAAATTGAAGGCATGATAGTAGCTTTATTGAGATAATTGAGAAGTTCACTAGAGCAGTCAAGATTGGAGTAATAAAGTTTGTGGGGATGTATTTGAAAGAAAAAGAAAGCTTAAAGCTAAACTTTGAGGTATACAACAAGATTTGAAAAGTCACTACTCTAAAAGATTGAGTGTGTTGGAGTCAAATATTAGAGTAGTGACTTGGACCCTAAAGATTTACTTTGGCAACAAAAATCAAAGTGTGAATGGATTGTGAAAGTTGATAAGAACATAAAATATTTTCATAGCTGCACAATGGATAGATAAAAAAGAAACCATATTGAAATACTCCAACTACGCTCCCTTTGCATACACTGGAGTCCCAGTGCGTTAGAATATTTAGGCAAAAATATTTTCAACTGCAACACAAATTCACTAGGGAGGTAGTTTGGATATCCTTTAGTTCAATTTTTAATCACATAAAAACATCATTTTTCCACTGAGGTTTGGAGGTCCGGTGCATAGGCTGGACCTCCCATAAATAATGTACTTCTCATTTTAACCCTCAATTTTATTATTTTAATATAATACTATTATTTAACATAAATATTGTAACACCCCTAACCTGTATCGGTCGTCAGAACAGGGTTTCAAAGCATTACTAGAACTTTTAGAATATTTTACAAATAATTTATGTAAATCACTTTTCATTAATCGAGATCATTCAAAACATCCCTTAATTAGACCCTCGAGGCCAAATAAGAGCATTAGAAACGAGTCGGGACTTAATCGGGAACTCTAAGAATTTTTCGTGACATTTTAAAAAAATTTGAAGTTACAGTGCTCATACACCCTTGTGGTCCAAGGGACACAACCGTGTTACAAGCAGTGTTCGACCCTGTGTAACTCTCAGACTTATGCACACGGCCGTACCACACGCCCGTGTGCTAGGCCGTGTGGTTAATTAATTCAATTCAAAATTTAGGTGCAGGTTTCACATGACCAAGACAAACGCCCGTGTTCTAGGCCGTGTAGCACAAATGATTGAGACACATGACTGTGTCTCTGCCAGTGTGCTCAATTCTGAGCATTTTATTTCTCAAAATTTAGGGTGCAGGGGACACGCGGCCTAACTACACGCCCATATACTCGGCCGTGTGTCACACACGGTCTAGACACACGCCCGTGTGTCTGCCTGCGTGGACAAAATAAAGCCATTTCTAGCTTCATTTCTCACCTAAAACACACCCATGACCTGCACTTGAAGCACACATCCAATGCCAACCATTCGAAGCATTCAAATTAAACAAATTCCATCATTCATCATGGCATACCATTGCGTGCATACATGTCTATAATCTTACCTTAGTTAAGTCCTCAAGTTAGACATAATTTGATCAACTACTTAACATATATGTAGCTACCATAGTTTGACATTATAAGTATATCAAAACAAGCCATTACTAGCCATTCCAATGGCTAGATTGCAAGTATCATTTACATTTACATGCCAATATGGCCAATATAACCTATACATGTCATTACAACCATAATTGATTTACAATAATATACCGACATGGGCTGATGGATAGTATGAGTGATCTCCGCCAAGCTTCCAATCCAACGAGCTTTTGATTTACTATAAAACAGGGAAATAAAACTAAGTAAGCATAAAATGCTTAGTAAGTTTGTATTACATGGTACTTAACTTACCATTCATTCCATTTTGAGGTAACTATGTAAGGCACATTCATTCAATTTGACCTCAAGTCCTACACATATCCTCATTTCCCTTGTTAGTCATATATTTCATAATAACATCAAAAACATGTATGGGCTCAATAACAATCAAGTTTCCATGCACATATGCTTTCCACAACATGTATAATTCACATTGCTATATCTCAAGTATAATTTCATACTAGTTTATTTCGAGTCCAGATCATTTCATATCAAAGCTTTACTCATATTACTCGGAATATTGAGGTCACGATTAGTACATTCAAGTTGTACCATTCTATAATCAAGAATGAAGATATATTCATCAAATAAAGTCCATGTTCAATTATCATCATCTCATGTTTTCATATACCATTTGTCATGTAGCATCATTTTCATGGATTTCAGACAACTACGTGTAATAACTCATTTCTTATTCATGTCCTTTCATGTCAAGATTTTTACCCATTGAATTTGTTCAGAACATCGATGGATACACTTGTAGTACACCTAAGGTGTAAATCAGAATCTGTCAATTCAAATTCAATGGTACTTATAAGGTACTATTTCAAAGAGTACACTCTCGAACCACACACGTATACAACAGGATTACCAGTCTAGGCCAAATCCTTTTTATGGCATATGCTTTAAAGAGCTTGATTTGGATTACCCGTCTGGGATAAATCCAACCCATAACATATGCTTAAGAGGACTCATATCAAGAGTACCTGTTCAGGCTAAATCCCGTCCGTAACAAAATGCACGACCTCATTCATTTCCAAAAATCACATATCCATCAAATTTTCCATTAATTCAAATGGAATTTGACATCTTTCAAGCATTATCAAGCATGTGGTCAATCTCCTATATTTATGCATTTATGCAATTGAAATGTTCACAATCAACTTGTAACACCCCTTAACCGATATCCATCACCAGAATAGGGTTACAAAGCATTACTGGATATGTCGGATCAAATATGAACATTACATAATTATCTAACAAACATATTATTTCTCATATAATATCCCAATCAATTCAATTACTTCATTCAAATCAAATATAATTTTCATACCAAAACATACTATTTATAATCTTAATATAGTACATAAAATTATATATATATATATATATATATTCAATAACATTTTATAACATATTTTGCAACACTTTTCAAAATGACAAATACAAATGTCCTAGGTACATGTAATTACCAAAAAGATATGTACTTCACCACAATGAGTTCAGGATTGGCCTTGGATGCTAATTAAACAATTCGACTTTGATCTAACTTGCACACGGAAACAAATCGTACGTTGAGTATAAAACTCAGTGGTATTTCTATAATCCGGATACTTTAGAGAAAATAATTTTATAAAGCATACACATTTTATCATACGGTAGACATAGTTTTACAAATAATCATTTCATAGATAATGCATTTGTACTCATTCTATTCAATCATGATGATCATTTTATGAATCACTAAATTAGACTACGATCACGACTAAGGCAAGCGCACCTATCAAATGGTACTATAGCTATGGTGAGTCCAGAATATCGTATCCACAAGGACTAAAAGTACTACTATTAACTATCTTTCTATTATTTAGCCTAAAAATATAAGGAATTTGTTTTAATCTAAAATTAACTAACTAATTAACTACTGAATACGACAGAGAGGGAATTGGGAAAAATACTTGAAGAAAACTTATAAAGAGGACAATACCTAGGAAAGAATCCACCTAGACTTCACTTATTATTCTGACTCTAAATCAAATGATTTATTCACTTGTCTTGATCCGTAGAAATCCTTAAATTATGTTAATATCTCTTTCGAGACTAAGAACAACTGACTCTAGGTTGATTAATTGAAATATCTTTCTAATTAAAACCCCTATCGTCGTATTAACTCGATCTATGGATTCCCCTATTAGGTTTGACTCTAATCTGGCAGATTTATGTCGTCTTATTTCTAGAATTACATGCAACTCCGCTTAATTATGCTAGATCTCCTCTTAAACAAGGACCTTTTCTCCACTGAATAAGCACATCAAACTTGGAATAATACCCTAAAAATATTAAAACAAGGATTAAGAACACATAATCAAGAACAAGAACAAGAACAAGTATTTATCGTATAATTCAGATAATTAAATAATAAGATCCATCGTAGGTTTCATCCTCCCTAGGTATTTAGGGAGTTTAGTTCATAATGTAAAAGGAAGACATCTCAAGTTTAGAAAAACAACAAGACATAAAAAACCCAAATAAATTTCGAGAGAAATTTGAATGGAGATCTTCAATCTTAAAGTGGATCTAGATCTGAGACGATTCCAATGGTTTCCTTCGAGTAATTTTTGCTTTCTACTCTGTGTTCCCCCATTAATCCTCTTCTCGTGTGTTTAAATAGACTTTGGAATGCCCAAAATAGCCCAAAATTAGCCTTTTCCGAATAGAATTAAAATAGGTCTCGACATGAGCACGACCGTGTGGCACACCCGTGTGATGGTACTCAAGTTGTGTAATTCTGACATGGTTTTAAGTCGACACGGCCATGACACAAGGGTGTGTGGCCTACCCTTGTGTCTCACACGGGCATGTGAATTACCCGTGTCAACTTGTTTTGGGCCGTGTGTAGTATTGAAATAAATCTATTTTGTCCATTTTTGGCCTTTTTCTTGCACTTTTTGCTTTCCTATGCTCATCTGGACATGAAACATGAAATTAAAGTATTAGGAGCATCAAATTCACTAAATCTTATGATAAATTATCCAAAAATATGCCAAGCATTGGGTAAAAATATGTATATATTATGGTTTATCAAATATCCCCACACTTAAGCATTTGCTTGTCCTCAAGCAAAATCCTCACTCACAACTAAAATTCATTCTTCTCAAATTATAATTCTTATAAAAAAAATATTTCGAAATAATCTACAGATAATCATACATTGAGAATTCAACTAAAAGAACATTGAAGTTTCAAACAATCCAAGTTGAGTATTTTAATCATAAAATCATAGGTATCCCCCTTTATCTAAGTAATTACCTTTAATTCCAAATCGACAAAGGTTGACATTCTCACTAAAGATTCACTCAAATCACTCAAAGTGTTTAAGGTTCAATAATTAAGCACTCAATAGTCAAACATGAAAAGTTATTACCATAGGCTTGCATGAAAATCAAATCTCCACCACTATAAATGAGATGATACATAAATCAAAAGGTCTTTAACATGATTGCAATTGGGCTTGGGTTAAAGGTGTGGATAAAGGCTGAAAAAGAGGGTTAGAATCAGGATTAATTTAATAAATTACCAAACTTAGAAAAATAAAGCTAATTACTGAATTACAAACAAATGCCAGAATTAAAACTATCCAAAACTAATGAAGTGAGCTTTTGTCTCAATATAATAACTTTAACTTATCCAAGCTCTTTATAACAATATGTAATTATATGAATATAAATATACGATTTTTTTTGGTAAGAATAAGAACAAGTATAAAAATGGAAAGTACATAAGAAATAATTCAGCAACTGAAATGAACGAGTATAGTTAGGTAACTAATCAAATCAAATCTCGATAAAAAGGGAGTCAATAAAAAGGGAGAAATTCTTAACGAATCAAAAAGGGTTAAGTTGTGGGTCATCATTAAGGGGAAAATCAAGAAACAATGGCTAAGTCTCAAAGGGGTTCACTAAGGGTCAATTATGTGGGTAGGCTTTTTATGGGGTAAGTGGGTTAAAACCTAAGTGCCTTTATCATCTCAGTATATCAAATCAAAGGTGTGGTCTTAACATGCATAATCGAAGCAAGTTCTAGAATAACAAATCAATGTTGACACACTCATAACCAATAAAATAAGTGAGCAAGAAAGATATATGCTCTAAAAGGCTTAAAATCTCACGAAAATTATGGGTATTTGATGTCAATCCTGTAAATTCGAAACTTTAAGATAATACCTCAATTCAGGGAAACAACCTAGCAATTTTAATTCTCAAAAGTCAACTTATCATGCTTGATTCTCTAATGTCTTAAAGTTAAACAATCAATGCACAATTACCTATGATTTAATTCAAAACATATCACTAAAAAATATAAATCAATCAGAATTCACTCTAATAATAATATGAGAAAATTATTTAAGAACGAGATAAAAATTCAGGATTTTCTGTTAATCATATAAATAACCTCCCCACACTTAAGATGTACATTGTCTTCAATGTACAAAGATAGATAATAACAATATAAGCATAATATCATAAGAGAGTGAGACAAACAAAACTTCCCTGAATTTTTAGATAAAATCCTTGGAATAGCGAAAGCTAGAATTGTAGATAAGACATGAGTCTGAGTTACTAACAAGAAAATAAACACAACTGTGAAAGAGAATTAAGGGATTACTCGATAATAACCATAAAGATAAACATAATTCAAAATATAAAACATAAGTCTTCAAAAATAAATAAAAGAAAGTTAAAATTAAAATTAAAAAAATTAATAATAATAAAATAAATGGACACAAAGGTCCTCATTATCGGATGCCTCGTGGGTCGATGGTGCCGAAGGAGAGATGTGAAGGTGGTGGCAAATTTGTCGAAGAGTGGCATCGATGCTGTTGAACCACTCAAAACATTGCTGCTCAAAGCAAGTGAGTTGCTCGGATATATCTGTCAAGGTGGCAGCAGTGGGGCAGTGACTCTGTGATGGTGGTGGAGGTGGGTCCTCATGAAGGGGAGGAACATTTTCAGTAATGTCCTCTGGATCATCCTGACCATCAGAATGAGCTAACCGGTATTGAGGTGGATCAAATCCATGACATCGCTCGATCATCCTCATGTGGATCATACTAGAAATTCCTTGAGGAAACATCTGGACTACTAGTGTGAGTGTCGATGACATCTCTAGCGTGTCGAAGAGACCGAAATGTCGAGCGAGGCGAGTCACGTAGGGGCCAAGGCAAATGAGACCTTTTCTGTTGCGATTTGTCTGATGGTGAAAGGCGAGAGCAATGAAATAGGCTAAGCCGAATATGTGGCCAGTCACCATGCTCTAAAAATAGTACGCGTCAGTAGTGCTTACAACTTCTATACTCTCTCTCCTGCCAGTCAAAGTGTGAGCTAATAAGGTGTGGATGTATCATAGAGCCGGAGAAAGAGATGTCACTTTCGAGCGACTCACATCATAAGGGATCTGACTGGCTTTAAGATCGGTCCAACAGCACGAAGGTGAATAATGGATGTGACGATGGAGGTGAAGGAAGTTATCGGCACCCATAAACTCATCTGTATAGATGCCCAAAGCTGCGCCAAACTTAGGGACGCTCATATATCGCACCAAGCCACCCAGTCAGAATGTAATGGTACTGTGCTCGTCATGCGATGACATCTCGCGCTGAAGGTAGAATGTTGAGCAAAACTCCAAAGTAAGCTCCATATATGTGGGCTTGACGATATAAAAGAAACGGTCCCATTGTGCTGTAGTAATGAAGCGTAAACCTCATCAGATAGTCCGACTTGCTCCAACGCGGCCCAGTCAATGCATCGGCCCAAACCTAGTGGTCGCACGGGCAGTAGCTGGAATAAGTCCTCAAGTGGGTCTGCAGAGAATTGAAGGTAAGGATGACGAACCTTGGCAGAGGCGCTCGAGGAGGTCGTGCCAGGACTTTTCTGCTTTTTCAAGGCAGGGTCAACGACCTTGGACTTGCCACGAGTGTTTGTCAGGGTAAAGCTGAAAATAAAATATTCCAATAGGAACAAAAACATCACCAATCAAACACATGGAGAAGTGTAGAAGCAAACATATAAATAAGGCGGGAATATAACTTGAAGGACTTTAGTGTGATAAAACTAACATGGGTGAGATGTAAAATCTATTCCTATATGCCCTAATACCCAACAGGCAAGAACTAACAGTAGAGTAGTCATCTTACTAAACTAATTGACCACGATGGCAGAAAAATTAGTATGCTGAACTAACAAGGACAAATTAATGTACATATAAAATATGTAAATAATAAAGAAATAACCAATCTATAAGACCATCAGAGTAATAAAAATTACGAATGAAGAGAACACATAGCAAGAAGCATCATGACAAAATAATGAATTAAGCATAACCCAAAACTGTTCCTAAAAAAATGAAATAATAATACAGGTAAGAATCATGAGACTAAAGTAAGAAAAGTAATCAATAAGAAATTTCAAGAATTCAAATAAAATAATTAAAATAAAATAAAATAAAAAATAAAGAAAATAAATGAAAGAGGAACCAACGGTGGTGAGCGAAGCTCGAAGAATCGATGGGAACACGGTGGTTGAAGCGAGGAGGGTCGTATGACAGAATCGGAATCGAGACTGTTGGTTATGGAAGGGAAGGAGGATGAGGGTGATGAAGTGACGAGGATAGGGGATGTGACAGCCCTAAAGTGACCCTAGTCGGAAAGCGGTTTCGGGACCGCTAAACCGAGTCACCAAATTATTTGAATATGATATTTATTGTCTAAAATATGTGAATATGAATGTGTGAAAGTTTTAAGCTTCGATTTAGTCGATTGCATGTGAATTCAGCTAATAGGACTTATGTGTGACACTTTTGAAATGTGATAGGTTAATCTATAAGGATCTATTAGTGCATGTAATAAAAGGGTGGACTTGCATGTCAATTTCCCCCTTAATTTAGTAGTGGCCGGCCATGACAAGGAAGGTGGACAAAATGTTATGGGCAAAACATGTCATAAACATGTTATGTTAGTGATTTATGTTAGGAAAAAATAAAATAAGAAGTATGGGTAATAAAATAATAATGGAAAGGTAAATGATGATGAAAAAAAAGAAAAGAGAAAGAAAAAGAAAAAGAAAAAGAAAAAAAAAAGAAAGGCTCTCATGTTGTTCTTGGCCGAATAGAAGAAAGAGAAGAAGGGGGAAGAGCTTGAGAAAATCGGCTATGGTGGTTTGCTAGACTAAGGTATGTTTGATGTTGTCCATGAGATTCATGCATGTTTTTAGTTGTTAGTTTGAGTTCTACCTAGCCCATGGTTTAAATCTTTGCTATGAGATGGAGATGATATTCGGCCATGGGTGTTGTCTTCTTGGTTGATGTTTGATGTTATGGTGATGAGGAATGAAGATGAGTTAAGTTTCGGCTAAGGTGGATTTGTGTTGATGTCATTTGCATGCTAAGTGTGAAGCTTTGTAATGATACATGTGATGGTGATTGATGACTCTTGGATTTTCTTTTTGGCATTTTTGAGTTAGACATTAAGTTCTTTGTGTAACCCATGACCAAAATTGAATGGTATGGTGTCTTGATGCTTTCGGCCATGGTAGAAAGTAGATGTGAAATGGTAGTAAGGTGAAGTGCAAAATGTTAGTATTTGATTACTAGTGTATATATGCGTATTAGCTGAGTTTTGAACTTGAAACAAGATGATATATAATCAATACAAGTAACCATACTTGTAGGAAGTATTAAGCATATAATCAGCCTCAACATAGACATGCATATTCGGCCATAGGAAGAAGATTGGTGTTGCATGTATTCGGTTAGAGGCAAGCATATTGATGCTTTTATCTTGGCTTAGACAATCGGCTAAAAGGGAGTGTGGGTTAATATGTTGAGTTGATTCATGATTTCATATGTATGTGACTTTAATGTCTAATGTATATATATATGGGCTAAGTACCTTGAGTTCCTCTTTTCGATGCTCAAATGATTAAATCAATTTATTTGTTAAATTAAGCTCAAGAGCAAAGGGAACTAAATCCGATAAAGGGAAGGAAAAGTGGTCGATAGCCATCGAAATCGCTCGACAACATCCGAGGTAAGTTTTCGAGTAACGAGACTTAGTTTACGATTTGATTAAGTCATGACGTATGTGCATAGAGATCGTGTCATAAAGCAAACTAAACCATGCTGTTTGTATGTGGCTAGTGAGCCGAAAATGGGATTGCTTAATACGTGACTTGTGTTTGAACTCTAATTATGAAAATGAAATATAGATGTGTCATGATTTATTGATATGTGCATGAATATTTGGATGATAACCGGCTAAGTCCCGAAGGCATTTGCGCTAGTGACTAGTTCGGGCTAAGTCCCAAGGCATTTGTGTGAGTTACTATATCCGGCTAAGTCCCAAGGCATTTGTGCGAGTAACTATATCCGGGCTAAGTCCCAAGGCATTGGTGCGAGTTACTATATTCGGCTATGTCCCAAGGCATTCAAGCGAGTAGTTATATCCGGTTAAATCAAGGTACTTGGCTTGGGAATAAGCAACCTTGCTGTAATAGTTTCAATTAATACGCCGTGAAATCCCAAATGATGAGGTATGTTTCAGATATGCATTGAATTAGTTGATCCTTACAAATAGTATCCGTCAATGATAAATGAGCTACCGCCTTTGGCTAAGTTGATCTTTTGTGTATGAATATAAGGGTTGGTAATGTGAAGTAAGTGATATTGAGAATTTGTGCATATGAAATTATCCGTTTAGCCATATGAATGCTACACTTTAGTTGTGTCTAATTTCATGGCTCAAAACTTACTAAGCATTTAATGCTTACTCCGTTTCTTTGAATCTCTGTTTTATAGATTTTGGTTCGTCAGCTATCGGACTTGGGATTGTCGAAGTTGAAGTCGTCCATACTATCAAAGCCCCTTTTGGTACACTTTTGGTTGAACCCCGAAAATGGCATGTATAGGACTGCCCTTGTGTTATTAGTCAAGTACTTTGGTGTTGTATATATTTGGATAGCCATGCGAAAATGGCTTATATATTTTAAGCATAGTGTTATAATCATTTTGTATGTATATGGTTATTGAGAGGTGTGGATATGCTTGGCAATGATTGGCCATTGGAATGGTTAATCATGATCATAATTTTTGCTATATATGCTAAAGGGCTAGTTGAATCATGGAAACTATGAAATAGGTAAAGTCTACCTTAAAGGCAGATGCTGACAGCAGCAGTGGCGTAAGTTTGAAAAATCACTAAAAATTTTGGGAATGGAATTAAATAGTGAATAAATTATGTAATCTAACCTTGATGAATCTACTTTCATACAGAAGAAACAAAACGATCATATGAGTTGTATTTTAAGGGATATGTAAGTTTCCGTGGAACAGGGCCAGAGCGATTTTTGGATCCCCTGATCTGACTTTGGAAATTTATTATATATTAACCAGAGATAATTAGAAGTCATGCCATATATTTATAGATTCCTTTTTGAGTCTAGTTTCAATAGAAACAAACGGCATAAGTATTGAAGCCCTGTACAGGGAGATATATAAGTCGTAATGCAAGAAGGTCAGAGCAGTCAAACCCTGTAACAGGGGAGACTTTAACTAATAAGCTGTACTAATTTGCCCGACCAAAAATTCTAGAAAAAAATTTGTAGATGGATATATGAGTCTAGTTTCAGGGAAAATTTACAAAACTGATTTTCGAGTTTTGGAACTCAAGATATGATTTTTAAGGTGACAGTGACGCAGTTAGCCAGCTTGTCTAGAAATTTTTAAAATGGACTGTGAATAAGTGAATTAAGTCTGCTAACCCCTCGTGTCCGACTCCAAGAACGGTCTCTGCACGGGTGTTACAATTTTATTGGTATCAGAGCTACGGTTTAGTCGATTCTAGGACTACCGTAATACGTTTGGGTCTAGCTATACATGCCATTTTGTGATTATTTGATAGTGTGGTGATTTCTGACATTTGCAAATGTGTTTATTTATAGTAATGGATCCCGATCCCGACCGAGTGGTAGCTGATGATCTTGAGAGTGTAGCGCCTGCTCCCACACAAGGGACAACGCCGGCGGACTCTCAACCTATTGCTAGCAATCCGAATGATGGGGCTAGGCAAGCTTTTTATAGCGTGGTGAATGATTGGTTTAACCAATACATTCGAAATAATACGGCTGTTCCACGACCTCCATTCCCGACTAATACCACCCCCGCACCTACAATACCTCCGGAAACCGACCAAATAAGGTCAAATAAGCCCCTAGTTGACAAAATCCGAAAACACGGGGCTACTGAATTTAAAGCTACGGACAGCGATGATGCCGAGCAAGCTGAATTTTGGTTGGACAACACTATCCGGATACTCAATGAGCTATCTTGCACACCCGATGAGTGCCTAAAGTGTACTATCTCCTTGCTACGTGATTCTGCCTACTATTGGTGGAATACGTTGACTTCTGTTGTGCCCAGAGAGGAAGTAACTTGGGAGTTCTTCCAAACCGAGTTTCGAAAGAAGTATATCAGTCAGAGATTCATTGACCAAAAACGGAAGGAATTTCTTGAACTCAAACAAGGTTCCATGTTGGTTACCGACTATGAGCGAAAGTTTGTAAGGCTTAGCCGGTACGCTCGAGAATGCATTTCCTCAGAAGCCGTAATGTGTAAACATTTCGAGGATGGACTGAATGATGATATAAAGTTGTATGTTGGCATTTTGGAAATCCGAGAATTTGTGGTACTTGTCGAGCGAGCTTGCAAAGCCGAGGAGCTCAGTATGGAGAAAAGAAAAGCTGATATGGGAGCAAAGGAGTTTCGTAAGAGGTCTTCGAGGAGGCCCTTTCAACAGTCATCGAAGAAATTTAGAGATGATCTAGGCCGATCTAGAGACACTTCGGGCTTTTTTAGACGAGATCGCGATCGACCCCCTGTGAGT
Source organism: Gossypium arboreum (assembly GCF_025698485.1). Classification (NCBI taxonomy): domain Eukaryota; kingdom Viridiplantae; phylum Streptophyta; class Magnoliopsida; order Malvales; family Malvaceae; genus Gossypium; species Gossypium arboreum. Next base: position 21,800,952 of record NC_069072.1, read on the forward strand.
GCACGAGTCACTTCGGTCGCCAGTGTTAGAAATGATCGTCGAGACAGAACGAAGTGTCAGTATTATGGTAAATGGCATTCGGGGAGTTGTATATTCCATGACCGCTCCTGTTACAAGTGCGGATCAGTTGACCACTTTATTAAAGATTGCCCGAGGTTGTCTGAATAGAATGTAAATCAGAGTGGGAAACCGAGTGCTACTACTGCTCGGGGAAGACCATCTAGGAATACGGGCAATGCTAGTGGTGGTCAGAGAGGATCTAGAGATGCTACAACCAGATCTGAGGCTCGTGCTCCTGCTAGAGCTTACGCTATACGCGCACGCGAGGATGCTTCCTCGCCAGATGTTATTACCGTACTTTTACTCTCTTTGATACTAATGTGATTGCTTTGATTGACCCCGGTTCTACTCATTCTTATATATGTGAAACCTTAGCATCCAAGAAGACTCTCACCGTTGAGTCTCATCGAGTTTGTAATTCGGTGTCCAATCCCTTGGGTCGTTACGTGCTTGTCGACAAAGTGTGCAAGAAATGCCGCTAGTAATCCGAGGTTCTGCTTTTCCTACCGATTTGATGCTTTTACCGCTTGACTAATTTGATGTTATCCTCGGTATGGATTGGTTGATCAGTACATGATGCAATTGTAAATTGCAAAAGAAAACCATCGATTTGAGGTGTGTAAATAACGAGATAATTCGAGTCGAGTCTACTGACTTGAATAGGTTGCCAGCTGTAATATTGTCGATGCTGGCTCAGAAATGTGTAAGAAAGGGGTGTGAAGCATACCTTGCATATGTACTTGATGACAAAGAGTTAGAAAAGAAGCCTGAATCTGTGCCAGTGGTTTGTGAATACCCGGATGTTTTTCCCGAAGAATTACCGGGTTTACCACCTGTTCGGGAGGTAGAGTTTGGCATCGAGCTTGTACCTGGGACTACACCGATTTCGATAACTCCGTATCGTATGGCACGAACGGAATTAAAGGAATTGAAAGCTCAGTTGCAAGAGTTGACGGATAGAGGTTTCACTCGACCAAGTTTCTCACCTTGGGGTGCACCAGTATTGTTTGTGAAAAAGAAGGACGGAACCATGAGGTTGTGCATTGACTATCGTCAGCTGAATAAAGTGACGATAAAGAATAAATATCCGCTATCAGCGTATTGATGATTTGTTTGATCAACTAAAGGGAGCCTCGGTGTTTTCAAAGATAGATTTGAGATCGGGTTATTATCGCCATAATTCGAGATTCGGATATACCAAAACCGCTTTAATCGAGATACGCCACTACGAGTTCTTAGTGATGCCGCTTGGGCTCACTAATGCCCTACGCGGTATTTATGGATTTGATGAATCGGATCTTCGACAAGATTTGGACCGGTTCGTAGTTGTGTTCATTGATGACATCTTGGTCTATTCAAGAGATGAGACCGAACATGCCGAGCACTTGAGATTAGTGTTGCGAATTTTACGGATAAGCAGTTATATGCTAAGTTCAAGAAGTGTGAGTTCGGTTAAGAGAGGTTAGCTTCTTGGGTCATGTGGTATCCGTGACGGTATTCAAGTTGATCCGAGCAAAATTTCAGCCATACTTAACTGGAAGCCTCCGAGAAATATTACTGAGGTTCGGAGCTTTTTGGGACTTACCGGTTATTTGTAAAAGGTTTCTCGATGATAGCCACACCAATGACGAAGCTACTTCAAAAAGATGTTAAGTTCGAATGGACGGAAAAATGTCAGAAAAGTTTTGATCAATGAAAACTTATTTGATGAAGCTCCAATTCTAGTGCAAATTTTAATCGTGCAAAGAGTTTGTCATTTATAGTGACGCCTCCCTACTTGGGTTGGGTTGCGTATTGATGCAAGAAGGTCGAGTTGTGGCCTATGCGTCGAGACAATTAAAGCCACATGAGAAAAATTATCCGACCCATGATCTCGAATTAGCTGCCATCGTATTCGCTTTGAAAATATGGCGACACTACTTATTTGGTGAGAAGTGCCATGTATTTTCGGATCACAAAAGTCTCAAATATTTGATGACCCAAAGAGACATAAATCTGCGACAAAGACGTTGGCTCGAGTTGTTAAAAGATTATGAGCTTGTCATTGACTATCACCCGGGAAAGGCTAATGTGGTTGCGGATGCCTTAAGTCGTAAATCACCGCTTGCTTTTACGAGCGATGAATGTACACTTGTCCGTTTCTATCGACAATGTGTTAGTGGCGAATTAAAGGCCAAACCATTGTTGATTCATCAAATTCGTGAAGCTCGTAAAGTCGATGATGAATTGGTTGCAAAACGGGCTGAATGTGTTCGAATATGGAATCAGAGTTTCAAATTGATGATGACGATTGTTTGAGGTTCAAGTCGGTTGTGTGTTCCAAGAAATTCAGAACTCATTTCGATGATTCGAACGAAGCTCATTGTAGCCGAATGTCAATTCACCCGGAGTACGAAAATGTACAACGATCCGAGACGCCGCTTTGGTGGCATGGTATGAAACGAGACATTTTCGATTTTGTTTTGAAGTGTTTAATATGTCAGCAGGTGAAGGAGGAACATCAAGTGCCTACGGGTTTACTTCAGCCGATCATGATACCTGAATGGAAATGGGATCGAGTCACGATGGATTTTGTATCTGGGTTGCCATTGTCGACAAGTAAGAAAGATGCGATTTGGGTTGTTGTTGATAGACTGACTAAGTCGGCTCATTTTATCCCCGTACGTACGGATTTTTCATTGGATAAACTAGCTGAATTGTATGTTTCTCAGATTGTGAGATTACACGGGGTACCGATTTCTATTGTGTCGGATAGAGATCCGAGATTCACCTCGCAATTTTGGAAGAAATTGCAAGAAGCTTTGGGTACCAAGCTGCATTTTAGCACCGCTTTTCATCCACAAACCGATGGTCAATCCGAGCTGATAATTCAGATACTTGAGGATATGTTGAGATGTTGCATCCTCGAGTTTAGTGGTTCATGGGAGCGGTATTTACCTTTGATTGAATTCGCTTACAACAATAGTTTTCAATCAAGTATTAAGATGGCACCTTACGAGGCTTTGTATGGGCGTAAATGCCGTACGCCATTGTTTTGGACCGAGCTCGGTGAAAGTAAAATTTTCGGAGTGGATTTGATTAAAGATGCTGAACAGAAAGTAAAGATAATTCATGAAAGTCTGAAGGCAGCATCGGATCGTCATAAGTCGTACGGGGATTTAAAACGAAGAGATATTGAGTATCAGGTGGGAGACAAATTGTTTCTTAAGGTCTCACCTTGGAAAAAGATACTCAGATCTGGCCGTAAGGGCAAACTGAGTCCGAGGTTCATAGGGCCATATGAAGTATTCGAACGAATTGATCCAGTTGCGTATAGATTGATTTTGCCCCCTGAACTTGAAAAGATTCATGACGTCTTTCATGTTTCGATGCTTCGACGTTATAGATTTGATCCATCACACGTAATTAATCCATCAGAGGTTGAAATTCAATCCGATATGAGTTATGAAGAAGAACCGATTCGTATCCTAGCTCGAGAAGTGAAAGAGTTGCGAAACAAAAGGGTTCCGTTAGTAAAAGTGTTATGGCTCAAACACGGGATGGAAGAAGCTACTTGGGAACCCGAGAACTCTATGAAAGAGCGATACCCAAACCTATTTACTGATAAGATTTTTGGAGACGAAAATTTCTTAAGTGGGGGAGAGTTGTGACAGCCCTAAAGTGACCCTAGTCAGAAAGCGGTTTCGGGACTGCTAAACCGAGTCACCAAATTATTTGAATATGATATTTATTGTCTAAAATATGTGAATATGAATGTGTGAAAGTTTTAAGCTTCGATTTAGTCGATTGCATGTGAATTCAGCTAATAGGACTTATGTGTGACACTTTTGAAATGTAATAGGTTAATCTATAAGGATCTATTAGTGCATGTAATAAAAGGGTGGACTTGCATGTCAATTTCCCCTTAATTTAGTAGTGGCCGCCATGACAACGAAGGTGGACAAAATGTTATGGGCAAAACATGTCATAAACATGTTATGTTAGTGATTTATGTTAGGAAAAAATAAAATAAGAAGTATGGGTAATAAAATAATAATGGAAAGGTAAATGATGATGAAAAAAGAAAAGAGAAAGAAAAGAAAAAAAAAAAAAAAAAAGAAAGGCTCTCATGTTGTTCTTGGCGAATAGAAGAAAGAGAAGAAGGGGAAGAGCTTGAGAAAATCGGCTATGGTGGTTTGCTAGACTAAGGAATGTTTGATGTTGTCCATGAGATTCATGCATGTTTTAGTTGTTAGTTTGAGTTCTACCTAGCCCATGGTTTAAATATTTGCTATGAGATGGAGATGATATTCGCCATGGGTGTTGTCTTCTTGGTTGATGTTTGATGTTGTGGTGATGAGGCATGAAGATGAGTTAAGTTTCGGCTAAGGTGGATTTGTGTTGATGTCATTTGCATGCTAAGTGTGAAGCTTTGTAATGATACATGTGATGGTGATTGATGACTCTTGGATTTTCTTTTTGGCATTTTTGAGTTAGACATTAAGTTCTTTGTGTAACCCATGACCAAAATTGAATGGTATGGTGTCTTGATGCTTTCGGCCATGGTAGAAAGTAGATGTGAAATGGTAGTAAGGTGAAGTGCAAAATGTTAGTATTTGATTACTAGTGTATATATTCGTATTAGCCGAGTTTTGAACTTGAAACAAGATGATATATAATCAAAACAAGTAACCATACTTGTAGGAAGTATTAAGCATATAATCGGCCTCAACATAGACATGCATATTCGGCCATAGGAAGAAGATTGGTGTTGCATGTATTCGGTTAGAGGCAAGCATATTGATGCTTTTATCTTGGCTTGGACAATCGGCTAAAAGGGAGTGTGGGTTAATATGTTGAGTTGATTCATGATTTCATATGTATGTGACTTTAATGTCTAATGTATATATATATGGGCTAAGTACCTTGAGTTCCTCTTTTCGATGCTCAAATGATTAAATCAATTTATTTGTTAAATTAAGCTCAAGAGCAAAGGGGAACTAAATCCGATAAAGGGAAGGAAAAAGTGGTCGAATAGCCATCGAAATCGTTCGACAACATCCGAGGTAAGTTTTCGAGTAACGAGACTTAGTTTACGATTTGATTAAGTCATGACGTATGTGCATAGAGATCGTGTCATAAAGCAAACTAAAACATGCTGTTTGTATGTGGCTAGTGAGCCGAAAATGGGATTGCTTAATACGTGACTTGTGTTTGAACTCTAATTATGAAAATGAAATATAGATGTGTCATGATTTATTGATATGTGCATGAATATTTGGATGATAACCGGCTAAGTCCCGAAGGCATTTGCGCTTAGTGACTAGTTCGGGCTAAGTCCCAAAGGCATTTGTGCGAAGTTACTATATCCGGCTAAGTCCCAAGGCATTTGTACGAAGTTACTATATCCGGCTAAGTCCCAAGGCATTGGTGCGAAGTTACTATATCCTGCTATGTCCCAAGGCATTCGAGCGAGTAGCTATATCGGTTAAATCTCAAGGTACTTGGCTTGGGAATGAGCGACCTTGCTGTAATAGTTTCAATTAATACGCCGTGAAATCCCAACGATGAGGTATGTTTCCTATATGCATTGAATTAGTTGATCCCTTACAAATAGTATTCGCTCAGTCGATAAATGAGCTACCGGCCTTTGGCTAAGTTGATCTTTTGTGTATGAATATAAGGGTTGGTAATGTGAAGTAAGTGATATTGAGAATTTGTGCATATGAAATTATCCGTTTAGCCATATGAATGCTACATTTTAGTTGTGTCTAATTTCATGGCTCAAAACTTACTAAGCATTTAATGCTTACTCCGTTTCTTTGAATCTCTGTTTTATAGATTTTGGTTCATCAGCTATCGGACTTGGGATTGTCGAAATCGAAGTCGTCCACACTATCAAAGCCCCTTTTGGTGCCCTTTTGGTTGAACTGCGAAAATGGCATGTATAGGACTGCCCTTGTGTTATTAGTCAAGTACTTTGGTGTTGTATATATTTGGATAGCCATGCGAAAATGGCTTATATATTTTAAGCATAGTGTTATAATCATTTTGTATGTATATGGTTATTGAGAGGTGTGGATATGCTTGGCAATGATTGGCCATAGGAATGGTTAATCATGATCATAATTTTTGCTATATATGCTAAAGGGCTAGTTGAATCATGGAAACTATGAAATAGGTAAAGTCTACCTTAAAGGCAGATGCTGACAGCAGCAGTGGCGTAAGTTTGAAAAATCACTAAAAATAGTGGGAATGGAATTAAATAGTGAATAAATTATGTAATCTAACCTTGATGAATCTACTTTCATACGGAAGAAATGAAACGATCATATGAGTTGTATTTTAAGGGATATGTAAGTTTCCGTGGAACAGGGCCAGAGCGATTTTTGGATCCCCTGATCTGACTTTGGAAATTTATTATATATTAACCAGAGATAATTAGAAGTCATGCCATATATTTATAGATTCCTTTTTGAGTCTAGTTTCAATAGAAACAAACGGCATAAGTATTGAAGCCCTGTACAGGGAGATATATAAGTCGTAATGCAAGAAGGTCAGAGCAGTCGAACCCTGTAACAGGATAGACTTTAACTAATAAACTGTACTAATTGGCCCAACCAAAAATTCTAGAAAAAAATTTGTAGATGGATATATGAGTCTAGTTTCAGCGAAAATTTACAAAACTGATTTTTGAGTTTTGGAACTCAAGATATGATTTTTAAGGTGACAGTGATGCAGTTAGCCAGCTTGTCTGGAAATTTTTAAAATGGACTGTGAATAAGTGAATTAAGTCTGCTAACCCCTCGTGTCGGACTCCGGCAACGGTCTCGGGTACGGGGTGTTACAGGGGAAAATAGAAGGAAATGAAGAAAAGAAGGAGATTTGACGGGAGGAGAGGGGGATTCGGGCAAGAAGGGGGAAGAGAAGGAAGAGCAAAGGGGGAAAGGGTGTGTTGGTGCAGTTGGTGGCCGGAGGAGAGGAGTTCGGTGGCTGGGTGGGGCAAAATTGAAGAAGAAGACAAAAATAAAATAATACTTTAGGGTTTGGGGTTAAAAAGGACACGGTCGTGTAACAATCCGTGTTGGGCCACACGGCCTTGTCACACGCCCGTATGGCTCGACTTGCAGCCCGTGTTCGTCGAGGAATTAATAGCCCACTCGTCACACAGCCTAGGACACGCCCATGTGTCCAGGCCGTGTAGTTCACACGGCTGTATCGCACGGTCGTGTGCTACGTTGTTCGCTTCTCCCACGCCCGTGTTGTATCCCACACGGCCGTGTGGTTCACGTCCAGCCCCTGTTTATTGCAAAAATTGGATGACTTTTCATCACACAGCCGTGTCGCCCAGCCGTGCTCTATGTTTTTCGCTTCTCCCACGCCCGTGTGGCTTGCCCACACGCCCATGTGGATCGGCCGTGTCTCACACACAGCTGTGGGCCTTGCCCGTGTAACTCTCTAACTTCTTAAAATTTAAAAAATTAAGCTCCAGGTTTCACACTACATAGGACACTCCTTTGTGTCCAGGCCGTGTACTTCCCACGGCCGTGTCGTACGGCCATGTGGATTTACCGCAGGCCGTGTGCATTTCGATTTGTGGGAAATTTTAGCCTTGTTTCCACACGGCCAAAGACACGCCCGTGTGTCCAGGCTATGTGGGTCACTGTACCTGCATAAAAAAACACAAAAAATAGATAAAATAAACGGGTTAGTAGTGTTAGTGCTGGGTTGCCTCCCAAGGAGCGCTTATTTAAAGTCTAAACTCGACTCACATCATATTTTCCCGGTTATGGTGGTTCGGGGAGTTGAAACTCCTCATTCCTACTACAATCTTATCAAAATAAGGTTTTAGATGAGTACTATTTACCTTAAAAGTGTTGAATTTGGAATGAGTTACCTCGACTGTACCGTATGGGAAAACGTTGAGTACCGCAAAAGATATTGCTCCATTAGGTTTAGAAGTGGCAACATGAGGGTCTGCTTCATCTAACAGTACTTTGTCTCCAACCTTAAGTTGATTCGATTAACCTTTAAGTTTGTCATGGCACTGCCTTGATTCATCGTGTATTCTCAGTTTCTCCTTAACCTGTGTTCGCCATTCATCTAGTTCCTCGATCTGTAGCCTTCGCTCTTCATGGATATTCTTGTCATTACATGGACTGGAATATGGCTCAGTTGTACTTCTCGAAAGTTTTTCCTACAAAGAAGGTTGAATAACAAGGTTACTCACATTAAAAGAACTTGTGTAATCATCTCGATCACTAGTCTTTTTGTCAGAATCACGAGCTTGGAGTTTAATCATGTCATCGCCTACCCGAAGTGTAAGTTCACCTGTTCCAACATCAATGATAGATCTAGTAGTTTCTAAAAAGGGTCTGACTAGAATTAAAGGTACGTCATTGTCCTCATCCATGTCTAAGACAACAAAATCGACTGTGAACATGAATTTGTCAATTTTAACAAGCACATCTTCAACGATACCCTAGGAAATCTAATAGTTTTATCAGCTAATTGTATGCTCATCCTAGTTTGTTTGGGTTCCCTAGTCTTAGCTACTTAAACATCTTGTAGGGCATGACATTAATACTTGCCCCTAAATCAGGTAAAGCATTATTAACATTCAAACTACCAATTAGACAAGGAATCGTAAAACTCCCTGGATCTTTTAGATTGTTGGGTAGCTTGTTTTGCAAAATAGCTGAGCAAACTACATTTAACTCCACATGCTATGACTTATCTAACTTCCGTTTGTTTGCTAAAAGCTCCTTTAAAAATTTAACTGCGTTTGGCATCTGTGAAAGAGCTTCAATAAACGGTAAGTTAATATGTAATTTTTTAAGTAGTTTAAGAAATTTACCGAATTGTTTGTTTGTGTGGTCTTTCTTTGTCGCATTGGGGTATGGCACATGAGTTCTATATTCTTTGCTTACCGGATTTTGTGTACCATAACTCACCTCAACCTTACCATTGGTTACAAGAGCTTCTTGCCTCGTTTCAGATTTAGATTCAGTTAACCCTTCTTTGTCACACACAGTGATGGCATAGAGTTGCTCCCTTGGGTTAGTTTCTGTATTACTGGGCAAGCCACCTTGTGGTCGTTTAGAGATCAACTTAGCAAGCTGACCTATTTGAGTTTCGCGCCCTTGAATCTACGATTGCTGATTTTTAACAACTGTCTCGGTATTCTAAAAATGAGTTTCTGACACAGAGATAAATTTTGTAAGCATCTCCTCAAGGTTCAGCTTTTTCTCCTGTTGGTACGATGGTTGTTGAAAACCTGGAGGGTGTTGTGGCCTTTGGTTCCCTTGACCACCCTATGAAAAATTGAGATGGTTCCTCCAACCTGCATTGTAAGTGTTACTATAAGTGTTATTATGATGTCTAGAATTGTTGCCCATATAGTAGACTTGTTCTCCCTCAGTGCTGGGGTTGAAGGATGGATAGTCTGTGTTGTGCATCCCTCCTCCATTTGAATCACACCTCATCACTGGATGTACCTAAGTAGAATCATACAAACCATCAATCTTTTTATTCAATAGTTCTACCTGGTTAGATAGCATAGTGACTTCGTCGAGGTTGAAAACACCAGCTGCTTTTGTCGGCCTCGTTCTCATGACTTGCCACTGATAGTTGTTTAGTGACATCTCTTCAATAAATTCGTAAGCCTCTTTAGGTGTTTTGTTGTTAAAGGTTCCACCGATGGCTGCATCAATCAGTTGCCTTGTTGAGGGGTTCACACCGTTGTAGAAGGTCTGAACCTGTAACCATAAAGGTAACACAATGTGAGGGAACCTTCTCAATAAATCCTTGTATCTCTCTCATGCATCATCAAGTGTTTCTAAATCCATATGCACAAAAAAAGAGATATCATTCCTCAATTTAGCTATTCTAGCCGGCAAAAAATATTTAAGCAAAAATTTTTCAGACATTTGTTCCCAAGTAGTGATTGACCCTCGTTGTAATAAGTTCAACCATTGTTTAGCCTTATTCCGTAATGAAAAGGGAAATAACCGAAGGTGAATGGCATTGTCAAAAATGCCATTAATCTTGAAAGTGTTGCAGAATTCTAGAAAATTTGCTAAATGAGTGTTTGGATCCTAGTCCTGCAAACCATCAAACTGAACAAACTATTGTATCATTTGAATCGTGTTAGGTTTCAGTTCAAAATTATTTACAGCAACAGCAGGTCTATCTATACTCGATTCAGTTCCTGTTAAAGTAGGTTTAGCATAATCATACATAGTACGAGGAGCAAGATTCTGATTTACTGGATTTGCAGCAACTACAGGAGGTAGCAGATTATTCTGATTATCTGTCATCTCTTCGGTAATATCGGTCTCGTCCTCTTGCTCTTCTTCTATATACTATAGGCTTCGCCTTATTTCTCTTTGATTTCTACGAGCTTGCTTTCTATCTCACTGTCAAATAGCAAAGGCCCTGACGGGTTCCTTCTAGTCATAAACTAGAGGTTCCTGCCAAAAGCAAATAACAGGAAGATTAGAAGAGAAGTAAAAATTAAAACAAAAAGTAATTTGCAATAAAAAAAATGGCTAAAGTAATAAAATTCAAGCGTTCCTAATATCTTAGTCCCCGGAAACGGCGCCAAAAACTTGATGATCGTTTTATGAATCACTAAATTAGACTATGATCGCGACTAAGGCTAGTGCACCTATCGAATGGTAGTATAGCTATGGTAAGTCCAGAATATCGTATCCACTATCTTTCTATTATTTAGCCTAAAAATATAAGGAATTTTTTTAAATCTAAAATTAACTAACTAATTAACTACTAAATGCGACAGAGAGCGAATTGGGAAAAGTACTTGAAGAAAACTTATAAAGAGGACAATACCCAGGAAAGAATCCACTTAGACTTCACTTATTATTCTGACTCTGAATCAAACGATTTATTCACTTTTCTTGATTCGTAGAAATCCATAAATTATGTTAATATCTCTTTCGATACTAAGAACAACTGACTCTAGGTTGATTAATTGAAATCTCTTTCTAATTAAAACCCCTATCATCGCACTAACTCAATCTATGGATTTCCCTATTAGACTAGTCTCTAATTCAGCAGATTTATGTCGTCCAATTTCTAGGATTATATGCAACTCCGCTTAATTATGCTAGATCTACTCTTAAACAGGGACATTTGCTCCACTGAATAAGCACATCAAACTTGGAATAATATCCTAAAAATATTAAAACAAGGATTAAGAACACATAATTAAGAACAAGAACAAGAACAAGTATTTATCGTATAATTCAGATAATTAAATAATAAGAGCCATCGTAGGTTTCATCCTCCCTAGGTATTTAGGGAGTTTAGTTCATAATGTAAAAGGAAGACATCTCAAATTTAGAAAGACAACAAGACATAAAAAACCCAAATAAACTTCGACAGAAATTTGAATAGAGATCTTCAATCTTAAAGTGGATCTGCTTTTGAGACATAAAAAACCCAAATAAACCCAAGTAATTTCTGCTTTCTACTCTGTGTCCCCCCCCCATTGATCCTATTCTCGTATGTTTAAGTAGACTTTGGAATGCCCAAAATAGCCAAAAATTAGCCTTTTTCAAATAGAATTAAAATAGGTCTTGACATAGACACGGTCGTGTAGCACACCCGTGTGATGGTGCTCAAGCCTTGTGTAATTTTGACATAGTTTTAAATAGACATGGCTATGACACACGGGCATGTAGCCTACCTGTGTGTCTCACACGGGTGTGTGGATTACCCATGTCGACTTGTCTAGGCCGTGTGTAGTACTGAAATAAACCTATTTTGTCTGTTTTTGGCCTTTTTCTTGCACTTTTCGCTTTTCTATGCTCATCTGGATGTGAAACATGAAATTAAAGGATTAGGAGTATCAAATTCACTAAATCTTATGATAAATTATCCAAAGGTAAAATTATGTATATATTATGGTTTATCAAATCAATTTGCTATCCCAGATAGCTTTCACTACATGACACAATCATATGTCTCAAATCACATTTCAATTCATTCTTCAATTTTAATCATAGCACTTCCTCATTCAATAACCATTCCATGAACACATGGTTCATACATTTCGTTTTCATATCTCAATTAAATATCTCATTCCAATTTAGATACAAAATCATACGATTTATCAATTCATTTAGTACCAATTCTAATTTCCAATTCGTTCATTTACCCCTATTAACTTGACTCAAACTTTAACGGATACATGGATCCAACCAAGCACACCAGTATGGCACCCAGTGCCTCATCAAATAATTCGAAGTAATAATTTGACACCCAATGTCTCATCGGCTTTGCCGAAGTAAGTTGGTACCCAGTACCTTATCGAATTTATCCGAAGTAATAGCTTGACACCCAGTGTCTCATCAATTCGTGATCGAAGTATCCTTGAACTCTTCCAATCCTATGGCATGCCAATTATATCCGACTTAACCCGATACAGTTAATAGGGTATTCAATTCACATTTTCAAATACAACCAATATTCAATATTCAATTATCACATTAATCACAAATTCACATAAATCTCAACTCAATATTTTTATTTTTATTTTTTTCATTTTAACAACAATCAATATCCAATATCAATTTTTTTTCATATAATCACATAATTACACATACAATCATTTCAATTAAAAATCAATCCATTCAATATATAATTCACTTTTCCAATACAAGTAATATTCATTTCAATTCAAATAATCAATATATATTCAATATATATATATACCAAGTCAATCAATATAAATTCAATAAATTCATCACATTCTAAATCAATCAATTTCAATTGCAAAACACAATAATTCTCACCTTAACACTTACCATATACATTAAATAAAAAATATAACAATTAATAACTAGTTTCGGATTATAGAAATACAAACCAGAAATTCCGAGCTATTCAACGTCGACTTTATCTTTCCCTTTTTCTTTTGTTGAGGATTCCGGTACGATGTTAGCTATAGAATTAAAACAATTAAAATTCATCAATACAACACAATTTAATTTCATATTGAAAATTTCAATTTTTACTCAATATTTGCCTAAATTTCAATTTAGTTCCTAAGCCGAGAGTAACTTTTGTTCTTCACATTTAATTCTTTATTTTTATGTAAATTCCACTTTAGACTAAATTCAACTCCCTATTTTCACATAAATTCCTAAATTTCAAATTTTTCACAATTTACTCCCTATTACACAAAATTTACAATTTATTCTACAATTCAATCCTTTTTCATTTCTAACTTGAATATCTATCAATTTAATCTCTAATACTCTAATTATTCAACATTAACAACATTTAAAACTCAATAATTTCTAAAATTTTGACATGGGTTAGGTAGTATTTAATATTAGAATTCCAAAAATATAAAAATTACAAGAAAATGGACTAAATTGACTAACCGATTGAGTTTGGAACCCTTGAAATGCTAGCTTTTTCGCCTTTCTTTCTCTTTTTCTTTTCTTTCTTTTCTTCTCTGTTTCTGCTTTGGCTTTCTTTTTCTATTTCTATTTATTTATTCTTTCTTTATTTGTTTTATTATATATAATATAATATAGTATATATTTATACTTATATGTTAAGTAAAAGATATTTTAATATAATATATATTAAATTCAAAAAATCTTCCTTATGCCACCTCATTTATGAGCAATGGCATAATTGCTTATTTAGCCCCTTTAATTTTTCTTTAATCTATAATTCAACTTTTACCCTATATACAATTTAGTCTTTATACGTAATTACTTTTAATTCAAAAAATTCACTTAACCGAAACCTAATTAACTACACAACTAGCTTTGTAAATATTTTTAATAAATATTTACTAATCTGATTTACAAGAACTGAGTCTCAGGAATGCATTTTTTTAATTTGATTCTTTTTAATTAATTAACTATCAAAACGTTAAAATTTCCTAACGAAACTTTAATACTAACTCAATGACACTCCATAAATATTTAATTATTTACGGCTCGATTTATGAAATCGAGGTCTCGATACCTCGGTTTCAAAACTAATTAATTTGATAAACATTTCTAAAGCACAAATCACTAATTCATAAGCCTTCCTAAATTCACGATTGGCTCATAAATACTAAATAATAATTTATAAGCTCTTGTCAGATTTTAGTGGTCTCAAACCACTTTTTCTGACATCACTGAAAATTGGCTGTTACATAACTCAAGCATAAAATTTACATTTTTATCATTTATCATTTGTCGGGCATTATAATTGATCGGGCACTTTCATTTATCAGGCCCTAACGTGTATGTGATCATTTCACATATTTATGGCATTTATACAATTTACAAACATAACATTAATTCAAGCATAAAAACATATACAATTTAGCACGAACTTACCTCGACAATGTTCGTGTACGTAAAATTTACTAATTCGACATTTTCCTCTTTCCTCGTTCTAGCTCCGAATTTGGTCTATCCGGATCTATACAAGTAAATTTAACATCAATTTACCATATTTCACATTCAAGTCGACTTAATTGTCATCCTAGAAAAAATTACCATTTTGCCTTTAACTTTTCCATAAATTCTCATTTCGTCCCTAGGCTTAGAAAATAAAATTTGTGCAATTTAATCCCTATTCCAAGCCTAACCAAAATCCCATTACAAAATTTACAGCAAATGTATTCATAAAAGTTCAGCATTTTTTATCAAATTTCATAACTTTACATTTTAGTCCCTAAATCATGTTTCCATCAAAGATCACTTTGTAAAAGTTGTTTATCTATCAACAACCTTTCATTTTCTACCATAAATTTATAATTTTCAGCATATTCATCCATGGTCCATTTTCCATACTTTGATAACTTTTCAAATTAATCCCCAAATAGATAGATTAAGCTATCTCGGTTTCAAAAATATCAAAATTACTAAAAACAGGCCAAGGAAACTTACCCAATTTGGCCATGAAAGTTTTTTCTCTCTCTCCTAGGGTTTCCATGTATTATTTTAGAGAAAAAGATGAGAAAATAAGATGATATCTCTTTTTTCATCTTTTAATTAATTAAATATTTTCACTTTCTAATTTAGTCCTTGCCCTTTTTTCTAAATTTACATGGATAAGTCACCAAAATATCTACATATTTTTCTTTAATGGTGTAATTACCATACAAGGACCGCAAGTTTTGAATCTCATAACTATTTAATCCTTATAGTTACTAGAATTCAACTTTTCTATTTTATGCGATTTGGTCCTTTTCATAATTAAGTACATAATTGATAAAATTTTCTTTTCAAATTTTTCACATGACATTTCTAACATAATACGGGCCATATAACAAAATAAAATAAAATTTTATTTTCAGCTCATATTTGTGGTCCCAAACCACTGTTCGATTTCACCAAAATTGGGCTATTACAAATATAATATAAATATTTTATAAATTTATTTTTTAATATAAATATATTTTAATTACAATTTAACATAAATAAATATAATTTATTATTTAATTTAAATATATTATTTAATAATTTAAATACATTATTATATAATTTATTATATATACATATATTCCAATTTAATGGTCATTTTAATCTCATCGCCACCACTGCATTTGAATCAAACACATTTCTTATCGTTGATTTTATCTCATTGTTATGTACCAAATCTCGTTATTATAGTAATTAATCTCACCGTCATTGTTATTTTCAATCTCACCACTGATCTAATGGAGCTTAGTGATGGGCAATGGTGCTTTGATGAAAAATCTTCTCAAAGCTAAACTATCCATTTTTTTAAAAAACCTTCATTTGGTTAAAGGTGATATAAATGGGGTATTTCCAATTCTGGGGGCCTATATGGGATTAAGTGGTTTTGTTATGGAGGTTCTTATGTCATGGATTGCATAAGGGAGCCTACAACCATGACACACTTGAATGATTCATCTTTTTCGTGAGGGGTCATATGGCCCAACAGGACTGACCTGTTGCTTGAAGAAATATAAGGTTCATCTGCATAGCATGAAAAATATGAAAAGTAATCTTAGAAGATTTGATTCTATAAATCTTAGGGGATTTAATTTCTAGATTGCTTTTAATCTCGATCATTGATGTACTTTAATTTTTATCGTTAGATCTGGGGGAGCTCAACTATAAATAGAGGCCTCTCCCCCTCATTTGTATTCACTTCATTCTTGAGTAATAGAATTCTTTGAGAAGATTCACTTAAACTCATTGTGCTTTTTCTTTTCCATGGATATTTTGTCCTTTCGATCTTTCTTTTGTCTTTGAGTTGCTTACACTTTATAATTTGATGCCTTAGAGAAATTCTAAGAGAATTATCACTTTGCGAGAGTTTGGTTGACTTAGGTGTATTTGAATCGAAGAAATCCCCTAAGGCCGCACGGATTGGGAGATGAAAAATCTAGCCCTGTGATACTTAATCCTAGCATAAAAAAGAAGAGATAAATAAAACTTTGTTAGAGATGGCTTTGCCTAAAGCTTTTGGTATTGATGGTTTTCTTGCTTACTTTTACTAGAGCCAATGAAAGGTGGTATGTGGCTCAATTTTTCGTATAGTCCAAGATGTACTCCAAGGGAAACAAATTAAGCAAGTCCTGAATAGAATTTTATCGATTCCTGTACCAAAAGTTGATAGCTTAAAAACTATCTCATAATTTTGGCCAATTAGCTTGTACTTTACATGTGATTACCAAAATAATTATTAACAGGCTTTGTAACACCCCAAACCTGGCCTGGTCATTATGGTCGAATCTAACAGTGTCACATGTTAACGTGTTTGAAAATAGTAACTAGGGTTGAAAATCGTAACTTTACTTTAAACATTTTCCATTTAGAATCTTTTCATTATTACTTATTAATCCTATTATCGTGTTAATTAATCATTCGAAAGCTTTCAAAACGTTTATTCTATACGGAAGCTTTTAAGCCAGTTTGTTTATTCGTGAGTAATTTGTTAAAACGTTTGGTTCTTTTGAAAACTCGAGTTTTCCTAAAACCAGTAGTTATAATCCATAACTAATAAAAATCCCAAATTTAAGAAAAATACATAGAGGTCATGTTTACAATAAAATTCCAAAACAAAATTTAAAATCATAATTAAGTACGAAACAGAGTCAAACAAGGTTGTGTGGCCACCACTAAGTCCTCCGCTGCACCAATCCGCACACGCCTGGGGATTTTCTGTATAGATAAATCAGAGGGGTGAGTTTACAAAAACTCAGTGTGTAATCCCCATATAAAACAAGTAGACAAAATGCAGTCGCAATATGGGCTTAAGCCCTTTCAGTATCAGATTCAATTTCAGTTAAGGCCTTAGCCCATTTCAGTATCAGCAATCAATACAGTAACAGATATACAATCACAAAATTCCTACCCAGCCAGCCTCTACACACCATCTCCGTCCAACCCTACACTCCTTGTGGGGATATAATCAACCCACCCATCCCAACACTCCAAAAAGTACTGAATGCGGCACTAAACAGTGGTTTACAGTTGAGCTGCCAGTAAATTAAGCCCGAGGCCTTTCAGTACACTTCTTCCGAACAATACCAACCCCCAACCCAATGCAATGTAACATACAGTAATGACATGCTATATCATGGCAACAGTGCATACAATATCAGTTCATTAAATATCATCATGCTCACTAACATATAAATATATATATTAGTTATACAGTCATTTCAATCAATTAGGGGTCCAGGTAAGCTTACCGACCCTACAGTAGGTTCACAGTCATCTCGGGTGACCTGTACAACCTTAGCAACAAAAAAATAAAGATGGGCTCACACGCTCATGTTGTTGGCCCGTGTGGAGCCAGACGCTCATGTGGCCTACATGACCCAAAATGGCCTTGGCCATGTGGATTACATGGCCTGACCCAAAAATCCCACATGCCCGTGTGGTTCACTTGTGTGGCCTACACAAAACTTACCGAGAGGACGAAGAGAACAATGTACAGGAAGAAAGTAGAAATTAAAAGAACCGAAAAGGGGAAGAAGCCTAGCAAAGGTTCAGCTAGGGAAAGAAAAGGAAAAATGTCAAGAGACTTTCAGTAAAAAGAGGAGAAACTGAAAGTTGAGAGGAAAACCAATTCCACCTTTTTTCACTTACCGAATAGACAAAAACGAAACTTGCCACAAACGAACGATTGAAGCCAGAAAAATAAAAAGAAATGCCAAGGCTGGGGTAGGAGAAGCAGAATTTGGCGGCACGAGGAGGAATTGAGGAAAGAAAACGGTAGAGATAGGGAAAGAAATTGTCCGGAAGATAGAGAGAAAACTAACTATTTTCTTTTAAAAAGAAAAGAAAATGATCAAATTTTGGATATTTTCCCCCATAATCCCTTAATTTGCTTCCACTTATCCTTAATTCGCTCCCACACTTCCCCACACCCCTCAAACACTCAGGATTTTACCACATCTCAAACTCCTACATGCCACAAGCAGAAAAATAATACCCAAGTACAGCTCGAACCCAAGACGTCTAGCGTTTTTAACACACCACTTAGCCACCAGAACAGCAGGCCCATTCTGACATGTTTTTACAAACTTTTAACTATAAGCCTACTGAATAAAAGGAAGCCTTTATTCAATTAAAACAAAAATTTAGTTCAAGATAAGGCTTAAATCTAAGACTTCTCAAACACCCCCAGTACACATAACCACTGAAGTAGATACAGGTTTATATCATAAACGCACAAAAATAAATATAAGAGATTTTTGGGGCGTTACAACTCTACCCCTAAAAGAAAATTTCGGCCTCAAACTTTTACCTGATCAGAACAGATAAAGATAATGTTGATGCATCGCATCCTCAGG
The DNA here is from genome assembly GCF_025698485.1 of Gossypium arboreum. Taxonomy (NCBI): domain Eukaryota; kingdom Viridiplantae; phylum Streptophyta; class Magnoliopsida; order Malvales; family Malvaceae; genus Gossypium; species Gossypium arboreum. Next base: position 21,819,805 of record NC_069072.1, read on the forward strand.
CTCCCACATGGCCTCCTCAGAGCTATGATTACTCCATAGAACCTTAACCAATGAGATGGATTTTCTCCTCAGAATCTTTACGTCACGATCTAATATCTGAATCGGCTCCTCCTCGAAAGTCAGATCTGGCCTAACCTCGATCTCCTCCACTGGAACAATATGTGTTAGATCAGAGCGGTAGCACCTCAACATCGAGACATGGAAAACATCACGAATCTGATCTAACTCTGGAGGTAGCTCTAACTGGTAGGCAACCAGTCTCGCTCGTTTCAGTATGCGATAAGGTCCAATGAACCTAGGGCTCAACTTGCCCTTACGACCGAATCTCAGTACCTTCTTCTATGCCGAGACCTTAAGAAAAATAGAGTCTCCCATAGAATACTCGATCTCATGTCGCTTCAAGTCCACATAAGACTTTGTCTATTGGATGCTGCTTTCAGTCTATCTCGAATCAGTCTGACCTAGAACTCGTCGCTCGCCCAACTCAGTCCAGCATAAAGGAGTGTGACACTTACGACCATAAAGTGCCTCGTAAGGTGCCATCTGTATACTAGACTGGTAACTATTATTGTAAGCGAACTCTGCCAATGACAAATACTCATCCCAACTGCCTCAGAAGTCAATTACATAGCTCCTCAACATATCCTTCAGTATCTGAATCACCCTCTCAGATTGACCATCTGTCTAAGGATAGAAAGCAGTACTGAAGTCTAACCTTGAACCCAGAGTCTCATGTAGCTTTTTCCAAAATTAAGACGTGAAGTGAGGATCCCTATCAGAGATGATCAAAACCAATACCCCATACAGTCTCACTATTTCAGACACATACAGTTTAGCTAGCTTCTGTAGCGAGTAGTCAGTACGAGCCGGTATGAAATGGGTGGACTTGGTAAATCGATCCATGATGACCCATATAGAATCCTTCTTAGTGGGTGTAAAGGGTAACCCACTAACAAAGTCCATAGTCACCCGCTCCCACTTCCAAAGTGGAATTTTAATTGGCTGTAACAAACCCGAAGGTAACTGATGGTCAGCCTTAACCTACTGGCAAGTTAGAGATTTACCCACAAAATCGGTAACCTCTCATTTAAGTCCTGGCCACCAGTATAACTCACAAGGTGTCGGTACATCTTATTTCTGCCAGGATGCATAGCATAAGGGCTACTATGCACCTCTCTTAGTATCGACTGCCTCAATTCAGTGTCTTTCGGTACACAGGTTTTCCCACGAAAATAAAGTACCCCTTCGCTATTTAGTCCAAAGTCTTCAATATTTCCCACTCTCAACCTGTTGGAAATGAAGACCCAAAGATTCACCCTCCAACTGCTTACCCTTAACTTGCTCAATCCACGTAGGCTTAACCTGAAGCTCAGCTAGCAAACTTCCATCATCAAATAAACTGAGGCAAGCAAACATCGCCCCCAAATCAGTTATAACCTTATGGCTCAGTGCGTCGGCCACCACATTGGCCTTACCAAGGTGGTATTCAATCGTACAGTCATAGTCCTTAAGCAGCTCAATCCATCTACGTTGCCTAAGATTTAGCTCCTTCTGAGTGAGGAGATACTTGAGGCTCTTATAATCTATGTAGATGATACACTTTTCACCATACAGGTAATGGCTCTAAATTTTCAATACAAACACCACTGAGAACAACTCTAGGTCATGCGTCAGGTAATTCGCCTTATGAGTCTTAAGCTGACGAGATGCATACGCTACCACCTTACCCTCTTGCATCAACACATATCCGAAACAGACATGTGATGCATCACTATAGACAGTAAACTCTTTTTCAAACTCTGGCAGTATTAAAATAGGGGCCTTAGTTAGTACAATCTTGAGCTTTTCAAAGGTCTCTTGCTGGCATCTGTCTAGTTAAACAGCACACCCTTACGTAGTAGCTTAGTCAAGGGTGCTACAATTAGTGAAAAACCCTCTACCAATAGTCGATAATACCTTGCCAGTCCCAGAAAACTGCGAATATCAGATATAGTTTTAGGCTATTTGCAATCCAACACCGCCTCAATCTTTCGATGATCGACCCTAATCCCCTCAGCAGAAACCACATGGCCCGAAAATGTTACTTCCCATAACCAGAACTTACATTTACCGAACTTGGCGTACAGTTGTTTCTCTCACAAGATCTGCAGAACCACACTGAGGTATTCATCGTGCTCACCCTCAATCCTCGAGGACACCAGTATGTTGTTAATAAATACCACCACAAACCAATCCAGATAGGGCCGAAACACTCGGTTCATCAGATCCATGAAAGCCGCTGGTGCATTCGTCAGTCCAAATGGCATCACTAGGAACTTGTAATGACCATATCGGGTCCTAAATACTGTCTTAGGTACATCAGTCTCCTTAACCCTCAACTGTGATATCCTGATCGGAGGTCAATCTTGGAGAAAACTGAAGCCCCTCAGAACTGTCAAACAGATCATCTATCCTTGGTAAGGGATACTTATTCTTGATTGCCAACTTGTTCAATTGTAGGTAGTCAATACATATACGCATGGATCTGTCCTTCTTTTTCATGAACAGAACTGGTGCTCCCTGCAGAGACACACTAGGGCAGATGAACCCACAATCCGGTAACTCTTGAATTTGAGCCTTAAGCTCCACAAGCTCCTTTGGTGCCATTCTATAGGGAGCGATAGACACCAGAGTTGTTCCAGAAAAGAGCTCAATCCCGAACTCTACTTTACAATTCAGAGGTGACTCGGGTAGCTCTTCAGGAAAAACATCTAAAAAGTCCTTAACCGTCTTGATATCCTTAACTGAAGAATCCCCAAAATCTAAAACACTAATGTAGGCCAGATACGCCTCACATCCCTTACGAACCAACTTCTCTGCCCTCAATGTAGAAATCACATTCGATAAGTAGTTTCAATATTCCCCAATTATGGCTACCTCGATATCCTCCTCAGTTTTCAGTACAACCATTTTTGTGGCATAATCTAATCTCACTCGGTGTTTAACCAACTAGTCTATTCCCAGTATCAGATCAAACTCTCCATAAGGCAGTTCCATCAGATCAGCCAAAAAAATAGCCCCTTGAACCTCTAAAGAAATGTCTCTAAACAACTTATTTACCCTTACTGATTGTCCCAGCAGACTCAGTACAGTCACCTTACTCGCATGGCTCTCAACCAAGATACCCAACTTCTCGAACACAGTACAGGCTATATAAGAGTGAGATGATCCTATATCGATTAGTGCAATATAAGGTACATTATAAATAAAGAACATACCCGTGATAACATCCAAAGCATCTCCATCCTCTCGCGATGTGCAGCATAAACTAAAGTCGGCTCCCTCACCTCAGCATGACCAGCACCTCTCCCCGGTGCTCTCTAACCACGGCCCAACCCATTACCACCTCTGGCCTGACAACGGCCTCTCGGTGGCTACTGAACTACTCTCAGTAGTCGTGCAGTACCAGTACCCAAAGCTTGCATCTGATCAGACCTCCGTGGACACTCTCTAATACGGTGCTCTAATGAACCGCACCTCAAACAAGCCCCAGCTCTTTTCCAACACTCGCCCTGATGGCATCTACCACAGTCAATACACAGCGATTGTCTAGTAGCAGCGATAAGAGCCCCAACTCTGACCTTTTTCTTAGGCCTCTAAACAAAACTTGAGGGCTTCGAATCCCTCTTGCTCCTACCTCTCTCTCGGTTCTAGAGCTTCGTGATCTTTGCCTTATCAACCAGTGCAGCAAAGTCTATCTCCCTCTGTGGAGCTATTATAACCTTCAAATTATCCTTGAGGCCATCCTTGAAGTGAACACAGCACTCATACTCAGTTGCCACCATACCTCGCGCATAGAGGCTTAATCTTAAAAATTTGACCTCATACTCGACCACCGATCTATCTCCCTGAGTCAGATTTAGAAACTCTCTCCTACATGCATCCACATAACTAGCCCCCACATATTTCCCTTGGAAGGCGGTTTTAAAGAACTCCCAGTTCAGTCGATCAAGCTGAGAGCCCTCCTTAACAGTGAGGCACCACTGATATGCCTCATCACGTAGGTGTGATACAGCACCCTTCAATTTCTGCTCGAGAGTGCAGTCCAGATCGTCCATAATCCTCTCTATGGCCTCTATCTAGTACTCAGCCACATCAGGGGCAACTCTAGTAATACCCCTGAAAAGCTCGGCTCTGTAAGACCGGAGTCATTCCGTAACCAACCCGCGACCTCCAAATCCAGTATTGGGCCCAACGACCCTCTCTAAAATCCTGAGCATGGCCTGGGACAGTGCATCGTCCCCAGCCGCTCAATCATGAGATCTAGTCTCAATCACAGGTGAAGTCAGTGTCTCACTAGTATCCAAATTAGGCAGATTTCCAGATAACGAAGACCTAGCTCGAGCATGTCTACAGCCTCTACCATGGCCTCTTATACCCTGTCCGCGAGTACCTCTGGTGCTTATTGTCTAATTTCGTTTTATATGTATTAACAGTTTTATGCATCAGTTTATAGTTCCAATGTTTATTAACACATATTTTATGAAAACAATATCAGAAGTGTGAATTTTGCTTCTTACATCGCAATGTCAATCAATGTCTATCAGTTTTACAACAGCCTTAGTATAAAATATTTTAAGTATTTTCAGTACAATCTATCTATAGTAGTCTCAGTATATACTACCTATAGCAGTTTCAGGATATACTATCAAAAATAGTTTTAGTTTCAGTTTAATTAATTCACAGTTTCAGAAAACTTACTGGATCAGCGCCGGAGACTCGGTGTACAACACTTTCAATAAAAACCTTTAGAAATCAGTTCTCAGAAATCAAGTCTTAAAAACCCACATCTACGGTCAACTTTTGTAACCTGGCTTTGATACCACTAAATGTGACACCCCAAACCCGGCCTAGTCATTATGGTCGAATCTGACAGTGTCACATGTTAACGTGTTTGAAAACTGTAACTTGGATTGAAAACCGTAACTTTTACTTTAAACATTTTCCATTTAAAATCTTTTCATTATTACTTATTAATCCTATTATTGTGTTAATTAATCATTCGAAAGCTTTCAAAACGTCCATTCTATGTGGAAGCTTTTAAAACCAGTTTGTGTATTTGTAAGTAATTTGTTAAAACGTTTAATTCTTTTGAAAACTCGAGTTTTCCTAAAACTAGTAGTTATAATCCATAACTAATAAAAATCCCAAATTTAAGAACAAACCATAAAGGCCGTATTTACAATAAAATTCCCAAACAAAATTTAAAATCATAATTATGTACGAAATAGAGTCAAACAAGGTTGTATGGCCACCACTGAGTCCTCCGCCGCACCAATCCACCCATGTCTGGGGATTTCCTGTATAGATAAATCAGAGGGGTGAGTTTACAAAAACTCAGTGCGTAATCTCCATATAAAACAAGCAGAAAAAATGCAGTCACAGTATGGGCTTAAGCCCTTTCAGCATTAGATTCAGATTCAGTTAGGGCTTTAGCCAATTTCAGTATCAGCAATCAATACAGTAACAGCTTTACAATCACAAAATACCTACCCAGCCAGCCTCTACACACCATCTCCGTCCAACCCTACACTCCATGTGGGGGTATAATCAACCCACCCATCCCAACACTCCAAGAAGTACCGAATGTGGCATTAAACAGTGGTTTGCAGCTGAGCTGCTAGTAAATTAAGCCTGAGGCCTTTCAATACACTTCTTCCGAACAATACCAACCCCCAACCCAATGCAATGTAACATACAGTAATGACATGCTATATCATGGCAACAGTACATACGATATCAGTTCATTAAATATCATCATGCTCACTAGCATATAAATATATATATCAGTCATACAGTCATTTCGATCAATTAGGGGTCCAGGTAAGCTTACTGACCCTACAGTAGGTTCACAGTCATCTCGGGTGACCTATGCAACCTTAGCAACAAAACAATAGAGATAGGCTCACACGCTCATGTTGTCGGCCTGTGTGGACCCACACGCCCATGTTGCCTACAGGACCCAAAATGGCCTTGGCTATGTAGATTACACGGCCTGACCCAAAAATCCCATACGCCCGTGTGGTTCACCCATGTGGGCCACACGGCCCTTGTATCGTACACGGCCTATCTCATCGATATTACGCCCATGTTTCATTACACGGCCTACCACACGGGCGACCACACGCCTGTATGGCGTCAAAAACCCCATTTTTTGGCTTTTTGCCGATTACTGTTTTTAGTTTTTTTGTTACACACCTACTTGAATTTTTATGCCTAAAACTCCCGAGAACTCCCAAAACCTAAAATCAGCAACTTACATTTGATTAAACGATTAAACTATCAAATACATCCAAATCCCGAAACAAGGTATTCACTTTCGAGCGGTAAGCCATTATCTTAAATCGAGTAGCAGGAATACCATGCCTTCAGAATGTTGACGAGTGATAAACAGCCCTTCGATAAACCCCTAATCACTGAAAGAATCCATATCAACACTTATCCATATCCCAGTTTAAAGTTTACTCAAGACTAAACTTACCGAGAGGACGAAGAGGACAATGCGCATGAAGAAAGTAGAAATGAAAAGATCTGAAAAGCGGAAGAAGCCCAGCAAAGGTTTGGCTTCGGAAAGAAACGGAAAAACATCAAGAGACTTTCAGTAAAAAGAAAAGAAAAAGAAACCGAAAGTTGAGAGTAAAAGCAATTCCACCTTATTTCACTTATCGAACAGACGGAAACGAAGGTTGCCACAAACGAACGATTGAAGCCAGAAAAAATAAAATGAAACGCCAAGGCTAGGGTAGGAGAAGCAAAATTCGGCGGCAAGGGGAGGAATTAAGGAAAGAAAACAGTGGAGATGGGGAAAGAAATCGTCAGGAAGATGGAGAGAAAACTTACTCTCTCTTTTTTCAAAAAGAAAAGAAAATGATCAGATTTTGGATATTTTCCCCTATAATCCCCTTAATTTCCTCCCACTTATCCCTAAATTCGCTCCCACACTTCCCCACACCCCTCAAACACTTCATAAACGTCCACTACTTCCCCACACACCTCAAACACTCAGCATTTTACTACACCTTAAACTCCTACACACCACAAGCAGCAAAAATAATACCCAAGTACAGCTCGAACCCAAGACCTCTAGTGTTCTTAACACACCATTTATCCACCAGACCAGCAGGCCCATTCTGATATGTTTTTACAAACTTTTAACTATAAGCCTACTGAATAAAAGCAACGATTTATTCAATTAAAACAAAAATTTAGTTCAAGACAAGGCTTGAACCTAAGACTTCTTAGACACCCTCAACACACATAACTACTGAAGCAAATATAGATTTATATCACAAACACACAAAAATAAATATAAGAGATTTTTGGGGCATTACAAGCTTAGAAAAATTACGCCACTCCTTCTTGCTCTAAACCTAATCAGGTTAGTTTTGTTGTAAAAAAAAAGCATTAGTGAAAACATTTTGATAGCTCAAGATATGATTCACACAATGAAAACTTACAAAGGGAAGACAAGGTGAATAACAATCAAAATAGACTTGATTAGACTTATAATGCATTATATATCTACCTCGACAATGAAAATCCTCTAAAATGGCTCTTTAACATTGAAATTTTTACCAACACAAGGTACTAGACAATGTGGCTTGTTTTCTTCATATTTATTCATTTTAGGTACGAAAAGTCTTGGACATAAAATTAACTAGAAAGTGATTAATGGAATTTGGAAGTCTATACGATTATCCAAGAATAGGCCTCCCATTTCACATTTGTTTTTTTACGATAATTCAATTCTATTTTATAGAGTAGATGTGCAACAAGAAGATTTAACGAGTCACACTCTCTCATAATTCAACTTGTGACAGCCCAAAATTGACCCTAGTCGGGATGTGGTTTCGGGACCACAAAACCGAGGCATAAAAATAATTTAAAATTTATTTTGATGCCTATGATATGTGTTAGTTTGTGTGTGACATTTCTGATGTTTCGATTTAGAGTTATAAAGGTGAATTTCACTAGAAAGGACCTAGTAGTAAACTTTGAAAGTGTGATGGGGAAATGTGTGATGACTTGTTGATAATGCATGCAAAATAAGGATTTGCATGTCAAATTCCCCAACATGTAGTGGCCGGCCATGACAAGGGTGTATGGGTTAAACATGTCATGAAACATGTTTTGTTGATGCATTAGGGAGAAATGATAAAATAAAGAGTATGGGTAAGTAAAGAATGAAAAAAAATGTGTGTGAGTGTGGTATCTTCTCCCCATTGCCGTGAGTTGTAGAGGAGAAAAGGAAAAATTTTGTTCATCCATTTTCTCTTCTTTGGCCGAAAATACTAAGGAAAAAGGAAGGATTTTTGCTTCATGCTTGGTTTAGAAGAGAACTAGAAGGAGATTCGGCTATAATTGCATCAAGATTAAGGTATGTTTGAGGTTGTGTCATGAGGTTCATGCTTGTTTTGGTTGCTAACTTGATGTGCATGTTAGCCATGGTTCAAATCCTTGTTATGCCATGAAAATGGTATTTGGCCAAGGTTGATATTGTGTTAAAGCCATTGCATGCTAAATGTGAAGCTTGTTGATGATGCATGTAATGATGGATTGACTACTCTTGAAATTTCTTTTTAGTATTCTTGAGTAGGACATTGAATTCTTTGTTTAACCATGACCAAAGTTAAAAGGGTATGGTTGTGATGTATTCGCCATGGTGCATTCATGAGCATGATTTATGCTTGTTACTTGATTGGTAAAATTTGTGTTTGGATGGGTATGAACCCCTTGAGATTCGGCCTGCACCTATATATATATATATGTTTGCACATGATGTGTTGGAATGACATATATACTACCTCAAAGTATGTATTTTCATGTGATTGTGTTTTGATTATGAAGCAAATGATAGATGTGTATTGAGCTACAATATGTAAAGCATTAGCTAGTAAAATGTGTGCCATGCATGTGTGGTATTAAACATGTAATTGGCCTCAACATCAACATGCATAATTGGCCCATGAATGAGTACCTAAGAGGTTGTGTTGTTCGCCATGAGTAAGCATGTTGAAGGCTTTGTGTGTTGAGTCGATTCATGAATTCGAACTTATGTGACTTTAATGTCTAGTGAATATATGTGGGCTAAGTGCCTTGAGTTCCTCTTTTGATACTCAAATGATTGAATCAATTTATTTGCTAAATTAAGCTCAAGAGCAAAGAGGGACCAAATCCGATAAAGGGAAGGAAAAAGTAGTCGAATAGTCATCGGAATCATTCGACAACATCCGAGGTAAGTTTTCGAGTATCGAAACTTAGATTTTGATTCGATTGAATGAAGTAATAAGCAATCGAAATTCTGCCCTTGTATATGGCCATTGAGCCGAAATGATATTTTTGTTAAGTGAATTGTGCATAAAAGTTTTGTTGTGAAAATGATACAAAGATGTGTATGAATGTTCGAGTGATATCCGGGCTAAGCCCGAAGGCAATTGTGCAAGCTATGATACCCGGGCTAAGCCCGAAGGCAATTGTACAAGCTATGATATCCGGGCTAAGCCCGAAGGCAATTGTGCGAGCTATGATACCCGGGCTAAGCCCGAAGGCAATTGTGCGAGTTGTGATATCCGGATTAAGTCCCGAAGGCATTTGTGCGGGTTACCATAACCGGGCTATGTCCCGAAGGTGTTTTGAACGAGTAGCTATATCCGGATAAACTCCGAAGGTATGTGAATTGAAATTTATAAGCTGCTGGAAAATTTTCAGTTATGCACTTGTGAAATTCCCAACAACAAGGTATGTTTTGTGTGTGCTTTGCACACTATGAGTAAGTGCGTATGAATATTCACTCTAATGATAAATGAGCTATCGGCATTAACTAGGCCGTTATTTGTGTATGAATATAAGAGTTGGGATTGTGAAGTAAGCATGTCTTTGAGAAATTGTGCATATGAATTATTGTTTAGCTACTTGAATGCTATGCTTTGGTTGTGTGTATATTATGGCTCGAAACTTACTAAGCATAAATTGCTTACTCCGTTTCTTTGTTTCTCTGTTTATAGATTTTGCTCGTTAGCGATCGAATTCGGGATCACAGAAGTTGAAGTCAACCACACTATCAAAGCCCCTTTTTGGTACTCCTTTATTTGAGTTCGGATATGGCATGTATAGGACTACCCTCGGTTGTCTTTAAGTACTTGTGTTGTATATGTGTACGGCCATGCGAAAATGGTTCGTAATAGTGGAGTATGGAATTAGACCATTTGTGGTTTGTAATTATATATGGTTTCATGATGTGATTATGGATTGGAATGGGAGTGTTGGTCACATGATCAGCCATTGGAATGGCTAAATATGATCATATGTGGACCCATGTATGGCAAGACCATAGTTGGCCCATGGAGACTACAAATTAGGTAAAGCCTACCTTAAAAACAGATGCTGCCAGCTGCAGTGACGTGGATTTGAAAAATCACCAAAATTTGTAGGAATGGTATTAAATGGTGAATAAATTATGAAATCGAACCTTGACGAGTCTATTTTCATATTATAGTAACGAAACGATCATATGAATAGTATACCGAGAGATATTAAAATTCTCGTGAGACAGGGCCAGAACGGTTTCTGGGTCCCCTATCGCGACTTTGAAAATTTACCATAAATTATCCAGAATGAATTAGAAGTCATGCCTTATATGTGCAGACTATTTTTTTAGTCTAGTTTCATTAGAAACAAACGGCATCAGTATTGAAACCCTGTACAGAGAGATATTCAAGTTGTAACGCGCAAAGGTCAGTGTAGTCGACCCCTGTAACATGGGCGAATTTAACTAATAAACTGTACCAATTGGCCCGACCAAAAATTCTAGAAATAAATCCAGGGATGGATATATGAGTCTAAATTCAGGAAAAATTTACGGAATCAGTTTCCAAGTTTTGTAACCCGAGATATACATTTTAAGGCAACAGTGATGCAGTTTTCCAGCTTGCCTGGGAATGTCAAGTTGGTCGGTGCTATAAGTGGTTTTGGCTTGTTAACCCCTCGTGTCCGACACCGGCAACGGTCTCGGGTTCGGGGTGTTACACAACTACTTTTCTCAATGCAAAATTAATGCTCATAAAACATGTGTATTGTTCCCTAAGAATGTGGATAGAGCCAGTGTAGTACAAATCAATAATAAATTGGGCTTTACACAAGATACCAGTTTAGGTAAATATTTCAAAGTCCCTTTGTTCCATAAAAGAGTTACCAAGGACACTCATAAATTCATTATTGATAAAAATTCAAGATCGTGTTAAAATCTAGGATGCAAAACTCCTTTTAGATGAAAAAATTTTTGGACCAATTTGTAACATCCCTAACACCTCTTGAGAAGAGAACAATGTCATCTTGGATTTTACACGTGCTAGAATTTTCGAAGTAAATAAAATAAAAATTATTAATATTAGTGGAGAAGGTAATGGGATATCATAGAAAATTAAGAGGTCTTTTGAATTTAGAGAAATTAATTTGAGGTATTGACTAAATTGTAAATGTGTGAGAAGTGTTGGGCAAAAGTGTAAAAATTAAAAATAAGAAATGATTAGATTAGATGGATGGATAGGGGGAAAAGAGACTTGAAGAGCAATTTAACCAAGGAAGTACATGAGGTTGTGCATGAGACTGAGAGTAAATACAAACCACTTGTTTGGCATGATGATGATTAGATATTTTTCTTAATTAAATATCATTAATAATTTAAATATAAAAAATTAAAAAGATTTTTTCTATATAGAAAGATGTAGAAAAGTCTTTCATCCATCTTCATCATCACTCTCCCACGTTTCTCTCGTGCCATTTTATCCAAACTTTCTTTTTCTTTCATTTAGGTCATTTTCACCATTTTCACCATTTTCAACCCTTTTTCAAGCTAAAACCTCAAATTTCTTCCATAGAGTTTTAGTGAAAACAATAGAATAACTGCATGTCAAGATAAGTTTCTTGTGAAGTTAGCTAGAGCTCATATTTGAGAAGAGAGAAAAGAGAAGTTAGGAATTTGAGAAAACTTAAGGTAAGATGATTAAGTTTCTTAAGGAATTTCATGTCTATCTCATCAAAATACATGGAACTAGTATGTGATTATTGTTTTGAGCTTAAACTACACAAAAAAAGCTCGTTAAGCTAAAAATCCTTCTTTGGACAACTTAATCAAAAGTTAGAGAAAAAAACCCTTGTTAAGTAGAAAACCTTTAGTTGGATGACATAAGCAAAAGTTAGGGTAAAAAAGCTCGTTAAGCTGAAATTTTTCATTAGATGAATAAAGAAAAAGTTAGAGCAAAAAAGAAAAAAAAAGCTTGTTAAGCTAAAAATCCTTATTTGGATAATTTACAAAAAAAGTTAGGGTGAAAAAAAATATATTGAACTACATTATGGCTTGATCCTCAAACTTGAGGGTACATAGGCAACTTGGTTTTATCACCAAGTTTAGTCAAACTTAACCCAAAAAAAAAAAAAACTATTACTTGAATGATTATTTTTCATATTATAATCTATTCATGCAAAGTATTTTTTACAAGTTAATTCTATTTGGGATTTAGTTTGTAATTGATGACTCACTCATGTAACATTTCCAAGATTATATGTGAAGAAAAATTTTTGATTCGTACCAAACTTCAACATGAAGTATAATTCGACAAAGTTCTCAAAATTAAAGTGGATTTAATACATCAAATGAAGTAAAAGACTTTATCTAAAAACCTTCAAGTCTCTTTGGAGTTCCCAACATGCTTCGTAATAAGTCTAGTATTTTAGATTCATCCTCGCTCTAGTCTAATTGCAAGTTTTACGGATTTGACTTTCAACTTACACTGCTTCAATATTTTGGTCATATCTTGAGCCATAGAACTCTATTTTGTTCCCATAATATATCATTTTGAAGGGAATTGAAAGCTTTAAATTTACATATTTATTGGATTGAACCTAAAAACTGTCAGGAAGGTGCCCAGAAACGTCCTAGAAGTTCAGGTTGCAAATCTACCAAAAGGGACATAATGGTTGTAATGTTTCTACCGGCATGGAAGGCATTCCAAGCTCAATTTATTCGGATTATTGACGTTGATCTAAGGCCATCAACACTTGATCTTTAGTAAACTTGAAGCTTTGTAATGTTGAACAAGCCTTCCCTCCATCTTGATGCTTTGAAGTGGAAATCTTACCACCATCTTGAACCTTTAAATTTTTAAGTGAATCTCCCCGCCATCTTGATGTTACTAAGGTTCAACCAAAATTCCCACTATCTTGATGCTACTAAGGGTTGATCAAACGTACCACCATCTTGTTGTGCATGGGTCATCTTTCATGTAACACCCTTTACCCGACCTAATCGCTAGGTCAAGGTATCGAGATGTCACATTCGTTGCCAAAGCAACTGCAATCTCTCAAAAGTCAATTAAGCATTTTATTCAAGTTATCAATCCCAAAATACATTGCAAATAAGATTTATGAACTATTTTGAGATCTACACAAGCTTACGAAAGCTTTTTAAGTGGCCGAAGGTCGAACCGAGACCAAAGGTTGATTGTTCAAATAATCAGGAGCTCGTCGCAACCTTAGGGTCTCCCACATGGTGAAGTTCATAGCTCGTCACGACCTCGGGAGGTTTCACGTTGTGACATGACTCTTTGACTTGGCTTGTTGCAACTTCAACAACCCGACATCGCAATGTCAATCTTGCAAACCTTAAAACCTGCACTTTTTTTTCTCCCTAACACTTAAAACCACTTCCATATGCCATGCAGCTTACAATCCAATAATACATTCATATATATCAATTACCAACTTTAAACACTGCCCATTTCAACATTAAACAACTCCAAACATGACCAAAGTGTAAAGTTTACAATGAAGATTCCATATCCAACAATTTCATCCTTTAGATATATATATATATATATATATATAATTCTCAATGAAATCTTATGTACAGCCAAAACTAATGCCCAAAATTTTAATTCATTCATCCTCCAAAGCTTGAGATGTGATAAGATGAGTTGAAGACGATCTTCACCTTCTAACTTCAAAATGATCTTCACCTATGCATTTAAAAGAAATGCATTAAGTTTACGAGAGCTTAGTAAACATATCAAGAATTATACTATGCAATTAAAACTAATTTCTTATACAAACATATACATATTTTATTATCATTACTTTCAATTGCCCTACAGATATTTTTGTTTCTATAATAATTATATTAAAACATTAATTCCACAAGATATAAATTACTTACCATTGTCACATTTACATTCACTTGCCTTATATTGCTATTTCCAAAATGTAGACTTAATAGAACACAATAGAATATACATAAATTTTGATAAGATGCACCAAAGTGCCATTACTCTTCACACAGACGTGCGGATATCACTTTGCATCAAATTGCCACTACACTTGTACCATAGTGTCGTTTTCAATTGCACAGTAATGCCATTATCACTTACTCGCTTAGTCATTGTCCTAATGGCATGCCATTTAGATCCTACTAGTTCTCATTTTGTCTACATGGGCATGTAACGTACACAATTTCACTATATTCACTCAACAATTAAAAATAGTTCTAAATTTACTCTTTTTACAATTTAATCATTTTCCATATAAAATCAACTATCATAACTCCCACTCAACATTATTTCATCATCATCTAACATCTCACTTAAATATTTCATATCACTATTTATTTCACCAATTTAAAGTTTTCACTCATTACAATTTAGTCCTTATTTAACAAATTCATCACACACACACATTTTCAATTCACCATATAAATACACATCACTTTCAAATAAACATTCAAGTATTAATGTATCCTACGAGTATTACCAAAATAAATTATCAAATTTTCATTTAAGGTTTAAATTATACAAAGTAAGATTCTTGATATACTTACAAAAAAAAATGCATCAATAATCATTTTCTTCCTTCTTTACTCCTTGGCTACACATTTGCCTTTACCCCCAATTTGTTCTTTACTTCTCTTCTTCTTCTTCTCTTCATTACAAATAAACATACAAGACATTTTTCCATCAATACCATACTCACATATCACTTCCATCCACATTAAATGAAATAAATATGAAATCTCTTAAAAAAAATATTATCGTCCTTACCTTACTCAAATCCTTAATTTTTCTTCACTTCTAATATGTACTCTTACTATCTTCACCAAAAACTAATCATTCCATGAAGTTTTTATTGTATTTTTACTAAAATCTATGGTGAAATTTAGGGCTTTAAAGATTGGAATAAGTTGAAAATTAAGGGATTAAAATGAAATAAAATAAAAAAAATTTGTTAGTAAAGAAAGAGTGAGGTGTGGAGAAGCTATGGAGGATGATGATGATGACCTTTTTTTTATTCCCACTTTTTCTACATCATCTTTTCACCTGTTTTTTTACCAAAATCTTATTTTCATGCCACGCGTGGCTTTACTATCTTCACATTCCCATCCACTAATTTTTTTACTCTCATGGTTAAATTACACTTCAATTCCTTCCTCTTTCTCCTAAAGCATCAAATTTGTCCTTTTCTTAATTCTAATATTTACACTACGGCCTAACACTTAGCACACTTTTACAATTTAATACATTCCTTAAATTAATTTTTCTTCAATTCAAAAGACTTTTTACCTTCCTATAATACCCAATTACCTTCACCACTAATATTAATAGTTCTATTTTGTCTACTCCAAAAATTTCAAACACGTTTTAACCCGAATTGACACTGTTCACTTCTTAGGGATTGTCAGGGATGTTACATTCTCCCCCCTTAAAATAAAAATTCGTCTGCAAAATTTACCAGATATCGAATAGCTACAAATATTTTTGTCTCATTATCTCTTCAGTTTCCTATGTTGCCTCCTCAATATTATGATGTTAGCACTTTCATTATAGGAAATCATTTATTTCTTAGTTCATTTACCTCTTGAACAATAATCTTAATTGATTCTATAACTACCTAAAATTCAGTGGTGTCAAAATTTTACGATTGCGGACCGTATTCTCATAAATCGAGTCCATAAATATTTAATAAGAATATTTACGGATTTAAAGTATTGATGAACTGAAATTTGGATAATCAATTTAGCCAAAATTATGGTGAATTAGGGCCTAGGGACAAAATTGTAAAAGTTTAATCATTATAGAATAACAACAAGACATAAAGAAACTCAATAAAACTTCAAAGGAAATTAAATAGAGATCTTTGATCTTGAAGGAGATCTACTTTTGAGTTGATTCCGATGGTATTCTTCAAGTGTTCTCTTCAATCTTCTCTAAGTGTCCTCTTAGGTCTTCTTCTAATTGGTATTTATAAACTTTAGAATGCTCAAAAATCCTAAAATTTGGGTTTTTCCGTGTATTTGGAAAGCAAGGTGTGATATTGACACAGGCTGGCACATAGGCGTGTGGCCAGCCCGTGTGGAAATGCCCAGGACATATAGATCCAAGAAACAGCTCTATTCATCTTATTTCGACTTGTTTTGCACTCCTTTCGCTCCCAAATGCTCTCTTAAGTATAGAAACATGAATTTAAAGGATTAGGAGTATCAAATTCACTAATTTTCATCATTAATCATCCAAAAGCGCATTAAGAATGGGATTAAAATATGTTGCTTTTACATCTTATCAAATATCCTCACACTTAAGCATTTGCTTGTCCTCAAGCAAAATCCTTAACTCACATTAAAATTAATATTTCTCAACTTGTAATTCCCATCAATAATGTCTCAAAATAAGTCAAAAATAGTCATGCATTGAAAATTCAACCAAAAGAGCACAAAAGTCTTAAACAATCCAAGCTAACCTTTTTGAATAAAAAAACATAGGTGTCTCCCCTTATTTAAGTAGTTACCTTTAACTCAAAATCGACAAGAATCAACATCCTCACTAAAGATTCACTCAAATCACTCAAAGTGTTTAAGGTTCCAGAATAAGCACTCAATAGTCAAACATGACAAGTCATTACCATAAGCTTGCATGAAAATCAAATCTCCACCACTATAAAATGAGATGATACACAAATCAAAAGGTCTTTAAAAGGTTGTAATGGGGATTAGGTTAAGGGTGTGGAGAAAGGCCAGAAAATTTGGTTATAATCAAGATTGAATTGAAAAACTACCAAACTAGAAAAATAAAACAACTGTTGAATTAAAAACAATTACATCAATTGAAAACTATTCAAGAATAAAAACGAGCTTCTAAAAATATGAATTTAACTGTTTAAGCTCAATCAACATAGAACTAAATAATAATCAATATTTTTTATTATATTTTTCGATTTCCTTTTTCTTTTTATTTTCTATTTTTTTTAGAACAAGGAGAAATAAATCAAACAAAAGAGCATAATTACGCAACTAACCAAATCAAATCTCGACAAAAAGGGAGTCAATAAAACGGGAAAAAGTTTCAACAAAAAAAAATGAGTTATGGGTTAACCTTAATGGGTAAATCAAGAAACAGTGTGTTAGACTCAACGGGGTTCACTGGGTTAATTATGTAGATAGGCTTTTTATGGGATAAGTGGGGTAAAACCTAAGTGCCTTTATCATCTCAGCATATCAAATCAAAGGTGTGGTCTCGATATGCATAATCGAAGCAAGTTCTAGAATAAAAAATCAAATTGACACACTCATAACCAATAATAAAAATGAGTAAGAAAAATGTATACTCTAAAGGCTCAAAATCTCACAAAAAATTATGGTTTTTGATGTCAAACTTGTAAATTTAAAACTTCAAGGTAATACTCAATTCAGGGAAACAACTTAAAATTTTTTATTTTGAAAATAAACTTATCATACTTGATTCTCTCATGTCTTAAATTTTAGAACAACCAATACACAAATATCTATGAATTTAATCCAAAACATATAAATCAAAATCACAAATCGATAAAAATTCATTCTAATAGAAGTATGAGAAAATTACTTAAATACAAAACATAATTCAGGGATTTTCTAATAATTGCATAAATAACCTCCCAACACTTAAGATGTACATTGTTCTTAATGTACAAACATATATAATCACAATATAAACAAAATATCATAAGAGAGGGAGAAAATTGAAACTTCCTTGAATCTTAGATGAAATTGTCAAAATGTTGAAAAGCGGAATTGTAGACAAATCTAGATATAGTGCATGATTCTGAGCAAACTAATAAGAAAATAAACACAAATAGTGAAGAATATTAAGGGGTTACTAACTCAAGAAGAAACAACCATAAAAAATAAAAATATAGTTCAAAAGATAAAAACGAAATAAGTCTAAGAAAATAAAAATAAACAAATAAACTTAATGGTCCTCATCATCAGAAGCGCCGGTCTCACGAGTCACCGACCCTGAGAAGGAGATATGGAGATAGGGAGAATGAGGGATTTCGTTCAGGGCTGGGATGACAGGGAAGGAACGGCGGTCAGAGTAGGGGAAGAAAGTGGGAGCAGCGGCTAAGGGTAAGGGTAGTTGAAAAAGAAGACAAAACAAATGAAAAGAAAATGGGTTAGGGTTTTAAGGGGGACACGGTCGTGTCACACACCTTTGTGGTTCCTTCTAAGCCCATGTGCATTTTAAAAATATAGGCCAAGTCTTCACACGCCCTTGGACAAACCCATGTGTCCAGGTTGTGTGGCACACATGACCGTTTCGCATAGCCATGTGCAACCTCCTTCGGTTCTTCCACGCCCGTGTGAAAGCCCATACACCCATGTTGCTCGACCGTGTGTTGCTTACGACCGTGTGCCTTACCCATGTAACTCTCTGACTTGATTTAAAAATGAAAAACTAGCTCCAGGTTTCACACGACCTAGAACATGCCCGTATGTCTAAGCAGTGGAATATTTTAGGCTGTGCCTCCATCGAATTTTTGAGAAATTAAGTCCCAGGATCCACACGGCCAAGGACACGCCCGTGTGCCCAAGCCGTGTAGGACACACGACCATGTCACTAGGCCGTGTAACTCACTGTCGAACCCCTTTTAGTGCACATGGCCTAGGACACACCAGTGTGTCCAGGCCGTGTAAGTCAAATTTTTTTTTTTGAAAATTAATTAATTTGAAAATAACATGAAATCAAATTAAGAAAATTAGCAAAGTTAACACTCGGGTTACCTCCTGAAAGGCGCTTATTTAAATTCTAAGCTCGACTTACCTAGTACTCGCACGATCGTGGTGGTTTGCAGAGTCAAAACTCCTATTTCTCGTTATCAATTCTATTATCAAAATAAGGTTTGAGTCAAGTACTATTTACCTTAAGTGTGTCGAATTCAGAATGAGTTACCTCGACTGTACCGTACAGAAAGACATTCAGTACCGTAAAAGGATTTGATCCGTTTGCATCAAGCTTCAAAGTGGCAATTCGAGGATCCATTTTATTTAACAGTACCTTGTCCCTCAACCTTAAATTGGTTTGTTCCATCCACCTGCTCATCATGACATCGCTTTGGTTCTGCATCATGTATTCTCAGTTTCTCCTTGACATGTGTCCATCATTCATCTAGTTCATTGATCTATAACATTCGTTCTTCATGAGTCATTCTTCTATTTTTGTCGCATGGACTGGAGCGTGGCTCCATTGTGTTTTTCCAAGGTGTTTCCTGCAGAGAATGTTGAGCCACATGGTTACTCATATTAACAAAACTTGAAAAATCATCTCGATCACTAGATGTCTTAACCGAATCACGAGCTTAGAGAGTAATCATTTCTTTACCTACACGAAGTACTAATTCACCTATACCAACATCAATAATAGTTCTAGCAATTGCTAAAAAGGGCCGACCTAGAATCAAAGGTACATCACTATCTTCATCCATGTCTAAAACAATAAAATCAACTAAAAATATGAATTTATCAATTTTTACAAGAATATCTTCAATAATACCCCTAGGAAATCTAATGCTTCTATCTGCTAGTTGAATACTTATCCTAGCTTGTTTGGGTTTCCCAAGACCTAATTAGTTAAACATTTTATAGGGCATGACATTAATACTAGCCCTTAAATCAGCCAAACCATTATTAATATTCAAACTACCAATTAAACAAGGAATAGTAAAGCTCCTTGGATCTTTCAACTTGTTGGGTTGTTTATTTTGAAAAATGGCTGAGCAAACTGCATTTAGCTCCATATGCAACGAATTATCTAACTTTCTCTTGTTCGCCAAAAGCTCATTTAAAAATTTCACAGAATTGGGAATCTGCGAAAGAACTTCAATAAAAGGTAAGTTAATATGTAATTTTTTTAGAAGTTTCAGAAATTTAGCAAATTTTTCGTCTGTGTAGTCTTTCTTCGTCACGTTAGGATATGGCACTTCAGGTTTATATTCCTTACAGACCAGTTTTTGTTCATTTTGGCTTACCTCGACCTTACCGTTACTTACCACACTTTCTTGCCTCTATTTTGATTCATATTCAACTAACTCTTCTTCATCTCAAAAAGTAATTTTATAAAGCCACTCTCTTGGGTTAGTTTCAGTATTGCTAGGCAAACTACCTTGTGGTCATTTTGAGATTAACTTAGCAAGTTGGCCTATTTGGTTCTCGAGCCCTTGAATTGACGCTTGCTGATTTTTAAGTGTTGCTTCAGTGTTTTGAAAGTGGGTTTCTGACACTGAGTTAAACTTCGTCAACATCTCCTTGAGATTCGACCTTTTCGCTTACTGGTAAGGTGATTGTTGGAAGCTTGGAGGGGGTTGTGCTCTTTGATTTCCTTGACCGCCCCAAGAAAAATTAGGATGGTTCCTCCAACCTGCATTATAGGTGTTACAGTAAGAGTTATTTTGAGGCCTAGAATTATTACTCATATAATTTATTTGTTCGTTCTCTGTGCTAGGACCATAGGGTAGACATTCTGGATTATTCATTCCTCCTCCATTCGTATCGCATTGCATCACCGGATGTACTTGTATAGAAACATATAAACCATCAGTTTAGTTCTACCTGATTCAATAACATGTGACTGCATCTAAGTTAAAAACACCGGCTGCTTTCATCGGCTTTGTCCTCATGACTTGCCACCGATAATTATTCAATGTCATCTCCTCTGTAAACTCATAAGCCACTTCGGGTGTTTTATTATTCAATGTACCATCGGCTGCTACGTTGATCAACTATCTAGTTAAGGGATTCAAACCGTTGTAGAAGGTTTGAACCTATAGCATAAAGGTAACCCATGGTAAAGGCACCTTCTCAATAAGTCCTTATACCTCTCTCATGCATCATATAGGGTCTCTAAGTCAATTTGAACAAAAGAAGAGATATCATTCCTTAACTTGGCTGTCTTAGCCGGTAGGAAGTACTTCAGTAGGAATTTTTCGGTCATTTGATCTCATGTAGTGATAGAACCTTGAGGTAAAGAATTCAAAAACTATTTAGCTTTGTTCCTCAACAAGAAAAGGAACAACCGTAGGTGAATGGTGTAGTCAGAAATGCCGTTTATCTTGAACGTATCACAAACTTCTAGAAAATTAGCCAAATGAGTATTTGAATCTTCATCTTGCAAACCATCAAACTGAACAAATTATTGTACCATTTGAATAGTGTTCGGCTTCTGTTCGAAATTATCTGCATAATAATGGGTCTCACAATACTCAATTCATTCCCAGTTACAGTGGACTTGGCATAATCGTATATAGTATAAGGAACAGGATCTGGATTTGCAGCAACTGTAGGAGGTAGCTGATTATTCTGATTATCACTCATCACTATACTCTTGCTCGTTTACTATACTCTGTCGACTCAGCCTTGCTTCTCTATAATTTGTACGAGCTGTACTTTCAATTTCGCTATCAAATAGTAATGTTTCTGACGGGTTTCTTCTAGTCATAAACTAAAGGAACTTGCCAGAAGCAAATAAAAGAAAAATTAGAAAAAAAATTAAACTAAAAATAAGAATAAGAATATAATAAAAATAAAAATGGCTAAATTAATAAAAAATAAGTGTTCCTAATATTTTAATCCCCAACAATGGCGCCAAAAACTTGATGGTCACTAAACTAACTATAATTACGACAAAGGCAAGCGCACCTATCGAACAATAGTGTAGCTATTGTGAGTAGGGAATATCGTATCCACGAGGACTAAAAATACTAGTAATTACCGTTTTTCTATTATTTAGCCGATAAATTGAAGTGATTGTTTTTAATCTAAATTTACTAATCTAATTTAACTACGAATGTAACAGAGAATGAAATGGGAAAATAATCGAAAACAATCAATGAGAAAGAGAATACTTAGGAAAGAATCCCCCAGGACTTCACCTATTATTCTGAATTAGAATTAAACGATTTATTCACTTGCGTCTTGATCCGTATAAATCCCTCAATTATGTTAATAACTCTTTTGAGAGTAAGAACAACCGACTCTAGGTTGATTAATTGTAATCTCTTTCTAATTAAAACCCCTATCGTCGCATTAACTTGATCTATGGGTTCCCCTATTAGATTTGACTCTAATCTGGTAGATTTATGTCGTCCTATTTCTAGGATTGCATGCAACTCCACTCAATTATGTTAGATCTACTCTTAAATAAGGACTTTTGCTCCACTGAAATAAGCACATTAAACTTGAATTAATATCTCTGAAATATTAAAACAAGAAATAAGCATTCATAATTGAAAACAAGAATCAAATATTTATCGCGTAAATCAGAAATCAAATAATAAGATTCATTATAGGTTTCACCTTCCCTAGTATCTAGGGAATTTAGTTCATACTCCTGAATAGAAACATCTCAAATTTAAGATAACAACAAGACATAAAAAAACTCAATAAAACTTTGAAGGAAATTAAATGGAGATCTTCGATCTTGAAGGAGATCCACTTCTGAGTTGATTCTGATGGCCTTCTTCGAGTGTTCTCTTCAACCTTCTCTGAGTGCCCCCCTAGGTGTTCTTCTAATTGGTATTTATAGAGTTTAGAATGCTCAGAAAGCCTAAAAATTGGATTTTTCTGCATATTTAGGAAGCAGGGTGAGATATCACCACGGGCTGGCACATGGGCGTGTGGCCAGCTCGTGTGGAAATGCCCAGGCCGTGTGGATCTTGGAAGTAGCTCTATTCGTCTAATTTTAGCTCATTCTTCACTCCTTATACTCCCAAATGCCCTCTTAAGTATCGAAACATGAATTTAAAGGATTAGGAGTATCAAATTCACTAATTTAATCATTAATCATCCCAAAACGTATTAAGAATGGGAATAAAATATGTTACTTTTATAGCTTATCAACTGATTAATCCGTTCAATATATAATAACAAACTAGATCTTAAAGCCACTTGGCAGATTATTGTACCATGTCACACCTCAAATATGTAAAAAAGAGTGCGCCAAATCATACACAATATAGAAGTTTGAATAATTTGTGAAGTATCACTAAAAATCAGCCCATACAAAGTATTGTATTTGGGTCCAACCAAATTTACTAAATACAATATTGAAACAAAAGAGGCTAGGAACAACAAGCCACCCCGATATACTCATGTTACAAAAATAAACAAAAGGCTCACTCACTAGTGGATCTGCTATCTGGCTAAGTCCCTTCAAGAAACCACAATGCCCTAAAATACCTGAAAAGGGCTAAAGGAAGCTAGGTAAGTTCAAAAAGAACTTAGTGAGTTTCAAAAATAAACAATAACCTTCAAACCGAGGTTTCTAAAAATCATAGGAATCTCCAGACATCTTAGGCGTAAAAGGTCGCAATAAACCAAACAAACCTGCATATAAAACAATTCACATGCAAATACAAGTCACAACTAAGTATGGTTCCTTGGTGGATAGTAACTGCATCTAAATACAATTCACAAGCTATCACATATTATGACTAAGTTTTATCCCTTGGAGAATACTATCCGCATTCTAAGTACAATTCAAATATGCATAGTTCAGTATTAGGTGTTGATACATTCAAGTACAGTTCACATGCGGTACTCTTACAGACATTTATACACCCTTCCCTGTGCTAGCTTTAGATCCTTTGAACGCTCCAAAGAGTTAATGTTCCATTTCCACGATATTGCTCCGTAAAGCTAGTGTTCCATCCGAACCTTTGCAAATCCTCCT
Source organism: Gossypium arboreum (assembly GCF_025698485.1). NCBI lineage: Eukaryota > Viridiplantae > Streptophyta > Magnoliopsida > Malvales > Malvaceae > Gossypium > Gossypium arboreum. The sequence continues at coordinate 21,843,864 of NC_069072.1, forward strand.
CCTTATTACTTTTAAGACATGTGTGTTCCTCTGCAAGGTCGGGGTCCTTCATCAATCTCGATTTGCATTCACATGTTCTACCTAAGGCAAAATGTATAACATATCATATTCTCTATTTACTTTTCCCATGACAACCACACTTCAATATGCCTTCATTACCCCTCTTTCCACCATTCTGAATATTGAGCTTATGCACCAAGGAATGAGTATCCATTTCAATTATTTATGCACATTTATTTAAGTTTCGTTTTTGCAGTTTGTAATCACAAAATGCATATACAAGTTCTAAAGGTATAACTAACTTTACGTGAATAGACAATATTAACTTTAAGCTAGTTTGTTATTTATCAAAAACAAAAGTGAAAGGAACTCACTCGAAATTTCTAGAAAAACTTTATATACTCAACCCGTTCTTTTCCCTACTTACTAGAGTTTTCTCCCACCTCTTTGGATTAATACAATAAAACATCTCTAGTAAATACAAAAATAACTAAGGTTGTTACGTACATTAACAATAGAAAACATGCAACAATTTAACCAAAAGAAAGTTTCTTTTCTTCCAAAACTTCCAATGAAAACTTATATATAATTTCAATTACTCTTTCATTTCCTAATATTTGAACTAAAGGAAGACTTAAGAAATTACCAGAAATTGGCTCTAAAGGCAATTTATAAATAGGTTCAATTCGTATGTTCTTCCTTCAAGCAACAAAGAGCACTTCTAATTTTCTTCAGAGATAACAAAAAATAACTGAGAAAAGGAACATTAAAATCTTTCATCTTATAATACCTCTATTTTTTTAATATCAAACTAAGCTCTTCCCACTCTAAGCAGGATCCCTAATCATATTATATCCATACCAAATTCTACTAATTAAATACAACCATCGAGACACTCCAGGTGTCATGCACAGTGACACATTCCTTTCCTAAGGTTTGACAGGTAACTGGTACGTGTCCTACCTACCAGGGGTTAATAATCGAACGATTAACTTCACAACAATTGAACCCGCCACTAACGTGTTCGCACATAGGAGAGCTCGCCAATTGCGGAATGGGAGTCCTCAAAATGGCAAAACACAACCAAACAGTTCGCTAAAGGATGCGCCTAAATAAAACCAATCTAATCTTGCTAATTAGATGGGTTCATTTACAAGTTCCTTACTAAATTCATCCGGTCAACCGCCATAATACAGATTCAAAAATTTGGGGTGTGATAGTGTGCCAATACAATTGTTGCGGTTCGTCTAACGATGCATCTCGTGTGTTAGTATAATTGCTTCAATTTATTCAATGATGCACCATGTGTACCAGTATAATTGCTTCAGTTCGTTCGGTAATGCACCTCGTGTGTCAGTATAATTGCTTCGGCTTGCCTGATGATGCACTATATGTACCAGTAGCTTTTCTTTGATATATCCAATGATGCACTACAGTGCCAGATTTAGATGAAGGTTGTCTATTCCATGTATCGGACTTTAAATATGAGTTATGTTAATAGGAAATATAAATCGCAAATTAGTTAATTGATATTTGAAAAAGAATTCGACATTATGAAATTGTATTAAAGGTACATATTTATGATATATATTTATCGATAGCATATGAAAGATCATATGAATTGCTTGAATGAGCCTGAGGGTCGATATAGAATAATAATGGCAGATTTGATTTGTAACACCCTATACCCGACCCGATCATTGGGTTCGAGTACCAAGTGTCACAATGAACCTGAGTTACTTAACAAAACTCTAACTTGGTACGCCATGATGAATCCATATTTACCACATAACTTTACTCTAATATCTTTAATTAACAACAAGTTTCAAAACATGACTACAAATAAATTTTCTACAAGTTCTAAGGTTCTTAAGATCAATCGCCTTATTGAACATCAACAATTATTTACATTGACTTAAAACTTAAGACTTCATTATAATTACACTTAATAAACCCTCAAAGAGTGACCTCTGAGGATGCCCTTTTATATACATGAAACGAATACTACGCCCTTTGTGTGAACTTGGCAGTGTCTGGCTTGCTCCCTACCTATAACAGCTCTGTCAGTCTTTGATCCTACGAAAAATGAAACCACTCATAAGTTCAGATGAACTTAGTGAGATTCATTACCATTAATTAAAAATGAATAACTCAACATTTCGCAAGTATAAATATTTTAATACGCGTAAGTAAACTCCCTGAATTTCTTGTAAGTTTTCGCAGTTCACTGACGTAGATGACGCCCATATGTTCTCCTTGAATGAATCATTGGCGGACATATCGAGCTTATTTAGTTGCAATTTTACTCTTATTGACAACATTTTTCTGAAACTTGACCTTGTCTAACTTCATCTTAGACTTCCATTTTACCTTCATGGTTTGACTCATCAAAAATAACCATATACGTGAATATGTAGATTGGCGACCACTATTTGAGGACCTGTAGATATCTTGTCACAACTACAAATTCTTACTCTAATCCCTTCATTCCACACTAAACTCAATAATGACTAATTTACTAATATCCTCATTTGCAGCCTTGAATATGAGTTTTGGCTAACAGATAAGCACTCATTTCTTTGCAGACTCACGCTTGCAAGATAGTCTCATAGGATTTTCCCACTACAGATCATCCAACAAGATATTCCCAACAATCGCTTACCCCCAGCAGGCTATCCCATCCTTAGATTATTGGTGGACTTCTACATTAGGTAGTCTTCAGTAGACTTCCCAACACTAGATAGTCCTGACAGATGATCTCTTTCTTTATTAATCCTTGCCGGACTTTATCAATCAGTCAATCACTAGCAAACATTCCCTCTAAGATAGTCATTTTCAGACTTCCCACTTTTTTGGCGATCTCTTTGCAAATAAACCCTTAGAACTAGAACATGGGAACCATTTTTCTTCCTCTTAACCTTGGTTGGCTTGTCCGTCCCCTCTAGTAGACTCTTACTCAAGAATACCCGGAAGAAAAATACCACTTTAACCCTTTATAACCTTGCTCAAAGCGTATTCATATATTCATCTTATCTTAGTATATTGGCTAAACCCCTTATTAGCATGCTTGTCAGCATTCCCAGACATGTCATGATCACTATGTTAGATTCCTCACGGCACAAGTCATACAGTGACTTCTTTTTTTATGCACTGACAGACTTCCCTGTTTATCGTCCTAGCGAACTTCAATTCACCATAAGGCGTACATGTTCACCATTATATCATGACATGGCTAACCATGGACTTTTTATTCCTAAGAGAAAGTAAACCTCTTCCAAGGTATCGCTCCGAAGATCTTGTATACCATTTACACGATGTCACTTCGAAGAGCTAGTATGTAACAGCCCATTTTCAGTGAAATCGGAACAGTGGTTTCGAGACCACAAATTCGATCTAAAATATGATTTATTTTTATTTCATTAAACGATCCATATTATAATAAGCATGTCGTGTGAAAATGTTGATATGAAAATTTTATCGATTAAGTGTTTAATTACGAGAAGAACTAAATCGCATAAAATGCGAAAGTTGAATTCTAGTAGCTATAAGGATCAAATAGCTATGGAATTAAAAACCAGAGGTCCTTATATGGTCATTAGACCATTAAGAAAAGTATCTAGATTTTTCTTGATGACTCATCCATGGAAATATAGAAGAAAGGCAACGACTAAATTGGAAATATAAAAATACTTAATTAATTAAAAACATGATAAAAGAAATCATCTTATTTTATGTCATCTTCAACCTAAAGCACATGGAAACCCTAGGAAAGAAGAAAGAAACTTTCAAGGCCTAATTGGGTAAGTTCTCTTGTCCTGTTTTTTGTAATTTTGGTATTTTTAAAATAGGGATAACTTAATCTCTTTATTTGAGGGATTAATTTGAAAAGCTATCAAGGTATGAACATGGGTCATGGATTTATATTTGAAAATTAGAAATTTATGGTAGAAAATGAAAGATTATTGATAGATAAACAACTTTTGCAAAGCGATTTTTGATGAAAACATGACTTAGGGACTAAAATGAAAAGTTGTAAAATTTGATGAAAAATTCTGAAATTTTATGAATAAATGTGCTGTAAAATTTGTAATGCGGCCTTGGTTAGGCTTGGAATAGGGAGTAATTTGCACAAATTTCATTTTTCGAGCATAGGGACAATCAAAATTTATGGAAAAGTTAAGGGCAAAATAGTAATTTTACCTAAGATGTAAATTGAGTCCATTCAAATATGAAATGTGTGAAATTGATGGTTAAATTCATTTATATAGATCCAGACAACACTAATTCGAGGTTAGATCGAGAAAAAGAAAAGGTTACGGATTAGTAGACTTTTTACGCGAACAAGTGTCAAGGTAAGTTCGTGTAACTTAATCCACATGTAAATATGTTAAATTGAATGTTGTGTTGTATGGAATGTGGCTTATATCTATGTACATTGTATGCTATGATGGAAAATTTGATACATGCTTGAAATGGTGATAAAGGGGTTAAGTCCTGATTGAATATTGAATTGTGATGATTATATGTGCTTCCTGAAACTAATAAGGTTCTGCATTTGTTGCGAATAGAACTTAGCTCGAACAAGTAATCCGAACTAAGGATTTAGCCCGAACGGGTAATCTCGATATAATACCTCTCTAGCATACATTATGGTTAGGGTTTAGCCCGGACTGGTAATCCTAATCGAGCTCCTCTGAGCTTACGTTACATAAAGGATTTAGCCTGGACTGGTAATCCTATTATACGATATGTGGCTCGAGTGAGTGTTTCTTGGCTAAATGCCCTAAAGGGTACCCTAGAATAAGAAATTGACAGATTATTGAATCGTACACTTTGAGTGTACTACTTGAGCCTCCATCGAAATTCAATGATTCAACAGACATAAAACTCTTGACATGGTATGAAAATTATGAGATGAAATGATAATGTCTTGAAAGTGTATTGCATGATGAGCTTATCTATTCTTACTTGATGTATATGTAAACTTTGTGACTAACATGTTTGATTGGATACATGTGTTTAGGAAATTTATCCAAATGGATGGAAAACTTGTTATTGTATGCTTAGATTTGATAAATAGGATTGGTAAGTTTAGTTTTTGTTATACGAACTTACTAAGCAAGTAATGCTTACTTTGTTTATTTTTCCCTTGTTTTATAGTGCTCGAAAGCTCGCGAAGGTTGGAGATCGTTGGAGCATCATCACACTATCAACTAGTCCTTTTGGGTATACTTAGTAAAATCATTTTTGTATAATGGCATGTATAGGACAACTTGGCCAACAGTGGCTTGAAATGTTATTTTCTAACCTAGCCATTGGAATGGCTAGTAATGGTTCATTTTGGTATGAGTAAATAGATTATTATGATATATATTTACACATGTTTTATGTTAAGAATATGTGATCAATGTTGTGAATGCCTAAGTTAAATTAAGGTAAGGTTGTGATCATGTATGCTTGTAATGATATGCCTTGTTGAATGATGAAATTTTCTTAAGTTGAATGCTTGGATTGGTTCGTATTGGATGTGTGTTTCAAGTGCAAGTCTTGGGTGAAATTTGGGTGAGAAATAGAGCTAGAAATGGCTTCATCTTGTCTGCACGGGCGTGTGTCTAGACCGTGTGTGACACACGGCCTGGTAACATAGGCATGTGGTTAGGCTGTGTGTCTCCCATACCTTAATTTTAAGAAACAAAATGCTCCAAATTGGGCACACGGGTAGAGACACGCGCATGTGACTCATTCGTGTATGTCACACAGCCTAAAACACAGGCGTGTGTCTTGGCCGTGTGAAACCTACACCTAATTTCAAATTGAATTAATTAACCACACGGCCTAGCACACGGGCCTGTGGCATGGTCGTGTGTGCAAGTCAGAGAGTTACACGGGGTCAAACACGGCCTCTAGCATAGACATGTCCCAGGGTCACACGGGCGTGTCCCTTGGACCACACGGGCGTGTGAGCCCTGCACCTTGGAAAAATTTTGAAAAGTCGCGAAAAATTCTTAAAGCTCTCGGTTAAGTCTCGAATCAATTCTAATGCTCGTATTGGGCCTCGAGGGTCCAATTAAGGGACGTTATGAGTGATCTTGGTAAGTGAATAGTAACTTTCATGAGTTATCTATAAAATGTTCTAAAAGTTCTAGTACTGCTTCGAAACCCTATTCCGACGATGGATACAAGTTAAGGGTGTTACATAGTAGATAACCATTCTACAATGCCACCAAACTTCCTCTAATCCCCTTTCAATTTGTCCATTCCTCCATTACCCTAATTTTTCCTATCTTCATCTAGCCCGTAAAAGTAACTTCCTCTATACTCTGCATTTTTATAATATAAATTTCACGTATAACATTCCACACACTATTATAACAAGGGTTACGCCACATATCAATACATCTATACACGATTCAAAGATAATAATTACAATTATTCATGTATTCACATAGCCATATGCATGCATGGCTTTATCATTCACCATAATCATATACAATCATAGAAATTAGACCAGACATATAAGTAGACCATATAAGTAACACAACAACTAGTAGATACCCAAAGGTGGAGCATAGAAACTCACATGTTATCCTTCGTCCTTGCCAGCTTAGCTTTTCCAAATGCCAGCATCCTGACAATAGTTTACCAGATTATCTACTTACTGGTCTCAAACGTCAAGACCATTGCTCCAAGCAAAGCTTTCCTCATCTTTCTCTTTTTCAGAGTAACCAAAGAAGACAATGCTGAAGAGGAGAAAACAAAATAGAATTAAGATGATTTTCTGCCAGCAGAATGATCCTCCTCATACATATTTATACCCCTTTTTCGCACGATCACCACAATCCCACATAACCATCCACCATTAATCATCTTGTCTCTCACTAAGGAACCAATTAATTCCAACTCAGCTGCACCAGGATTGAATCCCAATTATTTGTCCTTCAACCACTACAGTTTCCAGATTTCTCAATAGCATCCGTTGATCGCCGCAAAATGTGTCAATGTTTGACTGGAAAATACTACACTAAAAATATAAGAAATAGAGCAGCGATGTCTTCAAGTATACAAGTCAAATTGTAATATAGTAATATGTTACAATAGACACATGAAAGTACTCTGATGATCATACCCAAAGGAGGATGAATTAAATCTATTAAAAATCTATTTATAATAATAAGTCTAAATGGTAATAATTAAATTATATATTATAATAAATCATAAAAGAGATGAATATTAGAAATTAAATAGCTAAAATAAATAAACAAAGGACTAAATCGATTAAACCAATCAGGAAGATTAACTCGTTTTAGGGGTTGTAATTAACTTAGGATGTGGGTTTGGATGGATTAGCTATTAATTAACCAATTATTACCACTTGTGTTGGGAAATGTTCCCATATTGTAGTAAACATATAATTGTTTTCTACGTATTTGAACAGTTAATAAATATGTTTCACATTTCACTGTTATTTCTTTTGTATTTATGTCTTTCATATTTTGCATGCATAACAAAATTGTGACAAACAAATATCAGCTCATTGACTGTCTAAGTTCAAACTAATGATAAGTGGCATTGTAAGAACGTGTACATTGCGAGAAAGACAACTTACTTCAATAGATAATCTGAACGAGTCCATAATCCAGTAAAAGAATCAAAGTGCGCATTTGATTCAAATATTGAGAAGGATTATTATGTAATCTACATTTCCAATTTGGAAGATGCCTAGTCTTGGCTATCAAATTACTTGACTCTAAGGGTAGAGAAATAGATGTATTCATTGGCAGAATGATATAATAGACTAAACCCAAGACGAATTAATTCTAAATCTGTTTATGAATTAATTCACTTGTGACATTCATAGTGTGATTTATCTAAATCCTGAGTTCGTCACTAACCATGCGTACGTAACTCATGTGCTTTGATATAAGTGGAGGCTTATGCTCTAAAGATGATCGAGTCGATAGCTAGTATGCTGGGTGCATAACTTGTGTATGTCATGGCTTTACTAGCACCAGTGGAATTCATAGCTCAATTAAAGAGTTAACGATATCTTCTCATTGGCATTGTGTGGATTGATTAATATGGAACGTAGCAACGGGTTGTTTGTTCTCGAATGAGCAATTTATCATAGTCATTTGCTTACTTCTGAATGTCTTTATATTAGACTGAGTTAAGAGAGAATCAGATTCACGGAGACGACTTAGTCAGAGATACCGAAGAAAAGGTTAAAACGATTTGCAATTGTATAAAAGTCGCATCAGATAGAAAGAAATCTTACGCGAATTTGAAACGGAAGGAGATCGAGTTTCAAATCGAGATAGAGTGTTTTTGAAAGCATCCCCGTGGAAGAAAGTCCTTAGATTCGGTAGAAAAGGCAAGCTGAGTCCACAGTTTATTGGACCTTATGAGGTGACAAGAGAGAATATGGTCGGTAGCATACCGATTAGCCTTGCCTCGTGAGTTAGAGAAAATTCATGATGTATTCCATGTATCGATGTTGCGCCGCTTCCGATCTGACCCCTCACACGTGATTTCACCGGAAGAAATTGAAATAGGTACGGAAATGACCTATAGTGAAGAGCCGATTAAGATTTTGGATTGAGAGGTCAAGAGGTTGAGGAATAAAAGTGATGTAACGCCCCCACGCCCGAGACCGTCGCCGGAGTCGAGTATGAGGTGTTACTAAGCTTAATTTAACATATTTAGAACTTTGGATTATTTATTTCTACATTCATAGCTTTTAAGCTACTTGCATCACAGTCACAAGAAAAATCATATCTCGAGTTACGAAACTCGAAATCAAGATCCGTAAATTTTCCCTAAATCTAGACTCATATACCTATCTACTAATTTTATTCTAGAAGTTTTGGTTGGGCCAATTAGTACAGTTTATTAGTTAAAGTTACCCCTGTTTTAGGACTTGACTGGTCTGACCTCTGTTTACTACGAACCACATTTCTCTCTGTAAAAAATCCATATGACTATGAGGTTTATTTCTCCTGAAACTAGACTCAATAAGAATTCTGAGAATATAAAATAAAATACCTAATTATATCTTTAAAATTTATGGTGAAATTCTAAAGTTGGAACAGGGGATTCAGAAACTGCTATGACCCTATTTCACTAAAATTCAAATATCTTGTAACATATAATTCCTTTACCTGTTTCATTTGTTTCATGTGAAACTAGACATAATAAGCTTCAATTTGATATTTAGTCCATCACGAAGTTCAATTTCTATGATTTTTAGTAAATTTTTAAACTCGCATCGGTGTTGCTGCGATGATACATTTATGGCAAATTTCATCCCTTTTATGAGTTTTTATGCACTAAGTATCTTAATAATTTTCCTTAACATCAAATATAATCTAAACTAACTATTTTCATAATTTATCATTATCAAGCATTTCCTCAACCATTCCATCACCATACCATAAGATCATTTACACAAAAAAGGTATATTGCTATACATGCCATACTTAAATTTACAAGCCATTACCAAAAGTCTTAGGATAGTGTGGTGAGCCTTGACCTATCCCGACTCTGAGTGGCTTGTCCAAAACTACAATGAGTAAGAAGGAGGAGTAAGCATAAATTCTTAGTAAGTTCATATGCAAATAATAAGTAACATAACAAGCAGTCATACCAATCAACATTAGCATGTATCACTAAAACACATATCACATTTTAATCATTTTCATCATCTTATTACCTTATCGTGATTGTATCAATACTCAACCCGAGGGTTAAATACATACCTGTACAAAATATCCATTTCACATCACTTACCAATACGTCTCTTTACATCTCGAATATTCCTCCATTTGAGTAGAACTTTACCGTTGAACACATCGAATATAATTCGGATACATGGATAACTTGCACATAAGTGCCATATATGCAATCAAGCAATCATGTAACCCGCCCATAAGCGAACTCGGACTCAACTCAATGAGCTCGGAGCAACTCGCATCCATAAGTGAACTCGGACTCAACTCAACGAGTTCGGACATTCGCATCCATAAGTGAACTCGGACTCAACTCAACGAGTTCGGATGCTCAACCATCTTAGTGACATGTCACTTGTATCCTAATCTATTCCTAAGGTTCAAAGCGGGCTTTTCCTCGAACACTTATCCTTGCCGTCTTCCGTAGAATATCGAAATCAATACTCGGTAACAATTATATTTAACAAGTAGTTCACATAATTTACATATTATTTGAAATTAACCACAAAGCATACATTTCATAATAAAATTCAGCATAACATATAATTAACATCAATAACTTAAAATAACCATTATGCTACATTATTTACACATGAACTTACCTTGGTACCAAAATACAAAGATTTTGCAATTTAGTCCACAATCTTTTCTTTTCCTCGATTGAGGTCGATTCCATGTCTTTCTTGATCTAAAATAACACATTTAGCTTATTTAATACTCAAATTATCAAATTAATCCTTAACTCAAATTTTGGCAAAATTACAATTTTACCCTAAACTTTTGCATATTTACATTTTTGCCCCTAGGCTCGGGATTAAACTTTATTCCTTATTCTTATGTTTTACAACATGCTGATCACTTTTCTCTTCTATGGCAACATCAAATTCTCACTCTAACATGTACTTGTGACTATTAGGTATTTTTACCGATTAAGCCCTTTACTCGTTTTTGCTTAAAATCGAGTAGTACAAGTTGTCTAACATAATTTAAAACTTCATATTTTATCATAAAACATCAAAATACACAAATTTCACCTATGGGTATTTTTCCAAATATAAACCCTAGGTTAAATTATTGCTAACATAAGCTTTATCGAGTTCTAGGGATCTCAAAAGCGTAAAAATCATTAAAAGCGGGCTTGGAATCACTTACTATGGAGCTTGGAAGCTTGAAACAAACCCTAGATATGGATAACCCTTGAAATTTCGGCCTAATGAAGAAGATGGACAAAAATTGGCTTTTAATTTTGTTTTTAATTCATTTTAATAACTAAATGACCAAAATACCCTTACTACTAAACTTTCCAAAATTCCTTCCATGTCCTAATTTTGTCCATGAACTTAAAATTGGTCAAATTTCTATTTAAGACCTCCTCATTAATATTCCAAAACAATTTCATACTAAAACTTCTAGAATGCAAGTTTTGCAACTTATTCGATTTAGTCCTACTTTCAATTTAAGCACTTTAGGCATAGAATTTCATCACGAAATTTTCACACAATCATGCAATCATATCATAAACCTCAAAATAATTATAAAATAATTATTTCTATCTCGGATTTATGGTCACAAAACCACTATTCCAATTAGGCCCTAATTAGGGATATTACAACTCTCCCCTTTAAGGATTTTCGTCCTCGAAAATCATACCAAATAAATAGATGTGGGTATTGATTTCTCATAGTTTCTTGATTCCCATGTAGCTTCTTCTACTCCATGCCTTTGCCACAACACCTTCACAAGTGCAACATTTTTATTCCTTAGTTGTTTGACCTCTCGAGCTAAAATCTTAATCGGTTCTTCTTCGTAGGTCATATCTGGTTGTAGTTCAATTTACGTCGGTGAAACTACATGTGAAGGATCCGAACGATACCGACGTAACATAGATCGTGGAACACATCATGAATCTTCTCTAGTTCGGTGGTAATGCTAGCCGATATGCTCTGGGTCCAACTTTTTCAATTACTTCATACGGCCCAACAAAAGCGGAATTAATTTGTCCTTCCGTCCAAATCTAAGGACTTTCTTCCATGGAGTCACCTTTAAAAATACTTTATCACCAACTTGAAATTCAATGTCCTTTCGCTTTAGGTCTGCATAAGATTTCTGTCTATTTGAAGCAGCTTTCAAACAATCTCGAATTATCTTCACTTTTTCTTCAGTTTCTTTTATTAGATCAACTCCATAAATCTGATTTTCCTTGAGTTCAGTCCAATACAATGGCGTTCGACACTTACGACTATATAATGCTTCATAAGGTACCATTTTCAAGCTCATCTGATAACTATTATTGTAAGCAAATTCCACCAACGGTAAGTATCTTTCCCAACTTCCTTGAAATTCCAATACACAACATCTAAGCATATCTTCAAGAATCTAAATTATTCTTTCTGATTGTCCATCAGTTTGTAGATGAAAAGCAGTACTGAAATTTAACTTCGTACCTAACGCGTCTTGCAACTTTTTCCAAAACCGCGAGGTAAACCTTGGATCTCTATCTGAAATAATCGATAATGGTATTCCGTGTAATCTAACAATTTCTCTAATATCTGATTCAGCCAACTTGTTAAGAGAATAATTAAATGCGTCTTAGGGATAAAATGAGCCGACTTAGTTAATTTGTCAACTATTACCCGGATGGCATCTTTCTTTCCGGAGTCAATGGCAATCTGAAACAAAATCCATAGTAATCCGATCCCATTTCCATTCGGGAACCATAATAGGTGGAGTAATCCGAAGGTACTTGGTGTTCACTTTCACTGTTGACAAATTAAGCATTTGGACACAAACTCGATATATCTCTTTTCATTCCATTCCACCAATATATTTTCTTCAAGTCATTATACATTTTCGTACTACCGGATGAATCGAGAAATAACCACTATGTGCTTCTTGTAGGATCTTTTGAATCAATTCCTCATTCTTGATACACAAATCCGATCTTTAAACATTAAGCACCCATCGAACCAATTCGAAATCGATCCGTGTCGACTTCACCTTTATTTTCTTTTGGCTAGCAAATCTTGATCATTTTTACGAGTTTGAAATCTCTTGTAAAACATCGGTCTTGCTCTTAACTCGCTAGAATCGAACCGTCATCGACATTTTCAACGAGTGTTCATAACTCTCAAAGCAAACAACAACTTTCTACTTAAAGCATCGGCAACCACATTCGCTTTTCCCGGATGATAATCAATAACAAGCTCATAATCTTTCAATAACTCCAGCCATCTTCGTTGTCTCAAATTCAAGTCTTTTTGTGACATCAAGTATTTAAGACTTTTGTGATCGGTATATACTCGGCACTTTTCACCATACAAATAATGTCGCCAAATCTTCAAAGCAAACACCACTGCAACCAATTCCAAATCGTGAGTAGGATAATTCCTCTCATGAGGTTTTAACTGCCTCGAAGCATAAGCCACCACTTTTCCTTCTTGCATGAGTACACACCCCAAACCATTTAGAGAAGCATCACTATACACCACAAATTCTTTACCTAATTCGGGTTGTACCAACACTGGCGCTTCAGTTAATAACTTTTTCAATTCTTCAAAACTCTGTTGACATTCTTCGGAGTAGTCTAGTCATAGGAGCAGCAATTATAGAAAATCCATTTACAAACCGCCGATAATACCCAGCTAGCCCCAAGAAACTTCTAACTTTAGTTACGTTTTTCGGTGGTTTCCAATCAACAATGGTTGAAATTTTACTAGGATCAACCCGTATACCATCACCTGAAACAATATGACCCAAAAATCCAACTTCCCGGAGCCAAAATTCACTTTTACTAAACTTAGCATACAGCTGCTTATCTCTCAAAGTTTGCAAAACTATCCTCAAATGCTCAGCATGCTCTGTCTCATCTTTTGAATAAATTAAAATATCATCTATAAACACCACAACAAATCTGTCCAAGTATGGCCGAAATATGCGATTCATTAAATCCATAAACACAGCAGGAGCATTTGTCAACCCGAATGGCATAACTAAAAATTCATAATGACCGTACCTTATTCTAAAAGTAGTTTTAGGCACATCCGACTCCTTTACCCGCAGTTGGTAATACCCAGATCTCAAGTCAATCTTAGAAAACCATGTCGCTCCTTTTAGCTGATCAATCAAATCATCAATTCTTGGCAACGGATACTTGTTTTTGATTGTCACCTTGTTTAACCGCCGATAATCAACACACAACCTCATAGAACCATCCTTCTTTTCACAAATAACAGGAGCACCCCAAGGTGAAAAACTCGGTCTCACAAAACCTTTATCATCAACTCTTGCAAGCTGCGACTTTAATTCCTTCAACTCTGCTGGTGCCATTCTATACTGAACAATTGAAATCGGAGCTATTCCGGTATCAAATCAATACCAAACTCTACTTCCACGACTAGAGGCAAACCGGCAATTCTTACGGAAATCGTCCGCAAATTCACACACAACCAAGCCTGATTCAACTTTCTTTTCAACTTCTTTTGTATTAATTACATACGCCAAATAAGCTTCATAACCCTTTCTTAGATATCTTTGAGCCGACATTGAAGAAATCACACTAGGCAATGCCTTTGATTTATCTGATTCAACCCGCAGAGTTTCACCATTTTCACACTTTAATTCTATAACCTTTTCTTTGCAATTTATTTTAGCATCATGCAATGTCAACCAATCCATACCCAAAATAACATCAAAGTCATCAAGCGGCAACAACATCAAGTCGGTAGGAAAGTAATGATCCGAATCATTAAAGGACATTTCTTACATACTTTATCAACAGCCACACATTTGCCTAACGGATTCGACACTCTAATCATAAATTCTGTGTTCTCAATAGGTATATTCATACTAGACTCCAATTTCATGCACACATATGAATGAGTAGAACCGGGATCAATCAAAGCAATAACATTAACATTATAGAGAGAAAATGTACCGGTAATCACATCAGGTGAGGAAGCATCTTCACGCTTTAATTGCATAAGTTCTAGCCGGAGCCCTTCCTTCAGGTCTAACAGGTGCATCCACGGCTACATTCTTCTTGCTTGTTTCACTTCCACTTTTCTCGGATACCTTCCCTCGAGTCGCACCACTAGCTTTTACATTCTGAAATTTTTCTTTCTCGCTCTCTCTCGCGTCTCTAATAAAATGATCCAGGAGAACCACATCGAAAACATTCATTTGCTCTGCACAGACCAAAATGATTTCTACCACACCGCTGGCACTCGGGTTTAACAAATCTCGAGTTCCCTACACTGGCTGCAGAAGTATTGTGAGATTTAGGACCCACATTTTGCTTCTTATAATTCCCATATGATTGTTCAGCTAAAGCTTGGGAACGAGGATTCATATTCCTTGACTTTCTAGGTTGCTGTGAAAATGAACTACTCGTCGGTCTTTTCTTCTAATTTCTAGTCTCAGCCTCTACCTTTTTCTTTTCTTTAAGTAGTTCTTCATCCTTGCAAGCTCGATCAACCAGTACTACCATTTCTATTAGTTCAAGGATCCCGACAAATACTTTAATGTCTTCGTTGAGCCCGTCTTCAAATCGTCGGCACATCTTGGCTTCTGTAGGAACATATTCCCTGGAATACTTACTCAATCGAACAAACTCTCTTTCATATTCTGAGACTGTCATATTACCTTGCTTCAGCTCAAGAAACTCTTTACATTTCTGATCAATAAACCTTTCACTAATATATTTCTTCCGAAACTCTTCTTGAAAGAATTCCCAGGTTACCCTCTCTTTCGGTACCACCGAAATCAAAGTCTTCCACCAATTATAGGCTGAATCTCTCAAGAAAGATGTAGCACATTTCAAACATTCTTCAGGTGTACAAGATAATTCATCAAATACCCGGATAAAATTTTCAAGCCAAAACTCTTCTTTCTCTGCATCGTCATCAATATTTGCTCTAAATTCTTCAGCCCCTTGTTTACGAATTACATTAATGGGGTTTCGTGAAATTTTATCATATCCATACCTTGAGGCATCGGGTGCAGGTTGAGGAATTGGGGAGGTGGGGAGGTCGTACATTTGGGTTCGTGAACGAACTCGATGTACCATGCACTCATCATTTGGAGAAAGGCTTCCGATCCCTTTCTCCTCCTCCCGACCAACGATGAGGGGTGGGTTTTCAATCGGTGCTGCTCCTTCAGTAGGAGTGGCGCATTACTCTCTACTTCATCTCGCCACAATTTGGATCGGGATCCATTTACTATATAAAAAATTCAATTAAAAGGTCAAGTCATCACACTATCACAATTCATACATATGGCATGTATAGCAAAATCCGTACATACAACACGTAGTCCGAGAACCGACTAAACCTGCTCTGATACAACTAAATGTAACGCCCCCACGCCCGAGACCGTCACCGGAGTCGAGTATGAGGTGTTACTAAGCTTAATTAACATATTTAGAACTTTGGATTATTTATTTCTACATTCACAGCTTTTAAGCTACTTGCATCACAGATCACAAGAAAAATCATATCTCGAGTTACGAAACTCAAAATCAAGTAAATTTTCCCTAAATCTAGACTCATATACCTATCTACTAATTTTTTCTAGAATTTTGGTTGGGCCAATTACTACAGTTTATTAGTTAAAATTACCCCTTTTTCAGGACTTGGTAGTGTCGACCTCATTTACTATGAACCACATTTCTCTCTGTAAAAATCCATATGACTATGAGGTTTATTCTCCTGAAACTCGACTCACTAAGGATTCTGATAATATAAAATAAAATACCTAATTATATCTTTAAAGTTTATGGTGAATTTCTAAAGTTGGAGCAGGGATTGAGAGCTGCTATGACCTGTTTCACTAAAATTCAAATATCTTGTAACATATAATTCCTTTACTGTTTCATTTGTTTCATGTGAAACTAGACATAATAAGCTTCAATTTGATATGTAGTCCATCACCAAGTTCAATTTCTATGATTTTTAGTAAATTTTAAACTCGCATCGTTGTTCTTTGTAGTATTCTATTTATGGCAAATTTCATCCCTTTTATGAGTTTTATGCACTAAGTATCTTAATAATTTTCCTTAACATCAAATATAATCTAAACTAACTATTTTCATAATTTATCATTATCAAGCATTTCCTCAACCATTCCATCACCATACCATAAGATCATTTACACAAAAAGGTATATTGCTATACATGCAATACTTAAATTTACAAGCCATTACCAAAAGTCTTAGGATAATGTGGTGAGCCTTGACCTATCCCGACTCTGAAGTGGCTTGTCCAAAACTACAATGAGTAAGAAGGATGGAGTAAGCATAAATGCTTAGTAAGTTCATATGCAAATAATAAGTAACATAACAACAGTCATACCAATCAACATTAGCATGTATCACTAAAACACATATCACATTTTAATCATTTTCATCATCTTATTACCTTATCGTGATTGTATCAATACTCAACCCGAGGGTTAAATACATACCTGTCCAAAATATCCATTTCACATCACTTACCAATACGTCTCTTTACATCTCGAATATTCTTCCATTTGAGTAGAACTTTACCCGTTGAACACATCGGAATATAATTCGGATACATGGATAACTTGCACATAAGTGCCATATATGCAATCAAGCAATCATGTAACCCGCCCATAAGCGAACTCGGACTCAACTCAACGAGCTCGAGCGTTTGCAACCATAAGTGAACTCGGACTCAACTCAACGAGTTCGGATGCCTAGTTACATCTCACGAACTCGGACTCAACTCAACGAGTTCGGACATTCGCATCCATAAGTGAACTCGGACTCAACTCAACGAGTTCGGATGCTCAAACATCTTAGTGACATGTCACTTGTATCCTAATCTATTCCTAAGGTTCAAACGGGCTTTTTCCTCGAACACTTATCCTTGCCGTCTTCTGTAGAATGCCGAAATCAATACTCGGTAACAATTATATTTAACAAGTAGTTCACATAATTTACATATTATTTGAAATTAACCACAAAGCATACATTTCATAATAAAATTCAGCATAACATATAATTAACATCAATAACTTAAAAATAACCATTATGCTACATTATTTACACATGAACTTACCTTGGTACCAAAATACAAAGATTTTGCAATTTAGTCCACAATCTTTTCTTTTCCTCGATTGAGGTCGATTCCACGTCTTTCTTGATCTAAAATAACACATTTAGCTTATTTAATACTCACATTATCAAATTAATCCTTAACTCAAATTTTGGCAAAATTATAATTTTACCCCTAAACTTTTGCATATTTACATTTTTGCCCCTAGGCTCGGATTAAACTTTATTCCTTATTCTTATGTTTTACAACATGCTGATCACTTTTCTCTTCTATGGCAACATCAAATTCTCACTCTAACATGTACTTGTGACTATTAGGTATTTTTGCCGATTAAGCCCTTTTACTCGTTTTTGCTTAAAATCGAGTAGTACAAGTTGTCTAACATAATTTAAAACTTCATATTCTATCATAAAACATCAAAATACACAAATTTCACCTATGGGTATTTTTCCAAATATAAACCCTAGGTTAAATTATTGCTAACATAAGCTTTATCGAGTTCTTGGGATCTCAAAAGCGTAAAATCATTAAAAGCGGGCTTGGAATCACTTACTATGGAGCTTGGAAGCTTGAAACAAACCCTAGCTATGGAGAACCCTTGAAATTTCGGCCTAATGAAGAAGATGGACAAAATTGGCTTTTAATTTTGTTTTAATTCATTTTAATAACTAAATGACCAAAATACCCTTACTACTAAACTTTCCAAAATTCCTTCCATGTCCTAATTTTGTCCATGAACTTAAAATTGGTCAAATTTCTATTTAAGACCTCCTCATTAATATTCCAAAACAATTTCATACTAAAAACTTCTAGAATGCAAGTTTTGAAACTTATTCGATTTAGTCCTACTTTCAATTTAAGCACTTTAGGCATAGAATTTCATCACGAAATTTTCACACAATCATGCAATCATATCATAAACCTCAAAATAATTATAAAATAATTATTTCTTTCTCAGATTTATGGTCACGAAACCACTATTCCGATTAGGCCCTAATTCGGGATATTACAGTAGCACTTGTAAAGGTTTTGTAGCATAGACACGGAGTTGAGGAAGCCACGTGGGAACCTGAAGAGACTATGAGAGATCAATACCCGAACTTCTTCACCGGTAAGATTTTCGGGGACGAAAATCCCTAAGGGAGAGAATTATAAAAGCCTGATTTTTGGCCTAGTCGGAACAGTGGCTTTGAGACCACTAACATGAGGTCGGAGAAAGTAACTTACTATTATTTTAGAGTTATAACATGTTTATATTAGTGCATGAAAAATTTGGTGAAGTAATTTTAGTGTTTGTGAGCTTAATTGCGAAAAAAGACCAAATCACATAAAGTTCAAAAGTCTTAATTTGATAGTTAAGGGTGTTAAATTTCCATGAAACTTAAAATGGGGGTCTTTAAAGGGCAAATATACCCTTAGACTATAGCTTGGCCGGCCATGTGACAAAGAAAATCTAATGGTCAAAGTATTAGGTATTTGATGACATAATGTGTAATCAATAATACCCTAAAAGCCTAGCCATCATCTTTTTCCTCCATCCTTTCTTCTTAACCGAAAATATCAGCCATTAGAGGGGTTGTTGAAGCTTGAAATTTCAGCCATTTAGTCTCTCTACAAGTAAGTGATCTTGATGATTTTTCATAATGATTTTTGCACCTTTAGAACCCTTGTAGCATGAGCTTGCAAATGAGGGGACTATTTTGCAAAATGGTTGAAAGTATAGGGTTTTACCATGTAGTAGACATGTTGATTTCTAAAATTTTATTGAAGAATATGAGTTATGGTTGAGAAATAAACAACTTTTGTGAAGTAATTTTTATGGAAGCCCTAATTAGGGACCATTTTGCATAAGTTGAAAAATTAGATGGTAAATGTGAGAAATAATGGGAATTTTGGGTTGCTAAAAGAGTAAAAAGGGTTCGGTTATGCTTAAGATATGAAGAAATTTTATGAAAATCAATTTTTAGAACTAGGGGTAAAATGGTCGTTTTGTAAAAAATATAGGGGCAAAATGGTCATTTTGCCCAATTATAAATTGTTGAGTACCTAGATCATTAAAATGATTACATTTGTGAATTTTTATCATTATAGATCAAGAATTGCAAAATTTGGGCCTAAACCAGGGAAAGCAAAGCAAGTAGACTAAGCCGAACGAGTAGCCTACATTTTGTATACCGAGGTAAGTTGTGTGTAAATAATGCAACTACATTGTTATCAAATGTGCATGAATTTTAATAGCATAAATTGCTTGATTGTGGTAATGAAAATACATGATGATAATTGAGATAATAGAACTCCCGGGTGAACCCTAAGAGCAAATCGAATATTCATGCCATGACATTTGGGTCATTTGTGCGCTAGTGTAAGACATGCCTGGGACATGCATCAACCACATTACGAGAGCTAATGTAAGACCATGTCTGGGACATGGCATTGGCATGGAGTTGAGAGCTAGTGTATGACATGTCTGGGACATGCATCGGCCTCGAGATGTAAGCCAGTGTAAGACATGTCTGGGACATGCACCGGCTACGAGATGTGTCAGTATAAGACCATGTCCGGGATATGGCATTGGCACAGATATGCGAGAGCTAGTGTAAAACCATGTCTGGGACATGGCGTCGGCCTCGATTTCGATAGTCAGTGTAAGACCATGTCTGGGACATGGCATCGGCATTACACCCTTTGTTTTAGGCTTAATGAATATCCAATAGCATTTCCAAATGGTTCAATAGAAAGAGTTACAGTTTAATGTAAAACGAGAAAAGTATAACCATGTTGTGAATGGTACAGGTACCTATTTGAAATGTATGAGATATGAGCTTAGTATATGCTATGTGAATGGTACTGGATAGTGATGAGTAAGTTATGCTTATACCTATTTTTTTATTATGAGCATGATAATGATTGGTAAAGTTGTCATTATTTTTATTTTCATGTAACTTACTAAGCTTTATGCTTACCCTATTTCTTTCCATTTTCTTATAATGCCGCCTAATTAGCTCGTGGATCAACGGTTGTCGGAGGCATCAATCACACTATCAATTGAAGCACTTGGTATAGTTAGATCTATTTATTTTGATTATGGCATGTATAGGTCTCTTTGATTTTGTTTTAGTGTCACATTATTTTGAGGCCAAATGTGTTGGCTTGCTTTAACATTTGATTCATTTTGTACAAGGCCATGAAAAATGGCTAATATTGAAGTTATTATATGAATGTAAAGTAGTCTTTCATGAATGAGGAATTGTTAATATGGTTGAAATATATGAATCGTATATAGACTTTAGCTACGGTTGTTAGGTTGTGAAATCATACTAATTTAGTTTTTGATTATGTTGGTTGTTGTTATATTGTGTTTCAGGGTGGCAAAGGGCTTGGTAGATAGCCCTATATTATCCACACGGGTAGACACACGGGCGTGTGTCTAGGCCGTGTGTGATACACGGCTAGCCTCATGGGCGTGTTGTCTGGCCGTGTGTCCCCTGCATGTAAAAATTTCAAGTCAGTATGCATGGTAATAAAAACACGGACAGAGACACGGCCGTGTGTCTCAGCCGTGTAAAGGACACGGCCTAGCACACGGGTGTATGCCTTGGCCATGTAACCCTTAAGGATTGCTGACGTCAAAAATAGAATGTCAAGATTTTTAGACACGGGCTAAGACACGGGTGTGTCATGGCCGTGTGAGGCACATGGGCCATGGACACAAGTGTGTGTCATGCCGTGTGAAAACCCCTGTAGGTTTGAATTTAGAATTTAATTCACACGGGCGTGTCCCTAAAGGCTTAGGCCGTGTGTGTCACACGGGCCATCAGCACGGCCGTGTTATAATGAACATACAAGCGTGTTACCCTTCCACACGGGCGTGTGCCCTGTTTCAAGGGTCACTTTTATTAAGTAGGTTTAAGGACCCGAGTTGGTCCCGAGTGGTTTTCAAGAGATGTTGGGGGTCTTGTAGGCCCATGTTTAGGAGATTTTAGCAAAGTTTGAAAAAGTTTTAAATTTTAACGGGCTCGTATGATCTGACTTATTACATACGTATGTGATTTGTGAACGGTAATGCCTCATACCCAGTACCGGTTTTGAATTCGGGTAAGGGGTGTTACATAACTGGTTAATTATTTGGTTGATACTTGCTTATCTCCTGACCTCACTTTCTCAACCAGGATAAATTATGATTGTAACAGACCGTTATTAGTCAAATCAGAACAGTGGTTTCGGGACTACAAATTTGAAGTCAAAATTAGCATTTTATTATTATTTTAATGTCTACATCATGATAATGTGATTGTGTGAAAATTTCGTTAAGAAATTTTATCGTTTTGTTGGTCAATTTGATAAAAATGACTAAATCACGTAAAAAGTAAAAGTGGAGTTCTATTAGCTAAAGGTATCTAATAGCTATAGAACCTTAAACTTAAGGTCCTTAAGTGGTAATTAGACTATTATTATGATAGTGGATGATAATGGCATGGCATAATTGAAATTTTAAATTACTAATAAGGTTAAATAGGTAATTAAGCAATTAAGGTTAATTATAATAAAACAAAGATTAAAGTCATCATCTTCAAAGTTTCTTTGACCAAAAAATTAAAGGAGAAGAAGCCATTGTTATTTTTATATTCGACCAAGCTTCTCATGCTCATTTAGGTAAGATTTTTGTCTCGTTTTTAGTGATTTCTATGTTTTTAAGATCGTTGCAGCTAGGTCTAGCTAGCCCAGGGGCTATTTTGCAAAACTGTTAAAGATTTTGAATGATTCTATTGATGAATACATGTGTATTTTGAATTTTATTGATAGATTATGAATGCTTGTTGATAAATATACAAGTTTTGTTAAGTGATTTTTAGTTAAAATGCAAAATAGGGACTGAATTGTGAAATGTGTAAAGCTAGTGGTTAAAATGTGAAATAAATGAAAAAAGTGGGCTATTAGGGGCATAATAGTAATTCAGATAGCATTGGCTTATTTGGAATTTCATTAATTTGTGATTTTATAAAATAAGGACTAAATTGTAAAAATGTGAATGTTTAGGGGCAAATGTGTAAAATAGAACTAACGTATATTTTGGATTGAATTGAATAATTAGATGATTAAATAAATTAATTTTGAACATATTTAGATCAAGAAAAGCAGAATTCAGATCTAGATCGGGGGAAAACTAAAGTTATCGACTAATTGACTTAATTCGTCGTTTTCACATTCGAGGTAAGTTCGTATGTGATAAATTTCAATACAAATGTATTTTATATGCTTTGATATTGTATAAATTAAGAATATGAGACTGCGGATATGAACAATAGTGATTCGATGACAATTCGACATTCAAAATCCCGGTTGAACCCTAGGAATAGTTTAGGATGCTAGTGACATGTCATTAGAGGATACATTGAGTTAGTTTCGGGCCATGATATAGCACTTCGGATGCAAGTTATACTTTGGCTTCAGGCCATGCATATTGGTTGATTTGGCTTCGGGCCATGATATCAGTACTTCGGAGATAAGTTACCTTGATTTGGCTTCGGGCCATGATATAGGTACTTATCGTGTGAGACCCTTGAGTATCTGACTTCTATTCCAAATGGTTCAACGGGTAATTGAAAGACAAGAATGTGTATGAGATTATTAAGAGATGGTACAGGTATGTGCATAAACCATATTAGCTTTGAATCGAAGAAATGGTGAAGAAAGTATATAGTTTTGTGAATGAGTTATTGAAAGGTTTGTTAGTTGATGTAAATTCTTATACTTATGATCAATGGTTGAATTATGTGTTTATGATTATATCAAATTTTTTTCATACGAGCTTACTAAGCTATAAAGCTTACTTTGTGTATTTCTCTATGTTTTATAGTTTTCAAAGATAGCTCGGACTCGGGGATCATCGAATATCGCATCACACTATCCAATTATCAAATTGGTACTTTTGAACTTAAGTTTCGAGCATATGGCATGGATAGGGATTTTGGTTATTTTGGTATATGTGTTGTTAATGGATTTGGTTATTGGAAATGTCTTGTAAATGTTAAATATTTGGTCTTATGCATAGCTATGAGAATTGGCTCATTTTGATTATTTTGGATGTATATATATGTATAAATGGCCTTTGATGTGTGGTTTATAATTGTTCTGTGAATGGCTTATTGGGATTTAGTATTGAAGGTAGTAATAGATTGATATTAAAGATGTATTAGCATGTTATGTGTAGGCAAAAGTATTGTATATGTAATGGATTATATAGATGCCTTTGGTTGTGATTTTGGCATATATTCAAAACGGTCAATTGTTGTTATTAAGCTTTGTGGTTGATGATAATGAAATAGCATTATTTTGGACTTGAATTTGGTTGGCTTGAAAGAATATTTATGCCTTGTGTTGGTACTAAAAGGTACGGTGTAGGTACATTCAAGATAGGGTCGCAAAATAGCTTCGTAAATAGCCTATGTTTGTCTACACGGGCGTGTGTCTCAGCCGTTTGTGGCACACGGTTATGTTACACGGTTGTGTGTCCCCTGGAGTTAAAATTGAAATCAAGTCAGTATGCTCCACACAGCCTCACACACGGGCGTGTGACTTGGCCGTGTGGCATAAGTCAGTATACCCTATAGGTTTGGCACGGCCTAGCACGCGGCCTGGCACACAGCGTGTATAGTCATTTTTAGGGCACACGAGCTAGCCACACGGGCGTGTGTGTTGGCCATGTGACCCAAGTTAGAGAGTTACATGGGCTGAGACACGGCCATGTGCTCCCATTTTGAATGTCCATACGGCCTGTGACATAGGCATGTCTGGTGGCCATGTGAGACACACAGGCTTGTGTCCCTTGTTTTGAGGAAAATTTTACAAGTTTCGTCAAAATTTCTCAAGCTATCGGTTTAGTCTCGAACCATTTCAAATGTATGTTTAGGGCCTCGTAGGCTTATTATAGGGACATTATGATTGAGTTTGATTAATGCTTGTATGAAACGAGAATTTATATGTGAATTGAATGTTTAAATGTGTTGCAAGTCCGATAATGCTCTGTAACCCTATTTCGGCATTGAATACAGGTGAGGGATGTTACAATGATTTACTCGGCAAACTTATCTTCTAATCACGTTAACCTTTGATTACTTCCTAGGGTTGTCAAGCCTAGGGTTTGATAACGCGTGATTTTTACCAACTAATCCAATTGACAAACCCTTAATCCTCCGTTAAACAATTCCCCATTCACTCATTAATCTTCGCTAAGGGAATTAGCTACTCATGGTATTCATAATCTCGATCTCAATTGAAATAAACATGTAATAAACATAATTAAATATAAAGAGAAAAGAGATAACGAAATAAGCTCGTTTATGTCGATTGAAGTGTAGAGTAGGAAATCTCTCGATTGGGATAATAAGAACTGTCACTTCTAAATGAAAGTAAACTGAATAACTTCAATATTATAAAAGAAGTCTTGGATCGAAATCGATTACAAGAGGAAGAGAAGCGTTTTAGAAAAATAATAGGAAACTAAAACTAAATCCTACTCCTAAACTACAAGGGTTTTTGGATGCGTTTCTGATGACTCAATTAATTAAACCCCTAAGGTTTTATTTATAGAAGTGCTAGTAGCCCAAATTAGGTCTTCAACACGTGCTAGGTCTTTGTATAAATTTGATTGTGTGGATGAAAATAGCTTTGAAATTCTTGGGCTCTACATCGGTCCTATGCCGCAACATACACAAGCTATGACGTGACACGATAATAATTTGTGGCTTGGAAGTCCTTGTCATGCTTTCATGACTTGGGAAGCTTGTGCATCACTCCCAAGTTCTTACATCCATTGGGCCCTAAATTTAGCATCTTGCACACTCAATTACACAAATTAAAACTACCTAAGGCCTATGTCGGCCTAATAGGTCACTAACACTCAAAATTGTGTAAAAACACTTATTTTCTTAATATTTAATACTAAACTACTAAATACCAAAAATGCAATAATTAATAATAAAATGGATAGAAAACAATCTCCTTAAGTGCAGAAATATAAAAAATAACTTAAGTGTTTGCTTGCCCTTAAGCAAAACTAAACAAAATAAAAACTGAAAATAAAACAAACTGAAAATAAGAAATAAACATGCAAGAACAGAAAATTTACTTTAGCTAACTTGATACAGGAAATCGGACAGAAACATATTAACAAAATAATACAAATAAGCAAATAACTCTAACATGATACACAATTGGCTCACAATTTCTAAAATTGGACAGGTTAGTTCATTAAATTACAAAGCAAACAAATAAAAGAATATTAAGTATAGGTATCCATCAAAAAAAATATATAAATATACAATTATGTTCAAATGAATATAAGTGGTAAAAATATCAAAGCTTGGCACAATTTCCTCCATATAAAGTACTACTTACGTTACATAGGACTTTTCGGCTTGTAATGTTTTGCGACTTAGGTTGGTTCGAAATTAAAAAGAACAGGCTCGACAAACGATTAAGCACGAAAGTAGTTTGACACATTATATTGTCCTCTATACTCTCCCAAGTGTACATTTAGCTCACCACCTTATTTCTCCATTACTAGGGCCTAGTATAGTATTCACGAGTACCATCATTTTGAGCTCGGATTTTTCACAAATGTGAGCGTACTTTTTTTTCCAACTCACTTTGCCTTTATTTTTCTATTTTTTTCTTTCTTCGATATTTTCTTAATTGACATTTTGCTTTTTTTTTCCTCTACAAGCTCAAAAATCTTATACTTACTCTACCAAATTATTTCTTAGTTTCACTCATTTTCATTTTTTTTCTTTTGAAACCACCATGATATATCTACCTAATCCCTCGATACTAATGGCCAGACGTCTAAATCCATGGAAGGACCAAGAAATAATGGATAAATAAATTATTTATTAGGCTCATGGTTTCATTTCAGGTTCATCAAGAAAAATGGATTTAAGCTTCAAAATAGGTATTAAGGAAAATATTTACAAGATAACCTTTTGGCTCGAAAATTCTTCAACCAAACAATGCCTTAGTTCGTCCTTAGATAATTCTATACATGGATTAAATCAACCAATTCTATCAATTTCTAAGCCTATAATTCAAGTAAACATGCATGTTATTTCTATATTCATTTATCATGTGGTATACTCAACATTTTAAATCTATTCACAGTGTAATAAATTGAACTAATTAGTCTAAAAATTAGATAATTTAGAATCAATTATTATCGAGCTAAATTTACAGTTTATTCACAAAATTCTGTTAGCATGTTCCTAACCAATCACTTGAATTTCTACAAGCTCAAGCATAGGGAAAAACAATAATAAAAAATAAAAAACTACTAAAAACTAGAAAAATAAAATAAAATAGCAGAAAAATTTAAAAATTTTCCTAAGTCACCCCTACACTTTATTCTGCACATTGTCCCTAATGTGCAATCAAAGATAAAGGAAATATGTTACCCAATTGGTGTAATACATGCAACTCAATTGGTGGGACTATTCCTTGCGATATCGGCTCGAGTTTGTGGTCCCATAAAAAATATAGGGTTCCTACAAAGAAAAACTAAACACAAACTATATATATGCTAAAATAAATCCTAACTAAATAAACCAAAATAGAGATAAAAATAAAATACAATGTCCAAATAAAAAATTGTTCAAAACCAATCAAAATTAGGCTTTGACTCCTCTATAATCTTCTCATTGCCCCTCTCTCGTCTCGCTAATGCTTTAGTAACTCGTCTTCCTGAAGTTTGGGTCGGCTGTGATGGCTTAAGTCACGGATCACCACGCTCTTAATCGATGGGTGTTCTGGTCGAAACACTCGCCCATAGTCTAGTGGCATGATCGGGGCCTCCTCCTCATCATCATCATCATCATCCTCTCCTCCCTCGTCGTTGTCCTCCTCGCCTGGCGGTAGGAATTTATCAAACATGTCCAAGAGTGGAGTTGGTTTCGATCATCCATTTTGTTGCGCAAGGCGAATCAAAATATCACCAATGTCTTACATCCAATATGTTTGCCATTTAGAAATGGGCATGTCCGTTAATTCCATCTTCTATGATGTCTATGCTTTAGTCTTTCCCTTGACTATCCTTTGGGGATCCCTCTTGTGCTTTTTCCTTTGTCCGACTTCCTGATTTTTCTTTCATTGGAGCTCAACGAACTAGTCGTACATGTTGTCTCTAATTATGCTCCTCATTGATCTCGTGAATGGCTTGACTAGAGACATGGGAACTTTCGCTCGTCGATATAAGGTTGTAATAAGGTGTGGAAAATATATACTTTTCTTGGGCTCTGTATTCAGTTTAGCATTGCTTCATAGACCTAATGGCCAATGCAAACTGGATTTTCTATAAAATAAAGCAAAGCATAACCGCTCTATATGCGATGACGTCAGAAGCATTGTGTGTGGGTGCCAAGCGAGTGGAAATAAATTACATCCACATTTTCGCTATCAAAAACATAATGGTTGTGTTAAAATTGAGGGGCACCTCGGTGTTGGCATGGTGAGTCCACTCGTCATGACCCTCCATCAAGTAACTAATTATCCCCTCTATATCTAGTTTCTCGAATGTAAAAAAATCTAAATTTTCTAGATAATCGTCACTATAATATGGGGCATCATAATATCAGCATATTTCGTGAGGTGCAATCAACACATATTTTCCCTTAATAAAGAACACGAGTGATCGTCTCACCCCGCTATCTATGATTCTCCCTATCCTTCAAGGAGGCATAAAACTTATAAATTATTGCACCAATCGCCAGTTCGATAGGGGTTGTGCAAAAGTTGTTCCAATGATGGGATTGCACCAAATCCCAAATCTCATCGCAAGTAGACATGGTGGGATTGAACCCATATTCTTGAATGAAATAATGCCCACTCATTTGGAGGTAGAACCTCTCTACTTTCAGGTAATGGAAGTGATGGGCATCAAAATTAATTAGTGTGTGGGAGGTATGTTGTTATTTTCTTGGTTCATTTTTCCAAAATTTGAAAAAAAAAACTCAAACGATAAAATTAATGAAAAAAAGAGTTAGAACGCGAAACCTTAGGTTGTTGCCTACGAAAACCATTCATCAAACTGATGTGGAATATAAATCTGAAATAAGAGAAAAAAAATAAACAACTACCAAAGAAAAGGAGAAAAAGGGAGAGATTACTTGTAGAATTTGAATATCAGAGATGCGAAAGATTGAAGCTAGAACCCAAGACTAAGATGTGATGGCTGGAGAGGAGTTTTTGCTCTTCTTAGATGTTTGAAGGGGTTTTTTTAGGATTAGAACCAGTTAGTATAAATAGAATTCCAACGGACTTTTAGCCTGAAATGGGAACACGACACCCTAACTTCACCCTATTTAGGTTAGAAGTGGTTGTATCACGTCATGCACAATCTATGGCGCGACATGACATGAAAATTTCATGTTCCTATTGCACAAGGGTCGTGTCACACCATGGCCTTGGCATGTTGCAACATGACCTTGCTTCCACTCTTTCGAGATGTGTCAAAGTCCTTTTGTCGCCCATTTTTTCTGTAATTAGCTTTTACTTGTCTCGTTGTGTCTGGAAACCTATTTTCTCCTAATTCTAACATGTAATTTAAAATACTTATCCTAAAATATAACTTTAAACAAAAAATTAAAACTAATTTACAATATTTACAAATTTATTGAAGTTCAATGGTTTAAAATTTATGTCGCACTACCGAACTTCTCCGATAATTCCTTGAATTTAACCATCAGTTTACTTCGTTTCTCATGGCTATCGTTGATAATCCAATCATTTCGTATCCTATCGGGATTTCTCCATTTGTGTCATTCTCTAGTATTTCACTTACCTGCAATCATACAACTCGGTAAATACGTTCAATCAAGGCAATTAAGGATTAATTCAAACAACACATAACATTCCTCCCTAACTGATCCCTCACTTTGGGAATCGTGACCGCACTTGAACACTTCTTTTTCGTCATTGATTATTGTTAGTTTGTTTTGTTTGAGATCGATGGTCGACTTAAATATGGCCAAGAGCGGTCGACCCAACAGAATGGGGATGTCTTGATCTTCTTCAAAATCGAGGACTAAAAACTCAACAGGGATTATAAATCCTCTTACATTAACCAATTCATCGTTAAGGACACCTTTTAGGTGTACCAAGGATCTATCGGCTAGTTGTAGCATTATCGAGGTGATTTCAAGGTTCCCAGTTTAAGTTTTCGATAAATCGTTTAGGCATTAAGTTTATGTTGGCCTCTAAATCACAAAAGGATTTATTGAAATGTTGATCCCCTATCTCTATTGGAATCATAAAGCTACCCAAAATTTTCAATTTGAGGGTATCTTTTTCGTAATTAAAGCATTGCACGAGGCATTAATGTCAATTTGTTAGCCCTTTTTCACCTTTTTATGTCATACCATGATTTCCTTTAGGTATCTGGCATATTTTGAGATCTTTTCGATGAGTTTTAAGAGTGGTAAATTGACATTGAGGGATCTAAAAGAGATTTAAAAATTCATAAAATCAATCCCGTCTCTCTTTTGCTTGTCCTCTAATTGAGTAGGGAATGGTACCTTCATAGTGCTTAACTTTGTATTTATCGAATCAAACACCAGTTCAACTATCTCCTCAATTAGTTTGTTGGACTTTTCCTTCTCCATGGTATGCCTATCCGTGAACACCTTAACCCCAAACTGGTTTGAACTGTGAGGTTGAGAGATAAGTAGTTTTTGCTAACTCATTAGTTTAGTGGAAGATCGAGAGATCCGACTAGGTTAATGACTAGTTAATTGAATAAAAACCCAAAATAGGAATTAGTTATGACTACCAAAACGAGCTAATCACCCATAACTAGATTTGATGGAGTTTATAAATTAGTTTTTTAAAATTCTTTCCATTTATGTTATTTTGTTCTTTTATTTATAAAACCCCAAAAACTTCTATTTATATTTTATCATAATATGATTTATTTAAGTTACTAATTAGATCTATTTGTGTTTGGTTTAGAATTAATTTAGCACTCGCCTCCCTTGGGAAAAATCCTCAGAATACTTACCTACTTCGTTGTAACTATATTACAACCTAACTTGTATACTTACGGACACCGCTTATTTTATATCTTTTGTGCAGTATTCTCACTCTAGATATTAGTACGTCCGGAGGCGATCAAGTTGTTAGCGCCATTGCCAAGGAGGAAACATCACTAGATTAAGTTTTGTCTTTACATTTAATAAGATAATTAGGAAATATTTAAATTGTACATATAAGTTTTATTTTATTTTTACTAACATCTTTTATTTCCTTTCTGATTTCAGTGTATGACTCATAGTAGGGGAACGTCTATAGAGCTAGCGATTGATCCAAAAAGAATAATCCATAAGAATCGTTGACAGCAACAACAACAACAATAATAGATGCATAACCCACCACCTGCTGTAGGAAATCTACCACCACGAGACAACCCATTATTAACGAAATTAAAAATAATAACCCAGAAGACTTGCCACCACCACAACAGCTACCCGTAAATATACCTATGGCACGTAATGAAAGAACCTTGACGGGTTACGCGTTACCAAGTCTGGAAATGGTTCAAAGGAGTATAACAAGGCTAGCCATCATAACTAATAATTTTGAGATCAAACCAACAATAGTCCAGATGATCTAGAATAATTTGCTGTTCAGAGGTACAATGACGGAGGACGCTATTCATCTTTGTGATACTTTTAAATATGGTCACCAATGATGCTATTCATTTTCGTCTGTTTCCCTTCTCCTTAATTGATAACACTTTCTCTTTGTTAGATTCACAGGCACCAGGATCTATTACGATATAGGATGAACTCGCAAGAAAATTTTTACAAAAGTTCTTTCCTATTAGCAAGAAAGTCCAACTGAGGAGAGAGATTACAAAATTCAAATAATTAGAAGCAGAAGGTTTTCATGAAGCCTGGGTGCATTTTAAAACGCTGATCCAGATATGCCCACATCATGGGTTGAATGCACACGCGTGTACAGGACTAGATGGAGTTGCATGAGGAGCCCTAATGAATAAAACATACGACGATGTGTATGAATTGATAGAAAATATGGCAATGAACTCCTACCAGTGGCCAACTAAGCACTATACATACAACTAGAAACCACCTACGGTAAAAGTTGTCGGAGGATGATAAATACCAATAGATTGTGGACAAATTCAACCGTATAGAGTCATCAATCAGTGCATCATCAATGTATGAGGGAGATAAACCATTCTTCCATTACATCAATAATCCTACCGAGGATGTGAACTACATCGAGAATAGGGGTGGAAACCCGTATTCAAATATTTATAATCTTGGATGGAAAGACCACACGAACATGAGATAGGGAGGAAACCAATGAGGAGGAAATGGTCTTAACCAACCTAAAAATGCTAACTATCAACCTCTTTATTTACAAAAGCTTTAAGAAAGGGCCAACTCAAATTACTATACTATATATGGTCAACGCTTGGATCAGATCAAGGGGGAGATGTAGTCAATGAGAACTGAAATAAAATAAGTGATGTCTAAGTGCACTAATACAACAAAAACATTAACTAAGTTGAAAGATCAGATGAGTCATTTGATGAGTATGATGGGAGATAAAACGAAAAATTAGCATCGGAATCTCAGTAATACAGAGAATAATCCTTTGAGAGAGAGGAAGGAGCAAGTGAAAGTAATCGCACCGTTCAGGCAAAGTACTAAGTAGCCTGGAAAAACCAACTCAAGAGGAAAATAAGAAGGATTCATAAGATCTTCAAGAAAACCCTCAAGGATCTGATGTTGAACTGAAACCTAAAAAAGTAGTCAAGCCAACAGCTGAGTTGAAAGATGAGACAATAGAGGAATCTGTACTATCAAGGGTACATTCCCTTTAAGGTTGAAAGAGAAACAAAGACGGGATTAGGCAGAATTTGTAAGTTTTCTAAACTTATTTAATTCCCTAAATGTTAAATTGCCTCTAATGACTTAATTGAGAAAGTCTCTAAGTACACCAAATACTTAAAAAAAATTATGTCTAAGCGTAAGAAAGTAAAAAGAAGATAGCAAGTTAACATAAATGCCTCATATAGTGCAATTATTTCAAAACATATCCCTCCAAAACTAAAAGACTCTAGGAGTTTTACGATACCTATAGAGATAGGGGACATTCATTTTAGTAAGGCTCTATGTGATTTAAGAGCCAGCATTAATTTGATGCCCCTATCTAGTTATGTAAAACTTGGGTTAGGGGATCTCAAAGATACATAGATCACATTACAATTAGATGATAGGTCTTCAGTACAACCTAAGGGAGTGCTTGAAGATGTATTAGTTAAAGTAAGGAGCTTTATATCTGATCACTTTTGTTATATTAGATTTTGAAAAGGACCGTGAAATACCCATTCTGTTGGGCAGACCCTTTTTAGCCACATCAAGGTCTACAATTGACCTAGAGAACAACGAATTAACAATAAAGATCAGTGGTGAGACAAAACCTTTTAAATGTGGTCACCAAAAGAGTAGGGGAGATAGGGAAAAGTTAGGAAAGCATTGTTATGAAATATCTATCCAAAAGTCTAACTACCCTAAGCTAAGGAAAGTGTTCTCTGTAATTAGTGCAGGTCGGAAGAACAAGTTCTAAGAACGAGATAAGAGAAGGAAGGTGGAGTGGCATGAAGGACGCTAGACAAATACTAACGAAACTACAAAATCACCCACATGTACACTAACAGAGCTGACGGATGAATCCAACAATAAAACTTGACATTCTTAATTAAGTTTTAATTTTATGTATATTTTTGCATTTTTGACTAACCAGTAGTTTACACTTTAATTTTTATTAATTTTTTTAATAAAAACTGAGACGCTCTGAAAATAGGAAGCTTAGGTGAAAATAGATTTTGTGTCGCAACACGATACCTTATGTCATGACACCTCGACCAGAATAGATAGAATCAAGAAAATCATCTCAATGTAGCGACACAATACTCTTGTGTCACAACATAGAGGGCAGTTTACCCAGGTTTCCAAAATCTTTAGAACGTGTCGCAACATCGAACCTCGATGTCGAGACATCGGCAACCTGCCAGGGGTATCGCAACACAAAATGCTTGTGTCACGACATCGCTGTAAATTTTTACAGGTTTGACCTAACCTGATTATGCAACTCAATGGCATAAACCATGTTTGAGCCTGATTTTTAACCCTAAAACACCCTTTTAAAACCTAAAAACTATTTTAACTTCAAACTAAACCCTTCTCAACTTCTAAACTCTCTCAAATTCCTCAAAATCTCTTTAAACCTTAAACTTCCCTTTCTTCCATTGCAACAATTTTTTGTGTGATTTTCCTTAAAGTGTAAGGACTAAGACAAAACATTTACAGAATTACTTCACATCAATTTTACAAAGGAATTTGACGCACTCCATTTAAGGTTATGGGTTCCTAATTTATTTCTATTATACCATTAGATATATGGCTTGATATTTTATCGACTCTTTAGATAGAAAAGTTTGTCAAAAATTCCTACAAGAAAAATCTAGGAGAATTAACGAACCAGAATTATCAACGATTTCAAACCCCTTGAATTTTCCAAATTAAAATGTCAAAAAATATTTTTTAGAAATTCAAGGAAAGACATTTATTCAAGAACCAAGGTTTAAACCATCAATGACACTATGTCAAGATATTTGGCCCTTGGTCCGATACCATAAATGGGAATGCTTTTGTATGATCCTAAAAAACTTTACTGTAGTCCCGGTGGTTTAATAATTTTACGCATATTTTAGGAACCAAGACTCTAGAAAGACTAAAAGTGCCATGTGGGAAACGATGCCTGTGCGAGAGAAAGAAGTGAAAATCACCCATCGAGTTATATGCAATTTTTATAACGCTCCATTCTATGAAAAAGATTTTGTGGAAGAAATAAACTTAGAATATTTTAAAGATATAAATATGGACAATGTTATAAATTACCTAACAAAAGGGAGGGATAAATGGAAGTGTTGCCCAGGTACCGATATTCCTACATCTTTTAATCAAGCAATAATGTTTCCTATTGCAAAAATGTGGATCCAAATTTTATGCACCTGAATTTCTCCTCCTTTAAATGTCCCTAATGTCAATACTTTTCGAGGAATTTTGCTTTATGCTATTTTGCAGAAAAAATAGGTATGCATCGAAGCATGGATATATCAATATATGAAACAATGCGTCAGCGGCCAGAAAGTCGGGATCTTTTCCCCTATTTAGTGACAGCCTTGTACAAAAAAACAAGTGTATCAATGATGTCCACTGAACAATATATGAAGTTGTCTTGAAGTATCATAGGAGATACATTATATACGCAATACATGGAGCTTCGTACGAAACAAATAAAGGAGTGGAACAAACACCAACAAGAGAATACGACTACTCCAGCCTTATCTCAACGAAAAGTAAAGACGGCAACTTGGAAAAAAATTGGAAAGAGCAGTTGTCAAAAATTGGATTGGATGATTCACTAGATACAAGAGTCGGGCCCATTTTTTCA
Organism: Gossypium arboreum; assembly: GCF_025698485.1. NCBI lineage: Eukaryota > Viridiplantae > Streptophyta > Magnoliopsida > Malvales > Malvaceae > Gossypium > Gossypium arboreum. The sequence goes on from NC_069072.1 coordinate 21,879,193, forward strand.
AGAATTTCATGGCAGAACAATATTAGAGTACCTAATTATTCATCGAATATGTTTGATCCAATGCATTTAGAGTAAAAAGAAGAGGAACAAGAAAGTGAAGAGCAAGAAAAGAGCTCGGATGAAGAAGAAGTTGATAAGGAGATGGATTTTGAGGAAGATGGTTGAACTTTTTAATTGTTAACGTTTAAACACTGTATTTGGGATACTTTTTAATTATTATTCTTATGAGTAGGATCAACAGTAGATTATTATTTGCTTCTTTTTTTAAAAAAAAAACTCCACATGAAAGAAGCACAACAATTTCAAGCTTGCAGACGAAAAATGGAAAGGAGCACCCACCAATATAAGTATGGAACTATCACAATCAATCGAGTAACTTCTTTTTTTATCTTTTTCGGGCTATACATTGAGGACAATGTGTTATCTAAAGTGTGGGGGGCTAACATAGGAAATTTGTTTATTTTTTCAATTTTTATTTTTATTTCTATTTTCAATTGTGTGTTTGAGCTTGTAGAAATATAAGTGATTGGTTAGGAACATGTATGTAGGTTGATTGTATTTACTATAAGTTTGGCATGGTAATAGATGATTTTAATTTTTTTTTATTAGACTACTAAGTTCTATATATTACACTGTAAATAGGCATTGAGCAATTGAATGCACCAAATGATATAGAGAATACAGGGAAACGAGCATGCTAGTATGTATGATAGATTATTGAATTTGTGATTGTTTGATTTATTAAATTTGTGAATATTGAGATACTTAAGGATGACCTAAAGTATTGTTTGGTATCCACCTTGAGCCAAAAAGCTAACCCTGTTTATTCATCCTTAATACCTATTTTTTAGCCAGAAAACACTTCTTGATGAACATTCGTACAAAACCCAAGCCAAAATATCAATTTGTACTTGCCCTTTTTCTTTGGTCCTGAACTACACAAGTATAGACGTCTGTCATACATATTGAGGGTTAAGTAGATACATGCAAATTTTGTAAAAATAAAGTGAAATAAGAAAGATCAGTGTGATATAGTGATTATAGGTTAGCCAATATGTGCAACAAAAGAAAAATTCAAAAGGAAAATCAAAATTAGTAGAAAAAGTACTTGAAAAGTAAAAGCATTTTTGAGTGAGATGTATCGAAAAAGGAAAAAATGTGACAAAGTCACAAAAATAGAAAAGTTCGTTCATTAGTGCACAAAAACTTGTGAGTTAGCCGTAATTGTTATATTATGTTGTGACTTCCTATGTGGAAAAATAAGGAATGTGAGAAAAGAAAAAATAAGGCGATGAGCGGGTAAGGGTCACTAAGGGGGAGAATAAGGAACAATACAATGTGCCAAACTATTTTCGTACTTGAAACTATTTTGGTGCTTACCTATGTGATCTACGTAGACGTATTTATGAATTGCCATCATATTAAACAATTACATTTTCTACTGTTTGTCTACTAGGATAATCAAATTACCTGTATGATTTATTGATTGACTCATAAGTTTGAAAACCTTAATGTTTGTATACCTCATAATATACTGAACTTAGGTGTTTGATATCAAAAATGGTAAGTCAGTTATATATCATGTCAAGATTATGTGTAAATATGAAATGCCTAGTTATGTACTCCGAAACCAATGTTTGTACTATACTTGCTCAAGGGTCATCTTTTGATTTATTGTTTTTGACGTTTTGTTTGAGGACAAACAATGACTTAAGTGCGAGGAAGTTTGATCTCCTGTAATTTTTATAACATTTAATAAATTTAGGTGTCAAATTGAACCTAAAAAGAAACTTAGGTACCAAAGTGGGCCCAAAAAAAATTTAGGTATCAAATTAGGAAAAAAATGTCAAGTTCAAGTACCAAATTAAGCCAAAAAAAAAAATTAGATGCCAAATTAAGAAAAAGTGTTAAATTCAAATACCAAATTTTATATTAAGCCTTAAAATTAATACTAATGGATTTGTGCAAGACAATCCGGAAAGAGCTTCAGTTGTGGGATGGGAGTATTTAGAGATTGGAATGGCAAGTGGTTGATGGGTTATAGCTGCAGTTTTGATACTTGCACAGTTTTGCAAGCCAAGTTTTGGGCAATACTAGACGGATTGCGGGTAGCGCGAGAAAAGAGATTCCGAAAACTGATGATTAAACAGTTGTGAGGATGATGTTGAATGATGACCTAAGGGATTTGAGGCAAGAAGAATAAAAGACGTATGCCGTAAATAGTGGAAAACTTGTATCTAGAGAAGCAAACCTTGCAGGTGACTTCATGGCAACACTTACTACACATGATGGATCAAACTTGTGCAAGTCCCAAAATCCACCGCTAGGAATTAGCTCTGACTTTCTAAACATCATGCTTTTAGCTCTCAATTTCATTTAAAAAGAAGTTAAATGAAGGATTATCTACTCTTTACAATTTTGAATTTTATTTTCAAAAATTTAATTTTATTTTTAAATTTTGAAATTAAAATCTAATTATTAATTCTGTTAAAATTATTTTGTTAAATTTAAATTTATTGCATTATATTTTTTTAGTTATATTACTATTGAATGAATGTATTCTTTTAATTTTAAAATATCACACTAACAAATTTAATAAAAATTTTAATTATATTAATAATTAAACTTAAATTTTGAAATATAAAAATAAGACTAAATTTCTAAACCATTAATTTTTAAAGGGTGATAAATTTGAAATTCATACTTTTGCACTTTTAAAATTATACAATTACACTGAAATTTAATTAATTTCTATATATTACATGCATTTCATCCCCTCAATTTTTATATTATAAAAGAACTCAAAATAAAAATTTAGAAATTTAGAAAATTTTGCAAGTACTGTATTGGATTGATTAACTTAATGAAAACGACCATAGTTGATGAAAATATGACAAGGTTAAAAATTTTCATGTCGTGAGAAGATTGAGCTAAAATATTTTAGGCATAAGGATTTTAACCTTATATTTAAATTTTCATCTTTTTAATCTTTTAACTTGTGATATTTATTAAATCACTTAAAATGAATGAAAAAATTCTTTGTTGACATAACATACACGCAAATTGTCACGTGAATGTCATATTAATAATTAATTAAATTTAAAAATTCAAAAATTATTAAAACAAAGAAAATATTTTTAAAAATTAGTTAATTGTTAACGTGACAATCCATGCATATGTCAATTCAACAAAGTTAACGTTATAATAAACATCGATAATAGCAATAAAACGATTGCAAAGCAATAAAAAAAGGGAAAATAAAACAGAAACTCTTTAAGGGAAAAAAACCACGAACAGAGAAAGAAATTCACTAATGTTAAAAACTGATTGATATAAAAAGAATTTCGACTACATCTATAAGTTAAAAAATCTTATTTTAATCAATGTCAAATAGAATTCGAGTCATACAAACTCTAACAATTAGCAAACATTAATTTTTCTATTCAATTTTATGATGATTCAATAAATAATACAAATTTAAAAACTAAAAAGGATGAAAAATAAAATAGAAGGTTAAAATGGTTTTTTTGTAAAGTTATATGAGCATTTTATTGCTGTTGAGGCTTCGTGTAATTGATTTCTTTGGCTTATTACTGATTTTGACAAACTTGCTTCGGGTATTATGATAGTATAATTAGAAAAACATAGTATTACTTCATTTAATACGTTGACAATTAAATTTTTAAGCTATACAATCTTTTTTTTGATAAAGTTTAAGCTATACAATCAATTTCATAAGATTGGGAATATGTGTCGATTAAAAATTTGTAAAAATATTTGAGACTCTACTCTTGAGATTTGACATAAATCTTAAATCAAAACCAACGTTTGAAAATTTCATCACTGCTCTAATGTTAAACAAATCAAATTAATTAGTTTAGTTTAGTTTGAAAACTGACTTCTGACATAAAACTATTTTTATTATACTTTACTATCTATATTCTTAATTGCAAAAATAATATATTAAGAATTTAGTAACGTCATTGTCAATGAAATTTTAGATTTCACAAATAGAATTGAAAAATTAATCAAAGTATTTTATATAGGTATAATAAAATAATAGAAAAATAAACATTTAAAATAAAAAACATGTGACAATTTTTAAATTGTTCACTATTAATATATCAAATACTAACTCTATGTTACTCAAAACATCATAAAATAATGTGTTTAAACATACCCAAGCAATCCTCCTAATTAATATTATCTATTGAATTTTAAGTTTTAAATCAAATAATTACAAGAATTAAATTCATAAAATTAAGGACAAAATTTCATCTCCAATTCATCAACTATAAAACCAAAACCTCCTCTTCTTTTTCTTCCTTTATTTTTTTCTCTTTTATTTTGCAACATGGAATCTGGGTTTAGTTGTATTTGGAAATTCTTTTAGAAAAAAAAAAGAAAAAAACTTAAAATTCTTAAATCATATTCTCAACAACAACAATAATTAAAAACTGGGCGTGGGAACATTCTTTAAGAAATGACTAAAAAATTGTCTTTTTAGAGCCAACTGCCTATGGTCCCAACCGCCAAGTCTTAAGCCAGAAGCCTTTTTTGCCAGACATACTATGGTGGCAATTGGCAAAGCAGCCACATGGTTTTCACTTTCCTTTTCTAGATAAGTTCTTACAAACTAAAAAGCAACCCGGCTTAGTAGGGCCCTCCTGCTTTGGCATCTATGTCACTACAAACCTAATCCTCAATATCACTAAAGCACCAATTGGCTAATGATAAGGAAGACACACCTTCATTTCTCATTAAATCTTTTTTTTTTTGTTGAATGAGGTGGAATGTGTTGGGCTGAAAATGATTCACTAACTATTTCCAAATTCTCTTGAATATTATATTTGTTTCATTCCTAATCCAAATTATGCAAGGAATCTTTAACATTATTGCAAATTTGGAATATCTTAACTTCACAATTAGGTAGCTAATCATCATAGAGGGAGAGATAAGTACCTCAAGGTTGAACCATGGGATCAGATGGTTCCGAATCTCCTAGCCATTGCAATGGGGCTTCATCATCCATTTCTGAAGTTCCTTTTTCCTGACTCTGACATTCTAACAATGGATTGCAAAACTGTTCCATCTGGTCACGGATTGCTTAGGAATCAAGTTACGGTTAAATCTAATTTAAAGACTTCACCTAAGATGAATGTTAATGTAATACATACAATATAATGCTTGATTAACAATACATACCTCAAGTAAGCAGGTTACATCACTTTATTTATAAAGGAACCTCAGCTTAATTTATTAAGATGGAGAGTCATATTGTCTTCTTTTTCATATTTAAATTGAAAATAAAAAGAGGGAAAAGCTGGAGCTGGAAAATCCACAAAAACGGATGACCCTTGAACCCAAAGCTTCACTAGCACCTAACTCTGTCAGCCTTGTCTTTTAAGCAAACAGCTCAAACCCCATTATTCTTTCTCACAACATGGTTTGGTTGCTCATCAAAGAACTCAAACCAAAAAGTTCCACCCTTTAGTCCAAGCGTCCTAGCCAAAGCATCCAGCTTTTTAGCAGTTTCAAGTCTCCCAGCAGTAGTCATCACCGGTATACAGAAAGGATGGGATCGTTCCAAGCGCCTCCTGGAATGAGAAGCTCTGCATTGTTAGAAACTTCATGTGGATATTTACTTCAAGAGTTGCAGGCAAGAGATTCTCTATTTTATTTCCCCTTGATAATATTTTAAGTAAAGCTGTGGTTGTAATCAGATCATACCTTGTGATATGTAATGGAATAGATGATATGGAATGAAGTTGGAGAAGATCAGTCAGAAAGAGAGAAGGTTCTACTAGAATTAGAGCAGGAATGTCTGGAGGTCTACCGGAGAAAAGTTGACCGAGCAAATATGTCAAGAGCTCGCCTTCATCAGGAACTCGCCGAATCTGAAGCTGAATTCACTCACCTTCTTTTGTCCCTTGGTGAACGATCCCTTCCCGGACGGGTACCATATCGATCAATCTCTGCCTTGTTTGAAGCTGAAAATTCATATTTAACCTACACACACGCATACATATATGTATATATCAAAAGATGCATGGTATTTCATATGGTTCAAAACATCAAAAGGATAAAAGCAATCTAGATTCCATTGATTTTTGTCGTAAACGAAACAACTGAGAACAATGTTCCTGTTAGCAGTAAAATTGGGCAATAAAAATATGGAGATTTGATCCACTCAACATGCAGCTCGAGAAAGTAATTGTTAATGTTGATTGCTTGGTTCCATAACCTCCTACTTAATGTCTCTGCAGCCAGAGAAAATGTCAGGAACAATAAAGCAACAACTTGATTCCATTACGCCAGCATTGCGGGAAATGCGGTTGAGGAAAGAAGAGAGAGTAAACCAGTTCAGAGCTGTACAAGGGCAAATTCAGAAAATCTCTGCCGAAATTGCTGGTCAGTCAGAATATGATGACTCCATAACAAATGTCAAGGTGAATGAGAATGATCTTTCTTTGAAGAAACTTGAGGAATATCAGAATGAGCTCCAAAGACTCCACAATGAGAAGGTACATAATATCCTCAAAATTTGTATTAAGGAAGTTGTACAGAGGAATCATCCTAATTAACATCATATACTTTTCTTTCTGGTTTTATTCTTCTGAAGAACAACAGACTCCAGCAAGTGGAAAAATATATAGCTTCTGTTCACAATTTGTCTGCAACATTGGGGATGGAATCTTCCATGATTATTACTAAGGTTCACCCAAGCTTGAATGAATTGTGTGGGATTTCGAAAAACATAAGTGACAGTATTTTGGCCAAACTCAACAGCACAGTGGAGTCACTGCAAGAAGAAAAACAAAAGCGGCTTGAGAAGGTATAATGTTATGCCATTATTCTTCCGTATGATCTTTTAAGGGGAGCTAGCACCATGCTCTTGCCCTGCAGCAAATAGTACATGGTTCATAATTGTTATCTAACCTCATAAATGACAACATAAACATAAATCATTGTAAGATCAGAAGATTTTTTATTGGTTGAGTGGTCAACCTTTTGTTCCTAGATTTGCCATGAATTCTACTTAAGTAAAGTCTTCTACAATCACTTGTTCTTCCTTTTCCTTGACAGCATACAGCTCAGTCATAAGATAACTTTTTTCCATAAGTTCACTGAATTTCTGTCACTTCCACAAACTCTTCAGCTGAATTTCTGTCAACTTGCAGCTTCACCAACTTGGTAAAGCATTGAAAAATTTATGGAGCCTAATGGATACATCCTATGGAGATCGCTACTTGTTTTCCCATGTTATTGATCAATTATCAGTCTCGTCAGCTGAAGTATCTGATCCTGGAAGCCTTACACTGGATATAATCCAACAGGTTGGTGTAATCACCATCATTTAAAAGTTAATTATCAAAGCGCTATAAACTTAAAAGTTTCTTTTAAATGTTTCAAGGCCGAAGCTGAAGTTAAGAGATTGGATCAATTAAAGGCAAGCAAAATGAAAGAGCTATTTCTCAAGAAACAGAATGAGCTTGAAGAGATATGCAATAAATCACACATGGAGATTCCTTCAAGATCAGAGATGGAAAATATACTAAATCTGATAAACACAGGTGGGATTGAACAAGTAACATATTTTCTCAAAATTTATTTTCTTCTTGTTTAAATCTAATTTATCTTTGATCTAACTATATGATGTACAAAAGGGGAGATTGACTATGCCGAGCTCCTCATGAGCATAGATGAACAGATATCAAGAGCAAAGGAAGAAGCCTCAAGTAGAAAATCAATAATGGAGAAGGTGGAAAAATGGATACTAGCTCGTGATGAGGAGCGGTGGCTGGAAGAATATAGCATGGTTAACGATCTTACGACAACTTTTCTGCAGAACTAGTTGGATATCTCTCTAGCTGTATCTGTTTCATGTTTCCCATTTCATGAATATTTTCAGGATGAGAATAGATATTCAGTCAGCAGGGGCGCTCACAGGAACCTGAGACGTGCAGAAAGGGCCCGAGTAACAGTCAACAAAATCCCAGGTATAAAAAGGAAAAGCTCCTTCATGTTAGAAATACTTATAGAACTGAACTTGTTACAGCCCTCATGGCATTGACTTTTTTAAAAGGTGTATAAGCATATACCAATATTATATTGAATTCGTCAACTAGACTGAACTAAACAACTACAGAATGTGCCAAGTAAATCACCGAACTGTGGTACATGATCAATTAGATTGTGTTAAGCCTTCAGCATTCTACCTTGAAACATGTTTCTCAAGTGTCAAACAGTGAATCTTAATATCTTATCCAGTGCAACTCTGCATGAATGAATGATTTATTTTTGGAGATATAGATTCTCACAGAATGGTTTCATGCAGCATTGGTGGATTCACTCATAGCAAAAACCAAGAGTTGGGAAGAAGAAAGAAGGAAAGTTTTCCTGTATGATGAGGTAAATATCATATATTCCTTACATATTGACTAAACATTCGTTTCTTCGATAGTGTGACAATAATGTTCATATAACCAACAAAAAAAGAAAAAAGAACCATGCTTCAGCGAATGTGATGGTAAATCATTAAGTAATGCATCAAGACATGCAACTCCCAACTTTAGAATCGGTTACTTGTATCCCTGGGTATGAAAACTCTCTATGCACTGACTTGAAGTAATATTTTTCACATAATATCTCAAGCATGACTAATCAACCAAACAAGCTGCTATAAGGAAATGACATCTATGGTTATCTAGGTACCTCTTTTGGCAATGTTGGAAGAGTACAACCTGTCTAGGCAAGAAAGAGAAGAAGAAAAGCAAAGGCAACGGGTTAGTATAATTCCATGTGCAACCAATGATAGAATTCAACATTTATAATGTCCTAATCAACCAGACCTCTCTAATATGTTGAAATATTTCTCAGCAGATAAAGAAGGTCCAAAGCCAGGTAGTAGTTGAGCAAGAAAACTTCACTACATCTAGGCCATCCACCAGTAATCGGCGCCTTTCAAACAAGAGCTTAAATGGAGGTTTTGGCAATGCAAGCCCTCTAAACAGGAGGCTTTCCTTGAGTATCCAGCAGCTAGGATCAAATGGCAAAAACTCGGTGTCTCTTGGTACATCCTTCATCAAAGAAGGGAAGAAAGAGCAAGGAAAGAGGATATTTCCTCGACCAAATTTCACCTCTCAGCTAAGAGATGATACAGCTTCAGTGGTATCAACATTTTCTGGCCCCTTATCACCTTGAAACCATGAGAGATCCATTCTGATCTAATGCACAAGTAACCGGAAAGATCCATTCTGATCTAATGCACAAGTAACCGGAAAAGCTTATTGTAAGTTTGAAGAGGAAATATATATATGCTTGCAGAGAATAAGTTCAGTTTGTCAAAAAAAAAAAAAATCTTGCTGTGTAGTTATATAAAGTCTTCTGGTTCGAATTCTTAAGTTAACATTTGTCCTTACAATGAAAAAGAATGGAAAATATTTTTGATTTCTTGCTATTTTGGAGCGCAATAATCAAGTAGCTGGTGTTTTCAATTTTTCATTACTCAAGAAATGCAATAATTGAATAACTAATCATAATCGAGTACAAGGAAATTTATAAAAAGCAAACAAGCATTTACTGTAGAGTTCGCTAATAAAAAAAAGGAAATGCTATGCATCGTTTATCTGAATCGGAGCTTCATTTTCTGGCTTACGAAAGAAGTGGTCTATGCGGCGGGTTCCAGCGGGGGCGGATTTATCACCAACGGACCGGGAACGATCTCGATCCGTCGCGAAGCGAGCAACGGATTGAGTAGACTCGGCTGGAATAGGAAGTGAGTCGAGAAGAAAATCGCTCGTTGGTCTATGCCTTTTGACGGCGGTTCTTAGGTGATCGAGCTTCACCGTCTTTTTCTTCTTCTCGGCGGCGACTTCGGCTGTTCTCTCGGCGAGGAATCGAAGGAAAAGATTGGTGGAACATGAAACGAGGAATAAGGCCTCCGAGTTCACCTTGTTGATGTCCTTGTCAAGTTTCATGATCTTTTTGACCCTTGCCGTCGGGAATTCGGGTCTGATCGGATCAACGGCTTCGTCTTCTGCCATTGATGGAACGTACTGTAAAGAATTGGAAGCGAAAACAAAATATTAAGGAGAATTTAGGGCTTTTATTTGGCAGGAAATTTGTTGTTCTTTCGTAAGGGTAAAAATGGTTTCTCTTTTGACGGATATAATTACGCTTTTTTTCAACTATTATTGACTTCTTTATAAGCAAATACTGAGGGTGCTTTGGTCCCATAAAATTTACCCGCCATATCTAGTGTTATTTTGGCGCCAAATAAAAGTACTGTGATTTAAAATGCTTCTGGATTTATTTTGGTAAATAGAAATCTGAACTTTTAAATCGTTTTCGTTTATAGAAAAAGGAAAGATAATAGGAGTAACTTATATTCATATATTGTTTTTTCAGAAAAAATTTAAAGGATTCAAGGTTGATGGTTTCCACAGTCAGAAAATAAATAGCCTATATAAAACAATAAATTTATTTATGGAAACTAAAGTAGTGGATTTTATGTTACCAGCCAATATCCAATTTAAGTTTATTGTGTCAATCAAAACTAGCGTTCAGATCAATCAAAGTCATTTTTGGGTAAATGAGGTAAATTTAATAATATTGTAAAGTTTCGTTTTAGATTTAAGTGTTTAATATTGTTATCAAATAGTATTTTGAATAAAAATATTTATTTTAGACATCATGTTATCAAATAATAAATATACATTTAAATAATATTTAAATTAGTTAATATTATTATATTTTAATAAGAATATAAAAATAATTTATTATAATTTGTTATTAATATTTTAATATATGAAATATAAATTTTAAATGTTTTAAGTAATAAATATTAATTATTTATAAAATTTAATTAGAATATATAAAATATATTTTAAATATTTAAATATAACCATTAAATATTTGTAATTAGATATTAACGCATTTGTATTATTTTAAGAAATATTTTTTATTTTTAATTAATAATTTTAACACATTTGTAATTAAGCATCAAGAAAAAAAAGAAAACTACTATATTGTTGGGGGGTAAAAAAATAATTAAGCATTAAATGCATTTTTTAGGAGGGAAAGCTAAAAGTTTTAGCTTTTTTTTTTCAAAAGTATTTTTGAAAAGCAAAAAATTTCAACTAAAACAATTTGTTTAACACAGTTTTCCTTTCAAATGTGTTTTTTAAGCCAAAAATATTTTTTTAAGCACTACTAAACAGACTCTAATACTTTGCCACCCAACACTGTAAAATTAAATTTTAAAACCTTTATTCCTACTCACCTTTTAGATTCTACCTTAAAGTTGTATGAAACTCATGTTTAAAGAGTTTCAACCAAGAAGAAAAAAAAAAGGTAATACTTTTTCAACAACCTCACTCCACCTTAGTTTGATAACTCCTAGTTTTATTTTAAGCATTTATTTGATTTTGAGAATATTAAGTAAGTAGTGTTAATTATTAATTTTGAATTTTTATATTATATTAAGTACTGGTATTTTATATTAATTTATAGCTTTTAATTATTTTTTATTTAAGTTTAAAGATGGACAACAATTTTTTAACGGTCTATTATAATGGAGAATTTGTAACATAAAAATTGGTGTTATTTTTTAATCAATGTGTCAAATAAATATATGTTTCAATGCAATTGTCAAACTTATCAACTAACATAAAAGATCAATTCAAAAATCGCAACTCGATGCAAAAGGATATTGTCTAAACTGATGTATAGATTTAAAATGTCCCATAATCCACTCATTTATAGCACAGTTGAGCTTTATGATGATAATGGTGATCTCGAGACTATGATATCAGCCCATTTTTCAACCGAAAATGATGCAACATAATTGTACATTGAGTTTTACGATCTTGAGCAAAGTTGCGGAGTACATGATATTCCAAGTTCATCCACACTTGTCTTTAATATTTCTCCAACTATATGTGAACTATACAACATGGAAAGCTTGTATGCGGAATCACCATGGACTCCAATAGGAAGACGATTATTCATATGTGGGTTGGATCTCAACCTGAATGAAGCTTTGGACAATCCATATATGTTACATTATCAACATCGTTAATTCCTATTAATTCAAACGTGGATGATGAGGAATACGAATTTCCAAATGAAAAAGAATATATTAAATAATCTAGTGATCTTTGGTCTGAAGGTATTCCCAATGCTAGCATCGATAATAAATAAGATAATAAGATGATGATGATGTTAGTGGTGGTGATTTTAACAATTATAGTAATCCAAATTTCACTATTGTCGAAAAACACGATTTTGGAATTTCATTTCCATAAACTGAGTCTGTAAGGACAAAAAATAAAGATTTAGGAAGTTAGTATGAAATTATATTGAAGTTTGGTTAAGTAATTTAATCAATAAATTAGTCAATTAAAACTCAGGAATTAAATTGTAAAAATATGATCGCTATTGAGTTTTAATTAAGAAAAGATTTGAGGACCTAAATAGAAATTATTCAAATCGTCAAAATGGTTATTTAATCATTGTATGTCATCAATTAGTGGATGATGATGGTTGTTTCCACTAGCTTAATTAAAATATAAATTAACATAATAAAGTTGTTATTAAACTAATTAATTAAGGCTAATTAAGTTATAATCTTAGTATAAAAGTTAAGTTAGTGAAAGAAAGATGAGCATTCATCTTCTTACATCGTCCTTAAGAATAAAAAAATAAAAAAAAAGGGGAGAAAACACCTTTCTTTTTAAAGGTAGCATTCGGCTAAGCAAAAATTATAACATAACAATTTAAAATTCATGATTTTTTTATAGTTTATGATCACAGAAGCTTGATTTAGCTAGCTCATGTATCAGTTTGTCTAATTGTTAAGTTTTTAGCAAGTTACCATTAAAAAGAAGTTGATGATTTTTTGTTTAATTTGAAGAAATTGATAATTAGCAAGGTTAGACTATAAAAAGAACTAAATTGAAAATTGAATCAAACTTGTTAGATAACTTTGTAACATTAGGGACTAAATTGAATAAATTAAAAATTAGTCACGAGATTATGCTATGAATAAAAAGTATAGGGTCCCTAGTGAAAAAATGTGAAATCAAATTTTGATCCAATACTAGATAGTGAATGATACGCATGTTCCGAGTATATGAACTAAATTGAATAAAATGAAAAATATGTTTGGCTTTGTACTTAAATGTGAATTAGATGAAATCTGATATTGTTTTATTTATTGATTTACTGAACGTAGCTAAATACGGCGTCGGGCCGTCAACAGGGAAAGAAAAAGCGGGAATCGTTGATGAGTGACAAGAGAATTCAATTTATATTTCTATAATTTGAGATCATTGAATATATATATGTTGATTGCATGATTTGAGTTAAGTTTATATTGCCGTATGAAATGATTCGAATTGGATGATATTAAACGTCAAGAAATTGGACTGAATTGAATGAAGTAGAAAATATTGTGATATAAATGATACATGATATGTGATATGAATATGGAATGAAACATGCTATGTGACATGAGATATATATGAATTGATAATAAATTGTAATGAGATTATGATATAAAGTGTGAATCGATTATTAAAATATTTTGTGAATTGACCTTAGTTACTTCGGTAACGAATGTGACACACTGTAGCTCGGACCCAGCGATTGGGCTAGGTATAGGGCATTAATGTATAAGTACATTGTCATTTATCAAAAATCTTAGCACGCAAAATAGAAGGTTAAGTCATGATTATATGGAGATTGGGATAACTCTTACAATGAGTTGCGATTAAGGTTAGAAACAATGCAACAGTTTGCATTAGGTACCTTGGTGGAGTCGTAAACCCTTAAGCATATGATCTATTTAGTCAACTAGTGGGGCACACAAATATTCCACCGATTATTTTGGACATTTAATATATTGACTAGGGTGTGGCCAAATTGTAAGCTCATTGTCCAAAAAGACTAGACATGGATGCACAGTAAATATATGCAAATTGTCGAAACCATTTTTTTGAAAACGTGAATCGACTTTATTTGAAAATGAAAATTAAAACGGGAGTTGCCACCGATCTTTATTAGGTGTAATCGGATCACCCTTGCTTTAATAAAATGCTTTAGTTTATTAAAACGGTGTTTTTGGTCTACGAAACTCGAGAGAAAAGGATTCGGGAGTCGGTTACGTGCGAGGAAGGATTAGCACCCCCAACACGCTCAAAAATTGGTACCGAATTGATTAGTTAGTGTCTTAATGTCGAAAGTTAAAAATCGGGAATGGATTTGAAATACGATCCTTTTTTAACATTGATTTTAAAAATGCTTGAATTAGCTCAAAACGATTGTTAAAGATTTCCTTATCTCGAGATATCAGAGTATCACATCCCGTAAGTTAGGACACAATACCATGAACTCCCGAGCACAAAGTCGTCTTTAATTTTAATTGGATTTCCGTGTATTTTAAAACTCAAAAGGATATTTGGCTATCTAGAATCAACGAGAGAATCGAAACCCCGTAAGCTAGGGCACAATTTCTCGATGTTCCAAAACGCGAAACATTGCCTCATTTTGAAACTTTTGTTTTTGAATAATAGCCAGGGCAACACTTAACAATATGCATTATTCGTTGGGGATAAAATGAAACGGTTTTTAGTAAGGATATGTAACAAATTTTAAACGCAACCTTTGAAATGATGAAATGAGATGGAACGATAATATGGAACATGGGATAATGAAACTTGAATTAGATACAATATTAATGAATGCCTGTAACGCCCCTAACCCGTATCCGCTGCCAGAATAGGGTTTCGGAGCATTACTACCACTTGCAAATCACTAAAAAGAAATTCACTTAAATACTTATCAATTCAATGCATCAATAAATATATTACCATTCAATCAATGGCTTGGCACTTGCCTAAGCATCAACAACAACACTTGTTAGTGTACTTACACATATTTCATATAAATTCTTATTTTCTCAATATGTCATATTTGAATTTAATACTCGTCTTAACTTACATATTTTCCTTATGTTAACATAAAAAGATAATCTCATATGTACATGTCATGATACATATCATTCTCTTACCGTTTCTTTAATAACATATATCATTCATTTCATTATATCAACATTTCATGCACCATCATTTCCTTATATCTTAGGTATATTTATTTCGGTAATGGTTCGTATTAAACTTAACATAATTTAAATTCCATGTACCTATACTTATTTCATTTATCTATCTTATAAATTATTTCATACAACTATTTTGTACATTTATTTCCATATGACCAATTCCTGTAAACATTTCACATTACCATTTTGTATAACCAATTCATTTAACCATTTGTTATATTACCTGAATATTAGTTGTTCAACAGATATCTTGGCGTTTCTCTTCCACGATCTTATTTATCTTCGACATGATGCCATAGTGTCTTTCAACTATGGTTTTACTCATTTTCTGTCACGTTGCCATGGTATCATTCAACCATGGTCTTATTCATTTCCCCGTCACGTTGCCATGGTATCTTTCAACCATGGTCTTACACATTTCATGTCACGTTGCCATGGTATCTTTCAACCATGGTCTTACACATTTCATGTCACGTTGCCATGGTATCTTTCAACTATGGTCTTACACATTTCATATCGAGTTGCTATGGCATCTTTCAACCATGGTCTTACGTTTCATATCGAGTTGCCATGGTATCTTTCAACCATGGTCTTACATTTTATATCGAGAGCACACTCCATGAACCTCATTCTTACAATGGGATTACCGGTCGAGGCTAAATCCTGTAATATAAACTCATAGAGTATTGTCGGGATTACGGTCGAGCTAAATCCTGCAACGACAATTACTCTAATGAGCTTGGATCTGAATTACCATCGAGGCTAAATTGAGACCTAATTGATTACCGTCCGGCTAAATCCATTTACACATATTCTTGGAGGGCTATATCAGGATAGGATCACCCGTTCGGCTAGATCCTTTTACCGTCAATTCCTTTTCGAGATCCATCGAATTTTCCTTTCATTCAACCGAGATTTCTTCCCATTTTATCAAATATATCAATGTTTCATAAATTTTCATATAATGAACATTCAAATCATATTCATATCAAAACATGCATTTCAAGCATTTAAGAATATAATTCAAGTTACGAACTTACCTCATTGATTGTTCGTGTTTATGATTTCATTATTCGATATATTTTCTTTTCCATGATCAAGTCTCGTATTTGTGTCGTTCGGATCTTTATAAATAAATTTGATCATCATTTTCATTCATTTCATATTCTAATGCATTTAATTAATGCTCCGGCAAAATTACCATTTTGCCCTAAACTTTTAATTAATGGCGATTTCATCCTTAGGGTCAAGAAAATAAAATTCTTGCAATTTAATCCTTATTTCCAGCTATTATTATCATACATATCGATAATGAGTCCATGAATTCTATAAAATATCAAAATTTTCACAATTTCAACACTTTTCAATTTAATCCTAAAACATGTTTTCCCACGATCTTGAACTGAATTGATAATTTCATTAAATTTTGTAATTTAAATAATAAAATAATCTATTTCATGCAATTTAGTCATTTCTGACATTTTTACAAAAGTGCCCATAAAGTTTTACTTTTATTCAATTTAGTCCCTAAGCCTAAAACATGCAAATTAGCCATGCTAGATGAATATTCATACATATTTTCCTCCTCGTCCTCTCCATTCCACATCCTTAATTTATATAACATGCAACAAGTAACATTATCAATAATTTCACTATTTACTTATATGTACATTCAAAACTGTCCATTTGCGTCATAGTCACTAAATTATTTATATATTAAGCTAAAGAACTCGAAATTAAGATCCGTTAATTTTTCCTGAAACTAGACTCACATGTACTCTTACCATAAAATTTTCAGAATTTTTGGTTTAGCCAATTAGTACAGTTTACTCATTAAAGTCTCCCCTGTTTTGCTATTTGGCAGTTCTGACCACTCTTTACTAAAGTTTAATTATCTCTTTAAACAGAATTCAAATGATGTTATAATTTGTTTCTTATAAAATAGACTCATTAAGGAATTTAACCATATAAAGTATGTAACAAAATTATTTTTTATAATTTTAGTGATTTTTCAAGTCAGAACAAGGGATCTTGAAATCATTCTGAACTAGTCTCACAAAATATAAATATCTCAGAATAAAGAATTACTTTACTTTCTATATTTATTTTATATAAAAATAGACTCAATAAGCTTTAATTCCATATCACCCTTAGCTTCTAATTCAATTTATATCATTTTTGGTGATTTTTCAAAGTTAGCCTATTACTACTGTCTAAAACTACTTTAGTGCAACATATTGATTACCAAGTTTATAACACTCCTATTTCCATTTTCTACCATATTTCCCATTATTTTCTCTCATTTCCTTCACTAATATATCAAAACATGGAACCATATAAAAGAAAACTCTACATTAACATCAATTCCATGCTTTTTCAACAATATTAGACTTAAAAGTATATTGAAATCTTAATGTTCTTACCTTTTCTTATTAACTTCAATCTTTAACTTGATTTTTCTCTCTCCTCCAGCTTCTATTTCTTGAATCCAACTTGATATTCTTGCTCCCCATCATCTCCTTGATATCTTTCTCTCTTGATGGCTATGGAAATTCTTTCAATTTTTAGGTGAGAATAATGAATTTTTGGTGAAAGGACTAAATTGTAAAGAAAGAAAACTTCTTTTCTTCTTACTCTTTCTCTCGTTGGTTTGCATGGAAAGGAAAGATGATGAAAATTCTTCATCTTTCTTTCCTTATATACTAAATAAATAATAATAAAATAATATTAAATATCTCATAAAATATTAATAAAATAATATTTATCTAATTAATTAATTTAAAATATCATCAACATAATCATTACATTCTAGAATTCTCTCTCTTACTAATTGACCATTTTGCCCTTCATGATCTTTTAGAATTCCATCCTTGAGTCATCATTTAATTTGATAAAATTGCAATTTAGTCCCTCATAGTTCTTCACTTATTCAATTTGGTCCTAATTTATCCATTTTCCTTAGTTTCTAGATCATTCTACCCTTAAAATATTTACACTATTGGTCCTTCAACTTTTCATATTTACACTTTAACCACTTAAGTCTTGAGTATTTACTCTTAGGCAACAAAACTTTTCTGACTTTTACAATTTAGTCCTTTCCTGAATCAAGATATCATAATTTACTTCCCAATGTTACCATAACTCAAAACTTCCCTTTTTATCACTTTATTTCCTTATTTTATTATATCAAGGATAATATATTCTTGTAAAGATTTTCGGGGTATTACAATGCCACAATATGAAGATGCCAATAAATAATTTCTAATGCATGTAATAGCCATATTCACAATGTATATTATTTTTATATCAATCAATAATCAAAGACAAGCGAAGTAAAATAATATACAAAAAAATAATTTAAGATAAATAGGATAAAAGTTTAAAATAAATAACAAATGAAATAATTAAGATTTAAAACACATAACATCAAAGAATGGTTCAAAAAGAACTACATGTGAAAAAGATTCAACATAAATAAAATATAAACAATTTGAAATAAAGTAATATATAAAGCAAATTTTAAATAAATAATATGTTAAATAAATTAAAATAATACATAAGGTAAAATAAAAGGGCCATTTAAAACATATAAAAGAACTTAAAATAAATGATATGTAAAGAGAAATTTTAAAAATAAATAATATACAAAAACAGTTTAAAAATATATATATAAATATAATCCAAAGCAACATATATATACACATATATATAAAAATTTTAAAATAAAGAATATATAAAAATATTTTAAAATAAGTAATGCCAGAAAATTCAAAACGAACAACAATCAAAGAAATTTAAAAGCGACTAACACCTAAATTAGTATAACTAAACAACACCTAAGAAATTTAAAATATATTATATATAAAATAATTTAAAATAGAAGGTAAATATGTAAAGATATAAAATAAATAAATAAAGAGTAAAATGACAATAATAGGAAACGATAAAATAAATAAAGTTTATTTAAAAGAGTAAATAAAAATGACATTAACAATATAAATAAAAAATTTTGAAGTTTAAAAACTATGTAAAAGGATATAAATAAATAAAACGATAATAACAAGAATAAAATATGTATATATGAAAAATAAAAGTAATATTAATATATAAATATAAATAGAAGTATAATGAATGGAAATATATTAGAAACATAAATAAATAAATAAAATTAGAGAAACGGTAATAATGTTAGAAAAATAAAATAATCATGAATATAAATATAATACTAATAGTAATAGTATAATAATGATAATAGTAATAATAATAATAATAATAATGATGATGATGATGATGATGATGATAAATAAAATGAGTAATTAATGAAAGAAAATATATATAAAAAAATGAATGATAGATGAATAAATAATAAAACAATAAAAGATAATACAACAAAAGTAAATAAAATTAAAAAGAAATAAAAGAATTATGAATTAATGATTCTAATAGTGTAAACGAATAATATTTACTAATAAATGAATGAATAAATAAAACTAAAGAATAATAAATATATATATATATAAACAAATAAATAGATGAATAAATAAATAAACAAACAAAAGGGACCCATTTGAAAGCCAAATAGGGTTTTTGGGTAAAAAATAGAAATAAAATAAAGTCAAAGGACCAAATTGCGATGCGCTGAAGCTAGCAAGGACTAAATGGGATAATATCCCTAGTCCTTATGCGTTGCGTTTTGTTCAAAAGGCCCTGGGTTAAATTAAAAATGAAATAAAATAAAAGGGCGAATTTGCGAAAATAAAAAAAAAGGGTAAAAGGACCAGATTGAGACGCGCGCATATAATGAGGGACCAAAGGGAAGATTTACCCTTTCCTTCAAAACGACACCATTCAAATGGACCCTATTAAAAATGAAATAAAATCTAAAGGCAAAAATCAGAATAAAAGGAAAACTGGATTTAGAAAAACAAAAAATGCGGAGAGACTTGACGCGCAAATACCCCATTAATAAGGAAACACGCGGATCCTCAAGGAAATGGGTTGGGTCGCGGGTCAGAGGTCAAAACGGCGTCGTTTTGGCCTCTGAACCCAAACATCAAAACGGCGCCGTTTAGCTATTACTATATAACTCAATTTCTTTTAAAAAAAATTCATTCCTACTCTTCTAAAAAAAAAAACTAAAATAAACTCTCTCAACTCTCTCTCAACCTCGCCAGAGTCCGGCCACCAGACCGATCATCGGCCGCTGTATGGTGGCCGAAAATCGCCAAAAAGGTAAAAAAAAATTATATTTTTTTTCCATATTTATATCTAAATATATATACTATTTTTGAAAAAAAAAACATGTACAAATGTATTCGAAAATAGAAGAAAAAGAAAAAAGAAAAAAATGAAAATGAAAATAAAAAGGAAAGAAAAATGAGTCAGTAACCTTTGTTTTTTTTTTAAATCTATTTTAAACTTCTCTTTTTTGATTGTATTCTCCAAAAAGAAAATCCCCCCCTTACATCAATTTGGAAAAATGGCTCTTATAGCCGAAAGATACAACATTTTTTATTATCGTTTGTTTCCTTTTGCTGTTGTTGTGTGTTTCTGCTCTCTATCTTGCTTTCTTTTTTTGTTTTGCAGGTAATGGGACGAGGCCAAAGGGTGCTATGCTGAGGTAACAGAGGAGCCAGAGGCGGTCAGGCGTTGAACGCGTTGACACCACGTGAGGAGCGGCGCGGCGCAAAGGGGAGGGAAGGAGACTAGGGTTTGTTGGCTGAAAATTTTTAAGATTAGTTGGGTTAGGGTTTAGTTTTGGGCTTGGGTATTGGGTTAATTTGTAATGGGCTTTAATTGGGTAGTAATTATTTATTTGTTTGGGCTTATTGGGCTCGACCAAATTTGGGCCTCTACACAAATCTTTTTAATTGTTGTTGTTCAAGATGGGAAACGAAACACTATTTTGATACCATTTGCAATTGTGGAGAAAGAAAACTTGAAGTCTTGGCCTTTTTTTTCTAACAAACTTATGACAACATGTTATTAAAGAATGTGGTATATGCTTGATATTTGATCGAACCAAATCAACCGATGCAATAATAAGGCTTTTTGGAGGTAAATGAAGTCCTCACAATGCTCATCTAGCCTACTTCAATGTTCAATTAAGTATTTACGTTTTTTTTATCCCTTTTTGTGAACCGAGTTTAATTTCGATGTTCAATTTGATAGTTATATCAAGTGCCACTATATGACCCAATAGATATTCAACACGTATATTATGATGTTTAAAAAAAAAAACTCAAATGCTAAACTTGACTTTGAAACTAAACTTAATTTTGCTAACTTTGAAGATCAAGAAAACTCTAAGGTTCCTATTTCGTTAGTAGAAGTAAGGATGTTACCATTAAGAAAGTTCCTTGAAAGATCCAAATTTCTCACTTTGGACATCCTTTGGCCTATGTTTGAGTGAATTGATACAGAACACATTTCTTTTAAAATATTGGAACTTACATGTATATAAGGAATAATATAATTTTTAACCCTGAAACTTTGCAATTAGGATCACTTTAGTACATGGAATTTTTCTTGGTCTACTTTGGCACTTAAACTTGACAATTGGGTTCATTTGGTCCCTAAACTTGAAAATTATAAAAGTTGGATGATGTGGCACTCTGAAATTACATCACATCATCATTTGAAATTAAATATATATATATATATATATTTTCAGGTGATAGTGTAGTACAATCTTAGAGTGTCACATTCAATGTTTTAAT
Source organism: Gossypium arboreum (assembly GCF_025698485.1). Classification (NCBI taxonomy): domain Eukaryota; kingdom Viridiplantae; phylum Streptophyta; class Magnoliopsida; order Malvales; family Malvaceae; genus Gossypium; species Gossypium arboreum. Next base: position 21,901,033 of record NC_069072.1, read on the forward strand.
AATCGGATCAATGGTTGAGTGGGTCAGACCATCGGTTCTCGATTCAGCCATTGGATTGAAAATAATTAAATAATAATTAAAATTTCATAAAAGCTAAAAAATAAATATATGAAACTAGTTCAACTGTCGATTTTTGTCCTAATTTTTAATTTTTTTACCAATTTTAAGTAACTTCCGAGTCAATCAGTTAAACTCATTTGTTTAGACCATTATATCAATAAATTCTCAATCCATCTGATCCAATCCTGTTCTAGTAACATTGGGTTCATCATCAAATATTGATAGAATCCAAGTTCAATGACCAAAATAGATATAGTTGTCAAGTTCAAGGACTAAAGTGGACAAAAAAAGTACATGTACCAAAAAGGACCAAATTGCCAAGTTGAAGGGCCAAAACTATATTAACCCTTTTATAATTTAATTTTTAAAAGGAATTTTATTTTTAAATTTCAAAGAGATTTTATTTTATTTTCCATAAATTTTGACAAAAAAGAATTCTTATTGAAAATATAAAACTTTTATATAATTTTATATTTGTATGCGTTTTAACAAGTAATGATTAAATTGACAAAAATTATAAATATTTAGGGTTAAAAAGTTATTTTTTTATAATTGTAAAATTGGACGAAGGGATCAAGATTCTCAAATAAAAAAAGTATAAGGACTCAATGTCTCAATGTTAAAGCACATGGATTAAATTTTAAATTTCAAAAGAGTAAATGAACTTTTGACATATTCAATCTAATTTTTAATATTTACTAATTTTCAAATAAAATATGTGGTATTTTATTTAATATTTACTAATTTTATCTACTTATTTCTCTAAAAGAAATTCAGCATAACTAACTTAAATATTTTTCTAATAATTAGAGTATTATATATTTGATTTTCATATAATATAAATGACGTAATATATAATTTTTTTAAAGACAATATATTATAAAATTTGAAAACAACACAAATCAAAACAAACTATACCCTTAAATATTAAAATTCAAATTGAATCTTATTTAAAACTTAATATTTACTTAAATTCAATTTTTGATATAATATTTTATCAAACGCATGTCATTACAGGACACCTTCCGACTTTAAAAATCTAGAAGATGACATTTTATCACTTTTTAAGGATTTAAGACTTTTATGCTCTATTATTCAAAATATATATATACTTTTTTATGCTCTTAGCTTCTTCAAAAGTATTTAGTCGGTATTTTAATTTTTTAATTGATTCTTAAATTTCTATTTCACCACTCAGATTAGTACCTTATACTAATATCATTAATTTGTATTAACATGGCATTGATGACTAATTTTACATTGACATGCGGTAGCCTCTCAATATGACATGTGATAGACATAAATTAAAAATAAAAGTATTTCAAAAATATAAATTAATTTTAAAAATATATTTTTAACAAATTCATATACCAATTAAATAATTTTAGACAAATTCAAGGGCAAACTACATGTTAACCCTTGAAAGATTAATGTTGTTAATAAATTAAGGTAATGTGTGTGACAAAATACAAGTTCAAGTACTAACTAGATATAAAAAAAGTTTAAATACCAACTAAGTACTTTAGAACAAGTTCAGGGGACAAATTACATATTACCTCTCAAAATTAGTCGGAAAGTGATTTCAATGTTAAATATAAAAAAATTAACTTACCTTAGGAATCCAACATTCCATTGAAAATTACTCACCAACAAGTAATGGAAAATAATGAGCATTAAGACAATTTCACGCTATATATATATTATATGGATACACTCGAATTTATATTTACAATATAATGAGGGAAAAAATGCAAGTTCTAAATCTTCACAATCTTAAGTTGAAATGTAAGTTCAAACGTATTCATGCAATTAAGTTGATCAAAATGTGAGAATATGATACATTGCTGATCAAGTCAAATATCAGTTAATGAAAAATTATTAAAATATATTATTAGTATTTAATTTAAATGTTTTTAATAATAACAATTATTAAAAATATTAAAGTAACAAAAATAATTTTGTAAAGTAATATTATATTATTAAAAAATGCTGAATATATCAAATCAAATTTCCTAAAATTTTAATCAAATAATTTTAGTGTATACAAATCGTTGCAAAGCAACTTTTCAAAAAAAAAAAAAAAACATTTCTCAATCATATTTAAGGAGTTCGGTTCCATTGCAATCACAACCCTAAGGGTAAAAGTACCACAAAACTCCCTATACTATATCTTGGATTATATTTTAGTCTTTTTTTGAAAAAAAGAGCAAATTAGCTCCTTTACTTTAGATGAGTGATCAAAACAGTCTCTCCATTAAGATTTGGTGCATATATGTAAGGTATAATAACAAATTTAGTTTTTAAATTTGATATATTTAATTTGACCTTTAATCTTTTATTTGAAATAAATTAGAAATTTTATTGAAAAATAACAATATTGATCCAATAAAAGAGCAGAGGTCAAATTTTTATTATTTTTAAAATAATTTTAAATTTCAAAAGGGCTTTTATTGATTTAAAAAATTATTACTAAATCTTTTTTACTCTTTAGCCTTATTACTTTTAAAATTTTCTAATTTACTTTTAATAAAATATTAGGGTTAAATTGAATAAACTTGTAAAATTTAAAGGCTAAATTTGTTAATGTACCTTATATATACACCAAATTTTAATGGAGGGCTGTTTTGCTCACTCATCTAATGTACATGGGATAATTTGCCCATTTATTCAGTTGAGGGGCTAAATTGCAATCACGGTATAGTAGGGGGGGTTCTATGATACTTTTACCCCTTAAGTAAAAGGAAAAAAAAAAAAAGGGCGAAAGGAACGCCAAACGTCGAGGGCTACACGGTATTTTGCCCAACTTCGCGTTGTTCACATGTTCCCGTCTTTGGCTCCCTCTATAAAAATTTCAAACGAAAAAGGAAAAAGAAGGAACACTTAGTGGCTACACTCATCAGTTCAAAACCATAACAGAAATGGAGTTTTCTCAAGCCCACTTCGATCTCCTACTAGTTGCCGAACACACTCGAAAAACCTCTGAAGACAACTACCCTCTTGACACCGAGGTTCCTTCTTTTTCTCATTGCTTTATTTTTCATTTTAAGATGATGAAACAAAGATCTGCACCATTTTTAATGGCGTCTGTCCTTTTTTTCCCCCCAATGATTGGAGGTTCTTTTTGTGGATGAGTGGTAATCCATGTTTATTATTGTATTGGTTTTTTTTTATCTTTTGTTTTATGCTTATACTTTTAAGCTAATATTTCTAGGATTTACTCCTAGTAATTAAAAATATCAAAAGTCAATATATTGCCTTAGATCTTATTAATTTAAATTTTGTTGAGCAGAGGGGTTATTCAGCACATTTGGCATTTGAAATCCAGGTTGATAAAATGGCATCTCTATCTTTTGAACTTTGTAATCCTTTTATTCAAACAAGCTATGGCTACCCGGAGAACTTCAACTCAAATTCTACTTCTTTCTACTCTTCTGTTAACTAAATCAAATTTCCTTGAAGCTGCAGAGTCTAATACTGATTCTCGGAATGTCGTTTGTATTGAGAGGGAGAGGAAAGCATTGCTTGAATTCAGAAAAGGTTTGAAAGATCCCTCAGGCTGGCTTTCGTTTGGCTTGGAAAGGATTGTTGTAACTGGACCGGCATCAACTGCAGCAATACAACGGGCAACATCCTCAAGCTTGACCTTAAAACCGTTGATGTTTGCAGTTCATTCGGCCAAAGTGAAGCACTTAACAACCGAACATGTCTTGGCGGTATGTTGAATCCTTCTTTGCTTAATTTGAAATATTTGAGTTACCTAGACATGAGCGGAAATAATTTCCAAGGGAGGTCCCGGAATTCATCGGTTCACTCAAGAATTTGAGGTACCTTGACCTCTCTGAAGCTTCCTTTAATGGTGAGGTTCCTCATAGTCTCGGAAACCTGTCGTACTTGGAATATCTTGATCTATCAATGTATGGATCCTATCCTTTGCAGCTTTGGGCTTCAGGTTGGTCTCTCTTCTTTGCTATATCTTGACCTTGGAGCCATGAATCTCAGTAAGGCAAATAATTGGTTTGAGGCTGTTAATATGCTTCTTTCCCTGACGACTTTGTACTTGTCGAGCTGTGAACTAAATGGTTTACCAGAGTCTTTGACGGTAAACTTTACTTCACTTTCAACACTTGATCTTTCTTACAACAATTTCAGCACTTGGATTCCTCGTTGGTTATTTAATATAACCACTCTTCAACGTGCTAACCTCTATGAATGTGGATTGAAAGGTTCCATACCCGAGGTTTCAAATAGGAAGCCTGTATAAACTTCGCACCTTGGATCTGTCATCAAATGTGATTAATGGTGAAATAAAGGGTTTAATAGATGCTTTGGGTGGCTGCAGCAATAATACCTTAGCTGACTTAGATTTGAGTTCAAATAGTCTCCAAGGAAACTTGCCTGATTCCTTGGGAAAGCTCAAGTATTTACGGTGCCTTCGACTTGCCCAAAACTCATTCTCAGGTTCACTTCCATGGTCTATAGGGAACTTGTCCAGTTTGACAATATTGGACTTATCTTTCAATTCCATGAATGGGACAGTTTTACAAAACATTGGACAACTGACGAGGTTATTCGAACTTAATCTTTATGGAAATTCATGGGAAGAATCATCACTGAAAACCATTTCTGGATCCTCTCGAGATTATACCGTTTTGCTTCATCATCCATAAGCAAATCTGTAATGTTCAACTTGAGTCGAGACTGGGTACCTTCTTACAGTCTATCTGAAATCACTGTCCGTAATTGCCAACTGGGTCCTGGTTTTCCGACATGGCTCAGAACTCAAGTTGAAGCTTCTCAACTCACACTGTCTGTTGCTGGGATTTCAGACATGATACCTGTTTGGTTTTGGAACCTAACTTCTAGCCTTTGGTGGGTGGAATTGGATCTTTCGGATAACCAATTCAGGGGAAAGCTTCCCGGTTCAGTTAGCTTTGGTTATAATATCGGAGCATGGGTAGATTTAGGATTCAATCGCTTGGAAGGTTAAATACCTTTATGGCCAGCCGCGTAGCTACGGGCCTATATTGGAAAAATTCTTTATTTTCTTTTTAAAATTTTAAATTAATAAAGGTTTAACTCTTTAAAAATAAAATTATATTTTAATCTTCTAAAAATATAAAAAATTAAAATTAAATTTTTATCAAGGTACAAATTATAATTTAATTTCAACCTTAAAAATATTTTCCACCTTCGACACCAAATGTTACGCAACTTTCTTTGAGGAACAATCTTTTCTGTGGACTAGTTCTCTCAAACATAGGCCAAAGGATGTCCAAAGTGATAAATTTGGATCTTTCAAGGAACTTTCTTAATGGTAGCATCCCTGCTTCAATTAACTAAATGGAAACCTTGAGTTTTCTTGATCTTTCAAGTAATTGTTTATCAGGAACAATTCTCAGAAAGTTGCAGGGCTTGAGAAAATTAGTGATCTTAGATCTGTCAAAAAACAATCTATTAGGTGATGTTACGAGCTCTCTTTGCGAATTGCCTTCTCTTATCTTTTTGACATTGAGCTGTAACAATCTCTCTGGCGAGCTTTTTTTGGTTTTGCAGAACTGCTCTGGGTTGTTATCTATTTACCTCGGAGAAAATCGATTTTCTGGAACGATACCAGACTTAGTTTCATATAATCTGTTCCTTTTATCTTACTTGGGATTGCGAGGCAACTTCTTGACAGGCAGCATTCCCTAATAACTGTGTGAATTTCACAATCTTCACATCATAGACCTTGCTCAAAACAACTTATCAGGGACCATCCCCAAATGCTTGGGTCATTTGGAAGCGTTTACTTATCTGGGTCCTATTCATATGTATTACCCTCAACTCAGCATATACGATTCTTACAACATGTGGAGATTGTCTCAAAAGGTAACGTCATAGATCTGTCGAGCAATGATTTAAAAGGAGAGATACCAGATCATATAACAGAGCTTTCAGCATTGGTCACTCTGAACTTATCGTGGAACCATTTTAGTAGGAAGATACCGGAGAACATTGGGAACTTGCAACCTGTTGGAGAGTCTTGATCTCTCGCACAACAATCTTTAAGGCTCAATTCCTGCTAGCATGATCGCAATGATTTTGTTGAACCATTTGAATCTGTCGATCAACAAGTTATCGAGACAAATCCCGACAGGTAACCAGTTCCAAACTTTCAATGATCCTTCTATATATCAAGAAAGCCCAGAGCTTTGTGGTCCTCCATTGTCAATGGAGATGGAGAAGATGAAAATGGGGACTAGGAGGTGGAGATGAGAAGTTTTGGTTTTATATAAGCATGGGACTTGGATTCGCCATTGGATTTTGGGTTGTTTGTGGGAGTTTGGTAATAAAACAGTAACGGAGACGAGCCTATTTCAAATTTATCGATGAAACGAAAGCAAGTAATTATCTCCAAACCTAATTTTAAAAAATATTTTTATACAAATTATAAAAATTATATTACAAAAATAAACATATATAAGGGTTTGAGATGTTCATAATAAAAAATTTATTTTATAAGTTTTAAAGAATTATATTATAAAATAATTAGTGTATTTTATAAAATTATAATAAAAATATGTTATTTAAATCTTATTTTTTAAATTATGAAAAAATTTATACTTATAAAAATTGTTATTGTTTTTTTTATCATAATTTGTTTATAAAAACAACTTTTAAAATATGACAAAAATTATATTATTTAGAAGAAGTTAAAAATTTTTGGACAATTTATAAATTTTTTATAAAATTTATTTATTATAAAATTTATATATTTTTACTTAATTTATGTATTATACAATATGTATACAAAATGATATAATTTAGCATAAGTCTTTTCTCAAATTAAATTTATATAAGTTTTATAATTAAAACTATATATTATTTGTCTTGTAAATTCAAATATTATAAGATTTATGTTAATTATGTAAATAGAAATTTTTTCTTACACCATATTGTGGGATATGATACCATTTGAGAGAATGGTGCCAGATACAAATATTATAAACAGCTCACGAACTCTTTAATTTGAGACATTTAAGGTTTCGAGATGTGGTTTAGAAGACATTTGTTGTTCTAAAAAATATTTGTCATTTTAATAATATTACCTAAGTATAACATAAAAAACAATGTTGAATCGTGCTAGCATGTTGTATATTTTTATAACTTCAATAATAGGTAGAATTAGGATGATCTATTCTTGAACAACATATGGAAGAATGAGGTTTTGATAATCTTAATTATGCAAATTCAAATTTAGATGATGATAAACTTGATCAAAGATCGACAAATGAGGATAATGAGCATATGTTAAATATTAAAGATGGAATAACCCAACAAATATGTACTTGAACAATTAGATAAAAATTGCATATGATGTTTATTTTATTATTATTTTTATCGATAATTATATTATTAACTACTTTTTAGACTAACATAATATATATGATGATTTGATTTTAATTTTTTACTTGTTTAGAAATTATTTTATTATACTAATAAATTTTATAATAATTAATATATTTTAAAATTATAAATTATGTAATTATATAATTACAATGTGTACTACTATACATGACGTAAGAAATTACGATAAGGTACACTCATTCGTTTGGCCGCCATCAGCTCGATCCATGAAGGCGCTGGCAACCTCATTACCCAGCCGTATCCCCGCTCAAGCACACTCTCCTCAATAAAATTCTCATTGTTGTTCGGTCGGTTACATAGTAACCAGCAGAGAAAGCGAAACTTGATTTCCCAATTGCTATGATCCATAGCATGGTGGGAAGGATGCATTATATTGGTGAAAATCCAGTCTTGTAGGTTGACAGACAGCAAAGAACTCATTCAAGCTTGTCGGTTTAACAACACTGCACCATAATGGCAACGCAGGGAAGCGTTAATAATTTAACTTAAGGGTAAATAAATCAATTTATTAATTAACTTTCAAAGTATATTTTTAAACAACAGATATTAATAAGTATTGAAGAGCACTAGTTAAATATTAATAAATTATTATTGAAAAAGTAAAATACACAACATTTTTGTCATCCTATTAACTGATATTTTTTTTTCATTTTGCTAAGTATTAGTGTTTGAGGAAGGGTAACATGGTAGTTAAAAATCAGTATGATAATAAATTTAGCTCTTAACTTTTATATATTATATCAATTTAGTCGAATTTAAAAAAATTAACTTTCAAAATTTACAAATGGTTTTAATTTAATCCTAATTCTAAAAATTTCAAATAAATATATAAAACATACAACTCTGATTTCAAGTAATTTTACACATGAAAAATTGATTTAATTTAATTCTTAATAATTATTAACATCATTATTGATATAATACCATTTTATGTTTACACATTGCATACATAAATAATTATATTTCTCCAATATAAAATTATTTAATTTATTTATTTCTTTAAATGTGTATAAATGAATCAAAATAAAATTTTATATATACATTTGAACCACAATCAAAGTTCATGTATAGTTTTAAAATTTATCATTTATTAAAATTATAAAAAAGAATAAATTTTAGACATTTGAATCTGTACATCTATTTGTCCAGCTTTATTTTAGATATAAATTTTAAATTAAAAAATAAACATATATTTTAAATAAAAATTTAAAATAAATACTTAAAAGAAAATAATTTTTAACATTTATTCAATGAAATTTGAGGGCTTAAATATAGAAAGATATGTCTAATTGATAAAACCCAGATCTCTCCATCTATCTTTTGCTCTTTCAATGCTGACCCTCTACAAAGCACCTAAACATGTGCCCCAAGATCCCTTCACTTTGAATATCAGACTTGATGCCTGGTCTTATAGGTGGAGCAACTATTGTTGAGGAACCTGATGACTCTCAGTTGATTTCAAGCAAGAATCCTCACGTTATGCTCTATTCTGCTTTCTCTTAGATTCTACAATGTTGATTTTTGGTGAACTCCTCAACAAGGATAAAAGTGGATTAATATTATTCTTATCTCAATTCCACTCCAAACCATAGACAATTGGCAGCAATGAGCAGCTTGCGCTTCTAAAACCTACATCAAATTTCTCTGCCCCTAACTTGATATTGCAAAGTGTAAAACAAAAAAAAAAAAACCCTACAATTTTAACTTAAAAAAGGTAAATTACACAGTTGATCCCTTAAATATTCTCATGTGTTTTTATTTTGGACACTAAAAATAAAAAAAAATTGCAAAAATGGCACTACCATTACAAACCATTTTCATTTTTGATCACTCATCATTAAATTGGGGTTAAACAATAGTATTGTACACTCTCTTTAATTACTCAACTTTAGTAGGTTTTCATTTTAGTAATTCATTTCCTTTTTAGAATTAATATTATTTAAAAAAAATTTTTATGAGAAATTGAGTTATTTAGCTGCAGAAATGAAATTCAAATCATTGTAAAAATTCATGTTTTCATGATTAAAAACTTAGGTTTTCCTAATTTTATTAAAAACTAAAATTAATTCAAAAAAGATAAAATGCTTTTTGTAAAAACTTAAGTTTTTCCTATAAAACTCAGGTAATTTCTTGCAAAACCTTAGATTTTTCTTTTTTTTCTAAAGAATTAAAAATAATTCTTGAAAAGAAAAAATTGAGAAAATTAAAAATATAAATTGGTTTTTCCATGTAAGAACCTATGTTTTTCCTTGTAAAGATTCAAGTTTTTTTCCTTGTAAAAATTAATTCTAAAAAAGGACATTAAAAAGATAAAATAAGTGGCTAAAATAGAAATTTACTAAAGATAGATGACTAAATTGAGTGCACACTAAGATTGCATAACCCTGAAAATAAGGGTGGGTAACTAAAATGAAAATGGTTTGTAATGACACTGCTCTTTTTGCAATTTTTAAAAATTTTCATGGCCAAAATAAAAAGTTCTGAAAGTTTGTGACCCAAATTTAAAGTTCCCCTAAAAAAGAGAGAGAAAGAAAGTAAGAGGGGTGACCCTTGGTATCCGCAACGTGGAAGTGAAGTAAACATACAAGAAAAGAGAGCAAAGGAAAGGCAAAAGGAGCGCCAAATATCGAGGGTCGAGGGCCATCACGGTCTTTTTGTCATAAGTTTATGTTACCTTCTCTACTTCACTTCTCCAATAGGAAAAGAAAAAACCCTAGCGGCTACACTCTTCCCTCACTTTCTAAACTAACAGAATAAATCAATCACGGAAATGGAGTTTTCTCAAGCCGACTTCGATCGCCTTTTAGTCGCCGAACACACTCGTAAAACCTCTGAAGTCAACTACGCCAAGGACCCTCTCGATGCTGAGGTTCCTTCTTTATTTCTTTCCTTTCAATTTTTTTTAATTCGTTTCTTTGTTTGCAGTTACTTTCCTCTGTTAATTGATTTTAATAGTAATGAGGTTTTAATTCTTTTATTCTTGTTTTCTTCTTTGGTTTGAGGTTTTCTTTTAAAGAAATTGTTCTGCGTTTCCTATTATCTGTTAAAAATGTTTGCAGAATTTAACCAAATGGGGAGGGGCTTTACTCGAATTAGCTCAATTTCAGACTGTTTCAGATGCAAAGCAGATGATAAATGGTACTCTACCATGTTCTTGAGTTTATTCCTATTATTAGTTTTTGCTAATGCAATGAATATTGATCATTTAGATGCAATTTCGAAATTGGATGAGGCGTTGATGATAAATCCATCCAAGCACGAAACTTTGTGGTGCATGGGAAACGCTCTTTCCACTACTGCATTTATGACTACCGATTCTGACGAGGCAAAAGTTTCTTTTGATAAGGCAGCTCAGTTTTTCCAAAGAGCTGTTGATGCGGTAACTTCTTTGTTTTTTTGACTCTTATGCCTGTTTTGAATATCCCAAATTGAGGGTTTCGGACGCTAATTTGGGTTTTATTTTTTAAATATTTTTTTGGGTTGTAGGATCCAGGCAATGAGCTTTATCAAAAGTCTTTGGAAGTTGCAGCTAAGGTAAACCTGCTTTTCTTTTAAGTTTCATAACACGGGAACAAAGATGTATGCTTTTTTTATGTAAATATAACCTCACAAACTTTCCTAAGTAATTTAATTGATGTTTTAATATTTTAGCTGCATTGTTTGATGTGGTAATTATTTGAAATGAACTTGGTGTGGTAATCTGGACTTAGTTTTCTGAAAGACAGAAGCAGGATACCTTGTTAATGATAAGGTTATGGCTAGTGCTTAATTAAATATTAAGATATTTTGTTACTATGGCTGGTTTAGTGGGATTGGTGTTTTCCTTTTGTTTTACCTACTTTAAGCTGGTTTGCATTTCTTTTTTATTTAATTTTTTTTTTTGTGTTAAATGGATGTGTTTATTTTCTTGGGAAAGAGAATCTAGGGCAGTGCGGGTGAGGAGTGGATGTTTTGCTGATGATACTTTGTGCTCTGATTTGCCTAAATTTTTAAATAAGCTTGGACTTTGTTCATCTTCTTAGGCTCCAGAGCTACATATGGACTTCCAAAAGGCTGCAGCTAGCCAACAGAGTATGGGTGGGGCATCTTCTGCTTCTTCAACTTCAACTGTGAGTATTTTTTTTAATTATTTACATTGACTTGCAAATCTTCCCTGCTTGTTTCCATACTTCTTTTTGCCTTGGAAGTGCTTGCTTATATTATCTTTTATTATCATATGATCTGAGTTAGCAGTTACTATTTGTTTGCATAAGTTCATTGAGTATTAATTGATGTGAATAGTGAATAATTCCTATAATTTTATGTAAGCCTTATCTCATGATCTGAGTTAGTGAGCCAACAGACCATGGACTGAAATAAATGTTTTCACATCAGTGTGAGGTTGCATCACATTCACATATAATTGTGCATATTCTGCTTTTCTGACTGATCCTTGCGGCATGTTGCCTTCTCAGAAACGGTTAAATTGCATATTACTCGGGTTTAGGTATTTTTTTTATGTTGCAATGGAAAAGTTGAAGACTTGGCAGCTTGGCCTTGCATACAGTTGTTCTGGGGACTGGCAATAATTTCTTATGGAAAAGAACTTCCTTTTTGTTGACATATATGTTCATTAGAATTTGATGATGGCTTTTGTGAGGTTTAGGTAATAAAATATCCCTGCTTGTTAGGTATGAATTCTAGTTCAAAGAACTGTAATCGACAAAGGAAAAAAGGTGTTCACATCAATCCCTAGGTTATTCAGACATCAAACTCACGATTGATTGGGTTGCTAAATGACTACAAAGATATATTGGTGGTTTTATTATTTGTAACTGTTCCGTCAATTAATGAGTGCTTATGCATGGATCGGAGTTTAAACTTCTGAGCCCAAAAAACCTTTACAATATGACATTGTCCCAACACTTTTCTCTAAGTTCATAGCATAGAAGATATTTGCTGATATATTTGTACATTTTCAGGCTGCCAAGAAGAAGAAGAGCAGTGATTTAAAGTACGACGTATTTGGATGGATAATTCTTGCTGTTGGAATCTTTGCATGGGTGGGAATGGCAAAATCCCATCTTCCTCCACCTCCTCCATGATAAAGCGGTTTTGCTTCAATAATCCTTGAGGGAACCATTCTGGTTACGTTGCATTGGGAGGTTTGAAGATTTAGCTGGTGAGATGTAGTAAATTGGAGCAGGTGGATTGTTACCACATTTTGGTAATGTTTTCCCTTCCCTTGCTATTATTACAATCTGATTAGGGTGGATATCTTGGATATTGGTAATGGATTTAGTTATTTAATAGATACAATAAGAAGCATTTTGTCTTTCAATTTTTGCCATTTCCTTGTTAATCTGTATCTGTAGGCGGTTTAGCATACATTTCAGTATGCTCGATATTGCAGAAAGTAGTATCTTTTTGTATACATATAATGTTTCAAATAAACCCATATCTTGAATGGCTTTCCAGCCTCAAGGATACTCCCGAAGGCTTTGTTTTAGGTGTAGTAGAATGTGGTTGTTTCGACCAAGATAATCAGAGACGATGTCAGGAATCAAGTAAGTTTAATGGTTATAGTTGAATTTTAGAAGGAATCAAAATAAAATTTTATTTAATTAAGGACTGAAATTATATTGAATTACTAAGGAAGGGTTAATTATGTAATTATATTATTTAATAATCTAACTTCACTCTTGACAAAAAGAAAACCAAAAAAAGGATAATTTTTTGTTTCTTCAAAATTGGAGACTAGTAAAAAAGTAATTTCTTGCCTACATTTTTTAATTACAAACTAAAATTTAAATAGAAAGGTAAATACCCTCTTGATATTAATTATGCATCTAGGTCCTTCAAATAAAATTTAAATGTTTTAAACTCATATTTAATTTAATTTACTTATATATATATATTAAATTTTAGAAGAATTCTATTGCTGTTTGTTTGCAAATTTTGATTTGAGTCAAAAGTTGGGATTAGACTTTTCATCAATTCTTTTTCTATTTTGGATATAATGTACTCACAAATATAGTATTAAATTGTACAATAGAAGAATAATTAGAAAGAATCAAATACGGAATTAAAAATTCATACATTTTATTTGTATATCTTGAAACTACTTTACCTTAATAAACATGCAAAAGTCTCATTGGCCCATAAATTATGATAGTTAATTCTATCTTGGCACAGTAACTAAATGTCTGTTCCGATAGTAAACCGGGAGGACACCCTCTTAAGTTCCATCAAAATTCCATGTTTTTGTCTAATACATTAAATAATTTTAAATCACGAGTTTTAACTGGTTTCTCAAAAAAAAAAAAAATCAAAATATTAATCGATAAATCAATACCTAAAAAAAAATTGCATTGACATATGTGGAAAAAAATTAGGAATTTAAATTAACTTTATGGTTATTTAAGAAAATAAACTGTTTTTGTTAATGTGGCGCAAAAGCACCTTGTGAGATGCGCATTTGAAAAGTATTTTATACAAAAGGAGTTTCCTATTGACAAGTCATTTTCTTTGTTAGATGATTGAAAATTTGTGATTTTATTTTAAAGGCATGGGTTGGTCCAACTTATAAACATAGTGGGTATTTTTTCGAGTTTTTATTTATTTATTTTATTTTAAAATTTCTTTATTCAAATAAACAAGATAATAAATATGAAATTATTTCCAACATTTATTTTTCCATTGAGTATGGTAATTGATAAATTCTAATATTATAAAATCAAATTATTATTTTAAATATCATTATTATTTTTATATGTGAAATATTTCAACTAATTATTTCAATTACACGCACAAAAATATATAATACTAAAATTTTCCACACCCCATGATATGAATAGAAAAATAAATATTTCACATATAAAAATTATATTTACTAAAAATAATAGTATTTGAAATAATTATTTAAAATATTTTACATATAAAAATAACTATAATCTTTGAAATAATTAATTGATTTTATAATATTAGAATTTATCCTACTCAAATTATAGGTGAAAAAAGTAAATATTTTATATATAAAAATATATCAGAAAAACTAGTTAATATTCTAAAAATAAAATATATTTAACATGATATATATATAAATATATATTTTCATTATATAATTACATATTTATTATTTTTATATAAATAAAGGAGTTTTAAAAATAAAATAAATAACTTAAATACACCTTGTTTATTAATTAAAAAATTAATTAAAATAAAATTAAAAAAATTCAAACAATATAAATAAAAAGAAAACCAAAATGAAATGAAAGTCTTTAAGATTAGATCACCGACCTTTAACAGTCTAACCAGAAAATATAATATATTAATGGAAAGCGCTTTCGGTATAAAAAACTTTTCAAAAGTATGTTCCACGGTTTTGCACCACATTAAAAAACAATATATTTCCTTAAAAGATTATAAAATCAATCTAAATAAATAAATAAATAAATAAATAAAACATATATATATATATATATATATATTCAAAATTAGCACATATTTATAATTTTGCCTCATGCAAAAGTATGCTATTGTAAATTATATTGCATCATTAAGAATTTTAACACTTAATATTATGTAAAACTAAAGTGATTAAAATATGATTGAAGTTTTTTTTTGTACATTTGAAATTTAATCTTTTTATATTTTGTATTTAAAAATACAAGTCTAATTGTTAATATCGTTAAAATTTTTTATTAAATTTAGTCAATTATAACGTCGTTTTACGTTATATAACTATCAAGTAATTTTTATTATTTTAAAATGTTGCATCAATGAATTTAACAAAAGAATTTAAATTATACTAACAATTAAACATTAATTTTAAAATATGAAAAGTATAAAATTTAAATTCTTAAAAATAAAAATAGAAAAACTAAATTATAAATGTAAAAATAGTAAAGAGATTCCGAGCATATTTTAACCAAGGAAATTTGATGGTGATTTCTTATATTTTCGTCTTTAAGTGAGGGACTAATTGTGTAGTTAATCTTTTATTTTAAAGTTTAGTTAAATTATTTTTGCGCGTGTTCTATTATTTATTATTATTACTATTATAGTTTATTTGAATAGGATTTTATGTTATTAAATTTTCTAAGTTAATTATTAGAATAAGATGACTATTATTACAATTACACTAGGATATTTATGGATTTTATTAATAATATTAGTAATTAATTAGGATAATTAGGAGTTAGATGAATTAGTATTTTTATACACATATATTATGCGACTAAGTCTCAGTTTGGTTCACATCGATATTATTGCTAGTATAGGAAGACATGAGTTCAAGCTCATTAAAGTGTCACAGGCCGCGGATCAAAGCTTGTAACCATTGCACACAGAACGTCCCATAGAGTTTAACTTATTAAATGTGGCTCATTTGACCCACATGAACTGACTCGGTTCATGGAACCTAAGGAGAAGCTTATCTACTTGAAGCCTTGGTAGCTCAGTGAAACACTTCAGTCAAATTGGAGTTACAGGGTAATAAAGTAAATCCTAAAGGGATAAGATTGTATAGAGTTTAAATCTTTTAGGACTCTTAATTGTAGAGAGGCGCTAATCTTGACCGCCGATGTAACTCAATCTGTACCGTTGGTTTTGGGGGAGTTTAACTATAGAAAAAGGCCTCTCTCTTCCTTTATATTAATCTCATTGTATTCAGCTATTCTTGAGTTAAGAATATACTGAGAGCATTTACTCAAACACTTAATGTGCATTGCTTTCTCGTAGCTTTCCAACTCTCTTGTTACTTTTTTTGTTTCAAGTTGTTGTCACTATATTTTTCTGGTGCATTCCAAGGGTTAGGCTGACTTAAGCTAATTGAAGTGAAGAAATGGCCTAAGACCGTACGGTTTGTCAGACTAAAATTCTAGCCCAGTGACAAAAGTACATTTTCTCCTATTTAGGGGTTGGGGAGGGATAATGGATAGTTTTATTTTGTATCACAAAAAATATATATAGATATATTATTAATTTATTAATTTTCTCATAGGATAATTTAGATTAATTTTAGATAAATAACTTTTATTTATTTATTTTTCAATTTTTATCTTGTAGATTGGTTACATCATTAAGTTAGATTAATCTAGGACTATTAAGTTTTTTTTCACTATAAATAGGGAGTTAATTTGCACTATTTCTACATCACTGTTGCCTACCTCGATCGATCCACATGCTGTCATCCCAATCTCTCGCCTGCCCTGGCCCTTCACTACTCACCGCTGCAACCTTTTACCTAGGCTAACTGTAACGCCCCAAAAATACCTTATATTTATTTCTATATGTTTGTGTCACCAAATACCATCTGCATCAGTGGTTATGAGTCTAGGAGTGTCTAAGAAGTCTTGGGTTCAAGTCTTGTATTGAACAAAATTTTTGTTTTTATATGAATAATCCCTATCTCTGGCCAGTAGGCTTATAAGGATAAGTGTGTGAAAATATAACAGAATGGGCCTACTGGTCTAGTGGTTAAGTGGGGGTTAGCATGCTGGAGGTCTTGTGTTTGATTATCTGCGATGGCAAGTAGTATTATTTTTGCTCGAAGTTCGGCTAGAGTTGTGCTAGTAGTGGACTCCGAGTAGTGGGTGGTTAGTAGAATTTGATAGAGAAAATTAAGGGTTTTTGATATAGTGGGGATTTGCAGAAACACTTCGGTACCAAAATTCTCTTCGGAGAAAGAAAATGATGCCTTTTCTTTCATTTTTTTCTTTTTGCTGTAGCCGAAATTCCTTATTGCTGCATTTTTTTTCCTGATTTCACACTATTTTCTTATTCTCCAAACTCGATTTTTGCCTCGTTCTCGTCGTCATTTCACGTCTGTACTTTTCGTGTGTTATTTAGTAAGTGATAAGTGAGTTCTTTTCGATTTATTCAATGAATATTTGTTTGACGAGAGTCACTTGTTGTTTAGGCGCAAATTAAGGGGCTGGTGGATCTCAATTGACGTTGTGGTTGTGCGAAATTGGGGTTGCTTAAGCGAAGTAAGGTTGTCGATGGTTTTTGAGAATTGTCTGTTCATAGCAATTCGGATTAAGTGACTAAAATTGGGCTTTTTATTGTCGAGTATAGGTTCTGGAGTGCTCGGGAGTGATTACGCGTCGAAATTGAACCAGGTGTGTAACCGAAACGCAGGAAACGCGACTCAATGAAAAGTCGAAAAAGTTCTCTATCGATGCCACATGGGTGTGTGGTTGCCTGAATGGTAGGTCATGTGACGGAACACGGGCGTGTGTTCAACGAACCAGGCCGTACACTCATGACACGAGCGCATAACACGACCGTGTAATGGCTTGGCGAGGCCGTGTGTGACACACGGGCTCGACCTATTGGGTTGTGTGGGCCACATGGGGGTGTGTGCCTACACGGGTAAATCAAACACGCGTATAGGCCCACAAAGACGTACAACATGGGCGTGTGAGCCCATTTCCACTAATTTGTAGCTAAGGTTGTATGGGTCGCCCGAGACGACTGTGAACCTTTTGTAGGGTCGGTAAGCTTGCTTAAACCCCTACCTGAATGAAATAACTGAATGACTGAAATATTAGGGAAGCCTATGGGATCGCACACACCATCAATATTGTCTAAGGCACGTTGCGTCCAACTACTACAGGCAATATCGGTCTATGACTGAACGATGGCAAGTGACCAACATGCGTATTTAATCTCTATTAATATACTTTTGTTTGTAATATTCAATTTATTCTAAATGGAATATTGGTATGTAATTTTCGTTATCAACTTATATTGGTAGGGTACGAGATCAATAAGAACCGTTTTCATGAGATGTTGGGGATTTTGCGTTCAGTTAATGATAAAGGCGCAGATTATCTTTGTAACATACCTTTCGAACTATGGACACAAGCATACGATGGCAGCCTACGATATGGTCATATGACCACAAACCTGGCTGAATACATAAATTCTTTTCTAAATGGTACGCATCATTTGCCGATAACCTCTGTTGTGTGAGAGACATATTTTCGTTTGGCAGCACTATTTCTAAAGTGGGCAGCGAGTTATCAAGGCCAAATGCAGGGAGGCCATGTATAGTTCTGGAAGGTTTTGCAAGAAATTAACAAGGCGAAGGCGCAGGTAGAGCTGATCATGGGCTGGGCACTGGCTGACTGCCCACCAAGGCCCTTAGAAAAATGGGAGGGTTTGGGTAAAAATATAGGCGAAAAATGGGCTTGGGCAAAAAAATGAGGCCTGTTTAAAAAGCGGGCAGACCTCGAGTAAGAGTTTTTGGCCGCCCATTTAATTATATATTAATATATATATTTATTTTATTTTTAATTATTTTAAATTTTTAATATAACTATTTTTATTATATTGTTAATTTGTGTATTGTTTTAAGAATTGTTTTAGTATTATTTTTATTTGTTTTAATATTTATTTTTATGTTTTTAAATATATTTGATTTATTATATTTTAAATTTTTATTTAATGAAATAAGAAAAAAAAATTAATATAAATTTGGTAGGGTAGGGCTCGGGCTTAGTAATTTTATTTCGGGCCGGGCTTGGGCAAAATTTTAGGCCCATATTTTGGGCCGGGCCGAGCCCGAGCCTAGTAGACGGGCCTAAAATTTTATTTGGGCCCGGCCCATGATCACCTCTAGGCGCAGGCCAACATGATGCACACAGTGTGTCACGATCGCAACAACCTATGGTTTCGTGTGACAGAGCTTAACAGACTGAGCCAATGTATTACCAGAGAGTAATATCGTGTATACCTGATAAATAGAACTTGCGACTGTGGGACGTTTGCCACACTTCGTTATCCACGCGCTCATGCAATTGCAGCTTGTTAGAATCTCCATTTGGATCCCATGAGATATGTCGACCAAGTGTACAAAATAAAATACATGTATAATGTGTGGGGACACGTATTCCTACCGGTCCCAGATGAATGTAAGTGGTCGTCTGTATCGCTTGTTCCATTTAAGTTATTATCGGATAGAGAATTGCATTGCAAACCAAAAGGTCGACCTTGTTCAAGTAGAATACATAATAATATAGATAACCGGGAAATAATGAACCAATAGAAGTTGTGTGGATGGTGTAGGAACCCAGGTCATACAATTCAATCATGTCCAAACCGAAATAGTTGATAATTGCTGTAATAAAACTATGTTGCATTATTTCTATTCCGCCTTATTCAAAAGAACTTCTATTTTATTAAAAATATAAAATTAATTTACTATTAAAATATTAAAAACAACTTTTATTTTATTAAAAGAAATAATATAGAAACAATTTGTAAAAATATATTAAAAAAAATCAATGTATATGCCGGTCGGAATCAGTGCCACATAGGGGTGGTCGACGATTACGCGCTGGATTCCTTATTGGTTGCTCCGATGGGGGTTGTGGTTGATCCAACGGGGGTTGTGGTTGCTCCGGCAGGGGTTGTGGGTGCTCCGATTGTGAGTGTTGGGAGGATGACCCTGTAACGACCCAAATTTTAAGGTCATCGAAAATTTGAATTTTTGGGTCATAATTTCCGTAAAATGAATTCGTAAATATTTATTAGAAATATTTACGAAGTTAGTAGTGTAGTTAATTAGACTTTGGTTAAGTGAATTAGCTTGAATTAAGGCTAATTTAGTGAAAGGACTAGATTGAATATAGTGTAAAAGTTTAATTGTAGAATAGAGAAAATTCAAAGGATTAAATTAGAAAATAAGCCTTAAGTGACAAGTGTGTGGAAAGTATAAATACATGTGTATTATTTTAATTGGTACAAGTGTATGAATATATTTGTATTTACTTAATATTTAAGAAATAATAATTATAATTTAAAATATAATAATAATGATATAATATAATAGTTTTAATAAATAAAAGAAATAAAAACATAAAGAAAAAGGAAAAGAAGGGCACGTACAAAACAGGGAAAGAAAGAAAGAAAAGGGAAAGAAAAGAAAGAAAAAATAGGGTTTTAAGATTCAAGCTTTAAGTAGTAAGTCATTTTAATCCCTTTTCTTATAATTTTGGTGTCTATAGAATCCTAAGAAAAATACTATTTGAGTTATGTTGGAATTTAGAAAGTTATTGAATTTTAGATGTTGATTAAGTTGAATGAATGGAAGAATTATGGGTTTAATTGATAAAAATTCAAGTTAGAAGTGGGAGATGGATTAAATTGTAAAGATAGATATAAGTTTTGTTATAGTAGGGATTAAATTGTTTAAATTGTAGAATTGATATTTTATATTGAATATTAAGTGTTGAAACTTGTTTAAAGTAGGTATAAAATGAAATTTATAAGGTTATTTGAAGAAAAAGAATGGTTATGGTGGTAGGACCTAATTGGAAATATAGTAAAAGTTATATGGAAATTAAAGATTGTGTTATTAAATAACATATATTGATAATTTTAAATGTTAAATTTTATGTAGTCAATGTAGCACCGAAAACGTCATCGAAAAAGGGAAAGGAGAAAGTGAACGAGGATATCGAATAAACCCGAGAATTTCGGTTTGTATTTCTATAAACTATGCTTAATGATTTAATACAATGTAATTGTTATTTTAATAGTTAGAATGTATAATGAATGATATGATGGAAACTGTTACTACTTCTGTATTGAAATGAAGCGATTTGAATACCCTATTAAAGTGTCGAGCTAGTTGGATACAATTGGCATGCCATAGGATTGGAAGTGTTCAGGGATATTCCGACTGTGTGTCGATGAGACACTGTATGTGTCGACTACTGTGACTGTTCCGGATTCATTTCGAAGAGGTACTTTGTACCTGACTATGACTGTTACTGTTACTGTTACCCTACGGTGTATTCCGGTTTCGGCCGATGAAACACTGTATATTATCCCCGGTGTGTGGGTTGGATCCGTATATCTGTTTAGGTTCGAGTTATGTTAATAGGGGTAAATGAAAGTACTAAAGACTGTCTGATATTGATTAAGTGACTATGATTGATTTACAAATGTTTACGTTATCAAAAGACATGAAATATAAATATATATGAATTGCTTAACTACAGGGAAGAGATGTAAAATGAATGTAAGGGGTGAAGCTAATAAAATTATGAAAGTAAAAAGTTTAAGTTACAATGTATATACATAGCTTATTATTGTTTTAAGTATTAGTTTATAGAAATACCACTGAGCGTATACTCCGCGTACGGTATAGAGCCAGGAGATATGGCTTATATTTGATCATTTGATTATAAACCTAATTGATTTTGCATGATTGTTCTAATGTCTTGATGATTTGCATGTTATGATGGCTTGTTATTAATGGATGAACTTTGATCAATAGATGTGATCATATTCTTAGTATAAAAGTGTAAATTTAGAGTAAGTTAATGATGTTGATGAAGAATGAAATTGGTGTAGAATGCCTTAATGTAACACCCCAAACCCGGCCCAGACGTTATGACCGGATCCGACATGCCACATCGAAGCGTTCAAAACATTTTATATTGTTGATCCAGAAAAACTTACTTAGTGTTTTAAAAGATAATTTCATTATAGGTTAAAGTGAATGGAAGCTGTGCACCAGGTAGGAAACCGGAAAAGAGGTGGTGAGTCCATCGGACTACTTAAGTGCCAAGCTCCCTTCGGATCCAATCCTAGACATGCATACCGCCATTGCCACACCTTAACGTCATGGATATTTCTAGGAAACCGATTTGATTAAGTCATTTTTAGGAAAAGTGATTAATTTTGGAAAATACTTTCATTGCGGAAGCTTTGCTTGTTGTCGTGTTATTTTGAAATCAATTGTTGTTTTTGAAAACGCGCCCTAAAGCTATCCAATTTCAACAGTTAAAATAAGTAATACCTATCTTAGTAATACATATTAAAACCATCAAAAATAATTAAGCGGCCTTATTACATTTAAAAACCCAAAACTTCAAACGTAAATAAAAGGATGTCCAGTTCACCAGAAGAAAATCAAACTTTCAGAACGGGTAGCCACTCCAAATTCCCTCACAGCTCCAAGCCCACTATGGTTGGGGATTACCTGCGTGGATGAAAATAAAATGGGTGAGTTTGGGGAAACTCAGTGTGTAAATTAACCCAACCATAGCCTATATCAGCTCAAACCACAGAAATAGAATAAGTTGGCCTTAGCCCAAAACAGAATTCAGAATAAAGCCCATAGGCCCATAACAGAACAGAACAAATATTACATGTTTATGCAGAAACCCAACCCAGATTCATCCATAACACCCCCATACCAGCCTTACACCATGTGGGGAGACTACTCGACCCACCCAACCGCTACACACCACAGAAATCGCAGCGAGGTGCCGGATATTGTGTGAAGTCACCAGATCTGAATATTGTGGCGAGCCACGGAAGCAGATATATGTGGCAGAGCCACCAGATCAGATAATTTGTAGCATAGCCACCAGGACGCTTCCTCTATAGTATAACCCAAGTCCCCATGCAACAGATATATAATCATGGCATACATCATACAGAATTAGATCGTCATGCTTTTCAGTCAAAAGTAACCCTAGGGGTATAACGGTAATTTTGCACCTAGGGTTATAACAGTAATTTTCTATACATAGGGGTATTATAGTAATTTAGCTACTTTTAGGGTTTTCATGCATATCCTAACTATTTACGTACTATCAGAACACTTACCGCACATACTTACTGAATTGGGCCCTTTGGCCCATGAACCCGATCTTTGGCCCATTAAGCCCAAATTATCAAAATGTACGAAATCGCGCGTACTGCAGTTTATTACTTTAGATTACCAAATATACAAACCCAACTATCTTACGAGCATTCGCACACTCACAAATTCCCAAAATACTGACTTTTCGGCATTTCAGCTTTTCGACTTTTGCCAATCTAGTCTATGAGAGGGTGTCAGTTACACACCTGTTTGCGACGATATGCTGACGAGATCCACACGTGAACCACCTACAATTGGATTACTAATACGTTAATCTAACTATTCAAATACGAACTACGTATTAACCCCTTACAATATTCGGCCAACCACACCTACAGATTAGAGTAAGCTTATAAGAAATCAATAAGCAACTCATTAACAAATTTTGTCAATGTTTACCACATAATCATAATTTCACCGTAAGTCGTCTTCCGAGCAATAGTCACTAAATTATTTATAACTGAGCTACGAAACTCCAAATCAAGTGCTGTTAATTTTCCCGAAAATAGAGTCATATATCTTCTATCCATAAAATTTTCGAATTTTGGTATGGCCAATCAATACCGATTTTTCTTAAAGTTTCCCATGTTTCCTTTGTTTGACTAATCGACCACTCTTCATTACTGAATCAAATTTCTCATTGTACAGAATTCAAAATTCCATTTGAAACTAGACTCATTAAGCTTTAATTACATAATTTATGCACTTCTAACTCATCTCCCACAATTTATGGTGATTTTCCAAAGTCACATTATCTTCTTTGTCCCAAGCGATTTATTACCAAATCACTCTTTCACACATAACTTGCATGCATGTTATTTAAACATGTATATCACCAATCAATCATCACATATATATGAGTTTACTTAAGTATAGTCTCCATTTCATCATTTTAAAGCACAACATGTTAGCCGATTTTTCCCCTTAGCATCTAAGGCACATGCATGCTCATTTGTTTGGCTCAACTTCACCTATCTTCCATTTTTCATCAAAAGAACATGAAACAACAACCATTTCCTTAATTTTAATTCATGACCAAATGCTCACAACACAACCAAAAACCAAAATATGCTTCAAGAGTTAAGGTAGAATTAAAAAGAACTCATGAACCTCAAATTAAAAGCAAACTACTATGAACTTACCTTCAATTTTCTTCCCCAAGTGACCGAACATTCAAGAGCTTTCTCCTCTCCTCTCCTTTCTCTTCTCTAACTTTAGGCTATGATGAACAAAGATGGACAAAACTTTGTTCTTTTCACCCCCTTTTTTTTAATAAAATTTCATATTTCATCCATTTAATTCTTTAATACAAAAGACATGAAATTCCCGTCATGGAACATTTACCTAACCCATTATCATGGAACATTTACCTAACCCATTATCAATTTGTATCAATTTGTACCATAAATTATGGATATCAAGTGCACATTTTGTCTACAACAACATGATGACTGGCCACTTCATGTAAAATGGGAGGTTTGTCATGCAAATCCTCCTATTTTGCACTCCTATTTATTTGGCCACTTCAATTTAGCCTATAGCATTTTCAAACATTTTCACATAGGTCCTATTTCATAATTTCACCCCTTTTTTCTTATGGAACAAAAAAATTAACTAAAATTGCCGGGTTCTATCTTAAGCTTGGGCCTTCTAGAGGCACACTAACATAATTAAACCTATGCTAACATTCACAGAATTCCCGAAAATTGGGGCGTTACACTTAAAGAAACATGTTAATGTGAGTGTCTGATATGTGACATTAAGGATATGAATTAGACATGACTATGAAGGCTAGATGATTAAGTTGAGAATATTAGCACGAAGATAACCATGGTATAAGGGTATAAGTGGAAATGAAGATGACAAAATGTAAGAGGTGAAGCTATTAAGATTATGAAAGTAAAAAGTTTAAGTTACAATGTATATACATAGTTTATTATTGTTTTAAGTATTAGTTTATAGGAATACCACTGAGTGTATACTCAGCGTATGGTATGTTTCCGTGCGCAGGACTAGGTAAGAAAGAAAGCTAAGGACTCAACATCCAAGCCATCCCGGACTTAAAGTGGTGAATGCTTTTCTTTTGGTAAAATGGCATGTACCTAGGTTGTTAAGGTGTTATTTTGTACATGATAGTGAATAATCATGAAAGTTGTTGAAGCATGGTATGAAATATGCATATTTTGGAAGTTAAACTTATATGAGTTTGACTAGTATGATAATGTAGTATAATTTTGATATGAATTATGGTATATAATCCTTAAGAGGTATTGAAGTGAATGAATGAATATTTTCTAAGTTTGAATGGCATAATGAATGATATTTTTGGGCATGAATTAGATGTGTTTAGCTTGTGAAAATAGCTTAAAAATGGTCAAAAATCATGTTTTCACACGACCAAGTCACATGGGCGTGTGCTCAGGCCGTGTGGCTCTCTGTTTATGTCACACGGGCTGTTCCTGCGGCCGTGTGTGCAAGTCAGATTTGCCCACGGCCTGGCCCCACGGCCATGGGAGCCCCACGGGCTGGCCACATGGCTATGTCACAGGCCACACGGGCGTGTGCCCCTATCTTCAAGGAAAAAGTTCCAAAGTTGGCAGTTTAGTCCCGAACCACTTCTAAAACATGTATTGGGCTCCGTAGGCCCATATTAGGGACTTTATGATGAAATTTGAAAAGAATTAATCTAGAATGTAAAATTTATGACTCGGTTTTGTATAAATGTTAGTGTATAAGTCTGGTAATGCCTCGTAACCCTATTCTGGTGACGGATATGGGTTAGGGGTGTCACATTTAGTGGTATCAGAGCTACTCAAGTTTAGTCGATTCTAGGACTAAATCGAGCTCAAAATTGAGCCTAGAGGTACATGCCATTATTATGTTAACTTTGAGTTGGGATTGGATGCTGATTTATATACTGATAAATTAACTCTGTTTTATAGTGAGAAAAAGATGTCTGATGAAAGTATCGAGGGAACCGATCAAGAAATGTACAGTAGAGATGAATCAAGTGATGTAAATGAACCTGAATCTGCAACCCTAAGTATAAACCCGGTAGGTAACCAACCACCGAATACTGGAAGGGATAATATAGAAATATTTAGAATGATTGTCGAGGCTCTTCAAAGAGCGGTAGGAAGTATGCCTACTACTATTTCTACCCCTGCTACCCGACGAGCTCCTATTAAGGAACTGCGAAAGTATGAAGTTACAGAATTTTTGGGATCAAAAGGAACTGATTCAACAACAGCTGAAAATTGGTTAGAGACTACCAAGAGAATTCTGAAGCAGTTAGAATGCACACCACAGGAAAGTTTAGTATGTGTTGTTTCTCTGTTACAAGAAGAGGCTTACATATGGTGGGAATCAGTGATTCAGAATATACCAGGAGAACAGGTAAACTGGGAATTCTTTCAACGGGAATTTTTGAAGAATTATTTGGGAGAGACATATATGGAAGATCGAAAATAGGAGTTTTTGATGCTGAAACAGAGAGATATGTCCGTAGTGGATTATGAACGAGAATTTCTAAGATTGAGCAGATATGCAATTGAATTTGTACCGACTGAAGCTGACAGATGCAAGCGATTCCTAAGGGGACTGCGAGATGAATTCCAATTGCAATTGATGCCTTTACGGATTACAGAGTTTGTAGATTTAGTAGAAAGAGCTAAAATGATTGAGCAAGTACTGGGGAAGAGTAAAAAGTCTGAAACTGTCCGTTCAGCTGGAAAACGTCCTGGAACTGCTAGTTCAAGTCTGCAATTCAAACGATCAAGGAAATCTCGTGGTAGTGGAAGATTCAGTCCAAGATTAGAAAGAGGAGACAAAAGTCGAAAGAGACAAACTACTATATCTACTGGCAGTATTAGAAGCCCTGCCCAGAATGTTAAAATTCCAGAATGTGAATATTGTGGAAACAGATATAGAGAAAAATGTAGAAAGTTAACTAGAGGTTGTGGATCCACTGATCATTTTGTAAAGGATTGTCCAAAGATTGGTAAGGCAGCACCAACGGTATCACAAAGATCTGAATCTGTTTCCAAAGGCCGAGGTTCAGGCCGAAGTGGTTCAGTTGCTAGAGGTGGAATTAGAAAAGCTAGTGAAAATGCTACACAGCAATCTGAAGTAAGAGCTCCAGCCCGAGCATATGTTGTAAGAACTCGAGATGAGGGGGATACTCATGATGTTGTGACAGGTATATTCTTATTACATTCAGAACCTGTTTATGTTTTAATAGATCCAGGATCGTCACATTCTTATGTTAATACAAAACTAGTTGAGACAGGAAATTTAAAATCTAAATTGTCTAAAGCAACGATAGAAGTGTCTAGTCTATTAAGGCAAATTATGTTAGTGAATCAGATATGTTGAAGATGTCCATTAATAATTCAGGATAACATTTTTTCTGTTGATCTGTTGATTATGCCATTTGGCGATTTTGATATTATACTGGGCATGGACTAGTTATCAGAACATGGAGTAATTTTGGACTGTTATAAAAAGAAATTCACTGTTCAAAATGAAAGTGGTGATCAGATTGAAGTAAATAGTATTCGGGCTAGTGGGACTATTCGTATTATTTCAGCAATTAAAGCTAGTAAGCTTCTTTATCAAGGATGTGCTGTTTTCTTAGCATATGTTATTAATTCCGATTCAGTTGAGAGTCAATGCAATAAAATCTGAACTGTATGTGAATTTCCTGATGTGTTTCCTAAAGAATTGCCTAGATTACCTTCTGATCGGGAAGTTGAATTTGTGATTGAAGTATACCCAGGTATAGATCCAGTGTCAATACCTCCATATCGAATGTCATATACTGAGTTGAAGGAGCTGAAGGTACAACTACAAGACTTGTTGGACTATGGGTTTATACGACCTAGTACATCACCGTGGGGAGCTTCAGTGTTGTTCGCTAAAAAGAAAGATGGTTCGATGCGGTTGTGTATTGATTACCGACAGTTGAACAAGGTGACTGTTAAGAATAAATATTCGTTACCTCGCATTGATGATTTATTTGATCAATTAAAAGGAGCTTATGTATTTTCAAAAATTGATTTGAGGTCGGGATACTATCAGTTGAAGGTAAAGGAGAGTGATGTACCGAAGACAAAATTCCGTACATGGTATGGGCATTATGAATTTTTGGTGATGCCATTTGGGTTAATAAATGCTCCGGCTGCTTTTATGGATCTTATGAATCAAATTTTCCAACCGTACTTGGATCAGTTTGTAGTAGTTTTTATTGATGATATTTTAGTATATTCGAAGTCTGAAACTGAACATGAGCAGCATCTTCGAATTGTTTTGTAAATATTGCGAGAAAAACAATTATATGGGAAATTGAGTAAGTGTGAGTTTTGGTTAACGGAGGTTGTATTCCTTGGTCATGTTGTATCAGCAGATGGGATAAGAATAGATCTAAAGAAGATTGAAGCCATACTTCAGTGGAAAGTTTCCAGAAATGTGTCAGAGGTACGTAGTTTCCTTGGATTGGATGGATATTATCGAAGGTTTGTGAATGGATTTTCAAAAATAACTTTACCGATGACAAAGTTACTGCAAAAGAATGTTTCGTTTGTTTGGAGTGAGCAGTGTCAAAAAAGTTTTGAAATGTTGAAACAAATGTTGACAAAGGTACCAGTATTGATTTTGCCAGAGTCGGGAAAAGATTTCATCGTGTACAGTGATGCTTCCTTAAATGGTCTTGGGTGTGTATTGATGCAAAACAGAAAGGTAATTGCTTATGCTTCACGAAAATTGAAACCGCATGAACGCAATTATCCGACACATGATCTAAAATTAGCAGCAGTGATATTTGCCTTAAAGATTTGGAGACATTACTTATACGGCGAAAAGTGTTATATTTATACTGATCATAAAAGTCTCAAGTATCTTCTGTCACAGAAAGAATTGAATTTGAGACAGCATCGGTGGATAGAACTTTTAAAAGATTATGATTGTGTTATTGACTATCATCCAAGTAAAGCTAATGTGGTAGCTGATGCATTGAGTAGAAAAGCTGCAACTGGGTTGAGAGCAATGTTTGCACTACTTAGTATTATTGATGATGGAAGTCTTTTAGCTGAATTGAGAGTAAAACCGGTAATATTAGATCAAATCAGAACAGCACAGTTAGAAGATGAAAAGGTAATGAAGAAGAAAGAGATGGTGCAGAATGATATGATAGAAAATTTTAGCATTGATGAGCATAATTGATTGAGATATCAGAATCGACTTTGTATTCCAACTACTTCAGAGTTGAAAGACTTAATACTTCGAGAAGCACATGACAGTTCTTTTGCATTACATCCCGGAAGAAGGAAGATGTACCGTGATTTACGAGAAAGGTATTGGTGGCCAGGTATGAAAAAAGATATAGTGGAATATGTGGCTAAATGTTTAACATGTCAGCGAGTTAAAGCTGAACATCAAGTTCCGACTGGATTACTTCAGCCTATTAATATTCCTGAATGGAAATGAGACTGCATAACGATGGACTTTGTAACTGGGTTACCGATGTCAACTGGTAAGAAAAATGTTATTTGGGTAATTGTTGATCGGCTCACAAAGTCAGCTCATTTTATAGCAGTCAGAATAGATTGGTCGCTTCAAAAGTTGGCAGAAACTAATATCTGGGAAATTGTAAAATTACATAGTATTCTTGTATCAATAATTTTTGATCGGGATACACGGTTTACATCAAGGTTCTGGAAACAGTTACATGAGTCTTTCGGTACTCGACTTCATTTTAGTACAGCTTTTCATCCACAGGCTGATGGACAGTTAGAACGAGTCATTCAGATTTTAGAAGACATGCTCCGAGCTATTATCATTGATTTTGAATCAGGTTGGAAACGTTATTTACCATTAGCTGAGTTTGTATATAATAATAGTTATCAATCAAGTATTCAAATGGCACCGTATGAAGCTTTGTATGGTCGGAGATGTCGATCACTAGTGTGTTGGATGGAACTGAATGAAAGAAAAGTGGTTGGTCCAGAATTAATTAAAGAAACGAAAAACACTGTTAGAAAGATTCGAGAACGATTGAAAACAGCTTTCGATAGGCAAAAACCGTACGCAGATCTGAAATGACGGGACATTGAATACTCAGTTAGAGACAAAGTATTTCTTAAAGTCTCTCATTGGAAGAAAATTTTGAGATTCGGTCAGAAGGGTAAATTGAGTCCACGATACATTGGACCGTATGAGATTATAGAAAGAATTGGACCGGTGGCATATCGTTTAGCTCTTCCTCCTGAATTACAGAAGATTCATGATATTTTTCATGTTTCTATGTTGAGAAGATACCGATCAGATCCATCTCATGTGATTTCAACTGAAGATATAGAGATTCGACTTGATTTGTCATATGAAGAAGAACCGGTTAAGATAATGGCACGTGAAGTAAAAGAATTACATAATAAACAAGTTCCTTTAGTAAAAGTATTGTGGAGAAGTCATAATATTGAAGAAGCAACGTGGGAATTAGAGGATACAATGAGATCACAGTACCCCCATATCTTTTTAGGTAAATTTCGAGGACGAAATTTATTAAGGGGGGAGAAATGTAACGACCCCAATTTTAAGGTCAAAGAAAAAATTGAATTTTCGAGTCATAATTTCTGTAAAATGAATTCGTAAATATTCATTAGAAATATTTATGAAGCTAGTAGTGTAGTTAATTAGACTTTGTTTAAGTGAATTAGCTTGAATTAAGGCTAATTTAGTGAAAGGACTAGATTGAATATAGCGTAAAAGTTTAATTGTAGAATAGAGAAAATTCAAAGGATTAAATTAGCAAATAAACCTTAAGTGACAAGTGTGTGGTAAGTATAAATACATGTGTATTATTTTAATTGGTACAAATGTATGAATATATATGTATTTACTTAATATTTAAGAAATAATAATTATAATTTAAAATATAATAATAATGATATAATATAATAGTTATAATAAATAAAAGAAACAAAACATAAAGAAAAAGGAAAAGAAGGGCACGAACAGAACAGGGAAAGAAAGAAAGAAAAATGGAAAGAAAAAGAAAGGAAAAATAGGGTTTTAAGGTTCAAGCTTTAAGTGGTAAGTTATTTTAATCCCTTTTCTTGTAATCATGGTGTCTATAGAATCCTAAGAAGAAATACTATTTGAGTTATGTTGAAATTTAGAAAGTTATTGAATTTTTAGATATTGATTAAGTTGAATGAATGAAAGAATTATGGGTTTAA
Source organism: Gossypium arboreum (assembly GCF_025698485.1). NCBI lineage: Eukaryota > Viridiplantae > Streptophyta > Magnoliopsida > Malvales > Malvaceae > Gossypium > Gossypium arboreum. The sequence continues at coordinate 21,932,383 of NC_069072.1, forward strand.
TTGATAAAAATTCAAGTTAGAAGTGGGAGATAGATTAAATTGTAAAGATAGATATAAGTTTTTTTATAGTAGGGATTAAATTGTTTAAATTGTAGAATTGGTGTTTTATATTGAAAATTAAGAGTTGAAACTTGTTTAAAGTAGGTATAAAATGAAATTTATAAGGTTATCTGAAGAAAAAGAATAGTTATGGTGGTAGGACCTAATTGGAAATATAGTAAAAGTTACATGGAAATTAAAGAGTGTGTTATTAAATAACATATATTGATAATTTTAAATGTTAAATTTTATGTAGTCAACGTAGCATCGGAAACATCATCGAAAAAGGGAAAGGAGAAAGTGAACGAGGATATCGAATAAACCCGAGAATTTCAGTTTGTATTTCTATAAACTATGCTTAATGATTTAATACAATGTAATTGTTATTTTAATAGTTAGAATGTATAATGAATGATATGATGGAAACTGTTACTACTTCTGTATTGAAATGAAACGATTTGAATACCCTATTAACAGTGTCGGGCTAGTCGGATACAATTGGCATGCCATAGGATTGGAAGTGTTCAGGGATATTTCGACTGTGTGTCGATGAGACACTATATGTGTCGACTATTGTGACTGTTCCAGATTCATTCCGAAGAGGTACTTCGTACCTGACTATGACTGTTACTGTTTGTGACAGCCCAAAATTGACCCTAGTCGGAATGTGGTTTCGGGACCACAAAACCGAGGCATAAAAATAATTAAAAATTTATTTTGATGCCTATAATATGTGTGTGCTCATGTATGACATTTTATGATGATTGATTTAGTGTTATAAAGGTGAATTCCACAAGAAAGGACTTAGTAGTGAACTTTGAAAGTACGATAGGGAAATGTGTGATGACTAATTAAAGCATGCATGCAAAATAATGGACTTGCATGTCAAATTCCCTTTTACAAGTGATGGCCGGCCATGACAAAGAGATATGGGCTAAACATGTCATGAAACATGTTTTGTTGGGCATTAGGGAGAAATAATAAACAAATAAGCATGGGTAAGAAAAGAATGAAAAAAATGTGTGTGAGAGAGTAGCATTCCCCATTGCAGTGCAACCAAGAAGAGAAAACAAAAAATTTGTTCATCCTTGTTCTCTCCTTTTGGCCAAAAATACTAAGAGGAAGAAGAGATTTTTGCTTCATTTCCTTTGTTTAGAAGAGATCTAGAAGGATATTTGGCTAAACTTGCATCAAGATTGAGGTATGTATGAGGTTGTGTCATGAGATTCATGCATGTTTTAGTTGCCAACTTGATGTTCATGTTAGCCATGGTTCAAATCCTTGTTATGCCATGGAAGTGGTATTTGGTCAAGGTTGGTATTGTGATAAAGCCATTGCATGTTAAGTGTGAAGCTTGATGATGATGCATGCAATGATGGATTGTCTACTCTTGAAATTTCTTTGTAGCCATCTTGAGTAAGACTTTGAGTTTTCTTTTGTTTAACCATGATTGAAGATAAAAGGGCATGATTATGATGTATTCGCCATGATGCATTCATGAGCATGGTTCATGCTTCTTGCATGTTAGTTAAAATTTGTGTTTTAGATGGCTATGGACACCTTGAAATTCAGCCATGCTCATATATGTATATATATGTTTGCACATGATGTTTTGGCTATGAAGTAAGTGATGAATATGTTTGTTTAAAGAAGAAGATGTTGAAGAATGCTTGTAAAATTGCAAGCACATTCTGCCTAGCACACATATGAGTGCTTGATGCTATATTATAAGTTTTGAGCTACAACATGCAAAGCATTAACTAGTAAAATGCATGCTGTTTTTGTGTGGTATTAAGTGCATAATTGGCCTCAACATGGACATGTATATTCGGCCTTAGGTAGCCTATTGAAGGCCTTAGCTTTTCCTTGATGCCCGAATGAATTGTATTGAATTGCTTGATGTAGTATAAAATGTGCATGACCATTGTGTATTCAAGCTAAAGGGTGGCCATTTGACCATTTAAACTCCTTGTCATATTCGCCATAAGCTAGCACAATGAGGTTTTAATAAATTGAATTTGTTTGAATTAGCTCAAGAGCTTAGAGGGCCACAATTGGACAAGGGGAAGGAAAAAGTGATCGAATAGCCGTAAAAGCCGTTCGACAACATCCGAGGTAAGTCCTCAAGAAGTGACCTTAATTGAATTATGTGGAATGAAATATGGATGTATTGATTATTGATTTATGTGTGTATGAGTATTCGAATGATACCCGGGCTAAGTCCCGGCGATTATGCTAGTGATTATAATTGTGTTTGAGCCTTAGTAACGAAAATGAAATATGTATGTCCAATGATTATTGATGTATGTGTGCATGAGAAATTGAATGATACCGGGCTAAGCCCGAAGACAATTATGCTGAAATTATATCCGGTTAAGACCAAGGCAATTGTGCTAGTGGCTACATCCGGGCTAAGACCAAGGCATTCGTGCGAGTCATTCTATCCGGCTAAGACCAAGGCATTCGTGCACGTGGTTATATCCGGTTGTATTCAAGAAGCTTGGGCTGGAGGTGAGTGTTGGTTGCTGTAATAAATTCAATTAGTACGCTCGAAAAGCCCAAAGAATAGGGTACGTTTATATGTGCATTGGAAAGTCGATATATTTGAGCAACATTCGCTCAATCGACTAACAATTTCAGCTATTGGAATGGTTGATACTTTGTGAAAGTATATAATGATGAAGTGTGAAGTAAGAATGATTATGAGAATGTGTATTAATGAAATGATGCATTTGGTTATGTGAATGTATTGCTTAAATTAAAGCTGATTTTATTCCTTGAGACTTACTAAGCATAAAAATGCTTACCCGTTGCTTTGGCTCTCTGTTTTATAGATTACGCCGATAGCAATCGGATTCGGGATCATTAAAGTCGAAGTCATCCACACTATCAACGCCTCTATTTTGGTATAAATTTTGGTTGAACTTTGAAATGGCATGTATAGGACTACCCTTGTTGGTTTAAATATCTGTGATGTATATGTGTACGGCCATGCGAAAATGGCTCGTAAAAGTGAAGTACTGAACTTAGACTATTTGCGGTTTGTATATATATATATGGTGTCATGATGTGATTATGGATTGGAGATGGGAATGTTGGTCACATGATCAGCCATTGGTATGGTTAAAATGATCATATATGAACCTATGTATGGCAAGACTAGTTGGTTCATGGAGACTACAAAATAGGTAAGACCTACCTTAAAACAGATGCTGCCAGCTGCAGTGACGTGAATGTGAAAAATCACCAAAATTTGTAGGAATGGTATTAAATAGTGAATAAGCTATGTAAATGAACCTTGATGAGTCTATTTTCATATGGAAGAAACGAAATGGTCATAGGAGTTACATGTTAAGAGATATTAGAGCTATTGTGAGACAGGGCCAGAACGGTTTCTGGGTCCCCTGTCGCAACTTTAAAAATTTACTATAAATTATCCAGAAAGAATTAGGAGTCATGCCTTATATGTACAGATTCCATTTTGAGTCTAGTTTCATTAGAAACAAACGGCACCAGTATTAAAGCCCTGTACAGAGAGATATTCAAGTTATAACGCGCGAAGGTCAAAGCAGTCGATCCCTGTAACATGGGTGACTTTAACTAATAAACTGTACCAATTGGCCCGACCAAAAATTCTAGAAATAAATCCATGGATGGATATATGAGTCTAAATTCAGGGAAAATTTACGAAACCAGTTTCCGAGTTTTGAAACTCGAGATATGATTTTTAAGGCGACGGTGACGCAGTTTTCCAGCCTGACTGGAAATGTCAAATTGGGGGGCAAAATATGTGAACTTGGCTTGTTAACCCCTTGTGTCCGACACCGGCGATGGTCTCGGGTTCGGGGTGTTACACTGTTACTGTTACCGTTACCCTACGGTGTATTCCAGTTTCGGCCGATGAAACACTGTATATTATCCCCCGTGTGTGGGTTGGATCCGCATATCCGTTTAGGTCCGAGTTATGTTGATAGGGGTAAATGAAAGTACTGAAGACTGTCTGGTATTGATTAAGTGACTGTGATTGATTTACAAATGTTTACGTTATCAAAAGACATGAAATATAAATATATATGAATTGCTTAACTACAGAGAAGAGATGTACAATGAATGTAAGGGGTGAAGCGATTAAGATTATGAAAGTAAAAAGTTTAAGTTACAATGTATATATATGGCTTATTATTGTTTTAAGTATTAGTTTATAGAAATACCACTGAGTGTATACTCAGTGTACGGTATTTTTCCGTGCGCAGGACTAGGTACGAAAGAAAGCTAAGAACTTAGCATCCAAGCCAATCCAGGACTTAAAGTGGTGAATACTTTTCTTTTGGTAAAATGGCATGTACCTAGGTTGTTAAGGTGTTATTTTGTACATGATAGTGAACAGTCATGAAAGTTGTTGAAGCATGGTATGAAATATGCATATTTTGGAAGTTAAACTTATATGAGTTTGACTAGTATGATAATGTAGTTTAATTTTGATATGAATTATGGTATATAATCCTTAAGAGGTATTGAAGTGAATGAATGAATATTTTCTAAGTTTGAATGGCATAATGAATGATATTTGATTTAAGAACTATTAGTAAATGTTTGGGCATGAATTAGATGTGTTTAGCTTGTGAAAATAGTTTAAAAATGGTCAAAAATCATGTTTTTACACGACCAAGTCACATGGGCGTGTGCTCAGGCCGTGTGGCTCTCTGTTTATGTCACACGGGCTATTCCTACGACCATGTGTGCAAGTCAGATTTGCCCACGACCTGGCCCCACGGCCATGGGAGCCCCACGGGCTGGCCACACGGCATGCCCCTATCTTCAAGGAAAAAGTTCCAAAGTTGGCAGTTTAGTCCCGAACCACTTCTAAAACATGTATTGGGCCCCGTAGGACCATATTAGGGACTTTATAATGAAATTTGAAAAGAATTAATCTGGAATGCAAAATTTATGACTCGGTTTTGTATAAATGTTAGTGTATAAGTCTGGTAATGCCTTGTAACCCTATTCCGGTGACGAATACGTGTTAGGGGTGTTATAGACCTACCTTGGTAGAATAAAGAATGTGGAGGTGTTTGCATCACCCACGATGGAGGTGTTTGAATCCCATAAGGCAATGAGGAATGGTAATGAGATGAGCTCATCGATGGTGCCTCGTGCAGTCCCTCTGGCGATGATGGCCTATATATCATAGATTGAGTCGAAGTCATCGGGAAAGGAGATGCACCAGGCCATGTGTTCCAACATGGCATAGGACTAGAAAAAGGAAACATATAAGGGTTAGGATACATATAAGGGCTAGGATACGCACCTGGCATAATCTGAAGGGGCTCTGCTGTGGGTGTCATTGGTTGAGGCGCTAGGGCTGTGATTGTGTGGGCATTGTTGATGGGCCCGTGCCATTATCCCTTCTTATTGAATTTAAAGGGCCCCATCATTCCCTTTCGACACGAATTTGCCGACGCCTTTTCTTTTCTGACAGCAAATATGGCTTGCTATGGATCCTAAACCATGGCATAGAATTCGATGCGCACGCTAACTCTTGGACAATGATCGGTTCACGATCAGGTATATGATCATACCGGTTTCCCAAATTTTGATATATTCAGGCCAGAATACCGTCGAATTCGTATTCTTTCACCATAAGTCGATTCTGTGCTAGTTATTGAGCACCTCAAGTTCCTCAAGAGTCAGTTGTCGGAAACCGAATTTCCGTAACACTCTATCTGTCTAGTGCATCTCAACAATAACATAGTTGACTAATGGGACCTTAACATGCCAAATGTTTGAATTTTGAAAGAATTCTTCTGGAATTACTGCCCGTATTATCGGATCCTCGTATGGTGTCTATTGAAACTATATGAACTGGATTAAAATATTAGTTGTATACATAATACTAAATACTAAATATGAAATGACTATTTTATGTATATATATTATTTAATACTTACTTGCGCTTCCGACCGTTGGTCTAATAGAAGCCGTATATCTTCAAGAGCGGTAGGTATTCCAACATAACTCGCCAGATAGTTCCACCTAATTAAATAAATTTTCAACATACAATTTTATTTTAAATCTATGGAATAATTGTTAAATCAAATAAAAATTTTACCTCATTATGAGTGAGAATGTAATTGGGTGGTTCATTCGAGGACGTAAAAATGGAAAGCAAAACCGAGCCCATGATTGTAGTAGTGATAGGCAACCTCCAATTTTGGCTTCATTTGATGGTGTCACCCTGCACATCTCCGGTACAATGTTGCCAACACGACAGACCCCCAACTAAGTTCACCATCTGCTCTAAAATCAACGAGTTTCAGCAGTCACCTTAGATGTACAAGGTTTTATGACAAGTCCGGTATCAGATAACCTCCAAGCATTTCAAGGATGTGTGCCCGAGCATATCGTATTCTTTGTACTTCAGTTGAATCATTCCCCAGCTTCGGGAATGTGTCCCGTAACCAGCTCATCTCGCTTCGACCTCCGTAAATATTATTCGGAATCGCACTCAAAAGATTGTAGCATATGGCTTCCCAATCAGCAGATTGAACGGACCCGGTGAGTGTTGACCCATCCACTGGCAATCCTAATTGTAACTGGACGTCCTCTAAAGTGATAGTACACTCTCTGCATGGAGATGGAATGTGTGCGTCTCAGGTCTCGACCTCTCTATTAATACGCTGATGAGTTTCGGGTCCAACTTGCACCCCCTACCTATAGCGGCCGCGTGCCAAAAACCCGCTTTCCTCAAGTAATTTTCTATCAACGATGATGGCAAACCAAACATATTACGAATATAAAATTGTAATACCCGATCTACAAACTGTTATAAAAAATTATAAAATACAAATTAATTAAAATTACATAAATGGAAAAAATATTAAATACTATTCAAAAAATTGAAATTAATTAAAATTACATAAATGAAAAAAATATTAAATAGTATTCAAATTAAAATTAACCCTTACCATTTTCACTTGTTTGACGGAGATATGTTTATGATCGAGACTAATTAATTCCCGACCCTTGCTAACACGATCAAATATTTTTGAAATTATAAAAAAATAATACTAATTTAGAAAAAAATTAAAGTAAATAACTAATTAAAAAGAGCTTTGAGAAATTTAATGAGAAATTTGAGAGCTTTAGGGAGAAATTTTAGAGGTTTTTTGCTAAAATGTGAAGAAATAATGTGTAAAATAATAGGATGGGGTTTTTATACTTTTTTTTGACCGTTAGACCCCCCAACAGTATAAAAAAAAAAGCTGTTGGGTTTAAAAACACGGAGCAAAACGTGTCCCTAGGGGGAGCGTTTTTGCCATGTCCGTAAAGCGCATCCTCGTCAGTGCGTTTTTGGCTGACGTGGCAAAAACGCTCCCCTAAGGGCACGATTTGCTGACATTTTCCCCTTAAAACGCGTCCACGTAGGAGCGTTTTGCCAAAACCGTCCTTTTCCAATAAATAATTCTGTAATCGACCCATTTCCGTAAATATGCTTGGAAATGAACTTTTTTAGGTAAATTAGTCGAAATTGCAAAAGTGCTTGTCAAATAGCTTTGCTCCTCATATTGTGGTTAATTCTATGGCTCCATAACCTTGGTAAAGTCTATTTTATTTCCAATTTTGTTTTACGTATGTATATGATGTATTTCTCTTTTTATGGATATATCACTAGTATGATTAATATGTACAATATACGTATGGTTTATTTATAATTATCAGTTTAAAGAATAAACTTGATGTATTGATATGTACTATATATAACTCTTATTTATGTAATGATTATTAATATACAACAAGGATTTATGATGATAAATTATTTCTTTAAGATAATAAGCATGATAATTTTATTTATATTTTCATGAATGTATTGAGGTTAATACTATTTTATGTATATTTTATGGTTTTTGTATATATTTATGCATAACCCGTGTATATTTTTATCTATTACTTTATAACATTGTTTGAATATTGTCATATGTATTTTTATGTACAATTTTATGGATATTTTTATGTATATAATTAAGTATATTTTTCACTTATAGATTGGTAGATATTTTATTTATAATTTAATTTATTATTTTTATTGAACATTATTAAAATTGTTTAAAATTAAAAGAAACTAGCATTTGTATATGTTTTTATGTATAATTGCATTTGTAATTTATATATAATTTCATTTGCAATTTTAAAAATTCTATAAATTGCGAATATTATTCATATTTATCATAAATTATTATTAAAATTATTGCATGTTGCTTTACTTTTTTAAAATTTTAAAATAATATTATAGTTTATTTTTATATAAATTCAAATTTGTATATTATTTAAAATTGGAAGAAAATATTATTATCTATGATAGGTAATGATAATTAAAAATATGTTATTTAAAAACAAATTAAAATTAAATGTTTGAAATCACATGCAATGCATGTGCATTAGAAACTAGTATATATAAAAAATGAGTTTGAAAAACTTTTGAACTGACAATAATACTATTTATTTTCTATCATATTATTTAATTGACATTTAAAAATAATTATAATCAATTTACAATGGTGAAAAAAAATATCGTAATAGTTATATTAAAACAAAAGTTATGATAATCATAATAAATTTAAATTTCTTATTTGAAAAAAATATTATAATCATATATGTGTTGGTTTATTATTATTATTATTATTATTATTATTATTATTATTATTATAGTTTATTTAGAATATGATTTTATGTTATTAAATTTTTTAGGATAATTATTAGAATAGGGTGATTATTATTAGAATTATACTAGAATAATTATGGAATTTATTATTAATTAATTAAGAGGTAGATGGATTAGCATTATTATATATGTATTATTTTATTATTATTTTCTTAGACTAATTTAATTTAATTTTATATAAATAGTTTTATTTATTTAATTTTCAATTTTATATTGTAGATTAGTTAAATCATTAAGTTGCATTAATCTAGGATCTTTAAGGTTTTTTACTATAAATAGAAAATTAATTTGTATGAAAAGGGACAAAAAAAAAAGAAACACAAAAAATCCCACTCAAAATTGGAGGTTCTTAACCCAAAATTTTTCCTTTTTTCTCGTTTTCCACCATTCTTTTTTCGGTTTGGCAGCTGCATCGTTCCTACACCATCGTTGCTCGCCTTGGTCAGTCCGCGTGCTACCATCCTAGCCTATCACTTGCACCGACCCTCCAATTTAATTTAAAGTTGAAAATTTAATTTTTAAATAAGGTTTCCCATTTTATTTCTTCCTCACCTTGTAAAATATCAATTTTAATCCTTCAATTTTTTTTTAAATTCTTAAAATTTTGAAATTGCACAAGTGCCCATCAAATTACTTTTTTTTCCCATATTTTCATTAATTATAAGATTTCGTATTTTATATATCTTGGTAAAATCAATTTTATTTCCATTTTTTTTATTTTGACATATGGTATATATTGCTTTTTATGGATGTATGGTTGCTATGCTTAATATGTACAGTATGTTGGTGTGTAGGGATAGCAATGAACTTATGAGAAATAAACGAAGGCTTCAAGGTGTGTATTTTTAATGATTAATATGTACAACATGTTGGTGTGTGGGGATAAAAATGAACTTATGAGAAATTAATGAAGACTTCAAGGTGTGTATCAACGTCACTTTCTTTAAAGTTCTTTTCACCTCCACCTATATTATAGTGTCCTAAAGAGCTAATGTCAAATGAACCTCGATGATACAATGAAGCCCAATGATTGTTTACGTTTTGTACTAATAAAAACAATCCACTGAGCACTAAGCGGAATATAGCAAGAATATCAATTTCTATAAAAAATTCTGTAGTAATTCTTTATAGAACAATCTAGGAATATAAAATTTCTTTATTTGATGATGTGTTTTGATATAATAAATTAAATTGTTTTTAAGAAAAACTAAAGTTGAACAAAAAAATTGGCAAATTTGTATTTCAAATGATGTCTAAGAGATATAATTTTGAACCTACTATTTTGAACTCTTATAAAACTATTTGAATCAACTTTTAATCAAGTTAAAATTATTTCAACCGATTTAAGTATTTTCAATCAAGTTAAAAGTGTTTTAAAACAAGTCGGTATTGCTCCAGGTAAAAAAAGTATCGATACTTTTTGGGCAGTATCAATAGCATTTCCAAAAGAACTTTAGTAGTTGAAGTTTGGAAAATGCTCAAGAAGTTTTGGATGAACATTCTCAAACCTTAAGCTACTCCAATGAGCCCTTCTACAAAACTTGGCAAAGATGATGAAGGTAAATGTGTTGATATTAAGGAATATAGATCCATGATTGACTCATTGCTTTATCTTGCCATAAGTAGACCAGATATTATGTTTAGTGGTCGCTTGTGTGCTAGATATCAATCATGCCCTAAGGAATCACATTTACAAGCCGTTAAGAGAATTTTTAGGTACCTTAGAGACACTTATAATTTAAGACTTTGGTATCCTAGAGATTCATACTTTAAGTTGCATGTTTTCTCATATGCGGATTTTGGAGTTTGCAAATTAGATAGGAAGATCACCTCCGATACTTGTCAATTCTTAGGCGACAAGTTAATTTAATGGTTTTCAAAGAAACAAAATAGTGTTACGTTGTCAACCACTAAAGCGAAATACATTTTTCCTAGTAGTTGTTGTGCTCAGGTTTTATGGATGAAACAAAAACTTAAGCATTATGGAATTGATATAGATACCATTCCTATCAAGTGTGACAATATTAGTGCTATTTTTCGCACTAAAAATTCCATCCAACATTTTAAAACTAAACACATTGAAACAAGACATCATTTCATTAGAGATCATGTCCAAAGATGTGATATTGTTCTAGAGTATGTAGACATTTTGCATCAATTAGTTGATAATTTTACAAAACCATTAGATAAGAAAAGATTTTGGACACTTAAGAGAGAACTAGGTTTAACCACATTGACTTGACTTTATGTTTAATCTTTTCTATGCACTTTGAATGATTTTTAAACTGTATATGATTTAAAATGTATTGAAAAAGCATGCTTGCATGATTCCATGGCTCTTATATGCAAAAAGATAGGGAGAGTTTAAAGTGTTTGATTAATCTACTTTGACCATATTTTTCTAGCATAATTTACTTTTGATGCCCTTGAACTTGCTTGATTAAACTTTAGTTGATTAACTTAGTCATTTTTTATGAATTTGTAATACTTTATAAATCATATGAATCTCACTTAATTCCTGCATTTTCATGCACATGAAAACATTAGAATTTATCTAAGAGTCAATTAGGACCTTTAGAGTACATTAGGACTTCAAATATTGCATTTTGGGAAATTACTGCACTTAGAAAAAAGAATGGACATTTGGTATCAATACCTTTCTAAAATTATCGATACTTGATAAAAATCATCTATACCCATTTAAAAATATCGATACCTGTTGGGTTTTAAGCATTTAAGGAGATTTCAAAATAGTTTAAAAACCTCGAAACCATTTTCCCTCTCCATTCAAAAACCCTTTCAACTCTCACTTAAATTCCTCACATATCCTTCCACTTTTTCGCTAAATATTTACTCCAAAACACTTTCTAACACCATTGTATCAAGATTTCCTCAACATTGCTTCAAGTTTTTCAATATTTCAACAAATTTGAAGTAAAATCTAAACTTTTCCTATTTTAAAATTTTATGAAATGCAGGTTAAAATATTGAATTTTAATGAGATTTTAGGTTGATTTGGAATCTATAAATTGTGTTTTATTGTAGGGGATTGTTTATTTCTAAAATTTTTCTCAAAAATTCATTTCAAACATTTTGCCCACCAAGTGTTTGATAAAACTCCTCAATGAAAATTTTTTACAAGCTTTAGTGTGTTTCTTTGTGTCTAGTCTACTAAGATGGCCCCTAAGAAGCGTCTAAGAATTGATGCATCCTCTTTTAATCATTCAAGTGGGTGTAGATCGTCTTTATGTGAGTGTTTTCATTTCGAAGCAGAATGAGAACGTTTTAATAGAAAATTTGTGTCTAAGCGTGCTTGGGAGTCTAGAAAGCTAGATTTTGATATGTTAGAAACCATAATTTTCTCTTATCTTCCAATTTTTCTTGCTTGGGGTTGGATTGATTTCTTCAAAATTCATTCGCCTAATTACCTTAGTATTGTTCGATTTTTTTACTCTAATCTCAAATTCAAACATGATGAGTCAGGCGAAACTGTTATTGCTACCGTTTTTAATGAATACCTCGATTCGCCTAACATTAGAAGATTTTGGAAAATTTCTAAATTTACCCTTCGAAGGTGAATCCAATGAAAAATGTGCCTACAACCTTGCTCTTTATATTGAGTCTGGATATGCGTCTGAGCTCAATCTTCATGATCATGTCCTCTATCTTATAGTCACTTGGATCCTTCGACCTATAAAAAAGCATGTCGTCTTTCACTCCATCGATTATTGGTGGGTCAATTATGTACAATCTGATAGACGTTCTGACTTCGTACTTTTATTGTTTAATGACATAACTAAATACGTTAGGAAGGCAATGTCTATAAAAAACACCCTTCCCCATGCATTCATTTGTCATACATCTTTAGGCAGTTAAAGATTAACACTAGTGGAGGCACCCCTATCATTTCCAATTAGCATCTTAGTTATGGGGCCTTTCGTCATGCCGGTTACTGTTTCAATCTTAACACTAGAGAATGGGTACAGAGTGAACTTCCAGCAACTCATGAAGAAGACAATGTTGAAGGCGTTTACGAGGATGTTCCTACACCAGAGCATGTTCCTCCACTGGTTTCTCAACATCATGTTGCTACATCCTCTTCTGAAATTAATATTTCCATTCTTGATGCCATTCACTCTTTGAGTAATGATCTTCGAGGATTTTGAGATGGCATTAACTCTAAGCTTTCTTCGTGTAACACCCCTAACCCATCTCCGTCATCGGATTAGGGTTACAGAGCATTACCATACAAATCAGAACAGTTAACTTCAAAACAGATTTATAATGCATTTAATATTAATTACCAAAAACTCATTACAAACCTAGAAAACATACACATTTAGGCCTTAAATCGAGCCTTCGAGGCCCTAAAAACAATTTGAGAACAATTCAGGACTAAATTAAAATAATTCATAAAAAAATGGGAAAAAAGTTAAAAATTTTGAAAACAGGGGTCACGCCATTGTGTCGCCAGGTTGTGTAACTCTCTGAGTCCATGTGGATCACCCTGCACCTAAAATTTAAATGACACACGGCCATGCGGGGTGACTGTGTATGGCACACGGTCGTGTGACAACCTGTGCCTCAGGCCGTGTGTAGTAAAAGTTGTTCTTAAATTAAGTCATTTCAAGCCCAAAACTTGCACATGTAGATTCATTAACTCAACCATCATTAACATATATAAAGTATACCTCAAAACATCTATAAACATGCCAAAATCACATTCAACCTATTTCTAACCAATATTCTATTCAAATGGCACCTCAAACATTATTCTATTCCATTAGCTCAAACATGCATTATAATAAAAACATATATTCCTATGCTCATACCATCATTATACCATTTCTACCACATATGAATGAACACAAATCACATATTTACAAGGCATATAAAGATGATCCAAAGTCACAAATATATACATACATTTATATAGCCATATTAAAATATGTATAAGTTTGGTAGCAATCTAAACATACCAACTCAACCATCAAAAATACCAAGCGGTAACTAGCCTATACATGCTAAATAACCATATCACAACATATCACACAATCATCTTTTTTCTACTCAAATGGGGGCATGCATAATTACTATCATCTCATATGAATACATATAATTTATAAGCCTTCATCGAAAGATATGAAAATAAATAAACTTGGCACCATTTAAAAACAAACCAATTACCAAGACTACCCTTATAACCCTATTATATGCCATGTATAACCATTTTCCAAAATAACCAAAATTTACCAATATGGATCATTAGATAAAGTGATCATGCTCTGACGAAATTTCCAATCGATCGAGCTTTTTGATGACTTACAGAAATAGGGAAATCAATGAGATAAGCAACTAATGCTTAGTAAGTTCGTATAACAGAACTTAAACTTACCAAGTGCATTAATTAAACAATTATAAATGATTCCATTTAGCCATAGTCCAAATTTTCTTTTCCTATACACAACACCTCACAAGATTAGTAGGTGAAGCAATGCACATATAAATTTAACCAAATAAGGCTTATAACATCTCAGGCTTTTAAAATCTTCAATCACTTTCATCATATACTATGTACTTTCATTTTCATCACCTTTCACACCTCAAAATTCATATATCATACATAATATAGCATAGTAAATCATGGCATATATCACACACACACACACACACACACACACACACACACACACACACACACATGTATATATCTATTTGACATTCTACATATTTGAGTCCACATAGTTAGTAGATAATAAATAAACATAACATCTAAGAAACATAACATATATTAAGAAGTAAATTCCATGCTTATTTCATCCGTCACATGATAAATTCTTATCATTTTCATTGCATATGTGCATATTCATCTTTCCATTTCATATGAACATTAGTACATTAAGTTTTTATACATGCCTTTCCATTAACCTTTACTTACCTGTTGAATCATTTAAAATTTCATCAGATACTCGGGAATGCTCACACATAGTGTGCCTTTTCATGTAATCATAACCTTTCCTTTTCAATAGTGTTCACATGAGTTGTGAAATGGGCCTGCTCACACCAGCGTGGGTCAGAATGTTAGCTATATGATATTGCTCATACGAGCTGTGGAGAATCCGCAACAAATGCAGGACCTCAGCCATCGGTAGGACATTCAAGATCAACACTTGAAACCGTATAATCCCTAATGGCATGGCATTTGTATCCTAAGAATTCACATGGCTCAAACGAGACGATTTTACATATCCAAGCCTTAATTAACATTCAATATATCCTTTTCATAGATACATTTACTTTATCATATTAACATTTGAGTAACTTATCCAAACCAAAACATTATATCATTCAAGTTAATTCACATCCTATTTTGTTCCATTTACCAAAATATTATACAACTACTAATCAAATCTATTTATAACATAAATATTTATTAAAATTAAATTCAAAATATTACATGCTAATTTAGTCTTTAAATGAACTTACCTGTACAAAAACGATGCTCTAATGTGATCCAACGACTAGTTTGCTATTTTGGTTTTTCCGTGATTAGTGTCCGTTTGAGTCGTTTCTTGATCATGCAATAGAAACAAGTTGGCCGAACCTAGCTCTTCACTTGGCTATGGTGTTTCAGTTGAAACCAAAAAGAAGAAGAAGATGATAGTTTTTTAACCTTTTAGTTGTTTAATTTTCATTTACTTTTGAATTTACAACTTTGCCCTTTTATAATATATCAAATTTCATGCTTTTAATAACCCAAAATCGTCCACTATAAAATCAATTTGTTTATTTACAAATTAAATCCCTTATTTTAACATTCCATATCCAATTGAATCTTTTAACTAATAGAAATCTCCTTTTGCAGCTTTTACAATTTAATCCTCTTCGCTTAATTAACTATTTAAACGTTAAGGTTTCTTAACCAAATTTTAATATGACCATAATAACACTCCATAAATATTAATAAAATATTTATAGACTCAATTTATAGAAATGAGGTCCTAATACCTCATTTTCTAAAATCACTTGACTTTAAGGATTTACCATTTGAACCTGTAACAACCCAAATTCCAGTGGTGTCGGAACCGTAATGTGAGATCACTAAATCCAAAAAATGAGTAGAAAATATTATTAATTTAATGAAAATAAGTTAGATGTGAAGTTAGGAAAATAGTTGAAATAGTGAATAGTATTTTATAATAAATACTAAAAAATTTTGAAGTGAAAACGAGGTATCGAGACCTTAGAATATTAAACCGAGACATAAATATTTTTATATATATTTTTGGAGTGTTAGTAAGTTAGTATTAAAGTTTCTTCAAGAAATTTTAAGGTTTCGGTAGTCAATTGGGTAAAAAGGACTAAATTGAATTAAGTTTAAAATTATGAAATGAGGTTAAATAGCTCCAGTAATAATTAAAGGAGGACTAAATAGGCAATTAAACACCTATTATTGGGCTGGATGGCATGTGTGTGCAGGAAATATTGAAATTAGGTGTGAACAAGGGGTAAAATTAGAAAAGAAGTAAAAATTGAATAGTTAAAAATGAGATGTATTTGGAAATCTAGAGATTTCTTCAATTTTCTTCATCCTCTTCAGCTAAAAACAGCCATTGAAGAAACCTTAGAGCTGGTTTTTCATATTTTTACTGCAAGTAAGTTCAAATCTCGATTATTTCTTGAATTTTTGGTGTTCTTGGAACTTTTACAACTAGGTGCTATAATCTAATTCATTAGTTTTTGATTTCATGGTTGATTTTGAAAGTTTCCATGAATAATTACTCGAAGTTTACGATGAATTAGCATGGAATTAAAGCTTTAATTTGTTTATATGCTGATTTTATCGAAAAAATTATATAGAAAGTGAATATTTGGGGACCTAATTATAAAAGAGCTTGAAATTAGGGTTTTATGTGGAAATTATAAATTTCAATGGTTGTGAAGTAATTTAAAATGTCTAAGGAAAGTGTTATTTGAGAAGAAAAAGGTTCTATTGATGAGTTAATTGGTCAGGGACTAAATTGTGAAAATTGTGAAATTTGGGGTAAAAGTGTAATTTTTGGAATTTAAAGGGTATAAATTGTGAGATAAAATAAAATTGAAATGAATGCTAATTAATGAATGATTTTGCAATTATAGATCAAGAAATTACAGTCAATCATGGAAAGGAGAAAATAGTCGAATAACTTTCTCGAACTTCTACAACTATTGCGAATTAGCCCAGGTAAGTTCACGTGGCTAAATTTTAGTGATCATTGTTATTCTTATGAATTTTATAATGAGTTATACTATATAATTATGATAAAACCATGAATAATGTAAAAATATGAGATTTTAGAAATGATCAAATTGAATGAAACAACAGATTGAGTACTTCTGTCCAGTGACAAACGATGAATTGACGGAAAAAGACCATGGTTGGAACATGGAAACAAGTGAAAAGTGATATCCGTATAAGACCATAGCTGGGCTATGGCATCGGAAAACAAGTGATAAGTGATTTCCGTATAAGACCATAGCTGGGCTATGGCTTCGGATTAAATTGATACAAGTGATCCGTATAAGACCATAGTTGGGTTATGGCATTGGAGAAAAGTGATAAGTGCTTCCATAAAAGACCATATCCAGGATATGGCATCGGTATAATATATGACTCGTGTAAGACCATGGCTAGGCCATGGTTTCGGAAAGTGAAATGTGATCATGTGCAAGTCCATAGTTTTACTGTGGCAAAGTGAAGACGAAGTACTCAATTCCGTATAGTTTCTTAATTTGAAAAGAGATGGTAAGTGATAAATGGGCCTAAAAGAATGAAGTTTAAGTGTGAATAATATTAAGTGAAATTGACTTGGCTTGTGAATGACAGGAGAAATTAGTGAATTGGATAATATATGAATGCTTTACCATATTTGGTAAGTTTACGTTCTAAGCCTATGAACTTACTAAGCTTTCACAAGCTTACTTGAATGTGATTGTCATGTCTTGTAGATTAACGTGGAGTCAGAGGATCGGATCATCACCAAGAATCACACTATCCAGACGTTCTCCAGTAATTTTTGGGTTATTATCTTTTGATTTATATGGCATGTATAAGTATTTGGTTGGATAAAGTTATAGATGGTTAAAGTATGTAAAAGGGATGACATTTGTGTATGAAACTTAGTTTAATGTTTAAGTAGTAGTGTGTTAATATAAAATGCATATTATGGGCATAAATTGGTTGATTGGTTGATTGTAATTTGTGCAAAATTGAGTTTAAGTGTAGGTAATGGATGAAAGGGTGAGAAAGTGGCCTAAAACGGCCTATTTTTGTCCACATGGATACACACACGGGCGTGTGTCTAGGCCGTGTGTGACACACGGTAAGCCCACGGGCTTGTGAAATGACTGTGTGTCCCCTGCATCCTTAAATGTGAAGTCAGGATAGTACATGGGAAAAAGACAAGACTATGTGTCTTGGTCGTGTGAAGGACACGAGTTTCAAGCATGGTCATGTGTTTAAATTGTGTGAAAATGGCTTAAAAATGGTGATAAATCAGTTTACTACACGACCTAGCCACATGGGCATGTGCCCAGGCCGTGTGCCCCTTTGATGCTTAAGAAATTGCAAGTCAGAATTGCCCACGGGCTGGCTACACAGCCAAGGGAGCCACACGGGCATGTGCCTCTAACTTCAAGAATTTTTTTTTTAAAGTTTTCCAAAGTTATCGGTTTAGTTCCAAATCACTTCTAAAGCATATATTGGGCCCTGTAGGCCCATGTTAGGGACTTTATGGTGAAATTTGAAAATTTTTGATTTGGAATGCAAATTTATGACTCGGTTTTGTACAAATGCTAATGCATAAGTTCAGTAATGCCTCGTAACCCTATTCCGGTGATGGATACATGTTAGAGGTGTTACAAAACCTTATTATTCGTTCAAATAACATAAATTATCAAATAATAATTTATTATAATACCATATTTGGCTCGTAATTATTATTATTCAATATTTACAAACTCATTCGTTGAATTTGTGGCCTCGAAACTACTATTTCTGGCACAACTAAAAAATGGGCTGTTACACTTCGTTAGAGATTCAAATGACTTCGTTTCTAGCTCATCATCCTTTAACCCCTCCATTTTATCATAATAATCATGATTAGGATAGTAATTACACTTTTATGCCATTTTCATGACATTTGCACTGCTATTTTGTTTATTTCCTATAAATATATTGTGTTGCACTTAGTATTTATTTATCGTATATTTATGTCAAAATCTTATATCCTTGCTTGTTTATTCAAATGACTAAGTTTTCTGTATAGCTTGTCATCTTGCAATTACATGTTATATATCTTTCGCCAAAAGCAATATGAATTCTTGTTAGTTCTTATTTCTAAATTCTTGAACTAACCATCTATTTCTCCTAAGCTTCATTTGCTCATTTTTTACATAACAAAAAGGAGGAGAAAATAAAGGTAAATTATCAACAAAGATAATTTTATTAATGACTGGTATTGTGCTTAATTGACATTATACAAATTATATCAATTTACTGACCATTCTTTTTCTAAGTAAAGATGAATTTCAAACTTTCTCCTAAAAGTTCACTAAGCCTTAAATTGAAAATGATCTTTATAAATGGGGAGTAAATTATTCAAAAAAATTTATCAAATGTCTTGTTATATCAAAAGAGGGATATTGTTATACCAAGCTTTATTTGATATTGTATTTTGATATAACAAATTAAAATGTTCTAGAATAAAAGCTAAAGTTGAACAAAAATTAACAAAATTGTACTTCAAATGATGTTTAAAAGAAATAATTTTGAACTTACTATTTTGAACTTTTAGAAAACTTTTGAATCAACTTTTAATCAAGTTAAAATGGTTTCAATTGAGTTAAAATTGTTTCAAAATAAGTCAATATTGCTTCAAGCCAAAAAATATCGATACTTTTATCCAATGTCGATAGTTTTTCAATTTTATTGATACCTCTCTAAAAACTGATACCGAAATGGCATTTTGACTTTCAAACAATCTAGCTAAGTATCGATCCAGTATCGATACCTTTTATTTGGTATCGATAAATTTTCTTTGGTATTGATAGCTCCAACGATCACTAAATATTGCATTAATTGCTAAAAATATCGATACTTTGTTAGCAAGTATCGATGGTCGTGGTTGCAGGAGAATTAAATGTATTGATTATTTCATCCCTAATGGTTATATTCATTTCTCTACCAACAACTACGGTTGGAAATCAATTACGGGGTATAAATACAATCTTTCAAAGGCCCTACAATAACAAGAGAGATTATCAAGCTTAAAGATTAATAAAAAAACAACCTTGTGCTTTTCATTCTCAATAATTTTCTTTATACATACTTGTGAGCTTTCATTATATTCATTCACCTCAAGTGTTTCTCTTTGTATTTTTTCTTAATTTGCAAACACATTGATCTTGTAAGGGTTATTTCTTAGTTTGCTTATTTGTTATATTCTTTAAGAGGGTTGAGTCTTAAGGTTTGGGTAGAAACCTTAAGGGAGTTGCAATCTTAAGATTTAGGTAGAGATCTTAAGGGAGTTGTAAGGTTAAACCTTAACCTCAAAGGTTGTCAAATTAGTAAATTTGAGAAAATCCTTAGTTGTGAAAAGCTAAGGTAGTGGAGTAGGCAATTGAGGCCAAACCACTATATATCGTCATACTCATTGTCTCTATTTATTCTCTTTGCTTCTAAAAATTTTTAAAAGACCAATTCATGCCCTCTTGGCGGTTATGAATTGATTAATTGAGCTAACACATATAAATGAAATTTCACTCCTATTGATAGGAGTTTTCGTGTCTCTTCATAGGAACACAAATATGTTAACAACATAATCATTTAATAAATGTATCCTTGAATAATCATGATTCATTGTTAATAATAATGTGATATATTTTTTGAATTTAAGAGACATAATTCATCACTATGAAATATGGTAACTCTTACTTAATGACCAAATGATATATCATGTTTGGTTGACTTTAATGGTAATACATTACAACCCAATTCAGTGGACCAATCACCAAACCATTGTTTGGTTGGCTATAATAGTTATTACAACCATATTCGTTACGAGATTATTTAGCGTGAAAATGCATCAAACCATTCCGTGCTCCCCCACTAAATGGTGATTCAAAGAATGGGTGGAATAGCAAATTAGAGAAAGGTTTCAATTTTACCCGCACCATTCTCCTCTCTTTCTTACAGTCTAAAATCCCCAACTCATATATTCTTTTTCTCACGCCTGAAATCCCCAATCCCCAACTGATATATATTTTTCATTCTTCTTCCCTCCACCACTATAAAATTCATCTTTTTTTCACTTAATTTAAAATTTTCTTTTTAATCTCATTTCCTCTTAACCCTAATAGCTTAATCCATTGAAAAAAAAGAAGTGAAGCATTTTTTGAGTAGTCTTGCAGGATCCAAGATCTGGTAAGTTTGTAATGACCCAAATTTTACTGTTACCGAAAAAGTGTATTTTCGGGTCTCCGTTTCTGAAAAACGGATTCGTAAATATTTATTAAAAATATTTACGAAGTTAATCGAGTGGTTAATTAGAGTTTAATTAAGTGAATTAGCTTAAATTAAGGATAATTGGATAAAATGATTAAATTGAATGAAGTGTGAAAGTTTAATTATAGAATAAAGAAAATTGAAAGGACTAAATAAGTAAATAAGCCAAAAAGAGTGCCAAGTGTATGGCAAAAATAAATACAAGTGTAATAAATATAATACACACATTTGTAATACATGTATGTATTTACTTATAATTTAAGTAAATATTAATGTATTTATTATTATTAAATTGATATTATATGATAAATAAATAAAAGTAAGACAAATGTGTGGTGATTGGGTACAAGTGTATTAATAAAATACATACACTTGTAATGCTTGTATTTAAGTATTAATAGATATTTATTATTTATAAAAGGTATTTATTAATTAAATGATTATATTATAAGATTTTATGTGAAAAAATAAATAAAAAGTTGACAAATGTATGGTGCATATGGTGACATGTGTAATACTAATATACATACAATTGTAAAATACATGTATATTTACTTATTATATAAGTATATTATTAAATTATATATTAGTATTAAGTAAAAGATATTTATATAATAAATAGATTAAAGAAAGACAAATGTAATAATATATGTGTATACAAATGTAAAATAGATATTGGATATTAAATAGATATTTTATTATAGCTATTATTAAGTTATTATAATATATATATATATATATATATATATATATATATATATATAAAGTAAAAGGAATAAAAGAAAAGAATAGAAAAGAAAGAATGGATGAAACGAAACAGAGAGCAAGGGAAAGAAAGAAGGAATGAAGAAAGAAAGAAGGAAAAAGGGGAAAATTGAGATTTCAAGGCTTGAAAGTTAAATAGCTAATGTTGTCTCGGGAAATCTCGGCTAAGCAAGGAGAAATGACAAAGACAATGGGAGTTAGCTTGAGAAAATACGGTTTGTATTTCTATAAACCGAATTTAATAATTATTTGTTGAATTTATTATTTATATGAATGGTAAGTATTATTATTATTATTATTATTATTATTATTATTATTATTATTATTATTATTATAATAATAATATTAAATTGAATAAAAATTCATAAATTATTAGTGATTATTGATATTGAATAGAATATGTGAATATTGAATAGAAAATTGAAAATGTATATTGTATTGAGATTGAATTATATGTGAATTGATATGGAAAGGTATTGAAATGAAGAGAAAGTAAATTAAGAATGGAAAGTGGAAATTGAAAGTTGACTGGATACCCTATTAACAATGTCGGGCTAGTCGGATATAGTTGGCATGCCATAGGACAAGAGGAGTTAGGGATATTTCGACTGCGTGTCGATGAGACACTATATGTGTCGACTCATCGTGGATCGTTCGGATTCGTTCAAGAGGTACTCTGTACTGATCACATCTTTGTTACTATTTCGGATTTGTTCCAATGAGGTATTTTGTGTACCGTTACTGTTACTGTTACTATTACCGATACGGTGTATTCTGGCTTCGGCCGATGAAACATCGTGAAATATCCCTGGTGTGTGGGTTGAATTTAAGTCCGTGTATCCGTCGGGTCCGAGTCATGTTAATAGGGATAATCAAGGATATCAAAGAATGAATGTTATTAATTTATTATTCATTAACTGTTATGTCTATAAAGACTGCTTGATTGAATAACTGATGAAGATTACTATATAGTTATAAAAGTATATTGAAGATCATTAATAAGGTTTTAAGGCTAAATAATGAAGAGTAAATGGTTGAAGTATTAAGATTCTAAAATTAATGCTTAAAGTCTAAGAATACATGAATGTTAACTACTAATGAAAGTAAATGTTATATTGATTGATGAATGATGAAATGAAAGGTACAACGGATAATGAAGGTAGACCGAATTAAATGGTAAGGTATATATGCTATGAGATTAAATTAAATGACTGAAGTATAGAGACTATGAAGTTAAAGTTTAAAGCTTGAATATATATGAATGACGAGTATTATTATTTAATGATTTACAAGTTTACTATGATTATTATATGACTTAAATAAATGTTAAATTCTTTATACTATTCAGTAATTCTGTTTATAGAAATACCACTAAGTTCATACTCAGCGTACAGTTTGTTTCCGTGCGCAGGTTAGGTTATAGACAGATAATCGAGTTAGCATCATAAACTGATCCCAAAGTCAAAAAGGTAAAGCGTGTTAATAATTGGTAATGGCATGTACCTAGGATGTTTTAAATGTGTTATATTGAATTGTGATTGTACTAGTGAAGTAAGTAATTGATAATTGATAATGATATTTAATAAGTGTTTAAAGATAAGTATTAAATAATATATAAAATGCGTTTGGATTGGTTTAATATTGGTATTTGTATTAGTTGTGGATTGAAATTTTCAAGATTGGTAAAATTTTAAAATACAAGGTTCAATTTGAGTTTACATAGTTTGTCACACGGGCGTGTGCCTTGGTTGCCACGGCCGTGTCATAAAGTCAGTTTAATACACGGGCAGGCCACACAGACGTGTGTCATGGCCGTGTTTAAAAGTCAGTGTTGCACACGGGTTGAGGACACGGGCGTGTCCCATGCCGCACGGCTATGGTAAATTAGCTACACGAGCGTGTGGTACTATTTAAAAGAAGAGAATTTAAAATTTTATAAAAAAAAAAATTCTAAGCTTCCAATCGAGCCCCAGTTTGTTTAATTGTTCTTATTAAGTATTGTGGACCCACTAAAGCTACATAAAGAAACATTTAATTCTGCATTTATTCTTGTTTTACGTATAAATATACTGTATTGACCGGTAATACTCTGTAATCCTATTCCGGCGACGGGACGAGGTTAGGGGTGTTAAAAGTTTTAATTCAAACTATCTGTTTTTCAATTTTTCTTTTTCGATTGTAAAAGCAAATGTAAAACTTACCCTTGTTCAAGCAATTTGGCTTTCCAGAAAAGCGCTGAGATTCCATTCTATTTGTATTAGATTGAAAAAGCTTGCCTTTCTTCGATATTTAGGCTCTTCGTCTTGCTGTTTTCTCCAACACTTCTAGTAAAATTTTTTTTCTCTGTTTTCTCATTTTCTTAAATATTTCCTTTTCGATGTTTGGTTTTCTGTGAATTTGATGATACATTTTAGAAAAAGATCACTAACTACGACTATAACAAATCATTTTAATTTTTAAACAAAAGGAAGAAACTTTATTTTTATAAGGCATGGAGAGATAATGTGTTGTTCTTGTGTGCATGCCTAGTGTTTGTTTGTTTGTTTAAGGTAGATAAAGGTAGCTTCAAATACCCAGATTAAAAATTATGGGAAAAAAGTGTAATTTTGGGATCTCAATGTTTAGAGATTTTGATGATTCTTATAGGGAAAAAATGGGAAAAAATTTAGTTAATGCGTCAGTTTGGTATTTAGCTTAAATTAATGGAATATGTTTGCTTCTTCAAATCAATTATCTAAGATTTTCTAGTTCTTTCTTCTAGAGGTGTATTGGATTTGTTGTTTTTTATTCTATTTATTGTTTTATTTGCATTGAATTTGAGATTCTTGTTTGATAGTCCAATGTTGATAATGAATCTTACTTGAAATTTGTCTTGGTTGAAGAGAAAGAATGAGGGTTGAGGAGAGTGCAAGATTCATATTTGTACCTTAGCCAAAGTAGCAAAACCAAGAATGATATGGATTTGAAATGTATTAGTTCGTAAAAATGTGGACAAATCTAGAATTATAAGGGAATAGTGGATGAATTTGGTAAAAAAGCAATGGGTTTCAATGGCGCCATTGTCCAAGAAAGATTTTGGATGTATGAAATGGAGTAAACAAACATAAAAGAGATTTGGGGTATTTAAGAATTTATTTGTAGCTTCAAGTATGGTTCTTTTAAGTGCATGTACTATGTTGGCAGCAAAGAGGTTATTGGTGATTTCAAATAAGGAAATTTAATGATGAGGATGCAAACTTGATTCAAGATTGAACACGTGGTGGAACCATTAAATCACGGATCTTTAAAAGGAATTGGTTTGGTTTGTTCACAGATAGTCCAAAAGCAGAGGTGATAATTAATTTGGCATGAAGTGTAAATATGCTGTTTTTAGTTACTTTTCAAGTTTTCATATCATACTAGTTTTCTGATCTTTCTTTCACAGGGCTTCTCAGTTTACTGCAAGGATTAAGTTATTATGTATGTGTTCTGTAATTGTAAGTATGTTTATCTCGTCTAAGACTAAACATGTCTTTTGTGATCTTTATATGTTTATTTGATCTAAGACTAAAACAATCGAACAATTAACATTATCTTCCCGCACAACTTTTTATTACCACAAATTTATGTTTAATGTTTAAAGCTTACTATAACGGCCTATTTTCAGTGAATTCAGAACAGTGGTTTTGGGACCATAAATTCTATGTGAGAATATTTATTTTATTATTATTTTAGTGTCTATGACATATTAGCGAGGTTGTATAAAAATTTCATTAAGAAAATTTTATCGTTTGCATGTTTAATTTGGTAACAAGACTAAATCGTAAAAGATGAAAAATTAGAGTACTATAAGTTAAAGCTACCAAATGGCTATGAAATTAAATGGTTAAAGGATTTAAATGGTAATTAGACCATTGTTTTTATGAGTGGACATTGATGGGAATGAATTAAGTGATTTTAAGGTTAATATTAAAGGTTAAAAATGTAATTTAATAAATAAATTAAAGTAAAATAAAGATTAACAAAAGCCATCATCTTTGTTTGTCATACTTTTACCGAAATTAGACCTAGGAAACTCCATTGAAGGTGTTTAAAGGTTCGACCATTGCTTCCTTGTGCATGTGAGTGAATTTCCATCCTGTTTTTAATGATTTTTATGTTTTAAAGTCGTTGTAGTTTAATCTAGCTAGCTTAGGGACTAATTTGCAAAACTGTTAAAAGGTTAGGGTTTTCCATGAATGTGTGCATGTGATTTTTTGATGTTCGATGGAAGAAAATGAATCTTTGTTGATAAATAAATAACTTTTGTAAATTGATTTTTGTTGAAAATGTTAATTAGGGATTTATTTGTAAAATGTGTAAAATTCATGGTGAAATTGTGAAATAATGATTTCTATGAATTTCTATGGGTCTATATAGAATTAGCTAGCTTAGTATGTGGATGGAATTTCATGAATTTCGATTTACGGGCTTAAGGACTAAATTGTAAAAAAGTTAAAATATTAAGGGTAAAAGTATAAATTTGCAAAAATATGTATTTTGGGTTGAATTGAATAGAATGGATACTAAATGGATTGAATTTGATTATTTAGATCAAGTTAAGCCTTGTACAGATCTAGATCGAGGGAAAGATAAAGTATCGGACTAGTCGATCCTATTTTGTCATTTTTTTATCGAGGTAAGTTCGTATGTTAAGCATTAAATTAATTGTGTTTTAACTGATTTATTATTGCATTGTTGATGAATACTATTCCACGGAAATACTCGTCGAAGATTTGGCGATGTATGGAATCCCATTTGAACCTTAGGAATAGATAGGATACAAATGACATGTCATTAGGGGTTACTGTATTTTTGGTGCTAGTCTTGTATGTCCTATCAATGGCTGAGTTTTCGACATGTGTTACGGTTACTTTACAGCTTGTGTGAGCAGCACAGTGTAGTTACGTTTGGCTGACAGCTTGTGTGAGCAGACCCAATGATGGCTCGAGAGTGAGCATCTATATGAGGTATAAGATAAAGGTGGTTTTGACCACGTATTAGCATTTATTTTGCGAGATACCCGATTATCTGATAGTATTCCAAATGGTTCAATGGGCACAGATCATGATACAAGGTTATAAGAGTTGATACGAACCAGTACAGGTATTCGTGTGAAATACGGAAAGTAATTCACAGTTGAGGTATTCATACATGACTAACATGATTGTGATTATGTGTTAGGCTTTGGACCAATTGAAATTTATCTATGTTTTAATTATGCTTATCTAAATTGTGAATGAATGTTAAGTTGTATTTATTAGCCATACGAACTTACTAAGCTTAATCGCTTACTCTGTTTTAATTTCCGTGTTTTATAGTGATTCAGAAGCTTGCTCGGTTTGGAAGTTGTCAGAGATCGTGTTGCGGTATCAAACTCTCATTTTGGTATTTTGGACTTTGTATATTATCATTAAATGGCATGTATAGGTGTTTTGGCTAATGTGGCCTATATGTCTTGTTGTGTTTTTGGTCACTTGGGATGGTTTGTAAGGTGGTCACATATGTTGATATGTATATATATGCTCAAATAGCCCTTTGATATGTGGTGTATGGTTGTTTTATGAATACTTTGCTTGTGAGATTGTGTTTAGCATTAATTGGTTGAAATTAAGATGTGTATACAAGTTAAGTTTTAGGCACAATGTCTCATGTATGTATTTGACCATTTAGGTAGATTTCAGAAGTATAATTGGTAAGTTTTAAAGTGGTCAAATGAATGTGTTATGAATGTCATGTTGTATGTGTGGATGGATCATGTTATAAACTTGAAATTGGTTGGTTTTGAATGCTCAATGTGCCATGATTGTATGCAATTTGATGTATAGGTTGGAACCTATTCGGGTGAGAAACATGGCTTGGAAAATGACCAATTTTTGTCCACATAGGTAGAGACACGGACGTGTATCTCAGCTGTGTGTGATACACGACTAGGTGACACGGTCATGTGTCCCCTGATACTTCTATAGAAATCAAGTCAGTAGCTTCACAAGGCCTAGCACACGGGCGTGTGGCTTGGCCGTGTGGCACAAGTCAGTATAGCCTCTAGTTTTCACACGGCATAGCACATGGCTTGACATACGGGTGTGTGAGGCCCTTTTGAAGGTTACACGGCCTGGCACACGGGCGTGTGGTCTGGCCGTGTGATCCAAGTTAGTGAGTTACACGGGGTAGGACACGAGCTGGAATAGGACCATGTGTCCCCATTTCAAATGCCTACACGACCTAAGACACGGGCGTGTTACTTGGCCATGTGAGACACACGGCTTGGCCACATGAGTGTGTGTCCCCTGCACTTTGAAAATTTTCCTTACTTTCTTAAAATTTCTTAAGTACTTTGTTTAGTCTCGAACCCCTTTTCAATGACTATTTAAGGTCTCGAGGGCTCGTATTAGGGACTATATGGATGAATTTGAATGGCTTTTGTTTGATATGAGAAATGAATATAAAATGTATAATTGTTTGAGTTTAAGTCTGGTAATGCTCTGTAACCCTGTTCCAGCGTCAGATATGGGTTAGGGGTGTTACACTTACACCATGTTTAATGTTTCCTATACTATCAACCATTTTCAAATCTTAGCTCAGATCAGTTCTCTACTCTCTTTCTTTCTTAGCTCAAATCATTTGCCCTTATCTCCATTTCACTTAAAAAAGACTACAAATGTTTTGATCTACCTCCTTTATTAGCATTATGGATGACTTTTCTGTTTTATCTTAATTGCCTGAAATAGTTGTCTCATGTTCAAATATATATAATATATTCTTGTCTTGCTCTATATGGTCCCTAATATATTTATATTCTTCATATATATAATTAGTTTCCTTTTTAATTGATTTGCAGAGCGATGGTGGGAGAAATAGGCAGTAAAAATTCGGTTTTGAAAACAATTCATCAATAGTTCAAGTGAGCCTTAATGTGAGCTAAGAAACAACTCAACATTTCTTACAGATGTTGGAAATCGACACCATTATCATCCCTCAATGGATTTGTACCAATTTTAATGCTGGTCATGGAGTGTGATCAACAAATTCATGTTTCTACCATTTTTGGGTGTATAAGTTTGAACTTGTATTGTAATAAAAATGTAATCTATGGAGTAAAATGGTTCAAGAATTGGCCTTTGTCAAATTTGAATATAAAAAAGTAATGAAATATTGTGTAATTTTATCCTTTTACACTTTTGTTTTTCTTTGTGACCTTTTCCAACATTATTCTTGTATTTGATTCAATGAAAAAGTGAACAACGACAAGAAATAGAATGATCCAAATTTGAAAAAAAAATAGTCATGTACCTAAAATAATAATAATTATATTAAGAAAGCTATTAAATTATATATTATTTTATTAAATTTTATTAATAATTATGTTAAAATATGATTAAATTATTTATTATGATTTTTATTAATTTATATTTTAATAATAATTATATTAAGAATATTATTAAATTATATATTATTTTATTAAATTATATTTAATAATAATTGTGTTAAAATATGATTAAATTGTTTACTTTTTATTAAATTATATTTAATAATAATCTTATTAAAATTTAATAACAATAACAATAATCATTTACCTAAAAAATTCTACTAAATGTATTTCGGTCATTTAAATATTTTTCCTTATACTATTACAATATCTATTCCATTCCAACCAAATATAAAAATATTATTTACACTCTATTCAATTCCATTGAACCAAATAATTAAATTATGATGACAGATTCGTTCTATTACAACTTTATTCCATTACATTTCTATTCCATTATACCCTTATTCTATTCACCCCAACCAAACGTAGAGTTAATGTATTGAATTTATGTACTATATATAACTTTTATTTATGTAATGCATGATATATATACGACAATAATTTATGGTCATAAATTCTTTCTTTAGGATAATAAGGATGATAATTATATATATTTTTATGAATTTCTTGAGGTTAACATTATTTTATTTATACACTTATGCATTGCATAACCTTGTGTTTATCCTTATGTATTATTTTATAACATTGTTTGTGTATTATCTTATGCATCTTTATGTACATTCCTGCATTACTTTTGTATCTTATCATGTGTATTATTTTTATATATTATTTTATAACATTTATGCATAATTTTGACAAAAAAACACTTATTATTTATGTAATAAAAAATTGTAATTGACTAAAATTTAATAAAAAATTTAACGGTACTACTAATTATTAAAATTTATATTACCATTCTAATTAGAATAAAATATTCAAATTAACTAATGATATTATAAAAGTTGATGTACTAAATTATATTAAAATTAAAATATATAAATTAAATCTCAATTTGAGTGAAATATAATCATAAATTGAAATTTAATTATTTTATAATTTTAAAAATAGAGAAATTAGAATTAGAATTTACTCGCTTGTTAAAAAAAAAAAAGGATAAACAATGGATTAAGCCTTCATTTTATTTGAAAATGGAAAATGGAGGTTCATGAGCAAGCTCGCGACGGTGCTCAGCGGACGTCTAGTTTTCATGTAACTGTCTCTCATTGGCAGAGTGGGTACGGTGCTTCAACGGACTCCAAGTCCCGGCAACCAGTGCTTAGTTGATGATGTATTGGCCAAGCTGAAGCTGCCACGTCAGCATTCCAAGACCAAAACGCCCTTAATGTTCATGTAAAATAACAATTTCATCCCTCATCACCACACTTTACAGTTCAAACACACCATCTGCATTTTTAATTTAGCCGTGCTTAAAATTTAAATTTCATGTACCGACCTTCTATAAATAGCGACTCCCTAACTCTCCAAGCTCATTTCTCTCCCGCCATTACTTACTTTCTCTCTCTCTCTCTCTAATTTGATTCAAATTTCCAAGCCAAACACTCTAGTTTTCTCTGAAAATTTCTCTTTATCCTCGCTTTCTGCCATTTGAGTTCTTAGCTCTCTCAATCAAAATTCTACAACAATGGTGGGCTTTAAAATCAAAGCATTTCCTATCCATAATCACGATTTCACGTTTTCTTTGTATTTCTCTACTCCAATCTCGTTATAACTTGTACCGCTTTATCTTGTCAGGTTGTTGCGCAGAAGGTTAAAGAAGCGGAGATCACCGAGCAAGATTCTCTCCTTCTGGTAAAACATTTCCACTATCCAGTTCTAGCTCGTTTCTTTGATTCCCCTGGCATTGATTTGATGTCTCAACACAGCGTTAAGTTTGCTTGTTTGCTGTTCTATACTTAGTCGCTACATAAATTTTTGCTCTGTTTTTCTCCTGTTTGATCGTAATATAGTTCCTTCTTTTATCTTCAAAAATTTGAGTGCATCGATAAACTCAATCTGATAAATGCAACGTAGGCAGAAACCAAAATCTCTGTTCTCGTTTTTTGCTGAAATTTAACTTCTCTAGGAAACTTGGATATTAAAGGCTTTTTATGTACCAATAGTCTGCAGATCTGAACATTTTAATTTTGCTTTGTCGCTTCGATGAAAATTTTTCTCATAGCTGGTAATGCCTGCCGTTAAATTTTTTTTCAGTACTGATTCCTTATAGTTCATCGCAACTTCGCGAGAAAATTGCTCTGTTTTTCTGTTTCTCTCGTGAATTTTGCTGCACAATGGATCCGAGTTTCTTATTTTTATTATCATAGTTAGACCTAGAAGCTTTTGGAATTGAAGCTTTGATTATAAATATATTTAACTTGATCTCATCTTTGTGTATTGATTTTTCTCCTGACAGACGAGGAACTTGCTTCGTATTGCTATTTTCAATATTAGCTATATCAGAGGCCTTTTTCCAGAAAATTATTTCAACGATAAATCCGTCCCTGCTTTAGGTAAGCTTCATCTTCTAAGACTTTCACAAATTTCATTTTAAAATTTCCAAAACCTCTTTGGCTAATTTCTTCAAAATCGTAACAATTATCATTAGAGATGAAGATCAAGAAGCTGATGCCGTTGGATGCAGAGTCTCGTAGACTGATTGATTGGATGGAGAAAGGCAAGTTGTTTTCCATTGATTCTTCACTTCTTTTTCCTGTTTTCATCGTTGTCGCATCCTTGAATTTAATTATTCGATCATTTATCTCTTCTTCCCAGGTGTCTATGATGCATTGCAGAAAAAGTACCTGAAAACACTATTGTTCTGCATATGCGAATCAATAGATGGAGCAATGATTGAGGAATATTCCTGTAAAATTTCCGAGTCACCGTTTTTCTAACCGTATTCAAAGTTTAGTGGTTCGATTCTTGATTTAATAAATTGAGTATCCCTTCTCAATGCAGTCTCTTTTAGCTATTCCAATTCTGATACCCAAGAGGTTTCGATGAATATTAATCGCACTGGAAGCAAAAGGCATGGCAGAGCATTCATCTGCAACTCCACCACTGAAGTTACTCCCAATCAAATGAGGTGATAAAAATTCGATTCATTCAACCCAGTATAATCTTGAATTTTCTACCAATTGTTGTTTAAAGATGCAATTTTAAGTTAAAACTTCCATAACAACGTAAAATTTCAGGAGTTCTGCTTGTAAAATGGTCCGTACTCTGGTTCAATTGATGAGAACTCTCGATAAGATGCCTGAAGAGGTAAATTTTAGCAAATAAGCTTTCTAAATATTTCTTTTACATACAGCTGTATTGGTATTATTAATTGTGATATCTTTATTCTATCTTCTGTTTCAGCGTACTATACTAATGAAACTCCTCTACTATGATGATGTGACGGTACGCCTTTCTTATTTTCCCCGTGAAGACTTTGCTTACCATCTACCTCAATTCTGGGGCTAATTTAGTTTAAAATTTCCCAAATGTTCAATAAAATATGGGAAATTATTTGTGAATTCTTGTTGTCTATATAAGTGGATTGGGTATTTGGTTGTTGAGCATATGTTCACTTCTCCGGGTAATAGTCGTAAAATTGGCCAGCTGTCGCATGCTTGCAATGCATATTGAACTGAAGCAACTCGTTGCTTGTTTGTCTATGTGCTGATTTTCCAGTTTTCGGGTAACTGTTTTGTCAAAGTTTTTTAGATTTAACTTCAAAATATGGTATTATGGTAACGCGCTAATTTCATCAAGTACAGCCAATGGACTATGAGCCTCCATTCTTTAGAGGCTGTACGGAAGACGAAGCTCACAATTCATGGACCAAAAATCCTTTAAGGATGGAAGTTGGAAATGTCAACAGCAAGCACTTTGTGTTAGCTCTCAAGGTAACTTTTTCAAGGCTTGCGGGGATCGCATTTGTTGTTCGTATATTAATCAAAGTTTTCGTTAACGGTAACTTTGTACAGGTGAAAAGTGTACTTGATCCTTGTGGGGATGAAAATGACGACATTGAAGATGAAGAAGTAAGCCTTGGTGTTGACTCTGTTCAAAGGGATGAATCTTCCGACTCTGATACTGAGGTACAATAACAGTCTCCTTTGTTCAGTTTATGTACTGTTGCCCTTTAAAGCACGCTTGTAATATATGAAACCAACTGATACCACACTATCCAAATGATTAGAGCTGTGTTGAGGTCTTGGATTTTTTCTACTGATTTCAGGTTGGTGAATCACAAGAAGACCAATTTATTGTGGCTCCAGTAGGTAAATAATTTGTTTCAACTAGACCTTATGGTCCTTATTTGTCCCTGCCATGTTTTTTATGAGTTCTTGTTGGGAGAATTTGATTGTCAGTAACAACAATGGCTATTCTGCCAGATAAGGAACGATCAGAAGAAGACAATAGTGCGGTTGATGAAGGTAACATTTTCAAGTTATCAATCTGGAATTAGACATTGTAGAGTTTAAAGTTGATAAAGAAGTTTTTTTTTAAGAAAAAAATTTCCCCTCACCTTTCCTCTTTCTCCATGAGATTTTTTTTCCTTCTAGATTAGGTTTCTTTAATAATCTGTTACCTGCTGCATAGATGATACTCAAGATCCCGTGGAAGATGAACAACAGTTGGCAAGGGTGAAGATTTGGATCGATAATCTTCATCTTGACACTGTTGAACTTACTGATGTCCTGTCACATTTCCCAGATATCTCAGTGGTAAGCGTGCTATCTTAATTTCCCATCTTATTTTTGACCAATAGAGCCAGAAATTAGTACAGAGTAGTTTGCTTTTGCTTTTTATATTCCTCTTGTTTGCCATAATATTCAGATTCTAAATCTTACTATTTTGCGCGAGTACAGGTTTTGACAGAAGGTAATAAAAGATTGGGTCGAAATTAAAGTTTAAACAGGAAGGGAGTACTCTATAGTGCCGGATTTCAACTGCTATAATAATAAATTCTCTACTTTTACCTGTTACTACTTTTAAAACCTTTTGATTGATATCAGAAATAATGGACAAACTTGTAAAGGAAGGTGTTTTATCAAGAAGTGGAAAAGACAGTTACACCATAAACAAGCAGAAGGTTATTTTCTTTTTAATTTAAAATTTTTATCCTCATCACCTGCTTTAGATCATTCTCCTTGACATGATGAAAGACAATGCCAGAAATCTGAGTATGAGTTTACGGTTAAAGAAGAAACGGATGGCCAGGTCCTGATTGCTCAGAAATCTCCAAAGGTTGAAGACCACATGTATATGAAGGTATTCAAATTCTATTCTATTTCCATTTTCTAAATGATCAACATGAAGTTTAACCGTCTTACATATCGTTAGAGTTGCTGGTTGCTCTTTTTTTTTAGTTTGCAAATTCTGACTTCATATTTGTAACTTTAGGCTTTGTACCATGCTCTTCCAATGAAATATGTGTCGGCCGCAAAACTTCAGAAGAAGCTGGACGGACAAGTAAATCAGACTGTTGTCCGAAAGCTTATAAATAAGATGACACAGGATGGTTTCATTGAAGCTAAAGGCAACCGTAGGCTAGGTATGTGTTGCCACCCTATTAACTAATTCCTCCATATGGTCTTGTAGGATTTTTCCTGGTTATTTCTTTCATTATTGATCCAGGCAAGCGTGTCATCCACTCCAATCTGACAGAGAAAAAGCTACTAGAACTCAAGAGATCTTTAAACAAAGACCCAATGGTGATGGCTGTAATTTTGTTATTTGTGCAATGCTGCATCTTCTGCATAATGTTTAATAAATTGCTAATTTTCCTAATGGAGCAGGACATGGATTGCACTGAACCTCATAACAAGACCAATCATCCGGAAATGCAAACAACTGGTACTAAAATGAACCTGTTTCCTATTATTGTTAAGAGTTAAGCCACGGAAGAAGTTTTGAACTGTGAACATACATCTCCGTTCAATAGGAAGCAAACTCAGGGATATGTCTACATGCGGTGTCCTACACTCCATTGGGTCAGATCTCACACGCATGAGGGGCCGATCTGACATGAACCAAAGTGAACAGACTATCTCAAAGACCAGGGACAACGGAAACACACCCATAAGCATGGCTCAGGTTAGTGTCAAATTAAAGCATTGCATATTTCCCACTAGATAGCTAGCCTTCTTATTATCTCAGCTTGGAGTGAATGTTGGATCTCTGCACGCTCAATTTTATTGTTTCATATGTTTGGAAAATTTTATTTCTATACTTGTTGCCAAACTCCAAAGTACGAATATACCCATACTTTAAGAAGAACTGAAGAGTCCGGGTTTGACAGTATTCTGCAGAGCTAACAAAGATGTTTCCTTTCTAATTATCCAGCCAATAGCTTCAAGAGAGAGCTTTGTCCCAGGATGTGAGAACAACCGAGTGAATGGTAACTGCGATGAGGTAGACACTATTGTTTGTAGTAGATCATCACAAGATAAGCGAGGCAGGAAGGCAAGCACGGTATGCTTTAAATTCCTTCTAGGTTACTTGCATCATGAAGATCCAGCAAAGCTTAAAATTTCTATCCTCTCTCATACGTTGTTTCCGGCCCTTTTATTCTTTGCCAGGTCAAGGAGCCTATCCTGCAGAACATGAAGCGCCAGAAATCTCAAGCTGTTTGAAAGAAATGGAGAAATGTAACGTCAGTGCCTGAACCAAGCTCGAAATTGATTGGGAAATTTTCCTTTTGAAGTAAATCATAGACACAAGTTACTGGTTCCTTTTTCCTTCTAATTGACTGATAAGATAAAAAAAATTGTTAATTACTGGTGTCTCTAGTACTAAATGAGAATTTACCTTTGAAGCCATTCTAGAATTGTCTTTTGTGATTTGTAGTGATTGGTAGAAGACGGCAAGTACTTTTAACCCAGAGGTGAGATTTATTTGAAAACAAATGCTGCGAGTGTTTTCTTAAGAAATGAAACTGAAATGATCATATTCGATCTTAGTAAATGACCAGGAAATTTTTTTCCAAAATTGAGGACTGAATTGTTTAAAACTTTTAAGCTTTGTTTTAGAAATAAAATTGAAAGGGTTGAAAATTGAAGAGATAAAAAATTAAGAAATTAAAATGTAATTTTCCTTTTTATAGGTGTGATTAATAGGAAAGATAGAAAATAGAAAGAAAATTATTTTTGGTCCATCAATTGTTTGGTGGAGATGAAAAATAGAAAAAAAATAAAATAAAATATTTAAAAATACATATTTTTAACCAACATATAAATCTATTTTGTTTCTCTCTTCTCATCATTTTAATTTAAAATGATTGATTTTTATATATTAAGATAAAAATGATTATCATTTATTTTCTTTCCTTTTAATTTTCTTCCCAACTAGACATATTCAAAATTTATTTTATTTTCACTTTTTCTTTTTTCCTCCCATCCCTCTATTTTTCCATCCAATCAAACAAATCTTCAACATAAACGCTCCCTGACATATTAGGAGTGAAATACACAAAACCGTATGTACCCTAAAAGAAAAGGACATTTCTTTTGTTTTAAAAATGTTATCTTATATCCTTCGATGGTTAGAGTTAATTATCATGTAGTCTAGTTAGTCCTAATGCTACATCAACTAAATGCTAGCCATTTCAGCCCATTTTTTTTGCTTAAAAAATTATTATCCATGATGTTATTTATAATTTAGCATCTTCGAAGAACTCAAATATCTCTCTAATCCCTCAGATGTTAGGTCCTCACTATTTCAACGACAAGCCAAAACTATTCATGATTTGTATTTCTTGTTTTCTCCGGCCGTTCAGAAACATTTATGTGTATTCAATTTTTCTTTTTAAAAGAAGACTGCATTAAATTTTTTCTAGGTACAATGCATTATATTTTAAATTATTATAGAGAAAATAATTTTTTAAAAATTAAATATAGATAGGCAGGTCGGATTTAGGTTACATTTTTATATTTGAGTTAAGTTTAAAGTTGGGTTATTTTATCCAATATATCTCAAAAAAATAAATATTTATAAAATTAACTGTTTGAAAAACTATGACAGAAATAACTTAAAATCTACAATGTCGGACGGTGTTGGCCATCTCATTGCCGGCATCACCTTCCATCATTCTCTAATCACGCTTTAATGATTGACCCATCCAATAAAAAGTGACTTTTTTTTGTGCTGACACTGTAATGGCCGACACCCGTATGTAATTTTTTTCAAATGCAAAAATATGGGCATTTTACAATTTAAAAAAAAGAAAAAAATATTTTAATAGATGCTGTTATTGAAGTGGTCGACATTGGTTAATTGCATAGTGAAATGAA
Source organism: Gossypium arboreum (assembly GCF_025698485.1). Classification (NCBI taxonomy): domain Eukaryota; kingdom Viridiplantae; phylum Streptophyta; class Magnoliopsida; order Malvales; family Malvaceae; genus Gossypium; species Gossypium arboreum. Next base: position 21,970,062 of record NC_069072.1, read on the forward strand.
GGCGACGGCTAAAACAATTAGAGAAGGAAAAAGAGACGTAAAAGGAAGAAGAAAAATAAAGAATGAAAAATAAAAATAAAAAGCAACCAAAAACCATATGTAATAATTATTGAGGAGAGAGAGATGAAAAAGAAAAAATCCCTTACAATTATCAATGAATTAACATTTGGCCTATTTACTTTATTATTATGAAACTAATTGGAAAAAATAAAATAATTAAAATGAAAATTAATTATATCATTAATTAAAGATGAAAATTCTTGTGAACAAAAAAAAGTAATTTACTTTTAACATAAAATCCCCAATATTTGGTGTTCAGTGGAAGCCATTGCATTATTATTATTTGAAAATATAGAACTTCATGTGATAACTTGATGGTTAACGGTGTTCATCATTCTAAGTGTGGCCTAAGTTTGAGTCGTGCTAGTCACGTTTGTTGTTTAGGCTTTACCCCATTATTTCTATTCACCAAAATATATATATACATATAGATGTAGACCATTAACATTAAAATTTGTTTAGTGGACCATTAATGTTAAAACATTGTTATTTCATTGGTAATTAAAAGAGATTTTCCCTTTTCTTGAGTTTTCATCTCATGTCCTCTCTCTACTCAATAATTGTCACAGGTAGGGGTGAGCGTTCGGTTGAATCAAATCTAATCGAATCGAATGAAAAAAATTTCAGTTAATCGAGTTGACGAATCCTATTTTATCATCTTAATTCGATTTAAAATTTTCTCGAATCGAGTCGAGTGAGATGGAGCTCGAACTGAATCGAATCAAATATATTTGTTCGAGTTAAATTAAAAAAATAACTTTGGGTTCTTGTAACCACCGTAACCCACTGTAATAAATTTTGTTATGAATTTTCATCTCTTCATAATTTATTTATTAATCTTTTATAAATGAGTTAGCTACTTTACTTGCTTAGTTGCTTTAATTATTTTTGATTTTTGTCACTATGTATTTTGAAATTAAAAATAATTAAATATAAAAAATACGATTTTTTAATAAAAGTTATTTTAAAGATAAATGTGAAATTGATACCAATATAAAATTTTAACACGAATATTTTATGGCATCATCAATAATTCAATTTTAACAAAATTTTATAAAGATTTAATATGATTAAACAATTCAATAATATAAATAGTACAAAATGTGAAATTTAATTTAATAATATAAATAATATATAAAAATAAAATTATTACTATTTAAGTTTTAGAAAATTTTTGAATGATTTTTTATTTGGGGTAAAGGGTGAAAATTAAAAGTTTAGGGAGAAAAGTAAAAGTTTTTGAGGGTTGGGGAGTAAAATTTTGGGGAAAATAAATGGTGGGAAAATATTCAAAAAAGAAAAAAGGGGGAAATGAGTTTGGGATAGATGGGGTGGGATGGGATGGGAATAAAAGTTTTGGGGAAAGTGGAAGGAGTAAAAGTATTGGGGAAAGTAAAAAGTTTGGGGGGTTTGGGGTAAAAATGTAAAATATTATAGTTTGGTATTCGATTTATTTGAATTATTCGAGTTATTCGAATTCCGAAATCAAACTCGATTCGAACTCGAAATTCGAAAAAAAATTCGAGTTGTCTCGAATAATACGATTAACTAGAAATTCAATTTTTTTTCAATTTTTTCGAGTCGAATCGAGTTTTGCTCACCCTAGTAACAAATAGGCTTTGGTTATCCATTTGCCCTAGCCACCGCCTTCACTACATTATGCAGTCAACCATCACTGACGTCGTTCAGGCCAACTGACACCATTGGAGTGCACCTATCTTCCTCTTCAATCTATTTTTTTTTATTTTGAACCAGTGCCGGTCACTTCAACGTTGGCACAAAAAAGAATAATTTTTTTAAAAATTTTGAACTAGTGTCGGCCACTTCAATGACGACACTTATCAAAATATTATTTTTTCTTTTTTTTTTTAAATTGTAGAATACTCATATTTTTTTAAAGGTATTTTAAAAAAATACATATGAGTGTCGTCCATTACAGTGCCGGCACAAAAAAAAAATCATTTTTATTGGATGGGGCAATCATTAAGGCATGATTAAGGGATGATGGAGGGTGATACCAGCGGTGATGTAACACCCTTAACTCGTATCTTTCACCGGATTAGAGGTATAGAGCATTACCATACAATTAGAACATTTAAACTTAATTTCATTCAATATGATAATCATAACATAAACTATTCATACATACACACACCACCCCTATATTGAGCCCCCAAGCCCAAGAAACACTTTAGAAATAATTCTGGACTAAATTGAATTCATTTGGAAAGTCTAAGAAAAAGTTACAAAAATTTGGATTCAAGGGTCACATGGTTGTGTAACCTTCAAACTAGGGACACACAACCATGTCCCAACCTGTGTCCTCACCCGTGTAACTCTTCGAGTAGGGTCACACGGGCATGTCATATGCCCATGTGCTAGGTCGTGTAACAATCAAAATTTCCCCACACGCCCGCGTGCCAGGCCATGTGCTAGGCTATGTAACTTACTAACTTGCACCCCAAACAACTCACCAAATTATACACGATTGTCTCATACGGCTGAGTCATACGCCCGTGTGGACCCAAAATGAACTTTAAATGACTAGTTTACCATTTCAAGCTTCCTTGGACTCAATATATTTACCAGCCAAAAGACCTATTCAAAATGACATTAAACAAGCCAAAAACATGCCAAATCAACATCCTAAGTGACTAACCAATGTATCCTCATTGATACCATAAGTATATACAATTATACATCAAATTGAAACATCAATCACAACTTATAAATTCACCAAATCTAACACATAACCAATGTACCTATCATAGACACCTCAAACACAACATTGCACTAACACATATCATTCATATTTGCGTCGAAACATCTTACCTTATTCACATATATAACATATAAGTTAATTAGTTACACTTAAGGTCATACTAAACATTTTACATATCAAAAAGCCTATTACATGCCATATAATCCAAAATGAACGTTCCAAAAACTACTGAAATATATGGATAGTGTGACTTGAGTGTCGATCCGGCCTTCCAACCTTCCAAAGTATCTACAAGAACAAGAAATAACACAAGTAAGTTCATTGAAGCTCAATAAGTTTGACATATTAAACGATAAATCTTACTGAAATAAGTACAACAAATCAAATGATAATAATAGTAATAATAATAATACAACTATATGTGTTTCCTATCATCCACAATCTCAATCGGTGAATCGTAAAATTCAATTCCAAACTCAAATACATGACAAAAACATTAAAATTACTAAACAAGTTACCTTGATTACGGATAAGAGTACATCCATATTCCATCCGAAACACACCAGATGCTCATAAGAGCTAATCCATCCAAAACACACCAGTGCTCGTAAGAGCTAATCCATCCAAAACAGACTAGTGCTCATAAGAGCTAGTCTAATTGAAACACACCAAAACAAATAGTATAACAAGAAAGTTCGCAACAAATATTGAACCTCGTTCAACTTTGGAAACATACATACATATCACTCCACAACATTCTCTATTCTAATCCCCCACAACACACCCTATCTTGATTGTACTCCATCCCGCGTTCAATTCGATCCAAGTATTGAATTTCAACAACTTTTCTCAAATAACTTTCATCAATTAATAATCAAATATATCTATTATATCACATTCTATCATTAAACATTTTATATAGATGTTAAATCATAAACTGTATGAACTTACCTGGACTGAATTGTAGTAGTTGCAAAAGTTTAAGAACTATTCCACAAATTTTCCTTTTCCACGAGTATCAACTGCGTCTTGATCTAAAATGTAAAATCTTCAATTATTAGGTTACATTTCACCTTCAAATTCCCTTTATGTTTTATACCTTTTTATTTTTCAAATTTACACAATTACCCCTAACTTTTACAACTTTTTCAATTTAGTTCCTTTACCCGAAAATCATTAAATTGACCATTTTTCTCAAGTAAATATTCTAGCGGAATATACTAAGCCCTTAAATAGTCCCCAATAATCAAATTCACTATCAAACCTTAAAATTTTGATATTTTCACAATTTAATCCTCAAAATCAAAATCTAAAGAAATCATTTCAAAAAATCATCAAACAACACAACCAATGTTTCAAATACATGGTTATCATAAAAAAAAATTCAAGATTCATCAACAAAAACTTCTATAATTTTTAACGGATTCAAAAACGAAGGTACGAGCTAGCTAGACCTAGTTGCAATGATATCAAAAACATAAAAATTACAAGAAATATAATCAAAATGGACTTACACGCAAGAGTTAGCAATGGGCGAACCTCTAAATTAAGTTCCTATGGTGTTTTCAGCAAGATGAAGTGAAATTGAAGATAAATTGTTTATTCCTTCTTTAATATTCTTTAATTTTGCTTAAACTTTCCTTAATTTACAAATTTGCCATTGAAAACACGTTACTTTATCATTTTCAATTTAATTGTTGTCTCACCCAACTAATTAGGGCATAGTTGCTACTTAATTTCTTCCTCATTTATTAATTAAACCATTTGATCACCTAAATGATATAATTACCATGTTTTGTACTTTTTTTCAATTATTCATTTTTCTTTAATTAACTATCTAAACGTTAAAATTTCTTAACCAAAATTTAATACTACTTTGATGACTCTATAAATATTCTAAAATAATATTTACTAGCCGACACGACAAAAATTTTTGGTCCCAAAACTACTATTCCGTCACCACTGAAAATTAGGTTGTTATAGGTGAGATAGTCGACACCGCCCGACAGTGGAGATTTCAAGTTATTTCCGTCATAATATTTCAAATAGAGTAATTTTTATAAATTTTTATTTATTTTTAGGTTAGCTGAGTAAAATAGCCAAAAAGTACAGACTTTGCTTAAGTAAAAAATATTATAAATGTCTTGTATGGCCCCTAAAGTATAAACTGGGTCTAGGAGATGAGAAACAAAACAAAAGCAATGCAACAAATATATAATTTTTAAACAAATAATGTAAACTTCCAAATAATTCTTTAGTCAATTTTAGATTTAACAATAAAAGGGTAAGAGCAAAAAACAATCAAGAGGTTGTGGATAAAGAAGCAATCAAGGGGAAAGTGAAGGCTTCTGGTGAGCCAGTCCACTAGAACTTAGAGAAAAAGGCCGAATACGACCCTTATGATCCACAAAATCTCGAGGTTGTGGAGGCCCAACCGAGTAATTGATAGAGCTGGACAACAAGAGAAATACAATTAATCCGATACTTATGAAGGACGAAGAGCATATAAACGAGACTATTTTCACCCGTAAATTGGAGAAAGGTTCTTCAAGCAAAGGTAGGGGTAGAACTAGCCTTTTGAAGATTCGTAAAGCTGCTTGATTGAAAGCTCAGCAGGAGCGTCAGCGTCTAGCAAGAGTCCTAACACAACAGTCAGAGGCCACGTTTACATCTTAAAGATCTATTAATTTCACCAATCCAATTCTGAATCTTGAGTCATGAAGTGTGGCGAAAATTCAAAATGAAAATGAATGCCTTATGTTCGAGCATCATATGAAATCTATGTAAGTTGAGAGTTTGAACTCTTTTTTTTTAGCGCCTAATTATCTCCCTTTTGTTTATCACTGAGAGTACCAGTGGAAATGGAGGACCGTAGGTAAAGGGAACCATTCGCATTAATGGTTCCCATTAATGGCTGAGGCCTGTGTTATAGGTGATGATTCCTCTTCCATTTCTGCTTTTATTGAATGTACAAGGTTACACTTTGTTTAGGGATCTGGTTTTCGGAACCTTTATATGGTCATTGATCCATGTATCTGTTGGTAACGTGATTCTAATGATATTTGTTTAGAAAAGAGCAAAAAAACAAGAAAATGCATTTACATAAGTTGGTGAAAGTTGCTCATTGTTATTTATTGCATGTAAGGCTCTAAATTGTAAAAGAGAAAAAGGGTAAGATTATCTTGGAAATTGATGAGTGTGCAGTGAATCCTATGCAATCGCAGATAAGTGATTCATTTTCTATAATTCTAAAATGATAAGTTGGGCTAAATTAACTATATATGTCAAAAAAAATTATTTAGGATTTTAGGTCATTTTTTGAGAGAAAAAGTTTGGCTAAATTAACTATATATGTCGATTTTTTTTATTTGGGCTTTTAGGCTGTTTTTTTTTTAAATTTAGGAAAATAGACCTTTTTTTTAGAGATAAAGGGAATTATGTTAAATTTAAGGTTTTTGCTAGGGTTGGGGTTTTTAAAGGGTTTAGGGTTGACATCGCGAAAGTTTATAGGTAGATTTGAGGGGTCGAGAATGTGATAACGCACCTTAGAACACATACATTTCGTATGTCATGGCTGGATAGGACTATTAACTCAAATATCCATCTTGGGGAAGTCAGGTTTTGGGGTGACAGTGCTTGATACGGTCACAAGTCGAAGCCTAGGTGGAGGTCCCAGTTGGCGATCATGATGTGGTCACAGACTTGGGTATAACCCGGGGCCAGTTGACGGCCATTATGCAGTTATGAGTTCAAACTTTTTGGATGCCTGCAAATGATACCTTATATATATATCATACATAAGATTGAGGTCATAATCATAGGGAAAAATAGAGGGATTTCCGATGTAATCAATGTGATTTTTTTCTCTATTTCCAAGAAGTTGGTATCTTTAACCTTTCATTTTTATTCGAAGGCTGACACCAAGGTGTACATAAGAGGGCTCTTAGGCAAAGAGCATATGTTCTGGCATAGTAGAGGTCAAACTCGGGTCGGCTTGGCAATAATTGTAGTTATTAATAGGTTGTTTAATAACGACAATCATTGTCACCCCGAAAGGAGCATCACCTTTACTGCATCGTAATAGTCGTTCCCCACCTAAGAGTTCTCCTGCGTCCATGGTGGTGTCGGCCTTTGGATAAGAAGGAAGGTTAAAGGTAGGGGTGAGTATTTGATTCAGTCGAGTCGAATCGAGTAAAAAAAAATTGAGTTAGTCGAGTTGACGAATCTTATTTTAGCAACCAAACTTAATTTGAATTTTTTTCAAATCAGATCGAATCGAGTAAAAAATTTTCGAGTCAAGTTGAGTCGAGTTAAAAAATCTTATTATTTATACTCAATGTTGCGTTTACCTGAACGATTATTTAACTAGTAAATGAAGTACAAAATTATTTAACTACATAATCAGTATAATAGATTTGCCTTTTAAATTAATGAGTAAACATTTATCAAAATAACGTAGTTTTGCCTTTTAACTTAATAGTTTTGATTTTTAACTTTAGAAAAGGAAAACATTTATCAAAACGGCGTAGTTTTGTCTTTTTTTATTCGAATTTTTGGATAACTCGAATTGTGTAATTCATATTCGAGTTAAACCCAAAAACTTAATTTTTCACTCGAGTTTATCCAAATAACTTGATTAACTCAAATAAATCGAACTATTTAATTCAAAATTTGAAAAATTTATCGAGTTTTTCGAATCGAATCGGATTTTGTTCATGGTACCGACTGTCTAGAAATGGAGAAAAGAATTACACCGATTATAGCGAGAAGCCTCACAATTTGCTGTATTATTATGCCATCAAATTTCTATATGGTATTTAGAAGACAACATTTCCAGGTACTTGAAAAGTTTGAGCTCATGGCCGCGTAACGACCGTCAACTGGCTCCCCTGTTATACCCCGATTCATGGTCGCATAACGACCGTCGATTGAGACTTCTACGTAGACTTCCACCCGTGATCGTACAAAGCAAAATCAATTAGGAACCCAACTTCCCCAAGACAGGTTTCGAAGGTAATAGTCCCATCTCGATAGGATATTTGAAATGTGTGTCTCGAGTAATATCGCATTATCGACGACTCAAGAATACCTCGAACGGTCTAAATTTTATTAGCGACCAGAATTTTTAACACTGAGCAATGTTGAATAGTGGAGGGATAGATAAGTTGGGGGAGAAGATGATTGAGGGATGATAAAGTATGGAGTGGGAGACCCTTTTTCTAGGCGCGGGGAAAGGGTGGGATTGCAAAGTAGAAAATTCCCGGGGTTGAAAACTCACCGTAGGACTAGTGTCTTTATCAAAGATATTCAAAACATGTTTAAAATCTGCTTAAAAAATATGAGGGGTCAGGTACTTTTATTTTTCTTCTCTACTGAAAAAAGTACGTGACCCCAAGAATCTTTTTGTATATTTGAAGCATGTTATAAGGCACATAATACCCTCTGAAGTACACTTCTAATGAAATTATATGACTTGTGAAATGTATTTTTTAGTAATATTTTGTGTTTTATCATCATTATTCGATGAAAGCACGTATTCAGAAATGGATTTTGGGGCATACATTCCTTCTTTCCTTGTACTATTTTCCTATTAAAGTAAGAAAATATTCTTAACTTAGGCATACAGCAAAATTCATATCAAACATTAAAGAGTTGAGTTGCGAGATTCATGTGCATTTCTTTGGACAACCGTCTACTGATTTATTTTTCTTCTGCTCATCCAATTCGTAAGTGATATTGAAATGAGTCGATAAGTGAAATCCATTATTCACTACGATGGTAAAATCTATAGTACAAAAGTCGGGGTGGTATTTGCGAGAACCCAATCCATGGAATTGGCATTCAATCGTGCCATTCAATTACATGAGCTATAGACTAGAATTAGGAAGAAAGTGGGGGGTTCGACCCGAGGAAGAATTTCGAGGTTGCAATGTAGATATCTTGCTTTCGTTGACCCCTATAGGTATGAGTTATTTGATGTGAAAGATGAGCTCGAGATCGAGGCTGTCATATCATTGCACTACTCAAGGAAAAATGTTGTAATCGAGTTACATTTCTAGTTTTCCAAGGTTGATAGATCTAACTCATCTTCGGCCACCGTTGTGACTAATATTGGAATCGAAGCTGAAACAGAAAGTCCTACTACATGGTTGTGTGGTGGGTTCACTGGCTTGTTACAAAACTCCTACTATGATGTATCCGAAACATTTATGGGTAGACATTTATCGATTTTTGCCACGAATTTAAACTTCAGTAACCACTACTGTAACACTCCTAACCCATTTCCTTCACCAGAATAGGGTTACGAAGTATTACCTACGAAATAGAACATTCAACTTCAAAATAGAAACAATTATGCAATTTAAATATTATCATTTAAAAACTCAATTTAACTATAGCAAAAATATACTTACGGGCCATAAATTGAGTTTATGGGGCCCTAAAAACAGTTTAGAAACAAATAGGGACTAATTTGAATCAAAATAGAAATATCATGAAAAATTTGAAAACTTTTAGAAATAGGGGTCACACGGCTGTGTGGATAGGCCATGTGACATAGCCCAGGCCATGTGGATGTTCGAAGTTTAGACACATAACCGTGTCCCAGCCTTTGTGTCTGTCCGTGTGGATATTTGAAATAGGGCCACAGGTCGTGTTCCAAACTGTGTGTGCATTCAATATTGAGACACATGGCCGTGTCGTAGACCATGCCTTAGACTGTGTAGCATACTGACTTGAAACACACGACTGTGTGACAGCTCGTGTGCAGCATAAGTTGCCCCTAAAACAAGTCAAAAATCACACTATTTTTGCACAACAAGCCATACCATTTCCAATCATTTTCACTTGACCAAAACATTTTAAAACATACTTAAAACATACCAAAACAACTGTTCTATAAACCTAACTAATGTGCTAGCAAAAGGCACCACAATTCATGCACCAAAATCAATCCAACCAACATCTCAAGTTCATTAATTAAGCACATATCAAGCGTACCAAATCCATTTCAAACTACATGTCATTCAACCATGGTTTACCTATTATCACAAGGCATGCATAAGTGTTCAACAACCTATCAATTTATACCATTAATTACAGTCCATTAACTATAAACATTAAGGCATACATAAGCTTGACACCACTCAAACATACCAAATTGCCAAAACACACATATATCATTTAATCTAAATGTCTATCCAATGTACCCTCATTGGTACCACAAGTCAACATCCTAATCAGGTCAAATTCAATGTCATAAACTCATACTTTAAACTTACATCATACAGCTACCATTTAACCACTTCATTCACACTTTAATGAACCAAAAACCATTTAACTCTCAAGATATTCACAAGTGTCCAAAACACATACTTACATATATACATATATAAGCCAACATCAAGACATATAGGCAAGTAAACCTCAACCAAACCATATTGGTACATAGCATAAAAACTCCTATTACATACCATTTATAATCGTTAACCAAAACTACCAATATGATGAATGGATAACGTGATGGTGCTCCGACGAGATTTCAATCGATTTAGCTTTTAGACGATTTTCAAGACAGAGAAAACAACAACATAAGCAACTAGTGCTTAGTAAGCTCGTATAAAGGAAACTGAAACTTACTGAACACATTATGTTAAACCAAGCATAGTTTTATTATGTCATAAGAAAAATTTCCTTTCCTATACACACCACCTTACAAGGTCAGTAGGTGAAATAACACATGTAAATCCTACCAATTTATGACATATTTTATAACAAGCATTTCAATTACATATTTCATCCATCACATATATTCAATAAATGATTTCTTTTCATTTCAAGTACACATCTCAATATAAATCTATATCATCTTTCAAAACCATGAATCATTTTACATATCCATGTCCTCTTTTAAAACTTTAATTACCTGTTAAACCAAATGAAACAATATCGAATATTCAGAAAGTACTCATATACCATTTAATTCTCTAAACACACCATAAATATAACTAGATAACATATTTATAGACATATGAAACATATAATTACACCAAGGCATTAATATTCATTATCAAACTATTCTAATCAAAACATTCATCTCATATTCATACTTATGATACATATCTCACTTGAAACATGTTACTTGAATAGCGAATGGTTAAAGGGTGAGATACCGACCTTTCATTGCTATTTTTTTCAATCTATTCCTTTGATATCCTTTTCGAATACATCATTTTCAACCTTTTCAGTTGTTATCCTTTTCGGATAGCTTCCTTTTCAACCTTTTCATTTGTTATCCTTTTCAGATAACTTCCTTTTCAACCTTTTCATAGATTCAGAAATACCAAATGTAATGCCATGCTGTCTTTCAACCATGGTCTTTTCCTTTTTGAGTATAATACCATGATGTATTTCAATCACGGTCCTTTCCTTTTCTCAAATCAAAACAATCTTAATCATCAATACATAAATATTTATATAAAGATATCAATTAATCTTATAAATTCAAACGTAATATTTTACAATGAAATACGAACTTACCTCGATAAATACAATTGTAAAAAATAAAGCTGACGACTAATCTAACACATTAGCTTTTCCTCGGTTTAGATCCGTTTGGTTCGTTTTGTGATCTAACTAATATTTCCATTCAAATAATATCATTTCAACACTTAAATAAACAATTTTATACAATTAAGCCCTTACAATATCATTTTACAAAATTACCCCAATATTTTAAATTTTATGCAATTTAGCCCCTAAACCCGAATTCACAAATTAACCGTAATCAATGAAAAACCATGTTAGCTGATTCTTCTAGAGGTCCATTACAACCCATATTTCTCATTATTTCACACTATCTACATTAAATTTTATCATTTAAATGATTTCATCCCTAAACATTAAAATCACTAAAAATCACTTTACGAAATAGTCATATTTAACTATCAAACTTGTAAATCTATCATTAAACTTCAAGACACTACAAACTCATCAATGAAAAGTTCTAAAATCTTTAACAGTTTTGAAAACGGGGATACGGGTTAGTTCGACCTATTTGCAATGATCTCAAAAACATAAAAATTATAAGAAACGGATGAAAAATGGCTTACCATGCATGAGAACATTAATGGCCGAATCTTGATTCTTCTTTCCATGGTGTTTCGGTGGTAGATAATCAAGAAAGAAGAAGATCAAGACATTTCATGCTTATTAACATTTTTATTTTAATAAAATTAATTTTTAATATGCAATTCATTAAATCCCACTACAAACCATTTATCATCAATGATTATGGCATATTTTCCATTTAAAACCATTAAATTATTCATTTATACTCATTTAGCCTATATAATCTAATAGCAATTAACTTTTACAATTTTTATGATTTAATCCTTTTCTTTAAATAACTATCTAAACATTAAAATTTGTTAACCAAATTTTATATGATTCTAATAACACACCGTAAATACTTAATAAAATATTCACAGACTCAGTTTATAGAAACGATTTCCCAAAATCTCATTTTCCAAAACCGCTTGACTTTAAGGACATGTAGCATCCCGTATTTCAGTGGTGTCGGAAACAGTGGTTTTGGGGCAACCAAATTCGACGAGTAAGTTCGTAAACATTAGTATTTAATATTTACGAGTCAAATATAGTTTGAAAGTAGTTTTTGATTTGATAATTTATGTTATATAAGCGAATTATTAAGTTCAAGTGGTTTAACCTTAAGGGTATCGGGACCTTGTTTCTATAAACCGAGCCATAAATATTTTTATAAATATTTACTGAGTGTCGTTAAGGTGGTATATATTAAATTTTTGTTAAGAAATTTTAACGTTTTGATAATTAACTAAGCAAAAAGGACTAAATTGTAAAAGTTAAAAAAATTAATCGCTATTAGTTTACAGGTGTTAAATTGATTAAAGAATTATAATTGGATGGCCTTAATGGGTAAATTACCCATTCTTAAGTTGGTGGGCGGTTAAATCTTATTTTCTGTTAATTTTATATGGTTTTATATGTTATAATAATATTATTAAAAGATAAAAGATAAAATAAAGAAATAAAAGTTAATAAAGTAAGAAAACAAAAGGGTTTTCTCTCTTCATTTCATATTTTCATCACTGAAAAACCATAGCAAGAAGAACCAAGGTTCGACCATGCTTCAATTCATGCATGGTAAGCCATTTTCCACTCGTTTCTAATAATTGTTTTTGAGATCGTTGCAACTAGTTTCACCTAACCCGTACCTTTGATTTTGAAACTATTAAATATATTGAATGTTTTTATTGATGAACCTTATGATTTTAGATGTTAAATGATGAATTTGAGTTATTAGTTGTTATGTGAAAGAATTTTGTTAAGTGATTTTTGATGAATTTATCAATTAGGGACTAAATTGTTATATAGTTAAAATATAAGGATTTAATATGAAATTTTTGAAAATATGGGCTCATATGGGTGCCATGAATATTCAACTATTAAAAATGGTTAATGTGCATGTTTTGGGCCTAGGGAATAAATTGAATAAAAGTTAAACTTTAGGGGTAATTTTGTAAAAATGTCAAAAATGACTAAATTGTATAAAATACATTGTTTTACTGTCTAAATCAATAGATTAAATTAAATTATTAATTTAGATCAAGATCGGGTAGAAAATCGAGGAGAATAAAAAATTACCATAAAGCCCTTATACTTTGACATTTCTGCAATTTAGCCAAGTAAGCTCGTACGTATAGAATTGTACATACCTATAAATATAAATAATGTTAATGCTGATTCATGAATGTATATACTTATATATGATGTTTAAAATGTGAGATGAAATTGAAATATTATAACTAAATATAAGGTGAGAAAAGATTTATTAGAAAACTAATAAATATTTATGAGATATGATATATATGTGATTTCAACATGATTATGAATTGTTACAACATGTGTATTGGGAAATATGAAAGTGATTAATAGATGATGTTAATCTTTGTGATGACACATTGATAGTATGAATATATGTATTGATATTATATCATGTGTATGGAAACAATGAAGTGCCTTTGACTAATAAATATGTTTAAGGAAATGGATTACATGAAATGCCCATTTGAACGTAGTAATCACTAGGATACAATTGGCATGCCAATAGGGTTAGAATGCACGCTTGTACGGGATTTGCACTTCGGTGCCCCTGTTTGCACATTTGTGTTCTTGTCTGCACTTCGGTGCCGTAGTTATACATCTATGATGCCTTCGATGTGGTGTAGTTACCTGAGTATCCGAGTTAAGTTACTAGTTTAGCGGGCTAACTGTAACACCCCTAACCTGTAATCTTCATCAGAATAGGTTAAGAGGCATTACCAGACTTGTAACTTAATTCAGAGCAATCTTTTACCAATTATCATCTTATTTCAATAACTATCATTCAACCACATTCAATATGTACTTAAAACGAGCATACGAAGCTTAAAACATGCATTCGGGACTAAATCGGTAACATATTAAAGTTTTTGGAAACTTACAAAAATTTCAACATTTCAAGTATCACACACCAGTGTGAACAGGCCGTGTGCCTCACACGGCTGATAGACACGCCCGTGTCTGAGATCGTGTGAAAATAGGGCATACATACTGACTTGTGTCACACGGCCAAGGACACGCCTGTGTGTCATGGCCGTGGAAAACTAGAGAGGTTACTGACTTGGGTTACACGGCTGGCCACATGCCCATGTGCTAGCTTGTGGGCTATACACGGCCAGTAGACACGCCCGTATGTCTAGCCCGCGCCAAACCTGTAGGGTATACTAACTTAATTTGAAAGGGTACCCCAAGGGACACACGGCTGTGCAGCATGATCGTGTGTCGCACATGGTTGAGACACACGCCCATGTCTCTACCCGTGTGGACAAAAATAGGCTATTTGTAAAGCCATTTTGCCACCCTAAAAACACAACCATTCATCTAAAATAACCACATTTTACAACTCAATTGACTACCCAAAATAACCATTTCAATACATATATATACCAATTCAAATTGTTATTCAATTACCTATTTAATACAATGCATTATCCATTCATCTAGCAAATACATATCAATACTTCAGTTGCATATTTTCATTCAAACACTACCTTACCAAAACATACTATAATTGGACACGTAATTCAAAAAAAAAACAAGTACCAAAATAAGCCAAATCACATGGCTTAACTGATACACAAAAACATACCAAGCCATGATATCAAGTAACATAACTAACTTCATTCAAACTAGCCTATACATGCCATATTTACATATATTCACAAGTTCAAAATACCAATCGGAATTTGGATAGTGTGATGTACAACTCCGACTTGCCTGAGACGAGCGAACTATCGAGCCTCTATAAAACATGGAAAAAGAAACAGAGTAAGCTTTATAGCTTAGTAAGGTATAATGCAGAATTAAACTTACCATTTATACATAATCAAAGCAGCATTAAAAATACCAACAATTCGATTAAGTAACACCTAATCACAAGTATACATTACATGTTAGTCATTTTACAATTTCACGAAACCATCCATTAATACAATACCTTGTATCAGTCCAAATTCACATATCATATATATAACATTAATAACACTTATAACCTGTAACTTATCTGTATAAACAGTATTTAGGCCTGTTGAACTTATTAGAACTTCAAAGGATACTCGAGTGAATAATGTCAGTTATCCATCAATTCATTATCATATTTGCTCTTTCGAGCCATAATCGGTAAGCTCCTCCTTAGGTGATGAACAATAAGCTCTATTGAGATGAAACGGTAAGCTCTATAGAGCTGAATAGTAAGCTCACACGAGCTGAAACGGTAAGCTCCAATGAGCTGAAAGCGATAGCTCTTACGAGTGATATATCGATAGCTCATATGAGTTGTGATGAGTCCATAACAAATGCGGGAGCTCGACCAAAAGCAGAATCGAGTAATATGTCACTCGTATCCAATGAATCTATATAGTTTAAATGGGGCTCAATAACAAATACATTATAATACATATCAACAATACATTTGTAATTCAAGTATATCAAATTCTCAATTACAATATTCATTTCAAATAATTTCAAATATATATATATATAGAAGTTAGATTCTAATTATATGGACTTACCTCATAACCTTAAGTAAAACTATCAACTATTCGTCCACTTTTCGTTTTCCCCGATCTAGTTTTGGTATTTGCTTATCTTGATCTCTATGATATCAAATTAACTCATTCAAACTTTCATTCAATTCAATTTAATTTATTTTGGCTAAATTACAAATTTACCCCTAGACTTTTGACTACTTTACAATTTAGTCCTTAATACATAAAAATGAAAAATTACACATATAGGCTATAACCCATAATAGCTGAATTTTCTATATACTACTAGCAGCCCATATATTTCATTATTTCACACTTTTAACTACCATATTTTACATTTTCACAATTTAATCCCTATTTGACATTTTTGTCAAAAATCACTTTATAAAACTTCTAAAACTATCATCAAGCTTCCATAATCTATCATTAAACATCAAAGAAATCAAGTATTCAACCTTGGAATTATTTAAAATCTATAACAATTTCAAAAACGAAGGTACGTGCTAGCTAGATTAAGCTGCAACGAGCTTAAAAACGTAGAAATCATTAAAAACCGAGCAAAAACTGTACCCATATGAGCAAAAATAGCTTGGACGAACCTTAAACTCTCCAATGGCTATTTTGTTTCTCTAATTTCAGTGATGAAGAGATAATGGAAGAAGATGATACAATTTGTTTAATTAAAATTAACCTTTTTACTAATTTATTATATTAACCTTTAATAAAACATTAGAAAACCACCTATAACATGTCCAAGATTTTCCACTTACATTATAAATGGACTAATTACATAATAAGTACTTCCATATTAATAAACCATAGCTATTTAATACTTTTATACAATTGAACTCAACTGTTACGCGTTACGCGATTTAGTCTTTTTTACCGAATTAAGCATTTAAACAGTAAAATTTCTGAAGGAAACTTTCAAATAATTAATCTATCATGCTGTAGACCTTATTAAAATAATAAAATAAATATTTTGACTTCAAATTTGTAGTCCCAAAAGCACTGTTCCGATTTGACCTAAAAACGGGCTGTTACAACTCTCTCCCCTTTAGGGATTTTCATCCCTGAAAATCTTACCGATGAAAAGGTTAGGGTACTATTTTTGCATAGCTTCCTCGGGTTCCCACTTAACTTCTTCAATTTTGTGCCTATGCCAAAGAACCTTTACTAAGGCTATGCGTTTATTTCTCAATTCTTTGAATTCACGAGCTATGATCTGGATCGGTTCTTCGTTATACGACATATCGGGCTGAATTTCAACATCTATCAGAGAGATAACATGTGACAGATCAGATCTATATTGATGTAGCATAGAAACGTGAAAGGCATTATGAATCTTTTCAAGTTCTGACGGTAACAACAATCGATAGCTATAGGTCTTATTCTTTTAACAGTTTCATACGGCCCGATGAACCGCAGACTTAACTTTCCTTTACGGCTGAATCGAAGAACCTTTTTCCATGGTGACACTTTTAGAAATACTTGGTCCTCAACTTGAAACTCAATTTTTTTATGTTTCAAATCTGCGTATAATTTCTGTCGATCTGAAGCTAATTTCAAATTGTCACGAATCATTTTCACTTTTTCTTTAGTTTCTCTGATTAATTCAACCCCATGAATCTTTTTCTCACTCAATTCAGTCCAGTATAACAGAGTTCGACATTTGCAACCATACAAAGCTTCGTACAGTGCCATCTTTATACTTGTTTGAAAGCTGTTATTGTATGTGAATTCAATCAACGGTAAATATTTTTCCCAACTGCCCTCAAACTCTAAATTACAACATCTTAACATGTTTTTAAGAATCTGAATAACTCTCTTGGTCTGACCGCCAGTCTGAGGATGAAAAGTAATACTAAAATTGAACTTTGTTCCCAGAGCCTTTTGCAATTTCTTCCAGAATCGCAACGTAAATCTCAGATCTCTATCAAAAATAATAGATAATGGCACACCGTGTAACTGAACAATTTCAGAAATATACAATTCAGCTAGTCTGTCAAGTCAGTAATCTGTACGAATCGGTATGAAATGAGCAGATTTTGTTACTCGATCTACGACAACCCAGATAGCATCTTTCTTTATTAGAGTTAGAGGAAATCCCAAAAAAAAATCCATTGTAACTCTATCCCATTTCCACTTAGAAATCAATACAGGTTGTAGTAAACCCGATGACACTTTGTAACATCTTGAATTAGAGTCTAGTCGAAACTGTGGTTTTGAGACCACAAATCCAGAATAAAAATGATTATTTTATGATTATTTGATGGTCCGTGATATGATTGCATGCTTGTTTGAAATTTTCACGAGTAAATTCTATGCCTAAGATGTCCAATTTAACATTAAAGAGTAAATTGAATAAGTTGCAAAACTTGTGTTCTAGAAGCTTTAAGCATGAAATTGTATTAGATTATTAATTATAGGTCCTTAAATAGTAATTAGACCAAATTCTAAAAATTTAGACAAAATTGGGCATGAATAGGAAAAATTTGAAAGAAAGGCCTTAAGGGCATTTTTGTCATTTGGTAAATAAATGAATAAAAAGGGAAAATGAAGTGAAAATATTGTCCATCTTCTTCAAGCCACAGCTGAATTTTACTGGGGTTCCATAGCTATCGTTTTCAACTTTTCAAGCTTGATTGTAAGTGCTTCCTAGCCCCGTTTTTTATGTTCTTTGCATTTTTGAAGTCATTGAAGCATGATCTATCCATTCCTACCATTATTTTGAGCTGGGGTTCATGCATGAAATTTGACCCATGTGTAACATGGTTGTATTTTGATGTTTAATGGAGGAATCTGAATGTTTGATGTGTGATAAACATCTTTTGCCAAGTGATTTTTGGTGAAAACACCTAAAAAGGACTTGTTTGTAAAAGATGTAAAAATGAGTACTAGAAAGGTGAAATAAAGAAAAATATGGGCTGATATGAGATAATATATGAATCGGGGTGAAATAAAGAAAAATATGGGCTGATATGAGATAATTTATGAATCAGCTAGGCTTGGACAACCAAGAAATTGCATGAATTTCATTTTACGAGCCTAGGGACTAAAATGTAAATAAGTGAAAAATTAGGGGTAAAAAGGTAATTTTACCAAAGTATATGTTATGAGTCGATATGAGTAATATGTGTATTAAGAAAGTTAAATTTGGCATTATAGATCAAGAAAAACGTGATTCGGGTCTTGATCGGGGGAAGAACAAGGTTTACGAGGATTAGATTTGTTTCTATCATTTTTGTACAGAGGTAAGTTTATTTGCAAATAATGCAACATATGCCATACTTTAAATGCTTTAATATTGCATGTATGGTAAGTACATACATATTTAATGTGATGTTGTATCATGTGGTTATTGCTTAAATTGTATCATGAATTATGCTTTGATTTCTTCATGAATATGCGATTTGGTACTATGAGCATTGAAATCGACGTTACGAGCAAGTTCTACAGAAATATGGTATTGAAGAATCCGTCTGAACCTTAGGAATAGTTAGGATACAAGTGACATGTCACTAGGAATTATGTACTCTAAACTCATTGAGTTGTGTCTGAGTGTATGATATATGTGACATCCGAACTCATTGAGTTGTGGTCTAAGTTCGTGATATGTATGACACATGTTTTGGCGTCCGGGTACTGGTCTCGTATATACTATTAATGGCGAGGTAGTCCGGCATGTGTTGTAGATACCTGACGGCCTGAATGAGCACTCCGGTGAGTAGCTCTTAAGTTAGCAACATGTGGTCTGAGATATGGAGTAGCACTGGCTACATAGGAGGCAATTAGGTACAAGTTTCCGATGTGGGTGATAGTATTTCGAGTGTTCAACGGGTAATTCAAGAGAAGTTCAATGAGCAATCTTAATGACTGCATTAAGACAAGAAAGTAATTTATTATGTGCAAGTGGCAAAGGTACGTACATCGAACTCATGTAAATAACATGAAATATGATGAGCTTGTGGTAAGAACATGTATACATATATATATATATATATATGAGAAATAAGTTCATGAGATTTAATAAAACGCAAGGTTATTTTCGTTGTGTTAAATGCATGATTTATGTTTGTTAAGTTGCATTTTTATTTGCATGTGAACTTACTAAGCTTTATGCTTACCCCCTTTCCTTTTCTTTTCTTATAGTTTCACCAAGCTAACTCGAGGACTGGAGAATGTCAAAAATTTGATCACACTATCAATCGAACATTTGGGTATAGCTAGCCTTATCATTTTGAGTATGGCATGTATAGGGACTTGGTCTTTTAGTTATGTGTCATATTGATTAGCCAAATGTGTTGGCTTATGTTGGTATCATGATTATTTTGTATATGGCCATGAGAGGTGGCTCATATTGATTATTTTTGGTTGTAACCCTATTTATCGATGCATGCATGCAAATATGTTGATGCTTTAAATGGTTATGGTTGATTATGGTTGATGAGTGTGATGGATGATATATACGTTTGGTGAGGGAGATATGGTTAATAAGTATGCAATAAATGTGGTGAAAATGTGAAATTTGAAGGTAGGTTGGTGAGATGATAAATAAACATGAAATTGGTGTGGAATGCCCAAAGAAAGTTTGATAATTTGAAGGTAGGTTTAATCGGCTCTTGGACTAACGTAGCATGTGTATGAGTCTAGCTATACATGCCATACATATATTATGATAGTGTGGCGGTACGTGATATTCGTGACAGGTTTTAAATATTTATAATGAATCGTTCTTGAAACTTAACTATTATCACGATGAAGGCAAGTGTACCTATCGAACAGTAGTATAACTTTAGCAAGACCAGATTTTCGAACCCAAAGGAACTAAAAGTACTAGTAATAACTATCTTTTTATTATCTAGCCTAAGATTAATGAGGTTTGTTTTAACTAACTAATTAACTAAACTAAGAATTCACAGAAAATAGAATTGGGGAATTACTTTTGGAAAACTCGATTGATTGAGACAATACCTAAGGAAAAATCCACCTAGACTTCACTTGTTATTTGACTCTGAATCGGACGATTTATTCATTTGACTTGATCCATAGAAATCCCTAAGTTATATTATTATCTCTCTTGAGACTAACAATGTCTAACCCTAAGTTGAATAATTGAAATCTCTTTCTAATTAACTCCCTAAGGTTGCGTTAACTCGATCTATGGACCCCCTTATTAGGTTTCACCCTAATCTGAAAAAATCTTGTCACCCTATCTCTGGCGTGCAACCAACTCCGCTTAATTATGACAAGTTTACTCTTAGATAGGATCTATTCCTCCTCTGAATAAGAGTTTAACTTGAATCAATATCCTAGAATATCAAAACAAGAATTAAGAACACATAATTAAGAACAAGTCTAATATTTATCATACAATTCAGATAATAATAACAAGATCTATCTTAGGTTTCATTCCCCTTAGGTATTTAGGGGTTTTAGTTTACACTAATGAAAGAAAACATCTCTAAAGAATAAAAATAACAAAACATGAGAAAACCCAAAACTTCTGAGGGAATTTGAAGGGAGTTCTTCAGTCTTGATGGTGAATCCGGCTTCTGAGATGGATCAATTGGCTTTCCTTGAACAATTCCTTGCTCCCTCCTATGCGTCTTTTTTTTCTCCTCCTTTAGGGTGTATTTATAGGCTTTGGAAAGCTTAAGAGCCCTCAAAATTGGCCTTTTTTGAATTGGACTAAACTTGGGCTCGACAGGGACACGCCTGTGTGGCATGTCCGTGCGTGATTACATCAGGCCGTGGTCAGGCCTGTTAAATAGGCACGGGCATGTGGTCTACCCGTGTGAGTTGTGCTTCGATTCTACCAAATTGACACGGCCGTGTGGTCTGCCCGTGCATTGGCCCATTTTCTCCATTTTGGCCCGTTTCTTGTTCCTTTCACTTCCCTATGCTCACCTAAGTATAAAACATGAAATTAAGGCATTAGGAGCATCGAATTCACCAATTTTAAGGAAAAATCATCCATAAAACATGCTAAGCATGGGATAGAAATATGTATAAATTATGATTTATCATGTGGCGACTTCTGACGATTTAAAAATGTGTTTTCATATAGTAAATAGATTCCGTTAAAGCAGTGGCGATGATGTTGAAAGTAACGCGCCTGTTCCCACTGAATGAGCAGTGCTGTTTGATAGTAGACCCACGACTGTTAGTAGAGGAGAAGGAGGCAGAGAAGCCTTTCTCCACATGATGGATGCCTGGTACATGGAGTTTGTTTGAATGAACCCGAATGCTCAACCTCTTCCACCCCCTCTAAATTCCCAACCCGTGCCTCAAGTGGCTCAAGGCATAGATTTTTTGAGATTTCATAAAACCCAGTAGGTAGAATTCGAAAGAAAGGAGCCGAGAAATTTAGGGCCAATGTCGATGATGATCCTGAAAGAGCGAAATTTTGGCTAGAGAATTCCAACCGAGTATTCAATGAACTGTTTTGCACACCTGATGAATGTCTGAAGTGTGCTATTTCATTGTTGAGGGATGCGACGTATCATTGGTGGAAGACGTTGATTTCAGTGGTTTCGAGAGAAAAGGTCACATGAGAATTCTTTCAAGAAGAGTTCTGAAAGAAATACATCAGTGAGTGATTCATCGATCAAAAGCATAAGGAGTTTCTCAATTTGAAGAAAGGTCGCATGTTAGTTGCTGAGTATGAAAGAGAGTTTGTCAGACTTGGCAAATATGCTCGGGAATGTGTATCCTTTGAGGCTAAAATGTGTAGAAGGTTTGAAGATAGACTTAATGAAGGACTTAATGAAGACATAAGAGTGTTAGTGGGTATTCTTGAGCTAAATGAATTTGTTGTGCTCGTTGATTGGGCTTGTAAAGCTGAGGAGCTGACCAAGGAAAGAAGAGCTGAAGTTGAGGCTAGAGATATAAGGAAGAGGCCGATGAGAAATTCACTTCCATCCCAGTCTAAGAAATCCAGAGATATGTATTATCATTCTCATGTATCGGCTGGGCATTCTTACAGAAATTGTAAGAAGCAAAATTCATGTTTTAGATCTCATGCTACCGCTATGGCTAGTGTGGGTAATGATAGAGCTCCCAAGCCTGAGTGCCAACAATGTGGTAGAGGTTATTTTGGTAAGTGTACGACTACAAAGGGAAGACTTTCAAGAAACGCCGGTAATGGGACAAGTAGTAAGAATGTAACAAGAGATACAATGGTGAGATTCGAGGCTAGAGCTCCGGCTAGGGCCTATGCGATACGTGCGCGCAAGGACGCATCTTCTCCCGACATGATTACGGGTACTTTTTCTTTCTATGACACATCTGTTATTACTTTGATTGACCCTGGTTCTACTCATTCATATGTGTGCATGAAATTGGTATTTAGCATGAATATGCCTATTGAGTCTACGAAATTTATGGTTAAAGTGTCAATCCCATTAGGCAAGCATGTTTTAGTTGATAAGTTATGTAAGAAATGTCCTTTGATGATTAGAGATCATTGTTTTTCGGTTGACTTGATCTTATTGCCGTTCAATGAATTCGATGTTATATTGGGCATGGATTGGTTAACATTTCATGATACTATAGTGAATTGTAGACAAAAAGTTATTGAATTGAAATGTGAAAATGGTGAAGTTCTCTGGGTTGAATCAGATGAGTCAGATAAGTTGCCAATCATGATTTCTTCTATGTCTGCTTAGAAATTTATGAGAAAGGGATGTGAAGCTTATTTGGCTTATGTGATGAATACGAAAGAGTCTAAGTCAAAGATTGAATCAGTGCTTGTTGTATTTGAGTATCCAGATGGTATTGAGTTAGTCCTTAGTACAACGCCTATCTCAATTGCTCCATATAGAATGACCCCACTGAATTGAAAAAACTAAAGGCACAGTTGTAAGAATTGACCGAAAAAGGTTTTGTGAGACCGAACTTTTCGCCGTGAGGTGCTCCGGTATTATTCGTGAAAAAGAAAGACAGATCCATGAGGTTATGTATAGATTACCGACAGCTCAATAAGGTAACAATTAAAAATAAGTATCCCTTGCTAAGGATTGATGACTTGTTTGACCAATTGAAAGGAGCAAAATGGTTTTCTAAAATAGACTTGAGGTCCAGTTACTACCAACTGAGGGTGAAAGACTCGGATGTGTCAGAAACTGCTTTTCGGATGAGGTATAGTCATTACGAATTTCTTGTCATGCCTTTTGGTTTAACAAATGCTCCTGCCGCATTTATGGACTTGATGAATCGTATTTTCTGACCGTATTTAGATAAATTTATGGTTTTTTTTATTGATGACATACTGATATATTCTCGTGATGAATCCGAGCATGCTGAACACTTGAGAACTATTTTGCAAAATTTGAGAGACAAGCAATTGTATGCTAAGTTTAGTAAAAGAAAGTTTTGGCTTTAAGAAGTTGGATTCTTGGGCTATATTGTTTCGGGTGATGGTATTAGAGTAGACCTGAGTAAGATCTCGGCTATTGTTGAAAGGAAACGGCTGAGGAATGTAACTAATGTTAGAAGCTTTCTAGGCTTGGTCGGTTATTACAGACGATTTGTTAAAGGATTCTCCATGATTGCTATTCCGATGACGAGGTTGTTACAAAAAGATGTCAGGTTCGAATGGATAGAAAAGTGCCAACAAAGTTTTGAGAAATTAAAGGCAATGTTGACTGAGGCTCCAGTGTTGGTACAACCCGAGTCAGGTAAAGAATTTGTGATTTATAGTGATGCTTCCTTGAATGGTTTGGGATGCATACTTATGCAAGAGGGTAAAGTCGTAGCTTACGCTTTGAGACTGTTGAAGCCTCACGAGAGGAACTATCCGACACATGACTTAGAGTTGGCTGCCATAGTGTTTGCTTTGAAGATTTGACGACATTATTTATTTGGCGAGAAATGCCATGTCTATACCGATCACAAAAGTCTTAAGTACTTGATGGCTCAAAAGGATTTAAACTTGCAGCAATGAAGATGGTTGGAACTGTTAAAAGATTATGAGCTTGTGATTGATTACCATCCGGGAAAGGCGAATGTAATTGTCGATGCTTTGAGTAAAAAGTCGTTGTTTACCTTGAGGGCTATGAATACACGACTGACTTGGTCTGATGATGGTTCAATTCTAGCCGAGTTGAGAGCTAGACCAATTTTTCTTCAACAGATTTGTGATGCTCAGAAAGTTGATAAAGAGTTGCAAGTTAAGAGAATTCAATGTAAGTCCAGCAGTGAACCGGATTTTCTAAGTGACTCCAATGGTTGTTTGAGGTTTCGTGGTAGGATTTTTGTTCTGAAAGACAATGAGCTGATTCAGAATATTTTGCATGAGGCACATAACAGTTGTTTGTCAGTTCACCCGGGCAGCATAAATATGTATAATGACTTGAAGAAAATGTATTAGTGGAAAGGTATGAAAAGTGATATATCATAGTTTGTATCGAAATGCTTAGTTTGTTAGAAAGCAAAGGCTGAACATTAAGTACCTTCAGGCTTACTTCAGCTCATCATGATCCCTAAGTGGAAATGGGATCGGATTACTATGGATTTTGTGACAAGGTTGCCTTTAACTCCGAGAAAGAACGATGCCATATAGGTTATTGTCAATAGACTGACTAAATTGGCTCATTTTATTCCAGTGCGTACCAATTTCTCACTTAATAAGTTAGTAGAATTGTACATTGGTGAAATTTTTAGACTCTATGGAGTACCTATATCGATTGTATCGGATAGAGATCCGAGGTTCACTTCACGATTTTGGAAAAAATTACAAGAAGCTTTGGGTACAAAGCTGAATTTTGGCACTACTTTTCATCCACAGATTGATGGATAGTTTGAGTGAGTGATTCAGATCTTGGACATGTATGACACATGTTTTGGTGTCCAGGTACTGGTCTCATATATGCTATTAATGGTGAGGTAGTCTGGCATGTGTTTCAAATACCTAATGGCCTGTATGAGCACTCTGGTGAGTAGCTCATAAGTGAGCAACATGTGGTCTGAGATATGGAGTAGCATTGGCTACATACGAGGCACTTAGGTGCAAGTTTTCGATGTGTCTGATAGTATTTCGAGTGTTCAACAGGTAATTCAAGAGAAGTTCAATGAGCAATCTTAATGACTGCATTAAGACAAGAAAGTAATTTATTATGTGCAAGTGGCACAGGTACATACATCGAACTCATATGAGTAACACGAAATATGATGAGCTTGTGGTAAGAACATGTATACATATATATATATATAGATGAGAAATAAGTTCATGAGATTTGCTAAAACGCAAGGTTATGTTCGTTGTGTTAAATGCATGATTTATATTTGTTAAGTTGCATTTTTATTTGCATGTGAACTTACTAAGTTTTATGCTTACCCCTTTTCCTTTTCCTTTCTTATAGTTTCACAAAGCTAACTTAGGGACTGGAGAACGTCGAAAATTCAATCACACTATCAATCGAACATTTGGGTATAGCTAGCCTTATCATTTTGAGTATGGCATGTATAGGGACTTGGTCTTTTAGTTATGTGTCATATTGATTAGCCAAATGTGTTGGCTTATGTTGGTATCATGATTATTTTGTATATGGCCATGAGAGGTGGCTCATATTGATTATTTTGGGTTGTAACCCTATTTATCGATGCATGCATGCAAATGTGTTGATGCTTTAATATGGTTATGGTTGATTGTGGTTGATGAGTGTGATGGATGATATGTACGTTTGGTGAAGGAGATATGGTTAATAAGTATGCAATAAATGTGGTGAAAATGTGAAATTTGAAGGTAGGTTGGTAAGATGATAAATAAACATGAAATTGGTGTGGAATGCCCAAAGAAAGTTTTATAATTTGAATAAGTGACATGTTGACTTTACTAAGTCATAGTTTAATCATGAATGTGAATGTTTGAGTAATCAAATGTGCCATGTTGCATGCCATGAAGTGAGTGTAAATGTGTGAGTGTTTAAGGGTGGCAAATGGCTTGGAAAATTGCCTAGAATTTGTCCACACGGTTAGACACATGGGCATGTGTATTGGCCGTGTGTGAAACACGGTCTGCCCTATAGGCGTGTAATCCAGCCATGTGTCTCCTGCACCCTAATTATGCAAAATAGAATGCCCAGTAGTAAACACATGGGTAGAGACACGACCATGTGTCTCAGCCGTATGAAGCACATGGCCTTAGGACATGGGCGTGTGCCCAGGTCGTGTGAAGTCTACACTTAATTTTTGGAAGTTAATTTGCCACACGGTCTAAGCACACGGGCGTGTGACCTTATTTGTTGATGACGTCATAGTCAAAGAGTTACACGGGCTGAGGACATAGCGTGTCCCAAGCCACACGGGCATGTGTGACCACACGGCCTACCCACATGGGCGTGTGTGTAACACCCCAAACCTGGCCTGGATGTTATGACCGGATCTGATGCGCCACATTGGTGCGTTCAAAACACTTAGTTTGGAAAAGCTGAGTTGGTGTTGTAAAAGATACTTTTAAAAGAATGTTAAAGTGAATGGAAGCTGTGCACCAGGTCTAGGATTGGATCCAATCAAAGAGCTTGGTACTTAAGCAGCCTTCATGGCTCACCTCCTCTATCTCGGATACCTACCTGGTGCCTAGCTTACATACACTTTGTTAACTCAACAAAATATATGGTTTTTAAAACACTAAAACGGAACGTGGGTTTTCAACTCCAATGTGGCACGTCAGATTCGACCATAACGTCTGGACCGGGTTTGGGGTGTTACATTTAGTGGTATCAGAGCCTGGTTGCAACAACTCGGCTGTGGATCGGGTCTGAAAATCTTTTCAAAAACTTGGGCCTAAGAAGGGTATTTTTGGAAATGGTAAGATTTTCGAAGATGTTCAAGTTTTTCTATTTGTTAAACGGGGTTAAATCAATAGTTTTAAAATAAAAGTATCTTCAAAGCAAATCTTTTTTCGGAAAACATGGGTTTTTATGGACTGATCAGGAAGTGGCACACTGAATCCCCGGCACCAAGTCCGTAAGTATTTACATTCCTCATATTACTTTGTATTAAGATATTATTGTAGATAGAAATGAGACCATATCATGACATTATAACTAGGGTAACCCTAAAACTCTAGAATCCGAGGCGTAGCTAGGCTATGATTACGTGAAAATAGAAACTTGAAAATACTATCTCTGCATAAGACATGTGAATAAATAGTAAAATTTTTGAGATCTTGGTAGTTATTTGATATGTGTCTTGGTAATGTAGAGTATTGATATGGATTCGAGGGTAAGCAAAGTCTTCCAACTTTGGGTAGTGGTAACTCTGAGCTTCAGTCTTGAGGCATGGCCGAGTTAGTAAGGCAAGTGGTAGAGGAAGTATTGGATACCAAAATTAAGGAAATTAGGGAAACGCTTCAAGCTGGGGTGCTTGGAGTGTAAGAAAAGGAAGGATTCTAGTTCTCGTAAAACCAAGCCTCGCTCGTGAAACATGTTAAGGCACGACCAAACTATCTAATCTGCAAAGATCGCAAGCGGACGTCATCCGGTGAATGCCATAAGAAGACAGGAGCATGTCTTAGATGTGGGTCCAAGGAGCATCGAGCTCGGGATCGCCAAGTTTATTTTATTTAAATATGTGTTACTTAATTGTATGCGCATTTGATAAATGTTTCTTTACTTTAGTAATTAGATGTTCGGGTCGTACTAAGAATTATTTTTAATTAGAGTGCGTAAGCGGAAGCATAGAGGTTTGACTTGAGTAATACGGTTAGTTGATAGTTGGAAATTTCGAGGACGAAATTTCTTTAAGGGAGTAGAATTGTAACACCCTAATTTGGGCCTGAAGTATTGGGCCTTGAGTGTGGGTTTGTAAGGAGGTTTATATAGGTATTTAATTGTGCAATGAAAGGACACAATTAAATGTTTGCTTTAGTGGTTAATGGCTTTGAGAAATGTTGGAGAAATCTTGGGTTCAAACTTGGGCTTTAGTAAAATTTTGGTATTAAGTGAAAAAAAAACCGGATGCTTGGATGAGGGTTTTAAATTATTGTGTTAAATAAATGACACAAGGAAGCTTGTAGTCTAGTGGTTGTGGCGTCATTCAGTTGTATGGGAGCTGGGTTCAAGCCTTGGCTCTTGCAATTTATTTTGGGTTTTTAAAGGGAACACGGACTTTGGCCTTTAGACCTTATATTTAATTGGGGATAAAATATAACACAAAAAGCCTTGTGGCTTAGTGGCAAGTAGCGTGTGGAGCATTTAAGGGGAGGCATAGGTTCGAATCCCATGGCAAGCAAAGAGCATTTATTTTGCTAACAGGGGGCGGCAAGAGTTGGTGTTGAATTTAAACTCTAATGTTGGAGGATCCCACATCGTGAAGCTAATATAAGAGTGGTTGTGAAGCTGGCTTTAAATAGAGGGAACCATGAGGAGAGTAAATGTACCTTTCTTGGCTGATCCCTTTCGCTGTATGGCGTGCTCGTTTGGGTTGGGCGTCGGCTAAGGGTGCTCGGAGTGTGGATTAACTCTAGTCTCCTATCAGGTGTGTATTTCTTACTACTCTAGCTGTAGGATGGCTACTTCGGGCCGCGATGGGTCGAAAGGGGTCATGTGGGCCTAATGGGCCTACAGGCCCGATTAGATAAGTTATTTGATTGTGTAGTAAATATTGGGCTAGGCTAGGTGAATCTCATATTTGTGGCTAGATTGGGGCTAAAAGGGCCACACGAGCGTGTGGGCCCATTTGGGCCGAGAATAGGCTTTAGGCCCATTCGTATTATTATCCCTGTTTAGAATACTTTAGTTTACTAAAATTACCGAAATACCCTTAGTTTGTAAAAATACTGAAATACCCTCGATTTGTAAATTTACCGAAATACCTTCGACTTGTAAAATTACTAAAGTACCCCCGATTTACAGAATTATCGTTTTACCCCTAATTTACATAATTACCGTTTTACCCCTGATTTACATAATTATCGTTTTACCCTCGACTTACGTAATTACGCTTTTACCCTAATTTACATAATTACCGCTTTTACCCATGATTTACATAATTATCGTTTTACCTCGACTTACGTAATTACTGTTTTACCCTAATTTACATAATTACCGCTTTTACCCCTGATTTACATAATTATCGTTTTACCTTGATTTACAGAATTACTATTTTACCCTCGATTTACAAAATTACTAAAATGCCCTTGGTTTGTGAAATTACCGAAAAACCCTCAATTTGTAAAATTACCAAAATACCCCTAATTTACAAAGTTACGAAATACCCTTGACTTTCTAAAATTATAGAAATACCATTGGTTTACAAAATTCTTGAAATACCTTTGATTTGTTGATTTACCAAAACACCCTTGTAGGATGAAATGACTAAAATACCCTAAAAGGTAAAAAGACCGTAAAGCCCTCAGTAGGGTAAAGTGACCGTAATACCTGTATGGTAAAATGATGAATATGACCTTATGTTTCGTATGGTGATGTGCTTAGGATTTACATATATTGATATTGGGTTAGTTAAGTTTGAGTGATGTGGTGGTTATCGAGGCGATTGATTTTGGAAACGTTTCAACTTCAACCCGTAATGTGTGTACTAACCCTCGTAATAGCTTAGATTAATATTTCTTTGAAAAGTTGAAAGCTTCAGATTTTAGTGATTCGAGAATTAATATTTAGATCTATTTTCTACGCACGTTTAAGTTGGATTCACAACGGATATGGGGTAGGAAGGTATTTGGAACGTTCTTCAACGAGTAGATATCTTGTGAGGATTAAAGGCTACCGATCGAGGAGTGTGTGAAAAGCTTTAATCATCGGAGTGACTAAATCTAGTCATTAACTTCGGCAAAGGTATGAACCCAAGGGCCATTGTGGATGGTGGCCGAATGTGTAAGTGATGATAATAGGTAGTTTTCGATTTGGTTTAATAATAACATGGTCTAATCTATAAGTGGTTGATTAGAGGAGAAATCGCATAGGAGATCTCGTCAAGGAATATCACAAATCAGGTGTGTAACGAACCCTTTTTCATAGCTTAAAGCGATAAATGCCGAAAAGCCAAAATGTCAAAATTCAGGCATTTCGGGGACTTGTGAGCAAGCGAACGCTCACTAGTTAGTTAGAATCGATGAGATGATGATCGGGAACAATGGAAACGGTAATGACGTGTTTTTGGTGTTCACGGTAAGTTGGGCCTCGAGGGGCTGAAATAGGGCCCAATAGGCTTTCGAGCCCATTTGGGTAAAAATTGGTAGAAAACGGAAATCTGTTAAATTGCCTGTTAAGACTATTAATACTATTATGGATATAGGCTAAATGGGCCTAGATGATAAAATCGGCTAAGTAGGGCCCATTAGGGGTTTTAGGCCCAATAACTCGGTTTCGTTAAAAGTAGGCTAGAAACGCGGTTTACACAAATGAATAGTTAGTAACTGATGATGAACATGGAAAAATCCCTAATTTTTGGTAAAATTATGATATTACCCTTATAATATGAAAATGACCATTTTGCCCCTAGGTGAAAATGACCATTATACCCCTAGGGTTTATATATGAACTTAATGCATGGGATTTTGATAAACATGATATGTATGATATGCACATGACATGTATGATATGCACATGATATGTATGATATGCACATGAGATGTTCATAAATGCATTGGGTTGGGTTTTATATGGATGGAGGAAGTGCAAAAGGGCTTATGCCCTGCTTATTAAAGGGCTTATGCCCCGCTTATTAAAGGGCTTATGCCCCGCTTATCAAAAGGGCTTATGCCCGGTTATCAAAAGGGCTTATGCCCCGATTATCAAAAGGACTTATGCCCAGTTATTAAAGGGCTTATGCCCTGATGATCAAAAGGGCTTATGCCCCGATTAAAAAGGGCTTTTGCCCCGATTACTAAAAAAGCTAGGCCTCGGTTATATGATAAAGCGACTATCTTTGCCGGTGGAGAGTTATGGCGGGGTGGGTTGAGTTAATCCTCACATGGTGTGTTGGTTGGTACGGTGGAGAGTAGCGGATGGTGGGTTGAGTAGTCTCCCAATTGGGCTTGCATTCTTTCATTGACATTATATGTGATATTGAAATGGGCCTATGGGCCATACCGTTTATAGAAAAGGCTTCGCCCAAGAATATGAAATATGAAAAGGCTTCTACCCGGTGTTATGAATTCGAAATATGAAAAGGGCTATGGTCCAAGACATGTTTGAGATTGGTTTTGGGCTTAGACCCAACAGTCGCTATTGTTTTGGGCTCAAGGGGCTTGTTGCACACCGAGTTTCCAAACTCACCCCATTCCTTAACCTTGGTGAGCCTTAATATGGGGACTTGGTAGGAGGGATTGAGTGGCCACGGTGATCGCTTTTGGACCTTTAAATAAGCGTTGGTTTTCATTTAATTTCCTTTAATTATTATTTATTTTGGGTTGTAATAAGGCCATTTTAGCTTTTCTTTTATTTCTTCTAGATTATTTTATTCTTAATAACTTTAAAATTGGTTGATAATTATTCAATTGGGCTAGACTTAGGACGTGTTTTCAAAACGATAATTGTTTTTAAAATATCTCAACGCCACGATTAATTGATTTATCAAAGACGCTCACTTAAACAAATTTAAACTCGATATAACAAAGTGTGGCTATGGTTGTGGGCATGTCTAGGATTGGATCCAATCAAAGAGCTTGGTACTTAAGCAGCCTTCATGGCTCACCTCCTCTATCTCGGATACCTACCTGGTGCCTAGCTTACATACACTTTGTTAACTCAACAAAATATATGGTTTTTAAAACACTAAAATGGAACGTGGGTTTTCAACTCCAATGTGGCACGTCAGATTCGGCCATAACGTCTGTGCCGGTTTTGAGGTGTTACAGTGTGACTCTACAAAACAAGAAAGTTTTCTAACTGTTTAAAAGCTATCGATGTATGGTTTGGGTCTCGTAGACCCTTATAAGGGACAATATGCATGTGATTGAAAAGTTTTAAATTGGGACGAAATTTTATGACGCGATTTTATATAAGTCTATTAACGCTTCAAACCCTGCTCTAGCGTCGAATACGGGTAAGGGGTGTTACACACTTGATTTTTAGCTTTGACTTGATGACATATTAAATATTTCGATACAAACTCTGATATATCCCGTTTCATACCCAACCACCAGTACAGCTGTTTCAGATTATTATACATCTTGGTACTACTCGGATGAACTAAGAAACGACTACTGTGTGCTTCAGACAGAATTTTTTGAACAAGCTCTATATTTTTTGGTTCACAAATTCTATTTCGAAACATTAAACAGTCATTAGTTCCAATATGAAATTCTGAATTAGAAATAAACTCACATTGAATTCGTTTAGCTTGCAATTCACGGTCATATTTTTGAGCTTTACTAATTTATTGAAGAAATACCGGTTTAGCTTTTAATTTGGCTAAAATAGACCCATCATCACAAACCATCAACGGGGCGTTCATTGCTCGTAATGCAAACAAAGATTTTTGGCTTAGAGCATCTGCAACAACAATAGCTTTTCTCGTGTGATAATCGCTCACAAATTCATAATCCTTCAATAACTCAAGCCATCTTCGTTGTCCCAGATTCAAATCTTTTTGTGTCGTCAGATATTTCAAGCTCTTATGATCAGTATAAATGTGGCATTTTTCACCGTATAAGTAGTGTCTCCAAATCTTCAATGCAAATACAATCACAGCCAGCTCTAAATCATGCGTCGGATAATTCTTTTCCTGCGGTTTCAATTGATGAGAAGCATAAGCTATGAATTTTCCTTGCATCAGAACACATCCCAGACTATTTAATGACGCGTCGTTATAAATCACAAATTCTTTCCCCGATTCTGGTTGAACCAATATTGGTGCTTCAGTTAACAGTACTTTCAATTGTTCAAAACTCTGCTGACATTTTTTTGACCAATCGAACTTCATATCTTTTTGTAACAGTCATGTCATCGGTGTCGCAATCATTGAGAATCCTTTCACGAATCTTCGGTAATAGCCCACTAAGCCCAGAAAACCATGGACTTCAGATACATTTCTTGGAGATTTCTAATCAATAATAGCAGAAATCTTGTTCGGATCAACTCTAATATCGTCAACTCAAACAATGTGCCCTAGAAATCCAACCTCTTTGAGCAAAACACACATTTACTGAACTTTGCAAATAACTACTTATTACTTAGAGTTTGTAACACAATTCTCAAATGTTCAGTATGTTCAGATTCATCTCATGAATAGATCAGAATGTCGTTAATGAATACAACCACAAATCTATCTAAATATGGTCTGAATATTCGATTCATCAAGTCCATAAAAATCGTAGGAGCATTAGTTAAATCGAAAGGCATAACAAGGAATTCATAATGTCCATACCTCGTTCTGAACATAGTTTTTGGCACATCCGATTCTTTGGCTTGTAACTAATAATAACCCTATCTCAGATCAATCTTTGAAAATACTATAGCCCCTTTCAACTGATCAAATAAGTCATCAATCCGCGGTAGAGGGTATTTGTTCTTTATAGTCACTTTATTTAGCTGTCTATAGTCAATACACATTCTCATCATGCCATCTTTCTTTTTCACAAACAAAACCTACGCACCCCAGGGAGAATAACTCAGTTGTACAAAACCTCTATCTGTTAATTTTTGCAACTGAGCTTTCAACTCTTTTAATTCTGTTGGAGCCATTTTATATGAAGCTATCGATATTAGTGTTGTTTCTGGTATTAATTCAATACCAAATTCAACCTCTCTGATCAGTGGTAAACCTGGTAATTCTTCTGAAAATACATTCAAAAGCTCACAAACAACAGGTACGGATTCAATCTTTGATTCTGACACTTTCGTATCCAATACTTATTCAAGATATGAATCATAGCAATATTTA
Organism: Gossypium arboreum; assembly: GCF_025698485.1. NCBI lineage: Eukaryota > Viridiplantae > Streptophyta > Magnoliopsida > Malvales > Malvaceae > Gossypium > Gossypium arboreum. The sequence continues at coordinate 22,004,820 of NC_069072.1, forward strand.
TGAGCTAAAATAGATGATATCATAACTGGTAATTCACTCAAATCATTAGACTCAATCCGAATAATTTTTATCGTCTTGGCATTTCAATTCGATAGTCTTCTATCTACAATTCACAATCGCATCATGCATAGTTAAATAGTCCATACACAGAATCACATCAAACTCATCGAACGGTAGAAGCATCAAGTTTAGCCCGAAAATAGTAACCCCGGATCATCAGAGGACAATTTTTACAAATTTTATCAACTAAAACAGACTTTCCTAATGGGTTCGATACTTTAATTACAAATTCTGTAGACTCGACATATAAACTCTTTTTAAACACTAAATTCATACATATATAAGAAGGGGTTGATCCAAGATCTATCAACGCAATTATATCTGTATCAAAAAGAGAAAAAGTACCGGTAATAACATCTGGTGATGATGCCTCTTCCTGTGCACGTATAGCATAAGCTCTGGCAGGTGCTCGTGCCTTAGATCTTACAGTCGAATCTCTCGTAAAACCTCAGTTACCACTCATCTTTCCAATATTTTGGGCTAGTCTCCCTCTTGAAGCCGTGTTACTCACTTTCACTAGTTGATTTCTATCAGTTGGAAACTTTTCTGGACAATCCCAGAGATAATGGTCAAGCGATCTACATTTAAAGCAAGTTCTGCTCGCTAATCTACATTAACCATAATGCTTCTTATTGCAATGTTTACATTCAGGTCCAACATTTCTAACGCTTCCCACACTAGCAACGGATGTCACCTGAGGTTTAGAGCTGAAATGTCTGACATTTCTGTTCCTAATCGAAATTCCCGTAGAAGCCGTAGAACGAGGATGATAGTCTCTAAATTTCTTTTCTCTAGAATCTCTAGCCACAGAATCAGCTTTTCTTTTCTCTTTGCAAAGCTTTTCAGCTTTACGAGCTCGATCAAACAAAACAACAAACTCTTTCAGCTCAAGAATTTCGACTAGTACTCTGATTTCTTCATTCAATCCTTCCTTGAATCTTTTAAACATTATAGCTTCAAAAGAGATGCTTTGACGAGCATATTTGCTGAGTCGTACAAACTCTCTCTCATATTCTGTGATTGACATATGACACTGTTTCAATTTAAGGAATTTTTTTCTCTTCTGATTGATGAACCTTTGGCTGATGTATTTATTTCTAAATTCAACTTGAAAGAAATCCCAAGTAACTCTTTCTTACAGAACTACGGCTATCAAGGTATTCCACCACTGATACGTAGTGTCTCTCAATAGTGATACTACACATTTTAGGCATTCTTTAGGTGTGCAGGACAACTCATCGAATACCCGAATCATGTTCTCAGGCCAAAACTCAGCTTTCTCTGGATCATCATTAATAGTGGCTCTGAATTCCTCAGCTTCGTGTTTCTATATCTTATCAATAGGTGGTTTATTTAATCGTAGAGGATTAATACCTTGAGGAATTACAAGTATTGGTTGGGGGATAGGTGGGGGTGGAGGTTGCGGAATAGCTGGGTTCGTACGAATGTATTGTGTGAACCATTCGTTCAATATCTAAAAGAAGGCTTCTTTAGCCTCACCCACATGACTACTTGTCACGGGTCTAGATTCCGTAGGCACTGTCCCTTGAGCGGGAGCTGGCGCGTTACTTTCTATGTCATCTGCTATAGCTCGTTTGGGATCCATTACTATATAAAAACACATTTAGAAATGTCAGGAGTCATCACACTATCACAGTTTTATATATGGCATGTATAGCTAGACTCATATATGCTACGTTAGTCCTAGAATCGACTAAATAATAGCTCTGGTACCAAAAATTATAACACCCTAACCCGTAACTATCGTCGGAATAGGTTAAGAGGCATTACTGGACTAGTAACTCAATTCAGAACAATCATTTATCAATTATCGTCTCATTTCAGTAACTATCATTCAATCACATTCAATATGTACTTAAAACGAGCATACGAAGCTTAAAACATGCATTCGGGACTAAATCGGTAACATATTAAAGTTTTTGGAAACTTAGAAAAATTTCAACATTTCAAGTATAACACGCCCGTGTGAATAGGCCGTATGCCTTACACGGCTGATAGACACGCCCGTGTCTAAGACTGTGTGAAAACAGGGCATACATACTGACTTGTGTCACATGGCCGAGGACACAGTGGAAAACTACAGAGGTTACTGACTTAGGTCACACGGCCGGCCAGACGCCCATGTGCTAGCCCGTGTGTTACACACGGCCAGTAGACACGCCTGTGTGTCTTGGCCGTGCTAAACCTGTAGGGTATACTGACTTAATTCGAAAGGGTACCGCAGGGGACACACAGCTCTGCAGTATGACCGTGTGTCACACACGGCTGAGACACATGCTTGTGTCTCTGTCCGTGTGGACAAAAATAGGCTATTTGTAAAGCCATTTTTCCACCCTAAAAACACAACCATTCACAAGCATAAATGACCACATTTTACAACTCAATTGACAACCCAAAATAACCATTTCAATACACATTATATACCAATTCAAATTGTTATTCAATTACCTATTTAATACCTTGCATTATCCATTAATCTAAAAAATACATATCAATACCTCACTTGCATATTTTCATTCAAACATTACCTTACAAAAACATACTATAATTGAACACATAATTCAACCAAAACAAGTACCAAAATAAGGCAAATCACATGGCTTAACATATACACAAAACATACCAAGGCATGATATCAAGTAACTTAACTAACATCATTTAAGCTAGCTATATATGCCATATTTACATATATTCACAAGTTCAAAATACCAATCGGAAATTGGATAGTGTGATGTGCAACTTCGACTTGTCTGAAACGGGCGAGCTATCGAGCCTCTATAAAACATGGAAAAAGAAACAGAGTAGGCTTTATAGCTTAGTAAGCCCGTATAATGCAGAATTAAACTTACCATTTATACATAATCAAAGCAACATTAAAAATGCCAACAATTCGATTAAGTAGCACCTAATCACTAGTATACATCACGTGATAGTCATTTTACAATTTCATGAAACCATCCATTAATGCAATACCTTGTATCATTCCAAATTCACATATCATATATATAATACTAATAACACTTATAACGCGTAACTTATTTGTATAAACAATATTTAGGCCCGTTGAACTTATTAGAACTTCAAAGGATACTCGAGTGAACAATGTTAGTAATCTGTCAATTCATTATCATAGCTCTTTCGAGTCATAAGCAGTAATCTCCTCCTTAGTTGATGAATAGTAAGCTCTATTTAGCTGAAATAGTAAGCTCTATTGAGCTGAAATGGTAAGCTCTATCAAGCTGAACAATAAGCTCATATGAGCTGAAACAGTAAGCTCCAATGAGCTGAAAACAATAAGCTCTTACGAGTTGATATACCGGTAAGCTCATACGAGCTATGGTGAGTCCGCAACAAATGCAGGAGCTCGACCAAAACGGTAATCCGAGTAACATGTCACTTGTATCCAATGAATCTATACAGTTTAAATGGGGCTCAGTAACAAATACATTATAATACATATCAATAATACATTTGTAATTCAAGTATATCAAATTCTCAATTACAATATTCATTTTAAATATTTTCAAATATATATATATATATATATATATAGAAGTTTGATTCTAATTATACGAACTTACCTCGTAACCTCGGATAAAACTATCAAGTATTCGTCCACTTTTTGTTTTCCCTGATCTGGTTCCGGTATTTACTTATCTTGATCTATATGATATCAAATTAACTCATTAAAACATTCATTCAATTCAATTTAGCCTAAAACATTCATTTTGGCTAAATTACAAATTTACCCCTAGACTTTTGACTACTTTACAATTTAGTCCTTAATACATAAAAATGAAAAATTACACAATTAGGCTATAACCCATAATAGCCGAATTTCCTATATACTACTAGCAGCCCATATATTTCATTATTTCATAGTTTTAACTACCACATTTTACATTTTCACAATTTAATCCCTATTTGACATTTTTGTCAAAATTCACTTTATAAAACTTGTAAAACTATCATCAAGCTTCCATAATCTATCATTAAACATCAAAGAAATCAAGTATTCAACCATGGAATTATTTAAAATCTATAACAATTCCAAAAACGAAGATACGAGCTAGCTAGATTAAGCTGCAACAAGCTCAAAAACGTAGAAATCATTTAAAACCGAGCAAAAACCGTACTGAGATGAGCACAAATAGCTTGGCCAAATCTTAAACTCTCCAATGGTTCTATTTTCTTTCTCCAATTTCGATGATGAAGACATAATGGAAGAAGATGATACAGTTTGTTTAATTAAAATTAACCTTATTTACTAATTTACTATATTAACCTTTAATAAAACATTAGAAAACCACCTATAACATGTCCAAGATTGTCCTCTTACATTATAAATGGAATAATTACATAATAAGGACTTCCATATTAATAAAACATAGCTATTTAATACTTTTTCACAATAGAACTCAACTTTTACACGTTATGCAATTTAGTCCTTTTTACCGAATTAAGCATTTAAACAGTAAAATTTCTTAAGGAAACTTTGACATAATTAATCTATCATGCTGTAGACCTTATTAAAATAATAAAATAAATATTTTGACTTCAAATTTGTGGTCCCAAAACCACTGTTCTGATTTGACCTAAAAACGGGCTGTTACACTAACTGTGAATGAAATTTATAACATTATTTTAGTGTTAAAGGCTAATGTAAAGTCAAGATATTAGTAAATTTTAAATGTTAAATATTCAATGAATTACTTGATCATATGTGAGTATGATTATTTAGTTAAAGATATATGTTTATATATATGTATAAATGAGTTTGGGTTGAATTATTATAATATAGGAAGCATATGATGAATCATTTTCAATACTAAGCCTGTAAGTGCTTTGTAAATGTATAACAGGTACGATTAATTTATTCATTTAGATTTAATCTTGTTTAGTGAATGTAAGTGATTCCAGAATGACATGTTTATAGGAAAGTTAGAGACGAATGATGAATTACGGAATGATTATTAGTTAAATGTGATAGAGTTATGTTTAAATGCACTAGTCTGTGGTTATGGTTGATGTTTATACTTATGTCTTTTGAGTTATGAAAATGAATCAAGTGAGATTAGATATGGAAATGATAAGTTCATAGATGTGATGAAATATAATGAAATAAAAAAGGATTGTTAAGTTAAAGGGCTTACTTGTAAGGAAGGAATTTACTTATGATATATGTGAATTTACTTACGTCATGAATAGATATACTGATTTTTGAATTGATTCGCAACTAAGCTTATGCAAGTAAATAGAATGGTTCATCGTTTTAAGAAAAGGTTGATGATTATGTAATTCAACTTATAAGGCTTTATTAAGGTATAAATGGAAAGTATTCAGAATGTTAGTGAACCTATTCATTTGTGAGTTGATAGTTATATAGTTTGATAAATCTTAAAGCATGGGTATAGGTTTATTTATGACTTACAAAGTTCATATTTTAAAATGGAATGTTATGTTTAAAGTTTAGACGAGCTTACTAAGCATTCACTACTTATGTGGTCGTCTTTCTCTTATTTTTCAGATTATCAGAAGCTTAATCGGTTTGGAAGCTAGTCGTAGATCAATCACACTATCCAGTGATTATATCGGTAGATTTTTATGTTTTAGTCAATGTTATAATGACATATATAGGTGGACTTGTGTTGAATGATCTAATTGTTGAGATAAGTGTTATTATGGTTGATATTCTTATGGTATTTTGTTGCATGTTTGGAATAACCATATTTGGTATATGGCCAAGTTGAATTATGCTTTGAGGTAGATATGAGCTATTTGAAATGTTATAAATGTGGTCAAATATGGTGAGTTTATGTTGAAGTGATATAGGTCAAATTATGATGGATTTTGAGATGGAAAATGAATTAGATGTTGATGAATGAGATGTCTTAAATACATATATATGTTTAGGTAAATTGTATGTTTGTATTTGAGGTGCCTATATGACATATTGGTTGAATGGAATTTGGTTATCTTATGCATATTTGAATATGTTTTGATGTTTTGGTCATATGTGCAGAAGATATTTAGGTGCATGTTGAGATGAGTGAAGGAAATGGCTTGAATTTGACCAATATCTTGTCCACATGGCCTAAGACACGGGCGTGTGTCTCAACTGTGTGTGACACACGGCCAGGCGACACGACCGTGTGACCCTTGTAGGTTTTAAAGGTTGCTTTTTGAAAGTTACACAGCCTGGCACATTGCCGTGTGGCTTGGCCGTGTGACCTAAGTTAGAGAGTTACACGGGTGCAGACACGGGCTAGGACACGGTCGTGTGTCCCTACTTCGAACGTCTTCGTGGCCTGTGACACGGGGGTGTGTCTCTGCCATGTGAGTCATACGGCCTAGCCATACAACCATGTGACCTCTGTAGTTTGAAATTTTACATATTTCTCCTAAAAAATCATATGTTTTTGATTTAGTCCCGATTCATTTCTAATATGTTTTTAGGGCCTCAAGGGCTCGTATAAGGGACAATATATATATCATTGATTGGTTTTGTTATGAATGAATTTTAAATTAAATTTTTATATATATACTTTTAAATTGCAGACTCCGGTAATACTCTGTAACCTTATTCCGACAACAGATACGGGTTAAGGGTGTTATAGGACAAACCACTTGAACTTAACTATTCATTCAAATAATAAAAATTATCAAATAAAAAATTGTTATAATATTATATTTGTATCGTAAATATTAAATAATAATATTTGTGAACTCACTTGTCGAATTTGTGGTCTCGAAACCACTGTTTCCAACACCATTGAAAAATGATCTGTTACAACTCTCCTCCATTTAAACTTCTTATCTGGAAATAGTTTCAATTATCCTATTCTGAAAAACTCTTTGATTGAACAAATCAAATCTATCTGTACTAACTTGTTCTCGCTCCATTCAAACCAGGATAATGGGATTCTACATTTCTGTCTGTGAAAAGCTTCAAACGATATATGCAATAAACATTAAACATTTTCTTAATTACCCTTGAACTTAATTATACAACATTATATTATGTCTTCTAGAATTTGAATTTCTTGTTCCGACTATTTGTCTATTGATGGTCGCTAAACTAACTATAAATACAACAAAGGCAAGCGCACCTATCGAACAACAATATAGCTATGGTGAGTAGGGAATATCGTATCCACGAGGACTAAAAGTACTTGTAATTACTATTTTTCTATTATTTAGTCGACAAATTGGAGTGGTTGTGTTTTAATCTAAAATTACTAGACTAATTTAACTAAGAACGCAGTAGAGAATGAATCAGGGAAATAATCGAAGATAACTAATGAGATAGACAATACCCATGAAAGAATCCACATAGACTTCACCTTTTATTATGAATCTAAATTAAACAATTTATTCATTTGTGTCTTAATCCGTAGAAATCCCTAAATTATTCTAATATCTCTTTCGTGAGTAAGAAAAACTGATTCTAAGTTGATTAATTGAAATCTCTTTCTAATTAAACCCCTACCATTGCATTAGCTCGATTTATAGATTCCCCTATTAGATTTGACGCTAGTCTAGTAGATTTATATAATCTTATTTCTAGGATTGAGTGCAACTCCACTCAGTTATGCTAAATCTACTCTTAAACAGGGACTTTTGCTCCGCTAAATTAAGCATATTAAACATGAATTAATATCTAGGAAATATTGAAACAAGAAATTAGCACACATAATTGAAAATAAGAATCAAGTATTTATCATGTAAATTAGAAATCAAATAATAAGATTCATCATATGTTTCATATTCCCTAGGTATCTAGGGAATTTAGTTCATAATCTTGAATAGAAACACCTCAAAGTCAGAATAACCACAAGACATAAAGAAAATCAATAAAACTTTGAAAGAAATTAACAGGAGATCTTCAATCTTGATGGAAATCTGCTTCCAAGTTGGTTCCGATGGCATTCTTCGAGTGTTTTCTTCGATCTTCTCTGATTGCCCCATTATGTCTTCTTCTAATAGGTATTTATAGACTTTAGAATGCCTAGAAGTCCTAAATATTGGGGTTTTTCGCGTATTTGGAAAGTAGGGTGAGAAATCAACATAGGCTGGCACATGGGCGTGTGTCTAGCCCGTGTGGATCCTGAAAACAACTCATTTTGTTTGATTTTGGCTCCGTTTTTTCTCCTTTCACTCCCAAATGCTCTCCTAAGTAGAGAAACATAATTTTAAAGGATTGGGAGCATCAAATTCATTAATTTTCATAATTAATCATCCAAAAACGCATTAAGAATGAAATTAAAATATGTTAGTTTTATATCTTATCAAATATCCTCACACTTAAGCGTTTGCTTGTCCTCAAGAAAAATTCTCAACTCTCGTTAAATTTAATCTTTCTAAACTTATAATTCTCATCAATAATGTCTCAAAATCATTCACAAATAATCATACATTGACAATTCAACTAAAAGAGCACTAAATATTCAAACAATCCAAGTCGAAATTTTTTAAAAGCACGAAAATATAGGTAATTCCCCTTATCTAAGTAATTACCTTTAATTCAAAATCGACAAGAATCGACATCCTCACTAAAGATTCACTCAAATCACTCAATGTGTTTAAGGTTTAAGAATAAGCACTCAATAGTCCAACAAGAAAAGTCATTACCATAGGCTTACATGTCAACCAAATTTGCATTACTATAAAATAATATGATACACAAATCAAAAGGACTTTAAGAGGTTGTAATGGGGATTAAGTTAAGGGTGTGGAGAAAGGCCAGAAAAGTTGGTTATAATCGAGATCGAATTGATAAATTACCAAACTAGAAAAAATAAACAAATGCTGAATTAAAAACAAGTTTATAAATCAAAAACTATTCAAGAATAAAAACGAGCTTCTTCTCAAAATATGAATTTAACTGTTCAAGTTCAATCAACATAGAACTAAATACTAATCAATATATATTTTTTATTTTTTTCTCTAGAATAATAAGAAATAATTCAGCAAATCAAACAGAAAACATAGTTAAGCAACTAACCAAATCAAATCTCGACAAAAAGGGAGTCAAGAAATCAGGAAAAAAGTCTCAACGAACAAGAAAATAAAGAGTTATGGCTTAAAATTAATGGGTAAATCAAGAAACAATGTGTTAGGCTGAATGGAGTTCAATAAGGGTTAATTAAAAAGGTAGGCTTTTTATGGTATAAGTGGGTTAAAACCTAAATGCCTTTATCATCTCGGTATATCAAATCAAAGTTGTGGTCTCGACATGTAGAATCGAAGCAAGTTTTAGAACAACAAATCAAATTGACATACTCCTAACCAATAATAAAATTAGCAAGAAAAATGAATTCTCTAAAGGCTCAAATAATACCTCAATTCAGGGAAACAACCTAAAATTTTTAATTCTAAAATAAACTTATCATGCTTGATTCTCTCATGTCTTAAAGTTTAAATCAACCAATGCCAAAATGTCTACAAATTAATCCAAAACACATTAACAAAAAATCTCAAATTGGTAAAAATTCATTCTAATGGAAGTATGAGAAAATTACTTAAGCACAAGAATAATTGAGGGATTTTTTAATAGTCATATAAAGAACCTCCCCACACTTAATTTGTACGTTGTCCCCAATGTACAAACAAATATAATCATAGTGTATGCAGAATATCATAACTGAAACTACCTAAATATTGGATGGAATTTCTAGAATGGTGAAAAACGAAATTGTAGACAATTGAAAGTGAAGTGCATGATTCTGTGTAAACTAAGAAGAAAATAAACACAAATAATGAAGAAGATTAAGAGGCTACAAATCAATTAGAAACAACCATAAAAATAAAAAAAATATAGTTCAAAAGATAAATAAATGAAATAAGTCTAAGAAAATAAAAATAAAGCAACTACAAATAAAAATAAAGATAAAGATAAAAATAAAAATAAAAAATAAAAAATAAAAAAACGAAAAAGAAAAGAAATAAACTTAATGATACTAATAAAATTAAAGGTAATTGTAAGAATAATAGCAAAAAAACAATACTAAAAATAATAGAAATATCGAAATATTAAAATAAATTTAAAATCTAAGTATAAGGGTAATAAAAATAAAAATAATAAAATACAAAAGAAAATAGATGAGTAAAATAAAAAAATAATATAACAAAAATAAATAAAGAAAATAAAGAAAAGGGTAAAATGGGAAGACTGACGAAAGACAGTGGCCAGAGTTACGACGGGGGATAACGCGTGGGAGGCAGTGTCGTGCGTGGGTGGGGGTAGGGTTGGTCGACTATGGGGAGAAGGGAGAAGAGGTGGGTGATGGAGGGAAAAGAGAGGAAAGGGGTTGGCTTGTTTGGGGAAGAAGAAAAAGACAAATTGAAGAAGAAATTTTAGGGTTTGAACCACACGCCCGTGTGTGTTTTCCTTCGCTTTTCCCATGTCCATATGGCTTGGCTGTGTGTGATTTCCTTCACTTCTCCCACGACCATGTGAGATCCCACACGTCCATGCGGCTCGGCCGTGTCTCCTGCCCATGTAACCCTCTGACTTGGAATATAATTGAAAAAATTAGCTCCAGGGTTTACACGGCCTAGGAAACATCGTGTGTCTAGGCCATGTGGACCATTTTAGGCCATGTAACAATCAATTTTTTTAAAATTTAAGTTCCAGTATCCACATGGCTAAGGACATGCCCGTGTGGGTCACATGGCCATGTCGTCAGGCCGTGTAACTCACTGTCGAACCTCTTATTGTGCACACGGCTTGGGACACACCCGTGTATGCCACACGCCTGTGTGTCTAGGACGTGTGGGTCAAAAAACACAGTTTTTTAGATTTTACATTAGCATGCAATGAAATTAAAAGAATTATCAAAAGTTAAAAATTTGGGTTACCTCCCGAGAAACGCTTATTTAAAGTCTAAGCTCAACTTAGCTTATATTAGCACGGTTATGGTGGTTCACGGAGCCGAGGCTCCTCTTTCTTTTTATCAATTCTATGATCAAAATATGGTTTAAGTCGAGTACCATTTACCTTAAATGTGCCAAATTTAGAATGAGTTACCTCGATTGTATCGTACGGAAAGATGTCTAGTATCATAAAAGGGTTTGATCTGTTTGCATCAAACTCCGAAGTGGCAATTCGTGGATCCGTTTTGTCTAATAGTACCTTGTTCCCAACCTTAAATTAGTTCATCACGTTCATATGCTCATCATGGCATTGCTTTGGCTTTTCATCATGTTTTTTTTTAATTTTTTGTTGACATGTGCTAGCCATTCATCTAGTTCATTGATTTGTAACATTCGTTCATCATAAGTAGTTCTGTTTTTGTCACATTGACTAAAATGTGGCTCCTTTATAATCTCTCGTGGGATTTCCTGAAAAGAAGGTTGAGCCACATGGTTACTCATATTAACAGAACTTGTAAAATCATCTCGATCACTAGATGTTCTAACAAAATCACGAGGTTGGAGAGTAGTTGTTTAGTCACCTACACGAAGTACTAATTCACCCGTACCAACATCAATAATAGTTCTAGCAGTTTCTAAAAAGGGCTGACCTAGAATCAGAGGTACATCACTATCCTCATCCATGTTTAAAACAACAAAATCAACCGGGAATATGAATTTATCAACTTTTACAAGTACATCTTCAATAATGCCCCTAGGAAATCTAATGGTTCTATCCGCTAATTGAATACTCATCCTAGTTTACTTGGGTTTCCTAAGACCTAATTGCTTAAACATTTTATAGGGCATGACATTAATACTAGCCCCTAAATCAGCCAAAGCATTATCAATATTTAAACTACCAATTAAACAAGGAATAGTAAAACTCCCTGGATATTTTAGTTTGTTGGGTAGTTTATTTTGCAATATGGTCGAGCAAACTGCATTTAGCTCCACAACCGACGAATCATCTAACTTCCTTTTGTTTGTTAAAAGCTCCTTTAAAAATTTGACATAGTTGGGCATCTGCGAATGAGCTTCAACGAACGGTAAGTTAATATGTTATTTTCTTAGAAGTTTAAGAAATTTACAAAATTTTTCGTTCGTTTGGTTTCTCTTCATCACATTGGGATATGACACTCAAGGTTTATATTCCTTAACAATGAGTTTTTTCTCTTTCTGGCTTACCTCAACCTCATCGTTATTTACCATAATTTCTTGCGTTGGTTCTGGTTCAGATTCAACTAACCCTTCTTCATCTCGTATAGTAATTGCATGAAGCTGCTCCCTTGGGTTAGTTTCGGTATTGCTAAGCAAACTACCTTGTGGTCTTTCCGAAATCAATTTAAAAAATTGATCGATTTGATTCTCGAGTCTTTGAATTGACGCTTGCTAATTTTTAATTGCTGCTTTAGTGTTTTGAAAGTGGGTTTTTGACACCGAGATAAATTTCATCAACATCTTCTAGAGATTCGACTTTTCTTTTGCTAGTAAGGTTGTTGTTGGAAGCCCGGAGGGGGGTGTGCTCTCTGATTACCTTGAGCACCCCAGTAGAAATTGGGATGGTTTCTCTAACCTGTATTATAGTGGTTACTATAAGGGTTATTTTGATGCCTAAATTTATTACCTATATAATTGATTTGTTCGTTCTCTATGCTAGGAGCAAAGGGTAAACATTCCGAGTTAGTCATTCCACCTTCATTCGTATCACAATGCATCACCAGATGTACCTACGTAGAAACATATAAACCATCAATTTTTTTATTTAATTGTTCTACCTGATTTGATAACATGGTGACTGCATCTAATTTGAAAATACCTACTGCTTTCATCAGTTTTGTCCTCATGATTTGCCACTGATACTCATTTAGTGCCATCTCCTCAATAAATTTATAAGCCACTTCGAGTGTTTTATTATTAAGTGTACCACTGGCTGCTGCGTCAATTAACTGCCTCGTTGAAGGTTCAAACCGTTGTAAAAGGTTTGAACTTGTAGCCATAAGGGTAACCCATGGTGAGGGCACCTTCTCAATAAATCATTATACCTATCCCATTGATGTGCGTGATAAGTTTTATATTTATGATTGATCGTACTTGAAGACTAACTATTATCAAAATAAAGGCAAGCGCACCTATCGAATAGTAGTATAGCTTATAGCAAGATCGGAATGTCGAACCCACAGGAACTAAAAGTACTAGTATTAACCTTCTTTTTATTATCTTGCCTAAAAATAAGGGGATTTGCTTTAACTAAACTAATTAACTAAACTAAGAATGCAGAGAAAATAAATTGGGGAAATACTTTTGGGAAAACTGATTGATTTAGACAATACCCAAGGAAGAATCCACCTAGACTTCACTTGTTATTTGACTCTGAATTAGATGATTTATTCACTTGAATCGATCCGTAGGAATCCCTAATTTATATTATTATCTCTCTCGAGACTAACAACGTCTAACCCTAGGTTGATTAATTGAAATCTCTTTCTAATTAAAACCCCTAGTGTTGCATTAACTTGATCTATAGATTCCCTTATTAGGTTTGACCCTAATCCGGCAGATTTATGTCGCCCTATCTCTAGGGGTGCAATCTACTCCGCTCAATTATGCTAGATCTACTCTTAGACAGGGACTTTTGCTCCTCTGAATAAGCACATCAACACTTGAATCAATATCCTGGAATATTAAAGCAAGAATTAAGAACACATAATTAAGAACAAATCAAGTATTTATCATATAATTCAGAAAATAGTAACAAGATCCTTCTTAGGTTTCATCCCCGTTAGGTGTTTAGGGGATTTAGTTCATATGTTTAAAAGAAAACATCTCAGAAGAATAATGATAACAAAACATAAAGAAAACCCAAAAACCCCTGAAGGAAATTGAAGGGAGATCTTCAGTCTTGAAAGAGAATCCAACTTCTAAGATGGATCAATCGACTTTCTTTGAGTAATTCCTTGCCTCCTACTCTGTGTGTTCGCCTCTAGGTGCCTCCCCCCTTTAGGTATTCTTCTAGGGTGTTTATATAAACTTTAGAATGCTTTAAAACCCTAAAAATTAGCCCTTTTTCGAATAGTACTAGACTTGGGCCTGACAGGGACACGCTCGTGTGGGGTGGCTTAAGCCATGTTAAAGTCTTCTAAATAGACACGGGCGTGTGGTCTACCTGTGTGAGGAAGTCCATGTTGTGTTGATTTCCCATGTTGACCCATTTTCTCTGTTTTTGGCCCATTTCTCGCTCTTTTTACTCTCCTATGCTCACCTAAGTATAAAACATGAAATTAAAAGATTAGGAGCATCAAATTCCACAAATCTAATGATAATTCATCCAAAAATATGCTAAGCATGGGAAAAAAATATGTATAAATTACGACTTATCAAATACCCTCACACTTAAGCATTTTCTTGTCCCCAAGCAAAATTCTCAACTCATAATCAAAATAAATTCTTCTCAACTTATAATTCTCATCAATGATATTTCAAAATAATCCACAAGCAGTCATACATTGAAAATTTAACTAAATGAACATTAAGGTTTCAAATAGTCAAAGTTGAGCATTTTAATCATAAAATTATAGGCATCCCTCTTTATCTAAGTAATTATCTTTAATTCCAAATTGACATTGATTGACATCCTAACTAAAGGTTCACTCAAATCACTCAATGTGTTTAAGGTTCAATGATTAAGCACTCATTAGTCAAACATGAAAAGTTATTACCATAAGCTTGCATGAAAATCAAATCTCCACCACATTGAATGAGATGATACACAAATCAAAAGGTCTTAAGCAGGGTTGTAATGGGGCATGGGCTAAAGGTGTGGATAAAGGCTACAAAAGAGGGTTAGAATCGAGATTAATTTAATAAATTACAAACTTAGAAGGATGAAGCAAATTGCTAAATTACAAGAAAGTGCCAGAATTCGGCTATCTAAAGCAAATGATGAGAGCTTTTTCTCAGTATAATAGCTTTACTTAACCAAGCTCAATAAATAATTGTAACGGTTTTTTTAAGAACAAATCAATGATGGAAAATACATAATAAGAAATAATTCAACAACTAGAATGAAAGAACAAAGTTAGGTAACTAATTAAATCAAATCTCGATAAAACAGAGTCAATGAAAAGGGAGAAATTCTTAATGAATCAAAAAGGGTTAAGTTGTGGGTTATTATTAAGGGTAAAATCAAGAAATAAAAGTTAAGGTCCAGAGGGGTTCACTAGGGGTCAATTATGTGGGTAGGCTTTTATGGGGTAAATGGGTTAAAACCTAAGTGCCTTTATCATTTTTGTATATCAAATCAAAGGTGTGGTCTTGACATGTATAATCGAAGCAAGTTCTAGAATAATGAATCAATGTTGACTCACTAATAACCAATAAAATTAGTGAGCAAGAAAGATATATGCTCTAAAAGGCTCAAAATCTCATGAAATATATGAGTATTTGATGTCAATCCTGTAAATTCAAAACTTCAAGATAATACCTCAATTCAGGGAAATAACCTAGCAATTTTAATTCTCAAAAGTCAACTTATCATGCTTGATTCTCTAATGTCTTTAAAGTTTAAACAATCAAAGCACAATTACCTATGATTTACTTCAAAAACATATCAATAAAAATCATAAATCAATCAGAATTCAATCTAATAATGTTATGAGAA
Organism: Gossypium arboreum; assembly: GCF_025698485.1. Classification (NCBI taxonomy): domain Eukaryota; kingdom Viridiplantae; phylum Streptophyta; class Magnoliopsida; order Malvales; family Malvaceae; genus Gossypium; species Gossypium arboreum. Next base: position 22,020,475 of record NC_069072.1, read on the forward strand.
AATTATTTGAGAACAAGATAAAAATTTAGAGATTTCTAATAATCACATAAATAACCTCCCCACGCGCTTAAGGTGTACATTGTCTTCAATGTACAAAGATATATAATAATCATATAAGTATAATATCAAAAGAGAGGTATAGAAGCGAAATTTCCTTGAATTTTTGAATGAAATCCTTGGAATAGCAAAGGCTGGATTTGTAGATATGACCAATGAAAGGCATGTTTCTGAGTTACTAATTAGAAAATAAACCCACTGTGGAAGAGAATTAAAGCTTACTCGATAATAACCATTAGGATAAACATAGTTCAAAATATAAAAACATAAGTCTTCAAAAATAATTAAAAGAAAGATAAAACTAAAAAGAAAAAAAAAAATAAATGGAGTGGAGAAAGAGAGAAGAACAAAGGAATGTGTAAGGAAGGGAGAACAAGAGAAGATTTTGATACGTATGGAGGAAAAGGGAGGAGAAAGGGTAAATTTTGGGGTGATGGTTAGAGCTTAGGTGGCGATGGCCACGGAGAGAGCGACGATTAAGGTTAGGGTATTGGGGAAAGGGATGATGAATAGTGGGGGTTTATATTGGGGCACATGGCCATGGGGCACGCTCGTGTGCCCTTATTTTAGCCCGTGTGTTTCGTGGTTTTCAAATTTGGGGACGTCTGGAATTCGGCCCACGCTCGTGTTCTTTGGGCGTGTTGGTGCACACGGCCATGAAGCACGGTCGTGTCCTGCTTTGTTCGCTTCTCCCACACCCGTGTACATATGCACATGCCCGTGTTATTTTGACAACTTCAACCACAGGTAGTGGGCACACGGGTGTGTCGCACACCCATGTTAATTTCTCAGTTTCTACCACGGCTTAAAGACACGGGCGTGTTGCACGCCCGTGTTGATTTGGCAAGATTGCCCATAGCCATGTCGCACGGTCGTGGCAACGTATTGAATCCCGTGTTTTGGAAAAAAATTACTCTGTTTTCACACGGCCGTATCACAAGGTCGTGTCACTGCCCGTGGTATGAGCACGGCTTAAGGCATGCCCGTGTGCCTGGCCGTGTGGATTTGGAAAACTCGTGTTCAAGGACTCAATTAATAATTTAGATGTTAAAAACTAAAATTTGAAGAAATCGACACCGTTAGTGCTCGAGTTGCCTCCTAAGAAGCGCTTATTTATAGTCTAAGCTCGACTTACCTCGATTTCCTATAGTCATGGTGGTTCAAGGAGTTGACACTCCTCATTCCTGCTATCAATTTTATCAAAATAAGGTTTTAGACGAGTACTATTTACCTTAAAATTGCCAAATTTGGAATGATTTACCTCAACTGTACCATATGGGAAAATGTTAAGTACTGTAAAAGGGATTGCTCCATTGGGTTCAGGAGTGGCAATATGAGGGTCTACCTCATCTCATAGTACTTTGTCTCCAACCTTAAGTTGATTTGATAAATCATTGAGTCCGTCATGGCGTGGTTTCGATTTATCATGTGTTCTCAGTTTTTGTGTCTGCCATTCATCTAGTTCCTCGATCTCTAGCATGATTTATGCTTTTCAAACGTGTTTCCTGTAAAGAAGGCTGCACCACATGATCAGTATTAGTAGCATGATTTATACAACCACCCTCGATATTCAATGTGTTACTCTAATTTCGAGCTTGAAGAGTGATTGTTTCATCACCCACACGAAGTGTAAGTTCACCTATACCAACATCAATAATAGTTCTAGCAGTTGCTAAAAAGGGTCGTCCTAAAATCAAAGGCATGCCATTATCCTCATCCATGTCTAGAACAACAAAATCAATTGGGAATATAAATTTATCAATTTTGACAAGTACGTCTTCAATGATACCCCTAGGAACTCTAATGGTTTTATTTGCTAACTGAATGCTCATCCTAGTTTGTTTGGGTTTCCCAAGACCTAGTTGTTTAAACATTTTATAGGGCATGATGTTAATGCTCGCCCCTAAATCAGCCAATGCATTATTAACATCTAAACTACCAATTAAACAAGGAATTGTAAAACTTCCTGGATCTTTCAATTTGTTGGCCAGTTTATTCTACAGAATGGCTGAGCAAACTGCATTCAACTCCACATGCGATGCCTCATCCAACTTCCATTTATTTGCTAAAAGCTCCTTTAAAAATTTAACTGCCTTTGGCATCTATGAAAGAGCTTCAATAAATGGTAAGTTAATATGTAATTTCTTTAATAATTTAAGGAATTTACCAAATTGTTCGTCCGTGTGGTCTTTCCTTGTCGCACTGGGGTATGGCACTCGAGGTTTATATTCTCTACTTACCAATTTTTTCTCACTATGGTCCTCTTCCTTTACTTACCACAATTCCTTGCCTTGGTTTTGGTTCAGGTTCAACTAACCCTTCTTTATCTCGAACGGTAATCGCATTAAGCTGTTCCCTTGGGTTGGATTCAGTGTTACTCAGTAAGCTACCTTATGGTCGTTTAGAAATCAGTTTAGCAAGCTGGCCTATCTGAGTTTCGAGCCCTTGGATCGATGCTTGTTGATTCTTAAGTGCTGTTTCAATATTCTGAAAACGAGTTTCTGACACTGAGATGAATTTCGTTAGCATCTCTTCAAGGTTTGGCTTCTTTTCCTGCTGGTAAGGTGGTTGTTGAAAACCTGGGGGATGTTGTGACCTTTGATTTTCATGGCCACCCCAGGAGAAGTTGGGATGGTTCCTTCAGCATGCATTATAAGTGTTACTGTATGGGTTATTTTGAGGTCTAGAATTATTATTACCCAAATATTGAACTTGTTCCTTCTCAGTGCTAGGGTTGAAGGATTGATATTTTGTGTGTACTCCTCCTCCATTTGAATCACACCTCATTATTGGATGTACCTGAGTAGAACCATACAAACCGTCAATCTTTTTATTTAAAAGTTTTACCTAGTTAGACAGCATAGTAACCGCGTCAAGGTTGAAAACATTGACTACTTTTGTCGGCTTTATTCTCATGAATTACCATTGATAGTTATTCAGTGACATCTCTTCAATAAATTCATAAGCCTCTTCAGGTGTTTTGTTTTTCAAAGTTCCACCGGCGACTGTAACACCCCTCACTCGTACTGACGCCGGGATAGGGTTCAAGGCATTACCAAGACTTTACTTATTGAAACGTACCAAATTGGGTCGCCAAGTTTTACTCAAATTTTAAGATTTTCATCTATGAACAACTCGTCCCTTATATAGGCCTTCGAGGCCTATAACATACCTAGAGGCAGTGCGGGACAAATTCGGGTACGTTCGATAAACCTTGGGCTCCTTAGGAAATTTTTCTTTATCATAAAGTGTCACACGCCCGTGTAGGTGGGCCGTGTGGACTCATACGCCCGTGTGAATTGGGGCACGCCCATGCCTTTCAGCCGTGGGAAACACTGACTTATTAACACGACCATGGCACACACCTGTGCTGCCTGCCCATGAATGACACTGTCTTTCTAACACGGCCATGGTGCACGCTCGTGTGGCCTACTCGTGTACAACTTTGAGCTAAAATTTTAAGTGCAGGGGACACACGGGCCATAACAAACGCCCATGGGAGGGAACCGTGTGTCACACACGGCCTGGACACACGCCCATGTGTCTAGCCATGTGGACTCTAATAGGTTATTTTCCAAGCCGTTAGTCACCCCTTTCTACTACTTGTGCTTAGTGGTTACCAAATTCAAAGTAAAACACAATTATACTCTTGTAAATTATCTTGATTAAACTAGATGTATGGAAACCTCATATCATTGGTTTCATACATGATAGGTTGTTTCTCATTTAGTGTTTATGGGTTCCCATGTCACTTTAATTCATCCAAAATTGGCTCGTTCATGTGACTCATTGCCAATTGGTAACGACCTATCACTTGTAAATAAAACCATGCATAAATTCGTAGGTTATAGCCAACTTCAATTAAGCCAATTTTTGTGGCCATATACACAGAGATAAACATATTTTTACATGCCTTCATATGGAAAATCAAATGACACATATAACAAAATACTCAAAAATACTATACATGCCATTGAACAAAACAAACAAAGTCTTTATACCAAAGCTTGTCTAGTTGATAGTGTGTTGACTCTCCAATCGTCTTCCAATCCTTATGAGTCCTCGAGCTCTCTGAGACAGGGAAAAAGAGAGGGGTAAGCATTTACATGCTTAGTAAGCTCGAATAACTAGAAAGTAAACTTACCAAGTGTTTAACATGCATCCATGATAGATAAGGAAACCAACAATTATTAAAATGGTTCCCTATTACATGCACTCAATCAATAAGTTAGTAGCATAATCCAACATCATATAATTTAACTAGATGAGCTCATCATTTATCATCTTATTGACATACTTCATATTAATCCCGTTGAGTTTCTAGGAAATCTCGATGGAATACCCCTTATCTGTCAATTCTTACGAATGATCATTTCACATATATGCACTCCCGCAAACCTTACATCTTATGACAGGATTACCAGTCCAGGCTAAATCCCCCATATCATGAACTCATAAGGTGATGTCGGGATTACTAGTCCAGGCTAAATCCCTTATAACGACAAACACCCTTAATGAGCTCAGATCTGAATTACCAGTCCAGGCTAAATTTAGACCCTAATCGGATTACCCGTCCGGGCTAGATCCTTTCATACTTGAGATCACGGATTACCCCTCCGGGCTAAATCCTTACTGCAACACATGTAGGATCTCTTTACACATATCAATGAGGGTTTATCCATCGAATTCCCTTTGTCAACATCATCCGAGAGATTTTTCACATGTTACCATCAAATATGCATTTCTATGATATTTCATGCTAATAATAAATGCAATCATCATGCATTCATAAATCATTCAATCATGTATATGAGGGGTTTAATTTAAGTTATCCGAACTTACCTGGTATTCTTTTCGGAGTTGTGTTTCGGTAATTCCGAAACCTTACGTTTTCCTCGATCGACCTTCAAAATTTGTTCCTCAGGGCCTATAATAATAAAAATAGATCATTAACACTCCAGATTATCTCTCATCCCCGGTCCAAATGACTATTTTGCCCCTAACCTTTGACATTTTTATGATTTAGTCCCTAGGCTCGTATAATGAAACACATGCACTTTCTATCTTACCCAAGCCTAGCCGAACACTTTTCTCTCTTATGGCAGCCTACATTTTCCATTATTTTCTCATTTCTACCACACATTTACATCTTTTGCAAAATAGTCCCTATAAGGGTTTTTCCTGAAAATCAACTAGGAAAAGATGTTTAACACATATTCATCCTTCATATTCCTCCACAATCCATCAAAATACAAATAAATCATGCATGGGTAAATTTTTAAACATGAACCCTAGCATGAAATATGGGTAGAAATGAAGAGAACAAGCTACCGGAAGTCCAAAAATACAAAGAACATTAAAAACGGGGCTTGGGAGCACTTACTATTGAGTTTGAAAATGTTGAAAACCCTAGCTATGGTGTCCCTTCAATTTTTGGCAGCCATGGAGAAGAAAATGGCTGATTTTTGCCTTTTTTTTCCCATTTTATTTCATTAAAAGGCCAAATGACCAAAATGCCCTCATGCCCTTTCTTTAAAATTTCATCAATGCAAGCCCATTTTTGTCCAAAAATTTAGAAATTGGGAAAATTACTCTCCAAGACCTTCTAATTCATAACCCAAAGTAATTTCATACAAATTACTTCTAGAATTCAAGTTTTGTAATTTATTCAATTTAGTCATTAATTTCCAATTGAACACCTTACTCAAAGAATTTCTTCATGAAACTTTAACACATGCATATACTCATATTCTAGGCCTCATAATAATCATAAAGTAAATATTTTGATGTCATATTTGTGGTCCTAAAACCACTATTCTGACTAGGCCCTATTTCGGGATGTTATAGCGGCTGCGTCGATCAGTTGCCTAGTTGAGGGGTTCACATTGTTGTAAAAAGTCTAAACCTATAACCATAAAGGTAACCCATGGTGAGGGTACCTTCTCAATAAGTCCTTGTATCTCTCCCATGCATCATAAAGAGTTTCTAGATCCATCTGCACAAAAGAAGAGATATCATTCCTCAATTTAGCCGTTTTAGCCAGCGGAAAATATTTAAGTAAAAAATTTTTGGTCCTTTGTTCCCAAGTAGTGATTGAACCTTGTGGTAATGAGTTCAACCATTTTTTAGCCTTACTTATCAACGAAAAGGGAAACAACCGAAGGTGAATGACATCATCAGAAACGCCATTAATTTTAAAAGTGTCGTTGAGTTCCAGAAAATTCACTAAATGAGTGTTTGGATCCTCATCCTGCAAACCATCAAATTGAACAAACTATTGTATCATTTGAATCGTGTTAGGTTTCAGTTCAAAATTATTTGCAGCAATAGCAGGCCTAACTATACTCAATTCAGTTCCTGTTAAATTAGGTTTAGCATAACCATACATAATACGAGGAGCAGGATTTTGATTTACTGGATCAGTAGCAATCGCAGGAGATAGCAGATTTTCCTGGTTTTTAGTCATCTCCTCGATTGTGGTGTGAATATCGTCCTCTCACTCTTCCTCTATGTATCTCAGGCTTCGCCTTATTTCTCTTCAGTTTCTGCGAGCTATGCTTTCGATCTCACTATCAAAAAGTAATGGTCTCGATGGGTTTCTTCTAGTCATAAACTATAAAACCCTTCCAGAAGTAAATAGAATAAAATTTAATAATATAAACAAAATAAAAATAAAATTTAACTTGCAATAAAATAAATGGCTAAAGTAATAAAAATTAAGCGTTCCTAATATCTTAGTTCCCCGGCAACGGTGCCAAAAATTTGATGTGCGTGATAAGTTTTATATTTATGATTGATCGTACTTGAAGACTAACTATTATCAAAATAAAGGCAAGCGCACCTATCGAACAGTAGTATAGCTTATAGCAAGACCGGAATGTCGAACCCACAGGAACTAAAAGTACTAGTATTAACCTTCTTTTTATTATCTAGCCTAAAAATAAGGGGATTTGCTTTAACTAAACTAATTAACTAAACTAAGAATGCAGAGAAAATGTAACACCCAAAACCCGGCCCAGACGTTATGACCGAATCTGACGTGCCACATTGGAGTTGAAAACCCACGTTCCGTTTTAGTGTTTTAAAACCATACATTTTATTGAGTTAACAAAGTGTATGGAAGCTGGGCACCAGGTAGGTATTCGAGACAGAGGAGGTGAGCCATGAAGGCTGTTTAAGTACCAAGCTCTTTAATTGGATCCAATCCTAGACATGCCCACAACCATAGCCACACTTTGTTATATCGAGTTTAAATTTGTTTAAGTGGACGTCTTTGATAAATCGATTAATCGTGGTATTGAGATATTTTGAAAACAAGTATCATTTTGAAAACACGTCCTAAGTCTAGCCCATTTGAATAATTATTAACCAATTTTTAAAGTTATTAAAATTAAAATAATTCTGAAAAGAAATAAAAGGAAAGTTAAAATTGGCCTTATTACAACCCAAAAATAAATAATAATTAAAGGAAATTAAATGAAAACCAACACTTATTTAAAAGCCCAAAGATGATCACCGTGGCCACTCTGAATCCTCTCCGGCGCAAGTCCCCACATCAAGGCTCACCGCAAGGTTAAGGAAAGGGGGTGAGTTTGGAAACTCATGTGCAACAAGCCCTTTCGAGCCTAAAACAATAACGACTGTTGGGTCTAAGCCCAAATCCAATCTCAATCATGCATTTGGCAGTAGCCCTTTTCATATTTCATATTTCATATCTTGGGTCAAGCCTTTTCATATTTCATATTCTTGGGCAAGCCTTTTCATATTTCATATTATGGGCAAGCCCTTTATCAGAAACAGTATGGCCCTTAGGCCTATTTCAATGTCACATATAATTTCAATGAAAGAATGCAACCCATTTGGGGAGACTACTCAACCCACCATCCGCTACTCTCCACCCGTACCAACCAACACACCATGTGGGGATTAACTCGACCCACCCCGCCAAACTCTCCACCGGCAAAGATAGTTGCTTTATCATATAACCGAGGCCTAGCCTCTTTTAATAACAGGGCAAAAGCCCTTTCAATAACGGGGCATAAGCCCTTTTATAAGCTGGGGCATAAGCCCTTTTATAATCTGGGGCATAAGCCCTTTTGATAAGCGGGCATAAGCCCTTTTGATAATCGGGCATAAGCCCTTTTCACTTCCTCCATCCATATAAAACCCAACCCAATGCATTTATGATTACCTCATGTGCATATCATACATATCATGTGCATATCATACATTTCATGTGCATATCATACATACCATATTTATCAAAATCCCATGTATTAAAATCATACATAAACCCTAGGGGTATAATGGTCATTTTACCTAGAGGCAAAACGGTCATTTTCATGGTATAAGGGTAATCTCATAATTTTACCAAAATTAGGGTTTCCATGTTCATTAACGATTACTAACAATCCATGGGTGCAAACAGTGATTCGGCCCATTTTTAGCGAAATCGAGTTATTGGGCCTAAAACCCTAATGGGCCCTACTTAGCCAATTTCGTCATCTAGGCCCATTTAGCCTATATTCCATAACGGTTTTAACGGTCTTATCATGCCATATAACACATTTCCGTTTTCTACCAATTTTACCCAAATGGGCCCAAAAGCCCAATGGGCCCCACTTGACCCCTCGAGGCCCAACTTACCAAGAACGCCAAAATCACATTCTTACCGTTTCCATCGTTCTCGATCACCGTCTCATCGATTATAACTAACTAGTGAGCGTTAATTGCTCATAAGTCCTCGAAATGCCGAATTTGGCATTTTGACTTTTCGCATTTTATCGCTTTAAGCTATGAAAGGGTTCGTTACACACCTGATTTGCGATATTCCTTGACAAGATCTCCTATGTGATTTCTCCTATAATCAATTGTTAAATAGATCAGCTCGCAATAATTGAACCAAATTAAGAACTTTCCAATATTAACACTTACACATTCTACCACCATCCATAATGGCCTTAGGCACCTTACCTTTGTCGCGATTGATGACTAGGCCTAGCTACTCTGGCGATCCAAGCTACTCCAAATCGACACTACACCTTGCTGCTCCTTCAATAAATAAACCAAAAATATTAAAAGAAGACCCCATAGAGTCTATGCCCATATTCGCCATCTCCTAAACTTGGAGTTTGGCTTTTGACCAAAGCTACACTAGGAATTGTGTAGAGTTTGAACACTTACCACAGTCTTTCTCCTCTTGAATCCGGATGTCTAAAAGGTAAAGGAACCGAACGCCAACTATTGAAAAGGAAGAAAAAGGTTGCTGGTCACAAAGAATCGGCACCCTTATCTTCATCGATTCGCTTTTATGACTTCGGCAAAAATAGAGATAAGGAAAACAATGGTGAATGAAAGGAAATAGTGGGCTGATTTGAAAGAAAGAAAAGGAAGAAAATTGAGTAGAAGGGAGGTAGATTCGGCTGGAAAAGAAAGAGAGAAAAGCTACACACCAAAGAACAAAATCGGCACAACTAAGACCCTAATGCCGAAATTACTAACCTAATGCCCTCTGCCGAAAATCCCTCTCCAAACTCCCTTATTCGCCAACTCTATCTCCATATCACATCTCTAAAATCTCTCCCTTATCCCTCCTTAATTTATGCATTTGACTTGATCCAACTCTCTCCTCTTACGTAATCCACTCAGTTCCAACACTTACCCTTCCTACACAAAAATAAATACTCCTATTTGCCAACACAGGAATCGATCCTGTGTCTTCCCCAACACTTACACGCCACCTTTAAAGCTCCCTAGTGGCGTCACTTAGCCACTTTGCGGAGGATCTTTTGTGATACACTTTACCCACAACTTAATATAAGGGCACCTAGCCGTAACCCCTAACTCCTAAGTCCAAAATTTAAAGATTCCACCGGTTTTGGCCAACTCATGGGCCTTCCATAAGCCCATTTACATACCCAAATTATGAATTCCATCATCACCTACCAAATTTTAGAAATTTACTTAAAATATCAAGAATCGCGAAAAACCCGAAAATCGAGGATGTTACAACTCTACCCTCCTTAAAGAAATTTGACCTCGAAATTTACTCGTCCAAACAGTTGAGGGTATCACGACGATTGCCTCTTGGTCTCCCAAGTAGCTTCTTCCTTGCCATGGTTCCTCCAAAGTACCTTCACCAACAGATGACCTCCTTCTCAACACCTTGACATCACGATCAAGTATTTGCACGTGTTCCTTTTCAAAGGTCAAACCGATTGTACCTCAATTTACGTGAATCGGCATGATATGAGTTGGGTCGAACGATATCGCCTTAGCATGGACACATGGAAGACATCGTGAATGCGATCCGATCGAGGTAACTCTAGGTGATAAGCCACCGCCCTATCCGCTTAATGATTCGGTAAGGCCCAATAAACCGTGGGCTCAACTTACCCTTCTTACCAAATCTCAAGATCTTCTTCCAAGGCGAAACTTTCAAAAGACCATGTCTCCTACCGCATATTCAATATCCTTACGCTCAGATCGGCATAAGACTTTTGTCGATCCGCCGCCTCTTTAACCTCTTCCTAATTGCCTTAATCTTGTCTTGATTCGCCACCAACTCTGGTCCAAGTATTTGCCTTTCCCCCAATTCTGCCCAACAAGTAGGCGAGCGACACCTTCGCCCATATAGTGCCTCATATGGAGCCATCTGAATACTTGCTTGATAACTGTTGTTATACGCGAACTCCGCTAAGGGCAAATGGTCCTCCCAACTGCCTTTAAACTCAATAGCACAACCCTTCAACATATCCTCTAAAATCTGAATAACCCTCTCTGACTGCCCATCCGACTGAGGGTGAAAAGCCGTACTGAAATCCAATCGCGTTCCCAATGCCTCATGCAACTTCTGCGAAAACCGAGATGTAAACCTTGGGTCTCGATGCGAAATTATCGACTTGGCACACCATGCAACCGTACTATTTCCGCCACATACAATCCGCCAACTTCAAGTGAGTAATCGGTTCGGACGGTATGAAATGAGCAGATTCGTGAGTCTATCCACAATCACCCAAACCGAATCCTTCTTGGAAGATGTCAACGGCAACCCACTTACAAAGTCCATAGTTACCCTTTCCCACTTCCAAAGTGGTATCTTTACCTTTGTAACAATCCCGAAGGTAGTTGATGCTCGGCCTTCACTTGTTGACATGTCAAACATCTCCCAACAAATTCGGTCACTTCTCGCTAAGCCAGGCCACCAATATTGCTCTCGCAAGTCTCGATACAACTTACTCCCTCCGGATGCATAGCACAAGGTCCATTATGTGCCTCTTTCAAAATCATCAATCTCAAATCGGAGTCTTTCGCATACAAATTCTTCCTCGAAAACAAAGAACTCCCTCACTATTTAACCCAAAGTCGATTCTCCCCTTCTCAACTTTTTCAAACCGAGTACCAACGACTCGTCCTCCAAATTGCTTGTTTAACTGTTCTACCCAAGTCGGTCTCACCGTAACTCGCCAATAAACTCCCATCGTCATACAAACTTAGACGAGCAAACATCGCCTTTAATTCTACCATGACTCTTCGACTTAGCGATCACCACGACATTCGCCTTACAGGTGGTACTCAATCGAGCAGTCATAGTCCTTTAACAACTCTATCCACCTTCACGCTCGAGATTCACTCCTTTTGAGTCGCAAGTACTTAAGACTCTTGTGATCCGTATAGATGATGCATTTCTCTCCATACGTAATGCCTCCATATCTTAAGTGCAAAGATTACACCGCCAATTCCAAGTCATGCGTAGGGTAGTTCACCTCATGTGGCTTAAGTCGTCGTGAAGCATAAGCGACCACTTTACCCTCTTGCATCAACACGCAGCCCAAACCTACATGTGACGATCATCAGACACCGTGAAATCCTTACCGGACTGGGTGAATCAAAGCTGGCGCTCAGTCAAAACCTTCTTCAACTTCTCAAAAGCCTCTTCTTTCGCTTATCCGTCCAAACAAAAGGTGCTCCCTTCCTTATAAGTTTCGTTAACGGTGCTGCCATCACAGAAAATCCTTCCACGAATCTCCGATAATAACCTGCCAACCCTAGAAAACTTCGAATTTCTGTTACCGACTTCGGTGGCTTCCATTCCAAAATGGCTTCAATCTTTCGAGGGTCCACCTTGATCCCTTCAGCAGACACAACATGCTCCAAGAAGGTAACTTCCTTCAGCCAAAACTCGCACTTACTAAACTTTGCATAAAGTTGCTTCTCCCTTAACACTTGCAGCACTACACGAAGATGCTCATCATGCTTCTCTCCGCTTCCGAATACACCAAGATATCATCAATAAAATGACTACAAACTGATCCAAGTATGGCTGGAATACCCGATTCATCAAATCCATGAATGCTACCGGTGCATTAGTCAACCCAAATGGCATTACCAGAAACTCGTAATGACCGTATCAAGTCCTGAACGCCGTCTTATAAATATCCCCCTCTTTAACTCTTAATTGATGATATCCAATCAAGGTCGATCTTAGAAAACACCGAGGCTCCTTTTAATTGGTCGAACAGATCATCGATTCTTGGTAACGGATACTTGTTCACGATAGTCGACTTATTCAACCGCCGATAGTCAATACACATTCGCATAGTCCCATCTTTCTTCTTTACTGAACGATGCGGCACCCTACGGAGAAACACTTGGTCTTATAAACCCTCTATCCAATGACTCTTGAATCGAGCTTTCAATTCTACCAACTCCTTTGGTGCTATCCGATAAGGCGCAATGGACAGGAGTCGTTCCGGTAGTAAGTCGATTCCAAACTCGACTTCTCGTTCGGGGTAATCCGGGAAGTTCATCCGGGAATACATCCGAAATTCCTTAATAGTCCTAACCGACTCCACCGTTATCTCCTCAAGTCCCGTTTGACTTACAAAGGCCAAGCACGCCTCACAACCTTTCCGGATCAACTTCTCGGCTCTTAACGCCAAACAACATTGGATAAATAATCCCTTCGTTCCCCTATGACCATTATCTCCTCATCTTCGACGATTCTTAGTACCATCCTCTTTGCAAAGACAATCCAACGTCGCCTTGTGCTTAGTTAACCAATCCATTCCCGAATAAGATCAAAATCCCAAAATGGCGCTCCATCAAATCTCCTTCAAGATTTTATCCGTGTCACTAATCAGATCGCCCTAAAAATTTTATCTACCTTAACCGAATGTCCCAATGGACTTATTATCGATACCCCACTCACAGCCTTCTCGGGAAGCACATCTAAAGCCCCGATACATCACAAGCAACATACGAGTGGGTGGAACCTACATCAATCAAAGCGATGTAAGGCATGCTATGAATGAAGAACGTATCGATTATAACATCGAGCGCCACCCTCCTCACGACGTCGTGCAAGATAAACCAACGCCGGTTGTCGAGCTTCAAGATGTCCAAGACCTCCGCCAGTGCCCCACGTCCTCGCCCATTACCATTGCCACCTCTACCTTGCCCCGACCCCTCGTGGTGGTGGTCCTCCTCACCGTGGTTGGACATCCTTTGCTCGCCGCTAGCTCTCGAAATGCCCTTCGAGGACACTCTCGAACTTATGCTCTTTTGACCCACATCGAAAACATGCTCCATTCGCTTCAAGACTCCCCATATGCACCCTACCACAGTCCCCCGCAAGCTCTGCGGTCTATAAGTATTTATCGAACTGCTCGAACCGGTTCCTCCATCCTTGCTCTTTTAACACTTCGATTCGTGGCACTCGAGGGTCCGAAATCCTCTTGAATCTGGTCGATCCTTCTCACGATTCATCGCTCACTCACCTTCACCTCCTCTCGCTATCTTAGCCTTTTCTACCAATGCAGCAAAACCACGCTCCCTCCGTGGAGCTATCAATATCCTAAGCTCATCGGAGACCATCCTCGGCGGACATCGCGCTCATATTCATTGCCACTATACCACTAGCATATCGACTCAAACCTCAAAATTTCGCCTCATACTGCCTCTGGTCTTATCACCTTGAGTCGATTCAAGAATTCCTTCGACAGCATCCACATAGCTTGCTCCAACATACCTCCCTTTAAAGGCGCTTTGAACAATTCCCGTGTTACTTGCTCAATTGGGGTACTCTCCTTACGGTGATCCACCATCGGTATGTTTCATCACGAAAGCGGCGACACGCCTCCTTTCACTTTTGCTCCACCGAGCGGCCTAGATCATCCATGATCCGCTCAGAGCCTCCACCAATATTCTCGCCACATTCGGGCCACTCCAGATACACCCTAAATACCCTGCTCCGTTGGCCCGAGTCGTCCGATATAGACCCCTATTCACCGTCCCAAGATTAGCTCCACCACTCTTTCTAAAACCCTTAACATGGCTTGGGATAAAGCGTCATCCCCAGAGTCTGATCAGAAGACCAGGTCTCCGTTGCTTGCGGCACGCCTAGCTCCTCGGTGGCCTATGCCCCGAGGATGAAGATTCACTTGCACCCTTCCGCGACCACGTCCGCGGCCTTGTCCACGAGCTCCTCTAGTACTCATATCGAATTATCGATTTACTTAATTTTATGAAATTAGTATAACATTCCATCGTTTATTAAGAAAATGTCTTATGTAGATATAGCAGTTCAAGGATTGTTTTCAGTATCATCATAGCCTAGCTACGCCTCATTCCTACTGCTTACTGCTCTACCCTAGCTAAGGTATCATAGTAGGGTCTCAAAGACTATTCATAATATCATATCAATATCATATATTGTAAGGAAAATATACTTACAGACTTGGTGCCGGGATTCAATCGCCACTTCTTTCTCCAATCCATTTAGAACTAAAAACCATGTTTTGATTATCGAAAATAAAAATTCAAAACTTTGATTTGAAAACTCCTTTATTTTGAACTCTTGATTTAAAACAAAAAATCGGTACCTTTTTAACATATATTTTCCATAAAACATCTTTAAAATGAACTTTTCGTAAACCATTTCCAAAAATACCCTTCTTAGGCCTAAGTTTTCAAATAGATTTTCGGACCCGATCCACAGCCGAGTTATTGCAACTTAGCTCTGATACCACTAAATGTAACACCCCAAACCCCGCCCAGACGTTATGGCCGAATTTGACGTGCCACATTGGAGTTGAAAACCCACGTTCCGTTTTAGTGTTTTAAAACCATACATTTTATTGAGTTAACAAAGTGTATGGAAGTCGGGCACCGTAGGTATCCGAGACAGAGGAGGTGAGCCATGAAGGTCGCTAAGTACCAAGCTCTTTAATTGGATCCAATCCTAGACATGCCCACAACCATAGCCACACTTTGTTATATCGAGTTTAAATTTGTTTAAGTGGACGTCTTTGATATATCGATTAATCGTGGTGTTGAGATATTTTGAAAACAAGTATCATTTTGAAAACACGCCCTAAGTCTAGCCCATTTGAATAATTATTAAC
The DNA here is from genome assembly GCF_025698485.1 of Gossypium arboreum. Lineage (NCBI taxonomy): Eukaryota > Viridiplantae > Streptophyta > Magnoliopsida > Malvales > Malvaceae > Gossypium > Gossypium arboreum. Next base: position 22,035,936 of record NC_069072.1, read on the forward strand.
CAAATTTTAAAGTTATTAAAATTAAAATAATTCAAAAGAAATAAAGGAAAGTTAAAATTGGCCTTATTACAACCCAAAATAAATAATAATTAAAGGAAATTAAATGAAAACCAACACTTATTTAAAAGCCCAAAGATGATCACTGTGGCCACTCAATCCTCTCCGCCCAAGTCCTCACATCAAGGCTCACCGCAAGGTTAAGGAAAGGGGGTGAGTTTGGAAACTCGATGTGCAACAAGCCCTTTGAGCCCAAAACAATAATGGCCTGTTGGGTCTAAGCCCAAATCCAATCTCAATCATGCACTGGGTCGTAGCCCTTTTCATATTTCATATTTCATATCTGGGCCGAAGCCTTTTCATATTTCATATTATCGGGCAAGCCTTTTCATATTTCATATTTATGGTCAAGCCCTTTATCAGAAATCAGTATGGCCCTTAGGCCTATTTCAATGTCACATATAATTTCAATGAAAGAATGCAACCCATTTGGAGAGACTACTCAACCCACCATCCGCTACTCTCCACCCGTACCAACCAACACACCATGTGGGATTAACTCGACCCACCCCACCAAACTCTCCACCGGCAAAGATATTGCTTTATCATATAACCGAGGCCTAGCCTCTTTTTAATAATCGGGCAAAAGCCCTTTCAATAATCAGGGCATAAGCCCTTTTATAATCGGGCATAAGCCCTTTTATAATCGGGGCATAAGCCCTTTTGATAATCAGGGCATAAGCCCTTTTGATAATCAGGGCATAAGCCCTTTTCACTTCCTCCATCCATATAAAACCCACCCAATGCATTTATGATTACCTCATGTGCATATCATACATATCATGTGCATATCATACATTTCATGTGCATATCATACATACCATATTTATCAAAATCCCATGTATTAAAATCATACATAAACCCTAGGGGTATAATGGTCATTTTTACCTAGGGGCAAAACGGTCATTTTCATGGTATAAGGGTAATCTCATAATTTTACCAAAAATTAGGGTTTCCATGTTCATTAACGATTACTAACAATCCATGGGTGCAAACAGTGATTCTGGCCTATTTTTAGCGAAATCGAGTTATTGGGCCTAAAACCCCTAATGGGCTCTACTTAGCCAATTTCGTCATCTAGGCCCATTTAGCCTATATTCCATAACGGTTTTAACGGTCTTATCATGCCATATAATGATTTCCGTTTTCTACCAATTTTACCCAAATGGGCCCGAAAGCCCAATGGGCCCCACTTGACCCTCGAGGCCCAACTTACCAAGAACGCCAAAAATCACATTCTTACTGCTTCCATCGTTCTCGATCACCGTCTCATCGATTCTAACTAACTAGTGAGCGTTAAGCTTGCTCACAAGTCCTCAAAATGCCGAATTTTGGCATTTGCTTTTCGACATTTTATCGCTTTAAGCTATGAAAGGGTTCGTTACACACCGATTTGCGATATTCCTTGACGAGATCTCCTATGCGATTTCTCCTATAATCAATTGTTAAATAGATCAGCTCGCAATAATTGAACCAAATTAAGAACTTTCCAATATTAACACTTACACATTCTACCACCATCCATAATGGCCTTAGGCACCTTACCTTTGTCGCGATTGATGACTAGGCCTAGCTACTCCGTGATCCAAGCTACTCCAAATCGACACTACACCTTGCTGCTCCTTCAATAAATAAACCAAAAATATTAAAAGAAGACCCCATAGAGTCTATGCCCATATTCGCCATCTCCCTAAACTTGGAGTTTGACTTTTGACCAAAGCTACACTAGGAATTGTTTAGAGTTTGAACACTTACCACGTCTTTCTCCTCTTGAATCCGGATGTCTAAAAGGTAAAGGAACCGAACGCCAACTATTGAAAAGGAAGAAAAAGGTTGCTGGTCACAAAGAATCGGCACCTCCTATCTTCACTGATTCGGCTTTTGCGATGACTTCGGCAAAAATAGAGATAAGGAAAACAATGGTGAATGAAAGGAAATAGTGGGCTGATTTGAAAGAAAGAAAAGGAAGAAAATTGAGTAGAAGGGAGGTAGATTCGGTTGGAAAAGAAAGAGAGAAAAAGCTACACACCAAAGAACAAAATCGGCACAACTAAGACCCTAATGCCAAAATTACTAACCTAATGCCCCTCTGCCGAAAATCCCCTCTCCAAACTCCCTTATTCGCCAACTCTATCTCCATATCACATCCCTAAAATCTCTCCCTTATCCCTCCTTAATTTATGCATTTGACTTGATCCAACTCTCTCCTCTTACGTAATCCACTCGGGTTCCAACACTTACCCTTCCCGCACAAAAATAAATACTCCTATTTGCCAACACAGGAATCGATCCTGTGTCTTCCCCAACACTTACACGCCACCTTTAAAGCTCCCTAGTGGCGCCACTTAGCCACTTTGCGGAGGATCTTTTGTGATACACTTTACCCACAACTTAATATAAGGGCACCTAGCCGTAACCCCTAACTCCTAAGTCCAAAATTTAAAAATTCCACCGGGTTTTGGCCAACTCATGGGCCTTCCATAAGCCCATTTACATACCCAAATTATGAATTCCATCATCACCTACCAAATTTTAGAAATTTACTTAAAATATCAAGAATCGCGAAAAACCCGAAAATCAGGATGTTACAGAAAATAAATTGGGGAAATACTTTTGGGAAAACTGATTGATTTAGACAATACCCAAGGAAGAATCCACCTAGACTTCACTTGTTATTTGACTCTGAATTAGATGATTTATTCACTTGACTCGATCCGTAGGAATCCCTAATTTATATTATTATCTCTCTCGAGACTAACAACGTCTAACCCTAGGTTGATTAATTGAAATCTCTTTCTAATTAAAACCCCTAGTGTTGCATTAACTTGATCTATGGATTCCCTTATTAGGTTTGACCCTAATCCGGCAGATTTATGTCGCCCTATGTCTAGCAGTGCAATCAACTCCGCTCAATTATACTAGATCTACTCTTAGACAAGGACTTTTTCTCCTCTGAATAAGCACATCAACACTTGAATCAATATCCTGGAATATTAAAGAAAGAATTAAGAACACATAATTAAGAACAAATCAAGTATTTATCATATAATTCAGAAAATAGTAACAAGACCCGTCTTAGGTTTCATCCCCATTAGGTATTTAGGGGATTTAGTTCATATGTGTAAAAGAAAACATCTCAGAAGAATAATGATAACAAAACAAAAAGAAAACCCAAAAACCCCTGAAGGAAATTGAAGGGAGATCTTTAGTCTTGAAGGAGAATCTGGCTTCTGAGATGGATCAATCGGCTTTCGTCGAGTAATTCCTTGCCTCCTACTCCGTGTGTTCGCCTCTAGGTGCCACCCCCTTTAAGTATTCTTCTAGGGTGTTTATATAGACTTTAAAATGCTTCAGAACCCTAAAAATTAGTCCTTTTTCGAATAGAACTAGACTTGGGCCTGACAGGGACACGCCTTTGTGACACGCTCGTGTGGGGTGGCTTAGGCCGTGTTAAAGCTTGCTAAATAGACATGTGCGTGTGGTCTACCCATGTGAGTAAGTCGAGGCCGTGTTGATTTCCCATGTTGACCCATTTTTTCCGTTTTTGGTCCGTTTCTCGCTCTTTTTACTCTCCTATCCTCACCTAAGCATAAAACATGAAATTAAAAGATTAGGAGCATCAAATTCCACAAATCTAATGATAATTCATCCAAAAATGTGCTAAGCATGGGATAAAAATATGTATAAATTACGACTTATCACCCATGCACAATATAACGTCTCTAAATCAATCTGTACAAAGGAAGAGATATCTTTCTTAGCCCGATTTTGACCCTAATCGGAACGATGGTTTTGGGACCATGAATTCGAGTCAGAAAAATATTTTTAAATTATTTTTCGTGTTTATTTTGTGTGAATTTATATCTGTGAAACTTTCATGATTTAATTTTAACGTTTGAGTGTCTGATTAAATAAAAGGACTTAATTGCGTAAAATGAAAATTTGATGGTTAATTAAAAAAGGGCAAAATTGTTGATGTCTTTTTAAAGGGAGGCATTTAAGTTGCAATAAGACCAACATAATAAATGTTGGACAGTTGTAGACAACCAATATAAAGAAATTATATTATATTATAAGGTTAGTTAGGTAAATTAAATAATACGTATTAGATATGTGATAATATACCATGACTAAAATAAGCTTTCATACATTTTCTCTTTAACCGAAACTAAAGAAAAGAAAAAGAAAGAACAAGAGCTAGGGTTCAGCCAATTTTGAAGCTCAATCAAGGTATGAGTTTAGCTCAGTTTTTGATAATTTCTACGTTTTTGAGATCGTTGCTTAGTAAACTTCAAGACCCAAGCTTTAATTTTTATTTTGATGAATATTTTGTGTTGTGCCATTGTTGATACCTTGTGATTTTTATTGTTTGTTGATGAAATATGAAAGATATGTTTTAGATTAACATATTTTGTATTGGAGTTTTTGATGATTTTGAGTAATTAGGACTAAATTGCAAAAATAATAATTTAAGGGACTAAAATATGAAATAAATGAAATATATGGGCTTGTTTGAAAACTAGGAGTATTCAGCCGAACATGGGTATTTTGAAATTTTGAATATTTTGTGTTTTGTGCAATAGGGACTAAATTATAAAAATTGTAAATGTTAGGGGTAAAATGGTAATTTATCCATTTATGTGTTTTTGGACTAAAATGAATGAAAATATGTTTTAATGAGCTTAATTTGAATATGTTTAGATCAAGAACCAAAGAATTCAGATTTGGATCGGTGGAAAACAAAACTTGTCGACTAGTCGATCCGTACTGGTTTTTCGTTGTCCGAGGTAAGTTTATAAGCAAATAGACGTACTTAACTTCAATTAAATGTAATATATATATATATATATATATATATGCTGAAATGAAAAACATGATTTTATACATGTCATAGCCGAATATGACTAAGCTTGGTTGCCATGTTTTCAAAATTGTTTCGATTGAGTTACGACGTCTGAAAGCCCCGTATGAACCTTAGGAATAGTTAGGATACATATGTCATGACATAGGATTCTGATATATGTGTGCGAGTAAGACCATGGCATTGATATGTGATTCTGATATGTGTTTACGAGTAAGACCCTGTCTGGGACAGTGGCATCGATATGTGGTTACATGTAAGACCACGTCTGGGACGTTGGCATTGTACGATTTATGTGATTATCCGAGTATCCTACCCGATTTCGAATGGTTCATCGAGCATCGATAAGTGGAGAGCAAATGTGTAAAATTAGCTAAGTGATCAGGTATGTATTAGTTTGGTATTCATTTGCAACAAGGTAAGTGAGTGTTATGATATTAGTTACGAGCATGTGTAACATGAATGAAAAGTATATGTATAAATATGTTATGTGTATTTTGCCTTATGGGTAAGAAATATGATTCTTGTTGGTGTGATTTTATTTCCGCATATATATATAATGTTCTTGCATATTCGGTTACTTAGTTAAAATTCGGTTACTTAGTTAATGTGTGTATATAGATTTTATCTTGATTTAAAAGCTTATTTGTACAAAGGTATGTATACTAGGTTTATATTGATAATTTGGCTTTTGAAAATTTGAACATTGACTTGATGAATTAATCTTGTGAGAATTCGGCTAAGGTAATGGATATATGTGTTCAGGTATATTATTATTGAATTTGAAAGTTGAGAATAAGCTTGATATTGATATTGTAATTTGGTCGGTTAAAATAAGTTAATTATATTATCGGTTTGTTTGTTTTCTTATGACTTACTAAGCTTAAATAGCTTATGGTGTGTATATTTGTCTTTCTTTTATAGATTTTGGAGTCAAGATACGAGCTCGGGGATCATCGTTAAAGTTTATCACACTATTGACCGTTTTTGGTACAATATAAGTTTAAACTTGGATCTATGGCATGTATAAGCTAGCTTAGTTTTGGATAAGAGTAATGTGGTGTATATATATATAAGCCATGCAAAAATGGCTATGCTTTTACCTTTAAATTTTGGTCATGTTATGTTTGGTGTATGTTCACTTTTGTCCTATAGTTATGTGTCGTATACGTATATTGTTTATGTTAGGTACCACATGCTTGGAAAAGGTTTACTTGATATGTTCGAATTTGGTTTCACATGGTTTGGTCAAATGTCTATTGAGCTTGGGTGTTGATAGATATTGTGTATGCTTCATGAATAGAATTTGGTTAAATGTGTGGTAAACATATTATATCAAGTATGATATAAATTTTAGGTAAGTTGCATATATTAAATATGTACATCATTAACAGGTTCGATTATGGTATAATGTAATGAAAATACATATAATTGCATGAGGTAGATTCGGTGGTTACTAGTGAATTATAACATTGTTAAGTTTGATGCTTGTGGTAAGTATTGCATGTGTTTCATGAATATTTGGTCGAATGTTTTACTATGTATTCTATGCTAAATGTGATTGTTACTTCAGGGTTGGTTGCGTATTATGTATATGTACATTATTAGCATATTCGGTCATGGTGCAATGTATTAAATATTTATATGTGATTACTTATTAAATTATATAATATGATTAAAAGATTAGATATATTTACTAAGAATTTGCTTTTAATTTTAAATCATGAGTGACATTAAGTGAACAATAGTTAAGATGTCCAAATATTGATTACTACTTTGTTATTGAATACGTAACTTTAGGCATATATAATAAGTGTACTTTTAGTGCTGTGTGCATGAAATGGTTAAACTGTAACACCCCAAACTTGGCCAGACGTTATGACCGAATCCAGCGTGTCACATTGAAGCGTTACTAGAAAATTCATGTTTTATCTAAAGTCTTTCTTAGTGTTTAAAGAATATCTTCATTATAGATTAAAGTGAATAGAAGCTGTGCACCAGGTAGAATGCCAGAAAATAGGAGGTGAGTCAATTAGACTGCTTAAGTACCCAGCTCTCCACGGATCCAATCCTAGACATGCATACAACCATTGCCACACTTTAACTGAGTGATTGTTCATGGAAAACCAATTCGTTTAAAACCATTTGAAAAGGTTATTAATTTTGAAAACGTTTTCGTTGGGGAAGCTTTGCTTTGTTATCGCGATATTTTGAAATGAAGTAACCCTTTAAAACGTGCCCTAGAGCTATTCAATTTCAAACAATTAAAACAATATCATATATAAGCTAACAAAACATACTAAAAATAGTTAAAAATAATTAAAGCGGCCTTGTTACAACCCGAAATATAACTGAAAAATAACTTAAAGAACTACTAATTTAATTAAAAACAATCTGCGCTGTCCATGTGGCCACCCTGAATCCTACCAGCTCCAAGTCCCCAGTTTAAGGCTCACCTGCAAGGGTAAAAAGGAAGGGGTGAGTTTGAAGAACTCAGTGTGTAAAGTATCGCAACCAGAGCCCAAATCAGTTCAAGCTTTACTGGGCCTAAGCCCTATTCAGAAATCAGAGTTAACTAGGCCTTAGCCTATATCAATATTAATCTTGGCCGTAGCCCTATTACAAGTCGAGATATATTGGGCCTTGCCCTTATTAACACAGTTGGGCCCATTTCAATACAGTTGGCCCATAACAAAACAGTCTCATATGATTAATGCATGATAACCCCATCCAACCTTACACTTGCCTCCGTCCATCCCTACACTTCCTGTGGGGAATAAATCACCCATGCCATCCCTACACTTATAGTGTTAGCACTAGTTACGGCACTAACTATAATCCGTAGCAATATGTGGCACGACCACCAGAATGGGTTCTTCCTCCATAACAAAACCCAACCCCATGCAGTATGACATGTATGTAGAATATATATATATAATTAACAAGGCATGCTTTAGAAAGACAGTCAGATTATAGTGTAAGAACAGTTATTTACCCTGGAGGGGCGTAATCGTAAAGTTACCCCTTTAAGGGATTATGGTAATTCTACCTTACAGAGGTATTTTAGTAATTTTATCAGTCTTTTTAGGGTTTCATGCACATTACAGTTATTAACGTGTCTTCAGAATACTTACCAGACATTTTTACCGAAATGGGCCCGTTGCCCATTACTCAATTTCAGCCCATCGAAGCCCAAATTCACCGAGGTGCACGAAATTGTGCACTTTGCAATCTTACCATTGAAGTTACCAAAATTATCAATACAAACAATCCCACGAGTGCTCGTACACTCGCAAGTTCTCGAAATGCCAACTTTTCGGCATTTCGGTTTTTGCTGATCTAGTCTACTAGTGGGTGTCGTTTACACACCTGTTTTTCGATGAAACATTGACGAGTTCCAAACACGAGTTGCTTTTGCCGGAATATGGATTAGATCTAAATCTAGTCATTCCAATTATCCAAGCCCTCGATCAGTAGCCTTTAATCCACACTAGAGCAAAACAAATCAAATAACACCACTAAACCCTTTTAGTTTAGTCGACAGGCACCCTTTGCATATAGGGGTTTTCGTCTTTTCTTTAAATCCCGAAATAAAAAATGGAAATAAGATTTCAAGTACTTACCACCAACGATGTACTTGTCAAGAGCGTTTCCAACACTTCCCCAATCTCAGATCCACAGTGAATCCAATCTTAAAATGCGAGTAGAGAATAGAACTAGATATTAATTCTCGAATCACTATAAATTATGAAGGTTTCAGCTTTTAAGGGTAATAGGCTATCTTTAATCGATAGAAAAGATGAGTAAAAAGAGAAGAGAAGAGTAGAAGAAGATAGGTTCGATTCTTGATGAAAAATAGATGAACAAGAAGGAAACAACTCATAAAAGCCCAAAATTAAAAGAACAATTTCGGCACAATTCCTTCCTGACTTAAATTCCATGTTTTGCTCCTTAATTCTTGGCCAAATTCAATGTTTGAATTTCATTCAAACTCCTAACCGATCAACAGCCTTATCCACCGCTTCATCATGTTGCTAAGAAGAGTTTCGGTCCAACTCTACTACTCTCCCTCACACATGCTGCAAAAAAAGAGTCCTTCGCGCGCACAGCAGCTCGAACCTGGGTCCTTCATGCACACCCCTACGCTGCTGGCCACTGGGACGCAACCTTGTTTTCGATATAATACTGCCACAATAATTTATAACCCTTACCTGCTTCAGTTCTGGCCTGCTTTTAAAACAAATAAAACAGAATTCGCCCGTGCAAGGACTCGAACCTGCACCCTCTCTGCGTGCCCAACACGCTGCTGCCACTGCGCCACAGGCACTCCTTGTGCTGGATTATTCTCGCAACTCCTCTTAGCCCCTATTTTAATCGCAACCTGAATACTAAAAAAAAAACAACCATTTGCGCGCGCCGTGCCTTGAACCCAGGCACCTCCCATGCCCTCCTAGCGTGCTTAGCCACTGGGCTAGGTGCTTGTCTGTGCTAAAACTCAGCCCAAATTATTAATAAGGTCTACTGCCCAGATTCCCTAAGGTAGCATAAAATTTAATTTAATTTTTTGCTAGAGTCTTGAATCGAACCCAAGCCTTTTCCCACACTATAAATCTATCGTAATTCACTTAGATCCTACACAAAATAATTAATAACAATATTGATAATAATTTCCCGTAAAAAGTTAAAACATCAATAATTCTATCTCGGGCCATCTTCTACCCGAACTCGGACTCCAAACCTAATATTTCTAGGCCCAATTTTTGGGGCGTTACATAAATTTACTAAGACCAAATTATATATTTTAATGAATATAGTAGATATGAATAGTCTTTACCAATTAATACTTAAAAGAATTATATGGAAATGCATTATTATTAAGGTGAGGTTGTTTCATTTTGTATTAAAGGGTAAAGCATGCAAGTTCAAATTGACTATTACCTAAGTCGCATATGTAGTGGCTTAAGATATGAATTACGGCTTATTAAGTTCTAAAAATGTGCATGTGATTTGGTGGCTATATGAATAATCACATAATTGGTATTAGAAGTATGTTTGACCATGTTGGTAATAGTTAATATCATGTATATAAATGCATTGATGTAGTAAGCAACACATTGAGTTTAGTTGCGACCTGTATATACGAGATGTATATCAATGTATGTCCTAAAATGTGAATTGAATTTATTTTTAATTATAAATGAGTTTGACTTGAGTGAATATAAATAAATGTTTGGAATTGAACTGTTGATAAGTAATGCCTCATAATCCTAATCCGGTGACGGATACGAACTAGGGGTGTCACAATATCGTTCCTCAACTTGGCTATCTTAGCCGGTGGGAAGTACTTCAGTAGGAATTTTTCGGTCATTTGAGCCCATATAGTGATGGAACCTCGTGGTAAAGAGTTCAACCACTGTTTAGCTTTGTTCATCAATGAGAAAGGGAATAACAGTAGGCAAATGGTGTTGTCAGTGACGCCATTTATCTTGAAAGTATTGTAGACTTCCAGAAAATTAGCTAAATGAGTATTTGGATCTTCATCTTACAAACAATTGAACTAAACATAATTTGTATCATCTGAATAGTGTTCAACTTTAGTCCAAAATTATTTGCTGCAATGGTGGTCTCACAATACTCGATTCAGCCACAATTAGAGTGAGTTTGGCATAATCGTACATAGTATGTGGAACAGGATCTGGATTTGTAGCAACTGCAGGAGGTAGCTGATTATTCTGGTTATCACCCATCTCCTCCGTAATAATAATGTCTTCTTGTTCGTCTACTATATTCTGCAACTTTTCCTTGCTTCTTTACTGTTTCTACGAACGGTATTTCAATTTCACTGTCAAATAACAATGGTTTCGACGGGTTTCTTCTTGTCATAAACTAAAAGAACCTACCGGAAGCAAATCAAAGAAAATAATTAGAATGTAAAAATAAACTAAAAACAAAAATAAAATGTAATAAAAATAAATGGCTAAATTAATAAAATTCAAGTGTTCCTAATATTTTAGTCCCTAACAAAGGCTCCAAAAACTTTATGGTCACTAAACTAACTATAAATACGACAAAGGCAAGCGCACCTATCGAACAATAGTATAGCTATGGTGAGTAGGGAATATCGTATCCATGAGGAAAAAAGTACTAGTAATTATTGTTTTTCTATTATTTAGCCGACAAATTGGAGTGATTGTGTTTTAATCTAAAATTACTAAACTAATTTAACTAAGAACGCAGCAGAGAATGAATCAAGGAAATTATCATCAACACTGTACTCTTTACTCAAATTATCCTGAACCAACTGTTGTTTCACCATCAATCTCGAATCTTCATTTTGAAAATTCGTGAATTCATTGTTGAAACAAGGGTTTTGTTGTTAGCTCCACTAATACAAAACAATATTAATTCAGAGCTAAATAAGCGTTCAATGCTCGAAGTGCAAACAATGACGACTTTTGACTGAATGCATCTACAACTACATTAGCCTTCCACGGATGAAAATCAATAACCAAATCATAATCTTTCAGTAGATCTAACCACCTTCTCTGTCTCAAATTCAATTCTTTTTGAGTCATCAAATACATTAAACTTTTGTGATCTGTGAACACGTGACATTTCTTGCCGTATAAATAATGTCTCCAAAGCTTCAAAGTGAAAAAAATCGTAGCCAACTCGAGATTAGGACTAGGATAATTCTTTTCATGCAAATTTAACTATCGAGAAGCATAAGCTACTACTTTTCCTATTTGCATCAACACACAACCCAAACCATTGAGAGACGCATCACCATAAACAACATACGTTATCCCAGATTCAGGTTTAGTTAACACTAAAGCTTCCATCAACATGTTTTTCAGCTGATTGAAACTCTGTTGGTATTAATCAAACCAAATAAACTCAACAATTTTCTGTAATAACCTGGTCATCGGTGAAGCAATAATTGAAATTTTTTTAACAAAACGTCGATAGTAACCTGCTAAACCCAGAAAACTTCGCACTTCTGAAACATTTTTCAGAGATTTCCAATTCATCACAGTAGAAACTTTACTCAGATCAACTTGGATTCCGTCGGCTGATACGATGTGTCCTAAAAATCCAACATCTCGAACCCAAAACTCACATTTACTAAATTTTGTATGCAACTATTTTTCTTTCAAAGTCTGTAATACAATTCTCAAATGTTGAGCATGCTCGGATTCTGTCTTAGAATAGGTTAATATATCGTTAATAAACATAACAACGAATCTGTCCAAATATAGTTAAAAAACCCGATTCATGAAATCCATAAAAGCAGCAGGGACATTAGTCAAACCAAATGGCATTACCAAAACTCATAATGACCGTAACGAGTTCTGAAATTAGTCTTGGACACATCAAAATCTTTAACCTTCAGTTGATAATACCTGAATCTGAGATCTATCTTCAAGAATACTGTGGCACCTTTCAATTGATCAAATAAATCGTTGATACGTGGCAAGGGTATTTATTTTTTATCGTGACTCTGTTCAACTATCTATAGTTTATACACAATCTCAAAGCGCTGTCTTTCTTTTTCACAAACAATAAAGGTGCACCCTAGGGAGACACACTTGGTCGAATAAACCCTCAATCTAATAACGCTTGCAATTGTGTTTTCAATTCTTTTAGTTTGGGTGAAGATAGAAGAAAACACTCGAAGAACGCCATCAGAATCAACTCGGAAGATCTTCATTTAATCTCTTTTGAAGTTTTATTGAGTGTTTTTATGTCTTGTGGTTATCCTAACTTTGAGATGTTTCTGTTCAGGACTATGAACTAAATTCCCTATATACCTAGGGAGGATGAAGCCTATGATAAATCTTATCATTTAATTTTTGTTTTTATGCGATAAATACTTGATTCTTGTTCTCAATTATGTATGCGTTTTAATATTTTTTGGATATTAATTCATGTTTAATGTGCTTATTTTAGTGGAGCAAAAGTCCCTGTTTAAGATTAAATCTAGCATAATTGACTGGAGTTGCATGCAATCCTAGAAAGAGGACAATATAAATCTATCGGATTAGAGTCAAATCTAATAGGGGAATCCATAGATCGAGTTGATGTGACGATAGGGGTTTTAAGTAGAAAGAGATTTCAATTAACCAACCTAAAGTTAGTTGTTCATACTCTCGAAAGAGATATTAACATAATTTAGGGATTTCTACGAATCAAGACTCAAGTGAATAAATCTTTTAATTCAGATTCATAATAATATGTGAAGTCTAGGTGGATTCTTTCCTGGGTATTGTCTATCTCATTGGTTATCTTTGATTATTTTCGTTTTTCATTCTCTGTTACGTTCTTAGTTAGATTAGTTTAGTAATTTTAGATTAAAACCAATCACTCCAATTTGTCCGCTAAATAATAGAAAAACGGTAATTACTAGTACTTTTAGTCCTCGTGGATAGAATATTCCCTACTCACCATAACTATACTATTGTTTGATAAGTGCGCTTGCCTTAGTCGTATTTATAGTTAGTTTAGTGACCATCAAGTTCCAGGAACCAAATTAATCAGAAACTCTACTTCACGATCAGGAGGTATACCCGGTAACTCTTCAGGAAATATATCAGTGAACTCACTAACAACTGGTAACTGATCTAGCTTCGATTCTAAATCTCTAGTATCAAGTGTATGTGCTAGAAATGCTTCGCTACATTTTTGTATCAATCTCTGAGCAATAAAAGCTGAAATAATTCTAACAACATCTTTTGGACTCTCAGACTCAACTGAAATCATCTCTCCTGTCTGGCATTTCAAATCAATCCATTTCTGTCTACAGTTTACTGTCGCATCATGCAACGATAATCAATCCATACCTAGAATAACATGAAATTCCCGAAAGGGTAACAACATCAAATTAGCAAGAAATTCACAGCCCCTAACTTTCAGTGGACAATTACAACAAAATAAGTTAACTATCGCACTTTGACCTAGTGGATTAGTAACTTGAATATCATAATCAGTAGATTCAACAGGAAACTTCTTTTCTGTTACTAATGCAGTGCAAATATAAGAATGAGTTGACCCAGGGTAAATCAATTCATACATAGTAACATCAAAGAGATGGAATATACCAGCAATCACATCAGGAGGATAGCTTCCTCCCTGGCTCGAATGGCGTAGGTGCGAGTAGGTGCTCTAGCCTCTGTCTGAATGACATTGTCTATCATTTCTGTACGAGTAGTCCCAGTTGCACTATTTTGACTCGAACGTCTACTTTTCTGAAATGTAGACATTTATTTTTCTTTCTAATATTTATCCTCTTTTGGTGATTTAGGACAATTCCGAATAAAATGACCAATCGATCCACATCTATAATAGGCTCTCGATTTACCTCTACACTTGCCAAGGTGATATTTCCCAAAATATCTTCAACTGGGCTTCGGAGCATTTCATACACTTCCCACACTATTAGCTGGTTTAGTAGGTACTCTAAAATCCTGCTGAATCGTCTTGTTTTTGTTCAGATGCTCAGACACTAAAGTAGCTCGGCTAAAATCATCTTTAGTCTTCTTAGCTGGTGATGCAGAATACGACTTGAAAGAACCTCTATTGTGAAATTCTCGAATCTGTCTATCCCATTGTATCTTACGATTGTACATTTCTTCCGTTTTCTGTGCACGATCAAACAAGATAGTAAATTCTCAAATTTCATTACCTCCGATCATCATTCGAATTTCATCATTTAGATCGTCTTCAAATCAAATACACATCTCTTCTTTAGTAGGCACAATTTCTCGGGCATATTTACTGAGATACACAAATTCTCACTCGTATTCAGCTACTAATCTATTTCCCTGACGTAACTTAAGAAATTCTCTTTTTTTCTTGTTTAGATATCGTTTCCCGACATACTTCCTTTTAAACTTGTTTTGAAAGAATTCCTAGGTAATTTTCTCTCTAGGTACCACAGCTACAATCATAGACCACCAACTATATGCTTCTTTTTTTAGTAACAAAACAACACATCTAAGAAAGTCATCAGGAGAACAAGCCATTTCTTCAAAAACCCGTAAGCTATTTTGAATCCAGCACTCAGCTTTAACCGAATCATCCTCTTATCTGCCCTAAAATTCTTCAGCACCACACTTTTTGAGTTTCTCAATCTGAATACGTTGACTAGGTTCAATCACAGGAGGAGGTGCAGGTGCAACAAGAGGTACAATAGGTGGTATAATAGGGGGTGGATGTCGTTGAGCCAGATTTTCCATTTGCATAAACTCGCTGAACCACTGGTTTATATACCTAAAAAACATAATTTTAAGCTCATGTTCTTGAGCCAAAGGAATCGGAATATTACTACTCGCCTCATGATCAGAATTTGGTAAATTATTGTTAACTTTATCATTGTCAACACGATCAGATCCATCTGACATCTTTACAATCTATAAGAAAACGAAGTTTAAATAAGATCAAACACATCACACTATCGTAGATTTATATGGCATCTAATTCTAGAGATTTCACACGCTACGTTCAGTCTGAGAATCGACTAAATCTCAGATCTGATACCACTAAATGTAACACTCTTAAACCGTATCCGTCGCCAAAATAAGGTAACAAAGCATTACTGGACCAACAGAGTAGTAAACCATTCAATTCATACATTAATGCAAACACAATTTAATTTCATTCAAATACAATCATAATTTCCCTTAATCAAGCCATCGAAGCCCTAAAAATACTATAGAAATAGTCTGGGAGTAAATCAGAAACATTTGGAAATTTAAAAAAAAGTTGAAAATTTTAGACTGCAAGGCTTACACGGCCGTGTGGCTTGGCCATGTGACCCACACGGGTGAGACACACACCCATGTCTCAGGCCATGTGGACATTTGAAATAGGGACACACGGTCGTGTCCTAGCCTGTGTCCATGCCTGTGTAACTCACTGACTTGAGTCACATGGCCAAGCCACACGCCCGTGTGCCAGGTCGTGTGCTAGGCTATGTAACTGCTTAACTTGTATGCCTTGGACCTACAGGAGAGACACGACTGTGTCGCTTGGCCATGTGTTACACACGGCTAAGACACACACCCGTGTTTCAGGTCATGTGGAAAAGAAAATAGCCAAAATCAAGTCATTCCTCTCACCCTTCTAAAGCACAAACCTTAGTACACTTGCACACATGATCAAAGCTTCAAAACATGCTTAAAACCTGTATAAAATTATCTATAAATTAAGCTAATAATACATACAACCAATATGCTATTTAGGCACCTCAAACATAACCAATAAATATACCAAAACATAAGCATTCTTAACCATTCATCAACTAACTTATTTTCTAACCATACCATTCTAAATTCAGTAACGTATCTTAGCTATACTAAATTCACTTCATAACATACTAACTTGTAATCTTAACATGCATCACATAACCACTTAACACATATTATTCAAGTTATCAAAAGTACCAAAGTGGTGTCATCCAAACAACTTACACGACCAAATTCGTACTTAACTATTTACATAACTAAAACATGAATCTCAACATTCAGGCCTATTACACGCCATATAATCTGGAATAAATGTTCCAAAAACTACTGAATTAAGCTAGATAGTGTGACGTGAGTGCTGATTCGACCGTCCAACCTTCAGAATATCTACAATGACATTAAACAACACAAGTCAGCATAATGAATCTTAGTAAGTTCAACGAGTTAAACGATAAATCTTACCGAACTAATTATGATAATTTAAACAATAATAATCATCCAAGATAACTCCCTTTCATTCACAACTTCAATCGATAAATTCATCCATGCTCAAATCAATATGAAATGAATAACATATCTTTCAAATTCATTAAACAGATTACCTTATCGAGATTTTCCATTTGAAGAACGACTTACGAGTACGAGTAAATCGTCAACAGAAGCTCATAAGAGCTAGTCCTCCCGAACATGCCAAGAGAAGCTCATAAAAGCTTAACAGAAGCTCATAAGAGCTGAACAGAAGTTTGAAAGAGCTGATCCACCCGAATCACGCTGAACAGAAAGTATGACGCGAGAGTTCGAAACAAATGTTGAACCTCGATTTACTTGGGTAATATGCCGATATATCCATCCAATACCATCTCCACTCCAAGCCCCTGTAATACACCAAAACACGAATGTACTTTAATCTTGCGTTTAATCCAAACCGAATATTAAATTCAATATTATAATTCAAATAATAATTCATTTCCAACAATAGATATATATATATATATATATATATATATATATATATATAATACCAATAACCAATTAATACAAATGTTAAATTTTAATCTTATGAACTTACTTGGACTGAATTGTAGTCATTGCAGAAGTTTAGAGCCTATTCTGCTATTTTTTCTTTGCCACAAGTATCTATGGAATTTTGATCTAAAATGTAAAATTATTTATTTATTCGTATATATCTCATTTGCAAACCATTTTACAATTAATACCCTTTTATTTTTCAAAATTACACAATTACCCTAAACTTTTACCATTTTTACAATTTAGTCCCTTAACTCGAAATTCATCAAATTAACTAATTTTCTCAAGTCAATATTTTATCCAAATATATTAGGCCCTTCAAAAATCCCTAATAATCACTAAATTTACTATTAAACCTTAAAATTTTGACATTTTCACAATTTAATCCTAAAATCAAAATCTAACGAAAATCACTTTACAAATTCATCAAATAGCATAATCAGAGCTCCAAATACATGATATTCATAAAAAAAAAATTCAATATTCATCAATGGAAACTTTCAAATTTTTTAATAGAATAAAAATCAAAGGTACAGGCTAGCTGAACCTAGTTACAACGATCTTAAAAACATAAAAATTACAAGAAAACAATTCCATTTCCTTACCATGCAAAGACAAAAGATGAACACAGCTTACTAGGTCACCAATGGTGATATTCAGCCAAGAAGAAGATAAAATGAGGAAAATAAAGATTTTGTTTCAATTTGTTTCTCTAATTTTGAATAATTTACAAAATTACCATTAAAACTATTTTCTTTTAATTTTTTTCTTTAATTATTAATACCATTCCTGTCCACTATCCAAAATAGGGATTAATTTCCCTATTTTTCCTCCCACATTTACTAAGGCCATTCAATCACCTAAATGCTATAATTAGCATATTTTGCACTTTTTACAATTTAGTCCTTTCTCCTTAATTAATTATCTAAACGCTAAAATTTCTCATTCAGATTTTAACACAAATTTAATAACTCTAGAAATATTCTAAAAAAAATAATTTGTGGTTCCAAAACCACTGTTCCGTCATCACTGAAAACTAGGTTGTTACAAGAACCTTATTCGCTATTGATCGGTAGGTTAGCCTTTGGGATCGCACCCATCATAGGTAGTGCATACGAAATGTTAGATCCAACTACCACACACAATGGCCATCAGAAAGTGAGCGAGATGAAGTCATCGACATAGGTATATAGATGCCACTATTTGCACAATCATGTTATACCATATTTCATTCATTCTTTGCATTCATGTGTATGATTTTCTCGATAAGGTACGAGCTCATCCAACATCGTCTCCATGAAATGTTGGACAACTTGCGCGCAGTCAACAACTACGGTGTGGCATACCTAATGAACATACCCTTTAAACAATGGATGCAATTGTATGACGGGGGTCTACGGTACATGCATATGACGACAAATTTAGCTGAATGCATCAATTACGTACTAAAGGGGACACATTATTTATCGATAACCTCAGTTGTCAAAGAAACATACTTTCTTCTGGCTACTTTATTTCCAAAGCGGACGATAATGTATCTTGGACAGATAGCAAACGACCATGTTTGGTGCAAGGATGTCATGAAAGAAATTAGGTGAAATTTAACGAGAGCGAACACTATGTATGTAGTGTGCCACTCACGTCGGAACCTGGAATTTTGGGTCATGGAGCATGCTAGGCCCAATGAGGACATGTTAGGGGCATTTTATTTTTTGGACTTGACAGGAGGGACTTGCACTTGTGGGAGGTTCTGGGCACTTCAATTCTCATACAAACATGTAATTGCTGCATGTGCGAACTTACGAATTGAGTACACGCCTTATATTAACAATGTGTACAGACTAGAATGCATGCACATTGTATAGAGTCCTGGATTCTCACTTATCCCAGATGATAGTATGTGGCTGCCAGTGTCTAGCGTGCCGTACGAGTTGGCGCCAAACATGAACCTACATACAAAGGTTGCTCAAATTCCACTCGGATATGCACCAATATGGATATTTTAGAGAGGGAAAATCAGTGGAGGTTATGCGGGTACTATAGAAACCTAGGGCATATAAAGGCAACATGTTCTGTATTGAGGGGTACATTAGGGCCTCAATGTTGCTAGCATTCATTTTTTGTTTGCATTTCAACTATATTTGTCTCGGTTTACGAGTCTGATAAAGATGCTTATCCAAAGTTACATATTTCATATCATATATTAAATATATGGAAATTTACATATTATTTACATTAGATTTTAACAAAGACAAATATGAGCTTCAATATAAATATACTAAAAAAATTATTGTTTCTTTATTGATTTTAATCATATTTACATCGTAATAAGTAAATAAAAAATACATCATCGGTGTTGTCCGACCAAATTTATGCTATAGCACAGTGGCTAACGGGGGCGAGATGAGCACAACTAGTGCTGCTGACTCATCCACTTGATCGACACCATTATTTTCATTTTTTTTTGTCTTCACTTCCATGCTCATGCTGATCTTCGTCTACATCGTCATCGTCATCTTCATCTTCGTATTCATCTCTACCTTCAGCATCGACTTCGTCTTCGTCTCCATCGCTTTCCTCCATACTGGAATGCAGTGTCATCCTAGCCTCCTATCTTGTGTCTAGTCCATGAAAAGATGGTTGCGTCGATGACCCACTTCGATAAAACAATGATGTGGTGGGTGGGTGTGACACTATCAGCATGTAGGTGTTTGATGCTGCAAAACTAGAATATGTCGACATAGACTCGGACATCGACACTGACATCACCAAACTCTGAACTAAGCACTAATTGATCACTGAAATTTGAATATTTTAATTGATTTCTTAAAGTATAAATAAAATTCTACCATACCAATTTTCGATTTGACGCAGAACATAATTATAATATGTGAATTTAACTATAAACATTGATAAATCGTAATTTATACATATTTTTATCCCATACCTAGCACATTTATGGATGGTTTCTTCTTAGATTTGGTGAATTTGATGCTCCTAATCCTTTAATTTCATGTTTTATACTTAGGTGAGCATGAAGAGTAAAAAGAGCGAGAAACGGGCCGAAAACGGAGAAAATGGACCTACGTGGGAAATCAACACAGCCTGGACTTCCTCACATGGGCGTGGCGCACGACCGTTTCCATTTGGTAGGATCAAAGCAAGACTTACACGGGTAGACTACATGCCCGTGCCTATTCAACAGCCTTGACCACGGGCTGGAGTAATCGCACACGGGAGTGTCACACGGGCGTGCCCCTACTGAGCCCAAGTATAGTTCTACTCAGAAAAGGCACTTTTGAGGGCTCTTAGGCATTCTAAAACCTATTTAAACACTTGAGGAGGCACTTAGAAGAGACACACAGAGTTAGAGGCAGGAATTACTCAAGGGAAGCTGATTGGTCCATCTCAGAAGCCGGATTCATCGTCAAGACTGAAGATCTCCCTTCAATTTCCATTCAGGGGTTTTGGGTTTTCTTGTATTCATTATTCTTCTGAGATGTTTTCTTTTATAATTATAAACTAAACCCCCTAAATACCTAAGGGGAATGAAACCTAAGATGGATCTTGTTATTATTATTTGAATTGTATGATAAATATTTGACTTGTTCTTAATTATGTGTTCTTAATTCTTGTTTTAATATTCTAGGATATTGATTCAAGTTAAAGCTCTTACTCAGAGGAGGAATAGACCCTGCCTAAGAGTAAATTTGTCGTAATTAAGCGGAGTCGATTGCACGCTTAAAGATAGGGTGATAAGATTTTGCCGGATGAGGGTGAAACCTAATAAGGGGATCCATAGATCGAGTTAATGCAACACTAGGGCGTTAATTAGAAAGAGATTTCAATTAACCAACCTAGGGTTAGACGTTATTAGTCTTGAGAGAGATAATAATATAACTTAGGGATTTCTACGGATCAAGTCAAATGAACAAATCGTCTGATTCAGAGTCAAATAACAAGTGAAGCCTAGGTGGATTTTTCCTTGGGTATTGTCTTAATCAATCGAGTTTTCCCAAAAGCTTTTTCCCAATATTCTCTCTGTGCACCCTTAGTTAGTTAATTAGTCTAGATAAAAAAATCCCTTAATTTTTAGGTTAGATAATAAAAAGAAAGTAATTACTAGTACTCGTGGTTCCTTTGGGTTCGATAATCCGGTCTTGCTAAAGATATACTACTGTTGATAGGTACACTTGCCTTCATCGTGATAATAGTTAGTTTCAAGAACAATTAATTATAAATTTTTAAAACCTATCGCGAATATCATGTATCAAACGTATATTTATTGTATAAGCAATTTAGATCTTACATGTTAGAAAATAATATATCAACAAAATTTAAAATGATAATATTTTTATTTGTGATATGTTTTTTAAAATTCAAAATTTCGGTCTTAATACAAACGATAGTCAAATCTATTATCTATCCTTTTTATTTTGGCGTGTATGAGTAATATTTGGAAATAATAAGTTGACATGGTATTGCACATGTGATAATATGCTTGACGCTTGAAGTTTTGAAAAGTAACAAAACTTAATCAATTCAATACCTACCATTTGGTCAATATTAAAATTCTAAAATTCTAAAAGTACAAAGATAAAAAAAATTATCAAATTAAAGTATAGGTACTAAATCCACAATTTACGCAAAGCAAATGACGAAGAGGAAGAAACTAAAAAATTCAAATTTTCAAGCAAACTAACCATCGCAAAATAAGAGGGAAAGGGAGATTTCTTACTTGAGTTGGGTCCAATTTTGTTGGATATGTTTAAAATACACAAAAAATAAAAAAAATAACTCAAACCCAAGTACATCATCATCTATAAACACACGTCATGCTTTCTAAATCAAAGGCAAATTTATACAACACTCTAGGTGCAACCTTTGGTTGCAAAGGGCTATGACTCTCGGCTGTGTTTGAGACTTAAGATCAAACTGTGTAGAATTGACTGGTTGCACTGGATCAAAAAATTCAACATTTCTTAGTAGAGACACAATGGTATAACATGCCAAGACAACGAAAAAGATGGAATATCAAAATGATGAAAACCAACTAAAACACACTTGCATGATCCATCTGAAATTATGAACAAAGAAATAGAAAATAGAATGAATAAGAACATATTGAGTCTATCATAAATTTCTTTTACTAGAAATATTAGTTAACAACACAAACCAAATCCAAATGATACATTACTAAAATAGTCTGTAAGACCCAACAGACCTTTTCAATAATGTCAAGAACATCCTGATTATCAACAAATTCAACGTGGATTACAATAACTAATAAATCAGTAAGAACAATCTAGCATGAATAACACTACTACAAGGTTTAGAACTTAGTTAATATAGAAAATAAATTTAATGGAAATTAATAAGAACAAATTACATGAACTGTGGAAGCAGCAATGGAAGCATGGTGGATATATACTAAGCAAACCAGTCAACAAATTCAA
Organism: Gossypium arboreum; assembly: GCF_025698485.1. Lineage (NCBI taxonomy): Eukaryota > Viridiplantae > Streptophyta > Magnoliopsida > Malvales > Malvaceae > Gossypium > Gossypium arboreum. The sequence continues at coordinate 22,058,582 of NC_069072.1, forward strand.
CATGAATGACAATAATTAATAAATTAGTGATATCAAGTTAAATTTGTGCTTTTATTATATTTATTTTTGGCTAATTTTCGAACAAGATGCTACTAAACTTGTATTTTACTTATTAGAGATGAAATTGGACTGTCGAAATTCAAAATCAAACAAAAATAGGCTAAATTGAAGGATTGAAGAATTAGTGGTTGATTGGTTATAATCAGATTTTTGAAATTGTCAAAATTCTATAAATAGTTTAAATTTGATTTTTAGTTGATATTTTTTAGGAGAAATCCTTCTAAATTTAGCATGAGGAATGTATATAAATACTTAGTGTTGGTTGCCTTTGAGGGATACACTTGAATACACTTGGCTTGGGAATAAAAATCATTTCGTTCTTTTCTTTTACGCGTCAGTGCTAAAGTGCAGACACACTACCATTTTTTCCATTTCACTATTTTGGCTAAATTTCTTCCTACGTCCGTTTTCCTTTCCACCATTTTCATTTAAGATCACTTTCCTACACCAACTAGCATGATTAGTCTTATGCATAACTAATTATCGCTTCGACAATACAATCGTGAGATATGAACTCACACTAAAACTTTTCAACATGATATTTGTTATCTCTCCAGTATATGGGATAGTACAAATTTGTCCCTTCAAGTCAATTTAGTTTCAATTCTAAAAGCATGCATTGGGTTGGAGTTGTTTGGCGTACAGTTTAGAAGTCGAGTCAGTCGTGCTGTATTCGAATTCTTGCGAACAAATTGGCATGTTTAGGTGGAAAAAGCTAGTTGGATTCCGTCAAGGGAGATAGTGATTGGATTTAAATGACCCACGTAGTTAAGGCTGTTGATTCAAGTTGGTTCTTCACAACGTAAGGCTGTCAAGGTCTTGAATTGTGAATGCCTGTTTCATAGTTAGATAATCAGTAAAGGATGGTTTGCAGGTCGTACTGGAATCAACCACGAAAGGAAGAATTGGCGGTTGGGACATTCTTGATTGTTATAACCATCTTATCACTTGGAAGGGAAAATCCATTTTTCAAGGATATGTTTGAGTTCATAGTGTACCAAGGCTGAGGCTAAGTTTAATATATTTAGTTCACCGATTTAATTTAATTCACTTAATTTTATTTTGCAATCATAATCCCATTTTTATTTTATTATATTTTATTTTATTTTCTTCATCAACTAAACTCACTCTTTTTTTTATTTATTTTACAGTTTCGCACATTTAAGTTGAGCGCATGAAAGCTACCTAAACTAAAAAATTTGGTCACAAAAACAAGAAAATTAGAAGTCTCAATCCCTATGGGATCAACCCTACTACTATATACTACTATTTAGTATTATTTTTTCGTAAGAATTTATATTTGGTTGTTTTGACGCCCATCAAATTTTGGTGCTGTTGCCAGAGATTGGAAATATTTATTCTAATTTTCGTTTTTTTTCCTTATAACCAGATTAGAATGGGGAACCTTAGAGTTATGAACTGAAATGTAACATCCCTTACCCGTATTCAACGCTAAAACAAGATACGAGGCATTACCAAACTTACATTGCAAGCAAACATACAAATCGAGTCATAAATTTCAACCAAATTTAAAACCATTTGCATTTAGTCATCAAGTCCCTAATACGAGTCTACGAGGCCTAAAACATGCATTAAAAATGGTTCCGAACTAAACTGAGAACTTAAGAAATTTTTAAAAAACTTAGAAATTTTTTACCATATACAGGGGTCACACGCCTGTGTGGTTTGGCACACGCACGTGTGGCAGGACATGTGGTAACTCTCTGTTTTGCAAGGCAGGAACAAATTGAAGTCACACGGCCAAGTCACACACCTGTGTACTAGGCCATGTGGTTAATTAATTTTGATAAATGAGTGCAGACTTTACACGGCCAGGACAAACGCCTATATCTGGGGTCGTGTCCCTCACATAGATGAGACACACTCCCTTGGGACAGGCTATGTGTTACACACGGCCTAGACAAACGCTTGTGTGTCTACCCGTGTGGAAAAAATAAAGGCTATTTACCAAGCTATTTGCCACCCTCAATTACACATTCACATACACAAATTCAATGGCATAATTCATTGTGGACTTAGACTCAAAACATCCACAATCATGGCCAATACATGTCGATACAATACCATTGTCTATCATGCTCATGATATTTCATTATGCCAACTCAAATATATCAATTTCACATTCATAAACACCACTAAGGCTACTTTCAACTTGCATTAACTTATCAAGATACACTAGCCTATCAACGAACCAAACTCATACATTTCACAACATGTCATTAAGCCACAATCAACATTTAGCAAATCAATATAAACCACATCATCAAAGGGCATTGGCACATACATGCATATATGTATATATGTATATAAGCTTTACAATCAATTTGACCAAAATGACCCAATTTGCATGGCCGAATACCAAATCAAGCCTTTGACTATTACAAGCCAAAACATTTAGCCAAAATCATGATGACACATATAACAAAATGATCAAGTCCTTATACATGCCATATACTTAAAATGTTTAAAATCATTGATACCCAAAATGACAGTTTGATAGTGTGATGCGATCTTCGACGATCTCCAATCCGAGCTAGCTTGGTAACACTATAAAACATGGAAAAATAAAATGGTGTAAGCTATATAGCTTAATAAGCTCGTACAGAAGAAATAAGCAAATCTTACCATACATTTAACATTCAAATAATATAATATAAGATAATGTAATTTACCATAATCTCATGACTATAATTCGTTCCATCACAAGCTTGCCTTGAAATCATCATTTCATGAATTTAATAATCATAAGCTTTATGTACGTACCTATACCATCTCATAATAATTTCATACTTATTCTCATATTTGACATACCTAATGAACTACTTGGAATAACAATATCAAATACATGAGAAATCTTACACACAATGTGTGACATATGTAGCTATTGCTATCTCTATCTCATAACACATATATGCTCACTCTCAAGCCATCAACGGGCCTGCTCACACAAGCTCTCAGTAAAGACGTAGCTACACAGTACTATTCACACAAGCTGTCAAGTAACCACAACATATGCCAATATACTCAGCCACCTATAGGACGTATAGGACTAGCACCCTTATCACATAACATAATCCCTAGTGACATGTCACTTGGATCATAATTTATTCCTAAGGTTCGATTGGGATTTCTCGCTTACTAGAATGTCTTCAAATGTGTTCGTAGAGTCTATTTCACAATTCATACATAAATCAAAGCATTTAAAATACAATTTTAACAAAGCTTATTAACATACGAACTTACCTCGGATGCAAAACGGCAAAAGGAATCTATTCGTTAATTATTTTGTTTTTCCCCCGATCTAGATCCGAACTTCATTTTTCTTGATCTGTAATGTCAAATTTAACTTATTTAATCATCAGATTATTCAATATAATCCAAAAACACATTATGGCAAAAATTACATTTTTTTCACTAACATTTCAATATTTTACGATTTAGTCCCTAGGCTCGTAAAACGAATTTCATTCAATTTCATCAGAACCCAAGCCTAGCCGAATATTACTTGTACTCGTAACAGCGTACATTTTTCATTTATTAACACTTTTCTACACATTTTATAATCTTTTACAAATAAGTCCCTATTTGACGTTTTTATCGAAAATCACTATACAAATCTTGTTTAACTAACAAAAAACATGCATTTTCTACCATCAAACATCAAATAAAAGCATATTCAACATGGTTAAGATTTTATAATTTCACTTTCTTTCAAATTAGTCCTTAAAATAGCTAGATCAAGTTACCACGATCTCAAAAATATAAAAATCATTAAAAACAGGACAAGAACGGACTTAGAATCGAGCTTGAAAGCTTGGAAAAAACCCTAGCTATAGCTTCCTCCAAAATTTTAGCTAGGGGGACTAAATTGAGAAGATGGACACTTTTATTAGATTAATTTGTCTTTATTTACCAAATTACCAAATTACCCTTAATGTATAACTTTAAAATTTCACCTAATCATGCCATTTTTGTCCATCCTAAAGTATAATGGTATAATTACCATTTAAGGACCTCAAATTTAAAAATTCATAACAATTAAACACCTTTAACTAAGGGACTCATGTAACAGTTCGGTTTTGACCCTAGTTGGAATAGTGGTTTCAGGACCACAAATCCGAGTCTGAAAAATATTTTAATATTATTTTCAGTGTCTATGATATGTGAATTTATATATGTACAGTTTCTGTGATTTAATTTGTTTGTTTCTGTGCTTAATTATGAAAAAGGATTAAATCACGAAAAGTGTAAAACTTGAGTGCTAGATGATAAAGCACCTATTTGGCTTGGCTTTTAAAATAAAGGTCCTTGTATGTCAATTGTACCATTTCTTTAAATGGTGGACAATTATGGCATTAGTGGATGGAAATTCATGTTTTAATAACAAGGGCAAAATGGGAAATTGATTAGCATGTTAACATTAATCAAAAACAAAATAAAATGTGGCCATTTTGTTCATCTTTCTCTACTGAAATTAGAAAAGAAGAAAGGGTTTTAAGCTTCATTTCATTCGGCCATGAATATCTATAATTAAGGTACGAATTTTTGTCCGTTTTTGATAATTTCTACGTTTCTGTGATCGTTGCTTCGTGTTCTTCAAAGCCCATGTCTGAATTTCTGTTTCTGTTAAAGATTTCATGAAATGGCATTGTTGATATCATGATGTTTGTGATGTTTTTGGATGAATTATGAAGGCTTGTTAGATGAGTTATATGTTATATGTTTTGCATCGATACTGAATTACATGTAAGACCACGTTTGGGACGTCGGTATTGTTCTTGTCTGTGAATATTTATTCCGTTTCTGGATTGTCCGATGATAAAGTATGAGATATGAAATGTATAATTCATACAGGTACGTTTGTATTGTACTAGATTTCTGAATAGAAAAGACTATGTTTCTGTGAAGTAAAGAAATATTCTATGAGACAGTTGTGAAATCTGGCCATTTACTATTATTTTTATGTTATAATGGTTGGGAATTTTTATTTCACTTACTAAGCTCATCGTAGCTTACTCTGTGTGATTTCTATCTATTTTACAGTTATCGTAGCTACTGAAGGCTGGGGATAGTCGAGGATTGTCACCACACTATCGAGCTCTTTTTTGGTACCTTTGAAAGTGTTAATATTGTTAAGTATGGCATGTATAGGCTAGAATGTCTATGTATTAAGTTTTGAATTGTATATATGTTATGCCATGTCAATTGGCTAGGAAATGTTAAGTTTTGTGCATAGTTTTGATGCATGTTTTGAAATGTGCTATGTTCTAATGTGTTTTGGTCATATTTGAGCATTGAATTGGTTGGAAATGTTGGTATACTTGTTGCATATTAATGTTTGTAGGATTGGAACCATTTGGGGTGGCAAATTGGCTTAAACCAAGCCTGCATTGTGCCACACGGCCAGGGAACACGGGTGTGCCTTGTGGCTGTGTGAGAAAGTCAGTAGCTAGCTAAATTTTACACGGTCATGGCACATGGCCGTGTCTATTGGCCGTGTTAAAAAGTTAGTATAAGACCTCTTTTTGGCACGGTTGGACCACATGGGCATGTCTTGTGCCTGTATGAGTCACACGGCCTAGTCACACGGGCGTCTAACTTGGTCACATTTGAAAATATTGATTAAGTTCTAAAATTTCTTAAAGGGTTTGGTTTAGTTCTGACCTTCCCTAAATGTACGTTTTAGGTCTCGTATGTGACAGCCCAAAATTGACCCTAGTCGGGAAGTGGTTTCGGGACCGCTAAACCGAGTCACCGAAATGTTTGAACGTAATATTTATTGTCTAGAATATGTATTTATGAATGTGTGAAAATTTCAAGCTTCGATTTAGTCGATTGCATGTGAATTCAGTTATTAGGACTTGTGTGGCACTTTTGAAATGTGATAGGCTAATCTATAAGGACCTAGTAGTGCATGTAATCAAAAGGGAGGACTTGCATGTCAAATATCCCTTCTTTTTATAAGTGGTGGCCGGCCATGACAAAGAATGATGGGCAAAACATGTCATAGACATGTTTTGTTGGTGCATTATGGGAGGAAACAATAAACTAAGGTTAGGAATAAAGAAATGGAAAAAAAAAAGAGAGAAGGTGTGTGATCCCCCATTGCCGTGAGTTGAGGGAAAGAAAACAAAAAAAAATGTTCATCATTTTCATTTCTCTTGGCCGAAAATCCTAAGGAAGAAGGAGGGAGTTCTTGCTTCATGCTTGGGTTGGAAGAGGATTAGGAGGAGGTTTGGCCATACTTGTATCTAGATTAAGGTATGTTGAGGTTGTGCCATGAGATTCATGCATGTTTTAGTTGCTAGCTTGAGTTCTAATTAGCCCATGGTTCAAATCTTTGCTATGTCATGGGAATGATGTTCGCCAAGGTGGATTTTGTGTTAATGCCATTGCATGCTAAATATGAAGCTTGTTGATGATATATGTGATGGTGGGTTGATGATTCTTGGATTTTCTTTTTAGTATTTTTGAGTGAGACATTAAGTTCTTTGTTTAACCATGACCAAAATTGAAATGGTATGGTGTTGTGATGTATTCGCCATGGTATATCCATAAGAATGATTTATGCTTATTGCATGGTAGGTAAGATTTGTGTTTTGGATATATGTTTATATTTGGTTATAATCAACTTGAGATTCGCCCTTGCACCTATATGTATATATGTTTGCACATGATGTATTGGTATGACATATATACTATCTCAAGGTATATATTTACTTGTGATGATGTTTGGTTATGAAGTAAATGATAGATGTGTATTGAGCTACAATATGTAATGCATTAGTTAGTAAAATGTATGCCATTCATGTGTGGTATTAAACATGTAATTGGCCTCAACATCAACATGCATAATCGGCCACATGAATGAGTACCTAGGTTGATGTGTTGTTCGCCATGAGTAAGCATGTTGAAGGCTTTATCTTGACTTAGAAAATTGGCTAAGGAGAGTACTAACTAATGTGTTGAGTTTGATTCATGAATTCGTACATATGTGACTTTAATGTCTAATGAATATATGTGGGCTAAGTACCTTGAATTCCTCTTGTCGATGCTCAAATGATTAAATCAATTTATTTGTTAAATTAAGCTCAAGAGCAAAGGGGGACTAAATCCGATAAAGGGAAGGAAAAAGTGGTCGAATAGCCATCGGAATCGTTCGACAACATCCGAGGTAAGGTTTCGAGTAATGGAACTTAGATTATGATCTAATTAGATTATGTAATAAACAAATCCAAATCATGCCCTTGTATGTGGCTATTGAGCCGAAATTGTAAATATGATAAGTGTCTTGTGTTTGAGCTTTGGAAATGAGAATGAAATACGGATGTGTTATGATTTGTTGATATATGTGCTTGGTTATTCGAATGGTATCCGGGCTAAGTCCCGAAGGCTTTTGTGCTAAGTGACTAAATCCGGGTTAAGTCCCGAAGGCATTTGTGCGAGTTACTAAATCCGGGTTAATTCCCGAAGGCATTTGTGCGAGTTACCAAATCCGGGTTAAGTCCCAAGGCATTTTGCTAATTACTATAACGGGCTATGTCCCAAGACAATCGAGCGAGTAGCTATATGCGGTTAAATTTCGAAGGTACGTGATTCGGGAATGAGCAACCTTGCTATAAAAATTTCAGTTAATACGCTTGCAAAATTCCAGCAATGAGGTATGTTCGTATGTGCATTGAAATAGTTGATTCCCTTCAAATAATATTCGCTCGATCGAGTAGTGAGCTTCGGTATTTGGCTAAGATGATCCCTCATGTATGAATTCAGGAATTGAATGTGAAGTAGGAATGATTTGAGAATATGTATATACGGAATTATCCGTTTAGTTATATGAATGCTATACCTCTGTTGTGCTTAAATTCTTTGCTCAAAACTTACTAAGCATAAATTGCTTACTCCGTTTCTTTGTTCTCTATTTTATAGATTTTGGCTCGTCAGCTATCGGACTCGGGATTTTTGGAAGTCGAAGTCTCCCACACTATCAAAGCCCCCTTTTGGTACAAATTTTGGTTGAGCTTTGAAATGGCATGTATAGGACTACCCTTTGTTGTTTTTCAAGTACTTTTTGTGATGTATGTGTGTGCACCATGCGAAAATGGCTCGTAGAAGTGGAGTATGGCATTAGACCATTTGTGTTTATGTATATATATATGGTTTCATGATGTGACTATGGACTGGAATGGAAGTGTTGGGCAATGATCAGCCCTTGGAATGGCTAAATATGATCATATGTGGACCTATGTATGACAAAACTCTAGTTGGTCCATGGAAACCACGAAATAGGTAAAGTTTACCTTAAAAATAGATGCTGACAGCAGCAGTAGTGTGGATGTGAAAAAATCACTAAAATTAGCAGGAATGGAATTAAATATTAAATAAATTATGAAAATGAACCTTGATGAATCTACTTTCATATGAAAGAAACGAAACGGTCATATGAGTTGTATGTTAAGAGATATTTAGGTTTTCGTGAAACAGGGCCAGAACGGTTTCTGGATTCCCTGTTCCGACTTTGGAAATTCATTATAAATTAACAAGAGATAATTAGGAGTCATGCCATATATGTATAGATTCCTCTTTGAGTCTAGTTTCTAGAGAAATAAAAGGGATCAGTATTGAATCGCTGTACAGGGAGATATCCAATTCGTAATGCATGAAGGTCAGTGTAGTCGAACCCTGGAATAGGGGAGACTTTAACTAATAAACTGTACTAATTGGCTTGACCAAAAATTCTAGAAAAAAATATGTAGATGGACATATGAGTCTAGTTTCAGGGAAAAATTACGAAACCGATTTTTGAGTTTTGAAACTCAAGATATGATTTTTAAGGCGACAGTGATGCAGTAACCAGCTTGTCTGGAAATTTTTAAATGGACTGTGAAAATAATTAAGTCTGTGTGCACCTTGTGTTTGACTCCGGTAACGGACTCGGGTACGGGCTGTTACATCGTAGGCCATCTTAAGGGATGAATCGTGGATGAATATTTTTGTATTGATATTATATGATATCTGTGAATCTGTGTTACTCCGAAATGATCTGTCTATCCGGTGACTCCCCTTTCCTATTCTGACGACGGTTACAAGATAGGGGTGTTACAACTAAAGTTTGGGCACCTATTGCAATTTAGTCCTTCTAATCAAATTGAGCACTCAAACGATAAAATTTCTTAACGAATTTTTCACACAATTATTCTATCATGCTGTAGACCTTAAAATAGTAATAAAATAAATATTTCTACTTTGGATTTGTGGTCCCGAAACCACTGTTCTGATTTGACCAAAAAATGGGTTGTTACATGAAAATCGAGAAATTAGCTCGAATGCTACGAAAAAAAGCTATTCGATGAGGAAAACAATCACAAGTGAGAGAGGGCGATACAAAACACTATCTTACACAGAAGCAATAAATAATACACTTACTGGACCTAACGAAACCATTTGACAACTCACTGCTGCACTGAACGTACAACACTTGTTGTGCATAACTTATCCGATGAGAGTAACACCATTTGAATTAACATTGGGCTTAATTCATTTATTGCCCACCTTCTGTGATTTGAAAAACGAGAACACCCACACTCATCTTAAAGAATTTCACATGGTTTGCACAAGCCTGAAACCTCAAGGAGTGACCGAAGATCATATTAAACTTCATGCTTTTCCTTTCTCGTTAGTCGACTCTATTAGAGAATGGCTATTTTATTTACCTCCTGGTTTAGTTAATACATGGTCTGATATGCCCCATTTATTTCTTGACAAAATTTTTCCAGCAGCTTAGAAGTCGAATTAAGAAGAGACATTGTAGGAATTCGGTAAAATGAGACTGAATCACTCTATGATTACAAGCAACAGTACAAAAAGTTGTGTGCAAGTTGTCCACAAGGTGGTTAAAGCGAACAATTGCATATATAGTATTTCTATGAGGGGTTACTTCCAATGGAAATGAAGATGATAGATGCTGCTAGTAGAGGAGCACTTGTAAATATGACGCCTCAAAGAGCAAGAGAATTCATTTCAACAATGGCTTCAAATTCCAATAATTTTGACCAACTATAGAACCCATGTGAATTCCCAGCTCGATTGTGCGAAATTTGTGCCATGCCTAATCATCCAATCAACTCGTGGCTAGTTTTACACGAGAACACAACATCACAAGTAGATGTCGTTGGGAACTTCCCAGGGCCACCTTAAACGCATTATAATCCATATTCGAACACTTATTATGTAGGGTAGAGAGACCACCCAAATTTAAGTTATGGATCGAATCCTCGATACAATCAACCGAATCAGCCAAGGCCACCTCAGCCTCAATAGTATCAACCTCCAAAGACATCACTTGAAACCATAGTGGGGAGGTTAGTTGGTAGCACCGAGAAATTCCAACAAAAGGTTGAAGTGCACTTTAAAAAATTAGAAAAGCAGATGAGTAAGCTTGTGCTTACAGTCAATCTTTTGGAGAACCAAGGGAAATTTCCATCTTAAAATAAGTCGAACCTACGTCAAAAGGCAAGTTCTATGATCATAAAAAATGAAATGGTTTCAGAGATACTACATAACATTGAAAAGGGAAAACAAAAACCAAAACCAGCAGATGCCACAGAGCCGACACCATATAAGCCATTCGTTGTACCACAGCCATTCCCTAGAAGGCTCACTCAATGTAAAAGGAGGTGAGAAGAAAAAGAGATCCTTGAGACATTTCTAAAGGTAGAAATTAATATCCCCTTGCTTGATGTGGTAAAACAAGTTTCACGCTATTCGAAATTCTTAAAATAATTATGCGCTAGCAAGAAGAAACTTCAAGGTAATGAATAGGTAAATGTAGGAGAAAATGTCCCTGTGGTTTTATAAAGGAAAATCCTGCCTAAGTGTAAGAACCAATGTATGTTTTCTATATCTTGAAAAATAGGTAATATTGGCATAATGAAAGTTATGTGTGATTTAGGAGCGTCTATTAACGTAATGCCTTTATCTATTTTTAAATTGCTAAACATGGGTCCTTTAAACGAAACAAGGGTGCTTATTCAACTGGTAAATAAGTCATGTGTGTATCCAAAATCGGTGTTGGAAGATGTCCTCTTCAAGGTAAATGAGCTAATTTTCCTATAGACTTTTGCATCATCGACATGGAGGATGACAACTCAAAAAATTCTTCCAATATTCTACTTAGGAAACCATTTTCTGAGTACTGGACAAACAAAGATTGATGTGCAGAGTGGAACACTCACTATGGAGTTCGATGGTGGTGTGGTCAAATTTAATAATTATAAGGCTTTGGGACAACCCAGGACAACATCTAATGTTTCTAGTTTTGATATTATTGAACCAGTAACAAAATTATATTTTGAATATAATGAAGAGGATGAAATAAAAATTATGCGTTGCAGGAGTTTAGACCTCAATGTTATTGATAGACTAGAAGAATTAATGACATTCGAAATGCCAATTCGTGAAGCCGTTCAAGGTAAATATTTTAGACTATCTCCTTCTAAAACTAAACTCTTGCCTTTTATTTTGTAGGCTCTAGAACTAGAACTCAAACCGTTATCGGAACACTTACTAGAGAGGAGAATTTAGTTTGAGTCTTGAGGGACTACAAAGGGGCAATCGGGTGGACGATTGTCAATATTAAATATTTAAGTCCTTCAACTTTTATGCACATAATTTTGATAGAAGAGAATGCGAGCCCAAAAAGTGAATATCAAATATGCCTTAATCCACCAATGATGGAGGTCGTGAAAAAGGAAATTTAGAAGTTACTAGACGTTGGGATGATCTATCCCATTTCCGACAGTAACTGGGTGAGCCTGATTCATGTGGTACCTAAGAAATCGGTGTAATCATAATAGAAAATTCAGCAGGTGAATTAGTTCTCATTCAAGTCCAAAACGGGTAGAGAGTCTACATAGATTATAGGAATTTGAATTCTTTTATTGACCAAATGTTAGAACGTTTAGTTGGAAAATCTCACTATTGCTATCTTGATGGATATTTAGGTTTTTTTTCCAGATTCTAATGGCATTGAAGGACTAAGAAAAGATGATGTTTACGTGTCTCTTTTGAATGTTCGCCTATAAATGGATGCCATTCAGACTTCGCAATGCACCAGCTACATTTCAAAAGTGTATGGTAAGCATATTTTTCGACTATGTCGAGAAAATAATAGAGGTATTTATGGATGAATGTCTATCAAATCTCACTAAAATTTTGGAAAGATGCCTAGAATTTAATCTTATTCTTAATTATGAAAAATGTCATTTTATCAACTGATGTTATCAACTCACTTCCATACCCCACGATTGTGAGGGAAATCTGCACTTTTCTTGATCATGCAAGTTTTTACATGTACTTTAAAGGATTTTTCGGAGATTTCGCAACCACTCTACAATCTCTTGCAAAAAGACAAAGAGTTCGAATTTGATCAAGCATGCAAGGACGCATTCGACACTCTTAAACAAAAGCTTGTTTCAACTCCCATAGTGACCAAAGTGTGGGAGGCGTCCTAGGGCAAATAGTTGGGAAGGAACCCCACAACATATCTTATGCCTCTAAAACATTAGATGCCAGCCAATGCAACTACTCAACCACTGAAAAAAAATATTAGCTATTGTCTTCACTTTGGAAAAATTTAGACCATATTTGTTAGGCACTAAAATTATTGTTTTCTCTAATCATGCAACATTAAAATATTTGATCTACTCTTACAAGAATTCAATCTTGAGATTAAAGAAAGGAAAGGGTGCAACAATTTGGTAGCTGGCCATTTGAGATGAATACCCTTAACAAAAGACGTCACGCCTCTTAAAGATGATTTCTTAGATGAAAATCTACTATCAGAATAAAAAATTCACCCATGGTATGTAGATATGGTAAATTACCTCGTGACAAGTATTATTTCTTCCGACTTATGGCACTCTAAAAGGAAAAAATCAAGCAAGACTCATGATATTATATTTGGGACGACTTGTACCAATGGAAACATTGTTCCGATCAGGTCATCTAACAATGTGTCACAAAAACTAAGGTACAAGCGATCCTAACTTTTTGTCACCCTTATGCTTGTTGAGGGCATTTTGATCCTAAATGCACTACACATAAAGTACCTGAATATGGATTGTTTTGGCCACACATTTTTTGTAATGCTTACAAATTTTGTAAGACTTGCGAGAGATGCCAAAAAGTGGGTTATTTAAGGCAAAGGAATGAAATTTCCTTGACACATATATGTGTATGCGAAAATTTTTATGTATGGGGCATCGATTTTATTGGGCTGTTTGTTTCGTCATTTAATAATTTTTATATTATTCTCGATGTAGATTATGTTTCTAAGTGGGTAGAAGCTAAAAGCTACCCGTCGATCTGATGCTAAAACTGTAGTAGGTTTTCTAAATAACTCTATTTTTTCCAGGTATCGCACACTGAGAGTATTAATCAGCGATCAGAGAACTCATTTTGCAACAAGGTAATTGATACACTACTGAAAAAGTATGGGGTAACACAACGTGCGACCACCGCTTATCACCCATAAACAAATGGTCAAGCAGAAGTTTCAAACCATGAAATAAAGTCGATTCTGGAGAAGACCATGAAACCAGACCAGAAGAATTGAAGCCTTTGATTAAATGATGCATTGTGGCTGTACCATATTACTTACAAGTGACCCATAGGAATATCCTCTTACTGACTCATATTCGGTAAACCGTGTCACCTTCCAATAGAGTTAGAGTACAAGGCATTTAGGGCTGCAAAGCAAGGCAACATGGAGTTGGATGCTGCGGTGATTGTCAGAGATTAAACATTCAAAAGCTCAAAGAAATCCAGCATGACGCATATGAAAAAGATTAAATCTATAAAGACCAAACCATGGCATTCCATGACTATAAAATATCCTGCAAACAATTTTTAGTTAACTAGAAAGTGTTACTTTACGATTCCACATTGAGAATTTTTTTCAAGTAAATTTTGAACCAAATGGCTTGATCCTTTTGTTATTACTACATTATTTCCTCATGGTGCACTTGAAATTAAAAGTGAGGAGTCTAGGAAATTATTTTTCGAGGAGCCGAACGAATAAAATTTACAGGTCGTCGAGCTAGCAACGTTAAATAAAGCAATTTATGGAAGGCAACCCATATTTATTTTAATTTTTTTAATTTTAAATTTAAGTTTAGTTTGAGAATAAAATATATTATTTAATCCATCTTATTGTATTATTTCTCAAGCACGGGGTAGTAGCTATTATTTTTCCATAAATAAGGGTCCGATCGTGCACATTCAGCATTGTCATTTTCATCAAATAAACAAACCCATACCCCAACCCAAAATTTCAAGCCCAAAGAGAAATAAAAAATAAGAACAAAATAACCTAAACAACCTAAGCCCAATAAGAAGGAAAAAAAAAAGGAGAAAAAAAGCCAAACTGCCTAATATGACTTGAGAAAAAAAAAGAGAAATATGTCACATTTCAAGCCCCCATTTCTTTTTTCTTTTTCCTATTTTCTTCTTCCCACTTCTTCTTCTTCACCTATCTTCCTAAAAAAAAAACCCTAATTCCATTGAACCATCAAGCCATCGCCGTACACCCTATCGATTGACACGTTCAACCCCTTCTGCTATACTCCAAGACCTCTGATGATCGTGTCCCCGTCATTAACCCCCCAAGCATACTTCACATGTCATCGTCGACCAACACCCTATTTTCGTCATTCAGTCGCCAAATTGCAAGCCAAAACCACCCATTTTCGTCGCTGTTCACCTTCCTTTTTCACTAGCAATCACTGTCGAATCTCCGCTCACAGTGTTGCTATGGCCGTCGTTAAATAGACATCGTCGTTTGTTTTTTTGAGCCCAAACCCAAGCCATGGTTCAACACCAATCATTCGATAGATTCCCGATTTCCCTTAATCGAGGTCGAAACTAATTTTCAGCACCAGCGATCATCTACCTTGACAAGAAGACTCAAAACCATCTCTTTTACCACCAATACATACTTCGACCGAGTTGACACTAACATTGAAGAGGTCTGACACCGATCGAAATGGAAAACCCACAAGTTCATTTAGACGCCTCTGACGAAATAAGGTATAACGTTCCAAATTTACAACCTGATTTTTCATTGCTTATGTATCCTATAGGTTGTTCAGAAGGAACTAGCACTTCAAATTACAATAACACGAAACCATCGAAGGACAGATTTTTCATTGCTTATATATCCTGCAGGTCGTTCAAAAGGAACCTGATTTTTTGTTGCTTATATATTGTGCTAGTTGGGTTGTAACATGACCTGGTTAGGAACCAACTAGATTTACTAGTCTAAAGTTTATTATGCAGGATTCTCATTTATGTATCTCTCAGAATCTGTAGGCCCTTAAGAAGGATAAATTTTGAATTAAGTGACATTTGTTAAGTTCCATTAAGTAGGATGAGGTTATATATATTTGTGCGATAAGGTTCTAAGAAAGGTTTGTCTTTTTACAAAATTTCTTTCTGATTGTTTCATCTTAAATCTACTTGTATTTCTTCTCTGTTAAACTGGAAGATAAAGTCCTTGGTTAAATAGAGGATGTTCGATCTCTTGGTGAGTCTGATAACTTTGCATATTAGGAATAATGTTATTATGAAGTATATAGACAGCAAGTTATGAATAAGAGGTCATGCATGGGGGTTATCTGTAGATGAGATGTTATCAATCTATCTACAAATGGGTTTTAATGATGGATCCATGTTCTTTTAAGCAGTTGATGTTGATGGTTCATGAAAGACGTTTAGAATTAAGGATTATGACCTACAACATGGTGAGTCTCAAGTGAGTCCCTAATGTATGGATACTTGAATGAATGCTAAAAATTGGTATGTAATCTTGGTATAGTATCCTTGTGAGTCCAGTATGTAATAATTGTATGTATGGGTGTATATGATTCTGTCAAGCAACTATGTGTATATGCCTGAGATATATATTGTGTTATGTGATCGTGTTGATGTGTTTGAAACATGTATTGAAGTATGATTTGGTTAAGAAAATAAGTTTAGAGAAAAATATAGATAAAACGGGTTTGGAAAATATACATAAAAATAAATTTAGAGAAAAATCAGAGTTTTAATTTTTTTTCTAAAACAAGTTCTTGGTTGTGATATCTAAAGTAATAAACACTTAATCAAAATTGTACCTTTTCGATTTGTCTAGGATGAGCGCTTCAACCGAGTAGTCTTCTCCGTTATCCTCAAGCTCACGTCTGTCGAGTGTGGGCTCGCTTCAAATCAGAAATTTTTTCACAAAAATTACTAATATGGTAATTTTATAATTTCTCTAAACTTTTAGGTCAAGTTGTAAATTAGAAAAATATTTCTAAAAATTTTAATATTAAATTAATATAATATTTATCTAAAATATTTCTAAAAATTTTAATATTAAATTAATATAATATTTATCTAAAGATAAATATTAGATTAAATTTAATATTAAATCTTATTAAAATAATAAAATGTTTATCTACAAGATAAACATTAAATTTAATTTAATATTAAGATAATCACTTTAATATTAAATTAATAAAATACTATTAAGATAAGTATTAAATTTAATTTAATATTAAAATATTATTATTTTTGAAATAGTCAATCTGAAATCAAATTCTTTCTTAGAGTCCCAGTAGAAGTGTGACTCCTCCACTGCTCAACCACTGACAACCAACAGTCACCAGCCACCCGGATACCACTGTCGTAAACATCGTTACCATCGTGTCTAGTGATGCAAGTGTGACACCTTATGTCACCTCGAGCCGGTTCGACTGTAGCTAGTTTAGTCCGGGTCAATGATGACTCGATCGGTCCGATCTAGCCATTGATTGGACCGTCGGCCTGGTTTCACATACCTGGCCCGATTCAACCAGTTTTTGGATTTCGATTTTGGGCTATCGGGCCTAATTTATGATCTCAGGTCCAACTTTTAATTTCAATTACTCATTGGGTCAATTGTCTGACTTGAAAATTAATTTCCAATAATATCATATTAATTTGAATAATCTAATTTTACTTTATCAAAATTAATTTTTCCAAAAAATCACTTAGATTTTCCAAATTAACTTTTCAAGAAAAATTCTTTAATCAAATTCTTTAGTTGAACAACTTTTACAAGCACCTAATTTAATTCCACATCGAATAAATTGACTCAATTAAATTATTCTAGAAGTCGTAGATTTTTCTTTTAATTTAAATGCAGTCCAAACGAGCTTTTGTTGAGCTAGCAGAAGGACCAATCAGACATATTACGCTCTAGTGATTGCAATTATGTCTAGAAGCATCGTTCCGATAATTCTCAATTACTTAATCATGGAGTTAGTCTACAATAAGTACCATGATTGAAAACTCCTTATTGTATATTGTTTACGAAAGCAATTCATCCAACTGTTTTGTCCAATAACCTCATCATGTGTGTGTTACCCTCATATGATATCCTTGATTCCTTTTTATCTTATTGTCACCATTATGTCTTCTTAATGATTAATATGATTACTATTAACAAATGACTGTGATAAATTTCTCGTTTGAGAACTAGCAACCCGTTGCCATGTTCCATATTTATCAATCCACACAATCTTAATGAGAGTATATCATTAACTCATTAATTGAGATATGAATTCCACTGTTGCTAGTAAAGTCATGCCATAAACAAGTCATGTACCCAACATACTGGCTATGGGCTCGATCATCTTTAGAGCATAAGCCCTCCACTTATATAAAAGAACATGAGTTGCATATGCATGATCAATGACTAACTTAGGATTTAGGTAAATCACACCATGAACATTGAATTAATTCACAAACGGATTCATAATTAATTCATCTTGGGTCTAGTCAAATGTATCAATTCACAAATGGATCTATGTCTCTACTCGTGGAGTCAACTACTCCGATAGCCAAAACTAGCCATCACCCCAATTGGAGTTGTAGACGATATAATAATCCATCACAGTATTTGAATAAAATCCTCACTTTGATTCTTTTATGGGATTACAGGATCATTTAGATTATCTACTAAAGTAACTTGTGTAACACCCCTAACCTATATCCATCGCTAGAACAGGGTTACAGAGCATTATCGGAGTTTACAATTCAAACGGCAAAAATTTCAAACATTTCATAATACCAATGAACATATTAAAACCAAGTCAAATCATACATATTGTCCCTTATATGAGCCCTCGAGGCCCTAGCTATGCATGAGAAACAAATTGGGACTAAATCGAAAACTTAGAGGATTTTTCAAAAAACAAGGAAAACTTTCAACACTGCAGAGGTCCCACGGCCGTGTAGGCATTCGAAGTAGGGACACATGGCCGTGTACCAACCCGTGTTTGTGCCTGTGTAACTCACTGACTTGGGTCACACGACCAATCCACGCACCGATGTGCCAGGCTGTGTACCCTTCGAAGTAACCCCAAACGCCCGTGTGCTAGGTCGTGTGCTAGGCATGTAATAATTTGACTTGCAACCCTTTGAAAGCTATAGGAGACACACGTCCGTGTCTCTGACTGTGTAAACGAAAACAGGTCATTTTACAAGCCATTTTTCTTACTCAATTTAGCTTGTACCCACACTCAACATTACATATATTTACAAGCCATAACAAGGCATCCAAATCAAGCATAAACAAGTTATATACATATGGTACAACCTCAGACAACCCATATGCCCATAGGCACCTAAAATGACAACATTAAAACATATTTAAACATGTACTTTATTTGGCCAAATAACCAACTAACTACTAAGCATATTTGCATCAATTCATGCCATTTAGTTTACTTACCAAACTTCTCAATTGGTACCAAATATGTCATTCTAAAATAGCACCAATTCACCATATAAGTCATGCATACTAAAGTACCAATTCACCACAAATTCATCATATCACAAAACGTATTTAACTATCATTTTACCTTTCATTATTCAACCACAAAATAAGCCACACATCAATCATGTCAATGTTACTTATTTACATAAAAAAAATATCAAACACAAGCCAAAATAAATGGCCATATTTACAACAAAACATATAAGAAAAAAATTAGCCAAAACACCTATACATGCCATTATAACCCAAATTAAACAACCGAATGTACGAAAAGAGCCAATGGATAGTGTGATAGCTCCAACAAGCTTCGAACCCAAATGAGCTTTCGATTCACTATAAAACACAAAAAATAACACAAAGTAAGCATTTAAGCTTAGTAAGTTCGTATAACATAGAATATAACTTACAATTTAATCATATAATAGGTAAGTAAACCAAGCATATTCCAATACAATTTGGCCAAATGCCTAAGCACATATTCACCAACCATATTAGCCATGTAAACACATATATAAGCCAATAAACATGGATGAATACATCAATTCATCAAGTTCCAAATACATGTATCAACCAATTCAAGTTTCCATATACCATGTAACAACATTTTCATATAATTCATGTATATACATGTAATAGTTCGTATCGAACTCTTATCATTTTGTATCGGAACATTTCCCATTGAACTGTTTATATACTGTTGGATACCCGGGATAGCTCACACATAGTTGCTAGCTCATATAACTATAATTTGTCAATTTATGTACATGTATGCTCATACGAGCTGTGAATTGCTATGCTCACTCGAGCTGTAGATCAGTATGGTCTCATAAGCTATAAATCGGTATGCTCACACGAGCTGTGGGTAAAAACATAGCTACACGATGCTGCTCACATGAGCTATGGAGTATACACAACACATGAAGAACCTCATCCATCGGTAGGTAGTTCAGGACTAGTACCCAAATCATCTAAACCCTAATGAGATGTCATTTGTATCCTACGAATTCCTAAGGTTCAAACAGGGCTCGATAATCATCGTACTTCGTTGGATATGCAATCGATAATTATGTATGACAATTCATAACATATACATATTTCAATTTAAAACATATAAACACGATTTAATTACACGAACTTACCTCAACTAGTATACGTAGATATAGAGGTGATTAATCCGAGATTTTTCCTTTGCCCCGATCTAACTCTGTCTGTCTTGGTCTATATGAATAAATTTAACTTAATTTAATACATAATTAATTCAATTTAACCCAAAACCATATTTTGTAAAAATTACTATTTTGCCCCTATACTTTTAATTTTTTTTGCAATTTAGTCACTAGCTCATAAAAATGGAAATTTATGCAGTTTCACCACAACCAACTATGGCCAAATATCAACTAGGTCCCCTAGCATGCCCTATATTTCAATAATTTCATAATTTCACCAAGTAATTTTTTCTATTTTTCAATTTGGCCCCTATTTGACAATTTTACCAAAAATCCCTTTACAAAAGTTGTTTATCTAACAACAACCATCAATTTTCTATCATCAAACTTCAAAAATCATGTACATGCATCAATGGTAAAACCCTAATAGTTTAACAGTTTCACAAATTTGTCCCCGAGCAAGCTAGATTAAGCTACAACGATTCCGAAAATATAAAAATAATTAAAAATAGGACAAAAAAACATACCAATCAAGCAAAAATGAAGATGGTCGAACCCTAGCTTAGGAGAACAATGGACTTTCAGGGGTGGCTTGATGAAATGAAGAAGATGAATGCCTTTTAGTAATTTTAATTATCATTTAATTACCAAATTACTACTACAACCTTTAAAAACTTTGAAATTTACACAAAATGCCAAGCCATCATACTCCACTATCTTATTAATGGTCTAATTACCATATAAGGACTTCCACTTTAAGGTTCTATAGCTATTTAATACCTTTAGCTACTAGAAGTCAACTTTCACACTTTATGCGATTTAGTCTTTTTTATCAAATTGAGCATGTAAACGGAAATTTCTTAACGAATTTTTTATATAATAATACTATCATGCTGTAGGCAATCAAATAATAAAAAAATAAATTTTTTTACTTCGAATTTGTGTTCCCGAAACCACTGTTTCGATTTTATTGAAAACGGGCTATTACAACTCTCCCTCAAAGGAATTTTCTTCCCCAAAAATATTACCAGAAAAAAGGTTCAGGTATTACTTTCTTATTGTTTCCTCGGGCTCCCAGGTGCCTTCTTCTATTCTGTGTCATTGCCAGAGAACTTTTGCTAAAGCTATATTCTTGTTTCTTAATTCTTTCACTTCTCGTGCCAAAGTTTTGATCGATTCTGTAACATCCCGAATTAGGGCCTAGTCAGAACAGTAGTTTTGGGACCACAAATTTGACATAAGAAAATTTATTTTTATTATATTTTTATTGTCTACGATTTCACGGAATGATTTTGTGAAAATTTTGTTCAAAAATTTCGACGTTTGGGCACTCAATTTGGTCAAAAGGACTAAATTGTAAAAAGTGAAAAAGTTGAGTTCAACATGTCAGAGGTGTCTAATTGTTATGAAATTTTAAATGGGAGGTCCTTAAATGGTAATTAGACCATTTTATAATTTTTTGGACAAAAATGGACATGAAATGGGTGAAATAGAATATTATTAAGTTAGGGGCATCTTGGTAATAATATTATTAAGTTAGGGGCATTTTGGTAATCTAGTAATTAAAATGAATTAAAAACAAAATAAAAGCCAAATTTTCTTGTCCATCTTTTTTCTTGGCCGAATATGACATGAACAAATCATGGTTAGGGTTTTCCAAGCTTCCAAGCTCAATTGTAAGTCCGTTCTTGCCCCGTTTTTAATGATTTTTTATGTTTTTGAAATCCTCTAACAAGATCTAGCTATTTCTACCATTTATTTGAGCTAGGGTTTGTGTTTAAAAATTTACCCATGAATTATATGCATGTATTTTGATGTTTAATGGTACAATATGAAGGCTCGGTATGTAATAAATGACTTTTGCTAAGTGATTTTCAGTAAAAATGCTTAAAAGGACTAAATCGTAAAAGTTATAAAATTAGTCATAAAAGGGTGATTTAGTGCAAATTGGGGGCTCCCATAGTTATGAAAATGATTTGGCTAGGCTTGAAATGCAAGGAAATTGAATAAAAATCATTTTACGAGCATTGAGGCAAAAGTGAAAATATGTAAAAGTTTAGGGGTCAAAATGTAAATTTGAAAAAATATGATTTTTGGACCCATATGAATAATGTGACTAATTAGTAGGCTAAATTTGATATTATAGATCAAGGAAATGAAGATTCAGGCTTAGAACGAGGTTGAACAAGGTTAAGCACAAACTCAAAATAAATAGTCATACTTGAGATCGAGGTAAGTTAATATCTCAATGATAATGCAATGATATTATTGTTCGTGCTCGAACTCAAATCAATGTGTCAACATTGTGTGATGAATATTTATATAGTTGATATGAAGATTATATATTGTGACAAATGCCTAAATATAATTATGTGCAATACCATGTTTATTTCATGGACTAATGTCCAAATAAACATGAAAATGTGTTGAATTGAATGTACATTGCATGACCAGCTATGCTTATAGGTATACTTGGTGAAAAGAGAAAATCCCAGTTGAAAATAAAGGGATATCTGATGGATGCGCTATTCTTACATGATACGAGATCCTGCATGTGTTGCAGAAAAGGATTTAGCCCGGACGGGTAATCCGTTGATCTTGGTATAGAAAGGATCTAGCCCAGACGGGTGTTCCTTGAGTGATTGATCCTCTCGATGAATATGTGTGCATTATGGATTTAGCTCAGATGGGAAATCTGATTAGGGTCTGAATTTAGCCTGGACTAGTAATTCAGATCCGAGCTCATTAAGAGTGTTTGTCAGTACAAGAGATTTAGCCTGGACTGGTAATCCCGCCGTAAGATGTGAGGTTCACGGGAGTGCTTGCTTGAAAACGATCACTTGTATGACTTGACGGTAAATGAGCTATCCATCTAGATTTCTAAGAAATTCAACGGGTATTATAATGCATAATGCGATGAAAGTCCCGAGATGGGCATGGTGATAAAGGTAAAATTAATTGATATGCTATGGATATGTACAGGTACGTACATTATACTCATAAGTGATGCCTTATTGAAATGTGATAAATGATGAGTAAGCAAATTCATACATATATATGTGTATACATGATGAACAAGTAAAAAGGTTTGAAAGATGAACCATCCTTATGCTTATGATAATGAATTGTGTTGTAATATCATGTTAACTTACATTGTGTAACGAGATATGGGGTTCATGAAATGATGAGTCCATGATCAATGAGCTTATGATAGTTACTATGAATTTGCAGTAAAATAGGTTTGGACAGTAGCAATAGTCTGACTTTGAAATTCCACCAAAAATAGTGAAAATTGGGTTAGAGACTGAATAAAATATGAAATTAAAGCTTATTGGGTCTAGTTTCAGAAAACGGAAATGGTGCTGTTAAAGGAATCTCATATGATGAGATAATTGAATTCTTGTGAGACAAAGTCAGAATAAGTTTGGAATCCCCTATTCTGACTTGGGAAAATCACTAGAACTTGTAAAAAAAATAATTATGAGTTAAGAATATAATGAATGAAATCCTTAATGAGTCTACTTTCAGTAGAAAGAGGTAGGAAAATTATCCAAGTCTCGTACTATAAGATAAATAACTTTTAGTGAAGAAAGGTCGAAGCAGTCAAACAGCAAAATAGGGGAGAATTTGAATAATAAAAAGTACTTATTGGCTAGAACAAAAATTCTGGAAATTTTATTGTAAGAAGAAAAATGAGTCTAGTTTTAGGTAAAATTAATGGATATTAATTTGGAGTTCCGTAGCTCCAAATATAAATAAATTAGTAACTATGACTCAAGAAAACAACTTAACCAAAATATGAGTAAAAGTATCATTATGGTTGATTGCCTAGGGAAACATGTTGTTATAATGCTTATTATTTTCATATGGACTTACTAAGCTTTAAGCTTACTCCCTTCTCTCCATTTCTTTAGTGTTTTCAGGACAGCTCGGGGTTGGAGATCGTCGGAGGCAGCATCACACTATCAAGCTATCAACTCCAGAGTATTGTCATACGTGTATTAAACACTTTCAAGTGAGTGGCATGTATAAGGACTAGTTTTATATTAGATGTTGTTATGATTAGCCAAATGTATTGGCTTATATTGATCTATTGAATATAGCCATGAGATGTGACTTATTATGGTTATGACTTGTAAGCCTAATTATTCTTGTATGGGTTAATGCATGTCGTGTGATTATAATTGCTTGCTATGAATAATTAGTATAACACATGTATACGATGAATGCCCTAGAACCATTCGAGGTGGTCGTCACCATGGAATGAATTTGTGGCCTAGTAGTAAGTTGATAATGATTAAACATGGACAATTTTAGAATGTGTAGAGATTAAGTGCTGGGTAATAAACACTTGTAAGACAACATGCAAATTATTTAATTGAATCTTTCTCAAGGTCAATTAATCATTAAATTGATGCTATAATTTGGGTCCATGATGTGTAAAGTATGGGAAAGAATTAAGAACAACATAAGGCTTGGAAAATAGCCTAAATGTTGGCCACACGGGCAGAGATATGGCCATGTGTCTCAGTTGTGTGGAGGACACGGTCTAGCACATGGGCGTGTGGCTTGACCGTGTGGATCAATCTGTTTGCCTGACGTCATAAATAGAGAGTTACACGAGCTAAGGACACGGGCGTGTCTCAAGCCACACGGACGTGTGTGACTACACGGCCCAACCAATACAGGCGTGTGACTCTCCAAAGCAAGAAAATTTGTTAAGTTGCCCAAAGATTTTCAAAGTTCTCAGTTTAGTCCCGAACCACCCCGATGTATGTTATAGGCTTCGAAGGCCTGTATAAGGGACGATGTGCATGTTTCTGAGATGTTTTAATTTTGGGTAAAAATTTTATGGCCTGGTTTTGCATGTTGTGAATATTTAAGTCCGGTAATTCCTCGAACCCTGTCCCAGCATCGGATACGGGTAAGGGGTGTTACAGATTCCTCACTATAGGACATATTAGGTTGAATCTCAACATCCATCGGGAAGATAACATGTGAAGAGTCAGATCGGTACCTTCACAACATAGACACATGAAAGACATTATGAATATTTTCTAGTTCTAATGGTAAAGCTAATTGATACACAACAGGTCTGATTCTTTCATGAATCTAATATGGCCTTATAAATCGCGGACTTAGCTTTCCTTTGCAACCAAACCGAATAACTTTCTTCTAGGGCGATACTTTGAAAAACACTCTATCGCTAACTTGAAATTCTATGTCATTACATTTAAGATCCGCATATGATTTCTGATGATCTGAAGCTGCTTTCAAACTATCTCGGATCAATTTTACTTTTCTTCAGTTTCACGAATCAAATCAACCCCGTGTATCTTTCTCTCATTGAGCTCTATCCAGTATAACAAAGTTTAGCATTTACAACCATATAAAGCCTCCTATGGTGCCATCTTTATGCTCAATTGAGAATTACTATTATACGCGAATTCAACTAATGAAAGATATTTCTCCCAATTGCCTTCAAACTCTAATACACAGCAACGAAGCATTTCTTTGAGAACCTAAATTACTCGTTTGAACTGACCATTAGTCTGAGGATGAAATGCAGTGCTAAAATATAACCAAGTACCAGAAGCTTCTTGTAACTTTTTCCAAAATTGCGATGTAAACCGTGGATCTCTATTCAAGATGATGGAGATTGGCACTCCATGTAATCTGACAATCTCAAAAACATATAACTTAACTAATCTGTCAAGAGAGAAATTTGTACGTATTGAAATAATATGTTCAGACTTCGTCAAACGATCAACGATAACCCAAATGGCATCTTTCTTTCTCGGAGATAGGGGTAAACCCGAAATAAAGTCCATAGCAACTTGATCCTATTTCCACTCCGGTATCATGATTGGCTGCAATAATCCAGAAGGTAGCTGATGTTCAACTTTAACTTGCTGACATACTAAGCATCTAAATACAAAGTTAGATATCTCACGTTTCATCTCTAGCCACCAGTAAATCTGTTTTAAATCACTGTACATCTTATTACTTCCTGGATGAACAGACAAGCTACCACTATGAACTTCGTGCAAGATTCTCTAAATGAGCTCTGGATTCTTCGGTACAAAAATTCTGCCTCTGAACAATAAGCAACCATCGGATCCTATCTGAAATTCTAAATCAGAAGTTGACTCACACTATGCCCATTTAGCTAGCAACACTTTATCACATTTCTAAGCTTTACAAATCTACTGTAAACACATCAGTTTAGCTTTCAACTCAGATAAGATTGAACCATCATCAAATAATGTTAGTTGTGTATTCATTGCATATAGAGAAAATAAAAATTTTCTACTTAGAGTATCAGCAACTACATTCGCTTTTCCCGGATGATAACCAATGATCAACTCATAATCTTTTAACAGTTCGAGTCATCTGGGCTGTCTTAAATTCAAATCTTTCTGCAACATTAGATAATTTAAACTCTTGTGATCGATAAAAACATGACAATTTTCTCTGGACAAATGGTGTCACCAAATTTTCAACGCAAACACAATAGCTGCCAACTCTAAGTCATGAGTCGGATAATTCTTTTCCTGCTGCTTTAACTGTCTGGAAGCATAAGGGATTACTTTGTCTTCCTGCATCAAAACAAAACCTAAATCATTTAAATATACATCACTGGAAATCATTAATTTTTTACCTGATTCAGGTGGAACCAAAACTGGTGCCTCGGTCAACAGTGCTTTCAATTAATTGAAGCTTTGCTAACATTTCTCTGATCATTCAAATTTCACATCTTTCTATA
This sequence comes from Gossypium arboreum, assembly GCF_025698485.1. NCBI lineage: Eukaryota > Viridiplantae > Streptophyta > Magnoliopsida > Malvales > Malvaceae > Gossypium > Gossypium arboreum. The sequence goes on from NC_069072.1 coordinate 22,085,451, forward strand.
AAAGTCACGTCATCGGTGTAGCTATCATTGAGAACCCTTTGAAGAATCTTATGTAATAACCAGCTAGACCTAGAACACTTCTAACTTTGGATTCGTTTCTCGGTGGCTTTCAATCAACAATTGCTAAAATTTTACTCGGCTCAACTCTGATGCATTTAGCTGATACTATCTGTCCCAAAAAACTGACTTCTCGAAGCCAAAAGTCACATTTGCTAAGTTTAGCAAAAATTTGTTTATCACATAGGGTTTGTAAAAAAATTCTCAAGTCTTCAGCATGCTCAGACTCATCTCGAGAACATATCAAAATGTTGTCAATAAATACCACAACAAAACTATCTAAGTACGGTCTGAAGATTTTATTCATCAAACCCATAAATACTGCGGGTGCATTAGTTAAACCAAATGGCATCACAAGAAATTTATAGTGTCTGTACCTGGTTCTAAATGCAGTTTTTGACACATCCGAATCTTTCACTCGTAGGTGATAATAACCAGAATGAAGATCAATCTTCAAGAATACTATATCACCTTTCAACTGATTGAACAAATAGTCAACTCGTGGTAGTGGATTTACTTGTTGAGTTGATGGTAGTCTATACACAACATCATCGATCCATCCTTTTTCTTAACAAACAGAATCAGTGCACCCCAAGGTGAGAAGCTAGGTCAAGCAAAACCTCTATTTGTCAACTCTTACAGTTGTGCTTTCAACTCTTTTAACTCAATAGGAGCCATTCTATAAGGTGCTATTGATATCTGTGACGTCCCTGGTACCAGTTCAATAGCAAACTTAACTTCTCTGATCGGTGGTAATCTAGGTAACTCCTCTAGAAACATATCAGGATGCTCACAAACCAGTGGCACTGACTCAAGCTTTGATTCAAATACTTTAGACTCCAGTACATAAGCAAGGTAAGCATTGCAACCTTTTCTCACATATTTCTGCACTGTCATAGCTGATATAACAATAGACAACCCACTTAGACTATTCAATTCAATACAAATTGTTTCACCATTTTGACATTTCAAAATAATAAGCTTTCATCTATAGTTTACAACAACATCATGTAGAGTTAGTCAATCCATGCCCAAAATCACATCAAATTCATCAAACAGTAATAGCATCAATCAGCCAAAAAACTGTAACCCCAAGTCATCAAAGGATAATTCTTGCAGACTTTATCAACTAGCACATACTGACCTAGGAGGTTCGACACTTTAACCACGAATTTAGTGGACTCAACATGTAAATTCTTATTAGTTACTAAACTCGTGCATACATAAGAATGAGTTGACCTTGGATCAATCAAAGCAGTAACATCAGTATAAAAAATAGAGAAAATACTGGTAATAACATTTAGCACAAAAGCATCCTCCCGTGCGCGAATAGCATATGTAACAACCCGTTTTTTAGATAAATCGAAATAGTGGTTTTGGGATCACAAATATGAAGTAGAAATATTTATTTTATTATTATTTTAATGTCTACAACATGTTAATAGAGTCATATGAAAATTTTGTTAAGAAATTTTATCGTTCGCATGCTTAATTTGATAAAAAGGATTAAATTGCAAAAAGTGCAAAATTTGAGTTCTATAAGCTAAATGGATTAAATAGCTTTGATAATAAAAGTTTTAAAGGTTTATATTGTAATTAAACCATCCATAATGTAAGTGGACATATATGGACACATTATTAAGTGTTTTAAAGGTTTTATAATAAAGGTTATATATGTAATTTAATAAATAAAACAAATTAAGTAAAACAAAGTAAAATTTTCTTCTTCATTTCATCTTCTTGCCGATAACCATTTTAGGGTTCATAACATTTTTTTAAGTTTCCTTGTGTATGTAAGTGATTTTTGGTCTCGTTTTTAATGATTCCTATATTTTTGGAGTCGTTGTAGCTTAACCTAGCTAGCCCAAGGAATAATTTTTGAAACTGTTAAAGTATTAGGGTTTCACCATTTTTAAATGTGTATGTTTTTGAAGTTTAATGGTAGAAAATAAATGGTTGTTGTTAGAAAAACAACATTTGTTAAGTGATTTTGAATGAAATTGCAAATTAGGGATTAAATTGAGAAATGTAATAAATTGTGTGGTAAAAGTGTGAATAGGTGAAATATATGAGCTGCTTTAAGTATGTTTAATATTCAACTAGGCTTGAGTAGGGATAAAATTGAATGAATTTTTATTACGAGCCTAGGGATTAAATTGTAAAGAAGTCAAATGTTTAGGGGTAAAATAGTAATTATTCCATAACATAAAATTGTATTAAATCGAATAGAATAAGTATTAAAGTGGTTTAATTTGATTATATATAGATCAAGCAAAGCTACGTTTGGAATTAGAACGGGGGAAAAACAAAGTAGTGGATTGATCACTCGATTTTCTCTGTATTAATTCGAGGTAAGCTCGTATGTTAATAAGCATTAGAGTACTTGTGTTTTAAATACTTTATTATTTCATTCTTGATGAATACGACTTCATAAAAATAATCTACGAAGATTTGGCGACGTATGAGATCCCAGTTGAACCTTAGGAATAGATAAGATACAAATGACATGTCATTAGGGGTTACTGTGTTTTGGGTGCTGGTCTTGTATGTTCTACCAGTGACTAAGTTTTTCGGCATGTGTTGCGGTTACTCGTCAGCTTGTGTGAGCAACTTGTGTGAGGAAACCCGGTGATAGCTCTAGAGCATATATATATGAGATATGAGATAGAGATGGTTTCGACCATGTATTGGCACTTAGTGTGCGGATACCCGAGTATCCGATATTATTCCAAATGGTTCAACAGGCACAGTGGTATTACGAGAGTATATGAGCTCATTATGAACCAATATAGGTATGTACGTGAATCATGTGGAAGTTGAATCTATGAGATTTGTGATTTCATAATTAACTTGTTGGTGGTTATATGTTAAGCTAATGACACTAAATTGAATTGCATTATGATTTAAATTACTTGCTTAATTGTGGTTTATTGGTAAGTTATATTTGCAATTATACGAACTTACTAAGCTTAATGGCTTACTTTGTTTATTTTTCTGTGTTTTATAGTAATTCAGAAGCTTGCTCATTTTGGAAGTTGTCGAAGATTGCATCACACTATTGAAATATTATTTTGGTACTTTTAGACTTAATGTATTTTGGTTATATGGCATGTATAGGTTAGTTAGCTAATGGAAGCCTATATGTTTTGTTATGTTTAGCCATTAATATGGCTTGATAATGGTATATGCTTTGTTATGTAAATATGTGTAAATGGCCCTTTGATATGTGGTTTATAATTGCTATGTGAATCTTGTTGTGAATTGGTATTTAAGGTAGGAAATGGTTGGAAATGGGAATGTACTAGCATGCTAAGTATTAGGCAAGATAGTGCATATATAAAATTGACCATTTAAGTGAATTCTTGAAAGTGATATTGATATGTTTTTAAATGGAAAATTGTGATGTTTACCAACATTATGGTTGTTGATATTGGTATGTCATGATTTGGACTTGGTTGAGATTGGTTTGAATGTCTATTGGTGATATGGTCATATGTTATTTGGTATGTGTAGGTTGGTGCCACTTTGGGTGAGAAATAAGGTTTGGAAAATGGCCTATTTTTGTCCACATGGGCAGAGACACGGGCGTATGTCTCAGCCGTTTGTGGCACATGGTCAAGTGACACGGTCATGTGTCCCCTAATACTTATTTAGAAACCAAGTCAGTAGCTTCACATGGCCTACCATACAGCCTGGCACACGGGTGTGTGAGGCCACTTCGAAGGGTACATAGTCTAGCACACGAACTGTGGTCTGGCCGTGTAACCCAAGTCAGTATGTAACACCCCTTACCCGTATTCGATGCTGGAAAAAAGGTACGAGACATTACCAAACTTAAACACAAGCAAACATACACTTCCGAGCCATAAATTTTTGTCCAGATTAAAACCATTTGCAAATACTCAAAAAGTTCCTAATACGAGACTACGAGACCCAAAAACATGCATTGGAAGTGGTTCGGGAATAAACCGAGAACTTTAGAAAATTTTAAAACACTTAGAAAATATTTCACTAAACATAAGTCACACGCCCATGTGGGTATGGGACACGCTCGTGTGGGCAGGCCGTGTGGTCACACATGTCCGTGTCCTGAACCTGTGTAACTCTCTGTTTGTCACCCAAGAACAAATTGAAGATACACAACCAAGTCACACGTCCGTGTGCTAGGTCATTTGGTCGATTTAATATTCATGATTTTTTATTAATTAGGTGCAGACTTCACACACCCAGGACACACGCCCGTGCCTGAGGCCGTGTCATCCATACAGCTGAGACACACACTCTTGTCTCTACCCATGTGCTCAATTTTGTGAATTTTGTTTCTCAAAATTAAGGTGTAGTGGACACACGGCCTAGACACACGCCTGTGTGTCTACCCATATCGATGGACAAAAATAAGGCTATTTATCAAGCCATTTTGCCACCTTTTGATGCACACACCTATACAACACAACAAAGCACTAATCCAAGCATTTACATACAACCAAATCAGCCACAACCAATACATCTTCATACACAAACATCACATACTTATCAATTCAAATCAAGTAAATTCCCACATCCATGGAAAACATCATCATATAAATTGATTATAGCAATAGTAGCCAATTTCAAATGGCCTTATACAAAATGAACTTTTAACCAATATAAGCCAACACATTTGGCCAAATCAATTATGACACATAACAAAATGGTCAAGTCCCCTATACATGCCATAACTCAAAATGTTGAAATCATTGGTACCAAAATATTTGTTGATAGTGTGAGTGGATCTCTGAAGATTTAGGATCCCCAAGCTAGCTTGGTGACACTATAAGACAATGGAAAGGAAGGGAGTAAGTTATAAAGCTTAGTAAGTTCCTATGCAAATAATAAGCATCATAACCACACATTTAACATACAATTAACATAATGAAAATTGACATGGATTTTATTAAAATCTTATAGTCATAACTTACTCAACCACAACCTTACCAAGGGTTCATCATATATCTAGCTCATTACACATGAGTTTTACGTACATACCTGTACCAACTCACAACATAACCATAGTCTTTCACAACTTTGATTTTCCCGTTGAATGCTTGGAATATTAATGGATGCTCGGAAATCTTGCACATAAGTGCTATATATGTAGCCAAAACTACCTCACATCTCATAATACATATAGGCTCGTTTTTGAGCTATTCATGGGTCTACTCACACAAGCTGTCAATTAGAACGTAGCTCACACAAGTTGTCAGGTATCCACAACATATGCCGGCATACCTAGCTACTGGTAGGACGTACGAGACCAGTACCCGGATCACATAAACACATGGGTTCCTCATGACATGTCACTCGTATCCTATTCTATTCCTAAGGCTCAACCGAGAATTCTCGCTTGTTGAAACTTTGTCAAATACGTCCAAAGAGTGAATCATAATTCATACAATATTAAAGGATTTAAAATATAAATATAACAATGCATTATTTACATACGAACTTATCTCGGTACAAAAATAGTAGAAATGGTACATAATCGTCAAACACTTTGTTTTTCCCTCGATCTAGTTCCGAACCTGGTTTTTCTTGATCTATAATAACAAATTTAGCTTTTTTAATACTCACATTGTTCATTTTAGTCAAAAAATCATATTATGGAAAAATTACATTTTTGCCCCTAATGTTTCACATTTTTAGAATTTAGTCACTAGGCTCGTAAAATGAAATGTATTCAATTTCTCCAAAACCCAAGCCTAGCGGAACCATTTTCATACACCCACTTTTTTTATTTAATCACACTTTTACTATTCATTTTTTTAACTTTTAAAAATAGGTCTTTTTTGACATTTTTATCAAAAATCACCAAGTAAATGTTGTTTATCTAGCACCAAACTTACATTTTCTACCATTAGGCCTAAAAATACACAAATATCTATCATGGGTAAAAATTTAGGCTTTGATTATTTCCTAAATTAGTGATAGAAATAGATAGATCGGGTTACAACAACTTCAAAAATGTAAAAAGCATTAAAAATGGGGCAATAACGGACTTACAATCGAGCTTGAAAGATGAACAAACCCTAACTATGTCTTCCTTAGGGATATTCAGCCCTGGGAGAAGAAGATGGACAAGATTTTTGCTTGATTTTTGCTTTTTAATTCATTTAATTACCAAATAACGAAAATGCCCTTTTCTTAAAACACTAAAATTTCTCTTACTCCATATCAATTTTTGTCCACCAACTTAAGTAATGGTCTAATTACCATCTAAGGATCTCTAATTTAAAATTTCATGGCAATTAGACACCTCTAGCTTATAAAAATCAAGTTTTACACTTTTTGCAATTTAGTCCTTTTTACTAAATTGAGTGCTCAAACGTCAAAATTTTCAAACGAAATTTTCAAAGAATCATTCCATAAAACTATAGACCATAAAAAATAATAAAAATAAATCTTTCTACGTCGGGTTTCTGGTCCCAAACTACTGTTCTGACTAGACCGAAAATCGGGCTGTTACACAGTGAGTTACACGAGGTCAGGCATGGGCTGGGACACGGCCATGTGATCCCATTTCGAACGTCCACACAACTTGTGACACGGGCATGTCTCTTAATCATGTGAAACACATGGCCAGGCCACATAGGCATGTGTCCCTTGCACTTTGACAATTTTCCATGCATTTCTAAAAAATTATTAAGTATTCAATTTAGTCTCGAACTAGTTCTAATGCTTGTTTTAAGCCCCAAAGGCTTATTTTAGGGATTATATGACTGTATTTGAATAAGTTTTGTTTGGATTTGATAAATGAATACGAAATGTACGTTTGTTTATGAAATAAGCTCGGTAATGCTTTGTAACCCTATTCCGCTGAGAAATACAGGTTAGGGGTGTCACAGTATAAGCCCGAGCTAGTTATCGTGGTTTGGATCTTATAGTAGAATTGGTCATTACTCTATGACTACCGCTCACATTTCTAGAATTACGAGGTGGTATACCTCTCGCAACAGTATTTCTCAGCCTCGTGGTCTGAGCTTTCTTATTCTTAGATTTCTCTGAGAAATCTCTAAGATAGTGGTATAAGGAACCACACCTGGAGCACACTCTGTTCTTTAACCAACACTCACCATAATGTGGTCTTTTACACTGCTTGCACTCAAGCCAAGCATCTCTGATGAATTCTCGCTTGTACACTGACACAGTCATACGGCCCTATTTAAGCTCAAGAAATATTTTACGTGTAACAGCTCGATTTTGGGCTTAGTCGGAACAGTGGTTTCATGACCACAAATTTGAGGCTGAGAAATTATTTTTATTATTATTTTGGTGTCATAGTATGATTATGTGAGTGTATGAAAAAAAATTGGTGAATTAATTTTGGAGTTTGTGAGCCTAATTGCGAAAAAGGACTAAATCGCATAAAGGGAAAAAGTTTTTTTTACTAGCAAAAGGTGTTAAATAGTTAGAGAACCAAAATTGGGGGTCTTTAAAGTGCAATTAAGCCCTTAAATATAGGCTGGTCGGCCATAGAGACAAAGATGAGACAATTTTCTAAGTTAGGTGAAATTTAGTGGCTTATTTGACTAAAAAGAAAATAAAATAAAGAGGGAATGATATCATCTTATTCTCATCTATTTCTCCATCAAAAATATCAGCAAACAGGGGTTTTGAAGCTTTAAAATTTCAGCTAGGTTATCCTCTTGATAGTAAGTGATTTTCATAACCATTCTTGATAATTTTTGTACTTTTGGAACCCTTGTAGCATGAGCTAACTAATGAGGGGACCATTTTGCAAAATGGTTGATAGTTTAGGGATTTGCCACAAAAGAATTTATGATGTTTTCAGAGTTTATATGGAAGAAAATGAACCTTGATTGTTAAATAAACAACTTTTGTGAAAGGACTTCTCATGAAAACCCTAATAGAACCATTTTGTAAAGTTTGTAAAATAGATGGTACTTTTGTGAAATAATGGAAATTTTAGGTTGCTATAAGATTAAAAAGGGTTCAGCTATGCTGAAGACATGAAGAAATTCGATAAAAATTGATTTTCAAGCCTAGGGGTAAAATAGTCATTTTGTGAAAGTCTAGGGACAAAATGGTCATCTTTCTAAAAATGTAAATTTTTTATTGTCTAAATTTATTAAGTGATTAAATGAGTGATTTTTTTATTATTTTAGATCAAGAAATACAAAATCCAAACCTGTACCAGGAGAAAGCCAAGCAAGTAGATTAAATCGACTAGCCGCCTACATTTTGTAAGCCAAGGTAAGTTGTATGTTAATAATGCAACTATATTGTTATGATGTGTGATTCAATTGATATTGCATAAATTGTTTTGATTGTGAATATGAGTGTACATGTTGAGAAATTAATGTAATAAAGACTCCCAGTTGAACATTAGGAATAGAATTGGATATTCATGCCATGACATTGGGTGATATATGTGCTAGTGTAAGACATGTCTGGGACATGCATCGGCCTCGAGATATACAAGCTAGTGTAAGACCTGTCTGGGACATGGCGTCACCATCGATAGATGAGAGCCAGTGTAAGACCTGTCTAGGACACGGCATCGGCCTCGATATATGAAAGTCAGTCTAAGACCTGTTTGGGACATGGCATCAACTTTGATGTGCTAGCCAGTGTAAGACCATGTCTGGGACATGGCGTCGGCATCTTATCCCATGTTTGGGGCTAATGAATATCCTGTAGTATTCCAAATAATTCAACAGGAGACTTATGATATATATATTTAAATGAGAGAACTTATGACCATGTAGTGAGTGGTACAAGTACCTAAATAAGAATTACAAAATACGAGCTTCATTTATGTTGTATGTTTAGTAAGGCAGGAAAATGAGTAAGTTATGCTTATAACCATCTGTGTATTTTACATGAAGTATAAAATGTGAATTTAATCAACGTTGTATGCTTGGTGAGAGATGAATATGAACAATTAATATTTATGAATCCTCACTTTCGTGTGCAAATTGAGTTATGCTAAAAGTATGATCCCTTATGGTAACTTGTAGCTATTTCATTATTTACATGCAACTTGCTAAGCTTTATGCTTACCCATTTTCCTTTCAATTTCCTTCTAGTGCCGCCAAATTAGCCCGTGGATCACATACCATCAAAGACCTCGTTCACACTATCACTTGAAGCACTCGGTATAGTTAGTTCTTTTATTTTGATTATGGCATGTATAGGACTTTGTCTTTTGAGTTTTTTTGTCTTTATGATTTGGCCAAATGGGTTGGCTTGGGATGAAACCCTTTATTTGGTATAAGGCCACAATAATGACTAACATTTATCTATGATATGCAATTGATGATGTTTCATGGATGGGCAAATTGCATGAATGAACAAGTACTTGTTGGATTGTTAAAGTGTAAAGGGGTTGTTTCTAGATATCTTGTTATGATTGAATTGGCTTTGAATTGCTCCGTGGATTGGTGGTATGGGTTACTTTGTAGGTTGGTATGAGTAAGGGTGGCAAAAGGGCATGGTAGATAGTCTTACTTTTTGTCCACAAGGGTAGACACACGGGCGTGTGTCTAGGCCGTATGTGTCACACGGTCCATCCCATGGGCGTGTTGTCTGGCCGTGTGTCCCCTACACCTTGAACTTGCAAGTCAGTATTCATGGTAGTAAAAACACGGGCAGAGACACAGCCATGTGTCTCAGCCGTGAAAAGAACACGGCCTTTGGCCACAAGCGTGTGCCTTGGCCGTGTGCCACTAATTGGTTGCTAACGCCAGAAACAAAATGTCAAGGTTTTTCCATACGGGTCGCGACACGGGCGTGTCATGGCCATGTGAGGGACACGGCGTGTGTCCGGTCGTGTGAAAACCCCTGTAGGTTCGAATCTAGAATTAATTCCACACAGGTTTGAGACACGGATGTGTCCCTTGTGCTTTGGCCGTGTAAACCACACCGGCCTTTAGCATGGCCATGTCAAAATGGCCACACGGGCATGTTGGCCTTTCACATGGGCGTGTGCCCTTATTTCAAGTGACATTTTTCAAAGTTTTCAAAGGTGTTCGGATTAAATCCAAATCGTTTCGAAAGTGTGTTTTGGGCCTCATAGGCCCATATTAAGAATATCTAGATTAAGATTGAAAAGTTTTGAATTTGATCGAGTTTTTATGACCCGAAATGGTTGTATGCATGTGTTTAAGTCAGATAATGTCTCGTGCCCAGTCCCGACCTCGGACTCGAGTAAGGGGTCTTACATTTATTGGTATCATAACTATGATTTAGTCGATTCTAGGACTAACCTAGCGTGAGTATGAGTCTAGCTATACATGCCATAGTTGTATATTGATAGTGTGACGACTCCTAATGAAATAAATTGCGTTTTTATATATAGTAAATGGATCCTGATGTGGCTATGGCAAATGATGTGGAAAGTAATGTGTCGGCTCCCGCAGAAGGGACCGTACCGGTAGATAGTTGGCCCGTGACAATGAGTCAGGGCAGAGGGGCTAGAGAAGCTTACCTCCATATGATGGATGCATGGTACTCGGAGTTTGTTCGTGCAAATCCGAACACTCCACCTCCCCCACCCCCTCCAATTCCTCAGCATGCCCCTACGGCTCCCTATAGAGCAGACATGATTAGGAGAGAGAAACCTCCAATGGACAGAATCTGTAAGCATGGGGCCGAGGAATTTCGGGCAAATATTGATGATGATCCAGAGAGGGCCGATTTTTGGTTTGAAAAAACCATTAGGGTATTTGATGAATTATTGTGTACGCCGGAGGAGTGTATGAAATGTGTAGTGTCACTCCTATGAGATTCAACCTACCAATGGTGGAATACTTTCGTGTCAGTTGTACCGAGAGAGCGAATAACTTTGGAATTCTTTCAAGAAGAGTTCTGTAAGAAGTAAATTAGTTAAAGGTTCATCGATCAAAAGAGGAAGGAATTTCTCGAACTGAAGTAAGGTCGTATGACAGTGATGGAGTATGAGCACGAGTTCATGAGACTTAGTAAATATGCACGGGAATGTGTATCCATAGAAGCCATTATGTGTAAGAGGTTTGAGGATGGATTAAATGAAGATATCTGACTATTGGTTGGCATCTTAAAGTTAAGAGAATTTGATAAACCGTAAATTATACATATTTTTACCCCATGTTTAATGCATTTTATGGATGATTTCTCATTAGAATTAGCAAATTCGATGCTCCTAATGCTTTAATTTCATGTTTTATACTTAAGAGAGCATAGGAGAGCAAAAGGAACGAGAAATGGGCCAAAGTATGAAATCAACACAGTCTGGACCTCCTCACATGGGCAGACCACACTGCCGTGTCAATTTGGCAGAATTAGGGCACGACTTATACGGGCGTGTCACACGGGCGTGTCCCTACTGAGCCCAAGTTAAGTCCAATTAGGAAAAGGCCACTTTGGAGGGTTTCTAGGCATTTCAAAGCCTATAAATACACCCTAGAAGAGAAGAAAAATAGAGACAGAGAATGGGGGTAAGTAATTACAACAAGGAAGCCGATTGATCCATCTCAAAAGCCAGATTCATCATCAAGACTGAAAATCTCTCTTCAATTTCCCTTCAGGAGTTTTGTGTTTTCTTTATGTTTTGTATTCTTTATTCTTCTGAGATGTTTTCTTATTTAGTTATGAACTAAATCCCCTAAATACCTAAGGGAAATGAAACCTAAGACGAATCTTGTTGTTATTTTCTGAATCGTATGATAAATATTTAATTGTTCTTAATTATGTGTTCTTAATTCTTGTTTTGATATCCTAGGATACTGGTTCAAGACATGCTCTTATTCAGAGAAGGAATAGACCCTGTCTAAGAGTACTTTTTTCATAATTAAGCGGATTTGTTTGCGCGCCTAGAAATAGGGTGACAAGATTTTACCGGATTAGAGTGAAACCTAATAAGGGGATCCATAGATCGAGTCAATGCAACCCTAGAGTGTTAATTAGAGAAAAGTCTCGGTTATTCAATCTAGGGATTAGACGTTATTAGTCTTGAATAGAGATAATAACATAGCTTAGGGATCTCTACGGAACAAGTTGAATGAATAAATCGTCCGATTCGGAGCCAAAATAACAAGTAAAGTCTAGGTGGATTTTTCTTTAGGTATTGTCTCAAGTCAATCGATTTTCCCAAAAGCAATTCCCCAACTCTTTTCTCTGTGCGTTCTTAGTTTAGATAATTAGTTAAATTAAAACAAAACCCCATTATTCTTAGGCTAGATAATAAAAAGACAGTCATTACAAGTACTTTTAGTTCCCTTGGGTACGATATCCCGGTCTTGCCATTACTATACTATTGTTTGATAGGTGCGCTTGCCTTTTCGTCGTGATAAGAATTAGTCTAGGTTTGATCTTCATTATAAATATTTATTACTTGTTACGAATCACGCAATCAGAATTCATGGCACTTGTTGAGAGAGCTTGCAAGGCTGAAGAATTGGCCAAGGAAAAGAAAAGAGTGGACATTGAGTCCCTTGACTCAAGGAAGAGACAGATGGGGAAGTCACATCAGACCTTATCTAACAGATCGATAGAGTTTCCTACTCAATCAAATGCGTCAGTGGGGTTCTCGAGCAAGAGTAAGAATAAGCAGTATGCGGTGACAAAAGCCCAAACCACTTCAATCGCAAGTGTTGGTAGTGCTCACCTGGATTGACTAAAGTGTCCTCAGTGCGGTAGACATCTTGTTGGTGAATGCCGAGGAATTGAAAAAGGTTGTTTCAAATGCGGGTCACTTGACCATTTTATCCGTAGTTGTCCCAAAATAGGCAAGAAAAATAGAGATCAAGCTATGAGATCGGGTAACGCTCCTTTGAGGGGTAGACCACAGAAGAACACAAGAAGTGGGTGTAACACCCCTTACCCGTATCCGAAGTCGGGACAGGGTTCAAGGCATTACCAAACTTAAACATTCACAAACATGCAAAATTGGGCCATAAAATTTCATCCAAATTAAAACTTTTCAAACACATGTAGATCATCCCTTATACAGGCCTTTGAGGCCTAAAACATGCATCGAGGTGGTTCGAAACTAAACCGAGGACTTTAGAAAGCTCTAGGAAAACTTAGAGAAATTTTCATGAAATAGGGTCACACACCCGTGTCCTCAGGCCGTGTAACTCTCTGTTTATGATGTCAGCAAAACAAACTGATCAACATGGCCAAGCCATACGCCTGTGTACTAGGCTATGTCCTCCACACAGCTGAGACACATGGGCGTGTCTCTACCCGTGTAGCCAACACTTAGGCTATTTTCCAAGCCTTATGTTGTCCTTAATTCTCTCCCATACTTATACCTATTATAGACACACATTATAACATCAATTTAATGGTTGATCATCCTTTAGTAAAATTTCGTTAAAGCATTTACGTGTTGTCATACATGTTTTTATTACCTATACTCATGTTACACCAAGTTAAACATTCCAATTCACATTATACAATTGTCCATATTCAATCATTATCAACTTACTACCATGCCAAACATTCATTCCATGGCCACGACCACCTCAAATGGTCTTAGAGCATTCATCATGTAAATGTGTTATGCTAATCATTCATAACAACTAATTATAAACACATCACAAACATTAACACATAGCAAGAATAATTAGGCTTACAAGCCATAACCATTTAAGCCACATCACAGGGCCATATACAATAAATCAATATAAGCTGATACATTTGGCTAATCATAACAACATCTAACATAAAAACTAGTCCTTATACATGCCACTCACTTGAAAGTATTTAATACATATGACAATACTCCGGAGTTGTTGGCTTGATAGTGTGATGCTGCCTCCGACGGTCTCCAACCCTGAGCTAACCTGAGAACAGTAAGGGAATAGAGAGGAGGGAGAAATCTTAAAGCTTAGTAAGTCCATATGAAAATAATAAGCAAATTATCAACATCATTCCATGAAAATGTAATCATAATTACCCTTTTGCTGATTTTCTAGTCATGTTGTTTTCTCGAGTCATAGTTACTAATTTATTTATATCCCGAGCTATGAAACTCAAAATTAAGATCCATTAATATTCTATGAGACTAGACTCATGTATCTTTTTACCATAAAATTTTCAGTATTTTTAGTCAAGCCAATAATTACAGTTTATTAATTAAATATACCTCTGTTTCACTGTCCGACAGTTGCGACCTCTCTTCACTAAAAATTGTTTATATCATGGTAAGAGACTCCAAATTGAGAACCGCTAATTTTTCCAAATACTAGACTCATTAATGATTTTAAGAATGAAAATTATGACAAATAATTAGTTTTTTAAAATTTTTATTTATTTTCCCAAATCAGAATAGGGGATTCCAAAATTATTCTAACCCTGTCTCACAAAAATCCAATTATCACATAATATGAAATTCTTTTTCCTTCACCGTTTCTTTTATGAGAAAATAGATTCATTAGTATTTAATTTAATATCTTATTCAACCTACAATTCAATTTATACCATTTTTAGTGATTTTTCAAAGTCACACAACTACTGCTGTCCAAAATTGTTTTATTACAAAATTTCACTTTTACATAATTTCACTTACTCCATTCTATCTTACCAAAAGATTCGCTCAACTATCGAGCACGTTCCTCACAAATTTTCACATAGATATTTTTGCACTTATTCATAACATAGTCATGTACATATGTATTTTCACTTAGCAAATTTCCTGCTGAACTCATCGGAATAATAACAGATACCCGGTGGCCTGTGCATATGCCACCCTTGTAATCGAAGCTCTCTGGTACAGATAGTAGCCTGCACTTAGTACTACACACGTGACTTAACCATATGATACATGTAGTAGCCTGCACTTAGTACTACATACGTGATCAAAGTTAACGGGTACACATAGTAGCCTGCACTTAGTACTACACATGCGACCTATCAATCTGGTACACGTAGTAGCCTGCACTTAGTACCACACATGTGACTTAACCATCTGATACACGTAGTAGCCTGCACTTAGTACTACACATGTGATCGAAGTTAACGGGTACGCATAGTAGCCTGCACTTAGTACTACACATGTGACCTATCAATCTGGCACACGTAGTAGCCTGCATTTAGTACTACACACGTGACTCACAATGGATCATTTGTATCTCTTCTATTCCGAAGGTTCAATCGGGAAATTCTTCACTTTTCAACATTTTACTAACTCGTTCTTAGTTAATTCCAATTCGTAGTTTATATCAATTGATCATTCTATAGGCAGCCACATCTCATATAATAACAAAAGATAATAACATAAAAAGAATCGAAATATTATTTACATACAAACTTACTCGTTTCAAATAAACATCATATTCCATCAAACTTCCAAACCTTTACTGGACGTAATCGAATTGTGGCTTCATCGCATAGCAATATCTCATAATCACGTGGCATTGCAACATTTTCATCACAATAGCAAAACATCAAGAACATGTTATATCATCAAAATAATCACATAATATCAAACTATTCACATATATATACTTAAAACTCATGTAATATCGAAGCATTAGCATTCAAATACAGTATTGCATTATTAAAATCACATGAACTTACCTCGGGCTCGAGTACGACTATATATTCTAATTTAGTCCATAATCTCATCCATTTCCAATATATACCCGAATCTTATTTTCCTTGATCTATAATACCACATTTAGCTTACTAATTAGTCACATTATTCATATGGGTCCAAAAATCATACTTTACAAATTTATATTTTAACACCTAAACTTTCACATATTTGCACTTTGGCCCCTAGGCTCGTAAAATGATTTTTATCCAACTTCCTTGCATTTTAAGCCTAGCCGAATCGTTTTTATAACTGTAGCAGCCCCTAATTTCCACTAAATCACACTTTTATGAAAAATTTGTAACTTTTACAAAACAGACCTTTTTTACAATTTCACCGAAATCCACTTAGTTAAAGTCATTTATTACACACCGAGCATTCATATTCTACCATTAGGCATCAAAAAACATGCATGTCATCCATGGGTAAATTTTTAAACACAAACCCTAGCTCAAAATATGGGTAGAAATGAGTAGATCTTGTTACGAGGATTTCAAAAACGTAAAAATCATTAAAAATGGGGCTAGAACAGACTTACAATCGAGCTTGGAAGCTTGAAAACCCATAGATATGTCTTCTTCATTCAAGTTTCAGCCATGGGGTAGAAGATGGACAAAAATTGGCTTTTAATTTTGTTTTTAATTCATTTTAATTACTAGATTACCAAAATGCCCCTAACTTAAAAATATTCTATTTCACCCATTTCTTGTCCATTTTTGTCCAAAAAATTATCTAATGGTCTAATTACCATTTAGGGGCCTCCAATTTAAAATTTCATAACAATTAGACACCTTTAACATGTAGAACTCAACTTTTATACTTTTTACAATTTAGTCCTTTTGACCAAATTGAGTGCCCAAATGTCAAAATTTTCTAACGAAATTTTCACGAAACCATCCCGTGAAATTTTAGACCATAAAAATATAATAAAAAAAATTTTATTGTGTCAAATTTGTGGTCCTGAAACCACTGTTCCGACTAGGCCCTAATTCAGGATGTTACAGTGGGGCTAGCAGTAGAGGTGCACCTAGAGATTCTACTGTGAGGTTCGAGAGCAGAGCACCTAAAGGACTTATGCCATACGTGCCCAAGAGGAGGTAGATTCTCCTAATGTGATTATGAGTACCTTTTCTATCTATGATATATCTCTCGTTGCTTTGATTGACCCAGGGCCTACCCATTCTTATATTTGTATGGAATTGATACCCCGTATGAACTTGCTAGTCGAGTCCACTGAGTTTGTGGTAAAAGTGTCCAACCCTTTAGGAAAACATGTGTTAGTTGACCAAGTGTGTAGAAATTGTCCTTTGATAATTAAAGGTCATTATTTTCTAGCTAACTTGATGTTATTGTCGTTTAATGAATTTGATGCAATCCTTGGGATGGATTGGCTAACTTCTCATGGTGTGGCAGTAGATTGTGGATGAAAATGATTGAGTTGAAATGTGGAAGCGGGGATGTTCTTCGGGTTGAATCAGGTGAATTGGATAATTTTCCTGTAGTGATATCGTCTATGACTGCAAAGAGATATTTGAGAAAAGGGTGCAAAGCTTACCTCACCATTGTGTTGAATACTCAAGCATCTGAATTGAAGATCGAGTCAGTACCAGTGGTATGTGAGTTCACAGATGAGTTTCCAGAGGAATTACCTGGATTGACTCTAGTGAGGAAAGTTGAATTTGGAATTGAGTTAGTCCCTAGTATGGCACCCATCTCGATTGCTCCATATAGGATGGCTCCGATGGATTTAAAGGAGTTGAAAGCTCAGCTACAAGAGTTAACGGATAAAGGTTTTACGAGACCGAGCTATTCTCCGTGGATACTTTTTTGTGAAAAAGAAAAACGGGTCGATAAGGTTATGTATTGACTACAGACAGCTTAACAAGGTGACTGAAAATAACAAGTATCCCTTGCCAAGGATAAATGATCTGTTTGACCAATTGAAAGGAGCTACCATGTTTTCCAAGATAGACTTAAGGTCCTGTTATTACCAGCTCAGAGTAAAGGAGCAAGATGTATCGAAAACAGCATTTAAGACGAGGTATGGGCACTACGAGTTCCTTATCATGCCCTTTGGTTTAATAAATGCCCCTGCGGTGTTTATGGACTTGATGAACCGCATTTTTTGGCCGTATTTGGATAAGTTCGTGGTGATCTTTATCGATGACATATTAATTTATTCTCGAGATACAAGTGAACACACGGAGCATTTGAGAACTATTTTGCAGACCCTGAAGGATAAGCAGCTGTATGCCAAGTTTAGTAAAAGTGAGTTTTGGCTCTGAGAAGTCATATTCTAAGGACACATAGTGTCGAGTGATAAAATTAGAGTTGACCCGAGTAAGATCTCGGTTATTATTGAATGGAAACTGTCGAGGAATGTGTCAGAGATTAGAAGTTTTCTGGGCTTAGTTGGGTACTACAGACAGTTTGTTAAAAGGTTCTCGATGATAGCTACTCCCATGACTAGACTCCTACAAAAAGAGGTCAAATTCGAGTGGAATGATAAGTGCCAACAGAGTTTTGAGACATTAAAGGCTTTATTGATCGAAGCACCAGTCTTAGTGTAACCGAAGCTGGGAAAGGAATTTTTGGTATATAGTGACACCTCCTTGAATAGATTGGGGTGCGTACTCATGCAATGAGGTAAGTTCATAGCCTATGCATCAGGACAGTTAAAGTCGTACGAGAAAAACTACCTGACACACAATTTAGAGTTGGCCGCCATTGTATTAGCATTGGAAATATGGAGACCATTTGTATAGTGAGAAATGCCGAGTGTTCACAAACCATAAAAGCCTCAAGTATTTGATGACTCAGAAGGAGTTGAACCTACGGCAACGGAGATGGTTGGAGTTGATAAAAGACTATGAGTTGATAATCGACTACCACCCAGGAAAAGCAAACGTAGTCGCCGACGCTCTGAGTAGAAAATCATTATTCGCCTTGAGGGCCATGAACACTCAGTTGTCTATGGCCAATGATGGTTCGGTTCTAGCAGAATTAAGAGCTAGACCGATGTTCCTTCAAGAGATCTGCGAAGCTCAAAGGAGTGATAAGAAATTACAAGCCAAGAAGACCCAGAGCAAAACATATGGTGAATCAGACTTTCAGATTGGTACCGATGGGTGTATAATATTCAAAGATAGGGTTTGCGTAACAAAAGACAATGAGCTTATTCGAAGGATTCTACGAGAAGCACATAGTGGTTGCTTGTTTATCCATCTAGGTAGTGTGAAAATGTATAACACCTTGAAGAAATTGTACTAGTGGTCCCGAATGAAAAGAGACATTTCAGAGTTTGTTTCTAAGTGTCTAGTTTGTTAGCAAGTAAAGGCCGAACACCAAGTACCTTCGGCTCTACTTTAGCCTATAATGGTTCCTGAATGGAAATGGAACCATGTAACCATGGATTTTGTGTTAGGGTTTCTTTTGACACCAAGGAAAAAAGATTCCATTTTGGAGGCTTACCAAGTCGGCACATTTTATACCGGTGCGTACCGACTATTCCCTTGAGAAATTGGCTAAATTGTGTGTTTTCGAGGTTGTGAGATTTCATAGAGTACTTTTGTCAATTATTTCAGATAGAGATCCGGGATTTGCCTCAAGGTTTTGAAAGAAGTTACTAGAGGCGTTGGGAACAAAACTGAATTTTAGTACTGCTTTTCACTGCAAACCGATGACCAATCAGAAAAAGTGATTCAAATCTTAGAAGATGTGTTGCAGTGTTGTGTTCTCAAGTTTCAAGCTAGTTGGGAAAGGTATTTACCGCTGGTAGAATTTTCCTAAAACAATAGTTATCAGTCAAGTCTGAAAATGGCACCCTATGACGCTTTGTACGGACGCAAGTGTAACACCCCTTACCCGTGTCTGAGGCCAGGACAAGATATGAGGCATTACCAGACTTAAACAAACATAATCACATAAAATTAGCCATAAAATTTTGTCCAAATTAAAAACATTCATACATATGTATAACATCCCTTAAACGGGCTTACGAGGCCCTATACACGCATCAAAGATGATTCGAGACTAAACCAGAAACTTTAAAAACTTCTGGGAAAACTTAGAAAATTTCATCATGAAACAGGATTACACGCACATGCGGGTAGGCCGTGTGGTCACACACACCCATGTGGATTGGGACATGCCCGTGTCCTCAGCCCGTGTAACTCTCTGCTTATGACGTCATCACCAAATTAGGGGGCCCAAAGCACACGCCCATGTCCCAAGGCCATGTCCCTCACACAGATAAGGCACGCGACCGTGTCTCAGCCCTTGTAACCAATTCAAATTTAAAGTACAAGATGTAGGGGACACACGGCCGGCCTACACGCCCATGAGGGCAGGCCGTGTGTCACACATGGCTTAGACACAAGCTCGTGTGTCTACCCGTGTGGACAAATACAAGGCTATTTTCCAAGCCATTTGCCACCCATAGTTGCAAACATACACTTATACATCTCTATAGCAATTAATATACTTAATTGAGCAATTTTACATCCACAATCAAGGCTCAAGCATGGCATCCTCACAACAACACATGCATGCACATGACGTTTCTCTTAATCAAGTCCAAACTTACCAAAACACATATAATATATATAATTGGTTTACCTACAATTTATCCATTTATATCATGGTTATCAACATGCCAAAAAATCTAATTTAAATCTTCAAGCATTCATGCCTTATAACATAATCCAAGTCTTCAAAGAATTGGCACATACATGTATACAAAATCTGATTTACGACCATTTAAGCCATATAAGCAAGTTTGCATGGCTACCCACAATATCAATCTATTAACTTTTACAAGCTAATACATTCGACTAACTTATAAAGACATATTCACAAAGTGACTTAGTCCTTATACATGCCATAAACTTAAAAGGGTTGAATTCGTTTTTACCCAATGTGATAACTTGATAGTGTGATGACATCTCCGGCGACCTCCAACCCGAGCTAGCAAAAAGTAACCTATAAGAGATGGGAAAGGGATGGGAGTAAGCTATAAAGCTTAGTAAGTTCATATGAAAATAATAAGAAATTTTATTAATATGCTTTTACCAAATTCTTACAACATGCTCTCAAGGTATGACAATTATATTTGTATATTATTCCACCATTTGTTCAAATTCTAGTCAAGTTGTCTACTCGAGTCATAGACACTAAATTATTTATATCTAGAGCTATGGAGATCCAATTTAAGATCCGTTAATTTTTCCTGAAACTAAACTCACATATCTTCCTACCATAAAACTTTCAAAATTTTTGGTTTAGCCAATTAGTATAGTTTATTCTTCAAAGTTACCCCTTTTTTTGTTGTTTGGCAGTTATGACCCCTCTTCGTTAAAAATTAATTACATCATCATACGGGATTTGAATGATGTTCTTGTTTGTTTCTTTTGAAAATATACTAATTAAAGAATCTAAGAATATAAATTATAACCCATAATTATTTTTTTTACAATTTTTTATGATTTTCCAAAATCAGAACAGGGGATGCCAAAAACATCCTGACTCTGTCTCACGAAAATTCAAATATCTCATAATTTGATATTCTTTTTCTTATAGAGTTTCTTCTATGTGAATCTAGGATCAATAAGATTTAATTCCATTTTTATTCAATCTCTAGATCACTTTCTATTATTTTTGGTGTATTTTCAAATTTGGACTGCTGCTACTGTCCAAAACTATTTTAGTTTAAAATAATGATAACTAAGTCAATAACACTTTTACAAATTATTCCAACCATCATGGTATAAATACATATCTTACTCATTCGTATCCTTACCAAAAATGCATCATAAACCGAATTCACGTCACATGAGTTATATGTACATACCTATACCACTCGTAATACGGTCACATACCTTCTTGTTTTGAACGTACCCGTTGGATCATTCAGAATACCAAGGGTTACTTGGAAATCTCTTACATATATGTCATTTCAATGTCATATCCCTGATATGGTCTTACATGAAATATCATATCGACGCCATGTCCCCAACATGGTCTTATAAGAAATCATATACTGAGGCCATATCCCAGATATGGTCTTCTACGGAATCTTAATGACCTTATTGTTTTGACATTTGTACCCTATTCATCTCTAAGATTCATTCGGGATTTCTCATTCATCAGAAGTTCGTCAAAATCATCATTGATAAATTTCATAGAAACAAATGTACAATTCATGCAATATCAAAATATAGAGTACATAATATAAGGTAGTATCATTTACACATGAACTTACCTCGATACCAAGGTTATCAAAAAGGGACCTAACCATTGATTCCTCGTTTTCCCCCGTTCTAGGTCTGAACCTCAATTTCCTCGATCTATAATGTCACATTTAGTCTAATTATTAGTCACATTATTTGATGTGGTCCAAATATCATATTTTGGCAAAATTACATTTTTGCCCATAAACTTTATCATAATTACACTTTTGTCCCTAGGCTCTTAAAATGAAATGAACTCAATTTATTTACTACCCAAGCCTAGATGAACCATTTTCATAACTATAGCATCTCATAATTTTCATTAAAACACACTCTTACTACACATTTTACAACTTTCTCAAAACGATCCTTTTGGACGTTTTCACTGAAAACTACTTAATCAAAAGATGTTTATCAAAACCTAACATTCATTTTATATCATTAGACATCAAAAAACATGCATGAAATTCATGGGTAAATTTTTAGACATGAGCCTTAGCTTAAAATAATGGTAGAAATAGGTAAATCAAGTTACGGGAACTTCAAAAATGTAAAGAACTTTGAAAACGGGGCTAGGGATCACTTACTATTGAGCTTGAAAGTTTGAACAAAACCCTAGCCATGGCTTCCATGGGGGTTTCGGCTGGAGAAAGAAGATGGAGGCCAATTTTGGCTTTTTTGGGCTTTTAATTCATTTATTTACTAGATTACCTAAATGCCCCTAACTTAAAAATTGTTCATTTCACCTATCTCATGCCCATTTTTGTCTAACAAATGTCCAATGGTCTAATTACTATATAAAGACCTCTAATTTAAATTCCATAGCAATTGAAACCTTTAACATCTAGAACTCACATTTTGCACTTTTTTACGATTTAGTCCTTTTGACCAAATTAAGTGCCCAAACGTAAAAATTTTTAAACGAAAATTTCACGAATTCATTCCTTGAAATCGTGGACCATAAAAATACAATAAAATAAATTTTATTATGTTAGATTTGTGGTCCCGAAACCACTGTTCCGATTAGGCCCAAAAATCGAGACGCTACAGCAACTGTCGAACACCCTTATATTCGACCGAACTTAAAGAAAATCAAATTCACGGAGTTGACTTGGTCAAAGAAACCAAAGAGAAAGTTAAGGTGATTTGCGACTATTTGAAGGCCGCTTCAGATAGACAGAAATCCTACTCGAATTTCAAACGAAAGGAAATTGAGTTTCAAGTCGGTTGTAGGGTGTTTTTGAGAGTATCCCCGAGGAGAAAAGTCCTCAGATTCAGTAGAAAAGGCAAGCTAAGTCCTCGTTTCATATGACCTTATAAGATTACCAAGAGAGTAGGGCCTGTTACCTATCGATTGACTTTGACCTCAGAGTTGGAAAGGATTCACGACGTGTTTCATGTGTCCATGTTACGTCTATATAGATCAGATCTTTCGCATATGATCGCGCCAACTGAGGTTGAGATTCAACCGGACATGGCTTATGGCGAAGAGCCTGTTAAGATTTTGGCTAGGGAGGTCAAACAATTGAGGAATAAAAGTATAGTGCTCGTGAAAGTTTTGTGGCATAGACATGCAGTGGAGGAAGCCACATGGGAACCCGAGGAGACCATGAGAGACTAATACCCTAACTTATTCACCAGTAATATTTTCAAGGACGAAAATCCCTAAGGGGGAAAATTGTAACAGCCCTATTTTGGGCTTAGTTAGAACAATGGTTTCGGGACCACAAATCTGAGGCTGAGAAATTATTTTTATTTTATTATTTTGGTGTCATATTATGATTATGTGAGTGCATGAAAAAAAATTGGTCAATTAATTTTAGAGTTTGTGAGCCTAATTGCGGAAGAGGACTAAATCGCATAAACAGAAAAAGTTTTGTTTTACTAGACAAAGGTGTTAAATAGCTAGAGAACCAAAATTAGGGGTCTTTAAAGTGCAATTAAGCCTTTAAATATAGCCTGTTTGGCCATAGAGACAAAGATGAGACAATTTTCTAAGATAAGTGAAATTTGGTGGCTTATTTGACTAAAAATAAAATAAATTAAAGACGAAATGATATCATCTTCTTCTCATCTCTTTCTCCACCAAAAATACCAACAAATAGGGGGTTTTGAAGCTTTAAAATTTTAGGTAGGTTATCCTCTTACAAGTAAGTTATTTTCATAATCATTCTTGATAATTTTTGTACTTTTGGAACCCTTGTAGCATGAGCTAACTAATGAGGGCACCATTGTGCAAAATGGTTGATAGTCTAAGGATTTGCCACAAAAGAATTTATGATGTTTGCAGAATTTATATGGAAGAAAATGAACATTGGTTGTTAAATAAACAACTTTTGTGAAAGGACTTCTCATGAAAACCCTAATAGGACCAGTTTGTAAAGTTTGTAAAATAGAAGGTACTTGGGTTGCTATAAGAGTAAAAAGGGTTTGGCTAGGCTTAAGACATGAATAAATTCGATAAAAATCGATTTTCAAGCCTAGGGGTAAAATGGTTATTTTGTGAAAGTCTAGGGACAAAATGGTCATTTTGCCAAAAATGTGAATTTTTAATTGTCTAAATTTATTTAGTGATTAAATGAGTGAATTTTTATTATTTTAGATCAAGAAATACAAAATCTGAACCTAGACCAGGGTAAAGCCAAGCAAGTAGATTAAATCGACTAGTCGCCTACATTTTGTAAGTTAAGGTAAGTTGTATGTTAATAATGCAACTATATTGTTATGATGTGTGATTCAATTGATATTGCATAAATTGTTTTGATTGTGAATATGAGTATGCATGTTGAGAAATTAATGTAATAAAGACTCTCGATCAAACGTTAGAAACAGAATTGGATATTCATGCCATGGCATTAAGTGATATGTGTGCTAGTGTAAGACATGTCTGGGACATGCATCGGCCTCGAAATATACAAGCTAGTGTAAGACCTGTCTGGGACATGGCATCATGTTCTTGTGTGTTAGTGTAAGACCTGTCTGGGACATGGGATCAGCCTCGATATATGAAAGTCAGTGTAAGATCTGTCTGAGACATGTCGTTGACTTTGATGTGCTAGTCAGTGTAAGACCATGTCTGGGACATGGCGTCAGCATCTTATCCCATGTTTAGGGCTAATGAATATCCTGCAGTAGTCCAAATAATTTAATAGGATATTTATGATATATATCAAAATAAGAGAACTTATGACCACGTGGTGAGTGGTACAGGTACCTAAATGAGAATTATGAAATACGAGCTTCATTTATGTTGCATGTTTAGTAAGGAAGGAAAATGAGTAAGTTATGCTTATGACCATCTGTGTATTTTACATGAAGTATGAAATTTAAATTCAATCAACGTTGTATACTTGGTGAGAGATGAATATGAACAATTAATATTTATGAATCCTCACTTTCGTGTGCAAATTGAGTTATGCTAGAAGTATGATCCCTTAGGGTAACTTGTAGCTATTTCATTATTTACATGCGACTTACTAAGCTTTATGCTTACCCATTTTCCTTTCCATTTCCTTCTACTTCTGCCAAATTAGCCCGTGGATCAGATACCGTCACATGTCTTGTTCACACTATCATTTGAAGCACTTGGTATAGTTAGTTCTTTTATTTTGATTATGGCATATATAGGACATTGTCTTTTGAGTTTTGTGTCTTTATGATTTAGCCAAATGGGTTGGCTTGGGATGAAACCCTTTATTTTGTATAAGGCCACAAATAATGGCTAATATTTATCTATGATATGCAATTGATGCTGTTTCATGGATGGACAAATTGCATGAATGAACAAGTACTTGTTGGATTGTTAAAGTCTAATGGGGTTGTTTTTAGATATCTGATTATGGTTGAATTAGCTTTGTATTGCTCTTTGGATTGGTGGTATGGGTTACTTTGTAGGTTGGTATGAGTAAGGGCGACAAAAGGGCTTGGTAGATAGCCTTATTTTATCCACATGGGTAGAACACAGCTGTGTGTCTAGGTCATGTGTGACACACGGTTCTCCCCATGGGTTTGTTGTCTGGCCGTGTGTCCCCTGGACCTTGAATTTGTATGTCGGTATGCATGGTAGTAAAAACACGGGTAGAGACAAAGTCGTGTGGAGAACACAGCCTCTAGCCACGGACGTGTACGTTGGTCGTGTGCCACTAATTGGTTGCTGACGTCAAAAACAGAATGTCAAGGTTTTTACACACGGGCTGTGACACGGGCGTGTCATGGCCGTGTGAGGGACACAGGCTATAGACATTTGCGTATGTCCGGCCGTGTGGAAACCCCTATAGGTTCGAATCTAGAATTAATTCCACAAGGGTTTGAAGCACGGGTGTGTCCCTTATGCTTAGGCCGTGTGAACCACATTGGCCTTTAGCACGGCCATGTCAAAATGGCCACACGGGCGTGTTGCCCTTTCACACGTGCGTGTGCCCCTGTTTCAATGACATTTTTTCAAGTTTTCAAAAGTGTTCGAATTTAATCCAAATTGTTCCCAAAGTGTGTTTTGGGCCTCATAGGCCAATATCAAGAATTTTTAGATTAAGATTGAAAAGCTTTAAATTCGATCAAATTTTTATGACCTGAAATGGTTGTATGCATGTGTTTAAGTCAAGTAATGCCTCATGCCCAGTCTCGGCCTCGGACTCGGGTAAGGAGTGTTACATTTCGTTTCTAATCCAAAAACCTCCAACTAATATGTTTCTTTCGGAACTCAGTTTGGAAAAATTCCTAGGTGATCTGCTCTCTTAGTACAACAGAAACCAACGTGTTCCACCACTGGTAAGTTGAATCTTTCAATAATGATACCGCGCATTTAACACACTCGACGAGTGAACAGGATAGCTAACTAGAAACCCTGATTGTATTCTCTAACCAGAATTTAGCTCTCTCGGGATCATCTTCAGTAGTAGCTCAGAATTCTTCAGCCCTGTACTTACCAATCTTATCAATATGTGGCTTACTAACTCACATTGGTTCACACCTTAAGGAATAATGGGAACTGATTGGGGAACAGGAGGGGGTGGAGGTTGTTGAGCAGCTGGGTTTGCTCGTACAAAATCGGTAAACCATTCGTTCATTATCTGGAAGAAGGCTTCTTTAGCCTCTCCTCCCGGCCCTCAGATACATGCCTTGTATCACTCGATGCTATTCTGTGAATGGAGGCTTGAGCGTTACTCACTACTTCATCGAAGTCAACTTGGTTAGATGTCATTGCTATATGAAAACATGTTTTAAAATGGTCAGGAGATATCACACTATCACTGGTTATATAAGCTATACTCGAACATGCTATGTTTAGCCCAAGAATCGACTAAACTGTAGCTCTGATACCAATAAATGTAATACCACTAATCCGTATCCGTCGCCAAATCAAGGTTACGGATTAATACCGAAGTTTACAATTCAAATGGCAGAAATTTCAAACATTTCATATCATATCGATGAACATATTAAAACCAATTCAAATCATACATATTGTCCCTTACATGAGCCCTCGAGGCCCTAATTATGCATTAGAAATAAATCAGGACTAAATCGAAAACTCAGAGGATTTTTCAGAAAACAAGGAAAATTTTCAACACTGCAAGGATCACATGCCTATGTCTCAGGCCGTGTGGGCATTAGAAGTAGGGATACACGACTGTGTCACAACCCGTGTCCATGCCCATGTAACTCACTGACTTAGGTCACACGACCAAGCCCTATGCCTGTGTACTAAGCCGTGTACCCTTCGAAGTAACCCCACACGCCCGTGTGCCAGGTCGTGTAATAGCCTGACTTACAACCCTTTGAAAGCTGCAGGGGACAAACGGTCGTGTCACCCAGCCATCTGTCACATATGGCTGAGACATACGACGGTGCCTCAGCCTGTGTGGATGAAAATAGGTTATTTTACAAGCCATTCTTCTCAGCCAATTTAACTTGTACCTACACTCAACATTGCACATACTTTCAAGCCATAACAAGGCATCCAAATCAAGCATAAACAAGTCATACACATATGGTAAAATCTCATACAACCATTATTCCGTTAAGCATCTAAAATGACAACATTAAAACATATATAAACATGTACTCTATTTGGCCAAATAACCAACTAACTACTAAAGATATTTATATCAATTCATGTCATTTAATTTACTTACCAAACTTCTCAATTGGTACCAAATATGTCATTCTAAACTAGCACCAATTCACCATATAAGTCATGCATAATAAAGTGCCAATTCACCAAAAATTCATCATATCACAAAGCACATTTAACTATATTTTACCTTTCATTATTCAAATACAAAAGAAGCCACACATCAACCATGTCAATGCTACTTATATACATAAAAAAAATACCAAACACAAGAAAAAACAAATAGCCATATTTACATGCCATTATAACCAAAATTAAACAACCGAGTGTACCAAAAGAGTCGATGGATAGTGTGATATAGCTCCGACAAGCTTTCAACCCGAACGAGCTTCCGATTCACTATAAAACATAGAAAATAACACAAAGTTAGCAATTAAGTTTAGTAAGTTCGTATAACATAGAATATAACTTACCATTTAATAGTATAATAGGTAAGTAAACCAAGCATATCCCAATACAATTTGACCAAATGCCTAAGCACATATTCACCAACCATGTTAGCCATGTAAACACATATATAAGCTAATAAACATGGATGAATACATCAATCATCAAGTTCCAAACACATGTATCAACCAATTTAAGTTTCCATATACCATGTAACAACATTTCCATATAATTCATTTGTTTTCTTGTAGTAGTTCGTATCAAACTCTTATCATTTCGTGTTGGAACATTGCCTGTTCAACCTTTAGTATATCGTTGGATACCCGGATAGCTTACACATAGTGTGCTAGCTCATATAACTGTAATCCATCAATTCATGTACATGTATGCTCATTCGAGCTGTGAATCGGTATGCTCACTCAAGTTGTAGATCTGTATGCTCTCACGGGCTCTTACGGGCTATAAATCGGCATGCTCACATGAGCTGTAGGTCGAAAAATAGGTACACGATACTGCTCACATGAGCTGTGGAGTATCCGCAACACATGCTGGACCTCAGCCATCGGTAGGACGTTCAGGACCAGTACCCAAATTATGTAAACCTAATGACATGTCATTTGTATCTTACGGATTCCTAAGGTTCAAACTGTGCTCGGTAATCATCGTACATCATTAGATATGCAATCGGTAATTATGTATGACAATTCATAACATATATATTTCAATTTAAAACATATAAACACGATTTAATTACACAAACTTACCTCGACGAGTATACGTAGATACGGAGGCGATTAATTAGAGATTTTCCCTTTGCCCCGGTCTAACTCTGTACGATATCTATCTTGGTCTATATGGATAAATTTAACTCAATTTAATACATAACTCATTCAATTTAACCTAAAATCATATTTTGGAAAAATAATAATTTTGCCCTTATACTTTTAATTTCTTTGCAATTTAGTCTCTAGCTCATAAAAATGGAAATTTATGCAATTTCACCAGAACCAACTATGGTCGAATATCAACTAGGTCCCTAGCATGCCCTATATTTTAATTATTTCATAATTTCACCATGTAATATTTTTTATTTTTCCATTTAGTCCCTATTTGACAATTTTACCAAAAATCCCTTTGCAAAAGTTGTTTATCTAACAACAACCATCCATTTTCTATCATCAAACTTCAAAACTCATGAACATGCATCAATGGAAAATGCCTAATAGTTTAATAGTTTCACAAATTAGTCCAGGGGCTAGTTAGATTAAGCTACAACGATCCCAAAAACATAGAAATAATTACAAACAAGACAAAAATACATGCCAATCAAGCAAAAATGAATATGGTCGAACCCTAGCTTATGAGAATAATGGATTTTCGATGGTGGCTTAATGAAATGAAGATGCATGCCTTTTACTAATTTTAATTATCATTTAATTACCAAATTACTATTATACCCTTTAAAAACTTTAAAATTTACACAAAATGCCAAGCCATCATATTCCACTATCTTGTTTATGGCCTAATTACCATATAAGGACTTCCACTTTAAGGTTCTATAGTTATTTAATACCTTTAGCTACTAGAACTCAACTTTTTCACTTTACACGATTTAGTCTTTTTTTTTATCAAATTGAGCATGTAAACGGTAAAATTTCTTAACGAAATTTTTATACGATAATACTATCATGTTGTAGGAAATAAAATAATAATAAAATAAGTTCTTCGACTTCAACTTTATGGTCCCGAAACCACTGTTTAGATTTCATTAAAAATATGTTATTACAAGTTGTCTTTCTCGCAGTGTAAATGCTCTTTACAATGCCATTTATCTTCAACTTGAACTTTAGACAATCAATGAGTTAATATTTACTTGTCACAATTTCACTATGCATGCAAAATATAAAAGACATAAATACAAAAGAAATAATAGTGAAATGTGATATTAACTTTATTTATTTATTCGTTCAAATAAATAGAAAATAGTTACATTTTACTATAATATAGACACATTTCCTAATAAATTCTGAAGAAATTCCATGGCCATGGCACATTCTCGAAAGGGAGGATGAGCCATATTTATCAACTGAGGTTCTTTGAGCGTCTCAAAGTGATGATAGGAAAATATCATGCGATGTAAGTTTAGGCAAATCCATATCGCAAACACAGTAGTTCATGGGGTGCCTATGAGGCATTCTGTTAGTCTTTGTGGCATATTCTGATTTAGTCCTTGTGGCATTTTGTTATCCCTTGTGGCATTCTATTATCCTTTATGGCATACTCTATATGTTGCCTGTGGCGTATTTTGTATATTGACCTTGTGGCACATCTTGTTTGGCCCTGGTGGCGTATTCTTATAAGTTATGATAAGGATATGGTATGTTTGGAGTTATTTTAGTTTGAATAGTTATGTGATACCATTGAATAAATCTGGGTGTTCAAAGATGTTATCCACCGTGATCATCGCTTAGTTTAGAATGTGGGCATATTCTCAAAGATAAGAGATATATAAGTGTTCATCGGTCTAATTTTGTCTGTGAGATGTAGGGTTAGGTAATTTGAATTAGTATATACCATATCTCAAAAATATCATCTTTCGACTCTAGAATTATCCGGTATTTATGTTATATATCAGTTTGGATATTGTTGTGTTTTGCAATAAGAGTTGGGAGGAAGACTTCTAAATGGGCTATTAATTTTGTCGAGTATTAAAATAAAAAGTATTTTGATTGGTATACTGATGGTATTCAACTCCATATGGAAATTCACCAAAAGTAAGTATTCGCTAGTGAATAGTGTTTGTGAACAAATGCTCTAGGTAATCATTGTAAGTTGTTTGGATAAAGAAGAAGAAGTAGTATTGTCAAGTATAATCTAAAGTCAACCATTGAGTTAAGTTAAAAATGATTTAATAAGTATGCTAAGTGGAGCATAGGTATATATATAGTTTTATCCGACGATGTAAAAGCATTAGTCGAAGACAGATTTGGAAATCTAAAAAATCAAGATGAAGAGTTTAGCATGAAGCATTTAAAGGTAAAGTGTATTTCAAATTCACTAAGTTTGTGTAACTTATAAGTGTTATATTTACATTTCAAGTTATACAGTACGATTGAGCTGGCCAAGAGAGACAAATCAGGAGTACGCTAAGGAAGTGAAAATCTGGGATATTATACATACAATGGACACCTTTAGATAGTGGCGTAGTGAAAGATTACGCCTTAAAGAGTTTGTATTTAGTAAACCTATGAGTTGAAATAAGTTGTAATTAGACTAATTTAATATATTATTTTAAATACTTACTTTTTTAATGTTGTGTCTTTAAATAAAATGATAAGGAAAATGTTTTAAGTAAGGGGCATTTGGTAACTGTTTTGCAAATTTTGTTAACTGATATATGTAGTAACTCCCGAGATCTAGACCCATTGATTTGGTTCAGGTTTAAGGTGCTACAGGAACATCCTGACCAATATGAGTGACACTAATACAAGATTTAAAACTCAGTTAATATAGCGAACAAATTCAATGGAAACTAATAAGAATAAGATTGAGATTTAACTAAAGTGGAACTAACAAACAAACAAATAACAGACTGTAAGATCCAACAGACCTTTTCAATGCATACCAAAACATCCTAACCAACATGAATGGCACTAAGACAATATTTGGAACTCAATTAATATAGCAAACAAATTCAATGGAAACTAATAAGAACAAGATTGGGATTAAACTAAACTATAACTAACAAATAAACAAATAATAGTCTGTAAGATCAAACAGATCTTTTCAATGAGGTCTAGAACATCCTGCTTATAAACAAATTCAACATGAATGACAATAATTACTAATAAAGCAATTAATAAATCAGTAAGAATAATTCAACATGAATGAAACTAATATAAGATTTAGAACTCAGTTAATATTGCAAACAAATTCAATGGAAATTAATAAGAACAATATATGAACTATGAAAGTAGTAGGGGAAGCATGGTCATATATACCGAGCAAACTAATGGGACGGCGACGATTGAAGGCTGGACCAAAAAAGTTAACAAAAAAAGTGAGAGACGAACGGACAAGGGCGCTGGAGGTCATTGAATTGACGAGTATTGGCAACTGAAAAGTTTGTTATATATAAATTTTTGTAGTGTTAAAAAAGTATAATATTTTATCTAAAAAAACAATAAGCAAAATATTGAATCATCAAATAATAAGAAAAGTCCAAATGACTAGCAATACATAGCAAAACATTGAGGAAACAAATCCGACATGAATGATAATAATTAATAAATCAGTAAGAACAATAAACATGAATGGCACTAATACAATATTTAGAATTCAGTTAATATAGCAAAAAAAATCAATGAAAATTACTAAGAACAAAATTTATGAACTATGGAAGCAACAATGGAAACATGGTGCATATATACCGAGCAAACCAGCCAACAAATTCAACACAAATGATTATAATTAATAAATTAGTAAGAAAAATCCAACATGAATGACACTAATAAGATTTAGAAATCAGATAATATAACAAATAAATTCATTGGAAATTAATAAGAACAAGATTGAGATTTAACTAAACTAAAACTAACAAACAAACAATTAATAAATCAATAAGAACAATCCAACATGAATGACACTAATATAAGATTTAGAACTCGGTTAATATATAGCTAAAAATTTAATGGAAATTAATAAGAACAAAATATATGAATTGTAGAAGTAGCAATAGAAGCATGGTGCATATATACCAAGCAAACCAGTCAACAAATTCAACATGAATGAAAATAATTAATAAATTAGTAATAGATCGGTAAGAACAATCCACTATGAATGTCACTAATACTAGATTTAGAACTTGGTTAATAGAATAAACAAATTCAATGGAAATTAATAAGAACAAGATTGGGATTTAATTAAACTAGAACTAACAAACAAACAAATAACAGTCTGTAAGATCCAATAGACCTTTTCAATGAGATCCAGAACATCCTAATTATCAAAAAATTCAACATGAATAACAATAATTAATAAATCAATAATTATTATTAAGTGTAGCAACTCGATTTTCAGTGGTGCTGGAAAAGGAAAAGGTGGTTTCGGAATCCTATTTCCATAAACTAGTTTTATAAATATTGGAGTTGGTATAAAATAATGATTAAATTGTAAAAGTTTTGTCGCTGTATATTTTCAAATAGCTAAAGGTTCCAAATGGTAATGTAACGCCCCAAATTTTGTTAAGTTTGCTTATGTAAAATTTTGACACAAGTTTGTATCTACTTCAGTGGTTAAGTGTTTTGGGTGTGTATGAGAGGTCTCAAGTTCAAGCCTTGTATTTAGCAAATTATGTTATTTTGGGGTTTAAGACCTATCTTAGTTCTGTGGGCTTATAGTAAATTGTTTGTAATCCCATATTAGAATGAGCCTGCTGGTTTGAGTGGTTAAGGCATTACTTTGTTGGAGGTCCTGTGTTTGAATCCTTACGCTAGCATGGGTAATTATTTTTGGTACGGTTAGGCCAAGTGTTTTGGTGGAGTTGGGTTTCTGAGTAGTTGCTGTTAGTGGGTTAGTATAGAGAAATTTTAGGGATTCCTGATATTGTTCAAATTTTTCCTCTCTCCTCTCAATTCCTTAATTTTCTGACATCCATTTTACTTTATTCCCTTCTCTCCTCTTCCATTATTTTCTTCTCTCTTCAATTTGCATCTTTTTGTTTTCAAATTTTGGGTTCTCTGCTCACGGTTTTCGTGCGTTGGTAAGTAATGGTGGTATTTATGTTCGAGTAGAGAGTTTCTCTTTCAAATTAATAGAACAGTTTTCCCTTTTCCATTTAGTAACGAAATTTGTGATTTGGTAGCGGCAAACCAGGAGAATAGGGGCATCTCTCGTTCAGAGTGGTAACCAAGTCGTCGGGGTGCTAGAGTAAGTGTTGGATTTCAGTATTGGTTTTGTAGTTACGATTTATTTGTGAATTAAGTCTGACTCTAAGCGTTGGTTTGTCAATTTTTAGGTTTCTAGAACCTTAAGAGTGGTTTCGCATCAAAACAATACCAGGTGTGTACCTGAAACGAAGAAAAATGGGATTTTGCAAAAGCTGAAAAACCCCTCTATCGAAGCCACACGGCCATGTGGTAGGCCGTGTGGTCAGCCGTGTGTGATGACATGACCGTGTGAATGATGAAGGCCAAGTCGTGCGCAAGACACAGCCATGTGGGCCACATGGACTACACCAAATTTAGCGTGTGAGCCCACACAGGCACGCCACACAGGTGTGTGATATCTGGGCCAGACCGTGTGATACACACGGACAAGCCCAATCTGGGCGTCTGGGCCACACGGGAGTATGTGCCCATATAGGCTTGTGGGCCCG
Organism: Gossypium arboreum; assembly: GCF_025698485.1. Lineage (NCBI taxonomy): Eukaryota > Viridiplantae > Streptophyta > Magnoliopsida > Malvales > Malvaceae > Gossypium > Gossypium arboreum. Next base: position 22,120,208 of record NC_069072.1, read on the forward strand.
TTATACTGACATTTTCTGTAAGGTCGCACGGGTCATCTTAAACGACTGTGGACCTACCGTGGGGTCGGTAAAGGCTTACTAAAACCTAAAACTATGTGTTCTATTATACTGATGTACTGTTATGAGCATGCCTATGTTTGTTTATTTGTTATCTGTTTATGAAAGCATGTTAAGTATGATTTATTTGTTAATTCTATAAGTATGTTCTATTACTGTGATTGAGGTGGGATGATATATATTGGAGAAAGTGTTCTGAAAGGTAGTTTATGCCTAATATCTGGCAGCACCGCTACATTTTTTTCGATATGTGTCGCATCAGTACAACGTGGTGTGCAGGGATGGGTGGGTGTTTTAAACCCCATATGGTATATAGGGATGGTCGGAGATGCTGTGTAGAGGATGGGGGTATGATTGTAACACCCCGAACCCGAGACCGTTGCCGGTGTCGGACACGAGGGGTTAACAAGCCAAAACCACTTATGGCACCGACCAATTTGACATTCCCAGGCAAGCTGGAAAACTGCATCGCTGTCGCCTTAAAAAGCATATCTCGAGTTTCACAACTCGGAAACTGATTCCGTAAATTTTACCTGAATTTAGACTCATATATCCATCCATGGATTTATTTCTAGAATTTTTGGTCGGGCCAATTGGTACAGTTTATTAGTTAAAGTCGCCCATGTTACAGGGGTCGACTACACTGACCTTCGCGCGTTACAACTTGAATATCTCTCTGTACAGGGTTTCAATACTGATACCATTTGTTTCCAATGAAACTAGACTCAAAAACGAATCTGCGCATATAAGGCATGACTTCTAATTCATTCTGGATAATTTATGGAAAATTTTCAAAGTCGCGACAGGGGACCCAGAAACCGTTCTGGCCCTGTCTCACGAGAACTTTAATATCTCTCGGTATACTGATCATATGATCGTTTCGTTACTTTCATATGAAAATAGACTCGTCAAGGTTCGATCACATAATTTATTCACTATTTAACACCATTCCTACAAATTTTGGTGATTTTTCACATCCACATCACTGCAGCTGGCAGCCTCTGTTTTTAAGGTAGGCTTTACCTATATTGTAGTTCCCATGGACCAACTATAGTCTAGTCATACTTAGGTCCACATATGATCATATTTAACCATTCCAATGGCTGATCATGTGACCAACTCTCTCATTCCAAACCATAATCACATCATGAAACCAAATATAATTACAAACCACATATGGTCAAATTCCATACTCCACTTTTACGAACTATTTTCGCATGGCCGTACACATATACATCACAAGTACTTAAAATAACCGAGGGTAGTCCTATACATGCCACATCCAAAACTCAACTAAAGGAGTACCAAAAGGGCTTTGATAGTGTGGTTGACTTCAACTTCTATGATCCCGAATCCGATCGCTAACGAGCAAAATCTATAAACAGAGAAACAAAGAAACGGAGTAAGCAATTTATGCTTAGTAAGTTTGAGCCATAATATACACACAACCAAAGCATAGCATTCAAGTAGCTAAACAATAATTCATATGCACAATTTCTCAAAGACATGCTTACTTCACAATCCCAACTCTTATATTCATACACAAATAACGGCCTAGTTAATGCCGATAGCTCATTTATCATTAGAGCGAATATTAATGACGCATTTACTCATAGTGTGCAAAGCACACACAAAACATACCTTGTTGTTGGGAATTTCACAAGTGCAATAACTGAAAATTTTCCAGCAGCTTATAAATTTCAATTCACATACCTTGGAGTTTATCCGGATATAGCTACTGTTCAAAACACCTTGGGACATAGCCGGTTATGGTAACCCGCACAAATGCCTTCGGACTTAACCGGATATCACAACTCGCACAATTGCCTTGGGCTTAGCCCGGTATCATAGCTCGCACAATTGCCTTCGGCTTAGCCGGATATCATAGCTCGCACAATTGCCTTGGGCTTAGCCCGTATCATAGCTCGCACAATTGCCTTGGGCTTAGCCCGGATATCACTCGAACATTCATACACATCTTTGTTTCATTTTCACAACAAAACTTTTATGCACAATTCACTTAACAAAAATATCATTTCGGCTCAATGGCCATATACAAGGCGAATTTCGATTGCTTATTACTTCATTCAATCGAATCAAAATCTAAGTTTCGATACTCAAAACTTACCTCGGATGTTGTCAAACGATTCCGATGGCTATTCGACTACTTTTTCCTTCCCTTTATCGGATTTGGTCCCCTTTGCTCTTGAGCTTAATTTAACAAATAATTTGATTCAATCATTTGAGTATCGAAAAGAAGAACTCAAGGCACTTAGCCCACATATATTCACTAGACATTAAAGTCACATAAGTACGAATTCATGAATCGACTTAACACACAAAGCCTTCAACATGCTTACTCATGGCGAACAAGCACAACCTCTTAGGCACTCATTCATGGCCGATTATGCATGTTGATGTTGAGGCCAATTACATGTTTAACACCACACATGAATGGCACACATTTTACTAGCTAATGCTTTACATATTGTTGCTCAATACTTATAATATAGCATCAAGCACTCATATGGCCGATTATACTTAGCCATACTTGCACCAAATCAACAATAAATTCCAAGATTTTCACATCATATGTGTACTAGGCCGAATGTACTTGCAATTTCACAAACATTCTTCAACAATTTCTTCTTTAAACAAACATATTTATCATTTACTTCATAACCAAATCATCATGTGCAAACATACATACACATATAGGTGCATGGCCGAACCTCAAGGTGTTCATAACCATCTAAAACACAAATTTTTACCAATCAAGTAACAAGCATAAATCATGCTCATGAATGCATCATGGCCGAATACATCACATTCATACCCCTTTCAACTTCGGTCATGGTTAAACAAAGAACTCAATGTCTTACTCAAGATTGCTACAAAGAAATTTCAAGAGTAGTCAATCCATCATTGCATGCATCATTATCAAGCTTCACATTTAGCATGCAATGGCTTTAACACAATATCAACCTTGGCCTAATACCATTTCCATGGCATAACAAGGATTTGAACCATGGCTAACATGAACATCAAGTTAGCAACTAAAACATGCATGAATCTCATGACACAACTTCATACATACCTTAATCTTGATGCAAGTATAGCCAAATCTCCTTCTAGATCTCTTCTAAACCAAAAATGGAGCAAAAATCCTATCTTCTTCCTTAGTATTTTCGGCCAAAAAGGAGAGAACAAGGATGAACAAAATTTTTTTCTTTGCTTTTCTTTCACTCACGGCAACAATGGGGAGAATACCACACTCACACACATTTTTTTTTGTTTCTCTTCCCACCACTAAATTTTTTTATCATTTCATCACATCATGCATTATCAAAACATGTCATAACATGTTTTTCCTTGCCCATAACTCCTTGTCATGGCGGCCAAGATGCCATCTTTGGGGAATTTGACATGCAAATCCCTTAATTTTGCATGCATTATCAACTAGTCATCACACATTTCCCCATCATACTTTCAAAGTTTACTACTAGGTCCTTTCTAGTGAAATTCACCTTTATAACACTAAATCGAATCATCAAAATGCCACACACAAATTAACACATATCATAGGCATCAAAATAAATTTTAAATTATTTTTATGCCTCGATTTTGTGGTCCCGAAACCACATCCCGACTAGGGTCAATTTTGGGTGTCACAACTCTCCCCACTTAAGAAATTTTCGTCCCGAAAATCTTACCGTAAATAGGTTTGGGTAACGCTCTTTCATAGAGCTCTCGGGTTCCCAAGTAGCTTCTACCATCCCGTGTTTGAGCCATAACACTTTTACTAACGGAACCCTTTTGTTTCGCAACTCCTTCACTTCACGAGCTAGGATACGAATCGGTTTTCTTCATAACTCATATCGGATTGAATTTCAACCTCGATGGACTAATTACGTGCAATGGATCGATCTATAGCGTCAAGCATCGAAACATGAAAGACATCGTGAATCTTTTCGAGTTCGGGGCAAAAATCAAACGATATGCAAGCGTGGACCGACTCGCTCGGATATCTCATATGGCCCAATGAACCTCGGGCTCAACTTGCCCTTACGGCCGAATTTGAGTATCTTTTTCCAAGGCGAAACCTTGAGAAACACTTTATCTCCCACCTGATGCTCGATGTCTTTACGCTTCAGATCCGCTGCACGACTTCGACGATCGGAGGCTATCTTGATTTTCACGGATCACTATCACTTCGCTCAAAGCATCTTTAATCAAGTCCACCCGAAAATTTTGCTTTCACCGAGCTCCGTCCAACACAATGGTGTACGGCATTTACGCCCGTACAAGGCCTCGTAAGGTGCCATCTTAATACTTGATTGAAAACTATTGTTGTAAGCAAATTCAATCAAAGGCAAATACCGTTCCCATGAACCATCGAACTCGAGGATGCAACATCTTAACATATCCTCAAGTATCCGAATTATCCGCTCGGATTGACCATCGGTTTGGGGGTGAAAGGCGGTCTTGAAATGCAACTTGGTACCCAAAGCTTCTTGCAACCTTTTCCAAAATCGCGAGGTAAATCTCGGATCTCTATCCAACACGATGGAAATAGGCACCCCGTGTAATCTCACAATCTAAGAAACGTACAGTTCGGCTAGTTTGTCTATTGAAAAGTTAAATGCGTCTGGCGACAAAGTGAGCCGACTTAGTCAATCTATCTACAACGACCCAAATCGCATCTTTCTTACTCACGACAATGGCGTTCGGATACAAAGTCCATTGTGACTCGATCCCATTTCCACTCGGGTATCGTGATCGGTCAAGTAATCTCAAGGCACTTGATGTTCCGCTTTCACTTGTTGACATATTAAACACCTCGAAACGGCGTCGGAGATGTCTCGTTTCATACCATGCCACCAAAACCGACGTTTCAAATCATTGTACATTTTCGTACTCCGGGTGGATTGCCATTCGGCTACAACGGGCTTCGTTCGTAATTATCGAAATAAGTTCAATTCTTTGAAACACACAGACGACTTCGAACCTCAAACAATCGTCATCATCAATTTGAAATTCGAGTCCTTGTTCGAACACACTCACTGTTTTGCGACCAACTCATCGTCGACTTTTCGAGCTTCACGAATTTGATGTATCAATAATGGTTTGGCTTTTAATTCAGCTACTAACACATTGTCGGATCGAACGGACAAGTGCACGTTCATCGCTCGTAAAGCTAATAATGATTTACGACTCAAGGCATCCGCAACCACATTCGCCTTTCCCGGGTGATAGTCAAAGACCAGCTCATAATCCTTTAACACTCGAGCCAACGTCTTTATCGCAGATTTAAGTCTCTTTGAGTCATCAAATATTTGAGACTTTATGATCCGAATACACATGGCACTTCTCACCAAATAAGTAATGTCGCCATATCTTTAAGGCGAATACGATGGCGACCAATTCGAGACCATGGGTGGATAATTTTTCTCATGTGGCTTTAATTGCCTCGACGCATAGGCCACAACTCGACCTTCTTGCATCAATACGCAACCTAACCCAAGTAGGGAGGCGTCACTATAGATGACAAACTCTTTGCTAGATTCGGGTTGCACTAGAATTGGGGCTTCAGTCAAATAAGTTTTCAGTTGATCGAAACTTTTTCGACATTTCTCCATCCATTCGAACTTAACATCCTTTTGGAGTAGCCGTCATTGGCGTGGCTATCGTTGAGAAACCTTTTACAAATCGTCGGTAATAACCTAAGCAAGCCCCAAAAAGCTCGAACCTCATTAATATTTCTGAGGCTTCCAATTAAGTATGGCTGAAATTTTATTCGGCCGACTCGAATACCCGATGCGATATCACATGACCCAAGAAGCTAACCTCCTCAACCGAACTCACACTTGCTGAACTTAGCATATAATCGCTTATCCCGTAAAATTCGCAACACTATCCTCAGGTATTCAGCGTGTTCGGTCTCATTTTGCGAATAGACCAAAATGTCATCAATGAAGACAACTACGAACCGATCCAGATATGGTCTGAAGATCCGATTCATCAAATCCATAAATACCGCAGGGGCATTAGTAAGCCCAAACGGCATCACTAGGAACTCGTAGTGACCATATCTCGCTCAAGGCGGTCTTGGGTGCGTCCGAATCTCGAACCAAGAATCGATAATAGCCCGATCTCGGATCTATTTTCAAAACACCGAGGCTTCTTCAGTTGATCGAACAAATCATCGATCTGTGATAGCGGATATTTGTTCTTTATCATCGCTTTATTAAGTCGACGATAGTCGATGCACGACCTCATGGTTCCATCCTTCTTTTCACAAACAACACCGGCGCACCCCAAGGCGAAAAACTCGGCGAGCAAAACCTCTATCCACCAATTCTTGCAACCGAGCTTTCAACTTCTTTAATTAGTTGGTGCCATACGATACGGAGCTATCGAATTGGAATGGTACCAAGTACCAATTCGATGCCAAACTCTATTTCCCGAACAGGTGGTAAACCCAGCAATTCTTCAGGGAAAACATCCGGGTATTCACAAACCACTCGCACAGATTCGAGTTTCTTTTCTAACTCCTTGTCATCTAGAACATACGCAAGGTATGCTTCACACCCTTTCTTACGTATTTACGAGCCAACATTGCGATATTACGGTGGCAATCCCTTTAAGTCCGTAGACTCAACCCGAATTATCTCGTTATTCGTGCACCTCGGATCAATAGTCTTGCTTTTGCAATTTACAACCGCATCGTGCATGGTCAACCAATCCAAACCAAGAATAACGTCGAATTAAGCCGAATGGCAAAAGTATCAAGTCCGCCGGAAAACAAGAACCTCAAAATACTAGGGACTTTTCTTACACACTTTGTTGACGAGCACGTAATGACCCAAGGGTTTGACACCGAATTACAAACCCAAGAGACTCAATGGGCAAAGTCTTCTTTGGATGCTAAGGTTTCGCATATATAAGAATGAGTAGAACCGGGGTCAATCAAAGCAATCACATTAGTATCGAAAAGAGTGAGGATACCGTAATAACATCTGGTGAGGCGGCATCCTCGCGTCTGGCGATGGCATAAGTCCTAACAGAGCACGAGCCTCGAGATCCGATGGTGGCATCTCTAGATCCTCTCGACCGCCACTAGCATTGCCCGTGTTTCTAGACGGCCTACCTCGAGTTGTGGTAGCACCGGGTTCCCACTTTGATTTACGTTTTGTCCGTAAGCTCGGGCAATCCTTAATGAAATGATCGATCGATCCGCACTTGTAATGAGGCGGTCACGGAATCTACAACTCCCGAATGCCATTTGCCACAATATTGGCACTCCGTTCATCTCGACGATCATTGCCAACACTGGCGATCAAGTGACTCGCGTGCCCATAGGGGTCGATCGCGGTCTCGTCTAGAAAAGCCCGAAATGTCTCTAGACCGCCTAAGCCATCTCTAAATTTCTTTGATGATCGTGGGAAGGGCTTCCCAAGACCTCTTCTGAAACTCCCTTGCTCCCACTTCACTTTTCTTTTCTCCATCTTGAGCTCCTCGGCTTTGCACTTCGCTCGACAAGAGCCACAAACTCTGATTTCCAAAATGCCAACATACTGACTTTATATCATCGTTCGGTCCATCTTGAGCGTTTACACATCACGACTTCAAGAAATGCACTTTCGACGCAGCGTCTGGCTAAGCCTCGCAAATTTTCGTTCGTAGTCAGTAATCGACATGGAACCTTGCTTAAGATCAAGGAATTCCTTTCATTTTGGTCCATAAATCTCGTGATATACTTCTTTGAATTCGGTTTGGAAGAACTCCCAAGTTACTTGCTCTCTAGACACCACGAAGTCGAGTACTCCACCAATAGTAGGCGGAATCGCGTAGCAAGGAGATAGTACACTTTAAGCATTCATCGGGTGTACATGATAACTCATCGAGCACCGGATAGTGTTGTCCAACCAAAATTCAGCTTGCTCGGCATCGTCGCTATCCGTAGCTTTAAATTCAGTAGCCCCATGTTTTCGAATTTTGTCGACTGGGGGCTTACTTGACCTTACTTGGTCGATTCACGGAGGTATCGTAGGTCTTGGGGTTGCATTAGTCGGGAATGGAGGTTGTGGAGCAGTAGTGTTAGTTCGAATGTATTGGTTAAACCAATCATTCATCACACTATAAAAGGCTTGCTTAGCCTCATCATTCGGATTGTTGGCAATAGGTTGAGAGTCCGCCATTGTCCCTTGCGCGAGCAGCGCCACACTCTCCACATCATCAGCTATTGCTCGGTTGGGATCGGGATCCATTGCTATAAACAAACACAAACTCAAATTGTCGAAATCACCACACTATCAATTTGTCACTTAATGGCATGTATAGCTAGACCCCAAACATATCACGGTAGTCCTAGGATCGACTAAACCGTGGCTCGATACCAATAAAATTGTAACACCCGAACCCGAGACCGTTGCGATTGTCGGACACAAAGGTTAACAAGCCAAAACCACTTATGGCATCGACCAATTTGACATTCCTGGCAAGCTGGAAAACTGCATCGCTGTCGCCTTAAAAGCATATCTCGAGTTTCACAACTCGGAAACTGATTCCGTAAATTTTACCTGAATTTAGACTCATATATCCATCCATGGATTTATTTCTAGAATTTTTGGTCGGGCCAATTGGTACAGTTTATTAGTTAAAGTCGCCCATGTTATAGGGGTCGACTACACTGACCTTCGCGCGTTACAACTTGAATATCTCTCTGTACAGGGTTTCAATACTGATACCATTTGTTTCCAATGAAACTAGACTCAAAAAGGAATCTGCACATATAAGGCATGACTTCTAATTCATTCTGGATAATTTATAGAAAATTTTCAAAGTCGCGATAGGGGACCCAGAAACTGTTCTGGCCCTATCTCACGAGAACTTTAATATCTCTCGGTATACTGATCATATGATAGTTTCGTTACTTTCATATGAAAATAGACTCGTCAAGGTTCGATCACATAATTTATTCACTATTTAACACCATTCCTACAAATTTTGGTGATTTTTCACATCCACGTCACTGCAGCTGGCAGCCTCTGTTTTTAAGGTAGGCTTTACCTATATTGTAATTCCCATGGACCAACTATAGTCTAGTCATACTTAGGTCCACATATGATCATATTTAACCATTCCAATGGCTGATCATGTGACCAACTCTCTCATTCCAAACCGTAATCACATCATGAAACCAAATATAATTACAAACCACATATGGTCAAATTCCATACTCCACTTTTACGAACCATTTTCGCATGGCCGTACACATATACATCACAAGTACTTAAAAATAACCGAGGGTAGTCCTATACATGCCATATCCAAAACTCAACTAAAGGAGTACCAAAAAGGGCTTTGATAGTGTGGTTGACTTCAACTTCTATGATCCCGAATCCGATCGCTAACGAGCAAAATCTATAAACAGAGAAACAAAGAAACGGAGTAAGCAATTTATGCTTAGTAAGTTTCGAGCCATAATATACACACAACCAAAGCATAGCATTCAAGTAGCTAAACAATAATTCATATGCACAATTTCTCAAAGACACGCTTTACTTCACAATCCCAACTCTTATATTCATACACAAATAACGGCCTAGTTAATGCCGATAGCTCATTTATCATTAGAGCGAATATTAAATGCGCATTTACTCATAGTGTGCAAAGCACACAAAACATACCTTGTTGTTGGGAATTTCACAAGTGCAATAACTGAAAATTTTCCAGCAGCTTATAAATTTCAATTCACATACCTTGAGTTTATCCGGATATAGCTACTCGTTCAAAACACCTTGGGACATAGCCGGTTATGGTAACCCGCACAAATGCCTTGGGACTTAACCGGATATCACAACTCGCACAATTGCCTTGGGCTTAGCCCGGTATCATAGCTCGACAATTGCCTTGGGCTTAGCCGGATATCATAGCTTCGCACAATTGCCTTGGGCTTAGCCCGTATCATAGCTCGTACAATTGCCTTGGGCTTAGCCCGATATCACTCGAACATTCATACACATCTTTGTTTCATTTTCACAACAAAACTTTTATGCACAATTCACTTAACAAAATATCATTTCGCTCAATGGCCATATACAAGGGCGAATTTCGATTGCTTATTACTTCATTCAATCGAATCAAAATCTAAGTTTCGATACTCGAAAACTTACCTCGGATGTTGTCGAACGATTCCGATGGCTATTCGACTACTTTTTCCTTCCCTTTATCGGATTTGGTCCCCCTTTGCTCTTGAGCTTAATTTAACAAATAATTTGATTCAATCATTTGAGTATCGAAAAGAAGAACTCAAGGCACTTAGCCCACATATATTCACTAGACATTAAAGTCACATAAGTACGGAATTCATGAATCGACTTAACACACAAAGCCTTCAACATGCTTACTCATGGCCGAACAACACAACCTCTTAGGCACTCATTCATGGCCGATTATGCATGTTGATGTTGAGGCCAATTACATGTTTAACACCACACATGAATGGCACACATTTTACTAGCTAATGCTTTACATATTGTAGCTCAATACTTATAATATAGCATCAAGCACTCATATGGCCGATTATACTTAGCCATACTTGCACCAAATCAACAATAAATTCCAAGATTTTCACATCATATGTGTACTAGGCGAATGTACTTGCAATTTCACAAACATTCTTCAACAATTTCTTCTTTAAACAAACATATTTATCATTTACTTCATAACCAAATCATCATGTGCAAACATACATACACATATAGGTGCATGGCCGAACCTCAAGGTGTTCATAACCATCTAAAACACAAATTTTACCAATCAAGTAACAAGCATAAATCATGCTCATGAATGCATCATGGCCGAATACATCACATTCATACCCCTTTCAACTTCGGTCATGGTTAAACAAAGAACTCAATGTCTTACTCAAGATTGCTACAAAGAAATTTCAAGAGTAGTCAATCCATCATTGCATGCATCATTATCAAGCTTCACATTTAGCATGCAATGGCTTTAACACAATATCAACCTTGGCCTAATACCATTTCCATGGCATAACAAGGATTTGAACCATGGCTAACATGAACATCAAGTTAGCAACTAAAACATGCATGAATCTCATGACACAACTTCATACATACCTTAATCTTGATGCAAGTATAGCCAAATCTCCTTCTAGATCTCTTCTAAACCAAAATGGAGCAAAAATCCTATCTTCTTCCTTAGTATTTTCGGCCAAAAAGGAGAGAACAAGGATGAACAAAATTTTTCTTTGCTTTTCTTTCACTCACGGCAACAATGGGGAGAATACCACACTCACACACATTTTTTTTGTTTCTCTTCCCACTACTAAATTTTTTATCATTTCATCACATCATGCATTATCAAAACATGTCATAACATGTTTTTCCTTGCCCATAACTCCTTGTCATGGCCGCCACTATGCCATCTTTGGGGAATTTGACATGCAAATCCCTTAATTTTGCATGCATTATCAACTAGTCATCACACATTTCCCCATCATACTTTCAAAGTTTACTACTAGGTCCTTTCTAGTGAAATTCACCTTTATAACACTAAATCGAATCATCAAAAATGCCACACACAAATTAACACATATCATAGGCATCAAAATAAATTTTAAATTATTTTTATGCCTCGATTTTGTGGTCTGAAACCACATCCCGACTAGGGTCAATTTTGGGCTGTCACAATGATCCTGTTATCTGAGTTGCATATCCATAACTATATCTGTATCTGATATGGGCCCAGGCCCAAATATGAATCTGTCTGATTTGTGATATTATGTATGTGTACATGCTTAATTCTGTTGGGTTACACACTGAGTTTATGTAAACTCACCCTTTTATGTTATTCTATACAGGTAATCCAGTCGTCGTAACTATTTTATTTTGTTTTGTTTATAGTTTTTATTTAAGCTTGGCATTAAGATTTGAGAGTTGTATTTTTTTTTGGGACTCTCTAGACTGTTTACAACTGTTTGGTTTGGTTTTTGGGTTTGGATTTAACTTGCTTTTCACTATGACGGTTTTATCTAAAAACATGTTTTCTAAAAAAATATTGAACGATTTTCCTAAACATAACGATTTTTATAAGCTTCTGCTAAAGAAAAACACATTTTATCTTTAAATGACTAAATGAAAGAGAACTTTGAAATTAGTAAGAGTGATAAAGGCTACTGAACTACAAAGATTTTAACTTAACGACAACAATTTTCCAACCCATTTCATGTAACACCTCCGGATTCAGCCATAACGTCTAAGACGAGTTTGGGATGTTACATTTAGTGGTATCAGAGCCAAGTTACAAAACTCAGCTGTTAATTTTGGGTTCCAAAATTTGATTTTAAAGAAGTGGTTTTCAAATGATCTTAAACACTCTGATTAAGTGTGAGATACACCGAGTCTCCGGCATCGATCCTGTAAGTATTTCTGATTTCTGATAGAAAATTCTAAAAATGTTTTTGATAGTCTACTTGAAAACACTATAGTTAATACACTTTGAGACTGTAGTGAAATTGATAGAGACTAAAACTTTCAGAAACAACTCTGAACTTTTGATACTTTATGTATAAAACATCTATTAAAAAAATCAAAACTGATGCATAAAATTTTTAGTGTTGATAAAACTTCTAAATCACAATGAGCACATGAGGTATTCGTGGATGTGATACTCGAGGCTGGGATAGAAGCCGTAGGGAGCTCGAGCTGAGTCCTCATATCTAGGTAGCATGCCGAATCTAAACACTCGCTCGGCTAGGGACGACGCACTGTCCTAAGCCATGCTGAGGATATTGGAAAGGGTCACTAGACCCAATTCTGGATCTAGAGGCCGAGGGTCGATAACTAAGCGACTCCGGTCTCATAGAGCAGAGTTGTTTAGGGGTGTCACAGGAGTCGCCCCAAACGTGGTTGAGTACTAGTTGGAGGCCACTGAGAGGATTATTGTGACAGCCCTAAATTGACCCTAGTCGAAAAGTGGTTTCGGGACCGCTAAACCGAGTCACTGAAGTATTTGAGTGTAATATTTATTGTCTAAAATATGTGAATATGAGTGTGTGAAAGTCTTAAGCTTCGATTTAGTTAATTGCATGTGAATTTAGTTAATAGGACTTATGTGTGACAGTTTTGAAATGTGATAGGTTAATCTATAAGGATCTATTAGTGCATGTAATCAAAAGGGTGGACTTGCATGTCAATTTCCCCACTTTGATAGTAGTGGCCGGCCATGACAATGAGGATAGACAAAATGTGATGGGTAAAACATATTATAAACATTTTGTGATAACATGTTGTGTTAAGAACAATAAAATATGAGGGGAGTGGGAGGAGAAACCAAAGTTGTTTCATCCTTGCTCCCCCATTTTGCTGTAACTAGAAGAAAAAAAAAAGCTTCATCCTTTTTTATTCTTCTTGGCCGAATTGAAGAAAGAAAGAAGAGAAGGTTTCGGTCACTTTAAGCTTATGGGAGGTTAGTAAGTTGTGTTAGATTTTTTTTAAATTTTAAGCTTGTTTCTAGTTGATTAGCTAATTTCTTACATAACCCATGTCAAAATTTTGAAATCTTGGTGATGGTTTGAGCATTCGGTTTTAGTTACTAAAGGATGAAATTGGGTTATAGCCTTTATGTTTTAGGAAGAATTGTTGGAGAAAAGGGTTTAAGTTAGTCAAATTATAAATTTTAATGCTCATGGGTACAATGGCCAAACATAGATTTTTCTAATGAGTTGAACACATGCCGTGTGAGTGATTGAAATGATGAGGTATGAAAATGATTGAGTTTGAGTGCTTAATAAAAAGGATTGGAGGTGAGTATGTGTGAGAATTTGAAAAGGGTAGGTCTTAGCAACTTCATGAAGTGTTCTACCATGGTGCTAAAACGTTGTATTGTGTTTAAACTTAGAATTTTTGGTTATATGGTTAGTATAGGCATGGATGACCGAATATGAGAGCATGAATAGATGAAGAGTCTTGTAATTATAAAAAAAAGGGTTGGTTAATTGATATGTGGTAAATGTGAAGTGTTAGATGAAATGGAAATGATATCATATTGGAATATGCATATTCGGCCACATGAATGAATACATAGATTGATGTTGTACGTTCGGCTATAGGTAAGCATATTGATGGCTTTATCTTGACTTAGATAATCGGCTAAAGGAGAACATTGGCTAATATGTTGAATTTTATTCATGATTTCATATATATATGACTCTAATGCCTAATATATATATGGGCTAAGTACCTTGAATTTCTCTTTGATGTTCGAAATGATTAAATCAATTTATTCGTTAAATTAAGCTCAAGAGCAAAGGGGAACTAAATCCGATAAAGGAAAGGAAAAAGTAATTGAACAGCCGTAGAGGTCGTTCGACAACATCCGAGGTAAGTCTTCGATTAATGAAACTTAGTTTATGATTTGATTAAGTCATGACATATAAGCATAACGAATAAACGGAGATATAATGATTCTACTTGAATGATATTTTGAGGTGATTAGTTTATACCTATGGCGGGTAGCCGAATGTGTATAGAGATCATGTTATAAAGCCAATCAAAATCATGTTCCTTGTATGTGGCTATTGAGCCGAAATTGGTAAGGTTTGATAAGTGTCTTGTGTTTGAGCTTTAGTAATGAAAATGAAATATGGATGTGCCATGATTTATTGATATATGTGCATGATTATTCGAATGATATCCGGGCTAAGTCCCGAAGGCATTTGTGCTAATGACTATATCTGGGCTAAGTCCCGAAGGTATTTGTGCTAGTGACTATATCCGGGCTAAGTCCCGAAGGCATTTGTGCTAGTGACTATATCTGGGCTAAGTCTCGAAGGCATTTGTGCTAGTGACTATATCCGGGCCAAGTCCCGAAGGCATTTGTGCTATTGACTATATCCGGGCTAAGACCCGAAGGCATTTGTGCGAGTTGCTATATCCGGCTAAATCCCGAAGGTACTTGGGTTTGGAAGTGAGCGATCTTGCTGTAATAATTTCAATTAATACACTCGTAAAATCCAAACGATGAGGTATGTTTCGTATATGCATTGGAATAGTTGATTCCTTTTAAAATAGTATTCGCTCAATCGATTAACAAGCTTCCGGCCTTTAGCCAAGTTGATTCCTTATGTATGAATATAAGGGTTGGAAATGTGAAGTAGGTCTGATTTTGAGAATATGTGTATGTGAAATTATTCGTTTAGTCATATGAATGCTATACTTGATTGTGCATGATTTCATTACTCAAACTTACTAAGCATTAAATGCTTATTCCGTTTCTTTGATTCTCTGTTTTATAGATTTTGGTTCGTCAGCTATCGGACTCGGGAGTGTCAAGGTCGAAGTCGCCCACACTATCAAAGCCCTTTTGGTACTCTTTTGGTTGAACCTTGATAATGGCATGTATAGGGACGCCCTTTGTTGTTAGTCAAGTACCTTTGGTAATGTGTATATATTCGGATAGCCATGCGAAAATGGCTTAAATATTTTGAGCATAGTATTAAAATCATTTTGTATATATATGGTTATTGAGAGGTGTGGAAATGCTTGGCAATGACTAGCCATTGGAATGGTTAATCACGATCATATTTGGTGCTATGTATGTCAATGGCTAGTTGAATCATGGAAACTATGAAATAGGTGAAATTTACCTTAAAATAGTCGACGGCAAAGAAGATGATGTTAGTTTTAAAATTCACTAAAAATATTAGGAATGTAATTAAATAATGAATAAATTATGTAATCGAACCTTGATGAGTCTATTTTCATATGGAAGAAGCGAAATGACCATATGAGCCGTATTTATTTGAGATGTTTAAGTTTTCGTGAAACAGGGCCAGAACGGTTACTGGATCTCCTGTTCTGACTTTGGAAATTTACCACAAATTAACCAGAAATAATTAGAAGTCATGCTTTATATGTACAGATTCCTTTTTGAGTCTAGTTTCATTATAAAAAACAGCATAAGTATTGAAGCCCTGTACAGGGAGATATCTAAGTCGTAATGCATGAAGGTCAGAATAGTCGAACCCTAAAACAGGGGAGACTTTAACTAATAAACTGTACTAATTGGCTCAACCAAAAATTCTAGAAAAAACTTTTAGATGGATATATGAGTCTAGTTTCAGGAAAAATTTACGGAATCGGTTTTCGAGTTTTGGAACTCGAGATATGATTTTTAAAGTGACTGTGACGCAGTTAGCCAGCTTGTTTGGAAATTTTAAAATGAACTGCGTAAGTAAATGAATTAAGTCCGTTAACACCTCGTGTTCGACTCCGGCAACGGTCTCGGGTACGGGGCGTTACAATTATGGATAATCTGGACTGTACATCTGAGCAGATATTAAAGGGTGCAGTCTCCTTGCTTCACGATGAAGCATATCAGTTGTGGTTGACAGTTAAGGAGGGTATTCAGCCTGACCTTCTGACTTGGGAGTTCTTTAAGACTACATTTCATAGCAAATATGTGGGAGCCAGCTACGTTGATGCTCGCAGGCGTGAGTTTTTGAATCTCGCGTAAGGTGACCGATCTGTGGCCGAGTATGAGGCTAAACTTTAAGGCTGAGTCGCTATGCCCGAGGTATGGTGGCATCAGAATATGAGAGTTGTATTTTCTTTGAGGATGGACTGAGGGATAATCTGAGGGTTCTGATTCCTCGCAAAGGGAGCATGAGTTTTCTGTTCTGGTGGAGAAGGCGAAGATCGCCGAATATGTTACACATGCTGAACGCTAGAATAGAGATAGGAAGAGAGGTAAGAACAAGAAAGATTTAGAGCCCTCGAGTTTTGTACAAAAGCCTAAGAAAAAGGTCAGATCTGAAGGGACGGTTAGAGTGGGGACTCCTACTACTTCAATTGGGTTGCAGCCATATGGTGATTGTGGTAGGCGCCATCCGGGCGAGTGTTGGAGGAGGATTAAGGCCTATCTGAGATGTGGATTTTTAGAGCATCGTATTAGAGACTGTCCACAGTGAGCAGATCAGACGTAGGCTCCGGGTTTTATGCAACCTCAGAGGGCAGTTCAGTAGCCATCTAGGGACCATGGTTAAGCTAGGGGTGGTAATGGTATGGGTCGAGGGTAGAGAGAACCAGGCAGAGGTGCTTGTCAATTTGAGGCAGGGCAACCTACTTTAGTTTATGTTACACAATGCCCAGAGGACAGAGATGCTCCTGATGTCATCACCGGTACATTCTTTATATTTGATGTTACATTGCTCTGATAGACATAAGATCTCCTCATTCCTATATAGCCAATTCAGTTTCTGAAAAACCTGGAGGTTACGGTTGAGAGCACTACAAGTGAGGTCCCTGTACTGAGTTTGTTGGGGCAGTCTGTCCTGGTTAGTAAACTGTATAAGGTTGACCCATTAGAGGTACAAGGAGAGATATTTCTGGCTAATTTGATGGAGCTTCTGTTTAGAGAGTTCGATCTTATTCTGGGTATGGATTGGTTGGTAGAGCACAGAGTCAGTTTATACTGCACATTTAAGAGGGTCGTTCTGAGAACCAAGAATGAGGTGGAGGTGGTTATGATTGGTGAGCGTTGAGACTATCTGTCACATGTGATCTTCGCCCTAGTAGCTGAGAAACTGGTCCGAAAAGGATGTGAAGCATACTTGGCCTATGTAAGTGTTTCAGATTCTGAGGACTCTTCTATTGGAAACATCAGAATAGTAAAGGACTTTTCAGATGTCTTTCCTGAGGAGTTACCAGGATTACCACCGAATCGCAAAGTGGAATTTGGGATTGAGCTTCTTTCGGGTACAGCTCCAATGTCCATTGCTCTCTACCGTAGGGCACCGAAGGAGCTTACAAAGCTTAAGGCTCAACTGCAGGAACTTTTGGATCGTGGTTTTATCCATCCTAGTGTGTCTCCTTGGGGAGCACCAGTTCTGTTTGTTAAGAAGAAAGTTGGGACCATAAGGATGTGTATAGATTATCGGCAGTTGAACAAGCTAACCGTTAAGAATAAGTATCCACTTCCGAGTATCAACGACTTATTTGATCAGTTTTGAGGGGCTTTTGTATTCTTTAAGATCGACCTCCGTTCAGGGTATCATCATTTGAGGGTTAAGGAGGTGGATGTGTATAAGACTGCATTTAAGACTCGTTATGGACATTACGAGTTCCTAATGATGCCTTTCGACTTGACAAATGCACCAACTGCATTCATGGGTCTGATAAGCTGAGTATTTCAGCCTTATTTGGATTAGTTCGTCATGGTCTTCAACAAAAACATTTTGG
The DNA here is from genome assembly GCF_025698485.1 of Gossypium arboreum. Lineage (NCBI taxonomy): Eukaryota > Viridiplantae > Streptophyta > Magnoliopsida > Malvales > Malvaceae > Gossypium > Gossypium arboreum. The sequence continues at coordinate 22,138,534 of NC_069072.1, forward strand.
TATACTCTAAGACTGAGGATGAGCATGATGAGCATCTTAGAGTAGTGCTTCAAATTCTACGTGAGAAGCAACTGTACGCTAAATTCAGCAAGTGTGAGTTCTAGCTAGTGAAGTAACTTTTCTTGGGCACGTGGTTTCTGTAAAGGGGATTTGAGTTGATCCTCGAAAAATCAAGGTTGTGTTGGATTGGAAGTAGCCTAAGACTGTATCTGAGGTTCGTAGTTTTTTGGGTTTGGTGGGATACTATCGGCGTTTCGTTCAGGGGTTCTCTTTGATTTCTGCACCATTAACTAAGCTTCTATGTAAGGGTGTACTGTTTATCTGGACTGATGTGCAACAATTAAGCTTTAAGAAGCTCAAATTTGTTCTGACTCAAGCTCCTGTTCTGATACAGCCTGAACCTGGAAGGGTGTTTGTAGTCTACAGTGATGCGTCACATGTTGGATTGGGTTGTGTGCTAATGCAGGATGTTAAGATTGGGGCTTATGTGTCTCGTCAGCTTAAGACGCATGAGGCTAACTATCCGACGCATGACCTTGAGTTGGCTGTTGTGGTATTTGCATTAAAAATTTAGAGGCACTATTTGTATGGTGAGAGATGTATTATCTACACCGATCACAAAAGCCTCAAGTATCTCCTTACTCAGAAAGAGTTGAATCTTAGGCAGCATTGATGGATTGAGCTGCCCAAGGATTATGATTGCACCATCGAGTATTATCCTGTTAAGGCCAATGTGGTGGTTGACACTCTAAGCCGAAGACCGATGTCTAATTTGAGGGCGATGTTTGCTCGCATTAGTCTGTTTCATGATGGGAGTCTATTAGCCGAGTTACAGGTTAAGTCGACTTTGATTGATTAGATTTGAGATAAATAGTTGGGGGATGAGTCTTTGGGTTTACGGTTCCGTCAGGTTGAGAGTGGCAGCACTTCAGATTTTAGACTGAATAATGATGGGGTACTATATTTCCGTGGTCAGATTTGTGTACTGAACGATGGGGATCTAAGACAGTCTATTATGAGGGAGGCACATAGCAGCCCTTATGTTATGCATCCCGACGGTAATAAGATGTATCGTGACCTCCGTGAGTTGTACTGGTGACCAGGTTTGAAGCGTGAGGTTACTGACTTTGTGGCTCGATGTCTGATGTACCAGCAGGTTAAGGCTGAGCATCAGTTGCCTTCGGGTTCACTGCAGCCAGTTAAAATTCCCTTATGGAAGTAGGAATGAGTGACGATGGATTTTTTTAGTGGGTTGTCCTGGACACCCACTTAGAAGGATTCTATTTGGGTCATCATAGATTGATTGACCAAGTCTGCTCACTTAATTCTGGTTCGGATTAATTTTTCTCTATAGAAGTTGGCGAAGCTGTATATTTCCGAGATAGTTAAACTGTATGGGGTACTTGTCTCGCTCATAATCCGTCACCGTCATCCGGCCTTATTTTAACTGGAGAAATTCATTTCATTTTTGGTCGATGAACTGTTGGGTAATATACTTCTTCCCGAACTCCTCATGGAAGAATTCCTAAGTGACTCTCTCCCTTGGTACAACCGACACAAGGGTGCTCCACCACTGGTATGTTGAGTCTCTTAGAAGTGATACGACACACTTCATGCACTCATCCGGTGTGTATGACAACTCATCAAATACCCTGATGGTATTTTCAAGCCAAAATTCTGTGGATCGTCATCTTTATTAGCACGGAACTCCTCGGCTCTATGCTTCTAGATCTTTTCCATTGGGTGCCTATTCAACCTCATGAAATCCATACCCTGGGGTGCTACTGGGACAGGTTGAGGAATAGGTGGGGGTAGAGGGGGTTGAGCATTCGGGTTCACTTTAACGAACTCCGTGTACCAGTTATTCATCATATGGAGAATGGCCTCCCGAGCCCCTTCTCCTCCTCCTTGACTAACCGTGGGAGGACAGTTATCATCGACACCACACCTTCAGCGGGATCCGATATGTTACTCTCAACATCGTCTACCATTGTTCGATTGGGATCCATTACTATATGAAAAACACAATTTAAACTTGTCAGGAGTGATCACACTGTAACACCCTTAGCCCGAATCCAACATCAGGACAAGGCTCGAGGCTTTACCGGAACTTTACACTTTCAGTATTCTAACTTGGATCACAAAATTTCATTTGAATTTAAAACCTTTCAATCGTGAACATCTCGTCTCTTGTATAGGCCTTCAAGACCTATAACATATCGGAAAGCAATGCGGGTCAAATATGGCCAAGTTCAACTAACCTTGGGCTCCTCAGAAAATTTTCCTTAACATAAAGGGAACACGCCCATGTAGGTGGGCCGTGTGGACTCACACGCCCGTGTATCTTGGGGCACGCCCATGCCCTTCAACCGTAGGCAACACTGACTTATCAACACGGCCATAAAACACACCTGTGCTGCCTGCCCGTGCACGAAACTGTCATTTTAACACGGCCATGGCGCACGCCCATGTGGCCTACCCGTGCACAACTTTGAGCTGAAATTTTAAGTGAAGGGGGCACACGGTCATAGCACACGCCCATGGGAGGGAACCGTGAATCACACATGGCCTAGACACACGCATGTATGTCCAACCATGTGGACTTTATTAGGCTATTTTCCAAGCCTTTAGTCACCCCTTTCTACTACTTGTACCCAGTGGTTATCAAGTTTGAGAGAAAACATAATTTTACGCTTATAAATAATCTTAATGAAAATAGTTGTATGGAAACCTCGTATCATTGGTTTCATACAAAAAGGTTATTTCTCATCTAGAATTTATGGGTTCTTATGTGATTGTAGCACATTCAAAATTTGGCTCGTTCTTGAACTCATTGCCACTTGCAGCAACCCATCATAATAAAGCATAAACAAGCATATATAGGATAGCCTACTTTTAAATATGCCAATTTCCATGGCCTTATACAAAAAGATGAATGCATCTCTACATGCCTTCATTCGGCAATTCAAATGACACATATGACAAAATACTCAGAGCCCTATACATACCATTAACAAAATAGAAGTGTCTTTATACCAAAGCTTGACTAGTTGATAGTGTGTTGCTTCTCCAACCGTATTCTAATCTTTATGAGTCCTCGAGCTCTGTAAAATAGGAAAAAAGAGAGGGGGTAAGCATTTTCATGCTTAGTAAACTCGAATGGCCGGAAAGTAAACTTACCGAGTAATTAGCATACATCCATACTTAATTCATGAAATCATCCATTATGAAATAATTTCCTATCACATGCACTCAATCAATAAGTTAGTCACCTAATCATGTATCATGTAATTTAACTAGATGAGCTCATCATTCAACATTTCATTCACATATATATATATATCCCATGTTAATCTCGTTGAGTTTCTAGGAAATCTTGATGCAATACCCATTATCCATCAATTCAAACGAATGATCATTTCATATATACACCCCCGCAAACCTTACATCATATGGTAGGATTACCAGTCCAGGCTAAATCCCCCATTATATGAACTCATAAGGTGTTGTCAGGATTACCAGTCCAGGCAAAATCCCTTATAATGACAAACACCTTTAGTGAGCTCGAATCTAAATTACCAGTCCATGCTAAATTCAGGCCCTAATTGGATTACCCGTTCGGGCTAAATCCTAAATGCACATATATTCTTCAGGAGGCTTGATCATTCAAGGCCGTCCGGGCTAGATCCTTTTCATACTTGAGATCACAGATTACCCGTCCGGGCAAAATCCTTACTGCAACATATGCAGGATCTCAGTTCACATGTCAATAAGGGTTTACCCATCGAATTCCCTCTGTCAACCTCATCCGAGGCATTTTTCACATGCTACCATCAATATGCATTTCCATAATATTTCATGCTAATAATAAATGCAATCATCACGCATTCATAAATCATTCAATTATGCATATTAGGGGTTTACTTTAAGTTATCCAAACTTACCTGGTATTCCTCTCGGGATTGTGTTTCGGTTATTCCAAAACCTTACATTTACCATGATCGACCTCCGGAATTTGTTCCTCGGGGTCTATAATAGCAAAATTAAATCATTAATACCCCACATTGTACATTTCAAGTTTAATATCTACCCTGGTCCAAATGACCATTTTGCCCCTAACCTTTGACCTTTTTTTACGATTTAGTCCCTAGGCTCGTATAATGAAACACATGCAATTTCTATCTCACTCAAGCCTAGCCGAACCTTTTTCTCTCTTATGGTAGCCCACATTATTCATTATTTTCTCATTTCTACCACACATTTACATCTTTTGCAAAATGGTCCCTATAAGGGTTTCTCATGAAAATCAACTAGGAAAAGATGTTTAATACACATTCATCTTTCATATCCCTCCATAATCCATCAAAAATACAAACAACTCATGCATGGGAAAATTTTCAAACATGAACCCTAGCATGAAATATGAGTAGAAATGGAGAGAGCAAGTTACCGGGATTTCAAAAATACAAAGAACATGAAAAACGGGGCTTGGGAGCACTTACTATTGAGCTTGAAAATTGAAGAAACCCTAGCTATGGTGTCCTCCAAATTTCGACAGCTATGGGAAGAAGATGAGCATATTTTTGCTCCATTTTTCCCTTTTTATTTCATTAAAATGCCTAATGACCAAAATGCCCTTATGCCCTTTCTTTAAAATTTCATCCATGCAAGCCCATTTTTGTCCAAAAAAATTAGAATTTGGGAAAATTGTTCTCCAAGACCTTCTAATTCATAATCTAAAGCAATTTCATACAAATTTCTTCTAGAATCCAAGTTTTGAAATTTATTCAATTTAGTCCCTAATTTTCAATGGGACACCTTATACTTAGAATTTCTTCATGAAACTTTAGCACATGCATATACTCAAATCCTAGGCCTCATAATAATCATAAAATAAATATTTTGATGTCGGATTTGTAGTCCTGAAACTACTATTCTGACTAGGCCTTATTTCGGGATGTTACACACACTATCACAATATATGTATGGCATGTATAGCTAGACTCGAATACACGTCATGTTAGCCCGAGAACCAACTAAATCATAGCTTTGATACCATTAAATATAACACCCCACACCCAAGTCCTATGCCGGGACAGAATAAGAGGCGTTACCACACTTAAACACATGCATTCCAACGTTTTCGAATCATCAAGAAGTAATCAAATTTAAAACTTTAACTAAACTGATTAACAAAGGCCTATGAGGCCTCAAACGTCCCTTGGAAACCACTCGGGGTCAGCTCGGGTTCTTGACCGACTAAAGAAAATTACCCTTGAAACGGGGCACACGCCCATGTAGAAGGGCAACATACCCGTGTGTTCATTTTGAACACAACCATGCTGATAGCCCGTGTGACACACACGGCCTAAGCGTCTAGAGACACGCCTGTGCCCCATGCCTGTGTGAATTAAATTCCAAATTTGAACTGACAAGGGTTTTCACACGGCTTGACACACCCCCGTGTCTATAGCCCGTGTCTCTCACACGGCCATGACACGCCTGTGTCCTAGCCTGTGTCTAAAAACCTTGACATTCTATTTCTGACGTCAGTAGCCAATAAGGGGCACAAGGCCAAGGCACAACCCGTGGCCAGAGGTCGTGTCCTCTACACAGCTAAGACACAAAGTTGTGAAGCTGCCCATGTGGTTACTACCATGCATTCTGACTTGAAATTTTTACGTGTAGGGGACACACGGCCAGACAACTCGCCAATGGGGTTGGCTGTGTGTCACACACGGCCTAGACACACGCCCATGTGTCTGCTCGTGTGGACAAAATAAGGCTATTTGCCAAGCCTCTTTGCCACCCTTACTAATACTAACCTACACAAGATCAACCAAACCAATACAAACATAATATACATATCTAACGAATTCAACCACAACCATTTGAAATTTGCATCATATACATGTAATAATAGTAATTAATATTAGCCAACACAAATGGCCTATACAAAATAACTATCACATCCATCCTATGAGCCAACACATGCGACTAATCTAACAAGACATAAACTAAAGATTCGAGTCCCTATACATGCCAAAAATCAAAACATTTGAACTAGCTATACCAAAAGCTTTAGGTGATAGAGTGATCACTCTCTCCGACGCCTCTTGATCCCCGATACTGGCTTGACGGCATTACAAGAAAATGGAAAAGAAAGGGAGGTAACCATAAAGCTTAGTAAGCTCACATGCAAATAATAAACAACATAACTCATAAATTAAAATAAGGCAAAGTTTCTTAAGTTTAACTTTCTTATACACACTCTTACCACAAGTATTTAACATGTCGAATTCTCTACTCAAGAGTTTTACGTGCATACTTGTACCAAACTCGTAATACAATTACATAATTCTCAATATTGCCTTAGTCGCCGAATAAGTACTAACTTACTCATTGAACACTAGGAATATTATTGGATACTCGAAAATCTTACACGTAACGCATTATAAGTAGCCACATGCTACCTTATTTAATACACCCCATGTTGCTCGTTCTCAAGCTAATCACAAGCCTGCTCACACAAGCTGACAGTCAAGACGTAACTACACAGGCTGCTCACACAAGGTGGCATTGTACACCGCAACACATGTCAAGTTACCCACCACCGTAGAGAACGCATGCACATGACTAGCACCTAGATTTATAGAATCACACATCAATATACAAATGAGCTCATAACCACATAGTTCCTAGTGACATGTCACTTTGTATCCTAATTTTATTCCTAAAATTCAAACGGGATTTTTTTCTCATAGTCTTACCTTCAACAAATTCAGTCACATAAGCAGTTACATATCTTCATGATAAAAGGGTTACCATAAAATCCCGCATAATAATAAAAAGAATAATGTAACTTACCTTCAAGCATAGAAATTACAATTCATGCTTCAATTAAGCATTTATACATGATTCACATTGCATTATTTACATGTGCACTTACATCGGTACAAAATTTGTAAAAACGAGTCTAGTCTTCGTACACCTTGTTTTTCCCCCGATCAAGGTCCGTTCCTCATTTTTCTTAATCTAAAAGGATAAAAATTCACTAGATAAGTTCACATAATCAACAATTCACATTCTTGGCAAATTGAGCATTTTGCCCTCAGACTTTTACAAAATGACCATTTTACCCCTGGGTCCAAAATTTGATTTTTATCGAATTTCCTTATTAGCCAAACCTAACCGACCATTTATCTCTCTTATGGCAACTCCAAATTTCAAATATTTCAGAACATCACCATATATTTTACAAACTTTGCAAAATGGTCCTATTAGGGTTTTCATGAGAAATCCTTTAACCAAAGTTGTTCATTTCACCACTATGATTCATTTCCTTCCATAAGATTTTAGAAAACAACATAAATGCTCTCATGATAAAATCCTACACTTTCAACCATTTTGCAAAATAGTCCCCTAATTTGAAAGCTCATGTTACAAAGGTTCTAAAAATGCAAAAATCATTAAGAAAGACCATCAAAACACTTACTTGTGAGGGCTACAAGTTTCTAAAATTTCAAGCTTCCAAAAACCCCATTTTTGCTGAAAAATTCAGTGGAGAAGTAGGAAAAATGAAAAAGATGATGGCTAGACACTAGGGTAATATTTTACTATGTAATAAGTCACCTAACCATTGACCATTCTAATTTCTTGTCCCCTATGGCCGGCCATTAGCTACTAAAGGGTCTATTTGCCCTTTAAAGACATTTTAAAGACACATAAAATAATATTAAAAATAATTCTCTGACCTCAGATTAGTGGTTTCAAAACCATTGTTCTGATCAGCCCTAAAATCGGACTGTTACATTTCTCCCCTTAGGGATTTTCGTCTCCGAAAATCTTACCAGTGAAAAGGTTTGAGTATTGATCTCTCATATTCTCCTCAGGTTCTCATGTGGCCTCTTCAACCCCATGTCTATGCCATAGCACTTTCACAAGTGCTACACTTTTGTTTCTTAACCCAAGCTAGAATCTTGATCGGTTCCTCACCATAAGTCATGTCCGGTAGAATTTCAACTTCAGATGGCGAAACTACATGCGCTGGATCTGATCAGTGTCGGCATAACATAGACACATGGAACACATCGTGAATCTTTTTTAACTCAGATGGTAAGGTTAACTGATATGCCACCGGCCTTATCCTTTTGGTAACCTCATATGGTCCAATAAAACGCGGACCCAATTTGCCCTTCTAACCAAACCTCAAAACTTTCTTCCACGGAGACACTTTTAAAAATACCTTATCACCAACTTGAAACTTGATCTCTTTCTGCTTCAATTCGGCGTAGGATTTCTGCCTATCCGAAGCGGTTTTCAAGCAATCACGGATTACTCTTACTTTTTCTTCGGTTTCTTTGACTAGATCGACTCCGTGGATCTGGCTCTCTTTAAGTTCAGTCCAATACAAAGGCATTTGGCACTTACGCCCATACAAAGCCTCATAAGGCGCCATTTCCAAACTCGTCTGAAAACTATTATTATAGGAAAATTCTACTGACGGTAAATACCTTTCCCAGCTGCCTTAGAATTCCAATACACAACATCGGAGCATATCTTCCAATACCTGGATTACACTCTCTGACTGACCATCGGTTTGCGGATGGAAAGCGGTACTAAAACTCAATCTTATACCTAAAGCCTCTTAAAGCTCCTTCCAAAATTGCGATGTGAATCTCGGATCTCTATCCTATATGATCGACAAAGGTACTCCATGAAGTCTCACAATTTCAGAAACATACAACTCGGCTAACTTATTGAGTGAGTAGTCGATACGTACTGGAATAAAGTGAGCTGACTTTGATAATCGATCCACCATCTTTCTTTTTTGGCTACAATGGTAGTCCCGTCACGAAATCCATAGTAATCTGATCCCATTTCCACTCGAGAATTATCACGGGTTAAAGTAAACCAGAGCGTACTTGGTGTTCGGCTTTTACTTGTTGACATATCAAGCATTTCGAAATGAACTCTGAGATATCCTTTTACATACCCGGCCACCAATACAGTCTCTTTAAGTCATTTTACATTTAGGTACTTCCCGGATGGATTGACAAATGGCTACTATGTGCCTCACCTAAGATCTTATGAATCAGTTCGATACTTTTAGGAACACAGATCCTATTTTGGAACATCAAGTATCTGTCAAAATTAATCCGAAACTCTGTTTCTACACCTGATTCACATTGGACTCTTTTGGCCTGTAAATTGCTGTCACACCTTTGAGCTTCATATATTTCCTGGAAGAACATCGGTCTAGCTTTCAATTCAGCTAAAATAAAGCCATCATCCGATAAAGCTAATTGAGTGTTCATAGCCTTTAATGCAAACAAGGATTTCCTACTCAAAGCATCGACGACCACATTTGCCTTTTCCGGATAATAGTTAATCACTAACTCGTAATCCTTTATCAGCTCTAGCCACCTCTGTTGCCACAAGTTTAACTCCTTTTAAGTCATCAAGTACTTTAGGCTTTTATGATTGGTGAATACCAGACATTTCTCGCCATACAAATGGTGTCTCCAAATCTTTAACGTGAACACAATGGCGGCTAACTCCAAATCATGGGTCGGATAATTTTTCTCATGTGGTTTCAGCTGCCTTGAGGAATAAGCTATCACCTTGCCTTCTTACGTTAGTACACATCCGAGACCATTTAACAATGCGTCACTATAAATTACAAATTCTTTGCTCAGTTCAAGTTGAACTAAAACCGGGCCTAAGTCAACAATATCTTTAACATTTTAAAACTCTGTTGGCATTTTTCTGACCATTCGAATTTGACATCCTTCTATAATAGTCTCGTCATTGGAGTAGCAATCATGGAAAATTCTTTAACAAATCTTCAGTAATAGCCGGCTAAGCCCAAAAAGCTTCTGACCTCCGATGCATTCCTTGGAAGTTTCCAATCAACAATGGTTGAGATCTTGCTCGGATCAACTCGGATCCCGTCACCAGACATGATATGTCCCTGAAATCTGACTTCTTTGAGCCAAAACTCGTTCTTGCTAAACATGGCATACAATTGTTTGTCTGTCAGAATCTACAACACTGTCCTCAAGTGATCGTCATGTTCAGACGCATTACAAGAATAAATCAAAATATCGTCGATAAACACTACAAAAAATTTATCCAAATAAGGTTGAAAGATGCGATTCATTAAATCCATGAAAACTGCAGGGGCGTTCGTTAATCCAAAAGGCATCACTAAAAATTTATAGTGGCTATACCTCATCTAAAATGCAGTCTTCAGCACGTCTGAGTCCTTAACTCTCAACTGATAGGAGCCAGACCTCAAATTTATCTTGGAAAACACAGTAGCTACCTTCAATTGGTCAAAAAAATCATTGATTCTTGGTAAAGGATACTTTTTCTTAATTGTAACCTTGTTGAGTTGTCGGTAGTCTATACATAGTCTCATCAATCCATCCTTTTTCTTTACGAACAACATTGGAGCACCCCATGGAGAATAATTCAATCTCGCAAAACCCTTGTCGGTTAATTCTTGCAACTACACTTTCAACTCCTTTAAGTCTGTTTGAGCCATCCTATATAGAGCAATCGAAATAGGCGTCGTACTAGGGACTAACTCGATACCAAACTCAACTTCCCTAGTTAAGGGTAATCCGTGGCACTGACTCAATCATCGATTCGGATACTTGGGTATTCAACAAAAAAGCGAGATAAGCTTCACACCATTTTCTAAAATATCTTTTTGTAGTCATCGATGATATCACTACCGGCAAGATATCCGGTTCACTCAGTTCAACCCGAAAAGATATCTGTCTTCACATTTCAACTCAATAGATTTTCTTCCATAATCCACTACAACACCATGAGAGGTTAACCAATCCATACCAAGGATTACATCAAACTCATCAAACGACAATATTATGAGATCAGCCGAAAAACAATGGTCCCTAATTGTTAGGGGACAATTTCTACATACTCGATCAAATATCACATGTTTGCCTAACAGGTTAGATACTTTTACCACAAATTCAGTAGACTCAACTAGCATGTTCATACTGGGTACTAATTTCATCCAAATATATGAATGGACGGACCTCGGATCAATTAAAGCAACCATAGGTATATCATGGATAGAAAAGGTACCCGTAATCACGTCGGGAGATGAAGCCTCGTCACGAGTACGAATGGCATACGTCCTTGCCAGTGCTCTATTTTTAGGCCTCCCAATTGGGGTATTCTTACTATTTGCTCCACTCCCTAAATTCTTCTACGGCTTTCTTCTAGGAGTAATGTTGCCGGACTTCGCACTCTAGGATTTTTTCTTCTCAACCATCTCAGGACAATCTTTAATAAAATGATCATGGGATCCACATTTGAAACATACCAGGCTTTCATCCAGCACTCACCGAGGTGGCATCGACCACAGTGTTGACACTCAGACCTATAAGGTCGAGCATTGCCCACACTCGCTACCGAAGTAGTCTGAGCCTTATGTCCTGAAGACTGTTTGCCTTGGTTTCTAGTTGAGAATCTGGCTGAAGCACTTGATCGAGTGTTAAATTCCTTCTATGTCTTAGATGAAGGCTGAAATGATTTACCCATCTGTCTCTTCTTCGAGTTGCGAAACTCCATTTCAGCCTTCCTTTTTTCCTTTGCCAATTCATTGGCCTTACAAGCTCTCTCCACCAGTACCATAAATTCTCTTAGTTCAACAACACCCACGATCAATCAGATGTCTTCATTTAATCTGTCATCGAATCTCTTACACATGATGGCCTTGGTTGATACATATTCTCGAGCGCACTTACTAAGTCTCACTAACTCACGCTCATAAATCGTCACTGTTATCTGGCCTTGTTTTAATCGAGAAATTCCTTTCGCTTTTGGTCAATGAACCGTTGGCTAATATACTTCTTTCAAAACTCCTCGTGGAAAAATTCCCAAGTGACTCTCTCCATTGGTACAACCGACACAAGGGTGCTCCACCACTGGTATGCTGAGTCTCTTAGAAGTGATACGACACACTTCATGCACTCATCCAGTGTGCATGACAATTCATCAAATACCCTGATGGTATTCTCAAGCCAAAACTCTGCCCTTTCGGGATCGTCATCTTTATTAGCACGGAACTCCTTGGTTCCATGCTTCCAGATCTTGTCCACTAGGGGTCTATTCAACCTCACGAAATTCATACCCTGGGATGCTACTGGGATAGATTAAGGAATAGGTGAGGCTAGAGGGGGTTGAGCATTCAGGTTCTCTCGAATGAACTTCGTGTACAAGGTATTCATCATATGGAGAAGGGCATCTCGAGCCCTTTCTCCTCCTCCCTGACTAACCGTGGGAGGTTAGTTATTAGTCGGCACCAAACCTTTAGCGGGAGCCGGTGTGTTACTCTCAACATTGTCTGCCATTTTTCGATCAAGATCCATTACTATATGAAAACACAATTTAAACTTGTCAGGAGTGATCACATTATCACAATATATGCATGGCATGTATACCTAGACTCGAATACACGTCATGTTAGTCCAAGAACCGACTAAATCGTAGCTTTAATACCATTAAATATAACACCCCACACCCAAGTCCTACGCCGGGACAGAATACGAGGTGTTACCACACTTAAACACATGCATTCCAACGTTTCCAAATCATCAAGACTTAATCAAATTTAAAACTCTAACTAAACTCCTTAACAAACGTATTACATGTAGCCACATGCTGCCTTAATTAATACACCCCATGTTGCTCGTTCTCAAGCTAATCACAATCCTGCTCACACAAGCTGACAGTCAAGACGTAACTACACGGGCTGCTCACACAAGCTGACAGGTACCCACAACACATGCTGGGTTACCCAGCTACCGGTAGAACGTACATACATGACTAGCTCCCGGATTTATAGAATTACACATCAATATACAAATGAGCTCATAACCACATAGTTCCTAGTGACATGTCACTTCGTATCCTAATTTTATTCCTAAATTTCAAACGGGATTTTTTTCTCATATTCTTACCTTCAAAAAATGTGGTCACATAAGCAGTTACATATCTTCATGATAAAAGGGTTACCACAAAATCCCGCATAATAATAAAAAGAGTAATGTAACTTACCTTCAAGTGTAGAAATTACAATTCATGCATCAATTAAGCATTTATACATGATTCATATTGCATTATTTACATGTGCACTTACATCGGTACAAAATTTGTAAAAACGAGTCTAGTCTTCATACACTTTGTTTTTCCCCCGGTCAAGGTCCGTTCCTCATTTTTCTTGATCTAAAAGGATAAAAATTTACTAGATAAGTTCATATAATCAACAATTCACATTCTGGGCAAATTGACCATTTTGCCCCTAGACTTTCACAAAATGACCATATTACCCCTAGGTATAAAATTCGATTTTTATCAAATTTCCTTATTAGCCAAGCCTAACTGACCATTTATCTCTCTTATGAAAACCCAAATTTCAAATATTTCACAACATTACCATCTATTTTACAATCTTTGCAAAATGGTCCTATTAGGGCTTTCATGAGAAATCCTTTCACCAAAGTTGTTCATTTCACCACTATGATTCAATTCCTTCATAAAATTTTAGAAAACAACATAAATGCTCTCATGGTAAAATCCTAGACTTTCAACCATTTTGCAAAGTAGTTCCCTCATTTGAAAGCTCATGTTACAAGGTTCTAAAAATGCAAAAACCATTAAGAAAGACCATCAAAATCACATACTTGTGAGGGCTACAAGTTGCTAAAATTTCAAGCTTCGAAAAACCCAATTTCTGCTGAAAAAATTCAGTGGAGAAGAAGGGACAAATGAAAAAGATGATGGCTAGACACTAAGGTAATAGTTTACTATGTAATAAGTCACCTAACCATTGACCATTCTAATTTCTTGTCCTCTATAGCCGGCCATCAGCCACTAAAGGGTCTATTTTCCTTTAAAGACCTTCAATTTTTGTTCTCTAGCTATTTAAGACTTTTAGCTATTAAAATAGGACTTTTGTACTTTATGCAATTTAGTCCTTTTTTGCAATGAAGCTCACAATCGCTAAAATTAGCTCATCCAAATTTTCGTGCACTTATATAATCATACTATAACACATAAAATAATATTAAAAATAATTCTTTGACCTTGGATTAGTATTTTCAAAACCATTGTTCTGATCAGCCCCAAAATTAGGCTGTTACATTCGAGACATCCCGAAAGTGCAAGTGGTAGTTGAATTGTTGCCAAGGATACTACTGTAAAATCAGAGGCTCAAGCTCCAGTGAGATCCTATACCATACGCGCTAGAGAGGAGGCCTCAGCTCCCGATGTCATTATGGGTATATTTTCTATCTATGACACTCATGTCATTGCCTTAATTGACCCGGGATCAACCCATTCATACATTTGCATAAAATTGGTTTCTAGCATGGATATGTCTGTGGAACCTACAGAATTTGTAATCAAGGTGTCGGACACTCAAGGCAAGTCTGTGTTAGTAGATAAAGTTTGTAAGAATTGTTCTTTGACGATTCAAGGTTATTATTTTCTAGCTAACCTTATACTTTTGCCTTTCGATGAATTTGATGTAATACTTGGCATGAATTGGTTGGCCATTCATGATGTGATAGTAAATTGTGGTAGCAACTATATTGAATTGAAATGTTCAGATGGTGAAGTTCTCCGAGTTGATTCAAGTGAGTTGAATACACCACCGGTTGTAATTACCTCAATGAGGGCTCAAAAGTATATTAGAAAAGGGTATGAAGCCTACCTTATTTTTTTACTGAATACTAAAAAATCAGAGTTGAAGATTGAGTCAGTACCAATAGTGCGTGAATATCCGATGTGTTTTCGGAAGAGTTGCTTAGTTTGCCTCTTGTTGGATAAGTAGAGTTTGGTATTGAGCTAGTGCCAGGAACAACACCTATTTCTATTGCCCCATATAGGATGGCACCAACCGAGTTGAAAGAGTTAAAATCACAGTTGCAAGAACTGACGGCTAAGGGTTTCGCAAGACCAAGCTTTTCGTCTTAGGGTGCTCCCGTACTATTCATGAAAAGAAAATGGTTCGATGAGATTATGTATAAAGACTATCGATAACTCAACAAGGTAACTATTAAGAATAAGTATCTGTTGCTGAGGATTGACGACGTATTTGATCAGTTGAGGGGAGACACTATGTTTTCTAAAGTAGATCTGAGATCCGGCTACTACCAGCTGTGGTTCAAAGAGTCAGACGTGCCTAAGACCGCTTTCAGAATGAGCTATGGCCATTATGAATTTCTTGTGATGCCTTTTGGGTTGACGAATGCTCTGGCAGTGTTTATGGACTTGATGAATAGGATATTTTGGCCATACTTAGACAAGTTCTTTTTTTGTCTTTATTGATGATATCCTGATTTATTCCAAGGATGAGACCGAAAATACCGAGCATTTGAGGACTGTCTTACAGACTTTACGAGATCAGCAACTATATGCTAAGTTTAGCAAGAGTGAGTTTTGGCTCCGAGAGGTCGGATTCCTCGGTCACATTGTGTTGGGTGATGGCATTCGACTTGATCCGAATAAGATTTCTGCAATTGTTGAATGGAAGCCGCCGAAGAACGTAACCAAGGTTAAAAGCTTTTTAGGCTTAGCTAGTTACGACTGACACTTTGTAAAGGGATTCTCTATGATTGCAACTCCTTTGACAAAGTTGCTGCAAAAAGATGTTAAGTTTGAATGGTCAAAAAATGCCAACAGAGTTTCGAGAAATTAAAGACACTACCAACTGAAGCTCCAATTTTAGTGCAACCCAAACCGAGAAAAGAATTTGTGGTTTACAGTGATACGTCCTTGAATGGACTGGGTTGCATGCTTATGTAAGAGGGCAAAGTAATAGCCTATGCTTCTAGGCAACTCAAGCCACACAAGAAAAATTATCCAACACACGACTTGGAGCTAACGGCTATTGTTTTTGCCTTGAAGATTTGGAATCACCATTTGCATGGTGAAGCTTGGCGTATATTCACAGATCACAATATTTTGAAGTATTTGATGACTCAAAAGGAATTGAATCTGAGACAACGAAGATGGTTAGAGTTGATCAAAGATTATGAGCTGATAATTGACTATCACCCGAGAAAGGCAAACGTGGTCTCCGATGCTCTGAGTAGGAAGTACTTGTTTGCATGGAGGGCTATGAACACATGACTGGCATTGTCTGATGATAGTTCGGTTTTGATAGAGTTAAGAGCCAGACCGACATTCCTACAAGAAATTTGCGCAGCTCAAACCAATGATAGTGATTTACACGCCAAAAGAGCACAATGTGAGACAGGTGTTGAGTCAGATTTTGGGGTTGATTCTAATGATTGTTTGATGTTTCAAGATAGGTTCTACGTACCCAAAGACGATGAACTTATTTAGAAAATTTTGCAAGAGACACATGATAGTCATCTGTCTGTTCATCTGGGAAGTACCAAAATGTACTAGTGGAATGGCATGAAAAGAGATATATCTGAATTTGTGTCAAAATGTTTGATATGCCAACAGGTCAAAGCTGAACACCAAGTACCTTTGGTTTGTTACAGCCTGTAATGGAACCAAATGGAAATGGGATAGGATACCATGGACTTCGTGACTGGATTGCCGTTAACCCTAAAAAAGAAAGATGTTGTTTGGGTTGTGGTTGATAGACTAATGAAGTCGGCTCCCTTCATCCCGATACAGACTAATTACTATAAACTGATCGACTTGTACATTTCTAAAATTGTGAGATTACACAGGGTACTGTTATCGATTATTTCAGATAGGGACTCGAGATTCACTTCTATATTTTAGAAGAAACTACAAGAAGCCTTGGGTACAAAGTTGAGTTTTAGTACGACATTCCACCCATAGACTGATGGTCAGTCTAAGTGGACAATTCAAACTTTAGAGGACATATTACGGTGTTGCGTCCTTGAATTTCAGGGTAGTTGGGAAAAATACTTACCTTCAGTGGAATTTTCCTACAATAATAGTTTCCAGACGAGTTTAAAAATTGCACCTTATGAGGCATTATACGGCCAGAAGTGCCGAACTCCACTACTTTGGACAGAGATCAAGGAAAGTTAGATTGATGGAGTTGATTTAGTCAAGGAAACTAAAGAAAATGGTAAAGTGATACGGAACTGTTTAAAAGCAGCATCGGATAGGCAAAAGTCATATGTTGATTTGAAGAGAAAAGAGATTGAGTTTCAAGTTGGAGATAATGTAACACCCCGAATTTGGGCCTAGAAGTATTAGGCCTTGAGTGTGGGTTCGTAAGGAGGTTTTATATAGGTATTTAATTGTGCAATGAAATGACACAATTAAATGTTTGCTTTAGTGGTTAATAGCTTTGAGAAGTGTTGGAGAAATCTTGGGTTCAAACTTGGGCTTTAGCAAAAATTTTGGTATTAAGTGAAAAAAAACCTGGATTCTTGGATGAGGGTTTTAAATTATTGTGTTAAATAAATGACACAAGGAAGCTTGTAGTCTAGTGGTTGTGGCGTCATTCGGGTTGTATGGGAGCACTGGGTTCAAGCCTTGGCTCTTGCAATTTATTTTGGGTTTTTAAAGGGAACACGGACTTTGGCCTTTAGACCTTATAATTAATTGGGGATAAAATATAACACAAAAAGCCTTGTGGCTTAGTGGCAAGTAGCGTGTGGAGCATTTAAGGGAGGCATAGGTTCGAATCCCATGGCAAGCAAAGAGCATTTATTTTGCTAATAGGGGCGGCAAGAGTTGGTGTTGAATTTAAACTCTAATGTTGGAGGATCCCACATCGAAGCTAATATAAGAGTGGTTGTGAAGTCGGCTTTAAATAGAGGGAACCATGAGGAGAGTAAATGTACCTTTCTTGGTGATCCCTTTCATTGTATGGCGTGCTCGTTTAGGTTGGGCATCGGCTAAGGGTGCTCTGAGTGTGGATTAACTCCAGTCTCCTATCGTGTGTATTTTTACTACTCTAGTCAGTAGGATGGCTACTTGAACGCGATGGGCGAAGGGGTCATGTGGGCCTAATGGGCCCACAGCCCAATTGGATAAGTTATTTGATTGTGTAGTAAATATTGGGCTAGGCTAGGTGAATCTCATATTTGTGGCTAGATTTGGGCTAAAAGGGCCACACGAGTGTGGGCCTATTTGGGCCGAGAATAGGCTTTAGGCCCATTCGTATTGTTATCCTGTTTAGAATACTTTAGTTTACTAAAATTACCGAAATACCCTTAGTTTGTAAAAATCTTTGAAATACCCTCGATTTGTAAATTCTTTGAAATACCTTCGACTTGTAAAATTACCAAAGTACCCCCGATTTACAGAATTACCGTTTTACACCTAATTTACATAATTACCGTTTTACCCCTGATTTACATAATTATCGTTTTACCCTCGACTTACAGAATTACCGTTTTACCCTCGATTTACTGAATTACTGTTTTACCCTTGATTTATAGAATTACTATTTTACCCTTGATTTATAGAATTACTGTTTTACCCTTGATTTACAGAATTATTGTTTTACCCTCGATTTACAAAATTACTAAAATACCCTTGGTTTGTGAAATTACCGAAAAACCCTCAATTTGTAAAATTACCAAAATACCCCTAATTTACAAAGTTACAGAAATACCCTTGACTTTCTAAAAATTATAGAAATACCATTGGTTTACAAAATTACTGAAATACCTTTGGTTTGTTGATTTACCAAAACACCCTTGTAGGACGAAATGACTAAAATACCCCTAAAAGGTAACAACACCGTAAAGCCCCTGTAGGGTAAAGTGACCGTAATACCCCTATATGGTAAAATGACGAATATGCCCTTATGTTCCGTATGGTGATGTGCTTAGGAATTACATATATTGATATTGGATTAGTTAAGTTTGAGTGACGGTGGTGGTTATCGAGGCGATTGATTTTGGAAGCGTTTCAACTTCAACCCGTAATGTGTGTACTAACCTCGTAATAGCTTAGATTAATATTTCTTTGAAAAGTTGAAAGCTTCATATTTTAGTGATTCGAGAATTAATATTTAGATCTATTTTCTACGCACGTTTAAGTTAGATTCACAACGGATATGGGGTAGGAAGGTATTTGGAACGTTCTTCAACGAGTAGATATCTTGGTAAGTATTCGAACCTTCTTTCCATTTGAATCTTGTGGTTTAAGAAAAGATGAAAACCCCTCTTTCGACTAAGGCTAAAAGGGTTTTTGGTGTTATTTGGTTTGTTGGTGCTAGTGAGGATTAAAGGCTACCGATCGAGGAGTGTGTGAAAAGCTTGGATCATCGGAGTGACTAAATCTAGTCATCAACTTCGGCAAAGTTATGAACCCAAGGGCCATTGTGGATGGTGGCCGAATGTGTAAGTGATGCTAATAGGTTGTTTTCGATTTGGTTTAATAATAACATGGTCTAATCTATAAGTGGTTGATTATAGGAGAAATCTCATAGGAGATCTCGTCAAGGAATATCGCAAATCAGGTGTGTAACGAACCCTTTTCATAGTTTAAAGCGATGAATGCGAAAAGTCAAATGCCAAATTCGGCATTTCAAGACTTGTGAGCAAGAGAACGCTCACTAGTTAGTTAGAATCGATGAGATTATGATCGGAACATTGGAAGCAGTAAGAACGTGATTTTTGGCATTCACGGTAAGTTGGGCCTCGAGGGTGCAATAGGGCCCAATAGGCTTTCGGGCCCATTTGGGTAAAATTGGTAGAAACGAAAATCATTAAATTGCTGTTAAGACTATTAACACTATTATGGATATAGGCTAAATGGGCCTAGATGACAAAATCGGCTAAGTAGGGCCCATTAGGGTTTTAGGCCCAATAACTCGGTTTCGTTAAAAGTGGGCTAGAAACGCGGTTTACACAAATGAATAGTTAGTAACTGATGATGAACATGGAACAATCCCTAATTTTTGGTAAAATTACGATATTACCCTTATAATATGAAAATGACCATTTTGCCCCTAGGTAAAAATTACCATTATACCCCTAGGGTTTATATATGAACTTAATGCATGGGATTTTGATAAACATGATATGTATGATATGCACATGACATATATGATATGCACATGATATGTATGATATGCACATGAGATGTTCATAAATGCATTGGGTTGGGTTTTTATATGGATGGAGGAAGTGCAAAAGGGCTTATGCCCCAGTTATTAAAGGGCTTATGCCCCAGTTATCAAAAGGGCTTATGCCCCAATTATTAAAGGGCTTATGCCCCAGTGATCAAAAGGGCTTACGCCCGATTATTAAAGGGCTTTTGCCCCGATTATTAAAAGAGGCAAGGCCTCGGTTATATGATAAAGACTATCTTTGCCGTTGGAGAGTTATGGCGGGGTGGGTCGAGTTAATCCCACATGGTGTCTTTGGTTGGTACGGGTGGAGAGTAGCGAATGGTGGGTTGAGTAGTCTCCCAAATGGGTTTGCATACATTCATTGGTATTTCATGTGATATTGAAATGGGCTTGCATTCTTTCATTGACATTATATGTGATATTGAAATGGGCCTATGGGCCATACCATTTCTGATAAAGGCTTGCCCAAGAATATGAAATATGAAAAGGCTTTGCCCAGTGTTATGAATTGTGAAATATGAAAAGGGCTATGGTCCAAGACATGTTTGAGATTGGTTTTGGGCTTAGACCCAACAGTCGCTATTGTTTTGGGCTCAAGGGGCTTGTTGCACATCGAGTTTCCAAACTCACCCCTTTCCTTAACCTTGCGGTGAACCTTAATATGGGGACTTGGTAGGAGGGATTCAGAGTGGCCACGGTGATCGCTTTTGGACCTTTAAATAGCGTTGGTTTTCATTTAATTTCTTTTAATTATTATTTATTTTTGGGTTGTAATAAGGCCATTTTAACTTTTCTTTTATTTCTTCTCGAGATTATTTTATTCTTAATAACTTTAAAATTGGTTGATAATTATTCAATTGGACTAGACTTAGGACGTGTTTTCAAAACGATAATTGTTTTTAAAATATCTTAATGCCACGATTAATTGATTTATCAAAGACGTTCACTTAAACAAATTTAAACTCGATATAACAAAGTGTGGCTATGGTTGTGGGCATGTCTAGGATTGGATCCAATCAAAGAGCTTGGTACTTAAGCAGCCTTCATGGCTCACCTCCTCTATCTCGGATACCTACCTGGTGCCTAGCTTACATACACTTTGTTAACTCAACAAAATATATGGTTTTTAAAACACTAAAACGGAACGTGGGTTTTCAACTCCAATGTGGCACGTCAGATTCGGCCATAACGTCTGGGCCGGGTTTGGGGTGTTACAGATAAAGTATTCTTGAAACTGTCTCTATGGAAAAAGGTCTTAAGATTTGGTCGAAAGGGCAAACTAAATCCAAGGTTTATCGGACCATATGAGATTACTGAAAGAGTTAAACCGCTAGCCTATCGATTAGCGTTGCCTTTTGAATTGAAAAAGATTCATGATGTATTCCATGTGTCCACGTTGTGTAGATATAGATCGGACCCCTCACAAGTTATTTCACTAACTGAAGTTGAGATTAGACCGGATATGACTTATGGTGAAGAACCGGTTAAGATTATGGCTCGATAAGTCAAACAGTTGAGGAACAATAATATAGCCCTGGTGCAACTTTTATAGCATAGACATGGAATAGAATAAGCCACATAAGGACCTGAAGAAGCCATGAGATGTCAATATCCGAACCTGTTTACTGGTAAAACTTTCGAGGACGAAAGCCCCTAAGGGGGGACAAATATAACACCCCAAAATTTGGCCTAATCGGAATAGTGGTTTTGGGACCACAAATTTGATATTTAAATATTTATTTTATGATTATTATGAGGTTTAGGATATAAAAATAAGCATGTGTTAAAGTTTCATGAAGAAATTTTAAGTATAAGGTGTCCAATTGGAAATAAGGGACCAAATTGAATAAATTGCAAAAATTGGGTTCTAGAAGAAATTAGTATGAAATTGCTATGGATTATTAATTAGGAGACCTTAAATAGCAATCTTCCAAATTTCTAAGTTTTTGGACAAGAATGGGCATGCATGGAAAATTTTAAAAGGTTAATAAGGAAGGGCATTTTGGTCCTTTGGTAAAAAATAAAATAAAAAGGGAAAAAAATAGCTAAAATTAGCCATCAACTTCCTTGTGGCTGCTGAAATTCTCTATAGCCATAGCTAGGGTTTTGGTTCAACATTTCAAGCTTGATAGTAAGTATTCCCTAGCCCCATTTTTTATGTTCTTTATGTTTTTAAGATCCTCGTAACATGTTCCCTCTATTTCTACCCATATTTCAAGCTAGGGTTCATGTTCAAAAATTTACCCATGCATGAGATGCTTGTTTTTTGATGATTTATGGAGGAATATGAGAGTTTAAAGGATAGTAAACAAGTTTTACTAAGTAGTTTTTCATGGAAATGGCTTAAGTGACCATTTTGTAAAAATTGTGAAAATGGGTAGAAAATGTGAAATGAAAGAAAATGTGGGTTGTTATAAGCAAGAAAAATATTCAACTAGGCTTGGGTAACTTAGAAATTTCATGCATTTCATTATACGAGCCTTAGGATTAAATTGTAAAAAGTGAGAAAGGTTAGGGGCAAATTGGCCATTTTGTCGAGTGAGTCTTAAGCCAAAAATGAACAATGTAAGGAATTAATAATTTATTTTTACTGATATAGAACCCGAGAAACCAATTCTGGAGGTCGACCATGGAAAATGAAAGGTTTCGAGATAACCGAAATACGAACCCGAAGTAATTACCAAGTAAGTTTGTGTAACTCGAGGTAGACTCTTAATATACTTAAAAATGTATATTCATGTATGCATTATAATATTGAAATTTTTTGTGAAATAAGGTATGATAAATATTTTGTTGATAAATGTCTCGGTTGAATAAAAAGGATCTCTGATGGATTCTCAAAATGAATTGACGGTAAAAAGGATCTAGCCCGGACGGGTGTTCCTGAAGTAATTGAGCCTTCCAAAGAATAAGTGTGCTGAAATGGATTTAGCCCGAACAGGTAATCCGATTAGGGTCTGAATTTAGCCTGGACTGGTAAATTCAAATCCGAGCTCATTAGAATACATGTCATTGTAAGGAATTTAGTCTGGACTGGTAATCTCAACATTACTCTATAAGTTTACATTACGAGGGATTTAGCCTGGACTGGTAATCCTGCCATAAGAGCGAGGTTCACATGATTGCATATTTAAAACGACCACTTACACGATTTGACTGTAAATGAGATATCCATTGAGATTACGAGAAGTTCAACGGGATTAAAATAAGGATCGAAAATAGAAATGCTTGAAATGATGAGCTCATCTAAGACTAATGCTATAATGTACTTGCAAGAGACTAACTTGATGGTAGAGTGTATGTGATAGGGAAATTATACTATGCATGTTTGGCATGAATATCCATTATGGATGTATGCTAAATAATCGGTACGTTTACCTTCCCGTTATCTGAACTTACTAAGCTATGAATGCTTACCCCCTTTTATTTCCCTTGTCTTACAGAGCTCGAGGACTCGTAAAGATTGGAAGACGATTGGAGCATTGTCAACACTATCAACTTGTCTTGCTTAGGTAAATAGAAACTTTTTATTTTGTTACAATGGCATGTGTAGGATTCTTGGTCATTTTGTTATATGTGTCATTTGGCTAGCCAATATAAGGGCTTGAATGATATACTTAATCATTTTGTATATGGCCATGGGATATGGCTCATTTTGATGTAGGTTGTAAACCTACTTATTGTGCATGGTTATGCTTAAATGTTTCATGTGATGGTTAAATGTGGTTATCATGAATAGACATGTGAAATGTGGCCAAATCACTTGGAGATGGTTAGGTCATAATTGGCAATGAGTTATAAAATGAGCCAAGTATAAAATGTGATTATTGAAGTGGTAATCCTTAATACAAAAAGTATAACATAGCATGTGCTAAACCAATGAGATGAGGTTAACATGCAATAGACTATGCCAAGGTGGGTTATGGACAAATTTAGGCCATGTTTGTAACACCCTTAATCCGTATCCGTCGTCAGAATAGGGTTACAAGGCATTACTAAACAAAAACACAGTTCCAAACATTATCATATTAAATCAAGTCATAATCACATAGATTTAACTACCGTATTACATATGCAAATTATACGTTCATTGCAATTCACGATTCAAATCACATTAATGCTTATGACTTAATCCAAAATCTAATCATAAATTTATTATCATTCACCACATAGATTAAATAAAACATAATCCAAAGTATATATATATATATATATATATATATATCCTAAACAATTCAATATACATGTAGAACATATAGCATATAAATGATTTCATTATGGAATATCATATCTATAGTTTTTTTATTCTTAAGTCGGTCATGTATTAACATATTATTACAACTTAAGTATGAACACTCGGTTATAAATATCTCATTTTAAATTCTAAGTCTACTTGGCTAATTCAATACATTTATACATATTTAATAGCTTATAGATATCTAACAAATTTTACATTGCCCTGCACATGTACATATCAACCATATTATAAGCACATATATATACATGAATAGATATATAAACTCACATCAAACAAGTCATGTATTACTTAAATAGATTTATCCAATGTCATTTCATCAATCACCTTGTAGCAACTATTTTCATCTACTAACATATAATTCACTAAAAAGTTCAATCAATCCAATATAAGCATATATAACTTCCTTAAATGCCGAATCACATATATCTCATAAATATTATTCATGTTGTATGTAATATGACCGAACACTACTACCTTAATCTTATCCGAACACAACCATGAATAAAACATAACCATTAGTATCATACATTATTCTTAGCTGTCCAAAATTTATCCAAACTAACTAACATGCTATAAATAAAATATATATATATCGTGACCGTTTGCAAGCCATTTCCAACACTTACATCACTAAACACATGTACTATGCATGTTATAATATATAACATTATAACTGAACAATTTAAATCATAATCAAAACAAAACCATATCAATTATCAATTTTGATAAATACATATATTGCTTTTATTCCTTTAAAGCCGAATTTACTACCTAACACCACATGCATATCCTAGTTTCCTTTAGTAATTTACTTATAAACAGTCTGACTTAACATTCAAGCCAAGAACACATTCGACCAAAGCTTCCCATGTTAAGCAAACCATTTCAAAGCATTTAGGCTGTCATGAATATTATACCTTCACGGCATATAACTATAAAACTAAAATAAACATAACTCATACTCACCATGACTAAATACAAAAATAAAAGATTAGCCATTTTCGTATGACTTATATACATAACCAACATTCAGCATTGCAAAGGTAAATTCCAGCCTTACATGCCATAATTTAAGTTTAGCTAAAAAGGTACCAAAATAGTAGATAGTGTGATGAGCTTGGCTGACAGCCCACGAGCTTGTAGCTTGACTCCAAAACTATAAATAAAGACAAATATACACACAGTAAGCTATTTATAACTTAGTAAGTTATAAGCAAATAAACAATTCAATATTATCAACTAATCAACTAAACTAAATCAAATTATATCATCATTACCATATTCAATCACAAACATATGAATTTCATTATTAATATATTTTCATACATATAAGAAACTACTTTGGCCGAATATTCATATGGACAAATTAGCATTTTAACAATTAATTTCCAAGTCCATAAACATTATAAAAACCTAATTTACATACTCTCCAATATTTGAACTCAAATATCACAACAAACTTTATATACCTAAGCTTGATATGCAATCAAATATATATATGGTCCCATATGTACACATAGTTAGGCATCATTTCAATAATATTCAATTTACTTAGTCAATAAGCCGAATACACATAGCAATTTCCCATTGATTCAACATATGCATAATACATAACTTGTGACAAATATCAAGCTATATACTTACTCTTTTACTAGTAACCAACAATCTAATTCATACTTGGCCATTTATCTCGTTTTTTTACTCATCCGTACACAATTTACCTTTTCCCGATGAACCATTCAGAATTGGATAGGACACTCAGATAATCACATAAATCATACAATGCCAACGTCCCAGACGTGGTCTTACATGTAGCCACATATCGATGCCACTGTCCCAGACAGGATCTTACTCGTAAACACATATCGGAATCACAAATCGATGCTATGGTCTTACTCGCACACATATATCTGAATCCTATGTCATGACATATATATCCTAACTATTCCAAAGGTTCATACAGGACTTTTAGACGTTGTAACTCGGTCGAATCGTACTCGGAAGTGTAGTAGCCAAATTTAATCATGTTCGGCCATAGCATATTTAAATTCTAACATTTCATAGCAGCATATAAATATAACATTAAATTACCAATAAACACGTCTATTTGCTTATAAACTTACCTCAGACGTCGTAAAACGAGATGGGGCTGCTAGTCGACAACTTTCGTTTTTCCTCGGTCCAAATCTGATTTCTTTGGTTCTTGATCTAAACATATTCAAATTAAGTTCATTCAACATATTTTTATTCAATTTAGTCCAAAAACACATAAATGGGAAAATTACCATTTTACCCCTGACATTTACAATTTTTACAATTTAGTCCCTATTGCACAAAATATAAAATACACAAAATTTCCCTATACTTATGTTGGGCTGAATTTTACCCACTCTCAAACAAGTCCATATATTCAATTTGTTTCACATTTTAGCCCCTCAAAGTATTATTTTTGCAATTAAGTCCTAATTACTCAAAATCATCAAAAATTCAAATACAAAACATGTTAATCTAAAACATATCTTCCACTTTTCATCATCAAACAACAAAAATCACAAACTATCAACAATGCCACAACTCAAAATATTCATCAAAATCAAAAATTAAAGCTTGGGTTTTGTAGTACTCGAAGCAACGATCTCAAAAACGTAGAAATTATTAAAAACCGAGCTAGAACTTACCTTGAATCAAGCTTGAAAGTGTCGAACCTAGGTTTTCTTTTCTTTTTCTTCCTTGTTTGTGTTTCGACTATGGTGGAATATTATGAGCACTTAGTTAAATTATCATATATTATATCATATATATGACTTATTATTATTTTACCTTATTAACCTTAGTTATCAAATTATAAAATCATTTATAACATGCCCATTACCGTCCACTTCACTTGATATTGGGCTAATTATCTCTTAAAGGCTTCTATTTTAAAAGCCAAGTGCAAATTAGCCCCTTTTAGAAATAACCACCTAATTTTCACTTTACGCGATTAAGTCCCTTTATTTAATCAGACACCTAAACGACAAAATTAAATCACAAATTTTTCACAGAAAAAATTCACACAGAATAAACATTGAAAATAATTTTAAAATATTTTTCTAACTCGAATTTGTGGTCCCGAAACCATAGTTCCGATTAGGGTCTAAATCGGGTTGTTACAACTCTCCCCCCTTAAGGATTTTCGTCCCTGAAAATCTTACCTGTGAATAGGTTTGGATAACGTTCCCTCATTGTATCCTCTGGCTCCCATGTTGCTTCCTCAACTCCGTGCTTATGCCATAATACTTTAACTAACAGAATCTTCTTATTCCGCAACTCTTTAACCTCACGAGTCAAAATGCAAATCGGTTCTTCTTTGTAGGTCATATCAGGTTGAATTTCAATCTCAGACGAACTAATCACATGTGAAGGATCAGATCGATACCTTCAAAGCATCGAAATGTGGAATACATTGTGGATCTTTTCTAACTCAGGTGGCAATGATAATCTGTAAGCAACTGGCCCGATACGCTCTATTACCTCATACGACCGAATAAACCTCGGACTCAATTTGCCTTTGCGACCAAACCTAAGTATTTTCTTCCACGGTGAAACTTTCAAGAAAACTTTATCTCCAATCTGAAACTCTATATCCTTGTGTTTCAAGTCCACATAAGATTTCTGACGATCTGATGCTACTTTTAGACTTTCACGAATCACTTTCACCTTCTGTTCATTTTATCTGATCAAGTCGACCCCGTGTATCTTATTTTTACTGAGCTCAATCCAGTATAACGATGTACGACACTTACGACCATACAAATCTTATAAGGTGCCATTTTGATACTCGATTGAAAGCTATTATTATACGCAAATTCAATCAGAGGCAGGTATCGTTCCCACGTACCTTCAAACTCGAGAATACAACATCTCAACATATCCTCAAGTATCTGAATAATTCATCAGATTGGCCATCTGTTTGCAGATGGAAAGTAGTACTGAAATGTAATTTCGTACCCAGTGCATCTTGTAGTTTCTTCCAAAATCGCAATGTAAACCTTGGATCTCTATCTGAAACAATAGATATAGGCACACCATGTAATCTCACAATCTGAGAAACATACAATTCAGCCAGCTTATCCAACGAGTAGTCCGTACGTATCGGAACAAAATGAGTTGATTTAGTCAATCTATACACAACAACCCAAACTGCATCCTTCTTGCTCGGTGTCAACAGTAATCCAGATACAAAATCCATTATGACTCTATCCCACTTCCACTCAGGTATTATGATAAGCTGAAGAAATCCTGAAGGTATCTAATGCTGGGCTTTTACTTGTTGACAGACTAAGCATCTTGCAAAAAAGTCAGAAATGTCTCGTTTCATTCCATGCCACCAGTAAAGCTGTTTCAGATCATTATACATTTTTGTACTTTCTGGATGAACAGATAACATACTGCTATGAGCTTCATTCAAAATCATTTGAATCAACACTGAGTTCCTCAGAACGCATATTCGATCTCTGAATCTAAACAATCATCAGTATCAATTCTGAATTCTAATTTGCATTCGTCTCACACTAAGCTCGTTTTGTGATCAACTCATTATCAATCTTCTGAGCATCACGAATTTGTTGAATAAATGACGGTCTTGCTTTCAATTCAGCAACTATCGAACCATCATCAGACATGGACATATGCGCATTTATTGCGCATAAAGAAAATAGTAATTTTATGCTTAAAGCATCAGCAACAACATTAGCCTTTCCCGGGTGTAGTCAATTACAAGTTCATAGTTTTTTAACAATTCTAACCATCGGCGTTGTCTCAAATTCAGATCTTTCTGAGTCATCAAGTATTTCAAGCTTTTATGATCAGAATAAACATGACATTTCTTACAGAATAGATAGTGACGCCAAATTTTTAATGCGAACATAATGGTTGTCAATTCTAGATCGTGTGTCGGATAGTTCTTTTCATGTGGCTTCAACTGTCTCGAGGTATAAGCTATAACTTTACCTTCCTGCATCAAAACACAGCCCAAACCATTTAAAGATGCATCACTATAAATAACAAATTCTTTACCCGATTCTGGTTGAACTAGTACTGGAGCTTCGGTCAATAGGGCTTTCAACTAATCAAAACTCCTCTGGCACTTCTCTGACCATTCGAACTTAACATCTTTCTGCAATAGCTTTGTCATCGGGGCAGCAATCATAGAGAAACCTTTCACGAACCGTCTATAATAACCAGCAAGTCCCAGAAAGCTCCAGACTTCAGAAACATTCTTCGAAGGTTTCCAATCAAGTATAGCTGAAATTTTGCTCAGACCAACCGAATACCTGATGTTGATATCACATAACCCAGAAAATTGACTTCACTTAACTAGAACTCACATTTACTGAATTTTGCATACAACTACCTATCTCACAAAGTTTGCAACACAAGTCTCAAATGTTCTGCATGTTCAATTTCATCACGAGAGTAGATCAAAGTATCATCTATAAACACAACCACAAACCGATCCAGATACGGTCTAAAGATTCGATTCATCAAATCCATGAAAACATCAAGTGCATTAGTGAGTCCGAATGGCATAACCAAAAACTCATAGTGTCCGTACCTCATTCTGAAAGCATTCTTTGGCACATCGGAGTCTTTAACTCATAACTGATAGTAACCCGATCTCAAATCTATCTTTAAAAACCCTGTAGCCTCTTTTAGTTGGTCAAATAGATCGTTAATCCGTGGCAACAGATACTTATTCTTTGTAGTCACCTTATTAAGCTGTCTATAATCAATGCACATTCTCATAGTTCCATCTTTCTTTTTTCACAAACAACACAGGTGCACCCCACGGAGAGAAACTCAGTCATACGAAACCTCTATCTATCAATTCTTGCAACTAAGCTTTCAATTCTTTTAATTCTGTAGGTGTCATTCTGTACAAAGCTATGGATATTAGAGTCTTCTGAGCATTAACTCAATACCAAACTCTACCTCCCGTATCAGTGGCAAACCCGGTAATCTTCAGGAAACACATCTGGGTACTCACATACAACATGTACTGATTCAATGTTCCTTTCAGCCACTTTACTGTCAAGCACATATGCAAAGTAAGCTTCACAGCCTTTTCTCATATATTTCTGAGCTAACATCGAAGAAATCACTGCTGGTAACCCCTTCAAATCACTGGATTCAATCTGAACAATCTCATTATTATGACTCCGTACATCAATGGTCTTTTTCTTACAGTTCACCACAGCATCATGTAAAGTCAACCAATCTATACCCAGAATTATGTCAAACTCATCAAATGGCAGCAACATCAAATCAACCGGAAAGCACAGATCTCGAACCATTAAAGGACAAGTCTTACACACTTTGTCAACCATAACACACCGGCCCAAGGCGTTTGACACTCTAATCACAAACTCAGTGGACTCGACAGGTAGAGTCTTGCTGAATACTAATGTCTCACACGCATAAGAATGAGTAGAATAAGGATCAATTAATGCAATTACATTTGTATCATAAAGAGTGAATGTACTAGTAATAACGTCTGGGGCTGAAGCCTCCTCTCACGCGCGAATGGCATAGGCTCTAGCAAGTGCATGAGCCTCAGACCTGACTGCTGTATCTTTATTTCCTTTCCGATTGCCACTCGCATCACCCGCATTTCTCTGTGGTCTACCCCGAGCCGCAGTATTACCCGACCTCGTGTTCTGCACTGGATTTTCTTCAGCTAACCCTGGGCAATCTCGAATATAATGATCCGTCGATCCACATTTAAAACAGGCCCGATCATGTCATCTGCAACTGCCAGGATGTCGTTTACCATAATGTTTACACTCGGGATGATTTGATCTGACATTACCCACACTGGCTACTGAGGTAGCTCTTGAACTCACCGGTGGTCTATTCTGGTCTCGTCGAGAATAACCCGAAGTGGCTTTTGAACAACTGAAATCATCTCAAAACTTCTTTGGTGCCGACTGGACTGACCTGCTGAATGATCTCTTATGTGAGTCTCTAGCTTCAAAATTAGCTTTCTTTTTCTCTTTCCCGAGCTCTTCAGCCTTGCAGGCCCGCTCAACAAGTACCACAAACTCTTTTATCTCAAGTATGCCAACTAAAAATTTAATGTCTTCATTAAACCCATCTTCAAATCTTTTACACATTATAGCTTCAGTAGAAACACACTCTCGGGCATACCGATTGAGTCTCACAAATTTCTGCTCATACTCTGTCACTGTCATTCGACCCTATTTCAGCTCTAGAAATTCTTTTCGCTTCTGATCAATAAATCTCTGGTTGATATACTTCTTACGGAACTTAGTTTGGAAGAATTCCCAGGTCACCCGCTCTCTCAGAACCACTGATACTAGGGTATTCCACCAGTGATATGCTGTGTCTCAAAGAAAAGATATGGCACACTTCAAACATTCATCTGGGATACAGGACAGGTCATCAAACACACGGATAGTATTATGCAGCCAAAACTCAGCCCACTCAGCATCATCATCATCTGTAGCTTTAAACTCTTCAGCCTCATGTTTTCTGATTTTATCAACAGGTGGCTTATACAATCTCAATAGATCACTTACTTGAGGTACAGCAAGCATCAAAGACGGATCAATAGGGGGTGGAGGTTGTTGTGCAGCCGAGTTAGTCCGAATATATTAAGTAAACCAGTCATTCACCATTTGATAGAAGGCTTACTTAGCCTCACTTTCTTGATTACTCGGAATCGGTCGAGAATCAAGCGACATTGTCCCTTGCACGAGAGCTGGCGCTACACTCTCGACATCATCAGCTACAGCTCTGTCGGGATCCATTTACTATATGAAAATACATTTCAAATGTTAGAAGTCATCATACTATCGCAGTATATAATTATGGCATGTATAGCTAAACTCACACACGCTACGTTAGTCCTAGAACCGACTAAATCATACCTCTAATACCAATAAAATGTAACACCCCTAACCCGTATCCGTTGCCAGAATAGGGTTACGAGGCATTACTAAATGAAAACACAGTTCCAAACATTATCATATTAAATCAAGTCATAATCACATAGATTTAACTAGAGTATTACATATGCAAATCATACGTTCATTGCAATTCACGATTCAAATCACATTAATGCTTATGACTTAATCCAAAATCTAATCATAATTTATTATCATTCACCACATAGATTAAATGAAACATAATCCAAAGTATATATATATCCAAAACAATGCAATATACATGCAGAACATATAGCATATAAATGATTTCATTATGGAATATCATATCTATAGTTTTTTTATTCTTAAGTCATTCGTGTATTAACATATTATTACAACTTAAGTATGAACACTAGGTTATAAATATCTCATTTTAAATTCTAAGTCTACTTGGCTAATTCAATACATTTATACACATTTAATAGCTTATAAATATCTAACAAATTTTACATTTCCCTGCACATGTACATATCAACCATACTATAAGCACATATATATACATGAATAGATATATAAACTCACATCAAACAAGTCATGTTCAATTACTTAAATAGATTTATCCAATGTCATTTCGTCAATCACCTTGTAGCAACTATTTTCATCTACTAACATATAATGCACTAAAAACTTCAATCAATCCAATATAAGCATATATAACTTCCTTAAATGCCGAATCACATATATCTCATAAATATTATTCATGTTGCACGTAATTGATAAACGCCAAATTATACATATTTTTACCCCAAATACTTAACATATTTATGGATGTTTATTACTAAATTTGTGGATTTTGGTGCTCTTAATCTGGTTATTTCATGTTTTGTACTTAGGAGAGCACCAAGAGTCAAAAGGAGCCAAAAATAAGCCAAAAAGGGATAAAACGGACCAAATCGAGAAAATGACACGGCCTAAGCCTTGCCACACGAGCTGCTCACATGCTCGTGTCTTTTGAGAGTGTCGACCAAGGCTTTCACGATTCACACAGCCTGGCCATTGACCCACACAGCCGTGTGCAATTTAACGGATAGAACACGGCCTGGCAAACACGTCACACGGCCGTGGCACACGGGCGTGTCCCTTTTTCAAAGAGTTGTATTTTACACGGAAAAGGATAGTTAGAGAGGAAGAAAGCCAATCCAAAGCCTATATAAACACCCTAAGTATGGCTTAGAAAGTCTGCCCCCCTCCTCCAGAACTTTTCTGGAGTACAGAACCACACGCCGAGAATTACTTGAAGGAAGCCAGACGATCCATCCCAAAAACTGAAGCTACTCCAAGACTGAAGATCTCTCTCAGAATTCCTTCAGGGGTTTTAGAGTTTTCTTTATGTTTTGTTATTTTCATACTTTTGAGATGTACTCTTATTTTATTATGAACTAAACCCCTTAGATACCTAAGGGGGTTGAAACCTATGATGGATCTTGTTATTATTATCTGAACTGTATGATAAATACTTGATTTGTTATTAATTATGTGTTATTAATGCTTGAGTTAATATTCCGGGTATTAATTCATGATTTGATGTGCTTATGCAGAGGAGCAAAAGTCCCTGTCTAAGAGTAGATTTGGCATAATTAAGCGGAGTTGATTGAACGCCTAGAAATAAGGTTACGAGATTTTACCGGATTAGGGTGAAACCTAATATGGGAGTCCATAGATCGATTTACT
The DNA here is from genome assembly GCF_025698485.1 of Gossypium arboreum. NCBI lineage: Eukaryota > Viridiplantae > Streptophyta > Magnoliopsida > Malvales > Malvaceae > Gossypium > Gossypium arboreum. The sequence goes on from NC_069072.1 coordinate 22,172,537, forward strand.
ACTTCCCTAGGGGTTTTGATTAAGAAAGAGATTTCGATTAATTCAACTGAGGGCTAGATGTTATTAGTCTCGAATGAAATAATAATATAGGTTAGGGAGTCTCACGGATCAAGTCAAGTGAATAAATCGTCTGGTTCAAAGTCAGATAACAAGTGAAATCTAGGTGGATTCCTCCTTGGGTGTCGTCTTTATCAATTACTTTTCTTCAAGTCTTTTTCCAAATTTTCTCTTTGCTTTAGTTTAATCAGTTAATTAGTTTAGTTAATCAATTTAATAAACAACCCCTCTTTATTTCTAGGTTAAATAAAAAAAAGATAGTTATTACTAGTACTTTTGGTTCCCTTGGGTACGATATCTCGGTCTTTCCGTTACTATACTATTGTTCGATAGGTGCGCTTGCCTTTTCGTCGTGATAATAGTTAGTCTAGGTTTGATCTTCATTATAAATATTTATTACTTGTTACGAATCACGCGATCAAGTTTTTGGCACCATTGTCGGGGAACTGAAATATTAGGAACACTCAATTTTATTACTTTAGCCATTTATTTTTCTTGAAATTTAATTTTATTTTATTATTATTATTTATTAATTTACTTTTTCTTTCTCTTGGCAGGTTTTTATAGTTTATGACTAGAAGAAACCCGTCGGGACCATTACTTTTTGACGAAGAAATCAATCGCACAGTTCGTAGAAACCAAAGAGAAATAAGGCGCAGCTTAAGATACACGGAGAACGAGCAAGAAGACGATACTCAACCCCCAACCGAAGAGATGGCTGAAAACGAAGACAATCAGCTGCCTCCTACAATTGTGGCTAATCAAAATCCTGCTCCACGTACTATGTATGACTATGCTAAACCTTCTTTAACAGGAACTGAATCTAGCATAGTTAGACCTACTGTAACTGCAAACACTTTTGAACTGAAACCTAACACAATTCAAATGATACAACAGTTTGTTCAGTTTGACGGTTCGCAGGATGAAGATCCCAACGCTCACTTAGCAAACTTTCTGGAATTCTACGATACATTTAAAATCAATGGCGTTTCTGATGATGCCATACGTCTTCGGTTGTTCCCTTTCTCACTGAGGAACAAAGCTAAACAGTGGTTGAACTCGTTACCACGAGGGTCTATCACTACTTGGGAACAAATGACCAAAAAATTTTTACTAAAATACTTTCCGCCGGCTAAAACGGCTAAATTACGTAATGATATCTCTTCTTTTGTGTAGATGAATTTAGAAACACTTTACGATGCATGGGAGAGATACAAGGACTTACTGAGAAGGTGCCCTCACCATGGGTTACCGCTTTGGCTTCAAGTGCAAACATTCCACAATGGTCTGAATCCCTCGACTCGGCAAATGGTTGACGCAGCTGCTGGTGGAACCATCAACAATAAAACACCGGAAGATGCCTATGAGTTTATAGAGGAGATGTCACTGAATAACTATCAGTGGCAAGTTATGAGGACAAAGCCAATGAAAACAGTCGGCGTTTATAACGTCGATTCAGTCACCATACTCTCTAATCAGGTAGAACTTCTCAATAAAAATATTGATGGTTTTCTTAGTTCTACGCAGGTACATCCAGTAATGAGGTGTGACTCAAGTGGAGGAGGTGTGCATACAGAATATCAATCCTTCAATCCTACAACCGAAGAGGAACAAGTCAACTATACAGGTAACAATAACTTTATATCTCAAAATAACCCATACAGTAATACTTATAATGCAGGTTGGAGGAACCACCCAAATTTCTCCTAGGGTGGTCAAGGAAATCAAAAGCCACAAAATCCTCAGGGTTTTCAACAGCCACCTTATCAACAAGAGAAGAAACCGAACCCTGAGGAGATGCTTTCAAAATTCATATCAATGTCAGAAACCCATTTCCAAAATACCGAGACAGCACTTAAGAATCAATAAGCATCGATCCAAGGGCTCAAAACTCAGATAGGCTAGCTATCCAAACTAATCTCCGAATGACCACAAGGTAGCTTGCCAAGTAACACTGAACCCAACCCAAGGGAACAGCTCAACGCAATTAATATCCAGAATGACGAAGGAGTCGTTGAGCCTTAGCCGAATTTCCACTTAAGCTCTATCACATGCCCGGCATATGCATACAAAAATAAAAGTAACAACACGCTTACCTTGTGACTTAAACTCTGGCTCCCCCTAATCATCCACACGTCACTCCCCAAACCCCTAGGTGGTGCCACATGCCACTTTACCACAGATCTTTTTGTGTCCTATTTTACCACCTCAATTTTAAAAGCCCAAATCACCAGAACCCTCTCTCTCCAAAATTAAAATTCAGGAATTGCCTCGAATTAAATTTACTCTTGGGCCTTTTAAAGGCCCACCAACATACTCAGACCCACACCAGACAGTCAAAACACAGTATTTCTAAAATTCATTAAAAATTATAGAAATCCCGAAAATTGGGGCGTTACATTGTTGACTTAATATATGTTTCATATAAGAAATGAAATTAAGTACAAGAATTGATAATGTCATTTATATGAAAATGATGCTTGAGTGAACTTAGTATAAGGCTAGGATACGTATGGCACGCCATTAAGGTTATAAGCATGATTAATTAGGGATTTTACAGATTATTACGAGATCTAGCATTTGTTGCATATCATCAAATTATATGTATCATATGTTAGCCCGGATGAGAAACCTCGATATAATGTCAACTTGTGTGAGTAACCCTGAAATACTGTCAACTTGTATGAGCATTACATTCTTGTATATCTGAGTTTATTTTACTATAATTCCACCGAGCGATGTTCAATTGATTGAAAATAAAATTTAATTCATGAATTGAAAATGAAATGGTATTGATTATACTTGACATATAGATTGCTATATGATTTTGTTTTAAATGTTAACAGTATTTACTCTTTGAGAAACGTAACTAACGTATTTGATTTGTGGTGATATTGCATGTATAGAAATGTGTTAATGTGCCAAAGGAAGTTAGGTTGGTAGTGTTAGAGTATGCCCAAAGACCAATCATGGGATGATTGTAAAAACATACTTATTTTACCTCGTTTATTAATATAAGGCATTGTCATTATTATTTCAGTTTCTTTTCTGTGTATATAAATAAATTGTTTTATAATAATGTCCTGAGAATAATATGATTATTCTTAAAAGGTCCTTAGTAGATTATTATTGTGGGCTTGGACAATAATAATGCATTAAGACTAACGTGTAGTTTATTGATGACAAAGTGCTGTCATTGACATGGGATGTCAAATTCAATACATAAGTATGTGTGTTAGAGAACAACATATTGGACTGACCCACTATGAGTATGTTTCTTGGATTATTATGTAATAGTCACAATATTAATCATAGTGATTACTATGTATACAATCCTCAGACTTGAGATCATCATTATCCCAACATCGTGAGTCGTATATTTTGATTAGTCAAACACCTACCATAATTGGTTTTTCTATAAAGGTTGATGTTGGATATACCATAATCTATGTAGTGGGATATAGTTTATCAATATAGGATTTGTCCCTCCAACATAATGGGAGCAATATCTTAGGCCACTTGATTCAGTGAGACTAGAAATGCATGGCCATGCTCAAATAAGTCGATATGAGATATCATACTTATTTGTTTATCGTAGTCTACTCAGGATATCAAGAAACATTAGATGGATTGTGCAAGTGTGACTATTTCATGACTTGTGTCCATTCTATAAATAAAAGACAAAAGGATTTAATACATAAAGGGGTTAATCACAAAGAGATTATGTCGAATCATGACTTCTTGTAACTTAGGTAGCAATGATGCATTGCTAGATTCCACTCATTGTTTGTAATATTAGAATTGTTCTAGTATTACTGCTAATGTTACAAGAACCTACAGGGTCACACTCTATGACTGAAACAAACAGAATCCAAACATAGTTGGTATTGCTTTTAGCTGTCACGTGCATTAAATTGATTATAGAATCAATTTAATTAGGCGATTAAATATCGAATCAATTATATGTACAATTATATTGTACACATAATGAGAACATGGTTAAATTAATATATATAAAATTGATTCATATAAAATTTAACTAAATATAATTTACGAAATCCTTGTTGTAATTATTGTAATTAAAATTTACGATCAAATATTATTATAATTATTGTAATTGTAATTTTTCGGTCAAACATTATTATACTTGTGGTAATTATAATTATTATATTCGGTTAATTATTATAATGAATTTTAATTCATATTAAAATATCAACTATTTCCGAATTAGGAAATATATGGTTTTTAAGAAAACCTAATATACCTGAAATAAAAAGAGCGAGTTCTAGCCGCCATTATATAGTGAATTCTCTCTGAAAAGTTTAAGAGAGTTCTTGTTTTTCGTTGTGACATCAGGTGGATTACGTAGAGATCGAAACTTTTTGTAGCGGCTTGAAATCGACATACAATTGTGTAATCAGTTTCACAACAGTTATCTTTGGTTTTCCAAACGATTAAAGGTAATCATCCATACCCTTCTCACTCTGATTCATTCCTCACACATGGATCCTTAGATGTGATCGCCAGATTTAATTTTTTCCATTGCGCCATGAGGTATACTATTGTTCTTATAGGTAGCCTAATAGAATGATTTTTTATACTTTAATGCTCAAGGTAGGCTTTAGTTTTCATATGACATCCTATATGTTTACCCCATTTATTTTCCATTTTTCTTTGTAGATTGTCACTTTGTCGAACTCATCAAGCTAGATCATCTCGGAGCTCGCACTATCACCAAATTGATAACTTTTTTATCATTTTGAGTCAAGGATTGTGGAATGTTTATAAGTGTTTTGAGTAACCTTTATTATATATAATTCTTTACAAGTTGAATATGGTATTAAACTTGATTTATGTGATTTAGATGTTAGTTTTGGTATGTGGTTTAGAAATGCATGATTTGGCATTTGCTATGCCTAATTGATTTGGTATATTTTAATATATATGCTCAAGATATGTATGGCATATGAAATTGCATGTTTTAAAGTCGATTTGCATAGGTAAAATTGGTATGGAATGACTTGGTAAATAAGTGATAATTGACATTGAATTGTTGAGGTTTAAATTATGTGCATGTAATGAATGTCTTGATGAAAATTTGAACATAGTTGTTTGAACTATTTGGAATGTTTTGGTAGGTTTTGAGACAATTAAGAATAGTATTTTGATGCATTTTAGAATGGTTGAAATGGAAACTTTGGAATAGGTATCAAATGACTCAAGTTTTACCAAAAACAGAGTCCACGTCCTGATAAGCAACCTACCTCGTAGCAACGTCGACCGCTAGTGAGTCACGACACGATGTCGAATGGCCTGATGACGTGACGTGACGTGACAAACTATTTGGTGACGTCACAATGTGTAAGAGATGATGTCACGACATTGACCCTAAATTTTTAAAACTTTGTAATTTAGTCTTATTTTATGCTCGAATTGTCAAAAAAGCTTCTATAAGCTCGATTAAGACTCAAGATTGTTTGTTAAACCAAAAATGAATGTGATTGATGTTTGAATGCATGTGAAAATGATTATTTTATTGTGAATTTGACTGTAGTTGCTCCAAAAATAAATGTAGCAACTTGTAGCTCGAACTTAACGATCGAATCAAGTGAGGGGCGTTAATTTCTAATATGTTCACACTATAAAATTTTGATGTATGGCAAGGAAAGAAAGTAAGCATTTGTAAAGGGGAAATTGCAACATAAACCCCTCTACCTTTTTTATATAAACTTTAATGGTATTTTTCAAGTAATATTTTTATAATTACTCCTTCCAATTTGCTTATATTCAACTATTCAACATGCAATTTTACATAATAAGTCATTGTAAATCTTAAAACTATTTAAGAAAAAAAAATTAAAAGTTTATAACTACTTTTAGAAATTAAAAACACTATTAAAATTGAAATAGTATTTTAAAAATATAAATAATGTTACAATAAATTATTTAGTGGCCACAATATTTATATTTAATTAGCAATCTACGTTCACTAATTAATAATTAAACTCAAGTTAGAAACTATATATATAAATAGAATTTGACATAATCTATTATTAAAAATATTTATATTTTAAAAATAATTTGAAAATATTGTTTATTTAAATTCAATCAAATATTAATTATCATGCTTTTATAATTAAACATATATATTATTATGTTTTAATTTCGTAAGCATATTATTATGGTCGTTTCAAGGGCCATTGAGACTTGATGTTTAAAACGTGTTCGAAGAGAGTTTGGATTCAAGGGTCATCTTGACTTGATCTTAGATGAAAGATTCTGCTTCAAGGGCCTTCTAGGTTTGATCTTGAAAAAAAAAATGAGTTTAGCCTTCTTTTTGTCGATTGAATTGGATCGAAAGGCGACTACTTTCAGAAATGGCTTTTGACCTCCTTTACGCATTTGAATTAGATCGGAAGATGACGTTTCCCTGAAACTAATATAGCGTTTGTTAGAATTTCTTTAAGTTATTCAATTTCTTCAAAGTTTCTACAAAGAATTTTGGACTCTTGTACGTGTGAATAGAGGTGTTCATGGTCGGGTTGGGCCTAAGCATGATATTAGCATGCTTTATGCTTGCCCAAGCCCGGCACGACTCAAAATATTGGTCTAAAATTTCGTCCAAGCCCACTCATATTTGCAAAAGACTAACCCAAGCCTATTTTACGCCTGCTCATATTATTTTTTTAAAACTTTTTAAAAAATATTTTATTATTTTATTTTAATATTTAATAATATTTTTTTCTATTTATTGAATTTTTTATATAGCCATCTTACCATTATTTTAATGTTTACATTGGAGTAGTATTATATATTTAGTATAGGTTTTATTTTTTTAATTTGTTATAAATTACATAATATATAAAAATAACATAATATAAAGTATTATAAATTTAAAAAATGGATCTGGTCGGGCCAAGCTCGAGACTTAAATGTTCAAGCCCAAGTCCGTTCCATATTTTAAAGCAGACCTAATTTTTCCCAAGCCCATTTTCGGATCTAATATTTTTGCTCAAACTCTCTCAAATTTTAAGCAAACCTTGGGCCTAGGTAGGTAGCCCGACCCATGAATTGATCTACTTGTAAATGTGTTTTTAATGGCTTGGAGGTGACCTCTTTTATAATTTCAGCCACTTAAATAAAAAGAATTCTTGTAAAATTTAACTTCTTCATTTAAGTGTATTACAAAATTAAAATTTATTATTTCTTATTTACCTCTTATCAATTTAATTAATTAAAGATACAATAATCGTTAAAAAGAATATGCTTTCTTTATAAAAGAATTTTAAAATGATTTAATTCCTTAACTTGTCTCTTTATTAATTTAATTTAATTTAATTAATGATAAACAATAATGACATATGATGAAATTTGATTGGTCCAAAATTTCTCCTCTACACTATTATTAATGAAATGTTAAATTTGCGATTTTTTTAAAAAAATATTAAATATAATTTAATTAATACATACCATCAACTTGTAGATCTTATTAGTGTTAAAATATTTTCCTATGTTTATTTGTGTAAAAGAAAGTTGATGAATGAAAAATCTTTTCCTAGTCAATTGCAAATTGAATTTTCCGTGGAACATTTTACAAACTTTGTCTGAAGCTTTAACCCGCCATAAGCTCTTCTCAAAATGCCATCACCTGCGCCTCTCGTCGATATCTCTCTGCTCTAGGATGGCTTCACAAATCAAGTTTGTTTTCTTGACAAATCAACTAAGCATAGATTAACTTAAGGGTTTTTTCCTTGAATAATATAAAATAAATAAATAAATACGAAAATAGGATAATATAAATACTATTTACGAGAATAGCCAAAACAACAGTAGAATACCGATGTTGCTTGACCAATCGACGACACCACTTTATTTTTTTAATTATTTTTTTCAGTGTAGCCTGATCAATCGACAATACCTGTATTTAATACCGAAAAATATGAGTATTTTTAAACAGTATACGAAAAAAAAGAAAATAATAACAATAATAATTTTTATTAGTGTTAATAATTTTTATTAGTGTCGCCAATATGTCAGGCAGCACCAAAAAAGTTTCAAATTTTTAATTTTTTTAAGCTGAAAAGAAAAAAAAGAGTGTTTTAATTTTTCTTCGAGTACTAAAAGATGAGCCCGTGAATGATGGGTCACATCCACGTCAGCCGTCAGGCTGGTGCCGCCCTGACAGATTGACAACACCAACTTAACGGCTGGCGCAGATGTGACCCGTCAATCACGACCTTGTGTTTTAGTACTTGAAAAAAAAATTAAAACACTAGGTTTTTTTTTTCATTCCAGCTTAAAAAATTTTAAAAAATATTTTTTTATTATTATAAAAAGGGGTTGGTTTGGTATCCTAACCCCTACACATTCATTGTTGTTTCAAAAAAATATTTTGAAGCTCTTCCCCCTATTCAATTACAGTTTGGTTTTGAAGCTTCTCCTCTCCCTTATTAGTTAAGTTTCTTCAAAAAACAATTTATCATTTTAATTTTTTGCAGCAATTCATTTCGATGGTGTTATTTTAGAAACAACCGTTCATTTTATTTTTGAAACTTGCCAAAAAACCAGAATGAGATTCAATAGGAATGTGTTTGTTGATGATATGAAAGAGAAGGTCAGTGAAAAAATTTTCCAGCGTTGTGAAAAGAAGATAACGAAACTGTAACAGCTCGTTTTCAGTGAAATTGGAACAGTAATTTTGGGACCATAAATCTGACGTGAAAATATTTATTTTATTATTATTTTAATGTCTACAGCATCTTAGTAATATCGTATAAAAATTTCGTTAAGAAATTTTACTGTATGCATGCTCAATTCGATAAAAATGACTAAATCGTAAAAGGTATAAAAATGAAATTCTAGTAGCTAAATGTGTCACATGGCTATAAAACTTTAATGTAAGAGTCCTTATGTGGTAAAAAGACCATTAATGAAGTGAGTGGACATTTATGGGCATTTTATCAAGTGATTTTAATGTTAATGGTTAAGGTTAATAAGGTAAATTAAAAAATTAGCATAAAATAAAATAAAGAAAAGAAAGATATCATCTTTCTTCCATCTTCACCACCAACATTAAACTTAAGAAAAGCCATTGGAGAAGCTTCAACATTCGGCCATCACTCTTTGTCTTGCATGTGAGTATTTTTCATCCCATTTTTAATGATTTCGATGTTTTCAGAATCGTTGTAGCTTAATCTAGCTAGCCCAGGGACTAATTTGCAAAACTGTTAAAAGTTAGGGTTTTTCCATGAATGTATATATGTTTTTTGTGATGTTTGATGGAAGAAAATGAACCTTTGTTGTTAGATAAACAACTTTTGTAAAGTGATTTTGGTTGACAATGTTAATTAGGGATTAAATTGAAAATGTGAGATATTCATGGTAAAATTGTGAAAATAATGAAATATATGAGTTGCTAGAGACCTATATGAAATTCAGCTAGCATGGGTTAGGGATGAAATTTCATGAATTTTAATTTATGAACTTAAGGACTAAATTGTAATGAAATCAAAATAATAGGGGCAAAAGCATAATTTTACAAAAATATGAATTTGGATTGAATTAAATATAATGATTATTGAATGAATTGAATTTATTCATTTAGATCAAGATAAACCTCGTAGGGCTTTAGATCAGGGCAAAGATAAAGTTTCAGATTAATCAACTCCGTATCTGTATTTTAATCGTCGAGGTAAGTTCGTATGTTTAGATAACATTTTAATATGGTTAATTTAAATGCTACTTTTTCGTATTATTATATTATGTTTCTAAGGAAAATCCAACGATGTTTTGACGACCTTTGAGCCCCGTTTGAACCTTAGAATTATATAGGATACAAATGACATGTCATTAAGGTTACCATGTTTCGGGTGCTGGTCCTGAAAGTCCCACTGACGGTTAAGTTTTGGCATGTTTCATGAATACTTGACAGCTTGTGTGAGTAGCACCGTGTAGCTACGTTTCAACCGACAGCTTGTGTCAGCAAACCCATTTATGGCTCGAGAGAGAGCATCTATGTAAAGGAAAAGGAAAGCAATGGTTTCGACCATATATTAGCACACAATGTGTGAGATTCCCGCATATCCGATAATATTCTAAGTGGTTCAATAGGCACACAAAAGGAAGGAGCGGTAAGTGTTTCGATTGGCAATGTCATGAAAGTATGGAAAGGTAAAAGATGTTGATGATTAAAGTATGTATAGCCATATTCATGAAAAGTGTGAATGCTTATATGCTATGTTCATGAAAACTATTATACCATGTGGTGAATTTACTAAGTTATGTGTTTATCCACTAACTTGAGTTGTTATGGATGCTTAGGCTCGTGCCAACCTATATTGGATTAATTCATAAATTATTTTAAGCTTATGTATTGAAATGGTAAGCTTTGTTTATGATTTACGAACTTACTAAGCATTATATACTTACTTTGTATTATTTTTCCATAGTTTTAGATAATCGGAAGCTCGTTTAGGTTGGAAGTTTGTCGAAGATTCATTACACTATCCATCGGCTATATCAATAGATTTTGATGATTTTGAGTCATGGTTATAATGGCATGTATAGGTGTTTTGTGTTTGATGAAATAGTCATTATATTTGGCTTGTAAATATGGGATTTTGGTTGGTGAATTGGTTGTTATGTTGGCATGTTTATGTCGTCTTATAATTATTAACATTTTGGCAATTTTGTACTTAAATGGTAGATGTTGAAATGGTAAATTAAATGAATGTTATGAATAGTTCTTTTAATATGCTTGCATGTGGTCATTATGGTATGGTTTGGTATGGAAATAGATAGTAATTGTTGAGTTGATAAATGGCTAATTTGGTAAGTTTGGATGTGGTTAACATATGGTCAATTTTGCTAAGGTTTTGTGATGATAGATGTTGAATGGCCAAATTGGTATATTTGAGTGTGATTTTGGCATGTGAACATTGTAGTAAGTTTTGGTAAATATTTAGTTACAAAGGTTGGTTGATTTATGGTTAAACTATGCAAGTGTATAAGCATGTTTGGTTGTGGTGATTGAGGTGCCTTTTAGACATATTGGTTGAATGATTAAATACCATGATGATCTAGCTTGACTATGCATATGTTTAGGTACATTTTGGATTCTTGAAAATAGGTGCATATGGCTTGTTTAAGTGATCATGCTTTGGATGAAGGAAATAGTTTGAAAATAGCCTATTTTTCATCTACACAGCTTAAGACACAGGCGTGTGCCTTAGCCATGTATGACACATGGCCATGCAACATGGTTGTGTGTCCTTTGTAGGTTTCAAAGGGTTGCAAGTCAAGCAATTACATGTCCTAGCACACGGCCTGGCACACGGGCGTGTGAGGCCATTTCAAGAATTACACGACCTGGCACACAGTCGTGTGGCTTAGCCGTGTAACCCAGGTCAAGGAGTTACACGAGCACAGAGACGGGCTAAGACATTGCCGTGTGTCCCTACTTCAAATGTCCACATGACCGTATGACCCATGCAGTATGAAAATTTTTAACTTTTCCTAAAAAATTCTATATGTTTCTGATTTAGTCCTGATTCATTTCTAAAATATTTTTAGGGCCTCGAAGGCTCGTATAAGGGACAATATGTATGGGTTTGATTGATATTGTCATGTTTTATGATATGTTTGAAAATTAATTGTTTTGAATTTAAAAATTTTAGTAATGCTCCATAATCCTATTCCGGCAACGAATTTGGGTTAGGGGTGTTACAGAAATTGTTCTATAAATTTCTAGTTTTGTTAAATCCTATCAAATTTACTAAGATGGAACTTCTGGACGAAGATGACATTAAGACAATGGTCACATTGTATTGTCTACCAGGGAGGTTGAACATTGAACCGATTCAGTTATTTGCTAAGTTAGAATATGCGAAGCCTATTGAAAATGTAATACAATTAAGTCAACAATATGGAGTTGAAAACCCACGTACAGAGGTTCCCAAGTCGACTGTGCACGATTTTGAAATCGATCTCAACATTGGATGTTCAAATCAATATTGAATGATAAGAACTACCGATCAAATGTGTGTATGATAGTGAAGGTGTCGGCTCAAACTAGGGCCAACCCCTCATCGCCGGGTGATAGGAACTGTCAGTCGAATGTGTGTGGGATAGCGAAGGTGTTGGATCAGGCTCGGGTGGTGAAGGAAATTGTTGATGAAGACAAGGTTATAGAGGACATCGTCATTTCATATGTGGAGGGACTAACGTCAACCAACCACCGTATAAGTAGGGCAACCCATTCTTTATGTACCACCCCTGGTAGTCCCTCGAGGTAGTGAAATCAAGATAAAATAAGACTAAATTAGGCCTTCTCTCCAACTAACACCCAATTTTTTGCATGTTTCCCCTTCTTGTCAATTCTGTAAACATCTGTTCTCAATTGTATAGGAACGTCCGGAATATGTTGACTACACCTGAATTGACGAAGCACCTGATCCCCGACATACCACTCCACCATTTGAAAATTTATAATTGGTGCGTCGACACACCATACCATTGCATCTACTCTAGCAGAAGAAGAACTGACGGAAGCAACGTCCGGCGCGATATACGGCATCCACACGAACTGCACAAATAAACACATGATTAGAATACTAATTACAATGCAATTTAATAATTAAACTAATTACATGACATTAATATAATTTAATTTTTTGAAAATAAATTACCCTATCCCCAGTGTATCCCTTGATCATCTGTCGATATATAATGAGTGTTTGGACTTCTCGATGTTCGAGCAAATATACCATCTAAAAATATAAACCAAACTCGTTAGAAAATAATTTCATAAAAAAAATCTTAACCTAAGTTTTTATTTTTTTTTGCCTATTCACAAGTGGGAACACATGTACTTGGTGACCCACTGATGCCAGAAATGGCATTACGTATAGCACCCAAGATTGTAGTAATATCAGGCAGCCACATATATCAGTAGTTCTGTGTTTTGATGCCTGACAAAGCTCGCGATATAGCATAGCTAGTACTGTCGAACCCCAACTGTATGAATGAGCACCTTACAATGAACTAAGTAAGGGCAAGTACATCAAGTGGACTCTATTATTATTGGAATTTAGTATAAGTACCCCCTATAAGCTGTAGTATATAAGCCCGATTAGCCTGTATCTTGCATAATCCGATAATGTTTCAAAATTTGCCCTTAACCACGAAAATTTTAAACTCGTAAATTTTAAGGTACCATCACCAGGAGAGTGTCCAAGCAAGTGATAGTAGAAAGCTACAGAATCTGCTATGCCACTTGTACCGGTTATCGCATCACCATCCACGGGGAGCCCTAATTACATTGCGACATCCTCCAATGTGATGGTGCATTCCCCACATGGTAAATGAAAGGTGTGCATCTCTGGGCGTCACTGCTCAACTAGTACTGATACTAAGTCGGCCCTCAACTCAAAGACACGAATTAATGTCACTGATCCAAATCCCGAATCTAAATAGAGCATAATCTGTGCGTTCGGCCAGTACCTCAAACCATGGCCACGCAACCTCAACACGCGACACAGACCCCAATCATATTAGAAAATTGGTTAAGAAATGTGAAATTAAATAAAAAAAATCACGTGCAACTATGCTAAAAACTACGTACAACATTAGAACATTCTCTTACTGGTGAATAGATCATCCTAACTGAATAGATCATCCTAACTATGTGATCTTCAGTAGTAATTAAAGAACTCATATCGATATCTACAAAAACTATAGGAAATTTTCTTTTTCGACTTAAAAATAACAATATAAAAATAACACTTTATACTAATACTTAAAACTATTAATTTTATCTAAATTTACCTTAAAAATAACATCTACCAATAAAAATGTGAAATATAATATAACTACATATCTGAAAAAATTTAAACTTTTAATACAATTCTAAATGTTTGTAATATAAAAAATTAAATATACAAATTAATTAGTATAGAAACCTACTAATATAACTAATTATAATAAAAATCAATTAACCATAATTTTATTTAATTTTAGGGATAATAAATTAAATAGTAACTTCTTAATAAAATATAATATATTTTAACAATATTAAACTACTATTAACAATATTAATTAAAAAAAAAGAAGGGAATGAAGAAAACATACCTTGATTGTGCTAGGGGTGAGGGGAACTTCAACTTAAATTTTCTATGTAAGGGTTGGGACCAAACCAACTTCTTTTTATAATTCTAAATGTTTGTAACACAATTCTAAATGTTTGTAATATAATAAAAATTAAATATACAAATAAATTAGTACAAAAACCTACTAATATAACTAATTATACTAAAAAATTAATCATATTTTTTTTCGAGGATAATAAATTAAATACTAAATTCTTAATAAAAATATAACATACTTTAACTATATTAAACTACTATTAACAATATTAATTAAGAAAAAACAAAGGAAGGAAACATACCTTGGTTGTGTTAAGGGTAAGGAACCTTCAACGTTTTTTTTTTTTTCTGTGTGGGAATTGGGGAAGAAACCAACCCCCTTTTATAATAAAAAAATAATATTTCAAATTTTTTTAAGTTGAAAAGAAAAAAAACTGGTGTTTTAAATTTTTTTCGGGTATTAAAACATGGGCCTGTGACCGATGAGTCACATCTACCTCAGCCATCAAGCTAGTGCCGCCACCAAACACATTGGTGACACCAATAAAAAATATTTTTTTTCTTTTTTCTTGCAAACTATTTAAAAAAAACTCTTATTTTCTAGTATTAAATACAAGTGCCGTCGATTGATCTGGCTGCACCCGAAAAAAAAAATTTTAAATGAAGTGGTCCGTCGATTGGTCGCAAAGACCAAGATTCCTTGTTTGTTTTGTCTATTCTCGTAAATATTATTCTTGTTATCCTATTTTTGTATTTATTTATTTTTTATATTATTCAAGTAAAAAACCATTAACCTAATCAAGTTTTTCCCCAATCTCTCTTATTGCGTCTCGTACCTTAGCTTCCTCTTGCTAAATTATTGTTGTTCTTTAAGAGTCTCCATGACACCCTTGAAACCTCCCAAACACGGCCTAGACGTTATGGCTAGATTAGGAATGATACATTAGCCACCGAAATGACTAAGCTAACTTACGTTACCATTGAAGGCTTTAAATAAATTCATTTTAGAGAAAAACTGTAGTTGTACTTTTGTTAGTTTAAAACATTCATTTATTAGGTCAACTGCACTTAAGATTCATTTTATTTTTGATAGTGTTGTTTTAGCGAAAACCATTTGCCTATCTCTCATCTTTGTAAAAACTTGATGTTAAACTAATGCAGCGGAAAAAAAAAACATTTTTCAAGTTATTTTGAAAACCTAGTTGCCTTATTGATTTGTTTTTCAAAAACGATTCCTTTGTAATACAACAACAATTAGGGAACAACATCAAATTTTACTTAATTTATATATCATGCATTTCCTAGTTATTATACTTGAGTAATCCATGCATGCAAAAATTCTCAAATGGAAAGTTACCAAGCCACAGACTAGAAATAATTAAAAATTTACAAACCAAACCCAATAGAGACTGATTAATACTTATTAAAAATAATCCGAGGTCCAAGGTGATTCTCCGTATACCGAGTCCGGTCCTAATTTCAAGGTTTACCTGAAAAGTTAAACACTATGAGGGTGAGCTTATGAAAGCTCAGTGTGAGTCGAACAGTTATTTGAACAATCACAAATATCAAAAATAGTGAAACATACTAGCATTAATAGAAGAACACATAATCATTATTGGAATTTCGTATCATTACTTAGCCATTATCAAATCGATGACACACAATATATGGGCATCTGCTATCATTCATTCGAGTAACAATCATTAATTTCGATATCATTCAATACAACACAATATAATACGTAGCATAAATCAATAGCATTCGAGTATGTCGTGAACATGATGCAAGGCAAAAAGGTCCCTACCCAAACCATCCACTACACACCACGAGTTCCCTAGAACCCGTCTGCCAAACTCCAATGAATGTGAGCAAAGCTTGATGTGGTAAAACCACCGAATAACAATAATGCAGTAAAACTGTCGAATAACAAATAATGTGATATAATCGTCAATCCCCTCGGTACTCCAAATACAGTGCACTGACTACGAATAAATGCGGACTTAATATGCCACCAGTACTCTACAGAACTCCCCCATCAACTATAAAATATCCCATCCCAATGCACATGCAATATGTCAGACAATCTCATACATAGCCATAATTTAATACTTTTCACATTTAATTGACATGTTCAACATGCCCTCAGTCGAATACTTTCCGTGAATGGAATCAATGTTTCAACTTTCAAATTACCATTAAGATGGTATCTGTAATAGCCCAAAATTGGGTCTAGTTTGAACAGAGGTTTCGAGACCACAAAATCTAAGATAGAAATAATTATTTTATGATTATTTTTAGGTCTATGATATGATTGCATGATTGTGTGAAAATTTCGTGAAGAAATTTCATGCATAAAGTGCTCAATTTGAAGTTAGGGACTAAATTGAATAAGTTACAAAACTTGCATTCTAGAAGTTTCTAGTATGAAATTGCTTTGAAATATTAATTAGGAGGTCTTAAATAGAAATTCGACCAATATCTAAGTGACAGAAAAAAATTGGACATGGATGGAATTTTTGAAAGTTTAGTAAGAAAGGGCATTTTGGTCATTTGGTAATTAAAAGAAATAAAAAGGGAAAATAAAGCCAAAATTGACTCATATTTTTCATGGAGGCCAAAATTAGCATGGGGGAAGCCATGGCTAGGGTTTTCAAGCTTTCCAAGCTCAATAGTAAGTCCGTTCTAACCCGTTTTTCAAGTTCTTTACGTTTTTGGAATCCCAGTAATTTGATTAAGCTTATTCTAGCAATAATTTAAGCTAGGCTTCATATTTGGAAAAATACCCATAGGTGAAATGTGTTTATTTTGATGTTTTATGATAGAATATGAGGTTTTAAATTATGTTAGACAACTTGTGCTACTCGGTTTTGAGTGAAAACGAGTAAAAGGGCTTAATCGGTAAAAATACCTAATAGTCATAAGTATATGTTAGAGTGCGAATTTGATGTTGCCATAGAAGGGAAAAGTGATTAGCATGTCATAAAACATAAGAATAAGGGATGAAGTTTAATTCCCGAGCCTAGGGGCAAAAGTGTAAATATGCAAAAGTTTAGGGGCAAAATTGTGAGTTAAGAACTGTTTTGAATAGTAAATTAATTAAATAAGTAAAATATGATGTTTTAGATCCCGTAAAATGAGATTTGAACCTAGAATGAGAGAAAAATCGAAAATTGGGAAAGTTGGTAAAATGGCCGTTTTAGTATCGAGGTAAGTTCATATGTATAATAAGCATTAATTTATGCATGTTTCAATGTAAAATTGATATATTTATTATAATTTCTGAGGTGTTGAAAGTATGTAAGTTAGTATGATAATAATACAACAATAATCTTTGTAATTTATATTTGAAAGTTAAATTTAATGAATTAATTGAATTATGTTAAATTAAATAATTATGGTGCCAAGTTTATGAATTGATTTAAAAATATGTCTATGGTACATGAAGTGCATTGAATTATCATACATAAATGTGATTTCTATGATTATGGATATTATGGGAAATTGTAAGTTCATATGATTTTTAATAAGGCAATGTGTAATTTAATGTTATTGTCTTGATATTAAATGAGATGTAAGTTTATATGTAAGTAATACATCAATATTACTTGTATTATGATATTTTATAATAATATTGAAAATATGTTTGTGGATAATTACTTGATTGGTGAAATTGTTGGAAAAGAGAGAGAAATCCCGGTTGAACATTCGGAAAGATTGAATAATATAGATGGAACGTAGCTAGGTCACATGTATGGTGCTGAGTGCACATCATGTGTACAAGAGAGCTACAAGACATTATGATGTAGCTAGGTCGCATGGGTGATACTATGTGTACACCATGTAGACAGGAGAGCTACGAGATATATGTAGCTAGGTCGCATGCATGGCTCCAGGTGAAGGACACCATGTAGACAAGAGAGCTACGAGATAAATTGGCTAGGTCACATGGGTGGTACTGAGTGTTCACCATGTGTACAAGAGAGCTGAACTATATGATGGGTGGAGCTATGTGCTGAAACCACCAAGTATCGAGGATTGATCCAAAGTGTTCAACGGGAGACTCTCTATGTATTGCTTTGTGAGTTTTGTGATGAATAAGTGCAGGAACTTGGTTATGTGAATGATGTGTTCATTAAGTGACCAGGATGTGGTAAGGTTATAAACAAGCAAGTTATACATGAGGATGATTTTATGGTGACCTTGTGATCATGGGCCTATACTTTTGATGTATGAAATGTGGTGAAAATGATTTGTGATATGTATGTTAAAATGAGGTTAATACAAAGAAAGTGTGAAAGAGTGAATTAGCAATAAAACTATTTTGGACAGTAGCAGTGATGTCATTTTGAAAAATCACCAAAAATAGTAGAAATTGAATCAGAGACTTAATGAGATATCAAATTAAATATTAATGAGTCTATTTTCATATAAAAGAAACAAAGTAAGAAAAGGAGTTCTATATTTTGAGATATTTATGTTTTTGTGAGACTGGTTCAGAATGATTACGTGATCCCCTATTCTGACTTTGGAAAATCATAAAAACTTGTATAAAAATAATTAGAGGATTAAAATTATATTTTTAAAATCCCTAATGAGTCTATTTTCAAGATAAATCAACAAGAACATTATTTGAGTTCTGTACTGTGAGATAATTAATTTTTAGTGAAGAGAGGTCAGAACTGTCAGAAAGTGAAATAGGGGAAATTTTAATGAATAAACTGTACTAATTGGCTAAACCAAAAATTATGAAAATTTTATGGTGGAAAGATATGTAAGTCTAGTTTTAGGGGAAATTTACAGATCTTAATTTGGAGCTCTGTAGCTCGAATTATAGATAAGTAAGTGATTATGACTCGTGTGGACAGTTTGATGTGAGCATTTATTAGTAAATTGTGAAATCGTACTTACAAGAATGCTATATACATTAAGGATGTGGAATAGAGAGGAGGAGGAGGAAAATAAATATATGTGGAATACATGGAAACTATGGTATATGAAATATTGATATAATGAAATAAATAATATGTGTTTATAAGAAAACAGAAAGAGAATGATATGTATCATGACATGTATATATATATGACTAGTCTCAATGTAATGCTTGTTGGGTATGGAGTTGAATTGAAATGTTTCAGGCAAACACGTTATTTTGCGCATCTGAATTGTGGTATTTTATGAAGATATGATCTAGTTTTAAATATGAATGTTTGATGATTAAGCTGAAGATATTTGGTAAGATGATAATCTTGGTATAAATGTATAGGTGGTACTATAATAAACAAGGTAAAATGAGTATGAGAGACACATGTATGATGACATACAAATGCTTTGTTTGTGGTTTAATTGAGAATATTTAATCATTAAATGAATACCATGTTATATGCTTTTGATTTTGTATAAGTGTGTAAGAGATTAAGGTTGACCAAAGCTTGGAAAATAGCCTAGGTATATTCCACACAGGCAGAGACACGACCATGTGTCTCAGCCATGTATGGAACACGACTTTGGGACACGGGCGTGTGGAGCCTTAAAGCATGAAATTTCCAAGATTTTCGTAAGTTCTCGATTTAGTCCCGAACCCTTTCTAAAGTATGTTTTGGGCTTCGTAGACTCAAATAAGGGACTATGTGTAAGTGAATGAACGTTTTGAAATATGAATGAAATTTTATGGCCCGTATTTTAGTTTAATGTTTGTATGTTTGTCCGGTAACGCCTCGTACCTTATCCCAGCCTCGGGTACGGGTAAGGGGTGTTACAGTATCATTCAACATTATACAATTGCAAGTACTTTTACAAATTTGCATGTATAGCAACCTTTTCAATATAACATAGCAAATTTTCCTTACAATTATATCATGCATAAACTCATATTTCAGTAAATCATGCTATATTTAACCAATTTCATACCAAATAACACAATCATGCATCACAATATCAATCATATAATCACACTGTCAAACTAGCAACTTTGCTAACACATTAATCTTTTAGGGCTCGAAACATACCTGGCTCGGCCATTTACAAATTAATTATTTGGCTATTAATTCAATCCAATCAGCAAACTAAATCATAAAATATATCACAAAAATTAATATTTTTAATTAAGTTTTTGAGTTTAGGGC
This sequence comes from Gossypium arboreum, assembly GCF_025698485.1. Taxonomy (NCBI): domain Eukaryota; kingdom Viridiplantae; phylum Streptophyta; class Magnoliopsida; order Malvales; family Malvaceae; genus Gossypium; species Gossypium arboreum. The sequence continues at coordinate 22,192,860 of NC_069072.1, forward strand.
TCGCACCTTATTTTACTCTTTTTCATAGCACACTAGCAAATCTTCTGATTTCCTTAATAAACCTTAAAACGAACATTGTTTTGATGCAAATCGTAGGCACGAATGTCTTTCGGCTTTACGGTTATTTAGAACAAGCTTTACCAAGAAAATGATCATCACAGAGCAACTCTTATTCAGATCAACCTCTACATTGAGAACAACTCACGTTTGGAACAAGTCAAAATAACTATTATTCAAGAATAACTCCCATTCAAAAACAACTATTGTCTTATGTTTCAAAAGATGTTTTGCGAAACATGTTTCACATGATACCGTTTCACCAAAGTAGAAGGAGTAGAAGTAACCCCAGAATACGACAAAGTTGTTGGGTTGTCTTTATTATTAAGATTTTCCCCTTTTAACCTTTTTTCTGTAACATTGAGTGTTTTTCCCTTCTATATTCATCATCACCATTGCCAACAAAACCTTTCACCATACTCTTAATAATTAATGTCGTTGTAACTGAAAATTAATTACATTCCTCATATTAATTACCTAGATCTGTAATTTGCGTTTCCTAAAATCTATAAATAGGATTCACAACTAGTAAAAGGAGTATTAGTCTTTTGGAATTATGACTCTCAAAACTCTTTCTTCTCTACTTGTCATTCACATTTTCCGTTTTTCATCTTAGCAACCATCACTTACCACTTTGCTCAATGTTATCGGATCTGTTGTAATTTTTCTCTCCATTTTTTTTCTGATACATCCCATTAACCCTCTACAAGTTGCATCTTCAATTTTCGTAGTGATTAGTGTTAAGACGTTGATTTTTGTTTTCCTCTATTGTGTTTTGCACCTACAACTCTAGTATGCTAGTTTTTATCTCAGTTCTAAGACGGTTGTAAGATTCTCCACAGAAAACTGTGAATTAGATAATTCAATAATGAGGGCAGCACACGTGGCTTGTGAATCCAAAACTACCTTTTCAAGCGAAGCCATGGTGGAGCGCATGTCTTCATTAATCCTCTCGGTTGCGTCAACGTGTTTCTTTGTTCATTAGTCTATTTCAGTGTTTTGTTATTCATGTCTGCTTGCTCCAACAATTTCAATTGGTGTTCGGTCATTGCTTTGTTTGAATATGCAGACATTGAGACCACACATTGTTTGTTCAATTTTGTGATAATGTCCTTGATGTTTTTCTTGATGCTGCAAGAAGAGTTAAATCTTATTACGATTATATTAATATTAATTTGGGGTATAATTATAAACTTTACTTTCATGGAAAACAAGTACATGATAGTACCCTTGGTAGGTATTGATGCTGAAATTTATATGATATTAACTTTAGCCATTTGAGGAAGTGAAGAGCAAATTACAAGAGTGGTTATGAAATAGGATCCTGGTTGAAAATTGTTAGCTTCTACCATAAATGGTTGCCTGGTTTACATGTAGGTGTCGTTAGCCAATTGGTAGACAAAGAAATTATGGAGCTTTCTTGATGGACAACCTTCCTCTTGTGAAATCTTTTAGTGGAAAAGTTGGCTTTGAATCTCAACGTGTCGGTTTCTTGCAAAATCAGAGTGTTCCCATATTCACATGATACAATCAAATATGCTAGTGGATGTATTGTTGGTTGCTCTCTTTTAGCTATCCATGGTGGAACAAAGGATGGGAAGAAGTTCCAAGGTGATTGGAATGCCATTAAAGCTGTTAAAAATGCACTTAAAATGCCAGTTTTTGCCTGTCTCTTTGTACTAATCCCGCTGTTAGTTATATGTTTCCATGAGTTATATGTGTTGTGTAAGTGGTTGTAGTGTTTAGTACAGAGTTTGCAATTTTTCAGTCTTGTTCTATTTTATTTTGTCACTCAACATGAGCTACTCAGATGATATAGCAGAGTGTATCTCAATTTTTTTACTTCTGCATGTAATAAAATGCCTCACATTTTGGAAATGTTTTACCTTCTACTTATTAATAATTTTATGATTGTTTGGAAAATGAAATTTGTGTTTGTGTTTGGTCATTGCTCAATAATTTGGAGCATGTTTTAACTAAAATATATACATATGGTTGTTTATGTAAATTAATTTGTATTTAACCATAAATAATTATTATTTAATTCAAAAATAAATAAAATTATGTTAGAAAGAATTTTTTGAACGAGTATTCTTTGATGTTCAAAGCTTAGATTTTGTAAAAATTTTGTTAAAGCAAAATCACCCGAACATAAAAAAAAATTTATAAGTTCATTTTTGAGAAATTATATTTTAAGTAATTTTTCATGTAATAGCACACCCTGATTATTAATATATCGTGGATTAACCACTAATATAATAATAAAAGAATATATTGATATTAAATCTGTAGTTCACATCCCAATCCAAAACACTAAACAACTCTGATTCTTCTCCTATATATATTAATATGTTCAATTTTATATAAAATATAGAAAACACAACCTAATACAACTTATAAAATTATAATATTTTTGTAAAAAAAATCTAATAATTAAATCTTAACGACTCAACACTTGCTTCCCTCCTATCACAATTATGAGTTCCAAAAGTAAAATGAGACACAAAAGCCGTTGAATTATTTAAAGTTATTGTGTTATTAAATTTTTTTAAAAGTTTAATTAGTGAATTTTAAGTGACACTTCAATGATCAATAAAGTAGATTAATATTTATTAATAAGTATAATAACATATCTTATATTTAAGTTAATTTGATAATTAATATCAAAATTAAAGGACAATATTTTTGAATGTTAGTTTGAAATTTATAACATTCAACATTATTTTTTAAAAAAATTAAACTGTAAAAAAAAGAGTAAGAAAATCTTTTAATTTGTGCAAGTAATACAAACGAAAAAAGTTATACAATAATAATTTTAATCATTCAATAGTTTAAATAAAATTTTTAAATTATTTTAAAATTTTTAAAATTAAATAATTAAAATATAATTTACAAATAATTTAATAATATTCAGCGCAATTAGATAGAATAAAAATTGGTGTGGGAATGGGTGGACCTCACAACAGACCGCCCAAGAATAAGAAAATGGTTCCCTTAGATATTATTGCATCTCCACCAAGTAAGATCCTTCCACGTGTCCTTCTAGAATCCTCTATTTGCACCCAGAAAAGTAAAGAAAGATGAAATTGGAAAACCGCCCGCTCTGGCATTGTGATATCCTTAGATCCGATATAAACCGTTGGATCTCATCTAACATCCCATATGAATTCATCTATAAAATAAATAAAATTGCACTTGTTTTACACCGTAGATTACGATCGTTTATTTTCTCTCAAAAAAGTGAAGCAAAGGATACTTGCATCAAACAGATGGCAACCATGGAGAAGGTATTTTGATCTCTTCTTTCTTCTTCTCCTCCTTTCTCCCTTATTTTAAAATTTAAGCTTAGAGCTTTTTTGTTTGTGATTTGATTTAAAATGTTAGGGGTTAGAGTTTGAGAACAAGAATTTAGGCCTCAAGCACCTAAACTTCGTCAGGGTGGCTACAATCCACGCCTTGGTTTGCGTCTCGAACCTTTACGATTACTCTAAACAGAACTCGGGGCCGTTGAGATCCACCGTTGACGCCGTCGAGCATGCCGTTACCACTGCCGTCGGTCCCGCCTACGGGAAATTTAAGGATGTTCCTGATCATTTTCTTGGATTTCTTGATAACAAGGTATTCGCCCATTAAGAAAAAATCACTGTTTGGAACTTTTGATCAGAAGTTTCTGTTGATTAGTTCTTTCTCGTCTTTAAGTTTAGCAAGTAATTTTAGTATTTTGAAATTCATCGGAAGAGTAAGGATTAAATCTAATATTTTAAAAATGGGGAAAGTTCAGTTTAGCGTGAACCAATTTATTCCTAACTTTATTATCGTATTTGATTAAAATAACCGTAGGTAGATGAGGTTTCACACAAATTTGACGAGCATGCTCCAGCACCAGCCAAGCAAGTGGTTAACCTGGCCCACGATTTGGTCCAAAAGGCAACCCAAAAGGCTCAGAAACTAGTAGAGGAGGCTCGAACCAATGGAGCACGAGGGGCTTTGCACTACGCTGCAGCTGAGTACAAGAACTTGGTGTTGGTAAGCTCGACCAAGTTGTGGGTTAAACTGAACAGCAACTTGACTTTCAACTCAGTGACAGAAAAGGTTGTTCCCAAAGCAGCTAATTTGTGTGAGAAATACAACAGTTGGTTAAAGGAGAAGAGCGGAAAAGGTTATCCTGTGGTTGGGTATTTACCATCGATTCCCGTTGATGCCTTTGGGAAGGCTGTTAAGGAAGCTGAAGGAAAAGAGAAAGCAAATGCGGATGATCATAAATCTGAATCAGATTCAGATTAGGTGTTTGGTTTCTGAGTGTGTTAGTAGAGAGGCAATGTGATGCTTTGCCATTGTAAATTGGCTACATGTCGAATCTAATATGACTTGGTTCGTTTAGATGTCTGACATGTTTGCTCTCTGAATTTGTGGCTGATTTTATGATATGCCCTTTTCAACTTTCAATCTTCCAGCTTGTATTAGATTATGAGTACATACGATTAAAAAGTTATTTATTTTTAATTTAAAATTAAATTAGGCATTTTTTAAATAATAAAGGTTTACCTATTGGTGAAAAAATAAAGGTTAAAATCTGTTTTAGTCCTTGCATTTACATAAAATTTGAGTTTTAGCTTTTGTATTTTTAGAAATTAAAAATTCAATTCAATCATCACTGACATTAGGTAATTTTTAAAAATTTTGTTAAATCATATTTTGATAATTTCTGATGAAAAATTAAAAATGTTAATACATAAATAAAATTATTTTCAAAATAGAAAATATGGTTTTTAGCTATTTTTCTATCAATTCAGTTAGTGAATTTAAGATAATTATTTTATACTTTAGGGTTAATGTAAATTAAATAATATAAATTAAATAAAACAAATAGTTAAAAGACATGAATTTAATTAATTTTAAATAATTTACCAGTTAATTGAATTTTTAAGTTCTATTACTAAAATCTCAACCGTGACAATCAAGTTTGATTTTTGCTTGAGAAATAAGTATATATTAAACTTAATTGTTCAATTTTTTTCTGTCTAATAAAGTTCTAAACTTGGTTTTGTTGGAAGTCAGTTCACTTTGTGCTGCTCCCTAGTCTTCGTGCTATTCCCTTCTGGCCATGGATTTTACCACTTCTTTTAACTAAGTGACACCAAAATATGGATTAACCAATTAAATCAAAATAAAATAAGTTTGATTTTATTTATTTAGAATCCTTTTATTTCCGAATTTCAAACCTAAATCTTTCTTTGATTATTCAATTTTTTTAATCGATTTTGCATTTTTAAAACAAATGAATTGGTATATTTTTAATTAATAAATATTAAATACATATTCATATCTAAATCTAAAATCGTATCAAATCCGTCTGAACCTAAAATTTAAATCCAAATAACAAACCAATCCAAAATTTAATTTGACTATATGGCTACGAAGTTACTAATGGAAGCAAGGCTACGGGCACATCATCTGCTACTGCTACTGCTACATTTCACCTTTTTATGTTTCACTTAATGCTTGTTCCGGTATCAAAAAGAAATATTCATGAAACTTTGTAATTACAATAATAACGATCTTTTTTTTTAAGTTTCTACTATTAGAAATACAATACAAGCTCAATTTTATACCTAGGCAACTACAGGTAGAATCAAACTAATACAAGCACAACAGACAAACCGAATAAAACCCATCTATGACATAGATGCACATGTTGGGACTAAAGACCCAAATGTTACAATTTTGCATATGCTAACACTCATATTTAGATACTCAAAAGCCCAAAACTTCATCTTAACCAACAATGCTTCTCCTTGATAAGGCTCAATCCAGTCATGTGGTGCCGATTCATTTTAAAAGAGTGTCAATTTATTTGGTTTTTGATATATTAAACTCAAACCAATCAAATGCACACTCCTACTTCTCCCAAATAAGGGGTGGCTTAATTAGAAGAAGAAAGGAGAGACAACAGCAACATAAATGTTCAAAACCAGTCTTACCCAATACAAGGCAACAACATGATGGCTAAACAAAGCAAATATTCAGCAACACAGAGTATTTATTTCCCTTACAAGTCTTACCCATTGAGTTACATGGAAAATTTATTTTCATTCATAAACCAGTGTCCCAACTGAAATGTTCAAAAGTACACTACAAAACAAGCAGAATCTTTTAATTCAAACCAACAGTAAAAAAGGTTTCAATGTCCACTTCCCATTTGTAGATCAAGCTCCAAACCATCTGCTAATGGCTTCTGATTCCTACATCAATGGAAACCTTATTAGAAATTACTCCCAAGATTGAAAATATGAAATTGTAAATTCACTCTTCATTCAGTGTCTCCATTGCTTTATAATCACTTGTCACAACTCCACCATTGTCACTGTTGCAGAGGTGACTAAATAAAACACAAAAAAGGATTTCATTTGGCAATTATTAGCTTGCATCACTTCTAACACTTTTGTGGAAGCAACATATTCTAATCCCTGCAGTGTCAATTGTCGATGGGTAAACAGTCTGCCTACAAATCCAGGTTAAAGTCTGATGCAAATTTTTACACCTTCACTTAAATAAGATGCAAATGGTAATCATTAGCAAGTCTAAGATGGTGATTTAACCATTAAAACACCAGTGCAAGCCCTTCAATTTAGAAACAACACTTGGTATTACTTAAGCTCTACTACTATCTTGGAACCACTGAATACTAAATTAGTTTTGAAGTATTAGTGTAAAATTTTCGATAAGAATTAACTTTTACCTCAAATGAATCAGAGCTTCAGACCTAAGCCAAATCAAGAAAACTTCATACCAACAAACTGAACTCTAAACTCTAAAATCTAAATTGTTCCTGAAACTTCAATGTGCTGATCGAACCAGTAAAACCCAAATCTTAGAGTAGATATACGATTCTCAAAATCCGGTGCCCATGAATAATTTAATAGAAGCATAAATAAAATCCCAGAATGAGTTGAAAAAAGAAACCTCAGTTTCGTTTGGTGGAGGACGCATAACTGTCTTGAAGAAGGTCATCATAAGGATCCCTGCGGCCGGGGACTTGGCTAATCTGAGGATCCCAACGGAGCTGAGCATTGTGGCGCTCAAATGTCCAAAACCCATAAGGCCGCAGTGGATAACTCCACATCTCCTTGGTTTTTGCGCATCGATCCTTCATAGAGTAAACGTGTTCTCTGAATTTTCTATCCCTCTCTTTTGGGTCCTCCATTAACCTCAACACCAGATTCTCTGCAAATTCCATAATGAACCCCATTTTCTTCCTGGAAAACACAAATAACCGAAACCCTAAGTTCAACAAACAAACTCACTATAAAAAAAATTACTGGATAGCTAATCAAATAGAATAGGCACAAAACAAGGTGACAAAGGAAACCTGTTTGAAGATCTCAAGTGGCGATTAACAGAGCCAAGGTCTTCAATTTGTCGAAAGCAAAGATTGGGAAAACCTCTGACACAGACTGTTACGAGTAATCGAAGAGCCTAACTTGGGCTAAAGCTCTACAACTCCATGGCTGTCATTAGGCCTGGCCTAGTTTCTGGGGATAATGGTAGGCGTTCTTTGGGATCAAAAGCCCTTATAAAGGTTGTATTAAATCTTCTTGACTCTAACCAAGGCTAAGGCCCAATAATTTTATAAAAGAAATTTTGAACTACATCTCAAATGGATGGGTTTGGATAAAATATTATTCAAGAACATAAAATTAATTTAAAATTGTCACATTAGGTGGAAAATTTTATATTTTAAAAAATGATAAAAAATAGCCTATTAAATCTTAGTTCAGTTGGTATAGATATTATTATCAATGCAAGAGGACATGAGCTTGAATATGCTGAAGCACGTTATCCTCCTATTTATGGATTGGGAAAGGGCTATGGATAGTTCTAGGCATTGTATTAGAAAGAGCAAATATGACCAGAACCTATAATAATGAGTATTAATGAAAAGTTATATGATAGCGATTGATTTTAAAGAGGTAGATTAATTTTCTTAAATAAATTATTTTTAGCAAGAATTTAAATTACATAAATACACTTGTTGTTTAAATTATATTTTGCGGATTGAATTTGAAAGCACTTAAATATGTTTTTTTCTTTGATTTAACCATTAGAACGATTTATTAGTAAAAATAAAGATTGTATCAAAAATAGAAATTTCTAATCTTTTCCAATTAAATTGATATTTTGTTAAGTTATATCATAAGGTATTTATAATAAAAATGATTAGACAGTATATTCTAGAATGAGATGGGCAGCTATTTAGATTGTTTTAATTATTTTTTATGCATTAATGGACCGAAAAAGTTGAGAATTTTGAAGATACACCAAGTGAAGGCAGGGATGGTAATATAACAGGGGGAAAGCAATGTTGAATCCGCTTTACAGTTGGTATATTCTATTTTATTATGAATGTATTATCTTGAAATTTATTTTTACCTTCATAGATGTTGGATGCATCAATCTTTATCTCGCTCCGTTTTAATTTAATTTTGCTACTTATCTTTAATAATTTCAATTATTTAAAGTCAAATAAATATTTATAAATATAATTCTTCAAAAAAAATTAAAAATAAAATCTATAATTTTTATTACATTTTATCCTTTTAATAATTATATATAAGAAGATAAAATGACAATTTCATAAAGTAAAACAAGGCAGAATGAAACAAATAGTTATCAAACGACTCCATACTCGTTATCGAAATAATTTCACTTGGAGGAGTAATTAATTACTTAGGAAAATCTAATCCGGATGGATGTGAAATGTATTGAGTATCCTTAAACCATGGTTGGATGATTCTTTCTCTCTTCATTTGCTTTGCTTGTGGCGCAGCAGCTGAAGCAAAAGATACGGTGTGTGAGACTTTCTCAAAATTTAATGAACACAATACCCGGGTTTTTTAAAGAAAAAAAATCGTAAATCTCTTTTAAATGGTTGATTTGATGTATTATTTAATAAAACATATAAAGATGAGTATAAAAAAATAAGATTTTAATATATGATAAACCAGAATTATCATCGGAAACAATAGTTGAAATTAGAATCAGAAACAATATGTTAATTATTAATTATCGCATGAATTGAAGCAAAAGTATTTTGCTTTTAACTTGAAATTCACGATATTATAGAAAGATTTGTAAATTAATTTGCCATCTTTTCGTGTTTGGTCATCGAAAATTTATGTTTGGTATGCTAAAATAAAATGAGAATATCCACAAATACAAGGCAAAGATAGCTTAAGCCCAGAAAATGGGGGGGATTTTGGTGTGAGAAATGCATCAAAGGGTGCGTAGTCATGATTTTGATTTTAAGAAAAATGAGAATAGTTTATAAAATTTTGGTTGGTCAGATGTGACAATCTTAACTTTAACCCAAATTAATTATTTAAGACAAAGAAAAGAGGGTTGAGTTTAAAGTAGATTTTGGTTAAGAAAATGGATTAGATCATGAAGAAGGAAGTCAAAATATATGCAATGTCTTGTAGGTACACTACACTTTCAATCTTCTTTTTTTGCTATATATATATTATGTTTTATACCATTGATTGGGCTTGGACCACCTCTTTACCACTATATATTCTAATCATAATGACCCAATTTAAATATATATATATATATATATGCCCTGCAGTATGAATTTGATAAAGAATATGTATGTGGCACACTCTTTAAAAAATTTTGATTGAAACAATAGTTATATAAGTTATTTTTGAAGATAAAATTAAAAAGGCATTCTCATAATTAAAAAAAGAACATTAGGCAACATCCACAATGTCCTCCACTAGCAAAATATGCATGTCTCTCCCACTCATATATTCCACTTCTTTTTGGTGGTCAAAACACACCAAGAATTTACCTATTTTTCGTTCCAGGAAGGAAAAAAGAAGATTGCATCTCTTCTTAGCTTTACCCTAAAGTTAAGCCAGTTTATAAACCAGAATTTTATGGTAGTTTGGTTATTATTCCCATCCATCCACCTACCTAATTTTGTTTTACTACTCCTTTGTTAAGTGTTAACAATACTACTAAACTTCTCTTCCTTCAAATTACCATGTTTTAGCCAAGTAAATGCCCTATGCCTACAAGTAAAGAATGACAACTTAATTCCAATTTTCATAAGTTACATGGTAAATAAATCATTGGAATCTTAAACTGGCTTAATCATGCATTTAACTCAGCTTTGCTGTATAATTATCAAAAACACTGTCAAGGTTTTGATCAGACTGTATCTGTAGCTGTTTATATATGCTTAAGATAATAAAAGCAAATTTATCCAAAAAATATATATATATTAAAGGGAAAAAAACTGGCCTCTTTTTCTTTTTACATTTTAACCCCTTTTTTTTCATTTTTTTATATTGCCTTAAAACTGAAATATTACCCTGGCCGTTAACATCGCCGTAACCATTTTTAGCTTTCGCCAATGACTTCATCCATTCCGTCGCCACCAACACCTTCTTCGTCCAGCCACCGCTCGACCGGCGCGCACTCGGCTTTGTGGCGTAGTTTCCAATCGAGCGCCTGGCAAGCGCGTGAACAGTAATTCACGGCACCACAAACCGAACACCGGCGGAACTCGTGTTTTCTCGTCTCCGGCCTCCCACAACCAACGTGCGAGCATAGCCTCAAACCCGGGCCGGGAATCCCGTCCCGAGAGCCGAACCAATCCGTTAAGAACTTGTTCGCCGGGTGAGCCTCCGGTGCCGGTACATTGCATCCAAAATCACTCAGCAACGGGCATCCCGGCACGTTCGGATGACGGTTGGTCGGGTGGGGGATCGGGTGGGGGCTCCAGGTGAGCCAAGAGCACGTAGCGATATTTGAAACAGATGCTGATGATAAACCCGCCGCAAGCTCTCGGGCGTTGGCTTGGACGAGAAACCGACGACCCTCGGTGATGTTTTGTCGGACGCCGTACCCGTCCTGCAGGCAGTGACCGAGCTCACGCAAAGCATCTATGTGGCCAAGAAAAGCAGCCCGGGCGCACAAAGCCACACCGGCTCTAAGGTCCTTATCGTTCTTAGAGCCACCGCTGCCGTTGAACTGAATTACAGCTAAGGAGTAAAGCGCCGGCGCGTGAGAACTAATCGCCGCCTTAGCCATAAGAGAAGCCCCACTCCCTCGATTTTGCAAACAGTAGAACCGAATCTATTGCAAATCATAAAACAGTTCATTTGTTAGAGAATGTTAATATTCTTGAAAAGGAAATTCCAAGAATAAGTAAAGAAAAATAAAAACTAACCATGCCGAGGGTGTAACAAGCTTCAACATTCCCGGCATCGGCACAACACTTTAAGAATCTGTGAGCTGACTCCGACCAGTTTTCAGCTTTAATGGCTAACAATTTTGAAGAGGCTTTTGATAATACCAAAGGTTGAAGTGCAAAACTATTTAATCTCTTGCATCTGTTTCTCACACAACACACAAAAAAAAACCCAATAAATTCCTCAGAACATAAAATAAATAAAAAATCATATCTTTCCCGTCTTGAAACAAGAAACGGAAAAGAGCAGTGAAAAGATGCACGTACGTAATCAAAACGTTGATGAAATCGGAAGGGCAAGAGGCGGAAGAGCTAAGCTTGGAGAGTATAGAAATGACAAGATCATCGGGTAAAGCATCAAACAAATCACTGTTTCCGGCAATCACCGGCGAGAATCTTTGGCGTTTCCGGCAAGCCATATTATATCCGGTGAAATCTCTCCGTTTAACTACTATCTTATCAACACAAACATCGGCTCTAGGATAACAAAGACCTCTCCTTGTTCTCATTTCTCTCTATCCCTATAATCTAGAAATCTACCCTAAATATATCTACTTTATCTCAAAAATTTCTTATGTGTTGGTTGTTTCTCAGTTTTTATGTGCCTTAGCGGCGCAAGAGATACGATAAAATGGAGAGGAAATAGAAAAAGCAAACTGAGAAGGGAAAAGCACAAAACTAGGCCTTTAAAGGAAGAGAGAGCCAAAAAAACCAAGAACCCAACAAATAATATTATTATTAACAGTAAAACAGCTCGTGGGGACGGACGGACTTTCGTATGCTTAATTACATTTTTAACCCTACATAGTAATCGCTTTTACGGTCTTAATGCCGTTGACCCAGATCCCTCCGTTTTAAACAACGATGAATAAAATAGAGTCTGAGGGAAGGGAGCACTCATTTATCCTTTCTTCTTTTCTTTTCTTTTTTTTTTTTTTTCAGATGAAGTTGAAAGAAAAGTTTATAAATAAAACAGTAAAATGGATTTACCGTTTGATCTCTATATATATATACGTTATTTGTTCGGTAAAAAATGCTTTGTAAATTTGTTTTGAAAGGGGTTAAATTTGTTGCAAGTGGAACAACGAACTTCGGTTTTTTTCTCTGTAATAGAGTTTCGCTTTACGTAATTCCGGCGCGTGAAGAACGCCAACCGTTTTGGTCTATTGTTTGGGTGATGGCCACGCTCTTTGTTTGCGGGTGTGGAAGTTTTACATCTGATTAACAAACTCGGGGTAACCTCAGTTCAGCGAATTCTGAGTAATCGTCCGACGACTAATGCAAAAAAGGTCAAACGCATGAATCAGCAGCATTCCGCACCAACATGTGTTGAGGTACTCTTCTTTGTTTTACTTTTTCCATTTTGGCCTTTTTTTTCTTAATTAATAAATTATTGATTGATAATTCTCTACTAGGTTTTTTTTTCTCGATTTTATATTTTATTACTTTATTGCAAAATTACTCACGGTTAAATTTTACTATTAGTTTCTATACTTTTGGAAAGTTATGAGTTTGGTCCTTGTACTTTTATTTATTCAGTATTTAATTTTTATATTTTTAAATTTTAAAATTTTAATTTTCATCGGACGATAATTGTTAAATTTGTTTAGTTATTTAATTCCAAAATTTGGATGTGGCAAACATATTTTCAATTTTGCAATATCATGTCAACTTATTATTTTTACATATTACTCATTAATTAACGACTATCATTTACGTTATGACTGAAATTTTAAAATTTAAAAAGGATAAAACTTAGAATGATCCAATTAGAGAATATAGACTAAATGTATAACTATACGCATAGTATAATACTAATAATTGAATTTAACCAAACAAATTTAAATACTACTATTTAGGTTAAGATTAAAATTTTAAAATTAAAAAATAAAATAATTTAATTCATAATTTCCACAAAATACAGAGATTAAATCCGTTTAAAAATAAACTTATTTTTTAGCTTTTTCTTATTTTATTGAATAATTATTTTCACAGGGATTTGTTAATGGCAGTGGTAATGGATTCCAATATTGTCTTAGATAAGAATAAAAATAAGATGAATGTTGTTCTAATGATAGAGAAGAAGACATAAATTATATGTAAAACAAATAATTAAATAATTTATAGTTTAATTTTAAATCAATGCATCTCAATGTGGGATAATTTTAAAATAAGGTATAAATATATGAAACTAATAAATTTAATGCAGGCAAATAATAATTTTAAAAATTCACGTTGAAGCTTCCTAAGTATATAATATTTTAAATAAATTTTGGAAAAGATATAAATATAAAATTTATATTAAGAAATGAAAATATATCATATTAAATGTGATATAAATACAAAAATCAAGAAACAAATACAGTTTCATCCGCTCAAGGCGCATATAGGGTAGGAAATCTACTTTTATAATAAGGCTACACTTCAAATAGACATATCCTTATTTGTTCCGTCTAGTACATTAGGTTTGTACTAGTCAAGTTTTAGCTCAACATTTTTCCTTTTTTTTTTTTTATATATTTTGATCCACTTCCTCAAATAAATTTATTATTAATATTTTCTTAATTTTTTAAATGTTTAAATATTAAGATAATTTATTTTATTATCTTTTAATATGGAAGCCATCAATTGAGTCTTAACTCGATTGGCATAGGTATTATTGTCAATATAGAGTAACATGAGTTTAAGTGTCCTGAAGTGTATTATCCTCCTATTTATGAGTTAGGGAGAGGTTGTAGATAGTTTTAAACATTATATCTAATATTGAAGTTGTTATTAGGTAATTTTGAATTTTGTCAAAACATCAACTCCACGTAGATAATAAAAAACTAAACGAAACAAAAATTAAATTAAATTAAAACAAATAACTAGACATAAGAAGTAAATACTAAACTTACATAAATAAATAAAATGTTACTTAAAAATCAATTAAAAATATTATTTTAAATGGAAAATTTTATGAAGAAGACGATCATTTAAGCAAGAAAATGATTTTTTGCTTATTTAATTTTTATATTTATTTCTTTTTATTAAACATATATTTAATTAATTTTTTGTTTTATTTTTTTGTCACATAATGTTATATTATCTGTGGGCTAGATGATTTGGAAAAAAAATTACATTCAATTTCCATTGATTGGTTTAATAGTTATATATCTATAATTATTTAATAATTATATGTATATTATTCATATAAAAGTAATATTAATTAAAATAAATATTTTAGATGATACTATTATTTGATATTATTTATTTTTAATTATTATTAGTAGAATTATTGTTTGAAGCGGGATTAATTAGTTTGTTTTTATAATAAAAAAAATTCATTATGTGTATACACATTTTAATCTTCTAACCAAATGTTTCCAATTGTAATTTGATTCTTCACTATTTGAATCTAAATACATATTTCACTATTAATTTTAATCCCACAACTATAATATTAAATCACACAATTATAGTAATTATTATCACCACCAACATCATTTTTAAACTCACCAAAACTATTTTTACTGTCTATCCACTAATTTAATATTGTCATTATAGTATGCAATCTCATTCCTATAGCAATTATTCTCACCATCAATCCTATTAAAACTACTACTTTTTTCTTTTTTTTCTTAATAAAATCCCATGTTGTATTCAATTTTCCGATTCTTCATCTTCATGAATCTTCAAGATGTTTTGATTAATTTTCAATTCTTGAAAACGGCATGTTCAATTTAGTTATGAAATTATTAAAATATATTTACTTTAAAAGTAATTAATATTATTACAAGGAGAGGGATTCATTTACATTAGTGTAAAATTAAAATGATTTTACTATTAAGATATCAATCGATAAAAAATTAAAAAATATAAAAAATCACTTTAATTTTACACTAATGTAAGTATATTCTTCTCCTTATCATAAATATATTTTTATTATTTTATACTTGCATATAACATAATAAAATGAAACAACTAAACGATACTATTTTTAGGAATCAAACATAACTCCAACAAGTTTAAATAAAAACTCTTTATCATTCCACCTATAATATTTGTTGAAATATATTTTCATTCTCTAGTATATAATAAATTAATTATATAAGAATTATAATTAAATTTTGAATATATATATATATATAATCCATAGCTTAATATATATAAAAAATAATATTAGCAATCTAATTAAAACCCTAAAAACATTAGGTTTGGTCCACAAATTTTATTATTATGAAAATAATTGAAACCAAACACTAAAAACCTAACCTAAATGCAAAAGCATAGCATCCGACTCCACTTTCATTCACTTGATAGAGAGCTTTATAACAACTGTAAATAATTATTAACTATAAATTCACAAAGGTAAAAATATGCTATTAGTATGCTAATGTTTAATCTCTCTTATATTTCATATTTAGTCATTTTTCTTTCTTTAATCATTAAAATTGTGTCAATATGAAATTTTGATTAGATTATATTCATATGATATATGAGGAAGGATTGTATGAAACAGTGACCTCACGTCATCTGTATTCCTTTCTAATAGTTTTATGCTGCATCAGTATTCTTATCTTGAATTTCAAGATTTTATCCTGAATTTCAGTATTTTAATTTGGATTTAATTTTTTTTAGGATAAAATCTTAAAATTTAGGATAAAATCCTAAAATTCAGAATAAGAATATTGATGTGACATAAAACTATTAAAAAGGAATACAAATGACGTAGCGTTATTATTTCATACAATTCTTTCCTATGATATGATATATAATTGATGAAAATAAATTTTAATAGAAATTATTAATGAGTATAATAGATGTAATAAAATTTTTAAATTGAATTTTTTTAAAATATAATGTTTTAATAAAGACTAAATCTGCAGCGCCATATTTTAAACATTCAAAAATAGTTAAACACGAAAAGAAAAATGAAATAAATTAAAGGAGGAGAGAAAGCAAGATGGAAAAATAAGGTTAGTGGAGATAGTGTGGTTGCTGAAGGAAAGTTAAAATGGGCAGCCTTGTTGTCACGTCGCCGTAATTCTATCAATACCTGTCACCTCACCACATTGACGTGCTACGGGTAACGGGTTTTCTACAGTGACGAGGCTTGGCTTACTTGCCTTTTTGGATTAATGGCTAATTTCACCTCCTACAATAGTTAAATCGTCATTCGACACGTTACGTGCGCTTCCATTCCGTTTATCAGATTACCACACTTGATTTTTTTCTTGTTAAATAAAAATTTACATGAAATCTAATATTGAAACGGTTGGTTGGGTGAAAAAAAGTAAAAAAGGGTATAAAATGAAATGGAAAAGTAAAAAGAAAATATAATAGGAAAATATTTTTCATTTTATTGCATAAAATTAATCCGATAAAATAGGAGAGGAATATGTTAATTTAAAATTATATATATATTTTAAACATTTTATTTTTTCTTTTATTTTACAACTCTCTCATGATAAAATAATTTTTTTAACTTTTCCGACTAAGCACACTTATAAAAAAAATAATTATATTTTCTATATTTTTATTTTTCCATCTTTACAATTTTTACTCTACTAAAAAATACCTATATGCTACTTCAAAATCAAATCATTGGTGTCAGGGTTTGGTTCTTAAACCATGCTCTTATTTTTGTCATTTTGGTAATTAATTTTTTTTACCTCTTTGTGATGAATCATCTTTGCCTCATTCCATCCAGAAATTATCGAAATCCAATAAGAATGTGCTATGTATTATGATTTTATCGCCAACTTTTTTATTCTAGGGTAAATTAGAAAGAAAATAATAATTCAGATATTAAATTAAGACAAAAATTCTGATATCATGGAAATGCAAAAAAAATCAAATAACTTTCTAAAATTGTAAGATATTGATGAAATTATAATAACAAAAAATATTTAAATAAAAAAAACCTTTTCCTTTTCTTCACAAAATTCACGATTATATGATAAAAAAAAAGCTTCATTCAAGATATGGTCTTTGAATTATACTTATTTTTTCACTTTAGTACCTAAAATAATTCAAAATTTGGTTTTGAATTATACTTATTTTTTCACTTTAGTACCTAAAATATTTTTTGTTATAGTTTTTAGTCCAAACTTTATGGATGTTAAAAAATCCCACCAATTAAAACGTGGTATGTGTCTTTAATTTTATATTTCATAATATAATTTGAATTTAAAATTCTATCTTTTAAAGAAAAAGTATTATTAAATTATTTTTCTTTGTTATTATTTTGTTAAATTTAATCAAATGGTTGTCATCGTCGTTCTTCCTGGTATTAAATAGTGGCTCATGAAGAAGCATTTGAAATTGCATTTACAGTCCAAAGCCGACAGTCTTGGCTATTCCTTGGAAAGGCTAGAAGTTCTCGGTTATTATAGAGGCAATACCTTGGCCATCAAGAGAGGATTGATTGAGGATATTAAGAACCAAAGTTCTATTAAACGAAGTAATGGTGGTGTGATTGCCTTTCTAAAGCTTCAATGGTACCTCCATTAACATATAGTGTAAGTTGGGTAACTCCAAGAACCATGTCAGAATTATCACTCAACACAAATTAGTTTTCATCTTCTTTCTGAAAAGTTAAAATTAAACTCAAAAAAAAAAAAAACTACTGAGATAAGAAGTGGGCAAAAAGAAAAATAGTCATGCTACCTACTGCTTTAGGTTCTAGGATGAAACCAAAATTTTTTTGAAAGGGTAAGAAATATATTATATATTTTATGATGGTAAAAATATAATTTTATTATTTTAATAATTTGTATATTTATAATTTTAAATGATTAAATCTAATTTTATTATTTTTAAAGGGTCAAAGTATAATTTTATCATTATTAATTTAAAGCTTTATAAATTATAAAAGAACCTAAATTAAAAATTTTCTATTTAAAGAAAGTCGAGACCCTACCAACTCCCTATCTTTGTAACTGTTTAAATTTTACTTTATTAAATGATTCATATATGTAACACTCAAACGTTTTAGTTTTACCTTATTTATTAATTTATGTATTTAATTAAAAGGCATTATCGATATTGGTTATAATGTAACTAAAAAATAAAAAGATGTAACTTGTTAAAATGTCCATTGATGCTTCACAAGTTCTTCAGTAAGTTTATATTTAATAAAGACATTAATGCTTCATTTGAAATGAATGAAGCATTAAAATGCATTGATGCATAAGTTTTAGTTGAATATCAATGACTGAATGTTAAAATTCTATTCTGTTTTTAGTTGAATTTATATGTTTACTAAATTTGTAAACATGTTTGTTTTCACGTAAAAATTATTTAGAGATATCTAGTGTGATTTTAGTAATTGGTATCAAAGCTAAAATTTAGCTTTATTTTGATGTTTTAAGTTTTTTTGTATATATTAAAAATTAAATAAGTTAAATGTAATTTTATTGGAATTGGGTTGGTCAGCCCAGCTAAAGGTTTAAGATGATGAAAATGGCATTTCATTTATGATATAGAAAGGACAAAAGTATCAAATATTCTAGAAAATTTTAGTCAATTTAATTTTGGTGTTTGATTTTATGCATAATTAAGTAAAACTCATATTTATATACTAATACATGCATATCATCAATTTACTTTTATGCATAAAATTAGAAGTCGTGCAGTTAATTGTTTTTAAATTATATATGAAGTACCTAAATCATATATAGTAATATTACATCAATTAAATTAATTATGTGAAGTATAATAAATTTTATCTCACATGAAAATTTATTATATTTTTTATGATTAATTAGGTAAAATTGTAACGCCCTCAACTCAACCCGATTCACCAGATCTGAATCTCGGGAGTTACATTACTATTACAGACTTATACGTCCTTAAGACATACAAAATTTCCAAAGAAATACATCTTATTCACTAATACTGCCCGTCGAAGTTACATTTGGGTGTACTCAAAGTACAACACTTACAAATATAATTACACCTCTAAATAACATTGCTGACCTCATTTATTGACCAACATGGTCCATTCACTCTATAACGCTTACAAACAAAATTTCGAGACTTTTACAAAAACATTTCTATTGGACTCGACACGCCTGTACAACCCCCACTTTATATGCATAAGTGTCCACATCACTACTCATTTGGCGCAGCCCTGACGTCGTCCATCATAGCACTTTTTTTACCTGAGACATAAAATACAGAGGGGTAAGTTCGATAGAACTTAGTGAAAAAACTCTGTTTTACCTGAGTTTTTATTTAGGGATCTCACCATTTGTTTCTCGTTCATAACTTTGACCCGATCGATTGTATAGACTTTGTTGTGACCTTCCATAGTTGCCTTTCTTTCCGAGCTAATCTGTACTTACCAATTCTTAAAATATCGTGTTCGTCATTCCTTCATAGTTCGATCATAGGCATTGTCTTTAGATGGTCATCATGAGGTTCATTCTTCAGATTTCGCCATGAAGACGTCTCTTTCTAAATATAGTTAAAGAGGCTTTCCTTTTACAATCTCGTCATTATAGTACCCTTTTAACAAAATTTGCAACAAAACATTCATTTAGTTGAAATCGCCACAAAGGATTCGATTTAACAGAGATCACGACAAATGCTTCTTTATACGAAAATCAGTGTTTTTGACAATAGAGATTTGCCTAAACTCACCATCATGAGGTTTTCCCCTCATCATTGGTACTCACCCAACCGTCCTTTACATATTCCATATGATGCCATGGCCCAACCAAGGTCTTCAGAGTGCCATAGCCATAGACTTGTCCTTATCAGAAATTCGTATTTTTAGTCTCGACAAACCCCTTTAGACGACTCTGGAGACAAACACATACTATTCATGCAAACTCATGCTTGACAGACTTATTCCTTTCAGACTTCTTCATAATAGATGTATTCATGCTTACAGACATGTAACGCATTCCCTTAAACTTCATGCATAGACTTTTCTTGTAGTGGCTTACTCATTACAAACACAATCTGTAACACCCCTAACCCGTATTCGTCACCGGAATAGGGTTACAAGGCATTACCAGACAATATAACATTTATCAAACAATTCAATATCACATCTCATTCATTCACATACACAAAGTCCTTTAAATAAGTCTACGAGACCTTAAAACATACTTAAGAGTGGTTCGAGACTAAATCAATCACATATAAAAAATTTCGAACACTTAGAAATATTTCATGAAATCATAGGTCACACGCCCGTGTGAACAAACCGTGTGCCTCATACGACTACCAGACATGGCAGTGGCGTAGGCCGTGTGAAAACAGGGCATACATACTGACTTGTACCACACGGCCGAAGACACGCTCGTGTGCCATGGCTGTGTGATTACTAGGAAGGTTACTGACTTGGGTCACACGGCCGACCACACGCCCATGTGTCTAACCCGTGTTGTAACACCCCTTACCCAAGTCCGAGGCTGGGGCTGGGCACAAGGCATTACCTGACTTAAATGCATGTATACAATCATTTCTGAGTTATAAAAACTAGATCAAACTTAAAACGTTCCACTCTTAATCTAGAAATTCTTAATATGGGTCTACAAGGCCCAAATCACACTTAAGAAACGATCCGGGATTAATCTGAACACCGATGAAAACTTTGAAATATGACACTTGAAACAGGGGCACACGCCGGTGTGGAAAGGCGATACGCCCATGTGGCCATTTTGAAGTGGCCGTGCTGAAGGCCCGTGTGGTTCACAAGGCCTAAGCACAAGGGGACATGCCCGTGTCCCAAACCCGTGTGAATTTAATTTCAAATTCGAACCTACAGGGGTTTTCACATGGCCGGGCACATGCCTATGTCTATAGCCCATGTCCCTCACACGGCTATAACACGCCCGTGTCCCTCACACGACCATGACACACCCGTGTCACAGCCTATGTTTAAAAACCTTGACGTTCTGTTTCTGACGTCAGTAACTAATTAGGGGCACACAGCCAAGGTACACGCCCGTGGCCAGAGGTCATGTTCTCCACACGACCGTGTCTCTGCCCGTGTGTTTACTACCATGCATACTGACTTACAAATTTAAGGTGTAGGAGACACACGATCGGACAACACGCCCATGAGGCAGACCGTGTGTCACACACGGCCTAGATACACGCCCGTGTGTCTACCCGTGTGGACAAAAATAAAGCTATCTACCAAGCCTTTTTGCCACCCTTATTCATACCAACCTACAAAGTAACCCATACCACCAATCCGCAAAGCAATACAAAGCCAATTCAAACATAACGAAATAATCCTCAATACACTGGAACAATCCAAGCATGCACTTATTCATTCATACAATTTTCCCATCCATGAAACATCATCAATTACATACCATAGATAAAAATTAGCCATTATTTGTGGCCTTATACAAAATGAAGGACATCATCCCAAGCCAACACATTCGACCAAATACAAAGACACAAAACTTAAAAGACAAAGTCCTATACATGCCATAATCAGAATAAAAGAACTAACTATACCAAATGCTTCGAATGATAGTGTGAACAAAACCTTTGACATTCTTTGATCCACAGACTAATTTGGCGGCACTATCAGGAAACGGAAAGGAAAAGGGGTAAGCATAAAGCTTAGTAAGTCGCATGTAAATAATGAAGTAACTATAAGTTGCCATAAGGGATCATACTCCTAATATAACTCAATTTGCACATGAAAGTGAGGATTCATATATATTAATTATTCATATTCATCTCTTACTAAGCATACAACGTTGATTGAATTCACATTTCATACTTCATGTAATATACACGAATAGTCATGACCATAACTTACTCACTTTCCTTCTTTACTAAACATACAACGTAAATGAAGCTTGTATTTTGTAATTCTCTTTTAGGTACCTGTACCATGCACTCATCACATGGTCATAAGTTCTTTCATTTCAATATAAACCATAAATCTTCTGTTGAACCATCTGGAATACTACGGGATATTCAATAGCCCAAAAAATAGGATAAGATGCCGATGCTATGTCTCGGGCATGGTCTTACACTGGCTAGCACATCAAAGTCGATGCCATGCCCTAGACAGGTCTTACAGTGGCACACAATAAGCTAATGTCATGTCCTAGACAGGTCTTACACTAGCTTGTATATCTCAAGGCCGATGCATGTCCCAGACATGTCTTACACTAGCTCTCGTCTCAATACCGATGCATGTCACAAACATGTCTTACACTGGCTTGTATTTCTCGAGGTCGATTCATGTTCTAGACATGTCTTACACTAGCTCTCATGATGTGGCCAATGCATGTCCCAGACATGTCTTACACTAGCACACATATCACCCAATTTCATGGCATGAATACCCAAATCTATTCCTAATGTTCAACCAGAAATCTTTATTATATTAATTCTCATTCACAACGATATTCAACAATTCATACTATACTACTCATACGATACATGATAATATTGAATTAGCATTATTTAAGTACAACTTACCTCAGATCACAAAATGCAGGCGACTAGTCGATTTAATCTACTTGCTTGGCCTTCTCCTGGTCTAGGTTTGGATTTTGTATTCTTGATCTAGAATAATAAAAATTCACTCATTTAATCATTAAATAAATTTAGACAAATCAAAAATTCATATTTTTGGTAAAATGACTATTTTGCCCCTAGACTTTCACAAAATGACCATTTTACTCCTAGGCTCAAAAATTAATTTTTATCGAATTTCTTCAAGTCTCAAGCCTAAGCGAACCCTTTTTACTCTTATAGCCACCCAAATTTCCATTATTTCACAACATTACTACCTATTTTACAATTACTATAAATTAGCCCTTATTAGGTGTTTTTTATGAACACCTTTTCACAAAAATTGTTTATTAAACAACTAAGATCCATCTTTTTCCATAAAATTCAGTAATTATCATGAAAACTCTTATGGAAAAACTCTAGACTTCAAACCATTTTGCAAATTGGTCCCCTCATTAGCTAGCTCATGCTACAAGGGTCCCAAAAGTAAAAAAATTATCAAGAATGGTTTTGAAAATCACTTACTTACAAGGGGATAACCTAGCTAAAATTTTAAAGCTTCACAACCCCCTCTTTGCTGGTATTTTTTATGGAGAAAGAGATGAGAAAAAGATGATATCATTCCCTCTTTTTTTATTTTCTTTTTAGTCAAATAAGCAACCAAATAACACCTAACTTTGCAAAATTGTCATCATTCCCTCTTTTTTTATTTTCTTTTTAGTCAAATAAGCAACCAAATAACACCTAACTTTGCAAAATTGTCTTACATTTGTCTCTATGGCCGACTAGCCTATATTTAAGGGCTTAATTGCACTTTAAAAACCCTCAATTTTGGTTCTCTAGCTATCTAACACCTTCGGCTAGTAAAACAAAACTTTTTCCCTTTATGCAATTTGGTCCTTTTTCGCAATTAAGCTCACAAATGCTAAAATTAACTCACTAAATTTTCATGCATTTATATAATCATACTATGACACCAAAATAATAATAAAAATAATTTTTCAACCTCGGGTTTGTGGTCCTGAAACCACTGTTTCGATAAAACCCATTTCAGGCTGTTACACGTGTACTCTTCGAAATGGCCACACACGCCTGTTTGCTAGGCCATGTGCCATTTAAGGGGTATGCTGACTTATGTCAAACGGTTAGTCACACGTCCGTGTGTGAGTCCATGTGACACATACGACCAGTAGACACGCCCATGTGTGAGTCTGTGTGACACACACGGCCGTTAAACACGCCTGTGTGTCCAGGCCATGTCAAACTTGTAGGGTATACTGACTTAATTCGTAGGGCTATCCTAGGGGACACTCAGTCGTGTAACATGACCGTGTGTCGCACACGGTTGAGACACACACCCGTGTCTCTGCCCGTGTGGACAAAAATAGGCTATTTGTAAAGCCAATTTACCACCATTTCCACAAACAAACAAATCAACCAAAATAGCACCATTTCAATACATATTTAGGCAACCAAAAACTTGCCAAATCAATCACATATCAAGCTATATATATATCATCAACCAATTCAACTACTAAATTCCATATACGAATATACCAAAACCATCAAAATTTACCATTCATCAAATATTAATAACTAACCTAATCAATATCCATTTAACTATATCCACAACTATGGCCAACATATCAAGACAAGCCAACATATAAGGCATTATATGCATCACATAAATCACTTATCAAGCACATAACTTAAGCTCACTTAAATGGTTAAAAACATACCAACATTTACATCATTAATAAGCCAAATCACATGGCTAACATCATAGCTCAAAACATACCAAAATGACTCTAACCTATACATGCCATATACCATATATATAAGCTTTAAAAGTATTAACAAATGTCACGTTTCACACTATGCCACCAATAGAGCTGTTTCAAGTTGTTATACATTTTCGTACTTCCCGGATGAACAGATAAATGACTACTATGTGCTTCATTCAAAATCATCTGAATTAATTCTAAATTTCTTGGAACACATATTAGGCCTCTGAATCTTAAACAAACATCAGAATTAACTTGAAATTCTGAATCAAGGTTCGAATCAGATTGAGCTCCTTTTGCTAACATTTCATTATGGACTTTTTGAGTTTCACAAATCTACTATAAAAATAACGGTCTCACTTTCAACTCAGCTACAGTCGAGCCGACATCAGATAAAGCCAATTGAGTATTCATTGCACGTAGAGCAAATAAAGATTTTTGGCTTAATGCATCAGCAACAGCATTTGCTTTTCCTGGATGGTAACCAATTACTAATTCATAATCTTTTAGCAATTGTAGTCATCTCCATTGTCGCAAATTCAAATCTTTCTGAGTCATCAGATATTTCAAACTCTTGTGATCTAAATAAATATGAGATTTCTCACCAAATAGATAATGATGCCAAATCTTTAATGCAAACACAATGGCTGTTAACTCTAAATCATGCGTCGGGTAATTCTTTTCATGCGACTTCAATTATCTCGAGGTATAAGCTATGACTTTGTCTTCCTGCATTAAAACGCAACCTAGGCCATTCAACGATTCATCACTAAAGATAACAAATTCTTTACCCGATTCTGGCTGTACTAATATTGGAGCTTCAATCAAAAGAGTTTTCAATTGATAAAAACTTTTCTGACATTTTTTCGGCCATTCAAACTTTATATCTTTCTGAAGCAATCTCGTCAACGGAGTCGCAATCATAGAAAAGCCAGCTTGTCACCAAAAACTGTAGACTTCGGATACATTTTTTGAAGGCTTCCAATCTATTATTGCAAAAATCTTACTCGGATCGACTCGAATACCCGATGCTGACACGATATATCCCAAAAAACCAACCTCACATAACCAAAATTCACATTTACTGAACTTTGCATATAACTGTTTATCACGCAGAGTCTGTAATACAATTCTCCAATGCTCGGCATGGTCAGTTTCATCTCGTAAATATATCAAAATATCATCTATGAACACAACAACAAATCGATCTAGATACGGTCTGAAAATTTAGTTCATTAAGTCCATAAAGACTGTAGGAGCATTCGTTAGTCCAAAAGGCATAACTAAGAATTCATAGTGTCCACACCTCCTTCGAAAAGCTGTCTTTGGCACATTAGAATCTCTAACTCGCAACTGATAATAACCCGATCTCAAATCTATCTTTGAAAATACTGTAGCCCCTTTCAATTGATCAAACAAATCATCTATTTTAGGCAGAGGGTATTTCTTCTTAATCATCACTTTGTTAAGCTGTACGGTCTAAAATTTTAGGTCATTAAGTCCATAAAGACTGCAGGAGCATTCGTTAGTCCAAAAGGCATAACTAAGAATTCATAGTGTCCGTACCTCGTTCGAAAAGCTGTCTTTGGCACATTAGAATCTCTAACTCGCAACTGATAATAACTCGATCTCAAATCTATCTTTGAAAACACTATAGCCCCTTTCAATTGATCAAACAAATCATCTATTCTGGGCATAGGGTATTTATTCTTAATCATCACTTTTGTTAAGCTGTTGATAGTCTATACACATTCTCATTGTACTATATTTCTTTTTGACAAAAAATACGGGAGCACCCCAATGTGAGAAACTCGGTCTTACAAATCCTCTATCGATTAATTATTGCAATTGAGCTTTCAATTCTTTTAACTCTGTTGGAGCTATTCGATACGGAGTTATCAATATCGGCGTTGTTTTCGGTACCAACTTAATGCCAAACTCCACCTTTCGTATCGGTGGTAAACCCAATAACTCTTCAGGAAACACATCTGGATACTCACACACAACTAGCACTGATTCAATATTCTTTTTAGTCACTTTCGTATCTAGCACATAAGCAAAATATGCTTCACAACCCTTTCTCACATATTTCAGAGCTAACATTGATGAAATCACCACTGATAAACCATTTAAATCATCTGACTCAATTCGAATAATCTCATTATTCTAACATCTTAAATCTATCGTCTTTCGTTTGCAATTCACAATAACATCATGCAATATTAGCTAATCCATACTCAGGATTATATCAAATTCGTTAACTAGCAACAACATCAAATCAGCCGGAAAGTAATTATCCTGAATCATCAACAGACAATTCTTACACACTTTATCAACCAATACGCATTTGCCTAAGTGGTTCGATACTCTTATTACAAATTCAGTAGACTCTACAGGCAAAGTCTTACTAGATACTAAATTCACACATATATACGAATGAGTTGATCCTGGATCTATCAATGAAATAACTTTAGTATCATAAAGAGTAAAAGTATCAGTGATAACATCTGGAGATGATGCTTCTTCGCAAGAGCAAATAGCGTAGGCTCTAGTAGGTGCTCTCACCTCGGACCTCACAACAGAGTCTTTAGTCGCTTTCTGACTACCACTAATATTTATCGTGTTTCTAGGTGGTCTACCTCTGTTTACAGTGTTACTCGGCCTCCTGTTTTGAACATTATCTTTTTCCATCAACTTTGGGCAATCTCGTATAAAATGATCGAACGACCTACATTTGTAACATGCTTTATTTCTTTTGTTCCAGCATTCTCCAAAATGTCGTCGCCTAAACTGCTGACATTCGGGTTTGTTGTCTCTCACACTGCCAACACTAGCTACTGATGTAGCTTGAGCTTTAGAACCAGAGTATTGTTTAACACGATCCTTGTGCGGATATCAATCGAAGCATTTGGGCGAGTATATGAATCTTTGGATTTCTTTGATGAAAACAGATACAGCTTATTCATCAATCTCATTCTGGTGTCTCTAGCCTCAGAATCTGCTTTCCTCTTTTCTTTGTCAAGATCTTCGGCTTTACAAGCTCTTTCAACTAAAAAAAAATTCTTTAATTTTCAGAATCCCAACTAATAGCTTTATATCCTCGTTCAGTCCATCAACGAATCGTTTATACATAATCTCTTTGGTGGAAACATCTTCCCAGGCATACTTGCTTAATTCGTATGAATTCTCTTTCGTACTCAGTGATAGTCATTCGGCCTTGTTTCAATTGCAGAAACTCTTCATATTTTTGATCGAGAAATCTCTGGCTTATATACTTCTTTCGAAACTTGGATTGAAAGAACTCCCAAGTGACCCATTCTCTCGGAACTACAGATATCAATGTTTTCAACCAATGGTACACATATCTCTCAGTAAGGATACAACACATTTAATACATTCATCTGCAGTACACGACAATTCATTGAATACTCGGATAGTGTTCTCAAGCCATAACTCAGCTCTCTTAGCATTATCATCAATGGTAGCTTAGAAATCATCACACTATCGCAATTTATATATATGACATGTATAGCTAGACTCTCATATGCCACGTTAGTTTTAGAATCGACTAAACCATAGCTCTGATACCAATAAATGTAACACCTCTAACCCATATCCGTCGTCGAAATAGGGTTACAAGGTATTACCAGATAATATAACATTTATCAAACAATTCAATATCACATCTCATTCATTCACATACACAAAGTCCTTGAAATAAGTCTACGAGACCTTAAAACATACTTAAGAGTGGTTCGGGACTAAACCGACCACATATAAAAATTTCTGAACAATTAGAAAAATTTCATGAAATCATAGGTCACACGCCCGTGTGAACAGACCGTGTGCCTCACACGACAACCAGATATGCCCGTGGCGTAGGCCATGTGAAAACAGGGCATACATATTAACTGGTACCATACAGCCGAAGACACATCCGTGTTCCATGACCGTGGAATAACTAGGAAGGTTATTAACTTGGGTGACACGGCCGACCACACGCCCATGTGTCTAGCCCGTGTACCCTTCAAATTGGCCACACACGCCCGTGTATTAGGCCATATGCCATTTAGGGGGTATACTGACTTATGTCACACGGTCAGTCACACGCCCGTGTGTGAGTCCGTGTAACATACGACCAGTAGACACGCTTGTGTGTTCAGGCCATGTCAAACCTGTAGGGTATACTGGCTTAATTCGTAGAGCTACTTCAGAGGACACACGACCTTGTAACATGACTATGTGTCGCACATGGCTGAGACACACGCCCCCATCTCTGTCCGTGTAGACAAAAATAAGCCATTTGTAAAGCCAATTTGTCATCATTTCCACAAGCATACAAATCAAACAAAATAGCACCATTTCAATACACTTTTAGGCAACGAAAAACATGTCAAATCAATCACATATCAAACTATATATATATATCATCAACCAATTCAACTACTAAATTCCATGTACAAATATACCAAAACCATCAAAATTTACCATTCCACAAACATTAATAACTAACCTAATCAATATCCATTTAACTATATCCACAACTTTGGAAAACATACCAAGATAAGCCAACATATAAGGCATTATATGCATCACATAAATCACTTATCAAGCACATAACTTAAGTCCACTTAAATGGCTAAAAACATACCAACATTTACATCATTAAAAAGCCAAATCACATGGCTAACATCATAGCTCAAAACATACTAAAATGACTCTAACCTATACATGCCATATACCATATATACAAGCTTCAAAAGTACCAACAAATGATTGATAGTGTGATGACGTTTCCCGATGATCTTAGAGTCTGAGCTAGCTTTGATTATCTATAAAACATAGACAAATAATCCACAGTAAGGTTCATAGCTTAGTAAGCTCATAGTTAAGTAATTCAATTCATCAAATAATATAATTTAACCATTTACACATTACTAAATCAACATTACATTAATACAAACCTTATTCATGTCTCAAACATGATTAAATACCATTTCATTAAACTTTCTCAATGTAGTACTTGAATAGGTTCTGTACATACCTGTATCACCTTATACTAACCTCTTTTTCAACCATGGCATTCATTTATCTGTTGAACCATTAGGAATAGAAATCAGATACTCAAGAATCACAATCGATAAGTACCTATACCATGGCTTGTAGCCAAATCAAGGTAACTTATCTTGGAGTACCTATACCATGGCTTGTAGCCAAATCAAGGTAACTCCTCTCAAAATACCTATATCATGGCCCCTAGCCAAATCAGCCGATATCATGGCCCGAAGCCAGTGCATTAACTTAATGACATTACATTATCATCATCACTGTGCTTATGGTTTAACAGGGAAATTTTGCTTGTCAATTTCATCGTTGAACACTTTCGTATAGTTGTATTCACAATTCAAAAATTATTTGCAATCTTATAAACACATTTTTATGCAATATCAAAGCATATAACATTCATTTATAATGAAATTAACACCTACGAACTTACATCGGTAGTAGAAATAACGAAACTAGTTGATTAATCGAGTACTTTGTTCTTGCCTTGATCTAAGTCCGAGTTCCTCTTTTCTTGATCTATATGTATTCAAAATTAACTTATTTAATCACCTATTCATTCAATTTCATCCAAAAATATACATTTGGGCATTTTTGCACTTTAGCCCCTAAACCTTCACATCTATTCAATTTAGTCTCTATTTCACAAATATACAAAATTCACAAAATTCAATTTAACCCATGCTTGGCCGAATTACCATAGTGCCCCTAGTAGCCCATATTTTTCATCTATTTCACATTTCAACCCCTAAATTTAATTTTTTCACATTTTAGCCCTTAAATGGCAATTTCACTAAAAATCATTTTACAAAACATGATTATCTATCAACAAATACTCATTTTCCATCATCAAACATTCAAGAACTCAAACATTCATCAATGGAAACTTTCAAAATCATCAACACTTTCAAAAATTAATGCATGGGCTAGCTAGAACACAAAGCAACGATCACAAAAACATAGAAATCATGAAAAACCGAGCTCAAAACATACCTCAATCAAGCTTAGCCATAGCCAAACCTTCAAAGCTCTCAAAACCCTTATTTTCTTTTGTTTTTCGATTGGAAATGGAAAAGATGAACACATTTTAACTTTGGTTTTGCTTAATTATGATTTATTTAACCAATTACTAAAATGACCTTATTTAATAACATTTAAAAACACATAATGGATGGCTATTCATGTCAATTTCCACTATCCATGGTCTATTTACAACATAAGGACTTCACATTTAATAAGCCATGGAAATTAAGCACTTTTAACAAGTGGAATGCGACTTTCGCATTTTACGCGTTTTAATCCTTTTATCAAATTAAACTCTTAAACGATAAAGTTATCTCACGAAACTTTCACACATATATATTCACATGCTATAAACACCACAAATAATATTAAAATAATTTTACGTTCTCGGATTTGTGATTCCGAAACCACTATTTCGATTTAGCTAAAACCGGGCTGTTACACAATCATGCTTTCGAACATATTTTACATGCATAAATTTCTTTTCTCATCAAAGGCGTAGTATCATACTTTACTAGATCCAGTTTTAAGTTCTTCTCAAAGATTGAAGAAATCACCAATTAAGCTCAGGATTTCTAATCTAGTTTAAGGAATACTTTTTCTCTGTTGTTCTAACCTAATAATAGTAGGATTTTGGTTTCTGTTTTTCTCAAGTTGAAAGTACTTATTGGAGAAGGAAGAGAAAAACTCCCTTTTTAGTCTGGGTCGCCCAAATTTATACAACCCTCGTCCATATGATAACTTGACACTTGTTACAATCCTAATCAAGTTGTCGAATGGGTGGTTCACAAATGTAAGGAAACGTGTATAAGAATTCAAAACCTTTTCATACTTTCGATTTGATCGATTGTTCATTTTTAACTATCTCGTTAGTATATAACCTACACATCAGCGAAACTAACTAGGCACACCTTGACCTTGGGGACATCCCTTACCATTCACAATTCCTTGACAACTTACTAAGTTCCTCTCTTGGAAATCCCTCATTACTCTTGAGCTAAACTATCCACCATATCTTTTTCCACCAAAAGCATTGTTTGGGTGGATAGAACCACGTCAACCCATTCTTTTTCAGAGACTTCGCCCAAGAGCACACTCGTGAACCTCAACTCTTAGTCGAATCTAATATCTTGCCTTCTCAGGACCTGTTTTGAGATTCTTGCAATATTCAAATATAAAGGCTTCACTCACTTTATGTGGCATTGAAGCTTTTAGGTGAATCCTTCCTAACTAGACACACTTCTTGATAACTATGTGTCGACTTAGTGCTCACCAACATCAAGGCGACACAAGCGTGCTCAAATAGGTTCTTATACTTAGTCTAGTTCTAACACTATACCTATTTGAGACTTATCTTATCTGCCTTATTTACCTAAACAATATATAAACACTAAGGTTTCGTCGGGCGGGGTGTTACAGAAATAATAACTAACAAATTTAGATATTCAAAAGTTCTATGTGAAACAAATTCAAATATTAAATATATAAAATTAACATTTATTGTGCTAATTAAAATACTTCAATTAAAAGGGTTAATATGTAATTTGTCCTTTAAATTTGTTTGAAAGAACCTAGTTGTTACCTAAATATTTTTTGGACATGGTTGGTACTTAAACTTTTATTCTATCATACACTTTGGCACATTTGCATTAACACCATTAGTTTGTGCCATGTAGCACTGACAACCAATCACACGATGACATGCGACAGCTTTTCATCATGACACGTGATAGATATAAATAAAAAATATTTAAATATGTCTAAACTAAAAAAAAATATTTATTTTTCATATCGAGAATGAGTTTGGACAAATGGTTGTCGACAACCATTTATCCATATTCATTCAAGAGGCATTTTATTGATTTTATATGTTTTAGTTTTTATATAATATTATGTTTTGTTGTATTATTATTTAAAAATAAAAATTAATAAAAAGTATAAAATATTTTTTATGTCAAGAAGAAATTTGGACAAATATTTGTCTAAATTCATTCATGATGCATTTTAGTATTGTTTTAATTTTTTATATAAAAAATCAGTTTTATGCTATTATTATGAAGAACATATTAAATATAAAAATAAATAAATTTATAAAAATATAAAAATACATACAATTAAAAATAAATAAAAAGCATAAAATACTATGTAACATATAAGTTATAAAATAAAAATAAAATTTATTAAAAATATAAAAATAAAATTTATAAATTTATTAAAAATATATAAATATATAAAATTACTAAAAAGACCACATCGAGTTAGAGTCTAGACAAATGGTTGTTTGTCTAGATTCATTCTTGATGTGAATTATTTTATTTAGTTATATATTTTAATTTTATACATTTTTAATTTCAAAATAAAAATATAGATAACATGATATTTTATAAAAATTTTAAAAAATATAACATTACTAAAATAAATATAATTAAATTTTGATAAATTTATATGTAAATTTTTATTTTAATAAATTCCAAAATTTAGAACTCTAAAATTCAGTAAATTTGTGATTATTAATTATAAACTCCATTCATGATCGTGCTAATAGCATTTTCAGCAAAGGAATCCATTTTTTCCTATAAAACCTAACAAATAAAAAGAAAAACGAAAAAGCTTCCGATAAACTTTCAAATCATCATCTTTTGTATTTTGTCAATTTGAAGAATCATGTAATAATTTGTGTCCATCTTTAAGCATAAAATTTATTATAAAATTTATCTTCATCTAATTTGTTTGTAATTTATTTAGAAAAAGATTTAAATTTTATAGGTTTTCTATTTTTCTATCTTGAAATTTATATATATATTTATTTTGTAATATTATTAATTTTTAGATACATATAATTTATAATTTCTTCTATATTTAAAAATATATAATTTTATGTATTTTATTTTAAATTTTAAATATCAATTCCACGTGTCACAATCAAAATGTGCCATTTGTCCTATATTTAACACTGTTACAAAAAAAAGAATGAAAACCCTTAATGGAATAAAAATTGAGTACTTGAAAAAGAAACCATAAGCACCAATTTGGGAGAAAATATAAATTTTGGGGACTAAAATGTTTTTTTGAGCCTTATAATTAAAATTAAATACAAATGCATATAATATTATTTATATAAAATATATTATATTTTATACTTATACATAATATATAATTTAATTATACGTGTTTAAGGATAAAATTGATAGAATGTATAAATATTAAAACTAAATTTACTATTATATCAATTGAAAAGTCATGTCCTCACTTTCGTTAACTATTTGATGAAAAGTGACCAAAATAAAAACAACCTAAAACTTGAATTACCAAAATAAAATGATCTAAAATACTAGTGATTAAATTAAAAGTTTTTATAATTAAGTGGCTAAAACAGAAATATAATAATAAATGGGTGACTAATTGTATTAGAATGTAGAAAATAGAAATTAAATATTGGAATTTTAATGAAGAAAAAAAAAAAAGAAAAGACAAAGTGAGGATAGGATAAGTTGGGGGGAAATGACGTGGATCTCAAGGAGGTGATGTCGACCACTGGTGTCATATCATCACAGACCCCACATGTATTCTTCCACTAATCACACTCTCTTTTTTGGATTGCTCATCAACGCCTCTCTTTTACCTCAAAATAAGAAATATATTTTTCTTTTGAGAAAAAAAGCGCCTCCGCAATCACCGTACTCTATTTTGTTTCGTAAATTTTGGATGTCCAAATTTCAGTGCTTACTTGCGGATGCCGTAACGCCGTCGCGCTGCTCTCTTTTTCCCCTATTATATATATCAACGGCGGTTTTTCCACTCAAATTTATGATTTTTCTATAAGAAATATTATCAAACTAAAATATGTCTACTCTAAAATTTTAAAATTTAGAAATTTAATCTCTTTACATTTTAGAATTTAAAATTAAGTCCAACTATTATCACTGACAATAAAATTTGTTATAGTATTGTTTTTAATTACATGACTGTTAAATAAAATTTTTATTTTAAAAGATCACATTAACAAATTTAATATAAAAATTAATAATTAAACATATATTTTAAATAAAAAATAATTTAAATTCTTGAAAATAGAAAATAAAAATTAAATTCTGAATTTTTAAAACACATTAATCTACACTGATAATAATTTTAATACCAACTGAACTAAAACTCTCTATTATCCAATTTTTTTAATTTATATCAAGTTTATTTTGAAATAATTTTATAATTATCTATACCTTATTTTTATTTTAGTATATTGATTGAAAAATAAGATTTTATTTTATTTTTGCTTAAAATAAAGAAGTTAAATTTCTGTGTAATTATTTAAATATAAATTCTTATATGATTAAGTAAAATAAATATATAAAATGTTAAATGTTGTTATTAGTTGAACATGAAAAGCTAAGGTATTGATATACCAAAGATTGATTTGGTGTAATCCAAATAAAATAATATTTTAAACAACGGTCGCAATTTATATGAATCAATCATACCATTAAATCCTTGAATCTCAATAAAAGTTTTTTGTTTTATGAGGAGAAAAGAGAAGGAGGGGGGGGGGGGGGCGGCGCAAGTTAAATTTGATTTGACACATAATGGTACAGATTATTTAGTGATAACAATGCTTTTCAAAGGGTTGACTAATCTCAATTTGCAGGTTTAATATCACCTTTGCTTTCTTAAACTAGAAGGATCCGCTGCTACCACCTTTTTCTTTTCAATCCCGAGTTTCTCCTCAGTCAAATGCGTGTTTATGTTAAACGCTACCGTTTTTAGGTTTATTTAAAAAAGAAGAAGAAGAAGAGTATATATTATCTTTCTTAATTTGTTTTGTTGCTGGATGGGATATTTATTGGTTATGGCTACGGCTCTTATCATTTTAAGATACATAATTATGCGCAACTATTTTCACGTTGTTGGATAGAGACAATCTTATATTTTACGACTCCATTTTGGATCACTTTTTAATTATAAATCTTTTTTCTTTTTAAGATTATACGACATTTTAAAATAAAATATTTATCCAAAAATTATTCAATAATGATTATAGATAAAAATATCAAGATTTCGTATATAAATTTTATCAAACTAATGTTTATGTAATTTTATTTATTTATTTAGAGGTTATATAGAAGCATTGTATCAACATAATAATATTAGTTATTATTTTAAAAAATCTCAACTAAATTAATACTCGATTAACTTAAAGTATTAACTTAAATAAAAATATAAATTTTAGTATTAAATTTTTCTTTTTATATTTCTCTCATATAACAAAATCATGAAACATATTGTTTTATACAATGTGAATGGGATAAGCTATTGATGAAATGGCAAAATTTAGCGGCATTTTCTTGAAATAAACGCCGCAAAGCTTCCAGATTTTTCTTCTAAAAACTATGTGGTGTGATGTTGGTGCAATTAAAACTAAAAAAATATTCAACCAGACTCTCTCCCAATCATATCTTCATTAATTTTCCTAAAAGCTGAAATAAAACTATAATTAAAACAATAAATCTTTTTATCACTTGTAAAAATAAATATCTTCATTAATTATATTTTTAATTAATTGAATTAAAACCACTTGTAAACTTCATTTTGGTAGAAAATGTTGCTATATGATTAAATTTTGAAAGAAATTTAAAAAAAAAAAAGGAATTTGGATAGCGCTATTAGGTTAAAGAAAAAGAAAAAGAAAAAGATTGGTGTTTCACGAAATAAGCCGGCACCGATCATGACGCTTCTACAAAGAGACCACCATCATTATGAGATTCACATGAATTTGGTGCTGCTCTAATCTCATTTCAAACACATCTATAACTGTTTCATCCCATCCCCGTGAATCTGGATTCTTCTACTTTTGATATAATAATTGTATATGAATTCTGATTTATTACTCACAAATAATGTTTGTTTTATTAAAATGAATTGGGATCAAAATTTAAATAAAGTAACAAAAAAATCAATATCAAAATATATAATTATTAAATAATCACACAATAAATTACTGATATGAAAAAATAATAATTAAAATTAAAATTTTGGTTGATGCTTATATTTTAATATATAGCAATATTTATAATCTTTTAATATAATAAGAAAAAAGTTTTTATGTAAAATTTAAATGACATAATGATGAGGAAGCCAAGATTGGGCAATAGAAAATGTTTATTGATGTACAAAACAAGAAGATAGTTGATCATCCGCTGCCTCTTGCAACATCGACTTACACTACCTCTAATCAATTCCGGACACTAATAAGGATACTTAGACATAACTTAATACTTAAAATATAAAACTCTTTTACATAAAAGAAAACATTAAGAACTTTATTTCAACTCCTATCACATAATTAACCTTATATTTAAAATTTTGAATGATTTCAATGTTTTGTATGAATTTATAGTATATATTTCTTAAGATTTGAAGCATGAATGAAATTTATAACTAAAATTAAAATATGGACACAAGTCCCATATGTTTTTTATGAGATTACATGCTTATTTGGCATTATCTATATTTATTGGTATAAAAATAGGAGTGATACCCTAAAACTAAAAACTAGTTACAACACATAATCCCTTTTGGTCATGAATTTGGCCACACTGTTTGCTTCGCCCAATGCTGTTTTATTAAATTTCACCTAATATTTTTTAAAAGAAAATCCTTCGTTAAAAATAAAAAATCAATTAAGCCCCTACACCAAATTAAACTCCTAAAGAAAAAAAAAACTAATTAATCATGCCCCAATTAATGTTAACTAAATTTAAATGTTAAGTTTTGCTAATGTGACTAATAAACTAATTGAACAACAACACATGACAGGTACATATAAATCATGCTGATATGGCATTTTGCCACATTAGCAAATTCTTGAAACATAGAAAAATCCTAAAATTCAATAATTTTGTCTAAATTCAATTTTTTTAATAATTATTTTAAAAAAACTAACTCTAGGATAAACATTGACAAGTTATTGTTTAGATTCAAATGAAATTCGACAAATGGTCGATCACGTTCATTCTAGATGTGATTTTTTAAAATTGATTATGTTAAAAAAAATTATTTTCAAAGATTTTTTTTATAAATATTCACGTCAGCATGATATACATGTAGCCACCACATATTGTGTGATTGGTCTATCAGTCACGTCCGCAAAACTTAACGGACAAACTTAATTAATTAATTTATTTTTTATCTTTAAGGAATCAATTTAATACCAAATTTTGTTGAGAACTTAATTAATGATTAGGGTTTTTATTTTTAGTAATAAGAGGTTTATATGTGAAAAGGTAAACAATTTCAATGAAAAGAACTCACACGTTATTATTTATCTATCTATCTTGTTAAATAAATTGGTGTTACAAATTAATATATTCTTACATTTATAAAATGTAACAAATATAAATAGATGAGTTGTTTTCCATGTTTTACGTATAGACTTGTTTTGTCACCCAGAACGTGTCTGCCACTAAACTAATATATATGAAATGTAGGCTGAAAAGTGAGGTAAGTGACGTCCCATTGTGATACCTTCTCCGCAATAGAATTAAAGAGAATGAATCTTTCTTTCTTTTTTCATAAAAATTTCAAGGTAGAAAGACAACTGTAAATAGATTTAAGGCTTATTATACTTATTTCATTTAAAGTATTTCGTTGAATTCCTTTTATCTCTTTATTTTTAATTTCGTTAAAAATCATATAAAGACAATTCTTATTTATAATAGTTATTTGTGCAAGTATTTTACGATTCAGAAATAACTATTTATTGTACAGATTGTGTATAAAGATTCCCTTCCGTTGAAGTTACAAAACACATATAACAAATCTCTAGATTGGTTGAATATAAGCGGAGTACGTGCAAATGCGAAAAAGGAAAAATTCACCCAACACTCTCTCATTTAAATCTTCGTATTTTGTTTCAAATTTTTATTAAAAATAATTTACTGGATGCCTTTGCAATTAATTAAAACGTTTTTATATCTAAAAATGTTATCAAGTTTGCTTCTTCAATGAGCTTTGGCATTTAAAAAGGAAAAATATGTTGGGCATTTCTCTCTTCTTTTTTTAAATAATGCTAAATTTGGAGAGAATCTATTAAAGAGAACTGTTTGGAGCGGGACCCATTTTTTGTTGGTATGTTTAGAGACAAGTGAGTTGTTCCCTCCCAAGGGTGCACGCCACTTTTGTGCACTCGACACGTGGCTCACTTCAGCTGTGTGTTGGCAAATCTCATAAACTGCCACGTCAGACTATGTATGAGTCAGAGAGTTGAGCAGCAAACCTAAATGCTTGGGGGTATTTGCCTTTTGCCTACCCTATTTTTCATTGCCATTCCTCTGCATTTCAATATTATTTTATTTTATTTGTTTTTAACGTCAAAGTTTTACAATATTCTATGTTGCATTTTAATCTCTTTACTAAAAAATCACAAATCAGTCTATATATTAGATGAGTGAGTAAAATAATTATTCCGTTAAAATTTAGTATTTCATATAAATTGAGACTTCTATTTTATATATTTATTCAATTTGACCATGTTATTTTATTAAAAGTAAATTAGAAAATTTTGAAATTAATAAGGCTAAGGAGTCAAAAATCCCTTAGTAACAAACAAAATAAATTAATTAAACACTTTTAAAATTTTAAAATTTAAAATTGATCCCTACTCTTTTATTGGGATGGTATTGTTATTTCATAATAACTTTTTAATTTTTTAAAAAATAATAATACTGACCCATTAAAATTTATAAGGGCTTAATTTTTAAATTTTAAAATTTTATAAATTTTATGATTTTTAAATTTCAAAAGGGTTAATTGATTTTTTTTGAAAAATTGTTCTTGAGGCCTTTTGACTCTTTTGCCTTATTAGTTTCAAAACTTTATAATTTACTTTCAATAAAAAGTAGGGGTCAAATTGAATAAATATGTAAAGATTAAAAGCTAAATTTGTTATTATACCATATATATAAGCACCGATACAAACATTTAAGGACTATTTTGCTCAGTCATGTAATGTAGAAATATTAATGTATATATTTTAATCAATAAATAAGCTACATGCAATCTAAAATATACTACATGGTGTTTTGGTATTGTTAGCATAATCATCAAATATGAACCCTAAATATTATTATTATTATTTAAAATAAAAATAAAGGGTGGTTATTTAACTCTGCACTAAAGTATGAAATTTATGCATGTTAAGTGAAAAAGACAAATATATGGGAATTTAATATAAAAGTGATGGTTATAAATAATATTAATAAATGTTGTGTAGTTGTTTGTTAAAGCATATATGTGGAAAAAATCAGGTGTGGCAATGAATATTTACTTGTAACCCAAGACGTGTGGTTGAGAGATGTGGGGTATTTATCCATTGAAGAAGCTGATGAAAGCTATGTACCAAACAAAGGTCATTTTATTCCTCCCTTATTTGTTGCTAATTTTATGGTGGAAACTCAAGTCATACCCTTGCTTAAATATTTGGGGTCGTAGTAGTTGTGCTGCATGTGCTCCATCGGTAAACTAATCTTAACCTATATATAAAAACTAGACTCTCAATAGAATGTTGAAGCCGAATATGAAATAAATGGTGGAAAGCGTGATTAATACTTGGAATAAATTAAAGCCAAAAGAAGATTATTAGTTTGGCAACAAGTCCTTGAGGAGTGGTTAACGTAGAATTATAACAATCACATTTCTGAAATCTAACGCATATCTCTCATATTCCTTCTCATTCCTTACGTTGGGATTTGAAAGCATTCATCCTATCTTACATAAACCAAACATTTTAAGGAAAACACTGACTTAAATTAGAGAGTTTGAAGGAGAGGATGTTGCTTAACGCTTTTGCCATTCATTAGGGTCCCTCGTAACTGCTGTTAAAAAAAAAGAAAAAAAAAATTAATGGTGAAGTTTGCATGCGTAGGCACGTGATGGGGGCTTTTGCGATACATATGGTTGAGTATGATTCAAGCCATTTTTGCTTGTTTATATTGTGTTATTATTACTATTTTACTTTATAAAAACATCAAGTACGGTTCTTTTGACCAACAATTAAAAAATTGGACCCATAATTCTGCAAACAAATAATAACTGGGAGACCCATATAGTATATGGTTGTACAAGGGTCAGATTTTGGTCAATAGACATTGATTTTTGAATCGTGGGTTGGTCCGAGGCACATGCAAAAAGTATGGCAAGGAACCCACAAGCAACAACAAGGCTTTGAATTGTTTTTTTTGGGACAAAATATTTGGTTTTTCTTTTTTGTGTTACATTTGATTTGAAATGCTTTTTATTTAGATTGTGGATATTAAAAGTGAAGAAAGTTTGGGGAATTGGCATAGTCTTCCATGCATACGATGGAGTGTCGTATCTGAAAGGAATCTAAGCGTTTTGAGGTAAAAAACCAGACATGATCTGTCTTTTGATTACACGTGACTGAGTTGGACAGATGTTTGAACGGTCTTCTATTACATCAGCTTCTCTTGACACGCCATCTCAGACTTTGCACCCCGATTTGACTGCCAAAAATTTAACTCGTTTGCTTCCTTTTTTTTTTCATGTAGTTTCTCTGGTCTTCCTTTTTTATGTTACTGCTCATTGACAGTAAAAAAGGACTGAGTGGGGATAAGCATGTCGCAGAAATTAACATGCCCCCTGGAAACAGCTGTTTGGTAGCTAAGAAAATGAAATATAGAGTTGACTGGTTGGGCGTGGAAGCAAGTCGAGTGGGTTGCTTTTTGCCTCCAAATACAGGGACAGTATTTTTTGCCTTTACGTGCATGGTAAGTGAAGTTGAAGCCTCAAAGCCAGGGGAAGCAAAGAAGCCAAGGCGGCCACGGCTTATGGGGTCAGGGTCAGCTCTCCCTAAATTGACCACTAATCAATCGTTTACTATTAATCGCAGAATAACACGAGTTTGAGAAAATGTGCTTAAAAGTTAGGTTTAAAAATATGTAAACTTTTACTAAACTATAAATAAAATTTTATTTTATTCATGTAATTAAAAAATTACAATTTGATTACAGAATTATTCGAAGGTTTTTATTTAAGTCACTAAACTATTCAAAAATCTTTAAATCATTGAGCTATTAAGGTATTTTATAAAGTTCCACTAGCGAGCTCCAAATAACAATTCAGTGACTGGTACAGTGGATACGCATTCATCAACGAGTATAAGAATATACCTTCGATTCAAGTCGATTTAACGGTTAGTGTCGAAGATCGAAGAAAAGCCTGTTTAAATTTTGGTTCACAAATTTATTATGTTTAAAGTTGTATTATGAAAAAATTGAATTGTAAAAAAAGAAGAAAAAATGATTTTTGATTGGTGCAGGTAATGCAAACAAATAAAACTATATAACATTAATTGATTTTAACAGTCTAATGACTTAAATGAAAATTTTTAAATAATTCAGTGATTAAATTGTAACTTTTTTAATTAAATTACCAAAACGAAAATTTATTCATAATTTAATGATTAATGGTATAATTTACCAAAAATACACACAGACGAGGATGAGATTTGTAACTTCATAGGTGTTTTGCATTATTAGGGAAATTCCGGCTAGTCAGGAGCTGGTACGGTGTTTTGCCCCTTGGACAAATTCCGGCTTTAGCCCTTTTCAGAAAAAAAAAATTTATAGAGTACTATATCCAAGTCAATTAGATAACAATTTGATTGGGGAATGATTAAAATTATGTTTTTATAAAATAAATTATATTATTATAAGATATTAATTTTAAATAAATGTACCATGAAAAACTCACATATAATCAAATTTGAACTTAAAATAATCATATTTTTAAACTTTTGATCTTACGATTTTAACCAAAACTTCAATTTATTTTTAAATAAACTCTACATCGTAAGTAGGTGTGTTGTAATTTAGTTTAT
Organism: Gossypium arboreum; assembly: GCF_025698485.1. NCBI lineage: Eukaryota > Viridiplantae > Streptophyta > Magnoliopsida > Malvales > Malvaceae > Gossypium > Gossypium arboreum. Next base: position 22,235,419 of record NC_069072.1, read on the forward strand.
ATTTACATTATTAGATGTGAACACAAATTGTAAAACAACAACTAAAAATAAAAATAATTTTAATGTTAAAAATAAAATATGAACACATGTGTCATTTAAAATTTAAACTTACTTTTTTTTTTAAAAGTAAAACTACCTACTCACTACGTGAACAGCCATCAATTTATTCTTCTATAATAAACTAAAATTCATTAATTATTTAGAAAATTATTATTTTAATTTATCTTTTAAATTTTTTAAATTAAGCCGATTGAGTCTTAGCTTAATTGACATAGGCATTGTTGCCAATATAAGAGGACAGAGGTTCGAATGTGTTTTTTGGAGTTAGCTCACCCTCGGGAGATCGCGACTCTTTGTCCTGTCCATTGCAGCACGTGTGTTGCCCAATGCATAAGGGGCATGATGACTTGATGTCATCCTCACCTTCCTTCGGCTTATCACCGACAATCTGCTCAAGGTTTCAAACTCAACGGTGGCAACTAAACACGAGGGTTGCGCTCATTACGGGACTTAACTCAACACCTTACTTCACGAGCTGACGACAACCATGCACCACCTGTGTCTGCGTTCCCGAAGGCACCCCTCTCTTTCAAGAGGATTCGTGACATGTCAAGCCCTAATAAGGTTCTTCACTTTGCATTGAATTAAACCACATGCTCTACCGCTTTGCGGGCCCCTGTCAATTCCTTTGAGTTTCATTCTTCTGAGTGTACTCCCCAGGTGGGATACTTAATGTGTTAGCTGCAGCACTACACGGGTCGACATGCACAGCGCCTAGTATCCATTGTTTACGGCTAGGACTACTGGGGCATATAATCCCATTTGCTCCCCTAGCTTTCGTCTCTTAGTGTCAGTGTCGGCTGAGCAGAGTGGTTTCACCGTTAGTGTTCTTTCCAATCTCTACTCATTTCACCGCTCCACTGGAAATTCCCTCTGGCCCTACCATACTCTAGCTTGTTAGTTTCCACTACATGTCCAGAATTGAGCTTTGAGATTTGACAAAACCTATAATAAGATTATTCAAAAAAATTACTATTATTTGAAAAAAATATTCTTCAAATATATCTTTAATATAGAATTTTTTTCATTTACCTTTGTTGATCTAGTTTAATTTAAGCTTTTTAGCCTTTGATTAAATGAAAAGAAAAAGCTTTTGGCTTTTCTAAATAATTAATAATTTAATCTAAGCTTTCTTAATGTAAAATTTTGGCTTTCATCCATTTGAAAATTTATAATTCTATTTCAATCCTCAATATAAAATTACTATTTTTGTTTTTAATTAAGAAATAAAATATAAAGTAAAAAGTGAACAACCCTCTTAGTTCTCGGCTAAAAGTAACTTTTACATTTGATTAAAACTCAAAAATTTAGATCCAAAAGTCTTTAGACGTTGTTTTTTGATTGGTGTTGAGTTGGACAAAAATTACCCCTGCAATCAATTCTCTCCTCGTCAGGCAACGGTATCACGATACCTAGGCTTTGGTATAGCGATACCCATTACTCGGTATCGCGTTCTCACAAGAGTTGGCCTCAATTTTTTTCACTACAGCACTATCAAGGGTATCACGACTTCCATGCCTCAGTGTTGGGATACCCCCCTTTGAATGATGATTTCTTCAAATTCGGCCATTATCGACTTCCTACGCCACTCAATCATATTGCTAGATTTTCATCATGGCAATATTTGGTTAATTTGGGTATCAAAAGGACATAAAACTAACAAAAATCAATAAAAATAAAGAAAAAACACTTAAATTACTTGAGAATAAGTTCCTTTAGTGTAATAGAGTTCATAATTTAACTTATCAAATTACAACAGATTACATTTACATGCAAAGTGAACATTGTTATTATGAATATTAATAGGACTACTATACATATACCGCATCTCTCATTTATTTTAGATTTTGTTGGGAGGAAACATGTACCAGAGTGAAATTGTTGTAATGTTACGGAAACAAGCTTTCCACATGTGGTTAAATAATGTATTAGATTATAATTTTTTTCTGTAAATATGACTTCAATAAGCGCAGTAAATTTTTGTATTTTATTGGCCTCTTAGATATAAACTTGCATGTGTTACAATTTATGTAAAAGATTATGTTGAAAACAATAACTTAAATTAACGTCCCTTTTTGTCGCCTATTTAACTTGCACAAGGCATGCAACCCTACTTTCAAGGATAAACTTCCCTTTCGAGTTTCTGAAAAATTAATAATCCAACTTTTTGTCTGTCGTTGGCTTATTGCTTTCTTAATTATAAAGTAAAAAACTAAAAAATATATTACATAATAAAGACTATAGAATCCAAGTAACGTAATTAAAATATTAAAGGCAAATTTAAGGTGTTCATATATATATTTATTTAGCTTTTGATGTAAGAACAATATGGCAGCTCAAGGTAGCGTGAACTGTGGCCTATATATATATATATATATTCCTTGAAATCCCAAAATTTGCTTAGTATTAGGAATAATAATTAATGGAAAAATTGGGATTTGTGAGAATTTAGCGTAACGAACCATAAACAACTATAAGGAATCGATGTTGCTTAACGCATTTGGCATCTATCTGTTTAATTTTTTTTTGAGGCTCCCTTAACCATCCTCGTGGATCGTGTACAAAATCCCAGTCGATTGCATGGCATGGCATGGCATGGCATGGCCCCAAATCCTTGAGTAATTTCCAAGCCATCCTAACATTCTCTGTTAAACATCATTTCTTATTTTGTATATATTAAAAATACGAATATAATAATAATTTTTTTTTTACTTTATTTGGTTTCGCCATTATTATTAATAAGCTAAGGTAGGCATTATTTTTGGTCCATTGAAGAACCTATATATATACACTCTCTAGTGCTTACGTTTGGGGAAGTGGGGGAGTGGCCATTACTTTATTTTTAACCAAAAATAATTGGGAAAAGAAAAGCACTCATTTTGTAACCTTAGTTGATGAGTCATGTTTTTTTTTTGGTCTAAGTCAATTCAAACAACTACTTTGCTTCCTTTTGGTCCATCTATACCCACTATTCTTATAAGCTTATCCTTTCACTATATATATATATATATCGCGGACATTTCGATAAAGGGTTTCTTCAATTTGCGTTAACTTTATATTAGAATATAGTTTAGTTAAATCCTATAATCACTTTTTTAAAAAAAATGTCTTGAGGTTTTAAGAATTTTCTACCACTTTTACACGTAATGGGTTAAAGAATTGATTTGATAGAGGGGGATTGATTTGAAGAAAACATGAATATCTGTGGTGAAAAAAATATACTGACAATAGAAGAATCTCAATTACTTGTTATTGACAAAAGAAGATGAAAAACGACAAAATGGAAATTTTTGTTAATCTAATAACTAAATCAATTATTCTTTTTTTTTTTAAAGTGAAGATAAAATTAAAATATTAAATAAATAAAAAATCCTATCTTGATCCGTTTTTATAATTTCGGATGCATGCACTGAACGTGATTCGGAAATAGGTGTATGGATGAAAGCAACGTGAGAAGGCAATTAGCAGTAGTAAGATTGCTTAATGCCGGCCAGTAATGGGACAGTACGTACCCTTTAATTACGTGCATGGTAAGTGAAGTTAATCGCAAACTCAATGCTGCCAAACCGCGTTAATCTTGCAGTTTGAGATAGATCTACTTATTTGTGTTTTTTTAAAGTTATTTTTATACAATTTTGATAAAATATAATTTATGCTTTCATATATTTATACTATATATTAAAAATTAATTAAATTAATATTACATATAATATAATTTAAACCCAAATCATCATTCTTTTCGCTAACTCAACTAAAGTCTTATTTATAAATTTATTACCTACCATTATTTACTTTTAATTGTGTGATTTTCAAGAGCAGCAAATTTTGTTGGAGGTAACTTCCTTCTTTTTATGTTGTAATTAATAAGCTAGATTTTCTATTATCTTTTGCTTTTAGAGTGCTCTTAGAGCTGGCAAACAATAAAAACAACAAAGAAATGAGTGAAAATAGAAAAAAAAAAGTACTTTATTTTAGTGGATTTTCCTCTTTATCCAGTGGATTATTTCTGCATTAAATAATATTTTTGTATTATTTAATTCATTAATAGTGTTTTAGGTAAACAATTTTTCATTAAATTTGAATGATATAATAATTGTTGAAATAAACCTTTTGGAAAATATGTTTCCTTTGTCTTATATTTAAGTTAACATTGTGTAAATAACAATTTGTAATTAAGTAGAAAAAGATAAGTAAAAGTATAATCAATGTTTTTAAGTCAGATTGTATTTTACATTTTTACTCATAAAATAAATAAATTAATTTTTATACGTCAAATTAAATAAAAATTAATTATTTCATTTTATTTTACTATTAAATAATAATATGATTGATATAACAAGTAAATAATAACATAATACATGCCATATGTCCATATCCAACAACTATGTATCAAAGTCTAGTTTGAATACATGACTATAAATAATTAAACACAGGCTGCCATCATTTATATGTGAAAAGGAGGAGCCTATCACGTGCGAACCTAAAAAAATGAAAAGGAAAAAGAAAAAGAAGAGAGAAGACAACATAAATTTTGCTTTTCTTTTTTAATAACTAAAAGGGTTAATATTTGATATTTGACAATATATTCTTTTTATTTTATAAAATAAATTTTAAAAATTATCATGTATTTTCTTTCTTTTAAATATTTACGATATCTTTATAAGATATTTGTTGACTTCCTAATTTAAAAATTCTATTAACAGTGTATTAAATAATTTCTCTATAATTTCTCTAAATTAAAATTAATTTGTCTAAAAGTAAGCAAATTTTGCTACAATAAGATAGCAAAGGGGATGCATACCTCCCATTACATCCAAACCTCATATTCTAAATTCATCATCTACCATTAACACACAACTTACATATGCCGCATAATCAGTCAGGAATAGAGAGTAGAATGAGTTGGAGAAGTTGTTTAAACCCTCTAGCTGGTTTGCCCATTAACACGTTTGTTGCCATAAAGTGTAAATTAGTGCGGTCCAAGCAAGTTTGAAAGCAATCACTCCCAATGATTTGCCTTTCAAATGGTGGACACCCCATTCAATTGTTTCATACCATGAGCCACACCTCCAATATATGTTTCATTTCAGCATAATTTCCCCAAATTTGTCGAGTAGCTTCGACAATCACAAAATAAATGGCCTCTTGTTTTAGGGAATCAAGCTGAATCGGAACATCCCAAGCTTCACCTCTGTTCTTCGTTGGTAAGCTGTCCAACACTGCCAACCAAGCAATAAAAGAATGTGTTGGGAATTCTGAAATAACACCATACCAGCTTGTGCCACACTAGCTACTTTCCTCCCTATGTCTTAGCGCTTGCCAAATAACAGCAGCTTTGTATTTCAGACCACTCCCATTGCATAAGAGTAAATTCCCTGCCCTTGTCTAGTAGTACTCATTTTTTAACATTTTATCAGCACCAAATGGAGCTTCATTTCACAATTAAATATTAAAAAATCCAATAATTAAAAGAGTAATGGTTTCCAATAATTTGAAGAGCAACTGAAAGAGATAATAGTTGTAGTGTAGTGGTTACTCGCCTTATCCCTTAATTTTAAGGTTAGGGTTTTAATTCTCGCTTGCGGGTATGGAATAGATTTCGTGTTTACAAAAAGAGTTCAAAAATTCTCTAATTATGTTAAGAAGAAATTGGTGTTAAAAATTTCTAATAGAAGAAATTTAAATTGTGACTTGTTAGACATATGTTTTCCCAAAAATAATCTATGAAGTAAAATATTCTAAACACTATAATACAAAAACGAAAAAAACCAAAATGTAGGAAGCAGGATTCATCAGTATTTTTTTTTTAAATTGATTGAGTTTGTAGCGAAATGAAGTTGATATAGAGATGAATAATGGCGTGATTAAGTAGTAAAAAAATTGGATGAGAAACCTCAGCCAAAAGGTGATAATTTTTATGTATATCCAAAAAAGCTCCCAAACTTTCTTCTTGATGTAACAGGTTTCCAGAAATTGAAAGGAGAGAGGTCACAGGCATTCCAACCCTTCAATTTTAACCCCATATTAAACAATCATTATATATACACATCAAAACTCTCTCCCTTAATTCTTTTTTTAGATAAAATCAAACGTCATTTGCGAAAGAGATTGGTTCTTTATTTGTTTTCCAAAACCTAAACACGAAAGAACAAAAAGATAATATCTTAATTAACTTAATAAAAAAATAATGGCTCAAATAAATCGCAAATCGGCAGAGATAAAATTAACAAAGAAAACTCAGTTGGAAGTCATATAAATAAAGGAAAAGTGCAACTGCAACTGCAACCGGGTTTGGTTTAGGTTTTAGCCATTGGAAGCTTACTAATCTTATATATAACCCTTATGTGTATAGCCAATTGAACGTCACCATTGAGAGCTCCATTTCATCTAACTTCATCTGTTTGATTCTCTTTAAAACTGAATATTTAAACTCTGGGTAGCTATAAACATGAGAGAATCGTTTTGTTAATAATAATTAATCACAAAAAGGGTTGACTCTAATGTAGCATATTAGCATTTATAAATATTCTTGAGAAACATGAATGGGTTGGATTAGGTAACTTTAGCAAGCAAATGTTGCATCAGACCGCGTTAGAAACAAAAAACGTGATGCTTGGTCGGCATCTAATCCTTATCGAATAATATTATCTAAGAGAATATAACCCTTCATTATTAGCCAGGGAAGTTGAAGAACGGCAAGACTTGTTCAAATTCAAAGAAAAGGCCATATGCATGCTACCATTTTATTTTTCTTTATTGGTTCTGTTAATCTTGTGTAGCGACGTAAAAATTTTAGCTTTCGGTTGGTCGCTAATTGTGGCGATTTATTAAACATTTGAAAACCAACTTTCAATTTTATTAAAAAGGGAGTCGGCACCGATCCTTTTTATAGGTGTGACCGGACACCTAATAAAATTATTTTAAAACAAAAAGGAGGCCAAATTTAGGTCTACGTGAAAGTCCAGAGAAAAATTGGGGTTCGGGAGTCAGTTACGCGCGAGGAAGGTATTAGCACCCTCGCGACGCCCGAAATTGGTATCTCGTAAACATGTGTTGTCTAGATTTTCAAAAATACGAGTTCAATGTAACATTTAGTCGAGATCCGATTAAAAAGATGAGAAATTTTCAATTCTTTGGATTTTTGAGAAGGACATACCATTTTAACACGAGTCGATTGATGTTCATCCAACATAGCGATGAAATCAAGTGACTTTGTGTTAAATCGACATGTTGCCTTATGTATTAAAATTAATTAGAAAAAGATTCCAAAAGTAAGAATTTAAAATAAATAAATGATGTGAATAATGACATTATGAATAAAAATTTTAACATGGGATACTAGAACATTGAATAACAATAACAATGACATTTGCGAAAGAAATAAAGACAAATCATGAATAAATACAATGTGTAGTAATGTTAAATATGTATATGTATATACATAGTATGCAGATGAGCATATCGATATGTATTAGAAAAAACATGTATTTATACACTAATAATCATAATAAAAGATGTGTGTACACCAAATAGTACATAATATTGAAATAATATAATAAGTGGCAATAGTGAAAATAATAAGTATAATAATGAATAATATGATATACTGAAAATAATATTAATATAGAAGTATATATACATACGTATAATAAAATATGTGTACTAATATATAATAAAATATAATATATACATAGTATATAAAAGAAAATATGTATGTGGAAATGTATAAGAAATATATATAACTAGTAATATTAAAGATATATACATAACATCTATAGAACATTATACAATAAATGACGTTCCTTAGAAATGATAATAAAACTATTTTGTACATTACACAAGTACATACACACATACATAAATATATATATATAAATAATAGTATTAGAAGCATACCTTATAATATTAGATATATATATATATATATATATAATAGTATAAAAGAAGAATATGACTAATGATATTAAAATATATATAATAATATATATAAAATATAATATTAAGAACTTATATACATCACGTATGTAAGAAATGCATATAATATTACAACATTTACATGATATATACATATTAGAAACAAATAACAACTAATAATAATAACCTTAGAAATATAATGAAGTATAAAAGCGAATATAATATAATAGTAATATTAAAATAGAGTAATTAAAATAGTACTATATATAAATGTACGAATATATACATATATAATATACATATATTAATATTAATAATGATGCTAAAACTAGAAATAATAATCATTAGTAGTAATAATACTTTGAAAATAATTAATATATTAATAAAATACTAATAATAATATTAATAATATGTAAAAAATGAAAATAAAGCGAAAAGGACTAAATCACCTAAGAACGAAATTTGGTAATTTAAAAGAAATAAAGAAATAAAGGACCAAAACGAACAGCGTGAAAATAATGGGGACCAAATGCGTAATATTCTCTATTACCCAAAAGCGCAGTAGCAACACGGAGGGCTAGATTGATGAACGGGCAAAATTCTGAGGCCAAATTAAACGCAAGAAAAATCTGATTGCAAACACGAAAAAGCGGAAGGGTGATTGCGCAAAATAGCCCTTCCGCGTTTAAAACACGCGGACCTGGTGGGTTAGGGTCGGTCGACCGATCCAAGGCCTAAGCAAGCGCCGTTTTATGTATTAAGGGGGTCCAAAGCAGTGCGTTTTGGACCCTATATAATCAATTTTTTACTTTTTTCATTTGAAACCGAAGAAAAAGAAAGAAAAAAGGAGAAGGGGAAGGAGAGAAAAGAGGGAGCGGGGAGAGAAGAGAGGGGAGGGGGAGCTCCGGCCACGGGGTCGGTCACTGGACGGCCGCCGGAGGTCATGACACCACCAGCGCCGCCACCATGAAAGGTAAAAATTGTTTTTTATTTATTTATTTATTTATAATATTGTCTATATATATATGTGTGTGAATGTACTAGAGTCTAGGAAAAAGAAAGCCAATAAAAAGAAAGAATGATTCGGTAATGTGAAAGAGAATAGGTTTTTTCACCTCTTTCTTTGATCTGGGTTTTGATAATGTTCGACACTAATCTATTGTTGTTCCTAAAACCCTGTGTGTGTTCTCTGCTTATTGTTTTAAAACTATCGAAAACCGAACCAAAAGAACCCTTTTATTGATTCCTTTTCGACTTTATAGTCGGTTACAAAAGAATATTTTTTAGGTCTCTGCTATTGCTTCTTGCCTCTGCTTTTGTTTTGCTTCTGTTGCTTTTGCAGGGCATGGAGGACCGGGGCGCGCGTGGGGAGTGGTGTACCAGGGTATGGGGCTAGTGTCAGAGGAAAGTGGGGCGTGGTGGCCGCGCACATGGGGCAACGGCGCCAGAAACCCTAGGGTTTCTGGCTTTCCAAAAATTTTTTTAGAGTTTGGGCCTATCGGGCTTTACTGTTTTGGGTTGGTATTAGGCTTTAGGTACTTTGGGCCTAGATTTGTAATGGTTTATTTAATTATTGGGTTTTGGGCTGAATGGGTTTTTGTTGTTTGGGTTAGTTAAGGTTAGTTGGGTTTTGGTGTATTGGGTTTTGGGTTTGGCCCAAAATTGGCTGTCTGTTGCCCTCTTTGCTCATTGTCCCAGAACGGAATGGAGCAAAGACATAATGAAAGGCCAATTTTGCTGGTTTCTTTGGGTCTTGACTTCATTGGTGCTCTTCCAGTTCAAGATAATCTCCTTCCATCCCTTGTATCTTGTAGTTTTGGTTCAATCCATTGTATCTTGACATATGCCTTGCATCTTGATCTCCTCTTTAATTGTATGAGATTTTGGGGCTTCGATCGCTTTACTTGTAGCTTCAAAAGATAAGATCTCTGACTTCAATCTGCTCTTCTATTGCTTGATTGAGATGAGATTTGTGGTCTTCTCTTCAGTAACTTTAGAAAGGAAAGATCTGATATCCTCGACCAGCTCCACTGCAACTTTAGGGAGACAAAATTTGGTACTTTCAATCGGCTCCAATCTTTATTCTTGACTCGGTATATGATCTTGAGTTCAACTCGTTTCTCACAGTATGAGTTGACTCTTAGCGCGTCCTGAGGCTCAACTCACCTCTCGCTTTCGCAACATGAGTTAATAATTTGAAAAGTAGATTTCGAAAAACGAAAATTGAAGGCTCAACTCGCCTCTCGCAATATGAGTTGATCTTTGAAAAATTAAAAAAAAGAAATTGAAAATAGAAGTTAAAAGACTCAACTCACCTCTCATAATATGAATTGACTTTTGAAAATAGAATTTGAAAATACCTTAGCATGCCACGAGGCTCAACTCACTTCTCGCAATATGAGTTGATTTTTGAAACATAAATTGAAATTACCTCAACGTGTCTTGAGGCTCAACTCACCTCTCGCAATATGAGCTGATTTTCTTGGAAAACATGAATTAAAAAGCAGAAATTGAAAATACCTCAGCGTGCCCTGAGGCTCAACTCACTTCTGCTTAATCTGAGTTGATTTTGAAACATACATTGAAATTACCTCAACGTGTCTTGAGGCTCAACTCACCTCTCGTAATATGAGCTGATTTTCTTGGAAAACATGAATTAAAAAGCAGAAATTGAAAATACCTCAGCGTGCCCTGAGGCTCTACTCACTTCTCGCAATATGAGTTGATTTTTGGAAAAAACAAAATTGGAGGACAGAAATTGGACATCAAAAATATCAAAACCCGTCATTTGGTAGAATTCAAGTGTCTTTTCATTTGATTCAATGCGACTCTCATTCCAGATTTCTTGCTCTGCTGGAGTACCTGTATATGCCATGCATGATGTTATCATGATATGCACATGTTTGTCTTAAATGCCTTTATGTCTACATGATTATGCAGTGCTCCTTAAGTATGTTTGTCGTTTGTCCTTTTTCGTCTCGACTCTTGTGATGGTCCATATTTATTACTTCGGCTCTTTACTTTCTCTTTACGCCATGTACCCATCTTCAAGCTTCACAAGTAATCGACGTTTCTCAGATAACGCTCTTTTGCCCCTTGTTGAACTTTGTTATTGCTTTGAGGCTCTTTATCAAATTTTCATCTAGGTAATGCTTATCATTTCTTTTGTTTAGAGTATGTCATTTCACTATTTATCATTAAATGAACACATAATGAGATGCATGAAAATGGTCAGGTGGGGACAAAAAGGATATCTCATACTCCTTTATTTCAAATGTGGCAAACAAAGAAAGTTAACCAATGATAGTACAAATGTGCCAAGAAGAGGTCGTATTCAACGGATACAAATGCTTTAGATATTTGACACATGAACTCTTCATGTTCTTCAATCAAGAATCTTTTAGAGTCTGGCTCCTTGCGTAGAAGATTTCGAGCTTTCAAAGATGCTTCAAATACTGTGGTCTCACTGTTTGTCGTACAGTTTAAAACACCTTGCCTTGTAAGCCAAACATTGACTTCATTAGAACGCCCTCTTGGGTTTTCATCCTAATCTTTTATGTTTAACCAAAGCGCCTTTTTCGGGTTTTCGCTCTGATCCCCCTTTTTTTTTTTTTTTTTAGATGCCCTTTTCGAGTTTTCATCTCAAGCATAATATTTCTTCACTGCATCTGAGTTCACTGGATTCGATAACTCTTTCCCATCCATCTCGGTAAGGATCAAAGCTCTTCCTGAGAATGCCTTTTTTACGACGTACGGTCCTTCCCAGTTTGGTGCCCATTTCCCTCGCAGATCTTTTTGTATTGGGAGAATTTTTCTCAGCACGAGTTCTCCTTCGTGGAATTCTCTTGGTCGTACCTTCTTGTTATGGGCTGCGATCATTCTCTTTTGGTACATTTGCCCGTGACAAATTGCCCTTAGACGTTTTTCTTCAATGAGGTTCAACTGATCATATCGAGCTCGAACCCATTCCGCTTCTTCTAACTTTGATTCCATCAATACTCGCAGAGAGGGGATCTCGACCTCGATAGGTAGCACAGCTTCCATTCCATAGACTAGAGAGAAAGGAGTTGCTCCCGTAGATGTTAAACGGATGTGCGATATGCAAACAAAGCAAATGGAAGTTTCTCGTGCCAATCTTTATATGTCTCAGTCATTTTCCCAATGATCCTCTTAATGTTCTTGTTAGCTGCTTCAACTGCCCCGTTCATCTTTAGGCGATAGGGCGAGGAATTATGATGCTTTATTTGGGCTGCCGCACACTTCTTTCATCATTTTATTGTTGATTCGTGGCATTATCTGAAATGATTCTTTCGAGCAAACCATACCGCAAATGATTTCCTTTTTCAAAAACTTGCAAGCTGCAGATCCTCGTCACATTGGCAAATGAAGCGACTTCTATCCATTTTGTGAAGTAATCGATAACCACAAAATGAATCGATGTCCATTGGATGCTTTTGGAGAAATTGGCCCTATAACATCCATGCCTCACATAGAAAAAGGCCAAGGAGAAGTCATGGCGTGAAGGGCGAAGGGCTACATGAATTTTGTCGCCATAGATTTGACATTTGTGACATTTTCCGCAAAACTAATACGATCGCTTTCCATCGTCAACCAAGAGTAACCGAGTCTCATAATCTTTTTGGCCATACTGAAGCCGTTGGCATGTGTCCCATGATTCCTTCATGGACATCTTCAAGTATCTTTTCGGCCGACATTATCCACGCATCTCAAGAGTATTTGATCCTTTCCCTTTTATATAGGATATCCCCATCAAGAACGAATCTTGCTGCCATTCTTCTGATCGTTCTTTTGTCGTTCTCATGTGCTTGTTCGGGATAGCTTTGATTCTTGATATATTTTAAGATATCATAGAACCATGGTTGTCCGTCGCCTCTTTCTCAATGCTACAACATTGTGCGGGGACCTCGTATATGCTCATTTTGAGGGCATTATTTACGCTTCTTTACTTGCTTTGAACATTGAAGCCGAGTGGCCAAGGCATCCTTGATTGGTTCTCTTCTCGTGGGAAGTAATGAAAAGTTATTTCTTTGAATTCCTTGATTAATCCACCACTAAATTGCTGTACTTAATCAATTTTGAGTCCCTCACTTCCCATTCTCCATGGATTTGGTAAATCACTAGGGCTGAGTCTCCGTATACCTCCAAGATCTCGATGTTTCGCTTGATAGCTGCATGAAGCCCCATGATCTGAGGCCTCATATTCTGCGATATTATTAGTGCGAGAAGAAGTTCGGTCTTGCGGTGAGCGGATAATGATTCCGTCTGGTGATACCAGATTACTCCAATTCCATGCCCTAACGCATTCGACGCACCATCAAAGCACATCTTCCATGACCTCTCTTTTGATGACTCGGATTCTATTTCTGAGATGCCCATTAAGTCTTCGTCTGGGAAATCGAATCTTAAAGGCTCATATTCTTACATTGTTCGAGTTGCTAGAAAATCAGCTATTGCGCTACCTTTTATCGACTTCGACTTACATAAGCAATGTCATATTCGAGAGGAGAATCGCCATCGCGCCATTCTTCCCGATAGTGCGGCGATTCCATCATGTATTTTATCGGGTCCAACTTTGAAATCAACCATATCGTATGGTACAACATGTATTGTCTAAGTCTCCGAGCTACCCAAACCGTAGGCGCAACAATATTTCTCAATGGACGAATACTTTGCCTCATAATCGGTGAACTTTTCTTTGAGGTAGTAGATCGCTTTTCTTTCTTTCTGACTCGTCGTGTTGCCCGATATGCAACCCATTGAACTTTCGAACACAGTCAAATACAATATCAAAGGTCTTCGGGGTTGGCGGTACTAGCTTTGGAGGACTAGACAAATATTGTTTTATCTTATCAAAGGCCACGGCATTCCTCGTTCCATTCTCCGGGTTATGTTTTGAAGAAGCCGAAAGATTGGGTAGCATTGGTTGGTAAGTTGAGCGATAAATCGGGCAATGTAGTTTAATCTCCCTAAAAATCCTCTAACTTCCTTTTGCATGCGCGGAGGTGGTAATTCTTGGATGGCTTTTATTTTATCTGGATCAACCTCAATACCTCTTTTACTGACAATGAAGCCTAGCAACTTTCCCGAGGTAGCCCCGAATGTACATTTGGCTGGATTAAGCTTTAATGAAACTTTCTCGACCTCTCGAACAACTTCTTGAGGTTCACCACATGCTCTTCTTCCCCTCGAGATTTAGCAATCATGTCGTCGACGTAGACCTCTATTTCTTTGTGCATCATGTCATGGAATAATGTTACCATAGCCCTCTGATATGTTGCCCCAGCATTCTTTAACCCGAATGGTATCACCTTGTAGCGAGCGTTCCCCACATTGTTATGAAGGTAGTTTTCTCCATATCCTCGGGGCCATTTTGATCGATTATACCCGAGAATCCGTCCATGAAAGAAAACAATGAATGTTTTTTGTGTTGTCCACCAACGTGTCAATATGTGGCAAGGAAAATTATCTTTTGGGCTTGCTCGATTCAGTCATGATAATCCACGCACATTCGTACTTTTCCATCTTCCTTGGGTACAGGGACTATGTTAGCCACCCATTCGGATATTTGGAGGCTTGTAGGAAGCTTGACATCAAAGCGCTTTTGACTTCCTCTTTTATCTTCAACAACATTTGGTCTCATCCGTCTTAATTTTTCTTTGGATGGGCTTGCATTCGGCTTTAATGGGAGCTTATGGACCACTAAATCTTCATCTAGCCCGGCATGTCCTGGTATGACCATGCGAAAACATCTTTGTATTCGAGTAAAGTGACCAAACTATGCACGGTACTCTCTGAAATAGAAGTCCCAATCTTCACTTCTTGTTTCCTCTCTTGATTGCCCAAATTTATTGTTTCTCTGATTCTTCATGAGGCGAATCTGTTTATCCTCTTGCTCCATCATTCTTAACAATTCAGGAGGCGAGACATAATCTTGACATTTTCTTGACTTCAAATTCTCCTAAGCAAACAGCCTTCTCAAAATCGATTTCAAGATTCGTAACGGGCTTATTCATGTCGTCAATATCTGAGCACCTGAAAGTTGAAATGGAAAAGGAAGCTATAGGGGGACATCCAAGTATCGGAAACAACAAACAAAATGTTATGTCATGGTAATGAGGCAAATGTAAAGATAGGCTATGAAATGAGAAAATAATCATGAAATTAGTGATAACGCAAAAAAAATCGTGATAAAATGCATCTTCATCGATATTCATTTAAATGATAAAGAGCGAATACAAGCTCTTACAAAAGACTTCTATTATATCTAATGACACAATAGAAGGTTAATGTTTAGCATTACTCTGAAGACTTATAAACTACAAGAAGCTCCTCAGTAGTCCAATTGTTCAACATAAAACCAGGAGGGCAAAGGCGTATCCTCGAGACATCTTTACTTGCACCAACTTCTTTGTCGATGACACTTATCTTGACATTCGAAAACCCCTTTCAATTAACTTGACATGTTTCGTGGATCATCTTGTCCAGGTACAACATTCCATGAGATGTAAATGTTTTTGACAAATGAGGGTACTCTATCGGTTCCCATTTTGGTTCTTGGCCTAAAGTTCTTGCAATTCTTCTCTCTTGATCCTTCTTCCTTTGTCTTCTTCTTTGGCGCATGTCATTTGGAACCCCAAACCGTATCGGGCCTTGTGGTACACTCGGCTTTAAAGCCCTAACTATTCCTTGTAGATGTCTCCCTAAACCTCTTCTCACGAGCTCCTCTTCCTCTGATCGACTTGACACCCATTCGGTATTTTTAAGCAGTTTGACATCGAATTTTGTTTCTTTCAGCGATGAAAGTGGCATTGACGAATTCGAGGATCGAAAGGAACATTCCCTGCGTCCTTGCTTACTTCCGGTATGGCGCATCAGCGAGATAGATGCGACAATGTCTTCTTCACCCTCGATTGTGACCAAACGACCATCCATGATAAATTTCAACTTTTGATGGAGGATGATGGAACTGCTCAGAGAATGGATCCAAGGTCTTCCCAAAAGCGGTTATAAGAGGTGTAATGTCCATGACTTGGAACTCGACCTCATAGATGTAAGGCCCACTTCCAAAGGGATTTCGATCTTTCCCATGACTTGGCGCCTCGTCGTCGAATGCCCTTACCATGGAATGACAGGGCCTTAAGTAGGACAAATCCATCGGTATTCTGGAAAGCGTGGCCAATGGCATAACATTTAATGCTGACCCATTATCGATGAGTACGTTCGGTATTATGTAGCCCTTGCAGCGAGTCGTGATATGCGGCGCTTTCACCGAGCCTCTACCATTTGGCGGTATCTCATCATCACTAAAAGAGATGAAATTGTGCGCATTGATTGTTTACCCATCTATCAAGCTTTTCGACAGATATGTTGTTGGCCACATAAGCTTGATTTAACACCTTCAATAAAGCATTAGATGTGGCTCAATTTAACAGTAGAGATAGAACTGAGATTCGTGCTGGCTGCTTGCTCAATTGTTCCACCACACTATACTCGCTGTGCTTAATAAATTTCAAGAATTCTTGAGCTTCTTCCTCATTCACAGGCTTTTTAGTTTCTTGCACGGGCGGAATTTCTTGCTCGACCTCGACTTCGTGCATCACTACTTTCCCTTTTTGTTTCAAGTCGCTACTTTTCTTTATCGGTTCAACTTCTTTAGAATAGCACCGTCCACTGCGGGTAAAATGACCTACTTCCCCAAAGTCTTCAGTTGTGGCTTCAAGCTTTTCACCTTCAGATGTAACGATGTTGACATCGTACTTCCACGGTACTATTTTATTGTCCTTATAGGGGAAAGGAGATGGTACTTCAATTATCATTTTTGGTTTCACCGGCTCCTTCTTCGCGTCATAATAGATTATTAACGGTCGGTCAGCGCTATATGGGAAACGATGATTGATTGTCAAAGGCACATATTTCTCCTTTATCGGCCTCTTTGGCTTTACAAAAATCCCAATCTCCTTATTGTCCATCATACTTTGCGATAAACTTCAATTCCTTACGAGATGAATGTTATGCTCCCCAATACCATGGAGTGGCAAAAGCGTGACCTTTGCATCTTCTCCTTTGGATACTCCGTTAAAATGACAGAGTAACCCTTTCTCACTTAGTATCTCCCAGATTCTCTGCAGAGGTGTTCGTACTTCAGAAACCCATCTTCTATTTTGTTGTTTATCCTCCTCTCTCTGCGCTCACATTCCCTTGGTGTGGTTTGGGAATGGATTCCGGTCTTCTTGCCAGTACCATCGAATCGCAAAATGCCCGCATCGATGAGCCCTTGAACTCTCCTTTTGAAAGCAAGACAATTCTCGATAGAATGCCTGGTTCCCCGCATGGTATGCGCAACTAGCATTTGGATCGTACCATTTTGGGTATGGAGGTTTAAGGGGCCATGTAATGGGGAGATATCAATTGTTTTTCCGAAGTTTTGGGTGCAGTTCCCCATATGATCTGAGAATAGGGGTGAATTGCATCTCTCGAGATTAGGCCTTATTGGTCTTGGTTCATTTCTGGGTTGGCTTTGAGTGGGCGAGTGTTTTGTGGAAATGTGGTGGCGGGCCTTTGGTTATTCATGGCGTATCTGAGGTAGGACGGATGTGATGCTTGGTAGTAAGGTGTTTGAGGAGGGTAATGGAAATTGGGGTGGATAACCGAGGTCGGGGTTGGTTAGAATACAAATTAGGAGCGTAATGACTCGGTTCCCACCATGTGGGCTTCGGCTCTTTCTTCCTTCTGGTCTTTGCTTTTCTTGAGCCTTCGATCCTTTCATTCCGCCGCTCTTGGCGGCATTCTCTATGAGTTCACCGGATATTACGATATCAGAAAAATCCATCGTAGCACTTCCCACCAACTTGTCATAGAACGGTGCTTTCAGAGTATTGATGAAAAGGACTGTTATCTCAGTCTTAGTCAGTGGAGGCTCCATTTGGGCCGAGATATCTCTCCATCTTTGCGCATATTGTCTAAAGGATTCTGCTGGTTTCTTCTCCATCATTTGCAAGGTCATACGGTCTGGCACCATCTCCGATACATGCTTGTACTGATCGCAAAATGCTAACGCCAAGTCTTTCCAGGATCGAATCTTTTCTCTACTAAGTTGATTGTACCACCGGAGAGCTGACCCTGTTAGACTATCTTGGAAGCAATGTATGAGTAGTTTATCCTCGTTCACATAACCAGTCATTTTTCGACAAAACATGACCAAATGCGTCTTTGGACATCTTGTCCCATCATACTTCTCAAAATCAGGTACTTTAAACTTTGGGGGCAAAATCAGATCGGGTACCAGACTGAGTTCTTTGGCACCTAGTGCGGAGAAGACTTCAGTGCCTTCTATCGCTTTGAGTCTTTCCTCTAGACTCCTATATTTTGCGTCATGGTTATCGATTTCAACTTGGCTACCTCTCTTTGGGTCATCCAGTGCGGAACTAGTGGATCGGCCAGGACTATCCCCAGGCTTGACGCGAATATTCCTTGCCCCAAATTAGTGGGTGGAGCGGTGGCATGGGTCGATGTTCCAAGCCGTGGGTTCCCTTGAGTGCACCCTCTTTGTGTTGTATATGCGAATGGTGGAGTGAATCACGGGGATAGGGTGGATCTGATCGTGGTGAATTCTTGATCGAGATTCTTCAATGTCGGGGCTCGCATGGGTCCTTTCCCTTTAACTAGAGTGACATCATCTCCATCATTTTGGCCATTTGATCTCTTTGCTCGAGTGATTCCTCTCGAGATCTCATCATTAGGTCTCTCGTCTCTTGTTGTGATTTGGCCGGTTGCTCTTGTAATTCTTTTTGAGTCCTTTCCATCCTTTCAATTCTCTCATTGAATTGACTTCCATCACTCTAGCTTGTCGGTAGCGTTTTATCTTGATGCGTGGTTCCGATCTTGTGGTATTACAAGCTGCGAATTATATATTTTGTCTTCACGACCGAGTATGGGATATGCAATGTATGGATGAATGCATGAATGAATGTACGAATGTCAAAATGTTAGTATGTTAATTATGCAAGGAATGCAAAAATTGGTGTTAATTTCAAGGTAGCCCCATATTTAGGCATTTCATTGATCAACATAGCCTATTACACAAAGTTTCCATTTTCAACGGTTACACAAATTTCCTAGCCACATTGCCTTGTTTCTTCACTTGTTCTAAAACTACGATATACTCGATCTTGACTCGGAGGAATTGGCGGTGAGGACTTGGCTTCATCGATAATTGGACAACTTGCATAGCCAGCCATGAATTTCATTGATCAAGAAGTCGAGTTGCATTTCTCTTTCTTTGAGAGATCCTTCATACGCGTGAATGTCCCTATCGTCTTGCTCACTCTTTTCTTCTAGAGCCTTGAGGCTATCTAATTGTTGTTGATGAGATTGCGGCGTATTTTCTAGATCTCGTGTTTTCCTTTTAATTCTTGATGTTCGATGACTTTTTCCAATTCTGCGATCGCTATTTCATACTCGGCGTTCTTCCTTCTTAACTCTATCAAAGCCTTGCACAGCCTTTTCCTCCTCTTTCTTTGCTTTTCCTTCCAAAACTCCATTCCTCCCTTGATATTGCTAATTTCTTCCTTCCATTCTCATTGTCGACTTACCCAACCCGCTATTCTTTATAGTGTTTCTTAATTTCTTGTTTTCCAAATGAAGGTCCCTTAAGTCGTTTCTCACAATCTCGGCTTCTCTTTGTACCTTTTCGTTCTGGATCTTTCAAACTGAATTTCAATCTTGATTGATAGTTTTCTTCTTGAAGGGCACTAAGGTCTCGAGACATCTTGGCCTTTTCTCGCTCAATTCTTGTCTTGCCATTTCTAGCTCGACGGCATTTCCTTGAGAAAGGATTCGGATGGGGTGGTTTGTTGTCGAGATTTCTTGACTATTTACCGTTGCTTCCTCCATACGTTGTAATCTTGGGTAAGGGTATCAGCATACAAGGCTAATTCCATGAAATGAATTTCCTTCCAAGACTTTGCGATGTCTCGGACTCTCTTCATATATCATTCACCGAAGCGAACTCAAGCTATGCTAATCCTCCGAGTTGCGAGGAGGAATTGTCGCGAAGAAAATTGCCTTTGAACCAATAGCGGAGCATATCCAACTCCTCCCCATAACCCAAGTAAAGGTACCCAATCTTGGCTTCCACATTTGTATAGCGAGCGAAGGGCGGATCCGAGGTGCTCTCCATGTTATATCCTCGGCGAAGATTACGAAAGGCGATACCCAATGTTGCTCGGTGGCTTCCTTGACCATTCTTTCTTGAGGAAAGCTTCTAGCGGGAGAATGTTTTAGAAAACATATGGAATGGAGTGCGCTCCACCTTCCGAAGTGACTCAAAATCAAACATTGAGCAAGCTACGGCAGCATCCGATAAATCGTCCCTCCCCTTTTCTTCGACAACTACTCAGGGACCTGAAGGTCTCGGCTAGGATGGTTGGGACAGGGTTGATTCCTTGTTTTAACCTTTCGAAGAAATCAACTACTGCCACTTCGAGATGTCCGAGAACCTTTGGGAAAATAACCAAACCATAAATGGCCAGCGAATAGATTTACCCTTTTGAGCATGTCGGGATGGTTCAGAGTCAAATCTCGTAAGGAGGACCATGGAATGCAAATGGTTTCGTTCTTCTTCTTCATCTATTTTTCAGCCCATGCATCGGTCATGTCTGTCAGTCTCACTAACTTTTTCTTGAAGGTCATCGGCTTAGGCTCCTTTACATATATTTTGCGAATTGTACATTGTCGATCGGAGTAAAGCAACATACTCTTCTATGGTGAGTCATGTCTTCTTGATTGAAGGTGAAACAACGATAAGTTGGGTCCCGAACCGAACCATGGCTTGAATCAACTGTTCGTCTACGGATAGTGATCGGTGAGCTATATCTCCATACCTCTCGGTGAAAATGTCTCTAGTGTCTGAATCCCCGATTCCAAATTTGAACCAAATCTTGAGGTTATTTTGGCGAACATTCACAGTTATTTGTTGGGCAAATTGGCAGCACACCTTTCCACAAGACTATCCCCTTGTCCCTACGAGTTTTTAGAGACCGATCCCACTACGGCATTCTTCTCGGTGATTTGTGTAATTGACTCCTCCATCGAAACCCGTTTTTGGCAACCAACCTTTAATCAACACCTTCCTAATATGATGCCTATGATGCATGATGAAAATAAAAATAAAAACAAAAAAACTTGGTTAGTAAACACAACAAATATAATTTGAAAAATAAACTAAACTACCCGATCCAATTATATTGCATAAATAGTGTAAATGAAAAGCATTTTCCCCGTGTACTTATTTTGGTGACTATAAGTGGACAGAGGTTCGACATGGCTCTAATTGGATAGCTCGTATGGTTAATTATATGTAGTCTCGGCTCTAGACAGGTACTCGAATTGCTCGTACTATCATCTGCTAAGATTAGCACGAAGCCTCGGTCATAACCCATCACAGGCTCACGAGTTCAATTCGAGGGATTACATTTACTTATGCCTATGCGGAGGATAAGTTAACTCACGAAAGCATAAGTCATATGTAACCCGAAAGTATTCACTAGCTTTGTCGGAGGGGACGAGTTAACTCACGAAGGCGTAGCGTTTACTTTCACTTAAGCAGACGGGGCGGGTAAAGAGCTCATGTTATGCGAAAATGCAAGTGCACGGTGTGTGGGGAAAAACTCATGAACCTTTACGTTTTACTTAAACCAAACCAAAATTAAAACCATAAAAATCGAAAACTAAAAACAACCAAATAAGCAAGTTAGAAGAAACATTTACGACATGTACAAATGCATGAATTTTGAAAGCGAGATTTTGGATCACGACCAAATATTTACTTTGAACAAAGAAATTTGAAAATTTTGACAAAAGCGTGTTTGATTCGACTCGACTCGCAAGGCTATGTCCCCGATTGGAGTCGCCCGGTATATGACGTAAAAATTTTAGCTTTGGTTGGTCGCTAATTGTGGCGATTTATTAAACATTTGAAAACCAACTTTCGATTTTATTAAAAGGAGTCGCCACCGATCCTTTTTATAGGTGTGACCGGACACCTAATAAAATTATTTTAAAACAAAAGGAGGCCAAATTTAGGTCTACGTGAAAGTCGAGAGAAAAATTGGGGTTCGAGAGTCGATTCTGGCGAGGAAGGTATTAGCACCCTCATGACGCTGAAATTGGTATCTCGTAAACATGTGTTGTCTAGATTTTCAAAAGTACGAGTTCAATGTAACATTTAGTCGAGATCCGATTAAAAGATGAGAAATTTTCAATTCTTTGGATTTTTGAGAAGGACATACCATTTTAACACGAGTCGATTGATGTTCATCCAACATAGCGATGAAATCGCGACTTTGTGTTAAACCGACATGTTGCCTTATGTATTAAATTAATTAGAAAAAGATTCCAAAAGTAAGAATTTAAAATAAATAAATGATGTGAATAATGACATTATGAATAAAAATTTTAACATGGGATACTAGAACATTCGAATAACAATAACAATGACATTTGCGAAAGAAATAAAGACAAATCATGAATAAATACAATGTGTAGTAATGTTAAATATGTATATGTATATACATAGTACAGATGAGCATTATACGATATGTATTAGAAAAAACATGTATTTATACACTAATAATCATAATAAAAGATGTGTGTACACCAAATAGTACATAATATTGAAATAATATAATAAGTGGCAATAGTGAAAATAATAAGTATAATAATGAATAATATGATATCTGAAAATAATATTAATATAGAAGTATATATACATACGTATAATAAAATATGTGTACTAATATATAATAAAATATAATATATACATAGTATATAAAAGAAAATATGTATGTGAAATGTATAAGAAATATATATAACTAGTAATATTAAAGATATATACATAACATATATAGAGCATTATACAATAAATACGTTCCTTAGAAATGATAATAAAACTATTTTGTACATTACACAAGTACATACACACATACATAAATATATATATAAATAATAGTATTAGAAGCATACCTTATAATATTAGATATATATATATATATATATATATATATATATATATAATAGTATAAAAGAAGAATATGACTAATGATATTAAAATATATATAATAATATATATAAAATATAATATTAAGAACTTATATACATCACGTATGTAAGAAATGCATATAATATTACAACATTTACATGATATATACATATTAGAAACAAATAACAACTAATAATAATAACCTTAGAAATATAATGAAGTATAAAAGCGAATATAATATAATAGTAATATTAAAATAGAGTAATTAAAATAGTACTATATATAAATGTACGAATATATACATATATAATATACATATATTAATATTAATAATGATGCTAAAACTAGAAATAATAATCATTAGTAGTAATAATACTTTGAAAATAATTAATATATTAATAAAAATACTAATAATAATATTAATAATATGTAAAAAATGAAAATAAGCGAAAAGGACTAAATCGACCTAAGACGAAATTTGGTAATTTAAAAGAAATAAAGAAATAAAGGACCAAAACGAACACGCGTGAAAACAATGGGGATCAAATGTGCAATATTCTCTATTACCCAAAACGCAGCGCAGCACAGAGGGGCTAGATTGATGAACGGGCAAAATTCTGAGGCCAAATTAAACGCAAGAAAAATCTGATTGCAAACACCTGAAAAAGCGGAAGGGCTGATTGCGCAAATAGCCCTTCCGCGTTTAAAAACACGCGGACCCTGGCGGGTTAGGGTCGGGTCGACCCGATCCAAGGCCTAAACGGCGCCGTTTTATGTATTAAGGGGGGGTCCAAAACGGTGCGTTTTGGACCCCTATATAAGCCAATTTTTTTGCTTTTTTCATTTGAAACCGAAGAAAAAGAAAAAAAAAAGAGAAGGGGAAGGAGAGAAAAGAGGGCGGGAGAGAAAGAGGGAGGGAGCTCGGCCACGCAGTCGATCCTTGGGACGGCGCCGGAGGTCCGTCGACACCGTTGCAAACCACCATGCATGATGGTGGAAAAGGTAAAAATTGTTTTTTTATTTATTTATTTATAATATTGTCTATATATATATGTGTGTGAATGTACTAGAGTCTAGGAAAAAGAAAGCCAATAAAAAGAAAGAATGATTCGGTAATGTGAAAGAGAATAGGTTTTTTCACCTCTTTCTTTGATCTGGGTTTTGATAATGTTCGACACTAATCTATTGTTGTTCCTAAAAACCCCTGTGTGTGTTCTCTGCTTATTGTTTTTAAAACTATCGAAAAACCGAACCAAAAAGAACCCCTTTTTATTGATTCCCTTTTCGACTTTATAGTCGGTTACAAAAGAATATTTTTTTCGGTCTCTGCTATTGCTTGCTGCCTCTGCTTTTGTTTTGCTTCTGTTGCTTTTGCAGGGCATGGAGGACCGGGGCGCGCGTGGGGAGTGGTGTACCAGGGTATGGGGCTAGTGTCAGAGGAAAGTGGGGCGTGGTGGCCGCGCACATGGGGCAACGGCGCCAGAAACCCTAGGGTTTCTGGCTTTCCAAAAATTTTTTTAGAGTTTGGGCCTATCGGGCTTTACTGTTTTGGGTTGGTATTAGGCTTTAGGTACTTTGGGCCTAGATTTGTAATGGTTTATTTAATTATTGGGTTTTGGGCTGAATGGGTTTTTGTTGTTTGGGTTAGTTAAGGTTAGTTGGGTTTTGGTGTATTGGGTTTTGGGTTTGGCCCAAAATTGGCCTGTACATCTTGGATGAAAAGCAAAAATTTTAAAACATCTTTGAATCACTATAAAATGTTACGATAAATTTTTTTATTAGTTTTTTTAATCCTGGATGAAAAATAAAAATCTCAAAACATCTTTCAATCACTATAAAATGTTACGATAATACTATTTAAAATTTGAATCTCAATATTTACAATTCTGATTGGTATCCCAAGTTTGGACTTGCTTACAAAGTCTAAGGTCCACTATTAATTATGCATGTACAACTTATATGCTTAGTTGATATGAATGTCTCAACTTTTGAAAGCAAAATCAAATGGTGGCTAAGAAAGTGGTTAAGTGATAGAATCCCCTTTACCAAACTAAAGTCCAACCATTGGACTTCCCATGTTTTCAAAAAGAGAGATGCTAATTAATTACACAAAGAGAAGAGTTTTAGTAATTAACAAAATTTATGTATTCTTCACAAATCTGGTCAGCAAAGCTATGATGTTGTATTTAATCCGGTGATCATCATGATTATCAATTTATTAGTGAAATCAAATGGTCAATTTTATACTTGAGATTATATCTGCTAAATTATCATCTGCCTTTGGACTTGTTCTGGTCTTAAGTTTATAATGTAGGCTTCCTGTATCTAATCTCTGGATGATGATTATTTTTGTCTCAAACAACTAAAATTTAGGTTTTAAAGGCAATTATTTTGGGAAAATGTTCTTACTATAATATAAGTATATAAATGCATCTACCTTTGACTATAGACTGTATAACTTTGTGAAGCTCTCGGCTTTTTGGAGACGCCAAATCCACACCACGCATATATTACACTCGAATTAAAATTACAAATATTAATAATTGAATTTCCCGTGGTATTTACCTTGTAAAAATATTTGAGGTATTTCTGATCACAAAACGTAGTCTATTCTCAAGAGGTAGGGGTTGAACCGCGGTTATATAGTTAAGAGATGTGGTGAACAATTATTATACCATTAGTTGGGGTATAATTAAGCCTAATCAAATTAAAATTAAAATTTAACTAATTTTTACTTTTGGAATTCCATTTAGATATAAATCAAATTGTTTAAATTTGTTCAATTAGGATGATTTAATTAAAAATTAAACTCATCAATTAAAATTAAATTAAAAAAAACCTTAATTGAGCTTACAAGCTACTCAAGCAAAATATTGGAATATTCATATTTGGCTTGTTTAACTCTAGTTAACATATCCAAAATTGAGTGTTTCTAAGAATATAAGTTTGAATAACATGAAATACGAATTTTGGAAAACCCCAACGCCAGAAATTTACTGTACCCCACCATGAAAGGTTGTCGAGGGTGTAAAAAGAAGTTGCCTAGGTTAAGGGAAGTATTGGCTAAAGAACATGTCGTGTCTACACCTTAAAAATCAAAATTAGATTGATTCAGTTTTAGCAGTACTTGCAAAACACTCAACTGTGTAATGGGTCAGTAATGGCATTCGATTGGTTAAAAAGAAAACGAAATTAGATTTCCAAATTTTGTAATTGTTTTATCTAACAACAATAATAATGTTGGTAGCATGTGAAATTATAATGAGTGCTACAAACATAAGCTGATGAAAGAAACAACATGATCCATCCTGGGGCCAGCAAGTGGCGGAGAATCCGACACAATAATCCCACTTTTTCTTTTAAGAGGGTTCGGCAAAGTTGTTTTGGTCATTATTACTACCAAATCTCCCATAATTTAGTACTTTCAGAAACAACAACTAAGCAATGCCAATGAGGGCTGTTCTTACCTCCTATACAACTCAATCATGCCGTACTAGGGATTTAAATTACGGTTTTCCCATAATTACGGGTTTATCATACGACAGTCAAAATTGAAATCGTAAAATAATGACGTGGATAATTAAACCCTAGAAATGAGTATAAAGGTATAAATGTTTTGCTTCTTGACTCAGCAACTAAGGTTTGGAAAAGGACCTGAAGAAGAAAATATATGAATCTGATTGACCGCACACTTTCCCGTCTGAAAGAGATTTTGCATGTTGCTATGATTTTTTTTTCAGAGGCTGCTGCTGCTCATCCTTTAGTTGTAATTCTCAAGCAGATATAATTATTGTTTGCAACAAATCTTGATCAGTTATAATTACAAGCACTAATAGCAAGCACATGCCTGCATGAAATTAAAAAAGAAGTAAAAAAAGGTATAATAGGGGGGAATCCAACTGTTTTTTCAAGTAAAAACGAGGCATGGAACACCATGTTTTCCTTGTAATAGATTTCCCAATTCTAATCTAGCATGCTTTGATGTTTTTGGTAGACCTCAAACAAAACATTATTATGTGATTACAACAATTAAGATTAAGTTGTCTTAAATGTTTGTATAACCACCGTTTTGCTTCCTTAAAAAGGTCTAAAAACATGGTTGTGGGGGGAGGAAACCTACCAAACATTGTGTATTTTGTAGTGGGTGCTTTATCCTTTGTGAGGGGGTTCAAATTGTGTGGATTATCATGTGGGAAATCCAGAATTTGGATTCCTTTGCATTAACGGAAAACATAATTATTGCAATGGAAATATCATGTTCTATCTCTTGTTTACAAGGTAAAAATTACATGTTGCTTTTTGTATAAAATTTGGGATTTGCGAAACCCTCAAGTTTGATTTTGATTATATTTTACTGCTTGATCACACACTTCCTCAAAACAAAAGCATGGTTTCTTGGACAAAATAAGGTTTATAAAATGTAAATATGGAAATTCCTATAATTACAAATAAAATGATTAAGATTTATTTTGATAAAGTAAAAGATTAAAAATATTTAATAAAAATAATTTTAATATATAATTATTTTATGCTCTTAACTCGTGTGAAATTCAGCTTTTGTCAAATACTAATTTGACATGAGTTCAAACCATTTATATTATAAAAACCTAGTTATAAAATCCAAAGGATAGTGTTATTAGGAAGAGGAAAATGCATAAAACAAAATATTTGCAATGGGGGCTGCAAGCAAGTTGAGATAGATGGAGACGTTACAATAGAATATTAAGTCCGTGGGGCTTACCTATATCTACTTTCAGAGTGACACAAGATTGGGGGTTATGATTTCGCCCCCATTTGTGAAAACAGATAAGAACGAAGTTGTGGCATCCATTAATATATCTTCATGATCCTTTCTTACCAAACAATTAAGGATGTTTTAATCCTAAAAAGAATAAAAAATAAATAAGAAAAACGTAAAGGAGTTATCTTATCTACCACATGTTTTCTTGTCCCTATGGCCCATATTTTACAAGGATCAATTGGGTCGTTTTTCTACTTGTATTCAAATTTGGGGGTTATATCTCATCTAAACCCCACTGTGCTCAACTTTGTGTTGGGTCTATATATTCAGGCTCTTTGGGTTAATAGCCGCTTCACCATATCCGTTCCCCAATATGGTTCCATATGTTTTTAGTCCATATAAATGATTATGAATTTTGTGAATCAAACCTAAAGGAAAATGTTTATGAATGACCTCAACTACTTACTCCACTCACTAATTAACTAAGTTATTATTATAACTTAAAAGATAAAAAAATAAGAACAATATAAATTATTGGTAAAAGAAATAAATACGCAATAAAAAAATATTAAATTGTTATTCAATTCTAATTCTATATGATAGTGTAACACCCTTCACCTGGTCCGATCATCGAACATAAGCTACGGGATGTGACCACCGATCACCTGAATGATCTTTATTTTAATAGGTTCGCAGAAATAAGGCTCGCATTAATTACAATACGCACAGAACATAATACACATAACCTGCAACATGCTTAATACATACACGGCGAACTCTCTTGCGGATAGTTCAACTGCGGACAGAATGTCCTACAGATTCCTATACTGCGGAATGATAAACTAAAACGCATGTAATCGTATGCTTTGTTCAAATAACATCTCTGTGGATACAAAACTGTTACATGCATATGTATCTAGAAATAGACTAGTGCCCCTTTCATTTTCAACATCAAAAGACGAACATAAATAACTTCGAACTTGATAAGTTCGCATACTCATAGCCACCTATATACATGCCACAACCTAAACTAAATTAACCAAGTCTACCAAATCTTCGAGTGGATAGTGTGAGCTTCTTGTAGAGCCAATCGATGCGACTTGAATGTACAAAATCTACAGTAAATGTAAGTATTATTAATACTTTCTAAGCTCATACAAGGCCAACCATCAACTTACCTCGCGCACAATTTAAAAGTTAATCTAATATGCATTCATGGTTTGCCAAACAAACCAAAACCATTTTCACATAATGATCGAACACTTTATCAACATATAATATATCAAGTACACAACATGATATATTAATACTTTCATACCTGATTCATTCCCATTCATTTTCAACATAGTAAGTGCGAACACTTCATCAATAATACAGAATATCAAGTATGCAACATGATATATTAACATTTTTATACCTGATTAATTTCCATTCATTTTCAATATAATAAGTGTGAACACTTTATCAATCATAAAAAATATCAAGTATGCAACATGATATATTAATATTTTCATACTTGATTCATTCCCATTCATTTTCAACATAATATGTGCGGTCACTTTATTAATCATACAGAATATCAAGTACGCAACATGATATGTTAACACTTTCATACCTCGCATGTTTTATGATACCCAATGTAACATCGTAAAAGAACTTAAAACATAGGTACGCTTCACATCTAAGGCTCATCCGAGCTAATCATGTACATAGGTGTCAAGTTACCTGTCCGGGCTAAACCTTTGTGGACACAATAATAGCCTAGCCAAAGCTATATATTCTGTTAGAGTTGTGAACCAAATTCTTATTAAAATAAAATACAAGTAGTAAGAAAAAGCTGTATAGAAGTTTACTTCCTCTGTTTGATATTGATTTGAATAAGGTGTTTCAACCTTACTGCATTACTTCTATTAGATGTTGATTAGAATAAGGTTTTCTAAACCTATAAATAGACGTAGTCTATACTCCTTGTAAAAATTCAAATTCGACATAGTGAATTTTCTTATCTTCTGCCTGTGGTTTTTTTTCCAAAAGGGTTTCTATGTAAAATCTATGTGTTCTCTTTTTCTCTATTTTTTTACCATTATCGACATTTTATTTTTTATAAATTGGTATCAGGGATTTTCGGGTTGCTTATCTTGATCAGATAATGGTGTCATTGAAGTATGAAATTTCACTGTTGGATAACAACACCAGATTCGTGTTGTGGCAGATAAAGATATATGCAGTTCTTCCACAGATGGATTTGGAAAATGCCTTGTTGGGGATAGATAAGATGCCTTCGACATTGATGGATGAAGAGAAGAAGCGTAAAGATTGAAAGGCCTTGACGTAATTAGATTTACATTTGTCTAATGAAATTTTGCAAGATGTGATGAATGAGAAGATTGTTGCTGCATTATGGGCAAAACTGGAGTAGCTATGCATGTAAAAAACCTTGACGAGTAAGTTACATATGAAATAGCGTCTTTATACTCATCGTTGAGAAGAAGGTGTGTCTGTGCACGAACACTTAACTGTGTTTAAAGAAATTATCTCGAACCTAGATGCTATGGAGGTTTAGTTTGATAAAGAAGATTTAGGATTGATTCTACTTTGTTCGTTGTCCCCGTCCTACTCAACCTTTAGAGACACGATTTTGTATAGCCGTGAATTTCTCACAGTTGATGAGGTCTGTAATTCTTTGACCTCGTGTGACAAGATGAAGCATCTTGTGATTAAATCTGGCTTTCAGGGAGAGGG
Organism: Gossypium arboreum; assembly: GCF_025698485.1. Taxonomy (NCBI): domain Eukaryota; kingdom Viridiplantae; phylum Streptophyta; class Magnoliopsida; order Malvales; family Malvaceae; genus Gossypium; species Gossypium arboreum. Next base: position 22,265,934 of record NC_069072.1, read on the forward strand.
TCTTATTGTTCGTGGGAGATAAGAATGAAATACTGATGATGATCATGGAAGGACACATGAGCGGAATCCTCGCGGAAAATCTAAGGGTAGATTAAGATATTCAAACAGAGGTAAAACCTGTAACTTGTGCAATAAGAAATAACACATTAAATTAGAGTGCTATAAGTTGCAGAACAAGATCAAAACGGAGACTACAAATCAAAAGGGAAAACAACCAGAAAAATCAAGTGAAGCTGATGTTGTAGAAAACTACAATGATGGTGAACTCTTAGTTGCTTCTGCCAACAATGTTAAAGTGAATGAGGAGTGGATCCTTGATTCTGGCTGCACCTTTCATATGAGTCTCAACTGGGATTGGTTTACAACTTATGAAACAATGTCTGAATGTATTATTTTAATAGGAAATAATGCTTCGTGTAAAATCGTAAGTGTTGGAACGATTAAAGTTAAGATGTTTGATGGAGTTGTTAGAACACTTAGTGACGTACGACATGTTTCAGAATTAAAGAGAAATTTGATTTTGTTGAGTAATTTTGATTCAAAAGGGTACAAATACATAACCAAAAGTGACGTTCTGAAGATTTCCAAAGGTTCCCTCGTTGTGATGAAAGGGTAGAGAAAAATTGTCAAGTTATATGTTTTGCAGGGTTCTACTATTACTGGTGATACTGCAGTTGCTTCCTCTTCATTTCCAGATGATGATTTACTAGACTTTGGCATATACGTCTAGGGCATATGAGTGAAAAAAACATGACAAAATTGAGCAAAAGAGGTTTTTTTGATGGACAAGACATTAGCAAACTGAAGTTCTGTGAGCACTACATTTTTAGGAAGCAAAAGAGAGTTCAATTCAGTAGAGGAATCTATAACATAAAAGGAACGTTGGACTATATTCATTCTAATCTTTGGGACTATTTAGAGTGTCTTTGAAAGGTAGAGCTAATTATATGCTAACTCTTATTGATGATTTTTTTAGAAAAGTTTGACTATTCTTCCTAAAGTAGAAAAATGATATGTTTTTAGCATTCAAGTCTTGGAAAACTATGGTTGAGAAACAGAAGGAAAGCAAATAAAACATCTTCAGACATATAATGGCTTAGAGTTCTGTTCTGATGAATTTAAAGAATTGTGGAAATTAGAAGGAATCGTGAAACACTTGACAGTTCGTTACACTCCACAGCAAAACAGCGTTGCAGAACAAATGAATAGAACGATCATGGAGAAGGTTTGATGTATGTTGTCAAATACTAATTTACTGAAGTTGTTTTTGGCTGAACCAGGCTCTACTGCATGTTTTTTGATCAACCGATCTCCATCCGTTGCCATTGAGAAAAAGATTCTACAAGAGATATGGTCTGGTAAGCATGTTGATTATTCTGATTTAAAAATTTTTAGGTGTCGTGCGTATGCTCATGTTGATAATGGAAAATTAGAACCGAGATCTATTAAATGTGTTTTTCTTGGTTATAAGGCTGGTGTAAAAGGGTATAATTTATGGTGTTCTTAAAATAGAAAAGTTGTAATTAACAGAAATGTTGTTTTTGATGAAACTGCTATGCTACCTAATGTATCTCTTAAAGAATCTTCAAATAAAGAACAAAAAAAGCAGGTGGAGCTTAAAATTGATCCAATATCTACAACAGAGTCGACTCCTCAAGTTAGTACAGAAAATCAAAACAGAGTTACTTCTTCACCACAATATTCTATTGCCAAAAACATAATTAGAAAAGAAATTAAACCTCTAAAGAGGTATGCCAAGGCTGATCTAATTGCTTATGCTTTAAATATCGCTGATGATATAGATGGAAATCAAGAGCCATCTACTTATTTCGAGGCAGTTAGCTGTGAAGACTCAACAAAGTGGATGTTTGCCATGTAAGAAGAGATAGAGTCACTCCACAAGAATAGAACATGGGATCTTGTGAAGCTTCCTAAATGTAAGAAGGCTGCTCATTATAAATGGGTGTTCAAGAGAAAAGAATGGACTTTAAGAGTTTAAGAACCCAGATATAAAGTAAAGCTTGTTGCAAAGGGTTACAATCAGATTCCAGGTGTAGACTTCACAGATGTGTTTTCTCTAGTTGTGAAGCATAGTTTGATTCGAGCCTTGCTTAGTATTGTGGCCATGTATGGTTTGGATATTGAACAGTTAGATGTAAAAACAATGTTCTTGCATGGAGAACTTGAGGAGGACATTTACAAGTAACAACTAGAGGGCTTTACAGTCTCGAAAAAAGAGGATTATGTTTGCTCGTTGAAAAATTTCCTTTATGGCTTGAAACAGTCACTAAGATAGTGGTACAAGAGGTTTGATTTTTTTATGTCTTCTCATGATTTCAAAAGAGGTAGCTTTGACAGTTGTGTTTATTTCAAGAAGAACAATGATGGTTCTTTTGTGTATCTACTTCTCTATGTTGATGATATGTTGATAATAGCGAAAGATAAATGATAGATAAGAAAGGTCAAAGCCCAACTTTGTGAAGAATTTAAGATGAAAGATTTGGGAGTAGCAAAGAAGATACTTGGTATGGAGATTCTTAGAGATAGAAAAGTAAGTAAATTGTACCTAAGTTAGAAAGGGTACATTGAGAAAGTTCTTTGTAGGTTCAATATGCAGAGTGCTAAGCTTGTTAGTACTCCTTTAGCAGCCCATTTTAGGCTTTCATCAACTTTGTCTCCATAATTAGATAATGAGATTGGCTATATGTCAAGTGTTCCATATTCTAATGCAGTGGGATCTCCTATGTAGCTATGACTTGTTCACGTCCAAATTTATCATATGCAATCAGTGCAGTTAGTAGATACATGACAAATCGTGGTAAAGAACACTGAAAAGCAGTTCAATGGATTTTGAGATACTTACGAGGCACTATTGATGTTTGCTTACATTTTGAAAGAAATAGAGATAGAGTTATTGGATATGTTGATGCTGATTTTGCTGGAGACCTTGATAAAATAAGATCTCTCACATGTTATGTTTTTACAATTGGGGGTTGTGCAATCGGTTGGAAAGTAACCTTGCAAACTACTGTCGCTTTGTCTACCAGTGAAGCTGAGTACATGGCGATTACTGAGGCTTGTAAAGAAGCCATTTGGTCAAAAGGGCTCTTTAGTGAACTCAACCTAATATTTTACCTAAATTCAAACCATTTCATAACCAATTCATGCATTACTAACTAATCCATATGTGCACACTTTCAAGGGACTAAAGCACCATTCAAATACACCTAATCATGCCATTTCAAACAACCTAATTCACCAAACCAATATGCCATTCAAAGGCACCACAATTTGCATCAAAAAATCACTTACCTAATCATGTCAATATTTGTAACAACCCATTTTTTAGTGATATCGAAACAGTGGTTTCGGGACCACAAATCCTATCCAAAAAATATATATTTTTTATTTTACCATATGACCCGTGATATGATAGAAATGACGTGTGAAAATTTTGATATGAAAATTTTATTGATTTAGTGCCTAATTATGAGATGGACTAAATCGAATAAAATGAGAAAGTTAAATTCTAGTGGCTATGAGGATCAAATAACTATGGAATTCAAAACTTAAGGTCCTTATATAGTAATTATACCATTAATAAAAGTATGTAGATTTTTTTATGGTGACTCAATCATGGAATTATAGAAAAAGACAAGGGACTAAATTGGAAATACCAAAATACATTATTAATTAAAAAGATAAATAGAATTATATCATCTTATTTTGTCATATTCAAACTTAAAAACACATGGAAACCCTAGGAGAGAGAAAAGAAGCTTTCGAGGCCTAATTGGGTAAGTTCTGTTGTCCCGTTTTTAGTAATTTTGGTATTTTTAGAACTAGGATAGATTAATCTCTCTATTTGAGGGATTAATTTGAAAATTTATCAAGGTATGAAAATGGTTCATGGATGTATTATGTTGGGAATTAGAAATTTATGGTAGAAAATGAAAGATCATTGATATATAAACAACTTTTGCAAGGTGATTTTTGATGAAAACTTGATTTAAGGACTAAAATGTAAACTTGTAAAATTTGATGTAAAAATGTGCTGGAAAATTTGTAATGGGGCTTTGGTTAGGCTTCGGGGTAATTTGTACAAGTTTCATTTTTCGGGCCTAGAAACAAAATCAAATTTTTTGGAAAAGTTAAAGGCAAAATGGTAATTTTGCCTAGGACGTAAATTGAGCCTGTATAAGTATGAAATGTATCAAAATAAATGATTAATTCATTTATATAGATTCGAAAAACACAAACTCGAGGTTAGATCGAGGAAAGGAAAAGATTTTGGATTAGTAGATTTTACGTGAACAAGTGTCGAGATAAGTTCGTGTAACCTAATCGGATATGTAATTATGTAAATTAAATGTTCTATTGTATGTAATGTGATTTATGTTAATGTGCCTTACTTGTATGTTATGATGGAAAATTATACATGCTTGAAATGGTAATAAAAGGGTTAAGTCCCGATTGAATATTGAATTCCGATGAATGTATATACTTTCCTGAAAATAATAAGGTCTTGCATTTGTTGCGGATGGGATTTAGCTCAGACGAGAAATCCCAATAACCTTGTTATATAAAGGATTTAGTCCGGACGGGTAATCTCGATATAATACATTTCGAGCACACGTTATGATTAGGGTTTAACCTGGACTAGTAACCTTGATCGAGTTCTTGTGAGCATACGTTATTTAAAGGTTTTAGCTTGGACTGGTAATCTTGTTATGCGACATGTGACTCGTGAGTGTGCTCCTTGGTTAAGTACCCTAAGGGGTACCCTCGATAAGAGTTGATGGATTAATGAATCGTACACCTCGAGTGTGCTACTTGAGCCTTCATCGGGATTTTAATAATTCAATGAACATATAACTCTTGACTTGGCATAATAATCTTAAGATAAAATGATAATGACTTGAAAGAACATTGCTTGATAAGCTTATCTATGTTACTTGATTGATATGAATATTTTGGTGACTAACATGTTTGATTGATTGTATGTGTTTTGGCAATTTAGCCAAGTGGATGGAAAACATGATATGTATGCTTAGATTTATTAAATAAGATTTGTAAATTTAGTTTCTATTATACAAACTTACTAAGCATGTAATGCTTACTCCTTTTATTTTTCCCTGTTTTATAGTGTTCGGAAGCTCGTGAAGGTTGGAAGATCGTTAGAGCATCGTTACACTATCAACCTAGCATTTTGGGTATATTTAGTGAAATCATTTTGGTGTAATGGCATGTATAGGGAAACTTGGGCAATAGTGGCATTTTGTAACCTAGCCATTGGAATGACTAGTGATGGTTCATTTTAGGATATAATTTAGTAAACTATTATGATATATATATATCCACATGTGTTATGCTGAGTCCATGTGACCCAATGTTGTGAATGTCTAATTTAAGATAAGGTGAGTTGGTAACTATGCATGCATGAAATGGTATGCCGTGTTTAAATGATGAAATTGCTACTTTAAATACTTGAATTGGTTGCAATTGTTTGAGTGTTTTATGTGCAGGATTTTGGGTGACTTTGGGTGAGAAATGAAGCTAGGAAATGGCTTCATTTTGTCTACACAGGCAGACACACGGGCGTGTGTCTAGATCGTGTGTGACACACGGCCTGGTAACACAGGCGTGTGGTTAGGCCTTGTGTCCCCGACACCTAAGTTTTGAGAAATAGAATGCTCAGAATTGGGCACACGTGCAGAGAAACGGGCGTGTGTCTCAGCCGTGTGTGCCACACGACCTAGAACATGGGCGTATGCCCTGGCAGTGTGAAACCTGCACCTAATTTGAATTAAATTAATTAACCAGATGGCCTAGCACACAGGTGTGTGGCATGATCGTGTGTGCAAGTCAGAGAGTTACACAGGGTCGAACATGGACTCTAGCATGGGCGTGTCCCAGGGTCACACAGGTGTGTCCCTTGGACCAGACGGGCGTGTGAGCCTTGTGCCTTGAAATTTTTTGAAAAATTCTTAGAGGTCCCGATTAAGTCCCGACTCGATTCTAATGCTTGTATTGGACCTTGAGGGTTCAATTAAGGGATGTTATAAATAATCTTAGTTAATGAATAGTGATTTTCATGAATGAATTGAAAAATGTTCTGGATGTTCTGGTAATGCTTCGAAACCCTGTTCTGGCGACAGGTACGGGTTAGGGGTGTTACAATATTTCCTCATTTCATGCATACAAACCTACTCCATATAGGTGCCAAAACATGTCACAGTAGACCATTATCAAGACAACATCAACATACCAAAAGAACCTTATTAACAAGCACATTAAAGTAACCAAAATGACATAACTTGGTAAGGCATCAAGGTGTACCAAAACAACATAACTTTCAAAAGTTTATACATGCCAAAACATAATTAACACATTCATCAAAATACCATTATAAAACATCCTATACATGCCATTATAAACATTGCCCAAAATACTCAAAAACTACCAAATTGACTACTGGATAGTGTGATAGATCTCCGACGAGCTTCCGACCGATCTAGCTTCCAATAATCTATAAAATAAAGGAAAGAAACTACGTAAGCAATGAGTGCTTAGTAAGCTCGTATAAACTTAAACTGAACTTACCATTCCATTTATACAATTCAAAATCTTAAACATAATTTATCACCAATGCCATAAGCTTAGTAAAAGCCTAAACAACATCACCAACTCAAAAGTTAGTATACTTGACCATAATACAAATGAAATCAACCAAATGATACATAAATTTCCATATGTAACAACATCATTTGTAACACCCCGTACCCGAGACCGTCGCCGGAGTCGGACACGAGGGGTTAACGAGCTTAATCCACTTACTTGCACAGTCCCTTTTAAAAATTTCCAGGCAGTTGGCTAACTGCGTCACTGTCACCTTAAAAATCATATCTTGAGTTCCACAACTCAAAAATCAGTTTTGTGATTTTTCCCTAAAAGTAGACTCATATATACATCTACAAATTTTTTTCTAGAATTTTTTATCAGGCCAATTAGTACAGTTTATTAGTTAAATTCTCCCATGTTACAGGGATCGACTACACTGACCTTTGCACATTACGACTTGGATATCTCCCTGTACAGGGCTTCAATACTGATTCCGTTTCTTTCTACAGAAACTATACTCGAAAAGGAATCTGTACATATATGGAATGACTTCTAAATATATATGGTAAATTTATAATGAATTTCTAAAGTCGGAACAGGGACTCCAGAAATCGTTCTGGCCCTGTCTCACGAAAACTTAAATATCTCTTAACATACTGTTCATATGATCGTTTCGTTACTTTCCTATGACAATAGACTCGTCAAGGTTCGTTTACATAATTTATTCACTATTTAATTTCATTTCTACTATTTTTAGTGATTTTTCACATCCATGTCACTGCAGCTGTCAGCATCTGTCTTTAAGGTAGGCTTTACCTATTTCATAGTTTCCATGATTCAACTAGCCCTTTAACATATATAGCACAAAATATGATCATGATTAACCATCCCAATGGCTAATCGTTTCCAAACATTTCCATACCTCCTAATGAACAACATACAAATGATTATAATACCATGCCCAAAGTGTATATAAGCCATTTTCGCATGGCTATCCAAATTTATACAAACCAAAGGGGTACATGACCAACAACCAAAAAGGGTAGTCCTATACATGCCATTTCAAAGTTCAACCAAAAGTATACGAAAGGGCTTTGATAGTGTGGGCGACTTCGACTTCAAAATTCCGAGTCGATGGTGACGAACCAAAATCTATAAAACAGAGAATCAAAGAAACGGAGTAAGCATTTAATGCTTAGTAAGTTTGAGTCATGAATTTAGACGCAACCAAAGTATAGCATTCATGTAGCTAAACAGATAATTTCATATGCACAAAATCTCAATATCATACTTACTTCACATTACCAACCCTTATATTCATACACAAAGATCAACTTAGCCAAAGGCGGTAGCTCATTTATCAAGCGGCGAATACTTATTTTAAGGGCTCAACTAATTCAAAGCACATACGAAACATACCTCATTGTTGGGATTTTACAGCAAGATCATTCATTCCCAAATCACGTACCTTCGGAATTTAACCAGATATAGCTACTCGTTCAAATGCCTTCGGGACATAGCCCGATTATAGTAACTTGCACAAATGCCTTCGGGACTTAACCCGGATTTAGTAACTCGCACCAATGCCTTCGGGCTTAGCCCGGGATTAGTAACTCGCACAAATGCCTTCGGATCTTAGTCCGGATTTAGTAACTCGCACAAATGCCTTCGGATCTTAGTCCGAATATAGTCACTTAGCACAAAGCCTTCGGGACTTAGCCCGGACATCATTCGAATAACCATGCACATTTATCAATAAATCATGACACATTTGTATTTCATTTTCATTAGCAAAACTCAAACACAAGGCACTTATCACACTTGCAATTTCGGCTCAATAGCCACACACAAAGAGCATAATTTTGATTTGCTTAAAACATGATCTAATCAAATCATAATCTAAGTTCCATTACTCGAAAACTTACCTCGGATGTGGTCGAGCAATTTCAACAGCTATTCGATCACTTTTTCCTTTCCCTTATCCAACTGTGGTCCTCTAAGCTCTTGAGCTAATTCAAACAAATTTAACTTATTAAAGTCTCATTTTGCTAGCTTATGGCCGAAGATGACAAGGAGTTTGATAGGTCATATGGCCACCTTTTTGCTCAAATACACAATGATCATACGCATTTTTAATCACATCAAGCAATTTAATACAATTCATTCGAACATCAAAAGAGAAGCTCAAGGTATTAGCCCATATATACATTAGACATTAAAGTCCCATATGTACAAAATCACGAATCGAATTCAACATATTTGCTAATATTCCCCTTAGCCGAATTTTCTAAGTCAAGATAAAGCCATCAATATGCTTACCTATGGCCGAACATACACATCCATGCTAAGGCCGATTGCAACACTTAATACATTCTACAAGTATGGTCACTTGTATTGATTAAACACCATTTTGTTTCAAGTTCAAAAACTTGGCTAATACATATATATACACTTTTAAAGCATCCTCTCCCTTTCCATCAATTCAACACATGCATTACCCATTAATATACAAAATTATATTCGGCCTTAGCACACAACTTGCTAGCCGATTCTTCTCCATCTAGCAACTAATGCACATATGTGCTCATTTGTTAGACTCTACTTCATCTAACAACAACCATATTTTTCCTCTACTTTCTACCGTGGCCGAATGCATCACAACACCATACCATTTCGATTTTGGTCATGGTTAAACAAAGAACTTAATGTCTCACTCAAAAAAAATGCTAAAAAGAAGACTTAAGAGTCATCAATCCACCTTCACATGCATCATAACAAAGCTTCATTTTTAGCATGTAAATGACATCAACACCAAGCAAGAATGATGCATCCATGGCCGAGTGTCATTTCCATCACCTAGCAAGATTTAGACCATGGGCTAGGTAGAACTCAAGCTACCAACTAAAACATGCATGCATCTCATGGACAACATCAAACATACCTTAGTCTAGCAAATCACCATAGCCGATTGTTTCAAGCTCCTCCTCTTCCTTTCTTTCCTCTATTCGGCCAAGGATGAACCAAAGGATGAACACTTTTTTTTTTTTGTTTTTCTTTCCTTCAACTCACGGCAATAGGGGGGGCCATGGATGAGACCCCTTTTTTTTTCCCATTTTTTTATTACTAACTTTATTTTATTGTTTCCTCCCATGATGCACCAACACAACATGTCTATGACATGTTTTGCCCATCACCCTTTGTCATGGCCGGCCACTAGTAATTACGGGGGGGAAAATTTGACATGCAAGTCCTCCCTTTTGATTACATGCACTATTTGATCCTTGTAGATTAGCCTATCATATTTCAAAAGTGTCACACAAGTCCAATGTACTACATTCACATGTAATTAACTAAATCGAAGCTTAAAATTTTCGCACATTCATATTCACATATTTTAGACCATAAATATCACATTCAAATAATTTGATGACTCGGTTTAGCGGTCCCGAAATCGCTTTCCGACTAGGGTCACTTTAGGGCTGTCACATCATTTAATTCATAAATCCTTTCATAAGATCATGATTCAATCCATTTGCATACTTACCATGTCATTCCCTTTTCTTTCCTATTGAACGGTCTAGACTTACATCGGATACTCGGGAAAGCGCACATGAAGTGTGCCTTTACATAAAACCATAACCTTTCCTTTACATCAATGCTCACACGAGTTATGAAATGGATCTGCTCACACGAGTTGTGGGTCAAAATGTAAGCTACACGATGTTGCTCATAAGAGTTGTGGAGAATCCGCAATAAATGCAGGGCCTCAGCCATCAGTAGGACATTCAAGACCAGCACTCGAAACATGGAATCCCTAATGACATGTCATTTGTGTTCTAAGAATTCTTAAGGTTCAAGTGAGACTTATTACCCATGAATTCATTGTAGCATTAATACATTTACATTTAAATTCAATTATACTTAAAAGTAATAATAAATAGTTAATTTGACTAACATTAAAATGATCGTAGTTCATACGAACTTACCTCAATAATCAGGGTGTAGAAGTTTAATCGAGCTAATCCAAAGCTTTTGCTTTTCCTCGATCTAAGTCTGCATGTGGTTTATCTTGATCTAAATAAATATTTTCATTCAATTAAATACTTATATAATTCAATTTAATCCACAATTCATATTTATACAAAATTACAAATTTGTCCCTAACATTTTAACTTTTCACAATTTAGTCTTTAAGCTCATAACTTAAAATCTAACCACTTTAACTTAAATCCAACCTAACCCATGTTCTAAGGGACCTTAAAGCAACTCATATCCGTCATTTCACAATAAAACCTATAGATTTACACCTTTAACAATTTGATCCCTAATTTCAAAATTCAGCAAAAAATCACTTAACAAAACTTGTTTGTTTTTCTAAAAAGATTAATAATTTATCAATTAACATGAAAAATCATTCAAAAAAAATTCATGGTAAGTCCTTCAACCTTTAACAGTGTTGCTAATTAACCCCTAGGCTAGCCAGATTAAGCTAAAATGAACTCAAAAACATAAAAATAATTAAAAACGGGGCTTGAATGCATACCATGCAAGAAGAAAACAAAACCGAAGCTTTCCCTCTCTTCAATGGTGAAATTTGGCCAAGACAAATGAAAATGAGAAAGATGATAACTTTGTTTCATCTTTCGTTACTTAAATTTTCTTTTAATTACTCAATTACCATTTTAACCTTTAAAAACTATGAAAATTTCATTTAAACCATGTTCATAACTATCCACTAACTCATTAAATGGTATATTTACCATTCAAGTCCATTTACTTTCCTTTGCATAGCCATTTAGCCCTTTTAACTAATAGAACTCAACTTTTACACCTTTTATGATTTAGTGCTTTTTACTTAATTAATTATATAAAGTTCAAAAATTCTTAACGAAATTTTAATGTGACCTTAATATAATCCTTTAGACACTAAATAAATAATAAAATAATAATTATCTCGTCGAAATTGTGGTCCCAAAACCACTGCTTCCAACACCACTGAAAACGGGTTGTTACACGGAAGCCTAAAAACAATTCAGTAATGAATGGGATTAAATTGAATCAAAAACAAAAAGGAAGGAAAAAATTGCATACAGGGGTCACAATGCCGTGTCCCTTGGCCATGTGTGAGAGCTCAGCCTGTGTGGGATTTGCCCATGTATGGCACATGATCGTGTGCCAAACCGTGTGTACTTGGAAAATGCCTTCCAAATCAAGCTATTCAAAAATGAAACACTTATGCCACAAGCTACCATTTAAGCCACATTTCAGCCTATTCAAAAGAATTCAACTCAAGTCAAAATCAAAACTTTAAACAACCATCATAAATGGCTAACTAATATGCCATAATTGGCACCTCAATCAACAATTCAAAACTAGCTAAATGATCACATTCATTCATACCAAGATACCATCAATGGTACCTCAAGTAATAAAGCTACACATGTATAAATTCAACCATTCAAACATAAAATGTTCAAGTATCTTACCAAAACAATTCCTAAACATAACTTAAACATATTATCTATCAACCAAAACCAAGCATCAACCAAAATACCATGCCTAGCATGATATTTTTCTCAACTATGAAGTCATTAAACATATAACCAAAGCAACTTATCAAGTTATTAATCACATGACCATTGCCATCACACTTATACATATTTATACAATCTTAAAAAAGGCTAACTAGATACAAAATGACCTTTATAAGCAATAAACATCCTAGGTAAATGCCAAGACCAAAATGAACAATTCACCAACATTTGAGTTTGGGATTGCTGCTGGATGCTCAGTTGATCAAATTGATAAGTACCTATCCTGTGCATGGGAAAAACAAAACCATACTCTGAATATAACTCAGTGGTATTTCTATAATTCGAACATTTAAAACATAATATAAGTTATAATGATGCATAAACTTAATAAAGATGATATGCGATATGCAAACTTAATAGGCTAATTCACATAGTCATTAATCCCAATATGCTCATTTTACCAATATTAAGACATAACAATCACATTTCATAAGTCATTTTCAAATTCAACTAATGTTATAAAACATTTCATCTCAATTACTCATTTTATGTGTTCATTGAACTAATACAATTAATATTCAAAGGTCAATCCACCATTTCATATTCCATTTCACAATTCATTTCCGTTCCTTCACATTTTGCCTTTTCAATATCAAATATCTCAATTTTACCATTAGTTTCCCTAATAACATGACTCAAACTCAGACTCGAATGGACACACAGCTCCAACCAACACACCTGTCTGACACCTAGTGCCTTGTCAGATAGATTTGAAGCAAATAATTGTGCCCAACATTATAAGTAAATTGACATCCAGTGTCTCATTGATAAGTCATAATTTATACATATTTTATCCCATGCTTAAACACATTTTTGGATGAATTATCATTAAATTTGTGAAATTTGATGCTCCTAATCCTTTAATTTCATGTTTTATACTTAGGTGAGCATAGGAGAGTAAAAAGAATGAGAAACGGGCCAAAAACGAAGAAAATGGGTCAACGTGGGAAATCAACACGGCCTGGACTTCCTCACACGAGTAAACCACACGAATGTGTCTATTTAATAGACTCTAAACACGGCCTAAGCCACCCTATACGGGCGTGCCACATGAGCGTGTCCCTGTCGGGCCCAAGTCTAGTTCTTTTTGGAAAAGGCCACTCTTGAGGGTTTTGAAGTATTCTAAAGCCTATATAAACACCCCAGGAGGTACCTAGAAAGAACACACACGGAGGAAGAGGCAAGAAATTACTCGAAGAAAGCCAATTGATCCATCTCAGAAGCCAGATTATCTTTCAAGACTGAAGATCTCCCTTCAATTTCCTTTAGGAGTTTTTGGGTTTTCTTTATGTTTTGTTATATTGTTCTTCTGAGATGTTTTCTTTTACACTTATGAACTAAATCTCTTAAATACCTAAGGGGAATGAAACCTAAGATGGATCTTGTTATTATTTTCTAAATTATATGATAAATATTTGACTTGTTCTTAATTATGAGTTCTTAATTCTTGCTTTAATATTCCAGGGTATTGATTCAAGTATATATGTGCTTATTCAGAGGAGCAAAAGTCCCTGTCTAAAAGTAGATCTAACAAAATTAAGCGGAGTTGATTGCATCCTTAGACATAGGGCGACATAATTTTGCTGGATTAGGGTGAAACTTGATAAGGGAATCCATTGATCGAACTAATGCAACACTAGGGGTTTTAATTAGAAAGAGATTTCAATTAATCAACCTAGTGTTAGACGTTGTTAGTCTCGAGAGAGATAATAATATAACTTAGGGATTTCGACGAATCAATTCAAGGGAATAAATCGCCTGATTTAGAGTCAAATAACAAGTGAAGTCTAGGTGGAATTTCCCTTGGGTATTGTCCAAATCAATCAGTTTTTCCCAAAAGTATTTCCCCAGTTTTCTTTCTGAGCATTCTTAGTTTAGTTAATTATTTTAGATAAACCAAACCCCTTTATTGTTTTTAGGCTAGATAATAAAAAGAGAGTTAATACTAGTACATTTAGTTCCTGTGGGCTCGACATTCCGGTCTTGCTATAAACTATACTACTGTTCAATATGTACGCTTGCCTTCGTCGTGATAACAGTTAGTTTTCAAGTACGGTCAATTATAAATTTAAAACTTATCACGATTTAACGACAATCACTGTGACAACCCTAATTTGACCCTAGTCGAAAAGTGGTTTCGGGACCACAAAGCCGAGTCATAAAAGTAATTTACCATTATATTCTGTGCTGATTACATGTGTAAATGCAATTGTGAAAGTTTCATGCTTTAATTTTTGTCATTTGCATGTGAAATTTCAATAGGACTTATGTGAGACAATTGTGAAATGTGATAGGCTAATTTTAAATGTGATCTATTAATGCCTATTAATAAAAAGGGGACTTGCATATCAAATTATCCATTATTGGATAGTGGTCGGCCATGATATTGTTAATATATATAATATATATTTTATATTAACCTTTTTATATCTACTAAATGATTTAATGAATAAAAGATAATTGAATATTGGTGAGTGAGAGCAGAAACCAAAGTAATTCATCTTGTTCCTCCATTGCCGAAACTTGAAAGGAGAAAGAATAAAATTTTTGTTTGATTTTCGGCTATGGTAATTGCTAGAAGAAGGTATGTTTAATGCCACCTTTAGAAATGTATGCATAATTTGAATGATTAGTTTGAATTCTACATATTTCTTGGATTGAATTTAGGTTTTGGAGGATTGAAAATTCGGCTAAGGAACTTAAATTTTATTTTACTAGAAGCTTTGATGTCATTAGCATGGATAAACATGTTGGATGTGTTAAGTTGTTTGTTATTTTAGCTTAAAAGTTAAGGTTGGTATTTGATTTTTGTTGGGTATGCCGAATTTAGATTTAGGGAGAAAATAATAATAATAATAAGTAATCGGTCATGCTATATTCTTGATGAAAAATTTGTTTAATGCTTTAGATGTCATATAAATGAGCTTGTAAGTAAATTTGAATAATTGTAAAATTGTGAATGAGAAGTGCCGAATGTGAGTCGTGGGTGTGATTTAGAGATAAAAAAAAAGAAAAAAATATATGGTGGCTTGAGTTTAGTAGTATTCGGCCAAAGACTTTAGGTTCTAAAAAATTTTGGATGTTTTGCATTTCGTATTGGAGGTCTTGATGAATGAAGTCAATTGATATGAATGTATAAACAATGTGTGTAAATATATCTTAAACTGGAATGATTAACTAATGTGGTTCGTTAATAAAAAGAGACTAAAATGTTAGGTTTATGGTTAAATTGTGATTCGGCAAGAATGTATACTAGGTCGTTGTAAGTTCATTTCTATGATAAGAGATATATTTTAACTTTATTACAAACTGTAATTCGACACTTATTCCATAATAAAATACGTGAAATTTGTATGCAAGTTAGTTTATGAAATTCGAATATGCAAAGTAATAGGTTATTAAAATGTTCCTTGATAATTTTAATCTATCATTTGAGGATAAATATAGTTGTTAATTGTAGCCTAGTAATATGTTCGACTGTGCATGAGTAGGGCATATGTGTGATGTTTAAATAGCTAGTTAGTAAGGTCATTTGTACCTTAAATATATGATATACATGTATTAAATTAAATTGCTTACTTGATAAGTAATTGAATAAAGTAACTATTCAAATATATCCGAGGTAAGTTTTGAGTAATTACAATTATTAGATAATTGATATAATGAAATAAGTATGATAATTAGATTGAGTATATGACATATAATGTGACAACCCGAATTAGGGCCTAATCGGAATAGTGGTTTCGTGACCACAAATCCGAGATAGAAATAATTGTTTTATAATTATTTTGGGGTTGATGATATGATTGCATGATTGTGTGAAAATTTCGTGATGAAATTCTATGCCTAAAGTGCTTAAATTGAAAGTAGGGACTAAATCGAATAAGTTGCAAAATTTGCATCCGGAAGTTTTAGTATGAAATTGTTTTGGAATATTAATTAGGAGGTCTTAAATAGCAATTTGACCAATTTTAAGTTCATGGACAAAATTAGGACATGGAAGGAATTTTTGAAAGTTTAGTAAGGAGGGCATTTTGGTCATTTGGATATTAAATGAAATAAAATGGGAAAAATAACACAAAATTGATCATCCTCCTCCTTAGTTGCTGCCGAATTCTCCCTCTCTCCATAGCTAGGGTTTCTTCAATTTTCAAGCTCCATAGTAAGTGATTTCAAGCCCGCTTTTAATGTTTTTACGTTTTGGAATCCGGAAGCTCGATTAAGCTTATGCTAGTAATAATTTAACCTAGGGTTCATATTGGGAAAAATACCCATAGGTGAAATTTGTGTATTTTGATGTTTTATGATAGAATATGAGGTTTTAAATTATGTTAAATAACTTGTGCTACTTGGTTTTAAGTGAAAACGAGTAAAAGCAAGCATAATCGGTAAAAATACCTATTGTTCATAACTATATGATAGAGTGAGAATTTGATGTTGTTGTAGAAGAGAAAATGTTCAGCATATCATAAAACATAAGAATAAGGGCTGAAATTAAATTCCGAGCCTAGGGGCAAAATTGTACTTTTGTAAAGTTAGGGGCAAAATGTAATTTTTCCATGATGTGATTTTTGGATTGAAATAAATAGTATGAGTATTAAATGAGCTAAATGTATTATTATAGATCAAGAAAGACGCGAATTGATCTCGAGCAGGGGAAGGAAAAAGTTTTGGACTAAATTGCAAAATTTCCACATTTTGCACCAAGGTAAGTTTGTATGTAAATATTACAATAATTTCATGTACATTCTTATATTTTAGCCTATTATATAAATATACTAGCTGATGTTAAAATATAAATCGACTATTGGAAGAATGGAAATAAATATAGAGAGAGATCCGGTTGAACATTCGGAGAGATCGAATGAAATAGAGGGCGTAGCTAGGTCACATGTATGATCTTGAGTGCACATCATGTGTACAAGAAAGCTACAAGACACCTGTAGTAGCTAGGTCACATGTGTGATACGAGATGTATCCCATGTAGACAAGAGAGCTACGTGAAAGATAAATGTAGCTAGGTCGCATGCGTGATTCCAAGTGAAGGACACCATGTAGACAAGAGAGCTACGAGACAAATCGGCTAGGTCGCATGAGTGGTACTAAGTGTTCACCATGTGTACAAGAGAGCCGAACTAAATAAAGTATGATGGTGGGGATGTGTCGAAACCATTAAATATCGAGGATTGATCCGAATTGTTCAACGGGATGGTTTTGTGGTGATATTGTGGTTTGGACCTACACTTTTGGTGAATGAAATGTGGTGAAAATGATTTGTGGTATATACATATATAAGATAAAATGAGGTTAGCATAAAGAATGTGTGAAAGAGTGAAATTAGCATTAAAACTGTTTTAGATGGTAGTAGTGACGTGATTTTGAAAAATCACCAAAAATAGGAGGAATATAATTAGAAGTTGAATGAGATGTGAAATTAAAGTTTAATGAGTCTACTTTCATGTAAAAGAAACAGAGCAAGCAAAGGAATTCTATATTTTGAGATATTTACAATTGTATGTGACTTGCTCAGGATGAATACGTGATCCCCTGTTCCAACTTTGAAAAATCATTAAAAATTGTACAAAGAAAATTAAGAAATATAGTTTACATGCCTAAATTCCTTATTGAGACTAGTTTTAAATGAAACAGACTTCAGGGTTGTTTGAATTGTGTACTGAGAGAAATTCAATTCGTAGTGAACAGAGGTTAGATCAGTCGAGCTGTGTAACAGGGTAAAATTTAACTAATAAACTGTACTAATCGGCTGAACCAAAAATTATAGAAAAAAATTAGAAAAAAGCTTTATGAGTCTAGATTCAGGGAAATTTTACAGATTTGAATTTCGAGTTTTGTAACTCGAGTTATGATTTATTTAGTGAATATGACGCAACAGAGACAACTTAATCAAAGTGGAATGAATAGTGAAGTTAAAGTAGATATACTTGAATTGTTGTGTAAACATGTTAGATTCTTTAATTAGTATTTACATACTTACTTACTAAGCTATAAGCTTACTTTGTTTCTCTCTTTTGTCTTATAGTGTCCTCCGGCTTGCTCAGGAGTTAAGGATCGTGAAGATCTACCCGCACTATCATACTTTAGGGTATTTGAACTAAACGTTTTGAATTATGGCATGTATAGTAGGCTTAATTATTTTGTTACGTGTCATATTTGTCTAGGTTTAAAATATTAGTTACTGATCTTGGACCAGCTACTTTGTACAAGCCATTAAAGTTGGCTAATATTGTTCAAGACATATGTTATCGATGCACTATCAAATTGGATGACATATTTATATCTCGGTTATGTTTTAATGGTATGTGTTATGTTCTGGTAATACCTTGTATCCTGTTCCGGCGATGGTAACGGGTAAGGGGTGTTACATTTAGTGGTATCAGAGCTATGGTTTAGTCGGTTCTTGGACGAATAAAGTGTGTGTAAAAGTCTAGCTATACATGCCATAAAAATATTGTGATAGTGTGGTGACTCTGATTATTCTAAAGCGTGTTTTGTTTTAATATAGTAATGGATCCTGAAGGGCTGCGGTGATGATCTTTGCTAGTAATGCGCCGGCTCCCGCACAAGGGACCGCTACTGTGGAAAATAGACTTGGGTCATTGAGACAAGGAGATGAGGCTCGGATGCCTTTCTCCAAATGATGAACAATTGGTATCTTGAATTTATTCGAGCAAATCCAAATGCTCAACCTCCTCCACCCCTCCTATACCTCGGGCGATTCTCAGTATTGCTCAAGGTATAGATTTGGTAAGAATGAACAAGCCTCCGGTTGACAAGATTCGAAAACAAGGGACCAAGAGTTTAGAGCAAAGGTCGATGATGATCTGAGAAAGCGGAATTCGGCTTGAAAATTCTACCCGTGTATTTGATGAGCTCTCATGTACACCGAGGAATGCTTAAAGTGTCTTGTATCACTTTTGAGAGATTGACTTACCACTGGTGGAAGACTTTGGTTGCAGTGGTGCCAAAAGAAAAAGTTACTTGGGATTTCTTCGGGAAGAATTTAGAAAGAAATACATAAGTCAGCGATTTATTGATCAAAACGGAAGGAGTTCTTTGAATTGAAGCGAGGGAAAATGTACGTAGCGAGTATGAAGCGAATTTGTAAGACTCAGCAAGTATGCCCAGAATGTGTGTCCACCGAGGCTACTATGTGTAGAAGATTTGAAGATGGGTTGAATGAGGATATTAAAGTGCTTGTAGGAATTTTGGAGTTGAAATAATTTGTAGTATTGGTTGATCGAGCTCTTAAAGTCAAGAATTGAACAAAGAAAGAAGAAAAGTCGCTATTGAGGCTCGAGATGTCGAAAAAGACAGATAAGCAAGCCATTTCAATCTCAACCAAAAACGTCCAAAGAGACAAACCCTCGAATGCAGGTTTCAATTGGGGATTCACACAGAGATCGTGGTAGAGCATAGTCGGGTCTAAAGTTCAAGCTACTTGGTGGCAAGTGTGGGTAATGTGCGACCTAGAAAGCCCGAGTGTCGACAATGTGGCGAGCAACATTATGGTGAGTGTTGGGGACCAAAGCGAGCTTGTTTCAAAGTCTTGGTTCTCGTGAGCATTTTATTAGAGATTGTCAGGAGAAAGTTAAAGAAGAAAGATTTGAGTGCTAGAGCGAATACCACCGCTAGTAGAGGTAGACCACCGAGAAATCTGGAGGTGGGACTAGTAGTAAAGCTGTGATGAAAGATTTAACAGCAAGATCGAAGCTAGAGCACTGCTAGAGCTTATGCTATCGTGCCGAGAAGATGCATCATCTCCGATGTCATTCTTGGTACATTTCTCTCTATGATACTATTGTTATTGCATTGATTGATCCGGGTCCACTCATTCCTATATTTGCATGAATTTAGTATCCAATAAAAAGTTGCTGTTGAATTTCTTGAGTTTACGATTAAAGTGTCGAACCCTTAGGCCAATATGTGCTAGTTGACAAGGTTTGCAAGAATTGCCCATTAATGATTCAAGGTCCTTTTTTTGACCAACTTGATTTGTTACCATTTGGTGAGTTTGACGTTATCTTGGGAATGGTGGTTAACATTATATGATGCTAAGGTAGATTGTAAACAAAAGACACTAGAGTTGAAATGTGAAAATGGAGAAATTCGTGGGTTGAAACAGATGAATCAAATAAATTGCCTATGGTGATTTCGCACATGTCCGCACGAAATACATGAGAAAAGGGTGTGAAGCTTATCCGCTTATGTAATCAATATTGAGTTGCCTCAACTGAAATTTGAATCGATCGATAGTCTGTGAGTTTCGGATGTATTTCGGAGGAATTGCAGGTTGCCTCCGAACAGAGAGATAGATTTTGCCATTGATTTGTTGCTTGCATGCACCGATCTCGATTGCTCCATATAGAATGGCTCAGACTAAATTAAAAGAATTGAAGGCTCGATTGCAGGAGTTAACAGACAAGGGATTTGTGAGACCGAGTTTCTCTCCCTGGGTGCTCTGTATTATTCAGAAGAAGAAGGATGGTTCAATGAGACTTTGCATTGATTACCGTCGACTTAATAAGGTGACTATAAAGAATAAGTACCCATTGCCGAGGATTGATGATTTATTCGATCGGTTAAAGGGGCCACAAGTGTTTTCAAAGATTGATTTGAGGTCTGGTTACTACCGGTGAGAGTTAAGGAGTCGGATGTCGAAAACCGCCTTTAGGACAAGGTATGGACATTATGAGTTTCTTGTGATGCCTTTCGACTTAACAAATGCTCCACTATATTTATGGACTTAATGAATCGGATCTTCCGGCCATATTTGGATAAGTTTGTAGTATTGTTTATAGATGACATTTTAATTTATTCTCGAGATGAGTCTGAACATGCCGAACAGTTGAGAACTATATTGCAGATCTTGAGAGAAAAGAAACTGTTTGCCAAGTTTAGTAAAAGTGAGTTCTGGCTTTGTGAAGTCGGATTTTTGGGACATATAGTCTCAGGTGATGGTATTCGGGTGGATCCAAGCAAGATTTCTGCGATCGTTGATTGGAAACCGCCCAAGAATGTATCCGAGGTTAGAAGCTTTTAGGCTTAGCGGGTATTATAGACGTTTTGTTGAAGGATTTTCGATGATTGCCTCTCCTATGACTAAGTTGTTGCAAAAGAATGTTAAGTTTGAATGGATGATAAATGTCAACAAAGTTTTGAAAAGTTGAAAGCACGATTGGTGAAGCACCAATTTTAGTGCAGCCGAGTCGGAAAGGAGTTCGTAATTTATAGTGATGCATCGTTGATGTGCCTTGGATGTGTGTTGATGCAAGAGGGTAAAGTGGTAGCTTATGCTTGAGGCAGTTAAAACCGCATGAGAAGAACTATCCTACACATGATTTGGGCTGGCATTGTTGTTTTTGCCTTGAAAATTTGGCGACATTATTTGTACGGTGAAAATGCGAATTTTTACCGATCACAAAAGTTTGAAGTACTTGATGAATCAAAAGGATCTGAATCTGCGACAGCGAAGATGGCTTGAATTATTAAAGGATTATGATCTAGTGATTGATTATCATCCGGAAAAGCAAATGTAATTCTTGGCGCCTTGAGCGTAAAATTTCTTTTTACTTTGAGAGCCATGAACACGGGTTAGCATTGTCGATGATGGGTCAATCTTAGCAGAGATGAGAGCTAAACCATTATTTCTCCAGTTGATTTGTGATGCTAAAAGAATGATAGTGAGTTGCGGATCAAGAGAACTCAATGCGAATTAGATTACGACTCGATTTTCGAGTTGGACGGATGACTATTTGATGTTTGAGACAGGATATGTGCCGAAAAACGATAAATTGATTCGAAAATATTACATGAGGCGCACAATGGCTGTTTATCGTTCATCCTAGTAGCACAAAATGTATAATGATTTAAAGAAGTCTGTATTGGTGGCGGTATGAAAAGGACATTTCGAATTTGTAACCAAGTGTTTGATCATCAACAAGTAAAAGTTGAACATCAAGTGCCTTGAGGATTACTTCAACCGGTAATGGTGCACGAGTGGAAATGGGACAAGATTACCATGGATTTTGTAACCGGTTTGCCTTTAACTCCTAAAAGAAGGATCTTTGTTTGGGTAGTGGTTGATAGATTAACAAAGTCAGCCCACTTTATACCGAGACGCACTGATTACTCACTTGATAAATTAGCGAATTATATATTCTTTGAAATTGTGAAGTTGCACGGAGTACCTATATCTATAATATCGATAGAGATCCAAGATTTACCTCGAGATTTTGGAAAAAGTTACAAGAAGCTTTGGGTACAAAATTGAACTTTAGTACCGCATTTCATCCACAAACAGATGGTCAAGCGGAAAGAGTAATCCGGTACTCGAAGATATGCTTAGATCTTGTGTTTTAGAATTTGGAGGTAGTTGGGAGAAATATCTATCTTTGATTGAGTTTGCCTACAATAACAGTTATCAATCAAGTATACAAATGGCACTGCGTCTGAAGCCTTGTATGGTCGTAAGTGTCGAACTCCTTTATATTGGACCGAGCTTAGTGAGAAGCAGATTCACTGAGTTGATCTAGTTAAAGAAACCGAAGAGAAAATAAAAGTAATTCGGGATTGCTTGAAAGTCGCTTCGGATCGACAAAAGTCATATCTGATTTAAAAGAAAAGAGATTGAATTTCGGTGGGTGATAAAGTGTTCTTGAAGGTGTCACCATGGAAAAATATTCGATATTTAGTCGAAAAGGCAAGTTGAGTCCGCGTTTTATTGGGCGTCTGAGATTCTTGAGAGAATTGGACCGATGGCATGTCGGTTGGCCTTACCGGCAGAGTTAGAAAGAATTCATAACGTGTTTCATGTATCAATATTGCGATGTTATCGTTCGATCCTTCACATGTGATTTCCCAACGAAATTGAGATTCGATCGGATATGACCTATGAGGAGGAACCAATAAAGATTTTGGCTCGAGAAGTTAAGCAGTTAAGAAATAAAAGTATAGCCTTAGTGAAAGTATTGTGGCACAGACATGGGATAGAAGAGCCTACGTGGGAACCCGAGGAAGCTATGAGGAAGCAAAGTACCCAAACCTCTTTCTGGTAAGATTTTTGGGACGAAAATCTCAAAAGGGGAGAATTGTGACAACCCGAATTAGGGCCTAATCGGAATAGTGGTTTCGTGACCACAAATCCGAGATAGAAATAATTGTTTTATAATTATTTTGGGGTTTATGATATGATTGCATGATTGTGTGAAAATTTCGTGATGAAATTCTATGCCTAAAGTGCTTAAATTGAAAGTAGGGACTAAATCAAATAAGTTGCAAAATTTGCATCCCGAAGTTTTAGTATGAAATTGTTTTGGAATATTAATTAGGAGGTCTTAAATAGAAATTTGACCAATTTTAAGTTCATGGACAAAATTAAGACATGGAAGGAATTTTGAAAGTTTAGTAAGGAGGGCATTTTGGTCATTTGGATATTAAATGAAATAAAATGGGAAAAATAACACAAAATTGATCATCATCCTCCTTAGTTGCTGCGAATTCTCCCTCTCTCCATAGCTAGGGTTTCTTCAATTTTCAAGCTCTATAGTAAGTGATTTCAAGCCCGTTTTAATGTTCTTTACGTTTTGGAATCCGGAAGCTCGATTAAGCTTATGCTAGTAATAATTTAACCTAGGGTTCATATTGGGAAAAATACCCATAGGTGAAATTTGTGTATTTTGATGTTTTATGATAGAATATGAGGTTTTAAATTATGTTAAATAACTTGTGCTACTCGGTTTTAAGTGAAAACGAGTAAAGCAAGATAATCGGTAAAAATACCTATTGTTCATAACTATATGATAGAGTGAGAATTTGATGTTGTTGTAGAAGAGAAAATGTTCAGCATATCATAAAACATAAGAATAAGGGCTGAAATTAAATTCCGAGCCTAGGGGCAAAATTGTAATTTTGTAAAGTTAGGGGCAAAATGTAATTTTTCCATGATGTGATTTTTGGATTGAAATAAATAGTATGAGTATTAAATGAGCTAAATGTGTTATTATAGATCAAGAAAGACGTTGAATTGATCTCGAGCAGGGAAGGAAAAGTTTTGGACTAAATTGCAAAATTTCCACATTTTGCACCAAGGTAAGTTTGTATGTAAATATTACAATAATTTCATGTACATTCTTATATTTCAGCCTATTATATAAATATACTAGCTGATGTTAAAATATAAATCGACTATTGGAAGAATGGAAATAAATATAGAGAGAGATCCGGTTGAACATTTGGAGAGATCGAATGAAATAGAGGGCGTAGCTAGGTCACATGTATGATCTTGAGTGCACATCATGTGTACAAGAAAGCTACGAGACACCTGTAGTAGCTAGGTCACATGTGTGATACGAGATGTATCCCATGTAGACAAGAGAGCTACGTGAAAGATAAATGTAGCTAGGTCGCATGCGTGATTCCAAGTGAATGACACCATGTAGACAAGAGAGCTACGAGACAAATCGGCTAGGTTGCATGAGTGGTACTAAGTGTTCACCATGTGTACAAGAGAACCGAACTAAATGAAGTATGACGGTGGGGATGTGTGCTGAAACCATTAAATATCGAGGATTGATCCGAATTGTTCAACGGGATGGTTTTGTGGTGATATTGTGGTTTGGACCTACACTTTTGGTGAATGAAATGTGGTGAAAATGATTTGTGGTATATACATATATAAGATAAAATGAGGTTAGCATAAAGAATGTGTGAAAGAGTGAAATTAGCATTAAAACTGTTTTTAGATGGTAGCAGTGATGTGATTTTGAAAAATCACCAAAAATAGGAGGAATATAATTAGAAGTTGAATGAGATGTGAAATTAAATTTTAATGAGTCTACTTTCATGTAAAAGAAACAGAGCAAGCAAAGGAATTCTATATTTTGAGATATTTACAATTGTATGTGACTTGCTCAGGATGAATACGTGATCCCCTGTTCCAACTTTGAAAAATCATTAAAAATTGTACAAAGCAAATTAAGAAATATAGTTTACATGCATAAATTCCTTATTGAGACTAGTTTTAAATGTAACAGACTTTAGGGTTGTTTGAATTGTGTACTAAGAGAAATTCAATTCGTAGTGAACAGAAGTCAGATCAGTCGAGCTGTGTAACAGGGGAAACTTTAACTAATAAACTGTACTAATCGGCTGAACCAAAAATTATAGAAAAAAATTAGCAAAAAGCTTTATGAGTCTAGATTCAGGGAAATTTTACAGATTTGAATTTCGAGTTTTGTAACTCGAGTTATGATTTATTTAGTGAATATGAGGCAACAGAGACAGCTTAATCAAAGTGGAATGAATAGTGAAGTTAAAGTAGATATACTTGAATTGTTGTGTAAATATGTTAGATTCTTTAATTAGTATTTACATACTTACTTACTAAGCTATAAGCTTACTTTGTTTCTCTCTTTTGTCTTATAGTGTCCTCCGGCTTGCTCAGGAGTTAAGGATCGTGAAGATCTACCCGCACTATCATACTTTAGGGTATTTGAACTAAACGTTTTGAATTATGGCATGTATAGTAGGCTTAATTATTTTGTTACGTGTCATATTTGTCTAGGTTTAAAATATTAGTTCTGATACTCGACCAGCTACTTTGTACAAGCCATTAAAGTTGGCTAATATTGTTCAAGACATATGTTATCGATGCACTATCAAATTGGATGACATATTTATATCTCGGTTATGTTTAATGGTATGTGTTATGTTCGGTAATACCTTGTATCTGCTGTCCGACTGATAGCGGGTAAGGGTGTTACATATAACCGAATGGATGGTAGAAGTTAGGCTGAGACAAATATATGGTTATGTGTTCTTGCGTATAAGTGTTGAATCGATGTTATATTGAAAGTATGTTTTCATTGTGTGTTCATACTCGAATTAAGAAAGTGAAGTACAAATGTGATATGTTATATGAGCTGAATTATCATGTGGGTAAATATGCTTAACTCTCGATATAATATATATCCGGGTTAAATCCCGCAGGCTTCATGCTGGTAATATATATCCGGGTTAAATCCATGAGCTTAGTGTTGGTACTATATCCGGACTTAAAGTTCCATGAGCTTTGAGCTAGTAACTGGATTCGGTTTTGATACCTAACAGCTTAACGGTGATTGAATGAGATTACAAATTCAAATGTTCAAAGTAAACTATTATCGAATATGTATGATACATGGTAATGACCAGGTACGTATTATATACTGTTATGTGAATTGATTGCAAAGTGAGTCATTAGTATCAAACAATGATATAATTATGTGAATGATTAATATATCTATGAATAAGAGAAATGATCTATTCGATCGATGTTTTCCATTATATGAAAATATGTGAATTAAATTAGTTGTATGAGCCATAAAGTAAAGTGAAGCATGTGTTAAAAATTTCTTTGTGTATTTACATTCAGCCAATAGTCTTTATGTGTGGTATACTTGAGTATATTTGGCCTAGTGATTGTAATTAGAATATGAATTTGGTAATATTCATTGTTCGATCTAAATGACATGTTTTAATTGTTGAAATGCTTAAAATTTACTAAGCCTCGAAAGCTTACTCTGTTTCTTATTTCTTTGTTTTATAGATTGTTGATTTTGGCCACCGTCTCGGGGATCGTCAGTAGTTCTTCATACTATCAATCTTTTTGGTACAGTTATATTTTGGACTCGATCCGCATGTATAGGTTAAATTTGTTGACAAAATATGTTTTGTAATTGTATATATTTTGGCCATATGAAAATGGCATGTATATAACTCAAGGTTGGGTATGTGTTGATTCGATTTACGCTTTTATTGCTAAATTTTGTGAATGAAAAATTAAATGTTTAGATCGGTAATACCTTATAGCCTAAACCGGCGATCAGACTCTGGCTGGGGTTATTACATTTTATTGGTATCAGAGCCAGGTTTAGTCGATTCTAGGATTAAAGTAGCGTGTATGAGTCTAACTATACATGCCATATAGTATTAATACGATAGTATGATGAATTTTGACAGTTAAAAATGTGTTTTCGTATAGTAATGGATCCTGATCCTAATCGAGCGGTAGCTGATGATGTTGAGAGTGTAGCGCCTGCTTCCGCGCATGGGACAGGGCCGATGGACTCTTAACCTATTGCAAGCAATCAGAATGACGAGGCTAGACAGGCTTTTTATAGTGTGATGAATGATTGGTTCAACCAATACATTCGAACTAATACGGCTGTTCCACAACCCCCACTCCCGAATAATACGCCCCCTGCACCTACAATACCTCTAGTAATTGATCAGACAAGGTTAAATAAGCCTCCCCAGAGATGAATCGAAAGCAGGGCTCATCAATTTAAAGCTACAGATAGTGATGATGCTGAGCAAGCTCAATTCTGGTTGGACAACACTGTTCGGGTACTTGATGAACTATCTTGCACACTCGATGAATGCCTAAAATGTGCTATATCCTTGCTACGTGATTTTGCTTACTATTGGTGGAACACATTGGTTTCTGTTGTACCCAGAGAACGGGTGATGTGGGAGTTCTTCCAAACTGAATTCCAAAAAAAATATATCAGTTAGAGGTTCATTGATCAGAAATGAAAAGAATTTCTTGAGCTTTAAAAAGGTTCCATGTCAGTTACTGATTACGAATGGAAGTTTGTCAGACTCAGTAGATATGCTCGGGAATGTGTATTGTCTGAGGCTATTATGTGTAAACATTTTGAAGTTGGGCTGAATGAAGATATAAAGATGTTTGTTGGCATTCTTGAAATATGAGAGTTCGCAGTACTTGTCGGGCGAGCTTGTAAAGCCGAAGAACTTAGTAAAGGAAAAAGGAAAGCTGATGTCGAAGCTGGAGAATTTCGTAAAAGATCTTCAGGAAATTCTTTTCAGCAATCATCGAAGAAATTTCGAGATGATTTAGGCCGATTAAAGAATACTTCGAGTTTTTCCAGACGAGACCATGATCGACCCCCTGTGATTACACGAGCCACTTCAGTTGCCAGTGTTGGAAATGATCATCGGGACAGGACAGAGTGCAAGTATTATGGTAAATGGCATTCAGGGAGCTGTAGATTTCATGACCGCTCCTGTTATAAATGCGGATCAGTCGACCACTTTATTAAGGACTGCCCGAGATTGTCTGAACAGAATATGAATTAGAGTGGGAAACCGAGTACTACAGCACGAGGTAGACCACCTAGTAATACGGGGAATGCTAGTTTCGGTCAGAGAGTGTCTAGAGATGCTACAACCAGATCCGAGGCTCGTGCTCCTGCTAGAGCTTATGCTATACGCGCACGCGAGGATGCTTTTCACCGATGTTATTACCAGACTTTCACTCTCTTTATCTCGATGTGATTGCTTTGATTGACCCGGTTCTACTCATTCATATGTATGTGAGACTTTAGCATCCAATAAGACTCTACCTGTTGAGTCTACTGAGTTAGTAATCCGAGTGTCAAATCCCTTGGGTCGATATGTGTTAGTCGACAAAGTGTGCAGGAAATGTTCCCTGATAATCTGAGGTTCCTGTTTTCCGGCCGATTTGTTGCTTTTATCGTTTAATGAATTTGATGTTATTCTCGGTATGGATTGGTTGATCGTTCATGATGCAGTTGTGAATTGCAAAAGAAAGACTGTTGACTTGAGATGTGCAAATGATGAGATAATCCGAGTTGAGTCTACTGATATGAACGGGTTACCAGCAGTTATATCCTCGATGTTGGCTCAGAAATCTGTCAAAAAGGGGTGTGAAGCGTATCTTGCATACGTACTTGATGGTAAAGAATCAGAAAAGAAGCTTGAATCAGTATCAGTGGTTTGTGAGTATCCAGATGTTTTTCCTGAGGAATTGCGGGGTTACCACTGCTCGGAGGTAGAGTTTGGTATTGAACTTGTACAGGACTACACCAATTTCGATAGTGCCGTACCATATGGCACCAACAGAATTGAAGGAATTGAAAACTCAGTTGCAAGACTTGACAGATAGAGGTTTCGCTCGACCGAGTTTCTCACCTTAGGGTGCACCAGTATTGTTCGTGAAAAAGAAAGACGAAACCATGAGAATGTGCATCGATTATCGTCAATTAAATAAAGTGACAATAAAGAACAAATATCCGTTACCACGTATTGATGATTTGTTTGATCAACTGAAGGGAGCATCAGTGTTTTCAATGATAGATTTGAGATCGGGTTATTATCAGTTGCGAGTTCGAGACTCAGATATACCTAAAACTGCTTTCAGAACGAGATACGGTCACTATGAGTTCTTAGTGATGCCGTTTGGACTCACTAATGCCCCTGCAGTATTTATGGATTTGATGAATCAAATTTTCAGGCAGAGTTTGGACCGGTTTGTAGTTGTGTTTATAGATGACATCTTGATTTATTCACGCGATGAAACTGAACACACTGAGCACCTGAGATTAGTGTTGCAGATTTTACGGGATAAGCAGTTATACGCTAAGTTTAGTAAATGTGAGTTCTGGTTGAGAGAAGTTGGCTTTTGGGGACATGTAGTATCCGCATCGGGTATTTGAGTTGATCCGAGCAAAATTTTGGCCGTACTTGATTAGAAGCCCTTGAGAAATATTACTGAAGTTCGGAGCTTTTTGGGACTTGCTGGTTACTACAGACGGTTTGTAAAAGGTTTCTCGATGATAGCCACACCAATGACGAAGCTACTTCAGAAAGATATTAAGTTCGAATGGTCGAAGGTGCGTAAAAGTTTCGACCAACCGAAAACGCTTTTGACGGAAGCCCGGTGTTAGTGCAGCCCGAATCCGGTAAAGAGTTTGTTATTTACAGTGATGCATCCTTACATGGGCTGGGTTATGTATTGATGTAAGAGGGTCGAGTTGTAGCTTACGCATCGAGGCAATTGAAGCCACATGAGAAAAACTATCTGACTCATGATCTCGAATTAGCTGCCATAGTTTTTACTTTAAAAATATGGTGACATTACCTGTTCGGAGAAAGATGTCATGTATATTCAGATCATAAAAGCCTCAAATATTTAATGACTCAAAAAGATTTGAATATGAGACAAAGACGTTGGCTTGAATTGTTGAAAGGTTATGATCTTGTTATTGACTATCACCCTGGAAAGGCTAACCTTGGCCCAAGACTAACCTTAAACGCAGGCCCGAATTAAATCAATGTTTAGCAAAGGAACCCTAGCAGCTGTAGCCGCCGCTCACATGCACTGCCATCACCTCCGTACCTTCGTACGCGCCAGCTGTCCCACCACGTCGCTTTCGTACCTATAAACAAGACAAAAAGGACAACAGACACACTAAAACAGTAGAAAAGCTTGTGTATTTTTCTTTCTTTCGGCCATAAAATGCCACAAAATATCAATGTAATGTTTTAGACACCAATATAGAAATCAGAATAAAAAAAAAAGGAGGAACATTTCAAAAGGTTTCTTTAATCTTTATTTTCTTATTTTCCTTCTATTTTCATTCGGTTATAGTTTCATCTTTCATTTACAAAGAAGATTAAAGAACTAAAATAGAAAAGAGGCCTGAAAGCCTTCCATTTTTTACTTGCACCATCGTAGGGAGTGGCTGAGGCTCACCATGTCCAATAAATGATGCTATTTTGAAATTGTGGTGTCGAAAAAGGACCAAAATGGCTTCAAAAATTTTCTTCGACCATCATGGACGATGACACCGTCGTTGGCTACCGACGGTCACACGGTGGTCCGGTGACAAAGCCTAAGGCTAGACTCGGAGAGGGAAAGAGAAGAGTAGTAAAAGTTTTTGAATTTTTTTTTAAAATGTGGCTGAAATTAAGATTTTAGGTTTTTTTTTGTATTTATAGCCCCCATACGGCGTTGTTTTAGGGCAAGCCACAGACACCGAAAATGGCACCGTTTCACCTTGGCTTGTCCAACCCGACCCGAAAACCACTTAGGATCTGTTTGTTTCTAGACTAGGGGTCTATAGGATCCGTTTGTTTCTAGACTAGGCATTCTGCTTGTTATTTCTTACTTGCTTTAATTTCATATGAATTGTACTGACCTGTGTTGTTTTGCTTGTGATTACATGGCATTTCATCATAAAAAAGGTGTCGGCTCAAGTTCAATTACTAAATAGAGAGCGTGCCATGGAGAACAGGTTTCTTGATAAAGTAGAGGATAATATGACCGTCCGTATATGGGAAGAAAACACAATTGGAGAGAGGAGATAGGTTGGCAGTGGGGTATATGTCAGACTTATGGGACTTCACTCGTATCAGTGTGACACAGAATGACCTTCGAGAATTGAAGGAAATGTGGGCCCAATGGAGTGATGAAATAAAGTAGCTATTTTACGACAATTATGGTGATCTGCCCTACTTACTCGACATAAAGATACACAAGCATCTATTTCGGGCCTTGGCCAAGTTATGAAATCTAGCCTATACTTGTTTCACCTTCGGGAGCGTAGATTTGGTGCCTACAGTGGAAGAGTATACCGCCCTACTTTGTTGTCCAAGGGTTCAAGTTGACAAGGCCTATTCTAGAGCCACTAATGTTCTGACCTTCGTGAAGAAATTGATGAATATCACCAGAATGAGTGAGCAGTGGGTTACGGCTAGGATCAAATAGAAAAGAGAAAACAAATGTATTCCTCAGAAGAGTTTGTGAGATCTGATTTTGGCACACCTAGACATGAAGAAGAGAGTGGATGTTTTTGCTGTAAGTATCTACGTGTTAGTGGTTTTCCCTAAGGCACTGGGGCATGTAGACGAGGCAGTTTCTGATCTGTTTAACCAACTAGATAAGAGAGTTACATTGATTCCCGTGATTTTAGCCGAAACATTCAGGTCTTTGAATGCGTGTCGAAGAGCTGGTGAGGGTCGATTCATTGGATGTGCGCAACTGCTGCTAGCTTGGTTCCATAACCATTTCTGGAAGGTAGACAATGTGTCATATTGGGTGTTCTCAGAGAATTACTCACCATTAAATAAAATAGTGGCTACACTAAGACGGGATGACATATCAGAGGAAAGATGGATGGCGATCCTCCAAAATCTCCAAGAAGAGGATATCGAGTGGAGAGCCCCTTGGTTGGTTCCTGACAAGATCTTATACCGATGTGGGGATTTTGACTGAGTCCCCTTACTTGGGATTTGGGTTTAGGGTAGGATATGCTTATTTGCTCGTATTGAGGCAGTACAGATTGAGACAATTCATACCAGCGACCTATGGGCTAGCACAGTGTGAGTTTCTGAATAAGAGGGATAATTACAAGAAGGTACGAGAGATGTCTAACGCTTGGAATCAAACTCGCCGGATGAAAAAATTGGCTATTGGCCCGATAACAACCCCTGAGTATAATGGGTGGAAAAGTAAAAGAATCAATGATAATATTCCCGAGCAAAATCAAGAGGGTGCGCGGTCGATGGAAGAATATCTACAAATGGTCCCATTCGAGTTAGAACTCATAAAACAGGACTTTGAGAGAAAGAATGCAGAGCTCGGTAAGAAGATAGAGCAACTGGAAGAGGAAAAGATGCATTTAAGACTAGATGTCGATATTCAAAAATTGGAGATACAGAAATGGAGAAAAGGAAAGAATAAGGCCGAGGAAGATTTGGATCGTCTAAAAATGGATTACAAGAAGTTGCACCTATCGATGAGAACTGCGAGGTTGGGAAAAATGTCTGAACAATGGCGGCACGAGATCTAAAAAGAGAATGGCAAAGCTGATCGGTGGGAGAGAAAATATCAAGACGCCCAATGTAAAAAAGAAGCCTTAGAGAAGAGTCTTTCAGAAGTCCAAAATGAGAAGATCAAGTTAAAAGCCAGAATAGCAGATTTGGAAAAGTCGCTTCATCAGCATCGTAGCCGCAACTATGCAATGAGCTGATGTGAGTTTGGATAAGATTGAAGAGCTGAAAAGGAAGGTCGAAAACCTCAAGATTGCATTACAAAACAATGAGCTCCGGGTTGAGCTCCTTGTGGCATGTAATGAGTGGCGTAATGAGCAACTCTATCGATCTCAGGGTTAAATTAGGGACAGAGACTACATTATGGGTGAGGCTTCGGACCAAATTCGAGAGGTGGTCGACCATTTACAGGCTTTAGCAGTTCAAGCAGATGTATTGTGTTTGAAATATGAATTAGAATCAGACTAGGGTCGAGAATTGGCTTGGCTGCTTAGAAAAGTTAAAACTTTGAGCATTAGGGCTAGGCTGTATCTGTAATCCATTTCTATGTAAAGAATTTTGTTTTCTAGTAAAGTTGTTCTAAATGGAATTGAATCAGAGTTGACGCCTTTTTCTGCATTCATGCATTTGCATTTCATCGCATCATATGCATAAATTTTCATCAAAAGACCCTAATTAATTAAAAAAATCATTTCAATAATCTAGAAACCGAAAAAATCTACCAAGTATGAATCCTTATGCTACAAGAAGAAAAACTAAAGCGATGAATAAAAGGCTAGAAAGGTTGGAACAAATGTATAAGGAGATGCAAGAACAAATGCAAGCACAAGTACAAGAGTAATTGGCTA
This sequence comes from Gossypium arboreum, assembly GCF_025698485.1. Classification (NCBI taxonomy): domain Eukaryota; kingdom Viridiplantae; phylum Streptophyta; class Magnoliopsida; order Malvales; family Malvaceae; genus Gossypium; species Gossypium arboreum. The sequence goes on from NC_069072.1 coordinate 22,299,652, forward strand.
AAATCTAGCAGAATATGAGGGACTAAATGCTGGAATCATAAAGGAACATGATGAACCGGCTAACACAACTGCTGACTGTTGGACCGGAGAAAGAAAAGGGCCCTTTGGTCAATACTAGAGATGACAATGAAGATCCTCTTTACCCTCCTGGTTTTACCCCTACAAACGCCTAGATAGAAGCCGAGGTGTATACACGAAGGCCATCTGTTACAATCAGGCCCCAAAAATTTTAGGCCGGTGCCTCGATGCCAATCAACAATCAAGTAGGCTTAGGCTCTAATCCAGGGGATAACCCAACTAATCCCGTAGTCCCCGATCTGGATGACATGGTAGAAGCCGAAAGAGCAAGAGTGGAACTTTTAAAATAGTTGAAAGACCGATGCAAGTGGTTAGAGGAGAAGTTCAAAGCGATGGACAGTGCTGACTATCACTGTGGGATCAATGCTAAAGATTTGAGCTTGGTTCTAGACCTGGTGCTTCCCCCTAAGTTCAAAACTCCTGAGTTCGAGAAGTATAATAGGACTAGCTACCCCAAGGTTCATATTACCATGTTTTGGAGATAATTGACTGGGTACGTCAACAATAACCAGCTATTGATTCACTGCTTCTAGGATAGCCTAGTTGGGGCAGCATCCAAATGGTACAAACAATTGAGTCGTACCAAGATCAACTCATGGAATGACCTAGCTCAAGTTTTCATGAAACAATATAGTCATGTGACGGATATGACCCCGGATAGGATCACCTTGTAGAATATGAAAAAGAAACTAAATAAGAGCTTCCGACAATACGCCTAAAGGTGGAGTTAGGTTGCCATACAAGTCCAGCAACCTCTCCTAGAAAAAAAGACCACAATGCTATTCAGCAATACATTAAAGGATCTATTCATCAGTCATATTTTGTGGAGTGCCACTAAAAGCTTCTCAGATATAGTGATAATTGGCGAAATGATCAAAAACACGGTAAGCAGTGACAAAATAGATGTAGGGGAAAGTACCAAGAGGTTAGCCCTAAGGAAAAGGGAGATCGAGGTGAACAATATGAGTACGTATAAAAAAGGTCATTCCAAGTCATTTATAGTGAACCAAACAAAGACGGTAACTGCCAACCATTAGAGCACCCCGAGACAAGAATCCAATAAGAGGACGAACACAGAAAGGCTACAGTTCACGCCTATACCCATGATGTAGAGGGAGCTGTATCAGAACCTATTCGATACAGACGTAGTGTCTCCTTTCTACTTAAAGCTGATGTAACGTCCATATCCCAAATGGTATGACGTAAATACTCAGTGTGAATACCACGCTGGGATCATTGGGCATTTAATTGAAAATTGCACTGCGTTCAAAAAGCTAATTGAAAGATTTATTAAAATGAGGATTGTGAAGTTTGCCGACCCATCCGCGCCCAATGTAGTAGGAAACCCGCTAACCAATCATGCTGACCTAGGGGTAAATGGGATAAACGAAGGTGAGAACAAGAAGGCCAAATGTGAGGTTATAGAAGTTAAAACCCCACTGAGACGGGTTTGGAAGAAGATGGTTAACAGGAGATTAATCATACTGGATTCAGAGAAGAGACATGGAGAAAAAGGGAACTACTGTAAGTTCCATAATGAAGTGGGGCATGAACTTCAAGAGTGTGGGGAGTTCAGGGCCCTAGTGCAAGACATGATGAATAATAAAGAAGTGGAGTTTTATGAAGAGGTCAAAAGCCCAGAAGAGGGAAATATATGCTCATTAGAAGGAGAATAGACGATGCAGGTCCAAAAAGTCAATTACCCAGTAGTCATTATTTCAAGACCCAAAAATAATGAAGCGGGAACACGAATGACACAAAAGTCATAATCACAAAAACCTGCAGTCTTTTTCTATAAGGACAGTAAGAGGGTTCCATGGAATTACGACTGCAATGTGATGATCTCGGGAAAAAAGGGCCCGACTGAGTTTTCAAAGAAAGACCAAGATGTGGGTTCCTATACACGTAGTGGGATGTGTTATGATTTAGCAAACGCAAGAGCGAAACCTAGAAAAGGAAAAGCTTCAGCGGTCAAACAAAAGACGGAAAAAACAATCAGACCTGAGTCTCTTGTTAACGAGTCAGTCAACAAAGAGGAGGCTAAAAAATTTCTGAAATTTCTAAAGCACAGCGAGTATAGTGTTATAGAGCTGCTGCGCAAACAACTAGCTCATATCTTGGTGCTAGCCTTGCTCCTAAGCTTGGAAGTCCATCGTAGCACGCTAATGAAAGTCTTAAATGAAGTTGATGTCGCTAATGATATGTCCGTCAACAAGCTAGACCATCTGGTTAACAACATAAGCACCGATAACTTCATCTTCTTCAATGATGACGAAATACCACCCGGTGGCATGGGATAGACTAAAGTTCTACACATCACCACCCGCTGTAAGAGGTATACGCTACCAGGGGTGTTGATTGACAACAGATCAGCCTTGAACGTCCTACCATTATCCATGCTGAACAGATTGCCTGTAGATAGCTCTCACATGAAAGCTGGCAAAATATTGTGAGGGCATTCGATGGCACAGAAAATAGGGTAACAGGCAGAATTGAAATACCTCTTCTGATCGGCCCAAACACGTATGAGGTGGAATTCCTGGTAATTGATATTAAGCCTTCATAGAACTGCTTATTAGGAAGGCCCTGGATACATTCATCAGGGGCAGTGCCTTCATCGCTACACCAAAAGTTGAACTTGGTAACGGAAGGTCGGCTAGTGAAGATTAATGCAGAAGAAGACATCATTATAGCAGTGACTAGTGACGCGCCATATCTAGAGGCAAACGATGAAGCAATCAAATGTTCCTTTTGATCTTTGGAATTTTTGAATATGAAATTCATTACTGATGGGAACAAGACCCCGATGCCAAAGATATCTAAGACTACAAGAATGGGCCTACAGTTAACTGTCGAAAAGGGGGCTTTATTGGGAAGAGGACTCGGAAGATACCTCCAAGGAAAGGTTGAGGTACCAATGATGAAGGACAAACAAGATTGCTTCGGCTTAGGGTTTAAGCTGGATACGAGACAAAGAAAAAATGAGCTAGAAAAGAAGCAAGAAAGAAGGAAATCAAGGTTGAATGGGAAGGAGATCAAATGGGAACCAATGATCTTCCCCATATATCGAAGACTTTTGTGTTTGGAGGAATCATTCACCCTGAGCGGGGGACGCCAAGAAAGGAAGCCAGAGAAGGAACGTTGGAAAATTTAGACATCAATGCCACATACGAAGAAGGGACTGAAGGAGAGAATTTGTCAGGCATTTTCCCTTATAAGCTCGGAAGTTGTTTGAACAATTGGACTGCGGAAGAGATTCCTATTGTCTTTAGAACTAACACAGAGTAGTGTTCAAAACACACTTATTGCTCTAGGCCTAGGAGTAATAATAATCCTTTTTATGAAATAGGCTTATGTTCAAAATTGTTATTTCAGTAAAATACATCTTTACTATCATTTTGAGCAAATATTCTTTGTTCTTTCCATTCATAATTACACTATACAGATAATTATTTTTAGATTCTTTTGTCCTTTAGACTTTCTCTCAAATATTCTTTTATTCTTCATTCATGATAATACCATGTAAATGATTATTCTTAGATTCTTTTGTTCTTTAGATCTTTCTTTCGCCCCTATAACAGGTCCCTAGATATCAATGATATGAGCGATGATCCTAATGACTCAGAGTCTCCTTTTGAGCGAGATATGTGTATGGATGATTTTCAGGGCTTTGAAGATGATCTAAGTTGTACCCTATTTCCTGATTTGTTGAGGATGGTAGAACAAGATGGGAAACAAATCCTACCTCACAAGGAGTCAGTAGAAATCGTGAGTTTAGGAGAAGAGAAAGAAGTGAAGATCGGAGCCGGTATTGCCACAGAGACAAAGTGAGACCTTATTGAATTACTCCAAGAATTCAAGGATATCTTTGCATGGTCATACCAGGACATGCTTGGGTTGAATACTGATATAGTGGTGCATCGACTTCCTATAAAAGAAGAATGTAAGCCAGTTTAACATAAGCTTCGAAGGATGGTGCCTGACATCTTGCTAAAAATAAAAGAAGAGGTCAAAAAGCAATTCGACGCTAGATTTTTAAAGGTGGTGAAATACTCAGAATGGGTAGCCAACATCGTCCCCATCCTTAAAAAGGATAAAAAAGTACGAATGTGTGTAGACTACAGTGATTTAAATAAAGCCAGCCCAAAAGATAACTTCACACTGCCTCATATTGATACCTTGGTAGACAACATAACGAATTACTCACGTCCTCCTTTATGGATGGTTTCTCAGGATACAATCAGATAAAGATGCATCTTGAAGACGTGGAAAAGAACAAATTTGTAACCGTTTGGGGAACATTTTGCTACAAGGTGATGCCATTTGGACTAAAAAATGCGGGAGCAACGTACCAAAGGGCCATGGTAACCCTCTTCTATGACATGATGCACAAAGAAATCGAAGTTTATGTCGATGATATGATTGAGAAAGTTTTAGCTAAAACTCAATTCAACAAATGTACCTTTGGAGCCAGGTCCAGAAAGCTGCTAGGATTTGTGGTTAGAAAGAAAGGGATTGAGATCGACCCAGACAAAGTCAAAGCCATACAAGAGTTGCCTCTGCCACGTACGCAAAAAAAGTTCAAGGATTCCTAGAAAGACTAAATTACATCGCTCGATTCATTTCACAACTAATCGAGTAATGTGACCCTATTTTCCGTCTCCTGAAGAAACACAACCAGGTTTATGGGATGAAGAATGCCAAAAGACTTTCGACAAGGTCAAACGGTACTTGTCCAATACCCTGATGCTGATGCCACCTAACCCAGATAAACCATTGATACTTTATTTGGTGGTATTTGAGAATTCTATGGGATGCATACTTGGCCAGCATAATAAGTTAGGAAGGAAAGAAAGAGCTATTTACTATCTTAGTAAAAAGTTCATTGAATGTGAGACAAGGTACTCACCAATCGAGAAGTTGTGTTGTGCCTTGGTCTGGAGAACCCGAAAGCTAAGACAGTATATGTTGTATCACACCACTTGGCTCATCTCGAAACCGAACTCTCTGAAATACATGATGGAGTCAACAGCTTTGAACAGAAGGATGGCCAGATAGCAAATTCTGCTTTCTGAATTTGACATAGTCTATGTAAACCAGAAGGACGTAAAAGTGAGTGCGATAGCAAATTTTCTGGCTAGTAGAGCTCTAGAAGATTACGAGCCTTTGAACTTTGACCTTCCAAATGAAGATCTGATGGATGTTGCAACCACTGAAGAAGATTCTCAAAGATGCCACCCTTGGAAACTAAATTTTAATGGAGCCTCAAATGCTGTGGGTAATGGAATCGGGGCAGTCTTAGTGTCCCCAAATGGAGATAATTATCCCTTTACTAGTAAACTGGATTTTGATTGCACAAACAACATGGCAGAGTACGAAGCTTGCATCATTGGTGTCTGTGCAGCCATAGAACGAAAGATCAAAGTGTTAGAGGTATATGGGGATTTTGCACTAGTAATCTATCAGCTCAAAGGTGAATAGGGGACAAGAGACCCCAAATTGATCAATGATCAGAAAATAGTTCTAGAGTTAATGGAAGAGTTTGATGACATCATTTTCTGCTACCTCCCGCGAGATGAAAACCAAATGGCCGATGCCTTGGCTACCTTAGCTTCTATGATAAAAGTAAACAAGCAAGAGGACATGAAACCTACCCAAATGAGTATTTATGAGGCTTTAGCTAATTGCTACAACATTAATGGAGAAGAAGAAAAAGATGATCACCCTTGGTATCACGATGTATTGCGATATGTGAGGAATCGTAAGGAATCATGAATACCCAAACCAGGCAACTGAGAATGATAAAAGGATGTTGAGAAAACTGGTCATTGACTATGTCTTGGATTGGGAGATCTTATACAAAAGAAGAAAGGATCTGGTGCTATTAAGATGTGTAGACGCTGTAGAGGCTAAGAAAATCATGGAAGAAGTACATGATGGCGTTTGTGGGACATACGCTAATGGCTTTAAAATGGCCAGGAAAATTATGAGATTCAGTTAGTACTGGTCCACCATGGAAGGAGATTGTATTAACTACACCAAAAGATGTCATAATTGCCAAATCTATGGAGACAAGATCCATGTGCCTCATTCACCTCTTCATGTTATGACTTCTCCATGGCCTTTCTCAATATGGGGGCATGGATGTGATTGGGCCAATATCGCCAAAAGCTTCTAATGGACATTGATTCATCTTCGTGGTCATCAATTTCTTCACCAAATGGGTAGAAACCACTTTATATGCCAACGTCATGAAGTTGGCAGTCAGCAAGTTCCAGAAGAATGGGATCTTATGTCGATATGGAATGCTAGAAAGGATTATATATGACAATGACCTAAATTTGAATAACAACACAATAGCAGAGGTCTGTAACCAATTCAAGATCAAACACCACAACTCGTCACTGTATCGCCCAAAAATAAATGGTGCGGTGGAAGAAGCCAATAAGAACATCAAGAAGATTGTGGGAAAAATGATTGAAACCTATAAAGATTGGCATGAGAAGCTACCATTTGCCCTCTATGCTTATCGAACGTCTGTCAGGACCTCCACCGGGGCAACACCTTTCTCTTTAGTCTACGTAATGGAGGTGGTTTTACCTATCGAAGTCGAGATTCCTTCCCTCCGAGTTTTTTCAGAGGTAAAGTTAGATGAAGCAGAATGAATCCAGTCTTGATACAATCAGTTGATTTTGATTGAAGAAAAAAGGCTAAGGGCTATCCGTCATGGTCAGATGTACCAAAAAGAATGATGAGAACTTATGAAAAAAGGTTCGCCCAGGAGAATTCCATGAGAGAGATCTGGTTTTGAAAAAGATCCTTCCAATATAAAAGGAACTCAGAGGGAAATGGACGCCAAACTGGAAAGGACCTTATGTGGTAAAGAAAGCCTTTTCCGGAGGAGTATTGATTCTAGCCGAGATGGATGGTGAAAACTTGCCCAATCCTGTAACACCCCTAACCCGTATCCGTCACTGAAATAAGGTTACAAGATGTTACCGAAGTTTATAGAATAATTACACATAATTTCAAAAATTTTCCTATGTTCATAACAAAACTATCCACCTGAGTCATAGTCATTAAATTATTTATATCTTGAGCTACAGAACTCCAAATTGAGAACTGCTAATTTTCCCTGAAACTAGACTCACATATCTTTTTATCTTAAAATTTTCAAAATTTTTGGTCTAGCTAATAAGTACAGTTTATTATTTAAATTCACCCTTGTTTCACTGTCCAACAGTCCTGACACCTCTTCAAAAAATAATTATTATCTCTTAGTACAAAATTGGAATTCTCATTTATGTATTTTGAAAATAGACTCATCAAGGATTCTAAGCATATAAATTGTAACTCATAATTATTTTTTTTACAATTTTTAATGATTTTTTAAAATTAGAACAGGGGATTTCAAAATCATCCTGTCTCTATCTTACACTAATTCAAATATCTCTTAATATTAAATTCTTTTGCTTACAAAATTTTCTTGATATGAAACTAGACTCAATAGGACTTAATTTCATATTTAATTCAACCTCTAATTCAATTTCCACAATTTTTGGTGGATTTTCAAAGTCAGACTACAACTATTATGTAAGACTGTTCTAGTGCAAAATATTAATGACTAAGTTTATAACACCTTTATTTCCTTTCACTACAATATTTCCTATCACTCCCTTTTATTTTCCTTCACTATCATAGTTCCTCATGTAAGAAAACTCTACTTTAACATCACAAATACCTATTACATAATATCATATATCCTTAATTAATATACCATATGGCACATCAATATGCATATTTTTCCTTACCATACTTATACTATTTCATCCATGTGTGTATGAGAACCATTTATAACCTTATGAACTCATATGTTTATATATATATATACATCATTGCTAGCCATACCAATGGCTAACTTCCAAACATTGTGTAACATTTATTATTTCACTAATTTAGCTATACATGCCATTTTCAAAATAAGTAAACCATTATACCAAAATTGACAGGATGATAGTGTGATGAAGTCTCCGACTCGTCTTCCACTTTTTTTGAGCTTTCAAGCAGTATAAGACAAGGAAAATAAAATCTAATAAGCATATTTATGCTTAGTAAGTTCGTATCACATGAATCAAACTTACCAATCATATTTAATATTTAAATCATATAAAAGAATAATTTCCATTCATTTTGGTTATTTGCCTATTCATAAAGATTTTAATCAAACACACCAGTAACAAACGTACCAATAGGCATAGATGAAGTCATCATGCTATTGCCTCATTCCATTTCATATTTCTCATGTTTTGTTTTACTATCTCATCCGTTGAATCATTGGAATTATCGATGTTTTGTTTTACCATCCCATGTTTTGTTTTACTATCTAGTCAATTCATATCCAAGATTTAGCCCTTAGGATGTTAAATCATCAAGCACTCTCTTGAGTTACATATCAAGTAACCGTAGCAAATCAGGATTACCATTTTAGGGAAAATCCTATTCACCTTGAGTTACCTTAGTGAATTGGGAATAAATCCTATCCACTTTATATATTTTTAGCGAATCAGGAATAAATCCTATTCACTTTACTTTCTTTTAGTGAATCAAGAATAAATCCTATTCACTTTTAATTCTAGAGAAGGCTTTTGTTAGATTTTTCCATCCTAGCTCAATCCATTTCTGCAACACATGCAAAACCTCGTATATTTCGGGAAATTTCAATTATCCATCGATCACCAATGTTCAAACGGAATTTCACCCATTTATTAATTTCCAAACATGTATAATTTCTTTCAGTTCACATCTATATAATTCATATATTCAATTTCATACATCATATACAATACAATACAACATTTAAATTAACATATTTACACACTCAGTCAAGTTATACGAACTTACCTCGATAGCAACTTGTAATCGAAATTCTTTTAATCCGATATCTTTCTTTTCCACGATCACTTTCCTTTTTCGATCTTTCCGGGTCTATCTAAATAAATTTAACATCAATTCAACATATTTCGTACTCATTTGAGTTCAACTCATGTTCTAGACAAAATTGCTATGTTGCCCCGAAACTTTTCATAAATTCCATTTTTGTCCCTAGGCTCAGAAATTAATATCTATGCAAAATAATCCTTGTTCCAAGGCTATTTGATTTTTACATCTCACATTTACAGCACTTATATTTCATAAAAGTCAAAATTTTTCTTTAAATTTCATAAGTTTACAAATTAGTCCCTTTTTACACAAAACTTTTAATTTATTCTTCAATTTAATCCTTTACCTAATTCTAACTTGAAATTCTATCAATTTAAGCCCTAATTCATCAATTAATTCAACATAAACCATGTCCAAAAATCTACTAACTTTCAAAATTTCAACATATACTAAGTAGTATTTTATTCTAGGATTCCAAAAACATCAAAATTATAAAAAAAAGGAACTAAATTGGCTTACCAATTGAACTTGAAACCTTAAACCTCAATTTCTCCCTTTTCTTTCTTTACCTTTTCCCTTTCTTTCTTTCTCCCCTGTTTTTTTCGTTTCTATTCTGTTCTTCCTTTTTTTTTCTTTCTTTTGTTTCTTTTGTTTATTATATTTTAGTTATATTATTATATTATAATATCTATAATAAATAAGTACATATATGTATTACAAATGTACATATGTATTTATTACACATTTACATTATTATTACCACACAATTGTCATAATTTAATTTAATTTATTTACTTTAATTAATTAATTAATATAATAATATAATAATATAATAATATTTACTTAAATTATAAGTAAATATATAATAATTACTAATATATGTATATTATTTATACACATGGAAATTATTTTTACCACACACATGTCAATTCATGGTGTAATTTCTTATTTAGTCCATTGAATTTTCTCTATTCTATAATTTAACTTTTACCCTATGTTCAATCTAGTCCTTCCACTCAATTGCTCCTAATTTAACAAATTCACTTATCCAAAACCTAATTAACCACACAACTAACTTCGTAAATATTTATTAAAAATATTTACGAATCCGGTTTGCCGGAACGGAGTCCCGAAAATACATTTTTTTTTCAATTAACTACAAAATCAATAAAATTTTCTTATCAAAATTTTCATGCAACCTTTCTATCATAATATAGACCATGCCATAATTTTAAAATAAAATTTTCTTTTAGCTCGGATTTGTGGTCACAAAACCACTGTTTCGATTTCACTGAAAATAGGCTGTTACAAATCCTGTGAATTCGGATTCCGTCAAGAAGAATTTCATCTAAAAGGGGAGAGGCAAGGCGAAAACCCGCAAAGGGCGCTTTGAGACCAAAGGGGTTTTGAGTGGAAAACTTGAAAACGGGCGGCTCAAATTTTGAAAATTAGGCATGTGGTAGTCTTGTCCTCTCAGAATTAACAAGAAGGAGGAGCGTTACATCTTGGGGCATCAACAAATACTTTAGATCTCCTAAACACATATCTAGCTCAAAATGGTTTTCAAGAAGTTTGAACAGAGAAGCTCGTACTGCTATATCTGAGGCACTTATTTTCATCTTATTCATTTTGCACTTTAGCAAATTTGCTATCCTGATTAATTTGCTTCGAGCTCGCTCTTAATAAAACTCTATCTCGTCTATGTGATAGCCTTTTTCAAGTATTTTTCATTGAAACAATGACTATTGGACTTAAAATATTCACATGAAAGAAGTTCTACATAATACTCGGAAAAGTTTCTAAATGGTACAAGAACTTGAAACAGGAGCACTAGTTAAAACCAACCCAAATTCAGAAATTGAAAACATTGAAGGGAGGATAGTCGAAATTATGGCTATCTCTTCAAATCTTTTGTCAAAGATACCAGCTGAGTAAAAAGGCATAGCGTATCAGTGATAGAATGAACGACGAGCAATGACAAGCTAATTATTAAAAAAAGAATCATTCTCGAAAATGACATTCTGCATTCATGCAAATATCATTCACACATCTATTTAGGAGCATTTGATGCATTCTGATCATGACATTCTAATCATTTGGCATAAATAGGACCATCAAGTAGATTTTACAGGTCTTGTTCCCCAGAGAACGGCGTAACAGACCAGTGAAACCACAAAGCCTATACCTTTAAAGTTGCAGTAAGTCGAATTAAGTCATCAGGGTGAATCTTATCTCCTTGAAGTTGCAGCGGAGTAGACTAAAGATAGCGAATCTTATTTCCCTGAAGTTGCAGTGGAACAAATTAAAGCTACAAATTGTGGCAAATCTTATCTGTAACGCCTCAAAAATCTCGAACTTTCATTTTTTTTCAGTTTTGATAAAAAGGTGTGCTTAATATTCCTAGTCAAGTGTTATTTATGTGATAATAGGCCTTGTTTAAGTTATGAGTACAAACTTTGTGGTGAAGGAAATTATAGTTTAATAATTAAAAGAACCTTGATGGCAAGTAGTTTGGGTTTTTAAATAAATGAAAGAGGAATTGGACGCAAGGAGCCTTTTGTTGGAGTAGCAAGTAGCGTCACATGTGGGGCTTAGAGGTGGTGTCACATGCATGGCAAGGAGGTTTGGGGTTCGAATCCCTCATTGCTCAAAAGATGAATTTATTTTTGCTCAATAAATGGCCAGTAGTGGCATTGGATGTGAACTCTGAAGGGAGTGATCAGAGGAGAAATTTAAGGAAGGGATTAAGGAGTTATCCGGGAGAAAAGTTAGGAGATGAAGGGTGTAAAGAAGTGGAGTTGAAATGGGAATTTGGGGATAGGAAAATTCGGCTATAGTATATATAGGTGCTGATTTTGAGAATTCAAGGCTAATGCCGAATTCTTCCTTTCTTTTTATCGAAAACATTATTCTCTTCAAATATCTAAAAGTCGAAATCCCTTATTCTTTCTCTTTTAGTTTGTACCGAGTTCTTCCATTCCTTTTTCATCAAACTCTTTTCTTTCTTGCTCCTAGTTACTGTCTCTAAAGCCGAATATCTTTTGGCTAAAATCCTGTTGTGCCGCCACTTTTTCTTCAACATTGGCCGATTGATTCTTCTGTAAGTGCTTTACTTTCTTTTAGTTTTATGTAAGTATTCCTCTTTTATTGGTTAAGGTTGGCCGAATGGTCATGGATGATTTAAGAGTGACTTAAGGTGATTTGTGAGTCACTTGTCGTTGAGTTCGTAATGATTAAGATTGATGCAGATTTAAGAAATACTCGTGATTAGTGATCAAGGAAGGGCTGTTAAGGCTTGTCATTTAAGGTAAGGCAAATGTGAGATTTTCAATTTTTGGTGATCGTATTTGATAAGTGTGTGATTAATCGTTGAGTGACATCATCTGTATGTTCATGGCTAAGGAGATCGCGGCACGTTTGAGTACCAGGTGTGTACATACACTGGACACATACAGTAGACCGGTAAATCCCGAAATGCTGAAAAGCTAAAATGTCGAAAAGTCGGAAGTTTGGCTACAATAGTCTTGCGAGTGCGCGAACACTCATAAGGGGGGAAACTGATAGGTTATCAGAGGCCCCATGAGCGATTCCATGGACTTGGGCTGTGTATTGGCCAACCAGGCTAAAATAGGCTAAATGGGCCCGATGGGCTGTAGGGCCCATAATAGGCAAAATTGGTAATTTGATACTATGTGATGAAAAATCATATGATTGCATGACTATGAATGTGATTGGGCCTGACGGGCCATATGAAAGTGGTTGGGCCTGATGGGCCATATGAATGTGATTAGGCCCGATAGGCCATATGAATGAGATTGGGCCTAAAGGGGCCAAATCAATAAGTATGGATCTGTTAGTGTTTAGTAAGGGGTTGTGGACCCAGGTTTTGGTAACTACTCAATCACGCATAAAACTTAAATAATGAATTAATTGCGACCATGGACGGGTTATAAGGTTAAGGTGTGGCAATGGGTATATGCATGTCTAGGATTGGATCTAGAGAGAGCTTGGTACTTAAGCGGTCTTGATGACTCACCTCCTCTTCTCTGGAATCTTATCTGGTGCATAGCATCTGTTCACTTTAGCTAACGAGGACTTGTTAACGGGCCAAGGTAAGTAATAAACCCATAATAAAGAGAAATTACAGAAAATGCCCCTAAGGGCGGAAATGACTAAAATACTACTATGTGTGGAATGTAAGATTTATGGATGTTACATGTATACCTACTGCTTTCATATGATATTCTATTTAGGTTGCATATGGGTTGGGAATTATGGAATGGAGGAAGTATATGAGGATCGCATGGTTGCTTGATGATCGTGGCTACACCGATGGCTATTAAGCCCCATACTTGATTAGCAGCTTGCTGCAATGAAGGTAGTACCGCAATCAGGCTACCATTAGAGTGTATCAGATGGGTGGGTCGATATTTACATCCCCACATGGTGTGTATCGGGGGATTGAGATGGTGTGTAGCGGTTGGATGGGTGGGATTCGTGCATATTTGATTGCTTTACATTTGTTCTGATATTGAATTGGGCTCAGGCCCAAAAAGACTTTCTATTGCATGCTTTTCTATTTGCCGAGGGTTGTACACACTGAGTTTTCGAAAACTCAGCCCCTCTTTTATTTTTCTTAGGTGATCCTCAGTAGGTGGTTCGACGCTGGAGGGACTCCGAGGTGGCCAGCTAGTAAGACGACTTAGACTTGTTTTCTTAATCCTATAATTTCTAGTATTTAAAGTTATTTCAGTCCGGAATGTAATAAGGCCTTTCCTTTGGTTATTATTCCAATCAGTATTAAATTTATTATTATTATGCTTTATATTTGCTAGAAGTAGAACATGATTTTCTTAAAACCTTAACTGTCTTTAAATACTACATTTCTGCAGCTCAATTCTTAAATGACAAGTTTTCATAGATCATCGATTTTAAATAAAGCTTCAACAACTGAAAAAAGATTTTACAAAGTAATTATTATCATACAAGAGGAATAGTTTTTTTAATACACCTCGCTTTGAAAGCAACAAATACAAGCTGAGATTTTACTCTAGGTTTTTGTTTTAAAGAAGCGTTTTTAATGAAAACAAGGTTTTCGATAAAACACTTCAATGTGACACACTGGATCTGGCCATAACGTCCAGGCCGGGTTTAGGGTATTACATTATCTCCTTGATGTTGTAGTGGAGTAGATTGAAGCCACCAACCTTATCTCCTTGAAGTTTCAACGGACTAGATTGAAGCTACAAATCTCTTCTCTCTAAAATTATATTGGAGCAGATTGAAGCCACCAGCCTTATCTCTCTGAAGTTGCAGCGAAGCAGACGGAAGATAGCCAATCTTATTTCCCTGAAGTTGCAGTGGAATAGATAGAAGTTATAAATTATGGTGGATCTTATCTTCATAAAGTTACAGTAGAGTAGGATAAAGATACACAAACCTTATCTCCCTGAAGTTGCATTAGAGCAGGTTGAAATTTCCAATTCTTATCTCCTTGAAGTTTCAGCAGAGAAGATCGAAGCTGCAAATCTCTTTTCCCTAAAATTACATTGGAACAGATCGAAGCACCAATTCCTATACCTCTGAAGATATAGCGGATTGGAACTAGGTTACTTGAAGAAGAAGAAAAGAAGCGCTGAGACTCAGCAAGTCCAGGCAAAATTGGCCCTTTTATAGTCTTTGCTCCATTCTCGTTACACGACAATGAGCAAAGAGGGGCAGCTGTAATAGGCCAATTTTAGCCTGGACCTGCTGTGACAGCCCAAAATTGACCCTAGTCGGGATGTGGTTTCGGAACCACAAAACCGAGGCATAAAAATAATTTATAATTTATTTTGATGCCTATAATATGTGTTAATTCATGTGTGACATTTTTGATGTTTCGATTTAGAGTTATAAATGTGAATTTCACTAGAAAGGACCTAGTAGTAAACTTTGAAAGTATGATGGGGAAATGTGTGATGACTAGTTGATCATGCATGCAAAAATAAGGGATTTGCATGTCAAATTTCCCCAAAGATGGTATAGTGGCCGGCCATGACAAGGGAATATGGGCAAGGAAAACATGTTATGACATGTTTTGTTAATGCATGATGTAATAATGATAAAAAAATTAAGCATGTAGGAAGAGAAACAAAAAAATCAAAAATTTGCTCATCCTTTCCCCCCTTTTGCCGTGAGTGAAAGAAAAGCAAAGAAAAAAATTGTTCATCCTTGTTCTTTCCTTTTTGGCCGAAAATACTAAGGAAGAAGGTAGGAGTTTTGCTTCATGCTTGATTTGGAAGAGAACTAGATGGAGGTTTTATCATACTTGTATCAAGATTAAGGTATGTTTGAGGTTGTGTCATGAGGTTCATGCATGTTTTAGTTGCTAACTTGATGTTCATGTTAGCCCATGGTTCAAATCCTTGTTATGCCATGGAAATGGTATTTGGCCAAGGTTGATATTGTGTTAAAGCCATTGCATGCTAAATGTGAAGCTTGTTAATGATGCATGTAATGATGGGTTGACTACTCTTGAAATTTCTTTTTATCATTCTTGAGTAAGACATTGAGTTCTTGTCTAACCATGACCGAAATTGAAAAAAAAAGGGTATGATTGTGATGTATTCGACCATGATGCATTCATAAGCATGATTTATGCTTATTATGTGATAGGTAAAAATTTGTGTTTTGGATGGTTATGAACACCTTGAAATTCGGCCTTACACCTATATGTGTATATGTGTTTGCACATGATGTTTTGGTTATGAAGTAGATGATAGATGGGTATTGAGCTACAATATGTAATGCATTAGCTAGTAAAATGTGTACCGTTCATGTGTGGTATTGAACATGTAATTGGCCTCAACATCAACATGCAAAATCGGCCCATAAATGAGTACCTAAGAGGTAGTGTTGTTCGCCATGAGTAAGCATGTTGAAGGCTTTGTGTGTTGAGTTGATTCATGAATTCGTACATATGTGACTTTAATATCGAGTGAATATATGTGGGCTAAGTGCCTTGAGTTCCTCTTTTCAATACCCAAATGATTGAATCAATTTATTTGTTAAATTAAGCTCAAGAGATCAAAGGATCGAAGTTGGACAAGGGAAAAGAAAAAGTAATTGAATAGCCGTTGAAGGCGATGCGACAACATCCGAGGTAAGTCACTAAGCATGTATTTGGTATTGATTTAAATAGACATAATGTCTATGTAATTATGCCGAAAGGAATGATAAATTTATATACATGTATGTATGTGGTGATGAAAGTATTGAATGAAAAGAAAAGAGGTGCGATGTATTGAGTTGTTGATTTCGGCACTAAGTGTGCGGGTCTAAATGGGCACGGTGACAAGATTGGCACTAAGTGTGCGGGTTTAAAATTTGTACAGCACTAAGTGTGCGAGTTTGATCATATAGCACTAAGTGTGCGAGCTGAATATATATATAGCACTAAGTGTGCGGACTCAATATATGCTTTTGCATCACATGGCACTAAGTGTGCGTGATCGTGTATTAAGCACTATGTGTGCGAACTCTATATATATACACTTCCGATTGAATATTTATATGGAAGGGTGACTTTATCGAGTTGAGTGCGAACAGCGGAAAAAGTAAGTACCTTGAGTTCATGGCTAATAGATGCTATGTTCATGCTCGGGGTTGAGTTGGTAAGTTTTAAATCTAAGTGATGATTTCAATTGCATTCCCGTAAATAAAGTATCGTGGAATAGATGAAAGTTATTTGATTGCATGATTATTGCGGAAATGAGATGATGTATGGCAATGCCTCTATTATTCTATTGAACAGTATATAAAATGTCATTGGCTGAATTGGTATGAGAATGAACCGAAAGGTCCGAGGAACTATGGTATATTTTCGATATGGATGGAGTACCTAGCCTCGTACATTATTTCATGTTGTGATAATTTTATTGATGGATGATTGTCGAATGCTTAGGACTTACTGAGTTGTAAACTCACTCTGTGTTTTCTTGTCACCCATTTTAGGTCTCTTGGACTCGTCTATTTTGTGTGCTCGGAGCCGTCAACGAAGTCATCACACCGTGAGCAATTTTGGTATTGTCTTCTTAGTCAACCTAGGAGAACATTTGGCATGTATGGGCTATTTTGTTTTGTTGAATTTTGGGTTGTAAACTTTAAGCCATGTGAAAATGGCCTATGTGGTCGTTTGAGTGGGATGCTAGAACCTATAGCCACGGGTCTTAGAAACCTTAATTTTGATAAGGTGGCCATAGTTGTGTCATGTATGATGAATGATTAGTAAGGCCAAGGAAAGATTCATGAAATTGGCATAGTCTATTGCAGTAACTGTTGCGGACAGCAGCAGTGATATGATATCGAAAAATCACCAAAAATAGTAGAAGTGGAATTAATTGCTAAGAAAATTATGTACTCGAAGCTTGATGGGTCTATTTTCATATGGACGAAACGAAAAGACCATATGAGCTGTATTTTGAGAGATATTCAAGATTTCGTAAGACAGGGCCAGAACAGTTTCTGGATCCTCTGTTTCGACTTTGAAAATTCACCATAAATTATACAGAAACAATTAGAAGTCATGCCTTATATGCATAGATTCCCCTTTGAGTCTAGTTTCATTAGAAACAAACGGTATGAGCATTAGAGCTCTGTCCGAGATGATATCCAGGTCCTAATGCTCAAAGGTCAGTGTAGTCGAACCCTGAAACAGTGGTGACTTTAACTAATAAACTGTACCAATTGGCCCAACCAAAAATTCTTGAAATAAATCCATGGATGGATATATGAGTCTAAATTCGGGGAAAATTTACGGATTTGGTTTTTGAGTTCTGGAACTCGAGATATGATTTTTATGGTGGCAGTGACGCAGTTAACTAGCCTGCCTGGAACAGAAAAAGGAAAACAAAAAAAATTTTCCAAGAGAGGAATAAGTAAAGTAAGCCTCGTAACACCTCGTGGTCAAATCCGGTGACGGTCACGGGTTTGGGGTGTTACACCTGCTAAAAAAGAAATACCAAAAAAGAAGTCCAAAATAATAGTCCAATGTCCAAATATTACAAAACTACCCAATTATAAGCCCAACTAGCCTGGCCTAAAACTAACCCTAAACCCAGGCCCAAATTGAATCAATGTTTAGCAAAGGAACCCTAGTAGCTGCTGCAACCTCTCTCAGGCACAGCCATTACCTCCGTACCTCCGTACGTGCCAGCTACCCCGCCACGTCACTTCTGTACCTACAAACAAGAGAAAAAGGACAACAGACACACAGAAACAGTAGAAAAGCTTGTGTATCTTTCTTTCTTTCTGCCATAAAAAGCGACAAAATATCAATGTAATGCTTTAGGCACCAACATAGAAATCTAAATAAAAAAAAGGGGAACATTTCAAAAGGTTTTCTTCAATCTTTATTTTCTTATTTTCCTTCTATTTTCATTCGGTTATAGTTTCATCTTTCATTTACAAAGAAGAATAAAGAACTAAAATAGAAAATGGGACCAAAAGCCTTACCTTTTTTTTACATGCACCGCTGTGGAGAGGGGCTAAGGCTCACCATCTTCGATGAATGATGCTATTTTGAAATCGTGGTGTCGAAAAAGGCCCAGAATGGCTTTCTCTGGCCATCGTGGACGATAGCATCATCGTCGGCAACCGGTGGTCGCCATGGTCGAGCCCAAGGCTGGACTCGGAGGGGGAAAGAGAAGAGTAGATAAAGTTTTAAAATTTTTTTTTTAAATGTGGCTGAAATGAGGATTTTAGGTTTTTTTTATTTTTGTATTTATAGTGCCCCCATACGGCGTCATTTTGGGGCAAGCCATAAACACAAAAAATGGCACCGTTTCACCTTGGCCCGTCCAACCCGACCCAAAAATTGCCTAGGATCCGTGTGTTTTTGGACTAGGGGTCTATTTGCACCCTTAGTCCTTCAGCATTTGAGTTTGGTTTCAATTTGATCCTATTTGTTCGGCTGTTTTTTAATATTGCCCCATGAATTTTTTGTTTGATACATTCTAGCCCGCATCGAAATGAAGCGCTTTGAGGGCTTGGGGTATTTCCCAAGTTAGTCCTTCTTGTAACACCCTAAATTTGGGCCTTGAGCATGAGAGCGGTTGAAGGCAGCTTATAATATTCTGTTGTGCGTGAAAATTTCGTCGTTGAAGGCTTGTTTTAGTGGTTAAGTGTGCTGAGAAGTGTTGGAGAAGTCCTAGGTTCAAACCTGGACTCTAGGAAAAAATTTGGTTTAAGGTGAATCAAACCCTGGGTGTAGTAGGTAGGCCTTAAGAATATTGTTGGAGAAATTGTGACACAAAAAGCCTTGTGGCTTAGTGGTAAGTAGCGTGTGGAGCATTTAAGGGGAGGCATGGGTTTGAATCCCATGGCAAGCAAAGAGCATTTATTTTGCTAACAGGGGGCGACAAGAGTTGGTGTTGAATTTAAAATCTGATGATGGAGGGATCCCACATCGGGAAGCTAACATAAGAGTGGATGCGAAGTTGCCTTTAAATAGAGAGAACCATGAGGAGAGTAAAGGTACCCTTCTTGACTAATCCCTTTCACTTTGTGGCTTGCTCGGTTGGGTTGGGCGCCGGCTAAGAGTGCTCGAAGCGTGGATTAACTCCAGTCTCCAATGAGGTGTTTATTTCTCACTACTCTAGCTGTAGGATGGCTACTTCGGGCCGCGATGGGCCGAAAGGGGCCATGTGGGCCCAATGGGCTTACGGGCCCAATTGGATAAGTTGTTTGATTGTGTAGTAAATATTGGACTAGGCTAGGTAAATCTCATATCTGTGGCTAGATTTGGGCTAAAAGGGCTACACGAGCGTGTGGGCCCATTTGGGCCGAGAAGGGCTTTAGGCCCATTCGTATTGTTATCCATGTTTAGAATACTTTAGTTTACCAAATTACCAAAATACCTCGATTAGCAAAATTACCAAAATACCCTCGATTAGCAAAATTACTAGAATACCCTTAGTTTATAAAATCACCAAAATACCCCTGGTTTGTAAAATTAACAAAATACCCTTGGTTTACAAAATTACCAAAATACCCCTGGTTTGTAAAATTACTAGAATACCCTTGGTTTATAAAATCACCAAAATACCCCGATTTGTAAGATTACTAAAATACCTTCGACTTGTAAAATTACCAAAGTACCCTCGATTTATAAAATTACCGTTTTACCCTCGATTTACAAAATTATCGAAACAACCCTATAAGGTAGAATTACTGAAATACCCCTATAGGGTAGAATTACCAAAATACCCCTGTATGGTAGAATTACTGAAATACCCTTGTAGGGTAGAATTATCGAAATACCCTTCTAGGGTAGAATTACTGAAATACTCCTGTAAAGTAGAATTACCGAAATACCCCTGTAGTGTAGAATTATTGAAATACTCCTGTATGGTAGAATTACCGAAATACCCCTGTAGGGTAGAATGATTGAAATACCCCTGTAAGGTAGAATTACCAAAATACCCCTGTAAGGTAGAATTATTGAAATAACCCTGTAAAGTAGAATTATCGAAATAGCCCTGTAGGGTAGAATTACTGAAATACCCCCATAGGATAGAATTACCAAAATACCCTTGTAAGGTAGAAATACTGAAATACCCTTGTAGGGTAGAATTACAGAGATACCCTCATGGGGTAAAATTACCATTTTGCCCCTAGGGTGTTAAATGACTTTTTTGCCCTTGTGGGCAAGTGACTGTGTAACACCCCAAACCCGGCCCAGACGTTATAGCCGAATCTGATGTGCCACATTGAAGTTAAAAACCCATGTTTCTTTTTAGTGCTTTAAAAACTGACTTTTGTTAAGCTAACAAAGTGAATGGGAGCTAGGCACCAGGTAGGAATCCATAATAGAGGAGGTGAGCCATGAAGGCTGCTTAAGTACCAAGCTCTTCTAATGGATCCAATCCTAGACATGCCCACAACCATTGCCACATTAAATCGAGTTGTAATTTATTTAAGTTGAAATCTTTGATAAATCGGATAATCGTGGCGTGGTGTTATTTTGAAAACAATTATCAATTTGAAAACACGTCTTAAGTTTAGCCCATTTATTAACAAACAGATTAAAGTTATTAAAGATAAAATACTCCCAGAAAAATAATTAAAATGGCCTTATTACAACTCAAAACCAAACAATAATATTAATAAGATAAAACTTATAAAGAAATAAATCGGCTACTTATTGCAATTAAAAGAAAGAAAGCAGAGAGTGTGGCCATCTCCGAGTCCCTCGCACTCCAAACCATCTAAGCTTAGGGATTACCTTGCAGATTAGAAACGGGGTGAGTTTACGAAAACTCAGTGTGTAATCCCAAAAACAAACAAACAGTGAAAACACAGTATCAGTACAATCTGGGCCAAAGCCCTATTTAGTCTTGACATATATTGGGCCGAAGCCTTTCATTTAATGGTTACTGGGCTGAAGCCTTTTCATAAATCATATCACTAGGCCGAAGCCTTTACTGTAAACGGTATGACCCTTAGGCCCATTTCAATATCACATGTAATGTCAATGGATGTATGCAAGCCCATTTGGGGAGACTACTCGACCCACCATCTGCTACTCTCCACCCGTACCAACCAACACACCATGTGGGGAATGATTCAACCCACCCAACTAACACACCACTGGCAGTATAGCTGCTTTATCATATATCTAGAGGCCTAGCCTCTTTTAATAACCGGGGGAAAGCCCTTTTAAATAAACTGGGGCATAAGCCCTTTTCGGTAAACTGGGGCATAAGCCCTTTTCAATAAACTGGGGCATAAGCCCTTTTGCACTTCCTCCATCCACATAAAAACCCAACCCAATGCAACATGTCATGTACGCAGAATGTCATGCCCATATTTGAATAAACAATCACAGTCAAGTCATTTATATCACCAACATATATTCACAATCAATCCGTCAACCACACAGTCCAAGTCAGTCACTTGCCCACAAGGGCAAAATAGTCATTTTTCACATTATAAGGGTATTTTTGTAATTTTACCAAATATCAGGATTTTCCATGTTCATTACAATTATCAATATTTCCGAGTGTTTAAACAATGATCTTTAACCCACTTTATCAAATTAAGCTTTTGGGCCCAAAACCCTAATGGGCCCTACGAATCTTGATTTAGCCTACTTAACCCAAATTTTACAACAATACTAACCGTGTTAACGTGCAACTTTTCCAAATTCAATTTTCTATCAATTCTACCCAAATGGGTCCGAAAGCCCATTGGGCCCAATTTTAGCCCATTGAGGCCCAACTTACCATCGTGCACAAAATTGAGTTCTTACCTGTTCCATCGATCCAAACACTGATCTTATTGTATTTATCGCATCTACCCAAACGCAACATTACAAGTTCCCGAAATATCGGCTTCTCAGCAAATATTAATCTAAGCTATTACGAGGGTTAGTACACACCTGTTACGGGTTGAAGTTGAAACGTTTCCAAAATCAATCGCCTACGATAACCACCACCTGTCACTCAAACTTAACTAATCCAATATTAATATATGTAAATCCTAAGCACATCAGTCATACGGAACATAAGGGCACATTCATCATTTTACCATCACTTTACCCTACAGGGGCTTTACGGTCCCTTTACCTTACAGGGGCTTTACGGTCTTTTTACCTAATAGGGGTATTTTAGTTATTTCATCCTACAAGGGTGTTTTGGTAAATCTACAAACCAAGGGTATTTCAGTAATTTTGTTAAACCAATGGTATTTCCATAATTTTTAGAAAGTCAAGGGTATTTCTGTAACTTTGTAAATTAGGGGTATTTTGGTAATTTTACAAATTAAGGGTATTTCGGTAATTTCACAAACCAGTGGTATTTTGGTAATTTTACAAACTAGGGGTATTTTGGTAATTTTACAAATTGAGGGTATTTCAGGAATTTTACAAACCAAGGGTATTTTAGCAATTTTACAGACTAGGGTATTTTGGTAATTTTACTGATCGAGGCTATTTTGGTAATTTTGTAAACTGAGGGTATTTTAGTAATTTTATAAATCAAGGGTAAAATAGTAATTCTGTAAATCAAGGGTAAAACAGTAATTCTATAAATTGAGGGTAAAACGGTAATTTTGTAAATCGAGGGTAAAACGGTAATTCTATAAATCGAGGGTACTTTGGTAATTTTACAATTTGAAGGTATTTCAGTAATTTGGTAAACTAAAGTATTCTAAACAAGGATAACAATACGAATGGGCCTAAAGCCTATTCTCGGCCCAAATGGGCCCACACGCTCGTGTGGCCCTTTTAGCCCAGATCTAGCCACAGATATGAGATTCACCTAGCCTAGTCTAATATTTACTACACAATCAAACAACTTATCCAATTGGGCCCGTAGGCCTATTGGGCCCACATGACCCTTTTCGGACCATTGCGGCCCGAAGTAGCCATCCTACAGCTAGAGTAGAGAGAAATACACACCTGATTGGCGACTGGAGTTCATCCAAGCTTCGAGCACTCTTAGCCGACGCCCAACCCAAACGAGCACGCCATACAAATGAAAGGGATCACCAAGAAAGGTACCTTTACTCTCCTCATGGTTCCTCTATTTAAAGCCGACCAGAACCACTCTTATGTTAGCTTCCGATGTGGGATCCCCAACATCGAGTTTAAATTCAACACCAACTCTTGTCGCCTCGTTAGCAAAATAAATGCTCCTTGCTTGCCATGGGATTCAACCCATGCCTCCCTCGATGCTCCACACGCTAGTTGCCACTAAGCCACAAGGCTTTTTGTGTCATATTTTATCCCCAATTAATTATAAATTCTAAAGGCCAAAGTCTAGGTTCCCTTAAAAAAAACCAAAATAAATTGCAAGAGCCAAGGCTTGAACCCAGGCTCCCATACAACCTTAATGACGCCACAACCACTAGACTACAAGCTTCCTTGTGTCATTTATTTAACACAATAATTTAAAAACCCTCATCCAAGCATCTAGGTTTTTCTTCTCTTAATACCAAAATTTTTGCTAAAGCCCATGTTTGAACCCAAGATTTCTCTAACACTTCTCAGGGCCATTACACCAAAGTAGACATTTAATTGTGTTATTTCATTGCACAATTAAATACCTATATACAACCTCCTTATGGACCCACACTCAAGGCCCAATACTTCTAGGCCCAAATTCGGGGTGTTACAGATTGATTTGGACTATGTGGTTGACGGATTTGATTGTGAATATATGTTGGTGATATGAATGACTTGATTGTGATTGTTTGATTCAAATATGGGCATGACATCCTGCATACATGACATGTTGCATGGGTTGGGATTTCGTACGGAGGAAGATTTGATCTGTTAAGGTCGCACGGGTCACCTTAAACGACTGTGGACCGATCGATGGCTGAGTGCCGATCATGTTACCGAAGGCTGTGTACCGTTATTGTGGGCTTCGTATTGATATTGTAGGCTTCGTGCTGATTATAGACACGTTATCAATGGCTCTGTGCGAACCTAAATATGGCTTTGTGCCATCTTGATTATGGCTTCGTGCCAAATATATTTAGCTGTGGCTATGTGCCTAGCATATTTTTTGACGACTCTGTGTCGATCATATTTACCGAAGGCTGTGTTCCAGTTATATTACCGTCACTGATGGCTATGTGCCGAAGTTATTACAGTTATCGATGGCTTTGTGCCACGTATTACATTAAGTGGCTTTGCCACATTATCGATTCGGTGGCTATGCCACAAATATCTGCTCGGAGGCTTTGCCTCAACTTATCGATATCTGACGACAATCTTATCGAATGTGGAGTGTAGGTGGGTGGGTTGAGCTATTCCTACATAGAGTGTAGAAATTTGATGCGGTGGAGTGTAGCGGTTGGTTATAGTTGGGTTGAGATTGCATTCACATTCGATTTTGATTACATACACGATCTCGATTCGATTTTGATTACATGCACGATTCGATTCGATTCGATTCTAGTTCGATAATGTTTCTTATTTTGTAATGGGTTAAAGCCCATCCGGTATTGTCTGTTATAATGGGCTAAGGCCCAATTGGTCTTGAAAGCGTAAGTAAGGTGGGGCAGACTTTTAATTCTTTTATATGACCGACTTCCTTTTTATAGTAAGGATTTCACATCGAGTTTTCGTAAACTCACCCCGCTTATTAACCTTTTAGGTAATTTCCACCTTAGACGGATCGGGGTGTGAGGGGCTCGGAGGAAGCCACACACCTTGTTTATGTTACGCTTTTGATTATTACTTTTAAATGTTTTTATGTGGGTTGTAGTAAAGCCGTTGTAATTTTCGGATTTCAAATTTGGAATTTTATTTATTGTTCTTATAATTGCTAGTATTAGAACACGGTTTTCCAAAGCAACTCATCGTTGTTCAAGACATCACGAACCATAATTGGTTTTAAATTAAGCTTCCATGAATCGCCGAGATTTTTACAAAGTTGTTAAGAATGTTATTCAAATTGAGGTTTTCTAACAAGGTTTAAAAAGGGTATAAGTTTTAATTATTAAGAAGGGTTTTAATGGAAACATGGTTTTCGAAAAACACTTCAATGTGACATGCCAGATTCGAGCCAAACTTCCAGGCCAGGTTTGGGGTGTTACACTTCCTATCTTCATACGCATTCCATCTAGATCCTTATGCTTGTTCATTATTGAGATTCTAGACTTTAAATTCCATTTTATTTTCAATTCGGTCCTTTACTTAATTAATTTCGTCTTTTACAATTATTTTATTTTATTTCGTTTTGTGTCTGTTTATTTCATTTTTTAATGAACTTCAAATCAAGACTTTATCTTTACTATTATTATATTTCCTTTTGTTTCATTAATATTATTTGTTATCTTTGTTTTATTTGCTTTGTTCATCCTTTATTTTATTATTTTAGTTTTCTTTATTTCTTTTTATTTCATAATATTATTGTTGTCTTTTGTATATATTTATTTACCTTAAAATTTATATATATTTATTTTATTTTACCACTTATTTTTGATATATATATATATCCTTTCATATAATTTTAAAACCCTAGTTTTTTATTTTTTATTATTGTATTATTATCATTAATATCATCATCATTGTTATTGTTAAACATTGTTATTATTATTATTATTATTTACTTTGTTATTCTTATTATTATTGTTACTTATATTATCGCTTGCATCACTCTTATTATTGTTTATGCTTGTTAACATTATGGTTCGCTAACATCAATGCTATTTATAAATGTTACACTTTATTATGAGTACTATGTCATTGTTATGTCGAATGTATGTCGCATTATCATTTTTCACCAAGCATGACCCTTTTCGCGTTTTAAATATGTTTCAACACAATCAAATGGAATGTGCATATGTCATTTTAAACCCTTTATTATCCGTTTTTAGATTCATAAACGAAATTTTGAAAATAAGCGATATTTTGTATTTTAGAAACTCAAGAAATCGTACCCTAACTTACGGGGTTTTGATTTTCTCGTTCAACCTAAAAATGCTAAATATCCTTTTAAATTTTTAAAATATATGGATTTTAATAAAGGTAATATTCCACGTTTAGCAACTCGAGAAGGTCGTGCCCTAATTTACGGGGTTTTGATTTTTTCTCTTTGGATCTAAACAACCGAATATCCTTTTAAATGTAAAAAAAATGAATATTATAATAAAACAATTAAGAGACAAGCTTATTTTAGAAGGTTCAAATGTCGTGTTCTAACTTACGGGACATGATATTTTGATATCTCGAGACGAGAAGGCCTTTAAATGTTCGTTTTAATTTATCCAATAATTTTCTTAAAAGAGGATCGTATTTTAGATTCCTTACGAGTTTCATCTTTCGACGATAAGACATTAATTAATCAATTAGGTATCAATTTTGGGCGTTGTGAGGGTGCTAATCCTTCCTCACATGTAAGCGACTCCCGAACTCGTTTTTTGGATTTTGTAGACCAAAAATCATCATTTTAATAAATTTAAACTTTTGTTAAAATGATTGAATTACCAGTGATCCGATCACACCTAAATAAAAAGGATTGGTGGCGACTCCCCTTTTTTTCGTTCGAAATAAGTCAACCCCCACTTTTTCAAACAAAAATTGGTTTTGACAACATGCATAACCAAATCAAAATGCAAGAATTACAAGTTAGTTCGGATTAAAGAAACACAAATTGTACACTGTGAGCTATTCGTTGATAACTTTGTCTTTGCCTTTGTTTTTTGACGAATCTGGGTTGGCTCTAGTTATGGATTAAAACAAACATAATAAATTCTTAGTAGATAGTCAATTTCATATTCAATTCAATTTCATATTCAATTTCTTTCAATTCAATTTCATATTCAATTTCTACTTTAGGAAACTTTTACATTTTATTCATTTTAGTGCCTAAAATTGAGACTGACTTAACTTTCACATTTAGTCCTCTAATTTTTTTCCAAAGTCACAAGAGTCCCTATGGGACTTTCAATTTTACAATTATACCACAATTTTTAAAATTTATACATTTTAGTCCTTATTATACAAAATAAACAATTGACTTTACAATTTAGTCCATTTTCATTTCTAAATTAAAAATCTACCAAATTGGTCCTTGAAACTTTAACTATTCAACTAAAGTAACATCCTTAAATTTTAACAATAACGAAAAATACATGGGTCAGCTAGATTGAGGTGTCAAAATTTAAAAAATATAAAAATTACAAGAGAAGGGACGAAGTTGACTAACCAATTAGAGCTTGAAACTTCGAAAATGCCTAACTGACGTTCTCCCCCTTCTTCTCCTAGTTTCGGTTTGTTTAAAGAAAGATGAATAAGTGATTTTGATTTTCCCCACTAACCAGGTTTTATTTTTAATGTAATGTAATGTTTTATTTTATTAATTAATTATATTATAATTTATATCATTTTCTACTACTTACTCTAATATTACGGTCCATCATCATTAAGATAATCGTTAAATTACTTTTAAAGTCTCTTAATCAAGTTTCACATAATAATTCACTAATAATTAGACTTTTGATACTTTTGTGATTTAGTCTCTATACCTTAATTAAGCACTAATTCAATAAAATTACTCGACTAAAATTCAATTTAGTTCAAGTATAAATACATAGATATTTATTAAAAATATTTACGAGTCTAGTTTACAGAATTAGGGTTCTGAAACCACACTTTCTGATGTCACTGACTCTCAGGTCATTACAATTCTCACTCCTTAAGAAATGTAAACCTTAAAATTTACCTGAAAGAGGTGAGGATACTGGAATATAATTGTATCTTTCGGTTCCCAGGTCATTTTCTCTACACTGCCTCAAAACTTTCACAAATGAAACATGTTTGTTTTGCAATTCTTTTACTTTGCGAGCTAAAATTTCAACCGGTTCTTCATCGTTAGACAAGTCAAGCTGAATTTTTATATCTTTCATTGAAATAACTTGAGAAGCATTCGGTCGGAATTTCATGAGCATCTATACATTAAAAACATCGTGTATTTTCTATAACTTTACTGGTAATGGCAACCAATACGCTACTGGTTCAATTCTTTCAGTGATCTCATAATGTCCAATAAATTGAGGGCCCAACTTTCCTTTTCGACCTATTCAAATGTCTTTCTTCCACTGCGAAACCTTTAAAAACATTTTGTCACCCACAATAAATTTAATATCTTAGCGTTTCAGGTTCGCATATCATTTCTGTCTATCAAAGGTTGTTTTCAATCTATCTTGGATTAACTTAAATGTATACTTCATTTCTAGATAAATTCTGGACCAACCACTATTCTTTTACACAATTTCGACTAGCAAATAGGTGTTTTTACACCTACGACTAAATAAAGCTTCGTACGAAGCCATTTGAATGCTCGACTGGAAAACTATTATTGTACACGAATTCAGTCAAAGATAAATAACATTCCTAACCTGATTCAAAATTAGTTATGTAGGCTCTGAACATATCTTTCAAGATCCATTTAGATTGCCCTTCTATCTGTGGGTGAAAAGTTATGCTGAAGTTAAGTCTCGTACCTAGAGATTCATGCAACTATTTCCCGAATCTCGAAGAAAGTCGAGAATCCCGATCAGAGATAATCAACATAGGTACACAATACAATCTAACAATTTCCCGAATGTACACCTCAGCTTTGAAAGTGATCAATCTATCCTAATTGCAAAAAAATGTGCCGATTTAGTAAGTCAATTAACTATCACCGAAACAAAATTCTTTTTGCTTAGAGATAACGGTAACCCTGTCACAAAATTCATCGTTATGCGCTCCCATTTCAATTTAAGAATCAAAATAGGTGAAGAAATACAGTAAGGATCTAGTGGTCTGCCTTAACTCATTGACAAGTTAGACATTTAGTCACAAACTCTACTATCTCCTTTTTCATTTTAGGCCACCAGTACAATTCTTGTATGTCGTGATACATTTTCGTTCCGCTAGGTGGAAACACTAAAATATATAGACTTTTTTAGCACCTTTTAAGCACTAATTAATTTAATTTCTAAGTAATTTCTATCAAATTTTATACTTTTATTATAAAATAATTAATTCAAGCTTAATTTATAAAAAATTTTGATTTTAGTTTTTTTTTATAATAATGTTTCATAATTTAGGTTATTTTTAGCACCAGGGTGCATAGTAAAAGGGCTATCGTAAGCTTCGCGAAGTATTAATTCTTTTAATTCAGCAACATCTGGAACACATGTTTTATATCGGAACCTCGAACAATCACAATCATCAATGCTGAAATTTCCTAAATTCTGTTCAAACCCCTCACCTTTCTATGCGTTTATTTTCTAGCCATAGCTAAAAATAGCAAAACCAATTCAACCTCTCTTTTTACCTAGCGTAGTCGGCCCATAAGAAGGGGGATTTTGTGCTATTTTTAGCTAATGCATGCTAGCATCTCCCACTGTAAATACCTTTGATCACCTCTTCATTTTTCATCAACTGACACACTTCTCATCTTTCATCAACTCACACACCTGTCATCTTTCATTCATCTCTAATTCAATTCTCTCATTCACTCTCTTGTCTTCTCATTTCCTTTCTTCCTTCCCTTGCAGATTTCCCCTATTGAAAAAAAGCTAGCACACCCCTTGGGGTAGCAACAATCAAGTATTTGTGAAGGGTTTGGATCAAAAAAATGGGCAGAGAAGAGGAGGAGCACACTAGTCTAGCTTCGAAAAATCACCAGGTTTGTTTTATAGTTCTTTTCTCTTAATCTTTTTTTTTCAGTTTATGTTATGATCATGAATATGAATGCTTGTTGTGTTGATGTTCTTATATTAATTAAAATGACTTAAATTTTATTCATGTTAGCTTAACTGCATTTTGTCCACTTTGTTTGTTAAAATCATGTTTGTGCTGTTACAGGCCTTGGTAGTTTGTTCAATTAAATAAAATCATGCCTATGGTATGCTTGCATTTTAATTGTAAGGTAACTAAAGAATGAATTATAAATCAGATTGAAATTATAATTAATTGACACAGTATTTAATTGGTGCATGTTTAATCTTCTAGGGTAGTTGAGGGTTAAATTAGTGATGATATTAAACAATACTTTACCCTTGCATAACTTGTAAGATTATTGTGATTAACTTGTTTCAATATAAGAATATATTGTTACATTACTTTGTCTTATACTTGCTTATGAAAATTGTTTAATTGTTTGAATTGACATAGGAAAAATTATTTAAAAGATAAATTGATTTAGAAAGTATGTATGTGTATTAGTTAACAAAAGACCAAGTTTGTAACACCCTTAACCCGTATCCGTCGTCGGAATAGGGTTACGGAGCATTACTAAAATTTACAAATCAAAAGGATAAAAATTTTAAACATTTCAAAACATATTAATATCCATATATAAAACCAATCAAATTCATTCATAATGTCCTAAATACGAGCCCTCGAGGCCCAAAATATGCATTAGAACAAGTTGGGACAAAATCAGAAACTTAGAGAATTTTTCGAAAAATAAAGAGAATTTTCAACATTGTAGGGGTCACACAGCCAGGAGACACACTTGTGTCTTTGGCCATGTGGGCATTCGAAATAGGGACACACAGCCGTTTCCCAGCCCGTGTAACTAGAAACACGAAAATATACACACTTTTTCATGCCCTTTTTTAACTCAAATTCATGCAATTTTGTTAAAATTCTTGTCGAAAAATATATAATTATTATGAAATAATTAAATTACACTCAAATTATGAAAATTTTGAATTTTAATTAATTTTATATCAAATTTTGATTATTTTCGATAGATTTGCGCAAAAGGCGAAAAATGGCTCGGCAGACATTGTTAGAAGTGTAAAACTGAGAAGCAATTTTGAAGCATCGAGGTGACTTAATTTTTCAGCCTAAGACGGTCCAAATTATGTGTATTAATTCATAATATAATTAATTTTAATTTTAATCCAATTTAATTTGGGTTAAATAAATTATTGTTAATTAATTATGAAAAAGAGCTTAGTTGAGCTGAATCGATCCAACCGAGCACTGGGCAGCCCAAAACCGTCCCACATGCTGACCCAATCAGCTTGCTTGGCTGATTATTTGGCTTGCAAAATGGCCTTTGAAGACTCCTTCAAATTGGTTTGAAACCCCTCCACTATTTATGCCTTTTTAGATTTTCCCCTACCTTAAAATGACATGTTTGAAATCTTCAAACATGCCATATTTATGGCCGGCCATAGGTGGAGTCTTTGGCTGCTTAACTTGGCTATTTTTAGCAGCCTTCTAAGCCTATAAATACCCCCTTGACTTCTCACTTCAAACAAATCTCAACGCTTCTCATCTCTTCACTTCTCTCTCATTTTTCTTTCCTCATTCCCTTTAATTGTTCTTCATTTTTTCCCATATTCATTTTCCTATTTCAACTCTTGAAAAAGAGTCAATAAACCACCAATTGGAGTAGTATTCAAGTGTTCATAGAAGCCTTGGTTTGACTAGAGCAAGCAGAGAAGGAGGAGTGAGCAAACCAGTCAAGCCACGGAGAAAACAACAGATTTGATTCTTGTTCCCTATCCTTTTAATTTTGTTGTTGTTATGAAGAACATGTCTATGAATATTTGTGATGTTGGTATGTTTATGTAACAACCATATTTAGACCCTATTCGGAACGGTGATTTTGGGATCACGAATCTGAGTCAAAAAAAATTTAAAAATTATTTTCTGTGTTTATTATGCGTGAATTAATATTCGTCAATTTTTTGTATTTTAATTTTATCGTTTGGGTTCCCGATTTAATAAAATGGCTTAATCAGGTAAAATAAAAATTTGATGGTTTAATGTGTAAGGACCGAAATGTGATATTCTTTATAATTTGAAGTGTCTAAGTTGTAATTTTTCCATCATAGCATGTAATGGACGATAGTGACCTTATATTATATAGTTTTATTATTAAATTATAAAGGTTAATTATGTAAAATGCATAATAAGTTATCATAAAATAAAACATAAAATTCAAAAGCCATTAGTTAATCTTTCTTCATTTGACTGAAACTTGAAAAAGAAAGAAAAGAAATAAAGCCTAGGGTAAAGAAAAGAAATAAAGCCTAGGGTATTCGGCCATTGTTGAGCTTAATCAAGGTATGTAACTAGCTCAATTTTTGATAATTTTTACGTTTTTGAGATCGTTGCAGTGTAATGTACAAAGCCCATGGTTGAATTTCTAATTTTTATGAATATTTTGAGTTATACCATTTATGAATAATTGAGCTTTGTGATGTTAGATGATCAATTACAAAAAATATGTTTTAGATTAATATGTTTTGTATTGGAATTTTTGGTGATATTCAATAATTAGGGCTAAATTGTAGAAATAATAAATTGAGGGACTAAAATGTGAAATAAATGAAATGTATGGACTTGTATGAATATAAGGAACATTCAGCCTAAGCATGGTGTGTGAAAATTTTGCATGTTTTGTATTTTGTGCAATTTGGACTAAATTGTAAAAAGTGTGAAATTTTAGGGGTAAAATGATAATTTTCCCATTTCTGTGTATTTGGACTAAATTGAGTGAAATTACGTTTGAATGAGTTTAATTTAAATATGTTTAGATCAAGAACAAAAGAGATTAGATTTGGAGCGGGGGAAAATCAAAGTTGTCGATTAGTCGTCCCGTTCCGATTATCGTTGTCTGAGGTAAGTGTATAAGCAAATAGATGTTATTTATTTGATTAAATACAAACTATATATGCTGAAATCAATAATGTGATTATATATGTGGAAGTCGAATATGTATAATCTTAAAAGCTATGCGTAGAGATCGGTTCGATAGAGTTACAATGTCTAAAAGCCCCGTACGAACCTTAGGAATAGCTAGGATACATATGTCATGACATAGGATTTTCGATATGTGTTCTCATGTAAGACCATGTCTGGGACGTTGGCATCGATATGTGATTATGTATAAGACCATGTCTAGGACATTGGCATCGTATTTGATTCGTGTAAGACCCTGTCTGGGATAGTGGCATCGATATGAGATTGCATGTAAGACCACGTCTGGGACGTTGGCATTGTATGACTTGTGTGATTATCCGAGTATCATATTCAATTCCAAATGGTTCAATGGGCAATAATAAGTTAAGACCGAATGAAAAATTGAGTTAAAAGGTTCATGTATGAATTCATACTAAGTTATGAAATTATGGTAAGTTAGATGTTTGAATTGATGATATAAATGTTACTTGTTAATGTGAAGTACATGTATGCATATGTGAGAGTGTACATTCGGTTTAATGGTGTATTCATGATGCAAATGGAAGTATATGTGTATATGAAAATTATAATTGGTCAAATGTTTAATATATGTGGCCTTGTAAATGTGATTCATATGTATTCATATATGAATGAGTATATTCCGCCAAGGGAATATATATGTGATCTTAGAAGTTAATAATAACTATGATATTAACTACATGTGTATTCAATCTATTTAGATTTGAAGAATAGTTATATGTTTTATAAATGCATTTTTGCAAGGTTGAAAATGTATATGAATATGATACAATGATTCGATTTTGTTATAATGAATTATAAATGTTACTGAGTTATTTATTTGCTTATGACTTACTAAGCTATGATAGCTTACTATGTGTGTATGTCTACTTCTATTTTTTTTAGATTTTGGATCAAGTTACGAGCTCGGGGATCGTTGGCAAAGTCTATCACACTATTAACTGTTTTCGGCATTTTATAAGTTTGAAACTTTGAACAGATGGCATGTATAGGCTTGATATATTGGTATGTTTGGTTTTGAAATTGTATATATTTAGCCATGCGAATATGGCTTGATCATAATGCTTAAGTTCAGGTATATTCAGTTATGGTCTGAGTTATTTTGGTGATTATGTCTCATGGAATGTATGTATGATGTTTTGATTATATGTCCTTGTTGTGAATGATATGAAAATCTTATAAATGACTCATTTTGGTAAGCTTGATATAAGGATGATAGATGTGATTTGGGTTGTGATTGTTAATGACTTATTGTTGAGAAGTATAATTTGTGACATGAATTGGTTTGGAAATTGTTTATAATGTGCTTATGGATTCGGTTATATGATGAAAATATATGTGATGGTTATAATCAACTTTGTGATTCGACAATGATGGTTTAGTTCATGTAGTTAAATGGTAATGTCAGATTTGCTGTATCGGTCTTGTATGGACTAGGATAGACTTGATAATTTGATTAAAGAATGTTGTTATCTTAAGTCAGTTTGAATTAGCATGCAAGCATTGGTGCTTTGATTAGAAATAATGAATAATGTGTAAGAGTATATTCAGCTTGATAATTTTGTGGTATGGTGTATGGTATAATGATATAAATATGATGTATTGAAGATATTTTATATGACCGAATAGGTAATTAATTTATTGGTTATGTGTATGTATTTTACTCATGGTAGTTTGGTATGTGAAATGGGTGTACTTTTAGTTGTTAAATATGCTTAAGGTGATGAGTTAAAATAGAAAGGTATATGTTCTGGTTTGGTTATTGAGCATACAGATTAGGTGCTATGAAATGTCTTTGATGTTCGAAAATGATTTAAAAATATTATAGTGGATTGTTCATGAATTAGTAATGTACATGATTATATTTGACCAATTGGTAATGTTTAAAATGTTTCATGTATGTATGTTTTATAAGCTATATGATATGTATTATTTGATTTTATAATTCAAAGGTACATAAGTATTTTTAATTGTACATTAGCCAATTATTTAATGAAATAAATATGTGCAATTGAAGGTTGTAATATAGGTGCTTGGTATCATATACTGAAATGAAATATGCTTGGTTTTAATTTTGTATGTAATTAAAATTATATTATATATGACTTTGAGTTTTCATTGATTTTTGTATTATGATTTAAATTATGTGTTTAATGTTTAAACAGATTTATGTTTTAGTTATGTGAATATAACATATGTGTATATGTGAATGTTTGAAATTTTGTGTCTCGTCCGGTAATACCTAGTAACCCTATTTCGACAACGGATATGGGTTAGGGGTGTTACATTTGATTGGTATCAGACCTACATGTTACTCGATTCTAGGACTAACATAGCGCCTGTGATCTAGCTGTACATGCCATATTATATGCTGTGATAGTATGATGACTTCTGACATTTGAAATTGTGTTTTTGTATAGTAAATAGATCCCGATACAGCCGTAGCTAATGATGTCAAGAGTATAGCACCTGCTCCCGCTCAAGGGACAACGTCCGTTGATTTTCAATCGACCTCGAGAAACTAAGAGGGAGAGGCTAAACAAGCCTTTTACCAAATGATGAACGACTGGTTTACTCAATATATCCGGACGAATCCAGTTGCACAACTACCTCCACCCCCAGCTAATCCTTTTTTGATACTTGCTATACCTCAAGTGATTGATTCGTTGAGATTACATAAGCCCCATGTTGATAAAATCAAAAAATAGGGGGCTGAAGAATTCAGAGCTACTAATGATGATGATGTTGAGCGAGCTGAATTCTGGCTTCATAATATTATCCGCGTGTCTGATGAGTTATCTTGTACCCCGGATGAGAGTCTAAAATGTGCCATATCTTTACTACGAGACACCGCATATCACTAGTGGAATACACTAGTATTGGTGGTTTCAAAAGAACAGGTGACCTGGGACTTCTTCTAGACTGAATTTCATAAGAAATACATCAGCCAGAGATTTATCGACCAGAAGCGCAAGGAATTTATGGAGTTAAAATAGGGTCATATGACTATGACAGAATATGAACAGAAATTCATGAGACTCAGTCGATATGCCCGAGAGTGTGTTTCGACTGAAGGCATAATGTGTAAAAGATTCGAAAACGGGTTGAACTAAGACATTAAACTGCTAGTTGGCATACTTGAAATAAAAGAGTTCGTAGTACTGGTTAAGTGAGCATGCAAAGCCGAAGAGCTCGGGAAATAGAAAATAAAAGCTGACTTTGAAGTTAGAGATTCACGTAAAAGATCGTCGGGTGAAACATTTTAGTCGGCATCAAAGAGATTCTGAGATTATTTTAGCTGTTCAAAGGCTACGATAGGTTATTCTAAACAGGATCGAGATAGACCATCAATGAGCTCAAGAGCTACCTCAGTAGCTAGTGTTGGTAATGTTAGATCAAATCATCCCGAGTGTAAACATTGTGGTAAACGACATCTAAAGAATTGTAGATTGCATGATCGGGCTTGTTTTAAATGTGGGTCGATGGATCCTTTCGTTCGTGAATGCC
This sequence comes from Gossypium arboreum, assembly GCF_025698485.1. Taxonomy (NCBI): domain Eukaryota; kingdom Viridiplantae; phylum Streptophyta; class Magnoliopsida; order Malvales; family Malvaceae; genus Gossypium; species Gossypium arboreum. The sequence goes on from NC_069072.1 coordinate 22,336,406, forward strand.
CTGAATTAGCTGAACAAAACACAATACAGAATGCGAGACTGAGTAAGATGTCAGCTTGAGGTAGACCGCCCAGAAATACGGGTAATGTGAGTAGCAGTCAGAGAGGAACTAAAGATATAGTAGTTCAATCTAAGGCTCGTGCACCTGTTAGAGCTTCTGCTATATGCATACGCGAGGAGGCTTCATCCCCTATGTTATTACTGGTATATTTCACTCTCTATGATACTAGTGTAATTGCATTGATTGATTCTGGTTTGACTCATTCTTATGTATATGAGACCTTAATATCCAGTAAGACTTTGCCTATAGAGTCTGCTGAGTTTGTGATTAGAATATCGAACCCTTTAGGCTAGTGTGTTTTGGTTGATAAAATGTGTAAGAATTGTCCGTTGATGGTTCGAGATTCATGTTTTCCAGTTGATTTGATGTTGTTACCATTCGACGAGTTCGATATAATTGTGAGTATGGATTGGTTGACCTTGCACGATGCTGTTGTAAACTACAAACGAAAGAATATTGATTTGAGATGCCAAAATGATGATATTAATTGGATTGAGTCTAATAATTTGAATTTTTTAACGGCAGTAATATCTTCGATATTAACTCAGAAGTATGTGAGAAAAGGTTGTAAAGCTTACTATGCGTCTGTGCTTGATAGTAAAGTGAGCAGAAGAAAGATTGTGTTAGTACTAGTTGTGTGTGAGTACCCGGATGTGTTTCCTGGGGAATTTCCGGGTTTGCCACCTATCCGAGAAGTAGAGTTTTGTATTGAGTTAGTACTGGGAATGACTCCGATATCGTTAGCTCCGTACTGAATGGCACCTACTTAATTAAAAGAATTGAAAGCTCAGTTGCAAGAGTTGACAGATATAGAGATTTCACGCGATCGAGTTCTCTCCCTGGGGTGCACCAGTTTTATTTGTGAAAAGGAAAGATGGAACTATGAGGATGTGAATTGACTATAGACAACTCAATAAGGTCACTATAAAGAATAAATATCTGTTGCCACGGATTGGCGATCTATTCAATCAATTGAAAGGGGCTACAGTGTTTTCAAAGATAGATTTGAGATCAAGTTACTATCAGTTGTGAGTTAAAGACTCTGATGTGCCAAAGACTGCCGTCCGAATGAGGTACAGACACTATGAGTTTTTGGTTATGCCTTTCGGACTTACTAATGCATATGCTATTTCTATGGATTTGATGAACCGGATCTTTAGACAGTACCTGGATCGATTTGTGGTTGTGTTCATAGATGACATATTGATCTATTCCCCTGATGAAACCGAACATGCCAAACATCTGAGACTTGTGTCACAGGCTTTGCGAGATAAACAGTTGTATGCAAAAAAAAAAATTCAGCAAATGTGAGTTCTGGTTACGCGAAGTCAGTTTTATGGGACATGTTATATTAGCATCGGATATTCGGGTTGATTCGAGTAAAATTTCAGTTATACTTGATTGGTAACCTCCGAGAAATATTTTTAAAGTCCGAAGCTTTCTTGGGCTTGCTGGTTGCTATATACGGTTCATGAAAGGTTTCTCTATGATTGCAACTCTGATGACGAAGCTATTATAGAAAGATGTTAAGTTCGAGTGGTCAGAAAAGTGACAGAAAAGTTTTGATCAGTTGAAAGCCCTTTTGAATGAAGCTCTAGTGCTAGTTTAGCTAGAATCGGGTAAAGAATTTATTATCTATAGTGATGCAGATTTAAATGGTTTGGGCTGTGTTTTGATGCAGGAAGGAAAAGTCATAGCTTATGTCTCGAGATAGTTAAAACAGCATGAAAAGAACTATCAGACACACGATCTACAATTGGCAGCTATTGTGTTTGCATTGAAGATATGGCGTCACTATCTGTCCAGTGAAAAATGTCATGTTTATTCTGATCACAAAAGCCTAAAATATTTGATGACTCAGAAAGATATGCATTTGAGATAGCGTCGATGATTAGAGCTGTTAAAAGACTACGAGCTTGTGATTGATTACCATCCGAGAAAAGGCTTATGTTGTTGCTGATGCCCTAAGCCGAAAGTCACTGTTTGCTTTGTGTGCAATGAATACGCATAAGGCTTTGTCTGATAATGGTTCGATTATAGCGGAGTTAAAAGCAAGACCGTTATATATTCAAAAGACTTGTGATGCTTAGAAATTTGATAATGAATTGTTAGCAAAGCAGAGCCAATGTGATTCGAATGCTGATTCAAAGTTTCAAGTTGATGTTGAAGGTTGTCTAAGGTTTAAAATGTAACAACCCGATTTAGACCCTAATCGGAACGGTGGTTTCGGGACCACAAATTCGAGTCAAAAAATATTTTAAAATTATTTCTGTGTTTGTTTTGTGTGAATTTATGTATGTGAAATTTTCGTGATTTAATTTTGTCGTTTAGATGTCTGATTAAATAAAAAGGACTTAATCGCGTAAAATGAAAGTTTTGTGGTTAGTTTTAAAAGGGACCTATTTGTTATTATCTTCTTTAGTGGGAACCTTTATGTTGTAAATAGCCCACTTTCATGTTAGTTGGATGGTTTTAGGCTTGCATTATAAGGTTTTATTATTAATTCATTAAGGTTATATTGGTAAATTAAATTTTAACTTATAATATGTTATATTACACATAATAAACCATAAAATAAAGACAATATATATGTTATTTCTTCATTGTTCTTGCTGAGTATAAAAAAAAGAAAGAAAGAAACCAAGCTAGGGTTCGACCAATATTCAAGCTCAATCAAGGTTCGTTTTTGTTCGGTTTTTGATAATTTCTACATTTTTGAGATCGTTGCTTAGTAATCTTCAAGACCCATGCTTTAATTTTTGATTTTTATGAATATATGTGAGTTGTGCCATTGTTGATAGCTTGTGATTTTTGTTGTTTGATGATGAAATACGAAAGATATGTTTTAGATTAACAAGTTTTGTATTAGAGTTTTTGATGATTTTGAGTAATTAGGACTAAATTGCAAAATAATAATTTGAGGAACTAAAATATGAACTAAATGAAAAATATGGGCTTGTATGAATGCTAGGGATATTCAACCAAACATGGGTACCTTGAAATTTTGAATATTTTTTGTTTTGTGAAATAGAGACTAAATTGTAAAAATTGTAAATGTCTGGGGTAAAATGGTAATTTGACCATTTATGTGTTTTTGGACTAAATTGAATGAAAATATGTTTGAATGAGCTTAATTTGAATATGTTTACATCAAGTCAAAGAAATCGGATTTGGACCAGGAAAAAATGAAAGTTGTCGACTAGCAGCCCCGCCTCGTGTTACTATGTCCGAGGTAAGTTTATAAGAAAATAGTTGTATTTAGTTTTAAATAAATACAAAATATACATGCTGAAATGAAATTTATGATTTTATTTAAACTATAGCCGAATATGATTTAGCTTAATTACTATGTTTCCGAAATTGTTTCGATCGAGTTACGACGTCCAAAAGCCCCTATGAACCATAGGAATAGTTAGGATACATATGTCATGACATAGGATTCCAATTTATGTGTGCGAGTATGGCCATGGCATCAATATGTGATACCGATATGTGTTTACGAGTAAGACCCTGTCTGGGACAGTGGCATCGATATGTGATTACATGTAAGACCACGTCTGGGACGTTGGCAGTGTACGATTTGTGTGATTATCCGAGTGTCCTATCAAATTCTGAATGTTTATCAGGCAAGGGTAAATCGAGTTCGAATGTGTTAATTGAGTTATATACCAGGTACGAATTAATATTTTATTTACTTGAGGCAAGTTACGTAAACACCATGACTATATATTTTAAATCTTGTATGGTGCAAATAAAGTAGAAAATGTGTATGCTATGTGTATTTGGCTTACTAAATGAATAGTTAGTATGTCATGTATAACCTATATGCATAGGTAAGTATGATATGGTATTTTCGGATATGTAATTAATATATGTATATGCAATATTATTTCGATATTCAAAATTTTGCTTTTGGGTGAATATGTATAAAATTTTAATATGACTATTTGCCTTTGAAAGTTGGTTACTAACATGATAAGTGCCTTGGTGAGTATTCGTCCAACTAAGGATTTTGTGTGTGCAATGTCATATTGATTCTTGAACTTGTTTTAATGGTAAGCATGCTCGATTATTTGGTGACATTTTAGACTCGAAATGTTGATTGATGATGGTTAATTTGTTTATGTAAGTATTCGATCAATGTAAAAGAAATGGTATATGGTAGTGTACCATCATATCTTATATGTGGGTTTAAGGATAAGCTTTGGTCATGATACTATAATTCGGGTTAACAAGATAAGTTGATTGTATTATTGAAGTGTTTATTTGCTTATGACTTACTATGCTATAATAGCTTACTGTGTATATTTGTTTCTGTTTTATAGATTTTGGAGTCAAGCTACGAGCTCAGGGACCGTCAGCAAAGTTCATCACACTATCAGCAATTTTGGTACCTTTATAAGTTAAACTCAAATTATGGCATGTATAGGCTGGAATGTGTTATGGGCAATATTGAACTTTGATTTTGTATTAAGGCCAAGCGAATATGGCTTATTTCTATGATTGTGTTCGGTTTTGGTTTGATAATGGTATAAGTCCATTTTGATTAATATGTTGTGTGCCATGAATGGATATAGTATGAGTTATTTGTTCGAATGTTGGATTTGGATAATGACTTTGCATGAGATATGGAGAAATCTGTCGTAATCATGTTTAGCTACTTTGGATGTGTTTTATACTAATTTATTTAGTGAATAAGTGCATTTGATCACCATGTTTAGTCTTATTCTTATATTTTCTAGTTGTAATGTTTAGTGAACTTAGTTTTAGTAATTTTCGGTGATGAAATCTATGGATATGTTCATGGCTTTTTGTAATGGAATTCTGTTATGTAAGGCAAATAGTAATACATAAATTGTCCCATGAATAGTTAGTCAATTGTTTGTATGGAATAAAATGTGAAGTGTGGTGTTCAATTTAAGGTAAAAACCCATAGTATGTATATGAGTAAAAAAGCATGTTCGGTCATGTTGTGTCATAACAAGGTTACATACGTGATTGACTATTAAATTACGTAATATGTTTTAATCGGTTATATTAGAAGCTTGTATAGAAATAGATATTGTGATTAAATGACAGACTTAGATTATCACAAATGAAGCATGTTTCGGCATTGAGTGGTTATTGTGGCTGAAATTGATTCATGATTATATGATGAAACATGTTTGAGTTCAATGAGACATGTTACATCTCTTAAGTGGTGGTTATATATTTATATCAAACCGAAATTATGATTTGCCTTAAAAGCTTCATTCGATTATGCCTAGTTATTTCTACTTACGAGTTTATATTTATTAAATGGGTGTATTAGGTAACATGTTTAACTTATGAACTATATATATATTAATAAAGTAATGTCACGTAAATAAATAAAAGAAAAGTATTGGAAATAGTTTCTAATAATGTTGTTGATGTACATACGCATGAATTATATATATTGGTTTTGCATTCTATTCATCAAGCTATTAATTTGATGCATGTTCAAGATATAGCTAAATTGTTTAATAGACATAGATTATGTTTTAAATTATGTCAAGTTAATAATAATGAGATAATAATATTGAATCTCGATTTAGATTGAATATTAATGTAATGAAAAATTTCAAATTGTAATATGTTTTGCATACCTGTAAGATATGTATTATTTTCAGTAATGTCTCTTAACCCTCATTTGGCGACGGATATGGGTTAGAGGTGTTACACAAAAACCGAATATGTGTTCCGAGAAATTCAGAGTTGATTCAGATGATTTTGAATGAAGCTCACAACAGTCGGTTATCTACTCACTCGGGTAGTATGAAAATGTAGAATGATTTGAAACAACATTATTAGTGGACTGGGATGAAAAGAGATATTTTTGACTTTGTTTTGAAATGGTTGATCTGTTAGCAAGATAAACTTGAACATTAAGTGCCATCCGGTTTGTTATAATCTATTATGATTTCTGCGCAAAAATAGGATAGCGTGACAATGGATTTTTGTATCGGGCCGGTCGCTTACAGACTATTGTTGCCACCTGAGTTAGAAAAGATTTATAATGTAGTTCATGTTTCGATACTTCATCGATATCGATCTGATCCCTTGCATGTGATTAATATGATAGAGATTGAGATTCAGTCTGAATTAACATGTAAGGAAGAACCAATTCATATTCTGGCTCGCGAGGTTAAGGAATTGTGAAATAAAAAAATTTTGTTAGTGAAAGTAATATGGCATCGACACGTTATTGAAGAGGCTATGTAGGAGTCATAGGATACACTGAGAGAACGTTACCCAAACCTATTTACCGGTAAGATTTTCGTGGACGAAAATCCCTAAGGAGGAGAGTTGTAATAGCCCGATTTAGAACCTATTAAGAATGGTGGTTTCAGGACCATGAATCTGATTCAAAAAATGTTTTAAAATTATTTTCTGTGTTTACTATATTTGAGTTTATATCTGTGAAATTTTCGTGTTTTAATTTTGCCGTTTGAGTGTTGATTTAATAAAAAGGGCTTAATCGCGTAAAATGAAAATTTGATGGTTAATTGTAAAATGGGCCGAATTGATGATGTCTTTATTGCATGAGGTATTTATGTTGCAATTAGACCATATGAATTAGTGATGGACAGTTTTAGACATAATATATAATGATTTCATGTTTTATAACAAAGGTGAGTTATGTAATATATTAAATAATATATATGATATAATAAAACATAATTAAAAGATGCATGCATTTGTTCATTCTTTTCGCCGAATGTTGCAAGAAAGAAAAGAAATAAAGATTTTAAGGGTTCGACCACTTGATAGCTTAATCAAGGTATGTAACTAGCTCAATTTTTGCTAATTTTTACGTTTTTGAGATCGTTGCAGTGTAATGTAGAAAGCCCATGCTTGAATTTCTGATTTTGGTGAAAATTTTGAGTTATGCCATTGATGAATATCTGAGTTTTGTGATGTTAGTTGATTAATTAGGAAATATATGTTTTGGATTAATATGTTTTGTATTGGAATTTTTGATGATTTTGAGTAATTAGGACTAAATTGAAAAAATGATAATTTGAGGGACTAATAGGGCCTAAAATGTGAAATAAATGAAATGTATGGACTTGTATGAACATAAGGAAGATTCGGCCTAAGCATGGTGTACTCAAATTTTACATGATTTGTGTTTTGTGCAATTTATACTAAATTGAAAAAAGTGTAAAATGTTAGGGGTAAAATGGTAATTTGACAATTTATGTGTTTTTTGTCTAAGTTGAATAGAATTATGTTTGAATGAGTTTAATTTGAATATGTTTAGATCAAGAACTAAAGAAATCGGATTTGGATCGGGGGAAAAACAAAGTTGTCGAATAGTCATTCCGTTCCGATTACTGTTGTTCGAGGTAAGTTTATAGGCAAGTAGATGTTGTAAATTTCAATATATGTATATTATAAATGCTGAATTGAATTGTTAAAATTGTTTTGAGGATATGCCAAAATGATAAATGTTTGGGAGCAATGGTTACGAGTTCGATTCGATCAAGTTACGACATCCGAAAGCCCCGTATGAGCCTTAGGAATATATAGGATATATATGTCATGACATAGGATTCCAATATGTGATGTGTGAGTAAGACCATGGAATCGATATATGTGTGCGAGTAAGACCCTTTTTGGGACAGCGGCATCGATATGTGATTACATGTAAGACCACGTCTGGGACATTGGCATTGTATGGTATGTGTGATTATCTGAGTATCCTATTCAATTCTGAATGGTTCAACGGGCAATGATAAGTTGTGATCGAATGTGTAAATCGAGCTAAAGTAATCAGGTATGAGATAGTTGATTACCTATTTGAAAATAAGGTAAATTGGTTATTTAATATTTGATGCAAATTATATATGATGCAAATGAAAATATATGTGTCTATGAAAATATATTAAGCCAAAGGTTATGTATAAGTGAAATCATATTTGTAATCTATGTGCAAACATATATGAATGGTTATTTTCAGTTTTATGATTATAAAATGTGAATACTTATGAGATGATTAATGAGTATATGCATATAAGTTTATATATATATTCAGTTATATAATAATATTATGATTTTGGAATTGAATGATATTTTGATAATAGATTTTGTATATTCGGCCAACATAAAGTTTATATATAAAAGTATATGTTGTATGTGAATTTATGATGGTTTATTTTAGTTTAGTTAAATTGAATTATAAATGTGATTGAATGTCTTATTTTCTTATGACTTACTAAGCTATGATAGCTTACTTTGTGTGTATGTTTGCCTCTGTCTTATAGATTTTGGAGACTAGTTACGGGCTCGGGGATCATCAGAGAAGCTTATCACGCTTTCGACTATTTTTAGTACTTTATAAGTTGAATTTTGAACCTATGACATGTATAGGCTAGATTATATTTGGATATGATGATTTTGGTATGTGTATATATAAGCCATGCAAAAATGGCTTGTTTATTTGTTAAGTTCGGTTTCAAGATTTGATTGAATTATGGTTATGTTTGATTGTGGTTTTGGTGATTTGGCTATGGTTGATACATAGATAAATATATCCGAATTTTATTGTTATGTTTTGTTATGTGTTATTATGTGATGTAGTATTAAAGTATATTCTGTTATGGCATATAGGTGAAATTATAGTTGGATATATAGTTAAGTAATATGATAGTTGGATATATAGTTAAGTAATATGCCTAACGATTGGTTTTTGATTTATCATGTCCAAAGGTAATACGAATTTTCATGATATAAGATATGTATGAGATATGCATGATATCATGGTTGGATGTATTCGACTATTAAGATTGAAAGTGGATTATTATGTAAAATGTGATACATGTCTTGATAAGCTATGAGATAACTTTGCTATATTGTGAATTTGGTTATTTGGTGTGGTCCATTATTGACATAAAATTTTACCTTGTAAAATTTGCTTGATATGGGTTAATGATGTGCATGTATATTCGGCTAATGTTAGATAAATTAAATACGTATGCTTATAACATGTTTGTTTGTCGTTTGATTTTTAAAGGTTAGGATGATTAGTTTAATGTTTGATTCTTGTTATATGTAAAAAGTGTTAACGGCAAACTATAGAAGTGATATGGGTGCTTTGATTCGATACACATTAGTAAATAAAGAATATGTTTGAGGTATGTTTTGTTAGCCAAACGGATAGTCATTAAGTGACAAGTTAATATTTGTATTCGGATATGCAAATGGTAAATTCTTAACTTAAGATTGAATGGTGGAATTGGTATGACTTTAATGGTTTATTTTGATAGCCGAATAGGTGAGCAAATGAATTGATTATGTATTTGTAATTTTGTCATGATGTTAGCATATAAATTTTGGTATGTTTTGATTTGATAATTATGCTTAGAAATGGTTCGTAGATTGTTTGAAAATATGATGGTTAAACATGCTATTTAGCTTATGTATTAAGTGATATTATCATGTTTAAATTCGGCCTTGACACTTTATAACATTAGATAAGAGTATATTGTGTTATATGTATAAATACAAATTTGTAATGTGTTTGCTGTGAAATGTAAATTATGATTGACATATTAGTTTGGTTATATGAAATGTTATATGCGTGTATAGTAATGGAGAAAAATGAAAGTTGACATTGAATAAAGCATATGTATTTAGCATGTATTAATATTCAGTTATTGTATTGGAAATTGATCATATGAATAGTAGTTCATGTTATAAGATAAGAAAATGGTTATATGTGAGTTTAATAAATTGTTTTGTACGTTGTGTATTAATGATTGAAGATTTGATAAATTGAAGCTACAAGGGTATACCTTCGAATATGATCTGAGTGATTGTGTGAATGTATGAAAGTTGTATCTTTTCCGGTAATGCCTCATAACCCTATTCCGGCGACAGATATGGGTTAGGGGTGCTTCAGATTCCTAAGGTTCAAACGGGGCAAAGTAATCGTCGTACGTCGTTAGATATGCACTCGGTAATTATATATGAAAAATCATAACATTTATATATATCAATTAAATACATATAAACACAATTTAATTACATGAACTTACCTCGACGAGTATACGTAGATACGGAGGCGATTAATCCGAGACTTTCTCTTTGGCCCGATCTAACTCCGTACGAGGTCTAACTAGATCTATGGGGATAAATTTAACTCAATTCAACATATACTTCTTTCAATTTAATCCGAAACATATTTTTGGAAAAACTTACCATTTTGCTCTTATACTTTTAATTTCTTTGCTATTTAGTCCTTAGGCTCGGAAAATGAAATTCATGCAATTTTACCCTTACCCAAGCCTAGCCGAATATCTTATACACTTATAGCAGCCCACACATTTCACTAAATCACAAATTATACCATGTAATATTTACAATTTTCAATTTAACCCCTAATTGACTATTTCATCAAAAATCTCTTTAGAAAAATTGTTTATCTAACAACAACCACTCATTTTCTATCATCAAACTTCAAAAATCATATACATGAATCATTGCTAAGTCCCTAATCGTTTAACAGTTTCACAAATTAATCCTAGGCTAGCTAGATTAAGCTACAATGATCCCGAAAACATAGAAATCATTAAAAACAGGACAAAAATCACTTACCTAAGAGCAAGATGAAGTTTCCAAAAGCTAAAGCACAAAAATGGCTTCCCTAAAACCTAATTATTGGTTGATGGTGATGAATAAAAGATGATAGCATATTTTATTTATTAGTATTTATCATTATTTACTTATTTACATAATTAACCTTAAAAATTAAACAAATTTACGCAAATGCCAAGCCACGCTCATCAACTATCACCATTAATGGTCTATTTACCATATAAGGACTTTCAATTTAAAGTTCTATAGCTATTTAATACCTTTAGCTATTAGAACTCAACTTTTGTACATTACGCGATTTAATCCTTTTTTATCAAATTGAGCATGTAAATAGTTAAATTTCTTAACGAACTTTTTCTACAGTATTACTATCATATTGTAGGTAATAGGATAATAATAAAATAATTTTTTAACATCAGATTTGTGGTCCCGAAACTACGTTCCGATTTCACTAAAAATGGGCTGTTATAAAGTTGCCATAAAATTATTTGTAACAACATAAACTTAGTTTTAATAATTCTAAGTTAAGGAATAATATTAATCTAACATACTTATGTCATATTAATTAAAACCTTATTTAGGAATCGTGCATTGAATTTTACTTTTCTTTTATTTAAATACTTAGTTAATTTTTAGTTTTTAGAGCACCTCTTACAAATCATTATATTTTCCTCCACCAAATTGCTTAAACTTGCATTTCATCAATATTTCTTGCATAGTCCCTGTGGGTATATAACTTGACATTTTTTCACTTTATTACTTGATACGATTGTGTACACTTGCACATTTCCATACCAATTTTTTGGCGCCGTTGCCAGAGACTATTTTAAAAGACATTATTTGTGAAATTGTTAATTTTGCATTTTGGTCAATTTTTTAGTTTAATTTTGATTAAATTATTTTTTTGTGATTATTTTAGGTGTTTATGAGTATTGATTGAATTATCAACTTACCCTCCATAGATCCTGCTTTACAACGTGCTTTGAAACAAAGGAGAAGACAAACAAATCAAAGAAGGATCAAAGAGATGAATGTGAAAAATCAAGAGTAAAATCATGCTCAAAATCTTACTCTCCATAGATCTTGCTTTACAATATGCTTTGAAACAAAGGAGAAGACAAACTAATCAAAGAAGGATCAAAGAGATGAATGTCGAAAATCATGAGTAAAATCATGCTCAATATTTTATCCTTATTGCTGATTATAGGGAGAGAGCCTTAAGACAGTACGCTATGCCACTAGTTAATGAGCTTAATTTGAGTATTAAGGGACTCGAAATTGAGACACAACAGTTCGAGCTGAAGTTAGTCATGTTTCAAATGATTTAGATTGTGGGCCAATTCAGTGAAATGCCTTCTGAAGATCTTCACATTCACCGTAGATTGTGGGCCAATTCAGTGAAATGCCCTAAGATTAAAGTTGTTCCCATATTCTTTAAAGGACAAAGCTCAAGCTTAGTTGAACTCATTGCCACTAGATTCCATTACCACATGGAAAGAGTTAGTAGAATTCTTCCTTACGAAATGTTTACCATCTAGGAAGAATGCTAAGTTATGAAATGAAATTGTAACAGCCCGATTTTGGGCCTAGTCGGAACAGTGGTTTCAGGTCTACAAGTCTATGATTTTACTGAATGATTTCGTGAAAATTTCGTTCGAAAATTTTGACGTTTGGGCACTCAATTTAGTCAAAAGGACTAAATTGTAAAAAAGTGAAAAAGTTGAGTTCTACATGTTAGAGGTGTCCAATTGTTATAAAATTTTGAATTGGAGGTCCTTAAATGGTAATTAGACTATTGGTTACTTTGTTGGACAAAAATGGACATGAAATAAGTGAAATAGAATATTTTTAAGGTAAGGGCATTTTGGTCATTTAGTAATTAAAATGAATTAAAAACAAAAATAAAAGAAACTTTTTGTCCATCTTCAATCCCATGGCCAAATTTTACAATGGGAAACCATGGCTTGGGTTTTTCAAGCTTTCAAGCTCGATTATCAAGAAAAATGAAGTTTGGACTTAGAATGAGGGAAAAATGAGCATTGGATGATTTGTTCCTTTTTGCCATTTTAGGTCGAGGTAAGTTCGTATGTTAATAAACGTTATTGATTTGTGTTAATTATGCAATATTATAATATATTTGATTAAATTTTGAAAATTAAAGTAAACATTCGAATTGAGTAAATATGCAGGATTGATCACGATCGTTGCGTAGTGAAATATGAATTAATGGTAAAAGACCATAGTTAGACCACAAAAATATGCTAAGTGAAATAAGTGATTCGCATGTAGGACCATATCAAGGATATGACATTGTGCTAAGTGAAATAAGGCCATGGCATCTAAGTGAAATGAGTCCATGGCAACGTGCTAAGCGAAATGAGTCTATGGCATCTAATTGAAATAAGTCCATGGCATTGTGCTAAGTGAGAAATATCCCGGTTGAACCTTAGGAATAAAATAGCTTTGGACACAAATGTGGTACAATGTGAAGGCCACTTTGTGAATATAATAGCGTTGTTCACAAGTGTGCTACTATGTGACGTGTGCTACTATGTGAAGGCCACTTTGTGAATAAAATAGCTTTTGCTACAAGTTTGCTACTGTAATATCCTGATTTTGGGCCTAGTCGGAATAGTGGTTTCGTGACCACAAAATCTGAGATAGAAAGAATTATTTTATGATTATTTTAAGGTCTATGATATGATTGCATGATTGTGTGAAAATTTCGTGAAGAAATTTTATGCATAAAGTGCTTAAATTGAAATTACGGACTAAATCGAATAATTTGCAAAACTTGCATTCTAGAAGTTTCTAGTATGAAATTGTTTTGAAATATTAATTAGGAGGTCTTAAATAGAAATTTTACCAATTTGCATAATGCTCATACGATGTAATGTATGTGGCTTACTTGATAAGATGAACGGAATAAAAAGAAAGTAGTAGAGGTATGAATAAAGGTCATAATATTATGATACGAGTGAAAATGTCCTTATCTTGATTTGGTTGTCTAATGTTGATGAATGCTAATGATATATAATTTTTATGAGATAAAGGATTATAATGGAATGAACTTATCTATGTTAAATTGTTGGACTGAATTATATGATTGTAATGATATGTACATGATGATGCACGAAATGAAAGTTGTGATTGTGATGCAAATATCTATGTTTGTTTGGCCTTATATGATGTCATAAGCATGAATTAATTTAATTAAATGAATGGATAAGTAAAGCTGTCTAGAAAACATAGAATGTATGCATAAGTATATTGTCTAAATGGGACAATAGGAAAATTGGTGTAAGCCAACATGAATGAATGACATGATTTTGATGATGTTGCTATGATGATAGGAGTTGTGTCATATGTGTATGTATAAGAAAGTCGAGTCAGAGGTCCTACAACCCCTCCCCCTTACCAAAGTGGTACTTATAATGGAATTTCATGAGATTTGTATTGAATAAGTTTTCGATTGAGAACCCAAAGAGTTCAGTGATAGAATAATCATAAGTATGATTAGAGATTGAAAATGAGCTGATAAGTAAAGTCAGAGCCAGTAAAGTATCGGATTGACGTAAAGATTATTGGAGTTATGCACTGTCTCAGTTAGAGAAGGAATTCTTTTTGGTAAACCGAATTACTCAGGTGCAAGGTCGAGAAAAGTGTAAATCTAAATTTATTCAGAACTAACCTTCTTTAGTGAATGGTTTAATATGAAATTTGTGACGACAGAACTAGTTGGGGAAATGATAATTGAAATGTGAACTATCTGAGTGTGACGGTTATGACTGGACAGATTTAGCAGTCTTTTTTGAGATGTTCTATGTGTTTACCCGTTCTCAGAAATATTTCTATGGCTATTGATCTTCTGAAGAAATTCTTGTTATATGGGAATGTCTTCTAATTCTGGTGTTGGATGAAAGCATTGGTAGTCTGATTGGTTTATAATTTATATTGCTCTATTTCATCGGTATTCTATTTCATTTCGATCGATAAGAATTGATGAGAGAATACGTATGATATTATGATTCTGCTTTCTTCTACTTGATGCTTCATCGATATATATGTATGGGAAGATATATTGATCTTGTTATATTTGATTTTAGTGGGATTAAATGATGTTTTCTTTGGACTTTCTTTCTTTGAAGAATTATCGGGTATTCGTATTTTCTCTATGAGTTTGGTTTTGATTCTCCGGCATAGTATTGTATCTTGGGTTTCTTTATCCCGGATCTCTTTATTCGGATTTCTTTATTCAGTTTTCTTGTTATCTTTGTTCCACAATTTTTCAATTATGACTCATGTTCAAGTAATCGTTCTTCATTCGTGATAATCATGTCAAATATGACTATACTTCTAATTTGATCTTGGTAATGTGGTGATTTTAGTATTGGGATTTTGTTCTAATTTCTATATAAGGATTTGACATCAGTAAAGGCATAGGTGATAAAAGCGCGAGTTTTAGTCAGTATGGTGAATTATTTATTTGAAAGATTTCATGTGACAATTACGTCAGGATTATTTTTTTTAAAGTCTGATAATATAATTTCATTTTTGTATGGATAAAAGAGTAAATAGTTTGAACGAGAAGTGTATATTTATTAGAAAGAGTTGGATATTAGTTTAAGTCACTACGAATGATAAGGTTTCCATCTTGTGAAAGCTGAAAAGTTTATTACATGTTGACAGAGTTTGGATAGATGAGAATATTGGTAGCCGAAGCGTCTGAACTAGACTAGTCTACATTGAGCAAAGACTTCCTGACTTTCAGTAATGTATTGTTGTATGAATTGTGATGTGTTTCAAGACAGTGAGGTAATGTGATAGTTTAGAGCATCCGATGTTACATAAATTCGGAGTTGTTAAAGGGTTAAAGTCGAGCATTGGGATCTATCAAAATTATCCTTGTCGGTGTTGATATTGGGATGGAAATGAGAAGGATTATTCTTGAGGCCATATCGTAATTATTTCCATAGCGGAAAGAGGAAAATGTGATGTATCCTATTGTTAAATGTTTGGCGAGATCTATAAATCATATCTATATTGAATGAATTCCTACTTATCAGATTCATGGAATTTCAGGTCTCTTTGATTGTTCGATTTCTTGGAATTCCGGTCTCCATTAAATCAAGTTGAGATCCGGGTTTTATGTCATGATATCATGGGAAACTGAGAAGGGTTGAAAATTTAAGAACAGTTGAGAGTTGAAACTGTAAGCTTTCAGATCATATGAGAAACTAAAGAGATGTATTGGAGGTACAGTCTAAGTGAAATTTCTTCGGCACTGAATATGAGATTAAAAGTGAAGACCACTTTTCTGGTAAGATTTTCGGGGACGAAAATCCCTAAAAGGGGGGAGAGTTGTAATATCCTGATTTTGGGCCTAGTCGGAATAGTGGTTTCGTGACCACAAAATCCAAGATAGAAATAATTATTTTATGATTATTCTAAGGTCTATGATATGATTGCATGATTGTGTGAAAATTTCGTGAAGAAATTTTATGCATAAAGTGCTTAAATTAAAATTACGGACTAAATCGAATAATTTGCAAAACATGCATTCTAGAAGTTTCTAGTATGAAATTGTTTTAAAATATTAATTAGGAGGTCTTAAATAGCAATTTTACCAATTTCTAAGTCTATGGACAAAAATTGGACATGGATGGAATTTTTGGAAAGTTTAGTAGTAAGGGCATTTTGGTCATTTAGAGGTAAAATGAATGAAAATACAAAATTAAAAGCCAATTTTGCTCATCTTCAACCCCATGGCCGAATATAGCAAGGAGAAACCATGGATAGGGTTTTTCAAGCTTCCAAGCTCGATTGTAAGTCCGTTCTAGCCTCGTTTTTAATGATTTTTATGTTTTTGGAGTCCCGGTAGCTCGATTAAGCTTATTCTAGCAATAATTCAACCTAGGGTTTATATTTGGAAAAATACCCATAGGTGAAATTTGTGTATTTTGGTGTTTTATGATAGAATATGAGGTTTTAAATTATGTTAGACAACTTGTGCTACTCGGTTTTAAGCGAAAACTAGCAAAAGGGCTTAATCGGTAAAAATACCTAATAGTCATAAGTACATGTTAGAGTGAGAATTTGATGTTGCCATAGAAGGGAAAAATGATCAGCATGTCATAAAACATAAGAAAATAGGCTAATGTTTAATTTACGAGCTTTGGGGCAAAAGTGTAAATATGCAAAAGTTTAGGGGCAAAATTGTAATTTTTCAAAAATATGATTTTGGGTCAAGTTGAATAATGTGAGTCCTAATTAGACTATATTTTAAATGATAGAGCAAGGAAAACTAAAATTCGGGCTAAAATGGGGAAAATACCAAGTTGTGGACGAAATGGTAAAAGTAGCCATTTTCGCATACGAGGTAAGTTCATATGTAAATGTTGGTGACATAGTTATTATTTTAAATGTTTTAATGTTATTTAAATGATATGATAATTATTATGAAATATTATACTGTGATAATTGTTTGTTAATATGTCAAATTATGTGATAAACTTGGAAAATGTGAAATACTACCGAGTATCAGAATTGACATTCCGTAGAAGATGGTTGAGAGACATGATTGGGAAAAAGGTCCGTTGAACCTTAGGAATGGATTAGGATACAAGTGACATATCACTGGGATATTTGGGCATCCAAACTCGTTGAGTTGAGTCCGAGTTCGAGAGATGTAACTAGGCATCCGAGTTCGTTGAGTTGAGTCCGAGTTCACTTATGGATGCGAACGCCCGAGCTCGTTGAGTTGTGTCCGAGTTCACTTATGGGCAGGTTACATGGTAGCTTGGCTACATATGTGGCACTTATGTGCAAACTTTCCATGTATCCGAATTATATTCCGATGTGTTCAACGGGTAAAGTTCTACTGAAATGGAGGAATACTCAAGATGAAAGGGACGTATTGGTAAGTGTTGTGAAATGGATACTTTGAACAAGTATGTACTTAACCCTCGGGTTGAAAACTCGATATAACAACAATATGGTAAGATGATAAATGAAAATGTGATATGAATGTCTTGGTGATGATTATGCAAATTATGTTTTATGTTTGCTTATATGGTTATGTTACTTGCTATTTGCATGTGAACTTACTAAGCATTTATGCTTACTTCCTCCTTTTCATTCCTTGTAGTGTTGACAAGCCAGCTCAGAAAACGGGAACGATCGGAGGCACGCTCACACTATCCGTATACCATCTTGGCATAATGGCTTGTATATTTTGAGCATGGCATGTATAGCATTATAATCATTTTGTATATATGGTCTTATGATATTGTTATTGAGTGGTATGGAAATGCTTGGTAATGATTAGCCATTGGAATGGCTAATCATGATCATATTTGGTGTTATGTATGCTAAATTACTAGCTAATCCATGGAAAACATGAGATAGGTAAAATTTACCATAAAATAGATTCAGACAGCAGCAGTGACGTGAGTTTGAAAAATCATTAAAAATAGTATAGATACAATTAGATGGTGAATAAAATATGGAATTGAATAATTATGAGTCTATTTTCATATGGATGGAACAAAACAGGTATATGAGTTATATTTTATGAGATGTTTAAATTTTTGTGAAACAGGGCCAGAGAAATTTCTGGATCCCCTGTTATGACTTTGGAAATTCACCATAAATTGTTCAAAGATAATTAGAAGTCATGATTTATATGTACAGATTCCTTATTGAGTCTAGTTTTATTAGAAACAAATGTCATAGTCATTGAAACTCTGTACAGGGAGATATCTTATTCGTAATATACAGAGGTCAGAGCAGTCGAACCCTGAAACAGGGGATACTTTAACTAATAAAATTTACGGAATTGGATTTGGAGTTTCTTAACTCGAGATATGATTTTTCTTGTAACTATGACGCGAGTAGCTAGAAAGCTGTGAATGTAGAAACAAATGATTTGAAGTTCTTAAATTGATAAATTATGTTCGGTAACCCCTCAAGCTCGACTCCGGTGATGGTCTCGGGCGTGGGGGCGTTACAGCTACTTTGTGAAGGCCACCATGTATTAGTTATTACTCCGATGTGTTCAACAGGAAATGACTAAGTGTAAATGAATATGACTATGAGATGATTAAATGTGAAAGAATTATGAACCAATAATATTATTTGATGTTGATTTGAAATAATGTGTTCTCGTTGAGGTTTAAGTGTATCAATTGACATAGCGAAGAGAAAAAAAATGAATGTATAACTAATTTAAGCGATACAGGTACGTACGAAATCTATGTGAATGTTGAATGAAAGTTAATACAAATAAAACGT
This sequence comes from Gossypium arboreum, assembly GCF_025698485.1. Taxonomy (NCBI): domain Eukaryota; kingdom Viridiplantae; phylum Streptophyta; class Magnoliopsida; order Malvales; family Malvaceae; genus Gossypium; species Gossypium arboreum. The sequence goes on from NC_069072.1 coordinate 22,355,378, forward strand.
GAGAGAGTAAAATTAGCAACAAAATAGTTTTGGACAGCAGCAATTGTGTGATTTTGAAAAATCATCAAAAATTATGGAAATTGAGTTAGAGGTTAAATAAGATATGGAATTGAAGCTTATTGAGTCTACTTTCACATAAAAGAAACGGTGTAAGAAAAAGAATTTCATGTTACGGGATATTTGAATTTTTGTGAGAGAGGGTTAGAATGATTTCGAAATCCCCTATTCTGATTTGGAAAAATCATTAAAAATTGTACAAAAATAAATATGTTTATAATTTATATGCTTAAAATCCTTAATGAGTCTATTTTGAAAAGAAACAAACAGGAACAGCATCTAGATCTTGTATAAGGTGTAACACCCCTAACCCGTATCCATCTACGAAATGGGGTTATGAGGTATTACCGGACGATAAAAAAAATTTCAAACATTGACATATACACATATGTTATATTCACATAGCTAAAACATAAATCTGTTTAAACATTAAGCACATAATTTAAATCATAACACAAAAATCAATGAAAACTCAAAGTCATATATAATATAATTTTAAATACATACAAAATTAAAACCAAGCATATTTCATTTCAGTATATGATACCAAGCACCTATATTACAACCTTCAATTGCACATATTCATTTCATTAAATAATTGGCTAATGCACAATTAAAAATACTTACGTACATTTGAATTATAAAATCAAATAATATATATCATATAGCTTATAAAACATACATACATGAAACATTTTTAAATATTACCAATTGGTCAAATATAATCATGTACATTACTAATTCAAGAGAAATCCACTATAATATTTTTAATCATTTTCGAATATCAGAGACATTTCATAGTACCTAATCCGTATACTCAATAACCATACCAGACCATATACCTAGATATTTTAACTCATCACCTTAAGCACATATAATAACTAAAAGTACATCCATTTCACATGCCAAATTACCATGAGTAAAATACATACACACAACCAATAAATTATTCACCTATTCGGTCATATAAGATATCTTCAATACATCATATTTATATAATTATACTATACACCCTACCACATAATTAACAAGCCGAAAATACTCTTACACATTATTCATTATTTCTAATCAAAGCACCAATGCCAGCATACTAATTCAAACTGACTCAAGATAACCACATTCTTTAATCAAATTATCAAGTCTATCCTAGCCCATACATGACCGATACAGCAAATTTGACATTAACATTTAACTACATGAATTAAACCATCATTGCCGAATCACAAAGTTGATTACAACCATCACATATATTTTCATCATATAACTGAATCCACAAGCACATTATAAACAATTTCCAAACCAATTCATGTTACAAATTATACTTCTCAACAATAAGTCATTAACAATCACAACCCAAATCACATCTACAATCCTTATATCAAGCTTACCAAAATGAGTCATTTATAAGATTTTCATATCATTCACTATATGGGCATATAATCAAAATATCATACATACATGCCATGGGATATAATCACCAAAATAACTCATACCATAATCGAATATACCTGAACTTAAGCATTATGATCAAGCCATATTCGCATGGCTAAATATATACAATTTCAAAACCAAACATACCAATATATCAAGCCTATACATGCCATCTGTTCAAAGTTTCAAACTTATAAAATGCCGAAAACAGTTAATAGTGTGATAGACTTTGCCAACGATCCCAAAATCTAAAAAAAATAGAAGCAAACATACACACATAGTAAGCTATCATAGCTTAGTAAGTCATAAGCAAATAAATAACTCAATAACATTTATAATTCATTATAACAAAATCGAATCAGTGTATCATATTCATATACATTTTCAATCTTGCAAAAATGCATTTATCAAACATATAACCATTCTTCAAACCTAAATAAATTGAATACAAATGTTGCTAATATCATAATTATTTTTAACTGCTAAGATCACATATATATACCCTTAGCCGGATATACTCACTCATATATGAATACACATAAATCACATTTACAAGGTCATATATACTAAACATTTGACCAATTATAATTTTCATCTAGACATAAACTTTCATTTGCATCAAGAATACACCATTAAACTGAATGTATACTTTCACATATGCATACATGTAGTTCACATTAACCAGTAACATTTATATCTTCAATTCAAACATCTAACTTACCATAATTTCATAACTTATTATACATACATACTTGAACCTTTTAACTCGATTTTTCATTCGGTCTTAACTTATTATTGCCCGTTGAACCATTTGGAATTGAATAGGGTACTCGGATAATCAGGCATATCATACAATGTCAATGTACCGGACGTGGTCTTACATGCAATCACATATCGATGCCACTGTCCCAGACAGGGTCTTACACGAATCAAATACGATGCCAATGTCCCAGACATGGTCTTACACGTAATCACATATTGATGCCAACGTCCCAGTTGTGGTCTTACACCAGAACACATATCGAAAATTGTATGTCATGACATATGTATCCTAGCTATTCGTAAGGTTCGTACGGGGCTTCTAGACATCGTAACTCGATCGAATTGAACTCGTACACATAGCTTTTAAGATTATACAAATTCAGATTCCACGTATATACTATCACATTATTCATTTCAACATATATAGTTCGTATTTAATCAAATAAATAACATCTATTTGCTTATAAACTTACCTCGGACAACAGTAATCGGAAAGGGACGACTAATCGACAACTTTGGTTTTCCCCTAATTCAAATCCGATTTCTTTGGTTCTTGATCTAAACATATTCAAATTAAACTCATTCAAACATAATTTCATTCAATTTAGTCCAAAACCACATAAATGGGAAAATTACCATTTTACCCCTGACATTTTACACTTTTTACAATTTAGTCCAAATTGCACAAAACACAAAACATGCAAAATTTGCAGACATCATGCTTATGCTGAATCTTGCTTATGCTCATAAAAGTCCATACATTTCATTTATTTCACATTTTAGTCCCTTAATTTATTATTTTTGCAATTCAGCCCTAATTACTCAAATTTATCAAAAAATCCAATACAAAACATATTAATCCAAAACATATCTTTCATAATTCATCAACTAACATCACAAAACTCAAATATTCATAAATGGCATAACTCATTATATTCATCAAAATCAGAAATTCTAGCATGGGCTTTGTACATTATACAGTAACAATCTCAAAAACGTAAAAATTATAAAAAACTGAGCTAGTTACATACCTTGATTAAGCTTAACAATGCCTGAACCTTTGAAAACCTTATTTCTTTTCTTGTCTTTGATGTTTCAGTCAAAACAAATGAGGAACTTATGGCTTTTAAATTTTTATTTTCTATTTTGTACATATTATTACATATTTTACTAAATTAACCTTTATAAAATAATTATACAAACATTATGTTCATGTCCTTAACAGTCCATGATTTATAAATATGGTCTAGTTGCAACATAAACACCTCATGCAATAAAGACAACAATAATTCGGCCCTTACAAATTAAACCATCATTTTTTTATTTTACGCGATTAAGACCTTTTATTAAATCGGGCACTCAAACGATAAAATTAAAACACGAAAATTTCATAGATATAAATTCACACATAATAAACACAGAAAATAATTTTTAAATATTTTTTTGACTCAGATTCGTAGTCCCAAAAGCACCATTTCGAATAGGGTCTAAATCGGGCTGTTACATGAGGAGATAATTAATTTTTACTGAAGAGGGGTCAGAACTGTCGGACAGCGAAACAGGGGAGACATTAAAAAATAAACTGTACTTATTGTCTAGAACAAAAATCCTAAAAATTTTATGGTAAGAAGATATGTGAGTCTAGATTCAAGGAAAATTAGCGGATCTTAATTTGGAGTTTTGTAGCTTAAGATATAAATAATTTAGAGACTGTGACTCAAGTAGACAGCTTGAGATGAACAAGAGTAAATAGTGGAACTATGTGCAATTATGATTGTATTATCTTGAGAACATATTGTGAGAATTGGTAAAAGCAGGTTAATAAATTTCTTATTATTTATATACCAACTTACTAAGCTATATAGCTTACTCCATTTATTTTCTGTGTTTATAATGTCCTCAAGTAAGCTCGGGTTAAAAGTCACTAGAGAACCTATCACACTATCAAACTAACAAATTGGGTATTGATAATTCTTATACTTAAGGCCATGGCATGTATAGGGGACTTGGTTATTTTTGTATGTGTCATAATTGTTTTGGCCTAAAATGTTGGCCTATCCCATTCAAAAGTCATTGTTGTGTAAGGCCATTTGATGTTGGTATATTGGCTATATTATAAGTCCATGATGATGCATTTCAAGGATGTGTATGCTTACATGTGGATGAATGAGTGGTGATATCTATGTGTGATGTAAATTTGTTCGCAACGGCAAGTCAGATTAGTGCACGGGCTAGGGACATGACCATGCGAGCCACACGGCCGTCTCCTAATATCACACGGGAGTGTGCCTCTATTTTTCATAAAATTTTTCAAAGTTTTTTAAAGTTCTAGGTTTCGTCCCAAACTTTTTCCAAAGCTTGATTTGGGCTTTGTAGGCCCATATTAGGGACTTTAAGATGAAATGTGAAAATTTTTAATTTTGAACGCAAATTCATGACCCAATTTATACGATTGCATGTTTTTATGTTCGGTAATGCCTCACATCCTAATCTGGTGTCGAACACTGGTAAGGGGTGTTACATTTAGTGGTATCAGAGCTATGGTTTAGTTGGTTCTCAGACTAACCTAGCATGTGTAAGAATCTAGCTATACATGACATATATGAATCGTGATAGTGTGATATCTCCCGACTCTATTGAAATGATTTTGTTGAGACAGAGGTGCTTTCCAATCGAGCTATTTTTGAAAATGCTGCAAACGACATTGGGATATTTGAAAATGTGTTTGTGATAAATATAAACTTGAAAGGGTATGAATAATAGTTCATGATGTGTATGTGATGAGGTACAAAAATGAAACATCCATAAGTTGAGAATTATGAGTAAGATGTTATTATTTTGGTTGAATGTAGTATTTCAATTGATTGTGATGATTTTATGAAACGGGTAAAATGTTATAAATGTTATGAAAAGGCTTTAACCTGGACTGGTAGTATTGTCATATCGTATGTGACTCTAGAGTGTGTATTATGAATATGTGCCAAAAAGAGGCATTTTTGAAAATGAATTGATAGATTGTTAATATACATACCTTGAGCATACTATATGAATATTCCTTGAAATTAAAATAATGTAAAGGAAAAATATTCTTGAAATATGGGAAAGTAACATAAAATGCAAATTTGTATTATGACAAGCATTCATGTTTGTTTGACCTTCATATATGTATGTGCTTGACTTGTATGATTAAGTGAATGCAATAAGTAAACTTAGTCAATATTTGTGGAATGCATGTATAAGTGCACTTGTTTGAATAAGAGAATCGAAAAGTTAGTGTAATATAAATATGTGTGTTAAATTACCTGAAGTGAATTGTATAATTGTGATGATGATGATGAATGTTAAGCCATATGTGTATGTATAAAAGTCAAGTTAGAGGCTTTACGACCTCACCCCCTTACTAATGTGATATCTTATAAAGAAATTTCATAAGATTTGTGCTGCATGAGTTCATCGGAGAAAGATTAAAGAGTTTAGTTGTAGATTTTCTAATGATGTGGATAGAATTGAAAATAGTTGAGTAAGTAAATATAGTTTTGGAAAGGATGCCGAGTTATTCTAAAAACTATTTGGACTTCACAAAGTCATAGTTAGCGAAAAAGTTAATCTCGGTTAATCAGCTTAAACAGGTATGATGGCTAAAGTATGTGTTTTCTGGAATTCCTTTCGGATTGATTTACGTTAGTGAATTGAATAATATAGGATTGGTAATGACAGAAATGGTCAGAGTAATGAATTACAACTTGTAAAGATGTCTGAGTATGACAATAGTGATTGAGTAGATTATGATGATCTTTTCAGGGTATTATATATATGTGTGATTGTTCATTATTTGATGAGATTCTTACCGTATGAGAATGAGGGCTGATAATAATGTTAAATGAAAGCACTATGGTTTGGCTGATTGATGTTTAGTATATCTTATCGTTCTCTTTGGGGTCTATTCTAATATGTTTGGTATGAAAAGTTAATGGTGAAAATTATGTGAGGATATACTTCTGCTACTACTGATCATTAATTTAGTTAAGTTATGTATAATTGTAAATTTGCTACATTTGTTACAATTGATTCCAGAACGAGTAAGCATAATTTTCTTCTGGATTTCTCTGAGGAACCGTCAAGGTCTCTATTATTATTTCCTTCTGAATTGTGTTCCTGGACTTTTAGTATGTGTAATATTTAGCTTGTGATGGCTATGTCTGTTATGTATGTTATCCCGATTTGATCAAGGGAATGTGGTAATTCTGGCATCAAGATTCCTTAAATTTTTGTGAAAAGAATTGCTATCGGAAGAGGTATGGATAGTGAAAGTTCAAACTCAAATGGTGTAATGGTTTACTTTCCTCAGTCAAGTTTGATAAAAGCCAATGAGTTCAATCGAGATATTTTGTTTCCTTGAGCAGATGCAGTCGTAAAGGTCTTTGATTAGCATGATAAGATAATTTTGAAAGATTGTGTGTTTGAGTTGTTTTAATATCGTGAAGAAAGGAGCATTTTGTTATGTTACTATTTGATAGTCGAAATTGACTCGGTTGTTTTTATCAGAGTCAGATTGTCAGTTGAAATGTCATTGAGTTACATGTAGTTAAAGTATCCTCAGTTATGGTAATAAATTTTGTGCCATCACTAGTATATCGATGGACAGCCTAAATGAAGGATTGATATTCTAGAGAGTATGACATCGAGATATACCTATTAGATTTGTTCTAATATGATGATGTTAGTATGAGTTAAAGCTTTTTTGAATGATATTGTAACACCCCCATGCCCGAGACCATCACCGAAGTCGAGCTTGAGGGGTTACCAAACATAATTTATCAATGTAAGAACTTCAAATCATTTGTTTCTACATTCACAGCTTTCTAACTACTCGCGTCACAGTTACAAGAAAAATCATATCTCGAGTTACGAAACTTGAAATCAAGATCCGTAAATTTTCCCTGAATCTAGACTCATATATATATTTACTAATTTTTTTCTAGAATTTTTTTATTGGGCCAATTAGTACAGTTTATTAATTAAAGTATCCCCTGTTTCATGGTTTGACTGCTCTGACCTCTGTGTATTACGAATCAGATATCTCTCTATACAAAATTTCAATGACTATGAGGTTTGTTTCTATTAACACTAGACTCAATAAGGAATCTGTAAATATAAATAAAAACTTTTAATTATTTTAGTAAAATTTATTATGAATTTTTAAATTCAGAATAGGGGATCCAGAAATCACTCTGGCCCTGTTTCGAAAAAGTTTAAATATCTCATAAAATATAATTTATATTCCTGTTTTGTTCAATCCATATGAAAATAGCCTCATTAAGCTTCAATTTTATAACTTACTCATCATTTAGTTCTATTTATACTATTTTTAGTGATTTTTCAAATTCATGTCATTGCTGCAGCAATATTCTATTTTAAGGCAAGTTTCATCTTTCCATAAATTTTTATGAACTAGATAAACCTGTTAAACTTCCATGATATCAAACATGAACTAAATTAGCCATCACCATGACTTATCAATATCAAACATTTTCTCAACCAAACATGGCCATATCATAAAATTATTTACACAAAATAGGTATATTGCTATACATGCCATACTTAAGTAGTTGTACAAGCCATTTACCAAGATAAAAGTCCTTTGGATAGTGTGATCGAACTTTCGACTGTCCCGATTCTGGTAAACTTGTTCAAAACTACAGTGAATGAAAAGGAAGGAGTAAGCATAAATGCTTAGTAAGTTCATATGTAAATAACAAGTAACATAACAATACAAATATACTAAACAACTTTAGCATGGTACCACCAAAACATATATCACATCTTTAAACATCATTCATCATCTTACCACCTTATTGTTGTTGTATTTTCAACCCGAGGGTTAAGAACATACCTGTCCAAAGTGTCCATTTCACAACACTTACCCAAAATGTCACTTATATCTTAAGTGTTCTTCCATTAAAGTAGAAATTTCACCCGTTGAACACATCGGAATATAACTCGGATACATGGATAATTTGCACATAAGTGCCACATATGTAATCAAGAAATCATGTAACCCGCCCTTAGTGAACTCCGACTCAAATCAACGAGCTCGAGGCGTTCGCATCCATAAATGAACTCGGACTCAACTCAACGAGTTCGGATGCCTAGTTACATCTCACGAACTCGGACTCAACTCAACGAGTTCGGATGCTCAACCATCCTAGTGACATGTCACTTGTATCCTAATCTATTCCTAAGGTTCAAACGGGCTTTTTCCTCGATCTCACATTTGCCGTCTTCCATGGAATATCGAACCGATACTCGGTAGCAATTCATATTTATCAAGTAGTAAACATAATTTGCATATTACTCAACATTAACCACAAAGCATAATATTTCATGATTAAAATCAGCATATCATATAATTAACATTAATAACTTAAAATAACATTTATGCTACATTATTTACACATGAACTTACCTTGGTACCAAAATATAAAGATTTTGCAATTTAGTCCACAATCTTTTCTTTTCCTCGATCACGACTTGAATCTCGTTTTCTTGATCTATAATACCAAATTAATCTTATTTAATACATACATTTATCAAAACAGCATTTAATACGAACTTTAAAAAAATTACACTTTTGCCCCTAAACTTTTGCATAATTACACTTTTGCCCTAGGCTGGAATTAAACTTTATTCCTTATTCTTATGTTTTATAACATGCTGATCACTTTTCCCTTCTATGGCAACATCAAATTCTCTTTCTGACATATACTTGTGACTATTAGGTATTTTTACCGATTAAGCCCTTTTACTCGTTTTCACTAAAAATCGAGTAGCACAAGTTGTCTAACATAATTTAAAACCCCATATTCTATCATAAAACATCAAAATACACAAATTTCACCTATGGGTATTTTTCCAAATATAAACCCTAGGTTGAATTATTGCTAGCATAAGCTTAATCGAGCTTAGGATTCCAAAAGCGTAAAGAACATTAAAAGCGGGCTTGGAATCACTTACTATGGAGCTTGGAAGCTTGAAACAAACCCTAGCTATGGAGAACCCTTGAAATTTCGGCCTAATGAAGAAGATGGACAAAAATTGACTTTTAATTTTGTTTTTAATTCATTTTAATAACTAAATGACCAAAATACCCTTACTACTAAACTTTCCAAAAATTCCTTCCATGTCCTAATTTTTTCCATGAACTTAAAATTGGTCAAATAGCTATTTAAGACCTCCTCATTAATATTCCAAAACAATTTCATACTAAAAACTTCTAGAATGCAAGTTTTGCAACTTATTCGATTTAGTCCCTATTTTCAATTTAAGCACTTTAGGCATAGAATTTCATCACGAAATTTTCACACAATCATGCAATCATATCATAAACATCAAAATCATTGTAAAATAATTATTTCTATCTCATATTTGTGGTCACAAAACCACTATTCTGATTAAGCCCTAATTCAGGATATTACAACTCTCCCCCCCTTTTAAGAATTTTCGTCCTCGAAAATCTTACCGGTAAACAGGTGTGGGTATTTGTTTCTCATAGTTTCTTCAGGTTCCCATGTAGTCTCTTCTACCCCATGCTTTTTCCACAACACTTTTACAAGTGCAACACTTTTATTTCTTAGTTGTTTGACTTCTCGAGCTAAAATCTTAATCGGTTCTTCTTCATAAGTCATATCCGGTCGCAGTTCAATTTCTGTCGGTGAAGTTATATGTGAAGGATCCGAACGATACCGACGTAATATAGATACGTGAAACACATCATGAATCTTCTCTAATTTGGGTGGTAACGCTAGCCCATATGCTACCGGTCTAACTTTTTCAATTATTTCATACGGTCCAATAAAACGCGGACTTAACTTGCCCTTTCGTCCAAATATAAGGACTTTCTTCCATGGAGACACTTTCAAAAATACCTTATCACAAACTTGAAACTCCATTTCCTTTCGTTTCAAATCCGCATAAGATTTCTGTCTATCTGAAGCAGCTTTCAAAGAATCTCGAATCACTTTCACCTTTTCTTCGGTTTCTTTTATTAAATCAACTCCATAAATCTGATTTTCCTTGAGTTCAGTCCAATACAATGGCGTTCGACATTTACGACCATATAATGCTTCATAAGGTGCCATCTTCAAACTTGTCTGATAACTATTATTATAAGCAAATTCTACCAACGGTAAATACTTTTCCCAACTACCATGAAATTCCAATACACAACATCTGAGCATGTCTTCAAGAATCTGAATTACTCTCTCTGATTGTCCATCAGTTTGTGGATGAAAGGCAGTGCTGAAATTTAACTTTGTACCTAATGCTTCTTGCAACTTTTGTCAAAACTGTGAGGTAAACCTCGAATCTCTATCCGAAATGATTACAAAGGTATCCCATGAAGTCTAACAATCTCTGGATATACAATTCAGCCAACTTATTAAGAGAATAATCATGCGTCTTAGGAATAAAATGAGCCGATTTAGTCGATCATCAACTATTGCCCGGATGGCATTTTTCTTCCACGAGTTAACGGCAACCACGATATAAAATCCATAGTAATCCGATCCCATTTCCATTCAGGAACCATAATAGGCTGGAGTAATCCCGAAGGTACTTGGTGTTCTTTCACTTGTTGGCAAACTAAGCACTTTGATACAAACTCGGAAATATCTCTTTTCATTCCACTCCACTAGTACATTTTCTTCAAGTCATTATACATCTTCGTACTGCCCGGATGAACCGCTAAACAACCATTATGTGCTTCATGCAAAATCTTTTGAATCAACTCATCATTTTTCGGTACACAAATCCGATTTTAAACATCAAACAACCTTGAACCGATTCGAAATCGATCCCGTGTCGACTTCACCTTTGTTTTCTTTTGGCTAGCAAATCTTGATCATTTTTTTGAGCTTCAGAAATCTCTTGTGAAGACATCGGTCTTGCTCTTAACTCTGCTAGAATCAAACCGTCATCTGAAATTTTCAACTGAGTGTTCATAACTCTCAAAGCAAACAACAACTTTCTGCTTAAAGCATTGGCAACCACATTCATTTTTCCTGGATGATAATCGATAACAAGCTCGTAATCTTTCAATAACTCCAACCATCTTCGCTGTCTCAAATTCAAGTTTTTTTGTGACATCAAGTATTTAAGACTTTTGTGATCGGTATATACTCGGCATTTTTCACCATACAAATAATGTCGCCAAATCTTCAAAGCAAATACCACCGCATCCAATTCCAAATCGTGAGTAGGATAATTCTTCTCATGAGGTTTTAACTATCTCGAAGTATAAGCCACCACTTTTCCTTCTTGCATGAGTACACACCCCAAACCATTTAGAGAAGCATCACTATACACCACAAATTCTTTACCTGATTCGGGTTGTATCAACACTAGTGTTTCAGTTAATAACTTTTTCAATTCTTCGAAACTCTATTGACATTCTTCCGTCCATTCAAATTTTACATCCTTTCGGAGTATTCTAGTCATAGGAGTAGCAATTATAGAAAATCCATTTACGAACCGCCGATAATACCCAGCTAGCCCCAAGAAACTTCTAACTTCGATTCGTTTTTGGTGGTTTGCAATCAACAATGGCTGAAATTTTACTAGGATCAACCCGTATACCATCACCGAAACAATATGACCCAAAATCCAACTTCCGGAGCCAAAATTCATTTTACTAAACTTAGCATACAATTGCTTATCTCTCAAAGTTTGCAAAACTATCCTCAAATGCTCAAGATGCTCTGTCTCATCTTTTGAATAAATTAAAATATCATCTATAAACACCACAACAAATCTATCCAAGTATGGCGAAATATGCGATTCATTAAATCCATAAACACATGAGGAGCATTTGTCAACCCGAATGGCATAACTAAAATTCATAATGACCGTACCTTGTTCTAAAAGCGGTTTTAGGCACATCGACTCTTTTACTCGCGGTGATAATACCCGGATCTCAAGTCAATCTTTGAAAACCATGTCGCTCCTTTTAGTGATCAAACAAATCATCAATTCTAAACAGCGGATACTTGTTTTGATTGTCACCTTGTTTAACTGCCGATAATCAACACATAATCTCATAGAACCATCCTTCTTTTCACAAATAACACGGGAGCACCCCAAGGTGAAAAACTCGGTCTCACAAAGCCTTTATCAGTCAACTCTTGCAACTGCGACATTAATTCTTTCAACTCTGTTGGTGCCATTCTATATGGAGCAATCGAGATCGGAGCTATACCCGGTATTAAATCAATACCAAATTCTACTTCCCGACATTTGGAGGCAAACCCGCAATTCTTACGGAAATCGTCGCAAATTCACACACAACCAAGCACTAATTCAACTTTCTTCTCAACTTCTTTTGTATTAATTACATACACCAAATAAGCTTCATAACCCTTTCTCAAATATCTCTGAGCCGACATCGAAGAAATCATACTAGATAATGCCTCTGATTTGTCTGGCTCAACCCGAAGAATTTCACCACTTTCACACTTTAATTCTATAACATTTTCTTTGCAATTTATTATAGCATCATGCAATGTTAACCAATCCATACCCAAAATAACATCAAATTCATCAAACGGCAACAACATCAAGTCGGCCGGAAAGTAATGACCCCGAATCATTAAAGGGCATTTCTTGCTTACTTTATCAACTATCACGCATTTGCCTAACGGGTTCGACACTCTAATCATAAATTCTGTGTTCTCAACAGGTATATTCTTACTAGACACCAGTTTAATGCATACGTATGAATGAGTAGAACCAGGATCAATCAAAGCAATAACATTAATATCATAAAGAGAAAATGTACTGGTAAACACATCGGGTGAGGAAGCATCTTCACGCGCTTTAATAGCATATGTTCTAGCCGGAGCTCTTCCCTCAGATCTAACTGCTGCATCTCTGGCTACATTCTTACTGCTTGTTTCACTTCCAGCTTTTCTCGGATACCTTCCCCTCGAGTTTGCACCACTAGCTTTTACACTCTGAAATTTTTCTTTCTCAGCTCTCTCTGGGCAGTCTCTAATAAAATGATCCGGAGAACCACATCGAAAACATTCATTTGCTCTGCACGGACCAAAATGATTTCTACCACACCGCTGGCACTCGGGTTTAACAAATCTCGAGTTCCCTACACTGGCTGCAGAAGTATTCTGAGATTTAGGACCCACATTCTACTTCTTAAAATTTCCATATGATTGCCCAGCTGAAACTTGGGAATGAGGATTCATATTTCTTGACTTTCCGGGTTGCTATGAAGGTGCCTTACTCATTGGCCTTTTCTTCCAATTTCGTGTCTCAGCCTCTACCTTCCTCTTCTCTTTAAGTAGTTCTTCAGCCTTACAAGCTCGATCAACTAGGACTACCATTTCTTTCAGTTCAAGGATCCCGACAAATACTTTAATGTCTTCGTTGAGCCCGTCTTCAAATCGTCGGCACATCTTGGCTTCAGAGGAACATATTCCACGCATACTTACTCAATCGAACAAACTCTCTTTCATATTCGAGATTGTCATATTACCTTGCTTCACTCAAGAAACTCTTTACATTTCGATCAATAAATCTTTCACTAATATATTTCTTCGAAACTCTTCTTGAAAGAATTCCCAGTTACCCTCTCTTTCGGTACCACCAAATCAAAGTCTTCCACCAATTATAGGCTGAATCTCTCAAAAAGATGTAGCACATTTCAAACATTCTTCGGTGTACAAGATAATTCATCAAATACCGGATAGAATTTTCAAGCGAACTCGCTTTCGCATCATTATCAATATTTGCTCTAAATTCTTCAGCCCCTTGTTTACGAATTCTATCAACGGGGTTCTGTGAAATTTTATCATATCCACTCCTTGAGGCATTGGAGGCATAGGTTGAGGAATTGGGGAGGTGGGGAGGTCGTACATTTGGGTTCGTCTGAACGAACTCAATGTACCATGCACTCATCATTTGGAGAAAGGCTTCGATCCTTTCTCCTCCTCCCCGACCAACATGAGGAGGTGGGTTTTCAGTCGGCATTGCCCCTTCAGCCGGAGTGGCGCATTACTCTCTACTTCATATGCCACAGCTGGATCGGGATCCATTTACTATATAAAAATCATTTAAAAAGGTCAGAAGTCGTCACACTATCACAATTCATACATATGGCATGTATAGCAAAATCTGTACATACAACACGTAGTCCGAGAATCGACTAAACCTGGCTCTGATACCACTAAATGTAACGCCCCCATGCCCGAGACCATCACCGGAGTCGAGCTTGAGGGGTTACCGAACATAATTTATCAATTTAAGAACTTCAAATCATTTGTTTCTACATTCACAGCTTTCTAACTACTCGCATCACAGTTACAAGAAAAATCATATCTCGAGTTACGAAACTCAAAAGCAAGATCCGTAAATTTTTCCTGAATCTAGACTCATATATCTATTTACAAATTTTTTTCTAGAATTTTTTTATTGGGCCAATTAGTACAGTTTATTAATTAAATTATCCCCTGTTTTAGGGTTTGACTGCTTTGACCTCTGTGTATTACGAATCAGATATATCTCTATACAAAATTTCAATGACTATGAGGTTTGTTTCTATTAAAACTAGACTCAATAAGGAATCTTTACATATAAATAAAAACGTCTAATTATTTTAGTAAAATTTATTATGAATTTTTAAAGTCAGAATAGGGGATCCAGAAATCACTCTGGCCCTGTTTTGTAAAAGTTTAAATATCTCATAAAATATAATTTATATTCCTGTTTTGTTCAATCCATATGAAAATAGACTCATTAAGATTTAATTTCATAACTTACTCATCATTTAGTTCTATTTATACTATTTTTAGTGATTTTTCAAATTCATGTCATTGCTGCAGAAATATTCTATTTTAAGGCAAGTTTCATCTTTCCATAAATTTTTATGAACTAGATAAACCTGTTAAACTTCCATGATATCAAACATGACCTAAATTAGCCATCACCATGACTTATCAATATCAAACATTTTCTCAACCAAACATGGCCATATCATAAAATTATTTACACAAAATAGGTATATTGCTATACATGCCATACTTAAGTAGTTGTACAAGCCATTTACCAAGATAAAAGTCCTTTGGATAGTGTGATCGAACTTTCGACTGTCCCGATTCTGAGCCGAAGCTTGTTCAAAACTACAGTGAATGAAAAGGAAGGAGTAAGCATAAATGCTTAGTAAGTTCATATGTAAATAACAAGTAACATAACAATACAAATATACTAAACAACTTTAGCATGGTACCACCAAAACATATATCACATCTTTAAACATCATTCATCATCTTACCACCTTATCGTTGTTGTATCTATTTTCAACCCGAGGGTTAAGAACATACCTGTCCAAAGTGTCCATTTCACAACACTTACCCAAAACGTCACTTATATCTTAAGTGTTCTTCCATTAAAGTAGAAATTTCACCCGTTGAACACATCGGAATATAACTCGGATACATGGATAATTTGCACATAAGTGCCACATATGTAATCAAGAAATCATGTAACCCGCCCCTAAGTGAACTCAGACTCAACTCAACGAGCTCGGGCGTTCGCATCCATAAATGAACTCGGACTCAACTCAACGAGTTCGGATGCCTAGTTACATCTCACGAACTCGGACTCAACTCAACGAGTTCGGACATTTGTATCCATAAGTGAACTCAGACTCAACTCAACGAGTTCGGATGCTCAACCATCCTAGTGACATGTCACTTGTATCCTAATCTATTCCTAAGGTTCAAGCGGGCTTTTCCTCGATCTCACATTTGCCGTCTTCCATGGAATATCGGGCCGATACTCGGTAGCAATTCATATTTATCAAGTAGTAAACATAATTTGCATATTACTCAACATTAACCACAAAGCATAATATTTCACGATTAAAAATCAGCATATCATAAAATTAACATTAATAACTTAAAAATAACATTTATGCTACATTATTTACAAATGAACTTATCTTGGTACCAAAATATAAAGATTTTGTTTAGTCCACAATCTTTTCTTTTCCTCGATCACGACTTGAATCTCGTTTTTATTGATCTATAATACCAAATTAATCTTATTTAATACATACATTTATCAAAACAACATTTAATAAAAATTTAAAAAAATTACACTTTTGCCCCTAAACTTTTGCATAATTACACTTTTTCCCCTAGGCTCGGGAATTAAACTTTATTCCTTATTCTTATGTTTTATAACATGCTGATCACTTTTCCCTTCTATGGCAACATCAAATTCTCTCTCTAACATATACTTGTGACTATTAGGTATTTTTGCCGATTAAGCCCTTTTACTCGTTTTCACTAAAAACCGAGTAGCACAAGTTGTCTAACATAATTTAAAACCCCATATTCTATCATAAAACATCAAAATACACAAATTTCACCTATGGGTATTTTTCCGAATATAAACCCTAGGTTGAATTATTGCTAGCATAAGCTTAATCGAGCTTCCGGGATTCCAAAAACGTAAAGAACATTAAAAACGGGGCTTGAATCACTTACTATGGAGCTTGGAAGCTTGAAACAAACCCTAGATATGGAGAACCCTTGAAATTTCGGCCTAATGAAGAAGATGGACAAAAATTGGCTTTTAATTTTGTTTTTAATTCATTTTAATAACTAAATGACCAAAATACCCTTACTACTAAACTTTCCAAAAATTCCTTCCATGTCCTAATTTTTTCCATGAACTTAAAATTGGTCAAATTGCTATTTAAGACCTCCTCATTAATATTCCAAAACAATTTCATACTAAAAACTTCTAGAATGCAAGTTTTGCAACTTATTCGATTTAGTCCCTACTTTCAATTTAAGCACTTTAGGCATAGAATTTCATCACGAAATTTTCACACAATCATGCAATCATATCATAAACATCAAAATCATTGTAAAATAATTATTTCTATCTCAGATTTGTGGTCACAAAACCACTATTCTGATTAAGCCCTAATTCAGGATATTACAGATATGGTTATCACATTTATGAAAATTTGGATGGTCTATGCATGTTAGCTAAGTTGAAAACAGTTGAAGATATTATTAACCGAAGCTCTGGTTCTGAGTTCGTTTTGAATTGAGTAATGAATTTATGATTTTTCAATGATGCACTATTGAACAGATTGGAATGTGTTTTATTACTAGAATGTAAAGTGATGGTTCATGTTTTCATACGGTTAATGTCACATTAAAAAGAACTGTTCGACCTATGATTTAGAGACAGTCAATTTTATATCCGTATTGGGAATCTAGTGATATTTTTAATCGACGAAAAGTGTCACATGTTCCCTGATGTCAAGGATTAAAGTATCGAATGTCATAGAAAGATCTGAAGTTAAGATAGTGTTAAAGACTTGAACTATTGAAAAATCGTGAGTAGTTATTAATTAATCTCTGGGAAAGCAGATATAGTTACAGATACTAAATGGAAAAATCTTTGTTTATTTTGTGAGTGGGTTACACGATTGATCTTAATTGATGATGATCTAATTTTAGCTAGATTAAAAGCTAAAGCAATGTTTTCATTGCAAGATTGAGAATATCAGAAATGTGCTAATGAATGGTAAGTTAAACGAGTTTTTGATTCTAAATTTAAATTCTAACCTGATGGTTGATGTTATTGTTCTGAGATAGAAATTGCGTGCGGATGAATTCAGAGCTTATGCATGAAATTTTTGTACGAGGCTCAGTAGTAGCTTGTTGGTTCATTTTGGGAGTAATAAAAATGTACAGTTATTTGAAATAGATGTTTTGGTGATCGGGTATGTAACTTGATATTTTTGAGTTTATGCTCAGATGTCGATTTGATAATGGATAAAAGTCAAATATCAAGAGCATTCGGGTCTATGGCAGTCAGTGATAACCTTGATGTGATATGAGATAGAATCACTATAGATTTTGTATTTAAATTATCTTTATCTCCTAAAAGGAAAATGTTATCAGATTGTGATTGATCGATCATGTACAAATTTCTTGTTTAACAAACCAGCCGAGTAAGATGTTTCTGGGATTATTCGATTACGTGAACTATCAGCCTCTATTATTACAGACAGGGATCCGAGGGCTATATCCCAATTATGGAAAGAGCTACGGGAAGCTATGAGTACACAATTGCATCTTGGCATGGTAATATACCTGTAAATCGGTGATAAGTCTGAGAGAGTTATTCAAAAGTTTGACGATATGCTCTGACACTGTGTGTTAAAGTTGAAAGGTGATTAGGAAGAGATATACGAGGTTGATATGATTTGTAATTCTAGGAAAATTAGTGAAAGTGATTCATGATAGTTGAAAGCAATTTCTTCTGGTAAGATTTTTGGGGATGAAAATCCCTAGAGGGGGGAGAGTTGTAATAGCCCGATTTTGGGCCTGGTTGTAATAGCCCGATTTAGACCTTAATTGGAACAATGGTTTCAAGACCATGAATCTGAGTCAAAAAAATATTTTCAAATTATTTTCTGTGTTAATTATGTGTGAATTTATATCTGTGAAATTTTTGTGATTTAATTTTGTCATTTGAGTGTCCGATTAAGTAAAAGGAATTAATCGCGTATAATGAAAACTTGGTGGTTAAATGTGAAAGTGCTTAATTGTTGTTGTCTTTATTAGTGGAGGCATTTATAATGCAATTATTCCATTGGTTTTATAGGTGGACAGTATTAGGCATATATTATATATTATTTATATTATTTCATTAAGGTTATATATGTAAATTAAACCTCAAGTTTATATAAGTTATAATATATATCGTAAAACATAAAATAAAGTTAATATAGGTGTTTATACTTGTGTTCTTGCTGAAACAAAATAAAAGAAAAAGAAACTAGGGTTTGACACTTTGCAAAGCTCAATCAAGGTAAGTTCTAGCTCGGTTTTTGATGATTTTTACATTCTTGAGATCGTTGCTAAGTTATCTTCAAGACCCATGCTTGAATTTTTGATTCTGATGAATTATGCCATTGATGAGAGCTTGTGATTTTTGTTGTTTGATGATGAAATACGAAAGATATGTTTTTTATTAACATGTTTTGTATTGGAGTTTTTGATGATTTTGAGTCATTAGGACTAAATTGAAAAAATATTAATTTGAGGGACTAAAATGTGAAATAAATGAAATATATGGACTTGTATGAATATGGGTAAGATTTGGCCTAACATGGGTATAGGGAAATTTTGCATACTTTGTGTTTTGTGCAATAGGGACTAAATTGTAAAAAGTGTAAATGTTAGGGGTAAATGGTAATTTTCCCATTTATGTGTTTTTAGACTAAATTGAATGAAAATATTTTTGAATGAGCTTAATTTGTATATGTTTAAATCAAGAACCAAAGAAATTGGATTTGGATCAGGGAAAAACGAAAGTTGTCGACTAGGTGTCCCGTTCCGTTTTACGTTGTCCGAGGTAAGTTTATAAGCAAATAGAGTACTTAATTTTAATTAAATACTAAATATATATGCTGAAATGAAATATATGAATTTATATATGATATGGTCGAATATGAATAAGCTTGGCTACTATATTTCCGAATTCGTTTCGACCAAGTTACGACTTCCGAAAGCCATAGCATTGATATATGTGTACGGGTAAGGCCATAGCATTGATATGTGTTTCCGATATATGTGTGCGAGTAAGACCCTGTCTGGGACAGTGGCATCGATATGTGATTACATTTAAGACCATTTCTGGGACGTTGGCATTGTACGATATGTGTGTTTATCCGAGTGTCCTATCCAATTCCGAATGGTTCATCAGGCAAAGGTAAATCGTGTTTGAATGTGTAAAATGAGCTATATGCCAGGTATGAATTAATTTGTTACCTATTTGAGTTAAGGTAAGTAAGTACCTTGGTTATTTGTTGTAAATCTTGTAAGATGCAGATGAAGAATATATGTGTATGTGGTATGTGTATTTGGCTTTGTGAATGAGTAACTTTTATATCATGAATAACTCTTAGATATGTGCATATATGATTAGGTATGTTCGGTTACATAATTAATATATGTATATGAAGTATTATTTTGATACATGAGCTTATGTACTTGAGTGTATAGGGACTAAGTATTATTATGTCTATTTAGCTTTGGAAGTTGATTAATAACATGCTAAAGTGACTATGTGAGTATTAAGCCAAGTGGGAAAATAATCTACAAAAAAATGTCTTAATTGTCTCATTTGTAAGTTTGAGGTCAAGTGTGATAATGTTAATATAATTCGGTTAGTTAAAATGAGTTGAATATATTATTGAGTTGTTATTTGCTTGTGACTTACTAAGCTATGATAGCTTACTCTGTGTATTCATGTTTACTCTGTTTTATAGATTTTGGAGTCAAGCTACGAGCTCGGGGACTGTCAGCAAAGTTTATCACACAATCTACTATTTTGGTACCTTTATAAGTTAAACTCGAATTGTGGAATGTATAGGCTGGATTATCTTTTGAAATGTTGAATCTTAGTTCTGTATAATTTGAGCCATGCAAAAATGGCTTAATTTCCATGTTTGATTTCGGTTATGTTTGCTTATGGTTTGAGTCTATTTTGGCTATGCTATTTTATGCTATGGACGAATAATATTTGTGATGTGTGCTTTGTTGTGCATTAAAGTTAATTAATGATTTGGATGTGGTATAAATATATTGGCCGTAGTATATATTTAGGTATATTTGGTCATTTTAAATATGATTTTTATTAAGGTAAAGTATATGAGAATTCAATTGATGTGCTCAAATAAGATATAATAATATTGGTTTGGCATTAAAGAGCAATTGGTTATATTCAAATATAAGACAAGTATGTTTTGATACGTTATTACACGACATATAAGATTCATGTTTTTGAATAGGTCTAAATATGGTTAATGACTTATTCTTGTGAAATATAATTTGCAACATGAATTGGTTTGACAATTATTTCAATAATGTATATGTATAGTCGGCTATAAGATGAAATTGAATGAGATGGTTATAACCAACTTGAGATTCGATATATGCTTATATAACTTTTGATGTGCTTGATAAGTTTTATATTTATGATTGATCGTACTTGAAAACTAACTATTATCATGATAAAGGCAAGTGCACCTATCAAACAGTAGTATAGCTTATAGCAAGACTGTAATGTCAAACCTACAGGAACTAAAAGTACTAGTATTAACCTTCTTTTTATTATCTAGCCTAAAAATAAGAGGATTTGTTTTATCTAAACTAATTAACTAAACAAAGAATGCACAAGAAGTAAATTGGGGAAATACTTTTGGAAAAACTGATTGATTTAGACAATACCCAAGGAAAAATCCACCTAGACTTCACTTGTTATTTGACTCTGAATTAGACAATTTACTCACTTGACTCGATCCGTAGAAATCCCTAATTTATATTATTATCTCTCTCGATACTAACAACGTCTAACCCTAGGTTAATTAATTGAAATTTCTTTCTAATTGAAACCACTAGTGTTGCATTAACTCGATCTATGGATTCCCTTTTAGGTTTGACCCTAATCCAGCAGATTTATGTCGCCCTATGTCTAGGGGTGCAATCAACTCCGCTTAATTAGGCTAGATCTACTCTTAGACAGGAACTTTTGCTCCTCTGAATAAGCACATCAATACTTAAATCAATATCCTGGAATATTAAAGCAAGAGTTAAGAACACATAATTCTTCAGTCTTGAAGGAGAATCTGGCTTCTGAGATTGATTAATCAGCTTTCTTCAATTAATTCCTTGCCTCTTACTCCGTGTGTCCACTTCTAGGTGCCTCCTAGGGTGTTTATATAGGCTTTAGAATGTTTCCAAACCCTAAAAAGTTGCCTTTTTCGAATAGAACTAGACTTGGGCTCGATAGGAACATGGTCGTGTGACACGCCCGTGTAGGGTGGTTTAGGCCGTGTTAGAGTCTGCTAAATAGAAACAGGTGTGTGGTCTACCCTGTGGGGAAGTCCAGGCCGTGTTGATTTCCCACGTTGACCCATTTTCTTTGTTTTTGGCCTGTTTCTCGCTCTTTTACTCTCCAATGCTCACCTAAGTATAAAACATGAAATTAAAGGATTAGGAGCATCAAATTCCATAATCTAATGATAATTCATCCAAAAAAGTGCTAAGCATGAGATAAAAATATGTATAAATTATGACTTATCAACTATTTATGCATATAATGATTTGACTTGACTTGTGATTTAGTACTTGTCCATATTAATATTTTTGTATATAATGTGATATTGATATGTGCATGTACGTGATCCCAAGAAACATATATATGTGTATGGTTTTTAATTTGTGTTTCGGTGAAAGTGTAAAGGATGAATATATTTTGAGTTGAGATGTGTATAGCCTTAGTTAGTATTGTGGATGCTGTATATATGTTTATTGTGTTTAGCATAAGCTCACGGTTGTAAAGGTAAACTATGTTAGCCGAATAGAGGAAAGGTAAATATGGTTCTGTATTAGTCTTTACTGGTACATTATTTTAACATTTTGGTTGGTTTACTTGAATAGTTTAATTGTTTGAGTTGCTGATTTAAATATAAATATTTATTCATGAAATGTAAATGTTGTAAATAGGCGAACAAATGCTATTATGTAATATTTCATTATATGAAATGAAATGATGTGTATTTTCTTGCACATGGTATGCGCATAACATTTGCATGATTATAAGAAATTTTACATTGGCATTATTCAAAGGTCAAAAAAGTTAAGATATACATATTTGATAAGTTTGTGGAACGAAATGCACTTGGTTAAGAGTTTAACGTTTAATGCACTTGGTTAAGAGTTTAGCGTTTAATATTCTTGTTTCCTTGTTGGCATTGTTTGATTATAAAACTCTGGGATTATATTTAATATTAAATACAAGTATGAAATTTTTGTTTTACAATTTTTACTAGATAATTAATAATGAAAATTTGATCTGAGTTATATTTTGATCGGTAATACCTCATAACCTTATTCCGACAATGGATGCGGGTTAGGGGTGTCACACTAGTCGAAACAATGGTTTCGGGACCACAAATCTGACGAAGAAAAAATTTATTTTTATTATATTTTTATGTTCCATGGTTTCACGGAATGATTTCGTGAAAATTTCGTTCAAAAATTTTTACGTTTGGTCACTCAATTTAGTCAAACGGACTAAATTGTAAAAAGTGAAAAAGTTGAGTTCTACATGTTAGATGTGTCCAATTGTAATGAAATTTTAAATTGGAGGTCCTTAAATGGTAATTAGACCATTGGTTAATTTTGTGGAAAAAAATGGACATGAAATAGTTGAAATAGAATATTTTTAAGTTAGGGGCATTTTGGTCATTTAGTAATTAAAGAGAATTAAAAACAAAATTAAAAGCCAATTTTTGTCCATTTTCAACCCCATGGCCAAATTTCTCAAGGGGAAACCATGACTAGGGTTTTTCAAGCTTCCAAGCTTGATTATCAAGAAAAATGAAGTTCGGACTTAGAACGGAGGAAAAATGAGTATTGGATGATTTGGTCCTTTTACCATTTTAGGTCGAGGTAAGTTCGTATGTTAATAAATGTTATTGATTTGTGTTAATTATGCAATATTATTATATATTTTATTAAATTGTGAAAATTAATGTAAACATTCGAATTGAGTAAAAACGCAGGATCGATCACGATTATTGTGTAGTGAAATATGAATTGACGATAAAAGACCATGGTTAGACCATGGCAATGTGCTAAGTGAAATAAGTGATTCACATGTAGGACCATATCTAGGATATGACATTGTGCTAAGTGAAGTAAAACCATGACATCTAAGTGAAATAAGTCTATGGCATTGTGCTAAGTGAGAAATTTTTCGGTTGAGCCTTAGGAATAAAATAGCTTTGGACACAAGTGTGGTACTATGTGAAGGCCACTTTGTGAATATAATAGCTTTGGACACAAGTGTGGTACTATGTGAAGGCCACTTTGTAAATAAAATAGCTTTGGCTACAAGGGTGGTACTATGTGAAGGCCACTGTGTATCCGTTATTATTCCGATGTGTTCAACAGGAAATGACTAAGTGTAAACGAATATGACTATGGGATGATTAAATGTGAAAGAATTATGAACCAATAATATTATTTGATGTTGAATTGAAATAATGTGTTTTCGTTGAGGTTTAAATGTATCAACTGACATAGCCAAGATAAAAAAAATAAAATAAAAGTATAATTGATTTAAGTGATACAGGTACCTACTAAATCTATGTGAATGTTGAATGAAAGTTAATACAAAGAAAACGTGAGAGAGTAAAATTAGCAAGAAAACAGTTTTGGACAGCAGCAGTTGTGTGATATTGAAAAATCATAAAAAAATGATGGAAATTGAATTAAAGGTTGAATAAGATATGGAATTAAATATTTTTGAGTCTATATTCACATAAAAGAAACGGTGTAAGCAAAAGAATTTCATATTACAGGATATTTGAATTTTTGTGGGATAGGGTCAGAATAATTTTGAAATTCCCTGTTCTGATTTGGGAAAATAATTAAAAATTGTAAAAAAAATAATTATGGGTTATAATTTATATTCTTAAAATTCTTATTGAGTATATTTTAAAAACAAATAAAAGGGAATATCTCCCAAATCCCCCCTGAATGGATAATTAATTTTTAGTAAAGAGGGATTGGAACTGTCGGACAGCGAGAAGAAACTGTACTTATTGGCTAGACCAAAAATTCTAAAAATTTTATGGTAAGAATATATTTGAGTCTAATTTCAGGGTAAATTAGCAGATCTTAATTTGGAGTTTCATAGCTTACGATATAAATAATTTATTGATCGTGACTTGAGTAGAGAGCTTGAGATGAACAAGAGTAAATAGTGGAATTATGTGCAATTATGATTGTGTTATCTTGAGAACATATTGTGAGAATTGGTAAAAGCATGTTAATAATTTTCTTATTATTTACATACCAACTTACTAAGCTATATAGGTTACTCCGTTTATTTTCTGTGTTTATAATGTCCTTAAGTTAGCTCGGGTAGGGAGTCGCCGAAGAACCTATTACACTATCAAACTAACAAATTCGGTATTGATAATTCTTATACTTAAGGTCATGGCATGTATAGGGGACTTGGTTATTTTTGTATGTGTCATAATTGTTTTGGCCTAAAATGTTGGCCTATGCTGTTTGAAAGTTCATTGTTGTGTAAGGCTATTTGATGTTGGTATATTAGCTATATTATAAGTCCATGACGATGCATTTCAAGTATGTGTATGCTTACATATGTGGATGAATGAGTGGTGATATCTATGTGTGACGTAAGTCAGATTAGTGCTCGGGCTAGGGACATGGCCATGTGAGCTACACGACCCTGTCCTAATATCACACGGGAGTGTGCCCCTATTTTTCATTAAATTTTTCAAAGTTTTCTAAAGTTCTCGGTTTGGTCCCGAACCGTTTCTAAAGCATGATTTGGGTTTTGTAGGCCCATATTAGGGAAGTTAAGATGAAATGTGAAAAGTTTTAACTTTGAGTGCAAATTCATGACCTGATTTTATACGATTGCATGTCTTTATGTCCGGTAATGCCTCATACCCTATTGCGGTGTCGAACATAGGAAAGGGGAGTTATCGAAATCCCTACTTTCCAATATATGGATGACAAGTCCTTGTATGAGGCGTGGGAAAGATTTAAAGAACTGTACGTAAATGCCCTCATCTTGGAATCCGCATTGCATCCAATTAGAGACTTTCTATAACGGTCTCAATACTCATATGAGGATGGTAGTAGATGCTTCTGCCAATGGTCCTCTCCTTTCTAAGTCTTATAATGAGGCTTATGAAATTATTAAGAGAATTGCTAACAACAATTACCAATGACCAACCAATTGAACAACTTCAAGATGAGTCGCAGGAGTACATGAAGTAGACACCTTCACTTCACTTGCAACTCAGGTATCTTCAATATCATCAATGCGTAAAATTGATACTACTAATGGGTTTAACAATGTTGCAACTCAGCCACTTAACCAACTCAAGAATATAGCATATGTTTATTGTGGGGGAAGAATTCCCATGAAACCTAGAATCCATGTATTACATGGGTAACCAGAATCGAGGTAGGTAGGGACTGCAACCTAATTTTTATAACTTATCTTGGAGAAACCACCGGAATTTCTCTTGGAGTAACTGAGGGGCTGGATCTAGTAAAACTTATGCACAACCAAGACTGACCTAGCCACTTGGATTTACCCAACAAGTTTAGAAACCACCATAACCCTAACATTCCAATAGCCTAAAGAACCTACTGAAGGCATATATGTCAATGAATGAAGCTACTTTAAGGAATTTGGATAATCAAATGGGTCAACTTGCTACTGAACTTAGGAACTGACCACAAGGTGCTTTTCCTAGTGATACGAAATATCCAAGAAATCTGGGGAAGGAGCACTGTAAAGCTTTGACTTTAAGGAGCGAAAAGATGATAGAGCGTAGCACTATTGAAGTTGAAGAGGAGCTACTTCATGCTCGAGATAAAGTGGATATTCAACCAAGTGTTGAAAATCCAGCTTCACTAGAACCAGAATATGAAAAATTTGATAAAGCAACTTCTGACTTAATCAATTCTGATAAACTAACACCTTTGGTAGATGCAAAAGAGCCACAACAGATGAATTGCCCAGTTCAAATAAATAATCCTCCACAACCCTACCCTCAAAGATTTCAAAAGCAGAAACTTGAAATCCAGTTCAAAAAGTTCCTAAACGTACTCAAGCAAGTTCACATCAATATTTCGTTGGTAGAAGCTTTTGAGTAGATGCCAAACTATAATTAACTTCATGAAAGATTTTTTGTCCAAGAAATGGAAACTTGGAGAATTTTAGATGGTAGCTCTAATGAAGGAATGCAATGTATATCTATAAGATAAACTACCACAAAAGATGAAGGACCCTATATGTTTCACATTACTTTGCCACCTTGGAGCATCTTATTGTGGTAAGGCATTGTGTGATTAGGGTGCAAGCATCAACTACGATTACGCTTCAGTTAGTAGATCAATCGTTAATACATCTAAAAGGAAAAATTGAGGATATATTGGTACGTGTAGACAAATTTATTTTTCCTATTCGGTTTGTTGTTTAAGACTTTGAAGCAGCTAAGAAGGTGCCAATCATCTTAGGAAGACCTTTCCTAGCAATTGGAAGGACCCATATTGTTGTGTAGAAGGGCGAACTTACAATGCGAGTTGAAGCTGACCAGGTAACATTTAATGTTTTTAAATCCATGCGATTTCTTAATGCAATGAATGAGTGTTCTGCAGTAACTGAGTTAGAAGAATTATCCATGGAATAGGAGCCGAGTTAGAAGAGCTAAAGCAATTCTTAATGTCAGATCCTCTAAGTGATGATGTGGGGGAGGAATATTTAGGTTTGTTAAAAGCTGACCAAATGAGATTTAATCTGTAAACTCGCTTTGATTCTTTGAAATTAGAGAGTAGAGATTATGTCCAACCAAAAGCATCGATTGGAGAGCCACTTAATTAGAACTTAAGATACTTCCTTTACATTTGAAATATGTTTATTTAGGTGACGCCTCTACTTTGCCTATAATTATTTTAGCTTAGCTAACTAAAGAGCAGGAAGAGAAACTCATTCTAGTGCTGAAACAATTTAAAAAGGCTATCGGATAGACCATAGCCGATATCAGAGGTATTAATCCATTCAAGTGCATGTACAAAATCATCCTAGAAGATGGTGAAAAAAGGGTGATTGATTACAAAGGAGACTGAACCCGATTATGAATAATGTGGTAAAGAAGGAAATCATTAGATGGTTAGATACAAATATAATTTACCCCATCTTAGACAGTTCATGGGTAAGTCTAGTCCAGTGCTTGCCAAAAAAAAGGAGGCATTACAGTCATGGAGAAGGAAAAAAAAATGAGTTAACACCGACCATAAAGGTTATGAGAAGGAGTATTTGTATAGATTACTGGAATTTCCTTTACCTTCCTTGGATCAAAAGCTAGATAGACTCCTGGGGCGAGATTATTATTATTTTCTAGATGGATACTCAGGGTACAACCAAATCACGATAGCACCGGAGGATCAAAACAAAATAACATTCACATACTTGTATTGTATGTTTTCCTTTAGACGTATGCCTTTTGGTTTATGTAATGCTCTTGCTACATTTCAAAGATGTATTATGGAAATTTTTACTGACATGGTGGAAAAACTTTGGAAGTTTTTATGGACAATTTCTCAACGTTCTGAGACACTTACAATGATTTCTTAGACAATCTAGCCAAGGTACTAAGGCGGTGCGAAGAAACAAGCCTTGTACACAACTGGGAAAAGTGTCCTTTCAAGGTACGAGAAGGTATTAATTTGTGGCACCAAATAACGAGACACAGAGATCAAGGTAAATAAAACAAATGTAGAAGTCATTGAGAAACTCCCACCTCCAACATCTGTAAAGGGTGTCAGGAGCTTTTTGGGACATGCCGGATTTTATCAAAGATTCATCAAAGACTTCACCAAAATTGCTAATCCCTTATTCAAATTATTAGAGAAGGATACAATATTGAAATTTGATGAAGAATGTTTGAGAGCGTTCATTGATCTGAAGAATCAGTTGGTCTCAGTAGCAATTATTGTCACATTGGATTGAGAAGTGCCATTTGAATTAATATGTGATGCAAATGACTTCATCCAGGACCTATGATGAGCCAGCGAAGAAACAAAGGTTTTCATCCTATCTACAACACAGGTCGGACTCTAATGGGAGCTCAATTAAATTTTACGATAATAGAAAAATGGTTACTTGCTATTCTTTTTGCTTTTGACAAGTTTCGACCTTATCTTATAGGTACCAAAGTTATTGTCTATATGGATCATTTAGTAATTTACTACTTACTTGCCAAGAAAGATGCTAAGCCGAGATTGATCCAATGAGTACTTCTACTTCAAGATTTCGATGTAGAAATTCAAGCTTGAAAAGGGGTAGAAAATCAAGTAGCATATTACTTTTCTAGATTGGAGCTGCAAGAAGGAACTTCTCCTCTTATACCCATTAAGGAGACATTTTTAGACATACTTAGCTTATGGTTTGTTTATTTTGCTAACTATTTAGTTTGTGGTTTGTTTGGCTTGAAAAGACATATTAGTAAAGGAAAAAATTTCTCCATGGTATGAAGTACTATTTCTAGAAAGAGCCATACTTGTTCAAACAATGCAGAGATCAAATGATCAGGAGATGTGTGGAAGAAAATGAGGTACATGAAATTTCATATCATGCTGATACTGCTCCAAGTGGAGGGCATTTTAGAGGATCACGTATTGCTGCCAAAGTATTACAATCTGGATTCTTTTGGCCAACTCTATTCAAAGATGCATAGGCCTAAGTGAAAAGTTGTGATCTTTGCCAAAGGAGTAGAAATATATCCACTAGAAATGAAATGTCACGAACAAACATTATCGAGGTAGAATTATTTGATGTTTGGGGAATTGACTTTCTTGGTCCTTTTTCTCCATCATTCGGTTATAGGTACATTCTAGTAGTAGTAGATTACGTATCTAAATGGATTGAAGCCGAGGCATATCTAACAAATGAAGCCGAGGTAGTGATGATGTTTTTTGCAGAAACATGTGTTTACAAGGTTTGGAAATCCTAGGGCTAGCATCAATGATGAAGGGTCCCATTTTGTGAACAGACGGTTGAAATGGTTGATCGATGGACATGGACTGAAGCACAAGGTTGCCATAACTTACCAACCACAAAAAATGGGCAAGCTTACTTTGTGAATAATTTGGTAAAAGGTATACTCAAAAAGGTAGTTTGTCCAAACTGAGGAGACTGGATGATGCTTTATGGGCCTACAAGACAACATACAAAACACCTTTAGGGATGTTATCACAGCCCGATTTTGGGCCTAGACAATATAGTGGTCTCGGTACTACAAATTCTGAAATCAAATAAATTATATTATTATTTTGATATTGTAGCATGTTTTTATTAGTGCATGAAATGTTTGGTGAAGTAATTTTAACGTTTGCGAGTCCAATTGCGAGAAAGGACTAAATCGCATAAAATGGAAAAGTCCTAAATTGATAGCTAAAGGTGTCAAATAGCTAGAGATTAAAAATTGAGGGTCTTTAAAGGGAAATTAGACCCTGTTGTGATAGCTTGGCCGGCCATAGGTGATGAAAATGTTGAAAAGTCAACATTAGGTAATTTGATGACATAATGCATGATATAATAATGCCAAAAAGTCTAGCTATCATTTTCTTTTATCCATCCTTTCTTTTGAGCAAAATTTTTAGCAAAGAAATGGGGTTTTAAGATCTTGGAATTTTAGCGACTTTAAGCCTTCACAAGTAAGTGATTTAATGGCTTTTCTTGAATATTTTTGTACTTTTGAGACCCTTGAAGCATAAGCTTTCAAATGAGGGTACTATTTTGAAAAATGATTAAGAGTTTATGTTTTTTCCAGGAAATAATTTATAATTTTATCTGAGTTTTTATGGGAGAAAATAAGTCTTGGGTGTCTTCTAAACAACTTTTGTGAAAGGTGTTAGCATGAAAACACCTAAAAAGACTATAGTGCATAAGTTGTAAAATAGGCGTTAAGTATGTGATATAGTGGGAATTTGGAGTTTCTATAAGAGTACAAAGGGTTTGAATAAGCTTACGATGTGAAGAAATTCGATAAAAATTAATTTTTGGGCCTAGGGGTAAAACGGTTATTTTGTCAAAGTTTAGGGGCAAGATGGTCATTTTACCAAAGATATGAATTTTTGATTTCTAGATTTTATTTAGTGACTAAATAAGTACATTTTGCTATTATAGATTAATAAATACCGAATCCGAACCTAGACTGGGGGAAAGCCAAGCAAATCAACTGAATCGACTAGTTGCCACATTTTGTAATTCGAGGTAAGTTGTATGTAAATAATACAACTACAATGTTAATGTATGTGTTGAATTGTACTTGAATTTAAAATAGCATGAATTGATTGATTGTAGAATTGAGAAAGCAGGATGGTAATAGAGATAGTGGAGTTCCTGTGTGAACCTAGGAAATAAACCGGATATTCAAGCCATAACATATGGGTTATTGTGAGCTAGTGTAAGACATGTCTGGGACATGCATCGTCCATATTATGAGAGCTTGTGTGATACCATGTCTGGGACATGGCATTGGCATTGAGACGAATGCTAGTGTAAGACATGTCCGGGACATGCATCGGCCTCGAGACATAAGCCAGTGTAAGACATGTCCAGGGCTTGCATCGGCTATGAGTTGTGTCAGTGTAAGACCATGTCTGGGGCATGGCATTGGCACAGATCTGCTAGAACTTGTGTAAGACCATGTCTGGGACATGGCATCGGCACCTTACCACATGTTTGAGGCTTAATGAATATCTGATAATGTTCCAAATGGTTCAACGGTGAAAGTATGATTTAAAGTTAACAAGGGAAGTATAACAGTATTGTGAGTGGTACAGGTACGTATATGATATGTATGAAATGTGAGCTCAATATATGCTATATGAGGTGTATTGAAAATTGATGAGGAAGTTTTGCTTCTGCTACTTGTGTATTATGATACTTGTTGATGAATGGTAAAGTTATGTTGTATATGTATTTATATGCAACTTACTCAGCTTTATGCTTACTCCCTCTCCTTTTCCATTTTCTTATAGTGCCGCCTATCTAGCTCAAAGATCAACAGAAGTCAGAGATATCGATCACAGTATCAATCAAAGCTTTCGGTATAGTTTGATTTATATTTTTGAATATGAAATGTATAGGGCTTAGACTTTACTATTTTTGTGTTATTGAGAATTGGCCAAATGTGTTGGCTTGGGTTGGAAACCCTTCATTTTTTATTAACCCTTGAATGATGGGAAATATTCATTTTGATATATGCAAATGAAGTCACTCTCATGAATGAGTAATTGCTTAGTTGATGTGTAGTCTATTGTGGCTGATGGGTTAAAATAAGTTATTATTGTATTAGTGTGGTAGCTATTGTATAGGTTGTATAACTAAGGGTGGCAATAGGCTTGGTAAATAGCCTTATACTGTCCACACAGGTAGACACACGGGCATGTGTCTAGGCCGTGTGTGACACACGGTTTGGCCTTATGTCCCCTGCACGTAAAAATTTCAAGACAGTATGTATGATAGTAAACACACAAGTTGAAACACGGCTGTGTGTCTTAGCCATGTGAGAGACACGGCCTAGCACACGGGCGTGTACCTTGGCCATGTGACATTTTGGGGATGCTGACGTCAGAAACAGAATGTCTATGTTTTTGCACACGAGCTAGGACACGGGCGTGTCATAGCCGTGTGAAGGACACGGGCCAGGGACACGAGTGTGTGCCAGGCCGTGTGAAAGCCTCTGTAGGTGTACATTTAGAATTAATTCCACACGGGTGGAGGACAAGGGCGTGTGCCCTGTTTCAAAGTCAATTTTTTTTTGATGGTTTAAGGACCCAGATTGATCTCAAATATCAATGGTCAATTTCGGGCTCGTAGGCCCATAATAAGAAGTTTAAAGCAGAAATTGAAAAAGTTTTAAGTTGGACCAAGTCTTGGTAACTTGGGGAATGTTTGTGTGCATGAGATTGAGTTTGGTAATGCCTCGTATTCTGCTCCGACGTGGGTTACGGGTATGCGGTGTTACGGATGTCTTCTAATCGGTTGGCTTTTGGGAATGCTAGTCATTTCCCATGGAGTTAGAACATAGAGCATACTAGGCTCTCTAGTGACTCAATTTGGATCTGAAGCTTGCTAAAGAGAAACAGATACTTCAACTTAATGAAATGGAAGAATTTCAAATATTCTCTTATGAAAATTCCAAATTATTCAAGGAAAGATTGAAAAGATGACATGACAAGTACATCTGATTCTGAAAATTTGAAGCAGGTCAGCAAGTTTTGTTGTTCAATTCCAGATTAAAGTTCATTCTAGGTAAGTTAAAATCTCGTTGGTCTAGTCCATTCACTATTCATCAATTCTTCCCATACTGGGGGATAAAATCAAGCAAAATAAAATCTCGTTCATTTTATTAGGTTTTTAAATTTTATTTTCAAATAAATGACTTAGGTTATATTTTCTAGACTAATATGTTAAAATAAATTTTGTCTAGGAGATTGGAATTTAAGCGGGATTGCTTGTGACCCTTCCAATCTTTCCTGGGAATTAATTTTAAAATAATTTTCTAAGAAAATATTTCTTGAGTGACAAAATATATTTTAATTTGTTGAATAAAATGGCCAATTTTGATCCAAGTTTTAGTTTTCTATTTTATTTTCAAATTATTTTCTAGTTTAGGTACTTAATTGAATTGTTTTCAATAATTAGTTGTATTTTTTGTAAATATTTTAAACAGCTAAAATAAAAGTTTTAACTTTTCATTTTAATAAATAAGATAATAACAAATAATATATTAATATTTTTATATTATATATTAATTGTTATTAACTTTGTATGGCATTAGGTGTAGTAATATTTTATTATTATTTTACTCAAGAGCTTGAGTTAAACACCCTCCTACTTACACTTTAAACACTACCATCTTTATTCCCTTCCTATTCATTCACTCCACCACCAGCCTCTCTCTATAAAACCCCTACCATCACCGATCATACCCTTTTCTTTTCCTCTCCACTGTCGGATATCATTTACCCTAACTCCCCTAACCATCGACGGCCTTAGCTGCTAACACCATTGCGTCTCACGACCCTATTGCTAGAAATAATAGTCGTGTACAATAGTAGTTCCCAACAACAGCTATGCACCCCAATAGTGACCAGCAATAGCCACACGCCCTTGCTCCTATCTCACCAAGCCGTCGCACATTCTACATCCCCCACCCAAATTGCTGTTAGTCACCCTCCAACCTTAAGCCGACGCTATTTTCTTCACCCTCATATTATTTTCTTGAGTTATTATTGATTTTTTTAAATGTGGGAAGAAATTTTTATTCCAAAAATTTTAATTTAATTTGATTATTTAACTTAATGATTTTACACAAAATGTTGATATTAGATTTTAATTGAATTTGTGGAAAATTATTACTTCTTTCCCCTTTATGTGATGTTCAAGTTGAATTAGGCCTCGTAAAAGAACTCGTGCCTTTGTCTAAGACGAAGAATCACAAAAAAAATTTCATTGCTAACGCAAGATACAAAGCATATTTAAGAAAAAACTAATGCTTCCGGAGAAAGGTTTTACTTTGAGAAAAAGTAACTAGACTAATTTCATGACGAACATTGAAAAAGTTGCTAAAGCTCTAAAGTGGGAAGTGTTTTGTGATAAAAGGCTAAATTCGGATGATGAGTTTGTAACACCCCTAACCGGTATCTATCACCGAAATAGGGTTACAAGACATTAGCAATCAATCACAACATAATTCATACACATATGCATTCATAATCAGAATCCATTTAACACATTCATATTATCCTTTATAAGGCTCAACGGGACCTTAAAACATGCTTAGAAGTGGTTCGGGACTAAACCGATAACATATGCAAACTTTACGAAACTTATAAAAAAATTTGACATTTAATGGTCACACGCCCGTGTGAACAGGCCGTGTGCCTCACACGGCCACATGACATGCTCGTGTCACAGGCCGTGTGAATACAGGGCATACATTCTAACTTGCACCACACGGCCGAGGACACGCCGGTGTGCCATGGCCGTGGGAAAACTGGAGGGGTTACTGAATTTGGTCACACGGCTGACCTCACGCCCATGTGCCAGCCCGTGTGCCACACATGGCCAGTAGACACGCCCATGCGTCTAAGCCATGTAACTTATTGACTAGTTTTAATTAAGGATTTGGGGTCACACGGTCTAGTCACATGCCCGTGTGCTTAACCGTGTGGTACGAAAGTAGACTTGTTATAAGCTAGTTTTCCCACTTAAATCAGATGTGTCCTAAGGCATCCAAATGGTACAAAATATGCAACCGAATAAGTAACCAAAAGTGTATATTTTCAGCATAAATCATACCATATTGAAACATTACATTCACTTCTCAAATCTTAACCATTTCTTAATCAAAACACATACGAAAACTAGCATGAATTATTTATGATCTTTAACATTTCTTATATGTCTCAAATTCTAACTAAATAACCAACCATATCATTCAACCTATAACCAAACCACAGCTTATCAATGCTTCATCTCAAACTCATACCAATACATGACATTTCTTAAACCACATTATTACCACATTTGTATTCCAAGCCAAACCACAAGTACATAACATAAGCCAATTACACATTTTATACCAACCATGCCAAAACATAAGGCCACATTATAAACATCAACCAAAATCATTAATAAGCCATTTCAAATGACCGTATGCATTTCTAACAACCATATCAAAAAGACCATAGTCTGTACATGCCATATAACCAAGCCACAAAGTGTAAAAATTCTAAAAATTAATATCCGGACAGTGTGATGCGATCTTCGTTAACTTCCAACCCGAGCGAATGTCCGAAACACTATAAAACATAGAAAAATAACACAAAGTATGCTTCACAGCTTAGTAAGTTTGTATGTGAGCCTAAAATAATCACAACATTCATATATCAATTCGAAATAGATAAATCATTAACATTTAAAGCATCAATTCATGAGCTAACATCAAATTATTCATGTCCTCATTCGCAAGCTCTCAACTTCATATAACTCAATACTTGAGTAGTTTTCTGTACATACGTATATTGATACCTTTCTATTTCTTACCCATACTTTTATCAAACCTCTCTGGTTTATAAGTGCTTATGATACAAATTTATCGATTTTCCGATGCCATAGTCCAACTATGGTCTTACACATACATTACCAAGGCCTTACTGTGGTCTTTCTTTCACATGCCCTAACCCTGTTATGGTCTTAATAGTCGATTTCCATATGTATATTTAATTAAAGTGTAACAGCTCAATTTTAAGCCTAGTCGGAACAGTGGTTTCGGGACCAAAAATTCGACGTAATAAAATTTATTTTTATTATATTTTTATGGTCTACAAATTCATGGGATGATTTCATGAAAATTTTGTTTGAAAATGTTGATGTTTGGGCACTCAATTTTATTAAAAGGACTAAATTGTAAAAGTGCAAAAGTTGACTTCTAAATGTGAGAGGTGTCTAATTGTTATGAAATGTTAGATTGGAGGCCCTTAAATGGTAATTAGACCGTTGGATATTTTGTTGGACAAAAATGGACATGAAATGGGTGAAATAGAATATTTTTAAGTCAGGGGCATTTTGCTAATCTAGTAATTAAAATGAATTAAATACAAAATAAAAGCCATAAGTTCTTGTCCATCTTCTTCCTTGGCCAAATATTGCATGAAGAAACCATGGTTAGGGTTTTCCAAGCTTCCAAGCTGGTTTGTAAGTCCATTCTTGCCCCGTTTTTAATGATTTTTTCGTTTTTGAAATCCTCGTAACAAGATCTACCTATTTCTACCATTTATTTGAGTTATCATGAAGGTATAGGGTTTGAACCATGTTATAAATTTGTGAATTTTGATGTTTAATGGTACATTATGCGTGCTTATGGTTGGAGAAACAACTTTTGCTAACTGATTTTCGGTGAAAATGCTTAAAAGGACTAAATCAAAAAAGTTATAAAATATGTAGTAAAAGTTTGTTATAGTGGAAATTGTGGGCTTTTATACTTATGAAAATGATTCGGCTAGGCATAAAATGCAAAGAAATTGAATAAAAATCATTTTACGAGTTTAGGGGAAAAAGTGTAAATATGAAAAAGCTTAGCGGCAAACACGTATTTTTCATAATATGATTTTTGGGTCACGATGAATAATGTGACTAATTAGCAAGCTAAATGTGATATTATAGATCAAGGAAAACGAGATTCAGGCTTAAATCGAAAAGGTACGAGATTATGGACGAAAATAGAATAATTAGTCGTGCTCAGATTCGAGGTAAGTTCGTGTGATAATAATAATAGTGCAATGTCATACTTGAATTGTAAATTATATTACTGTCTCATAAACTGAATGAGTTGTCATATGGATGTATACGATGAGAATTTGACAAGTAAGTACCTACGATAATGTTATTGTTGATTGTGATTGAATCTAAATTGGTAAGTTGAATTGAACTTGTTGCGTTAAAGGTTGTTGTATGCTATGCATAAGAAATGATCTACAATATGTCTACGATGTGTGATGACAATGTGAGGAATTGTGATTTTGTGTTAAAAAGAGATTATCATGATTATTAACATTATGTGAAATTATGAGCTTAATTACCATCATGAGATATATGATTCGATCTTAGGGACAAGTTTCGACGAGATGTGTACTCGAAGAAGCCTCGGGTGACCCTGAGGAATGCTTAGAATTCGGATATTATACACCATGGTTAATGAGATACCGTGTAAGACCATATTTGGGACATGGCGTTGGTATCGAGATAAGAGCCAGTGTATGACCATGTCTGGGACATGGCATCGGCGTTGATATATGTTCTAGTGTAAGACCATGTTTGGGACATGGCATCTGTGTTCATATGTGTGCCAGTGTAAGACCATGTCTGGGACATGCCATCGGCATTGATATGTGTGCCAGTGTAAGACCATGTCTGGGACATGGCATCAGCGATGATATGTGTGCTAGTGTAAGACCATGTCTGGGTCATGGCATCGGCACCGATATGAGGCTTTGTATAAGACCATATCTGGGATATGGCATCGACATGTGGATCATTGTAAGACCATGTTTGGGACATGGCTTGGGTACTTGATTTGGTGTATGATGATTCCGAAAGTCCTTCAGTATTCCGGGTGGTTCAACAGGCCATACAAGATTATTGTTAAGAAGTGGAGTAATATGTGAAAAGTGTTGAAAGGGTACAGGTATGCACACTAAGCTTATGGTTATTGAGACTATGAAATGTTGAGACCTCGGTGAGCTAAGATGTATAAATTATGATTATGAATTTTGTTTCAATATCATGCTAACTTACATTGTGTAATTGAACATGGATTCCATGAAATGGTAAGTTCATGATTAGTTGAAAATGAACTTATGATAGTTATCATCATATTGCACTAAAACAGTTTTGGACAGTAGCAGTAGTCTGACTTTGAAAATCCACAAAAAATTTTTTTAATTGAATTAGAGACTGAATAAAATATAAAATTAAATCTTATTACGTCTAGTTTCACATAGAGGAAACGTTGTAAGCAAAACAATTTCATATTATGAGATATTTGAATTTTTCTGAGACAGGGTCTGAGTGATTTCGTGATCCTCGATCTTAACTTTGGAAAATCACTAAAAAATTGTAAAAGAATAATTATGGGTTATAATTTATATTCTTAAAATCCTTAATGAGTCTATTTTCAAAAGAATTGAATGGGAACATCATCCAAATCCCGTATGAGAAGATAATTAATTTTTAGTGAAGAGGGGTTGGAACTGTCAGATAGCAAAATAGGGAAGACTTTAAAGAATAAAATGTACTTATTGGCTGGACCAAAAATTCTGAAAATTTTATTGTAAGAAGATATACGAGTCTAGTTTTAGGGAAAATTAGTAGATCTTAATTTAGAGTTCTGTAGCTCAGGATATTAATAATTTAGTGACTATGAATCGAGTAGATAGCTTGATTGGAATATGAGCAAATTGTGGAATTATGTGCAACTTCGATTGTGTTACCATGAGAATATGTTGTAAGAATTTGGCAAAAGCACTTTAATAAATTGTTTATTATTATTTTCATACGGACTTACTAAGCTATAAAGCTTACCCCATTCTTTCCATTTCTTTAGTGTTGTCAAGTTAGCTCGGGGTTGGAGATCATTGGAGGCAGCATCACACTTCAAATTATCTAGTTGGGGTATTAATAAAACTTAAGTGTTTTGAAGTGAGTGGCATGTATAAAGACTTAGTTATTTATGATATGTTATTCATGATTTGGCCAATTGAGTTGGCTTACAATGATTCATTTGTATAGAGCCATGAGATATGACTTATATTTGATCATTGGGTTGTAAACCTAATTGATTTTGCATGAGTGATCTAATGTCTTGATGATGTGCATGTTGTGATGGCTTGGTATCGATGAATGTATGATATGGTATGCATATTTGATGGATGAACTTTGATAAATAGATGTGACCATATTGTTAGTATAAAAGTGTAAATTTAGAGTAAGTTAATGATGTTAATGAAGAATGGAATTAGTGTGGAATGCCTTATGGAAACATGTTAATGTAAGTGTTTGATATGTGACATTAAGGACATGAATTAGACATGACAATGACTACTAGATGGCTAAGTTGAGAATATCAGCATGAAGACAACCATGGTATAAGGGTATAAGTGGTAGTGAAGATGACAAGGCTAAATGAATATGATTTGGTATGTCTAGACTTGATATAAAATTAGTATGAGAAACACAAGTACGATGACATGAAAATGCTATGTTTGTGACTGAATTGAGGATGCTTAATCATTAAATGGATGCCAAGTTATTTATCCTTGATGTTGTATAAATGTGTGAGGGATTATGGTTGACCAAGGCTTGGAAAATAGCCTAACTGTTGGCCACACGGGCAAAGACATGGACGTGTGTCTCAGCTGTGTGGGGAACGCAGCCTTAGCACAGGGGAGTGTGACTTGGTCGTGTGACCCGATTTGGTTGCTGACGTTATAAATAGAGAGTTACACTGGCTAAGGACTCGGGCGTGTCCCAGGCCACACGGGCGTGTGTGACCACACGGCCTAATCCACACGGGCATGTGACTCTCTAAACATGGAAAATTTATCTAAGTGTTGTAAAATTTTTAGAAGTTCTTGGTTTAGTCCCGAACCACCCCCGATGTGTGTTTTGGGCCTCGTAGGCTCATATAAGGGACGATATGCATGTGCTTCAATGTTTTTGAATTGGTTGTAACTCTATGGCCCGATTTTACATGTATGTGTATGTTTAAGTCCGGTAATGCCTTGTATCCTGTCCCGGCGTCGGACACGGGTAAGGGGTGTTATATAAAGCAACTATAATTCATACCTCACATAAGATTCAATATAAAATAATAGTCAAATAAACACATTTTGACATGAAACATATTTATACAAAATTCTTTCTTATTTAGTATACATAATACAATATGAACTCATCAATTTACTTTCATTTTATTCTCACATAGGTTTTGTACGTACCTATATTACTTATTCTGACCGTACTTTAATTCTAGTCTTGACTATGCCCGTTGAACCATTCAGAATCGCTAAGGATACTCGAATATCACATTATGCTCATACAATGCCATATCCCAGATATGGTCTTACATGTTATCACATATCGATGCCACTGTCCCAGATAGGGTCTTACATGTAATCGATTAACGATGCCAATGTCCCAGACATGGTCTTACATGTAATCACAATACAATGCCAATATCCCAGACATGGTCTTACATGTAATCACATCTCGATAATCCTAATGTCATGACATTTGTATCCTATACTATTCCTAAGGTTCGTACTGGAATTTCAGATGTTGTAACTTTGTCGATTCTTTCTCATAGTTGCTCATTTGATATTCATAGTAGTTTAATGACAAATAAATGTATATAAATCGATAATAAATAAGAATTCATAACACAATTTAAATATGTTTATTAGCATACGAACTTACCTCGATCGTTAAAATGACGGAACAGATCGACTAGTCCAATACTTTGTTTTCCCTTGTTCTAGATCTAAATCTCATTTTGCTCAATCTATATAATAACAAAATTTACTATTTAATCATCATTTCATTCAATTTAACACAACTTACACATTTTGATAAAATTACACTTTTGCCCCTATTATTAAACATTTTTGCAATTTAGTCCTTATCAAATAAAATTGCAAATTCATGCAATTAAGGACAAGCCCATGCTAGCCGAATTTTACCCATACTACTAGTAGCCCATATTTTTATTTTATTCACACTATTACCATAAAATTTATCATATTTCACAATTTAGTCCAAAATTGACATTTTTACTAAAATTCACTTAACAAAACTCATTAATCTAACATCAAAGATTTATTTTCTATCATTAAACATCAAGATACTCAAACATTCAACAATGGCATCATCCAAATACTTTAACAGTGTTGAAATCGGAGGTACGGGCTAGCTATATTACGAAGCAACGATCTCAAAAACGTAGAAATCATCAAAAACCAAGCTCAAAACACTTACCAATCTAACTATGCAAGTCTCGACCTTTAGAGCTCAACCATGGCTTCCTTCTATCTTAATATTCGGTGGAAGAATGATAAAAGATGAAAGAAATTTTTGTTTTCATTTTATTAGACTATCATTTAATATTCTGTTAGCTGTAATAACCTTTAAAAACTTTAATAATTACCATCACACCTGTAACAGCCCGGTTTAGACCCTAGTCAAAATAGTGGTTTCGGGACTACAAATCCAAGTCAAAAAAATTAATATTCTAATATTATTTTTCGTGCTAAAAGTATGTGAATTGATATGTGTGAAATTTCCGTTTGAAAATTTTATCGTTTGAGTGCCGATTTGTGAAAAAGGACTTAATCGGGTAGAAAGTAAAAGTGGCAATTTTATTGTTAAAGCGCTAAATTGCTATGGTTCTGTGACAGCCCTAAAGTGACCCTAGTCGCAAAGCGGTTTCGGGACCGCTAAACCGAGTCACCAAATTATTTGAATGTGATATTTATGTCTAAAATATGTGAATATGAATGTGCGAAAATTTTAAGCTTCGATTTAGTTAATTGCATGTGAATGTAGTACATAGGACTTGTGTGACACTTTTGAAATGTGATAGGCTAATCTACAAGGATCTAATAGTGCATGTAATCAAAAGGGAGGACTTGCATGTCAATTTTCCCCCCTAATATGTAGTGGCCGGCCATGAGCATGGGTGGACAAAATGTTATGGCTCAAAACATGTCATAAACATGTTGGGTTAATGCATCATGTAAGGAATAATAAAATAAAGAGCATGGGCAATGTGTGTGATTGTTTCCCCCCCCATTGCAGTGAGTTGAAGGAAAGAAAACAAACAAAAAAAAGTGTTCATTCCTGAACATCTTTGGCCGAATAGAGGAAAGAAAGGAAGGGGAAGAGCTTGAGAAAATCGGCTATGGTGGTTTGCTAGACTAAGGTATGTTTGATGTTGTCCATGAGATTCATGCATGTTTTTAGTTGTTAGTTTGAGTTCTAGCTAGCCCATGGTTCAAATCTTTGCTATGTCATGGAGATGGTATTCGGCTAAGGTGGATTGGTGTTGATGTCATTTACATGCTAAAAATGAAGCTTTGTAATGATGCATGTGATGGTGGATTGATGACTCTTGAATCTTCTTTTAGCATTTTGAGTGAGATATTAAGTTCTTTGTTTAACCATGACCAAAATTGAAATGGTATGGTGTTGTGATGCATTCGCCATGGTAGAAAGTAGAGGAGAAATATGGTTGTTATTCACGTTATTTGGATGAGAAATGGTAGTAAGGTGAAGAGCAAATGTTAATGTTTGATTTACTAGTGTGTATATGTGTATTAGCGAGTTTTGAATTTGAAACAAAATGGTATGTAGTCAATACAAGCAACCATATTTGTAGGAAGTATTAAGCATATAATCGGCCTCAACCTAGACATGTATGTTCGGCCACATGAAATAGATTTGTGTTGTATGTGTTCGGTTAGAGGCAAGCATATTGATGCTTTTATCTTGGCTTAGATAATCGGCTAAAAGAGAGTGTGGGCTAAAATGTTGAGTTTGATTCATGATTCCATATATATGTGACTCTAATGCCTAATGTATATATGGGCTAAGTACCTTGAGGTTCTCTTTTGATGTTCAAATGAATTGTGTTAAATTGCTTAATGTGATTAAAAATGCGCATGACCATTGTGTATTTGAGCTAAAGGGTGGCCATATGACCTATTAAACTCCTTGTCATATTCGGCTATAAGCTAGCATAATGAGACTTTAATAAGTTAAATTTGTTTGAATTAGCTCAA
Source organism: Gossypium arboreum (assembly GCF_025698485.1). Taxonomy (NCBI): domain Eukaryota; kingdom Viridiplantae; phylum Streptophyta; class Magnoliopsida; order Malvales; family Malvaceae; genus Gossypium; species Gossypium arboreum. Next base: position 22,398,694 of record NC_069072.1, read on the forward strand.
GAGCTTAGAGGACCACAGTTGGATAAGGGAAAGGAAAAAGTTATCGAATAGCCGCCGAAATCGTTCGACCACATCCGAGGTAAGTTTTCGAGTAATGGAACTTAAATTATGATTTGATTAGATCATGCTCTTTGTATGTGGCTATTGAGCCGAAATTGCAAGTGTGATAAGTGTCTTGTGTTTGAGCTTTGCTAATGAAAATGAAATACGGATGTGTCATGATTTATTGATAAATGTGCATGGTTATTCGAATGATGTCCGGGCTAAGTCCCGAAGGCTTTGTGCTAAGTGACTATATCGAGACTAAGATCCGAAGGCATTTGTGTGAGTTACTAATTCCGGGCTAAGCCCGAAGGTATTGGTGCGAGTTACTAAATCCGGGTTAAGTCCCGAAGGCATTTGTGCGAGTTACTATAACCGGGCTATGTCCCGAAGGCATTTGAACGAGTAGCTATATCCGGTTAAATTCTGAAGGTACGTGATTCGGGAATGAGTGATCTTGCTGTAAAAATTTCAGTTAATACGCTTGTAAAGTCCCAACAATGAGGTATGTTTCATATGTGCATTGGAATAGTTGATTCCCTTCGAATAATGTTCGCTCAGTCGAGTAATGAGCTTCCGGTATTTGGCTAAGATGATCCCTTATGTATGAATATAGGGGTTGGAATGTGAAGTAGGAATGATTTGAGAATATGTATATATGGAATTATCCGTTTAGTTATATGAATGCTATACTTGCTTGTGCTTAAATTCTTTGCTCAAAACTTACTAAGCAATTAATGCTTACTCTGTTTATTTAATTCTCTATTTTATAGATTTTGGTTCTTCACTATCGGACTCGGGATTTTTGAAGTCGAAGTCGCCCACACTATCAAAGCTCCTTTTGGTATACTTTTGGTTGAACTTTGAAATGGCATGTATAGGACTACCCTTTTGTTGTTGGTCATGTACCCTTCGGTTTTGTGTAAATTTGGATAGCCATGCGAAAATGGCTTAAATATACTTTGATCATAGCATTATAATCGTTTTGTATGTTGTCCGTCGAGAGGTATGGAAATGTTGGTAACGGTTAGCCATGGGAATGGTTATTCATGATCACTTTTGGTATATGTATGACAAACTCTAGTTGATCCATGGAGGATCCTGAAATAGGTAAAGTTTACCTTAAAAATAGATGCTGGCAGAAGTAGTGATGTGGATGTGAAAAATCACTAAAAATAATAGGAATGGAATTAAATAGTGAATAAATTACGTAACCGAGCCTTGATGAATCTATTTTCATAGGAAAGTAACGAAACGTTCATATGAACTGTATATTATGAGATGTTAAAGTTTTCGTGAGACAGGGCCAGAACGGTTTCTGGATCCCCTGATCCGAGTTTGGAAATTCATTATAAATTAACTAGATACATTTAGAAGTTATTCCATATATGTATAGATTCCTTTTTGAGTCTAGTTTCTATAGAAACAAACGGCATCAGTATTGAAGCCCTGTACAGGGATATATCCAAATCGTAATGCATGAAGGTCAGTGTAGTCGCACCCTGTAACAGGGGAGACTTTAACTAATAAACTGTACTAATTGGCCCGACCAAAAATTCCAGAAAAAAATCTGTAGATGGACATATGAGTCTAGTTTCAGGGAAAAATTACGAAAATGATTTTCGAGTTTTGGAACTCAAGATATGATTTTTAAGGTGACAGTGACGCAGTTAGCCAACTGCCTGGAAATTTCTAAAATGGACTGTGAGAGTAAATGAATTAAGTCGGTTAGCACCTCGTGTTCGAATTCGGCAACGGTCTAGGGTACGGGGTGTTACAGGTTTATTAATTTCTAAGCCCTTATAATGGAATTATGCCATTATTATCGTTGATGGACGATAATGGACATTAGTTATATGGTTTTATAATTAAATTACAAAGGTTAATTTTGTAATTGGTATAATAATTAGTAATAAATAAAACAAATCAATAAGATAGTGGTGTTCATCTTTTCATGGCCAATTTTTGAGTGGAAAAGAAGCCATGGATGAAGTCTTTAAGTTCGGCACCTAGGGAGCTTAATTCGGGTATGTGTTTTGCTCTATTTTTAATGATTTTTATGTTTTTGAGATTGTTGCTTCGTGTTTTATCAAGCCCATGTGTCAATTTTTAATTTTGTTAATGATTTTGAGTTATGCCATTGATGAAATTGTGAGTTTTGTAATGTTAGTTGATGAATATGAAAGCTTGCTGATAGACAAATATATTTTGTATTGAGATTTTTGATGAATTTAAGTATTTTGGGCTAGTTTGTAAATTTTGTAAATTGAGGGGTTACAATTTGAAAAAATGAAAGAAATGGACTGCTAGGGACCTTAACAAAATTTGGCCAAGCATGGGTGTGGTCAAATTTTGAATATTTTGTGTTTTGTGAAATAGGGACTAAATTGCGAAAAATGTGAAATGTTAGGGGCAAAAGTTTAATTAGCCCATTTATGTGTTTTTGGATGAATTTGATTGAATATATGATTAAATAAGTTGAATTTGAATTGAATTAGATCAAGAAATGAGGAAATCAGTTTTGGATCGGGGAATGTCGAAAATTATCGAATAGTTGTTCCGGTCCGTCCTTGTTAGTACGAGGTAAGTTCATAAGTAAATAAATGTTATTAAATTGAAATGTATGTGCATTATACGTGCTGAATTAAGTTGTAAATGAATATGATTGTGAAGTTGAAGTATGTAAAATGTGAATTGAATTTGAGGCACTGAGTGTATGATAAATGAAATAGCAACGATTGTTAAAATGGCACTGAGTGTGCGAGATTATAACAGCAGTAGCTGAGTAAATAGCACTAAGTGTGCGATACAATTTTATCTTTGGCTAATTATTTGGCACTAAGTGTGTGATGCAATTATAGCTTCAACTAATTAATTGGCACTAAGTGTGCGAGTTCATTGAATGTTCAAGGACGATCGTAGGAATTAGTGTTTCAAGCATTAAAGTGACAAATGTGATAGATAAGAACGAAATGGTACAGGTATATACGGAACTTATGTGGTTGATAATGTTAAGTATGAAGTAGATGAAAAATTATGTAAATGAATGATGAAATGAGTTGAATTGTATATCATTATTAATGCTATTTAAAAGATTAAAGATGTGGGTTGAAAGTATGATATGGCTTTGAATAAGGGTGAGTAATATCATGTGTTATATAAACTCGATATATGAAATTGTGGTCTTATGTTTCGGATATGAGATTTACGAAACATGAAATATGGCTTTGATGTGTGAGTGTTTGGCTCGAAAACTTGAACAGATAATGAAATCAAAATGGTTGAGTTGGCTATATGATTCATGTATGTGAATTTGGTTTATGTGAATAAGGAAACTATGAATGTTCGAGTTTGGAAGTGTTTATAAAGAAGTTTATATAAATTTATGTATGATTTGTAATAAATGACCATGGTTTGGTCGGCGATGAAATGAATATGTGTGAGCTTGATTTATATGAATGAGTTAACGATTGTTAGTTGAGTTTGAAAGCATGGGTATACGCTCATTAATAAATAAGTTAAGTGAATTATTTAATGTGATTATATGAATTTACGAGTACAATGAAGGTATATGTGATTGAGATTTGTAAATTTTGGTTTAGTGATATTGGTTTATAAATATCATTGAAATGATTTAATTGCTTATGACTTACTAAGCTTTCAAAGCTTACTCCGTGTATTTTCCTATGTTTATAGATTTTTTGGAGATCTACTCTGGTTGGAAGTCGATGGAGACGTCATCACACTATCTAGTTATCATTTCGGTAATTAATGTTTTGAGATTTGGTTATGTGGCATGTATAGGCTAGAAGTATGTTAATATGTTTAGTGAGGTATATATCTAGCCATGTGATTTGGCTTGATTCTGGTTGTGTATATGAATGAGTTCTTGGTATGATATGTGTGATGCAATATAACATATATGATGTGTTTTGAATGGCTATAGAAATTGGTCATTTTGGTAAGTATTGGTATATGTTTATTTGAAAAAGTGGTAAGTTTTGATCATTAGATTGAAAGGTGTAAATTTGAAGTATTGAAACATATGTATTGGTATGTTTTTGGTATAGATTTGGGATGTTTTGGTTGGTGAATTGAGAATGGAATTTGTTGATAATGTAGTGGCATGATTGTTACATGTTTGGAGTTGAATTTGGCTGAAAATGTTGCATATATGATGCTTGATTTTGGAATTGGAATTGGCCTTGTAAATGGCCTATTTTTTTCCCACACGAGTAGGGACACAGGCGTGTGTCTCTACCGTGTTGCCCGAGGGTGATTTTGAAATGAGCCTGGGCAGACCACACGGTCATGCACACACGAGCGTGTGCCAGGTCGCGTGGCCAAGTTAGTTTCGACCACGGGTTAGACACACGAGCGTGTCTTGTGGCTGTGAGGATAAGTCAGTATGTATGCCCTGTTTTGCGATGGCATAGACACACGGGTGTGTCTAATGCCGTGTGAGGCACACGGCTTGTTCACACGGGAGTGTGACCTTTATAACTTAAAAGAATTGTTAAGTTTTGGAAACTTTTGTATGTGTTCGGTTTAGTGCCGACCTCTTCCTAATGCATGTTTATGGTATCATTGACCTAAGAAAAGGACTTAATGTTGATGTTTGACTATGATATGACGATGCATGACTTTTGATTGCAAAATGTTTTGATATGTCCGGTAATGCCTTTTAACCCTAGCTCGACGACGGATACGAGTTTGGGGTGTTACAATACCAAGCCAACATCTCCCACTAACTTTTTTATGGGCTAAATACCATTCAGGGACTTTCACTTGTAAAACCATATCTAATAAACACTTTTAACTAACAGAACAACACTTTTGCATTTTACGCGATTTAGTCCTTTTTACCGAATTAAGCATTTAAACAATAGAAATTCTTTACGAAACTTTCACGTAATTAATCTATCATGCTGTATACCTTATTATAATAATAAAATAAATATTTTAACTTTGGATTTGTGGTCTCGAAACCACTGTTTCTATCTGACCCAAAAACGGGCTGTTACAACTCTCCCCCTTAAGGATTTTCTTCCCTGAAAATCTTATCAAATAATAGATTAGTGATTTGCTTTCACTAGCCTCATCAATTTCTCACATAGCCTCAGATTTCTCAACTTTTCAATCTCACGAGCTGAAATTCTGATCTGTTATTTTCTATACATCATAATAAGCTGAGTTTTTTCTTCCGAAAGAGATACTTTAGGTAAAGGAGCTTATCTCTATCATCACATCAAATATAAGAAACACATTATGGATCTTCTCAACTTCTAATGGTAATCTCACTGTAATCGAGAAATTCTATTCCCACTATAATACTTTCACATAAACTAAATTTTCTAACTAAAATTCAATACTTTTACGTATCAAGCCCGCATATATTTTCTGTCAATCTGAAAATGCTTGTTAACTGTCACGAATTACTTTCATTTCTCCTCAGTCTTTCTAATCACATCGACCCTGTAATTCATTTTATCAAGATTTGCTTCAATACAACAGAGTTAGTAATTGCAACCATACCATACACATACAACGCTATCTTTACACTCATCTCGTAACTATTATTATACGCAAACTTATCCAACAATAAATGTCTTTCTCAGTTGCTTTCAAATATTAAAATACAATAACAAAACATTACTTTATGAATCTGAATCTCTCCCTCATATTAGCCATTTTTTGAAGAATATAATGTGATGCTAAATTGAAACCGTTTATCTAAAGCTTACTGTAGTTTTCTATCAAATCACAATATTGAATTCAGGTCTGTAACACCCCTTAACCATACCCGAGGCCGGGATAGGATACGAGGCATTACTGAACACATACACAGTCATTCATGCAAAAACAAGGCTATAAAGTTTTTCTTTAAAACAACTTCATTCATACATACACAATTTGTCCCTAATATGGGCCGACGAGGCCCAAAACAGCCATCAGAAGAGGATTGGGACTAAATCGGGAACTTTTAGAAAATTTTAGGAAATTTTCCTAATACAAAGCCACACGCCCGTGTGAGATAGGGTAAACGCCAGTGTGCCTTCGACACGCCCATGTCCTCCAGCCGTGTAACTCTCTGACTATGACGTCAACATCAATTTAGGGTCACACGGTCGTATCACATGCCCGTGTGGCCAGACCGTGTGGTCAATAAAAATTAAATAAAATTTTCATAAAAGGGTGCAAATTTCACACGGCCAGAGTATATGCCCATGTGGGTTGGCTGTGCCTCTTACATGGCCAGGTTACACGGCCAGGACACAAGCCCGTGTCTCAGTCCGTGTGTTTACTTCTAAGCATACTAACTTGCAAAAATTAGGGTGCAGGGAACATACGACCATTCAACATGCCCGTGGGGTAGACCGTGTGTCGCACAATTGGATTTGCGTAAAACTTGCACATAAGTGCTACATATACATACGTAGCCAAAGCTACCTCATATCATGTAATGCTCACAATAGAGCTACTCATGGGCTTGCTCGTATAAGCTACCAATCAAGGTGTAACTACACGGGCTGCTCACAAAAGCTGTCAGGTATCCGACAACTCAAGGATTACCTAGCCACGGGTAGGACACACAAGACCATTTCTCAGAACTCAATCACATGTATCACATCCATTATGAACTCAGACCACTCAACGAGCTTGGATGCTCGCATCCATAATGAGCTCAGACCACTCAACGAGCTCGAATACCACATATATCACGAACCCCGACCACTCAACGAGTTCAGACTTCTTATTTCCTAGTGGCATGTCACTTGTATCCTAGACTATTCCTAAGGTTCAAACGAGATTTTCCTCACTTGCACAAAGCATATTTTGTCATACTTGCTCGTGATGTCATAGGTAACGGTCAACTATCATTTATGCTTTCATAACAACCAAGAAGAGTATAACTCATAATAATAAGAAAATATTTATCGCAATATATCAAAACATTAAAAACATGCTACAACACCACATTATTTGTATATGCACTTACCTCGATACAAAAATGATGATAATCGAGCCTAATCATCTTATACTTTATTCTTCCCTCGATCAAGACCTGGTTCACATTTTTCTTGATCTATAATGCCAAATCTAACTTGTTTATTAATCACATGATTCAAATCAATCCATAATTCATGCTTTTTGTAAAATTACCTTTTTACCCTTAACTTTTCACTTATTTATAATTTAGTCCCTAGGCTCATAAAATGAAATGCATGCATTTTCTTTGTTACCCAAGCCTAGCCGAATTTTCCTTGTACATATAACAGCCCATATTTTCATCAAAAATTAGATTTTTATTACTTATTTTACATCTTTCACAAAATGGTCCCTATAAGGTGTTTTCATGCAAAATCACCTAGTAAAAGATGTTGAACACATATTAAACTATCATATTCTACCATTAAACATCAAAACACAAACTTCTAATGCATGATTCAAAATTCCAACATGAACCCTAGCTTAAAATATGGTTAAAAACGGGTACATCATGTTACGAGGATTTTAAAAATGTAAAGAATATTAAAAACAGGGCTAGAATGGACTTACTTCCAAGCTTGAAAAGTTTGAAAACCCTAGCTATGGTTCTCCACAAATTTTGGCAGCTAAGGAGAAAGATAGACAACATTTTCACTTGGATTGCCCTTTTTATTTCATTTAATTACCAAATGACCAAAATGCCCTTATGGTTTTTCTTTCAAAATTTTCCTATGCAAGTCTATTTTTGTCCAAAATTATATAAATTGGTCAAATTGCTAATTAGGACCCTCTAATTCATAATCAAAAGCGATTTCATGCTTAAAGCTTCTAGAATGAAAGTTTTGTATTTTATTCAATTTGGTCCCTAAAATTCAATTAGACATTTTATGCATAGAATTTCTTCATGAAACTTTCACATAATCATGCATTCATATTATAGACCTCATAGAAATCATAAAATAATTATTTCTATCTCGAATTTATGGTCTCAAAACCACTATTCTGACTAGGCCCTAATTCGGGATGTCACAAGATCTCTACCCGAAATAATGGAGTCTGACACGCTATGTGATTTGAGAATCTCTTACATGTATTAATCAGCTAATCTATCAAATGAGAAATTAATACGTACAAAGATAAAATCTGCAGAATTCTTCAAATAGTCAACAATAATTCAGATAACATCTATCTTTTATAGAATTCATCAAAATTCTATTTCATTACTACTCAGATAGCAAAACATGATGTAATAGTCTTGAAAACGCTTGATGATCAGGATTAGCTTGTTGATAGATCAGGCAGTGGGATACAAAGTCAGAAATGTCACTTTTCATGCTCATTCACTAATACAACTGTCTCAGATTATTGTACATCTTATTACTCCTCGAATGAACAAATAATTCCATTGTGAGCCATATGTAACAATTGTTACATAATCTCTGGAATTCTCGATGCACAAACTCTATCTTGAAACATCAAACAATCCCCGGTTCCAATCTGAAATTTCTAGATCATGAGTCAATTTACGTTGAATCCCTTTTTAACTTGCAATTCACTGATACATTTATGAATCTCAAAAATTTATGGAATGCTTTTAACTCAGCTAAAACATCTATCTATCATTCGATTAGATCAATAGTGTATTCATAGCTCATAAAGCACATAAAGGTTTCCTGCTCAGAACATCCGTGACTGTAATCTTTCTTCACTGGATAAAAATCAGTTTCTAACTAGAATCCTTTCGACAGTTCAGGACACCTTTATTGTCTCAAATTTAGATCTCTCTATAACATCAAATATTTTAAGCTCTTACAGTAAACAAATAGGTTACATTGCTCACCAATAATCAATGTCACTGACTATTCAACGTGAATACCTTATCAATCATCTCTAATTCATATGTCGTATAATTCTTTTCATGTAGCTTTAACTATATGTAAGCATAAGCTATGTTTTGTTTAGTGAATCTTGCCATGTGATATGGCTTGAGATAAAGAACTTATTTTGGTTATGATATGTGATAAAATTGGTTCTTCATAATGTGCTCATATATGGGTTAGTGAAAATGGTCAATTTGGTAAGTTTGATATGAGATTTAGTTGACAATTTGGTATGATTTTTGCATAAGATTTGATGTGGAATTAGTAATGTTGATCATAGATGAATGAATAAATTTGTTATGTGAATTAAGTATGTTTTGGCTACAAATTGGGTATGAATTATGTGTCATTTGATGCTTGTAGGTATGCTTGATAAGGGTGTGAAATGTGGCTTTAATCAAGCCTATTTTTATGCCACATAGCCTGAGCACACAGGCATGTGATTCGACCGTGTGACCCCTGCATCTTAGTAAATATAAGTCATTGAGTTACATGGCATAGACACACGGGCGTGTCTATTGGCCCTGTATGGCACATGGGCGTGGAGTCGGTCGTATGACCCAAGTCAGTAACCTCTCAAATTTTCACACGGCCTGACACACGGGCATGTCATGTCGCCGCATGGAGAAGTCAGTATGTATGCATTACTTTGCCACAGCCTAGACACACGGGCGTGTCTAATGCCGTGTGATGCACACGGCCTGCCCACAAGGGCGTGTGACCTCTGTAACTTTGAAAAATTTGTTAAGTTTCAAAAAAATTTTGTATGTGCTCGGTTTAGTCCTGACCCCTTCTTAAGGCATGTTTAAGGCCTCGTTGACCTAAGAAAGGGACTTTGTGATGATGTTTAACTATGATGTTATGATGTGTGGATGATGTTTGTGAATTGATCATAAAATGTTTCGATACATCCAGTAATACCTCTTAACCCTTGTCCAGTGACGAATATAGGTTAAGGGTGTTACATTTGTTAGTATCAGAGCTACGGTTTAGTCGATTCTATGACTAACATAGCGTATGTGAGTCTAGCTATACATGCCATATATATACGAACTGCGATAGTATGATGATTCCTGACAATGAGAATGTGTTTTTATATAGTAAATGGATCCTGAACGAGCCGTAGCTGATGATGTTGAGAGTAACGTGGCTTTTCCCGCTCAAGGGAGAGTGCCATCAAATTCTAGACCTATTACTAGTAGCTATGAGGGAGAGGCTAAGCACGACTTCTTCTAGATGATGAATGAGTGGTTTACAGAGTTCGTTCAAATGAATCCTGCTACTCAACAACCTCCACCCCCTCAAGTTCCAGTAGCTCACCAAGTTTTGGACCCAATCTGTTTGAATAAGACACCTATTGATCCAATTAGAAAATATGGAGGTGAAGAGTTTCGTACTACTATTGATGATGATGCTGAAAGAGCTGAATTCTGGCTCTATGATACAATCTGAGTATTTGATGAAATGTCATGTACTCTTGATGAATGTCTTAAATAAACTGTTTCACTTCTGAGAGATACGACGTATCATTGGTGGAAAACGTTGATATTTGTGGTTCCGAGAGAACGAGTCACCTGGGATTTCTTCCAAACTAAATTTTAAAAGAAATACATCATTCAGAGATTCATAGATAAAAAATGCAAAGAGTTTCTTGAGTTGAAACAGGACTGTATGTCTGTTATAGAATATGAGTGATAATTTGCGAGATTTAGCCAGTATGCACGAGAATGTGTCTCGACCGAAGCAATAATGTGTAAAAGGTTTGAAGATGGCTTAAATGAAGACATCCATTTTTAGTCGGGATTCTGGAGATAAAAGAGATGGTGGTGTTTGTTGAACGAGTGTGTAGAGCTGAAGAATTGAGTAAAGAGAAAAGAAAAGCAAACTCAAAAGCTAGAGAGGTACAAAAAAGATCATCGAGTAAGTTATTTCAGTCTGCATCAAAGAAGTTTCGAGATGATTATAGCTATTCAAAGGCTACTATGGGTCATTCGAGTAGAGATCGTGCAAGATCACATTTGAGCTTTAGAGCTCTAGCTTTTTTAATTGCTAGTGTCGAAAATGTCAAATCTAATCGACCCGAGAGTAGACATTGTGGTAAAAGACATCCCTACAATTGTAGACTGAATAATTGGGCCTGCTGCAAATGTGGATCTTTATATCATTTTATCCGTGATTGTCCTGAGTCTGTTGGGCAAGAGATTGTGCAAAATCTGAGGCCGAGTGGCAATACAGCTTGGGGTAGACCACCCAAAAACATGGGAAATGTTAGTGGAAGTCAAAGAGCAAATAAAGATATAACTGTCAGATCTGAGGTTAGAGCACCTGCCAGAGCCTATGCCATTCGAGCTCGTAAGGAAGCTTCTTCTCCAAATGTTATTGCTAGTACATTTACTCTTTATGATACTGCTGTGATTGCATTGATAGATCCAGGATCGACACATTCGTATATATGCATAAACTCAGTATCCAGTAAGACTTTACCTGTAGAGTCTACTAAATTTGTAATTAGAGTATCGAACCCCTTAGGCAAGTGTGCCTTGGTTGATAAAGTGTGTAAAAAATGTCCATTGATGATGAGAGATTTCTGCTTTCCTGCTAATTTGATGTTATTAGCCTTTGATAAGTTTGATATAATTCTGGGTATGGATTGGCTAACATTGCATGATGCTATTGTGAACTGCAAACGGAAGACTATTGATTTGAGATGTCAGAATGATGAGATAATCCAGATTGAGTATAGTGATTTGAATGGGTTACCGGCTGTGATTTCGTCGATGAAAGCTCAGAGTTATGTGAAAAAGGGTTGCGAAGCTTATTTCGCTTATGTGATCGATATGAAAGTAACATAAAAGAAGATTGAATCAGTACCTGTTGTGTGTGAATATTTAGATGTGTTTTCTGAAGAATTACCGAGATTACCACCGATTTGAGAAGTTCAGTTTGGCATTGAGTTAGTGCAAGGAATGACCCCTTGTTCGATAGCTCTATACAGAATGGCCCAACGAAATTAAAAGAATTAAAGTCTCAGTTGTAAGAGTTGGCCGATAGAGGTTTTGCATGACTGATTTTTTCATCCTGGGGTGCTCCCGTATTATTTGTGGAAAAGAAAGATGGTACGATGAGAATGCGTATCGATTACAAACAACTTAACAAAGTGATTATTGAGAACAAGTATCCTCTGCCCAGAATTGATGATTTGTTCGATCAGTTGAAAGGAGCTACTTTGTTTTCAAAATAGATTTGAGATTAGGTTATTATCAATTGCGAGTAAAAGATTCAGACATTCCAAAAATTGCATTTAGAACACGATGCAGACATTATGAGTTTTTAGTAATGCCTTTCGGATTAGCGAATGCTCCTGCAATCTTTATGGATTTAATGAACAGAATTTTCAAACTGTCTTTAGATCGATTTATTGTTGTATTCATTGATGACATATTGATTTATTCCCGTAATGAAAATAAACATGTTGAGCATTTGAAAATTGTGTTACAGACTCTGCTTGATAAGAAACTATTTACTAAGTTCAGTAAATGTGAATTTTGGTTACGCGAAGTTGGTTTTCTGGGGCATATTGTGTCAGCATCTAGTATACGAGTTGATCCATGCAAAATTTTAGCTATTTTAGATTGGAAGCCTCCAAGAAATATGTCTAAAGTCTGCAGTTTTCTAGTACTTGCCGGTTATTACCAACGATTTGTAAAAGGCTTTTCAATGATTACTACTCTGTTGACGAGATTGTTAAAGAAAAATGTCAAGTTCGAATGGTCCGAAAAGTGTGAAAAAGCTTTGATCAATTAAAAGCCCTTTTGACTGAAGCTCCGGTGTTAGTACAACTAGAATCAGGTAGAGAATTTTTGATTTATAGTGATGATTTATTGAATGGCCTGGGTTGTGTTTTGATGCAAGAAGGAAAAGTTATAGCATATGCTTCAAGACAGTTATAGCCGCATAAAAAGAATTATCCGACACACGACCTTGAGTTAGCTGCGATTGTGTTCGCTTTGAAGATTTGGCATCATTATCTATTCAATGAGAAATGTCATGTTTATTCATATCATACGAGTTTGAAATATCTAATAACTCAGAAAAATTTGAATTTGCTTCAGAGAAAGTGGTTAGAATTGTTAAAAGATTATGAGCTTATGATTGATTATCATTCGGGAAAAGCAAATGTGGTTTTAGATGCTTTGAGCCAAAAATCATTGTGTACTTTACGTGCGATGAATGGTCATTTAGTTCTGTTTGATGATGGTTTGGTTTTAGCTGAATTGAAAGCAAGATCATTTTTTTTACTGCAGATTTATGATGCCCAGAGAGTAGATAATGAGATAATAGCAAAACGAGCTCAGTGTGAATTAAATTTTGATTCAGAATTTAGAGTTGATAATAATGATTGTTTGAGATTCTGAGATAGAATTTGTATTCCGAAAAATCTAGAGTTGATTCAGATGATTTTTAAAGAAGCTCATAGCAGTCGTCTATCTGTTCATTCGAGAAGTACAAAAATGTATACCGATCAGAAACAGTTTTACTGGTGGCCTGGAATGAAAAGAGATATCTCCAATTTTGTTTCAAAATGTTTGATATGTCAGCAAGTTAAAGCTGAATATCAGGTGCCATCCGGTTTGTTACAGCCCATTTTGATTCCCGAGTGGAAATGGGATAGAGTAACGATGGATTTTGTTTTGGGTTTGCCCCTATCTCCGAGAAAGAAAGATATGGTTTGGGTTATGGTTGATAGATTGATGAAATCAACTCATTTTATTTTGGTACTATCAGACTACTCACTTGATAAGTTATCTGAGTTATACATTTCCTATATTGTGAGATTACACGGGGTGTTATTTTCTATCATTTCAAACAGATATCCGAAGTTCACTTCGCGATTTTGGAAGAAATTACAGGAGGCTTTAGGTACGAAATTGTATTTCAGTACTGCTTTTCACCAGCAGACGGATGGTCAATCTGAGCGGATTATTCAGATACTCAAGGATATGTTGAGATGCTGCATTCTTGAGTTTGAAGGTACGTGGGAATAGTATTTGTCATTGATTGAATTCGCGTATAATAATAGTTTTCAATCGAGTATTAAAATGGCACCGTACGAAGCCTTATATGGTAGAAAATGCCGAACACCAATATACTGGTTAGAGCTTAGTGAGAATTAGATCCACGGGATAGATTTGATAAAAGAGATTGAACAGAAAGTGAAAATGATTTGTTATAGTTTGAAAGCAGCTTCCGATCGATAGAAATCATACGCAGACTTGAAATGAAAGGTGTTGAATTTGAGATCAGTGATAAATTGTTTTTGAAAGTGTTCCCGTGGAAGAAAGTACTCTGATTCGGTAGAAAAGTTAAATTGAGTTCGAGGTTCATTGGGCCGTATGAGATTATCGGGTGTATCGGGCCCGTTGCATATAGATTATTATTTCCACCTGAGCTAGAACAGTTCATAATGTGTTTCATGTATCGATGCTTCGACGATACCGGTCTGATCCCTCGCATTTAATTTCTCTGTCAAAGATTAAAATTTAGTCCGATATGACCTATAAAGAAGAACCGATCCATATCTTGGCCGCGAGGTTAAAGAAATGATAAAGAAGAAAATTCCATTAGTAAAAGTGTTATGGCATCGGGACGGAGTCGAAGAGGCTACGTGGGAGCCCGAGGATGCTATGAGAGAGCTGTAACACCCCGTACCCGAGCCCGTTACCGGAGTCGAACACAAGGTGCACACAAACTCAGTTAAATTGTTTTCACAGTCCATAAAAATTTTCCAGACTAGCTGGTTACTGTGTCACTGTCGCTTCAAAAATCATATCTTGAGTTTTAAAGCTCGGATATCAGTTTCGTAATTTTTCCCCAAAACTAGACTCACAATTCCATCAAAATATTTTTTTCTAGAATTTTTGGTCGGGCCAATTAGTACAGTTTATTAGTTAAAGTCTCCCCTGTTGCAGGGATCGACTACACTGACCTTCGTGCGTTACGAATTGGATATCTCCATGTACAAGGCTTCAATACTGATACCGTTTATTTCTATAGAAACGAGACTCAGAGAGGAATCTATACATATATGGAATGACTCATAATTATCTCTGGTTAATTTAAAATGAATTTCTAAATTCGGAATAGGGGATCCAGAAACCGTTCTGGCCCTGTTTCACGAGAACTTTAATATCTCTTAACATATAATTCATATGACCGTTTCGTTTCTTCCATATGAAATTAGATTCATCAAGGTTCATTTACATAATTTATTCACTATTTAATTCCATTCCTAAAATTTTTAGTGATTTTTCAAATCCACACCACTGCTGCTGTCAGCATCTGTTTTTCAGGTAAACCTTACCTATTTCGTGGTTTCTATGGACCAACTAAAGTTTTGTCATACATAGGTCCACATATAATCATTTTTAGCCATTCCAATGGCTGATCATTTGCTCACACTTCCATTCAGTCCGTAGTCACATCATAAAACCATACATATATACATAAGCACAAATGGTCTAATGCCATACTCCACTTTTACTAGCCATTTTCTCATGGTCGTACACACATACATCACAAAAGTACTTAAAACGCAACAAAAGGGTAGTCCTATACATGCCATTTCAAAATCCAACCAAAATATATACCGAAAGGGACTTTGATAGTGTGGGAGACTTGACTTCCAGAAATCCCGAGTCCGATGGTGACGAGCCAAAATCTATAGACAGAGAAACAGAGAAACGGAGTAAGCAATTTATGCTTAGTAGGTTAGAGCAAGGGATTCCAGCACAACAAAAGCATAACATTCATATAGCTAACGGATAATTTCATATGCACAAATTCTCAATATCATACTTATTTCACATTCCAACCCCTATATTCATACATAAGGGTTCATCTTAGCCAAATGCCAAAGCTCATTTCTCGATTGAGCGAATATTATTGAAGGAATCAACTATTCCAAAGCACATACGAACGTACCTCGTTGCTGGAATTTTCAAGCGTATTAGCTGAAATTTTACAGCAGGTTCATTCATTCTTGAATCACGTATCTTGAGTTTAACCGGATATGGCTACACATTCAAATGCCTTGGGACATAGCCCGATTCTGATAACTTCGCACGAATGCCTTGGGACTCAACCCAGATTTAGTAGCTTGCTCGAAAGCCTTGAATCTTAGTCCGATTTAGTAACTCGCACGTATCGTCGGATCTTAGTCCGGATTTAGTCACTTAGCACAAAGCCTTGGGACTTAGCCGGATATCATTCGAATAACCATGTACATTTATCAATAAACCATAACACATTCACATTTCATTTTCATTAGCAAAATTCGACACAAGTCACTTATCACATTTGTAATTTCGGCTCAATAGCCACACACAAAGAGCATGATTTTAATTTGCTTTAAACATGATCTAATCAATTCAGAATTTAAGCGCTATTGCTCAAGAACTTACCTCGGATGTGGTCGAACGATTTCGACGGCTATTCCACGACTTTTTCCTTCCCCTTATCGGATTTAGCTCCCCTTTGCTCTTGAGCTTAATTTTACAAATAAATTGGTTTTATCATGTGAGCATCGAAAGAGGAATTCAAGATACTTAGCCAATATATATACTCATTAGGCATCAAAGTCGCATATGTACGAAATCATGAATCGAACTCAACACATTAGTTAATATTCCTCTTAGCCGAATTTTCTAAGCCAAGAATAGGCATCAATATGCTTGCCTCTAACCGAATGCATGCACACCAATTTCCCCTCATGTGGCCGAATATACATGTCCAATTTGAGGCCAATTATACACTTAATACCACAAAAAAACAGCATACATTTTACTACTAACGCATTACATATCGTAACTCATTGCACATCTCTCATTTACTTCATAATCGAAACATCATCACAAGCAAATATACACCTTGAAATAGCATATATGTCATACCAATACATCGTGTGAACATATATACATATATATATGCTAGAGCCGAATTCTCAAGTGGCTTATATCCAAATATATACACATATCCAAAGCTTAAATCTTACTTACCATGCAACATGCATGAATCATACTTATGGATATAACATGGCGAATACCACAACACCATACCATTTCAATTTGGTCATGGTAAAACAAAGAACTTAGTATCTCATTCAAAAAATGCTAAAAGAAAATCTAAGAATCCTCAATCCTCCATCACATGTATCATTATCAAGTGGATATTTAGCATGCAATGGCATTAACACCATATTCACTTTGGCGAATTTCATTCCCATGGCATAACAAAGATTTGAACCATGGGCTAACAAGTACATCAAGCTAGCAACTAAAAACATGCATGAATCTCATGGCACAACCTCAAACATACCTTAATCTTGATGCAAGTATAGCCAACCTCTTCCTAATCCTCTTCCAAACCAAGTATGAAGCAAAACTCCTCCTTATCCTTAGTATTTTGGCCAAAAAAGAGTGAAAATGGATGAACAAAATTTTTGTTTTCTTTCCTACCTACACGGCAATGGGGAGGAGAAGCCTTCACACACACACATTTTTTTTTATTCCATACTCCTTATTTTATTTATTCCAACATAACCCACTTACCAAACATGTTTCATGACATGATTTTTGCCCATAATTCCTTGTCATGGCGGCCACTAGCTATTGGGGGAATTTGACATGCAAGTCCATTGTTTTGCATGCATGCTTTAATTAGTCATCACACATTTCCCCATCATACTTTCAAAGTTTACTACTAGGTCCTTTCTAGTGAAATTCACATTTATAACTCTAAATCAAAGCATAAAAATGTCACACATGGGTTAACACATTATAGGCAATAAAATAAATATTAAATTATTTTTATGCCTCGGTTTTGTGGTCCCGAAACTACATTTCGACTAGGGTCGTTTTAAAGGCATCACAACTCTCCCCACTTTAGAAATTTTCGTCCCGAAAATCTTACCGTAAATAGGTTTGGATATCGCTCTTTCATAGAGTTCTCGGGTTCCCAAGTAGCTTCTTCTATCCCGTGTTTGAGCCATAACACTTTCACTAGCGGAACCCTTTTGTTTCGCAACTCTTTCACTTCACGAGCTAGGATACGAATCGGTTCTTCTTCATAACACATATCGGCTTGGATTTCAACCTCTGATGGACTAATTACGTGTGACGGATCAGATCTATAGCGTCGAAGCATTGAAACATGGAAGACGTTGTGAATCTTTTCGAGTTCGGGGCAAAATCAAACGATCTGGAACCGGGCCAACTCGTTCGGAGATTTAAATGCGGCCCAATGAATCTCGGCTCAACTTGCCCTTATGGCGAATCTGAGTATCTTTTTCCACGGCGAAACTTTAAGAAACACTTTATCTCCCACCTGATACTCAATGTCCTTTCGTTTCAAATCTGCGTACGATTTCTGACGATCTGTGGCCTCCTTTAGACTTTCACGGATTACCCTTACCTTCTGTTCAGCATCTTTAATCAAATCCACTCCGAAAATTTTGTTTTCACCGAGCTCGGTCCAAAACAATGGTGTACGGCATTTATGCCCGTACAAAGCCTCGTAAAGCGCCATCTTAATACTTGATTGAAAACTATTGTGTAAGCGAATTCAATCAAAGGTAGGTACCGTTCCATGAACCATCGAACTCGAGGATGCAACATCTCAACATATCCTCAAGTATCTGAATTATCCGCTCGGATTGACCATCGATTTGGGGGTGAAAGGCGGTGCTGAAATGCAACTTGGTACCCAAAGCTTTTGCAATTTCTTCCAAAATCGCGAGGTGAACCTCGGATCTCTATCCGACACAATGTAAATCGGTACCGTGTAATCTCACAACTGAGAAACGTACAATTCAGCTAGTTTATCCAATGAAAAATCCGTACGCACAGGGATAAAGTGAGCCGACTTAGTCAATCTATCAACGACAACCCAAATCGCATCCTTCTTACTTGCTGACAATGGCAGTCCGGACACAAAGTCCATTGTGATTCGATCCCATTTCCACTCGGGTATCGTGATCGGCTGAAGTAACCCTGAAGGCACTTGATGTTCCGCTTTCACTTGTTGACATATTAAACATCTCAAACAAAGTCGAGATGTCTCGTTTCATACCATGCCACCAAAACCGACGTTTCAAATCGTTGTACATCTTCGTACTCCCCGGGTGGATTGCCATTCGGCTACAATGGGCTTCGTTCAGAATTATCAAAATAAGTTCCGAATTCTTTGGAACACACAAACGACTTCTGAACCTCAAACAATCGTCATCATCAATTTGAAACTCCGATTCCTTGTTCAGAACACACTCAGCCCGTTTTGCAAGCAACTCCTCATCAACTTTCTGAGCTTCACGAATTTGATGAGTCAACAATGGTTTGGCCTTTAATTCGGCTACTAACACATTGTCGGGCAGAATGGACAAGTATACATTCATAGCTCGTAAAGCAAACAGTGATTTTCGGCTTAAGGCGTCCGCAACCACATTAGCCTTTCCCGGGTGATAATCAATGACAAGCTCATAATCTTTTAACAACTCGAGCCAACGTCTTTGTCGCAGATTTAAGTCTCTTTGGGTCATCAAATATTTGAGACTTTTGTGATCCGAATACACATGGCACTTCTCACCAAATAAGTAATGTCGCCATATCTTTAAGGCGAATACGATGGCAGCCAATTCGAGATCATGGGTCGGATAATTTTTCTCATGTGGCTTTAATTGTCTCGACACATAGGCCACAACTCGACCTTCTTGCATCAATACGCAACCTAACCCAAGTAGGGAGGCGTCACTATAGATGACAAACTCTTTGCGATTCGGCCGTACTAGTCTTGGAGCTTCCGTCAAATGAGTTTTCAATTGGTCGAAACTTTTCTGACACTTTTCCGTCCATTCAAACTTGACATCTTTTCAAGCGGTTTCGTCATGGGTGTGGCTATCATCGAGAATCCTTTTACAAACCGTCGGTAGTAACCGGCAAGTCCCAAAAAGCTCCGAACCTCAGTAATATTTCTTGGAGGTTTCCAGTTAAGTATGGCTGAAATTTTGCTCGGGTCAACTCGAATACCCGATGCAGATACCACATGACCCAAGAAGCTAACCTCTCTTAACCAGAACTCACACTTGCTGAACTTAGCATATAACTGCTTATCCTGTAAAATTTGCAACACTAATCTCAGGTGCTCCGCATGTTCGGTCTCATCTCTTGAATAGACCAAGATGTCGTCAATGAACACAACTACGAACCGATCCAAATATGATCTGAAGATCCGATTCATCAAATCCATAAATACCGCAGGGGCATTAGTGAGCCCAAACGGCATCACTAAGAACTCGTAGTGACCATATCTCGCTCAAGGCGTTTTGGGTATGTCCGATCTCGGATTCAAGAATCGATAATAGCCCGATCTCAAATCTATTTTTGAGAACACCGAGGCTCCTTCAGTTGATCGAACAAATCATCGTCTGTGAAGCGGATATTTGTTCTTTATTGTCACTTTATTAAGTCGACGATAGTCGATGCACAACCTCATGGTTCATCCTTCTTTTCACAAACAACTTTGGTGCACCCCAAGGTGAAAAACTCGGCGAGCAAAACCTCTATCCACCAACTCTTGCAATTGAGCTTTCAACTCCTTTAATTCCGTTGGTGCCATACGATCACGGAGCTATCGAAATCGGTGTGGTCCGTGTACAAGCTCAATACCAAACTCTATCTCCGAACAGTGGCAAACCCGGTAATTCTTCGAGAAAACATCCGGTATTCACAAACCACCGCATGATTCAGGTTTTATTTCTAACTCTTTATCATCAAGTACATACGCAAGGTATGCTTCGCACCCTTTTCTTACATATTTCGGGCCAACATTGATGATATTACGGTGGCAACCCTTCAAGTCCGTAGACTCAACTCGGATCATCTCGTTATTTGCGCATCTCAAATCAATAGTCTTGCTTTTGCAATTCACAACCGCATCATGCACGGTCAACCAATCCAACCCAAGAATAACATCAAATTCATCGAAGCGGCAAAAGCATCAAGTCCGCGGGAAAGCAGGAACCTCGAATTACTAGGGGCATTTCTTACACACTTTGTCGACCAAAGACGTAACGACCCAAAGGATTTGACACCGAATTACGAACTCGATGAGACTCAATAGGTAAAGTCTTCTTTGGATGCTAAGGTTTCGCATGTATAAGAATGAGTGGAACCAGGTCAATCAAAGCAATCGCATTAGTATCAAAGAGAGTGAAAGTACTGTAATAACATCTCGGCGATGAAGCATCCTCGCGGCACGTATAGCATAAGCTCTAGCAGAGGCGCGAGCCTCGGATCTGGTCGTAGCATCTCTAGATCCTCTCGACCACCACTAGCATTGCCCATATTTCTAGATGGTCTACCTCGAGCAAGTGGTAGCGCCGGTTTCCCACTCGATCTACATTCTGCTCGACAACCTCGGGCAATCTTTAATGAAGTGGTCAATCGATCCGCACTTGTAACAGAGGCGGTCACGGAATCTACAACTTCGAATGCCATTTGCCACAATGTCGACACTCTGTTCTATCTCGACGTTCATTCCCAACACGGCAACCGAAGTGCCTCGTGTACCCATTGTGGGGTCGATCACGATCTCGTCTAAAAGGCCGAAGTGCCTCTAGACCGCCCACATCATCTCGAAATTTCTTCGATGCTGTTGAAGAGACTTTCCGAGGATCTTTTACGAAACTCTCCGGTTCCCACATCAACTTTTTGTTTTTCTTTTCTAAGCTCCTCGGCTTTACAAGCTCGCTCGACAAGTACTACGAACTCTCATATTTCAAGAATGCCCACGAACATTTTATATCTTCATTCAGCCCATCCTCGAAGCGTTTACATGATAGCCTCGGACAAAACACATTCCGGCGTATCTACTAAGTCTAACAAATTTTCGTTCAGTAGTCGAATCGACATAGAACCTTGCTTAAGCTCAAGAAATTCCTTCCGCTTTTGATCAACAAATCTCGGTGATATACTTCTTCGAAACTCACTTGGAAAAACTCCCAAGTTACTTGCTCTCGGACACAATGAAGTCGAGTACTCCACCAATAGTAGGCGAATCGCGTAGCAAGGAGATAGTACACTTTAGGCATTCATCGGTGTACAAGATAGCTCATCGAGTACCCAGAGAGTGTTGTCCAACCAAAATTCAGCTTGCTCGGCGTCGTCGCTATCCGTAGCCTTAAATTCAGTAGCCCGTGTTTCGGATTCTATCAAGCTGGGGCTTACTTGACCTTATTTGGTCGATTCACGGAGGCATTGTAGGTCTTGGGGTTGTATTTGTTGTGAATGGAGGTTGTGGAGCAGTAGTATTTGTTCGAATGTATTGGTTAAACCAATCATTCATCACGCTATAGAAAGCTTGTCTAGCTTCATCATTAGGATTACTAGCATTAGGTTGAGAGTCTGCGAGCTGTCCCTTGCGGGAGCAGCGCTACACTCTCAAGATCATCACTACCGCTTCGGTGGGATCGGGATCCATTACTATAAATAAACATATTTCAATTGTCAGAAATCACCACACTATCAAATAATCACATAAAATGGCATGTATAGCTAGACCCAACACATTACGGTAGTCCTAGAACCGACTAAACCATAGCTCTGATATCAAAAAATTGTAACACCCTGTACCCGAGCCCGTTACCGGAGTCGAACACAAGGTGCACACAAACTCAGCTAAATTGTTTTCACAGTCCATAAAAATTTTCCAGACTAGCTGGTTACTGCATCACTGTCGCTTCAAAAATCATATCTTGATTTTTAAAGCTCGAAAATAAGTTTCGTAATTTTTTCCCAAAACTAGACTCATAATTCCATCAACATATTTTTTTCTAGAATTTTTGGTCGGGCCAATTAGTACAGTTTATTAGTTAAAGTCTCCCCTGTTGCAGGGATTGACTACACTGACCTTCGTGCGTTACGAATTGGATATCTCCCTGTACAGGGCTTCAATGCTGATGAAGTTTATTTCTATAGAAACTAGACTCATAGAGGAATCTATACATATATGGAATGACTCATAATTATCTCTGGTTAATTTACAATGAATTTCTAAAGTCGGAACGGGGGATCCAGAAACCGTTCTGGCCCTGTTTCACGAGAACTTTAATATCTCTTAACATATAATTCATATGACCGTTTCGTTTCTTCCATATGAAAGTAGATTCATCAAGGTTCATTTACATAATTTATTCACTATTTAATTCCATTCCTACAATTTTAGTGATTTTTCAAATCCACACCACTGCTGCTGTCAGCATCTGTTTTTCAGTAAACCTTACCTATTTCGTGGTTTCTATGGACCAACTAAAGTTTTGTCATACATAGGTCCACATATAATCATTTTAGCCATTCCAATGGCTGATCATTTGCTCACACTTCCATTCAGTCCGTAGTCACATCATAAAACCATACATATATACATAAGCACAAATGGTCTAATGCCATACTCCACTTTTACGAGCCATTTTCGCATGGTCGCACACACATACATCACAAAAGTACTTAAAATGCAACAAAAGGGTAGTCCTATACATGCCATTTCAAAATCCAACCAAAATATATACGAAAGGGACTTTGATAGTGTGGGAGACTTCAACTTCCAGAAATCCCGAGTCCGATAACCGACGAGCCAAAATCTATAGACAGAGAAACAGAGAAACGGAGTAAGCAATTTATGCTTAGTAAGTTAGAGCAAGGATTCCAGCACAACAAAAGCATAACATTCATATAGCTAACGGATAATTTCATATGCACAAATTCTCAATATCATACTTATTTCACATTCCAACCCCTATATTCATACATAAGGGTTCATCTTAGCCAAATGCAAAGCTCATTTCTCGATTGAGCGAATATTATTCAAGGAATCAACTATTCCAAAGCACATACGAACATACCTCGTTGCTGGAATTTTCAAGCGTATTAGCTGAAATTTTACAGCAGGTTCATTCATTCTTGAATCACGTATCTTGAGTTTAACCGGATATGGCTACACATTCAAATGCCTTGGGACATAGCACGGTTCTGATAACTTCGCACGAATGCCTTGGGACTCAATCCGGATTTAGTAGCTTGCTCGAAAGCCTTCGGATCTTAGTCCGGATTTAGTAACTCGCACGTATGCCGTCGGATCTTAGTCCGGATTTAGTCACTTGGCACAAAGCCTTGGGACTTAGCCGGATATCATTCGAATAACCATGTACATTTATCAATAAACCATAACACATTCACATTTCATTTTCATTAGCAAAATTCAGACACAAGTCATTTATCACATTTGTAATTTCGGCTCAATAGCCACACACAAAGAGCATGATTTTAATTTGCTTTAAACATGATCTAATCAATTCGAATTTAAGCTCTATTGCTCAAGAACTTACCTCGGACGTGGTCGAACGATTTCGACGGCTATTCCACGACTTTTCCTTCCCTTATCGGATTTAGCTCCCTTTGCTCTTGAGCTTAATTTAACAAATAAATTGGTTTTATCATGTGAGCATCGAAGAGGAATTCAAGATACTTAGCCAATATATATACTCATTAGGCATCAAAGTCGCATATGTACGAAATCATGAATCGAACTCAACACATTAGTTAATATTCCTCTTAGCCAAATTTTTAAGCCAAGAATAGGCATCAATATGCTTGCCTCTAACCGAATGCATGCACACCAATTTCCCTCATGTGGCGAATATACATGTCCAATTTGAGGCCAATTATACACTTAATACCACACAAAACAGCATACATTTTACTACTAACGCATTACATATCGTAACTCATTGCACATCTCTCATTTACTTCATAATCGAAACATCATCACAAGCAAATATACACCTTGAAATAGCATATATGTCATACCAATACATCGTGTACGAACATATATACATATATATATGCTAGAGCCGAATTCTCAAGTGGCTTATATCCAAATATATATACATATCCAAAGCTTAAATCTTACTTACCATGCAACATGCATGAATCATACTTATGGATATAACATGGCCGAATACCACAACACCATACCATTTCAATTTGGTCATGGTAAAACAAAGAACTTAGTATCTCATTCAAAAAAAATGCTAAAAGAAAATCTAAGAATCCTCAATCCTCCATCACATGTATCATTATCAAGCTTGATATTTAGCATGCAATGGCATTAACACCATATTCACTTTGGCCGAATTTCATTCCCATGGCATAACAAAGATTTGAACCATGGGAAACAAGAACATCAAGCTAGCAACTAAAAACATGCATGAATCTCATGGCACAACCTCAAACATACCTTAATCTTGATGCAAGTATAGCCAACCTCTTCCTAATCCTCTTCCAAACCAAGTATGAAGCAAAACTCCCTCCTTATCCTTAGTATTTTTGGCCAAAAAGAGAGTGAAAATGGATGAACAAAATTTTTTGTTTTCTTTCCTACCTACACGGCAATGGGGAGGGAGAAGCCTTCACACACACACATTTTTTTTATTCCATACTCCTTATTTTATTTATTCCAACATAACCCACTTACCAAACATGTTTCATGACATGATTTTTGCCCATAATTCCTTGTCATGGCCGGCCACTAGCTATTGGGGAATTTGACATGCAAGTCCATTGTTTTGCATGCATGCTTTAATTAGTCATCACACATTTCCCCATCATACTTTCAAAGTTTACTACTAGGTCCTTTCTAGTGAAATTCACATTTATAACTCTAAATCAAAGCATAAAAAATGTCACACATGGGTTAACACACATTATAGACAATAAAATAAATATTAAATTATTTTTATGCCTCGGTTTTGTGGTCCCGAAACCACATTTCGACTAGGGTCGTTTTAAGGCTGTCACAAGAGCAATATCCGAACTTATTCACTAGTAAGATTTTCGGGGACGAAAATCCCTCAAGGGGGAGAATTGTAACAACCTGGTTTAGACCCTAGTCGGAACAGTAGTTTTGGGACCACAAATCTAAGGTAGAAAAATATTTTAATATTATTTTTTGTGTTTACAGTATGTTATATGATATGCATAAAAATTCTGTGAATTAATTTTATCGTTTGAATGTGCAATTTGACAAAAGGAATAAATCGTAGAAAATGCAAAAGTTGTGTGCTACATGAATAAGTGCCGAATTGCTTTGATATATTAAATGTGAGATCCTTATGTCGTAAATGGACCCTTGGATTAATGCATGGACAAAGTTAGATATGAGTTAGTGGATTATTAATGTTATAATTGAGGTTAAATTGGTAAATGGTTTATTAATGTGCATTAAATAAAACAAAACATTAAATTAGCTAATATGTTCATCATCTAGCCGAATTTGAAGAAAGAAAATAGGGTTTCTAAGCCTTCAAACATTCGGCACTTATCTTGGCTAATTGGTATGTGATTTTTGATCCATTTTTGATGATTTCTATGTTTTTGTGAATGTTGCTTAGTACTCTAGCTAGCCAATGCTTGAATGTTTGAATTTGATGATGATTTTGAGATATGCCATGGATGAATCCATGAGTTTTGTGTTGTTAGTTGATGAAAAATGAAATATATGTGTTGATTTTTGATGAATTTGATTATTATGGTCTAATTTGTGAAAATGAAAAATTGAAGGATTAAAAATTGAAATAAGTGAAAGTTATGGGCTGCTAGAGACTATATGAAAATTCGGCTTTGCATGAGAAATGTGAAATTATGTGTATTTTGTGATTTTATGAAATAGGGACTAAAATGTAAAAATATGAAATTTTAGGGGCTAAAGTGTAAAATGCCCTAATTATGTGTTTATGGATTGAAATGAATAAATGTGTGATTAAATTAGTGAAAGCTAAATTTATATAGATCAAGAACGAAAGAAATCAGAATTAGATCGGGAAAAGTCGAAGGTTGTAGAATAATCGACTCGTTTACCTGTTCTTATTTGTGAGGTAAGTTCATATGCAAAAAACATATTTCAATTGAATAATATATGTTTGATTGTTGTGGAAATGTATTGAATTACTATGAGTGCTGAATAATTGAATTTGAGAAAGTATCGACAAAGTTACGACATCTGAAAGCCCCATACGAACCATAAAAATAGTATAGGATACATATGTCATGACATAGGATTCGAAGGTGTAATATCGTGTAAGACCACGTCTGGGACGTTGGCTCCGACTTGAGATTTATATGTAAGACCATGTCTGGGACATCAAAATCGTATATGATTTCGTGTAAGACCTTGTCTGGGATAGTGGCATTGATATTTGATTACATGTATGACCACGTCTAGGACATTGGCACTGTATGAGCTTTTCGAGCTATCTGACTATCCTTATTGCTTCCGAATGGTTCAACGGGCATTATTGAGAAATAAATGATAAAGTGAATGTGTTTCAATTCAGGTACATGTGAAAGGTATACAAAATTTAGCAATGAGAAGTAAGAATGAATATGATCATTTGAGATGTAAACTATATGAAAAATGTGATGTTTTTATAAGCAAGAGATTATGAACTATTGAGCTATATGAGAAATATGATCTTGCAATTGTGTTTTGCAATGATTCATATGTATGAATTGGTCTATAATTGTTTATATGATAAGTTTATTTATATATGGCTTATTTTGGAAAGCTTACTTTGTGTGTTTTTCAATTGTTTTATATCAAAGCTACCGTGAGCTCGAGGATTGTCAAGGATTGTCATCACACTATCAATCGATATTTTGGTACAATTGAAGTTGTAATTATTGGTGTAAGGCATGTATAGGCTAGGGGGAATTTGTTATGTTTGGTTTAATGAATCTTGCCATGTGATATGGCTTGAGATGAAGAACTTATTTTGGGATTCATATGTGATAAAATTGGATGTTCATAATGTGTTCATATATGGCTTAGTGAAAATGGTCAATTTGGTAAGTTTGATATGAGATTTAGTTGAGAATTTGGTATGATTTTGCATAAGATTTGATGTGGAATTAGTAATGTTGATTATAAATGAATGAATAGATTTGTTATGTGAATTAAGTATGTTTTGGCTGCAAATTGGGCATGAATTATGTGTCATTTGATGCTTGTAGGTATGCTTGAGAAGGGTGTGAAATGTGGCTTTAATCAAGCCTATTTTTAAGCCACACGACCTGAGCACACAGGCGTGTGATTCGACCGTGTTTCCCCTGTATCTTAGTCAAAACATGTCAGTGAGTTACACGGTATAGACACAGAGGCGTCTCTATTGGCCGTGTGTGGCACACTGGCTGGCACATGGGTGTGTGGTTAGCCATGTAACCCAAGTCAGTAACCTTTTTAATTTTCACACGACCTGATACATGGGCGTGTCATGTGGCCGTGTGGATAAGTCAGTATGTATGCCCTGGTTTGCCACGGCCTAGACATACGGGCGTGTCTATTGCCGTGTGAGGCACGCGGCCTACCCACACGGGCATGTGACCTCTGTAACTTTGAAAAATTTATTAAGTTTTAGAAAAAAATTGTATGTGCTCGGTTTAGTCCCGACCCTTTCCTAAAGCATGTGTAAGGTCATGTTGACCTCAGAAAGGGACTTTGAGATGATGTTTGACTATGATGTTACGATGTGTGGATGATGTTTTTGAATTGATCATAAAATGTTCCGATACATCCGATAATACTTCTTAACCCTAGCCAGGCGATGGATACGGGTTAGAGGTGTGACAAATGTACAAATTTAAGCTTGATCTTTCACCATTTACATTTTTGGCGATGCCATCCCTTTTCCGAATCTAGAATAAGATTATATATAATAGAACTATTGCAATTATTAATGAACGAAGGTTTGAACCATACTGAAGCGACAACTATCAGATAGATTAAAATCATAGTGCCATAATAATACTGACATCTCAACTGTACAGATAGGTAATGTTCCAACTATTAGTAATGCATTTTGAACACAAGAGAAATTTGAATATGATTTTAATAGCAACCAGTGCAGAAACACAACCTCTATGAATCTGATAACTATACCTCTGTACTCTTATGATTAAACTAGAAATTTTAGTCATATTAGATATAGTCATCTTCGTCAAAAGAATATCTCTTGTAGACAATCACATAGAATCATAATAAAACTGAGGTAGCGAAATCTTAAAATGTTGAGCTATACAGAATTTCTGGAAATTACAATGCATATAGAATGATAAAGATCCCGATGATATCGCAAAAAATTTTTAGAAGGAAGAACAACACTCATAAACACTGAAATCAACAGTGACAGAAGCAATATAATCTTTATGTATATTCAACAAAATAATAGCCAGTAGAAACAAAATACTAGCAATTATACAGATTTTACTGTTGACTTTTATATCAACACAATAGAATATAATACTAGAGAAAAATAGAGCAATAACGATCATAAACCATATAGACCACAATACTTTCGTCTAACAGTATGTTTAGCTAACGTTCTCATACGATAAGAATTCTTGATGAAATTAAACAGTCACATATACTTCTGAGAATAAATGTACACATAGAATGCCCAAAAGAAACCATAGTAATTGCCCGACTATAACCACTGCACTCAGCTATCAATTGAATTCAAACATTATTCAATTGTCTAATTCTGTCATCGTTGATTTCACATTATCTCATCACTGTCAAAAATCAGTTTAGAAGAACTTCCAGTTAATACATTCTTTAGATATTATACCTGAATATGTCGTTTCATCAAAGTCAACTTCTTTTTTAACACTGTCATTTCATAATCTGAATGGCCTTTAGAACGACCTGATATCTCTTCTAGCACTGTCTATACTTGCTGACTTATTCTCTTATCTGATCACAGTATTAATCCTTCAATTACGAAACTCTGTAATTCCAAACTTGTGAGCTTATTCAATCTAATATCACGGATTTCATTGTAATATTTTATTGGTAAGGGGGTGAGGGTCGTAAAGCAACAATTTTAACTCTCACATATACATGCATATAACATAACATTTATAGTTAACATACTATTACAATCTATCAATATTTCATACCTTTATGGGTTCCAATTCATCACATACACATCTTTACTCAATATTGGAGTATCACTTTCATTACTATCAAAATTAGCTCGGTTGGAAAGCATAACTGTCTAATTAAAACAATTTTCGTCAGTGTCGGGAGATATCACACAATCACAGGTTAAATATGGCATGTATAACCAGACTCACATATGATACATTAGTCCTAGAATCGACTAAACCGTAGCTCTGAAACTAATAAAATGTAACACCCTTAACTCATATCCGTCATTGGAATAGGGTTACGAGGCATTACCGATCAATCACAACATAATTCATATACATATGCATTCCTAATCAAAATCCATTTAGCACATTCATATTATCCCTTCTAAGGCTCTACGAGACCTTAAAACATGCTTAGAAGTGGTTCGAGACTAAACCGATAACATATTCAGACTTTGCGAACTTATAAAAATTTTCGACATTTAATGTTCACACGCCCGTGTGAGCAGGCCGTGTACCTCATAGGGCCCCCTGACACGGCCGTGTCACAGGCTGTGTGAAAATAGGGCATACATTCTGACTTGCACCACAAGGCTGAGGACATGCTCGTGTGCCATGGTCGTAGAAAGACTGGAGTGGTTACTGACTTGGGACACACGACCGGCCACACGCCCATGTGCCAGCTCGTGTGCCACACATGGCTAGTAGACACGCCCATATGTTTAAGCCATGTAACTCACTAACTTGTTTTAATTAAGCATCTGAGGTCACACGGTCAAGCCATATGCCCATGTGCTCAACCGTGTGGCACGAAAGTAGGCTTGTTATAAGCTATTTTTCCCATGTAAATCACATGCATCCTAAGGTATCCAAATGGTACCAAATATACAACCAAATAAGTAACCAAAAGTGTCCATTTTCAGCATAAATCATACCATATTGAATAATTACAATTCACTTCTCAAATCTTAACCATTTCTTAATCAAAACACATACTAAAACTAGCATGAATTATTTATCACCTTTAACATTTCTCATATGTCTCAAATTCTAACTAAATAACCAACCATATCATTCAACCTATAACCAAATCACAACTTATCAATGTTTTATCTCAAACTCATACCAATACATGGCATTTCTTAAACCACATTATTACCACATTTGCATTCCAAGCTGAACCACAAATACATAACATAAGCCAATTACACATTTTATACCAACCATGCCAAAACATAAGGCCACATTATAAACATCAACCAAAATCATTAATAAGCCATTTCAAATGACCATATACATTTCTAACAACCATATCAAAAAGACCATAGCCTATACATGCCATTAACCGAGCCACAAAGTGTAAAAATATTGAAAATCAATAGTCAGATAGTGCGATGCGATCTCCGTTGATGTCCAACCCGAGTGAACGTTTGAAACACTATAAAACATAGAAAAAAAACACAAAGTCAGCTTCACATCTTAGTAAGTTTCTATGTGAGCCTAAAAAGATCATAACATTCATATTGCAATTTGAAATAGAAAAATCACTTACATTTAAAACATCAATTCATGAGTTAACATCAAATTATTCATGTCCTCATTCGCAAGCTCTCAACTTCATATAACTCAATACTTGAGTAGTTTTCCGTACATACTTGTACTCTTATCAAACTTCTTTGGTTTATATGTGATTATGATATAAATTCATCGATTTCTCGATACCATAGTCCAACTATGGTCTTACACATACATTCCCAATAACCTGCCGTGGCCTTTCTTTCACATGTCATAACCCTGTTATGGTCTTAATAGTCGATTTCCATATGTATATTTATTTAAAGTAACTATAATTCATACCTCACATAACATTCAATACATACTTCATTATAGTTAAATAAACACATTTTGACATGAAACGTATTTATACACAATTCTTTCTTATTTAATATACATAATACAATATGAACTCATCAATTTACTTTCATTTGATTCTCACATAGGTTCTATACGTATTTGTATTACTTATTCCGACTGTACTTTAATTCTCGTCTTGACTATGCCCATTGAACCATTCAGAATCGCTAAGGATACTCGGATATCACATAAATCTCATACAATGCCATATCCCAGATATAGTCTTACATGTTATCACATATTGATGCCACTGTCCCAGACAGGGTCTTACATGTAATTGGTTATCGATGCCAATGTCCCAAACATTGTCTTACACGTAATCATAATAAAATGCCAATGTTTCAAACATGGTCTTACATGTAATCACATCTCAATAATCCTAATGTCATGACATTTGTATCCTATACTATTCCTAAGGTTCGTACGGGTCTTTCGGATGTTGTAAGTCTGTCGATTCTTGCTCATAGTTGCTCATTTGATATTCATAACAGTTCAATGACAAATAAATGTATATAATTCAATAATAAATAAGCATTCATAACACAATTTAAATACATTTATTAGCATACGAACTTACCTCGATCGTTAAAACGACAGAACGAATCGACTAGTCTGATACTTTGTTTTCCCCCGTTCTAGATCCGAATATCATTTTTCTCAATCTATATAATAACAAAATTTACTATTTAATCATCATTTCATTCAATTTAACACAACTTACACATGTTGACAAAATTACACTTTTGCTCCTATTATTACACATTTTTGCAATTTAGTCATTATCACATAAAATTGCAAATTCATTCAATTAAGGACAAGCCCATGCTAGCCGAATTTTACCATACTGCTAGAAGCCCATATTTTTAGTTTAATCATATTTTTACCACACAATTTCTCATATTTCACAATTTAGTCCAAAATTGACATTTTTACAAAAATTCACTTAACAAAACTCATTAATCTAACATCAAAGATATATTTTGTATCATTAAACATCAAGATACTCGAACATTCAACAATGGCATCATCCAAATACTTTAACAATTTTGAAATCGGAGGTATGGGCTAGCTAGATTACGAAGCAACGATATCAAAAACGTAAAAACCATAAAAAACTGAGCTCAAAACACTTACCAGTCTAACTATGCAAGTGTCGAACCTTTAGAGCTCAACCATGGCTTCCTTCTTTCTTAATATTCGGTGGAAGAACGATAAAAGATGAAAGAAATTTTTGTTTTTGTTTTATTAAACTATCATTTAATAATCTATTTACTATAATGTCCTTTAAAAACTTTAATAATTACCATCATACCAAGCCAACATCTCCCACTAACTTATTTATGGGCTAAATACCATTCAAGGGCTTTCAATTTAAATACCATTGCTAATAAACACTTTTAACTAATAGAACAACACTTTTTCATTTTACACGATTTAGTCCTTTTTACCGAATTAAGCATTTAAACGGTAAAATTTCTTTATGAAACTTAGATGTAATTAATCTATCATGCTGTAAAACTTATTAAATAATAAAATAAATATTTTGACTTTGAATTTGTGGTCCTGAAACCACTGTTCCGATCTAACCCAAAAACGAGTTGTTACAGAGTTAGTTCAGGAATTTTATGTGAATTTGACCTCAAGTGCTTTAACAGAAGTTTCCATCCAAGGAATTAAAGTACCTCTAAATCCAAGTCCATTCATGAATTTTATGATTTACCTGATTTCGAAGACAATAGATATTCTTCCTTAATGGAAAATATTGAGGTAGAGAAATTGCAAGAAATCCTACAAGAACTCATAGTTCCAGGTTCTAAATGGACTGTGTCGAAACACGTGAGTCATACTTGTTGTAAAGAATATTTGACCCCATTAGTGAACGTATAGTTTGATTTTTTTGATGTCTTATGCCAAACTCACATGGGACTATAATTTTAAAAGAACAAATGGTCTTGCTTTACTCAATTATGACAGAAAATACCATTAATATTGGAAAAATAATCCTGAATGAAATTTGAAATTGTACCGAAAGACGTTTTGGTCCAGCCTATTTCCCTTTTATGATAACAGTTTTATGCTTGAAAGCTCGTGTATGGGCAAACATACAGAAGACATGACAAAAACTAGGTATAATCGTCGATTGGGAAATTTTCTGAGTAGTAGGAAATTCTATTCTTAAAAAGCAAGCTAAATCAATCAATGAAAATGAAGAAGGGGAAATTCCTATAAAATCATAACCAGTATAGCCAGTTGAAATTCTTTACTTGGTAGAGCCAACTGAACTAGTTTTTGAAACTGACATGGCTAGCCCAACATTTAAATTTATTCACCTAGCCTAAATCTTCGAGATGAGCTGTTAAAATTGATAGACTTAATGCAACATATGCAGTGGCAGCAACAAGCTTATTGGAGATATTAAAAAGTACGAGATTATAACATCCCGAATTAAGGCCTAGTTGGAACAGTGGTTTTGAGACCATAAATTTGAAATAGAAATAAATTTTTTATGATTATTTGATGATCCATGATATGATTGCATGTTTTTGTGAAATTTTCATAAAGAAATTCTATGCCTAAAATGTCCAATTTAACTTTAGGGACTAAATTGAATAAATTGCAAAACTTGTGTTCTAGAAGCTTCAAGCATGAAATTGTATTGGATTATTAATTAGAGGTCTTTAAATAGTAATTTAACGAAGTTCTAAAATTTTGGACAAAAATGGGCTTGGATGGACAAAAATGGTCATTTAGTAGTTAAATGAACTAAAAGACAAATTAAAAGCCAAAATTTGTCCATCTTCTACCCCATGGCCGTCTAAACGAAGAATGACACCATGGCTAGGGTTTTCAAGCTTCCAATCTCAATAGTAAGTGCATCTAAGCCCCGTTTTTAATGTTCTTTGCATTTTTGAAGTCTTCGTAGCATGATCTACCCATTTCTACCCATATTTTGAAGTAGGGTTCATGTTTAAATTTTGACCCATGTATGACATGCTTGTGTTTTGTTGTTTAATTGAAGAATATGGAAGCTTGATGTGTGTTTAACATCTTTTACTAAGTGATTTTGCATGAAAACACCTAAAAATGACGAAATTATAAAAGATGTAAAAGTGGGTAGTAGAAATGTGAAATAAAGAAAAATGTGGGCTGCTATGAGAAGGAATATGAATCGGTTAGGCTTGGGTAATCAAGAAAATGGATGCATTTCACTTTACGAGCCTAGGGACTAAAGTGTAAATATGTGAAACTTTAAAGGCAAAAATGTGAATTTGCTAAAGTGTGATTTTGGACTTATTTGAATAATGTGAGTGTTAAATAAGTATTATTTGATATGATAGATCAAGAAAAATGAAATTCGGGCTTAGATCGACAAAAAATGAGGTTATGAAATAAGCATGTCGTTAATGTTATTGTTGTTTATGGTTGAAACCTAAATTGGGATGTTAAATTTGGTTGTGATGAATTATATGTTTATGATAATATGTATGTGATAGTGACGTACCCCATGAAATCTTTGATAGTCCAAGTGTCGATAACGTGCTATATGATGGTTGAATAGATTGAAAATTTTATGGAACATGATATTTTATTGAATTGAATAGATTGTCAAAAGGTGAAATGAAATGGAAACTTATACTTTGATGAGTTTTATGAGTTGTAAAAACGACCCTTCGAGTAAGTCCATTTGCAAATAATGCAACATATACCATACTTTAAATGCTTTAATATTGCATGTATGGTAAGTACATACATATTTTAATATGATGTTGTATAATGTGTTTATTGCCTAAATTTTTATTATGAATTATGCTTTGATTATTCCATGAGTATGTGATTGATGATATGAGCATTGAAATTGACGTTACGAACAAGTTCTACAGAAATGTGGTATCAAAGAATCCCGTTTGAACCTTAGGAATAGTTTAGGATACAAGTGACATGTCACTATGAACTATGTGATCTGAACTCATTGAGTTGTGGTCTGAGTTCATGATATATATGACACATGTTTTGGCATTCCGGGTACTAGTCTTGTATGTTCTACCGATGGCTGGGTAGTCTGGCAAGTGTTGCGGATATCTGATAGCTTATGTGAGTAGCTATGTAGCTACATCCTGACCGGTAGCTTGTGTGACCAAACCCATGAGTAGCTCGAAAGCAAGCAACATGTGATATGTGTTATGAGGTAGCGTTAGATACATATGAGGCATTTAGGTGCGAGATTTCGGTGTATCCGATAGTATTCGAAGTGTTCAACGGGTAGTCCTAAGAGAAGTTCAAAGTGTAATCCATTGAGCATATCAAAGATGAGAAAATAAGTGATTATGATGTGAGATAGTACAGGTACGTACTCCAAACTCATGAGCAATGGGCTTAATATGTGATGAACATGTGGTAATATTGGACATGAGAAAGTTATGATTATAAGATCTTGATGAAATGTAAATGAACGAATCATGATTATAAGACTTTGTTGTACTCTATGCTAATGATATGATTGACAATATGTTTAAGATACTTGATGATCTTGTGGTGAATTATGTTTGAACGAGTGATGAGTACGAGGTATAATGTAAATTATGTGTTCATAAGTTCCAACATGGGTGGGTAAATGTGTGGTAACAGTTGTGAATGGAAAGTATGTAGTTATATCCATGAAATTCTTGTGATTTATGTTATGTTGTGCTTACATTATTGATCTAAGTAAAGAAATGGATGAAATGCTTATTATTTTCATACGGGCTTACTAAGCTTTAAATGTAACATCCTGATTTTCGGGTTTTTCGTGATTCTTGATATTTTAAGTAAATTTCTAAAATTTCGTATGTGATTATAGAATTCATAATTTGGGTATGTAAATGGGCTTATGGAAGGCCCATGAGTTGGCCAAAGCCCGGTAGAATTTTTAAATTTTGGACTTAGGAGTTAGGGGTTCTGGCTAGGTGCCCTTATATTAAGTTGTGGGTAAAACGTATCACAAAAAGAGCTTTGGTAAAGTGGCAAGGGTGACGCCACTAAGCTCCTAAAAAGGTGGCGTGTGGAGCATAGAGGAAGGCCTGGGTTTGATTCCCTGTGTTGGAAAATAAGAGTATTTATTTTTATGTGCAGGAAGGGTAAGTGTTGGAACTTAAGTGGATTCTGTAAAGAGGAGAGTTGGATCAAGTCGAATGCATGAATTAAGGAGGGATAAGGGGAGAGATTTTAGGGATGTGATATGGAGATAGAGTTGGCCGAATAAGGGAGATTTGAGAGGGGATTTTCAGCAGAGGGGTATTAGGTTAGTAATTTCGGCATTAGGGTCTTAGTGTGCCGATTTCTTTTTGGTATGTAGCCTTCTTCTCTTTTCTTTCTCCTCTTGCCGATTGTTCTTAAGCTAATCCCTCTCTTTTCTTTTCCGTTATTTCTTCCACAAACTCTCTACCTCTCATTCTTCCTCTCTTTCATTTACAGTAAAAGCTGAACCGGTCATTCTTTTCATTGCTAACCGAATATCAACAAGCCAAATCCCGAGGGAGTCAAGGGAAGTCGATTGCTTTATAAAGGTATACACTTGTTCTTTTTCTTTTTAGCCGATTCTTGTTATTTTAAAAAGCCTTTCAACTCTTGTGTCAACACCCTTTTTGGTTCATAACCACTTTTTCTTCAGTGACCCAAAAGCCAAAAGCACAGCACCCTTGGGTGACTTGGTGGCCGATTCGTAGGATCCTTGTGGTACGGGTTCTGCTAGTGTTTTAGAGCTACGACTACGTTGAATCAGAGTTACACGGGATTGAAACCGTTTGGGTAAATGAACCTTGGTAAGTGCTCGTAGCTTTAATCAATTCAATATTAGGGAGTTTAAGAAAAGCCGAAACCTCTCTAATTTAGGAAGATGGCCGAATGTGGGTATAGGCCTTATGGGGTCTTCTTTTAACATTTTTGTGGTTTATTTAGTGAAGGAGCAGCAAGGTGTAGTGTCGACTTGGAGTAGCTTGGATCACCGGAGTAGTTAGACCTAGTCATCAATCGCAACAAAGGTAAGGTGCCTAAGGCCATTATGGATGGTGGCCGAATGTGTAAGTGTTAATATTGGATAGCTCTTGATTTGGTTCAATTATTGCGAGCTGATCTATTTAACAAATGATTATAGGAGAAATCGTGAAGGAGATCTCGTCGAGGAATATCACAAATCAGGTGTGTAAACGAACCCTTTCATAGCTTAAAGCGATAAATGCCGAAAAGCCGAAATGCCGAAATTCTGGCATTTCGAGGACTCGTGAGCAAGCGAACGCTCATTAGTTAGTTAGATTCGTTGAGATGATAATCGGGAACATTGGAAATGGTAAGTACGTGATTTTTGGCATTCACGGTAAGTTGGGCCTCGAGGGGCTACATTAGGGCCCAACAGGCTTCCGGGCCCATTTGGGTAAAATGGGTAGAATATGAAAACTAGTTAAATTGCACATCGAGACTGATAAAACCATTATGGAATATAGGCTAAATGGGCTTAGATGATAAAATCGGCTAAATAGGGCCCATTAGGGGTTTTAGGCCCAATAACTCGATTTCGCTAAAAATGGGCCAGAATCACTGTTTGCACCCATGAATTGTTAAGTAATCATTAATAAACATGGAAACCCTAATTTTTGGTAAAATTTCAAGATTACCCTTATAACGTGAAAATGACCGTTTTGCCCCTAGGTAAAAAAAATGACCATTATACCCCTAGGGTTTATACAAGAACTCAATGCATGGGATTTTGATAAACATGATATGTATGATATGCACATGATATGTATGATATGCACATGATATGTATGATATGCACATTAGGTGTTCATAAATGCATTGGGTTGGGTTTTTATATGGATGGAGGAAGTGCAAAAGGGCTTATGCCCCAGTTATTAAAGGGCTTATGCCCCAGTGATCAAAAGGGCTTATGCCCCAGTTACAAAAAGGGCTTTTGCCCCAGTTACTAAAAGAGGCTAGGCCTCCAGATATATGATAAAGTAGCTATGCTGCCAGTGGAGAGATATGGCGGGATGGGTCGAGTTAATCCCCACATGGTGTGTTGGTTGGTACGGGTGGAGAGTAGCGGATGGTGGGTTGAGTAGTCTCCCCAAATGGGTTGCATTCTTTCATTTGACATTACATGTGATATTGAAATGGGCCTATGGGCCATACTGATTTCTGATAAAGGCTTGCCCAAGAATATGAAATATGAAAAGGCTTCGGCCCAGTGTTATGAAATATGAAATATGAAAAGGGCTATGGCCCAGTACATGCTTTGAGATTGGATTTGGGCTTAGACCCAACAGGCTGCTATTGTTTTAGGCTCTGAAAGGGGCTTGTTGCACACTGAGTTTCCAAACTCACCCCCTTCCCTTAACCTTGCAGGTGAGCCTTGATGTGGGGACTTGGGCCGGAGGGGATTCAGAGTAGCCACGGTGATTGTCTTTGGACTTTTAAATAAGTGTTGGTTTTCATTAGTTTTCCTTTAGTTATTATTTATTTTTTTGGGTTGTAATAAGGCCATTTTAACTTTCCTTTTATTTCTTTTTGGGATTATTTTAATTTTAACAACTTTAAAATTTGTTGATAATTATTCAAATGGGCTAGACTTAGGACGTGTTTTCAAAACGGTACTTGTTTCCAAAAAAGTTCAACACCACGATTAATCGATTTATCAAAGTCGTTCACTTAAACAAATTGAAACTCGATATAACAAAGTGTGGCTATGGTTGTGGGCATGTCTAGGATTGGATCCAATCAAAGAGCTTGGTACTTAAGCAGCCTTCATGGCTCACCTCCTCTGTCTCGGATACCTACCTGGTGCCTAGCTTCCATACACTTTGTTAACTCAACAAAACATATGGGTTTTAAAACTCTAAAACGAAACACGAATTTTTAACTCCAATGTGGCACGTCAGATTTGGCCATAACGTCTAGGCCGGGTTTGGGGTGTTACATTAAAGCTTACTCCCTCCTTTTCATTTCTTTTAGTGTTGACAGGTTGGCTCGGGGTTGGAGATCATTAGAGGCAGCATCACACTATCAAATTATCAATTTGAGGTATTAAAAGTCTTTAATGTTTTCGAGTGAGTGGTATGTATAGAGGCTTAGTTATTATGATATATGTTCTTATGATTTAGTCAAAGATGTTGGCTTTTATTGATTCATTGTAAATAGCCATGAGATGCCGCTTATATTTGTTATGGGTTTGTAAGCCTATTCATCTGTGCTAATGTCTTGAGATGTGGTTATGTGTATGCATCTGCTAAGATTTCATGTGATGTGATCATGCTTGTTTGCTATGAATGGATAGTGTCATGACATATATACATATGGGTTTGATGAATGCATTATGACCAATCGAAGTGGTCATAGCCATGGAATTAATGTGTGATATGGTAATAAGATAATAATGCCTTGAATAAGAATGTTTGATGATTAAGTTGAGATTAATTGGTAAGTTGATAATCATAGTATTAAGGTAAAAGTAGTCATCAAAATGACAAGGCTAAATGAATGTGAATTGGTGTGTTTAGATGTGGTATAATATGAGTATGTGAAACACATGGATGATGGCATGTAAATGCTATAATTGTGCCTTAATTGAGAATGTTTAATCATTAAATTGATGCTATGTTATGCGTCTTTGATGTTTACAAGTATGGTTGGGATTAAGGGTAACAAAGGGCTTGAAAAATAACTTAAGTATTTGCCAAATTGGCAGACACACGGATGTGTGTCTCAGCCATACGAAGGACACGGCCTGAAGGCATGGGCATGTGTCCAACGTATGTGAATTCTGTAGCATTTTCATGAGAATTTAATTTATCACACGGCCTAGCAGACGGGCATGTGGCTTGGCCATGTGGTTTATTTTGTTTGCTGACATCATAAACAGAGAGTTACACAGCCTGAGGAAATGGGCGTGTTGAAGGCACACGAGCGTGTCCCTGTGTCCACACGGGGGTGTGACCCTAGTCCATGAAAAATTTTCTAAGTTTTCTCAAAATTCCTCAAAGTTCTCGATTTAGTCCCGAACTACTTTCAACGTATGTTTTGGGTCTCATAGGCCCATAATAGGGACACTATGATTGAATGTTGATCATTTTGAATTGAATGAAATTTTATGGGCCAGTTTGTATGAATGTTTATGTTTAAGTCCGGCAACGCCTCAAACCCTATCCCGGCGTCAGATACGGGTAAGGGGTGTTACAAGGATGGCTCAATTAGAGATGCTTTTCAGAAAATATTTCACAACCCATTTGTTTTTGTGCCTGAATTTCTAGACCATATATTCGATCCATGGACTCCAATATCGAGGAAAGAATGAGGCAATTCAAGCAAAAATAAGGATGATGAAGGAAAAGATGGGTCAGATTCAAGCAAAAAAAGGGAGGGGGATCTTGTCTTTACTTTAATTTTATTTTTTTAGGATATTTTTAGTTTTTAGTTTTAAACTTTGTCAGGATATTTCTATTTCTCGCTTAATAAAATAAGAGGTTAAAATCATTAATAAAATTGAACAATTTACAAAATAAGAAGTGTGGCAAAAGATATGTACATGTTTAGGATTGGGTTTGCCTAGGAAAAACTTGATATTTAAGTAGTCAAACTTGAATCACCTCTTTTTCATGCGATTTTACTTGGTGTACAATGTCCATTCATTTATATATTCTCGTTCTTTCTATATATTATTTTTAACAATGGAGTCACTGTTCATCTTAAGTAGGGGGACCAAAAATTGAATTTTTTTTTTCAGAATTCATTTTTCCTATCCAATTATTATTAAGTTATATTTTGTTGAAAAATTTGATTTTTTGTTAATTATGATAAACTTTAGTATAAAAAAAGTTCTATTATCTCAATATTTCCTATGTTAGCTAAATTATGTCATAAATGTTACTTTTAATAGAGTTTGTAACTCAAACCATAAAATTTTTAATTCTTCAGGAAAGCTAAGCATGCATGAAAGTTTAAATCTCTAGATGGCTTAGTAATTTTCTTAAGGCGAAATCCTAGGAAGCATGGAACTTTGAAAATGGTTTAGGCAAAATTTTGTTTAAACCGTTTGAGCCTTTCAAGCCAACCTTAACGAATATTTATCCCTTGAAACCCAACTTTAAGACTATATGACCTGATTTTATTTGAATCTTGCAATAAAAAGCCATCCCTTCTCTCATAGTTATCTCTAAATTGTCCTAAACATTAGATTTAGTCTATCTAGAATATTCTCTAAAAATAAGTTTGGGGGAGTTTAGAACAAGTATCAAATGCTCAAAAAATTGTAGTACGTGCAGTAATATGCTTGAGTATGCAAAGAAAAGAGAGCATATGTACTTTAAAAAATATATGTACATGGAGTGTAACAACCCGTTTTTCAGTGGTGTCGAAAATAGTAGTTTTGGGGCCACAAATTTGATGAGCGAGTCTGTAAATATTTTTAATATTTTTGGCACCATAAAAAATAGATTTATGGACTCACTCATTGGATTTGTAGCCCCGAAACCACTATTTTCGACAACACTAAAAATAGGCTCTACATGTACTACAATTTTTATATGAATTTTGAGTTGATAATTTTATTAATAGAGTGAATAGTTAAATTCAAGTGGTTTGCCCCTAAAACCAAGTGGTTTTGGAAAATAATTTTTTGAAAACACATTTTTGTAAACCGAATCCATAAATATTTTTATTAAATATTTGTGGAGTTATTATATAGGTGTATTGAAATTTTGTACAGAAATTTTAACGTTTTAATAGTTAATTTAGTAAAAAGGACAAAATCATAAAAGTCACATAAGTTTATCGATATTAGTTTGTAAGGGTTAAATGAGTTTAAATGACTTGTTGGATGGTTTTATTTGGCAAATAAGCCATAATCATTTATGTTAGACGATTTATTAATGGTTTATATATAAAATTATACATCTTATAGGTTAATAATGTTAAAAAGGTAATAAAAACAAAAATAAGTTACATGGTCATTTCATTATTATTTTTATTCACTTTCTTTGACCTTTCTTCACCGAAAGCCATGGTTGAATAACACCAAAGTTTCAGCCATCAATAAAATCTATTGCATGGTATCCATTTTTGTTCTGTTTTTAATGTTTTTTTTAATGTTTTTGAATTGTTGTAGCTTAATCTAGCTAACCCAAGGATTAATTCATAAAATTGTTAAATGTTATGATTTATGTCATTGATGAGTTTGTGACATTTTTGAAGTTTGATGATAGATTTATAAGCTTGAAAGTTAAATAAGACAATTTTCTAAAGTGATTTTGGTTAATTTTTAAGGTAAAGGACTAAATTGTTAAAATAGTAAAATTACAAGAAATTGTTATGAAATGTAATAAATAGGGGCTATATAGGGACTATGGAAAATTTAGTCAGCATGACTTGAGTTTGATTATGTTTAAGTTGAACTTTTTAATTTAGGGACTAAATTGAATAAAAGGTGAAAGTTCAAGGTAAATGTGTAAAATATTGATAAAGGGTAAATGATATGAATATAAGTATTTTAAAGTATCTGAATGGAATAATTGAATTAAATTATTATATTTAGATTAAAAATGGATCAGTTGGTTAATAATCGTTGGAAAGGAAAAGTCATCGAGTAGTCGTCGTTAAAATGTTCGTAGCCATTGTGTTTAGATAAGTTAATATGTTATTATTTTGTGCATTTTTAGTTATGTTATTATTGAAAATTCTGGAATTTGATGAAATTGGTTATATATAAAATATTACTACTGAATTGGTGAGAAAATGGATTGAAATGTAAACTGTTACGCGATTATGTGTATCGAGCTCGGATAAATATAGAATTGGAGATAATTGGCATGGCAATAGGTTATATTGCACTCTGTACGAGATTGCCTTGTGATGAGATGATGATTCTTGACTTTTTATTATCCACTGAATATATTGGAGTCCAGCATTTGTTGTGGACTATCGTGTTATATTCACAGTGATTTTGGTGTGTTACCGGGGGCGAATGTTAGCCTACGTGCTTGGCACTTGGTGCTTAGGCGTGTTTCTGGAGGGATGTTAGCCTATGAGCTAAGCACTTTATGCCCAGGAATGTCTTAGGTGGATAACTACATATCTGTATTTGTTTATATCGTTCATCGAACAAATTTTCATTGGTTAAATGACTTGCTAATAGATTATATAAATGTTTACATGATTTTTGATATTATATCGTGACTTGTGTTGAATGATCTTGTATGATTGATTAGATTATGCAACTTGTGTATATAAAACTCACATGTTGAGTGATTGTCGTTGACAGGATTAATGTTCACTAACATTGTTGTTAAATGTATAAAATGAAACGGGTATATAAAACAATTATATGGAATGAGACATTGAATGGAGAAATTGATATGAATTATTGAAACAAAATGTGATTTACAAAATGATTATGTGATTTACAAAACAATTATACAAAATGATTATTGAAATCTCAGGAGGAGGTAATGGAAATCTTGGAAAAATCCAACATTAATAAATTTACCTGGAAGCAATGTCATGAAACAAAAAACCTAGAATTGGAAGCTGTAGGATGTAAAAAAAAACAAGAATGTAACCAATTAGAGTCTAGCACGTAAGAATTAACAGACTACGAAATAGATGAAGAAGGGGATAATGAAAAATAGGAGAATAATCATATGGTAACCCAACAAGATTGGTGGAGACAAATTAAGGAACAACCAGAGAAAATTACACCAAATTCAGTAAAATTGGTATCATCCATCATCAAACCCTATGACTTGAATT
Organism: Gossypium arboreum; assembly: GCF_025698485.1. Classification (NCBI taxonomy): domain Eukaryota; kingdom Viridiplantae; phylum Streptophyta; class Magnoliopsida; order Malvales; family Malvaceae; genus Gossypium; species Gossypium arboreum. The sequence goes on from NC_069072.1 coordinate 22,443,323, forward strand.
AAAGCCATTACCCGAGCTTTTAAAGTATGGATATCTTAGAGAACAAAATACGTTACTAGTAATTATTGCTACTTGTTTAGATGAAAAATAGGAAGAAACACTGTTGAATGTCCTAAGGATGCATAAAAAAGTGATAGGATAGACCATTGTTGATATCAAAGGAATCAATCTGCATTCTGCCAATACAAGATCAGATTAGAGGAAAGAAAAAAACATATAATGAATGCTCAGCGGAGACTTAATCCAGCCATGAACAAAGTAGTAAAAAAGGAATTGATCAAATGGTTAGACGAAAGTATTATTTATGCTTTCTTTGATACTGAATGGGTTAGCCCGACCCAGTGTGTTCCAAAGAAGGGAGGCCTAATGGTAGTTGAGAACGATACGAATGAATTGATTCCAACACGAACATTTACTAGTTGAAGGGTATGTATTGATTACAGGATATTGAATGATGCAACAAAAAATGACCACTTCCCATTACCCTTCATTGACCAAATGCTGGATCAGTTAGCAGGAACAAAGCTATTATTGTTTCTTTTATGGGTATTTAGGGTATAATTGAATCCTAATTCACCTTGATGACCAAGAGAAAACTACTTTCACATACCCTTTCAGCACGTATGCCTTTAAAAGAATGCCTTTCAGATTGTGCAATGCTCCAACAATTTTTATGAGATGCATGTCTGCTATGTTTGTTGATATGTTGAAAGAAGATATGGACATTTTCATGGATGATTTTTCGGTTTATGGAAACTCGTTTCAAGAATGTTTGGGTAACCTTGAGAAAGTGCTAAAAAGATGCGAGGAAACTAACCTAGTGGTCAATTAGGAGAAATGTCATTTTATGGTAAAAGGAGGACTGATCCTAGGTCACCAAATATTGGGAAAGAGAATGGAAGTAGATAAGGCCAAAATTGAGGTGATTAAACATATTCTACACTCAACTAATGTGAAAAGTGTTCAATATTTTTGAGGCTATGCAGGATTCTATTGAAGATTCATAAAAAACTGTGCTCATATTTCTAAACCTTTAAATAAACTTCTTCAGAGTTCATCTTCGACCAAATCTGCATTGAAGCCTTTGAAGTAATAAAATCCAAACTCATATTTACTCTTATAATAATCAATCCAAATTGGACAGAACCCTTTATTATTATGTGTGATGCTAGTGATTATGCAATGGGTGTAGTTTTCGGACAAAAGCAGAATAATTTATTTGGGGCTATTCATTATGCTAGCAAAACGCTGAATCCAACATAGTGTAATTATACTACAACTGAAAAAGATATATTGGTAGTAGTGTTCGCTTTCAAAAAATTTTGACCTTATTTAATGGCAAACCGAGTCTATGTGTACACTGATTACTTTACCCTCAAATATATTATGAAGAAAAAAGAAGCAAAAGCCAAATTAATGTGATGGATTTTGTTACTTCAGGAATTTGATTTATGGATTATGGACAGAAAGGGAACCGAAAATCAAATCATACATCATTTATCCAAAATTGAGGGCAATCTATAGGCAGAAGATACGGAGGAGATTAAGGAAACCTTCGCAGATGAGCAACTATTTAGGGTAGACATCAATAGACTAAGACATGGTCAGCATAGAACACCGTGGTATACAGATTATGTTAATGATATTGCACGAGGGGTCTTCCCGAATCAAGTGTCTTGGTAGCAGAAAAAGCGGATAGTTCATGAATCCAAAAATATGTGTGGGAGGAACTATACATGTTTTGACAATGCACATAGGAATTAGTTCAATGGTGTGTAGTAGAGGAAGAAATACATGATATTTTACAAGGATGCCACACATCTCCTTGTGGAGGACATTTTGGTGGGAAAAGGACAACCTCGAAAATATTGCAATCAGGATTTTACTTGTCCACTATGAACAGAGATGCTTATGAATTCGTACAAGGATGTTATAGATGTTAGAGAATCAGGAACATATCTAAAAGAGACGAAATGCCACAAACAGGGATAATTGAAGTCGAAGTGTTTGATGTTGGGGGGATTGATTTCGTGGGACCTTTTCCAAGTTCTGTTGGAAATCAATATATTCTCTTGGCTGTTGACTATGTTTCAAAATGGGTCGAAGTTGTTGCATTGCCTACTAATTATCCAAATTCAGTTGTGAGATTCTTGGGAAAAAAGAAACATATTCACTAGGTTTGGTACACCACGAGCGTTGGTCAGCGATGAACGATCTAACTTTTTTAGCAAGCAGTTCAAAGCAGCTTTGGCTAAATACAGCATAAGGCATCGAATGGCCATGACATATCATCCACAGGCAAATGGACAAGTAGAGGTATCCAACCAAGAAATAAAACAAAATTTAGAGAAAATGGTAAATCCAAGCCGAAAGGATTGGGCGACTGAGCTAGATGATGCCTTATGGGCTTATAGAACAACATATAAAACTTTGATAGGAATGTCTCCGTACAAGCTAGTCTATGGTAAGAATTTCCATTTACCAATTGAATTAGAAATGAAGGCATATTTGGCAATTAAGGAGTTAAATTTAGATCCAAAATTAGAAGAATGATGTTCCATGGCTTACGAAAATACTAAAATGTATAAAGAAAGGAGTATAACTCAATATAATGCGAAGATTAGAAAGCGAGAATTTGTGCCTGGGAAGAAAGTCCTACTATTCAATTCTCGATTGAAATTATTTCCTGGGAAATTGAAATCAAGGTGGACAGGTCCATATACAATACATCAGGTAACTCGTCATGGAACAATAGAGTTGATCGGAAAAGAGGGACATCATTTTCTTGTAAATGGTCAAAGAGTGCAACACGATTTTGGTGGGATAATCAACTCGATTGTTGATGAACAATCTTTACACTGTAACATGCTATGGGATGTATTAATAATTAAGGGAAAGTCAATAAATGAAGAGAGCGATGATGATGAAGGTAAAAAAGGAGACAATTCCCCAAGGCACCAAGGAATCTGGTCTGCATGTCATGACACTAAATCAGAATATCACAACAACAAACAACGTTTAGATTGGGGAACTTGCCCTCGATGTCACGACATCAATAGAGGATGTCGCGACATCCCTGCGTAATCTTACTTTCCAAATTAACCTTAACCACTGCCTTTTTTTAGTTTAGTTTCATTAGAATTCTTTTTTCCTAACTCTATACTTAGTAATTTTAAACTGTACCTCTTGAATATTTTATTCTTTCTCTTTAATCTATAAATAGGTCACCTTAATCTTGATTCTTATCATTTCAAGGGAGAGAAGAAATCCAATTGTGGCCAATGTTACAAGTAGATTGAGACCCAGTGTCTCATCAGTTAAACCGAAGTAAATTGGCACTTAGTGCCTCATCGACTCATAGTCGAAGTATCCTTGAACTCTTCCTATCCTATGGCACGCCAACTATATCCAACTCTACTCGAATAGTGGGCATTCAATTCATTTTTCAATATCATTCAAAAACTTAATTCACATCAATTTTATCATGAACTCATTCATTCAAACATATGGCACCATCACATATCTCATTTTGTATTCAATTTCCATATTTATATAAACCTACACATGATTTTCACATATAACCAAATTAGTCCTTATAATAATCAATCAAATTTTTTCTATGGATAACCAAATCAAAATGCAACAATTCCAAGTTAGTTTGGATTATATAAACACAAATCTTAAACTTCGAGCTATTCGTCGACAACTTTAGCTTTTCCTTTCTTTTTCGTGGAATTTGGGTTGACGTTAGTTACGGATTAAAACAAATATCAATTCATAGCCAGTTTCACATTCAATTTCTAAGTTATGCAACTTTTATATTTTATTCAATTTAGTCCCTAAAACCAAGACTAACATAACTTTCATATTTAGCCCTCTAATTTTATGCTGAATTCATAAGAGTCCTTATAAGACTTCCTATTTTCCAATTATACCAAAAATTTCACAATTTATACATTTTAGTTCCTATTACACAAAATCAACAATTGACTTTACAATGTAGTCTTTTTTCATTTCTAACCTAAAAATCTATCAAATTTGTCCATAAAAATACAACTATTCAACTAAAGTAACATCATTAAATTTTAACAATAATGAAAAATACAACATGGGTCAGCTAGATTTAGGTACCGGAATTCCAGAAACATAAAAGTTACAAGAAAATGGACTCAATCGGCTACCTAATTTGTAACGTCCCCATACCCAAGACCGTCGCCGGAGTTGAGCACGAGGTGTTAACGGACTTAATTCATTAATTAAATAGTTCAAACAATTTATTTTAGAATTTCCAGACAAGCTAGCTAACTGCGTCATAGTCGCTAAAAAAATCATATCTCAAGTTAAAAAACTTGAAATCCAATTCTGTAAGTTTTTCCTGAAACTAGACTCATATATCTACTTACTAATGTTTTTCTAGAATTTTTGGTCAGGCCAATTAGTACAGTTTATTAGTTAAATTCTCCCCTATTTTAGGGTTTAGCAACTCTGACCCCTGTGTATTACGAATCACATTTCTTCCTTTACAGAGATCCAATGACTATGAAATTTGTTTCTATTAAAAATAGACTCAATAAGAAATCCATACATATAAAATTTGAGTCCTAATTGATTTTACACAATTTATGGTGAATTTATAAACTCAGAACAAGGGATCTAAAAATTACTCTGAACCTGTTTCACCAAAACGTAAATATCTCATAAAATACAACTCTTTTACCTATTTTGTTTCTTCCACATGAAAATAGATTCATTAATATTCAATTACATATTTTATTCAACATCTAATTCTATTTCTACTATTTTTTGTGATTTTTCAAATTCACGTCACTACTATTGTATGACACTGTTTTATAGCCAAATTTTACCATTTTATCGTTTTCCATGGAGTAGGTAATACATTAAGCATACATAACACTAAATATAAATTTTGATTAGTCATTCCAATAGCTAATCATGAGCAAGCATTTCTACATCACTCATTCACCATATCATAAGATTATATACACAAAAGGATTATAATGTTATACATGTCATATTGTTAGTGTGAGCATACCTCCGACCGTCTTAATCTCCAAGCCCGCTTGTCAAAACTACAAGGAATGGAAGGGAGGGAGTAAGCATCAATGCTTAGTTAGTTCACATGTAAATAGCAAGGAACATAACCATGCAATAAAACGTAGTCCATGTGAAAAATAAAATAAAATAAAATAAATAAAATAAAGAACACACAAATTTTACGTGGAAACCCTTTCGAGAAAAAACCACGGGCAGAGGAGAAGAAAATTCACTATGTCGAAAAATTTGACTCAAATACAAGAGGAATAGACTATGTCTATTTATAGGCTTGCAAAGCCATATTCTAGTAGGATTGAAACACCTTATCCTAATCAATATAAAATAGATGGAGTTTAATAAGGTTTAAAAACCTTATTCTAAAATAAAATAAAAGAAGTATAGTTCTATATGGATTTTACTTTTATTTTATTTTTCATCGTATTTTATTTAAATAAGAATTTGGGTCACATAATTCTAACAATCTCCACCTTGACACAAATTCTCAATGAACAAGTTCTTCATCGCGAACTTTCAATAAACAAGTTCTCCACCTTTTCCATAAAACCCCTTAAGGGTTTAACTTCAACAATGAACACCAACCAAGTCTAAGCAATGCTCAAACTTGGTTATAGGAAGTGACTTAGTCATCATATTTGCAGGATTTTCATGAGTACTAATTTTGCTCACAACAATATCACCACGAGCAATAATATCACGAACAAAATGATACCAAATATCAATGTGTTTTGTTCTCTCATGAAACATTTGATCTTTTGTAAGAAAGATGGCACTGTTGTCACAAAATCTCGTGCTGATTTGAAGGTCTTCATTGAGTTCACTAAATAGTCCTTCAACCAAATAGCTTCTTTACAAGCCTCAGAATCGCCATGTACTCAACTTTCAGTGGTAGACAAAGCGATGTACTTTGCAAAGTGGCTTTCCAACTAATTGCACAACCTCCGATTGTAAAGACGTATCCTGTGAGAGATCTTCTTCTATCAAGGTCTCCAGCAAAATCAACATCAACATACCCTATAACTCCATCTTTAGTTCTTCCAAACTGTAAGCAAACATCAGTAGTGCCTTGTAAGTATCTTAAAATCCACTGAACTGCTTTCCAATGTTTTTTACCGGGATTTTCCATATATCGCTAATCGCACCGATTGTGCATATGATAAATCTGGACGTGAACAAACCATAGCATACATGAGAGATCCCACTGCAGTAGAGTATGGAACACGTGACATGTACTCAATCTCATCATCTGATTGAGGAGACAAGGCCGATGAAAGTCTGAAATGGGCTGCTAAAGGAGTACTAACAGGTTTAGCACTCTGCATATTGAACCTGTAAAGAACTTTCTCAATGTACCCCTTCTGACTTAGGTACAATTTACTTGCTTTTCTATCTCTAAGAATCTCCATACTAAGTATCTTCTTTGCTGGTCCTAAATCTTTCATCTCAAATTCTTCACTTAGTTGGGCTTTAACCTTTCTTATCTCTCCTTTATCTTTTGCTGCTATCAACATGTCATCAACATAAAGAAGTAGATTCACAAAAGAACCATCACTGTTTTTCTTAAAGTAACACAACTGTCTAAACTACTTCTTTTGAAATCATGAGAAGTCATAAAGGAATCAAACCTCTTGTACCTTTGTCTTGGTGACTTGTTTCAAACCGTAAAGGGACTTTCTCGCAAGCAAACATAGTCCTCTTTTTCGAGACTATAAAACCCTCTCGGTTGTTGCATGTAAATATCTTCCTCAAGTTCTCCATGCGTAAATGCGTTTTACATCTAACCGCTCAAGCTCCAAATCATGCATGGCCACAATACTAAGCAAAGCTCGAATCGAACTACGCTTAACAACTGGAGAGAACACATCTGTGAAGTCCACTCCTGGAATTTGACTATAACCCTTTGCAACAAGCCTTACTTTATATCTGGGTTCTTCAACTCCTAGAGTCCCTTCTTTCTTTTTAAACACCCATTTACAACGAACAACCTTTTTACCTTTAGGAAGTTTCACAAGGTCCCATGTTCTATTTTTGTGGAGTGATTCCATCTCTTCTTGCATAGCAAACATCCACTTTTCTGAGTCTTCACAGCTAACCGCCTCAGAATAATTAGATGGCTCTTGATTTGCATCTATATCTTCAGCCACATTTAAAGCATAAGCAACTAGATCAACCTCGGCATACTTCTTTGGAGGTTTAATTTCTCTTCTAGTTCTGTTTTTGGCGATAGAGTATTGTGGTGAAGAAGCAACTCTGTTCTCAATTTTTGTTCTGGCTTGATGAGTTGACTCTGTATTAATCTGATGCTCCACCTGCTTTTGATTTTCTTTATTGGAAGATTCTTTAAGAGATAAGTTAGGTAGCATAGCAGTTTCATCAAAAACAACATCTCTGCTAATTACAACTTTTCTATTTTCAGGACACCATAACTTATACCCTTTTACACCAGCTTTATAACCAAGAAAAATGCATTTAATAGATCTCGGTTCCAATTTTCCATTATCAACATGAGCATACGCAGGACACCCAAAAATCTTTAAATCAGAATAATTAGTAGGATTACCACACCATACCTCTTGTGGAGTCTTTTTCTCAATGGCAACGGATGGAGATTGGTTGATCAAAAAACATGCAGTAGAGGCCGCTTCTGCCCAAAATGCCTTCAGTAAGTTGGCATTTGACAACACACATCGAACCTTCTCCATGATCATTCCGTTCATTCGTTCTGCAACACCATTTTGCTGTGGAGTATGACGAACTGTCAAGTGTCTCATGATCCCTTCTGACTTGCACAATCTATTAAACTCATCAGAACAAAACTCTAAGCCATTGTCTGTACGGAGGTATTTTATCTGTTTTCCATTCTGTTTTTCAATCATAATTTTCCAAGACTTAAATGCAGAAAACACATCACTTTTCTGCTTCAGGAAAAATGCCCAAACTTTTCTGGAAAAATTATCAATAAAGGTTAGCATATAATTATCTCCACCTCTCGAAGGCACTCTGGATGGCCCCCACAGATCAAAATGAATATACTCCAACGTTCCCTTCGTGTTGTGGATTCCTCTAGTGAATCGAACTCTCTTTCGCTTCCCAAAAACACAGTGCTCACAGAAATTCAGTTTGCAAATTCCTTGCCCATTAAGAAGTCCTCTTTTGCTTAATTCTGCCATGCCATTCTCACTCATATGCCCTAGGCGCATATGCCAAAGTTTAGTAATATCATATCTGACAGGAAAAGGAAGTGACAATCGCATCACCGAGAATGATGAGAACCTCAGAAACATATAACTTGGCAATCTTTCTCTGCCCTTTCATCACAACAAGGGACCCTTTGGAAATCTTTAAACCTCACTTTCAGCTGTGTATCTGTACCCTTTTGAATCAAGAGTACTCAATGAAATTAAATTTATTTTCAATTCTAGAACATGCCACACGTCACTAAGTGTTCTGACAACTCCATCAAACATCTTAACTTTAATTGTTCCAACACCTGCGATTTTACACGAAGCATTATTTCCCATCAAAACAACACCTTCAGATACTGTTTCGTAAGTTGTAAACCAATCCCGATTGGGACTCATGTGGGAGGTACAGCCTGAATCAAGTATCCACTCCTCGCTTACTTTAGAATCATTGACAGAAGCGACTAGAAGTTCACCATCGCTGTAGTCTTCTACAACATCAGGTTCACCGGAATTTTCTGGTTGTTTTCCCTTTTGATGTGCAGCCTCCCTTTTAATCTTATTTTGTAGCTTATAGCACTCAGATTTAATGTGCCTTTCTTTTTACAAAAGTTACAAGTTTTACCTCTGTTTGAAGACTTCGATCTACCCTTAGATTTACCACGAGGATTCCATTCCTGTGTCCTACCACGATCATCATCAGCATTCCAATCTTGTCTCCCACGAACAATGAGACCCTCTCCCTGAGAGTCGGGTTTAACCACAAGATGTTTCATCTTATCATACGAGGTTAAAGAATCATAAACCTCATCAACTGTGAGAGACTCGCGGTTATATAAAATCGTGTCTCTAAAGGTTGAATAAAACGGGGGCAACGAACAAAGTAGAATCAACCCTAGATCTTCCTTATCATACTGAACCTCCATGGCCTCCAAGTTTGAGAGAATTTCTTTAAACACTTTGTTAAGTGTTCGTGTCTGCACACACCTTCCTCCAAACGATGAGCATAAAGACGCTGCTTCATATGCAACTTGCTTGTTAGAGTTTTTGACATACATATTTGTTCTAGCCTCTTCCATAATGCAGCGGCAGTTTTCTCTTTCATCACATCCTGCAAAATTTCGTTGGACAAATGCAGATGTAATTGTGTTAATGCCTTTCGATCCTTACGCTTCTTCTCTTCATCTATTAATGTCGAAGGCATCTTATCTATCCCTAGCAGGGCATCCTCCAGATCCATCTGTGCAAGAACTGCTTGCATCTTAATTTGCCACAATGCAAATATGGTGTTGCGATCCAACAGCGGAATTTCATACTTCAAAGACGCCATTACCATGATCGAGATGAATAACCCGGAAGCTCTGATACCAATTTGTGAAAAATAAAATTAAATAAAATAAATAAAATAAAGAACACACAAATTTTACGTGGAAACCCTTTCGAGAAAAAACCACGGGCAGAGGAGAAGAAACTTCACTATGTCGAAAAATTTGACTCAAATACAAGAGGAATAGACTATGTCTATTTATAGGCTTGCAAAGCCATATTCTAGTAGGATTGAAACACCTTATCCTAATCAATATAAAATAGATGGAGTTTAATAAGGTTTAAAAACCTTATTCTAAAATAAAATAAAAGAAGTCTAGTTCTATATGGATTTTACTTTTATTTTATTTTCCATCGTATTTTATTTAAATAAGAATTTGGGCCACTTAATTCTAACAGTACAGATTTTCATAATATCACCAAAGCATTCATATCATATTTCTCATTCATGATCTTACCATATTATTGTTATATTGAAGTCTCAACCCGAGGGTTAAGTACATACCTGTACAAAGTATCCGTTCCACAACACTTACCAACATGTCACCTTCGTTTTAGGTACTGACCTTATCCACTTAAGATTTACCCGTTGAACACATCGGTATATGATTCGAATACAAGAATTTCATGCACATAAGTGCCATACCCGCAGCTAGACAAACTCAATAGCCTGTAGAAATTATGTAGCCAAGCTACCATGTAACTCGCCCATAAGTGAACTCGGACTCAACTCAACAAGCTCGGGTGTTCGCATCCATAAGTGAACTCGGACTCAACTCAACGAGTTCGGATGCCTAGTTACATCTCACGAACTCGGACTCAACTCAACGAGCTCGAAACTCAAATATATTAGTGACATGTCACTTATATTCTAATCTATTCCCAAGGTTCAAATGGGTTTTTTCTCGATCAAACATCTTTTTCGTCTTCCACGGAATATCGAAATCGATACTCAATAGCAATTCATATTTAACAAGTAGCATACATAATTTGCATATTACTCAATAATAACCACAAAGCATAATATTTCATGATATTAATCATCATATCATATAAATAACATTAAAATACTTAAAATGACAATTATGTTACTACATTTACACCTGAACTTACCTCGTATGCGAAAATGATCAATTTTACCATTTTGTCCACAACTTGGTATTTTGCCGATTTTAGCCCGAATTTCTATTTTCCTTGCTCTATCATTCCAAATATAGCCTAATTAAGACTGATATTATTCAAATCAACCCAAAATCATATTTTGGAAAATTACAATTTTGCCCCTAAACTTTCACATATTTACACTTTTGCCCCAAATCTCGTAAATTAAATTTCATCCTATTTTCTTATGTTTTATGATATGTTGATCATTTTTCCCTTCTACAGCAACATCCAATTCTCACTCTAACTTGTACTTATGAACATTAGGTATTTTTACCGATTATGTCATTTTAGTCGTTTTTACGTAAAATCTGTGACAGCCTTAAAGTGACCCTAGTCAGAAAGCGGTTTCAGGACCGCTAAACTGAGTCACCAAATTATTTGAATATGATATTTATTGTCTAAAATATGTGATTATGAATGTGTGAAAGTTTTAGGCTTCGATTTAGTAAATTGCATGTGAATTTAGTCAAAAGGACTTATGTGTGACATTTTTGAAATGTTATAGGCTAACCTACAGGGATCAAATAGTTCATGTAATCAAAAGGGAGGACTTGCATGTCAATTTCCCCCCCTAATATGTAGTGGCCGGCCATGAGCATGGGTGGACAAAATGTTATGGCTAAAAACATGTCATAAACATGTTGGGATAATGCATTATGTAAGGAATAATAAAATAAAGAGCATGGGCAATGTGTGTGATTGTTTCCCCCCCCCCCCATTTCCGTGAGTTGAAGGAAAGAAAACAAAAAAAAAGTGCTCATTCTTGAACATCCTTGGCCGAATAGAGGAAAGAAAGGAAGGGGAAGAGCTTGAGAAAATCGGCTATGGTGGTTGCTAGACTAAGGTATGTTTGAAGTTGTCCATGAGATTCATGCATGTTTTTAGTTGGTAGCTTGAGTTCTACCTAGCCCATGGTCTAAATCTTGCTAGGTGATGGAAATGACACTCGGCCATGGATGCATTATTCTTGCTTGGTGTTGATGTCATTTACATGCTAAAAATGAAGCTTTGTAATGATGCATGTGATGGTGGATTGATGACTCTTGAATCTTCTTTTTAGCATTTTTTGAGTGAGACATTAAGTTCTTTGATTAACCATGACCAAAATCGAAATAGTATGGTGTTGTGATGCATTCGGCCATGGTAGAAAGTAGAGGAGAAATATGGTTGTTGTTAGATGAAGTAGAGTCTAACAAATGAGCACATATGTGCATTAGTTGATATATGGAGAAGAATCGGCTAGCAAGTTGTGTGCCAAGGTCGAATATAATTTTGTATATTAATGAGTAATGCATGTGTTGAATTGATGGAAAGGAAGAGGATGCTTTAATAGTGTATATATGTGTACTAGCCAAGTTTTGAACTTGAAACAAAATGGTGTTTAGTCAATACAAGTGACCATACTTGTAGAATGTATTAAGTGTTGCAATCGGCCTTAGCATAGATGTGTATGTTCGGCCACATGAATGAGTACATAAGTTGATGTGTATGTTCGGCCATAGGTAAGCATATTGATTTCGTACATATGTGACTCTAATGTCTAATGTATATATGTGCTAAGTACCTTGAGCTTCTCTTTTGATGTTCAAATGAATTGTGTTAAATTGCTTAATGTGATTAAAAATGCGCATGACCATTGTGTATTTGAGCTAAAGGGTGGCCATATGACCTATTAAACTCCTTGTCATATTCGGCCATAAGCTAGCATAATGAGACTTTAATAAGTTAAATTTGTTTGAATTAGCTCAAGAGCTTAGAGGACCACAGTTGGATAAAGGAAAGGAAAAGTTATCGAATAGTCACGAAATTGTTCGACCACATCCGAGGTAAGTTTTGAGTAATGGAACTTAGATTATGATTTGATTAGATCATGCTCTTTGTATGTGGCTAATGAGCCGAAATTGCAAGTGTGATAAGTGTCTTGTGTTTGAGCTTTGCTAATGAAAATGAAATACGGATGTGTCATGATTTATTGATAAATGTGCATGGTTATTGAATGATGTCCAGGCTAAGTCCCGAAGGCTTTGTGCTAAGTGACTATATCCGGACTAAGATCCAAAGCATTTGTGCGAGTTACTAATTCGGGCTAAGCTCAAGGCATTTGTACGAAGTTACTAAATCCGGTTAAGTCCCGAAGGCATTTATGCGAGTTACTATAACGGGCTATGTCCCAAGGCATTTGAACAGTAGCTATATTCGGTTAAATTCGAAGGTGCGTGATTCGGGAATGAGCAATCTGGCTGTAAAATTTCAGTTAATACGCTTGTAAAATCCCAACAATGAGGTATGTTTCAGATGTGCATTGGAATAGTTGATTCCTTGAATAATATTCGCTCAATCGAGTAATGAGCTTAGGTATTTGGCTAAGATGATCCCTTATGTATGAATATAGGGGTTGGAATGTGAAGTAGGAATGATTTGAGAATATGTATATATGGAATCATCCGTTTAGTTATATGAATGCTATACTTCGGTTGTGCTTAAATTCTTTGCTCTAAACTTACTAAGCATTTAATGCTTACTCCGTTTATTTAATTCTCTATTTTATAGATTTTGGTTCTTCACTATCGGACTGGATTTTTGAAGTCGAAGTCGCCCACACTATCAAAGCTCCTTTTGGTATACTTTTGGTTGAACTTTGAAATGGCATGTATAGGACTACCCTTTTGTTGTTGGTCATGTACCCTTCGGTTTTGTGTAAATTTGGATAGCCATGCGAAAATGGCTTAAATATACTTTGATCATAGCATTATAATCGTTTTGTATGTTGTCCGTCGAGAGGTATGGAAATGTTGGTAACGGTTAGCCATGGGAATGGTTATTCATGATCACTTTTGGTATATGTATGACAAACTCTAGTTGATCCATGGAGGATCTGAAATAGGTAAAGTTTACCTTAAAAATAGATCTGGCGAAGTAGTGATGTGGATGTGAAAAATCACTAAAAATAATAGGAATGGAATTAAATAGTGAATAAATTACGTAACCGAGCCTTGATGAATCTATTTTCATAGGAAAGTAACGAAACGTTCATATGAACTGTATATTATGAGATGTTAAAGTTTTCGTGAGACAGGGCCAGAACGGTTTCTAGATCCCCTGATCCGACTTTGGAAATTCATTATAAATTAACCAGAGACATTTAGAAGTTATTCCATATATTTATAGATTCCTCTTTGAGTCTAGTTTCTATAGAAACAAACGGCATCAGTATTGAAGCCCTGTACAGGGATATATCCAAATCGTAATGCATGAAGGTCAGTGTAGTCGCACCCTGTAATAGGGGAGACTTTAACTAATAAACTGTACTAATTGGCCTGACCAAAAATTCTAGAAAAAAACTTTTAAATGGACATATGAGTCTAGTTTCAGGGAAAAATTACAAAACTGATTTTCGAGTTTTGAAACTCAAGATATGATCTTTAAGGTGATAGTGATGCAGTTAGCCAACTGCCTGGAAATTTTTAAAATGGACTGTGAAACCAAGTGATTTAAGTCTGCAAACCCTCGTGTCCGACTCAAGCAACGATCTCGGCACGGGTGTTACAATTTTATTGGTATCAGAGCTACGGTTTAGTCGATTCTAGAACTACCGTAATGCGTTGGGTTTAGCTATACATGCCATTTTATGTGATTATTTGATAGTGTGGTGATTTCTGACATTTGCAAATGTGTTTATTTATAGTAATGGATCCCGATCCCGACCAAGCAAGATGGTGATGATCTTGAGAGTGTAGCGCTGCTCCCGACAAGGGACAACGCCGTGGACTCTCAACCTATTGCTAGTAATCCGAATGATGAAGCTAGACAAGCTTTTTATAGCGTGATGAATGATTGGTTCAACCAATACATTCGAACTAATACAATTGTTCCACAACCTCCATTCCCGACAAACACAACCCCCGCACCTACCATACCTCGGTATCTGACCAAATAAGGTCAAATAAGCCCCCAGTTGACAGAATTCGAAAACATGGGGCTACTGAATTTAAGGCTACGGATAGTGATGATGCTGAGCAAGCTGAATTTTGGTTGGACAACACTATTCGGGTACTCAATGAGCTATCTTGCACACCCGATGAGTGCCTAAAGTGTGCCATCTCCTTGCTACGTGATTCTGCCTACTATTGGTGGAATACGTTGACTTCTGTTGTGCCTAGAGAGCAAGTAACTTGGGAGTTTTTCCAAACCGAGTTTCGGAAAAAGTATATCAGTCAGAGATTTATGGATCAAAAACGGAAGGAATTTCTTGAACTTAAACAAGGTTCCATGTCGGTACACCGACTATGAACGAAAGTTTGTAAGGCTTAGCCAGACATGACGAGAATGCATTTCCTCGAAGCCGTAATGTGTAACGCTAGAGGATGGATTGAATGATGATATAAAGTCAGTATGTTGCCATTTTGGAAATCCAAGAATTTGTGGCACTTGTCGAGCGAGCTTGCAAAGCCGAGGAGCTCAAGATGGAGAAAAGAAAAGTCGAGGCGGAGCAAGGGAGTTTCAGAAGAGGTCTTCGGGAAGCCCTTCCCACATCATCGAAGAAATTTAGAGATGGCTTAGGCCGGTCTAGAGACACTTCGGGCTTTTCTAGATGAGATCGCGATCGACCCTCGCGAGTGCACGAGTCACTTCGGTCGCCAGTGTGGGAAATGATCGTCGAGATAGAACGGAGTGCCAGTATTGTGGCAAATGGCATTCTGGAAGTTGTAGATTCCATGACTGCTCCTTTTACAAGTGCTTGGTCGATTGACCACTTTATCGAGATTGCCCGAGATTGTGCGAACAGAATGTAAATCAGAGTGGGAAACCGAGTGCTACCACTGCTCGAGGTAGACCATCTAGAAACATGGGAAATGCTAGTGGTGGTCAAAGAGGATCTAGAGATGCTATGACTAGATCTGAGGCTCGTGTTCCTGCTAGGGCTTATGCTATACGTGCACGCGAGGATGCTTCCTCGCCAGATGTTATTACCGGTACTTTTACTCTCTTTGATACTAATGTGATTGCTTTGATTGACCCTGGTTCTATTCATTCTTATATATGCGAAACCTTAGCATCCAGTAAGACTTTACCTATTGAGTCTACTGAGTTCGTAATTTGGGTGTCAAATCCCTTGGGTCGTTACGTGCTTGTCGACAAAGTGTGTAAGAAATGCCCCCTAGTAATTCGAGGTTCCTGTTTTCCGGTGGACTTGATGCTTTTGCCGTTTGATGAATTTGATGTTATTCTTGGTTTGGATTGGTTGACCGTGCATGATGCGGTCGTGAATTGCAAAAGCAAGACTATTGATTTGAGGTGCACAAATAACGAGATAATCCGAGTTGAGTCTACGGACTTAAAGGGGTTGCCAGCTGTAATATCAGCAATGTTGGCCCAGAAATATGTAAGAAAGGGGTGCGAAGCATACCTTGCATATGTACTTGATGACAAAGAATTGGAAAAGAAACCCGAATCTGTGCCGGTGGTTTGTGAATACCCGAATGTTTTTCCCGAATAATTACCGGGTTTACCACCTGTTCGGGGAGTAGAGTTTGGTATTGAGCTTGTACCTGGCACTACGCCAATTTCGATAGCTCTGTATCGTATGGCACCAATCGAGTTAAAAGAATTGAAAGCTCAGTTGCATGAGTTGACGGATAGAGGTGTCGCTCGACCAAGTTTCTCACCTTGGGGTGCACCAGTATTGTTTGTGAAAAAGAAGGACGGAACCATGAGGTTGTGCATTGACTATCGTCAGCTGAATAAAGTGACGATAAAGAATAAATATCCATTACCGCGTATTGATGATTTGTTTGATCAACTAAAGGGAGCCTCAGTGTTTTCAAAGATAGATTTGAGATCGGGGTATTACCAGTTGCGAATTCGAGATTCGGATATACCCAAAATTGCTTTCAGAACGAGATACGGCCACTACGAGTATTTGGATTTAATGCCGTTTGGGCTCACTAATGCCCCTGCGGTATTTATAGATTTGATGAATTGGATCTTCAGACAGTATTTGGACCGGTTCGTAGTTGTGTTCATTGACGACATCTTGGTCTATTCAAGAGATGAGACCAAACATCTTTGAGCACCGAGATTAGTGTTGCAAATTTTACGGGATAAGCGGTTATATGCTAAGTTCAAGAAGTGTGAGTTCGGTTAGAGAGGTTAGCTTCTTGGGTCACGTGGTATCCGCGACGGGTATTCGAGTTGACCCGAGCAAAATTTCAGCCATACTTAACCGGAAGCCTCCGAGAAATATTACGAGGTTCGAGTTTTTGGGACTTGTCGGTTACTACCGACGGTTTGTAAAGGTTTCTCGATGATAGCCACACCCATGACGGCTACTTCAAAAGATGTTAAGTTCGAATGGACGGAAAAATGTCGAAAAGTTTTGATCAATCGAAAACTTTATCAAGCTCCAATTTTAGTGCAGCCGAATCGGGCAAAGAGTTTGTCATCTATAGTGACGCCTCCCTACTTGGGTTAGGTTGCGATTGATGCAAGAAGGTCGAGTTGTGGCCTATGCGTCGAGACAATTAAAGCCACATGAGAAAAATTATCCGACCCATGATCTCGAGTTAGCTGCCATCGTATTCGCCTTGAAAATATGGAGACATTACTTATTTGGTGAGAAGTGCCATGTATTTTCGGATCACAAAAGTCTCAAATATTTGATGACTCAAAGAGACTTGAATCTGTGACAAAGGCGTTGGCTTGAGTTGTTGAAAGATTATGAGCTGGTCATTGATTATCACCCGGGAAAGGCTAATGTGGTTATGGACGCCTTAAGCCGGAAATCACTGTTTGCTTTACTAGCAATGAATGTACACTTGTCTGTTCTACCCGACAATGTGTTAGTAGTTGAATTAAAGGCCAAACCATTATTGATTCATCAAATTCGTGAAGCTCAGAAAGTCGACGATGAATTGGTTGCAAAACGGGCTGAATGTGTTCCGAATATGGAATCCAAATTTCAAATTGATGATGACGATTGTTTGAGGTTCAGAAGTCGGTTGTGTGTTCCAAGAAATTCAGAACTCATTTCGACGATTCTGAACGAAGCTCATTGTAGCCGAATGTCAATTCACCCGGGGAGTACGAAAATGTACAACGATCTGAGACACCAGTTTTGGTGGCATGGTATGAAACGAGACATTTTCGATTTTGTTTCGAAGTGTTTAATATGTCAGCAAGTAAAGGCGGAACATCAAGTGCCTACGGGTTTACTCCAGCCAATCATGATACCTGAATGGAAATGGGATCGAGTCACGATGGATTTCGTATCTGGTGTAACACCCCGTACCCAAGTCCGTTACCGGAATCGAACACAAGGTGCACACAGACTTAACTATTTTCACAGTCCATTTAGAAATTTCCAGACAAGCTGGTTACTGCATCACTGTCGACTTAAAAATCATATCTTGAGTTTCAAAGCTTGAAAATTTGTTTTGTAATTTTTCCCTGAAACTAGACTCATATGTCCATCTACATATTTTTTTCTAGAATTTTTAGTCAAGCCAATTAGTACAGTTTATTAGTTAATGTCTCCCCTGTTGCAGGGATCGACTACACTGACCTTCATGTGTTACGAATTGGATATCTCCTTGTACAGGGCTTCGATACTGATGCCGTTTGTTTCTATAGAAACTAGACTCATAGAGGAATCTATACATATATGGAATGACTCCTAATTATCTCTGGTTAATTTACAATGAATTTCCAAATTCGGAATAGGGGATCCAGAAACCGTTCTGGCCCTGTTTCACGAGAACTTTAATATCTCTTAACATATAACTCATATGACCGTTTCGTTTCTTCCATATGAAAGTATATTCATCCAAGTTCATTTACATAATTTATTCACTATTTAATACCATTCCTACTATTTTTAGTGATTTTTCACATCCACATCACTGCTGCTGTCAGCATCTGCCTTTAAGGTAGGCTTTACCTATTTCATGATTTCATGATTCAATTGGCCCTTTTTGCATACATAGCACAAAGAGTGATCATGATTAACCATTTCAATGGCTAACCGTTTCAAAACAATATCATATCTCATAATGATCAACATACAAACGATTATAGTACTATGCTAAAAACGTATATGAGCCATTTTCGCATGGCTATCCAAGTTTACACAAACCAAAAGGTACATGACCTACAACAAAAGGGTAGTCCTATACATGCCATTTCAAAGTTCAACCAAAATTGTACCAAATTAGGGGGCTTTGATATTGTGGATGACTTCGACTTCGATGATCCTGAATCCGATAGCTAACGAGCAAAATCTATAAAACAAAGAACAAAGAAACGGAGTAAGCAATTTATGCTTAGTAAGTTTTAAGCAAAACAAAGTGTTCTCAATCACTATCATTGGTCATTCATTTCAACTGTTCGATGAAGTTAATCTAGAGCTTCATCTCGATCTATAATGTCATTAAACGCAACACTTGGCTGCCACATATATACTTTCGAATAATAATGACCTAGATGGTCAAATATTTCCAAAGCACATGCTTCATCGATTATTAGCTTTCAATAATCATTTCCACTTGTTTATAATCACATCCATACTTAAGCTTACAAATCATAATCCTTACCTCTTTGATACTGATAATTCACCTCGAAATCACTCCACCGATGAGTAAGTGATACGTACCTAAACATCTTAAGTACATAATACTTATTTGATGGTAACTTAATGCAGATACTCAATATCAAAGTCTTACTTGAATCCTAGCATTTAGCCGTCGGGTCTTTAAAGCTCGGATATAGTACGAGCACGAAGCCTACGGACATTAATCAGGATAATATTCTCGCATAAAGCCTGCGGGGTTTTAACCCGGATATATTACTGACACAAATGCCCTTCGGGACTTATCACATTTATACACTTTCACATTCATCACATTGGCCATTCGGCCCTATCACATATATACACCTTCACATTCATCACATCAGCCATTAGGCCTTACCACATTTATATACACTTTCACATTCTTCACATCGGCCATTAGGCCTTATCACATATATACACACTTTCACATTCATCACGTCGGCCATTAGGCCTTATCACATATATACACACTTTCACATTCATCACGTCGGCCATTAGGCCTTATCACATATATACACACTTTCACATTCATCACATCGGCCATTAGGCCTTATCACATATATACACACTTTCACATTCATCACATCGCCATTAGGCCTTATCACATATATATACCTCATACAAATTTCATATTTTTCTTGTACATCAATTTCAGCAATAGCTTATAAGCAACTCAAATAGTTTCATCAAAGTTTACAACAACATCACATATTCACTACAAGCAGTTTTCCTGAGCAACAGTCACTAAATTGTTTATAACTGGAGCTACGAAATTCAAAATCAATTACCATTAAATTTCCCCGAATGTAGACTCATGTATCTTTCATCCATAAAATTTTCAGAATTTTAGGTGTGGCCAATCAATACCAGATTTTTCTTAAAGTTTCCCCTGTTGCACTGTTTGACTAATCTGACCACTCTTCACTACGAATCAAATTTTTCATTGTACAGAATTCATAATGTGTTCTATTTGATTCCATTTGAAACTAGATTCATTAAGGAGTATAAGCATATAAATCTTATCTCATAACCATTTTTGTACAAATTATAGTGATTTTCCAAAAACAGAATAGGGGATTTTGGAGTCATTCCGACACTGTCCCGCACAACTTTAAATATCTCTTTATAGGAAATTTCTTTGCTCACATGGCCTCTTTTATAAGGAACTAGACTACTTAAGCTTTTATTGCATATTTTATTCAGCCTATAATTCCACACCAACAATTTATGGTGATTTTCTAAAATAACGTTACTGCTGCTGTCCTAAGCAAACTATTACAATTTGCTCTTAAATTTCCAAGTCCAAACACTTATGAACTTACCATTTGAGCTTTAAACATATCATGACCACATCATATCTTATTAAATCAACTCATTATGTCCTATTTTGATTGAATTTACTCAACGTTTGATCACTTAAAACTTACCTCGGATGTGGTCGAACAATCTCGTGACTATTTGATCACTTTTTCCTTTCCTTATCCAACTTTGGTCCTCTTTATGCTTAAGCTTAAGTACAACAATAGATTTGCTTAGGTACTTAACTAATATTATTCACTTAACAATCACATTTGGCAATCACATATCATTTAATCTATATCTAGAATAATAGATTTAAATATGTATCATATTTATGGTCCAACATAGCAAGAAAATTAAATAGGCTTTACTAGCCACACTTAGTTCTATTATAACATAACTCCCCTTACTTATATGTACATTCGGCACAAGCAACTTCATTTCAATTTTGCCATTCTTGAACTTATCCATAATATCCTAAGTTCATTTAGTAGCTAAGCAACAATTATACAAATCAACAAGCATTTAACAACAATGTACTTAACCAACCCTTCAAGCATACATTCGCAATATATATATATGTTAATGACGAAAACACTTGAGTCAATTCTAAGACTTCCACAATCTTCATGCTTACATGCCATAACCGTATGGTTCTTATCACCCTTGGACCACAAAATGCATGAATTTCCCAAATTCTAATTACTATCTTAAGCTCAATTTAGCACTCATTTAGCACTTCAACATAGCCGATTGTCATCTTCACACATTTAAAAAAAACATTTGCCATGAGCTAGCTTCTATACTTGATGACCACTCCAAATATACAAAGATTTTCAATGAAAGAGCATTAACATACCTTAATCCCCCTTTTTAGCCTTCTACTTGAAAATTTCAACTTAGAAGCAAACAAATTCCATGGTTTTCCACTACATGCAAATGCCTATCTTCTCTAGCTTCCTTTGCAAGAGACAAGGAAGCGTGATAGAAAATGAAAGTTGAAGTCTTTCTTTCTTCCATTCACGGCAATGGGGGGGGGGGGACAACTTTGGTTTCTCCTCTCACTCCCTTCTTTATTTATTATTCTTCCCACACATTTTAACATAATATGCCTATAATATGCCTTACCCCATAGCATGGCCGGCCACCATTTAGATTTTTGGCTAATTTGACATGCAAGTCCCTCATGTCAATAATTCATGCATTATTTGGCCACTTTAAAATTTCACCTATCACATTTTCAAGTCCTATCACATGGGTCCTTTCTTATAAATTAGCACCTAATTGATAAAATCAAGGCACGAAATATTCACACATACAAATCCCACATATAATAAGCACAGAATATAACATCTAATTATTTTTGTGACTCGGTTTTGTGGTCCCGAAACCACTTTCCGACTAGGGTCACATTAGGGGTGTCACATCTGGGTTGCCAGTATCGGCAAGTAAGAAAGATACGATTTGGGTTGTTGTGGATAGACTGACTAAGTCGGCTCACTTTATCCCCGTACGTACGGATTTTTCATTGGATAAACTAGCTGAATTGTATATTTCTCAGATTGTGAGATTACATGGGGTACCTATTTCTATCGTGTCGGATAGAGATCCGAGATTCACCTCGCGATTTTGGAAGAAATTGCAAGAAGCTTTGGGTACCAAGCTGCATTTTAGCACCGCTTTTCATCCACAAACCGATGGTCAATCCGAGCGGATAATTCAGATACTTGAGGATATGTTGAGATGTTGCATCCTCGAGTTTAGTGGTTCATGGGAACGGTATTTACCTTTGATTGAATTTGCTTACAACAATAGTTTTCAATCAAGTATTAAGATGGCACCTTACGAGGCCTTGTACGGGCGTAAATGCCGTACACCATTGTTTTAGACCGAGCTCGGTGAAAGTAAAATTTTCGAGTGGATTTGATTAAAGATCTTCAATGTAAAGTAAGAATAATTTGTGAAAGTCCAAGGCGAGATCGATCGTCGAAGTTGTATGCGGATTTAAAACGAAGAGATATTGAGTATCAGGAGGGAGCAAAGTGTTTCTTAAGGTCTCACCTTGGAAAAAGATACTCAGATTTGGCCGTAAGGGCAAGTTGAGTCCGAGATTCATTGGGCCGTACGAAATCTCCGAACGAGTTGGTCCAGTTGCGTATAGATTGATTTTGCCCCCTGAACTTGAAAAGATTCACGACGTCTTTCATGTTTCGATGCTTCGACGTTATAGATCTGATCCCTCACACATGATTAATCCATCAGAAGTTGAAATCCAATCCGACTTGAGCTATGAAGAAGAACCGATTCGTATCCTAGCTCGTGAAGTGAAAGAGTTGCGAAACAAAAAGGTTCCGTTAGTAAAAGTGTTATGGCTCAAACAAGGAATCGAAGAAGCTACTTGGGAAACCGAGAACTCTATGAAAGAATGATACCCAAACCTATTTACCGGTAAAATTTTCGGGGACGAAAATTTCTTAAGTGGGGGAGAGTTGTGACAGCCCTAAAGTGACCCTAGTCAGAAAGTGGTTTCGGGACCGCTAAACCGAGTCACCAAATTATTTGAATATGATATTTATTGTCTAAAATATGTGATTATGAATGTGTGAAAGTTTTAGGCTTTGATTTAGTAAATTGCATGTGAATTTAGTCAAAAGGACTTATGTGTGACATTTTTGAAATGTGATAGGCTAACCTACAAGGATCTAATAGTGCATGTAATCAAAAGGGAGGACTTGCATGTCAATTTTCCCCCCCAATATGTAGTGGCCGGCCATGAGCATGGGTGGACAAAATGTTATGGCTAAAAACATGTCATAAACATGTTAGGATAATGCATTATGTAAGGAATAATAAAATAAAGAGCATGGGCAATGTGTGTGATTGTTTCCCCCCCATTGCCGTGAGTTGAAGGAAAGAAAACAAAAAAAAAAGTGTTCATTCTTGAACATCCTTGGCCGAATAGAGGAAAGAAAGGAAGGGGAAGAGCTTGAGAAAATCGGCTATGTTGGTTGCTAGACTAAGGTATGTTTGAAGTTGTCCATGAGATTCATGCATGTTTTTAGTTGGTAGCTTGAGTTCTACCTAGCCTATGGTCTAAATCTTGCTAGGAGATGGAAATGACACTCGGCCATGGATGCATCATTCTTGCTTGGTGTTGATGTCATTTACATGCTAAAAATGAAGCTTTGTAATGATGCATGTGATGGTGGATTGATGACTCTTGAATCTTCTTTTTAGCATTTTTTGAGTGAGACATTAAGTTCTTTGTTTAACCATGACCAAAATCGAAATGGTATGGTGTTGTGATGCATTCGGCCATGGTAGAAAGTAGAGGAGAAATATGGTTGTTGTTAGATGACGTAGAGTCTAACAAATGAGCACATATGTGCATTAGTTGATATATGGAGAAGAATCAGCTAGCAAGTTGTGTGCCAAGGCCGAATATAATTTTGTATATGAATGAGTAATGCATGTGTTGAATTGATGGAAAGGGAGAGGATGCTTTAATAGTGTATATATGTGTACTAGCCAAGTTTTGAACTTGAAACAAAATGGTGTTTAGTCAATACAAGTGACCATACTTGTAGAATGTATTAAGTGTTACAATCGGCCTTAGCATAGATGTGTATGTTCGGCCGCATGAATGAGTACATAAGTTGATGTGTATGTTCGGCCATAGGTAAGCATATTGATGGCTTTATCTTGACTTAGAAAATTCGGCTAAGGGGAAGATTAGCTAATATGTTGAATTCGATTCGTGATTTCGTACATATGTGACTCTAATGTCTAATATATATATGGGCTAAGTACCTTGAGCTTCTCTTTTGATGTTCAAATGAATTGTGTTAAATTGCTTAATGTGATTAAAAATGCGCATGACCATTGTGTATTTGAGCTAAAGGGTGGCCATAGGACCTATTAAACTCCTTGTCATATTCGGCCATAAGCTAGCATAATGAGACTTTAATAAGTTAAATTTGTTTGAATTAGCTCAAGAGCTTAGAGGACCACAGCTTGGATAAAGGAAAGGAAAAGTTATCGAATAGTCACCAAATCGTTCGACCACATCCGAGGTAAGTTTTCGAGTAATGGAACTTAAATTATGATTTGATTAGATCATGCTCTTTGTATGTGGCTAATAAGCCGAAATTGCAAGTGTGATAAGTGTCTTGTGTTTGAGCTTTGCTAATGAAAATGAAATACGGATGTGTCATG
Source organism: Gossypium arboreum (assembly GCF_025698485.1). Classification (NCBI taxonomy): domain Eukaryota; kingdom Viridiplantae; phylum Streptophyta; class Magnoliopsida; order Malvales; family Malvaceae; genus Gossypium; species Gossypium arboreum. The sequence continues at coordinate 22,468,187 of NC_069072.1, forward strand.
ATTTATTGATAAATGTGCATGGTTATTCGAATGATGTCCTGCTAAGTCCCAAGGCTTTGTGCTAAGTGACTATATCCCACTAAGATCCAAGGCATTTGTGCGAGTTACTAATTTCGGGCTAAGCCCGAAGGCATTTGTGTGAGTTACTAAATCCGGGTTAAGTCCCGAAGGCATTTATGCGAGTTACTATAATCGGGCTATGTCCCGAAGGCATTTGAACGAGTAGCTATATCCGGTTAAATTCCGAAGGTACGTGATTCGGGAATGAGCAATCTGGCTGTAAATTTGATTTTTAGGATAAAAACAAATAAATGGAATAGACTATTTATAGGGTTTAGAGTTAGAGTTGCATTAGTATATTAAATATACCTCAACTTTTGAGTTTTCCTTTTTCTACTTTTTAGAAGAATCATTTAGTGTTCCATTAGGGTATATACACAGATATAGAGGTCTATTTAAAATTCCATATTTCATCTTTTCATTGCTTCTCTAATCTCAAAAGGCTTAGACAACTTTGGTATTTAAATCTAAAATTAACCTTGACACCTAAAGTCAAATTTAATAATAAAAGAAGCACATTGTTGAAAATAATAGAACAAATAAAAAAAAATGTATCTTGATAATAAAACGCCACATTTGAGAAAAAGCCTCACATTAAATTAGTTTTAAAAATATTATCTATACTATTTATAAAGTTATTGAGCTAATGTCATAAGTTGAATGATATGAACTTAGAGAAAAGACAAAACATAAATCACTTTTAAAATAAAAATAATAAATTAATAAGTATTATGAATATCTTATTAAGTGGATGTCCATTAAGATCGAGATAAGTTTTGATTTACTTTAAATTCTAATAGTCATTAGAATTAGATCTGTACTTCAATTATACTTCGTATGCTTATAAATAGAGGCTTTGAAGAAGCATTGTAATCATCCCATTGATTAATAAAATACATTCACTATTGCTTCCTATATTTTTTTTTGTTCTTTCCTCTCCCTATCTCTCTTTATTTTATAACACGTTATCAACACGATTTTGCTTAAAGTGATAGTTCTTTTTTTTGACTATCAAATTTATTCTCCATGATTTCCAAGATCTTAGATGGTAAGATGCAAAGGTTTTACTGGAAGTTTCTTTTATTTAATGTTTCATATTTGATTATTTTTAGCTAATTCATGGTCAATTATAATTATTTTGATTAACTTATTTTATTTTTATGTTATTAAGGATCGTGAAAGATTTGATATCGTTATCTATATGAAATTGTGAAATAAGATCCATTCTTAAAGTTTGCTATTGATAAATTTTGATTGGATTCAAAATCCACTATTGGAGTTTAAATTTATTTGCTTGTTGATAAAATCAGAAGACTTCGTTAAACAAGAAATGTACATCAACTTAATTAGATCTCTATCTTTACACTTATTTCTCAATAATAGCATCTTTAGATATTAAATTAATTTGATATATGATTTAAATATTTAAGATGATTTTGTTTTAAGTTTTGGTTCCATGGGTTACTTATTTTTTTAAACATCTTATTTGTTAATGAAAATGAATATTGATTGACTTCTTTTTGTTGCTATAGTAGGTTTTATAATTAAATAATGTATTTGGGTAAAAACATATTAGTATGTAAATTTTGTTGATAAACCTATGAAATTTATGACTGTTCAAATTTGATTTAGTTTGAATATAATGTCTCTTATTATTTTGGTTATATTATTTGAAAATTTTCAATACTCATACATGCGTAGTTCTAAAGACAATTTTATGAGGAATGTCTAAATTGATTTTTGGGTTGGTTCTAATATTGAATTTCAAGTTTAACTATTTTTATTTTTAATTCTTGAATTATTTTGGTTGAAAAATTTTCATAAAGTTAAAAATGAGAATTACTATATAAATTTGACTGTTTGCATTTTTATTAATCTCGTTTGTATTAACCAATTGTTGTTTGATAAGAAGTATGAAAACAACTAGTGTGGTTTGATTTTATAAATGCCGTATATTTTCTTATTATACAACCCTAGGAAACTTGTTAGTTTCGTAAAGTTGTTAAAGGTAGTTCCTACAATTTACATTTGTTAATTATTTAGAGAAAATATATGAGCAATTATAAATGAAAAAGTTTTAGTGAACATGAGATGTAAGATTTTGGAGTAAATTTCATACATGTATGCAATGGTTTATGAATTTTTTTATTGGCACTAGCATTATATCATGTTTGATATTTTAAATGTCAGTTTTATTCGTACATTTGATTAGCAATAAACTCCATGCATGACTTGGTTATTTTTTTCTAGTTAATTGATGATGAAAAACTCTTGTGAAAAGGGTCTTAAGAGTATTTTGGATTGATCTAATGCCTTCTTAAAGCCAAACAAAATAATGAATTATTTGTTTTACTCATTCTGCTCTATTCCTCGAAATGAATGTAGTAATACATAACAATTATAAAATGGAGCCTCTTGTCATTATTGACAAATAGATGAAAAGAAGATGGATGATTTGAAATATTGTTAATTGTTCATTCTTAGAACAAAATGACCAATAATAAATACTAATTAATCAATCATTGAAGCAAATGATATCTATATAATCTTATTGGTAAGGAATATGACATATGCTTACATTATTGTCTGAATTTTTATTTTTATTTTTATTTTGTACATTCCTTGAAGTGAATATTTGCAATAAATATAATAAATTGCATAATCACTTTTGATTATTAATGTCAATTTGAACATTTGAAGATTTTGACATACTCCTTGAAGTAAATATTACAAATTATATTTATTTTGTTGAGTTAATAACATTATGGACTTCACATTGATGTAGACATTTTAGAAGTAAATGTCACAATATTGCTTATCTGCGGATACAAAATAAAAAGAATGAATATAAAATTATCAATTGTCAAAATAAACTAGAAGTTTATTGATACAAATATATTTACTATTTGGCGTGACTAGTTAGACTATCCAGAATTATATATGATGCAAAAATTAATTGAGAATCCTCATAGACATTTATTAAAGAACCAGAAAATTCGTTAATTTAAGTTGTGTTGCTTGTTCTCAATGATAATTGATTATTTCAAATTCACTGGCTAAAGTTGAGATTTAATGTCTTCCATTTTTGAAATGAATATGAACCCATTCATCCACCATGTAGAGATTTTAATATTATATGATTTTGATAGATGCATCTACAAAATAATCATATGCATTATCAACTCGCAACTTGTCATTTGCGAGATTGCTTGTTTAAATGATTAATTTCATATTATGCAATTAAAATAAATCATCATGCTAATGTTGGTGAGTTTATATCCCAAGCTTTCAATAATTATTGTATGGCAATCTGGATAAAAGTTGAACATCCTGTAGCTCATGTTCACACATAAAACAATTTATCTAAATAGTTTATCAAATGCCTCCAACTAATATCTAAACCTTTACTTAAGAGGACAAAACTTCCTATTTCAGCATGAGATTGTATTGATTTACATGTTGTATGCATCAAGCCAATAATTATAAATACTCCCTATTATAATTGATTTTTGGTTAAGAGCAAAATATTTCCCATCTTACAATTTTTGGATGTGCAGTATATGTTCCAACTACTCCACCACAACGCACCAAGATGGGGCAACATAAGAGATTCAGAATATATATTTATATTAGCCTCTTTATATTATTAAATATTTTTGAGCTATTAATTCAAGATTTAGTGATGACATGAGTTGTTAGTTTTCCTAACTTTAGGGGGATAGAATAAAAAGATGGATTAATAAAGTATTCGAAATGAATTATCAATGTCTAAGATCCTCGTACAAAGAAATGTGAACCAGAAGTTCAATAGATAATTCATTTTACAAATCGGGTGCCAGATTTATTAAATCTCACATACTGGCTGAATATGCTCCAATACGAATTAATGTCCTAATAGGGCAAACTGTTAGTACAAAAGAAAGTAATCCACGCTTGAAGCGTAGAAGACCGGTTAGTTCCAAAGATAAAAGTTCTCATAAAAGAAAAGAGCAAACATTCAAGATGGTCATATAGTGGAGGCGGGGGTTCCTGAAGAGACCCATGACATAACTAAGTTGTAACGCCCCAAAAATATCTTATATTTATTTATCGTATGTTTGTGACACAAATGTGTATCTGCTTTACTAGTTAAGTGTTCTGGGAATGTCTAAGAAGTCTTGGGTTCAAGCCTTGACTTGGGCAAATTTTGGCATTTTTATGAATAAACCCCTATCTCTAGTCAGTAGGCTTAAAAATAAATATTGGAAAAATATGTCAGAATGGGCCTGCTGGTCTGGTGGTTAAATGGTATGTTGGAGTGCTAGGGGTCTTGGGTTTGAATCCCTGTACGTGCAAGGGGGATGTTTTTCTGTACGTGTGCCGTAAAGGAGTTTGAAATGTGGTAAAATTCTGAGTATTTGAGGAGTGTGGGGATGTTGAGGGAATTTCAGTTGTTAAGGGATTTGGCAATTGAGGGGAGTGTTTTAGAGATATTTGGATAGAAGAGTTTGGATAGAACTGAAGCTAATAGGGGCAATTTCGGCTACCCTCTCTCATTCCCCAATTTTCTGATAGTTTTTCCATTTTTGCTTTTAGTTTTTCTCTCTGCTTTCATCTTTTGTTCTTTTTCTTTTCTTCCCAAGCCGATTGAAAACTGTTTCTTTTCCCAAATCTTGGTTGCTCCTAATATTTTAACATTTTGAATTTATTCTCTTTGCTATCGAATTACTGCCAAAATTGCTACTAAAAGTTCTTTCCCCTCTCACCTATTTTCTTTTCCTATTTGCTTCCTTGTGTTCATTCGTTCTGTGAGTAAGCTTACATTTTCGTGGTACGGTAAGTTATGTTTCTACTTCTTGATCAACTTTTTTTGTTTAAGTAGTTTAAGGGGATTTTCTTTTGGTTGGTTAGAAGTTTACCAAAGGGTTGGAGGTCCCTTATTGACGTCTTAAGTGGGTGAAACCTCCCCCTTTACTTGATTGAATGTAATGTTGTTGTGAGTTTAACGCTTGGTCAACTTATGTGTGAATAATTGGTGATTGTTTGGTCAAGTGTAGGTTTCAAAGAATTGGGGCAGTTTTCTCATCAAATAGAAACTAGGTGTCTAAACACAACTCCAGAATTGGAATCCGACAAAAGCCGGAATAGGTGAATGTCGATGCCACACGGGCGTGCGATCGCCCGTGTGGTAGGCCGTGTGATCGAACACGGGCATGTGATCAACAAGGCTGGCAATGTGCGATTCGTGGGTCGAGCCGAATTGGGCCGTGTTGGCCATATGGACGTGTGGGCCCCACACGAGTGTGTAGGAATATTAGGCAAGCCATGTGATCCATACGACCAAGGACATTTTGGGCCATGTGGGTCCACATGGGCAAGCAACATGGGCTTGTTGGCACATTTTCACTATTTGACTGCTAAGGTTGTACGGGTCGCCCGAGTCGACTGTGGACCTACTGTAGGGTCGGTAAGCTTACCTAGACCCCTAACTGACTGAAATAACTGTATGACTGTTAATACTGTATGCCATAATTACATTCATGATATTATGTTATAGCATGTCATGTTTTTATATTGCATTGCTTTGGGTTAGGGGCTTACATTATTCGGTGGAAGTGTATTGAAAGGCCACGAGCCTAATTTACTGGCAGCTCAGCTGCAAACTATTGCTTAATGCCGTATTCGATACTTTTGGGAGTGTAAAGGTTGGTTGGGTAGGATTTGATACTGTATATTTATTACTGTAATGGATATTGATACTGTAATGGGCCAAGGCCCAAATACATTACTACTTCTTTATGGTAATGGGCTAAAGCCCTAACTAAAACTGAAACTGTTACTGAAATAGGCTTAGGCCCAGGTTATGATTGCATTCTGTCTGCTTACACTGAGTTTTCATAAACTCACCCTTCTATTTTATTTGTACAGGTAATCCCCAGACTTAGACAGATCGAAGCGCCGGAGGACTCAGTGGTGGCCACACGACCCCTTTTTACACTGTTTCATACATAATTAGATTTTTTTAAAAAGTTTTATTTGGTGTATTTTACTGTAATAATGGCCTCTATGGATTTTTGCTTTAAATTTGGATTTTATATTGCCTTATATTTTATATCTGCTAGAGCTAGGTAAAACACTATGTTTTAGCAAAATACCTACAAGAACACAAACTGTTTTAAAAAGCTTTCGCAACGTAAAATGTTTTGAAAACTAATGACTGAATCAAAACCATGACTTTGGAGATTAATAAAAGATAAAGACGAGTTCTAAATAGAAAATGTTTTAAGCTAAGTTATGGTTTTTCAACACAAGCTACAGTTTTCAAACACACTACCATGCTACATCACTAAATTCGACCATAACGTCAAGGCTAGGTTTAAGGTGATATATTTAGTGGTATCAAAGCCAAGTTTCAAAACTCGGTTGTGGATTTGGGTTTTTAATATTCAATTCTCTAAAAACTAATTTTTAAATGACGTGAAGTATTTTACTAAATGTGTGATACATCGAGTCTCCGACGCTGATTCCGTAAGTCTTCTGAACTGTTATTTGTTTATAAACTGAAATGCTATAAATAGTATATACCAGGACTATATAGATAGACTGTACTGAAAAAACTCAAGTTAGTGTATACTGATATTGTAGTAAAACCTATAGACACTGTAATGTACGAAATAAACTTTACACTCCTGATACTGTTTTAATAAAATATTTGTTAATAAACACTGGAACTGTAGACTGATACATAAAGCTATTAATACAGATAAAACAAAATTAGACAATGAGCACCAGAGGTACTCGACGGCGTGGTACAAGAGGCCGTGGTAGAGGCCGTAAAGGGGATCGAGCGGGGTCCTCATCTTCTAGAAACCTACCTAATTTAGGTACTATTCAGACACCGGTATCACCTATAACTGAGACTGGGTCTCATGATCGAGTGACTGGGACGGTGCACTATCTCAAGCCATGTTGAGGATTTTAGAGAGGGTCATTGGGCCCAATGCTAGAGTTGGAGGCCGAGGGTCCGTTACAGAACGACTCCGGTCTAATGGAGCCGAGATTTTTAGGGGTATTGCTAGAGTTGCCCCTAACATGGCTGAGTACTAGATTGAGGCTACAAAAGGATTATGGACGATTGACTGCACCCCCGAGCAAAAACTAAAGGGTGCAGTGTCACTGTTGAGAGATGAGGCTTACTAATGGTTGCTCACTATTAAGGAGGGCACTCAGCCCGAACGAGTGTCCTGGGAATATTTAAGGGTCGCTTTCCAGGGAAAGTATGTGGGTGTCAGTTATATGGGTGCCCGTAGGAGAGAGTTCCTGAATTTGACTCAGGGGGATAAATCAGTGGCCGAGTATGAAGCTGAATTTCTCTGACTCAACCGCTGTGCGCGAAGTATGGTAGTGACTGAGTATGAGCAATGTGTTTGCTTCTAGGATGGCCTTAGGGATAATCTGAGGGTTATGATAGCTCCACAGAGGGAACGAGACTTTACTACACTGGTTGATAAGGCGAAGATCGTCGAGGAAGTGAAGCGGGCTGAGCGTCAGAACCGGGAGAGAGATAGGAGCAAGAGAGATTTGAAGCCCTTGAGTTCTGTTCTAGCGGCAGAGTTGGGGCTTCTATTGTTGTTACTGGACTGCCATCTTGTATTGACTGTTGCAAATATCATTAGGGCGTGTGTTGGAAAAGAACTAAGACTTGTTTGAGGTGCGGTTCATTAGAACACCATATTAGAGAGTGTCCGCGGAGGTCCAATCAGATGCAAGCTTTTGCCATGGGTACTGCACCACCACTGAGGGTAGTTCAGCAGCCACCGAGAGGCCGTGGTTAGTGAGCACCAGGCAGAGGTGCTAGGCAAACTGAGGCGAGGCAGCCGGCTCTAGTTTTTGTTGCACATTGCCGAGAGGATGGAGATGCTCCGGACATCATTACGAGTACGTCTTTATTTATAATGTACCTTATACTGCACTGATAGATATAGGATCCACTCACTCCTATATATCTTGTACTGTATCAGAAAACTTGGGTATACTGGTTGAGAGTTCTACGAGTGAGGTCATTGTACTGAGTCCGTTAGGGCAGTCAATAAGGGTTAACAATCTATTTAGAGATGTTCTTCTAGAGGTTCAAGGGGCTATCTTTCTGGCTGATCTGATGGAATTGCCTTTTGGATAGTTTGATCTGATACTAGGAATAGACTGGTAGGTCAAACACAGAATGAGCCTATATTGTGCCACAAAAAGGGTTGTACTGAGAACGGAGGAGCACAGTGAGGTAGTCGTAATTGGGGAACGTCAAAATTACTTATCGAATGTGATTTCTGCACTGAGGGTGAAAAAGTTGGTTCATAAGGGATGTGAGGCGTATTTGGCCTACATTAGTATTTCAGATTCTGTGGATTCTTCGATTCAGGATATCAAGATGGTTAAGGACTTTTTGGAAATGTTTCCTGAAGAGCTATCTGGGTTACCTCCGAATTGTGAAGTAGAGTTTAGGATTGAACTCTTTTCTGGTACAGCTCTGGTGTCCATCGCCCTTTATAGATTGGCACCGAATGAGCTGGTCGAGCTTAAGGATCAGATTCAAGAGTTATTGGATCGTGGGTTCATCCACCCTAGTGTGTCTCCATGGGGAGCACCAATTCTATTCGTGAAAAAGAAAGATGGATCTATGCGTATGTGTATTAACTATCGATAATTAAACAAGTTGACGATTAAGAATAGGTATCTCTTACCGAGGATAGATGATTGTTTGACCAGTTCCGAGCAGCTTCATGTTTCTCTAAGATTGATCTTTGATCAGGATATCATCAGTTGAGAGTTAAGGAGGCTAATGTGAATAAGATGGCATTTAAGACTCGTTATGGTCACAACAAGTTCCTAGTAATGCCATTTGAACTGACTAATACACTGATAGCTTTTATGGATCTGATGAACTGAGTGTTCCAGCCCTATCTAGATCAGTTCGTGGTGGTGTTTATTGACGACATACTGTTATATTCAAAGATAGAAGATGAACAAGATGAACATCTCAGAGTGGTTCTACAGATTATGCGAGAGAAGCAACTGTACGCCAAGTTCAATAAATGTGAGTTCTAGTTAATTGAAGTAACGTTTCTGAGACATTTGGTTTCTGATGAAGGGATTAGAGTCGATCCTCTAAAGATTGGGGCTGTCTTAGATTAGAAGCAGCCTAAGATTATATATGAGATCTGTAGTTTTTTGGGACTGATAGCGTATTATTGACGATCTGTAGAGGGGTCTTCACCGATTGCATCACTCTTAACTAAGCTGCTATGTAAGGGTGTACTATTTAACAAGAGGGATGCGTAGCAGGAGAGCCTTAAGAAGCTTAAAATTGTATTGACTGAGGCCTTTGTCTTGATATAGCCAGAGTCTAGAAAAGAGTTTACTATTTTCAATAATGCATCACATGTTGATTTGGGATGTGTGTTGATGCAAGAGGGTAAGGTGGTAGCATATGTGTCTCATCAGCTTAAGACTCATGAGGCAAATTGTCTAATGCATGGCCTAGAGTTGGCCGCGATGGTATCCGTATTAAAAATTTTGAGGCATTATTTGTACGGTGGGAAGTGTATTATCTACATTGATCAGAAGAGCCTCAAGTATCTCCTCACTCAGAAGGAGATAAATCTTAGGCAGCGTAGATGGATTAAGCTGCTTAAGGACTACGACTGTACGATTGACTACCACCCTGGCAAGGCCAATGTGATGGCTGATGCACTAAGCCGTAAGGCTGTGACAGATCAGAATGTGATGTTTGCTCATCTCAGTTTATTTGATGATGGAATTCTGTTGGCTAAACTTCAGGCTAAACCAACATAGATAGATCAGATTAAGGGTAAACAATTAGGGGACGAATCTTTGAGTCTTTGCTTCTGACAGGTTGAGAGTGGTGATACTGTGGATTTTGGACTGAATAGCGAAGGGATGCTCTGTTTCCGTGGGAGAATTTGTGTTCCATAGGATACTGAATTAAGGTAGTTGATACTGAAAGAGGCGCATAGTAGCCCTTATGCTATGCATCCTGGTAGAAACAAGATGTACTGAGGCCTTCATAAGTTATATTGGTGGCCAGTTCTTAAACAAGAGGTTACCGAATTTGTGGCTAAGCGTCTGACTTGCCAGTAGTTTAAGGCTAAGCATCAGTTACCTTCGGGTTTGTTGTAGCCAATTAAGATTCCATTTTTAAAGTGGGAGAGAATGACTATGGACTTCGTTAGTGGGTTGCCCCTCACACCCACTAAGAAGGATTCAGTGTGGGTTAGAGTAGACTGGTTGACCAAGCCTGCCCACTTCATACCGATTCGTACTGACTACTCTCTGTAGAAACTGGGTAAGCTGTAGGTGTCTGAGATAGTGAGACTGCATGGGGTACCTGTCTCTATAATATCTAATACGGATGCTCGTTTCATGTCTCGGTTCTGGATGAAGCTATGAAACTCTGGGTTCAAGATTGGACTTCAATACTGCGCTCCATCCTCAGACGGACGCTCACTCAGAGAGGGTGATTCAAATACTGGAGGATATGTTAAGGATTTGAGTAATCGATTTTCGAGGCAGTTGGGAGGATTATTTGTCGTTAGCAGAATTTGCTTTAACAACAGTTATTAGTCTAGCATTCAGATGGAACCTTACTAGGCATTATACAGTCGTAGGTGTCGCACATGATTTCTGCACTAAGGGCAGAAAAGTTGGTTTGTAAGGGATGCGAGCGTATTTGGCTTACATCAGTATTTTAGATTCTGGGGATTCTTTAGTTAAGGATATAAAGACGATTAAGGACTTTCCGGACATTTTTCCTGAAGAGCTACCTGGGTTACCTCCGAATCATGAAGTAGAGTTTGGGATTGAGCTCCTTCCTGGTACAGATCTGGTGTCTATCGCCCCTTATAGAATGGCATCGAAGGAGTGGGTGGAGCTTAAGGCTCAGATTCAAGAGTTATTGGATCGTGGGTTCATCTGCCCTAGTGTGTCTCCGTGGGGAGTACCAATTCTGTTCGTGAAAAAGAAGGATAAATCTATGCATATGTGTATTGATTACCAACAATTGAGCAAATTGACGATTAAGAATAAGGATCCCTTACAGAGGATAGATGATTTGTTTGACCAGTTTCGGGGAGCTTCGATTTTCTCTAAGATTGATCTTCGACCAGGGTATCATTAGTTGAGAGTTAAAGAGGTTGATATGCATAACACGGCAATTAGGACTCGTTATGGTCACTACGAGTTCCTAGTAATGCCATTTAAACTGACTAATCCACTGACAGCTTTTATAGATCTGATGAACCGAGTGTTCCAGCTTATCTAGATCGGTTCGTGGTGGTATTTATTGATGAAATACTAGTATACTCGAAGACCGAAGATGAACATGATGAACATCTCAGAGTGGTTCTACAGATGCTGTGAGAGAAACAACTGTACCACAAGTTTAGTAAATGTGAGTTCTGGTTACGCGAAGTATTGTTTCTCGGACATGTGGTTTCTGCTGAGGGGATTTGAGTCAATCCTCAAAAGATTGAAGCTGTCTTGGATTGGAAGCAGCATAAGACTGTATCTGAGATCTATAGTTTTTTGGAACTAGCAGGGAATTATCGACGATTTGTAAAGGTGCTTTCACTAATTGCAACACTCTTGACTAAGCTGCTCCGTAAGGGTGTACCGTTTAACTGGACGGATGCATAGCAGGAGAGCCTTAAGAAGCTCAAAACTGTATTGATTGAGGCCTTTGTCTTGATACAGCCAGAGTCTGGAAAAGAGTTTATTGCTTTCAGCAATGCATCACATGTTGACTTAGGATGTGTGTTGATGCAAGAGGGTAAGGTGGTAGCTTATGTGTTTCGCCAGCTTAAGACTCATAAGGCAAATTATCCAATACATGACGTTGAGTTGGTCGTGGTGGTATTCACACTGAAAATTTGGAGGCATTATTTGTACGGTGAGAAGTGTATCATCTACACTGATCACAAGAGCCTCAAGTATCTCCTCACTTAGAAGTAGCTAAATTTTAGGCAGCGTATATGGATTAAGCTGCATAAGGATTACGACTGTACGATTGAATACCACCCTAGCAAGGCCAATTTGGTGGCCGATACACTGTGCCATAGGGCTGTGACAGATTTGAGGGTGATGTTTACTCGTCTCAGTTTATTTGAGGATGGAAGTCTGCTGGCTAAACTTCAGGCTAGACCAACATGGATAGATCAGATTAAGGGTAAACAGTTAGAGGGTGAATCTTTGAGTCTTCGCTTTCGATAGGTTGAGAGTGGTGATACTATGGATTTTGAACTGAATAGCGAAGGGGTGCTCTGTTTCCGTAGGAGAATATGTGTTCCAAAGGCTACTGAATTGAGGCAGTTGATACAGAGAGAGGCGGATAGTAGCTCTTATGCTAAACATCCTGGTGGAAAGATGATATACCAAGATCTTTGTGAGTTATATTGGTCGCCAGGTCTTAAGCGAGAGGTTGTCAAATTTGTGGCTAATTGTCTGACTTGCGAGCAAGTTAAGGCTGAGCATCAGTTACCTTCGGGTTTGTTGCAGCTAGTTAAGATTCCACTTTGGAAGAGGGAGAGAGTGATTGTGGCTTTGTTAGTGGGTTTCCCCTCACACCCACTAAGAAGGATTCAGTGTTGTTTAGAGTAGATCGGTTGACCAAGTCCGCCCATTTCATACCAATTCATACTGACTACTCTCTACAGAAACTGGCTAAGCTATATGTGTCTGAGATAGTTTGACGACATGGGGTACTGGTTTCAATAATATCTGATAGGGATCCTCAGTTTACGTCTCGATTTTGGATGAAGCTATGAAGCTCTGGCTACAAGATTAGACTTCAGTACTGCGTTCCATTCTCAGACGGACAGTCAGTCAGAAAGGGTGATTTAGATACTGGAGGACACGCTAAGGAGTTGCATAATTGATTTTCAAGGCAGTTGGGAGGATTATTTACCACTCGCAGAATTTGCTTATAACAATAGTTATCAGTCTAGCATTTAGATGGCACCTTACGAGGCATTATACGGTAGTAGGTGTCGCACGTGATTTCTTCACTAAAGGCGGAAAAGTTGGTTCATAAGGTATGTAAGGCGTATTTCGCCTACATTAGTATTTCAAATTTTAGGGATTCTTCAGTTAAGGATATCAAGACAGTTAAGGACTTTTCAGACATTTTTCCTGAAGAGCTACCTAGGTTACCTCTGAATCCTGAAGTAGAGTTTGAGATTGAGCTCCTTTCTAGTACAGCTCCGAGTCCATCGCCCTTTATAGAATTGCACCGAATGAGTTGGTGGAGCTTAAGGCTTAGATTCAAGAGTTACTAGACCGTGGGTTCATCCACCCTAGTGTGTCTCCATGGGGAGCACCAATTCTATTCGTGAAAAAAATGATAGATCTATGCATATGTGTAATGACTACCGACAATTGAACAAGTTGACGATTAAGAATAAGTATCCCTTACTGAGGGTAGATGATTTGTTTGACCAGTCCCAAGCAGCTTCGGTTTTCTCTAATATTGATCTTCGATCAGGGTATCATCAGTTGAGAGTTGAGGAGGTTGATGTGTATAAGACGGCGTTTAAGACTCGTTATGGTCACTACGAGTTCCTAATAATGCCATTTGGACTGACTAATGCACTGGCAGCTTTTATTGATCTGACGAACTGAGTGTTCTAGCCCTATCTGGATCGGTTCATTGTGGTATTTATTGACGAAGTACTAATAGATTCGAAGACCGAAGATGAACATGATGAACATCACAAAATGGTTCTACAGATGCTGTGAGAGAAACAATTGTACCTCAAGTTCAGTAAATGTGAGTTCTGGTTACGTTAAGTATTGTTTCTGGGACATGTAGTTTCTACTGAGGGGATTAGAGTCAATCCTCGAAAGATTGAGGCTGTCTTAGATTGGCAGCAGCCTAAGACTGTATCTGAGATCTGTAGTATTTTGGGACTGGCAGGGTATTATGGATGATTTATAGAGGGATTTTCACCGATTACAGCACTTTTGACTAAGCTGCTATGTAAGGGTATACCATTTAACTAGACAGATGCGTAGCAAGAGAGCCTTAAGAAGCTCAAAACTATATTTACTGAGGCCATTGTCTTGATACAGCCATATTCTGGAAAAGAGTTTACTGTTTTCAGTGATGCATCACATGTTGATTTGGGATGTGTGTTGATACAAGAGGGTAAGGTGGTAGCTTATGTGTCTTGTCAGCTTAAGACTCATGAGGCGAATTATCTGACACATGATGTAGAGTTGGCCGAGGTGGTATTCACACTAAAAATTTGGAGGCATTAGTTGTACGGTGAGAAGTGTATCATCTACACTGATCACAAGAGCCTCAAGTATCTCCTCACTCAGAAGGAGCTAAATCTTAGGCAGCGTAGATGGATTAAGCTGCTTAAGGACTACGACTGTACGATTGAATACCACCCTAGCAAGGCCAAAGTGGTGGCCGATGTACTGTACCATACGGCTGTGACAGATCTGAGGGTGATGTTTGCTCGTCTCAATTTATTTGATGTTGGAAGTCTGTTAGCTAAACTTCAGGCGAGACCTGTAACACCCCTCACCCTTATCCGACGTCGGGATAGGGTTCAACGCGTTACCAGGGTTTCACATTTAGAAACATATTAAATCAGGTCACCGAGTTTCACTTAAATTTAAAACTTTTCAAACATGTACGTCTTTTCCCTTAAACAGGCCTTCGAAGCCTAAAACATACGTAGGGGTAGTTTGGGACAAAATCGGGGACATTCGATAAACTTTGGGTACCTTGGAAAATTTCCTTTACTTTCAAGTGTCACACGCCCGTGTGGGTGGGGCTGTGTGATCACACACACCCGTGTGGCTTGGGACACACCCATGCCCTTTGCCCGTGTGCAATACTGACTTTAACCTTATCATACAATTAGGGGCGCACGGCCAAGATACATGCCCGTGTGGCCTGGTCGTGTACAACACTGACTTAAACTTTTAGGTGCAGGGGACGTACGACCATACCACACACTCATGAGCGTGGCCCATTCCCGTGTGCCCCACTGTGTCGACCTTAATAGGCTATTTTCCAAGCCTTTGGTCACCCTTTTCAACACTTATACTTAATGATTATCAAATGCAAAGAAAAACATGATTATATTCTTATAAATGTTCTTGGTAAAACTTATTGCATAGAAACCTCATATCATTGGTTTCACACAGGTCAGGTTATTTCCCATCTTGTATTTATGGGTTTCCATGTCACTTTAACACATTAAAGATTGGCTCGTTCTTCTGACTCATTGCCAATTGGAAACAAACCATCATATATGAATATAAACATGCATGGAAATTTTGTAGGTCATAGCCTACTTCAAAATAAGCCAATTCCTATGGCCATATACCAAAAAGAAAAAAGATTGATACATCTTTACATGCCTTTATTTGGCAAATCAATTGACACATATAACAAAATACTCAAGAGTCCTATACATGCCATTGAACAAAATAGAAATGTCTTTATACTAAAGCTGGTCTAGTTGATAGTGTGCTGACTCTCCAACTTTTTTCCAATCCTTACAAGCCCTCGAGCTCTGTAAAATAGGGGAAAGGAGAGGGATAAGCATGTACATGCTTAGTAAGCTCTAATTAGCATACATCCATAATAGATAATGAAACCAACAAGTATGAAATGGTTCCTTATCACATGCACTCAATCAATGAGTTAGTCACATAACAAAGCACCATGTAATTTATCCTAGATGAACTCATTATCCATCGTTTCATTAATATACATCTTTCTCATGTTAATCTCATTGAGTTTCTAGGAAATCTCGATGGAATATCCATTAACCGTCAATTCATAAGGATAATCTTTTCAAGTGTGTACCCCCGTGAACCTCACATTTTATGGCGGGATTTTCCAGTCCAGGCTAAATCCCCTATTTACAAAACTCATAAGGTGATGTCGTTATTTCCAGTCCAGGCTAAATCCCCTTATAACAACAAACACCTTTATTGAGCTTGGATCTAAATTACCAGTCCATGCTAAATTCAGACCCTAATTGGATTACCCATCTGGGCTAAATCCATAATGCACGTGTATTCTTCGGGAGGCTCGATTATCTAAAGGAACACCTGTCTGAGCTGGATCCTTTTTATAATTGAGATCAATGGATTACCCGCCCGGGCTAAATCCTTTCTGCAACACATACAGGATCTCAATTCGCTTGTAAATCATGGTTTGTCCATCGAATTCCCTTTTTAAACCTCAACCGAGACATTTTTCAACATATCATTATCAAAGATGTATTTCATGAAATTTTTATGTCATCAATAAATGCAAACATCATTCATTTACAAATCATATAATTAGGCATATTAGGAGTTTACTTTAAGTTATTCGAACTTACCTGGTATTCGTTTCGGTGTCGTGTTTCGGTTATTTTGAAACCTTTCATTTTTCTCGATCGACCTCTAAAATTTGTTCCTCGGGGTCTATAACAACAGAATTAAATCATTAATACTATACATTATACTTTTCAAGTCTAAATTCCACCCTCGGTCTAAATGACCGTTGTGCCCCTAACCTTTCACATTTTTACGATTTAGTCCTTAGGCTCGTATAATGAAACACATGAAATTTCTATCTTGCCCAAGCCTAACTGAACACTTTTTTCCTCTTATGGCAGCCCATATTTTCCCTTATTTTCACATTTCTACCACACATTTAACAACTTTTGCAAAAAGGTCCCTTTAGGGGTTTTTTATGAAATCACCTAGGAAAAGATGTTTAACACACATCCAACTTTCATATTCCTCCATAAACCATCAAAATACAAGTTAGTCATGCATGGGTAAATTTTTAGACATAAACCCTAGCATGAAATATTAGTAGAAATGGAAAGAGCAAGTTACTGGGATCTCAAAAATGCAAAGAACATTAAAAACGGGGATTGGGAGTACTTACTAATGAGCTTGAAAAGCTTGAAAACCCTAGATACGGAGGGCTTGAGAATTTCGGCTGGTACAAGAGAGAAGATGGCTGATTTTTTATTTGATGTCAGATTTGTGGTCCCAAAATCACTATTCCGACTAGGCCCTATTTTGGGATGTTACCAGACCAATATGGATAGATCAGATTAAGGGTAAATAGTTATAGGATGAATTTTTGAGTCTTCACTTTTGATAGGTTGAGTGTGGTGATACTATGGATTTTGGACTGAATTGAGATAGTTGATACTGAGAGAGGCAGATAGTAGCCCTTATGCTATACATCCTAGTGGAAACAAGATGTACCAAAATCTTAGTGAGTTATATTGGTGGCCAGGTCTTACGCAAGAGATTGCTAAATTTGTGGCTAATGCTAAATTTGTGGCTAAGTGTCTGACTTGCCAATATGTTCAGGCTGAGCATCAGTTACCTTCGGGTTTTTTGAAGCTAGTTAAGATTCCACTTTGGAAGTGGGAGAGAGTGACCGTGGCTTCGTTAGTGGGTTGCCCCTCACACCCACTAAGGAGGATTCAGTGTGGGTTAGAGTAGATCGGTTGAGCAAGTCCACCCACTTCATACCAATTCGTACTGACTACTCTCTGTAGAAATTGGCTAAGCTGTATGTGTTTGAGATAGTGAGACTGCATGAGGTACCAGTTTAAATAATATCTGATAGGGATCCTTGATTCACGTCACGATTATGGAAGAAGCTATGAAGCTCTAGGTACAATATTAGACTTCAGTACTGCATTCTATCCTCAGACGGACAGTCAGTCAGAAAGGGTGATTCAAATACTAGCGGACATGTAAAGGAGTTGCATAATTGATTTCCGAGGCAGTTGGGAGGATTATTTACCGCTAGCAGAATTTGCTTATAGTAACAGTTATCAGTCTAGCATTCAGATGGCACCTTACGAGGCATTATACGGTAGTAGGTGTCGCAAGTGATTTCTTCATTGAGGGCGAAAATGTTGGTTCGTAGAGGATGTGAAGCGTATTTGGCCTACATTAGTATTTCAGATTCAAAGGATTCTTCGGTTAAGGATATCAGGAAAGTTAAGAACTTTTCAGACATTTTTCCTGAAGAGCTACCTAGGTTACCTCTGAATCGTGAAGTAGAGTTTGAGATTGAGCTCCTTTCTAGTACAGCGCCGATGTCTATTGCCCCTTATAGAATGGCACCGAAGGAGCTGGTGGAGCTTAAAGCTCAGATTCAAGAGTTACTGGATCGTGGGTTCATCCACCCTAGTGTGTCTTCGTGGGGAGCACTAATTCTGTTCGTGAGAAAGCAGGATGGATCTATGCATATGTGTATTGACTACTGACAATTGAACAAGTTGACGATTAAGAATAAGTATCCCATACCGAGGATAGATGATTTGTTTGACCAGTTTTAGGCTGCTTCAGTTTTCTCTAATATTGATCTTCGATCAGGGTATCATCAGTTGAGAGTTGAGGAGGCTGATGTGCATAAGATGGCGTTTAAGACTCGTTATGGTCACTACGAATTCCTTGTAATGCCATTTGGACTGACTAATACACCGACAGCTTTTATGGATTTGATGAACCGAGTGTTCCAGCCTATTTGGATCAGTTCTTGGTGGTGTTTATTGACGACATACTGGTATATTCGAAGACCAAAGATAAACATGATGAACATCTCAGAGTGGTTCTATAGATTTTGTGAGAGAAACAACTGTATCTAAGATCCGTAGTTTTTTGAGACTGACAGGGTATTATCGACGATTTGTTGAGGGGCTTTCACTGATTGCAGCACCTTTGAGTAAGCTGCTATGTAAGGGTGTACCATTTAACTAGACGGATGTGCAGCAGGAGAGCTTTGGGAAGCTCAAAACTGTATTAACTAAGGCCCCTGTCTTGATATAGCCAGAGTTTAGAAAAGAGTTTACTGTTCATAGCGATGCATCACATGTCGGTTTGGGATGTATGTTGATGCAAGAGGGTAAGGTTGTAACTTATGCGTCTCGTCATCTTAAGACTCATGAGGCGAATTATCCAACACATGACCTAGAGTTGGCCGCGGTGGTATTCGCACTAAAAATTTGAAGTTATTATTTGTACAATGAGAAATGCATCATTTACACTGATCGCATGAGCCCCAAGTATCTCTTCACTTAGAAGAAGCTAAATATTAGGCAGTATAGATGGATTGAACTACTTAAGGACTACGACTGTACAATTGAATACCACCCTGGCAAGGCCAAAGTGGTGGCCGATGCACTG
The DNA here is from genome assembly GCF_025698485.1 of Gossypium arboreum. Classification (NCBI taxonomy): domain Eukaryota; kingdom Viridiplantae; phylum Streptophyta; class Magnoliopsida; order Malvales; family Malvaceae; genus Gossypium; species Gossypium arboreum. Next base: position 22,487,471 of record NC_069072.1, read on the forward strand.
TACTGTAGGGCTGTAACAAATCTGAGGGCAATGTTTGCTCGTCTCAGTTTATTTGATGTTTGAAGTCTATTGGCTAAACTTTAAGCTAGACCAACATGGATAGATCAGAATAAGGGTAAACAGTTAGGGGATGAATCTTTGTGTCTTTGCTTCCGACAGACAGAGAGTTGTGATACTATGAATTTTGGACTGAATAGCGAAGGGGTGCTTTGTTTCCATGGGAGAATCTGTGTTCCAAATGATACTAAATTGAGGCAGTTGATACTGAAAGAAGCATATAGTAGCCCTTATGCTATACATCCTGATGTAAACAAGATGTACCGAGATCTTCGTAAGTTATATTGGTAGCCAGTTTTTAAGTGAGAGGTTACCGAATTTGTGGCTAAGTGTTTGACTTGCCAGCAAGTTAAGGCTAACCAGCAGTTACCTTCGGGTTCATTGCAGCCAGTTAAGATTCCACTTTGGAAGTGGGAGAGAGTGACTATGGACTTCGTTAGTGTGTTGCCCCCCACACTCACTAAGAAGGATTTAGTGTGGGTTAGAGTAGATTGGTTGACCAAGTCCACCCACTTCATACCAATTCGTACTGACTACTCTCTGTAGAAACTGGCTAAGCTATATGTGTCTAAGATAGTGAGACTGCATGACGTACCAATTTCAATAATATTAGATAGGGATCATCGGTTCATGTCTTAGTCCTGGAAGAAGCTATAAAGCTCTGGGTACAAGATTAGACTTCAGTACTGTGTTCCATCCTCAAACAGACAGTCAGTCAGAAAGGGTGATTCAAAGACTGGAAGACATGTTAAGGAGTTGCATAATTGATTTCCGAGGCAGTTGGGAGGATTATTTGCCTCTAGCAAAATTTTCTTATAGTAACAGTTATCAGTCTAGCATCCAGATGGCACCTTACGAGGCATTATACTGTGGTAGGTGTCGCACGTGATTTCTTCACTGAGGATGGAAACGGTGGTTCGTCAGGGATGTGAAGGTATTTTGCCTACATTAGTATTTCAGATTCTAAGGATTCTTCGGTTAAGGATATCAGGACGATTAAGGAATTTTTGGACATTTTTCCTTAAGAGCTACCTGGGTTACCTCCGAATCGTGAAGTAGAGTTTGAGATTGAGCTCCTTCCTAATACAGCTCTGTTGTCCATCACCCCTTATTGAATGGCGCCGAAGAAGATAGTGGGTTCATCCACCCTAGTGTGTCTCCATGGGGGGCACCAATTCTTTTCGTGAAATAAAGGGATGGATCTATGTGTATGTGTATTGACTACTGACAATTGAACAAGTTGACGATTAAGAATAAGTATCCCTCACCGAGGATAGATGATTTGTTCGACCATTTCCGGGCAGCTTCGATTTTCTCTAAGATTAATCTTCAGTCAGGGTATCATCAGTTGAGAGTTAAGGAGGCTAATATGCATAAGACGGCGTTTAAGACTCATTATGGTCACTACAAGTTCCTAGTAATGCCATTTGGACTGACTAATGCACCGGTAGCTTTTATGGATTTGATGAACCAAGTGTTCTTGTAACGCCCCGTACCCGAGACCGTTGCCGGAGTCGAACACGAGGTGTTAACGGACTTAATTCATTACTTAAACAGCTCATACAATTCATTTTAAAATTTCCAGACAAGCTGACTAATTGCATCATAGTCGGTTTAAAAATCATATCTCGAGTTCCGAAACTCAAAATCCAATTCCGTAAATTTTTCCTGAAACTAGACTCATATATCTATCTAGTAATTGTTTTCTAGAATTTTTAGTCATGCCAATTAGTACAGTTTATTAGTTAAATTCTCCCCTGTTTCAGGGTTCAACTACTCTGACCTTTTTGTATTACGAATCAGATATCTCCCTGTAAAGAGCTTCAATGACTATGTCGTTTGTCTCTAATAAAACTAGACTCAATAATGAATCTGTACATATAAAGCATGACTTCTAATTATCTTTGTAAAATTTATCTTGAATTTCCAAAGTCAGAATAGGGGATCCAGAAATCGCTCTAGCCCTGTTTCACAAAAATTTAAACATCTCATAAAATATAGCTCATATGCCTGTTTCACTTCTTCCATATGAAAATAGACTCATCAAGCTTCGATTCCAAAACTTATTCATTATTTAATTCCATTTATACCATTTTTAGTGATTTTTCAAATTCACATCACTACTATTGTCTGAATCTATTTTATGGTAAATTTTACCTGTTTCATGGTTTTCCATGGACTATCTAGTAATTTGACATACATAACACCAAATATGATCATGATTAGCCATTCCAATGGCTAATCATTACCAAGCATTTCCATACCACTCAATAACCATATCATAAGACCATATATACAAAATGATTATAATGCTATACATGCCATACTCAAAATATACAAGCCATTATGCCAAGATGGTATACGGATAGTGTGAGCGAGCCTCAACCGTTCCGATTTACGAGCTGGCTTGTCAAAACTACAAGGAATGAAAAGGAGGAGTAAGCATAAATGCTTAATAAGTTCACATGCAAATATCAAGTAACATAACCATATAACCAACATAAAACATCATTTGCATAATCATCACCAAGACATTCATATCACATTTTCATTTATCATCTTACCATATTGTTGTTATATCGATTTTTCAACCCGAGGGTTAAGTACATACCTGTTCAAAGTACCCATTTCACAACACTTACCAATACGTCCCTTTCATCTTGAGTATTCCTCCATTTCAATAGAACTTTACCCGTTGAACACATCGGAATATAATTCGGATACATGGAAAGTTTGCACATAAGTGTCACATATGTAGCCAAGCTACCATGTAACCCACCCATAAGCGAACTCGGACTCAACTCAATGAGCTCGGGTGTTTGCATCCATAAGTGAACTCGGACTCAACTCAACGAACTCGGATGCCTAGTTACATCTCTCGAACTCGGACTCAACTCAACGAGTTCAGACATTCGCATCCATAAGTGAACTCGGACTCAACTCAACGAGTTTAGATGCCCAAATATCCCAGTGATATGTCACTTGTATCCTAATCCATTCCTAAGGTTCAACGGGACCTTTTTCCCAATCATATGTCTCAACCATCTTCTACGGAATGCCGTTACCGATACTCGGTAGTATTTCACATTTTCCAAGTATATCACATAATTTGACATATTAACAAACAATTATCACAGTATAATATTTCATAATAATTATCATACCATTTAAATAACATTAAAACATTTAAAATAATAACTATGCCACCAACATTTACATATGAACTTACCTCGTATGCGAAAATGGCTACTTTTACCATTTCGTCCACAACTTGGTATTTTCCCCATTTTAGCCCGAATTTCAGTTTTCCTTGCTCTATCATTTAAAATATAGTCTAATTAGGACTCACATTATTCAAATTGACCCAAAATCACATTTTGGAAAAATTACAATTTTGCCCTAAACTTTTGCATATTTACACTTTTGCCCCAAAGCTCGTAAATTAAACTTCAGCCTATTTTCTTATGTTTTATGACATGCTGATCATTTTTCCTTCTATGGAAACATCAAATTCTCACTCTAACATGTACTTATGACTATTAGGTATTTTTACTGATTAAGCCCTTTGCTCGTTTTAAGCTTAAAACCGAGTAGTAAAAGTTGTCTAACATAATTGAAAACCTCATATTCTATCATAAAACACCAAAATACAAAAATTTCACCTATGGGTATTTTTCCAAATATGAACTCTAGGTTGAATTATTGCTAGTATAAGCTAAATCGAGCTACCGGGACTCCAAAAACGTAAAAATCATTAAAAACGAGGCTAGAACGAACTTACAATGGAGCTTGGAAGCTTGAAAAACCCTAGCCATGGTTTCCCCTTGCTACATTCGGCCATGGGGTTGAAGATGAGCAAAATTGGCTTTTAATTTTGTATTTTAATTCATTTTACCCCTAAATGACCAAAATGCCCTTACTACTAAACTTTCCAAAAATTCCATCCATGTCCAATTTTTGTCCATAGACTTAGAAATTGGTAAAATTGCTATTTAAGACCTCCTAATTAATATTTCAAAACAATTTCATACTAGAAACTTCTAGAATGCAAGTTTTGCAAATTATTCGATTTAGTCCCTAATTTCAATTTAAGCACTTTATGCATAAAATTTCTTCACTAAATTTTCACACAATCATGCAATCATATCATAGACCTTAAAATAATCATAAAATAATTATTTCTATCTCAGATTTTGTGGTCACGAAACCACTATTCCGACTAGGCCCAAAATCAGGATATTACAGTTCTAGCCCTATCTGGATCGGTTCGTGGTGGTGTTTATTGATGACATATTGGTATATTCAAAAATCGAAGATGAACATGATGAACATCTCAGAGTGGTTCTACAGATTTCGTGAGAGAAACAACTATACGCTAAGTTTAGAAAATGTGAGTTCTGGTTACGTGAAGGAAGGTCTCTAGGACATATGGTTTCTACTGAGGGGATTAGATTCGATCGTTGAAAGATTGAGGCTGTCTTGGATTGGAAGCAGACTAAGACTGTATCTAAGATCCGTAGTTTTTTGTGACTGGCAGGGTATTATCGACGATTTGTAGAGGGGTTTTCACTGATTACAGCACCCTTGACTAAGCTGCTATGTATGGGTGTACCGTTTAACTGGACGGATTCGTAGCAGGAGAGCTTTGAGAAACTCAAAGCTGTAATGATTGAGGCACCTGTCTTAATATGGGCAGAGTCTGGAAAAGAGTTTACTATTTACAGTGATGCATCACATATCGGTTTGGGATGTGTGTTGATGCAAGAGGGTAAGGTGGTAGCTTCTGGGTCTTGTCAGCTTAAGACGCATGAGATGAATTATCTGACATATGACCTAGAGCTGGCTGCAGTAGTATTCGCACTAAAAATTTAAAGGAACTATTTGTACAGTGAGAATTGTATCATCTACACTAATCACAAGAGTCTCAAGTATCTCCTCACTCAGAAGAAGATAAATCTTAGGCAATGTAGATGGATTGAGCTACTTAAAGACTACAACTGTATGATTGAATACCACCCTGACAAGGCCAATGTGGTGGCCGATGCACTGAGCCATAGGGCTGTGACAAATCTGAGGGTGGTGTTTGCTCGTCTCAGAATATTTGATGATGAAAGTCTATTGGCCAAACATTAGGCTAGACCAACATGGATAGATCAGATTAAGGGTAAACAGTTAGGGGATGAATCTTTGAGTCTTCACTTCTGATAGGTTGAGAGAGGTGATACTGTGGATTTTGGACTGAATAGCGAAGGGATGTTCTGTTTCTGTGGAAGAATATGTGTTCGAAAGGATACTGAATTGAGGCAATTGATAATGACAGAGATGTATAGTAGCCCTTATGCTATGCATCCTGGAGGAAACATATGTACCGAGTCCTTTATGAGTTATATTGGTGGCCAGGTCTTAAGCTAGAAGTTATCAAATTTGTGGCTAAGTGTCTGATTTACCAGCAGGTTAAGGCTGAGCATCAGTTACCTTCGGGTTTGTTACAGGCAGTTAAGATTCCACTTTGGAAATGGGAGAGAGTGACTATGGACTTCGTTAGTGGGTTGCCCCTCACACCCACTAAGAAGGATTCAGTGTGGGTTATAGTAGATCATTGACCAAGTTTTTCCACTTCATACCGATTCGTACTGGCTACTCTTTGCAGAAACTGGCTAAGCTATATGTATCTAAGATAGAGAGACTGCATGGGGTACCGGTTTCAATAATATCTTATAGGGATCCTCGCTTCATATCTCGATTCTAGAAGAAGCTACATGAAGCTCTAAGCACAAGATTAGACTTCAATACTGCGTTTCATCCTTAGACGGACGGTCAGTCAGAGAGGGTGATTCAGATACTGGAGGACAGGTTAAGGAGTTGCGTAATTAATTTCTGAGGCAGTTGGGAGGATTATTTGCCGCTAGCAGAATTTAATTATAACAATAGTTATCAGTCTAGCAATCAGATGGCACCTTAGGAGGCATTACACGGTCGTAAGTGTCGCACACCTTCATGTTGGATTGAGTTGGGCAAGCATTGCATTTTGGGCCATGTAATGGTTTCTAATACTAAGGACAAAGTTAGATTGATTCGAGATCGGCTGAAAGTGGCATCAGACAGACAGAAGACCTATACAGATCTGAGGCGTCGAGAGTTTGAGTATTCTGTGGGGGACTTTGTCTTTCTTAAGATCTCACCGTGGAAGAAGGTATTGAGGTTTGGTCGTAAGGGCAAGTTGAGCCTTAGGTTTATTGGGCCTTACTGTATACTAAAACAAGTGGGACCAGTTGTCTACCAGTTGGAGTTACCTCTAGAGTTGGATCGGATTCATGACGTGTTTCATGTTTCTATGTTGAGGCGCTACCGCTCTGGTCCCATGCATATTGTTCCGGTTGAGGAGATTGAAGTTAGGCTAGATCTGACCTTTGAGGTGGAGCTAATTCAGATATTGAAGGGAGATGTAAAGGTTCTAAGAAGGAAATCCGTCCTACTAGTTAAGGTTTTTTGGCATAATCCTAGCTCTGAGAAGGCCACATGGGAGCTTAAGGATGCGATGCAGCAGCAATATCCTCATTTGTTCTGATCAGGTAAAATTTTAAGGCTGAAATTTTCTTTTAGGGGGTAGAGTTGCAATGCCCCAAAAATATCTTATACTTATTTATGGTATGTTTGTGACACAAATTTGTATCTGATTTAGTGGTTAAGTGTTCTGGGAGTGTCTAAGAAGTCTTGGGTTCAAGCCTTGACTTGGGCAAATTTTGGCATTTTTATGAATAAACCCCTACTTTAATCAGTAGGCTTAAAAATAAATATTGGAAAAATATGTCAAAATGGGTCTGCTGGTTTGGTGGTTAAGTGGTGTGTTGGAGTGCTAAGGGTCTTGAGTTTGAATCCCTTTACGTGCAAGGGGGATTTTTTTTGTACATGTGTCGTGAAGGAGTTTTAAACGTGGTAAAATTATGAGTATTTGAGGAGTGTAGGGATGTTGTGGCTGATTTTTAGGAGGCTGTTGAGGGAATTTTGGTTGTTAAGGGATTTGGGGATTGAAGGGAGTGTTTTGGGGAGATTTGGATGGAAGAGTTTGGATAGAACCGAAACTAGTAGTGGCAATTTCGGCTACCCTCTCTCATTCCCCAATTTTCTAATAGTTTTTCTGTTTCTGCTTTTAGTTTTTCTCTCTGTTTTCATCTTTTGTTCTTTTTCTTTTCTTCCCAAACTGAATGATAACTATTTCTTTTCCCAAATCTTAGTTGCTCCTAATCTTTTGACTTTTTGAATTTATTCTCTTTGCTGCCGAATTGTTGCCAAAATTGCTATTGAAAGTTCTTTCCCCTCTCACCTATTTGCTTTCTTGTGTTCATCCATTTTGTGAGTAAGCGTACGTTTTTATGGTACAGTAAGTTATGTTTCTACTTCTTGATTAAATTTTGTTTGGTTAAGTAGTTTAAGGGGATTTTCTGTTGGTTGGTTAGGAGTTGACCAAAGGGTTGGAGGTCTCTGATTGACGTCTTAAGTGGGCAAAACCTCCCTTTTTACTCGATTGAAGGTAATGTTGTTATGAGTTTAACGCTTGGTCAACTTGTGTGTATTCGATTGAGTAAATGTTTAAGTGAATAATTGGTGATTGTTCGGTTAAGTGTAGGTTTCAAAGACTTGGGGCAGTTTTCTCAGCAAATAGAAACCAGGTGTGTAAACACAACTCTGGGATTGGAATTCGACAAAAGCTGTAATAGGTGAATGTCGACGCCACACGGGCGTGCAGTCGCCCGTTTGGTAGGCCGTGTGATAGAACACGGGCATGTGATCAACGAGGCTGGCCATTTGTGCTTTGTAGGCCCGACCGAATTGGGCCGTATGGGCCACAAGTGCCACACGGGTGTGTGGGAATATTAGGTCAGGCTGCGTGATCCACACGGCTAAGGCCACATAGGCGTGTAGGCCCACATGGGCATAGAACATGGGCCTATAGGCCCATTTTCACTGTTTGCCCACTAAGTTTGCATGGGTCACCCAAGTCGACTGTAGACCTACTGTAGGGTCGGTAAGCTTACCTAGACCCCTAACTAACTGAAATAACTGTATGACTATTATGAATAAGTATGATGATGTTTCACTGATTTGATATTATATACCCTGATTACATTCATGATATTATGTTATAGTATGTGATATTTGTATATTGCATTGCATTGGGTTGGGGGCTTATATTATTTGGAGGAAGTGTACTGAAAGGCCTCGAGCCTAATTTACTGGTAGCTCAGCTGCAAACTATTGTTTAGTGCCGCATTCGGTACTTTTTAGAGTGTAGGGATGGGTGGGTAGATTATATCCCCACATGGAGTGTAGGGTTGGACAGAGTTGAAGTATAGAGGCTAGTTGGGTAGGATTTGATTCTGTATATCTGTTACTGTACTAAATATTGATACTGTAATGGGCCAAGGCCCAAATGCATGACTACTTCTTTATAGTAATGGGCTAAGGCCCTAATTGAAACTGAAACTATTACTGAAATGGGCTTAGACCTAGGCTATGATTGCATTCATTCTGTACAGGTAATCCCCAAACTTAGACGGATCGGAGCGCCGGAGGACTCAGCGGTGGCCATGTGACCCCTTTTTACATTGTTTCATACTTTATTAATTTTTTTAAAAGTTTTATTTGGGGTATTTTACTGTAATAATGGCCTCTAAGGATTTTTGCTTTAAATTTGGATTTTATACTGCCTTACATTTTATATCTGCTAGAGGTAGGTAAAACACTGTGTTTTAGCAAAATACCTACAAGGACACAAACTGTTTTAAAAAGCTTCTGCGACGTAAAATATTTTGAAAACTAACGACTAAATCAAAACCATGACTTTGAAGATTAATAAAAGATATTGATGAGTTTTGAATGGAAAATCTTTTAAGTTAAGTTACGGTTTTTCAACACAAGCTACAATTTTCAAACTCAATACTATGCAACATTGCTAGATTCGACCATAATGTCCAGACCGGGTTTAGGGTGTTACATAATTATAAAACTAAATAAGAGATTCAGGTACCTAAAAGTGACAATGAAAATGATGAAAATAAAGAGATCTCGATAAGTTATGTCTATAAGAGAAAAAAATAGAACCGGAAGAAAATGTAGTTGTCGACAACAATTTTGCTTATAATGTTGCCATTGAAATAACAGAAGAAAATGAGGATCCTAAACCTAAATCTATTGAGGAATGTAAAAATAGAAACGAATGGCCAAAATAGAAAGACGCAATTCGAGCAAAATTAAATTCACTTTCTAAACATGAGGTTTTTGGACATGTAGCCCAAACACCTAAAGATGCAAAGTCAGTAGGATATAAATGGGTATTTGTACAAAATAGAAATGAAATTGATGAAGCCGTGAGATATAAATCACGAGTTGTAGCACAAAGATTTTCGCAAAGGCTCGACATTGATTATAAATAGACATATTCTTCTGTGGTGGATGCAATTACATTTAGATGCCTTATTAGTCTGGCAATACGTGAAAAACTTGACGCGCAACTAATGGTTGTTGTTACATACTATGTGTATGGTACATTTGATGTGACAGCCCAAAATAGACCCTAGCCGGAATGTGGTTTCGGGACCACAAAACCGAGGCATAACAATAATTAAAAATTTATTTCGATGCCTATAATATGTGTGTATTCATGTATGACATTTTTTGATGATTGATTTAGTGTTATAAAGGTGAATTCCACTAGAAAGGACTTAGTAGTGAACTTTGAAAATACGATAGGGAAAGGGTGATGACTAATTAAAGCATGCATGCAAAATAATGGACTTGCATGTCAAATTCCCCTTTTACAAGTGATGGCCGCCATGACAAAGAGATATGGGTTAAACATGTCATGAAACATGTTTTGTTGGGCATTAGGGAGAAATAGTAAACAAATAGGCATGGGTAAGAAAAGAATGAAAAAAAAATGTGTGTGAGAGAGTAGCATACCCCATTGCCGTGCAACCAAGAAGAAAAGAAAACAAAAAAAAAAAAATTGTTCATGCTTGCTCTCTCCCTTTTTGGCCAAAAATACTAAGAGGAAGAAGGGATTTTTGCTTCATTTCCTTTGTTTAGAAGAGATCTAGAAGGTGATTTGGCTAAATTTGCATCAAGAGTAAGGTATGTATGAGGTTGTGTTGGGAGTTTCATGCATGTTTTGGTTGCTAATTTGATGTGCATGTTAGCCATGGCTCAAATCTTTGTTATGCCATGGAAATGGCATTTGGCCAAAGTTGTTATGGTAATAAAGCCATTGCATGCTAAGTGTGAAGCTTGATGATGATGCATGCAATGATGGATTGTCTACTCATGAGTAAGATTTTGAGCTTTCTTTTTTTTATCATGATTGAAGTTGAAAAGGAGCATGATTGTCATATTCGCCATGATGCATTCTTGAGCATGATTCATGCTTCTTGCATGTTAGTTAAAATTTGTGTTTTGGATGGCTATGGACACCTTGAAATTCGGCCATGCTCATATATGCATATATATGATTGCACATTATGTTTTGGTTATGAACTAAGTGATGAATATATTGGATTAAAGAAGAAGATGTGGAAGAATGCTTGTGAAATTGCAAGCACAATTCGGCCTAGCACACATATAAGTGCTTGATGCTATATTATAAGTTTTGGGCCACAATGTGCAAAGCATTAATTAGTAAATTGCATGCTGTTTTTGTGAGGTATTAAGTGCAAAATTGACCTCAACATGTACATGAATATTCGGCCTTAGGTAGCCTATTGAAGGCCCTAGCATTTCCTTGATGCTCGAATAAATTGTATTGAATTGCTTGATGTAGTATAAAATGTGCATGACCATTGTGTATTCAAGCTAAAGGGTGGCCATATGACCATTTAAACTCCTTGTCATATTCGCCATAAGCTAGCACAATGAGGTTTTAATAAATTGAATTTGTTTGAATTAGCTCAAGAGCTAAGAGGGCCACAATTGGACAAGGGAAGGAAAAGGTGATCGAATAGCGAAAAAGCCGTTCGACAACATCCGAGGTAAGTCCTCAAGAAGTGACCCTACTTGAATTGTGTGAAATAAAGTATGGATGTGTATTGATTATTGATTGTGTATGCATGAGTATTTGAATTCTACCCGGGCTAAGTCCGAAGGCGAATATGCTTGTGACTATAATTGCGTTTGAGCCTTAGTAACGAAAATGAATTATGTATGTCCAATGATAATTGATGTATGTGTTCATGGGAAATTGAATGATATCCGGGCTAAATCCGAAGACAATTATGCTGGAAATTATATCCGGTTAAGACCGAAGGCAATTGCGCTAGTGGCTACATCCGGCTAAGACCGAAGGCATTCGTGCGAGACATTCTATCCGGGCTAAGACCGAAGGCATTTGTGCGTGATTATATCCGGTTATATTCAAGAATCTTGGGCTGGAGGTGAGTGTTGGTTGCTGTAATGAATTCAATTAGTACACTCGAAAAGCCCAAAGGATAAGGTACGTTATATGTGCATTGGAAAGTCGACATGTTTGAGCAACATTCGCTCAATCGACTAATGAATTTCAGTTATTGAATTGATTGATACTTTGTGAAATTATATAATGATGAAGTGTGAAGTAAGAATGTGTATAAATGAAATGATGCATTTGGCTATGTGAATGTATCGCTGTAATTAGAGTTGATTATATTCCTTGAGACTTACTAAGCATAAAAAATGCTTACCCCGTTGCTTTGGCTCTCAGTTTTCTAGATTTCGCTCGAAGCAATCGGATTTGGGATCGTTGAAGTCGAAGTCATCCACACTATCAAGCCTCCATTTTGGTATAAATTTTTGGTTGAACTTGAGATGGCATGTATAGGACTACCCTTGTTTGTTAAATATGTTGTGATGTAAGTATGTACGGCCATGCGAAAATGGCTCAAAAGGAAACATGAACTTAGAATAATTGTGGTTTGTATGTATATATTTGGTGTCATGATGTGGCTATGGCTTGGAAATGGGAATGTTGGTCATATGATCAGCCATTGGCATGGTTAAAATGATCATATATGAACCTATGTATGGCAAGACTAGTTGGTTCATGGAGACTACCAAATAGGTAAGACCTACCTTAAAAACAGATGCTGCCAGCTGCAGTGACGTGAATGTGAAAAATCACCAAAATTCGTAGGAATGGAATTAAATAGTGAATAAGCTATATAAATGAACCTTGATGAGTCTATTTTCATATGGAAGAAACGAAATGGTCATAGGAGTTACATGTTAAGAGATATTAAAGCTATTGTGAGACAGGGCCAGAACAGTTTCTGGGTTCCCTGTCGCAACTTTAAAAATTTACTATAAATTATCCAAAAAGAATTAGGAGACATACCTTATATGTACAGATTCCATTTTGAGTCTAGTTTCATTAGGAACAAACGACACCAGCATTAAATCCCTGTACAGAGATATATTCAAGTTATACCGCGCGAAGGTCAGAGCAGTCGATCCCTGTAACATGGGTGACTTTAACTAATAAACTGTACCAATTGGCCTGACCAAAAATCCTAGAAATAAATCCATGGATGGATATATGAGTCTAAATTCAGGGAAAATTTACGAAATCAGTTTCCGAGTTTTGAAACTCGAGATATGATTTTTAAGGCGACAGTGACGCAGTTTTCCAGCCTGACTGGAAATGTCAAATTGGTGGGCAAAACATGTGAACTTGGCTGGTTAACCCCTCGTGTCCGACACCGGCGATGGTCTCGGGTTTGGGGTGTTACAATTGATAGTGAAATTTATATGAAAATCTTTAAATAATTTAAAATCTCAGAAGGATATAGAGTTTCTTGAGAAAATTTCTTCATCAGACTAAAGAAAATTTTATATGGATTAAAACAATTTGGACGTATGTGGTAGTAACAACCCATTTTCAGTGGTGACAGAACAGTGGTTTTGGGATCACAAATTTTCATCATGTCGGCCTATAAATATTATTTATAGAATATTTACAGAGTCATTAGAGTCGTATTAAAATTTGGTTAAGAAATTTTAACGTTTAGATAACTAATTAAGGTAAAAGGAATAAATCGTAAAAGGTGTAAAACTTGTTAATTATTGCATTTAGATGATTTAATAGCTTAACTAATAAATGTGGGAGGGATAATAAGGTAATTTTACCTTATATAAATTAGGTGGACGGTCTTCTATGGCATTTACAGAATTTTTATTGATTTTAAAGGTTAAAAAGTTAAATAAGTAATGAATAATCAAAAACAAAACATGAAATTTATCTTCTTCTTCCTTAATTTTTCATGCTAAAACCAAATATCCATGGTTTTTTTAAGCTTGGAGAATCAGCCAAGTTCGATACCTTGCATGTGAGTGATTTCTCTACCTATTTCTTATAATTTTTATGTTTTTGAGATCATTACAACTAGGTCCAGCTAACCCGTACCTCTGTTTTTGAATCTGTTAAAAATTTTAGAAGTTGCCATTGATGAATCTTGAAGTTTTTTTTTATGATAATTATGTGTTTGAAACTTTGATTGTGGTATTTGGTTGTTTTGTGAAGTGATTTTTATTATATTTTGATTTAAGGATTAAATTGTTAAAATGTCAAAACGTCAAGGTTTAATGGTGAATTTGAGGTATAATTGGGACTTTTTAAGCGCCTAGATTATTCGGCAGTAAATTTTGACTTGATAAAATGGTTAATTTGATGATTTTTAGGTTAATGGACTAAATTACAAAAGTTGTAAAAGTTAGGGGTAATTATATAATTTTAAAAAATAAAAGGGTATAAAATGTAGAATTAATTGGAATATGAAATGTAAACTAATAATTGGGAAATTTTACATTTTAGATCAAGACCCTGTTGACTTACGTAGAAAAGGAAAAATTACGGAATAGTCCTTGAACTTTTGCAACTATTACAATTTAATCCAGGTAAGTTCGTTCGTCTTGTAATTTAATATTTATATGACTTGTATGATGATATGATATGAAATAGTGGATATTAATTGTTTAATTGATGATATGAAGTTGTTTGGGAAAATGTTATTGAGTTTCGATACTTGGGCAGGATGAATGCGTAATAGAGTTCAATTGAATGATGGCGTGTTATGTGAGGTTGGAGTGGAGATTGATGTAGCGTGCTTTATATATTTTTATTGGGTATACCGAGGTTCATCATTTGTTGCAAACTCTCGTGTTATACTACCTTGATTTGGCGTGTTATGGGGACGGATGTATAGCGTACGAGCTAGGCAGTTAGTGTCGAAGCGTGTTATCGGATGGATTAGATCTCATGAGCATCTGGAGTGTTATCTGTTGGATTACCTCTCATGAGATTTTGGTGTGTTATTGGTTGGATTGGCTCTCTTAAGAGTTTGGCATGTTTCGGTTGGATTACTTGTGTACTTGTAACAGCCCAATTTCGATAAAATTAGAACAGTGGTCTCGAGACTGCAAATCCGAGCCGAAAAATATAATTTATTTTTATTTTATTATATGATCCATATTATACTAGAAAAGTCATGTGAAAATTTTGATAAGAAAATTTTATCGATTATGTGCTTAATTACAAGAGGGACTAAATCGCATAAAATGCAAAAGTTGAATTCTAGTAGCTAGAAGGATCAAATAGCTATGGAATTCAAAATTTAAGGTCCTTATATGATAATTATACCATTAATAAAAAGTATGTAAATATTTTTGGATGATTCATCCATGAAAAATGAGAAAAAGGGTAGGGACTAAATTAGAATTCAACTAAATTAATTAATTAAAAAGATGAAAGGAAAATAAAAATAATATTTTCTCATCTTCTTCCCCAAAATAAACATGGAAACCCTAAGAGAGAGAGAAAAAGCTTTCACGGCCAAATTGGGTAAGTTCTCTTGTCCCATTTTTAGTAATTTTGATATTTTTAAAATCGGGATAGCCTAAACTATCTATTTGGGGGATCAATTTGAAAATTTATCAAGGTATAAAAATTGGGTCAAGGATGTATATGCTGGAAATTTGAATTTTATGGTAGAAAATGAAAGATTGATGATAGATAAACAACTTTACAAAGTGATTTTTCATGAAAACTTGATTTAGGGACTAAAATGAAAAATGGTGAGAATTCATGGAAAATGCTGAAAAAGTTGTATGTATACTTCGGCTAGGCTTGGGTAGAGGGTCGGATTTCATGAATTTCATTTTCTGAGCCTATGGACAAAATGGTAATTCATGGAAAATTTAGGGGCAAAATGGTAATTTTGCCTAGGATGAAAATTTAGTTCACATGAATATAAAATTTGATAAATTGATGTTAAATTTACTCGTATAGATCTGGATAGACCAAATTCAGAGTTAGAACGAGGAATAGAGGAAAAATTTAAATTAATGGATTTTTCGTACACGAAGAATTGTCGAGGTAAGTTCGTGTAACTAAATTGTATATGTTGTTATGCTTGATTTAAATGTTGTGCTTGTAAATTTTATCAATGTTTTAAATATGTGAAATGATCACCTACTCGATATAGTTCGAAAAATGAAAATGCCCGATAAAATGGTAAATGAATAAAATGTTATTTGTATGCTTGACATGAATGTGGACTGTGTTTTACTATTTTAATCGAATTACATAAATGTTATGGAGGTATGAAATAATCAAATGCCCGATAATGCTTGAAAATTGTTTAAATCCTAGTTGAATAAATGGAAAATCGATGGATATGTGATTTATCGATACAAAAGAGGTCTTATATTTGTTGCGGATAGGATTTAGCTCAGATGAGTAATCCTTCAGCCTCAATTCTGATAGGATTTAACCCGAAAGGGTAATCCTGATATAAATCCTCTCGAGCATATGTTATGGATTGGATTTAGCCCGGACGGGTAATCCAGATCAAGCTCTTTAGAACATATAACACAAAAAGGATTTAACCTGGGCTGGTAATCCTGTTGTATACATATGTAGCTCGAGAGTGTACTCTCTAAAAATTGTACCTTAAGGGTACTGTTGGACATGAATTGATGAATTCAGATTTGTACACCTTGGGTATACTACCTGTGTATCCATCGATATTTCGAATAAATTCAATGGGTAAAGTTCTGACAAGGGCAAAGATGAATTTAAAACAAATTGACATGTAATAAGGAAATATGACATGAAAAAAATATTAGATAAAATACAAGAAGATGATATTTGTATATGGAAATTACTTGACGAGAATGCTCATCCTTAATCATAGACCCATATATCTTGAATGTACTACTACTTGTGTGACCTTAATACTTGAATAAAATGAGTAAAGTCCTAACATGAAATGATCTGAACTCGAAACAAACTACTATGAAGCTATACTTGTAATAATAAGAGATGGTCTATACATGTTAAATAATACATGTTGTGACAAGCATATATGCATGGGAACTTGATTGTTGTTGAGCCCATACATGTCTTGATGTTACATGGAATATATGACTAACAACAACATTGAGGATGTGTGTAGGGCTTAAGATAAAAGTGGTTGAATATGCCTTACTTAGTTACCTCAAATAGCATGAATGGTAAGTTAAGTACCATGTTATACGAACTTGCTAAGCATTTTATGCTTACTCTATTTTATCTTCCCTTGTTTTAGGGTAAATCAGAAGCTTAGTGGAGATCACTCACACTATCCATCGGCCTATGTCTGTATATATATGGTAAAACAATTATGGTTGTAATGGCATGTATAGGTTATGTTGTCCCTAATGGCATGAAAATGTAAATGATTATTGTAATCTAGCCTTTGGAATGGCTAGTGATGATTATGATTTGTTACTTGTATATATGTATTTAAGTTCATGTTATGGTGATAACATAGGTACTATATATTGTTTGATTAAGAAAGGGAAAACAAGTATGCTTATTAAAGAGTAAGATTGTAAATATGAATGCTTGTGATGATATATCATGTTGAATGATAGAGTTTCCTTTTCTTGAATGCTTGAAATGGTTGGTATTTGTATGTGTGATTCAAGTGCAGGTCATGGGTGAAATTTTGGGTGAGAAATAAAGCTAGAAATGACTTTATTTTATCTACAAGAGCGTGTGTCTAGACCGTATGTGACACATGACCTGGTAAGATAAGCATGTGGTTAGGTCGTGTGTCCTTTTCACCTTAATTTTGAGAAACAGAATGCTCAAAATTGGGCACACGGGTAAAGACATCGACGTGTTTCTCAGCCATGTGTGCCACATGGCCTAGAACACGGGCGTGTGTCTTGGCCGTGTGAAACCTGTACCTAATTCGAATTGAATTAATTAACCACACGGCCTAACACAAGGGTGTGTGGCATGGCTGTGTGTGCAAGACAGAGAGTTACACGAGGTCAAACACAGCCTTCAACACGGGCGTGTCCTAGGGTCACACGGGCGTGTGAGCCCTGCATCTTGGAAAAATTTTGAAAATTCGTGAAAAATTCTTAGAGGTCTCGATTGAGTTCTGACTCGTTTCTAAAGCTCGTATTGGGCCTCAAGGGTCCATTTAAGGGACGTTTTGAATAATCTCGGTTAATGAATAGTGATTAACATGAAATGCCTGTAAATGTTCTGAAAATTTTTGGTAACGCTCCGTAACTCTGTTCCGGCAACAGATATGGGTTAAGGTGTTACAATACTCGTATTTATAAGTTGTTCATCAGGTTGTAAATTATTGTATTATAACTTGTTTAATGACTTTGAATGGCATGAAACGTACTTGACATCTTGAATGGACTCAGTTGTGGACATGTATGTTGCCCGGAGATTATTATTTGAAATTTGATTTGAAATATGAAATTCACCAATTTGCAATTGTGGATGATAGGAAACATTTGTTGATGAATCATTTTTTATTTAATTGTTATATTTATTCTGATAAGAATTATTGTTTTTGTCCATCGAACTTACTAAGCTTCAATAAGCTTACTTGTGTTAATTTCTATTTCTTGTAGATACTTTTGAAGGTTGGACGATCGGATTAGCACTCAAGTCACATTATCCATCCGATTTCGGTAGTCTTTGAACGTTTATTTTGGGTTATATGGCATGTAATAGGCTTGTTTTGTCATCACTTTTGTTTTTGTATGGAAATATATCAAGAGTAAGCCTAAGTGCAAGTAAATAACTTATTGTGATTTATGTGAACGATGGAAGATGTCTTTGGTACAAAATTTTAGCATATGTATGACTAATAGATTATATTGAATTTTTGTGAATTGAGGTACCTATGATAGGCATATTGGTTAGAAGTTTAAGCTGTGTGAATTGGCATGTTTGGGTGATGATTTATATCATTGTATCAGTGTATATACTTGTGGTACCATTGAGGGTATATTGGTTAGGCACTTAAGATGGCTGAATTAGTATGATTTGAGCCTGTTCAATGGCATTTTGAATAGGTCTAATGGCTGGTAAATGGATTACTTAGTGTCTAAGAAATCTTAAAATGATAAACTTGATATTTAAGGTTCATTTAGGCGCACATGGCCTGGGACACTAGCTGTCACACGACTATGTGCCACACACGACCGTGTGTCACAAGTCAGAGAGTTATACAGTCTTGCACATGACCTGGGATATGGCTATGTGACCCAACTTAGTGAGTTACACGGGCAGAGACATGGACTAGGACACGGCCATGTGTCCCAACTTCGAAAGTCACATGGCCTAGGGCATTTCATATGGCCTGGCCACACAACCATGTGTCCCCTGTTTTTGAAAATTTTCATATTTTCTTAAAATTTTTTGATTTGTTTCAAATTAGTCCCAGAGGGTTCTAAAATTAATTATTTAGTCCCTAAAGCTCGATTTAAGCCTCGTAGATGTAAATTATTATAGTAATTCAATTACTTTATGGTATTTGGTAAATTATAATGTAATGATTATGATTTTACCTGTTTATTTCTGTTATTTTACTGTAACATTCTTGTAACCCTATTCCAGCGATGGTTACGGGTTAGGGGTGTTACAAATCGTCTTAGTGAATATTTTTTGGAAGAAGTCTATGTGTTTGTATAAAAAAGGTTTGAATTAGATTTTGTGATAATTATTGTTTATGTTGATAATCTGAATATTATTGGAACTCCAAAAAAGCTTCAAAACGCAGTAAATTATTTAAAGAATGAATCGAAATGAAAGATCTTGGAAAAATAATGTTTTGTCTTGGCCTATAATTATAGCATTTAAAAGATGGAATTCATGTCCATCAGTCAATTTATACAGAAAAGATCTTAAATAAATTTTACATGGATAAAGTGCATCCATTGAGTACCTCGATGGTTATATGGTCCTTAGATTGAATTGTCCTTGTGAGAATGATGAAGATTTTCTTGGTCCTGAAGTACCATATCTAAATGTCATTGATGTATCTTGCAAACAACACAGGACTTGATATAACTTTCATTGTAAACTTGTTAGCAAGACTTAATTCTTCTTCAACACGTTAACATTGGAATGAAATTAAACATGTATTCAGATATCTCAGAAAGACCATTGATATGACATTATTTTATTAAAATAATTTAAAATCTCTATTAGTTGGTTATGCTGATGTTGGTTATTTATCGGATCCACATAA
Source organism: Gossypium arboreum (assembly GCF_025698485.1). Taxonomy (NCBI): domain Eukaryota; kingdom Viridiplantae; phylum Streptophyta; class Magnoliopsida; order Malvales; family Malvaceae; genus Gossypium; species Gossypium arboreum. The sequence goes on from NC_069072.1 coordinate 22,507,096, forward strand.
AGGTTGATCTGAAACGGGATATTTTTTTACATGTTGGGGTACTGCAATATCACGACGTTCAACAAAGTAAACATTAACTACAACTTCTTTAAATCATGCAGAAATAATTGCAATGCATGAGGCAAGTTGAGAGTGTGTTTGGCTAAGGTTATTAACCCAACATATCCAGAAGATATGTAATTTTCCTTTACAGGAAAAGATGCCGACTATCTTATACGAAGATAATGCAACATGTGTAGCTCAATTGAAGGGTGATTACATCAAAGGTGACAGAACGAAACATATTTCACCAAAATTATTCTTCACCCATGATATTGAGAAAAGGAGTGATATAAATGTTTAACAAATTCATTCTAGTGATAATTTAATAGATCTTTTTACTAAGGCATTGCCAACTTCAATATTTGAAAGATTACAATACAAGATTGGAATGCATTGACTCAAAGATGTAATGTAATGTTGCCATTAGAGGGAGTCTAAAAACAAGTTTGACTCTTTTCCTTTAACCAAGGTTTTGTCCTATTGAGTTTTCCTTGTAAAGGTTTTTAACGAGGTAGGTTGTAATAGAAGATTGTGTAATCTTTTTCATTCATTAGGTTTTTAACCTACAAGGTTTTTCCTAATAAGGTTTTAATGAGGTACATTATCTACCAATGGATAACCAAGGGGAAGTATTATGAATATCTTATTATGTGGATGTCCATGAAGATTAAGATAAATTTTGATGTATTTTAAATTCTAATAGCCATTAGAATTAGATCTCTACTTCATTTATACTTCTTATGCCTATAAATAGAGATTTTGAAGAAACATTGTAATGATCACATTGTAATGATCACATTGATCAATAAAATACATTTGCTATTGCTTCCCATATTTTCATCGTTCTTTATTCTCTCTATCTCTATTTATTTTATAACAATAAGGATATATATATTTCATTTCTTTTAAAAACAAAATTAATAGAAAAACTCACCTATTATCTCTATGCAGTTTTTTTCAAGAATCACAATATTAATTTCTCTCATATTATCTTAAAAAACTATCCATTTATCCTTAAAAAAAAACCAACAACAACCCTTTTAAAAACCTAATTAAAATATAAAATTTTCAATCAAACAAATATAATATTTCCCCAATAAGTAGGTGAATAGTAATAAATCATATATAAATATATAACGTAAATAAATTAAAATTAAAAATATTATATGAAATATTTAATAATATAAATTAGTTTAATTCATAATCATTAAATGTTAGACAAATGACGAATTTTTAAGATCGGAAAAATGTCACAATTTTCACCCATCCACATAAGATATTATATATATAGATTAATATCTATTATAACAACAATAGCTTGGAAAAGAATCCTAATAGGACAACTACTTATACTCATGATAATAAAATATTCTGATCAGGGAAATTAAAGAGCTTTGAAAGAGAGAACATAAAAAGCGAGAGCATATGTAACTTCATCGAGAAATTTAGAGGCATAACAGGGGAAATTGTTTAATTATAAGATTTTCCTGATTTAAAATATATCATACCTAAAAAGAATAGTAGCAGAAAATTTAATAAATAACGTGTTAGTTGCATCTTATATTTATCTTCTCCTTTGTTTGTCTGTTTTGTTTTCCTTTACCTAAAATCTATTTATTTATTTTGATAAATATAATATTTAATATAATTATAAGATGGTACGCACTAATAAATTTTGGTTTGTCCCTATTTACTTTAACTGGAGTTGGAAATATATATTCAACCTTTTTATACAAATATTACTTTTATACCTGAGCCTTTGGACAGGTTTATAAGTGACTATGGAATAACATTAAACAAGAATAACGTAAGGAAATTGTTTATATAGATCGGTGTTCATCTACGTCTACAGGGCTTAGCTTAAAGAGTTAATCCATTATCTTCAAACGCATACAATAGATGACTTAAGTACTACAGCTCACTATATAGATGCCTCACATTCTTACTAAGATCTAAATCACTCTCCACTGTGTTCTCTACCTGAAAATTACTTAGTTGTAAAATCAAATTATTCATGTTTGGCTTACAAAAATGCATTCTCTACTAACTCTCTTGTACTATTCTAACCAAACAAGCCTAAAACATAAATGTGCGTTTTATTGCCTACCGCTATACAAATAAATTATAATCAAATTCCCACCAAAATACCTTAATAATAAGGACCACATTACCCTAATAAAAACTAGGATGAACGTTGAGATTTACGAGATATTCTTCAATCAATCCGATTCAATGCTTAATTTCAACTATATAATCCCAATAAAAGTTTTTATGAATTTTTATATTTTAAGGATTTATTTATTACCAAATTTTAAATATCTTAGTCTAATTTAGCTTAAAGAATAAGATTATGACTAAATCAATTGCTTGGAGATAGATGAAGGGTTATTTCCTTGTTTTCCAAGTAGCTTAGGTCCATATATATGATATTATATTTTCTATAGCCACCATATATTGTATGCTAATTACTTTTATTAATAAAATTGCTCCAAATGAGTTCTTTTTTATAATTATAGTTTCTTGTTATTTTCTTGACGGACTTTTGCTTCAATTTTTCAAGAATTGTGGAGGAGGTTCTTCATAACTTCAGCTTGCCTAATTCAAGTCCATGGGAAGGTCTGATTAAAAGTCATTAGAGTTCTTTATTTATTTTTGTTCATCAAAAGAGGCTAGACTACTTATCCATCTATCTTCCAACCATTCACCTATCATCTTCTACCTTTGGTTTCATCAATCCATTATTTCATCATCAATCCATTATTTCATCTTTGCCTTTTTTATTTAATTCTTTAATTATAGAAGTTTGGGTTTTCAATCTTGATATTTTTCTATTGAATTTTCAGGTTCTTGATGGCCTTAAAATTCCTTATTGTCATAGTTTTCTTATTTTCCAAGAAAGCTTGTTTTCAATTTGATTTACTTTGATTTGATTGTTCGGGACTCTAAAATTCAATCTCGAATTCCACATCATTTGGTATTATCTAAGAAAAAGCTCTTGAAGCCTTCTTGCACAAACCGAAAATTGTCAAGATTTGCTTCTTACTTTATTTAATTACTTTTTGAATTTTGTTTTACTTTTTGAGATATTTTAAATTTTATTAAATTTATTTAGTAATTAGATTGATAAAATAAAAAATGTCAAAAGAAACAATATTTTATTTTTATTTTTATTCATCCAAGTGAATTTTGAGTTGATACTTTTTAGATCATATATTATTATATTCATTGATCTTGTCCTATTTTTTTCATAATTTTTGGCCACCTAGAACATAGAAAACTAATTGCTCAAAGTTGGGTAGTTATTTTCTAGGATTTTGATAGTTTTGCCTTATTTCTTAATTCTTATAGTTAGAATTCTTTGTTACTTGATTTTATTGATTCTTATACATTAACTATCACTTTTGCCTTCTTGTGTTAGCAGGTTTAAAGAAAATTTGTGCATTCCTTTCCTCCATAGGACTTATTTCATTACTTCGAGCTCGTCCTCGGCACTCTAAAGCTTTAGAAACTTTTGTTTAGAACTTTTCTCCATTAATTTTGAATAGTTTAAGTTTGATTAAGTATTATAAGAACTTAACAAGTTACCAAGTCCTTTATTTTGGTTAAGTTTTAATTACGTTTTCTCAATTTTAGTTAAATTTAATAAAGTGTGTAATTTAAGTCTTTTATTGACCTTAGGGGTCGAATGAGGCCTAAGGCCAAGCTAATATACTTTGCAAGCGTGCAAGAGACCATTAGAAGGTATGCTAAACTCGATACTGGTCGATTTGTTGCAACATTGAGCACTGGATGTCGCAACATAGGGCGTAGAATAGAATAATTTTAAGACTACTTTTAGTGTTGCGACACAGCTTGATGATGCCGTGACACACACTTGAAGACACCATGAAGATGGAGCATACTGCCCTCGATGTCAAAACACATGACTTGGTGTGTTGCGACATCATCTCTGTACGGGAAATAATTACGAGTCAGGGGCATTTCGGTCCATACTATCAAATATTAAGCATGAGAAGGACAACTGATATAAGGTTAAGGACGATGACCACTCTAAAGTCTATAAATAAGCTCATTTAACACATGTTATGGACAACTTTCATATCGTATAATTTTCTTCTTAGATTTAGTCTTTAGTTTTTCTCTTTTCTTAGACTTTAAGTTTATTTTAGTTTTTGTTATTTGCTTTTGTGAAAGAAATTAGATTTGTGAAACATAATCAAACTCTGTGAGGATTTTGCACTCAATTCTAATACAATCAGGCTTCTTCTAAACTTTATACTCTTGAATTACTATTCATGTCTACTATTTCTATCAAGTTTATATAGTTTATGAGATCCATAAGGAACTAATCCTCCTGTGAGGGATTAACGAGTAGAGGTATGATTAATTAACTATTTTGTAGTGTTCTCTTAGCGGATCAACTATTTAGTAAAAGAAGAACCTAAACCTTAGGCCTGACAACCCTGATAAGTCATTAAGTTGAGAATTAACCCAAATTTGGTATGACCTATCTGTAAACAACTTAACCCTGAACCAGTCTGGATTGCGAGGTTGAGAGCTAAGTAGTTCTTGCCGACTCATTATTTTAATGGAAGATCAGAAGATACTGCCAGGATATCGACTAGTTGATTGAATAAGAAAACCTAAAGCAACAGTTGGTTATGATTACTAAAGCAACCTAATCACCCATATTCAGTTTTGATACATTTTATAATTTGATTTCTCGTGATTTGATTTGATTTCTTTATTTTATTATTATTATTAGTATAGATCACAAAAACCTTTCTTTTTATTCCATCGTAATATAATTCATTTAAAGTACTAATTAGATCTATTTATGCTTATGTTAGAATTAATTTAGTACTCATCTCCCTTAGAGTACTCATCTACTCCGTTGTAACTATATTACAATCTGACCCGTATACTTGCAGATACCACCTTTTCATATATTTTGTGGAGGATTTTTACTTTGGACGTTAGTACATCTGGAGGTGGTCAGATATCGATGTATGAAAGTTTGATATAAATTTGTAAAATTTTATAGATATGTTATATTCTTTTATTCTTGTACTGCTTACTAAGTTTTCACCAGCTTAACACGTTTATTTTTAGTGCATAGGTACAGTTAGGTTTGACATGTTTGATTGGAGTCGATAACTGCTCATCTCATCACATCCTCAAGCTAGGGATAATAGGTATTATGTTTTGGTATAGAAATGACATGTACATAGGTTTTTGAATATGTTGGGTCATGCTACAAACTTTGTAATTTTTGTATGATTTAAATGAAATTTCAGTAAATTAATGTTGTATGGTAATGCATATGTGTTTGAGTGTCTTTTACAGTAAAAATGGTGTTTTGGACCGGGAAGAAATTGAAATTTGTTATGTAGGGACTAAGATGTAAAAGTTTAAAAAATGTAAAATTTCTTTCAATTTTGGTCTATACAGCCTTAGAGAGTTGCACATGCTAGTCAACGGCCGTGGGAGTGCTGAAAATTGGTCAATTTTGGAGCCGCACGGGCTCAAAGACTTACAAGACCATGTGGTAGACACAACCACGTGCCATTTTTTTTTTTTTTGTAAAAGTTCATATTTCACTTTAAAGCACTGTTTTAAATACTCAAATGTTTAAGGAGTTTATCAGGCTCCTTAGTAACATTGATAATGGTTAATTAATGAATCAATAAGTTACAAATGGGTTCAAAATGAGTCTACTTGTTAGAGTTTGGTTGGTTAATACTCTGATATTTAATGTAGCATTCCTATATTTGATCCGATAGTCGAGTTAGGTATAGGGATGTTACAATAGATGACAACTTTCCATCTTAATGCATGTAAACAATCATTTCAAATTACTATGATGAGAGAGAAAATGAGAGAGTTATGTATGTTAACTTACAATTATGTATTTTTCAAAAGTATCAATTTCTTTCATCTTATTTTTCAACTCCACCAAATAATAAATGGAATGAAAATTACTTTTTCTTTCAAAATTTTCATATTTCTTACCAAAAGTTGAGAAAAAACAATTATATTTTCTATTTTTCCACTCTTTTATTTTTCTCCTCTTTTCAATTCTCTTTCCCTCTACCAAGTAAAGCCTAAATTGGAAAACAATTAACATCAATTACATTCAAAGAAGAGATCAAATTGCTCCTAACTCAATAGTTTATTGACGAAAATAATTAACGCCATCTTCAAATGTTTTTATTTACTCATTTTCGTAAAGTACATGCTTAAACTTCCTTGCTTAATTTGCGAGTAAATTATTCTTTGACCCTAGACCTCTTTGATATTTATTTTGGTTATTTTAATATATAGTTGTTCTAGATTATAGTTTGTAAATGAATAGAAATGTTGTATAAAAGTACATTCTAATATTAAATTCGATGTATATTAGTTTTTAGGGTAATTGTATAACTTTAAATTAAATGTTAAAAGTTCATTTCATTGCGATTGATGATCTATTTGTGGACGCTTCCAAGGGAGGAGAAACAAGTGACCTGCAAAACAGTCTTAAAATGACAAAAAAGAAGGTAAAGGAAACCAGATTTGTGGCTCGGGGATGCGATTATAACAATTATTCCTTGCTTTCTATTGTAAAATAATAATAATTCAGGGAAAAGGACTCAGAACAAACCATCTTAAAGATAAAATAATAAGTACAATGTTGTCTGTTCCTTCATTCCTTCACTTCATTGGTAGATACTAAAAGAGTTAGGCCTTTAGTCTAAATCAATGTTGTGATCAAAGGTGAATTATTAGAATAGGTTGCATAGACCCGAGACTGTGAGCCAAACCCTATGCAATTATTCTTAGGTAAGCCCTTTGCTTTACAGTCATTAAATTTAAATAAATAAATCACACTCATAATTTAGATGGTGTTTTCCATGGAATGGAAACTCCATTATTTCTTGTGGTTTGGCTTTAGTTGTCCGCCAGTCTCAGTCAGCTTGAGTTTATGGGCGTAATTGAAGCAGTTGATTTTAAAATATTCTATATTGTGGAACATGGGTGTTGTCACTTGGCGGCGTCTTCTTATTGTTACCAAACCTTGTAGTCTTTTAATATCGATTTCAGTCCTACCCTTGCACTGAAATTAATCTTACAAATTGCCCATACTGACATAAGGCTAAGCTCTCACATCTTTATCATATTGCCTGTTTTTCTTTGTCTTTGTCGTCTTCTTTTTTTTCTTCCTTGTTGCTTGCAGGATTTGCCTACTTATGGTACAAGGACCATAGGCATCATCATGGAAAGGAACTTAGAAGAAAGCCTTGTTCTGCATGAAGAATCTAAGGTTTTTGCCTCTTTTTATTGGCTTTTTTACTCTCAGGTTGCTTTGATATTGGTTCTGATTCAGAAAAAAGGAAATCTTATGTAAGGGTTTTAATTTGATTCTTTTTAGGATATGGCAGAAAGTGAATTTGATCCATCAATCTTGCTTTCAATGCCCAATTCACCAAGCCAAAATGGCAGACCAAGCAGCATGGTTATCAAGGCAAGTTCTTTTAATTAATCTGACCTTTTAAGAACATTATTTTGAAAAAGGAAAAAACAGATTTTCTTTTACTTGATATTTGAGTTTTCTTTTAATTGTGCATTGAACTTTTAACAAGCAGAAAGCACAAAGTGTAATCCCTGCTCATTTGGTAGCTGAAGCAATCTCAACACTACAAGGCCTTGACTTGAGATGGTCTGGTCCCATAACACCCACTGAAATGCAATATGTAGAGCAATATGTCTTTGCAAAATATCCTCAATATTGCAATGGACTTGTGGAAGATGGACTAAAGATGATTGATGTCGACAGTCTATCCAACAATGACGAGTCCTTTGAGACCGTTGCCGACAATAAGCAGAAATCACCGAGGATTGTAGGCAACAGGGAGTCCTTTTCATCTTCATCAACTTCTGGTATGGTAGATATTGACAACACTCAATTGGAGCCTTCAAGGCTTCTTGATATCCTCACTAGGAAAACTTCTTTCCTAGGGAACTTCGTTTCAATACCTGAAATTCAAGCTCAAAACAGGGCTTTGAAACATTGTGGGCTAAGTGAAGATGAGTATTTAGTGCTTTTCATGCCAAATTACAAGGATGCTATGATGTTGATTGGTGAAAGCTACCCCTTCTTTAAAGGGAACTATTATTTGACAATCATTGCTGAAGAATCAGACTACATAAGGGAATTCGCTAGCCAGAGAGAATCAAAGGTTATTTCAGCACCAGAAACATGGTTAGATTTGAGGATTAAAGGATCACAACTCAGCCAAAACTTCAGAAGAAAATGTAAACATAGTCCCAAAGGGCTTTTTGCCTATCCAGCTGATGTAAGTGGGACGACTAGGCTTTCAATGCATTGGATCTCGGAGGCACATAGAAACTCATGGCACGTTCTCCTTGATGCGACCCCGTTGGTTTTCAGCGAGGGCCAGCGGCTGCCACTCGCACTCCACCAACCGGACTTTGTGTTATGTACAGTTGATAACACCCACGCTCACCCTTCCAAGATTACCTGCCTGCTTGTTAGGAAAAGATCATTTGATACCACCTCTTCTTCTCCCTAGATTTGCATTTTCTTCAAGCCTTGTTTCAGTTCACATGGATCTCGGAGGCACATAGAAACTCATGGCACGTTCTCCTTGATGCGACCCCGTTGGTTTTCAGCGAGGGCCAGCGGCTGCCACTCGCACTCCACCAACCGGACTTTGTGTTATGTACAGTTGATAACACCCACGCTCACCCTTCCAAGATTACCTGCCTGCTTGTTAGGAAAAGATCATTTGATACCACCTCTTCTTCTCCCTAGATTTGCATTTTCTTCAAGCCTTGTTTCAGTTCACATGGATCTCGGAGGCACATAGAAACTCATGGCACGTTCTCCTTGATGCGACCCCGTTGGTTTTCAGCGAGGGCCAGCGGCTGCCACTCGCACTCCACCAACCGGACTTTGTGTTATGTACAGTTGATAACACCCACGCTCACCCTTCCAAGATTACCTGCCTGCTTGTTAGGAAAAGATCATTTGATACCACCTCTTCTTCTCCCTAGATTTGCATTTTCTTCAAGCCTTGTTTCAGTTCACATTGCAGTAAAGAGTTATCTACGTTTCCAAAAATATATTAACCAATAGACTCGAGTCTCACTCCAATCTGAATTACTACTTAATTACTCAAAATTTTGCCAAAATAATGTCATTCGTGGCATTTTGCTGGCGGGGCTTGGGAGCTATCCACATTAACAATATTTTACCAAGTTTTGAACGGAAGTTAAAAGGCTACATTCTTTTTAACTTACCATTTAAGGTGCTGCTTAACAAAATGTAATATTAGTAAGGGAGTATTGGATTACAAAATATAATATTATTTAGTGTAAATAACCCATCAACTATAAAAAAAATATTCATTTTAGGTTAAAATAACAATTTACAATTTAAGCACAATGTTACATAATTCGATCAATTTGATTACTCTTGTCAAAATTACAAATGGCAAGTTGAAGTGGCAATTAAAAAAATCAATATAATAAAAATTTAGCCCTCAAGTTTTACATCTTATATCAATTTAGTCATAATTTTAAAAATTAACCTTTAAATTTTACAAATGATCTCAATTAGATCCTAATTCTTAAAAATCCAAACAAATATATAAAACTACATAAATATTTTTAAAATATAATAATAAATTTAAATTTTATATTAATATTAATATTTATGTTAATAATAAATAAATTTTGTGCTTTTAACGGGAATGACCAAAATGATTGAATTATATAACATGGGTGCTTAAATTGCAAACTTTTATTTTGGGTGCATAAAATGAATTTTTCATAGTTAAGTAACTATCTGTATAGTTTTACCTTATTATTTATGATAATAAAATTATCATAATGTAAGATTATTTAACAAATTACCATGTTTACTATATCATCATGTTTGGTTAATTTGGTTCGAATATAAGATTTTATTGTTTGGTTGCGAAATGTAAGATTACCTAGAAGCTTATTATACTAAATTGTCCTTGTTATATTTTATTTTTATTAAAATATGTAATAAGTCTCTATACTTTTCAGTAAATTTGGAATTTAATCCATCTATTTTTCTTATTTTAAAATTCAGTGTAACTATTACACTACTAAGGTTATTTTGTTAAATTTAGGTTTATGACAATGTCAATTTTTTAGTTGCTACCAAGTGAGTATTTTTTTAATTTCAAAATATCACACCAATAATTTTAATAATGTTAACAATTGAACTTAAATTTTGTAATCTAAAAATAAAGGCCTAAATTCTTGAAAATAAAAATACATGAATTAAATTTCAAATTTGCCAAAAAAATCCATAACATACTTTAACCATTTATTAACAAGTTTAATTACTTCAACATTAATTTAAAGATATTTATGTTAAGTTCATCAAGTACTTCCGTTAAACTCTCAAACTATATATTCTCTTTTTCATTTCAAGATTTAACATCAAGATTTAACATAGTATTATTATAATTAATATATTTAGTTTTACATATGTTGCCTCATGAATACATTAATCTCAATTTTTTTCCTTTTATTACTAAATTTTATTTTATTTTGATTAGAAATATTTTACATAATTTTTAAATTTCATTAATATACTATTTATATCAAAGCTGATATCCAATAATTTTATCTATTTTATTAATGTATTAAGTTATAATATTATCTTATAATAATTTTTGAGAAACATATACTAATATATTTACGTAATATATAAAAAAATGTCATAAATGAAGATGACTCTTGAAATCTTATATTACCTAAGAAATTATATTGAAATTATCCCATATTTCGAGATCTTAACTTTACCGGAAATGTAATATTAGTGGCTCAAGGTAATCTTTGCGAACCAAACTTAAGTATGTCAAAATATAATGTTATCTCGAAAATATAAGACAACTTGAACCAAAAGCCTCCTTAGCACATTACTAGGCATGTTATATTTGTCTATTTTAATATTTTATTAGAATGTAAAATTTTATTGCTTAGTTGATAGAATGTATGATTACCTCATATTTTACTAAATTATTTTTCTTATAATTTTTAACAAGTATAATTTAATTGGTTGATATTGATATGAAAGTTCATAAAGCTCTTCCATTATACTCTAAAACTTTCTATTCTCATTTTTGGTACAAAACCTAAATCTTAGATTTAATATTGTATTATTATAATCAATATATCAATTTTCCTTTGAGTGCAAACATTACCCCATTATCTAATTACATCAATTTTTATTTCTTTTATTTTTTATTACTACACCTCATTTACTTTTTATTAAAATGTATTTTGGATCAATTTTAAATTTTCTTAATATATTATTTATATTAAATATTATAATTGATAATTTGATCCTTATAAAAAAAGTGTAAAAATGTCATAAAGTGAATATTATTCCCAAAATCTTACATTCATTGAGGAAGAGATGATATTGAGGTTACTCTTATTAAGGGAGATTGACTTTTTCATGAGAAGTCTTCAAAGTGACGTTTGTCAGACATTCAATCAATCCCTAAATAATTGAAGTAATTATCCTCCGGTAGAGGTTTTATCTCACATACTCTATTGAGAGCCAACGTGCCGAGTGTAGCAACCTGGTGAGCCTGGTTCATAAAGCCAAGAACAGTTCTATTTATGGGCGTACAAGACTCAAGGAAGAGGTGTAAGTATAGGATGTGTAATATAATTATGTAGCTCACCTACACATGGGGGGACTTAAACCACCAATCCGAGGCATATGGGCTTAATGGGAAATGGAAAATATGTGTTGATTTTGAGTTGGTTGTTGTTTAGTGCTATTGAGGACACCAATGGTTAAATTAACCATGCTTGGTCCACACTGACTGCACTAATTACTGATGATTAGAATGAGAAATAGAAAAAAGTACAACAAAGGTCACAAGATGGTTAACATAGTGAGGGCGAAGAGTCATAAGAATAAGAGAATATTAGTGAGTAAGTGTGAGAGAAAAAGAAAGAGAAAGAAAGAGATTAGATTTGTGTGTTTCCCTCATTTATGGAGTTCAAGGTCTTTTATATGGAAGGCTTGGGGCATGTGGTGGCATCCCATGAGTGGACAAGTCCCCTAGACTTTATGACAATATGACAGACTTTATACTAGAGGCGACTTGAGTGACCCCTAGACTAATGGTGAACAATATGTTGGAGGAGGCGTGTTGGTGGACTTGGCCAAGACCAGTGAAGGTAGTTGGTCGGTGAGGATACCTACGAAGGTTCTCTACACAACAACTCCCTATATTCCAAAATTTTAGCAAAATTGTTAAAATAAAAAATATGGACTCAAGGTAATGCTTGCGAACCAAATGTGAGAATGATATGTTAAAACATAAGATTATCTTGGAAATGTAAGATGACTTGAACCAAGCACCCTTAAATAGTAAGAAAAGGTCTTTATTTCTAACTTGATGAACAATTTATTAGGGATGTGCATACTTCTATTAAAATCTAATTAACTAACCAAACTAAACTAGTTTAGTTAATTTGTTGATGACCATCTATAAACGTGTTACCATTTATAGTAAAAATATCAAACCAAAAATATAAGAAATTAAATCGACGGTGTCTGCAAGTATATAGGTCAAATTAATATAGTATAGGTGTTTACAACGAAACACAAGAAGTATTTCAAGGATCGTACCCAAGGAAGGATGGAACAAATCTATAGAAAATCTCTTTACAATAATAAGTCTAAATAGTATTAATTAAATCCTATATTACGACAAATAATAAAAGTGATTAATAAGATAAATTAAATAATTAAAATAAATAAAAAAACGACTAAATTGATAAAAACAATCAGGAAGATTAACTTGTTTCAGGGTTTGTAATCAACTTTGAATTAGGGTTTTAGGGTGGATTAGCTACCAATGAACCAATTCTTACCTCCCAGCCTCTAACTGACTAATCGATTGGTTGATACTCGCTTATCTCCCAACCTTAATTTGTCAAATAGGAAAAGCTACGATTTACTTGTTAAACTTATCTCTCGATCTCGTTTAACTTATGATTACTTCCTAGAGTTGTTAAGCCTAGGGTTTAAGAACGTATAATCTAAATCAACTAATCCTCTTGGGAAACCCTAAATCCTTAGTTAATCACGTCTTCAACCATTCATTAATCTCCCCTAAGGGATTTATCCACTCATGTTATTCTTAATCTTAATCTCAATTGAATAAAACATGTAAAGAACACAACTGAATCAAAAGAGAAAAGAGATTAGATTAATCACGAATTTGATGTCGATTGAAGAACGAAGTAGTAAATCTCTCGATCAGAATAATGAATATCATCACTTCCAAAGGCAAATAACTGAAATACTTCAATATTATAAAAGAACTCTTGGACAGAAATCAATTCCAAGAGGAAAGAACTTAAAGTTTATGAAAACTGAAAGAAAACTAAGTTTAATCCTACTCCTAAACTACGAGGTGTTTTGAAGGCGTCAAAGATGACTTAGCTACACCAAACCCTTAAGGTCTTATTTATAGGAGTGTTGGCAACTCGAATTAGGTTTTCAGCACTTCCTAGGTCTTTGTATAAATTCGATTGTACGGACGAAAATAACCCGAAAGACTTGGGCAACATGTCGACCTATTCGTGCTATACAAGGTCTATGGCGTGACACAACATGTGATTCACGCCTTGTATGGTTTGTTTCATGCTTTAACGACTCAGAAAGCTTGTGCATCACTCGTCACTTCCTCCCCCATCAATTGGGCCTATAAATCATCATCTTACACACTCAATTACAAACATTAGCAATACCTAAGGCCCGTGTCAACCTAATAGGTAACAACACTCACAAATTGTGTTAAAACACTTATTTTTATTAACTTTTAATACTAACTACTAAATACCGAAAACATGATAATAAATACTAAATTCCCTAGAAAACTAGCTCCTTAAGAGTGGAAATAGACCAAAATTACTACTACATTTGACGGCAAGTCAAATACCCCTACACTTGAGTCTTTTCTTGTCCTTAAGCAAACTAAACGAAAATAAAATAAAAGCCTAAAACAAACTCAAGCAAAGAAAAAAAATTACTCAAGCTAGCTTGAAATTGGATAGAAATATATTTACAAGATAATGTAAATAAACATATTGTGAAAAATAAAATAGAATAAAATAAATAAAAATAAAGAACACATAAATTTTACGTGGAAACCCTTTCGGGAAAAAAACCACGGGCAGAGGAGAAGAAAATTCACTATGTCGAAAAATTTTTACTCTAATACAAGAGGAATAGACTATGTCTATTTATAGGCTTGCAAAGCCATATTCTAGTAGGATTGAAACACCTTATCCTAATCAATATAAAATAGATGGAGTTTAATAAGGTTTAAAACCTTATTCTAAAATAAAATAAAAGAAGTCTAGTTCTATATGGATTTTACTTTTATTTTATTTTCCATCGTATTTTATTTAAATAAGAATTTGGGTCACTTAATTCTAACAATCTCCACCTTGACACAAATTCTAAATGAACAAGTTCTTCATCGCGAACTTTCAATAAACAAGTTCTTCACCTCTTCCAAAAACCCTTAAGGGTTTAACTTCAACAATGAACACCAACCAAGTCTAAGCAATGCTCAAACTTGGTTATAGGAAGTGACTTAGTCATCATATCTGCAGGATTTTCATGAGTGCTAATTTTGCTCACAACAATATCACCACGAGCAATAATATCACGAACAAAATGATACCGAATATCAATGTGTTTTGTTCTCTCATGAAACATTTGATCTTTTGTAAGAAAGATGGCACTCGATGTCACCCTTTGCAACAAGCCTTGCTTTATATCCGGGTTCTTCAACTCCTGAGTCCCTTCTTTCTTTTTAAACACCCATTTACAACGAATGCCTTTTTACCTTTAGGAAGTTTTACAAGATCCCATGTTACTTTTTGTGGAGTGATTCCATCTCCTCTTGCATAGCAAACATCCACTTTTCGAGTCTTCACACTAATCGCCTCGAGAATAATTAAATGGCTCTTGATTAGCATCTATATCTTCACCACATTTAAAGCATAAGCAACTAGATCAACCTCGGCATACTTCTTTGGAGGTTTAATTTCTCTTCTTGTCTGTTTTTGGCGATAGAGTATTGCGGTGAAGAAGCAACTCTATTCTCAATTTTTGTATCTTGGCTTGAGGAGTTGATTACGTATTAATCGATGCTCCACCCTTTTGGTTTTCTTTATTGGAAGAGTCTTTAAGAGATAAGTTAGGTAGCATAGCAGTTTCATAAAAACAACATCTCTCGCTAATCACAACTTTTCTATTTTCAGGACACCATAACTTATAGCCTTTTACACCAGCTTTATAACCAAGAAAACGCATTTAATGGATCTTGGTTCCAATTTTCCATTATCAACATGAGCATACGCAGGACACCCAAAAATCTTTAAATCGAATAATTAGCGGGATTACGGACCATACCTCTTGTGGAGTCTTTTTCTCAATGGCAGCGGATGGAGATCGGTTGATCAAAAACATCACGATGAGGTCATACGCCCAAAATGACTTGGTAAGTTGGCATTTGACAACATACATCGAACCTTCTCCATGATCGTTCTGTTCATTCGTTCGCAACGCCGCTTTTTTGTGGAGTATGACGAATCGTCAAGTGTCTCATGATCCTTCGACTTGCACAATCTATTAAACTCATCGAGCAGAACTCTAAGCCATTGTGCATGCGGAGGTATTTTATCTGCTTTTCCGTCTGTTTTTCAATCATAATTTTCCAAGACTTAAATGTGGAAAACACATCGCTTTTCGCTTGGGAAGAACGCCCAAACTTTTCGGAAAAATCATCAATAAAGGTTAGCATATAATTAGCTCCACCTCTCGAAGGCACTCGGACGGCCCCACAGATCGAATGGATATACTCCAACGTTTCCTTCGTGTTATGGATTCCTCTAGTGAATCGAACTCTCTTTTGCTTCCCAAAAACACGGTGCTCACGAAATTCGGTTTGCAAATTCCTTGCCCATTAAGAAGTCCTCTTTGCTTAATTTCGCCATGCCATTCTCACTCATATGCCCTAGGCGCATATGCCAAAGTTTAGTAATATCATCATCGACAAGGAAGAGGAAGCGACAATTGCATCACCGATATGATGAGAACCTCATAAAACATATAACTTGGCAATCTTTCTTTGCCCTTTCATCACAACAAGGGACCCTTTGAAATCTTTAAAACCCCACTTTCATTTGTGTATCTGCCCTTTTGAATCAAGAGTACTCAACGAAATTAAATTTCTTTTCAATTCGGAACATGCCGCGTCACTAAGTGTTCTAACAACTCCATCAAACATCTTAACTTTAATTGTTCCAACACCTGCGATTTTACATGAAGCATTATTTCCCATCAAAACAACACCTTCAGATACTGTTTCATAAGTTGTAAACCAATCCCGATTGGGACTCATGTGGAAGGTGCAGCTGAATCAAGTATCCACTCTCGCTTACTTTAGAATCATTGATGAAGCAACTAGAAGTTCACCATCATTGTAGTCTTCTACAACATCACTTCACCGAATTTTACATTTGTTTTCCTTTTGATTCATGACCTCCTTTTAATCTTATTTTGTAGCTTATAGCACTCAGATTTAATGTGCCCTTTCTTCTTGCGAAGTTGCAAGTTTTACCTCTGTTTGAAAATTTCGATCTACCCTTAGATTTACCACGAGGATTCCGTTCCTGTGTTCTACCACGATCATCATCAACATTCCGGTCTTGTCTCCCACGAACAATGAGACCCTCTCCTTGAGAGTTGGGTTTAACCACAAGATGCTTCATCTTATCATACGAGGTTAAAGAATCATAAACCTCATCAAGCTGTGAGAGACTCGGCTATATAAAATCGTGTCTCTAAAGGTTGAATAAGGACGGGCAACGAACAAAGTAGAATCAACCCTAGATCTTCCTTATCATCTTGAACCTCCATGGCCTCCAAGTTTGAGAGAATTTCTTTAAACACATTAAGTGTTCGTGTCTGACGCACCTTCCTCCAAACGATGAGCATAAAGACGCCGCTTCATATGCAACTTGCTTGTTAGAGTTTTCGACATACATATTTGTTCTAGCCTCTTCCATAATGCGTGGCGGTTTTCTCTTTCATCACATCTGTAAAATTTCGTTGGACAAATGCGATGTAATTGTGTTAATGCCTTTCGATCCTTACGCTTCTTCTCTTCATCTGTTAATGTCGAAGGCATCTTATCTATCCTAGCGGGGCATCCTCTAGATCCATCTGCAAGAACCGCTTGCATCTTAATTTGCCACAACGCAAATCGGTGTCGCGATCCAACAATGAATTTCATACTTCAAAGACGCCATTACCGTGATCGAGATGAATAACCGGAAGCTCGATACCAATTTGTGAAAAATAAAATAGAATAAAATAAATAAAAATAAAGAACACATAAATTTTACGTGGAAACCCTTTCGGAAAAAAACCACAGGCAGAGGAGAAGAAAATTCACTATGTCGAAAAATTTTTACTCTAATACAAGAGGAATAGACTATGTCTATTTATAGGCTTGCAAAGCCATATTCTAGTAGGATTGAAACACCTTATCCTAATCAATATAAAATAGATGGAGTTTAATAAGGTTTAAAACCTTATTCTAAAATAAAATAAAAGAAGTCTAGTTCTATATGGATTTTACTTTTATTTTATTTTCCATCGTATTTTATTTAAATAAGAATTTGGGTCACTTAATTCTAACACATATGATTCTAGAATGATACATAATTGACTCAAAATTTCTAAAATTAAGCAGGTTAGTTCAATAAATTACAAATTAAATAAATAAAAGAATATTAAGTATAGATTTTCATCAAAATAGATATATAAATATACAAATGCGTTCAAATGAATATAAGTGGTAAAAATATCAATCATTGGCACAATGACATCCAAGTAAGGTACTACCTAATTCACATAAAACTTTTTGGCTTGTAACGTTCTACAGCTTAGGCTGGTTTGGAATTCAAAGAACATGCTCTGTAACACCCCTAACCCGTACCCGTTGCCGGAGGGTTAAAGAGTATTACCATACAAGCATGAAATTCCAATTAACTTTATTTGAATAATTTCCGTTGGCACACCTATAAAAGAGTCATCTCCAGGTAATGGGTATATTGATTCATTCTTAAGTTCAATTCACCTCAAACATTGAAAACATTAATCGAATATCAACCACACATTCACATTAACTATGTGGAATACATATAGTAACTTAACAAGCCATTTTCGCATGGCTATACATATATACAACATCAAAAAGATATATATTTAACAACAAAAAGTCAAGCCTATACATGCCATTATCAAAGTTTAACTACTAGAGTACCGAATGGGCTTAAATAGTATGGAGACTTCGACTTTGAGATCCCCGAGACCGTAGATAATGAACAAGATCTATAAAACAAAGAATTAAGGGCAACAGAGTAAGCATTTCTATGCTTAGTAAGTTTTAAGCATTTCAAACAATAATAAAAAAAAAACTTGTCATTAAAATCGAACATTAAGTATCACAAAATTCGAATTCAAATTGTAAATCATTTGGCCGATTATACATAAGTACACTAGTTATAAGACCTATTGGCCGAATATATATATGAATACTCAAGAGATTTCCAGCACATTTTTCACTATACTATTTGGCTCATACAATTAAATTTAGGCATATACTTTCATATAACGATGGTCGTCGACCGAATAGGCCATTCTCTTATTCGTAGATACGGTAATCATCCACACATATATATATTCATATATATATATCATTCTTTGATAATAATAATTCGCTTTAAAAATCAATTTACATATGAGAACATAATACGTACCTGGCCATCTTAATGTATCATACATAATCAATAGTGGTTTCCTCGAATATTCGAATTCATAATCTTACTCGAATCACCGGCGTTAAGCTTGCTAGGTTTTAAAACCCGAATCCAGTTACTAGCACAAAGCCTGTGGGACTTTAGGCCCGGATATATTCCAGCACGTAGCCTGCGGACCTCAAGTCCGAATATGTTTCCAGCACGTAGCCTGCGGAGCTCAAGTCCGAATATGTTTCCAAATATCATGCATTCTTAGTCATATTTGAACACATCTCATTCGACTTATCACTTTAGTAGTCATTTGCTACATTCGGATATAAGCTAAATATGCATATCATCATTCACTATTCGACTCAAGAGTCATACATAATATCACATATTTATTTCACCATTCAAGCTTAAACACAAAGTGACCATTAGACTATAAGTCATATACATGAATTATTTATCTCACAACCTAATTTAAGTACAAACCAAAAGATCTAATTCACCTAATATACTCGTATAGAGGCATCATCAATTATATAATAAAGGAGACTACTCAAAACTTACCTCGGATATATTTGAGCGATTCACGGATAGACTACTCGATTGCTTTCTCTTTTCCCTATCGATTTAGACCCTTTTTGCTCTTGAGCTAGATTTAAAACAAATAGATTTATTCAATTACTTATCAATTAAGCAATTTAATTTAATACATGTATATCATATATTTAAGGTACAAATGACTTTACTAACTAGCTATTTAAACATCATACATATGCCCTACTCATGCACAATCGAACATATTACTAGGCTACAATCAACAACTACATTTATCCCCATATAATATATTAAAACTATCAAGGAACATTTTACTAACTTATTACCTTGCATATTCTAATTTCATAAACTAATTTATTTAATTTCATAAACTAATTTACTAAATCAATGTATAATAAATTTTAACTTAACAAGTCCATAACCACACATGATTATCATATCTACCATTTTGGCCGAATACTTATAAGATTAGCATTTTGTAAGTTTTCAACCACTTCCAAAGCCAAATATCATTATAAATTAAAATATACTTTCACACATCTATACAAGCTTACAAAACCACATTTGACTTCATATACCATCATCACTTATTTAGCAGAATATGCAAGATCAAACATATCTTTACAGATATATATATATATATATATATATATACCTATGTGGCCGAATTTACAAGTTCAATTGGAACACCACATAAATACTTACCTATATGACCGGATATACCAAATTCATTATATCATTACATAAGTACATACCTATAAGACCGAATATACAAGGCTCAATATATCATCACATATGGCTAGTTATTACTAAACTCAAGCCACCATATTTTTATCCCTTAAGTTACACCCAAAAATTACATTCGGCACTTCTCATCCAAAATTTTACAAATCTTCAAAATCACTTACAAGCTCATTTATAAAACATATAAAGCATTAAAATAAATTTTCATCAAAAATCTAGCATGACCGATTACCTATTTTTCTCCCAAAATCCAAATTCGGCATACCCTATAAACCAAATACTAGCCTTAACTTTTAAGCTAAAATAACAAGCAACTTAACACATTAAACATAACTAACATCTTCCCAAAAAGTTATCAAAATAACACAAAATTTAGCACTTGCCGAATGGACACTTGTTTATTGATTCATAAATTTAGACCATGGGTTAGCTATGCTATGTATTTATCAATTTAATTTCACAATCAATTTCAAAGGAAATTTACATTACATACCTTTAAATGGAGATAACCATGGCCGAATGCCTTGGCTTCTTCTTCAAAAATTTTCTTTCTCAAATTCGGCAAAATGAAGAAAGAAGATGAACATCCATTATTTTATTTTATTCATCTATATTATTAAACATAAAGCCATTTAACTAATAATTATTACATATTTTAATATAAAAGTATCATCATGGCCGGCCACTATAAACAAAATGGATATTTGACATGCAAGCCCAACCTTTTTATAACATGCATTAATAGGCCATTTTTAAATTTACCTATCACATTTCAAAATTTTCTCACATAAGTCCTATTTAATAAATTTCACATACAAATGACAAAATTAAAGCATGAAACTTTCACACATGCATGTACACATACAGTAAGCATAGAATATAACAGTTAATTATTTTTATGACTCGGTTTTGTGATCCCGAAACCACTTTCCTACTAAGGTCAAATTAGGGCTGTCACATGCTCAACAAAATAGCTAAACACGAAAGTAGTTTGACAAATTGTATTGTTCCTGATACTCCCCCGAGTATACGTATAGCTCACCACCTTATATCCACTTTTCTCACCTTCTTTATCTCTTATTTTACAAAGGCATCATATAATATTCATGAGTACAATCATCTGTGCTCGTATTTTTTTTTTCAAACAAACATGAACGTACTTTTTTTCCAGCTCACTTTACTTTTATTTTTTTCATCGACATTTTCTCTATTGATATTTTCCTTATTTTTCTACAAGCTCAAGAAATCTTATACTCACTATATCGCACAATTCATTAGCTCACTTATTTTTTTTTTCTTTTCGTTTGAAATCACCCTAATGTATCTACCCAATCCTTCAATATCAATAGTCGGACATCTAAATTCATGCAAGGAACAAGAAATAAAAGATCAAATAGAATATTCTTTACGCTTAGGGTTTCATTTACGGTTAATTAAGTAAATGGATTTAGGCTTCAAAATAGGTAGTAGGGAAAAGACTTACGAGATAGCTTTTTGGCTCAAAAAATTGTCTAATAAATAATGCTTTAGGTCTTCCCTAGGTAATTCTATACATGGTTTAAATCGGCCAAGTCTATCAATTTCCACAACCTATAATTCAATTAAACATGCATGTAATTTATACATCTATTTATCATGTGGTATACTGAACATCTTAAATCTATTCCCAGTGTAATGAATTGAACTAATTAGTCTAAAATTAGAAAATTTAGAATAAATTATTATCAAAATAAATTTATAGATTATTTACAAAATCCTATTAGCATGCTCCTAAACCAATCACTTGTATTTCCACAAGCTCAAGAACATAGAAAATATGCAAAAATAAATATTTAAAAACTACTAAAAACTAGAAAAATAAAATAACAAAAAAAAAATTAAAATTTTTGTAAGCCACCCCCACACTTTATTTGACACATTGTCCTTACTGTGCGATAAAAATATAAAGGAAGGAGGTTACACGATTGATGTGATTCGTGCAACTTAATAGGTGGGACTACTCCTCCTTTTGGTTTTGGCTTGCATTAGTAGTGTCGGAAAAAATTGTGGGGTTCTTACAAAGAAAAATTAAAACACACACACATATATATAATACTAAATTCTAACTAATTAAAACAAAAACTAAAAATCATCCCAAATAAAATTAAAGTACAAAGTCAAAATTAAAAATTTTAAAATGTTCAGAATTAGTCAGAATCAGGTTCTGACTGCTTTATCATTGGTGCCTTGTCCCTTTCGGGCCATGCCAACGCTTTAGTAGCTTGTCTTCCTAAAGTTTTAGCCGAGCTGTGATGGCTTGGGTCATAGATCACCATGCCCTTCATCGATGAATGGTTCGGTCGAAATACCCTCTCATAATCCGATGGCACAACTGGGGTCTCCTCCTCCTCATCTTCATCATTGGCGCCCTCCTCGCTTGACGATGGGAATCACTTAAACATGTCCAATGGTGGTGTTGGTGTTGGCCATGCATTCTGTTCTACAATTCAAATCAGAATGTCATCCATATCTTGCATGCATCGTGTTTACCACTCCAAGATAGGCATATCCATGAGTCACGTTATCTTTAACGTATAAGCTTTACTATTTCTCTTTGTTGACCCTTGAGGATCGCTCCTATATTTAGTTCATTGTTCTTCTTTTGATTTTGTTTCTGTTGGAGCTCAATGAATTGGCCATAAAGGTTGTCTCTAATCACGCTCCTCGTAGGTCTTCTGAATAGCTCGATCGGAGACATAGGAACGTCAGCTCGATGACATAGAGCGGTGATCAAATGTGAGAAGTACATATTTTACTTTCAGCTCCGTATGCATTTTAGCATTTCCTTGTAAATCTAGTAGCTGATACAAATTACATCTCTCTGTAAAATAGAATAAATCATAACTGCTGACAGACAGTAACATAAGAAGCGTTATGTGTTAGTGCCAGACAGGTGCAAATGTAACACCTCATGCTTAACCCGATCGTTGGATCTAGGTATGGATTTTCATGATTCAAACTATTGAAATCACTAAACCTTGCTTTTAAATCCAACTTTTCGATTTGGCGGGGTACCCGTTTACCAGAGCTGTGTCCAATAAATTGGAATAATATAATTGAAAATGAAATTAAAATGGTACCATACCACTTTAAAATATTAAAGATACAAGTAAACATCCTTTGACAGTAGCTTAGAAAAATATACAATAGTTCGTATGAAATTTCCTTTTAAGTTACTTCTTGAGCTATAGTTTAAGACTCTACTTGATTTAATCTGATAATTTCATAAATCACAATTAATAATAAGCCAACAAGGCTGCCAATAAGCATTCAAGAGTTCGAAATATCGTTTTCAAAATACAATGTGATGGATTATAAATGGTTGCATCTAACAATTGTCCTAGTACCCCCTGTAATTACATGTCACATAAAGAAAATCAAAAAGGCTTACAAATAGGCCGTTAGTCTGGTTGTTCCCTGGCTACCACCATATTTAACTAACAACCTAAAAGTAAGAAGAAGAAACTAGGTAAGTTCGAGAGAACTTAGTAAGTTCCCAAGAAATGAATCCCACTAAAATACCATTAAACATGTAGGGGTTGGACTCAAACTAACAAACTAACATGCCAAATTTGGTAGATACAAGTCTCTCTCTAAACCGAAGTATCCATTGGCGGATATTATTGCCATCAGACTTAGCCTATCAACAAACACTAATTGCATTTGAATGTTCGCCTATGATGGACATGAGCACAACTGCTTCGTGTGTACACCACTTGCACGGACTACCTATTTATAAATATTAGGCTTAGTATTTACATTTCATGCAACATACATGTAACGCTCGATTTGTGCAAGTGTACAGAGTTATTGTCAAGTAATAAGTAAGTAAAAGAGTTATCATCTCCATAGGGACTATGTATATTAATCAATATTTTGCAAGATTAAAGTTAACAATTTAATGATAGAAACACAATTTTTTGGGTGATGATGATTAAGCTATCTAAATGCAAGATGATCTCTAATGTAATTTAATCTAAATGGCAAGTATGAAATGAATTTAGCAGCAAAGCTATAGAATTCAACAATCAATAACATGAATAGGCTAAGAAAATTACAACTTTCATGTAACACATTTAACCCATATACATCGTCGGACTAGGGATACGGAGCATTATCAGAGTTTACAGATCAAACAGACAGAAATTTTTGCTTCATATCATATAATATTCATGTCAGAAACCAATCGAAATTATACATATTGTCCCTTATACAAGCCCCCAAGGCCCAAAATATGCGTTAGAAACAAGTCGTAACTAAATCAGAAACTCAAAAATTTTTTTCAAAGATGCAAGGGTCACACGGCCAAGAGACACGCCCGTGTCTTAGGCTGTATGGGCATTCAAAATAGGGACACACAGCCGTGTCCCAGCCTATGTCCATGCCTGTGTAACTCACTGACTTGGGTCACACGGCCAAGCCACAAGCCCGTGTGCCAGGCCGTTTGCTAGGTCGTGTAACAGCCTGACTTGCAAACCTTTATAAAGCTACAGGGGGCACACAGCAGTGTCACCTAACACACGGCTGAGACACACGCCCGTGTCTCTGCCTGTATGGATGAAAATAGGCTATTTTATAAGCCACATTTCTCACCCAAAACCTAAACTCAACATTTTTCATATACACAAGTTATAAACAAGCATCCAAAACAAGACAAAATCAAGCCTTAAACATGTAACATCTTCACATGCAACCAATATGCCCTCAGACACCTCAAATGAAAACTTATAACATATATATCTAAACATTCAATATATCCAATTGTTTAACTAACTTATATGCATATTTGTACCAAAACTTACCATGTAGGTCATTAATCAAAACATACTGTAACAGTCTGGTTTTGACCCTAGTCGGAATAGTGGTTTCGAAACCACAAATCCGAGTCTAAAATATATTTTAATATTATTTTCTGTGTTTGTGATATGTGAATTTATGTCTGTGAAATTTCTGTGATTTAATTTGTCTGTTTCTGTACTTAATTATGAAAAAGGATTAAATCGCGTAAAGTGTAAAAGTTATCTACTATTTGTTAAAAGTGCCTATTTGTTTTGGCTCATTAAAGGTAAGGTCCTTATGATGAAATAAATCCAATTATATGATAGTGGAATATATGGTTTGGCATAATGGTTAATATGGTTATTTTTAAAGGGTGGTTAGGTAAATGGTTTATTAATGTATATTATAATAAAACCTAAGCATAAAATATTTCCATTATGCTTCATCTTTGCCAAAAATTAGAAGAAAAAGGAAGCTATTGAAGCTTCAAGGTATTCAGCCATTGCATGAGTGAATAGGTTAGTCTATTTTGTTCGGTTTTTGATGATTTTTACGTTTTTGTGATCGTTGCTTTGTGGTCTTCAAAACCCATGTCTGATTTTCTGTTTCTGTTAAAGATTTCATGAAATGCCATTGTTGATATCATGAGTTTTGTGATGTTTTTGGATGAATTATAAAGGCTTGGTAAATGATTTATAAGTTTTGTCTTTGAATTTTGATGAAATAGAGCTATTTGGGCTAATTTGTGAAAATGAGGTTTTGAAGGACTAAATTGTAAATTAAATATGTTATTTGGGCTGGTATGGAAGCCATGTATTGTGACAGCCCTAATTTGACCCTAGTCGGGAAGTGGTTTCGGGACCACAAAACCGAGTCATAAAAATAATTAATTGTTATATTCTATGCTTATTATATGTGTACATGCATATGTGAAAGTTTTATGCTCTAATTTTGTCATTTGTATGTGAAATTATTAAATAGGACTTATGTGAAATAATTGTGGAAGGTGATAGGTAATTTTAAAAAGGGGTCTATTAATGCATATCACAAAAACTTTGGACTTGCATGTCAAATATCCAATTTTTGATTATGGTGGCCGGCCATAATGATTGTTGATGGGCAATATATATGTTTAATTAAATATTATAATAAGAATTTGCATTATTTTGAAATAAAAATATTAATTGAAATAAGAAAAGAAGAACAAAAGGTTTGGTTCATCTTCTTCCTTGCTTAGCCGAACCTTAAAGAAGAAAGGGGAGATAGCCATTCGGTCACTTTTGAGCTAGAATTAAGGTATGAAATTTATGTTCATTTTGAAATTGTAGCATATATTAAGTTAGTTACTAAGTCCCTAACTTAGCCATGTCAAAATTTTGATTTTTAGTAGTGATATGAGTAATTGGCTATGGAAGATTTTTGAAGAGAAAAGATTAAGGATGTCACCGATTAAGTTGTCATTAAATTTTGCATATCTTGTCTGTGGGTAAAATGCACAAAATAAATATGGTTAGAACCAACATGCATTGCTGTTCGGTTTATGCTTGAGGAGTTTAAAAATTTGGGAGCTTAAAACTGTTTAAATTGCTATTTATATTGCTGTCCAAAAGTTTCAATTTTAGTAATGTCCCATTATTAATAGTTGAAACTAAGAAACAAGTATTTGATGAAAGGATGTAGGTGGCTAAATTGTCTGAAAATTTAATTGTTGTTAGCTCGAAAAGTATTCGAATGCGTGCTGGAAATTAATATCTAAAGGCATGCTAGAGTTTAATATGCCGAATATGAACAATTATAAGTTAAATTAAGGTTTGCTAAATTACCATTGTCATTGCCGAATATGTGCTTAATTAAAGAAGAATTTGTTGTTGAACGTTTTAAATGATTTAGATAGTTATAAATTAAGTCGAAGCTTGGTAAAATTGAATAATTGTGGCTTAATTGTTTAATGGCAATTGGCTATTATAGTGAAATGCAATGTTAATATTTAGTTGCTAGTGTTATATGTGTGTTAGCCGAATTTAAACTTGAATAATGATTTGAGCACGATGTATTGTATTGTATTGATATTATGCTTTAGTGAAATTATAGATATATGTGATGAAATTGATTGGTGATTTACATGTTTAAATAACATGCATGCAAAGAATGTGTGAAAGAATGAATTGGTAATAAATCTGCTTGGGATAGCAACAGTAACGTGATTTTGAAAAATCACCATAAATTGTGGGAGTTGAGTTAGAAGCTGAATAAATTATGTAATTAAAGCTTAATGAGTCTATTTTCTTATAAAAGAAACTTTGAAAGCAAAAGAATTTCCGATAATGAGATATTTGAAGTGATGTAGGACAAGGTCAAAATGACTTCTAGATCCCCTGTTCTGTTTTTATAAAATCATTATAAATTGTAAAAAAATGGTTATATGATGGAGTTTATATTCTTAGACTCCTTAATGAGTCTAATTTAAAATGAAATAAATTAGGACATATTTTGAATTCTGTACAATGAGAAATTTGATTCGTAGTGAAGAGTGGTCAGATTAGTCAAACAGTGAAACAGGGGAAATTTAAGAAAAATCTGGTATTTATTGGCCAAGATAAAAATTCTGAAAATGTTATGGATAAAATATATATGAGTCTATTTTCAGGGAAATTTTACGGAAATTGATTTGGAGTTTCATAGATCCAATTATAAATAATTTAGTGACTGTTGCTCAGGAAGACAGCTTATTGTGAATTTGTGATTATGTGGTAAATATTGATAAAAATTTGTTAACGAGTTGCTTAATGTTTTCTTATAAACTTACTATGATCTATATGTGTGAAAGTCGTATATATATATATGTTATATTCTGAAAGTAATGCTTGAATAGTCGAATAATGACTAGTTTAAAATTGTTGAATTTAAGCTCAAGAGCATAGAGAACCAAGGTTGGACAAGGGAAAAGAGAAAGTAGTTGAATAGCCAATCTGAGACTGTTCGAAAATATTCGAGGTAAGTTTTGAATAGTCACATTTAGTACGTAATTGATAATGTCTTGATATGTGTATGATAACTGTCCTGCGAAGTGACAAATAATTTATGTTTAAGGCTTAAAGCCGAATAGACATTAGAAGTTAAGCTTTGAAAGTAAAATGGACATATATTCTTATGTATGTTATTGAGCCAAAAGTTATATGAATGGTGCCCATGTTATGCTATTATTCGAATGGAATAAATGAACTATGATTGTGAGATGTTATGTGAATTGAATTTTCTTGCGAATAAGTATGCATGACATTCAGTAATGTATATCCGGACTTAGGGTCCGCAGGCTATGTGCTAGAATTATACCCGGACTTAAGGTCCGTAGGCTACTTTCTGGAAATATGTCCGGGCTAAAGTCCCATGAGCTTCGAGCTGGTATTATCGGGTTTAAATTCCTTGAGCTTGTACTAGTAATTGGTTTCAAGTCCTAAGACTGCGAGGCTTAATGCTAGTAAGTTAAGTAAGATTACGATATTGAATGTTCGCAGTAAACCATCGTCGAGTAAGTACTATACATTTAATATGTTCAGGTACGTATTACTTACTCATCGCTGAATTGATTTCGAAGTGAATCATTAGCATCAAAGAAGAATATATATATAAATATGATTGATGGTTATATTTGCGAATATGAGAATGATTTGATCGGTCATGGTATATTTGTATATGAATTATATGTTAAAATTTCTTTATGTACTCATGTACATTCAGTCAATGATTTTGTGAATTATTAGTATCAAAGAATGATACTTAAGTGTGAATGATTGTTATATCTATGAGTAAAACAATAACCTATTCGGTCAAATGTTGTTATTATATGAGATTATTTGATTTAAATGCATCGCATGAACTTTTAGTAAAAGAAAAATATGTCTTTGAGAATCTATGTTTATGTTTATGTGTATCCGCCATGAAGCAATTTGAATTGAGAATAAGTCATTTAAATAAATGTTTTGATTTTCGATAAGTTTTAATTATTTGTGATGCTTAAAACTTACTAAGCTTTGAAAGCTTACTTCGTTTATTCGTTCTCTCTTTTATAGATTGTTGATTCCAGTTACACCTTTCGGAATGGGAAAATCGACTACTCGTCACACTATCTATCATTTTGGGGTACTACTATATTTTGGAGCTAGTATGGCATGTATGGAATAGACTTAGCGAATGATATTTTGAGATGTACTTATATATAAGCCATGTGAATATGGCTACTTTTGACTGTCGATACAAGTTTGAATTTTGATCTTTAACTGAGTTTGGCGATGTATATTTTTATTTTATTTTTATTGTGTATGTTTTTTTTAAATATTAAATTTTGGATCAGTAACTCTTCATAACCCACCCTGGTGACGGACACGGGTTATAGGGGTGTTACATGTATATTCGTCCAAGCTATAATCTTGGCGAATTTTGCATATTTGTGATTTTGTAAAAAATGGATTAAATTTTCAAAGTGTGAAAATGTAAGGGCTAAAATGAAAAGTGCGCTAAATATGTGTTCATGGATTATTTTGAGTGAAATGAATGATTGAATGGTTGAATGGTTGAATTTGAATTGTATTAGATCAAGAATAAAAAAAAATCAGACTTAGATCGAAGGATGTCCAATATAGTTGAATAGTCGACTCGTTCCATCCGAAATCCGTATGAGGTAAGTCAAATTAAAATTACGTGTTAAACTGATTAAATTCTGCATATACAAACTTTAATTTATATTGGATGGCCTTGAGAGCCTGATGAATACCTTTTGAGTAAATTCTGTTAATATGTTGGTATTTGAAAGCTCTGTATACTTCTAAAGGAACGTTGACATCTATCTGAGATATCGTGTAAGACTGTGTCTGAGACATAGGCCTCGATTGATATTTACGTATAAGATCATGTCTGAGACATTGGCATCGTATCTAATTTTGTGTAAGACCCTGTCTAGGACAAAGGCATCGATATTGAATTACATGTAAGACCACGTTAGGGACGTCGGCATTGTACTTGTTTGTGAGTAT
Organism: Gossypium arboreum; assembly: GCF_025698485.1. NCBI lineage: Eukaryota > Viridiplantae > Streptophyta > Magnoliopsida > Malvales > Malvaceae > Gossypium > Gossypium arboreum. The sequence continues at coordinate 22,537,185 of NC_069072.1, forward strand.
CAGTATCGTATCTGAACTGTCTGATGATAGAGTATGAAATATGAGAATGATTATATGAAATGTATAACCTATAAAGGTACGTTTGTATTGTATTAAATTTCTGAATATAAAAGACTCTGTCTCTGTAACAACCGAATTTGGACCCTAATTGGAACGGTGGTTTCGGGACCACGAATCCGAGTTAGAATAATATTTAAATATTATTTTATATGTTTAAAATGTGTGAAGTTGCTTTTCTGAAAGTTTCGTTTAAAAATTTTAGTGTTTGGAGGTCGATTGATGAAAAATGGTTTAATCGCGTAAAATGGAAAATTTAAGGGTTAATATATAAGGGCCAAATTATGATTGTTTTTATATTATGGAATATTAAGGTTGCAATTTGACCATAAATAGGAATTAGTGGCCGACCAATATGCATGGATTAATGACTTGAATTGTTTATTATATTTTATGGCATTATGGTGTACTTTAATATATGTTAATATATTATATTTAATAAAAGATGAAAGTGTTCATCTTTCTTTTTATTTTTTTTTGGCCGAAACTAAGAGAAAGAAAAGGAAGTTTCAGCTTTGATATTTTCGGTCCTTGCATGTTCAATTACGTAAGTGATTTGAGTTTGGTTTTTGTTAATTTTTACACTTTTGAGATAGTTGCTTTGAATACTATAAAGTTTATGCTTGAAATTTTGAAATTGATGATATATTCATGAAGTGTCATTGTTAATAGTTTGATGAAATTCATGTTTGATGTGAGAAAATAAAATAAATGTGTTAGATTAACATTTTGGTATTGGGATTTTTGGTAATTTTGAGCATTTAGGGTTAAATTGAAAAAAAAATACTAAATTGATGGACTAGATTGTGAAATTAGTGAAATGGGAGGATTTATATAAGCTTAGTGAACATTCGGCCCTAGCATTGTCTATGCAAATTCTTCATATTTTGTGTTTTGAGAAAATTGGATTAAATTGTAAAAGTGCATAATGTTAGGGGTAAATTGGTAAATTGCTCAATCATGTGTATTTGGACCTAAATGAATGAAATTCTATTTGAATGAGATTAATTTGGAAATTTTTAGATCAAGAACCAAAAAGATCGGACGTGGATCGGGGAAAATAAAAAATCATTGAGTAGTCGAATTCAACTGTCCGTCGATATCCGAGGTAAGTCATTAAGAAAATATTTATTGTTGGTTTAAATAAATATAATTTATATATTTGTGTGAGCCGAGTTGAAATATATAAAATCTTGGTGTTGCCGAACGCAAATAGAAATAATAAATATGAAAATTTCACTAAGGGTTAATGAGCACTAAGTGTGCGAGTTTGATTATCGAGCACTAAGTGTGCGAAGGAAAATATTAAGCATTAAGTGTGCGATTTCATGGCTTTTCTAGTTAAACAATAGCACTAAGTGTACGAATACAATGGGTGAAGGAAAATGATCAGACGATCTAATTATCAAATGCAAGAGTAGGAGTGTAATATTTATGTTCGTAATAATGCAGGTACGTAATCAAACCTTTGTGGTTGATATTATTGAACTTGAAATTATATGGTTGGTAGTAATAAATATAATATGTATGATAGATTTGGAAAAATGAGAGATGGATGAGTTGAAAAGAATAAAATAAAATAAATAATAATAATAATAAAATGATATGATATATATATGTTATAATGTTTGATTATTTATTTTATATGTGAGTGAACATTCGACTAGGTATTAATTGGTAAGATGGGAAGTGATAAGTAATTATTTTTTTTAGAGTTTATGTATATTCGAACATGTTAGGGATTAAACCTGATTGATTGATAGATATATTGGTAGTCAAGTTTGGTTGAATATGTGATTTTAGTAGCAGGATTGCTATTAATGTCTTTTAAATTGTTTAAATTGCTTATAACTTACTAAGCTAACATAGCTTACTTTGATAATATGTTTACTTGTCTTAATTTTATAGATTTTGGAGATTGTTACGTGTTCGGGATCACCAGTGAAGGTCATCACACTATCGTCTATATTTTGGTACTCTTGAAAGCTTAAGTTCAAACTTATGGCATGTATAAACTATTCTATCTTTTGAACCCAATATGAATGAGAAGTGTATTTAAGCCATTCGAAAATGGCTTAGTTATTATATGTTATGCTTGGTTTAAAATCTTCTTAGTTAGATGTTTTGATATGTTTGGTTTGATGGTTTAGTTGCGATTTTAATCCATTTGATAAGTATAGATTATAATTTGCATAATTGATATATATATATGATCGGCTATAGGGTGTTAATTAACAGAACATATATACTTTTAAATTTGCACATATGTCATTGTTGATATATGAATTGATTGAGTTATATCAAGTTATTATGGTATTTGGATGTATTAATATGATATTATAGGATGTGAATTATTCTTAAGGTATAATTGGTGTTTTAATTATGCGGCTATACTCTACAAATGATAGATGATATGGAAATTAATACACTAGTAGTTGGTATGTGTTGTTAAAATTAGTTATATTAAAATGGTCAAATGCGTATGGCTTTGTAATTAGCAAATAGGCATGTTTGGTTTTTTTAAATGAACTACCAAGTATGTTTTATTTTATTTTATTTTATTTTTCTTTATAATAGCCAATTTTAATGATGTACATGATTTGAATAGTAAGCTATGTGAAATGTTTTATTTGGTTAAGGAGTACTTGTAAATAATTATGAAGTCAAAGGTTTAATATTTGATTTGAATTTGTTTGAACTTGGGGATTATAATTCGTGCATACAGTGTGATTAATAATTTAATATATTTTATTTTACGAATATGATCTATGGAATTATGTGAATGTACGAATACTATGTTTTTCTTCGGTAATACCTCGTAACCCCGCTGGGGACGGATACGAGTTAGGGGTGTTACAGTCTCTGTGAAATATGTATGGAATTTGGAAATGAGGCACGACATATAAGCAAACAAAGGAGCATGGTTAAGTTTATGAATTATTCTATGAAATAGTTATGAATCTTTATGATTGAATTGTCCTTATAAGCTTTAGTAGTTAGACCAATTGTATTTGGCTTACTAAGCTCCTTGTAGCTTACTCTGTGTGATTTTTGTCTGTTTTACAATTATCGTAGCTACTAAAGGCTCAGGGATAATCGAGGATCGTCACCACACTATCGAACTCATTTTGGTACTTTTAAAAGTGTAAATTTTAAAGTATGGCATGTATAGGCTAGAATGTCTAAGTATGTAAGTTTTGAATTGTATATATGTTAGGCAATGAGAGTTGGCTAACAAATGATAAGTTTGTGCATAGTTTTGGTGTATGTTTGTAATATGCTATGTTCTAATGTGATTTGGCCATTTTGAACATAGAATTGGTTGAAATTTTTGGTATGATTGATGTATATTATTGCTTGTAGGATTGAACCCAAAAATGAGTGGAAAAATTAGCTTAAACCAAGTCTGCATTGTGCCACATGGTCAGGGGACACGGGCGTGTCATATGGCCATGGGCTTAAGTCAGTATCTAGCTAAGTACCACACAGCCATGGCACATGGCCGTGTCTATTGACTGTGTGAAGAAGTCAGTATAGGACATCTTTTTGGCATGGTTGGATCACATGGGCGGGTCTGGTGCCCGTGTGTGTCACACAGGCTTGTGACTTTAACAATTTTGAAAGATTTGGTTAAGTTTTAAAATTTCTGAATGTGTTCGATTTAGTCCAGACCTTTCTTAAATGTATGTTTTAGGTTTCGTAGACCTTCTTAATGGATGAATTGTTGATGAATACCTAAGTATCATTGTTATATAATATCTGTGATTCTATATTGTTCTGAAATGTTCTATCCATCCAGTGATGCTTCTTACCTATTCTGGCAACGGTTAGGGATAGGGGTGTTACATTTTATTGGTATCAGAGCTATGATTTAGTCAGTTCTAGGACTACCATAGTGTATGTAAGTCTAGCTATACATGCCATATATCTGAATCTGTGATAGTGTGATGACCCCTGACATTGAAATGTGCTTTTATATAGCAAATGGATCCCGATAAAGCTATAGCTAGCGATGTAAAAAGTAATGCATCTGTTCCAGCGCAAGGAATGGTGCAAGATGATTCTAGACCGGCTACAAGTAGCCGTGATGGTAAGGTCAAGCAAACTTTCTATCAGATGATGAATGAATGGTTCACCCAATACATTAGAACCAATCCGGCTGGACAACAACCTCCACCCTCGATTAATCCTCCTTAAACTTCTGATATGCCACGAGTGAATCCAGTACAGTTGAGTAGACCACCAGTTGATAAGATTAGAAAGTATGGAGCTGAAGAGTTTTGAGCTACAACGAATGATGATGTTGAAAGAGCCGAATTCTAGTTAGAGAATACGATAAGAGTGTTTGATGAAATGTCTCTAAATCTTAAGGAATGTGTGAAATGTGCTGTTTCACTTCTGAGAGATACGGCGTACCATTGGTGGAAAACCTTAATATCTATGGTTCTGAGAGAACGAGTTACGTGGGATTTCTTCCAAGCTGAATTTCGAAAGAAATATATCAGTCAAAGATTCATCGATCAGAAATGCAAAGAGTTTCTCGAGCTTAAACAAGGCCGTATGTCTGTCATTGAATACGAACGTGAATTTGTGAGATTGAGTCAGTATGCTCGAGAATGTGTATCGATTGAAGCAATAATGTGTAAAAGGTTGGAAGATGGAATAAATGAAGATATTCGTTTGTTAGTTGGGATTTTGGAGATTAAAGAAATGATAGTGCTCGTTGAGCAAGCTTGTAAAGCTGAAGAATTAAGTAAAGAGAAAAGAAAAGCTGATTCTGAAGCTAGAGATGTTAGAAAGAGATCTTCGAATAGACTATTTCAGTCTATGTCAAAGAAATTCCGAGATGATCAAAGCCGCCCAAATGCTAAAGCATGACATTCGAATCGAGATCGAGCTAGATCGCATTCGAACTTCAGAGTCCCTGCTATTTCTATTGAAAGTGTCGGGAATGTCCGATATGAGAGGCCTGAATGTAAACACTATGGTAAAAGACATTCGGGAAATTGTAGATTGAATGACAGAGCCTGTTTCTGATATGGATCTTTGGACCATTTTGTAAGAGATCATTCTGAACCTGCTGAGCAAGAGAATGTATAGAATCCGAAATCGAGCAACACTTCAACCAGAGGTAGACCTTCTAGAAATACGAGAAATGTTAGCGATGGTCAAAGAGCTACTAGGGATACTGCTGTTAGATCTGAGGCCAGGGCACCTGCCAGAACCTATGCTATTCGAGCTCGTGGGAAGCCTCGTCTCCAGACGTGATTACTGGTACTTTTACTCTTTATGATACTTCTGTGATTGCATTGATAGACCCTAGATTAACGTATTCTTATATCTGTATGAATTTAGTGCACAGTAAGACTTTGCCTATAGAGTGTACTGAATTCGTAATTAGAGTATTGAACCCCTTAGGCAAAAGTGTCTTGGTTGATAAAGTCTGCAAGAATTGCCCGTTAATGATTTGAGATGTCTATTTTCCTGCTGATCTTATGCTTTTGCCTTTTGACGAATTTGATATAATTTTGGGAATGGACTGGTTAACTTTGCACGATGCTATTGTGAATTGCAAACAAAAAGTCATTGATCTAAGGTGTAAGAATGATGAGATAATTCGAATTGAGGCTAGTGATCTAAATGGACTACCAGTTGTGACATATTCAATGAAAGCATGAAAATTTGTGAAGAAAGGCTGTGAAGCCTACTTGCTTATGTGTTAGACTCGAAAGTGGATGGTAGGAAAGTTGAATCAGTGGCTATTGTCTGCGAATTTTCTGATGTGTTTCCTAAAGAACTACTGGTTTTGCCTCCGATTTGAGAAGTTGAGTTTGGAATTGAATTAGTACTTGATACTACTCCGATTTCGATAGCTCTGGATAGAATTGCTCCGACTAAGTTAAAAGAATTAAAATCTCAGTTGCAAGAATTGACTGATCGAGGGTTTGCTAGACCGAGTTTTTCACCATGGGGTGCGCCTATTCTGCTTGTAAAAAAGAAAGATGGCACAATGAGAATGTATATTAATTACCGTCAATTTAAAAAAGTGACTATAAAGAATAAATATCCTCTGCCCAGAATTAATGACTTATAAAATCAGTTGAAAGGTGCTTCTGTATTTTCAAAGATAGATCTGAGATCGGGTTACTATCAGTTGCGGGTAAAGGACTCTGACATTTTGAAAACTACTTTTAGAACGAGGTATTGGCAATATGAATTTTTAGTTATGCCCTTTGGATTAACGAATGCACCTGTTGTATTTATGGATTTAATGAATAGAATTTTTAGATCGTATCTAGATCAATTTTTTGTTGTATTCATTGATGATATATTGATTTATTCACGTGATGAATCTGAGCATGCCGAGCATCTGAGAGTAGTGCTACAAACTTTGCGAAATAAAGAATTGTATGCAAATTTTAGCAAATGTGAATTCTGGTTGCGAGAAGTTGGTTTCTTGGGTCATATTGTATTAGCCTCCGGTATCCGGGTTGATCCGAGCAAAATTTCAGCTATTCTATACTGGAAACCTTCGAGGAATGTATCTGAAGTCCGTAGTTTTCTAGGACTCACTAGTTATTATAGAAGATTCGTAAAAGGTTTCTCAAAGATTACAACTCCGTTGGTAAAGTTGCTCCAGAAAGATGTGAAGTTTGAGTGGTCTGAAAGATGTCAGAACAGTTTTGATCAGTTGAAGACTTTGTTGACTGAAGCTCTGGTATTAGTACAACCTGAATCGGGTAAAGAATTTATTGTTTACAGCGATGCTTCGTTGAATGGATTAGGTTGTGTTTTAATGCAAGAAGGAAAACTTGTTGCTTATGCTTTGAGACAGTTGTAGCCGCAAGAGAAGAACTATCCGGCACACAATCTTAAGTTAGCTGCCATTGTGTTTGCTTTGAAGGTCTGGCGTCACTATCGTTTAGTGAGAAATGTCACGTGTTTTCTGATCATAAAAGTCTGAATTATTTAACGATGCTGTAACGCCCCAATTTTCGGGAATTTTAAAAATGTTTGAAAAATTTGAAAATTCTGTGTCCTATTTGTTTGTTGTAGGATTAAGTACGTTAGTGGGCCTCTAGAAGGCCCAAGCTTAAGGTAAAACCCGATAGTTTTAATTAATTTTAATTCCATAAGAAAAAGGGGTTCTGGTTAACAGGGGTCTTAAATATTATTTGGGTAAAATAAGACATAAGGAAGCAAGTGGCAAAGTGGCATGTGACGCCACTGGCAAGGCTATAAAAGTGGCATGTGGATGCTAGGGAGAGCTGAGGTTCAAGTCACAATGACAAGATATTAAGGGAATTATTATTTTTATGTTCAGAAAAGGTAAGCAGTGGAACTGAAGTGAAAGTCTGTCAAGATAGGATTTAGGAGCAGATAAGGGAGGAAATCTAGGAGCTGATCAAGGAACAAGAGGTGGCCGGCCAAGGGACTTTAGCATGGGAATTTCGGCTAGGGTTAGTGCTAGTATAAATTCGGCATTAGTGGTAAGTGGTGCCGTTTCCTGACCATTCTCTTCTTCTTTTCTTTTTCTCTTCTCTCCATCCACTTATTGTTTTCTTCTTCTTTTCCCCATAGCCGAATCCTTCAGCCACCTTACTCTATACCACCTTCCTTCCATTATTTTTAAGACTATAACCGATTGCCTCAAATCCCGAAATCCCGAAAACTTGACTCCTTTTGTACTGATTTTTCCCTAGCCAAATATCTTATTTTTCTCATCATCTTTGGCCGATTCTCTCAACCTCTAAACCCCAGGTTTCTGTCGACAATACCACAAGTAAAAACCCTTATATTTTATCTTTCTCTACACTTTTGCAAAAAGTTGAAACTCCCACACTATCCTAGGGACATAGCCGAATACTGAGATTACTGAGGGCTCGACTTTTGTAATCGTTTGAGGGCTTAGAACTGCATCAGAATCAAGTAGGAACTAAGGGGGAATGTTGACTAGAAGAATCGGTGGTAAGTCTTTCCAACTTAGTCTATCTTGCATATTTTAAGAAAAGACGGAATCCCTAAAAGGTTAGGAAGGTTGTCGTTTTTTTGGACTTGTAGCCCTAAGGGGTTGTGATAATAGTATTATTTTGATAATAGTGTGATTAAGAGGCTGTTGATCAAGGGCTTGGACAAGTGGAGCGACGGATGCGGATCGAGACACTATTTTCGGCAAAGGTAGGAAGCTAAGGCCTAAGGTGTTGTTGGCGAATATGGTAAGAAGTTAATATGTAGTTCATTTCGGTAGTAAGATTAACGTGCTAGTATTATAATTGTAGGCGGTTAGATGCGTGGATCTAAATCAGCGAATCGTCATAAAGCAGTGTGTAATCGACACCCTCTCATAGACTAGATCGGCAAAAGTCGAAAAATTTGAAATCTTAGAAAAGTTGGTATTTTGGGAAATTGCGAGTGTGCGAATGCTCGTAAGATAGTTGGGATTGTATGTTTGGTATTCTGAAGGTAATAAACTGCGGTACGTGCGATTTCGTGCATTTTGATAACTTGGGCTTAATGGGCCAAAAATCGGGTTCATGGGCCAACAGGCTCAATTTGGTAAGTATCTTGTGGTAAGTATTACGATAATACGTAAATGGATAGGATATGCATGAAAACCCTAAAAGTAGCTAAATTACTACGATACCCTTATGTATGGAAAATTACCATGATACCCCTAGGTGTAAATGACCAATATGCCCCTAGGGCTAATTTTGTCTGAAAAGCATGTTGATTTAAATCTGTATGATGTATGCCATGAAAGAATATTTGTTGCATGGGGACATGGGTTATATTTTGGAGGAAGCGTCCTGGTGGCTATGCCACAATTATCTGATCTAGTGGCTCGCCACATATTTACGATACGGTGGCTCGCCACGATTATTCATATCTGGTGACTCGTCACATTATACATTCTGGCGACCATCTTTGCATAATTACGTGGCGTGTAGCGTTAGGTGGGTCGAGTAGTCTCCCTACATAGTGAAAGGTTGGTAAGGGGGTGTATGTGGTTGGTTATGTGTTGGGTTTTGCATATACATGAAATATCGATCGATCTGTTATGGGCCTATGGGCTTAATTACGTGATACATTGCAGGCTAAGGCCAATTTATTCTGTTTCTGTGGTTTGAGCTGCTATGGGCTATGGTTGGGTTAATTTTACACACTGAGTTTCCCCAAACTCATCCCCTATTTTCATCCATGCAGGTAATCCCCGGCCATAGTGGGCTTGGAGCTGCGAGGGATTCGGAGTGGCCACTCGTTCTGCAATATGGATTTCTTCTGGTGATTTGGACTTTAATTTTCTTTACTTTGATGATTTGGGTTTTGTTATGTAATAAGGCCGCTTATGATTATTTTTAATTGGGTTTCGATTTATAACTTATCATGATCACCTTAAATTATGTTAACTATCAAAATGGGCTAGATTTAGGGTTTGTTTTCCAAAAACATAAACTGATTTCGAAGTAACACGATTACAAACAAGGCTTCTGCTATGATAACGTTTTACAAACTTAAATACGTTTTATTCTAAAATAGACATAATTTCAATGGTAACCTAAAAATATACGCGATGTTAGAGTGTGGCAATGGCGGTGTGCATGTCTAGGATTGGATCCGGAAGAGCTTGGTACTTAAGTAGTCCGATGGACTCACCTCCTTTTCCGGTTTCCTACCTGGTGCACAGCTTCCATTCACTTTAACCCTTAATGAATTAATCCTTTGAACATCAAGTACGATTTTCTGAACTTAGAATGGAAAAATGTTTTTAACGTTTCTGATGTGGCACGTCGGATCCGGTCATAACGTCTAGGCCGGGTTTGGAGTGTTAATTTAGTGGTATCAGAGCCAAGTTGCAACAACTCGGCTGTGGAATGGGTTTACAAAAACGTAGATTTCAAAAAAAATTAGTTTTTAAAATCTGGACTTCTGAAGGTGGCATTCCGAATCTCCGGCCCAAGCCTGAAAGTATTCTGAATATATTCTGAATTATCTGTCTGTACTGAAACTTTACTAGAATACTCTAGATAGGATGCTACTGAAATCCTAGAAAAGCTTGCTAAAAGACTAAAACTGTAGCTAGACATCGATTCTGCGAAAACCAACTCTGAATTACTATCTGAATCATAAAACATCTGTAATAAACATTGGAATGATATTTATGCATAAAATTCATAATCAGATAATACGATATGAGTACAAGAGCCACTCGTGGAAGAGGCCGTGGACGTGGCCGAGGAAGGGCTCGAGCGGTATCTTCATCTTCGGGACATATGCTGGTGGCAAATGCACCGGTACCATCGGCAAGAGAAGTAGAGTCTCATGATCGTGGTGCCGGGGATGACGCCCTGTCGCAGGCTATGCTTCGAGTTCTGAAAAGGGTTGCCGGAGCAAGTTCGGGCAACGGAATTCGAGGGTTGATTTCTGAATGGCTCTGAGCTAACGGAGCGGAGATCTTTAGGGGCGTATCTGGTTTAGCCTCGAACGTGGCGGAATATTGGTTGGAGGCCATAGAACAAATTATGGATGACTTGGACTGCTCGGTGGAGCAAAAGCTGAAGGGGGCCGTATCGCTGCTACGAGATGAGGCTTATCAGTGGTGGCTCACCATGAGGGATGGAACCCCAGCTGATAGGGTTACTTGGGAGCTGTTTAAGACATCCTTTAAAGGAAAGTACGTCGGGGCAAGTTATGTGGATGCCCGCAGGAAGGAATTCCTGAATCTGGTCCAAGGATGTAAAGCATTCTTGAGTATGAAATTTGAGTTTACGAGGTGGCCGGTATCCTGTGGGGATAGTCGCTACGGAGTATGAGCGTAGCGTTCGCTTTGAGGATGGACTCATAGATGACCTTCAGGTGCTGATTGCTCCGTAGAGGGAGCGGGATTTCGCGGTTCTGATGGAAAAAGCTAACATAGCTGACGAGGTAAAGAGTACTGAGAGGCAGAACCGTGAGAAAGATCGGAACTGTTTTCGAAAGGATTCTGGACCTTCGGGTGGAGCAAATAAGAATGTCAAAAGGGCGAGAGTGGAGGAGCCAGTTCGAGCAACTCTGGTGAATGTGGTTAGATCGCCAATTTGTGGAGACTGTGGAAAGGTACATTTGGGTGAGTGTAGGAAACGTTCCGGTGCTTGTTTCTGATGCGGACCTATGGAGCATAGAGTTAAGGACTGCCCATAGAGAGGTGATCAGGCTCGAGTTGCTTGCACGAGAGGTTATTCAACCCGAGAGGTGGACCACAACCACCGAGAGGACGTGGACAAGGTAAGGCGAAATGGAAATGGTCGAGGTCGAGGCGCTGACGTGGGTGCGAAATCTTGAGGCTCGACAGCCAGTGTTGGTTTATGCGGCTCGTCGTCGAGAGGAGGGCGACGCACCTGACATCATAACTGGTACGTTTTTGGTTTCTGGCATGCCATACACTACTTTAGTGGATATTGGATCTACTCATTCCTATGTTGCATGTGCCATATCTGGGTTGTTGGGTGTGCACTCTGAGAAGATTGTGAGTGGGGTATCTGTGTTAAGTCCTTTAGGTCACTCGGTTAGGGTAGACAAACTGTATAGGAATGTACCCTTAGAAACTCAAGGCAAGGTTTTTCCTGGAGATTTGATGGAGTTGCCGTTCGAAAAGTTTGACCTCATTCTAGGAATGGACTGGCTTGTTAAGCATAGGCGACTTTGGATTGTGCTGCAAAACGAATAGTGTTAAGGACCACGGAGGGTGAGGAGGTTATGATGATAGGTGAGCGAAGGGATTATTTGTCTAATTTGGTGTTGGCATTGAGGGCCGAAAAGTGGATTCGAAAAGGTTGTGAGGCCAATTTGGCATTCGTAAGCCAGTCGAAAGAGAAGGGATTGACAGTGGATAAGGTCAGGACCGTAAAAGAGTTTCAAGATGTTTTTCCAGAGAAGCTTCTGGGATTACCTCCAAACCGAGAAATGGAGTTTGGAATCGACTTGTTGCCTGGAACGGCGCCAGTGTCTATCGCACCGTATAGGATGGCACCGAAGGAGTTGGTGGAGCTAAAGGCATAAATTCAAGAGTTGTTGGATAGGGGCTTTATAGGCCAAGCGTGTCTCCATGGGGAGCACCAGTGTTATTCGTGAAGAAGAAGGATGGTACAATGCGGATGTGCATTGATTATCACCAGTTGAACAAACTGACAATTAAGAATAAGTATCCACTGCCAAGGATTGACGATCTGTTTGACCCGACTTAAGGGGCTTCGTATTTTCTAAGATCGACCTTAGATCCGGATATCATCGATTAAGGGTCAAGGAGACGGATATCCATAAGACGGCATTCAGGACTCGGTATGGTCATTACGAATTTTGGTTATGCCATTTGGGTGATTTGACGCTCTGCGGCATTTATGGATCGATGAATCGGTGTTTCAACCATTTCTGGATTAATTCGTAGTTGTCTTTATTGACGATATTCTGGTATATTCTGAAACGGAAGCAAAGCATGATGAGCATCTTCGTATAGTGCTACAACTGTTAAGGGAGAAGGAACTTTATGCAAAGTTTAGCAAGTGTGAATTCTGGTTGAGGAAGGTAACTTTCTTAGGACATGTGGTCTCTGCTGAGGGGATTAAGGTGGATCCTCGAAAAATTGAAGCAATTTTGGAGTGGAAGCCGCCTAGGTCAGTATCGGAGATACGGAGTTTCCTGGGATTGGCAGGATACTACAGAAGGTTTGTGGAAGGTTTTTCGGTGTTGGCTGCACCTCTGAATAAACTCATAAGGAAAGGGGTACCGTTTGTATGGACTAAGACCCAGCAGGAAGCTTTTGAAAAGTTGAAGAAAGTTTTGACTGAAGCACCTGTGTTAATTCAGCCGGAGTCTGGGAAGGATTTTACTGTGTACAGTGACGCATCACATGTAGGTTTGGGCTACGTGTTAATGCAGGAGGGTAAGGTGGTTGCATATGCGTCACGGCAGCTTAAGCCTCACGAGGGGAACTATCCTACTCATGATTTGGAATTAGCAGCAGTAGTCTTTGCACTTAAGATTTGGAGACATTACTTGTATGAAGAAAGGTGTATTATTTACACAGACCATAAGAGTCTTAAGTATTTGTTGACTCAGAAGGAGCTGAACCTTAGGCAAAGGAGATGGATTAAGTTGCTTAAGGATTATGACTATTCAATCGAGTATCACCCAGGAAAGGCTAATGTGGTAGCCGATGCTTTGAGTCGTAGAACCGTATCTGATCTGAGAGCAATGTTTGCTCATTTGAGTTTGTACGATGATGGTAGTTTGTTGGCTGAATTGCAAGTAAGGTCAACCTGGGTGGACCAGATTAAGGAAAAGCGGTTGGAAGATGAGTCTTTGATCGCTCGTTTTCAACAAGTTAATGAAGGGAAAACTTCTGAGTTCGGTTTAAATGGTGATGGAGTTCTGTGTTTTCGAGGAAGAATTTGTGTTCTGAAGGACTCTAACTTGAGGCAGACAATATTGAAGGAAGCTCATGGGGGACTATGTGCCATGCATCCTGGAGGGAATAAGTTGTATCACGACTTGCGGGAATTGTACTAGTGGCACGGACTTAGCGAAGTGACGGAGTTTGTAGGAAAATGTTTGACGTGCCAACAAGTGAAAGCTGAGCATCAATTACCTTCTGGACTGTTGCAGCCGGTAATGATACCACTTTGGAAGTGGGAGAGGGTAACCATGGACTTTGTGAGTTGGTTGCCGTTGACACCATCGAAGAAAGACTCGGTATGGGTGATTGTGGATAGGTTGACCAAATCGGCCCATTTCATACCAGTACGTACCGACTTTTCGCTTCAAAAGTTAGCCAAACTGTATGTGGCGGAGATTGTGCGACGTCATGGAGTCTCAGTTTCGATTATCTCTGACCGGGATCCTAGATTCACATCTCGGTTTTGGCAAAAGTTGCATGAAGCATTGGGGACGCGGTTGAACTTCAGTATGGCTTTCCATCCCCAAACTGATGGTCAGTCAGAAAGGGTCATTCAGATTCTGGAGGACATGTTAAGGGGATGCGTGGTTGACTTTGGAGGTAGTTGGGAGGACTACTTACCGTTGGCAGAATTTGCGTACAATAACAGTTATCAGGCGAGTATTCGAATGGCACCGTATGAAGCACTGTATGGTCAAAGGTGTCGTACACCTAGTTGTTGGAAGGAGCTAGGGGAGCGACAAGTTCTTGGACCGGAATTGGTGGCTGATACTGAGGCTAAGGTCAGAATAATTAGGGACCGTTTGAAAGAAGCATCTGATAGGCAAAAATCGTATGTAGATTTGAAGCGTAAGGAGATTGAGTACTCAGTCGGGGATATGGTCTTTTTAAAGGTTTCTCCTTGGAAGAAGATATTGAGGCTTGGTAAGAAAGGTAAGTTGAGTTCGCGGTTCATTGGGCCTTATCGGGTTTTGAAGCGAGTAGGCCCAGTAGCTTATCAGTTGGAATTACCTCCAGAGTTGGACAAGACTCACGATGTTTTCCACGTCTCCATGTTAAGGCGTTATCGTTCTGAACCTACTCATATCGTGCCGGTTGCAGAAATTGAGGTGCAAACTGATTTGACTTTTGAGGAGGAGCCTGAGCAAATTTTGGATCGAGATGTTAAGATTCTGAGAAGGAAATTTGTCCCATTAGTAAAGGTGCTTTGGCGTAATCATGGCAGAGAGGAAGCTACTTGGGAGCCAGAGGAGGTGATGCAGCAACAATACCCTCAGTTGCTCGGACCAGGTAAATTTCGAGGACGAAATTTCTTTAAGGAGGGTAGAGTTGTACTGCCCCAATTTTCGGGAATTTTAAAAATGTTGGAAAATTTTGAAAATTCTATGTCCTGTTTGTTTGTCATAGGATTAAGTACGTTAGTGGGCCTCTAGAAGGCCCAAGCTTAAGGTAAAACCGGTAGTTTTAATTAATTTTAATTCCATAAGAAAAAGGGCTTACAGTTATGAGGGTGCGAAATATTATTTGGGTAAAATAAGACATAAGGAAGCAAGTGGCAAAGTGGCATGTGGCGCCTTGGCAAGGCTATAAAAGTGGCGTGTGGATGCTAGGGAGAGCGAGGTTCAAGTCACAATGACAACATATTAAGGGAATTATTATTTTATGTTCGGAAAAGGTAGCGAGTGGGCCCGAAGTGAAAGTCTGTCGGGATAGGATTTAGGAGTTGATAAGGGATAGGATTTAGGAGCAGATAAGGGAGGAAATCTAGGAGCTGATCAAGGAATAAGAGGTGGCCGGCCAAGGGACTTTAGCATGGGAATTTCGGCTAGGGTTAGTGCCAGTATAAATTCGGCATTAGTGGTAAGTGGTGCCATTTCGACCATTCTCTTCTTCTTTTTTTCTCTTCTCTCCATCCACTTATTCTTTTCTTCTTCTTTTCCCCATAGCGAATCCTTGACCACCCTACTCTATACCACCTTCCTTCCATTATTTTTAAGACTATAGCCGATTGCCTCAAATCCGAAATCCGAAAACTTGACTCCTTTTGTACCAATTTTCCCTAGCCAAATATCTTATTTTTCTCATCATCTTTGGCGATTCTCTCAACCTCTAAACCCCGGGTTTACATCGACAATACCACAAGTAAAAACCCTCATATTTTATCTTTCTCTACACTTTTGTAAAAAGTGAAACTCCCACACTATCCTAGGGACATAGCGAATCTGAGATCTTGAGGGCTCGACTTTTGTTATCGTTTGAGGGCTTAGAAGCATGTCGAATCAAGTAGGAACTAAGGGGGAACGTTGACTAGAAGAATCGGTGGTAAGTCTTTCCAACTAAGTCTATCTTGCATATTTTAAGAAAAGCCGGAATCCCTAAAAGGTTAGGGAGGTTGTCGTTTTTTTGGACTTGTAGCCCTAAGGGGTTGTGATAATAGTATTATTTTGATAATAGTGTGATTAAGAGGCTGTTGATCAAGGGCTTGGACAAGTGGAGCGAACGGATCTGGATCAAGACACTATTTTCGGTAAAGGTAGGAACGCTAAGGCCTAAGGTGTTGTTGGCCGAATATGGTAAGAAGTTAATATGTAGTTCGTTTTGGTAGTAAGATTAACGTGGTAGTATTATAATTGTAGGCAGTTCGTGCGTGGATCTCGTCAACGAATCGTCATAAAACAGGTGTGTAATGACACCCTCTCATAGACTAGATCGGCAAAAGCGAAAAGCGAAATCTAGAAAAGTTGGTATTTTGGGAAATTGCAGTGTCGAATGCTCGTAAGATAGTTGGGTTTGTATGTTTGGTATTCTGAAGGTAATAAACTATGGTACGTGCGATTTCGTGCATTTTGATAACTTGGGCTTAATGGGCCAAAAATAGGGTTCATGGGCCAACGGGCTCAATTTGGTAAGTATGCGCGGTAAGTATTCTGATAGTACGTAAATGGATAGGATATGCATGAAAACCCTAAAAGTAGCTAAATTACTATGATACCCTTATGTATGGAAAATTACCATGATACCCCTAGGTGTAAATGACCAATATGCCCCTAGGGTTAATTTTGTCTGAAAAGCATGTTGATTTAAATCTGTATGATGTATGCCATGAAAGAATATTTGTTGCATGGGGACATGGGTTATATTTTGGAGGAAGCGTCCTGGTGGCTATGCCACAATTATCTGATCTAGTGGCTCTGCCACATATTTCTGTTCTGGTGGCTCTGCCACGATTATCTGTATCTGGTAGCTCTGTCACATTATACATTACGCGACCATCTTTGCATAATTCTGTGGCGTGTAGCGGTTGGGTGGGTCGAGTAGTCTCCCCACATGGTGAAAAGTTGGTAAGGGGGTGTATGTGGTTGGTTATGTGTTGGGTTTTGCATATACATGAAATATCTAATCTGATCTGTTATGGGCCTATGGGCTTAATTCTGTATTCTGTTTGGGCTAAGGCCAATTTATTCCGTTTCTGTGGTATGAGCTGATATGGGCTATGGTTGGGTTAATTTTACACATTGAGTTTCCCCAAACTCATCCCCTATTTTCATCCATGCAGGTAATCCCCAGCCATAGTGGGCTTGGAGCTGCGAGGGATTCGGAGTGGCCACTCGTTCTGCAATATGGATTTCTTCTGGTGATTTGGACTTCAATTTTCTTTACTTTGATGATTTGGGTTTTGTTATGTAATAAGGCCGCTTATGATTATTTTTAATTGGGTTTCGATTTATAACTTATCATGATCACCTTAAATTATGTTAACTATCAAAATGGGCTAGATCTAGGGTTCGTTTTCCAAAAACATAAACTGATTTCGAAGTAACACGATTACAAGCAAGGCTTCTGCTATGACAACGTTTTACAAACTTAAATACGTTTTATTTTAAAATAGACATAATTTCAATGGTAACCTAAAAATATACGCGATGTTAGAGTGTGGCAATAGCAGTGTGCATGTCTAGGATTAGATCCGAAAGAGCTTGGTACTTAAGCAGTCCGATAGACTCACCTCATTTTCCGGTTTCCTACATGGTGCACAGCTTCCATTCACTTTAACCCTTAATGAATTAATCCTTTGAACATCAAGTACGATTTTCTGAACCTAGAACTGAAAAATATTTTTAACGTTTCTGATGTGGCACGTCGGATCCGGTCATAACGTCTAGGCCTGGTTTGGAGTGTTACAGATGCAAAAAGACTTGAATCTACGATAGAGAAGATGGTTAGAACTGCTAAAAGACTACGAACTTGTGATTGCTTATCACTCGGGAAAAGCAAATGTTGTTGCTGATGCTTTGAGTCGAAAATCATTATTTGCTTTGAGTGCGATGGATGCTCATTTAGTTTTGTCTGAGGATGGTTTAGTTTTAGCTGAATTAAATGCGAGACCTTTGTTCTTACAACAGATCTGCGAAGCTCAGAAGAGGGATAATGAAATTATAGTTAAACGAACTCAATGTAATTCTGATTCTGATTCTGAATTCCGAATAGATGTTGATGACTGTCTGAGATTCAGAAATAAACTTTGTATTTCGGGAAATCTGGAGATGATTTAAATGATTTTGAGTGAAGCTCATAGTAGTTGATTTTCTGTACATCCGGGGAGTACGAAAATGTATAATGATCTGAAGAAGCATTATTGGTGGTCCAGAATGAAAAGAGATATCTCTGATTTTGTTTCTAAATGTTTCATATGTCAGCAAGTTAAAGCTGAACACCAAGTGCCATCTGGGTTATTACAACCAACTATGATTTCGGAATGGAAATGGGATCGAGTGACCATGGATTTTGTTTCGGGTTTTCCCTTGTCTTCGAGAAAGAAAGATTTGATCTGGGTTGTAGTTGACAGATTAACGAAGTCAGCTCATTTTATCCCAGTACGATCTGATTTCTCACTCAATAAATTGGCTGATTTATATATTTCTGATATTGTGAGATTACATGGTGTGCCAATGTCGATAGTGCTAGATAGAGACCCGAGATTTACATCGCGATTTTGGAAGAAGTTGCAAGATGATCTAGGTACTAAATTGCATCTTAGCACTGCTTTTCGTCCGCAAACTGATGGTCAAACCTGAACAGATTATTCAGATACTCGAGGATATGTTAAGATGTTGCATTCTTGAGTTCGGAGGTGCATGGGAACAATATCTACCTTTGATTGAATTCGCTTATAATAATAGCTTTCAATCGAGCATTAAAATGGCACCGTACGAAGCCTTATACTGTAGAAAGTGTAGAACTCTGTTATACTGGACTGAACTCAGTGAGAATAAGATTTACGGTATTGATCTGATAAAAGAAACTGAACAGAAGGTCAAACTAATCCGAGATAGTCTGAAAGCTGCCTCTGATCGTCAGAAATCTTATGCGGATTTAAAACGAAAAGATATCGAATTTGAAATCGATCATAAAGTGTTTTTGAAAGTATCTCCGTGGAAAAAACTGTTCCGATTTGGCAAAAAGGGCAAGTTGAGTCCGAGGTTCATCGAACCATATGAAATCATCGAACGAGTTGGGCCGGTTGCTTATAGAATGAGGCTACCATCTGAGTTAGAAAACATTCATAATGCATTTCACGCATCAATGCTTCGACGATACAAATCTGATCCTTCGTATGTAATTTCACCGTCTGAGATTGAACTTCAGTCCGATATGACTTACGAAGAAAAGTCGATCCGTATTTTAGCTCGTGAGGTTAAAGAGTTGCGAAACAAGAAAATTCCATTGGTTAAAGTGATGTGGCATCGACACGGTGTTGAAGAGGCCACGTGGGAGTCTGAAGATGTTATGAAACAACAATATCCAAATCTGTTTAATGGTAAGATTTTCGGGGAAAAAAATCCCTAAGGGGGAAGAATTGTAACAGTCTAGTTTTGACCCTAGTCGGAATAGTGGTTTTGAGACCACAAATCCGAGTCCAAAAAATATTTTAATATTATTTTCTGTGTTTGTGATATGTGAATTTATGTCTGTGAAATTTCTGTGATTTAATTTTTCTATTTCTGTGCTTAATTATGAAAAAGGATTAAATCGAGTAAAGTGTAAAAGTTGTCTGTTGTTTGTTAAAAGTGCCTATTTGTTTTGGCTGATTAAAGGTGTAACACTCCTAACCCGTATCCGTTGCCGGAATAAGGTTATGAGGTATTACTTGACTGAACAGAACTTCTATAAGGTCAAAGATGCTTACCAGACATAAATTATCAACAATGCAAACATGTCTCATTGATTTTCCATAAGAGCTCTTATAAATTTCCAAATGACTCACTATCAAAACATAACCGAATATCTAATAACAAATTAAATACTATCAAGTTATAACTAAAACATTTCACCATATTAGTTCAATTATAAGGCTTTTCTAAACAAAATGAGCAAGCCATCTTCGCATGGCTATAATGTATACAAAGTCGAAATATCATTCTACCTATAGTCTATCCTATACATGCCTTAAACCATGATGATATACAATCTTCTCAACTCACATAAAGACTCGATAGTGTGATGATATCTCTGACCCTTCCAACTCGAGCTAAAGTATAAACCTATAAGAAATGGAAAAGAGAACACGGAGTAAGCTTCAATGCTTAGTAAGTTTTAAGCAATGCAAACAATTAATTTACTTATAGATCGATTATTCAAATTTTCAAGAAATCATTCCTAGATAATTGCCATTTTGGCCAAGTATCCATGAACATAATGCATATTTAGCAAATTCACCTCACTTGAATCTGAACTCAATTAAAACCAAATATTGAAATCACAAATAAGATCATGAAAACTCAAAAAAAAAAAAAACATCTCATTAACAAGTTTTAACCATGTTTGCAACAAAATCACAAATTCACTACAAGCTGTCTTCCTGAGCAACATTCACTAAATTATTTATAACTGGAGCTAAGAAACTCCAAATCAAGTACTGTAAATTTTCCATGAAAATAGACTCATATATCTTCCATCCATAAAATTTTAAGAATTTTTGGTTTGACCAATCAATACCAGAGTTTTATTAAAGTTTCCCCTGTTTCACTATTTGACTATTCTGACCACTCTTCACTACGAATCACATTTCTCATTATACAGAATTTGATATATGTTATCATTTATTTCATTTGAAACTAGACTTATTAAGAAGTCTAAGAATATAATTTTTATCTTATAACCACTTTTTTACCATTTATAATGATTTTTTGAAAACAGAACAGGGGACCTCGAAGTCATTTTGACTCTATTTCACGCCACTTCAAATATCTCATTATTGGCATTTCTTTTGCTCACACGGTTTCTTTTATAAGAAACTAGACTCATTAAGATTTCATGACATAATTTATTCAGCTTCTATCTCAACTCCCACAATTTATGGTGATTTTCCGAAATCACGTTACTGCTGCTGTCCCAAGCAGATTTATTACCCATTCTTGCATTCATATTATTTAACATCTATATCACCAAATCAATCTCATATAACCTTTCACCATAACCGAATACACACATACACATATGAGATTTTAACATATACTTCTCATTTCGCATTCATGATTCAATTCTGATCAATCTAACATATAAAAGTATATAATACATACCTGACCAAGTTAATGTATTTGACATATTCAATGGTAGTTTACTACGAACATTCGAAATCATAATCTTACTCCAATCATCGGCATTAAGTCTGCTAGGTTTAAAACCTAAATCCAATCACCACCACAAAGCATGCGGGACTTTAAGCCCGAATATAATACCAGCACGAATGCCTTCGGGGCTTAGCCCGGATATAACACTAGCACGAATGCCTTCGGGACTTAGCCCGGATATAACACCAGCACGAATGCCTTCGGGACTTAGCCCGGATATAATTCTCCATTATCATGCACATATATATATATATATATCATAACACATTAGCATTTCATTTACATTACTTGAACACAAGCACAACGTGCTTATCAACCATTCCACTTTCGGCTCAATAGCCACATACAAAGAACACGATTTCGTTTCGCTATCCAACATGATCTCTATAACCATCCGGCTACAAGTCATATGCACAAATTATTTATCCCACTACGTAATTCAAGTAGAACCAATAGGTCACAATTTATTTATTATGCTTATATACCATGATTTTATCAAATCATAAGCTAAGTTTCATTACTCAAAGACTTACCTCGGATATTTTTGAACAGTGGCGAATAGGCTATTCGATTGCTTTCTCCTTTCCCTTATCAGATCTAGATCCTCTTTGCTCTTGAGCTTAATTTAAAACAATTAAATTCATTTAATTTCTAATCAAATAGGCGATTTAATATAATACATGTATATTATAAGGTTGAGGTACATATGACATAATGATTAACTATCAAACACCATATGCATATATATATATATTCTCTAGTCATGCACAACCAAACATCTTACTTAGGCATCAACAACTTTATAGTTATATGCATATCTATGTTAAGACCAATTATATATTTAATAAATTCTACAAATATGGTTATTTATAATGACATAATACCATTATATCTCAAGTTATACTTATAAGCACATCTACCTAAATACATTAGTACTTAAACATCATTTTGACCGAATACTCATATAGTCACTAACATATTATTAATCACTTCCAAAGCCAAGAAGACATATTTAAACTTAGTACATTTTCACTCAAATGCAAAACTCATGTATCGAAATAATATTTCACATACATATACTAATCATTTAAAGAATATATTTCATTGTATATACCCATATATATAAGAACCATTCATAACATACTTATTACTCAATTACAAAGCAAAATACTCATATCACATTTATAAAATTACAAGCCGAATATACCTATACTTACATCACTTAAACATCAACATTCAATTTCTTTGACAAAGCACATTTTCGAAAATGACAAGGCAATATAACAGCCTTTAATTCAACTTATAATTCATGCATATCACATTCCAAGCATTCACTCTATTCCATCATTTAAAATACAAAAATTATTCAATAATTTCCTAGTTCAAATTCGGCAATTACACCAATACACAAGATGATTTATTATTATTATTATTGTTCATTCATTTAAACTACTTACAAATACCTTAAACTATCTTAATTATCAACCATTTGTAAATTATTCATTAAACTTGAAAACAATCATATACCTCTTTAATTTTCTACCATGGCCGAATGCTCAAGACACCACACAATTCCAAATTTGGTCATGGGTTAAGTAAAGAACTTAATAACTAACTCAAAATATGCTAAAAAGGCAAGAATTATCATTGAACTTACCTTAATTTAGTTAACCACCATAGCCGAATTTCTCAAAGCTTTCCTTCTTCTAGATACGGTAATGGAGGAGCAAACATGGACTAACTTTGGTTTCTCCTCCCACTAATCAATATTTTACTTTTCTTTATTCATTATTTCTTATTTTTTTTTGTAATCTAAAATATTAACATAAAATAAATATAATATGTTTTGATCAATAACATGGCCGGCCACTATCTAAAAGAATTTGCTAAATTGACATGCAAGTCCACCTTTTTAATAACATGCATAGATAGATCACCTTAAAAATTACCTATCACATTTCACAAATGTCTCACATAAGTCCTATTTAAAATTTTCACATACAATTGACAAAATCAAAGCATGAGATTTTCACTAATGCATTTACACATATAAGAGGCATAGAATTTAACAGTTAATTATTTTTAAAAACTCGATTTTGTGGTCCCGAAACCACTTTTCGACTAGGGTCAAATTAGGGCTGTCACAAAAGGTAAGGTCCTTATGATGAAATAAATCCAATTATATGATAGTGGAATATATTGTTTGGCATAATGGTTAATATGGTTATTTTTAAATGGTGGTTAGGTAAATGGGTTATTAATGTATATTATAATAAAACCAAAGCATAAAATATTTCCATTATGCTTCATCTTTGCCAAAAATTAGAAGAAAAAGGAAGCCATTGAAGCTTCAAGGTATGTGGCCATTGCATGAGTGAATAGGTTTGTCTATTTTGTTCGGTTTTTGATGATTTTTACGTTTCTGTGATCATTGCTTTGTGTTCTTCAAAATCCATGTCTGAATTTCTGTTTCTGTTAAAGATTTCATGAAATTCCATTATTGATATCATGAGTTTTGTGATGTTTTTGGATGAATTATAAATGCTTGGTAGATGATTTATAAGTTTTGTCTTTGAATTTTGATGAAATAGAGCTATTTGGACTAATTTGTGAAAATGAGGTTTTGAAAGACTAAATTGTAAATTAATTATGTTATTTGGGCTGGTATGGAAGCCATGTATATTCGTCCAAGCTATAGTCTTGGCGAATTTTGCATATTTGTGATTTTGTGAAAAATGGATTAAATTGTCAAAGTGTGAAAATGTAAGGGCTAAAATGAAAAGTACGCTAAATATGTGTTCATGGATTATTTTGAGTGAAATGAATGATTGAATGATTGAATTTGAATTGTATTAGATCAAGAACGAAGAAAATCAGACTTAGATCGAAGGAAGTCCAAAATAGTTGAATAGTTGACTCGTTCCGTCCGAAAACCGTACGAGGTAAGTCAAATTACAATTACGTGTTAAACTGATTAAATTCTGCATATACAAACTTTAATTTGTATTGGATGGCCTTGAGAGCCTGATGAATACCTTTTGAGTAAATTCTGTTAATATGTTGGTATCCGAAAAGCTTTGTATGCTTCTAAAGGAACGTTGACATCTATTTGAGATATCGTGTAAGACCGTGTCTGGGACACAAGCCTCGATTGATATTTACGTATAAGACCATGTCTAGGACATCGATATCGTATCTGATTTTGTGTAAGACCGTATCTGGGACAGAGGCACCAATATTGCATTACATGTAAGACCAGGTTAGGGACGTCGGCATTGTACTTGTTTGTGAGTATTGATATCGTATCTGAACTGTATGGTGATAGAGTACAAAATATGAGAATGATTATATGAAATGTATAACCTATACAAGTACGTTTGTATTCTATTAAATTTTTGAATATAAAAGACTCAGTCTCTGTGAAATATGTACGGAATTTGGAAATGAGGCATGACATATAAGCAAACAAAGGAGCATGGTTAAGTTTATGAATTATTCTATGAAATAGTTATGAATCTTTATGGTTGAATTGTACTTATAAGCTTTAGTAGTTAGACCAATTGTATTTGGCTTACTAAGCTCCTTGTAGCTTACACTGTGTGATTCCTGTCTGTTTTATAGTTATCGTAGCTACTAAAGGCTCGGGGATAGTCGAGGATTGTCACCACACTATCGAACTCATTTTGGTACTTTTGAAAGTGTAAATTTTAAAGTATGGCATGTATAGGCTAGAATGTCTAAGTATGTAAGTTTTGAATTGTATATATGTTAGGCAATGAGAGTTGGCTAACAAATGATAAGTTTGTGCATAGTTTTGTTGTATGTTTGTAATGTGCTATGTTCTAATGTGATTTGGCCATTTTGAACATAGAATTGGTTGAAATTTTGGTATGATTGATGTATATTATTGCTTGTAGGATTGAACCCAAAAAGGGGTGGCAAAATTGGCTTAAACCAAGCCTGCATTGTGCCACACGGTCAGGGGACACGAGCGTGTCATATGGACGTGGGCTTAAGTCAGTATCTAGCTAAGTACCACACGGCCATGGCACATGGTCGTGTCTGTTGGCCGTGTGAAAAAGTCAGTATAGGACATCTTTTTGGCACGGTTGGATCACATGGTCGAGTCTGGTGCCCGTGTGTGTCACACGACTTAGTCATACGGGCGTGTGACTTTAACAATTTTGAAAGATTTGGTTAAGTTTTGAAAATTCTGAATGTGTTCGATTTAGTCCAGACTTTTCTTAAATGTATGTTTTAGGTTTCGTAGACCTTCTTAATAGATGAATTGTTGATGAATACCTAAGTATCATTGTTATATAATATTTGTGATTCTATATTTTTCTGAAATGTTCTGTCCATCCGGTGATGCTCCTTACCTATTCCGGTAACAGTTAAGGATAGGGGCATTACACATACCATTTAGTACCATTTATGTACTTGATCTCTAGCATCAAATGGTCATATAAATCACTTGTAACTTGTGCACTAAAGTCACTAATACAAACCATTCAAAACTAAGATCTTTATACATATGTACTTTCCACAACAAGCATTAAATCACTCCAAATTATAATACATATCCATATGCGTATTCAACTACCATTTAATTTTCATCCATCAAACATAAATCAATTCACATATTAACCATACCAAACCACATGTCAAACATGATAAGGCAATTTATATATACATAGAAAAATATACCAAAACACAAGCCAAAGCATATGGCCACAACCACAACATCACACATAGGCCAACATTAGCCGGAATAACCTAGACATGCCATTATAACTGAAATGAAACAATTGAAAGTACCAAAAGAGCCGATAGATAGTGTGATATAACTCTGACAAGCTTCCAACCTGAACAAGCTTCCGAATAACTATAAAACACGAAAAATAACACAGAGTAAGCATTTAAGCTTAGTAAGTTCATATAACATAGAATTTAACTTACCATTTAATCACAATTTAGATAAGTAAACATAGCATATCACAACTGAATTTGGCCAAAAGCCTAGACCCATATTCACCAACATGTTAGCCATGTAAGCACATATAATATCCAATACACATGGATGAACTCAACCATTATTCAAATTTCATATACATGTATCATACATTTCATATATCAATATATCATGTAACATCATTTCCATGTACTTCATGTAAATACCTATAGTAGTTCATATCGAACTAATATATTCTCGTAACAGAACTGTGCCTATTGAACCATTTAGAATATTGTTGGATACTTGGGTAGCACACATAAGGTGTACTGAACTGTAATCCATCAATTCTTGTACATGTATGCTCATACGAGCTTTGAATGGTATGCTCTTATGAGCTGCAAATGGTAAGCTCCTCCAAGCTAAATAATTGTAAGCTCATACGATCTGAATATCGATAAGCTCTCTCGAGTTGAGAATCGGTAACCCTAATGACATGCCATTTGTATCCTACAATTTCCTAAGGTTCAAACTAGACTTGGTAATTATGATACATCATCAGATATGCAATTGGTATTCATTCATGGCAATTACACAATTCACAAACATATAATTTAATTTAAAACATATAAATGTACAATTTAATTGCACGAACTTACCTCGACGAGGGTATGTAGATACAGAGGCGACTAATCCAAGAGTTTCTCTTTGCCTCGATCTAACTCCGTACGACGTATGATTTAAATTTAACCCAACTCAATATATTTCACATTTAATTTAGTCCAACATGTAATTTTGGCAAAATTACCAATTTTCCCTTATACTTTTAATTCTTTGCAATTTTGTCCCTAGGCTCGTAAAATGAAATTCATTCAATTTTACCCCTACCAAGCCTAGTCGAACTATATACATGCTTATATCAGCCCACATATTTCACATATTTACAAATTTAACCATGTATTTATCACAATTTTCAATTTAATCCCTATTTGACAATTTCACTAAAAATTCCTTAATAAAAGTTGTTTATCCAACAACCATTCATTTTCTATCATTAAACATCAAAACTCAAGCATGGTCATCAATTAAAAAACCCTAATACTTTAACATTTTTACAAATTAGTCCCCGGGCTAGCTAGATTAAGGTTAAAACGATCCCTGAAACATAGAAATTATTAAAAACGAGACAAAAATCATACCAATTGGAAAATGAAAGCTTGGCTGAATATAGGCCCCCAAAAATGGCTTCTTCTCTTTGAATGTTTGGGTGGAAAAATAAATTAAAGATGATAACTTTTAATTTGTTTTAGTTATTATATCATTATTAACTAATTTACTTAATTAACCTTTTAATTTCAACCAAATTTCAATAATGCCAAACCAATATCTTCCACTAACTCATTAATGGGCTATTTACCATATAAAGTGTAACACCCCGAACCCGAGACCATCGCCGGTGTCGGACACGAGGGGTTAACAAGCCAAGTTCACATGTTTTGCCACCAATTTGACATTTCCAGTCAGGCTGGAAAAATGCGTCACCGTCGCCTTAAAAATCATATCTCGAGTTTCAAAACTCGGAAACTGGTTTCGTAAATTTTACCTGAATTTAGACTCATATATCCATCCATGGATTTATTTCTAGAATTTTTGGTTGGGCCAATTGGTACAGTTTATTAGTTAAATTCGCCCATGTTACAGGGATCGACTGCTCTGACCTTCGCGCGCTATAACTTGAATATCTCTCTGTACAGGGCTTTAATACTGGTGTCGTTTGTTTCTAATGAAACTAGACTAAAAATGGAATCTGTACATATAAGTCATGACTCCTAATTCTTTCTGGATAATTTATAGTAAATTTTTAAAGTTGCGACAGGGGACCCAGAAACCGTTCTGGCCCTGTCTCACAATAGCTTTCATATCTCTTAACCTGTAACTCCTATGACCATTTCGTTTCTTCCATATGAAAATAGACTCATCAAGGTTCATTTACATAGCTTATTCACTATTTAATACCATTCCTACAAATTTTGGTGATTTTTCACATTCACGTCACTGCAGCTGGCAGCTTCTGTTTTTTAAGGTAGGTCTTACCTATTTTGTAGTCTCCATGAACCAACTAGTCTTGCCATACATAGGTTCATATATGATCATTTTAACCATACAAATGGCTGATCATGTGACCAACATTCCCATTTCAATCCATAATCACATCATGACACCATATATATACATACAAACCAAAAATAGTCTAAGTTCATGCTTCCTTTTACGAGCCATTTTAGCATGGCCGTATACATATACATCACCACATTTTAAACCAACAAGGGTAGTCCTATACATGCCATTTCAAAGTTCAACCAAAATTTATACCAAAATAGGCGTTGATAGTGTGGATGACTTGACTTTATTGATCCCGAATCCGATTGCTATCGGCGAAATCTATAAAAGAGAGCCAAAGTAACAGGGTAAGCATTTTATGCTTAGTAAGTCTCAAGGAATATAATCAACTCTAATTACAGCAATACATTCACATAGCCAAATGCATCATTTCATTAATACACATTCTTACTTCACACTTCATCATTATATACTTTCACAAAGTATTAATCAATTCAATAACTGAAATTCATTAGTCGATTGAGCGAATGTTGCTCCAACATATCGACTTTCAATGCACATATAAGCGTACCTTATTCTTTGGGCTTTTCGAGTGTACTAATTGAATTTATTACAGCAACCAACACTCACCTCCAGCCCAAGATTCTTGAATATAACCGGATATAACCATGTGCACAAATGCCTTGGTCTTAGCCGGATAGAATGACTTCATACGAATGCCTTGAGTCTTAGCCGGATGTAGCCACTAGCACAATTGCCTTGGTCTTAACCGGATATAATTTCAGCATAATTGTCTTGGGGCTTAGCCGGATATCATTCAATTTCTCATGCACACATACATCAATAATCATTGGACATACATATTTCATTTTCGTTACTAAGGCTCAAACACAATTATAATCACTAGCATAATCGCCTTGGGACTTAGCCGGGTGTCATTCGAATACTCATACACACATAAATCAATAATCAATACATCCATATTTCATTCCACATAATTCAAGTAAGGTCACTTCTTGAGGACTTACCTCGGATGTTGTCGAGCGGCTTTTACGGCTATTCGATCACTTTCTCCTTCCCTTGTCCAATTGTGGCCCTCTAAGCTCTTGAGCTAATTCAAACAAATTCAATTTATTAAAACCTCATTGTGGTAGCTTATGGCGAATATGACAAGGAGTTTAAATGGTCATATGGCCACCCTTTAGCTTGAATACACAATGGTCATGCACATTTTATACTACATCAAGCAATTCAATACAATTTATTCGAGCATCAAGGAAAAGCTAAGGCCTTCAATAGGCTACCCAAGGCGAATATTCATGTACATGTTGAGGCCAATTATGCACTTAATACCTCACAAAAACAGCATGCATTTTACTAGTTAATGCTTTGCATATTGTAGCTCAAAACTTATAATATAGCATCAAGCACTCATATGTGTGCTAGGCGAATGTGCTTGCAATTTCACAATTATTCTTCAACATCTTCTTCTTTAAACAAACATATTCATCACTTCCTTCATAACCAAAACATCATGTGGAAACATATATATACATATATGAGCATGGCGAATTTCAAGGTGTCCATAGCCATCCAAAACACAAATTTTAACTAACATGCAAGAAGCATGAATCATGCTCATGAATGCATCATGGCGAATATGACAATCATGCCCTTTTCAACTTCAATCATGGTTAAACAAAAGAAAACTCAAAATCTTACTCAAGAGTAGACAATCCATCATTGCATGCATCATCATCAAGCTTCACACTTAGCATGCAATGGCTTTATCACCATAACAACTTTGGCCAAATACCATTTCCATGGCATAACAAGGATTTGAGCCATGGCTAACATGCACATCAAGTTAGCAACCAAAACATGCATGAAACTCCTAACACAACCTCATACATACCTTAATCTTGATGCAAATTTAGCCAAATCTCCTTCTAGATCTCTTCTAAACCAAGCATGAAGCAAAAATCCTCCCCCTTTTTCCTTAGTATTTTCGGCCAAGAAGTGAAAATAGATGAACAAATTTTTTTCTTTTCTTTCTTTAGGATATTCGGCCAAGGGCTATGGAGAAAGATGAACACTTTTTTTTTTCCATACTCTTATTTTATTATTTCTAACATCCACCACTAGCAAAACATGTTTAAGACATGTTTTCTTTTGCCCATATTCATCACCATGGCCGGCCACTTCCCTCTCTTTGGGTAAATTGACATGCAAAACCATTCTTTTGCATGCATGTACTATTAGACCTTTGAAGATTGGCCTATCACCTTTCAACAATGTTTCATATAAGTCCATCTAAATAAATTCACATGGAAATGATCAAATTAATGCATGCAACTTTCACACATGCATTTGCTAACATCATAAACATAGAATATAACTTCTAATTACTTATAAGACTCGGTTTAACGATCCCGACACCACTTCCCGACTAGGGTCAAATTAGGGACGTCACATAAAGACCTCCACTTTTAAGTTCTATAGCCATTTAATATCTTTAGCTATTATAACTCAGTTTTTGCACTTTACATGATTTAGTCCTTTTTATCAAATTGAGCATGTAAACTGTAAAATTTCTTAACAAAATTTTTATACGGTATTGCTATCATGTTGTAGACCATAAAATAATAATAATAAATTTAGACCTTGAATTTGTGGTCCCAAAACCACTATTTTGATTTCACTAAAAACGTGCTATTACATTTCAACTTAGTTCATTTTCATCATGTTTAATAGTGTTCGAAAAATATTCCATGGCAACTCGATCATTCATGAGTTTTGAAACCAAATTAAGTCCTCTTTGAATCTTTTACTTAGTAAAATATGAATTTTAGTGATCATATTAAACTAAGGGTTTCTTAGAATTCATGTGAAGTAACAGGGACGGGTCAAGTTTGAAACAATTTAATCACATAAACCTAAAAACTATGCAAGATAATAAAGCTCGTTAAATTTATTATGAACCTTCAATTTAATCAGGTCGGGAACTAAATTAAGCATGAACATTTCAATAATTGTGTCCACTAGCCGTCATTTGGTCAGGATCGCTTAGCTAATTCTAATGCATGCAACCATGTATGAATGAAGTACACACTTGATTTTAATTAAAAACATGACCGACTGAGGCACAAACACTACAAACATGACTTAAAGAAACTTCATTGAATCAATGCAATCTTCCTAGATAAATAGATTTAAGCTTCCATTGTTGATGATAAGATAACAAAGCACATTGCAAACATGATTAAAATACAAATAACAAAGTAAAGGAAGAATAAACTCTGTCGAATCAGCAGTCTCATGACTTTGATTAAAGATGTTGTAATAGCCTATTTTTCAGTGAAATCCGATCAGTGGTTTCGGGACCAAAAATCCGATCCGAAAATAAAGTTTATTTTTATTTCATTATGTGGTCCATATTATGAAAGACAGGTCGTGTGAAAATTTTTTTTTCAAAAATTTTATCAATTGAGTGTTTAATTACGAGAAAGACTAAATTGCATAAAATGAAAAAGTTGAAATCTAGTAGCTATAAGGATTAAATAGCTATGGAATTCAAATTTAGAGGTCCTTATATGGTAAATAGACCATTAAAGAAGAATTTAGATTTTTCTTGGTGACTCATCTATGGAAATATAGAAAAAGGGCAAGGACTAAATTGGAAATTCAAAAATACTTAATGAATTAAAAAGATGATAAAAGAAATCATCTTATTTTATGTGATCTTCAACCTAAAACACATGGAAAACCTAGGTGAGAGAAAAGAAACTTTCAAGGCCTAATTGGGTAAGTTTCCTTGTCCCGTTTTTAGTAATTTTGATGTTTTTGAAACTGGAATATCTTAATCTCTCTATTTGAGGGATTAATTTGAAAAGTTATCAAGGTATGAAAAATGGGTCATGGATGTATATGCTAGAAATTAGAAATTTATTGTAGAAAATGAAAGATGATTGATAGATAAACAACTTTTACAAAGTGATTTTTTATGAAAACAAGATTTAAAGACTAAAATGAAAAGTTGTAAAATTTGATAAAAAATTCTAAAATTTTATGAGTACATGTGCTGTAAATTTTGTAATGGGCCTTTGGTTTGCTTGGAATAGGGAGTGATTTGCGCCTGGGGACGAAATCGAAATTTGTAAAAAAGTTAGGGGCAAAATGGTAATTTTTCCTAGGACGTAAATTGAGTCCAAATAATTATGAAATATGTGAAATTGACGACTAAATTTATTTATATAGATTCGGATAACACAAACTCGAGGCTAGATCGAAGAAAAGAAAAGGTTTCGGATTAATAGATTTCTAACGCGAACAAGTGTCGAGGTAAGTTTGTGTAACTTAATCGAGCATGTAATTATGTTAATTAAATGTAGTGTTTGTATGTAATGTGATTTATATTAATGTGCTTTACTTGTATACTAAGATGGAAATTTTGATACATGCTTGAAATGGTGATAAAGGGGTTAAGTCTCGATTGAATGTTGAATTCTGATGATTATATGCGCTTTCCTGAAACTAATAAGGTCTTGTATTTGTTACGGATGGGATTTAGCTCGGACGAGTAATACCATTGACCTTGTTATAGAAAGGATTTAGCCCAGGCAGGTAATCCCGATATAATATCTCTCAAGCATAAAAACACAAAAATGAAATTTTGGTATGTAATGGTATGCCGTGATGAATCATGGAATTCTCTAAGTTAAATGCTTGGATTGGTTGGTATTAGATGTGTGTTTCCAGTGCAGGTTTTGGGTGCAATTTTGGGTGAGAAATGAAGCTAGAAATGGCTTCATTTTGTCCACATAGGTAGACACACGGGCGTGTCTCTAGACCGTGTGTGACACACGGCCTGGTAGCATAGGCATGTGGTTAGGTCGTGTGTCCCCTACACTTTAATTTTGAGAAACAGAATGCTCAAAATTGAGCACATGGGCAGAGACAGGGGCGTGTGTCTCAACCGTGTGTGCCACACGGCCAAGACACGACCTAGAACACAGGCATGTGTCTTGGCCGTGTGAAACTTATACCCAATTTCGAATTGAATTAATTAACCACAGGGCCTAGCACATAGGCGTGTGACATGGCCGTATGTGCAAGTCAGAGAGTTACACAGGCTAAAACACGGCCTACAACATGGGCGTGTCAGCCCTACACCTTGGAAAAATTTTGTAATTTCGCGAAAAATTTTTAGAGGTCCCGATTAAGTCCCGACTCGATTCTAATGCTCGTATTGGACCTCGAGGGTCCAATTAAGGGACATTTTGAATGATATCGGTAAATGAATAGTAAATTATAAGAATTATCTGTAAAATGTTTTGAAAGTTTTCGTAATGCTCTGAAACCCTATTTTGACGATGGATACGGGTTAGAGGTGTTACAGATGTTCTCTTTCTATCCGTGTGTTGCTCCTTTGCTAATGGCTCCTCAAGGTGGTCAGCCAAGAGATGATCTTCTCAAGGTTTTGCTAGCTAAGGGAAATGGGATGTTATGCGTGGGAATGAGGAAAGGAATGTAACACCCCTTACCCATATCCAACATCAGAATAGGGTATGAGGCATTATCGGACTTATATAGAAGCAAACATACAAAATCGAGACGTAAATTTCCATCCAAATTTAAAACTTTTCATGTACATTCATATTGTCCCTAAAATGGACCTACGAGGTCCAAAACATACATTGGAAGCTGTTAGGGACTAAACCGAGAATTTTAGAAAATTTCACAACACGTAGAAAATTTTTCATGTTTTAAGAGCCACGCGCCCATGTGGCTAGGGACATACCTGTGTGGGCAAGCCGTGTGGTCGCACACGCCTATTTCCCTAACCCGTGTAACTCTCTATTTGTCACCCAAGAACAAATTGAAGTCACACGGGAAGTCACAGGCCTGCGTGCTAAGCCATGTGGTCGATTTAATTTTCATAATTTTTTCATAAAATAGGTGCAGGCTTTACACACCTGGGGCACACACCCGTGCCTAAGGTCGTGTCATCCATACGGCTGAGACACACGCTTGTTTCTCTGCCCATGTGCTCAATTCTGAGCATTCTGTTTTGCAACAATTAAGGTGCAGGGGACACACGGCTAGAACACACGCCCATAAGGCAAGCCATGTGTCACAACGACCTAGACACATGCCTGTGTGGACAAAAATAAAGTTATTTACCAAGCCATTTTGTTAACCTTCCATGCACATCACTACACAACAACATATAACACCAATCCAAACAATTACATTTAACCATTTCAGCAAAAATCAAGACATCCACACATTATATACTTGCTACCATTTACCATATATAAAGATCACATACTTATCAACTTAAACCATGCAAATTTCCACATCAATGAAAAACCTTATCATATGCATATATACTTAAACCAATGTTAGCCAATTTCAATGGCCATTTACAAAATGAATTATCAACCAATATAGGCCAATACATTAGGCCCATTCAATTATGACACATAACAAAATAACCAAGTCCCTATACATGCCATAACTCAAAATGTCAAATTCATAGGAACCCAAAATAATCAGTTGATAATGTGAGCGGATCTCCGACAGTCTTCGATCCCCAAGCTAGCTTGGTGACACTATAAGAGAAGGGAAAGAGAATGGGAGTAAGCTATATGGCTTAGAAAGTTCCATGCAAATAATAGGCATCATAAACCTACATTTAACATACAATTAACATGGTGATAATTGGCATAAATATTATTAAGATCTTATAATCGTAACTTACTCAATCATAACCTTACCGAGGGTTCATCACATAACGAGCTCATCATGTATGAGTTTTTCGTACATACCTGAGTCATCTCGAATTGGATTTACACACAATTCATCTTTGACATACTCATTAAATTACCCATTGAACCACTTGGAATACTAAAGGATACTCGGGAGTTCTGTACACATGGTACCATACCAATGCCATATCCCAGATATGGTCTTACATGTAATCTCGTATCGATGCCATTAGCCCAGCTATGGTCTTACATGAAAACTTACATCAATTCCATATCCCAGATCTGGTCTTACACGAAGTCTCATAATGATGCCATATCCCAGATATGGTCTTACACATGGTCTTAGTAACCCTAATGTCATGACATTTGCATCCTATCTATTCCTAAGGTTCAACTAGGATTTCACTCTTGTCGTAACTTTGTCGAACACACTCAATGGTCAATCATAATTCATACAATAGTAAATTATTTAAATATAATTAAAACAATGCATTATTTACATAAGAACTTACCTTGGTACAAAAATAGTAGGAATAGGACCTACTTGTCAAACATCTTATTTTTCCCCTAATCTAGGTCCGAACCTCGTTTCTTTTGATAATCAAGATTGGAAGATAAACAAACCCTAGCTATGGTTCCCCCTTGAGAATTTCGGCCATGGGAAGAAGATGGACAAAAATTGGCTTTTAATTTGATTTTTAATTCATTTATTAACCAAATGACCAAAATGCCCCAAACTTAAAACATAAAATTTCTCTTACTTTATGTCCATTTCTGTCTACTAACTTAACAAATGGTCTAATTACCATCAAATGACCTCCAATTTAAAATTTCATAACAATTAGACACTTCTAGCATGTTGAACTCAACTTTTGTACTTTTTACAATTTAGTCCTTTTTGCTAAATTGAGTGCTCAAACGTCAAAATTTTCAAACGAAATTTTCACAGAATCATTCCATAAAACTGTAGACCATAAAAATGTAATAAAAAAAAGTTTTACTACATCAAATTCGTGGTCCCAAAACCACTATTCCGACTAGGCCCTAAATCAGGTTGTTACGAGGAAAGAATGAGAGGTAGAATGCTTATGAAATAAGAAATGAGGAAATAAGTAAGGGATGAATGGATGAGGGAATGAGTGGGGGTATTTATACTTGAAGCAGATGGTGGATTTTACTAAAAATAGGGATTAGAATCCCATTTTCTCCTTTTCTTGTTCGGCCATATATAGTGGAAGTACGTGGATAGTGGTTTCTTGATTTGAGCATAGAATCATGCTAAATTTAGGCATGGGTTGGATGGTTTCAAGGGAAATCTTTGTGTGCTGATTTCCAATGATTCTCCAAATATAAGGACCTACAAATAATTGTCCCAAAAGTTGATTCTTGGTTGCCCAATATGCTTGTGCTGAATTTGGGCTTGACTCCCAATTGTTGGACAGTTTCATGACCCACTAATCTTGTCATACCTATCTACCATGTATCATCTTTTTCACTGGGTCAAAGTAATATCTTGATGACCCATTTAGCATGGTTTTGTCACCTAACATAGGAAATAAATAACTCATGTTCATGCAACTTCATAATAAGCTCCATATTATATCATCTCCATGGTTCCCTGCATAATAAAATATAACACATTAATAATTAACATGAAATAATTTAAATTATGCACAAAATTAATACAATAAAGCTTATATTTGCAATTTTTTTTATAAATTCATGCTCATCATCGAAATGTAAACAAAATCCACTTAATTAATTAACAAATACTCGGGATTAGTATTATTATTAAGTAAAAAGGTGGTAAAAATGACTAGAAAAACCCTATATAATTTATAGTTTACACACCCCCAAACTTAATCCATTGCTCGTCCCGAGTAATGTTTCATATAAAGCAAAACTTTTACTAATGTAATTTTTTACAATAAGTTTAAGCAGTAGCAATCTTTGCACAAAATCATGTTCACAAACTCTTTTTATTGATAAGTCGCTCATATGCAAACATCATTTTAAAATTTTATTCTAAGTGTGGAAAAATGCTAACGTAAGTCATAGAGTGCATGCTTTTCAAGATCATACATAACATTCACCATTCGACCAAAGTTTCCTTATCAATCAATTAAAGAAATCACAAGGTCTAATGTAATGGCCCTCAAATGTTGAACTTAGCAATTCCTCTCACTAATGTAGTCAGCATAATCATCTAATTCAATAGGTCCTTTATAAGGTTGTAATGGGGTTAGGTTTAAGGTAGGGATAAAGAGAAGTGAACTTTTAGGTTCAATAATGTTAACACTATTTTTGTCTTGGATCAATTTGAGATACTCCCTTCCAGCTAATGGGTTTTACCCCCCAAACTTAATTTTGAAGCATATGCCCATCAATGTTTCTCAAGACTTTGAGTATTTATTTTTACTATTTTTTTCTTGACATTTGAATAGAGCTTTGTTTTTAAACATACGAAGAACATGTACATATTTTTGAATTTTTCATCAATCTTTGCTCACCAAGACAAGTATAGCTAAGATATGTGCAAAAATAATATAAGTTTTAAAAATATGCTAGCATGACTTATAATATAGGTAAATAGCTTAAGGGACAAATTAATGTTTCAAGGGTCAAAATTTATATGGTAGGCTTGAAAGACTCAAACAATCCAAAGAAAATGTGCCTAAATCATGTTTAGATTCTTATGACTCATAGGATTTCACCTCAGGAAAGTTACTAAGTCAATTTTAAGAACTTAAACCTTCATGCATGTCTGTTTCTAAGGGAGTTTACTTTCATGGAAAATGATTATATAAGATCTAAGAACGTACAAATATTCCATAACTCAAGATAACATAAAAAAACTTGGATAAAGTCATAAATCATGCTCAGATTTAAACTAACTTATGACCAAAAATATTCTCTAAACATAATCTTATTTTGGCATACATATATGAAAAGATTGAAACATACTTGAAAATTTTAAAAATTTATAGAAATATTGCCTTACTCCCCCTTCAAAAAGAAGCAATGTCCTCATTGCAAAAACAAAGTAATGAATGAAAACTGAACACCAGGTAGGGTTGTAAGAAAGAGAAGTGAGTCATAAGGACTGGTTAACTACCAAGTCCTTTTCAACAATCCATCCTAGGCATGTTTATTCCTGTTACCATAACACTTCATTTTTTTTCTAATGAAGAGGCATTGAGTTTATTCTATTCATGCTTTCAATATCTTATTTATTATACGAAAGCAAAATACTAGCTAAGTAATAAAAATAAACGCCTAAAAATAAATACTAAGGACAAAAAATTCCCCCTTTTTATTTGCATCATCCTTCATATCTTTTTCCTTTTCCCTTCTCTGTCGCAATTGATTCCACAATCTCCTCTTTCCATGTCTCGAATATATAATCTGGGAACTCAGGAACAAAAGTGTTAGAGATATTCTTAAAAGTATTTTGTAAGGTATCATTTCTAGCTTTTGCATATCTCCAGTAATCTTGTTATTGGTTGTGCATGAATTTCCACATATCTATCATGGCTAAAAATTTTGATTTGTTCATAGCATTTGTGGAACTAGGAATGGTCAACTCAGGATTAAAACTTTGGTCCATTGGTTCAGCAACATTAGGCTCTACCCTCGATTCAGAGCTTTTTGGTTCCTCTACAGTTTCTGCTTCAATTATCTCATCAACTCAGTCAACTTCCTGTTCAGATTTGGTTGATGACCCATCTGATTCTGGTTCATTTAGCTCATTTGCTTGAACTGGTTCAAAAACCCAATATTCTCCACTAACCTTTCAAGGTCATGCCTTGTTATGCAACCTTGAACATAATGGTCCTTCAATTTTGCTTTCAATCTTACTTGGGCCCTTAAGCAAAGTGAAGTAATCAATGGTGGAATGTAGGCACTTCTTGCCTTTTGTAACGCCCCGCACGCGAGACCGTTGTCGGAGTCGAACACGAGGTGTTAACGAACTTAATTCATTTATTTACACAGTTCATTTTAAAATTTCTAGACAAGCTGGCTAACTGCGTCACTGTCACCTTAAAAATCATATCTCGAGTTCCAGGACTTGAAAACTGATTTCGTAAATTTTCCCTAAAACTAGACTCATATATCCATCTACAGATTTTTTTTCTATAATTTTTGGTCGGGCCAATTAGTACAGTTTATTAGTTAAAGTCTCCCCTGTTTCAGGGTTCGACTACTCTGACCTTCATGCATTACGACTTAGATATCTCCCTGTACAGGGCTTCAATACATATACTGTTTGTTTCTAATGAAACTAGACTAAAAAATGAATCTGTACATATAAAGCATGACTTCTAATTATTTCTGGTTAATTTATGGTAAATTTCCAAAGTCAGAACAGGGGATCTAGTAACCGTTCTGGCCCTGTTTCACGAAAACTTAAACATCTCATAAAATACGGCTCATATGGTCGTTTCTCTTCTTCCATATGAAAATAGACTCATCAAGGTTCAATTAAATAATTTATTCATTATTTAATTACATTCCTACTATTTTTAGTGAATTTTCAAACTCACATCACTGCTGCTGTCAGCATCTATTTTAAGGTAAATTTCACCTATTTCATAGTTTCCATGATTCAACTAGCCATTTGACATACATAGCACCAAATATGATCGTGATTAACTATTCCAATGGCTAATCATTGCCAAGCATTTCCACACCTCTCAATAACCATATGTATACAAAATGATTTTAATACTATGCTCAAAATATTTAAGCCATTTTCGCATGGCTATCCGAATATATACACATTACCAAAGGTACTTGATTAACAACAAAGGTTAGTCCTATACATGCCATTATCAACGTTTAACTAAAAGAGTACCAAAAGGGCTTAGATAGTGTGGACGACTTTGACTTCAACAATCCCGAGTCCGATAGCTGACGAACAAAATCTATAAAACAGAGAATCAAAGAAACAGAATAAGCATTTAATGCTTAGTAAGTTTTGAGTAATGAAATTAGTTACGACTAAAGTATAACGTTCATATGGCTAAATGAATAATTTCATATATGCATATTCTCAAAATCATACTTACTCCACGCTTCAATCAATATATTCATACACAAGGTATCAAACCTAACTAAAGGCTGAAAGTTCGTTAATCAATTGAGCGAATACTATTTAATTGGAATCGACTTTTCCAAGCATATCTGAAACATACCTTATCGTTTGGATTTTATGAGCGTATTAATTGAAATTATTACAGCAAGGTCGCTCACTTCCAAACCCAAGTACCTTGAGATTTAGCGAGATATAGCAACTTCGCACAAATGCCTTGGTCTTAGCCAGATATAGTCACTAGCACAAATGCCTTCGGGACTTAGCGAATATAGTCACTAGCACAAATGCCTTGGGACTTAGCCGGATATAGTCACTAGCACAAATGCCTTGGGACTTAGCCGGATATCATTCGAATAATCATGCACAAATATCAATAAATCATGACACATCCATATTTCATTTTCATTACTAAAGCTCAAACACAAGACACTTATCAAACCTTACCAATTTCGGCTCAATAGCCACATACAAAGAGCATGATTTTGATTGGCTTTATAACATGATCTCTATACACATTCGGCTACCGTCATAGGTATAAACTAATCACCTCAATATATAATTCAAGTAGAATCATTATATCACCGTTTATTTGTTATGCTTATATGTCATGACTTAATCAAATCATAAACTAAGTTTCATTACTCAAGACTTACCTCGGATGTTGTCGAACGATTTTGACGGCTATTCGATCACTTTTTCCTTTCCTTATCCAACTTTGATCCTCTAGGCTCGTGAGCTAAATCAAACAATTTACTTCCCAAATTAAACATAGTCATCGACATCCATATACATTTTATACTAGCGAAATGTACCATAAAGATATACTTTACTCAAATAATTTACCTTGGCGAACATGTATAATGTTTTGTAGCTTAATAAATTTAACATACATTATGTATTTATAATATTTGTGCATCAATTATCCATGGTCATACACACACAATCAAAATAAATACCAAATTTTCATATCCTTTATGCCCTAAGCGAATACACTTGTCATGTTCACCTACATTTTCAAGTACAACATTCTCATATTCGGCATTAGTATCAAGCATAATAGCCAATTCTTCCCACCTTGAATCTATGCATCTATTTAATCATAGTTTGTTCAAGCACCCATACAACAAGATACATCCAATTTAACAAGAAACAATAACCTTATTTCTCCATAGCTACTATGGCGAAAGTTCTAGGCATCTCAATACCGAAATTTTTAACATGGGTTGCCTAAAGAACTTGGTGATGAGTTCAAATTAATCTAACATTTCAAGCAACTTAACACATCCATATAACTAAAAATTCTAAGTTTAAACACAATACAACATTTTAGCACCATGGCGAATACTTCATGAAGTTGTTAAGACCCATCCTTTTATTAAGCACTCAAACTCAATCATCTTCATGCCTCATCACCACAACATCAAACACCAACCAAGAAGACAACACCCATGGCGAGTATCATCTCCATCAAATAGCAAAAGAATTTAAACCAACATCTAAAAATATGCATGAATTTCATGGAATAACATCAAACATACCTCTTCCTAAACATCAACCAGCCAAACATGAAGCAAGAGAATCCTCTTCTTCTTCCTTCCTCAAGTCACGGCAATGGGGGAGCATGGATGAGACAACTTTGTTTTCATCACCCCTCCCTTTTCATTTCTTTATTACTAACCTTTTATTTTATTATTTCTAACTTAAAACATTAACACAAAATGTTTATAATATGCTTTAACCCATAGCATGGCCGGCCACCATCTTGATTTTTTGGTTAATTTGACATGCAAACCCATCATTTTTATAACATGCATCAATAGGCCACTTTAGCATTTGCCTAGCACATTTCTAAATTTTCTCACACAAGTCCTATTTAATAAAATTCACTTACAATTAACAAAATTCAAACATGAAATTTTCACACATGCATATATACATATAATAAGCATCAAATATGACGGTTAATTATTTTTATGACTCGGTTTTGTGGTCCCGAAACCACTTTCCGACTAGGGTCACATTAGGGCTGTCACACCTTTATCCTTGCACAATCTTTAATCTCCTTAAGAATAAGTCTCCCAATATTGATAGACCTTTCTATCATAATCGTATACAACAAAAGCATTAGTTTCATTGAGATGGTGGAACTATGTGAGATAGGCAAGAAGCTATATTGAATAAAGTAAAACCATACCTTAGCCAGTAGATTTAAAAATTCCCTTCGACAAGAATGACTACCATACTTTTTTATAATCCATTGGGATCCCGAATTTGTAACCACATTAAGAACTTGTTGAAGAAAATCTCAATTGATATTTTTTATCATTGTAGAGTATTCATCTTCTTCAACATCAGGTAAGTTAAACAAATCATTAATAGACTTAGAAGTAATAGGTACCTTCTTCTTACAAACAAGAACTTCATTAACATCTGGCACGGTCAAGTTGGCATAGAACTTCCGTACTAAGTCTTCATCAAGCATTGATTGTGCATCACAAAATTGCCCCCAATTTAAAGCATTAATCGTCTTTCGAAGTGATAATGGCATGATCATCTTGTCATTGCTATCCAAATTAAAACTTTTTTCCAGTATCATGGGTTTATTCTTGAAAATAGAATCAAATTTTTCCCTTGCTTCCTCATCTTGAACCATAATTGGATTCTTGGTAGAAGTCTTGGAAGATCTAGTTTTTTTTGCAAGACATGGTGATTTTTCCTGATAAATAGGCAAAGTATCCGCAAATGAAAAAAAAAATCGACAAGGTGTGTAGGTTAAAGTTACAACAGCGATAGAATTGTGGCAACGACAATGTTATGACAGCGTCGGGATTGTGACGGCAAAGGCTTTGTTTCAGTGAAGGCTTTGCTGTGGTGGCAAGTGAGACTTGCGGCAAAGAAAGAAAATTGGGGAGAGGCTCTTGGGAACTTAAGGCCGGTGGCTAAGAGAAGAAAATTAGGGTGAAAGCTAATTCTTAGGTGTTGTGAATTTTATAAAGGTATGAAAGGGTTTATATAATGATGGATTAGGGCAAATTTGTAGCAAAAATTTAGCCATAAGGGTTGATTGGGTGGCAAGGTAAGGATGGAAGGGAAAAGTAGCGACAAAATTAAGGTTTTTTGAACCCTAGAGACGACATCTAGTG
The DNA here is from genome assembly GCF_025698485.1 of Gossypium arboreum. Classification (NCBI taxonomy): domain Eukaryota; kingdom Viridiplantae; phylum Streptophyta; class Magnoliopsida; order Malvales; family Malvaceae; genus Gossypium; species Gossypium arboreum. The sequence goes on from NC_069072.1 coordinate 22,580,382, forward strand.
GGTAAATTTATCCTCTTCTTTGTTTTGGACCTCGAGCCCAAATTGTAATTATTTACTGTACTAAAAAATTAAACTGAATTAGAAAAATAAGCTGATCAATATTTGGGCCAAATTGAACCTCTTATTAAACGTAAATAAAAATTTGCAAAATAAAAATTAAAATTAAACTTAAAATTTTCTTTTAGCTTACTTAGAATTTTTCTTCTTGGAAAATTACATTAAATTAATATCCCAAGAAAGGTTGGAGGGGTCATAAATGGTCACGCTAAGTTCCAATCTCCTTAGACAGATTTAATGTATTAATTAAGGGTCTTTTAAATTGAACGAGGATTCATTTTGCTCAACCCCATCATCCCAATAATGTTTGAGACGTTAAACATTAACTTTAAACGTACCTCTATTGTTGTTGTATAGTTCTACAGCTCCATATATATAAACTCTGTAGATGATATAGGGTCCTTTCCATCGGAATTTGAGTTTTCCTGAAAATAACCTTAGCCTTGAATTAAAAAACAACACTTTTTGTCCTTCTCTAAATTCACGAGGTTGTATACGGTTGTCATGCTATCTTTTAGTCTTTTCTTTATACATCTTGGCATTCTCGTATGAAAATAACCTCAACTCCTCTAACTCATCAAGCTATAACATCCTTCTCTCAAAGATTTGCTTAAGATCCAAATTTAATTGCTACAAAGCCCAGTGAGCTTTATTCTCCAACTCAAGCAGCAAATGACAGACCTTTCCAAAGGCTAACCTTTAAGGATCCATTCCTAACAGTGTCTTAAAAGTAGTTTGATAGGCCCATAGAGCATTATCGAGTCTTCAAGACCAATCTTTCCTATTAGGTAACACCACCTTCTCAAGGATTCCTCTAATCTCACAGTTTACCTGTTCAACTTGCCCATTTGATTGTTGGTGATAGGCAGCAGCAATTTTGTGTTTCACATCGTACTTGTCAAGCAACCACTTAAGCCATTTGTTTATAAAGTGCTATCCTTCATCACTAATTATAGCTCTCGGAGTCCCAAATCGTGTAAACATATGCTTATGTAGGAATCGCATGCCTACCTTAGCATCATTCGTTGGGTATGCCTCGACTTCAACCCAATTGGATACGTAGTAGACGACCACGAGGATATACTTGTTGCCATATAAAGAAGGAAAGGGCCTAGAAAGTTGATGTCCCCTATAGAAAATAATTCTGTGACAGCCTTAAAACGACCCTAGTCGGAATGTGGTTTCGGGACCACAAAACCGAGGCATAAAAATAATTTGATATTTATTTTGATGCCTATAATATGTGTTAACTCATGTGTGACATTTTGATGCTTTAATTTAGAGTTATAAATGTGAATTTCACTAGAAAGGACCTAGTAGAAAACTTTGAAAGTATGATGGGAAATGTATGATGACTAATTAAAGCATGCATGCAAAACAATGGCCTTGCATGTCAAATACCCCCTTTTACAAGTGATGGCCGGCCATGACAAGGAGTATGGGCTAAACATGTCATGAAACATGTTTTGTTGGTGCATTAGGGAAACAATAAACAAATAAGCATGGGTAGTAAAGAAAAAAAAATGTGTGTGTGTGAGTGAAACCCCCTATTGCCGTACATGGAAGAAAAGAAAAGAAAAAAATTTTGCTCATCCATTTCATTCTCTCTTGACCGAAAATACTAGAGGGGAAGGGAGGAATTTTGCTTCATGCTTGGGTTGGAAGAGGATTAGGAAGAGGTTTGGCTATATTTGCATCAAGATTAAGGTATGTTTGATGTTGTGCCATGAGATTCATGCATGTTTTGGTTGTTAACTTGATGTTCTTATTAGCCCATGGTTCAAATCTTTGTTATATCATGGGGATGGTATTTGGCCAAGGTGGATTTTGAGTTAATGCCATTGCATGTTAAATATGAAGCTTGATGATGATACATGTGATGGTGGATTGAGGACTCTTAGATTTTCTTTGAGCATTTTGAATGATATACTAAGTTCTTTGTGTAATCATGACCAAAATTATGGTGTTGTGATGTATTCGCCATGGTGCATCCCCAAGTGTGATTTATGCTCTTTGCATGGAGAGTAAGATTTGTGTTTCAAATCATGTTCATGTTTAGTTACAATCAACTTGAGATTCGGCTCTAGCATACATATATGTATATATGTTTGAGCATGATGTATTGGTATGACGTATATACTATCTTAAGGTATATACTTACTTATGATGATGTTTTAGTTATGAAGGAAATGATAGATGTGTATTGAGTTACAATATGGAAAGGTATTAGTTAGTAAAATGTATGCTATTTTGTGTGGTAATAAGTGCATAAATGGCCTCAACATGGACATGCATATTCGGCCACATGAAGGGAAATTGGTGAGCATGCATTCGGTTAGAGGCAACCATATTGAAGCCTTATCTTGGCTTAGATTGTTGACTAAATGGGTAATAAGTGAGGATGGTTGCCGAATATACAAACATACATATGCATGTGTAATTGAATTATGAATGTTTAGTGAGATGGTTAAACTAGTTGATTTATTGATTAAGCTCAAGGAGTTAAAGAAGGAGAATCAAGCAAGGGAAAGGCGAAGGTCATCGAGTAGCCGACTTGGACTATTTTACCCAACACAAGGTAAGTCATTAAGCATATATTTCACATTGCTTAAATGATTGTAATATCTATGCAATTGTGTTTAATGAGATGAAATATATACAAATGTATGTGTATGAAAAGATGATAATGTTGAGCGTAAAAGAGATAGTGAAATGTGTAGGAAGTTTGCTTGGCACTAAGTGTGCGAGAAATAGATGTGTACGGTGGCGAGATTGGCACTTGAGTGTGCGAGCTTGTAATGTACGGCACTAAGTGTGCGAGTTTGGACTATATGGCACTATGTGTGCGGGCTTGAATCATATGGCACTAAGTGTGCGTGATTGAGTATTAAGCACTATGTGTGCGAACTCTACACATATCTCCGATTGAACATTTATATGGAGGCGTGACTTTATCGAGATGAGTATGGACAGCGGAAAGAGTAAGTACCTTGAGTTCATGGCTAATAGATGCTATGTTCATGCTCGGGGTGGAGTTGGTAAGATTTAAGTCTATGTGATGATTTCAATTGCATTCCCGTAAATAAGGTATCGTGGAATAGATGAAAGTTCATTTGATTGCATGATTGTTGCGGAAATGAAATGATGTATGGAAATTGCTTCAAATATCCTATTGAACAGTATATGAAATGTAAATGTATGACTTGGTATGAGATTGATCCGAAGATCTAAGGAACTATGGTATAGTTCGGTATGGCTGGAACATTTGGCCTTGTTTCATTATTTCATTTTATGATAATTGTATTAATGGATGGTTGTGGAATGCTTATGACTTCTTGAGTTATAAACTCACTCGGTGTTTTCTTGTCACCCATTTTAGGTTCCTTGGGCTCGTCTCCTTTTGGGTGTTTGTAAAATCAACGAAGTCATCACACCAATGACGATTTTGGTATTGTCTTATTAGTCGACTTAGGTGAACATTTGGCATGCATGAGCTATTTTGTTTTGTTAAATTTTGGGTTGTAAACTTTAAGCCATGTGAAAATGGCCTATGTGGTCGTTGAGTGGGATGCTAGAATCTATAGCCACGAGTCTTAGAAACCTTAATTTTGATAAGGTGGCCATAATTTGTGTCACGTATGATGGATGAGTAGTAAGGCTAAGGAAGGATTCATGAAATTGGCATAGTCTACTGCAGTAACTGTTGCGGACAGCAGCAGTGATATGAGATCGAAAAATCACTAAAAATAGTAGAAGTGGAATTAATAGCTAAACAAATTACGTACTCGAAGCTTGATGGGTCTATTTTCATATGGATGAAACAAAACGACCATATGAGCTGTATTTTAAGAGATATTAATGTTCTCGTGAAACAGGGCCAGAACGGTTTCTGGATCCCCTGTTCCGACTTAGGAAAATCATTGTAAATTAACCAGAGATAATTAGGAGTCATTCCATATATGTGTAGATTCCTCTCTAAGTCTAGTTTCTATAGAAACAAACGTCATCAGTATTGAAGCCCTGTACAGGGAGATATCCAATTCGTAACGCACAAAGGTCAGTGTAGTCGATCCCTTCAATAGGGGAGACTTTAACTAATAAACTGTACTAATTGGCTTGACAAAAAATTCTAGAAAAAAATCTGTAGATGGAAATATGAGTCTAGTTTTAGGGAAAAATTACGAAACTGATTTTCGAGTTGTAAAACTCAAGATATGATTTTTGAAGCGACTAGTACACAGATTGTCAGCTTATCTGGGAAATTCTCAATAAGTGGTTTGAAGTCTGTTAACACCTCGTGTTCGACTCCGGCGACGGTCTCGGGTTCGGGGTGTTACAATTTTATTGGTATCAGAGCTATGGTTTAGTCGGTTCTAGGACTACCGTAGCGCGTGTGAGTCTAGCTATACATGCCAATGTGTTAGTGCTTAAAAATGTGATGACTTCTGACGGTTGAAATTTTTGTTTTGATTAGCAAATGGAACCGGGGTAGAGAGACCCTTGGCGGATGACGTTGAAAGTGTAGCGGCTGCTCTGCGTAAGGGACACCGCTGTTGAGCCTCGATCATCCGCGAATAATCAAGATGAAGGGGCGAAACAAGCCTTCTTCACCATGATGAATGAGTGGGTCGCATAATATGCCCGAACCAATCCGGCTGTCCAACCATTCCCAAATTTAAATAATCCACCCCAAGAGCCCGTAATGCCATCGGTTGCTGATCTGTGAGGCTGAGTAAACCACCGTGGACTTGATTAGGAAGCGTGGGGCGAGGATTTTAAGGCCATTATTCTTGGCGATCTTTGAAAAGTTGAGTTACGGCTTGATAACACCATTAGAGTGTTTGATGGTATCATGCACACCGATGAATGTCTTAAGTGTGCTATATCCTTGTTGCGAGACTCACCTACTATTGGTGGAGGACCTTAATTTCCATAGTCCCAAAGGAACAAGTTACTTGGGATTTCTTCCAAACGAATTTGAAAGAAATACATTAGTCAACAGTTCATCGATCAAAAGCGTAAGGAATTCTTGGAGCTCAAGCAAGGTCGTATGATTGATATCGAATCTGAACATGAGTTCGTAAGACTTAGTCGGTATGCTCGGGAGTGTGTGGCTGATGAGGTTGCTATGTGCAAAAGATTTGAAGAGGATTGAATGAAGAGTTAAAGCTCTTGGTGGGTATTTTGGAGATAAAAGAATTTGTAACACTAGTTGAACGAGCACGCAAAGCGGAAGAGCTCGGAAGGGAGAAGAGGAAGGCTGAATTTGAAGCTAGAGATTATCATAAAAGATCGATGGGCAAGGCTCCATTTTCGGCTGTAAAGAAGTTCAGAGAGGACACATGTGACATCCCAAAATTGACCCTAGTCGGGATGTGGTTTCGGGACCACAAAAGCGAGGCATAAAAATAATTTATAATTTATTTTGATGCCTATAATATGTTAATTCATGTGTGACATTTTGATGTTTCGATTTAGAGTTATAAATGTGAATTTCACTAGAAAGGGCCTAGTAGTAAACATTGAAAGTATGATGGGAAATGTGGGATGACTAGTTGATAATACATGCAAAAATAAGGGATTTGCATGTCAAATTTCCCCTAACATGAAGTGGCCGGCCATGACAAGGAATCATGGGCTAAACATGTCATGAAACATGTTTTGTTGGTGCACTAGGAGAAACAATAAACAAATGAGTATGGGTAATAAAGAAAGAAAGAAAAATGTGTGTGTGTGAGTGAAACCCCCCTTGCCGTGCATTGTGGAAGAGAAAAGAAAAATTTTGTTCATCCATTTTTCTCTTCTTTGGCCGAAAATACTAAGGAAAAAGGGAGGATTTTTGCTTCATGCTTGGTTTAGAAGAGAACTAGAAGGATTTGGCTATACTTGCATCAAGATTAAGGTATGTTTGAGGTTGTGTCATGAGATTCATGCTTGTTTTGGTTGCTAACTTGATGTGCATGTTAGCCATGGTTCAAATCCTTGTTATGCCATGGAAATGGTATTTGGCCAAGGTGGATTTTGTGTTAATGCCATTGCATGTTAAATATGAAGCTTGTTAATGGTGTACGTGATGGGGATTGATGGCTCTTGGACTTTCTTTTTAGTATTTTTGAGTGAGACATTAAGTTCTTTGCTTAATCATGACCAAAATGATGGTGTTGTGATGTATTCGGTCATGGTATATCCACAAGTATGATTCATGCATGTTGCATGGTAGGTAAGATTTGAGCTTTGAATATGTGTTTGCACATGATGAATTGGTATGACATATATACTATTTCAAGGTATATATTTGCTTGGGATGATGTTTTCGGTTATGTAGTACATGAGAGATGTGTATTGAGCTACAATATGTAATCGTTAGTTAGTAAAATGCATGCTGTTTTGTGTGGTATTAAGTGCATAATCGGCCTCAACATGGACATGCATATTCGGCCACATGAGGGAAATTGGTGTGCATGCATTCGGTTAGAGGCAAGCATATTGATGCCTATTCTTGGCTTAGAAAATTCGCTAAGAGGAATACTAACTAAGGTGTTGAGTTCGATTCATGATTTTGTACATATGCGACTTTGATGCCTAATGAGTAGATATTTATATATTGGCTAGGCATCTTGAATTCCTCTTCCGATGCTCAAATGATAAAACCAATTTATTTGTTAAATTTAGCTCAAGAAGCTAGAGGTGGAGAATCAAGCAAAGGCAAAGGAAAGATAATCGAGTAGTCGATTGGAAATCGTTTCATCCAATATAAGGTAAGTCATTAAGCATATATTTGGTGTTGATGTAAATGACCATAATATATACACAATTGTGTTTAAATGAATTGATGTGTAAATGGAAATGTATGTGTATGGAATGATGCCATTGTTGAATGTATAAAGGCAGCAAAATGCATAAGGTATTGGTCTCGGCACTAAGTGTGCGGGTATAAATGGACACGGTGACAAGATTGGCACTAAGTGTGCGGGTTTAAAATTGTACAGCACTAAGTGTGCGAGTTTGATTATATAGCACTAAGTGTGCGAGCTGAAAATTATATAGCACTAAGTGTGCGAGCTGAAAATATATAGCACTAAGTGTGCGGATTCACTATATGCTCTTGTATTACAATTGGCACTGAGTGTGCGACATTATCGAGTTAATCCGGACAGCGGATCGGGTAAGTACCTCGAGCTCATGATGAATAGAGAATACGTCCATGCTTGGGGTTGAATTGGTAAGCCTTAAATCTATGTGATGATTGAAATTGTATGGTTGTGCTGGAAAATGAGTTAATGTGTAAAATGCTTGATTATCTTGTTGTGTAGAATATGAAATGTGGATGTATGACTTGGTGCGAGATTGGACCGAAAGGTCCGAGGTATTATGGTATAGATTCGATATGGATGAGTACCTAGCCTCGTTCTTTGTACATGTTGTAGTGGTATGTCGATTGGATTGATGAATGCTTATGACTTCTGAGTTGTAAACTCACTCGGTTTTTTCTTGTCACCCATTTTAGGTCTCTCGGATTCGTATTGCTTGCGTGATCGGGACCGTCGTTGAAGTCATCACACCGCTGAAATCTTGTGGTATTGTTTTCGTTGTTGAAGAACATTTGGCATGTATAGGCTATTATATTTTGTCGAATTGTGGGTTGTAAACTTTAAGCCATGTGAAAATGGCCTATGTGGTCGTCGAGTGGGATGCTAGAACCTATAGCCACGAGTCTTAGAAACTCTAATTTTGACAAGGTGGCCACAATTTGTGTCATGTATGATGGATGATTAAGGCCAAGGAAAGATTCATGAAATTGGCATAGTCTACTGCAGTAACTGTTGCGGACAGCAGCAGTGAGATGAGATTGAAAAATCACTAAAAATAGTAGAAGTAGAATTAAATAGTGGGTAAATTATGAAATTGAACCTTGATGAATCTATTTTCATATGGATGAAACGAAACGACCATATGAGCAGTATACTGAGAAATATTAAAGTTCTCGTGAGACAGGGCCAGAACGGTTTCTGGGTCCCCTGTCGTGACTTTGAAAATTTACCATAAATTATCCAGAAAGAATTAGGAGTCATGCCTTATATGTACAGATTCCATTTTGAGTCTAGTTTCATTAGAAACAAACGGCACCAGTATTAAAGCCCTGTACAGAGAGATATTCAAGTTGTAACGCGTGAAGGTCAGAGCAGTCGGTCCCTGTAACATGGGTGACTTTAACTAATAAACTGTACTAATTGGCCCAACCAAAAATTCTAAAAATAAATCCTTGGATGGGTATATGAGTCTAAATTCAGGGAAAATTTACGAAACCAGTTTCCGAGTTTTGAAACTCGAGATATGATTTTTAAGGCGACGGTGACGCGGTTTTCCAGCCTGACTGGAAATGACAAATTGGTTGGTACCTTGAGAGGTTTTGGCGTTAACCTCTCGTGTCCGACACCGCGACGGTCACGAGTTAGGGTGTTACAATTTTATTGGTATCAGAGCTATGGTTTAGTCGGTTCTAGGACTACCATAGCGCGTGTGAGTCTAGCTATACATGCCAAATTGTTAGTCTTGAATAATGTGATGACTTCGACGGTTGAAATTTTTGTTTTAAATAGCAATGGAACCCGGATAGAGAGACCCTTGGCGGATGACGTTGAAGGTGTAGCGGCTGCTCCGCACAAGGGACACCGCCTGTTGAGCCTCGATCATCCGCGAATAATCAAAATGAAGGCGAAACAAGCCTTCTTCACCATGATGAATGAGTGGGTCGCATAATATGCCCGAACCGACCCGGCTGTCCAACCATTCCGAATTTAAATACTCCACCCCAAGAGCCCGTAATGCCATCGATTCTGATCCGTGAGGCTGAGTAAACCACCGTGGACTTGATTAGGAAGCGTGGGGCCGAGGAGTTTAAGGCCATAGTTACCGACGATGCCGAAAGGCCGAGTTTCGCTTGATAACACCATTAGAGTGTTTGATGAATTGTCATGCACACCGATGAATGTCTTAAGTGTGCTATATCTTTGTTGCGAGACTCACCTACTATTGGTGGAGGACCTTGATTTCCATAGTCCCAAAGGAACAAGTTACTTGGGATTTCTTTCAAACGAATTTCGGAAGAAATATATTAGTCAACGGTTCATTGATCGAAGCGTAAGGAGTTCTTGGAACTCAAGCAAGGCCGTATGATCAGATCTCGAATCTGAACATGAGTTCGTAAGACTTAGTCGGTATGCTCGGGAGTGTGTGGCTGATGAGGTTGCGATGTGCAAAAGATTTGAAGAAGGATTGAATGAAGAGTTAAAGTTACTAGTGGGAATTTTGGAGATAAAGGAGTTCGTGACACTAGTCGAACGAGCACGCAAAGCGGAAGAACTTGGGAAGGAGAAGAAGAAGGCTGAATTTGAAGCAAGAGATTACCGTAAAAGATCGACGAGTAAAGCTCCGTTCTCGGCTGTAAAGAGGTTCGGGAGGACACCATGAAGTCGAGGACATCATGGAATTTCCATTAGAGCCCGACCATTGACGGACTCCGAGCTACTTGAGTAGCTAGTGTGGGCAATAATCGTCAAGAGAGACTGAATGCCCCCAATGTGGAAGACGACACCTAGGTGAATGTCGGGTAAGTCATTAATAGGGCTGTTATGGATGCGGTTCAAGGACCACTTCATTAGAGATTGCACGGAGCTAGATGAGAGGAATAAGACGCAAGGTGCAAGACCTAGTGGAACGACGGTGGAGGTAGGCCCCGAGAATCTCTGGAGGTAGGGGTGGTAATCGAGAGGAGCCTCTAATACGGCTGTCCGATCCGAGACCCGTACTCTGCTAGAGCATATGCCATCCCGCACGAGAGGAGGCATCCTCCCCGACGTTATCACCGGTACTTTTACTCTCTTTGATACTAGTGTGATTGCATTGATTGACCCGGCTCTACTCATTCATATGTATGTGAAACCTTAGCATCCAAGAAGACTCTACACGTTGAGTCTCTGAGTTCATAATTCAGTGTCAAACCCTTTGGGTCGACACGTACTCGTTGATAAAGTGTGCAAGAGATGCCCCTAATAATTCGAGAATCTGTTTTCCGCCGATCGATGCTTCTACCATTTAATGAATTCGATGTTATTCTTGGTATGGATTGGTGACCGTACATGATGCGTTGGTGGATCGCAAAAGGAAAACCATTGATTTGAGGAGTGCAAATAATGAGGTAGTCCGAGTCGAGTCTCTCGATTTAAAGGAGCGCCAATGATAATATCTTCTATGACCGCTCGGAGGTATGTGAAAAGGGTGTGAAACATACCTTGCGTATGTGTTTGGAAGTAAAGAGACGGAAAGGAAACTCGAATCGGTACCAGTGGTTTGTGAGTATTCAGATGTTTTTCCTGAGGAGTTACCGGGATTGCCACCGGTTCGAGAAGTGGAATTCGACATCGAAGTTGTACCGGTACTACGCCGATTTCAATAGCCCGTGTCGTATGGCATTAACGGAATTAAAGGAATTGAAGGTTCAATTGCAAGAATTGACGGATAGAGGTTTCGCTCGACCGAGTTTTTCTCCATGGGGCGCTTTGTATTGTTTGTGAAGAAGAAGGACGGAACCATGAGGTTGTGCATCGACTATCGTCAACTCAATAAAGTGACGATAAAGAATAAATATCCATTGCCACGAATTGACGATTTGTTTGATCAATTAAAGGGAGCCTCGGTGTTTTCAAAGATAGATTTGAGGTCGGGTACTATCGGTTGAGGGTCCGAGAATCGGACATACCCAAAACCGCTTTTAGAGCGAGGTACGGTCACTACGAATTCTTGGTGATGCCGTTTGGGCTCACTAATGCCCTGCGGTGTTTATGGATTTAATGAATAGAATTTTCAGGCCATACTTGGATCGGTTCGTAGTTGTATTTATCGATGACATTTTGGTCTATTCGAGAGATGGCCGAGCATCTTTGAACACTTAAGGCTAGTGTTGCAAATCTTACGAGATAAGCGATTATACGCAAAGTTGATAAATGTGAATTTTGGTTGAAAGAGGTTAGCTTTTTAGGGCACGTGGTGTCCGATCGGTATCGAGGTGGACCCGAACAAAATTCAGCCATAGTCGATTGGAAACCACCAAGGAATGTTACCGAAGTTAGGAGCTTTTTGGGGCTTGCGGTTATTACCGACGATTTGTAAAGGTTTCTCGACGATAGCCACGCCAATGACGGCTTACTCCAAAAGGATGTTAAGTTCGAATGGACGGAGAAATGTCGAAAAGTTTCGATCAATGAAAGCTTATTTGATGAAGCCCCAATTCTAGTGCAATCCGAATCGGGCAAAGAGTTTGTCATTTATAGTGACGCATCCCTACTTGGGTTGGGTTGCGTATTGATGCAAGAAAGGCGAGTTGTGGCCTATCGTCGAGGCAATTAAAGCCACATGAGAAAAATTATCCGACCCATGATCTCGAATTGGTCGCCATCGTATTCGCCTTAAAGATATGGCGACATTACTTATTTGGTGAGAAGTGCCATGTGTATTCGGATCACAAAAGTCTCAAATATTTGATGACCCAAAGAGACTTAAATCTGCGACAAAGACGATGGCTCGAGTTGTTAAAAGATTATGAGCTCGTCATTGATTATCACCGGGAAGGGCTAATGTGGTTTGCGGATGCCTTAAGCCGAAATCACTATTTGCTTTATGACGATGAATGTACACTTGTCTATCCTACCCGACAATGTGTTAGTAGCTGAATTGAAAGCCAAACCATTATTGATCGTCAAATTCGTGAAGCTCGGAAAGTCGACGATGAGTTGGTTGCAAAGCGGGATGAGTGTGTTCGAACAAGGACTCGAATTTCAAATCGATGATGACGATTGTTTGAGGTTCGAAGTCGTCTGTGTGTCCCAAAGAATTGAACTTATTCCAATAATTTTGAACGAAGCCCTTTGTAGCCGAATGGCAATCCACCCGGGAGTACGAAGATGTACAACGATTTGAAAGCGTCGGTTTTGGTGGCATGGTATGAAACGGGACATCTCCGACTTTGTTTGAGATGTTTAATATGTCAACAAGTGAAAGCGAAACATCAAGTGCCTTGAGATTGCTTCACCGATCACGATACCCGAGTGGAAATGGGATCGAGTCACAATGGACTTTGTGTCCGGGCGCCATTGTCGACTAATAAGAAGGATGCGATTTGGGTTGTTGTTGATAGGTGACTAAGTCGGCTCACTTTATCCCGTGCGTCACGGATTTTCATTGGATAAACTAGCCGAATTGTGCGTTTCTCGAGTTGTGAGATTACACGGGTACCGATTTCTATTGTGTCGGATAGAGATCCGAGATTTACCTCGCGATTTTGGAAGAAATTTCAAGAAGCTTTGGGTACCAAGTTGCATTTCAAGACCGCCTTTCACCCCCAAACCGATGGTCAATCCGAGCGGATAATTCAAATACTCGAGGATATGTTGAGATGTTGTATCCTTGAGTTTAGTGGTTCATGGGAGCGGTATCGCCTTTGATTGAATTCGCACAACAATAGCTTTCAATCAAGTATTAAGATGGCGCCTTACGAGGCTTTATACGATCGTAAATGCCGTACCCCATTATTCGGGTGAACTTAGTGAAGGTAAATTCTTGAGGTTGATTTGGTTAAGGATGCCGAGCAAAAGTTCGAGTGATTTGTGAAAGTTTGAAGGCTGCTACGGATCGCCAAAAGTCGTATCGGATTTGAAAAAGGAAAGACATTGAATATCGGGTTGGAGACAAGGTATTTCTCAAAGTCTCACCACGGAAGAAGGTGCTTAGATTTGGCCATAAGGGCAAATTGAGTCCGAGGTTCATCGGTCCGTATGAAGTATCTGAACGAGTTGGGCGATGGCGTCCGATTAATTTTACCCCCGAGCTCGAAAAGATTCACAGCGTTTTCCATGTTTCGATGCTTGACGATATAGGTCGACCGACGCGCGTAATTACTCCATCCGAGGTCGAGGTTCACCTAATTTGAGTTATGAAGAAGAGCGGTTCGCATTCGATGCGTGAAGTAAAAGAGCTACGAAACAAGAAAATCCCATTAGTGAAGGTGTTGTGGCATAAACACGAATTGAAGAAGCCACTTGGGAACTTGAGGACTCTATGAGAGAGCGATACCGAGCCTATTTACGGTAAGATTTTGGGACGAAAATTTCTAAGTGGGGAGAGTTGTGACATCCCAAAATTGACCCTAGTCGGGATGTGGTTTGGGACCACAAAGCGAGGCATAAAAATAATTTATAATTTATTTTGATGCCTATAATATGTGTTAATTCATGTGTGACATTTTGATGTTTGATTTAGAGTTATAAATGTGAATTTCACTAGAAAGGGCCTAGTAGTAAACATTGAAAGTATGATGGGGAAATGTGGGATGACTAGTTGATAATACATGCAAAAATAAGGATTTGCATGTCAAATTTCCCCTAACATGAAGTGGCCGGCCATGACAAGGAATCATGGGCTAAACATGTCATGAAACATGTTTTGTTGGTGCACTAGGAGAAACAATAAACAAATGAGTATGGGTAATAAAGAAAGAAAGAAAAAATGTGTGTGTGTGAGTGAAACCCCCCTTGCCGTGCATTGTGGAAGAGAAAAGAAAAATTTTGTTCATCCATTTTCTCTTCTTTGGCCGAAAATACTAAGGAAAAGGGAGGATTTTTGCTTCATGCTTGGTTTAGAAGAGAACTAGAAGGGATTTGGCTATACTTGCATCAAGATTAAGGTATGTTTGAGGTTGTGTCATGAGATTCATGCTTGTTTTGGTTGCTAACTTGATGTGCATGTTAGCCATGGTTCAAATCCTTGTTATGCCATGGAAATGGTATTTGGCCAAGGTGGATTTTGTGTTAATGCCATTGCATGTTAAATATGAAGCTTGTTAATGGTGTACGTGATGGGGATTGATGGCTCTTGGACTTTCTTTTTAGTATTTTTGAGTGAGACATTAAGTTCTTTGCTTAATCATGACCAAAATGATGGTGTTGTGATGTATTCGGTCATGGTATATCCACAAGTATGATTCATGCATGTTGCATGGTAGGTAAGATTTGAGCTTTGAATATGTGTTTGCACATGATGAATTGGTATGACATATATACTATTTCAAGGTATATATTTGCTTGGGATGATGTTTTCGGTTATGTAGTACATGAGAGATGTGTATTGAGCTACAATATGTAATCGTTAGTTAGTAAAATGCATGCTGTTTTGTGTGGTATTAAGTGCATAATCGGCCTCAACATGGACATGCATATTCGGCCACATGAGGGAAATTGGTGTGCATGCATTCGGTTAGAGGCAAGCATATTGATGCCTATTCTTGGCTTAGAAAATTCGCTAAGAGGAATACTAACTAAGGTGTTGAGTTCGATTCATGATTTTGTACATATGCGACTTTGATGCCTAATGAGTAGATATTTATATATTGGCTAGGCATCTTGAATTCCTCTTCCGATGCTCAAATGATAAAACCAATTTATTTGTTAAATTTAGCTCAAGAAGCTAGAGGTGGAGAATCAAGCAAAGGCAAAGGAAAGATAATCGAGTAGTCGATTGGAAATCGTTTCATCCAATATAAGGTAAGTCATTAAGCATATATTTGGTGTTGATGTAAATGACCATAATATATACACAATTGTGTTTAAATGAATTGATGTGTAAATGGAAATGTATGTGTATGGAATGATGCCATTGTTGAATGTATAAAGGCAGCAAAATGCATAAGGTATTGGTCTCGGCACTAAGTGTGCGGGTATAAATGGACACGGTGACAAGATTGGCACTAAGTGTGCGGGTTTAAATTGTACAGCACTAAGTGTGCGAGTTTGATTATATAGCACTAAGTGTGCGAGCTGAAAATTATATAGCACTAAGTGTGCGAGCTGAAAATATATAGCACTAAGTGTGCGGATTCACTATATGCTCTTGTATTACAATTGGCACTGAGTGTGCGACATTATCGAGTTAATCCGGACAGCGGATCGGGTAAGTACCTCGAGCTCATGATGAATAGAGAATACGTCCATGCTTGGGGTTGAATTGGTAAGCCTTAAATCTATGTGATGATTGAAATTGTATGGTTGTGCTGGAAAATGAGTTAATGTGTAAAAATGCTTGATTATCTTGTTGTGTAGAATATGAAATGTGGATGTATGACTTGGTGCGAGATTGGACCGAAAGGTCCGAGGTATTATGGTATAGATTCGATATGGATGAGTACCTAGCCTCGTTTGCTGTACATGTTGTAGTGATCTGTATCGATTGGATTGATGAATGCTTATGACTTACTGAGTTGTAAACTCACTCGGTGTTTTTTCTTGTCACCCATTTTAGGTCTCTCGGATTCGTATTGCTTGCGTGATCGGGACCGTCGTTGAAGTCATCACACCGCTGAAATCTTGTGGTATTGTTTTCGTTGTTGAAGAACATTTGGCATGTATAGGCTATTATATTTTGTCGAATTGTGGGTTGTAAACTTTAAGCCATGTGAAAATGGCCTATGTGGTCGTCGAGTGGGATGCTAGAACCTATAGCCACGAGTCTTAGAAACTCTAATTTTGACAAGGTGGCCACAATTTGTGTCATGTATGATGGATGATTAAGGCCAAGGAAAGATTCATGAAATTGGCATAGTCTACTGCAGTAACTGTTGCGGACAGCAGCAGTGAGATGAGATTGAAAAATCACTAAAAATAGTAGAAGTAGAATTAAATAGTGGGTAAATTATGAAATTGAACCTTGATGAATCTATTTTCATATGGATGAAACGAAACGACCATATGAGCAGTATACTGAGAAATATTAAAGTTCTCGTGAGACAGGGCCAGAACGGTTTCTGGGTCCCCTGTCGTGACTTTGAAAATTTACCATAAATTATCCAGAAAGAATTAGGAGTCATGCCTTATATGTACAGATTCCATTTTGAGTCTAGTTTCATTAGAAACAAACGGCACCAGTATTAAAGCCCTGTACAGAGAGATATTCAAGTTGTAACGCGTGAAGGTCAGAGCAGTCGGTCCCTGTAACATGGGTGACTTTAACTAATAAACTGTACTAATTGGCCCAACCAAAAATTCTAAAAATAAATCCTTGGATGGGTATATGAGTCTAAATTCAGGGAAAATTTACGAAACCAGTTTCCGAGTTTTGAAACTCGAGATATGATTTTTAAGGCGACGGTGACGCGGTTTTCCAGCCTGACTGGAAATGACAAATTGGTTGGTACCTTGAGAGGTTTTGGCCGTTAACCTCTCGTGTCCGACACCGGCGACGGTCACGAGTTAGGGGTGTTACAACACAAATAAGTCGAGGGCGACTGCGGGGATTTCCATTAGAGCACGACCATCGATGGACTCACGAGCTACCTCGGTAGCTAGTGTGGGCAATAATCGTCAAGAAAAGCCCGAATGCCCCAAATGTGGAAGACGACACATAGGTGAATGTTGGGGTAAGTCTGTTAATAGGGCCTGTTATGGATGCGGTTCGAGGGACCACTTCATTAGAGATTGCACGGAGCTAGATGAGAAGAATAAGATGCAATCTAGTGGGACGACGGCTAGAGGTAGACCCCCGAGGATTTCAGGAGGTAGGGGTGGTAATCAGAGAGGGGTCTCTGATACGGTTGTTCGATCCGAGACTCGTGCTCTGCTACAGACATATGCTATCCGCACGAGAGGAGGCATCCTCCCTGACGTTATCTTTGGTACTTTCACTCTTTTTGATACTAGTGTGATTGCATTGATTGACCCTGGCTCTACTCATTCATATGTATGTGAAACCTTAGCATCCAGTAAGACTCTACCTGTTGAGTCTACTGAGTTCGTAATTCGGGTGTCAAATCCCTTGGGTCGTTACGTGCTGGTCGACAAAGTGTGTAAGAAATGCCCCCTAGTCATTCGAGGTTCCTGTTTTCTGGCGGACTTGATGCTTTTGCCGTTCGATGAATTTGATGTTATTCTTGGGTTGGATTGGTTGACCGTGCATGATGCGGTTGTGAATTGCAAAAGCAAGACTATTGAATTGAGATGCGCAAATAACGAGATGATCCGAGTTGAGTCTACGGACTTGAAGGGGTTGCCAGCTATAATATCATCAATGTTGGCCCAGAAATATGTAAGAAAAGGGTGCGAAGCATACCTTGCGTATGTACTTGATGATAAGGAGTTAGAAATAAAACCCAAATCTGTGCGGTGGTTTGTGAATACCGGATGTTTTTCAGAAGAATTAGGGTTTGCCACTGTTCGGGAGATAGAGTTTGGTATTGAGCTTATACCAGGACCACACCGATTTCGATAGCTCGTATCGTATGGCACCAACGGAATTAAAGGAGTTGAAAGCTCGATTGCAAGAGTTGGTGGATAGAGGCTTTGCTCGCCGAGTTTTTCACCTTGGGGTGCACCAGTGTTGTTTGTGAAAAGAAGGGCGGAACCATGAGGTTGTGCATCGACTATCGTCAACTTAATAAAGTGACAATAAAGAACAAATATCCGTTACACATCGATGATTTGTTCGATCAAGCTGAAGAACCTCGGTGTTTTCAAAAATAGATTTGAGATCGGGCTATTATCAGTTGCGAATCCGAGATTCGGATATACCCAAAACTGCCTTCAGAATGAGATATGGTCACTACGAATTCTTAGTGATGCCGTTTGGGCTCACTAATGCCCCTGCGGTATTTATGGATTTGATGAATCGGATCTTCAGATCATATTTGGATCGGTTCGTAGTGGTGTTCATTGACGACATCTTGGTCTATTCAAGAGATGAGACCGAACATGCGGAGCACCTGAGATTAGTGTTGCAAATTTTACGGGATAAGCAGTTATATGCTAAGTTCAGCAAGTGTGAGTTCTGGTTAAGAGAGGTTAGCTTCTTGGGTCATGTGGTATCTGCATCGGGTATTCGAGTCGACCCGAGTAAAATTTCAACTATACTTAACTGGAAGCCTCAGAAATATTCTCGAGGTTCGGAGCTTTTTGGGACTTGCTTAGGTTACCGAACGGTTTGTAAAAGGATTCTCGATGATAGCCACACCCATGACGTAAACCGCTCGAAGGATGTCAAGTTTGAATGGACGGAAAAGTGTCGAGAAAAGTTTCGATCAATTGAAAACTCATTTAACGGAAGCTCGGTTTTAGTGCAGCCGAATCGGCAAAGAGTTTGTCATTTATAGTGACGCCTCCCTACTTGGGTTAGGTTGCGTATTCATTGCAAGAAGGTCGAGTTGTGGCCTCTGGCGTCGAGACAATTAAAGCCACATGAGAAAAATTATCCGACCCATGATCTCGAATTGGTCGCCATCGTATTCGCTTTAAAGATATGGCGACATTACTTATTTGGTGAGAAGTGCCATGTGTATTCGGATCACAAAAGTCTCAAATATTTGATGACTCAAAGAGACTTAAATCTGCGACAAAGACGTTGGCTCGAGTTGTTAAAAGATTACGAGCTTGTCATTGATTATCACCGGGAAAGGCTAATGTGGTTGCGGACGCCTTAAGCGGAAATCACTGCTTGCTTTACGAGCAATGAATGTACACTTGTCTATTCTACCCGACAATGTGTTAGTAGCGAATTAAAGGCCAAACCATTGTTGACTCATCAAATTCGTGAAGCTCGAAAGTTGATGATGAGTTGGTTGCAAAACGGTGAGTGTGTTTGAACAAGGAATCGGAGTTTCATATTGGTGATGACGATTGTTTTAGGTTGAAGTCGTCTGTGTGTTCCAAAGAATTGAACTTATTTCAATGATTCGAACGAAGCCCATTGTAGCTGAATGGCAATCCACCCGGGAGTACGAAGATGTACAACGATTTGAAACAGCGGTTTTGGTGGCATGGTATGAAGCGAGACATCTCCGACTTTGTCTCGAGATGTTTAATATGTCAACAAGTGAAAGCGAAACATCAAGTGCCTTGAGATTACTTCACCGATTACGATACCCGAGTGGAAATGGGATCGAGTCACAATGGACTTTGTGTGCGGACCGCCATTGTCGTGAGCAAGAAGGATGCGATTTGGGTTGTTGTTGATAGATCGACTAATTGGCTCACTTTATCCCGTGCGTCGGATTTTTCATTGGATAAACTAGCTGAATTGTATGTTTCTCGATTGTGAGATTACACGGGTACCGATTTACGTGGTGTCGGATAGAGATCCGAGGTTCACCTCGCGATTTTGGAAGAGATTGCAAGAAGCTTTAGGTACCAAGTTGCATTTCAGACCGCCTTTCACCCCCAAACCGATGGTCAATCCGGCGGATAATTTAGATACTTGAGGATATGTTGAGATGTTGCATCCTCGAGTTCGATGGTTCATGGGAGCGGTACTTACCTTTGATTGAATTCGCGCACAACAATAGTTTTCAATCAAGTATTAAGATGGCGCCTTACCGGGCCTTGTACGGGCGTAAATCTGTACACCATTGTTTTGGACCGAGCTCGGTGAGAACAAAATTTTTGGAGTGGATTTGATTAAAGATCTTGAGCAGAAAGTAAAAGTAATCCGTGAAAATCAAGATAGCCTCCGATCGTCGAAGTAAATGCGCGGATCTGAAACGAAAAGACATTGAGTATCAAGTGGGAGATAAAGTGTTTCTTAAAGTTTCGCCTTGGAAAAAGATACTCGATTTGGCCGTAAAGGCAAATTGAGCCCGAGGTTCATCGGGCCATATGAGATATCCGAACGAGTCGGTCCGATTGCGTATCGTTTGATTTTGCCCCGAACTTGAAAAGATTCACGACGTCTTTCATGTTTCGATGCTTGACGCTATAGGTCGATCCGTCGCACGTAATTAGTCCATCGAGGTTAAAATTCAAGCCGATATGAGTTATGAAGAAGAATCGATTAGTATCCTAGCTCGTGAAGTGAAGGAGTTGCGAAACAAAAGGGTTCCGTTAGTAAAAGTGTTATGGCTCAAACATGGGATGGAAGAAGCTACTTGGGAACCGAGAACTCTATGAAGGAGCGATACCCAAACCTATTTACGGTAAGATTTTGGGGACGAAAATTTCTTAAGTGGGGAGAGTTGTGACACCTTAAAACGACCCTAGTCGGAATGTGGTTTCGGGACCACAAAACCGAGGCATAAAAATAATTTGATATTTATTTTGATGCCTATAATATGTGTTAACTCATGTGTGACATTTTGATGCTTTAATTTAGAGTTATAAATGTGAATTTCACTAGAAAGGACCTAGTAGAAAACTTTGAAAGTATGATGGGGAAATGTATGATGACTAATTAAAGCATGCATGCAAAACAATGGCCTTGCATGTCAAATACCCCTTTTACAAGTGATGGCGGCCATGACAAGGGAGTATGGGCTAAACATGTCATGAAACATGTTTTGTTGGTGCATTAGGGAAACAATAAACAAATAAGCATGGGTAGTAAAGAAAAAAAATGTGTGTGTGTGAGTGAAACCCCCTATTGCCGTACATGGAAGAAAAGAAAAGAAAAAATTTTGCTCATCCATTTCATTCTCTCTTGACCGAAAATACTAGAGGGAAGGGAGGAATTTTGCTTCATGCTTGGGTTGGAAGAGGATTAGGAAGAGGTTTGGCTATATTTGCATCAAGATTAAGGTATGTTTGATGTTGTGCCATGAGATTCATGCATGTTTTTGGTTGTTAACTTGATGTTCTTATTAGCCCATGGTTCAAATCTTTGTTATATCATGGGGATGGTATTTGGCCAAGGTGGATTTTGAGTTAATGCCATTGCATGTTAAATATGAAGCTTGATGATGATACATGTGATGGTGGATTGAGGACTCTTAGATTTTCTTTGAGCATTTTGAATGATATACTAAGTTCTTTGTGTAATCATGACCAAAATTATGGTGTTGTGATGTATTCGCCATGGTGCATCCCCAAGTGTGATTTATGCTCTTTGCATGGAGAGTAAGATTTGTGTTTCGAAATCATGTTCATGTTTAGTTACAATCAACTTGAGATTCGGCTCTAGCATACATATATGTATATATGTTTGAGCATGATGTATTGGTATGACGTATATACTATCTTAAGGTATATACTTACTTATGATGATGTTTTAGTTATGAAGGAAATGATAGATGTGTATTGAGTTACAATATGGAAAGGTATTAGTTAGTAAAATGTATGCTGTTTTTGTGTGGTAATAAGTGCATAAATGGCCTCAACATGGACATGCATATTCGGCCACATGAAGGGAAATTGGTGAGCATGTATTCGGTTAGAGGCAACCATATTGAAGCCTTATCTTGGCTTAGATTGTTGACTAAATGGGTAATAAGTGAGGATGGTTGCCGAATATACAAACATACATATGCATGTGTAATTGAATTATGAATGTTTAGCGAGATGGTTAAACTAGTTGATTTATTGATTAAGCTCAAGGAGTTAAAGAAGGAGAATCAAGCAAGGGAAAGGCGAAGGTCATCGATTAGCCGACTTGGACTATTTTTACCCAACACAAGGTAAGTCATTAAGCATATATTTCACATTGCTTAAATGATTGTAATATCTATGCAATTGTGTTTAATGAGATGAAATATATACAAATGTATGTGTATGAAAAGATGATAATGTTGAACGTAAAAGAGATAGTGAAATGTGTAGGAAGTTTGCTTCGGCACTAAGTGTGCGAGAAATAGATGTGTACGGTGACGCGATTGGCATTGAGTGTGCGAGCTTGTAATGTACGGCACTAAGTGTGCGAGTTTGGACTATATGGCACTATGTGTGCGGGCTTGAATCATATGGCACTAAGTGTGCGTGATTGAGTATTAAGCACTATGTGTGCGAACTCTACACATATCTCCGATTGAACATTTATATGGAGGCGTGACTTTATCGAGATGAGTATGGACAGCGGAAAGAGTAAGTACCTTGAGTTCATGGCTAATAGATGCTATGTTCATGCTCGGGTGGAGTTGGTAAGATTTAAGTCTATGTGATGATTTCAATTGCATTCCGTAAATAAGGTATCGTGGAATAGATGAAAGTTCATTTGATTGCATGATTGTTGCGGAAATGAAATGATGTATGGAAATTGCTTCAAATATCCTATTGAACAGTATATGAAATGTAAATGTATGACTTGGTATGAGATTGATCCGAAAGATCTAAGGAACTATGGTATAGTTCGGTATGGCTAGAACATTTGGCCTTGTTTCATTATTTCATTTTATGATAATTGTATTAATGGATGGTTGTGGAATGCTTATGACTTACTGAGTTATAAACTCACTCGGTGTTTTCTTGTCACCCATTTTAGGTTCCTTGGGCTTGTCTCCTTTTGGGTGTTCAGAATCACAACGAAGTCATCACACCGGCGAGCGATTTTTGGTATTGTCTTCTTAGTCGACTTAGGTGAACATTTGGCATGTATGAGCTATTTTGTTTTGTTAAATTTTGGGTTGTAAACTTTAAGCCATGTGAAAATGGCCTATGTGGTAGTTGAGTGGGATGCTAGAATCTATAGCCACGAGTCTTAGAAACCTTAATTTTGATAAGGTGGCCATAATTTGTGTCACGTATGATGGATGAGTAGTAAGGCTAAGGAAGGATTCATGAAATTGGCATAGTCTAGTGCAGTAACTGTTGCGGACAGCAGCAGTGATATGAGATCGAAAAATCACTAAAAATAGTAGAAGTGGAATTAATAGCTAAAAAAATTACATACTCGAAGCTTGATGGGTCTATTTTCATATGGATGAAACAAAACAACCATATGAGCTGTATTTTAAGAGATATTAAAGTTCTCGTGAAATAGGGCCAGAACGGTTTCTGGATCCCCTGTTCCGACTTAATAAAATCATTGTAAATTAACCAGAGATAATTAGGAGTCATGCTATATATGTGTAGATTCCTCTCTGAGTTTAGTTTCTATAGAAACAAACGGCATCAGTATTGAAGCCCTGTACAGGGAGATATCCAATTCGTAATGCACAAAGGTCAGTGTAGTCGATCCCTGCAACAGGGGATACTTTAACTAATAAACTGTACTAATTGGCTTGACCAAAAATTCTAGAAAAAAATCTGTAGATGGAAATATAAGTCTAGTTTCAGGTAAAAATTCCGAAACTGATTTTCGAGTTGTAAAACTCAAGATATGATTTTTGAAGCGACTAGTACACAGATTGGCAGCTTGTCTGGGAAATTCTCAATAAGTGGTTTGAAGTCTGTTAACACCTCGTGTTCGACTCCGGCGACGGTCTCGGTTTCGGGGTGTTACAAATTCTACCTTTAAAATGTTTGTCAAGGGCATCTCGTTCCTCCTTGATATGTTTCTGGTCCTTTGGAATCTATCACAATTTTTCACATACGCATACACATCGTTAAACACTGTAGGCCAAAAGAATCCTACTTGTAAATCTTTGTTGTAGTGTGTGAACCACCAAAGTATCCCCCACTTGGAGATGAATGGCAGTGGTATAAGATCTCATCAATTTTACTTCTAGATACACACTTCCTGATTATGTTATCTGCACATTGTTTAAACAACAATAGATCCTCCCAAAAAAAATATTAACTATAAGGAATTATTTCCTTTATTGGTATGTCATTTCTCGAGGAATAATTTCACATGCTAAATAATATGTATAATCTGAAAACTAAGGTATTTCATGAATTCAACTTACCCCAAAGATATGCGCATCTAGAAAATTTTTATTAATTGGAACAAGTGAATAACTTACCTCATTTTGTTCCAATCTTGACAGATGATCAACTAATTCATTTTCAATACTTTTTTTTTATCTTGGATCTCAAGGTCAAATTCTTGGAGTAAAAGTATTCATCGAATTAACCTCGGTTTTGCATCTTTCTTTGTAAGTAAGTATTTAATGACCACATGATCAGTAAAAATTGTAACTTTGGCACCTATAAGATATGACAAAACTTGTCAAAAGAAAAAACTATAGAAAAAAGTTCTTTTTCAATTACCATGTAATTAAGCTAGGCTCCTATCAAGGTTCTGCTTACATAGTAGATAGGGTGAAATATTTTGTTTCTTATTTAACCCATCACAGCTTTAGCAGCAAAATTGCTTGCATCACACATCAACTTAAAACGTGAGTTCCAATAATGTGTAACAATTATTGAGCTGAGATTAACTGACTTTTCAACTCTTTAAAAGCTTCCAAGTATGTTTTTTCAAGCTCAAAAATAATATCTTTCTCTAATAGCAAACACAAAGGCTTAGAAATTTTGGAAAAGTTTTTTATAAACCTTCAGTAAAATCTGACATGGCCTAAGAAACTCTGAAATCCTTTCACATTAATTGGAGGTGGTCATTTTTCAATCACTTCCACCTTTCTTTTATCAACCTCAATTCCTCTTTTGGAAATTTTATGCCCTAAGACAATTCCTTCCTTAACCATAAAATGACAATTCTCCCAGTTAAGAACAAGATTTGTCTCATCGCATCTTTTAATTACCTTAGCAAAATTACTCAAACAAACATCGCAAGTATTACCAAAAACAGAATAATCATCTATGAAAACCTCAACAAATTTTCAACCATATCAGTAAATATTTCCATCATGCATCGCTAAAATGTGGTAGGCAAATGAACCATACGGGTAAGTAAAAGCTTAATTGTGTTGGTCTTCCGGGGCTACAATTATTTGGTTATATCCTGAATATCCAACTAAGAAACAATAAAATTTGTTACCTACCAATCGATCAATATTTGATCTAAAAAAGGCAGCTGAAAATGGTCTTTCCGAGTTGCTTTATTCAATTTTATGTAGTCAATTTTCGCGTGTGAATATGATATGCAAATTCCGCAAGTAGACACGTCTAATCAAGTAATAAAGTGATAAGTGAGATCGTCTTCACAGGGATCAGGTTAGGTATAGAAATGGTCAATTTATGATAATGATTAATGTTATAGGAAAGTCGAGTTAAGTACACAGTGGTAAATTAAAATAATAAATATGAGTTTTATACTGACTAACATTGGAAAATGCTAAGGCAAAGCAAGAGTAAAAATGCAATGATAATTACTAATATATTTACATGAATAAAATGCAAGTGAATAAATAAATAACTAAGACTGCTATGACAAAGATGTTGCGTGTAACACCCTTAACCCGTATCCGTTGCCGGAACAAGGTTACGGAGCATTACCATAAAAATGTAACCTAAAAAAATCATTTCCAAACATTACAATAATCATAGAATAATCTAATCATACACATACACATTGTCCCTTAATCAAGCCTTCGAGGCCTTAGAATCACTTTAGAAACGATCTAGGACTAAATCGAGAACATTTGAAAAATTAAGGATAAAGTTAGAAAAATTCAAACTGCAGGGGTCACACGGCGTTATGACTCACACGGTTGAGACACATGCCTATGTCTCAAGCCATGTAACATTCAAAATAGGGACACGCAATCGTGTTTCAGCCAATGTCTGTGCCCGTGTAACTCTTTGACTTGGGTCACACGGCCAAGCCACACGCTCGTGTACCAAACCATGTAACTTTCGAAATGGCCTGACACCCCCATGTGCCAGGCCGTGTGCTAGGCCATGTAACTACCTGACTCATAACCTTTAAAACCTATAGGGGACACACGATCATGTGTCACACATGATTGAGACACGTGTCCGTGTCTTAGGCCGTATGGACAAGAAATTGGCCAAAATCAAGCCATTTCTTTCAACCATTCAAGCATGTTCCTATAAGTAATATGCACATATAATCAAGGTACCAAACATACCAAAACATGCATTATAAGACCAATTCAATAGACTATTTATCCTTCCAACCAATATGCCATATAGGCACCTCAATCACAATCAAGCACATATACCTAATCTTATACATATTTGGCCATATTCATCTATACATGTCTTGATTAATTCCATAGAAAATTATACCATAATTGACCACATTGAAACTACACCATCACATGCAAAATTGGTTATTCAAAACATGCATCATCTTGACCATAATAACACCAACCATCAATGCATCAAAATACCATAAGTACTTCAACCATAATAACATTTATACATGCCAAAAACAACTAAATCATTAAACACAAGTTCACCTATACATGACATTATAACCTTGACCAAAACATCAAAATCTACTGGTATAATCGTTGGATAGTGTGATAGGTCTCTGACGAGCTTCCAAACCGATCGAGCTTCCAATAATCTATAAAACATAAGAAAGAAAACTACGTAAGCATATAATGCTTAGTAAGTTTGTAAATCATGAACATTGCTTACCATTTCAATGCATAACCTTATAAATTAAACATGAATCAATCCAACATAAGCTTGGCACAAGCCTAAACATCATCAACAACACAAGTTAGTGCTTTAATACATAACTTAACAAAATTATCACATGGTAAGATAGAGTTCATGAACATGGTACAATTGAATTCACACCTTTCATAAGTATAGTTATACATACTTTGGTCATTACAAATTCATACCTTTCCATAAGTTCATAATATAGTCGATCGGAACACTTACCGATCCTTCCCTTTACATGCCCGTTAAACCACTTAGAATAATATTGGATACGCAGGAAGCTCACACAAAGTGTGCTAAGCATATGGTTGAAAACATTCATTTCCTTTTTCCTTTACATCATTGCTCACTTGAGTCATAAATGGGTCTACTCACATAAGCTGACGGTCGGAATGTAGCTACACGATGCCGTTCACACAAACTAATGAGTATCCACAACAAAAGTCAGAAATCAGCCATCGGTAGAAAATTCAGGACCAGCACCTGAAACATGGTAACCCTAATCACATGTCATTTGTATCCTATATATTCCTAAGGTTCAAACGGGGCTCAATAGTTGTCATACATCATTGGATTTCCATCATCTCATAACATGATATATAGCACAATACATAAATATCAAAATAACATTACAACGTTATTTAGCATATGAACTTACCTTAATTTTAAGGATGTCGAAATAAGATAACTAATCCAAAGCTTAAACTTTTCCTCGATCTAGATTTCTACAAGGTTTATCTAGATCTAAATAAGCAATTTCAATCTATTTAATACACATACTATTCAGTTTAGTCCAAAGTTCATACTTTTGCAAATTTACACTTTTGCTCTAAATATTTTAACTTATTTACAATTTAGTCATTAAGCTCGTAAATGGAAATTTATGCAATTTCATCCACATAACATGCTAGCTGATTTACCTAAGGACTCATATCAACCCAAACAAATTATCATTTCATAAATTGATCATGGTATTATACTATTTTTACAAATAAGTCCCTAATTAATAAATTCATCAAAAATCTCTTTAAAAAAGTTGTTTATTTAACAACAAAGACTCATAATTTTTCATCAAAATTCATAAGTCAAGCAAGAAAACTCATGGAAAAACCCTAAACCTTTAAAATTTTGCAAATTAGTCACTAGGCTAGCTAGATTAAGCTACAACGACTTCAAAAACATAGAAATCTTTAAAAACGGGACAAAAACCACTTACATGCAAGCAAGGAGAAGTAGCTGAATATTCAAAGCCCTAAAATGGTATTTTGTTCTTCTATTTTTGATGGTGTTTCTCATCTAAAAAGATGATACCTTCTTTTACATTATTTTTACTTCATTTATTCATTAATTTACTTTATTAACCTTTAACTTAAACTACTTAAAACATCAATTTCATGTCCATCTTTGTCCACTAAATATAATAATGGTCTAATTACCATTTAAGTCCTTTAAATTTAAATTTCCATAGCTGTTTGATATTTTTAGCTACTAGAACTATACTTTTGCACCTTTTACGGTTGAGTCCTTTTCACGAAATTAAGCATGGAAACGTTAAAATTTCGTAACGAAATCTTTATACGACACTACTAGCATACCGTTGACCTTAAAATAATAAAATAATTTTTTTACATTGAATTTGTCGTCCCGAAACCACTATTCTGATTTCATTAAAAATGAGTTGTTACAACTCTCCCCCTAAAAGAATTTTCGTCCTCAAAAATCTTACCAGAAAAGAGGTTTGGGTATTGTACTTTCATAGCTTCTTTCGGCTTTCAGGTAGCTTCTTCAATACCGTGTCATTGCCAAAGAAGTTTCACTAAAGCAATGCTTATATTTCTCAATTCTTTAACCTCTTGAGCTAAAATTATGATCGATTCTTCACTGTATGTCATATCTAGCTGAATATCAACATCAACATGTGAAATTACATGTGATGGATCTGATACATACCGTCGTAACATCGACACGTGAAAATCATAACGAATCTTTTTTAAATTTGACGGCAAAGCTAATCTATAATCTACTGGTCCGATTCTTTCAATAATCTCATACGACCCAATAAACCGCAAACTTAGTTTTCTTTTACCACCGAATCGAAAAACTTTCTTCCAGTGTGATACTTTCAAAAACACTTTATTGCTGACTTGAAATTCAATGTCTTTTCTTTTCAAATCTGCATAAGATTTTTGTCGATCTAAAGCTACTTTCAAACTGTCTCGTATCACTTTAACATTTTCTTTTTTTTCTCATATAAAATCAACCCTGTGAAGCTTCTTCTCACTGAGCTCAGTCCAATACAATGGAGTTCGACACTTTAGACAATATAAAGCTTCGTATAGTGTCATCTTTATGTTCAATTGATGACTGTTATTGGATGTGAATTCCACTAACTATGGGAGTCTCTCCCAGTTAGCTTCGAACTCTAGAACATAGCATTGAAGCATATCATCGAGTATCTTAATCACTCACTCAGACTGACCATCAGATTGTGGATGAAAGGCGATGCTGAAATGGAAACGAGTACCTAAAGCCTCTTGTAACTTACTCCAGAATCGAGATGTAAACTGCGAATCCCTATCAGAAATAATAGAAATTGGCACCACATGCAATCTAACAATCTCAGCAACATATAATTTGGCTAACCTCTGGAGTGAATAATATGTACGCAATGGAATAAAATGAACAGATTTCGTCAAACAGTCAACAACAACCCAAACCACATCTTTCTTTCTCAGAGATAAAGGTAGCCCCGACACGAAATCTATCGTGACACATTCCCATTTCCACTTTAGAATCATCACTAGCTATAGCAAACCAAAAGGTACTTGATGTTTAGCTTGCTTTAACCTGCTGACAAACTAAACATCTCAATATGAACTCTGAGATCTCACGTTTCATACTTGGCTACCAGTACATTTGTTTCAAATCACCTTACATTTTATTGCTACTAGGATGAATAGACAAGCTACTACTGTGAGCTTCCTATAAAATCTTTTAAACGAGATTAGAATTTCTCAGAATGCAAATCTTCCCTTTAAATTACAAACTATCATCAGATGCAATCTGAAAGTCTAAATTAGGAGTCATCTCAATCCATTTTCGTTTAGCTATCAACCTCACATTTCTGAGCTTTGTTAATTTGCTATAAAAACATCGGTCTAGCTTTCAACTCAGCTAAAATAGAATCATCATCAATCAACGTCAATCGCGTGTTCAA
Organism: Gossypium arboreum; assembly: GCF_025698485.1. Classification (NCBI taxonomy): domain Eukaryota; kingdom Viridiplantae; phylum Streptophyta; class Magnoliopsida; order Malvales; family Malvaceae; genus Gossypium; species Gossypium arboreum. The sequence continues at coordinate 22,609,932 of NC_069072.1, forward strand.
AGCTCCTAAAACAAACAGAGACTTTCTACTCAAAGCATCGGCAACAACATTAGCCTTTCTCAAATGATAATCAATGATCAAATCGTAGTCTTTTAATAACTCGAGTCATCTACACCGTCTCAAATTCAAATCATTCTACGACATTAAGTACTTCAGACTTTTATGTTCTGTGAAGATATGATATTTTTTTGTACAAATGGTGTCGCAAAATCTTCAAAGCAAATACAATTGTTGTAAGCTCTAAATCATGTGTTGGATAATTCTTTCTGTGCAGTTTCAACTATTTAAAGGCATACACTATCACCTTTCCCTCTTGGATCAAAACATAGCCTAAATTATTTAATGATGCATCACTATAAATTACAAATTCTTTACCCGACTATAGCTGAACTAACACTGGTGCCTCAGTTAACAATGCTTTCAATTGATTGAAGTTTTGCTAACATTTCTTAGACCACTCAAACTTAACATCTTTTTGCAACAGTCTCATCAATGATGTAGCGATCATCGAGAATCCCTTGACGACTCTTTTGTAATATCTGGTTAAACCCAAAAAACTTATAACTTTAGATACAATTCTCGGAGGCTTCCAATCTATAACGGCTTCCCTATTTGTAAAATCTTGCAACTGCACTTTCAACTCTTTCAAATCTATAAGTGCCATTTTATAAGGAGCTATCGATATCGGAGATGTTCCCGGCACTAACTCAATAGTAAATTCAACCTTTCTGATTGGTTGTAATCTGAGTAACTCTTTTGGAAACACATCTGAATATTCACATGCAGCTGGAATCGATTCTAGTTTCAACTTAGAAACTCTAGAATCAAATATATAATCAATATACGCTTCACAGCCTTTTCTAACATATTTCTATGCTGAGATAGTCGAAATAATATTAGACATACTATCCAAACTATTTAATCCAATCTGAAGCTTTTCATCATTTTTACATTTTAATACAGTAAGCTTTCGTCTACAGTTCACTACAGTGTCATGCAGAGTCAACCAATCCATCCCCAAAATCGTGTCAACCTCATTAAAGGATAGTAGCATTAAATCGGCCAAAAGGTTGTAACCCCAAATCATCGAAGGACAATTTTTACAGACTTTATCAACTAACACATACTAACCTAGGGGGTTCGTTAATTTAGCCAAAAATTCAGTAGACTCAAAAGGCAATTTCTTACTTGATACTAGATTCGTGCATACATACGAATGTGTTGTTGCCAAACCAATCCACAATGCAGTAGAACAGTGTCATGTGGTGGCTAAGAGAGATCACATTCAGTCTCCTCTTTCCGTCTCTACTCACCTGCTACCCTCTATTGTTGCCTCCAGATCTCCACAGCTAGGGCTTCCTTCTTTGGCTTTTTATAAGCATTTCATCCTTAGGTAACTCCAACAGCCCACGATAATTCTCTTATTTAGGCCAATTTTTTTGGTATAAGTAGAGTTAGGATGAGACTAGTATGTGTTGAATGTTGACTCGGTAATTGTCACAACATTCAATATGGTAAACTGTCCAACCTTCAGCCCTGACAAACTTTCCCTCATTTATTTCTTTGTCCACAACCTGAACCTTCCAAATCACCAAACGCAACCCTTCCACATGCAAATTAAAGTATCTAACATGTAAATATTGTCCAAGCTCCTAATGCAAATGATAAATACTAGGAAAATGTCCTAAAATCCCACTAAATGTACCCAATTAGAAGGAAATAGCTAAGTCTAAAGGAATGACATATAACTCTTTTCGAGAGTTACCACACTCCCAAACTTGAGTTATTGCTTGTCCTGAAGAAAAATATGCATGAATATAGGTATGTAGCAGTATTGCCAATGCATGTACTCATCTTGTACTGTTAATCTATTTGAAGAACAATATATACATCAGTTCTCAGCCATTTTCTCTCGTTAAAAACCTGTTCAAGTTTCAAATGTTTGATTTAACAAAGGTAGTGCAGAAAATTACTCCCTAAAAACAAGATTTTCTAAGTTTCATACATGTTCTAGCCATAGCAAATATCTCCTAGCTTACTCAGTACATTTTTTTTTCCTAAACTCAACTCACTCTTGCTCTAAGCATACTTGTATAAACCATTTACATTAGTTTGTTTTGGTTTTTTTTTAAATCAAATATAATTAGTATATTAGGGGATTTAGCTTGTCAGAAAATTTTTTATCTTGATAATCACAATGGAGCATACACCGAATTACCTAGTATTCAATCATGTAACAATTTAAATAGAAATCCCTCTTGAAGCTAATGCTTTTGGCTTAGAAGAGGGAGAAGCAAACAACTACCTCTTTAGTTACTCAGCCCATTACTACAGCGGAGTGCCCCTAATTTATTTACTTTCTATTACACATTCTTACTTAAACTCACATTTCTAGTCAACAACACAATAGAGTAAACAAAGTGGTGCTGACTTACTCAACAATTCGAAGCATTGGAGTGCCTACTGTCCTTTATTTATTAATGCCAAGGCAAAATGACTGAATTTGGTTTCAAAAGTCCCTAAGTTCATTAGAAAATACTCATTATAACCCAAAAAATTTGAGAATAGAACATCTCATTTTTAGAAACTAATTTTCAAGCAACCAATCCTAAGCTAAATTCACCTAATCCACTGTCACATGTTCTAGGTGTATTGAAGAATCTAATGTGACAGCCCTAATTTGACCCTAGTCGGAATGTGGTTTCGGGACCACAAAACCGAGTCATAAAATTTAGTTAAAATTTTAATTGCATATCTTATATGTGTGATAGTACTTGTATAAAAATTTGATGTTTTAATTTTATCTTAGGAATGTGAATTTTGCTTGAAAGGATCTAGTTGAGAGACTTAGAAAATTATGATAGGTAAATAAGTAAGGACCAAATAGTATTAAAATAGGAAAGTTTGGGTTTGCATGTCAAAGTGCCCAATTCATGTTAAGTGGCCGGCCAAGCATGGTTCCATTCCTCCAAGTTTATGTTGTTTATTATTTAATATTGGTAAGTAAATTAAAATAAATTAAAGAAAGGAATTAAAAGGAAAAGATGAATAAAATAAGGAGGGAAGAGGAGTGTTCATCTTTTTTCTTTACCTATTGCCGTGAGTGAGGAGAAGGAAGGAGATTTGGTTATTTGATTTTGGCTTGGAAGATGGCTAGAATGAGGTATGTATTGAATGATTCTTGAAAATCTATGCATGTTTGAGATGGTTAGTTCAAATTCTACTCATCCTATAGATTAGACTTAGGATTTTGAGGTTGAAATTGGCCAAGAAGCTTGAAACTCTTAGTAGATGTGTTAATGTCATTAAAATGGATAGTAATGTAGGATATGGTGAGTGGTTAATTGCTTTTAACTTGAAAATTGAGGTTAAAATGGGTTAAGTGATTGCGAATCTAATTTAGGGGTGGAGGATTGTGTTCATGTTATATTGGATAGGTAGAGGTTGTAATGAGGTTGAAATTGTTGAATTGTTAGTTGGGTAACAAATGAAGCAATCGGCCATATGGGGTAAAAATGGGATGTTCATTTTAGTTGTTGTTTCATTTTTGTGAGAAATGGGTCAAGTGTTCATGAGATGAAATTTTGTGATTAGATGAATTAAAAGTAATAGTATAGTTGATATATATATATATATAGATATACATATTCGGCCATCACTTAGGAGCTTATGTGATGTTGAGTTTAAGCTTTGCATATTCGGCTATATATACATATATATGTAAGCCCATTCGTGATATTACCTTAGGACTATGTATATATAACCGACAAAAAAATGGGAAAAACTAGCAAAGGTGATTGCCGAATGTCCAAGTATATATATGCATGTGTGATTGGATTATTGAAAGTATGGTAATTGCATAAGGTTATTAGCCGAATAGCTAAGAACATAAGGTAGCAAGATAAAAATTTTACTATGCCGTTCCGTATGTCATAAAATCATTAAAATGTGAATACCAATATATGTAGCAAAGCGGTTGAATGAGTTAATTTATTTGTTTAAGCTCAAGATCCTAAAGGAGAGGCGTCCAACAAGGGGAAATCAAAGGTCATCGAGTAGCCGACTTGGAATTTTTACCCAACACAAGGTAAGTCATTAAGCATATAGTTGGTATTGATTTAAATGATCGTAATACCTATGCAATTGTGTTTAATGAGATGAAATGTATACAAATGTATATGTATGTAGAGATGAAATTGTCGAATGTAAAAAGGAAGTGAAGCGTATAGAGTGGCTGGTTTTCGGCACTAAGTGTGCGGGCAATAAGTGTTCACGGTTGTGAGATTGGCACTAAGTGTGCGAGCTTGAAATGCATGGCACTAAGTGTGCGAGTTTAAAGTACATGGCACTAAGTGTGCGTGGTTGATTATTAAGCACTATGTGTGCGAACCCACTATATATATATTTTCTATCAATTATTTATATTAAGGGTGTGACCTTACCGAATCGATTTCGGACAGCGAAAAGGGTAAGTACCTTGAGTTCATGGCTAATAGGTGCTATGTTTATATTTGGAGTTGAGCGTGGTAAGTTTTGAACCTATGTGATGATTATAATTGAAGTCACGTACATAAGGTTCATCGTGGAATAGGTGAAAGTTCGCTTAGTTGTATGATTGTAACGAAAATAAAATGATGTATGGAAATGCCTCAATTATTCTATTGAATAGCGTATGAAATGTCAATGTAGGACTTGGAATGAGATTGAATCGTAAGGTCTAAGAAACTATGGCATAGTTCGGTATGGATGGAGTACTTAGCCTCATTTCGTTGTTTCCTCTTGTGAAAATTTTATTAATGGATGGTAGTGTAATGCTTATGACTTCATGAGTTATATACTCATTCGGTGTTTGCTTGTCACCTATTTTAGGTTTCTTGGACTCGACTTTTTGCGTATTCGGGACCGTCATCGAAGTCATCACACCGGCTAGCAACTTTTGGTATCTTCTTCTTAGTTGGTCTAGGAGAACATTTCGGCATGTATAGGCTATTATGTTTTGTTGAAATTTGGTATGTAAACTTTTAGCCATGCGAAAATGGCATAAATGTTCGGTTGGAATTGGTTCTATGATGTTTGGACACAAGTCTTGGTAATTCGGTTTTGGTTGAGTATTGGTTGAGGCCTACTCGATTATTATGCCATATGTCATGGCTGATTATTTTCGTGTTAAATTCATGATTTGGTAATAGTGTAGTGGGGAGATGCTCGGTGATGATTAGCCCTTGGCATGGCTAGTCATGGTCATAAATTGTGACATGTATGATGAATTATTAGTTAGATCAAGGAAAAATCATGAAATAGGCATAGTTTGTTTTAGTAACAGATGCTGACAGCAGCAGTGATGTGAGATTGAAAAATCACTAAAAATAGTAGAAATGGAATTAAATAATTAATAAATTATGAAATCGAAGCTTGATGAGTCTATTTTCATATGGAAGAAACGAAACGACCATATGAGCTGTATGTTAGGAGTTGATTAAATTCTTGTGAAACAGGGCCAGAGCGATTTCTGGATCCCCTTTTTTGATTTAGAAAATTCATCGTAAATTTTATCGAGATAATTAGAGGTCGTTCCTTATATTTACAAATTCATTATCGAGTCTAGTTTCATTAGAGACAAACGACATAGGCATTGAAGCCCTGTACAGGGAGATATTTAAATCGTAAGGTACAGAGGTCAGTGTAGTCGAACCTTGAAACAGGGGAGACTTTAACAAATAAACTGTACTAATTGGCCCAACAAAAAAATTCTACAAAAATTCCCCCATATAGATATATGAGTCTAGTTTCGGGGAAAATTTAAGGAATTGGATTTCAAGTTTCAGAACTCAAAATATGATTTTAAAGCGACCATGATACAAGAGCCACTTGCTGAAACAAAAAAAAAAAATAGGGGAAATAAATGAAGTAAGCGGTAACACCTCGTGTTCGATTTCCGGTAACGGCCATGAGTTCGGGGTGTTACATCTAAGCTCATTATCGAACATCATAAGTACATAGTGTGCTCGTCATAGGAAAATAGTACATAATAGTTACATTGTCGTGGCAAAGTAGATTCAACTAAGCGAAAATGATTATACTAAAATAATAATACATACTAAGTATAAAATGCAACCAAAATTCACAACAAACCCCCGAACCTAAGGGATGCATTGTCCTAATGCATGACCAAATATATAAGATAACAACCAAAAGAGAATTTTTTACAACAACTGCCATAGCAAAACCAATGGGTATAAATAGACTTTCAACGGGCCTTAAGCCTAAAATGACCTCGATTTTCGCTGAAAAACACTGGTTAGCGCGACACGACACCTTACATCAGGTAATTTTGGCTTTGAAGTGCTTGTGTCGCACCATGGCTTACGCATGGCAAGACACGACATTGCCCTTAGCCCTTTGGGATGTGTTGAAGTCCTCCTATCATCCGTTTTTGTCCCCACTTAGCTTGTCATTGTCTTATTGTGTCTAGAAACCTGTTTGCTCCTAATTTTAAAATACAATTAAAAATCTAAATCCTAAAATATATCTGATAATAAAATAACATAAAAAAATTTAAAATCAAACAAAATTTAAAAGTGAAGTCTTTTTTTTTTTTGAGTCGGGATGATCCGTATCGCCCATAAAGAAGAACTTCCATTTGGTCCTCAACACTTTGATCCTTCTTTTGTTCCATTGTCAATAAATCTAAATCAACTGGTACGGTTATCATGATATCTCCTTATCTTCGATCGATGTGACATCCACACCATGAGCCATTTGGTGCTAAATCCGAGCCAATCCCAAATTATTTTTTAAGGCATTATTATCTCGAGCTTCCTCCCCTCCATGTCACAAGAAGCTTTGGTTGCCTGAGCTTTATCTTCATTTTCAAACGAGAATGAGATAAACTCATTGATTTCTTCAATTGGCACCTCTCTAGTTATAGCTAGAAAGTGTATCACTCATTTACACTTTCATTCAGAATAAGTTGTAACTCCTCTACCTCTAATTCTACTATTACATCCATGTTAATTGGATCAAAGACATCTTCGGTTATATTCAATTCATTCTCATCTCCAATTCAAAACTCTTATTGACGTTAAAGATTTAATTCCAAGTGGTCGGTAATACATTGGTCCTTCGAATTGGAATTGGGGACATCATGTATGACCTCTTCCAATAGAGTACTTCTAGGGATTTTGCCAGAAAATTTCCTCTAGCTGATCCAACTGTTGTTAGGTCTACTTTGATTTAGCTTAGAATTCTTGCTCGTGGCTTTCTTGTTTGGACGTATAGTCATACGAATCACAAGGGGTTCTGACTTGATACTTGGATGCCCCTAAAGGTCGCTCATGTATCTTTTCTATTGTTTCGTTTCTTCATTGAAGCAATTCTATCATAAGCAATATTTGGTTCTCTATGATCTCCTATTGATCGTATACTCCCTCCTCATATACTTTGTCTTCATCTCATAAGTTCATCGAATCTGCATCCCTCTCATACATATATTTGCTTGGTTTAGATGGGAGTTTGCTCGAACACTCAGGCTACTCATCTTTGTAATCACGGCTCCATTAGTTTGTTAAAGCTCTATACATCCAACTCGATTTGGACAATTCGTACATCGACCTATAAAAATCAACATTCATGATTAAATTTGATAATCAACAAGTAAAAAAAATTAAAATAAAATATTTAATTAATTAAAAAATTTTCAAAATAAAAATATTTGATTATATATGAAAAACTTTAGAACACTATCTAGCTTGTTCATCTTTCGATTAATATTATTTTACAGTAATCAATCTAATAAAAATTTCACCGTCGTAATCCCTGACAATGGTGCCAACAACTTGATCGCCTATAAACGTGTTATCCTTTATAGTAAAAATATCGCACCAAAAACATAAAAAATTAAATCGATAGTGTCCACAAGTATATAGGTCAAATTGTAATATAGTTAATGTGTTTACGATGGAACACAAGAAGTATTCCAAAGATCGTACCCAAGGGAGGATGGAACAAATCTATAGAAAATCTCTTTACAATAATAAGTCTAAATAGTAATAATTAAATCCCATATTACAAAAAATCATAAAAGTGATTAATAAGATAAATTAAGTAACTAAAACAAAAGAAAATAGACAAATGACTAAATTGATAAAACCAATAAGGAAGATTAACTTATTCTAGGGTTCGTAATTAACTTTGGATTAGGGTTTTAGGGTGGATTAGCTACCAATTAACCAATTATTACCTCCCGACCTCTAACTGACTAATCAATTGGTTGATACTCATTATTTCCCAACCTCACTTTCTCAATCAGGATAAGCTATGATTTACTCGGTTAAATTTATCTCCCAATCTCGTTTAACCTATGATTACTTCCTAAGGTTGTCAAGCCTAGGGTTTAGGAACACGTAACCTAAATTAACTAATCCTCTCTGAAAACCCTAAATCCTCCATTAATCACATCCCCACCCACTCGTTAATCGCCCCTAATGGATTTAGCTATTCATGTTATTCATAACCTTAATCTCAATTGAATAAAACATGTAAAGAACATGATTGAATCAAAAGAGAAAAGAGATTAGAATATTCATGAATTTAATGTTGATTGAAGAACGGAGTAGTAAATCTCTCAAGCGGAATATTGAATATCATCGCTTTCAAAGGCAAATAACTGAAATACTTCAATATTATAAAAGAACTGTCAGATCAGAATCAATTCCAAGAGAAAAGAACAAAGAGTTTATGAAAACCAAAAGAAAGCTAAGTTTAATCCTACTCCTAAACTATGAGAGTTTTTTTATGGCATCAAAGACGACTTAGTTACATCCAACCCCTAAGGTCTTATTTATAGGAGTGTTGGAAACCTGAATTAGGCCTTAGGCACGTCCTAGGTTTTTGTATAAAGTCGATTGTGCGGACGAAAATAACCCCGAAAGACTTAGGCAGCACGTCGACCTATTTCGGGCCATGCAAGGTGTAAGGCATGACACGTCATGTGATTCACACCTTGTATGGTTAATTTCATGCTTTAACGGCTCAAAAAGGTTGTGCATCACCCGTGCCTTGCTTCACATCAATTGGGCCTATAAATCGTCATCCTACACACACAATTACACACATTAGCACTACTTAAGGCCCATTTCGGCCTAATAGGTCACAACACTCACAAATTGTGTTAAAAATATTTATTTTTATTAACTTTTAATACTAACTACTAAATATTGAAAATGTAACATCCCATGTTCAGTGAAATCAAAAAAGTGGTTTCGGGACAACAAATCTAAAGTTGAAAATTTTATTTTATTATTATTTTATTTTCTACAAAATGATAGTAATACCATATAAAAATTTCATTAAGAAATTTTATCGTTTACTTGTTCAATTTGATAAAAAGGACTAAATCGTAAAAGGTACAAAAGTAGAGTTTGTAACACCCCTTACCCGTGCCCGAGACCAGGATTAGGTACGAGGCGTTACCGCTCACAAACAAGATCATTCTGGAAAAATGGATTATAAAATTTTGTTTCCAAATTAAAACCAATTAAACAAAATCATATTGTTCCTATTATGGATCTACGGGACCCAAATCATACATTATTAGCGGTCTAGGACTAAACCGGGGACTATAGAAAATTCTAATAAAATTTCTAAGGTTATGCCTCACATGCCCGTGTGCTTGGGGACACGCCCGTGCCCCTCAGCCGTGTTGAATTATTGGATTTATTTTCCATTTTGAACTTACAGGGGTTTTCACACGGCCAAGCACATGCTCGTGTCCCTAGCCCATGTCCCTCACACGGCCTAGGCACGCCCGTGCCATCGCCTGTGTCCAAAAACTCAGACATTCTGTTTATGACATCATCATTCATTTTGAGGCACACAGCCATGGCACACACCCGTGTGCTAGGCTGTGTCCTCCACACGGTTGAGACACACGGCCGTGTCTCTACCCGTGTGTTTACTACCATGCAAACTGACCTAAAATTTTAGGTGCAGGGGACACACGGCCAAGCAACACGCCCATGGGGGCTGGCCGTGTGTCACACACGGCCTAGACACATGCCCATGTGTCTACCCATGTGGACCCTTTTAAGGCTATTTTCCAAGCCTATGGTCACCCTCTAACAACCATACACACTTATAGACTTCAATTGTATTTAACATGGCCTAATTATACTCTTAAACAACCTTGGCATAGTCTTTTGTATGTTAACCTCATCTCATTGGTTTAGCACATGCTAGGTTATCTTTTTTGTATTAAGGATTACCACTCTAATAATCACATTTTATACTTGGCTCGTTTTATAACTCATTGCCAATTATGACCTAACCATCTTCTAATGATTCGACCACATTACACATATCCATCCATGGTATATCGTATTAACTATCTAATGAAATATTCAAGCATGACATGCACAATTAGTAGGTTTACAACCTTCATTAAAATGAGTCGTATCCTATGGCCATATACAAAATAAATAAGTATATCATTCAAGCACTTACATTGGCTAGCCAAATGACACATATAACAAAATAACCAAGAATCCTATACATGCCATTAAACAAAATAAAAGTATCTATATACCAAAGCGGAACAAGTCGATAGTGTGTTGATTCTCCAACCATGTCCCAATCTTCACGAGTCCATGAGCTCTGTAAGACAGGGAAAAGAGAAGGGGGTAAGCATTTATATGCTTAGTAAGTCTGGATAACTAGAAAGTAAACTTACCAGTTAATTAACATACAACTATATTAGGCAATGGTCCCAACAAACATGAAATAGTTTCCCTATCACATGCACTCAATCATCAAGTTAGTCTCCTAACAATGCATCATATCATTAGTCTTAGATGAGCCCATCAATTCAATATTTCCATCTTTATTTCTCATGTTAATCCCATTGAATTTCCCAGAAATCTCGATGGATAGCCCAACTACCGTCAAGTCATACAAGTGATCATTTCAAGTACGCACTCCCGTGAACCTTACATCTTACTGTGGGATTACCAGTCCAAGCTAAATCCCCTGTAGTAATAACTCATAGAGAAATGTCGGGATTACCAGCCCAAGCTAAATCCCTTTTAACGACAATTACTCTCGTAAGTTCAGATCTGAATTGCCAGTCCAAGCTAAATTCAGTCCTCAATCGGATTACCTGTCTGGGCTAAATCCTTAATGCACCCGTATTCTTTGGGAGGCTCGATCACTCAAAGAACACCCGTCTGGGCTAGATCCTTTCTATTTTCAGATCATCGGATTACCCGTCCAGGCTAAATCCTTTTCTACAACACATGCAGGATCTCATGTCATGTAAGCTATAATTTATCCATCAGATTTCCCTTTTTATTTCAACCGGGACATTTATCATCTTTTCATTTACACTAGCACATTTCATGGATTATCATGCAATGAATATCTAAATTTTCATACATTCAAGAACATGCATTATAAGTATATTAAGAGTTTACTTCGGGTTATACGAACTTACCTGGTAGTCGTTTCAGATTCGTGTCTCAGTTATTCCGAAACCTTTCGTTTTCCAAAGTTGACCTCTAGAATTGATTCTTCGGGGTCTATATCAATAAAATTAGATATTAATACATCACATTATTCGTTTTAGGTCTAAAATTCACCCCAAGAAAAATGACCATTTTGCCCTTAACCTTTCACAATATTTACAATTTAGTCCTATGTCTCGTATAATGAAATGCATGTAATTCCTTGGCTACCCAAGCCTAGCCAAACATTATTTACACTTATAGCAGCCCATGTTTTTCTTTCATTCCATATTTTCTACCCAATTTCACAAATTTTACAATTTAGTCCTTTAAGCCATTTCCATGAAAAAACACTTAGTAAAAGTTGTTTACCATCCTTTAAACTCTCATATTCCTTCATAAATCATCAAAACACAAACATCTCATGCATGGGTAATTTTCTAAACATGAACCCTAGCATGAGATATGGGTAGAAATAGAAAGAGCATGTTACGAGGATCTAAAAAATACGAAGAACATTAAAAACGGGGCTAGGATTGACTTATTATCAAGCTTGAAATGTTAGAAAACCCTAGCTATGGAGATCCCTAGAATTTTGGCAGCATGGAGAAGAAAATGAGCTGATTTTAGCTTGATTTTTCCCTTTTTATTTAGTTTATTACCAAATGACCAAAATGCCCTTCCTTAATAAACTTCCAAATTTTCCATGGATGCCCATTTTTGTCCAAAAACTTAGAAATTGGGTAAATTTCTCTTTAAGGACCTCAAATTAATATTCCAAAGAAATTTCATACAAATTACTTCTTGAACCCAAGTTTTCCTATTTATTCAAATTAGTCCCTAATTTCCAATTAGACACCTTACACATAGAATTTCTTCATGAAACTTTAACACATGCTTATTCTCATATCCTAGACCTCATAATGATCATAAAATAATTTTTTTAACATCAAATTTGTGGTCCCAAAACCACTATTCCGACTAGGCCCTAATTCGGGATGTTACGGAGTTCTAATAGCTAAAGGTATTAAATAGCTATAGAACTAAAATGTAAGATGACTTAAATGGTAAATAGACCATTATTAAAGATAGTAGACCTTTATGGACATTTTATATGTGTTTTAAATGATTAATTAGTAAGGTGAAACTTTTAATTTAATAAATAACTTAAAATAAAATATAAGAAAAGATGGTATCATCTTCTAGTTTTTTTCTTCCACCAAATTATTGAGGGGAAAACACCATTTTTGGAGCTTGGAAGGTTCGACTAGGTTACATTGTGCATATCAAGATAAACCTCAACTAGATTTAAATTAAGGGAAGGTAAAAATTGCGGATTAGCTGACCGTAATCCTACTCGTTAGTTCTCGAAGTAAGTTCATAGTAGTAAATTTCTTAATTAAATTTCTTTGTGTATTTGTACTCTATAGTTTAGTAGAAAATTGTTGTACTTTGGTACCCCTAATCGCACTCACGTGCCCCTGTTGTATTTCGACACCCTTCATCGTACTTATGTGCCCCTGTTGTACTTCGATACCCCTGATCACACTTGCGTGCCCCTGTTGTACTTTGGTACCCCTAAACGCACCTACGTGCCCCTGTTGTATTTCAGTAATCCTGTTAGCACTTTCGTACCATGGTTATGTTTCGGTAACATTAATTAAGCAAAATAAGAGTTTAGTCATTTAATGTTAAGTAAAATAAATTGCTATGTACTTATTAAGCTTTATAAGCTTATACGTTTTTGTGTGCCATTTTGTAGATTGCTTTTGCTGACTAGGGATGAATCAAAACTTTGGCTCACACTATCCATCTTCATTAGTAACTTTTGAACTCTTTTGGGATTGTGGCATGTATATGTGGCTATATGTATATATGTATATATGTCTAGCTAATTTTGGTATAAAAATGAACTATTAAGTTTTATGTTTGGACTTTTTTCTTCTCAGTTGTATATATGCATCTTTTGACTTGATAAAATGATGTGGATGCAATCACTTGTGAATGATTTAATGATGATGAATTTAAGTTGTTATGCTAGCATTTATGTTTGAATAGGTGTTTGAATAAATAAAGATGAAAGACTAGTTTAAAAATGATTGTTATAAGGGTTATGTGATATGTATGAAATGTGGTGATTCAGTACCTGTTTGGTGTTTGGTTGTTAGGTAATATAAGTGGCACGAAGCTAAAAGTAATGTTCAAGCTTCGAATCCAAAGGCAAGTAACAGTACTCCTATTCCTCAATCAGTTGGTGATGAAATGAAACATATGCTTATGGGAACTATGAACCAATGGTTCAACAAGTTTAAAAAAGCAAATATGGCTACTCTGCCTCCTCCACCCCCTGTTATGCACCCTCCGGTACCATTGAATACTACCACCCTTGCACTGGTGTTGCTTACTCAAGTATCCGTCGATAAGGTTCAGAAATATGGGCAGAAGAGTTCAGAGGTAGGTAAATGATGATTTGTCAAAAGCCAAGTATTGTCTATTAAATACAAAGAGGATTTTTGCAGAATTACTGTACACCCTAAAGATTGTCTGAGATGCGCGGTGTCTTTATTGAAAGATGAGGCATTTTTGTGGTGGGATACTTTGAGTAAGATGGTATCAGATGATCGAATTCATTTGGACTTCTTCCAAAGTGAATTCAAGAAAAAGTATGTTAGCAAATTGTTTATTGATTGGAAAAAGAAAGAATTTCTCGAATTAAAGCAAGAAAATCGAACTGTAGCTGAATATGAACGAGAATTTATACAATTAAACAAGTATACTCGTAACATTGTATCGACCAAGGAGGAAATGTGTATCAGATTTGAAGATGGGTTGAACGATGAGATCCGGTTGGATGCGACAGCACTAAAGTTACAAGAATTCGTAAAACTTTCGGAGCCAGCACTGAAGGTTGAAGAATTTTGTAAAAGTAAATTAAAATTAGATTCAAAATTCAGAGACTATATTAAAAGAGGGTCATTCAAGCCTGATCAGTCATCTCCCTCAAAGAAATCTAGAAATGACACAAGTCAGTCAGCTACTCCTTCAGAATTTGTTGGTCGAGAGAAACTGACACAAAACAATTTCCAAATGGTTAATACTCCAGGGGCGAGTGTTGGAAGTGTTATAAATGTGGAGAGAATCATCTCGATGTGTGATAAGTGTGATAAAAGACATTTTGGTGAGTTTCGGTCAAAATTGGGAGCTTGTTTTCGTTGTAAAGCTACCAACCACTTTCTCCATAATTGTCCCAAGAAGCAAAGCGATTTCGGGAATCAATCAAATAAGCTCGAAGTAACCTCTCATGGGCGTAGAAGATCCAGAAATGCTAGAAATACTACTCTCGGTAGAGGAAAGAATAGTTAGATGAATGAACAGTCAGAAGCAAGAACACCGGCTAGAGCATATGTAACCTGAGCTCGAAAGGAAGCTACAGCTCCAGATGTTATTATGGGTACTTTTTCTCTCTTTGATATTAATGTATATGCATTGATTGATCTTGGATCAACTCATTCGTACATATGCACTACATTAGTAGACAAAAAAAAATACCTGTTGAATTCACTGAATATACTATTAAAGTTACAAATCCTTTGGGTCGATTGTTCTAGTTTATCAGTTATGTAGGTCTTGCCCACTGAAAATTAGGGGTTACGACTTTTCTGCTAGTTTAATGCTATTACCTTTTGATGAATTTGATGTGATTCTGGGAATGGACTGGTTAACACAGCATGATGCTATTGTGAATTGTAGAAGAAAATATATCATGCTAAAATGTCAGGATGGTAGGCGAGTCTGATTTGAATCAAACAGATTGGATGGTGCATCTAGTTTAATCTCTGTTACGATAGCACGGAAATACGTTTAAAAGGGTTTTGAAGCATATCTTGCTTATATAATTGACTCTAGAATTTCGTAAACGAAACTAGCATCGATTTTAGTGGTGTGTGAATTCTCAGATGTATTTCCAGAAAACTTGTATGGGCTACCCTTAACTCGAGAGGTTGAGTTTGGAGTTAAATTGATGTCGATAACATCCCCGATATCTATAGCACCATACAGAATGGCACCTATAAAAGTGAAAGAGTTGAGTGCACAGTTGTAGAGGTGACAGATAGAGGCTTTGCTCAACCTAGCTTTTCTCCTTGGGGTGCTCCTGTTCTATTTTTCAAGAAAGAAGATGGATCCATGTGGTTTTGTATCGATTATCGACAACTCAACAAAGTGATGATAAAGAACAAATATCCATTACCGCGTATTCATGATTTGTTTGACCAGTTGAAAGGTGCAACAGTATTTTTGAATATTAATCTTCGTTCTGGCTACTATCAGTTATAAGTTAAAGATTCGAATGTGCCAGAAACTGCATTCAGAGCCAGGTACAGACATTATGAATTTTTAGTGATACCGTTTGGTTTAACCAATGCGCCTCCAGTATTTTTGGATCTAATGAACATAATTTTTAGACCATATCTAGATCGATTTGTTGTGGCTTTCATTAATGATATTTTGGTTTAATCACGGGATGAATCCGAGCATGCTGAACATATGCGAATTGTTTTACAAACTTTATGCAAAAAATAATTATTCGGTAAGTTTAGCAAATGTGAATTTTGGCTTCGAGAAGTTTGTTTTCTTGGACTTGTTGTGTTAGCAGATGGCACCAGAGTAGATCTGAGTAAAATTGCAGCTATTGTTGATTAAAAGCCTCTAAGAAATATATCTGAGATTAGAAGTTTCTTAGGACTAGCTGGATATTATAGAAGATTTTTCAAAGGATTCTCAATGATAGCTACACCGATAACGTGACTATTACAGAAAGATGTGAAATACGAATGGTTCAAGAAGTGTCAGCAAAGTTTCAACTAGTTGAAAGCACTGTTGATTGAAGCACCCGTTCTAGTTCAGCTTGAATCGGGTAAAGAATTTTTTATTTTTCAATAATGTATCTTTAAATGGTTTAAGCTGTGTTTTGATGTAGGAAGGCAGAGTGATAGCTTATGCTTCCTGGCAATTAAAGCCGCACAAAAAAATTTATCCGACACATAACTTAGAGTTGGCAGCTATTGTGTTTGCGTTGAAAATTTGGTGACACCATTTTTTTGGCAAAAAGTGTCATATATTTACTGATCATAAGAGTTTGAAGTATCTAATTCACAAAAAATTTTGAATTTAAGATAGCACAGATGGCTCGAGCTATTAAAAGACTATGATTTTATTATTGATTGTCATCCAGAAAAAGAAAATGTAATGGTTGATGCTCTGAGTAGAAAATCTTTGCTTGCTTTGCGAGTGTTGAATATGTGATTGTCATTGTTTGTTGATGGTCTGATTTTAGCTGAGTTAAAAGTTAAACAGATTTGTGAGGCTCAGAAATGCAATGATATTTTGGTAGCTAAACGGAAATCGTGTGAGTCGACTCTTAATTCATATTTTTAGATAGGGTTTGATGATTGTTGTAACACCCCTAACCCGTATCCATCGCCAAACTAGAGTTACGAGGTATTACCGATCATTACACATCACTTAATATACATACCTTATACATTCATACAATTATACTCAAATACTATTTAACACAATCATTTTGTCCCTTTATAAGGCCTACGAAGTCTTAAACACGTTTTCGAAGTGGTTCAGGACTAAACCGATAACATATAGAAATTTTGGAAACTTAAAAAAATTTCAACATTTCAAGGGTGACATGCCTGTGTGAACAGGGCGTGTGTCTCACACGACTAGTTGAAACGCCCATGTCTTAGGCCATGTAGAAACAGGGCATACATACTGACTTGCATTACACGGCCAAAGACACGTTCGTGTGCCAGGCTGTATGAAATTTGGAAAGTATACTAACTTATGCAACACGGCCAAGTCACACGCCCGTGTGCTAAGCCATATGCCAATTAAGGAACATATTGACTTGTACCACACGGCCAATCACAAGCCCTTGTGTGAGACCATGTGGAGCATACTGACTTCACTTTAATATCAACACTTGGGGACACATGGCCGTATAACATGGTCGTGTGTCACACACGGCTGAGACACACGCTTGTGTCTCACACGGCTAGTTGACAGCCCGTGTCTTAGCCTATGTAGAAACAGGGCATACATATTGACTTGCATTACACAGCCGAAGACAGCCCGTATGCCAGGCTGTGTGAAAATTGGAGAGTATACTGATTTATGCAACATGGCCAAGTCCCACGCTCGTGTGCTAGGCCGTATGCCAATTAGGGGACATACTGACTTGTACCACTCGGCCAATCACACGCTCATGTGTGAGACTATGTGGAGCATACTGGCTTCATTTTAATATCAACACTAGGGGAGACACGACCATGTAACATGACCGTGTGTCACACACAGCTAAGACACACGTCCGTGTCCCTAGCCATGTGGACAAAAATAGGCTATTTGCAAAGCCATTATGCAACCCTATTTTCACATGTAAGCACAAGCATAAATTGTAACATGTTTACAACCCAATAAGCAATCATTCCATAACATTTCATGCACATATGATACCCATTCCATATAGTATTCAATGCTTAGCTAAGACCATACTTTTTTTCCATTCATAAGCTTACCATAACAAAACACATTTGCATATTTCCATTCCATCAACTACTTGCTAAAACATACCAAATCATAATATTAAGTTTACCCAAATCACATGGCTTAACCTATACACGAAATGTACCAAAACCATAATCTCAAGTAACCATATCTATCATCTTTTTAACTAACCTATACATGCCATATTTACATATATGCAAAGTTTAAAAGTACCAATCGGCAACTCGATAGTGTGATGCGTAACTCTAACTTGTCTGAAACGAGTGAGCTATCGAACCTCTATAAAATATGGAAAAAGAAACAGAGTAAGCTTTATAGCTTAGCAAGCCCATATAATTCAGAATTAAACTTACCATTTATACATAATCAAGGCAAATAATCAAGGTATATTCAATTCAATTACCAAATGCCTAAACACAAGCATTCATCACAAGTTAGTCACCTAAAAATACATGAAATCATCCATTAACTCAATGTAAATACTAAATACATTGTACCATATCAAATTCACACACATCATGTACATCATTTGTAACATTTACTTTTATTCGTATAAACAGTACTTTACCATATCATAGAATTTATGCCCGTTGATCCTATTAGAATTTTTAGGGACACTCGGGTGATGTACAGTACATATAAATCAGTAATTTGTCAATTCCTTATCATTTTCTGCTCTTTCGAGCTATGAACAGTAAGTTCCTCCTGAGCTGATGGATAGTAATCTCTATTGAGCTGAAACGGTAAGCTCTGACGAGCTGAAACAGTAAGCTCATACGAACTGAGAATAGTAAGCTCTTAGAGCTGATATCTTGGTAAGCTCATACAAGCTGCGGTGAGTCCACAACACATGCAGGATCTCAACCAAAACGGTAACCCTAGTGACATGTCACTCGTATCCTACGAACTTATAGGATTCAAATGGGCTCGGTAACCATCAGTCTATATCAATAAGGCATTCATATTTCAAGTATATCAATTATATAGATTCACTTCCAATAATTACAAGTATTTAAAAGTTTGATTCTAATTATACGAACTTACCTCGTATCGTTCGGATAACAACTATCGGCTATTCGTCCACTTTTCTTTTTCCCCAATCTAATTTCGATCTGGGCTTATCTTGATATATATATATTATCAAATTCAGTACACTCAGTATTCAATCTATTCAATTTAGCCCATAATTCATATTTTGGAAAACTTACACATTTGCCCCTAAACTTTCATATATTTATAATTTAGTCCTTATCACATGAAATTGCAACTTCATGCAATTTAGTACAACCCAAGCTTAGCCGAATTTTAATGGAGTCCCTAGTAGCCCATATCTTTTATTTATTCACATATTTAACCACCATATTTCAGATTTTCACAATTTAATCCCTTTTTGACATTACTAATTTAACTATCAAAAATTATTCAAAATCCATCATTAACTATCAAATTACTCAAGCATTCAACAATAGAAACATGATAAATCTTTAGCAGTTTCAAAATCTAAGGTACGGGCTAGCTAGAATACGAAGCAGCGGTTACAAAAACATAGAAATCATCAAAAATCGAGCTAAAACCATACCTTAATTTACTCATGCAATTGCTGAAACTTATTCTCCTTCTTTAATGGTATATTCAACCATGGATGTTGAAAAATAAGAAAGATGATAGCTTATTCACCTTTTAATTCTTTTACATTTTCTATTATTAATCAATTTACTATATTAACCTTAATAATAACCTTTAAACATTAACTAACCTTGTCTAAAAATGTCCACTCAATTATCAAATGGTTTAATTACTATTTAAGGCCACCATATTTAAAAACCAAGGCTAATTTTCACTTTTAACTAATAAAACACGCATTTTACATTTTACGCGATTTAGTCCTTTTTACCGAGTTAAGCATTCAAACAGTAAAATTTCTTTAAAAAACGTTCATGTAATTAATCTATCATGTTGTAAACCTTATTAAAATAATAAAATAAATATTTTAACTTCAAATTTTTGGTCCCGAAACCACTGTTCTATTTGACTCAAAAACGAGCTATTACAATTGTTTACTTTTTAAAGGTAGAGTTTGTGTACCGAGAGATTCAGAGTTAATTTGGAAGATTTTGTATGAAGCTCATTGTGGTAGATTATCCATTCATCTTAGAAGCACTAAAATGTACAATGATTTGGATCGAATGTATTGGTGGCCAGGAATGAAGTGACATATTTCAGATTTTGTATCGAGATGTTTAGTATGTCAGTAAGTTAAAGTTGAACATCAGGTGCCTTCTGGTTTATTGCAGCCAGTGATGATACCGGAATGGAAATGGGAGTGAGTTACTATAGACTTCATATCGAGTTTACCCCTATCTCCGAGAAAGAAAAATGCCATTTGGGTTGTTGATCGTCTGATGAAGTCACACATTTTATCCCAATACGTATAGATTACTCCCTTGAGAGACTAACTGGGTTAAACATTGCTGAGGTTGTGAGATTACACAAGGTGCTAGTTTCTATTATTTCCAATAGAGATTCGCGATTTATATCGCTATTCTGGAAAAAGTTATAGGAAGCTCTAGGTAAGTGGTTGCATTTTAGCACTGCATTTTATCCTCAAACCGATGTCATTCTGAGTGAGTAATACAAATTCTCAAGGATATGCTTCGTTGTTGTGTATTAGAATTTGAAGATAACTGGGAGAAATATTTATCGTTGGTTAAATTCACATACAACAACATCTTTAAATCGAGTATAAAGATGGCACCGTATGAAGCTTTGTATGATCGTAAGTGCCGAACTCCATTATACTAGACTGAGCTCAGTGAGAAAAAGATACACGATGTTGATTTAATTTGTGAGATTGAATAAAAAGTAAAAATGCTCCGAGATAGTTTGAAAGAAGCTTAAGATCATCAAAAATCGTATATGAATCTTAAATGTAAAGACATAGAATTTCAACTCGGTGATAGAGTATTCTTGAAAGTATCACCCTGAAAGAAAGTTCTTCGGTTAGGTCACAAAGGAAAGCTAAGTCCGCAATTTATCGGGCCATATGAAATTACTGAAAGAATCGAACCTATTGCATATCGATTAGCTTTACCATCAGAATTAGAAAAGATTCATAATGTCTTCAACGTGTCTATGTTATGATGGTACCAATCTGACCCTTCACATGTTATCTCTCCGATGGATGTCAAGATTTAACCTAATATGTCGTATAGCGAGGAACCGATCAAAATTCTAGCATGAAAGGTTAAAGAATTGAGAAACAATAACATAACTTCAATAAACGTTCTCTAGCAACGACATGGAATAGAAGAAACCACCTTGGAACCCAAAAAGGCTATGAGAAGCAATATCCTAACCTCTTTTCTGGTAAGATTTTCGGGGACAAACATCTTTTTTAGGGAGAGAGTTGTAAAGCCCGTTTTCAGTGAAATCGGAACAGTGGTTTTGGGACCACAAATCTGAAGTCAAAAATTTGTATTTTATTATTATTTTATTTCCTACAGCATGATAGTAGTATCATATAAAATTTTTTTTTTTTACATGCTTAATTTGATAAAAAGGACTAAATCGTAAAAGGTGCAAAAGTAGACTTTTAATAGCTAAAGGTATTAAATAACTATAGAATTAAAAAGTAAGATGACTTAAATGATAAATATATCATTATTAAAGATAATGGACTTTTATGGGCATTTTATATGTATTTTTAAATGATTAATTAGTAAGGTCGATTTGTAATTTAATAAATAACTTAAAATAAAATATAGGAAAAGATGGTATCATCTTCTAATTTTGTTCTTCCATCTAATTATTGAGGGAAAAACACCATTTTTGGAGCTTGGAAGGTTCAGCTAGGTTACCTTATGCATATCAAGATAAACCTCAACTAGATTTAAATCGAGGGAAGGTGAAAGTCGCGGATTAGTCGATCGTACTCCTACACGTTAGTTGTAGAAGTAAGTTCATAGTAGTAAATTGCTTAATTAAATTTCTTTATCTATTTGTACTCCATAATTTAGTAGAAAACTCTTGTACTTCGGTACCCTTTATTGCACTTACGTGCCCCTGTTCTACTTTGGTACCCTTGATCTCACTTACATGCCCCTATTGTGCTTCGGTACCCCTGATCACACTTACGTGCCCCTGTTGTACTTCGATACCCCTGAACGCACCTATGTTCCCCTGTTGTATTTCAGTACTCTTGTTAGCACTTTCGTGCCATGGTTATGTTTTGGTAACATTAATTAAGTAAAATAAGAGTTCATTCATTTAATGTTAAGTTAAATAAATTGCTATGTACTTACAAAGCTTTATAAGCTTTTACGTGTTTGTGTGCCATTTTCTAGATTGCTTTTGCTAACTGGGGATGGATTGAAACTTCGACTCACACTATCCAACTTTTTTAGTAGCTTTTGAACTCTTTTGGGATTGTCGCATGTATATGTGGCTATAAGTATATATGTATATGTGTCTAGTTAATTTTGGTATAAAAATGAACTACTAAGTTATGTGTTTGGACCTTTTGTATATAATTTGTATATATGCATCTTTTGACTTGATAAAATGATGTGAATGCAATCACTTGTGAATGGTTTAATGATGATGAATTTAAGTTGTTATGCTAGTATTTATGTTTGAATAGGTGTTTGAATAAATAAAGATGAAATACTAGTTTAAAAATGCATGTTATAAAGGTTATGTGATGTGTTTGAAATGTAACAGCTCGATTTAGGGCCTAGTCAGAATAGTGGTCTCGGGACCATAAATCTAGAGTCGAATAAATTATTCCATTATTATTTTGATGTTATAGCAAGATTATTTGAATGCATGGAAAATTTGGTGAAGTAATTTTTACGTTTGTGAGCCCAATTGTTAAAAAGGACTAAATCGCATAAAGTGCAAAAGTCCTAAATTGATAGCTAAAGTGTCAAATAGCTAGGGAATAAATATTGGGGGCCTTTAAAAGGCAATTAGACCCTTAGAAATAGGGTGGTCGGCCATAGGGGACAATGAATTGAAAATTTTCAATGTTAGGTAATTTATTTTTTTGACTTTTGACTAAAGTAGAAATAAAATAATCAAAGGATGATATCATCTCTTTCACCTCTCCTTCTTCACCGAATTTACCAGCAAAAATAGGGCTTTTGGGGACTTGAAATTTCAGCTACTTAGTTGACTCACAAGTAAGTGATTTTTCCTACCCTTTGTTGATAAATGACTAAATAAGTGCATTTTGTTATTATATATCAAGAAATACCGAATTCGAACCTAGACCGAGGAAAAGCCAAGCAAATCGACTAAATCGACTAGTCGCCATATTTTGTAATCTGAGGTAAGTTGTATGTAAATAATAAAACTACATTGGTAATATATGTGTTTGAATTGTATTGAAATTATTATAGCATAAATTGCTTGATTGTGGAAATGAAAAAATGTGATGAGAATAGAGATAGTGGAATTCCCGATTGAACCTTAGGAAATAAATCAGATATTCATGCCATGATGTTTGGGCCACATTATGAGAGCCAGTGTAAGACCATGTCTAGGACATGGCATCGGCATTGAGATGAGTGCTAGTGTAAGACATGTCTGGGACATGCATTGGCCTCGAGACGTAAGTAGTGTAGACATGCATCTGCTACGAGACGTGCCAGTGTAAGACCATGTCCGGGACATGGCATCGGCACCTTACCCCATGTTTAAGGCTTAATGAATATCTGATAGTGTTCCAAATGGTTCAATGGTGAAAGTTATGATTTCAAGTTATCGAGAAAAGTATAACTGTGTTGTGAGTGGTACAGGTACCTATTTGGTATATATAGAATATGAGCACATTTGATGATATATGATGTGTACTAAATGTTGATGAGTAAGTCTTGCTTATGCCCAATTGTATATAATGAGCTTGTTGATGAATGGTAAAGTTATGTTCTATACTCATTTATGTGCAACTTACTCAGCTTTATGCTTACTCCCTCTCCTTTTCCATTTTCTTATAGTGTCTCCTATATAGCTCAAGGATCAATAGAAGTCAGAGATATTGGTCACACTATCAATCAAAGCTTTCAGTATAGTTTGATTTATATTTTTGAATATGGCATGTATAGGGAATTAGACTTGTGTTTTGTGTTATTGTTAATTTGGCCAAATGTGTTGCCTTGGGATAAATCCCTCATTTTGTATTAAGCCTTGAATGATGGCTAATATTCATTTTGATTTATATGCAAAGATGTGAATTTCATGGATCAATAAAATGCTCTAATGGAATGTTGTTTATTGTGGCTAATTTGGTTGCATGAGATAGCCTTGAATTGGTTTTGGTTGCCAATCGGTAGGTTGTGTAAGTAAGGGTGGCAAAGAGGCTTGGTAAATAGCCTCATATTGTCCACATGAGTAGACACACGGGCATGTGTCTAGGCCATGTGTGACACACGGTCTGCCCTATGGACGTGTGGTCCAGTCATGTGTCCCTTGCACGTGAAATTTTCAAGTCAGTATGCATGGTAGTAAACACACGGGCAGAGACACGGCCGTGCGTCTCAGCCGTGTAATGGACACAGCCTAGCATGTAACATCCCAAAATAGGGCCTAAATAGAATAGTGGTTACGAAACCACAAATCTGAGGTAGAAAATTTTATTTTATTATTATTTTGAGGTTCATAATATGATTGCATGATTGTGTGAAAATTTCGTGATGAAATTCTATGCATAAAGTGCTTAAGTTGAGATTAGGGACTAAATCGAATAATTTGCAAAACTTGCATTCTAGAAGTTTTAGTATGAAATTGCTTTGGAATATTAATGAGGAGGTCTTAAATAGCAATTTGACCAATTTCTAAGTCTATGGACAAAAATTGGATATGGATGGAATTTTTGGAAAGTTTAGTAGTAAGGGCATTTTGGTCATTTAGTTATTAAAATGAATTAAAAACAAAATTAAAAGCCAATTTTTGTCCATCTTCTTCATTAGGTCGAAATTTCAAGGGTTCTCCATAGCTAGGGTTTGTTTCAAGCTTTCAAGCTCCATAGTAAGTGATTCCAAGCCCCGTTTTTAATGATCTTTACGTTTTTGGAGTCTCGATAACTTGATTAAGCTTATTCTAGCAATAATTCAACCTAGGGTTCATATTTGGAAAAATACCCATAGGTGAAATTTTTGTATTTTGGTGTTTTATGATAGAATATGAGGTTTTAAATTATGTTAGACAACTTGTGCTACTCGGTTTTAAGTGAAAACGAGTAAAAGGGCTTAATCGATAAAAATATCTAATAGTCATAAGTACATGTTAGAGTGTGAATTTGATGTTTTCATAGAAGGGATAAATGATCAGCATGTCATAAAACATAAGAAAATAGGATGAAGTTTAAATTACGAGCCTTGGGGAAAAAGTGCAAATATGTGAAAGTTTAGGGGCAAAAATGTAATTTTGCCAAAGTTTGGGTCAAGGACTGTTTTAATAAATGTGAGTGTTAAATAAGCTAATTTTTTTTTATTATAGATCAAGAAGAACAAAATCCGGAGTTAGATCGGGGAAAGAAAAAGATAGTGGACTAAATCGATATAGTTGATCGTATTTTGTTTCGAGGTAAGTTTGCGGTAAATAAATGCAATATTCTATTATTTTATGTTAATTTTTTTAATTTCCAGCATGCGTATATTTATTTTATGAAATTATTCAAAGAAGACTTAAGCATGAATTGACGGAGAAGAAATTTCAGAAAGTCCCGGTTGAACCTTAGGAATGTGTAGGATACAAATGTCATGACATTAGGGTTTAAGGATACCGTGTAAGACCATGCCAAGGCATGGCAATTGGTAAGGTTTCTAAGGTAAGGAAATCATGTAAGACCATGTCAAGACATGGCATTGATAAGTTACTATAAGGCAAAGGTCCCATGTAAGACCATGCCAAAGCATGGCATAGGTGAGTTCATAAGGCAAGGCTACCATGTATGACTATGTCAAGACATGGCAATGGTAAGTTTCAAAAGGATACCACGTAAGACCATGACAAGTCATGGCAATGGTAAGGTACCCGTGTATCCTTAGTATTCCAAGTGGTTCAACGGGAAAATTTAAAGAGAATATCAAGGTAAGGTAAGGTAAGACGAGTTATACTAAAAAGGTAAGACAAGTTCATGCTAGAAGAGTAAAGGTAAGTACATAATGTTCATGTATGCTTGATAAGGAAAAAGGTAAGTAAAATGTATTAATAAATTTGATTAAGTAAGTAAGTATTTAAGTAAGTGAGTAAGTGAAGAAGTTTAAAATATGTCTATGACAATTAATGAAGTTGCATTATGTAGTATCATGCCAAGTAGTAAGATAGTTCTTATGAATGTTGTTATTTATTTGCATGCAAACTTACTAAGCTTAATGCTTACCCCCTTTATTTTCCTTCTTTTATAGTTTTGTCAAGCTAACTCGGGGATCGTAAAAGTACGCCGAGGTCCAGGGCACACTATCACGAGGATTATTTTGGTATAGCTAGACGTTTCATTTTGAGTATGGCATGTATAGCATCGTAGCCATTTTGTGTGTATGATCTTATGATATGGCTAATGATTGGTATGTAAATGCTTGATAATGATTAGCTGTTGGAATGGCTAATCAAAGACATGTTTGGTGTTATGTATGCCTAAATGCTAGTTATTCCATGGAAATTATGAAAAGGTGAAATTAGCACAATCAGACAAGAATAAATGGCGTGAATTTGAAAAATCACTAAAAATAGTAGAAATGGAATTAAATGATGAATAAGTTATGAAATCAAATATTATTATTTCTATTTCCAAATGGAAGAAACAAAATAGGTAAATGAGATTTATTTTATGAGATATTTAAATTTTTGTGAAACAGGGCCAGAGTGATTTCTGGATCCCCTGTTCT
This sequence comes from Gossypium arboreum, assembly GCF_025698485.1. Classification (NCBI taxonomy): domain Eukaryota; kingdom Viridiplantae; phylum Streptophyta; class Magnoliopsida; order Malvales; family Malvaceae; genus Gossypium; species Gossypium arboreum. The sequence goes on from NC_069072.1 coordinate 22,636,894, forward strand.
GACTTTGGAAATTCACCAAAAATTGTAAAAAGATAATTAGAAGTCGTTATTTACATTTACAGATTCCTTATTGTGTCTAGTTTTATGAGAAATAAACTTCATAGTAGTTGGAACTCTATATAGGGAGATATTTTATTCGTAATACACAGAGGTCAGAGTAGTCAAACCCTGAAACAGGGGAGACGTTAACTAATAAACTGTACCATTTGGCCTGACCAAAAATTCTAGAAAAAAATTAGTTGATAGATATATGAGTCTATTTTCAGGGAAAATTTACAGAATTGGATTTCAAGTTTCGTAACTCGAGATATGAATTTTTAAGCGACTGTGATGTAGATTCTAGCTTCTCTGGAAGTTTTAAAAATAAATTGTTTGAACTGTTTAAGTAATGAATTAAGTCCGTTAACACATCGTGTTCGACTCCGGCGACGGTCTCGGATACGGGGCGTTACATAGCACACGGGCATGTGTCTTGGTCGTGTGACATTTTAGGGATGCTGACATCAAAAATAGAATGTCGAAGTTTTTGCACAAGGGCTAAGACACAGGTGTGTCATGGCCGTGTGAAAGACACGGGCCAGGGACACGGGCGTATGCCAGGCCGTGTGAATACTGCTGTAGGTGTGCATTTAGAATTAATCCCACACGGGTGGAGGACACGGGCGTGTCCCTATATTGCTTATCTCGTGTGAGCCACACAGGCCATCAACACGACCATGTTGAAATGGCCACAAGGGTGTGTTGCCCTTCTACACAGGCGTATTCCCTATTTCAAAGTCAAATTTTCTATAGATGGTTTAAGGACCTGAGTTGATCCCAGATAGTTTTCAATGGTCAATTTGGGGCTCATAGGCCCATAATAAGAAGTTTAAAGTAGGAATTGAAAAAGTTCTAAATTGGACCAAGTCTTAGTGACTTGGGGAAATGTTTGTGTGCATGAGATCGAGTTAGGTAATGCCTCGTACTCTGCTCCAGCGTGGGTTACGGGTATAGGGTGTTACATGAAATATGGTGATTTAGTAACTTTTTGGTGTTTGGTTGTTAGGTAATTTAAGTGGCATATGATGAGGTAAACTTAAGTTTAAGGTTAGTGAGTACTATGGTAAATTTAAATATATAGTTGTACATGTTTTGATATTGTAATTGAGGTGCCTTTGGGCATATTGGTTGGATGTGTATATGACATATTGGGATTGCTTATTTTGCTTGGTTTTAATGCAATTTGAATGCTTGTATATATGTGCAATTTTGGATGTAGGTACAATACCAAAATGGGTGAGAAAAATGGCTTGTAAAATGGCTTATTTTCGTCCACTCAGGTAGAGACACGGATGTGTGTCTCAGCCGTGTGTGACAAACGGCCAGGTGACACGGTCGTGTATCCCCTGTAGCTTTAAAATGGTTGCAAGTGAGGCTATTACACGGCTTAGTACATGAGCGTGTGAGGTTACTTCGAAGGGTACATGGCCTGAACATGGGCATGTGGCTTGACGTGTGACCCAAGTTAGTGAGTTACACGGGCACGGACATGGGATGGGAAACGGCCGTGTGTCCCTACTTCGAATGCCTACATAGCCATGTGACCCCTATAGTGTTGAAAATTTTCAATGTTTTCTGTATAATTCTCTGAGTTTCTGATTTAGTCCTGACTTGTTTCTAACACGTATTTAGGGCCTCGATGGCTTGTTTAAGGGAAAATATGCATGTTTTAAATTAGTTTTCAAGTGTTTATTGATATTATTTGAAAAGTTTGAAATTTATGCTCGTTTAATTTGAAAACTCTGGTAATGCTCCGTAACCCTATTCCGGCGATGGATACGGGTTAGGGGTGTTGCAAAAAAACATAATAATAAATACTAAATTTCCTAGAAACAAACTCCTTAAGTGCAAAAATAGATTGAATTACTACTACATTTAACGGCAGGTCAGTTGGCCACCAAAATTAAATCGATCAAGGATCGATTAAAAGTTTTATGAAAATTCAATTATCAATTAATTTAATTTAAAAGTGGTCAATTAAATAATTAATCTAATTTAATAATAATTATTATATATTATATATAAGCGAATATATATTAATCAAATGCACCCAAAAAATATTATGAATTTAATTAAAGTTAAAATGTAACAATTAATAAGTATATTATGTTTTAAGTTTAGTGTTTTCATTGTGTTATTTTTTATTGTTGTCATGTTTAAAACTTCTTTGAACTAAAAATAAGGAAAAAGAACAATATTATTATAGTTTTGTCATGTTTTAAACTTATTTCAACCAAAAGGAAAAAGAAGTTACAAATTTGGGTTAATTTGAAAATTGATTAAATTAACCTAAATTAATTCGGCTTGATAAACAGTCAAGAGTTTTAAAACTTAGGTTGATATGGCTAACAATAGTTTAGTTTGGTTATTTATCAAATCAATTGTTTCAACATACCTACAATTTATCCATTTTAGTTAGTTTTTTCTTTATTGTTTCCTTTTTTTTATTTGTTTTGTATCTAGTTATCCATCCCTTCATAGCTTGGGTTTAATTTATAAACTTGTAATAATTTCTGAGGGAGCATTACTCTATATTGCATTGATACCAATTGTACCAACCAATACATATCATTTCAATTAGTACCAAGTAAAATAAGTTTCATTTTAGTTAAAATTTCATTGTCTTTAGACCGTTTTATTATGTATTGTTTAATTTTAGCCAATACTAATTATACGCACATATCACTCTTCGTCAAAAGTCATTAAAACTTGATCCCAAAAATGGGCAAAAGAGAGTTGCCTATTTTAAATTGATTGAGAATTTATCTAAGGTTATTCAAGACTTGATCTTAGCTCTGATGAGCCCGCTTCAAAGGTCATAAATACCTAATCTTGAAATTGGAGTTGAGTGACTTGATCTTGAAGCTAGAATGATCTCATTTTTGTCTATACAACTAACTTGGAAATAGTTTGGTCCGATGGTTTTTGAGACTTGATTTTCGATGACTGACTTCTCTTTAAAGGTCGTCAAAACTTAATCTTGAAGCTAAAATTAATCTCCTATAATTGAAAAACTAAAATTAGAGAGCAATTATTTTGAGAACTCTTGAGAATTGGCATAGAGTTCTCAATAAAAATTTGATTCCTTTAGTGACTTCTTCGGATTTTGGAGAGATCTTTGGCCTTCAAAATCTTCTCTTCGAGCTTTTGAGTCTTATGAACTTCTTAACTTGTATTGAAATGGTTTCAAGGTGACCTATTTCTAAAGCGCTAAGTATAGACTTCGTCTACAGTATAATTTCTACCGATGAGGAAACCACAAGAATTATCTCTTTTATTAATTATTTGTCTTATAATTAATTTAAATTAAAAAAGATAAAATAATTTTATTATTATCTCTTAATTAATTTATTTTAGTTAAATGCAATAGGAATTTTATTATTTATCTATTAATTAAATCAATTAGAGATAAAATAATTTTTAAAGAATAAGATAAAATAATTTTTAAAGAATAAGACGTCTTTATAAAAGAGTTTTAAAAGATTTAATTTCTTAATTTATATCTTAATTATTTTAATTTAATTAGAAATGTAATAATGGCATATGATCAATTTTGATTGGTCCAAAGTTTACTCCTACAAATCTATCCCTTAAGACTTCGTCATTGCATAGTATTTGTTGAATGTAGAAAGTGGGCAAGTCTTGAAACTTGATTTGCATTTGCACATTTGCATTGTGTCGACAAGATTTGTGAACTTCAATGGCCACCATCAATTTTCTTTTTTCATTTGAATTGCAAATAGTAATGAAACTAGGCTACCTATATACCCTAGTATTTTGAAAGATCAAGTCATCCGTAGTTCTTTTTTTTCCTTTTGAATGTGTTATTTAGTCTCGTGCTTAGTAGTGATATAACAATTTAAACTTGTGTTTAGGAGCATCACCTTTGGGGATAAAAAATTTAAGCTTATATTTAAAAGTATCAATTGTCAAATAAACAATTTAAACATGTTCTTAGCAGCATTATTTTTTGGGTAAATAGTTTAAACTCATGCCAAAGATTGTCATTTTTATAATGGCAATTTGAACTCATTTTTAAGAGCAAAATCATTTTTTTATGAACAACTTACACTTATCTTTAGGAGTAATATAAAAATTTGGGCTCGTGCTTAAAAGCAACACTTTTTATTCTCCTTGTTGACACATGACTGGACTTCAATCATGAGCATTTTGAGACTTCAGAAAAAATAAAATTGTCTCCACTCCCTTGGAGATCCACCATATTGCTTATGGTTAGAGTTATTGTGATAAGATCAAAAGAACTGGATTTTATTGTTTTGTCCAACATATTGGATTGAGAGACCATGGTAATTAATGTCAAGTTTGATTACGCTTCTTCTTTTTCCAACTTGATTTTTCCTTCTTATTAAATTCACATGATTTTTCTTTCAAAATAAAGCACTACTTCTCAAGTTGTTGACTGATCAAGCAATGATATTTGCTATAATTAGATCATTTGCTCTATTAGCTTCTTGAAGTTGCTTTATTTTGGCAACCAAATCATCTTAGCCTTTAGAAGTTCTTAAGTATGCTCAAAATATTAACACTATGAAATGAGTACTCCTTTTATAACATCCCAATTTAGGGTCTAATCAGAATAGTGATTTTGAGACCACAAATTCAACATAAAAAATTTATTTTTATTATATTTTTATGGTCTACGATTTCATAAAATGATTTCGTGAAAATTTCGTTTGAAAATTTTGACGTTTGGGCACTCCATTTAGTCAAAAGGACTAAATCGTAAAAAGTCCAAAAGTTGAGTTCTGCATTCTAGAGGTGTCCAATTGTTATGTAATTTTAAATTTGAGGTCCTTATATGGTAATTAGACCATTGGTTAAGTTGGTGGACAAAAATGGACATGGTTAGGCATGTTTCTAAAGTTTTTCATTGAGGGCATTTTGGTCATTTAGTTATTAAAATGAATTAAAAACAAAATTAAAAGCCAATTTTTTTCCATCTTCAACCTCTTGGCTGAAACTTGCATGGAGAAACCATGGCTAGGGTTTTTCAAGCTTCCAAGCTCGATTGTAAGTCCGTTCTAGCCCTATTTTTATTGATTTTTACATTTTTGCAATCCTTGTAACAAGATCTATCTATTTCTACCATTTATTTGAGCTAGGTTTGATGTTTAAAAATTTACCCATGTGTTACATGTGTGTATTTTGATGTTTAAGGGAGGAATATGAATGTTTTTTGTGTGTTAAATGACTTTTACTAAGTAGTTTTCAGTGAAAACGCTAAAAAGGACTAATTTGTAAAAGTTATAAAATTTGTCATAAAAGTGTGATTTAGTGGAAATTGTGGGCTGCTATAATTATTAAAATGATTCGACTAGGCTTAAAGTGCAAAGAAATTGAATAAAAATCATTTTACAAGCCTAGAGGCAAAAGTGTAAATATTACAAAGTTTAAGGGCAAAAACATAATTTTGCCATAGTATGATTTTTGGATCACATTTACTAATGTGACTAATAAATAGACTAAATGTGATATTATGGATCAAAGAAAACAAGGTTCGAACCTAGAACGGGGGAAAGACGAGAAATTGACGGTTAGGTCCCTTTTGCCATTTTGGTGTCGAGGTAAGTTCATGTGTAAATAATGCAACCTTTTGTTATGTATTTAATATTTCAATATTGCATGAATTGTATACATTTGTTTTTATGAAATTGATTAATGACAATTTTGACGAAGTTTCGAGAAATGGGAAATCTCGATTTAACCTCAAGGGTAGAATATAAATATCATGATATTAGGGCTACTAAGATTCCGTATAAAACCATGATACGGTACCGATATGTGATTTCATATAAGACCATGTCAGGGACATGGCGTCGATATGATATTTCATGTAAGACCATATCTGGGATATGGCATTGATACGGTACTATGGGTATGAGGACCCCGAGCATCCTTAGTATTCCAATGTGGTACAATGGGTAAATCAAAGAGGAGAATGAGAATGAAATTACTATGAGTAAATAGGCATGTACGTAAGCTTATAATTGTAAATTCATGATTATTGTGGAAATAATTGTTTATTGATAGTGCACATACTTGTGGTGTTGGATATATGATAAATATAAATGATGATTACGTGTTAGGTTGTTAAGCAGAATTGAGATGTGATCTAATATGCTTATGTGCTTGAATTGTATTTTCAAAAAGTATGTTAAGATTGAGAAAGTATGTAACCATATTTCGAGTGTTACAGGTATGTACATAGAACTCATGTGAAGTGAGATTGGTACACGATGAATTCTTGGTGAGAATATACATGAACAAATTATACTTGTGAAACATTGATAACCTTGTAACAAATTATCTATATCTATGATGAATGGATGCATGATAAGATTTGATAACGATCATGTGATTGGCTTAGGATCTTAATTGATTTGTAATATTTTACGGTTCATTTATTTAAATTGTGTTTCATTGGATATGAGGAAAAGAAAGACAGGTATAATTGTCGAATAAAGACATTATGAGAATATAGTAAGATACAAGCTTAGACAAGTGAAAAGTGGTTGAACTCTATGTTGAAATTATGATTACTCACAAATAATGTGCATGTGATTAAGAGGATGGAAATAACTTGTTAGTTAATGTGATATGTTATAATGGGAAGGCTATAGTGGCTAGGCTAATGCCAAGGCATGTAAATGTTGTTTATAAGTTAAAGGAGTAAGCACTATAAATGAATAAGTAGAAATCTTAAAATCTAATGCCAATTGAAATTATAGTACTCTTATGGATGGATAAAGTAAATGAATGTTAATAGTTGTTTATTATTTGCATATGAACTTACTAAGCTATATTATATAGCTTACCCCCTTCCTTTCCCAAGTCTTATAGGTTAATTTAGCTAGCTCGAGTTGGAGACCGTCGAAGATGCGATCACACTATCAAGCTATCATCGTGGGTAAAAATGAATACAAACCTCTTAAGCTTATGGCATGTATAGGGACTTAGTCAATTTTGAATGTGTCATTACGATTTAGCCAAAGGTATGGGCTTGTAATGGTTAAGGGTTTGATGTAATGTGAAGTCATGTAAATTGGCTTATATTGATATTTGATTCATTTTGTATAAGGCCATGAGATGTAGCTCATATTGATTATTGGGTTGTAAGCCTACTTATTTAAGAATATGCGCCCATGCAATGGTAATGTTGTTGGTGGTTGTGTGAATGTGATGAGATGTGTTGTGGTTATGAATGCTTGATGATTTCATTGGGATTTATTTAGTATGATGATAAACATGGCTTAAATGAGAATTGGTAAGTTGGGCTTGACAAAGTATGAAGTCTTATGCATGTATAAGTAAAGATGAAATGATCACAGTCATGCCTTGTTTGTGTATGTTTAAGTGCTCACTTAAGCCATGCTAAATGCCTTTGAAGTCATGTATGTGTATGTGCAAATAAGGGTGGAAACTAGCTCAGAAAATAACCTCAAAGTTGTCCACACGGGTAGGCACATGGGCGTGTGTCTAGACCGTGCATGGGTGTGTGATCTGGCCGTGTGTCCCCTATACCCTAATTTGGTAAAACAGAATGCTCAGTAGTAAACACATGGGCAGAGACACGGCCGTGTGAAGGCCATGGCCTAAGCAAACAGGCATGTGACTTGGTTGTATGACCTCAATTTAGTTGATGAAGTCATAAACAGAGAGTTATACGGGCTGAGGATATGGGTGTGTCCCAAGCCACACTGGCGTGTGACCCTCCAAAATAGGAAAATTTTCTAAGTATTGTATAAGTTTCAAAAGTTTTCGGTTTAGTCCTTAACCACACCCAATATATATTTTGGGCCTCGAAGGCCCATATATGGAACAATATGCATGTGAATGAAAAGTTTTAAATTTGGACGAAAATTCAAGTCTTGGTTTTATATGATTGTGTGAGTTTATGTCCAGTAATGCCTCATACCCTGTTCTGACGTCGAATATAGGTAAGGGGTGTTACACCTTTTCTAGCCTCCCCTTTATTATGATTTTCCCTTTGCCTTTAGCTTAGGCAGAACCATGTATGATATCTATAGCCATGAGCAAACTAATATTTTCATTATCAAGAACAATTTTTCCCTTTTTTAGGATTCTTGCTTATGAGGTTCTTGATTTTTAGTAACCATAATGCTCAACCCTATGTTGTGAGCTCAAGTATTTAATTCTTTAAAAAACTTAGAGTTGACACCTTGTAGCATAAAACCCTAATTCATACATTATATGCACATGTCAGTCGATGAGAACTTAGACAAGTTTTATTTGCAATTTAAACTTAGACAAGTTTTATTTGCAATTTAAACTTAGATTCCTCCAATGGTAGATGTAATCGTTTATTGGCTCATCTTTCCCTTAACATGAGCTTGTAAGAGCATCATGGTGATAGTTGACCACTTGCATGCATGCACGTAAAAACAAATGATTTTGGAAAAAAACTATTTTAAAGAGCAGTTTTAACCGCAAGTGTACAGTGCCAGTTGTAATATTTTTGTGTCAATGGGACACTCAAGTATCCCAAGGATCAAGCCCAAAATATTTCCAAGTGAGTAAATGTCTTTATCAAATTAATTACAAGTTAAGCAATTACTAATCTAATCGAGTCAGAAATTATTACTGTCAGTCCAAATAAAATTGTTTATAAACTAAAATTAAAATATTAATTAAACTAACTAAGCTATACCGATTATATTGATTGTCACTATTAGATAAGAATCTCTTCTTGGTCTCATCTTAAACTAAAAGGTACCACCTAATATTACCTCTCAGTCTCACCTAGGCTTATAGATTACCTCTCGATCTCACTACTCGGCATGATTATATAGAACTATCTAAGGATAAACTCTCCTGTCAGTCTCATTTAATTAGGTTTTTCGCTAAAGGTGTCAATTCTAACGTATTAAGCATTTTGATATAATCGAACAACCAATAAATCAAGAATAAGCATTAACTTAAGCTAACAAATAACCAAACAATCAACCATCCAACAAATTTAGCACATAGCCAAACTCAAATTCCAAACAAGCATTTTATCAAACATATTGTATAAAATGAAAGCAAATGGTTTAAGAAAATGCTCATTCATTGAAGGCCAAGAGTTTGTCCATCATTGTTTACAAAATCTTTAACAATAAGCAAGAAAGTAAACAACAAAACTAAAATATAACTTAAAAATAAAAGATAAAACCTAAACTAAAAAAGAAAATAAAAAGAAAAGAAACCTTAACCCTAACCTAAAACTAAGGAAAAAGATGATAGAAAACCTAAGCAAAAAAGTTCCACTTTCATGCAGCCAAAAGTGGATTTAAATGACTTATTACAACCCAATGTTTTGAACTAAAATGCCCCTAAGGGCTTAATTTTGATTGGTGTGGGTATTGGACAAAAACTACCCCTGCAGTTATTTTTTTTGCGTCAGGTAAGATATCGCGATATCGCGGACGGTCTCTAAATGGGGGTGTCCTTGTGGCTTTCATATTGCGATACCCAAAGAGGATGTTGTGATACCACTGTAGATGGTCTTCATTCTCATCATTTCAAGCTTGTCTAAGGTGTTGCAACTTTCATACTTCAATGTTGCAATACCACTACCTTTGGTGATGTTTTCACTCAAGTTCGGGCCACAATAAGCTCCTACAACACTCAATCAACCATTAGGGTCTCCAATGGAATAAATTGCCAATTTAGATCACAAAAAAAAAAAGAGGTATTTACACTTATTCAATTGCAAAAATTAAAATTAAGCTAAACTACTAAAAAACACTTAAATTGCTTAAAAAAAGCTTGTTAACTGACACAGGAGCCTAATTTGACACGTCAAATTATGGAAGATCAACAATGTGATGACTTTTGTAGAATCAAGTAAAAGTCTCCTGCTCAAGTTGTTATCAACTATCAATCATCACAAGCTCAAGATCAGTGTAGTGATTGAAGGCATTCCCTTTTAATGATCAGTTGAACCATTTTACTATGAGATCTACTGTAACATCTTACCCAGTGAAGTCCTAGTGTTCTAATATTTTTTATCGAAGTATGGTGTTTAGAGCAAGTTCTGAGTGGGTAAGGTATTAACTGTGACTAAGTATGTAAGTCCGTAAGTGCGCATTTAGGCGAAGTCTGTGTTGGGTGAGCTTGATGGTTTGGTAGACTCCTCTATAGAGTATACGCCGCCTCATCTATTAGATGAATATGTTAAGTCCTTAGCTTGAAAGAACCATTTACTATATCATTATATTATTATTCTAGTTGAAAATTTTAGTTAGACAAATGAGAATTGGTTAGAAAAGAACTAAGTTACTGTAGTAAATAAGACTCACATTTATGATAAGGGAGAAAGGGCTTAATCATAGGAATCGAGGAATTTTAGTGGGATAATCAAACTTATCCACTAAAATCAACTTTTGTGTATAGTTTTATAAGGTTAGTATTGACTTATTGAGCAAGTTTTACATTTTATCTTACACCTATATTTTCTCCGCACCTTTCTCTTGGAAACCTAATACTAGAAACCTACTTAAAGATTTGGGTTCGTTGTATTAAACCAACTTTTTATTTTTTAGCACCTGGTAAATATAGATGAACTTTAAGTTATTTTCATGGTTATTTACATAACCTTTGAGCTGCACGCTTTAGCGTTAGTTTTGAGTATAAGGAAAGAAACTTCCTAAATCTAGGTTTTGTGATGATGTTACTTACAAGTTTGATTAGTTTCTAGTATACAGTGTGATAAGTTTAACTATTTATATTATAGCTCAAAACACCCCTGAAGGTTCTCGTGGTAAGGGCAAAGGTCCTACAATTTAATCTTGTGTTTTCTAGTGAGTTCCTTTTTACTCCATTTGTATGTAATGTCTTTGTTTATGTTTGGGTTTAAGACATATTCTATGAAGATGAAATATTTGTCCAAAAATGATTGATGCATGTTGTGATTAGTTTGGTTTGGTCCGTCTATGTTAACGATGTAAGAATCTTCATTCGTGTTTAAGTCATTACCCCTTGCTTTTGAAATGAATAGTATGATATGAAACATGGGAAAAAAATTCATGGTGTTTCCTTAAATGAAATGAGCATTGAACTGGCAGATCACAATACATGAAAATGGTCGTGTAGCCTCTAGTAGGGCAAGTATTGTTGCAAACTAGATTGGAAAATCATGACAAAGGAAAATGAATGAACGAATGATATGGCTCCGAATATGGACCAGGGTTTGTGGCTAACTCAATGAAGGTGGTCTGTATGATTGCATGGGCGTAGTGTACACGCCCAAGGAATAGTGTTCGATGTATAGCCTATCTGTGTTTGGTATTCACCAACTGACGAACTGCGTGACTGTGCTGAGTTGGAAAGGTTTACTTGAATTATATGTGACTATTGTAATGTGTTCCTTTGGAACTCACTAAGTTCTTTTGAATTTACTTAGTTATCTTTCCTTCTCAGGCCTGCTGACAAAGTAAAAGAATCTCTGAAGACTACACTAATGGACTATCGTCACCATGAGACTTCTTATATTTTGTATTATGCATAACATGGGGGTGGTGTCAAGACATCTACATTTTGAATAATGTATTTTTTTTTATCTAAACTCATGATCATGAATCTATGGTTCCAATCAAATTTCAATAAATTATTTATGGTTTTCAAAGTGTATTATCTTATTTATCCTTGGTTTACGCCATCTTTGGATCCTCCTTAAGGATCGAGTTTGGAGGGTTACATCTACATCTATGTGAACGTTATTGTTGGTTTCCACAAAGTGCATAACATGTTGGCATGCATTTCATTTTTCATTGAATTGTTGGAACATTGGAGGTTAATAAAATTTTAACATCTTCAAACAATCAATCTTTTAAGAATATGACTTTGTGTATATGTATGAAGGTGGATAAACAATTTTGGATTGATACTTAAAAAATTTCTTCATTAACACTTAAGCTAAGCATAAGAGACTTTTTGCAGTCCTTTGGCAAATTTGGTAGAAATTGCACTAACTTCTTGAAGAGTTTGATGTTCAATTTCACCAACAGGAATTTTGTTATTTTCACTTAAGCTTTCAATTTGCTCCATCATTAAAGCAAGTTGATCATCCATTCCATCAATGCTTGTTGAACTTTTGCAAACAAGCCACACATTCCTCAAGCAAAGTAGTGCTAGTTGTTGATATTTTTCCTCTAACTTTTGAGTTGGGGAAGACTTGAGTTAGATCGTTGATGAGGTTCTTCTTATAGGCCATTGCAACTTTGATAAATTTAAATCTTTAAAGAAAAGATATGAAAGGTAATGATTGTGGCATTAGGCACACATAAACTTTGTACACAATTTTTTGTCAAAATAATTTGGAAAATTGAAAACAAATAAAATTAATTTTATTATTAAACTTGAAAGTTAAAATCTCGTATAGTTTCTTGAATGCAAAGAAATGCTTTGGTACTTTTCTTCAACAAAGCTTATATCTAAAGCTCATTTAGACTTTATCTTGGATGAATGTGGTCTATTTCAATGGTTGTTGAAACTTGATCTTGATGTTGAGTATAGAGACATGAACTACCTAGCTTAAGTGGTACATACTTGTAGGTAAGTGCCTTATATCCCTTAGGTTGTTGGATCAAATCCCCTGTGTGTAGGTGATTTACATAATTAACTTTACGCATTTACTAACACTTATCCTGTGAACCTTACAAATTATATCTCCACCAACCGAGACATTTCCCTACCATGGACATTTAGGGCTCTTGGCAAAGACGGGAGACAAAATCCCACCAAGTAAAATACTAACCATTGTTGAGAGTTCAATCGATTACTTGGCAAATGACACTTCAAAAACTTTCTTTCGAAGGAATTGGAAGTTCCCTTAACAATTATATATATATATACTATTAAGAAACTAAAAATTAAGGTTTTTTTTATACAAAGACTAAAATCACCCATAACTTTTCCCAATCCTTAAATAGGAGGATAAATGCGCTTTAATGTGGTCGAACCTACATTCTCTTGTATTGACAATAATACCGATGCCAACCAAGCTAAAGCTAAAATTTAAATTTTATATATATGTGTACGTGTGTGTGAAAATAATATAGAGTATACTTAAATCCTAATGGTGCACCAAAAGGAATTGATATCAACATGTACTAATACTTGGAATTCTTCGTGAAACATAAACATGTTCCTCAGACAGGATTAATTAGTTTAGGTGATAGCAGTTAGTAAAGGGTATTTTATGTTTCTAATAATAAACGAAATTGTTATGAACTAGAGTTATGGGTTTGTAGTCCTTTATCTAAGCTAAAAAATTTTGTACAAGGAGTATAAATTATTAGTTTTCTTAAGATATTTGTACAAAGTATATCTGATATGGTCATCAGATTGATCCAAAAAGCATGAATCTGAAAACAATGAAACATGACTAATGAATGAACTATCTATCCTAATAATATTCAATCCCTTTGTTTCTAGTTCACCCAACTTCAACCGCTGTTAATTTTTTTTTTCAGTTTATTTATTATTATTTTAGTTAATTTTGATGATTAATTTTTAAAAGGAACCAAATTAGTTTTTAAATGGAAATACTAATTAAAACATCAATTTAACCATATTACTATGGCAACACTTGTAGCAATCCTCTTATATTTCATACTGATATGGTATTATTTATTTTATATGTCCCATTAATAAATTATTTAAAAATATAAAAATATCTTATATTCAAAAATTATAAAAAGTTCATAATTTAAAAAAACATAAAATACAGGTGAATTATTATGGAAATTGTCATTTTAAAAGTTTAACATTTTAATTTTTTTTTGAAAAAAATGACTCTTTTAGAATATTGATAGTTAAATTTAATTTTTTAAAAAATTGATAACCGAATTTAGTTTTAATAGAAAAAGATTGAACAGTATGCCAAATTAATAATACATGCAAATTTGTTGTGGGAAAAAAATAAAGAATTATTTTTTTATCCTCAACACTTTGAAAACTCATGAATTTTGTCTTTCTCTTTGTAATATTCATCGCTCTCCGAGGAACTTTGTCTATTATCTTTGTCTAAACATAAAACATATCCAGTCCTTAGAGTTGGTGTGCTATATATTCTTGGAGATTTTTCAGAGGGCTGTTTTTGTCAATACCTCGTAAGGTTTCGAAATTTCAATTTTCAGACTACATAATATTGGAGATATTTATTATTGCTTGCCTGCCTGCAATAATCAAGTGGCGTTGCAGAGACCACACATCTTTTTCCCTAAGTCAAAATATGATATTATAATTTAGAAGTGATACAGTAATGACATTTTATATAAATATAAATAATATATAGATCAATTTTTATAGATGTAAAATATTTAAATTTTATTTATGAAATAAAAATATATAATTTAAATTTATTTTATTTTATTATATATACAAATATATAACAAATAAGTGTTGATATAATACATACTCTTAAATTAGAATACATAAACCCAAACATGAATTAAAATGGAGATGAAATATAGCAAAAAGATTTGCAAATCAAGCAATCCTTTCTTCTCGTCTATAACATTGCATTCAATATCTCAATGTCCCTTTCACTTTATCACCATCATCACTCACATTTATAGCCTCATCAACCACATCCTATGACTTAAAGCTTTTAGGCAAGTTTGATTTTTCATTCATAGCCAGGCTTATTCATCGCCATCATCTACTTAATTTCACAATTCAAAAACTCATTTTAATGTTTGAACAATAGAATTGGATTTAAAGAACTGTCTTTCTGTGGGTCAAATCTCTTGGCACTTCAACATTGCAACCCTTGGATTCTTGTGTGATTATCTCCATTGAAACAAAAGCAATGAACTTTAAAATCTATTGCTCTCTACTTCTCGATATGTGAATTTTATTCCTTGTTTCTTCCGCCATTAAAAGGTGTATTCTTGATCACAATAAAGAAGTAATCATCAAGATTTCTCTCTTTTTTTAACTCTCAAAATGAGAGCCATCCAATCTCTTTCCTTGGTTATTTCCAACGAAAAATTCTCTTATATTACCCACTATTTTCCCTCCTTTTCAACAGATAATTAGATTTGGTAAAGTCTAATGGATTATTTTGGTATGGGATATTTGGAGGAAAATATTAGGGAATTTTTTCCCCAAAACTTTTGGTAAGCATAAAAACACACGAACGGAAAATGCAACACTTTTGAGGTAAGAAATGAGGTATTAGTCTTAGCTTCCATTATTGGGTATTTTGTTTCATCAATTTTTTTAATGTAACTAAATCAAGAAGAAGAAAAAAAAAAGTTAGCTCCCGAGTTTTGCAACAAGAGGTATTACTTCAGTGATCACATAAAGACCAATAAGAAATATGATGAAACAAAGGAAAATTGAACTGAAATGTCCGTAAACAAAGTTATCTCCAAGAAACATCAAGAGATTGAGGAGTTTAAGAAATATATATAATAACTTTTATTACATTTTTAAATGCTCAACACGATGAATGGAAGGAATGACTTTTGCTTATATCAAAATGCAATACAAAATATATTCCAAAGACCACTATGTTACTTTACCAAATTTATCTCATTTACTCATTTAAACAGTACGAGGAGAAAAAACTAAAGTGAAATGACTTGCCTCACCACTTTAGCAATGGCAACCCTAAACCATGTCCACCTGTCTCAATTAAAGCAGAAATAGACTAATCTTGTCTTTTAATTATATTAAACGTATATCTCATCATCACAACTCTGACAATATCGTCCGTCCATATTTTCTTTTATCAGGTAGTAGTATAAAGTAAAATTAAAATTTCAAAAAAATAATTTTATTAATAACTAAAAATAAGATTTGTTTTAAAATTTTTAAAAAGGCGCATTTTAGCAATACCCGGCACTGTCATCGCTGCTAGTGTTCGAAGCTGGTGGAATCTCGAAATGCCAAAGTCTCCCCTCGCTGTTCACCAAGTACTTCCGGCACAAAAATTCCTCGGCGAAAACTTTCTCCACTCGCCGATTAACATCGTGCAAGAACACGTGCGTCACACCCGATCCTTTCCTGTTCCTCGCCAGCACAGCCGCCGAGAATATCGCAGCCATCCTCCCTGGTGCCTCCGGGAAGTATCCACGAGGAGCATCGATCATTATCAAATCCCACTCAGTATCGTAAAACTCATCGGGAAACCCCGTTAACGCAAGCCTGCACTTTTCATTTCCGTGTAAGTAAGCTTTCGACGGGTAACAGCTCGGTTCCGATCGATAATGGATGAGTAGATCGTCAGCTTCCTTAAGCTCCGTACGGTACTTTACCGCGTGAGCGTGGAGGATCGGGGCGTCTTTGAGCACAGACTGAACCCATTTGGGATCCTCTTCCAGGAAAATAGTGTTGCCATTGGGATTGAGGGAGGTCCACATGAGGGAGTCGTAGCCAAGCCCAAAGACGAGGAAATTACAAGGAGAGCGTTTCTTGAGTACGTCAAAGGTTACGGAGATCTCCTTGAAGTTCTGCTGCGGGACTATTGATGAAGTGGCATAGTGGATGATAGCTTGGAGTTGGACCGGCGAGGCGGAGTATTCCTCTACGGCTATGGATCTGGTTTTGGCGAGCGAACATAGTATGGAGTAATCGGCGGTTTTTATGAAGCTCGAGATAAGCATCGTCCCGGCAATAAAGCCAGCTATGGTAATAGGCATAAACCATCTTTTATCGGCGAGGAAATGCCGATTCTTTGTAGTCTCTTCTCTTTTCATTTCTTGAGGTTTTTTTTTTTTTAAACTGAAACAACCAAAAAAAGAAAAAGAGGTTTAAGGTCCGGCCGATTGGCTTACTTTGGTTATATAGGAGAGGAGCAAAGAGGTCATAAAAGAACTAACGCGTTTCGCTTTGGAAAAATAAGGTTTGAAAACAAGGATTTTCTTAAAAAAAAAAAAAAAAAAAAAGCTAAATATAAAATTAGTATCTAAATTTGTTTATATTTCGTGAATTTGTATTTATAATTTTTTTTGTCTCAGATTAATACCTAATTTTTTTTTTCATTAACTATATTGATACCCAAATCTAGTGTTATTACTTTTTTGCTGAGGTGGCGACACTGACCATTTGTTCAATCTCATATGTCGTCCTCTTTGTACCTTTTTTTTTTCTTCTTTTTCTTCTTTTTCTTTTTCTTACCTTGGCTATCACACTATCTTTTTCATATTTCCTCTTCATCTCTCGTTCCTCTTTTCTTTATCACGATTCCATTCCCCTTTTCTTTCTTTTTTTTTTTTCATTTCTCCTTATTTCTATTTCTCCTTATTTCTATCTTTTCTTCTTCTCTCTATTCCTCTTCTTCTAACCCTAGCCATTGTCATCATAAGTCGTCGCCATCTATGGCCTTTTCTGACCAATTCGACCATCAAAATACTTCTCTCATCCTCTTCTTCTCAAAATTTGCCCTGTATTTCCAAGAAAATCTCTTTAAAGCCGAAAAAAAACAATGCTTAATCATGGAGTTTTCTAAATTATATTCTTCGCCTGTTGATGAAAGGCAAAGGAGGTTTCTAGTGAGGTTGAAAGCGAGTTGAAGAGCCAAAGGAAGCAGTAGCAGTGTTGTTGCCAATGCAACAACAAAGAATCGATTTTCTTGGAGCCTAGTAGAAGTTCTTCAAGTTACAGGTTAACAAATTAAATGGAGATATTGCCCCTGTTGTTCATTAGATCCATAGGATTTTTAGGGTTTTTAAAATTATTGTATTTTATTTATTTTTTTCTGAGTTCTTGCTTTCTTTCTGGGTTGTAAATTTCTTATTTTCAAATAATTTTAAATTCTTTTAACTTTTTAGGTTCTAACTCTTATTTTGGGTTCTTGCTGGTTGTTAAATTTTTTCTAGTTGAAATGATTTTGGGTTGAAAATGTTAGGTTATTTATCTGTTACTGAGATTGAATTTGAGAATATATTGGGTTCTTTTCTTATTTTTATTTTTTGAATATTCTGAGTTCTTTGTTTGTTATTTGTTCTTTGAATGTGTTGGATTCTTTATTGTTTGTTATTTGTGTAACATCCTGAGACCGGGTCTAGACGTTTTTGCCTTGCAAGTGAGAGTTCGCTAGTGCTTCAGCAAACTAGAGAGTTCGCCAAAAGAGTATCAATAAGGAGTTAGCTAGTGTTTCAGCGTTGCAATATATGCCAAAAAGATGCGGTAATGGGGTTTGCCAGATTCATTGAAAGTCGAGTTAGCCAATCTGTTTGGTGAGCTAGAGTTTGCCAGTCTATTTGGTGAGCTAGAGTTTCTCTAGTCTGTTTGGCGAGCTTGGTGTTAGCCAGGTAAGTTGCGAACTGAGGGTTTGCTAGTCAAAGTCAGATTCAAATTAGAAAACAAATATATTGCGTATCTAGGAATACTTTTCGTACAAGTAACCTTCTCTTAAACCTACTAGGGTTCCTAAGTCAAGTAGGGTATCCTAAGATTTCTAGAATACTTGGGCCTATAAATACGACCCTTATTCCATGAGAATTCTCTCATCGATATTTTGTTGTCAAGTATCTATTCTGAATCAAGTTCGTAGCAACCAAGGTAAGCCTTTGTTCTATTCGGGTTGATTGTTTAGAAAGCTAGGTTCGCTTGCATGTGTGAATTCTATAAGCTTTGTCTGTTTAAGTAATTCGTGTGTTTATGTATATTGCGAACCAGTCGGACCATCTACTAACAAGGACAAGGGAAAAGCCAAACTTGTCTAGTTTTTCAGTCAAATCGGTGAGTGGTTAAGAATTGCTATGTGTATGCAAACTTTTATTTTTTTTTTCTAAAACTCAAGGTTTTCAAACTAAGCTCCAAGAACAAAGTTTTTCTGAAAACTCTATTTTTAAATTCTAACACTTTGTTTTGAAGATAAGTTTTCAAGTCATGTTTTTAAAATTATGTTTTAAAGATAAGTTTTACGCGTGCTCCTATGTGAGCCTATGTTTCAAGCTATTCTTTTAAGATACGATTTTATAAATTGTGTTTTTACACACTTAGATGTGAGCTCTCTAAACAAGTGTTTTTCAAGCAAGTTCCCTATGCGAGCTCTATGTGATAAGTTTCTGTTTATGCTCCTTTGCGAGCCCTTATGTTGGATATATTGGTATACCAAAGGATTGTCAATACTAGCTTTTAAGTTCTATGATTTTGGGCATTGAGGAACTGGTACATGTGGAGAGATAAGGGAATGTTAAGCTGTGCTCCACTCAACGGGACATGATGGTGTACAGGAAAGTGCATTGCTTTGCGCTACAGTTATGAGACATGTTAAGGACTCTTTGAGTTATTCTGAGGCGTTATAAGGAGATTTGCATATCCAATAGATTCTAACAAGTGTGGATGAGAACATGTTTTATGTTCCTCAGCCATTCTGATAAGATAAGTGTGTAAGCATGTTTCATGTTATTCTAATATCTATTTTAAGTATGATTTTCAGTAGGTATACGTGAAACTGTTTTCAAACTTATATGTTTTTTGACAAGCAGGATCTACGAAATGGGTCTTACACCTTCATTGCGAACCCAACACGCAACACGATTTTCAGACAAAGTCCTCTTTCTATTTTAAACTCTATATTTTTATCATACTTTGCTGATTCCTAATTATTCACTGAGTTCTCAATGAACTCAGCCACTCCTCCCTTACTTTGCAGGTAAGTAGGTCGCGAATGATAGTGGCAAGGTAAATGACTTGGTGAGGCTCACACTTGAATAGATATTGGCGAACCTGGGAAAATAGGCGATGAGGTTTTATTATATGGGTTTAGAATTATTACGATTTAATTTTGTTAATGGAACAAATTTTTAATGGTTTAAGTTTATTTTCATTCTTCGAACCTTAAGTAAAACCGTTGTTATTAATCTCTTCTCAGCCTGAATAAAATTTGATGTTTCTTTAATTCTCCATGCCTGCCAACCATGTTATATTATTTAAGTTTTGCTAAGTATGTAATCGTATTATTATGCGAGCCCATGCCTTGTGATTTTATGTAAACATTATATGTTACTTTGATATGCGAACCTATGTGCTAACTCATGCTTTTATGCAATATTGCAAACTTATGTGTTTTTCTATTAGGCGAACCTATGTTTGTTTAACGTACGCAAGTCTAAGCTATGGTGCGACTATAATAATAGCTTTCATGTACTTGTATTTATTTTTGAAAGTATGTACCTTAAACACCCTGTTTATATCTTGCATGTGAACCCATAAGTCTTTCTATTAGTTGACATGTGAACTCTACCTATGTATGTTTACTAGCTCGCATGTTTTATACATTATGTATGAATTATTTTTGTTGTTGTGCTATAACGTAGCATAATATATAAGTGGTGTGTTGGAAGTTAGGTGGGGAATTAACAGAGAGTCACTTCGGTGGCTAATGTAGCTCGTCAAATTAGGGTTAAACCTACTTAGCTGGGTTTGGGGTGTTACAATTTGTTCATTGAATGTGTTGGGTTCTTTGTTTTGAATATTCTGGGTACAGAATCTTTTTTAAGCCCTTGATTTTCTATATGTTGAAGAAGACATATTCGCTTCTTTTCTTCCTTCAAAAGATGTTTTATGAACAGATAAAACAAAAGAGATAGAAAACGAAGAGCTTAGGTAGAAAATTAAATAGATGGTGAAAGGAAAAAAAGAAAAACGAAAGAGATAAAAGTGAGGTAGAAGACGATGGTGAAAGGAAAATGAAAGGAAAAATAATTAAATGGGGTTCGATTTGCAGCCAAAGAGGACAGCACGTGGCGGTACGCGAATGGCTAGCTGCCACATTAGCAAAAAAAGTAACAACGTTAGGCTCGGGTACTAATATAATGGACGAAAAAAATGTTTGAGTACCAATCTGGGATAAAAAAATTATACGTACCAATTTGAGAAAAGTAGATAAGTTTGAGTAACAATTTTATATTTAATGCTTTTGAGAATAAAGTTTTCAAATTTGAACTAATGAACATTTTAATGAAAGAACTTCTAAAGTATTTTTTTCAAATACTTTACTTTTGTAACTTGGACTAATAGTAAAATATATTATACTTTTAAAAAGACCGTAAATTTAAATTTTAAAAATAATATTATTAAAAAGTAATCAAAAGTATTAAATATAAATAATAAAATAGACGTAAAAACTTAAAAAAATTACAATTTATTGGAGTGAAAATTATTGAGATTATTTAAGTCACTAAACTATTCGAAAGTTTTTATTTAAGTCACTAGATGTTAAGTTTTTTTTTTCTTTTAAATTCGGCTAGTGAGCTCCAAACAACTATTTGATTATTAGTACAGTGGATTAATACCCTTTGATGAGTAGAAAAACACACATTAAGTCCAAGTTAACTTGACGATCAATGTTGGAGATTGAAGAAGAAATTTATTTGAATTTTTGTTTGCAGATTCATGACATTTAAAACTGTTTCATAAAAAAATTGAACTATAAAAGAAAGGAGGAAAGAAAACTTTCAATTGGTGCAGGTGATACAAATAGAGAAGATCATATAACAGTGATTTTAATATTCTAATGATTTAAATAAAATTTTTTAAATAATTTAATAACTATTTTATAACTTTTTAAAATTAAATAACTTAAATATAAATTTATTAATAATTTAATGATTATGAGTGTAACTTTTGAAGTTGGCACATTCGGATGAGGACTTCCAGTAAAGTCGGTTCTTAGAGGTGTCGACTGAAAGTCAAGGTGCGAACTTCCATTTACACTGTAGTACATGGCAATGGCGGTAGCGATGAAGAAACATGCTGCAAAAAATTTCATGGTAGCAGCAAGCATGCTGCAAAAATTTAAAACCTGCAGAGAAATAACGGAGACGTAGGTCACGGGTTAATAATTTTTAGTGGTTTTATTATATTCTTTTAGAACATTTTTAGTAGGTATTTAATTTAGTCCCTTAATTATCTTGACGATATAAAGCCACATTCTTTCCATTCTTCCACATTCTTTTCATTCTTCCAACAACTGCTCTCATTTTATATTTTTCTCAAATGCTTAATATATATTTATTAATATTTTTTCTTGTTGTAAAATATTAAATGTAGAGATTAGTTGAAAGGTTTTGCTTATTGTTGTTAGTATTTTATTATATTGTTTATTTATCTAAAGGTTGATATATTGTTTTTTATTACTGTTAGATACGTTTAAAACTTGAGTCTATTGTTTCTAGTAAAGATAAAATATAGATATATTTATATATTATAGTTTAGGATAATTACCATGTTAGTATATTACTTTTTAAATGATACTATATTTTTATAATTTATAAAGTGTTTATAAAATATTAGTTTTTTTTGTTTAGGGTTTAATATATTTTTACATTTTTACATTTTGTACTTTTGTAAATTGTTTCTTTGATTTAAGTTTTTATGGGTTTTATTAACAAAATATAAGAATTTTTAAAGGAAATTTTTATTTTAAATGTTAATTTACTGTTATAATTTAGATTATTGTTAGCTTGAATTTTATTAGATTGTTATTGATATAAATTAATTTTAAAGTGATTGAAAAATATATAATTTATTAGTTATTTGAATGTTATTATATTGTTATATTTTAGTCATTTGTATTTTTTTCAAGTTTTATTTCACTATGTTTGATAAATTGAAAAATTAAATGATGAAAAATAAGCATTGAAAAAATAAGTATTGAAAAATTAAGTATTGAATTTATGTTATTAATTTTTATATATTACTTAAAATTAAATACGAGTATAATTAGATTGTTTGATAAAAGACAATGTAATCTTAAATGAAAAAGAATAAAATAAAAAAATTGAATTTATTCTCTCTCTATCTCTTTTTTTTTTTGTGTGTGTAAAACTTGTATAACTAAAAATACCTAACTATACTATAGCTACTTTATTATACCAATATTCCTCTTAATGTTCTTTCAGAATCTAAATTACGTCCACAGCTGATTATGTCCTTCAAGTCGCACGTTGCTTTCTACCACATCGTTTCAAACTAAGTTTTACCATAACATTCCTCTAGTTTGGAGCATTGATTCAATTATGGAATCATGAATAGTCATTGGTTCAGTCGATACATAGTAATCTATCTATACTTTCTATATGAAATCAATTTCCTTCTATATGCTATATGAAATAAATAAATAATTTAGGAAGAAAAAGCCTCAATAAGAATTCAAACTACCCCATATTGTATGATTTCTCTGGATAGGTCCCACATTTGAGTGTCAATATACTATTTTGCCTAGTTTACTAATATCTTAATGGTTTCCATATAACTCCATAGAACTCCTTGGAAAATGAAAACGTTTTTGTTCTTCCATAGACACCATACTATCAAGCCAAAGAGAGTGGCCCAAGGAACCTCAATCCTTGGCACCTACTCCCGATTTCCCAAATTTTTCCCAACCCACTCTAAGAGATTTCCTAAGAAAAACTATGGTTGACAATCTTTAGGGACCAAATTCAGCCAAACTTCTTTAGTAGCCTGACACTCCCTAAGGACATGCAGGGTATCTTCTATATCGTGTTGGCACACTAAACAAGATGCATTTTGGCCAATTCCTCATCGTATGTGCTTAAGATTAGTATGCAATCGTTGCCTGTAAAAGAGCCACAAAAAAAAAACTTGTATATGGTGTGGTCCTTGATACTTCCATATAGTCTTCCACTTATTGTCTCATGTGTTCCACACACTCTCTCTTAGCATTTGATAAGCACTTTTAACTGATAAGCCTTCATTTGAAATTCTTCCCAAAAGATTTTGTCTGGCCCCATTAAAGGATGTAGGGGAGCTAAACTCACAATTCGTCTAACGATTTCTTCTGGCAATTTTTCCTTGAATGTTTCAAGATTCCATGCTCTTTCTTCCGACACCATATCCCTAAGTTTACAATCAGTTACTAGTCTATCCATGGGGGGTACATATAGTATCAATGGCCTTGTATTTGGAACCCAAGCGTTTTCCCAATAATGAATCATCGTTCCCGTTACAACAACCCAACATATATTCTCTTTTAGCAGAGGCCAAACCTTTGTAATTGCTCTCCACACTGCTAAACAACTCCCCCTTGTAATGTTTTCAGGAATTATCTTCTTTATCCTATACTTTGATAGCAAAACATGAACCCATAGCGCATCATCATTTGGAACAAGTTTAAACCCCAATTTTAATAGAAATGAGGCATTTTGATCTTCCAAATGCCAAAGACCCAAACTTTCGCGTACACGTTGTTGACATATTGACCTCCAATCTACTAAAGCTATTTTGTAACACCCCTTACCAATATTCGATGTCGAAACCGGGTACGAGGCATTGTCGGACTCACATCACAAGCAAACGTACAATTCTGAACCATAAATTTTTGTCCAAATTAAAAATATTTGTAATCAATCATAAAGTCCCTAAAACGAGCTTATGAGGCTCAAAACATGCTTTGGAAGTGGCTCGGGACTAAACTGAGAACTTTAGAAATTTTTATCAAATTTAGACAATTTTTGCTATGTACAGAGGTCACACGCCAGTGTGGTTTGGGACACTCCTGTGTTGGCAGGCCGTGTGGTCACACACGCCTGTTTCACGACCCCGTGTAACTCTCTAACTTGTAACTCATGAACAAATTGAAATCACACGGCCAAGTCACATGCTCATGTGCTAGGCCGTGTAGATAATTAATTTAATTCGAATTATGTGCAAGTTTCACATGGCCGTGCAACACGCCAGTGTCCAAGGCCATGCCAACCACATGGCTGAGACACACGCCCGTGTATTAGCTCGTGTGCTCATTTCTGAGACCACATGCCCATGACATACGGGCTAGACACATGCCAGTGTGCCTGCCCGTGTGGAAAAAATTAAGACATTTCCTAGCCTTATTTTTCACCTAAATTTACCATTTTCCTGCACTAAAACATACCAAATACAATCCAACCATTTCAAACATCCATCTCAAGCAAATTTCATCATATACAAGGCATTCCACACTATGCATACATGTTTATAATTTTACCATGGACTAAACCATTTGTTAGAGACACTTAAACAACTACTTAATATATGTGGAGATAGCATAGCATGACATTACAAGTGTATCAAAATGACCATTCCTAACCATTCCAATGGCTAGGTTACAAACATCATTATCAAGCCATAATGGCCAATTAAGCTTATACATGCCATTGTACCAAAATAAGATTTCTAAATATACGAAAATGAGATATTGGATAGTATGATGATTGCTCTGACCGACTTCCAACCTTCGCAAGCTTTGAGCACTATAAAACAGGAAAAATTAAACGGAGTAAGCATTTTATGCTTAGTAAGTTTGTATAACGGAAAATAAACTTATCGATCACATTTATTAAAACAAGCATACATATTACACATTCCATCAATTTTGGGTAAGTTACCTAAAAACACAATCACTTATTCAAACAAGTTAGTCACATAATTTCATAAGAATATCAAGTAAAACATAGATGAGCTCATCATATTACAAGTTCCATAAATTTTCACCTTTCTATGTTTTAAGATTTCTTTTCTGTTGAACTATTGAAATCTCAATGGATGTTCAGGTAATATACACGTGTACGAAAGTACCCATTAGGGTACATAATAAGAAGGCACACTCTTGAGTTGTACATTTTACAGTAGGATTACCAGTCCAGGCTAAATCCTATCAGTAGCATTTGCTCCAAAGAGCTTAATGTAGATTACTCGTCCGGGCTAAATCCAATTTATAACCTAAACTCAAGAAGGCTTACATTAGAATTACCCGTCCGGGCTAAATTCTATTTGCAACATATGCGTTATTATACCTAACCCATCGAGATTCAACATCCAACAGGAACACAATAATTTATCCATACTACAAGACTTAAAACTATATCATTATGTATATATTATCTCATACATATCAACACCATCTTACAATTCAAATCAAACATATTAACATACATTTTTATGTTACATGAACTTACCTTGAAAATGGTTCGTTTTTGAATTTCTATTAGTCCGAAACCTTTTGCTTTCCTTGATCTAGTTCTGCAATTGGTCTTTCCGAATCTATATGGATAAATTTAACTATTAATCTATCACATTTCAATCACATTTGCGTTCTATTACGTCCTAAGCAAAATTATCATTTTGCCCTTATTCTTTTAAAAAATTCTGATTTTGTCCCTAGGCTCGCAAAATGAAATTCATGAAATTTAACCCTCTTTCCAAGCCTAGTCGAAATTCATTTACTACATTTATAGCACATACATTTCAAAAATTTCAGAATTTTCCATGGATTTTACCACTTTTTCATTTTAGTCCCTAAATCAAGTTTTCATAAAAAATTACTTTGTAAAAGTTGTTTATCTATGAACAAACTTTCATTTTCTACCATAAATTTCTAATTTTCAGCATATTCATCCATGACCCAAAATTTATACATTGATAACTTTTCAAATTAATCCCCTAAATAGAGAGATTAGGTTATCTCGATTCTAAAAATATAAAAAATAATTAAAAATGAGACTTGATTTCATACCTTATTGAGCTTGAAAAGTTTTCATCCTCTCTCCTAGGGTTTTCGTAAAACTTTTTGGGATGAAGATGGATAGAAAAGATAATAATTCTTTTTAATTATTTGTCATCTTTTAATTTTAGTGATTTCCAATTTAGTCCCTAGCTATTTCTAGTTTTTCCATGGATGAGTCATTAAAATATGTACTAACTACCCTTCAATGGTCTAATTACCATATAAGGACCTTAATTTTTGAATTCCATAGCTATTTGATACCTATAGCTACTAGAACCCAACTTTTGCATTTTATGCAATTTTGTCCTTTACCTAATTAACCACACAATCGATAAAATTTTCACATCAAAAATTTCATGTGACCTTTCTATCCTGATGCCAACCATAAAATAAATAAAATAAAATATTAAAATTTTTTTCTCGAATTTATGGTCCCGAAACTACTTTTCTGATCTCACTGGAAATGGGCTATTACAACTCTCCCCCCTTAGAAATTTTCGTCCTCGAAAATTCTTACCAATGAAGAAGTTAGGGTATTGCGTCCTCATGGTATCCTCAGGCTCCCAAGTATCTTCCTTTATTCCATGCCGTTTCTACAGGACTTTTACCAAAGCCACATTTTAATTTCTTTGCCCTTTCATATCATATTCCAGTATTTTAATCAGTTCTACATCGTAAGTCATATCAAGCTGCATCTCAACTTCTATTGGAGTAATAACGTGTGAAGGATCCGATCGATATCATCATAGCAAGGACACATGAAACAGATTATGAATTTTGTCAAGCTCCGGAGGTAACGCTAACCGATATGCAACAGGCCCGATTCTTTCAATAATCTCATATGGCCCAATGAATCGTGGACTTAGTTTTCCTTTGCGTCCAAACCGGAGAACTTTCTTCCAAGGCGACACTTTTAGGAATACCTTGTCACCAATTCGAAATTCTATTCCTTTTTTTTCAAATCAGCATAGGACTTTTGACGATCAGAGGCTGCTTTCAAACTGTCTCAAATTACCTTCACCTTTTCTTCGGTCTCTCGGATCAAGTCAACTCTATGTAACTTTTTCTCGCTTAACTCTGTCTAATACAATAGAGTTCTACACTTTTGACCATATAGAGCCTCATACGTCGCCATTTTAATACTAGACTGATAACTGTTATTGTAAGCAAATTCAATCAAAGGCAAGTATTTTTCCCAGTTACCTCCAAATTCAAGTACACAACATCGAAGCATGTCCTCTAGAATCTGTGTCACACGTTTAGATTGGCCATCTATTTGAGGATGGAACGCAGTACTAAAGTGTAAACGAGTGCCCATAGCTTCATGCAACTTACTCTAAAATTGAGATGTAAACCAAGGGTTTCTATCTGAAATAATGGAGATTGGCACTTCGTGTAGCCTTACAATCTCAGAGACATATAATTCAACCAATCTATCTAATGAAAAATCCATACGTACCGGGATAAAGTGTGCCAACTTCGTTAAACGATCGATAATTACCCAGACAACATCTTTTTTTTCGGTGATAGAGGTAATCCCATTACAAAATCCATAGTAACTCTACAAAATCCATAGTAACTCTTTCCCATTTCCATTATGGTATTGTAATTGGTTGCAATAATCCCGAAGGTACTTGGTGTTCAACTTTCACTTGCTGACATATCAAACACTTCAATACAAATTTCGAAATATCCCATTTCATTCTCGGCCACCAGTACATCCTTTTCAAGTCACTATACATCTTATTACTACCAGGATGGATAGACATGTTACCATTATGTGCGTCATTCAAAATCTTCTGTACTAGTTCTAAACTTTTTGGTACGCATACTCTGCCTCTCAATAATAAACAACCATCAGTCCCGATCTGAAATTCAGGGTCAGAAGCTGATTCACTTTGTTTCTATTTTGCTTGCAACTTACTATCATTTTTCTGAGCTTCAGAGATCTGTTGCAAAAACATTAGTCTAACTTTCAACTAAGCTATGAGTGAACCATCATCAGATGAAGGTAACTGAGTGTTCAATGCCCGTAAGGCAAACAAGGATTTTCTGCTTAACGTATCTGCCACTACATTAGCTTTCCCCAAATGGTAATCAATAACGAGATCATAATCTTTCAATAATTCCCACCATTTATGTTGTCTCAAATTCAGTTATTTCTGTGTCATTAAATACTTCAAACTTTTGTGATCCGTAAAGTATGGCATTTTTCACCAAAAAGATAATGCCGCCATATTTTTAATGCAAAAACAATAGCTGCTAATTCAAGATCATGTACCGGGTAATTTCTTTCATGCTGTTTTAGCTGTCTAGATGCATAAGCCACTACTTTACCATCTTGCATCAATACACATCCTAAACCATTCAACGACGCATCATTATAAACTGTAAATTCCTTACCTGATTCATTTGGACTAATACAGGCGCTTCCGTCAATAAAGCTTTCAATCTATCAAAACTCTGCTGGCATTTATCAGTCCACTCGAATTTCACTTCTTTTTACAACAATTGAGTCATCGGAGAAGCTATCATTGAGAACCCTTTAACAAATCTCCGATAGGATCCTGCTAGTCCCAGAAAACTTCTAACTTTTGAAATATTCTTCGGTGGCTTCCAGCTTACAATAGTTGAAATTTTGTTCAGGTCCACCCGAATACCTTTCGGCAATGCAACATGTCCAAGGAAACTAACTTCCCGTAGCCAAAATTCACATTTACTAAATTTAGCATACAATTGTTTCTCATAAAGAGTTTGCAAAAAAATTCTCAAATGTTCAGCATACTCATTCACATCTTGGGAGTAAACCAAAATATCATCAATAAAAATGACCACAAACCTGTCTAAGTATGGTCTAAAAATTTTGTTCATTAAATTCATAAATATAGCCGGGCATTTGTTAATCCGAATGGAATCACCAAAAACTCATAATGCCCATATCTGGTTCTAAAAGCTGTCTTCAGCACATCTGAATCTTTTACTCTTAATTGATAGTAACCAGATCATAGATCAATTTTCAAAAATACAGTCATCTAAACGAGGAGAATGGTATTTATTCTTGATTATGACTTTATTGAGCTGTCTGTAATCGATACATAATCTTAATGATCCATCTTTCTTCTTTACAAACAATACCGGTGCACCCCATGGTAAAAAGCTGGGTCGGGCAAATCCTCTATCAATCAACTCTTGCAACTATACCTTTAACTCCTTCAATTCAGTAGGAGCCATTCTATAAGGTGCTAGAGATATCGGAGTCGTCCCTGACACAAGGTCTATGGAAAATTCCACCTTTCTAGTTGGAGGTAAAGTAGGAAGTTCTTTTGGAAATACCTTAGGAAACTCACAAACAACCGATACTGATTGGATTTTCAACTTCAACACCTTGGTGTCCAATACAATAGCAAGAGAAGCCTCTTACCCCTTTTTAATATGTCTCTGCGCTGATATTGCTGAAATCATATTAGGCAATCCATCCGGCTTCTCAGATTCAACCTGGAGTAGCTCACCATTCTAACATTTCAATACAAATGTATTTATGCTTACAATTTACTACTGCATCATGGGTTAACCAATTCATTTCCAATATTATATCAAATTAATCAAAGGGTAACAACATCAAATTAGCTAGAAAACAGTGACCCTCTATTATCAATCGACAATTTTTTACAAATTTTATCCACCGTAACATGCTGACCCAAGGAATTTGAAAGTTTAACCATAAATTCGGTGAATTCAGCAACCATATTTTTATCAGACACAAATTTCGTGCATATATATGAATACATAGAACTAGGATCAATCAAAGTAATAACATCAGTATCAAGTAGAGAGAATGTACCAGTTATAACATCTGGTGCTGAAGCATCTTCCCTTGCACGCATTGCATAGGTTCTTGCTGGAGCCCAAGCCTCAGGTTTAGCTATTGAGTCTTTTGCAGCACAACGACTGTCACCAGCATTTCTGGAATACCGTGGTGGTCTATCTCTCGAGACAGGATTACTTGGCTTCGGGGTCTGTTCAATGTCTTTCTCAGCTATTTCTTGGCAATCTTCAAGGAAATGGTCGAGAGAACCACACTTAAAGCAAGCCCCACTTCTCATCTAGCACTCTTCAAAGTGCAACTTATTACAGACATTACATTAGGATTTGGGGTTTCCAGCACTCCTAACACTGGTTGTTAAAGGAGACGGAGACCTCGGGTTGGTGCGTTTAGAACTTTGTTCCTTTCCCAAATACTCCCTTGAGATAACAAAACGCTCGTGATAATTTTTTGACTTCTTTGAAGCAGATGATTGCGCCTTGCTCATAAATCTTTTGTTCATAACTCGAGCTTCCCTTTCTGCTTGTCTCTTTTCTTTGCTTAATTCCTCAGCCTTATGTGCCCGTGTAGCCAATGCCATGAATTCTTTTAATTCTGAAATTTCAATTAACAGCTTGATATCTTTGTTTAGCCATTCTTAAAATCTTTCATATTTCAACTTCAGTCTGAACCCATTCGCTAGCATACTTGCTCAATCTAATAAATTCCTGTTCATACTCGGACACTGTCATATTCCCCTGTTTGAGCTCTAGAAATTCCTTTTTTTTTTCTGGTCTAAGAATCTCTGACTAATATATTTTTCTTTAAACTCCGCTTGGAAAAATTCCCATGTAATACTTTCCCTGGGTACCACGGAAGATATTGTTTTCCACCAATGGTAGGCCATGTCTTTCAACAAAGATATCGCACATTTCAGACATTCGGCTGGTGCACATGACAACTTATTTAGACCTCGAATAGTATTTTCCAGCCAGAACTCGGCCCACTTTGGATCATCATCGGCCGTGGCCTTAAATTCTTCATCCCCATGTTTTCTGATTTTATCTATTGGAGCCTTACCAGTTCTAACAAGTCTAACATCCTGCAGTATTTCATCATGTTGTGAAGCAGGTGAGGGAGGTCGTTGAATAGCGGGATTTGTTCTCATGTATTCACTAAACCATTCATCCATCAATTCAAAGAAGGCTACTTTTGCCGCCTCACTTCATCCCTCAGATACGGGCCTTCTACTACCACTAGATGTAGCTCGCTGAACGGAAGCTTGAGCAGCACTCTCTGCTGCCTCAGTCTTGGCTCTAACTTGGTTGGAAGACATTACTATATGAAAATACATTTAAAAGTGGTCAAGAGATATCACACTATCATAATTTATATAATGACATGTATAGCTAGACTCGTACTTGCTACGTTAGTCCGAGAATCGACTAAATCGTAGCTCTGATACCACTAAATGTAACACCACTTACCCGTATTCAATGCCGGAACAGGGTACGAGGCATTACCAAATTCACATCACAAGCAAAAGTACAATTCTGAACCATAAATTTTCGTCCAAATTAAAACCATTTGTAATCAATCATAAAGTCCCTAATACAAGCCTACGAGGCTCAAAACATGCTTTTGAAGTGGTTCGGGACTAAATTGAGAACTTTAGAATTTTTTACCGACCTTAGAAAATTTTTGCTATGTTCAGGGGTCACATGCCCGTGTGGTTTGGAACACGCCCGTGTGGGCAGGCCGTGTGGTCACACATGCCCGTGTTCCGACTCTGTGTAACTCTCTGACTTGAAACTCATGAACAAATTGAAATCACACGGCCAAGTCACATGCCTGTGTGCTAGGCCATGTGGATAATTAATTTAATTCGAATAGGTGTAGGTTTCACATGGCCATGTAACACGCCCGTGTCCAAGGCCGTGTCAACCACACGGCTGAGACACACGCCCATGTTTCTGCCTATGTGCTCATTTCTAAGCATTCTGTTTTGCATTTTTAAGATATAGGGGACACACAGTTGGACCACACACCCATGGGACAGGCCATGTGTGTGCCTGCCCGTGTGGACAAAATTAAGCCATTTCCTAGCCTCATTTGTCACCCAAATTTACCATTTTCCTGCACTAAAACATACCAAGTACAATCCAACCATTTCAAACATCCATCTCAAGCAAATTTAATCATATAAAAGGCATTCCACCTCATGCATACATGTTTATAATTTTACCATGAACTAAACCTGTAACACCCCTTACCCATGTCCAATGCCGGAACAAGGTACGAGGCATTACCTAACTTAAACATACACATTCATACAAAAACTGAGCCATAGAATCTCTTTTAATTCAAAACCTTTCAAATACATGCATGTCGTCCCTTATTTGGGTCTACAACGCCCAAAACATTCCTCAGAATTGATTCAGGACTAAACTGAGAACTTAGAAAATTTTACCATGAAATAGGGTCACACGCCCGTGTGGACATAGAGACACGCCCGTGTGCCTTTGGCATGCCTGTGTCCTTAGGCCGTGTAACTCTCTATCTATGACATCAGTATGCACATCGAACCACACGGCCGGGCCACACGCTCGTGTCTCCAAGCTGTGTCCCTCATACGGTTGAGACACACGGCCGTGTCCCAGCCCGCGTGGCCAACACTTAGGCTATTTTCCAAGCCTTCATGTTACCCATAATCTCTTATAGCCTTATGCACATCAAAATCGCAAATCATGACATCATTTTAGTGATTAAACACTCTTTATTAGGACATATTCTTAACATTAACATGTCCTCTTACAAATAATGCATCTACTCATGCAATACCAAGTCTAGATTCCTTATTTCACATTCACAAGACTTGTCATTTTGGTGACCACTTTTACCATTATACTATGGTTACCAACTTATCCATCAAGCACTCATGTTCAATCATTATCATGTTGTGTATATAACATGCAATTACTACATGACTATGACCACCTCAATTGGTCATAGAGCATACATCCAGTACACATGTCATATTACTAACCATGCATGGCAAACAAACATAATCACATTATAAACATTATACATGAAATGAATAGTTAGGCTTACAAGCCATAATCAATATGAGCCATATCTGATGGCCATATAAATATAACTCAATATAAGCCAACACATTTGGCCAAAGCAAAATAATACATGTCAATCAACTAGATCCCTATACATGCCACTCACTTGAAATTTCTAATATATACTTCATTATTCAAAATGTAGTGACTTGATAGTGTGATGCTGCCTCCAACGATCTCCAACCCCGAGCTAACCTAAAAACACTAAAGGAAAGGAAAGGAAGGGAGTAAGCTTTATAGCTTAGTAAGACTGTCTAAAAATAATAAGCAATTTATCAACTTGCTTCTCATGGTAATACATCCCTATTTGCATTTTTACTTATGTTCCAGTCAAGCTATTTTCTCGAGTCACAGTCACTAAATTATTTATATCTGAAGCTACGGAACTCAAAATTAAGTTCCGCTAATTTTTCATGAAACTAGACTCACATATATTCTTACCATAAAATTTTAAGAATTTTTGGTTTGGCCAATTAGTACAATTTATTCCTTAAGTTACCCCTTTTTTGCTGTCTAACAGTTCTGACCCCTCTTCACTAAAAATTAATTATCTCATAATCGGGACTCAGATTATGTTCCCATCTGTTTCTATTGAAAATAGACTCATTAATAATTATAAGCATATAAATTATAACCCATACCTATTTTTGTACAATTTTCAATGATTTTCTCAGAACAGGGGATTTCGAAGTCATTCTGACTCTGTCTCACAATAATTTAAATATTTCATAATATGAAACTCTTTTTCTTACACAATTTCTTCTATGTCAAACTAGACTCATTAGGATTTAATTTCATATTTTATTCAGCCTCTAACTCAATTTCCATAATTTTTGGTGGATTTTCAAAGTCAGACTATGGCTGCTGTCCAAAACTATTTTAGTGTAAATTAACGATACTAATTTTATCATACCATATTAATTCATTTTCACCACACTGGTAAGGTTACATATTCATACATCATAAGTATAGATCTATAATCTCAAGGTCATCACAAAATCATTCTCATAAGCATGAATTACTTATTTACATCTTCACTAAAGGTACATCATAAACTGAAATCATTTCTCATGAGCTTGGCATACATACCTGTGTTACTCAACATGCTCATATTCATTTCTTACTAATAATATAACATGAATTGAATTCACATCTCATCAATTTCATGTAAGTACCTGTGCCACTCACAATATGGTCATAACCTTTCTCATTTAGCTTAAACCGTAACTCTCACTGTTGAACCATTCGGAAAGCTATTAGATATTCACTAAGCCTCAAACATAAGGTATACTGTCAATACTATGTCCCAGACATGGTCTTACAATGGCTCATCCATCAAGTGGATGCCATGTCCCAGACATGTTCTTACACTGACTATCGAAATTGAGGCCGACGCCATGTCCCAAACATGGTCTTACGCTAGCTCTCACATATCCGTGCCAATGCCATGTCCCAAACATGGTCTTACTGTAACACCCCGTACCCGAGTCCGTTACCGGAATCGAACACAAGGTGCACACAAACTTAGTTTAACTATCTTCACCGTCCATTTAGAAATTTCCAGACAAGCTGGTTACTGCATCAGTGTCGCCTTAAAAATCATATCTTGAGTTTCAAAGCTCGAAAATTTGTTTCGTAATTTTTCCCTGAAACTAGACTCATATTTCCATCTACATATTTTTTTCTAGAATTTTTTGTCAAGCCAATTAGTACAGTTTATTAGTTAAATTCTCCCCTGTTGCAGGGATTGACTACACTGACCTTCGTGCATTACGAATTGGATATCTCCCTGTACAGGGCTTCAATACTGATGCCGTTTGTTTCTATAGAAACTAGACTCAGAGAGGAATCTATACATATATGGAATGACTCCTAATTATCTCTGGTTAATTTACAATAAATTTATAAAGTCGGAACAGGGGATCCAGAAACCGTTCTGGCCCTGTTTCACGAGAACTTTAATATCTCTTAACATATAATTCATATGACCGTTTCGTTTCTTCCATATGAAAGTAGATTCATCAAGGTTCATTTAAATAATTTATTCACTATTTAATTCTATTCCTAAAATTTTTAGTGATTTTTCAAATCCACACCACTGCTGCTGTCAGCATCTGTTTTTCAGGTAAACCTTACCTATTTCGTGGTTTCTATGGACCAACTAGAGTTTTGTCATACATAGGTCCACATATAATCATTTTAGCCATTCCAATGGCTGATCATTTGCTCACACTTCCATTCAGTCCGTAGTCACATCATAAAACCATACATATATACATAAGCACAAATGGTCTAATGCCATACTCCACTTTTACGAGCCATTTTCGCATGGTCGCATACACATACATCACAAAAGTACTTAAAACGCAACAAAAGGGTAGTCCTATACATGCCATTTCAAAGCTCAACCAAAATTGTACCAAAGGGGCTTTGATAGTGTGGATGACTTCGACTTCGTTGATCCCGAATCCGATAGCTAACGAGCGAAACCTATAAAACAGAGAGCCAAAGCAACGGGTAAGCATTTTAATGCTTAGTAAGTCTCAAGCAATGGAATCAGCTTTGACTAACGTATTACATTCACATGGCTAAATGAATCACTTTATTAATACACATTCCCATAATCATACTTATTTCACATTACCGACCCTTATGTTCATACACAAAAGAACAACTTAGCTAAAGGCGGTAGCTCGTTTATCAACTCGGCGCATACTTACTTGTAAGGACTCAACTAATTCAAGCACATACAAACATACCTCATTGCTGGAATTTTCACAAGTGTATAAACTGAAATTTTTACAGCAAGATTGCTCACTTCGAATCACGTACCTTGATTTAACCGGATATAGCGACTCGCTCGATTGTCTTCGGACCTAGCCGGTTATAGTGATTCGACGATTGCCTTTGGTCTTAACCCGGATTTGGTAACTTGCACAAATGCCTTGGTCTTAGCCCGGATATAACAACTTCAGACGAATGCCTTGGTCTTAGCCGGATATAATTACTAGCATAATTGCCTTGGGACTTAGCAGGATATCATTCCAATGTTCATTTACACATATATCAATAATCAAGACACATCCATAATTCATTTTCGTTACTAAGGCTCTAACACAAAATATTTATCAAACCTTTACAATTTCGGCTCAATAGCCACACACACAAGGATCATGATTTCAATATAATTCAAGTAGGGTCATTACTCGAAGACTTACCTTGGATGTTGTCGAGTGATTTCGACGGCTACTCGACTACTTTTTCCTTCCCTTTATCGGATTTAGCTCCCCTTTGCTCTTGAGCTTAATTTGACAAATAAATCGATTTAATCATTTGAGCATCGAAAGAGGAATTCAAGGTACTTAGTCAATATATATACTCATTAGGCATCAAAGTCGCATATGTACGAAATCATGAATCGAACTCAACACATTAGTTAATATTCCTCTTAGCCGAATTTTCTAAGCCAAGAATAGGCATCAATATGCTTGCCTCTAACCGAATGCATGCACACCAATTTCCCCTCATGTGGCCGAATATACATGTCCATGTTGAGGCCAATTATACACTTAATACCACACAAAAACAGCATACATTTTACTACTAACGCATTACATATCGTAGCTCAATACACCTCTCTCATTTACTTCATAACCGAAACATCATCACAAGCAAATATACACTTGAAATAGTATATATGTCATACCAATACATCATGTGCAAACATATATTCATGTAGGTGCAAGGGCGAATTCTCAAGTGGCTTATATCCAAATATACACACATATCCAAAGCTTAAATCTTACTTACCATGCAACATGCATGAATCATACTTATGGATATACCATGGCCGAATACCACAACACCATAATTTTGGTCATGATTAAACAAAGAACTTAGTATCTCCTTCAAAAATGCTAAAAGAAAATCTAAGAGTCCTCAATCCTCCCATCACATGTTTCATTATCAAGCTTGATATTTAGCATGCAATGGCATTAACACCATATTCACTTTGGCCGAATTTCATTCCCGTGACATAGCAAAGATTTGAACCATGGGCTAACAAGAACATCAAGCTAGCAACTAAAACATGCATGAATCTCATGGCACAACCTCAAACATACCTTAATCTTGATGCAAGTATAGCCAACCTCTTCCTAATCCTCTTCCAAACCAAACATGAAGCAAAATTCCTT
The DNA here is from genome assembly GCF_025698485.1 of Gossypium arboreum. Taxonomy (NCBI): domain Eukaryota; kingdom Viridiplantae; phylum Streptophyta; class Magnoliopsida; order Malvales; family Malvaceae; genus Gossypium; species Gossypium arboreum. The sequence continues at coordinate 22,674,547 of NC_069072.1, forward strand.
CCTTCCTCTAGTATTTTCGGTCAAGGGAGAAAAATGGATGAACAAATTTTTTTCTTTTCTTTTCCTCAATACATGGCAAGGGGGTTTCACTCACACACACACATTTTTTTTTTCTTTCTTTATCACCCATACTTATTTGTTTATTATTTCTCCCTAATGCACCAACAAAACATGTTTCATGACATGTTTAGCCCATACACCCTTGTCATGGCGGCCATTAGCTAATAAATGGGGAAGTTGACATGCAAACCCTCATTTTTGCATGCATGATCAACTAGTCATTACACATTTCCCCTCATACTTTTAAAGTTTACTACTAGGTCCTTTCTAGTGAAATTCACATTTATAACTCTAAATTAAAGCATCAAAAATGTCACACATGAGTTAACACATATTATAGGCATCAAAATAAATATCAAATTATTTTTATGCCTCGGTTTTGTGGTCCCGAAACCACATTCCGACTAGGGTCGTTTTAAGGCTATCATACTTACATTGACACATCTCGTAGCCGATGCATGTCCCAAACATGTCTTTCATCTCGAGGACGATGCATGTCCCAGACATGTCTTACACTAGCTCTCGTCTCAATGCCGATGCCATGTCCTAGACATGGTCTTACACTGGCTCTCAAATAACCTGAATGTCATGGCATGAATATCCGAATTGTTTCTTAAGGTTCAAACGGGAATTCTACTATCTTAATATTCATCAAACATAATCATTTCCACAACCAAGCAATTCATGCTATATCAATTTAAACACATATAATAACAATGTAGTTGTATTATTTACATACAACTTACTCGTTTCAATGGAATATCATATTCCATCAAATCTCCAAACATTCAATCAACACATAAATGTTATTTACATTTGACATCACTATACAACAATATCATCAACCTAAACTTTAATACAATCATGGCTAGATATATTTTCAAGTATAATAACAATGGCATAAATATCATGCTCATTTAATCACACGGACTTACCTTAAGTGTAATTTCAGCTAATTATTTTCTTTTTGTCTTTAACCACGCACTTTCTCGATTTAAGTCCAAATCTCGATTTTCTTGATCTAACATGATCAAATCCACTCATTTAATCACTAAATAAATTTGGACAATCAAAATTCACATTTTTGGCAAAATGACCATTTTACCCTTAGGCCCCAAAATAGATTTTTATCGAATTTCCTTATTAGCCAAGCCTAACCGACCAATTATTACTCTTATGAAAACCCCAAATTTCCACTATTTCTCACAATTACAACCTATTTTATAACTTTTACAAAATGACCCTTTTAGGTGTTTTCCATGAAAATCCTTTCACAAAAGTTGTTTATTACACAACCAAGACTCATTTTCTTCCATAAAAGTTCAGGAAACAACATAAATCCTTTCATGTCAAATCCCTATACTATCAACCATTTCACAAAATAGTTCCCCCCATTAGCTAGTTCATGCTACAAGGGTTCCAAAAGTACAAAAATTATCAAAAATAGGATCTAAATAACTTACTTGCAAAGAATATAAGTGGCTGATATTTTGAGCTTTCCAAGCCCCCTCCTTGCTACCATTTTGCGGTGGAAGAAGAAAAAAAAAGATGAAAGGATGACAACTTTTTCTTTTTGTTTTATTTCTAGTTAAAATTAAGCTACTGACTTCACCTAACTTTGATTTTTCAACTCCTATTTGTCTCTATGGCCGGCCAAGCTTATGAAAGGGTCTATTTACACTTTAAACACCCCCAATTATGGTTCTCTAGAAATTTAACATATTTTTCTAGCAAATCACAACTTTTTCCCTTTATGCGATTTAGTCTTTTTTTCAAAATTAAGCTCACAAACGCTAAAATTAATTACCAAAATTTCCATTCACTCATATAACCATGCTATAACACATAAAATAATATTAAAAATAATTTTTTCAACCCCGAAATAGTGGTTTCAAAATCACTGATCCGACAGGCCCAAAATCGGGCTGCTACAAAACCATTTGTTAGAGACACTTAAACAATTACTTAATATATGTGGAGATAGCATAGCATGACATTACAAGTGTATCAAAACGACCATTCCTAGCCATTCCAATGGCTAGGTTACAAACATCATTATCAAGCCATAATGGCCAATTAAGCTTATACATGCCATTGTACCAAAATGAGATTTTTATATATACGAAAATGAGATATTGGATAGTGTGATGATTGCTCCGACTGACTTCCAACCTTCACGAGCTTTGAGCACTATAAAATAGAGAAAATTAAAAGGAGTAAGCATTTTATGCTTAGTAAGTTCGTATAACGGAAAATAAACTTACCGATCACATTTATTAAAACAAGCATACATATTACACATTCCATCAATTTTAGGTAAGTTACCTAAAAACACAATCACTTATTCAAACAAGTTAGTCACATAATTTCATAAGAATATCCAGTAAAACATAGATGAGCTCATCATATTATAAGTTCCATAAATTTTCACCTTTCTATGTTTTAAGATTTCTTTTCTGTTGAACTATCGAAATCTCAATGGATGTTCAGGTAACATACACGTGTACGAAAGCACCCATTAAGGTATATAATAAGAAGGCACACTCTTGAGTCGTACATTTTACAGTAGGATTACCAGTTCAGGCTAAATCCTATCAGTAGCATTTGCTCCAAAGAGCTTAATGTGGATTATCCGTCCGGGCTAAATCCAAATTGTAACCTAAACTCAAGAGGGCTTACATTAGAATTACCCGTCCAGGCTAAATTCTATTTGCAACATATGCATTATTATACCTAACCCATCGAGATTCAACATCCAACCGAAACACAATAATTTATCCATACTACACGACTTAAAACTATATCATTATGTATATATTATCTCATACATATCAACACCATCTTACAATTCAAATCAAACATATTAACATACATTTTTAATTTACACGAACTTACCTTGAAAATGGTTCGTTTTTGAGTTTCTACTAATCCAAAACCTTTTGCTTTCCTTGATCTAGTTCCACAGTTGGTCTTTCTGAATCTATATGGATATATTTAACTATTAATCTATCACATTTCAATCACATTTGCGTTCTATTATGTCCTAAGAAAAATTACCATTTTGCCCCTATTCTTTTCAAAAATTCTAATTTTGTCTCTAGACTCGGGAAATAAAATTCATGAAATTTAACCCTCTTTCCAAGTCTAACTGAAATTTGTTCACTACATTTACAGCACATACATTTCAAAAATTTTAGAATTTTCCATGGATTTTACCACTTTTTCATTTTAGTCCTTAAATTAAGTTTTCATAAAAAATTGCTTTGTAAAAGTTGTTTATCTATGAACAAACTTTCATTTTCTACCATAAATTTCTAATTTTTAGCATTTTCATCCATGACCCAAATTTTATACCTTGATAACCTTTCAAATTAATCCCCTAAGTAGAGAGATTAGATTATCCCGATTCCAAAAATATAAAAAAATTAAAAACGAGACTTGATTTCATACCTTATTGAGCTTGAAACGTTTTCATCCTCTCTCCTAGGGTTTTGGTAAAAAATTTAGGGATGAAGATGAATAGAAAAGATAATAATTCTTTTTAATTATTTGTCATCTTTTAATTTTAGTGATTTCCAATTTAGTCCCCAGCTATTTCTAATTTTTCCATGGATGAGTCATTAAAATATCTACTAACTACCCTTTAATGGTCTAATTACCATATAAGGACCTTAAGTTTTGAATTCCATAGCCTTTTGATACCTATAGCTACTAGAACCCAACTTTTGCATTTTATGCAATTTAGTCCTTTACCTAATTAACCACACAATTGATAAAATTTTAACATCAAAATTTTCATGTGACCTTCTATCCAAATGTCAACCATAAAATAAAATAAAATAAAATTTTAAAAATTTTGGCTCGGATTTGTGGTTCTGAAACCACTGTTCCGATCTCACTGAAAATGAGCTGTTACATATTTTCCATCCTCTAATGGTAGATCCCTAAATGAATTACCTTGCCAAACATTTGATCTCTTCACAAACTCCTTTCAGAATTTGCGTGGACTACATAAAATAATTCAGAATAGAGAGAAGAATTGATTGTGCAAGGGTTAATCTTTCTGCCTTAGAGAGCTATTTCGTATCCCAATTATATAACTTGGATCAAATGTTCTCAACCAAAAACTGCACCATAGAGTTAGTAATTCTTTTGTGAAATAGCGGAACTCTAATATACTTTCCCAGTTCTTCAACCTTCTGAAAACCCAGTAGCCAACTTAATCTATCACTTAGGTTTTCTCCCACTCCTCTGGAGAAGAACATGTTGGTTTTCCTTACATTAGCATGATGACCTAAGAAACTAAAGAATTGATTAAGAATGTTTTTAGTAACAAGCGATGATTTATATCTGCTTTCAAGAAAAACACCAGATCGTTTGCAAAAAACAAATGTGATAAAGTTGGCCCTATTCTCTAAAGCATAATAGGACTCCATTCGCCAGAATTTATTGCCAATTGAATGCTATGCCCTAACCACTCCATGCATAACACAAACAGGTAAGGTGACAGAGGGCATCTTTGCTTTACTTCTCTTATTGGCTGGAACTTCTCAATGGGTACCCCATTCCATAGGATTTACATAATAGAGGTTGATATAGCGGACATGATTACTTTCAATAGATAATCTGGTATATCGGCTGCTTGAATAGCGCTATCAATGAAATCCCATCTAACTCTACTATATGCTTTTTCCAAATTAATTTTAATTGCCATCTACTTTTTGTTCTCCTTCGCATAAAGTGAATGACTTCTTGAGCAATGAAAATATTAATAGAGATGTTTCTCCCAGCTATGAATCCAACCCGCTCTTGTGCAATAATTTTGGGAAACAAAATCTTAAATCTATTAGCTATAATTTCATCACCAACTTATTAAAAGATGGTACAGAGGTTGATAGGTCAAAATTGATACCCTCAGGTTGTGCCATGTTTGGAATAAGAACAATGAGTATATTGTTTAGTCTTTGGTCTATAGGTTGTCTATTGAACACTCCTTTGACTCAGTCAGAAATTGCACTCCCAATACTATCCCATTAATTCTGAAAGAAAAACGCATGGTATCCATCACTTCCAGAGGCTTTTAGTGGTGCTATATCAACAAGTGTCATTCTGATTTCATCGTTTGAGACCTTTTTGTGTAGAAATTCTTTGTTAATCTGTTCTATTTGAGAAAAGAAATGCTGGGGTAACTCCCTCATCCTACTTGTCTTTTCCCATACAACTTCTAAAAGTAGCTAATTGTTTCTAATTGTATTTCACCTGGTTCATACAACCAACCCCAATAACTATTACGTAAAGCATTAATACGATTAACTTTCCTTCTATACATTGTTCTACTATGGAAGAATCTTGTGTTTCTATCCCCATGTTTGAGACAGTCACATCTAGACTTTTGCTTCCAAAGCATTTCCTCATAAGTAAGAACTTCTTCAAGCTCCTTTCTAATGCCCATCTCCTTCCTATATAAGACATCCGAATTCGGCTTCTTTAACTCCTTTTGAACCCAACTCAAGGATTTTAAAAGTTTTTGTTTTCGAACCCCAATATGACCATTTACATTTTTATTCTAGTCCGTAAGTCTTATGGTGAGTTTTCTTAAGGTGTCACACATATCTCTGTTATGCCTTTAGAATTTCTTAATGGTACCTAAAAATTCTGATGCTGTGTCCAACTGGCCAAAAACCTGAAAGGACGTCCTTAGGTAAGTTTAGATCCGTAAATAAGTTTTTGAGAAGAGGCTGATGATCTGATTTAATCCTCACTAAGTGTGTAACCAAACACATTTGAAAATTTTGAACCAATGTCGTATTCCTCAACATTCGATCTAGCCTCTCTAAGACCCCTCCCCATTGCCAAGTGAAAGAAGGACCTCGATGCCCCAAATCATGTATGTTGTTAGCCTCAACAAAATCACCAAAATGAGGACAACGTTTTCTTATGAAACCACTTCCCTTTTTATCATCAGAGGAAAGAATAACATTAAAGTCCACTATTGCCATCCAAGGGGTCGAGTCAGTAGGCACGGTTTCTTTTAAGGCTTTCTATAGTGCATTTCTCTTTATTTTATTGGGACAACCGTATACAAAGGTGACTATAATAGATTGCATATGAACACCACAGTAAACCTTTGTTAAGATAATCTGGGTATGATTTTGAATAACTTCCAAATGAATCGTTTCTTTCCAACCAATCCAAATACAACCAGAAAAGCCCATTGCTTAAAATTGATGTGAAAAATGAAACCCTAAGTTTGCAATCATTTCATCTGCCTTTTCACCACTAACCTTTGGCTCTAAAAGGCTAACAATATCGGGCTTGTACTTCCCACTATATTCTTTAAGAATGTGAAGGAATTTCACATTCGCACATCATTAACAATTCAAAAAAAATATTGATAAGTTTGAATTCATCATCATTAATTTTAAATAAATAAATTTTGGGGGCAATAAAAGAAACCCAATTTAATGCTACAGATTTTCCTGGCCTCTTAAATTTGCGCCTGACTCTTCACTAATCTTGCTCACCATTTCTTGATGAAACTGATCCTTTAATAACTCAACTATATTATTGTCTGATTCAGTTAAAGGAACTCTATTCGTTTTGACTTTAAAGGGACTACCTTTGTCCCTAATTATATTTTTGAGTTTTTTGACTCTTTCGGGTTTCATTTAATTTTTTCCTCCACTGTGAAGAGTTGAGGAATCGCCTTGATAACCCAACCCTTCTTTTTGAGTTTTACATAAATCCTTCTTCCCTTAGAACTTCTTTTTCTTTAAACAGAACAATCGAGTGCCTTTTTAAGTTAAGCACGCCATCCTTTAAGGTCACCACAATCTCTATCAAGCTTCCATTCGTAGGCTCTGACTAGGACGATCATCAGATCCTACAACGATCGTCGCGTCGGGATCATCTAGTAACTCCCTCTCTCTTCGCGCATCATCTAGTTCCATATTCAATGATTGGTCAGCTGGTTCTATCTCCTTATTTCCCCTAGCTCCAAAATCACATGTTCTATCAATGCTATTGCAATCCCCCCACTTCCACCACCATTTACCAGGTTGGTAAACCCTAGCTCATTAACCCTAGAAATCCAAGCTCTCTGGCCTTGCATTCTTCGATTATGTTCATCTGTAAGGGGCCTTTTAAAATTTCCTTTCGGTTGTTCAGTACCTTAGCTTGCTTTTGCTAGCTCGACCCTAAGTGCAATCTGGCTTAATCAACAGGCCTTTTTTGGTCCTGGCCCAATGACACCGAGCCCACTTCCTTCTCTAAAGCTTCTACCTAAGAGTCCAAACTCCTCTAACCTAAACCCTCTTCTAGTCTTGAGCCTTGCTTTAGGAAGCCCTGTTCTTTGTTTAGGGTTTCCAAAGCTTGAAACCTTATGTTAGGTTACACTTCCCCCTAACTTCCATCGCTGATTTTCCTTCCCCCTTTTGGCCAATGTCGACTTTCATTCTCCACAAGCATCTAAGGGTTGTAGGTGTTGGGGTTTGTCAATGGCTTATTTTGACTTGGGTCCTTACCTTTCCCTTGTCCAACCTCATCGCCGGATGTGCCTCATTCTATCCCTTTCTGCCCTGATTCTATTCTAGGGCAGATTTTTTTGTAAGTGCACATAATGTTCGTATGAGAAATATACAGTTGGTAGGTACTCATATTCGACTCTTTGTAAAAGTCCATTGATTAAGACTTGAGAAGTCAGAGCGTTTCCAAGATTTACAAATACTGCTATTCTTGTGAATCTTCCCTAGACCCCATTGTCTATGTTAAAGTTGAATTTTGCAACCCGCCCTATCATCTCCTATTTCTCATAAGATTTTCCTGTTGTGCATATACCTTGGTAGGCTTGGAAGACGAATTCATGCCAGAGCTTATGTGGTCAGAAAACGAGAAGAAAGTGATGCTCACGATGTGGTGACAGGTATATTTTTACTGTATTCTGAGCCTGTTTATGCTTTGATTGATCCTGGATCTTCGCATTCTTATATTAATTCAAAATTAGTTGAATCGGGGAAATTAAAATCTGAAATGTCTAGAGTGTCTGTAGAAGTGTCGAGTCCGTTGAGGCAAACAATATTAGTGAATCAAGTATGTCCGAGATGCCCATTAATTATACAGAATAAAACTTTTCCTGGTGACTTGTTGATTATGCCATTTGGGGATTTTGATATAATATTGGAAATGGATTGGCTATCCAAATATGGAGTGATTTTGGATTGTTATAAAAAGAAGTTTAGTATTCAAACAGACAGTGGAGATCGGATTGACGTAAACGGTATCCGTACTGGTGGGCCGGAACGTATGATTTCAGTAATAAAGGCTAGTAAATTACTTCAACGGGGTTGTTCAGCATATTTGGCATATGTTATTAACTCAGATTCGGTTGAAAGTCAATGTACCAAGATCTGAACAGTTTACGAATTTCCTGATGTATTTCCTGAGAAATTATCGAGTTTACCGCCTGATAGAGAAGTTGAATTTGCTATAGAGGTTTATCCAGGTACTGCACCGATTTCTATACCTCCGTATTGGATATCACCTACAGAATTAAAAGAATTGAAGATACAGTTGCAAGATTTGTTAGATCGTGGCTTTATTCAACCAAGTATATCACTGTGGGGAGCTCCGGTATTATTTGTTAAAAAGAAAGATGACTCTATGTGACTTTGTATTGATTACCGACAGTTGAACAAGGTGACAATTAAAAATAAGTACCCGTTGCCTCGCATTGATGATTTATTTGATCAGTTGAAAGGAGCTTTTGTGTTTTCGAAGATTGACTTAAGGTTGGGTTACTATCAGTTGAAGGTAAAAGAAAGTGATGTACCGACGACAACTTTCTGTATGAGGTATGGCCATTATGAGTTCTTGGTAATGCCATTTGGGTTAACAAATGCCCCAGCCGCTTTTATGGATCTCATGAATCGTATCTTTCAACCGTATTTAGATCAGTTTGTGGTGGTTTTTATTGATGATATATTGGTCTATTCAAAGTCAGAGTCAGAACATGATCAGCATCTGAGGATTGTGCTATAGACTTTATGAGAGAAACAACTATATGGAAAACTCAGTAAATGCGAGTTCTGGTTATCAGAAGTGGTATTTCTGGGACATGTAGTATCTGCAGATGGAATTTGAGTTGATCTGAAAAAAATTGAAGCAATTGTTCAATGGAATGCACCGAGGAATGTATCTGAGGTACGTAGTTTTCTTGGTTTAGCTGGGTATTACAGAAGATTTGTAAATGGATTTTCGAAAATAGCTTTGCCGATGACCAATTTGTTGGAGAAGAATGTTTCTTTTATTTGGGATGATCAGTGTCAGAAAAGTTTTGAAACATTGAAGCAAATGTTAACCGAGGCACCAGTTCTGACATTGCCAGAATCGGGTAAAGATTTTGTAGTGTATAGTGATGCTTCTTTGAGTGGTTTGGGTTGTGTATTGATGTAGGATGGGAACGTAATAGCCTATGCATCTCGTCAATTGAAACCACATGAAAGGAATTATCCGACTCATGATCTTGAGTTATCAGCTGTGATTTTTGCATTGAAGATTTGGAGACATTATCTTTATGGTGAAAAATGCTACATCTATATGGATCATAAGAGTTTGAAGTATCTTCTTTCTCAGAAAGAATTGAATTTGAGACAAAGGCGTTGGATCGAGCTTCTGAAAGATAATGATTATGTTATAGACTATCATCCGGGAAGAGCTAATGTTGTAGCTGATGCATTAAGTAGAAAAGCTATAATTGAATTAAGAGCAATGTTTGCACGGCTTAGTATCAGTGATGATGGGAGTCTTTTGGCCGAATTGAGAATAAAACCAGTAATGTTTGATCAGATTAGATCAGCTCAGTTGGAAGATGACAAATTATTGAAGAAAAGAGAGATACAACAGAAAATTTTAGTATTGATGATTGTGGATGCTTGAGGTTTCAAAATCGGATTTGTATTCCAAATACTTCTGAGCTTAAAGAGTTGATTTTATGGGAAGCTCATGATAGTTCATTTGCTATGCACCCCAGAGGCACGAAAATGTATCGAGATTTAAGAGAATTATACTGGTGGCCAAGGATGAAAAGAGACATAGTAGAATTTGTAAGTAAATGTTTGACTTGTCAGTGGGTAAAGGCAGAACATCAGGTTCCTACTGGATTGCTTCAGCCTATTAATATTCCTGAATGGAAATGGGATCGCATCACGATAGATTTTATTACGGGATTACCGTTGTCAGCAAGCAAAAGAATGCTATTTGGGTGATAGTTGATAGACTTACCAAGTCAGCACATTTTATAGCGATCGGGGTGATTGGTCGTTCTGAAGCTTATGACGTGTATATTCGAGAAATTGTTAGATTACATGGCATTTCGATATCAATAATTTCATATTGAGATCCTTGGTTCACATCGAGATTTTGGAGACAGTTACATGAGTCGTTAGGTACTAGACTTAGTTTCAGTACAACTTTTCATCCCCAAACTAACGGACAGTCCGAACGGGTAATTCAGGTATCAGAAGATATGCTTCGAGCTTGTATTATTGATTTTGAAGCAGGTTGGGAGTGATATTTGCCACTAGCTGAGTTTGTCTATAATAATAGTTTCCAATCTAGTATTCAGATGGCTCTGTATAAAGCGCTATATGGTCAAAAATGTAGATCACCAGTATGTTGGACGGAGTTGAATGAAAGAAAAATAATTGGGCCGGAATTAATTCAAGAAATAGAAGAAACAATCAAAAAAATCAAAGATAGATTAAAGGTAGCTTTTGACAGACAAAAGTCTTATGTCGACTTGAAACGTCGAGACATTGAGTATTCAGTTGGAGATAAAGTATTTCTTAAGGTTTATCCTTGGAAAAAAGTTTTGAGATTTGGTCGGAAAGGTAAATTGACCCCACGTTTTATTGGGCCGTATGAAATAGTGGAAAGAATTGGACCAGTTGCATATCGATTGGCTTTACCTTCTGAATTACAAAAGATTCATGATGTTTTTCATGTTTCGATGCTACGGAAATATAGATCAGATCCTTCTCATATAATTTCTACAGAAGATATTGAAGTTCGACCTGATCTATCATATGAAGAAGAGCCGATTCAAATTTTAGCACGGGAAGTGAAAGAATTAAGAAATAAAAAGGTTCATTGAGTGAAAGTCCTATGGAGAAATCATAATGTTGAAGAAGCGACTTGGGAACCAGAGGAAACTATGAGAGTACAATATCCTCATCTCTTCTCAAGTAAATTTCGAGGACGAAATTTATTAAGGGGGGGAGAAATGTAATGACCCAAAATCCATGGGCACCGGAAAAGTGAGTTATAGGGCCTCCGTCTTAGTGAAATAAGTTTGAAAATAATTATTAAAAATATTTATGAGCCTAGTGGTGTGTCTAATTAGGATTTAAGTAGGTGACTTTAGCTTAATTTAGAGTAAGTAATAAAAATGATTAAATTGAATAAAGGGTAAAAGTTTAATTATAAAGCAATAGAAAATAAAAAGGATTAAAATGGCAATTAAGCCATTGACTACAAACGAGGCGGTATATTGGTGAAATAAAATCAAAGATTTTTTTAGGTTTTATATATTATAATGATTATTATTATGGTTTTATATTAAATTATTATGATTATTTAATTAATAATATATTATAAATAAATTAAATAGTAGATAATTGTATGGTAATAAAATATACATGTGTAAAAATTACATTAGTACATTTGTAATTTAAATACTTAATTACTTATAATTTAAGTAAAAAGATATTTGTTAATTAAATAATTAAATAATTAAAATTATGAGATTTTTGTTTGAGAAACAAATTAAGTAATGACAATGGTAATAAAATTATTGGTACAAATGTAAAAATAAATATGTATCCAATTGTAATACTAGTGTTTGTTATTAAAATAGATATTTATTAAATTAATTAAATATAAAATATAACATAAAAGAAATAAAACAAATGAAACATAAAAGAAGTAAAAAAAAAGGAAAGAAAGTTACAGAGAGCATTTGAAACAGGGGAAAGAAAAGAAGAAAAAGAAAGAAAAAGGGAAAATAGGGTTTTTGAAGCTTAGAGTTAATTTGGTAAGTCAATTAAGTCCTTTTTAGTTAATCTTGATGTTTTAGAAGCTTTGAAACAAGATTTTGATGAAATTAAGTTGATAGTTCAAGAGTTCATATGTTTCCAAATATGGTTCATGTTGGACAAATTATGGAATTAGGGATTTAATTGAATGAATTCTAAGTTAGAATTGATTAAGGGATTAAATTGTAAACTAGGTTATAAGTTTTATGTTGTAGGGACTAAATTGAAGAAATTTCGAAATTAGGGAAATATGCAGGAAATTTTATAGTTAAATATAAGTTTAGACAAAATTTGAATAGAAAAAGAGAGTGAATTGGATTAAGAAAATAATTAAGTTTAGTTAGGATTAAATTGAGAATAAGGTAGGAATTGTTTAGAAATTTAATTATTTATTATAATTAATGCTGTAAATAATAATGTATATTACTATTATTTTCGTAGCCAACAAAGAACCTGAAGCATCAGCATAAAAAGGAAATGAGAAAGTCATCGAGGACTAAAACGGGAGAATTACAGTGTGTATTACTATAATTCGAATTTTAATTATTATTGATTGCTGAATTTTTAATTGTTATGTATGGTAAGTAAGACTTGAGGTAAGTATGTGAAATTGATATGAATATTGAGTGAAAATGAAAGTGATGCAAATTGAATTAAATTGAATAGAATAAGTGAATTATGGAATATGTGATTATTTGAAAAGTGTATTGATTGAAAAATGAATGGTGATTTGAATTGTGAATTGAAAGTGATATAGAATTGAGAAAGTGAATTGAATACCCTATTAACTAGTCAATGAGTCGATATAGTTGGCATGCCATAGGATTAGAAGTGTTCAGGGATGCTTCGACCTCGAGTCGATGAGACACCTGGGTGTCACTAAATTTCTTCGGATAGATTCGATGAGGTACTGGTACCAACTTTACTTGACTAGGTCGATGAGACACTAGGTGTCAACTATTACTTCGAACTATCCAATGAGGCACTGGGTGCCATATTGGTGTGTTTGATTGGATCTGTGTATCCGCCAAAGTCCGAGTTACGTTAATAGGGTGAAAAATTGAAATGTGAATTTAAGGCATTGAAATAAAAAAAATAAAAAAAAAAGAAATTGAATTATGAATAGAAATTGGAATTGTGATAGGAAGAGAAAAGTATGAGCTAAATGTTCACAAGTGGTTTGAATTCAAGTTTGTGAAAAATACATTGATTGATTTAATAATTAAATTGAATTGTTATTATGAAATGATGAAAATAAAAATAAAAATAAAGTATGAATTAGTATTTAAGAAATTAATTGTTTTGTATTTTAATATTTATATTTTTATTATTGATGATATATTTTGAATTATGGTAATACCATCGAGTATATCCATACTCAAAGGTACGCTTGTTTCCGTCATGCAGTTAGTAGAAGTCAAGTGTCCCTCAAAGATCCGAACAATCCCAACTCCAACACAAATTTGGTGATGTATACTTTTCTTTTGGGTAAAGGTGGCATGTACATAGGTGTTTTTTAGTCACTTGAATATGTATATTACTTTAGGTAGCGAAGGATGAATTATAAGATTTAGATGGTTAAATGAATGAAGTTTTTAATCAATTTAGAATGATGCTATGATAGTTATTAAGTTAAAAATTATGTTAATGATATAAATATTAGTTATTTGAATGTGAAACATTGGTGTTGGTTGTTTTGGTTTGAATTTGCAGGGGGTTTTAGGTAAAAATAAGCAGAAATGCTGCCGAAATTTTTTATAAAAAAAAAATTTCCCGGAATACTCGAACAAGTCCCGTTCTACTTTTAATACATGTTTGAACTTCGAGAGTCCAATATAGGGACTTTATTATTATATTATACTATGAAAGTTATATTAATTGTAAATTATTCGTAAGTTGTCTAATATGTCCGGTAATGCCTCATAACCTCGTTCCGGCGACGGTTTGGGGTTAGGGGGTGTTACACTAGCGATTGATGATAACAGCTTCTTCTCTACTTTTTCGCTCAATAACTTCCATCTGTGTTTCTATCACCCTTCCTATAAGTATTGAATTTGTTCTATTAAGTGATAAGTAAGCCCCTATTTACTTATCATTTTTCACACTTTTTTATAAAAAGAATTAAATTTAACCGCTTTCCTTATGTATTATCAAACAAGTTTAAAAAATTAAGTTACTAAAAATATTAAGTTTTAGTTGATGGAATTTTTTCAACACTTTATCAAAGAAGGCCTTAAATTTTATTAAGTATATATAAAAATATTTGTAATTTAAATAGAAATTTAAACAATGCTTCTATGATTGCTTTCGTAGTACCCACAAACTGAATTCTTAATTACTTAGGATCCGCTCATACTTGCCATTGAGGTAGCTTGTCGACCACCTTCATCTCACCTAAAACTCACAGGCTACGAATCCCTTCTTGACACCTAGAAGTTTTGATCTTTTGGCCTCTTGAAATTTGATGAAGGTGGTGGACCAGAAAATCCACGTTTTGTTCTTTTTCCGTAAAAAACTCTACTCTTCTCTTGAACTATCGTCTCTATCTTATGAGGCTTAGTTTTCATTACCGCTAAACTCTAGCATTGTAACGTCGTTATTAGGGAGACAATTTCATCCCTTAGTCCCTATCTGAACTTATCACATAAAGCTTTCTCTGCCTGGAACATGTCTTTTACGTAGCGGTTGAGTCTGATAAACTCTCGTTCGTATTCCATCACTAACATCCGCCCTTGTTTGAGATGCAAGAACTCATTCTTCATCTTCTCAACATACATTTGATTTACATATTTTTTTTGGAATTTCTCTAGAAAGAATTCCCAGTCTACCAGTTCTTCAGAGGTCACACTGATCAATGTCTCCCACCATTGATACGACTCCCCCTTAAGCAAAGAGACGACACATAAGAGGTTGTTCACCGGCATACACTTTAACTCCTTCAATAATTTGCAGGCACATGATAACCATTGTTCTACCACTATGGGGTCATCTCCTTTATCTCCTAAAAATTCTTTAGCACATCTTTTTCTTATCTCTTTCACAGGATCACTCTTAGATTGAGTTGCAGTTGGCAGTGGAGGTGCAAGAGGTACAGGTTGAACTATTTTCGGTTGTGGTTGCTGAGATTGTTGAGGTTGAGGCTAGGGTGCTTGAGTTGTCCCCATGAACTGATCAAACATTTGAGTCATGATGGTGAAGAAGACATTTCGAAAAGCATTTCCAACAGCACTCAGATTAGCTGTAGGAGTTTGCTTCTAAGCCAGAGGTACATGGCTTTCAATTCCCTCCCCAGTTGCTTCTTTTGATCTTTCTAACATTTTTATAAACAATTGCAATAAAACTCAGATTAGTTCAAATTACAAGGTTTAAGCCAAAGTTGTATCATGCATGGTAGCACATGACACAGCCTTCAATTTTTTGAGAATCGACTCAACTGGGCTGTGATATCAAAACTTGTAACACTCATGCCTGACCCGGTCTCTGGATATGGGTATGGTATGCACAACATAAAATTATTTGGGTTTAACAAAAACACATGAAAATATTTTAAAGTATCGAGGTTTTTTCATAAACCTCATTATGAAAAAGACAAAACAATAGTTCCAAGTAAAAACATCTTTAAATAAAACATGTAACACCCCAAACCCAGCCTAGACGTTATGACCGAATTTGGTATGTCACATTAAAATGCTTTTTCGAAAAACTTTGTCTTATTAATAAATCTCGCTTGAAAGAGAAAAACCCCTTTGTTTAATTCTAAAGTCAACTTAATGATTTGTTAACCATTTTAAACCAGCCTTACTTTTAAAAAAACATGTTTGTTGCGGAAGCATTTCAACAATGTTCCGAAAACGTGATGTTATGAAAACAAATATCATTTTGGAAAACTCCACTCTACTTTTAACAGAAATTAATCATAATAGTTAAAAAACCCCAAATTAAAAGCTAGAAAATTAGAGAAAAGGCCTTATTACATTAAAAATCCAAAGAGAAAGTAATTTAAGTAATGTAAAAGAAAATATGAATATTTAAAGCTGTTCGTAGTGTGGCCACCTCTGAGTCCTCCCATACATCGAACCACCTACTGAGGATTACCTAAAAAATTTAAGAGAGGGGGGTGAGTTTACAAAAACTCAGTGTGTACAGCCCTCATTGATCATAAAGCATGCATCACATCAATTTGGGCCTAAGCCCATTACAATAACGATGGCACTTGGGTCTTAGCCCATAGTAGCCTCAGTTGGGCCTGAGCCATGTCACAATTAGAATCAGATTATGCAATGCACAAATACCCAATCAACCCTGCACTCCGTATCCCTTCCAACCATACACTCCTGTGGGGATTTAATTGACCCACCTATCCCTACACTCCTGATGCAGCACCGGTTGCGGCACTAACCAATTTCGCAAGAGGTGCCAATCACATAATGGCTTTAAGCTGCCGGTGGATCCACAGTCGTCAAGCGACCATGCGACCCTAACAAATCATATACTTCCTCCAAACCAATGATCCCGTCCCCTAATGCAGCATAATATCACATGAATGCAAACATATCATAAATGGCATACAATAACAATCACATAACATGTAGGGGCATTTTAGTCATTTTTTCCATCGAGGGCATAAGATCATTTCATAAATCGGGGTCTAAGTACACTTACTGACCCATCAGTAGGTTCACAGTTGTCTCGCGTGACCCGTACAACCTTTAACAGTGCGATTGGGCCCAAAGCCCATTTAAGCAGGCCCATAGGCCCATACGACTCATTGGCCCACGAAGCCCGAATTCGATCCAAGCCATGTGAGTGGCACGGTCGGTCCAATGTTTTCCCACCTATTGGTGAATTTTACACATCTAGGGCCTATGGTCCCATTGGCCCCGTACGGCACAACATGGCCCATTACGACCACAGCCCATGAGTTTTCTCATGGTGGCCTCTACTATTGCATCAGATTTTTTACACATGCGTTCATGCGCTCGTGTAGTAACCGTTGCCATTCTTTTAGCTTTTCAACTTTTTGGAATTCCAGGATTTGTTGTTCTATAGTCTATTCAGTGTGTGAATACACACCTGTTATGGAGTTGCAATCGAACCACTTCTGAATCGAGAACCTATGATCAACCACAACCCCTCACCATCAGTCATATTTACGGTTAATCCAAAAACCAAAGCATCGAAGAAACTTTAACTGAATCATTGCTTGTAACACCCCTAACCCACATTCGTCGCCAGAACGGGGTTGCAGGATGTTACTGGAGTTTACAGAATAATTACACATAATTCCACTATTTGCTCATATTCCAGTCAAGCTGTCTTCTCGAGTCATAGTCACTAAATTATTTATATCTTAAGCTACAAGACTCCAAATTAAGTTCTGCTAATTTTCCCTGAAACTAGACTAAAATGTATTCTCACCATAAATTTTCAGAATTTTTGGCTTGGCCAATACAAACAGTTTATTCTTCAAAGTCACCTCTATTTCGCTATCAGACAGTTCTAACCCCTCTTCACTAAAGATTAATTATTTCCTCATACGAAATTCAAATAATCTTTCTAGTCTATTTCTTTTGAAAATAGACTCATTAAGAATTTTAAGCATATAAATTTAAGCCGCTAATTATTTTTATTCAATTTATTATGATTTTACAAAGTCAGAACAGGGGAACCCAAAATCATTCTAACCTTATCTCACAAAAATTCAAATATCTCATAATATGAAATTCTTTTGATTACACCATTTCTACTATGTAAAACTAGACTTAATAGGCTTTAATTTAATATTTTATTCAACCTCTAAGTCGATTTCCACAATTTTTGGTGATTTTTCAAAGTTGGACTATTGCTGTCCAAAACTATTTTATTGAAAAATGTTGATAACTAAGTTTATAACACCGATGCGATAGCCCAACTATGGTCTTATACGGAAATCACATATCACATGTTGCCATGGTCCAACCATAGTCTTTTCTATCAATTCGTCTTAGCCACTAAACGAAAGTACTCAAATCCGTTGTTCTACTTAATTTGTACTTTTATTCAAATATCATTTTACAATTATCACAGTTTAATGACATTCATATGCAATAATATACTATATCATTCATGAAATTTTCATATCAAAACATTAAATTTAGCCATATGAACTTACCTGGGCAAATTCACAAAAGTCATACAAGTTCAGGGATTAATCGGCTATTTTCTCTTTTCTACGATTCACTTCGAGTTTTTGATCTATAATTGTAAAACCATTCATTTATTAGCATTAATTTCAATTTTACTCTACTTCACAGTTTATACCCTTTAATTCCTAAAATTACACTTTTGCCCTAAATTTTACAGTTTTTATGATTTAGTCCCTACTCAATTAACCTATCAATTGAGCTAATTTTTCTCAATTAACACTTTATTTATTCATTCTAAGATACTAAAAAACCTTTGAAAATCAGAATTTCAGGACCAAACCTTAATTCATAACTTTTTCACAATTAGGTCCTAAAATTAATTTCTATCAAAATTACTTAATAAAATCATCATATAATAAAATAAGAACTTCAATTCCATAATAATTCACCATAATCATATAACACTTATTCATGGTAACTTTTAAAGTCACCCATAAAATCAAAAACTAATGAATTAGATAGTTGGACCTAATTCTAAAAGTCACAAAAACATAAAAATTACTAAGAAAAAGTAAAAATTGAACTCACATATGTCAAAATATGAAAAAACAGAAACTTTCAGACTTCCCATGGCATTTTTGCTGAAGAAAAATGATGATATCTCTAGATTTTTCAATTTTGTCTTTATTTTATATTTTTAATTTGTAAAATTTCCAATTTTGCCCTTTTTTCTCCTTGTCTTTTTGATGATTTTCTTGCCCAACCCGTCCATCCCGTATAATTTGGTCTAATTGCCTTTTAAATCCCTCCTTATTAGTCACTTAAGCTATTTAATCTCTTTACCAAATTTTGCACTATTTTTAATTTAGTCCTTTTTAATTAATTGACTAGCCAAACGTTAAAATTTTCTAAGGAAAATTTAATACTAACTAAATAACACTCCATAAATATTTATAAAAATATTTATAGCTTGATTTATGAATACGAGGTCTCGATACCTCATTTTCAACACGATTTACCTAATTAATTCTTTTAAATCACAAAATTCACTAAAAAAAATACTTCTATAATCACACTTGTCTCATAGGTATTAATTTATTAAATTTTCAACTCACTCGTCGGATTTAGTGATCTCGAATCACTATTTCCGACACCACTAAAAATTAGGCTGTTACATCGCTACTTACCAAACGAACTATTTTAGAGCCCCTCTCACTCCTAAAATACACGTATCTTCCTAAAGCTTCAACCTTCACATGAAACAGTCAACCAATTCATCAAACTCCATAATCCCACATAGCTGTGTCTAGGATTTAACGTACTTACTAGTAAAGAAGGTACCACTTGTAGGGACAGAGTAATCGGCTTAGCACCTTCATTACAGAAGTCGAGTCCCTAGCAACAATCGCACAAAAAAGGAGTTTAAAATGCGTTAGATGATTACCACCCCAAGGTAGGAAAGGGAGAAAGCAGTCATTCGGCTTAAGAGATACCAAATGCCGAACCTTTGAGAAGAAACCAAATGAGATTTGGCTAGGGGAAACACACTGTAGAACACTTACCTAAAAGTCAAGGAATTTCGGCAGCACTTTAGCAAGATTCGGCCAAAAGAAAGATACAAAGAGAAGGGAGAAAATAATTTGGCTTTTACAATTTCGGCTACCCAAAGACAGAGGGTATTCGGTTTGGAGAACAGAGAAGAAGAAGTGAACAATACTTAGGGTATTTGACCAACAAAGAAAAAGGGGAGAATGATTCGACTTGGCAAAGAACAGTGAAAGGAGGAATGAAATTGAAATAAAAGGAGTATTCGGCTTTTGAGAAGAGGAGACAAAGAAGAAGAAAAGATGAAGAGTAAAATCTCACTTAGGTATTCGGCCAAAGAAAATGAACAAGAGGCTGAGAGGTTTTTAGGAGTCTTCGATTAGAGCCAACACAAAACAAAAGAAGTAAATTTGCCAACCCGAGGTATTGAAACGAAAATGACCTATGGTTAGCTGACACCAAAACGGCACCCCAAAAGCCTATAGCCGAATTTTCATAACCAAAACACTTCAAAAATTCGTTCAGCCTTCAACACATTAAACACCTCCCCAACACCTACATAACCGAAACACTAAGTGCCAGAGTTCAAACTCGGCAAGACTCTCCTTCAAATTCGAATCTTTCTATATTTTCTCTTTCAATTTCTCCCATCTATCTCTTCAAATTCGGCTAACAACAACCCCAACCAAATCTGTTCAAACCCTTGGTGTTTCGGTCAAACACAACATCCTCCCAAAGCCACCAGTAAAAATAATCCCCATTTGCACTAGCAGGGATTCGAACCTCAGACCACTAGCATATACAACATGCCACTTACCATTAGATCAGTAGGCTTTTTTTTGTATCATACTTTACCAAATTTTATTTATAACCCTACTGACCAAAGATAAGGATTTTATCCTTAAAAACCAAAATTTTGTGGAAGCCAGGACTTGAGTCCATGACTTCCCAAACACTTTCAGAGTGCACAACCAATAAGCCAAACACTCCATTGTGCCACTTTCTTGCACAATTAAATATTTATGTGTAGTCTCCTAACTGTACCCCTGTTCAAAGCCAAATACTTCTAAGCCCAAATTTAGGGTGTTACAAAACATTAGTAGAAGCCTTATATAAGTTGGTAGATTTTATAAATTATAAGATGAATTATTTACCATACAATAGTTTCAAGTGAATCATTGGCAGTTAAAACAACATTCAAAATCATTTGGCATATATGTCAAAAGATGAACTCATGAACCGTGATTCTTTAAATTAAAATACATACTTCTAGAGTTCACAAAAGTTCTTAAAATAAAAATATTATAGCAAAAGTTTCAAATCATTATATAGGTACATGCCACCCTCATAAAGGTCATGCATGGTACAAAATTAAACAAAATTAAATAGAGTTCACTATCAATAGTTCTTTGGCCTAGTCCTTTCAGCAGAATCTCTTCTCTTAGTAAGCACACCTGAGAAGGAAATGATAACAGAGTAAGTTTAAATGAACTTAGTAAGTTCCATAAAGAAAACACAACTAATATAGAACGATATTGCTGATGAACAAACTTCAATATTGTAAGGATACCTAACATTTCAGAGAGGTTCGTACACAATAATCGTAATACACACAAAGGTATTCACAGAATACGGAAAGACTCTATACGCCAACTTAACACAACACATGGGTGGTTATTGTCCAGCAACTGAACTATAACTTTTACAGAACCTATCCTTATGTCAGCTTCGTACCCAAAATTCAGAGCCAGAGTCATATTGATTAGTCGTATTCTTAAGCACACACCCCTTAACGCATCATATCATTTTTGTTCATCTGAGCATATTTTCTCGGGATCTACCAAATCGATTTGCAATATAGCTGCCCTACCATTGGCATAAAAAGCATATCCCCGTTCTTCATTAACACATTTCACATTTCACATTTCACAAATCACATATCATATATTGATGGTACTGGCTAGTGCAGTAAGGAAGATGTTTAGTATCAAAACATAAATGGACTATGCCCACACCAATAACGCTGGTTGAACACCATAAAATCAAACACCACACATACGTAGTTGAGAAGGAATACTTACCTTGCACAGTTTATAGAACAATAGAATTTACAACAAAAGGAAGTAAGAAGGAACTCACTAGAAAATCTAGTACAATAATCTACATAGCAGGTTATTTGCCCTTATTGCTTGGACCTTCATTAGCTTCATGAGCTAAAAGAGAGACAAATACATCTATTAGATCATCAAACTACTAAAATTTGACATGCGTGCATGAACTGATAACATGCAACGCAATTGGTAGCATTTAACCCAGAATTAGGAACTTTTCTTTCTCAAGAACAATTCTAAAACCTATGCATGCATTACTATAAACACATAATTTCTTTCGATATCGATATAAAGGTTTACCAAAAATTACCAGTAATCCGGTGATGACAATGGTGTTAGATAAATCCTAGAACTCCTTGCTACTGTCTGTAACTTAAAATAATGCAAGGAAGAAGAAGAAGAAGCAAAAATGTACAAACATATTAGATTGATGTCCTTATATAGAAATGAAAACTAAGAACAAAACTTAGTGGAAAGTCAAAGGATCTCACGATCACTCTAGAAATTTGAGAAGTAGTAATTAAGTATCAAATCAACTATAGCATCTTAGTTCAATTCTAAATATGTTTCAAATAAACTTTAACATCACTTATTACGTCATTGTAACTGTAACAGCCCAATTTTGGGCCTAGTCGAAATAGTGGTTTCGGGACCACAAATCTGACGCAGAAAAAAATTATTTTTCTTATTTTTTTATGGTCTACAGTTTTATGGAATGATTCTGTGTAAATTTCATTCGAAAATTTTGACATTTGAGCACTCAATTTAGTAAAAAAAGACTAAATTGCAAAAAGTGCAAAACTTGAGTTCTAGAAGCTAGAGGTGTCTAATTACTATAAAATTTTAATTTGAAGGTCTTTAGATGGTAATTAGACAATTTTTTAAGTTAGTGGACAAAAATGGAATTGAGTAAGAGAAATTTTATGTTTTAAAAAAGGGCATTTTGGTCATTTAGTAAATAAAGACAAAAATAACTCATAAAAGATGTCATCTTCTTTAATTTCATCCCCTTGTGCCAAATTTGAAGAGTCACCATAGCTAGGGTTTTGGCCAAATTTTCCAAGATCGATTGTAAGTCCGTTCTATCCCCGTTTTTAAATAATTTTCATGTTTTTGAGATCCTTGCAACCTAATCTAGCCTATTCAAGGACTAATTTGAAAGAAAGATGAAGTTTAAAATTTTACCAATGATATATATTTGTGTATTTTGATGTCTAATGGTAAAAAATGCATGTTTGGTGTTAGATAAACAACTTTTGCTAAGTGATTTTCGGTAAAAATGTAAAAAATGACCTATTTGTAAAAGTTATAAAATAAGTAGTAAAAGTGTGATTAAGTGGAAACTGTGGGCTGGTATAAGTATGAAAATGGCTCGGCTAGGCTTGGGTAATGAAGAAATTGGATGAAATCATTTTACGAGCCTAGGGACTAAATTGTAAAAATGTGAAACATTAAGGGAAAAAATATAATTTTTCCATAATATGATTTTTGGACTGAATTGAATAATGTTTGTATTAAATAAGTTAAATTTGTTCTTATAGATTAAGGAAAACGAGGTTCAAACCTAGATCGGGGGAAAAACAAAGTGTTTGACGATTAGGTCAAATTTTACTATTTTTGTACCGAGGTAAGTTTGTATGTAAATAATACATTGTTATATTTATGTTTTAAATGCTTTAATATTATATGAATTGTGATTAACTCTTTGGACGTATTCGACAAAGTTCCAACAAGCGAGAATTCCTGGTTGAGCCTTAGGAATAGAATAGGATACGAGTGACATGTCACTAGTAACCCATGTGTTTATATGATCCGGGTGCTACACTCGTATGTCCTACTAGTGGCTGGGTAGTTTGGCATATGTTACGGATACCAGACAGCTTGTGTGAGTAGCACTGTGTAGCTACGTCTTGACTGACAGCTTCTGTGAGTAGGCCCGTGAATAGCTTGAATACGAGCCTATATGTATTATGAGATATGAGGTAGCTTAGGCTACATGTATGGCACTTATGTGCAAGTTTTCTGAGTATCCATTAATTTTCCGAGTGTTCAATAAGAATGTCAAAGTTGTGAAAGACTATGGTTTTATTGAGAGTTAGTACATGTATGTACGCAAAACTCATACGTAAGGAGCTCGATATGTGATAAAACCTTGGTAAGGTTGCGAATGAGTAAGTACGACTATAAGATTTTTATAACATTCTTGCCAATTTTCATTATGTTAAATGTATGTTAGTTGTGTGGTTAAGATGCTTATTATTTGCATAGGAACTTACTAAGCTTTATAGCTTACTCCCCTTCCTTTCCCTTGTCTTATAGTGTCACCAAGCCAGCTCGGGGATCGGATACTGCCAGAGATTCACTCACATTATCAACAATTATTTTGGTACCAATGATTTCAACATTTTGTGTTATGGCATGTATAGTGGACTTGGTTATTTTGTTATATGTCATAATTGATTTGGCCAAAAGTGTTGCCTATTAATGGTTGAAAGATTATTTTGTATAAAGCCATTTGAAATTGGCTACTATTGGTATAAGTAATCTATATAATGGTATCTTTCATGGATGTGGGATTTTACTTGAGTTGAGTTGGTAAGTATGTGATGTCTGTGTATGATAAATGGTAGCATGTGAATTATATGTTGATGATTTGGTTGTAGTAAAAGCTTGAATTGGTACTATGTTGTGTTATGTAGGTGTGTGCATCAAATGGTGGCAAAATGGCTTGGTAAATAGCCTTATTTTTGCCTACATGGGTAGACAGACCGGCGTGTGTTTAGGCCATGTATGACACAAGGTCTGCCCAATGGGCATGTGTTTAGGCCATGTGTCCCCTGCACCTTAATTTTTGCAAAACAGAATGTTCAGAATTGAGCACACGGGCAGAGATACGAGCGTGTATCTCAGCCGTGTGAATGACATGGCCTCAGACACGAGCGTATGTCTAAGGCGTGTGAAGTCTGCACCTATTTTATGAAAAATCATAATTTTTAAATTGACCACACGGCCTAGCACACAGGCTTGTGTCTTGACCATGTGTCTTCATTTTGTTCTTGGGTGACAAACAGAAAGTTACACGAGGTTGGGACATAGGCGTGTGTGACCACACGGCCTACCCGCACGGGCGTGTCCTATATCCACATAGGTGTGTGACCCCTGTTTAGTGAAAAAGTTTCTAAGTTGTTGTGAAATTTTCTAAAGTTCTCGATTTAGTCCTGAACCACTTCTGATGCATGTTTTGGGCCACGTAGGCTCATATTAGGGACATTGTGATTGTGTATGAATGGTTTTAATTTGGACGTAAATGTATGGCTCTGAAATGTATGTTTGCTTGTGTTTAAGTCTGGTAATACCTCATACCCTATTTCAGCGTCAAATATGGGTAAGGGGTGTTACATTTAGTGCAAAATTTTAAACTTCATATTTCTTTCAAATTAGTCCTTAAATAAGCTAGATTAGGTTGCAAGGATCTCAAAAACATGAAAATCATTAAAAACGGGGTTAGAACGAACTTACAATTGAGGTTGGAAGCTTTGGCCAAAACCCTAGATATGGTGACTCTTCAAATTCGGCACAACGGGATGAAATTGAAGAAGATGACATCTTTTATTAGTTATTTTTGTCTTTATTTACTAAATGACCAAAATGCCATTTTCTTACAACATAAAATTTCTCTTACTTCATGTCCATTTTTTCCACTGACTTAACAAATAGTCTAATTACCATCTAAGGACCTTCAATTTAAAATTTCATAGCAATTAGTCACCTCTAGCTTTTAGAACTCAAGTTTTGCACTTTTTGCAATTTAGTCCTTTTTACTAGATTGAGTGCTCAAATGTCAAAATTTTTGAACAAAATTTTCATAGAATCATTCCGTAAAACTGTAGACCATAAAAAAATAAGAAAAATAATTTTTTTCATCGAATTTGTGGTCCCAAAACCACTGTTCCAATTAGTCCCAAAATTGGGTTGTTACAGTAACATACACTAATTAGGAAAACAAACTTACCAAGCTACGACTAATGAGTTCAACCAAAACTTTTAGGGTTGGCGAATAACTTAACAGAAAAGTCTGTCAAACCCTAGAGTTCGCCAAATCGCAAATCCCACTGAATATGCCACACAAAATCAAATACTCCACTAATTTATTTGATAACTACCCTTAGCGTAAATAACTATGCGCCAAACAGTAACTTGATAATATCTGCTGAACGGGTTGTTACAACAAGCCTTTTGGAGAGCCCAACCCACGAGGCCAGTCTTTTCGGATAACATGGAGAAAGAACCCATCAGCTCTAGAAGACTGGGCTTATAAACGTTAAAAGAAAGGGAGGAGGGATAAATGATCTCCATCAATTCTGGGGACAACTCCCTGTCCTATTTCTATTGGACAATAAGAGAGAGAAGGGATACTAACATGTGTTGATATGCTTCCACCAAGAGAAGTAGGTTTGGACTTCTCTTGAAGAGGAAGTGTAATAAAAGGTGCCAATTAGGAAAGTGTAGGGAGCTTAGTGGTGAGTGTCGAAATTCGAGGGAAAGGGAAGCTGAAGTGGTAGCAGAAAGGTCCATAGTATTGGCAGACTCAATAACAGGATTGGTAGGGACTGAAGGAAGGAATAAAGGGCATGTTGTAGAACCGGATGCTGGGAATATTGTCATAGGCACTGGAGGAGGAGCAAGGGATTCACCCTATGGAAGGATGGGTTGCTTGCCAAGTTTTTGGTTGGACGACCTATTGCCACTGCCTTCCCCAGTACTAGAGGACCCTCTTTCGAGTGTCGACCTCTGTAGTTACTACTACCAACGCGTACTCCCAAAGTAACTGGATCCATGGCTTATTGCGCACTCTCAAACAAATCCTCTATATCTATGACTCCGAGTTAGGGCAAGGGTGCCAAGGGCAAGAGATAAGTAAGACTTGTAGGAGGAACAACAAGGTCAACAATGTTTTCAACTAAGTCTCTACCAGATGAGTCACCCAGGAACCCCGGAGTTGAGGAAAGCTAGTGGCAAGAAGGATTATTATAGATGGTGTAGAAGAAATACACAGACTTCCTCAATTTTCCAACAAGTGCCCAAGTTAACTCACCATCAGCCCCAAATGGCCATGCCTCTTTGGTGGACTGAACCATTCTGGGATTCACACCAAGATAACGATCTGAGGCTCGCCAACCATTTTGGCTCCTCTTCCAAACAATATTGGAAGATATTTCTAAGAGTAAGTAGTCTTTTTAACTCTAAAGTCTACCCCAGATTCAATTTTTCAACTTGTGCTACTGCCATTTCTATGTCTAGGGGTTGGGATTGGCGGCAAGTAGAATTTGCAAGAATGAACCACTTTGTGGGAAAATCAAAACCGCTGGAAAGATTATTTTTCACTAAAATAAATTTATTGCAGTCTGGATGAAGGTTTGGGGCCTAGTCCTTGAGAATGGGTTCACGGCCCTAACGAACATTAAAGTAGACTATTCTAGTTGGAGGCCCCTCAGTTAGGACCTTCAATCAGTAGAAGCCTTGAAAGATGCCAAGCAAGGGTGGCTTATCCTGACTATTGCAGTATAAGAAGTACACTACCAAAGTGCACCAGGATAAACTAGTTAGATGCTTTGGTGCAATTTTGTACTCCTGGAGTACTGCACAAAAAAATAGATGTAGGACAAGGTGGAAGTCAGCCTCTAGCATGTAGAGGGGTAGTATGAAGCACTCGTTGGAATCAATTAGACGTCTCTCACTCGTAACAGTCTCAATTTGATAAATGAAGTTAGGCAACTAGATACCTTAAGCTACCAAGTAATGTACCATCTCCACTGGAATGGTCAAGCAACTGTACAATGGTATTATTTTGGAAGTATTAGTCCTTTGGGGCTATGGATCATTTTTGTTTGTAGAGGCAATACTCTTTTGGTGACCCCTCTGAACTTAGGGACCGGAGCTCTTGGCCTCTCCTCCTAACACTAGTGCAACCCTAGACATAATGATATAATATGTAATGAAAGAAAAGAAAAATGAAAGATTACTTGGGAAAACTAAGAAGTGATCACAAAGGACGAGTAACTCCTATGAAGGAAACAAGCAATGAAAGAAGGGAGAGGAAGAAAGAAGATTAGGATTTATAGGGAAACTCAAACAACAAGAGATTTGGGGGAGGGAAAGTTGATTCAGATGAAAGGATTTCACCTCCCTTTTGTCTCGATTTAAATAACCAAACATTTAAGAGAAGCTTAGATTCAAAAAGGTAACCAACTGTTCACATCCCCAACCTGCTTTTTACACTTGTTGATTAGGGGAAAGGTTTTTCATAAACCCATGTAATCAAAATAGCGGGAAAACCCACCAGAATGAGATGTCCGTCAAGTATATGTCAAAATTAGTGTACATTAATATAGGCTCAATAAATAAACTTTTGTTCTAGAGACATTTGGCATTAGGAGTAAGCTAGAGGATCCACCAGGATGATAATAGGGTTTACCTTAAATTCGTTAACTGCTACAAATGGAAGTTGAGTGGACTCACTTTTTAAGTGGGATGATTTAAGGGAAAAGTTGAGATAGTGGTTAGTGCAAAAGCAACAGGGAAGTATAGTGGCGACCTCCTTTGAGTTGGGTAAGGAATAAATATGCCTGGAGCTCACTTTTAGAGCGTTTCACAAGAAAAAATTTCAGGGATGAAATTTTCTTTAAGGGTGAGAGTGTAACACCCAGTAATCATTATTGACCCAAAATTAAAGGAAATTTAGGATTAAATTGAATGGATCGGTGAAGCGTCAGGCTTCTTAGGGAAATCCAAAATTTTGAGTGGTTGAATTACGATTAGTTAGGTTTTAATTCTAGTTTGATCAGGATGGAACTGATTGGATCCATAGTGGGAGACCAAATGATTAGCAATGATAGGCAAAAATAGACTAGAAAACTGTGCAACCTTATATATATATTGGGTAGAGATGAGAGAATTCTCCAAAATTTTGCTAGTAATCTCCTTCTCATTTGCAATGTCTTCTTCGATTGCTCCAAAAAAGAAGAGGATCAAGAGAGCTCTGCATGGAGCAGAATTTGTGAGAATTGAAGTCTAAAAGTAGAGGAATCGAGGAACTAGTAAGCTTTTTAACCTTTCTTTGCTCGAAAGTTTGAGAAAAGAATGAGGGCCATAACTTTTAATAGGTTTCTATAAACTAGGTTCTGGGTTTAAGGTTTAATACCTTTGAATTAATTGATAAATGATTATTATGTTTAGCTGCCAAGACAGAGGAGGCTCTAGGATGGACAAAAGGAAGCAAGGTGACCTTCTGCACTTCATCTTGAGTGGTTGATAAAATCGAGTTCTTAAATGATTTATGTTGTAACTATTTTGGGTTATTTAAGTTTGTTGATGAGTGCAAAAAAAAAAAAAAAACTGGGCATGCTATGAATGTATATTCTTATGCAAGTATGTGAGTATTTTTATGTATGATAATTGAATGTTAAATGGATATTGCATAGTGTGGAATATGTGGTGTACTTTGTGTCATGTATCAAGTATCTAGATTGTATGAAAGATATGAACGAGGTAGATGAAGTTAGGAATATTGTGCAGTATGGAGGAATGGGTGGATGGATAAGGAATTGGAATTTCAATTAGATATCCTAGTTCAGTATTGCTGGGTGCAAACCGTGATGTGTAAAGCTCCGGGCCTTGCAGAGGGGACACTATGGTGTTCAAGTATCAAGGTTAGAAGTGAGGATGAATGGATAGACTATAATAGGGATACAAGGGAGTCTGGCTATCTATGGAATGAAATTGTGATGAAGGTTATCACTGGTCCTTTGAGGTGACACCATGATGACAGTATACAGGCTTTATGGAGCGACACCTTAAAAGAGGTTTAGAGACTCTCGCAGTCAGTAAAAATGGGATAGTCCGCTAAGAAATTAAACATAGGGTTACAAGTGTAAGACCTTAGCTTTATTAAAGCAACCAATGGAGTCCATCAAGACAGTAAACATGGGGTTATGTAGGTAAGACCATGGCTTGGCTACGACACTGGATAAATGATCGCCTGAGCAGTGAACTAAGAAACTGACAGGGTAAAGAAAGGAATAACATTGTATGACTCATACAAAGGGTAGTATGATTGAATGAATACAGTGCATCTGGGATCGTGGGTAAGCGACATAGTCAAGAATTTTCCAAATTGTTACAGGATAAAAAAAATAATTGAGGAACTAGGAAGGGAAAACTACAAAGTTATGAAATGTCCTCTAGGAGGAGCCTGTAGAGTTCGACTAATAAACTTGAATTGAGGTAAGAATGAAATGCTCAAGTGAAAGCTAAATCTAAGTATCAGTGGGTAGAAAAGGAAAGTCAAAGATGGGTAAGCCCATTGAGGTTCACTCAGAGATAGTAATCGCTTGAATGGTCAGGCTAGTAGAGTCTATCAGGAATTTCCAAATAAAAGAATGTTTGACCAAGATTAGGCAACATTGGATAGACCATGTGAGGCATCCAGAAGAAGAAGTCCATCAATGACTACCTTGGGAGAACTGTCTGTTGGAAAGTATTGGATGGACAGACAATAATAAAGATCCAAATTTAAGGGAGCATAAATGGAGAACATCTAGTGGAAGGCGACGAGCTCCACATGCAAGTGTAGGAATAACGGTAAGAATTAAAATTGTTAAGGTAAAAAAGGAACCAGATTGAGGTAGATATAGTTTAGTACTATAATGAACCATTATCGAAGGGACATACATATGACAAAGTCTAGAAGAAAGTTCGCCAGTGGTGAGCTACAAAACTAGACCAAGCATCAACCACATTGGTGAAAATCTATGGAAGGCCACAGAGAACAGGGAGTTGGAAATCTCTACTTTATAAATTTTATCTCTTAAAGACTTAAAATTAATGATGTTACATTGCTTCATAGAAGCTCACTAAGTTCATCTAAACTTACGACTTTAATGTCGTGGTTGCAGGATCAAAGTATCATAGTCGTTAAGGGAGAGGACCAAACTAGACACCACCATCTTTGTGTGAAGGCTGTGATAACTGTGTCATGAGTATAACGCAGCATTCCTAGAGGCTACGTCTCAAGGATTAAAATTTAGATGTAATAGTGTTAGAAGCTTAAGTCAAAATTATACATACTGCTAGTTTTTAGCTAATGTAGTGAATTTGTAATTATGGTAAAGTTCGAATGATGAGGATTATAATTGAAGTTAGATCTTGTAATTTGGTAGATTCAAATTTTTAACCCAATCAGTCTAGAAGTCTTGATTAAGTTATTCGCGTTGCTTGTGACATTCAGTAACTGGACCTGTGGATTGAGTCAGGTATAAGGTGTTATAGTTTTTGCACACAAAGCAAAATGAACAAGCAAATATTGGCTCACTGATTACTGGAACTACTAAAATATATAGACTTTTTCAGCACCTTTTGAGCATCAATTCATGTAGTTTCTAGGTATTTTCTATTGAATTTTATACTTTTATTATAAAATAATTAACTTAAGCTTAGTTTATAAAGTGTTTTGAATTTTAATTATTTTTATAATAATTTTGCATAAATTAGGGTATTTTTGGCAGTTTTACACAAATGGTGAAAAATCAGCTTGACAACCACCTTGAAAGAATTAATCCATGAGGCACCGTGGGAGCTCAAGAGGATGAACTAACAACCATGGAGTATTTAAATTTAAGTTTTTTTGACTTCCTCAAATTAATTGGTCCTATTTATTTTTTATCAAGAAAAGTGGACAGCCTGAAGTAGAGAAATGAGACCTGAATTGAACAATTGAAGAGGAAAGATGGACAAACCCAAGAGAGCAACCCAAATCATCCCATGTTGTTGACCCAATCAGATAAATTTAGCTGATTTTAACACTTGCAAATCAACCCTTGAGCTTTTCATAAATGTTGTTCAAACCCCTCCCTTTTTGATGCATTCTATTTTTAGCCACAAGCTAAAAATAACAAATTCAACTCAACTAATCCTTCCATTTAGCATG
This sequence comes from Gossypium arboreum, assembly GCF_025698485.1. Taxonomy (NCBI): domain Eukaryota; kingdom Viridiplantae; phylum Streptophyta; class Magnoliopsida; order Malvales; family Malvaceae; genus Gossypium; species Gossypium arboreum. The sequence continues at coordinate 22,706,462 of NC_069072.1, forward strand.
GTCAAACATGGGAAGGGGGATTGGTTGCTATATTTAGCTAATTTAAGCTATCATCTCTCACTATAAAAGCCCCCTTCACTCCTTCATTCAACACACAATTCATTCATCCACACATCTCTTCACTCATCTCCCTCTTTCGCTATCTTTGCCTTCCCAATTTTCTTTCTTCCCTTGTTGATTTCCCCTTTTGAAACAAAGCTAGCATGCCCCTTGAAGAAGAAGCAATCAAGTGTTCGTGAAGGCCTTGGATCAATAGAATGAGTAGAGAAGAGAGGAAAGTACTAGTTTGGCTTCAAAATATCACCGAGATTTGTTTTTCTAGTTCCCTTCTCTTAATCTTTTTCAGTTTATGTTATGATCATATTTATGAATACTTTTTGTGTTGATGTTCTTGATTAAAATGACTTAAATTTCATTCATGTTAGATTAATTGTATTTTGTCCACTTACTTTATTAAAATCATGTTTATGTTGTTATAGGCATTGGTAGTTTGTTCAATTAAAGAAAATCATGCCTATGTTATCCTTGTATTTTAAGTGTAAGGTAACAAAATAATTAATTATTAATCGGATTGACATTATAACTAATTGACACAATATTTAATTAGTGCATGTTTAATCTTTTAAGGTAGTTTAGGGTTAAATTAGCGGTGATATTAAATAATATTTTACCATTGCATAACTTGTAAGATTATTGTGATTCAATTGTTTAAATATATAAATATATTGTTACATCACTTTATCTTATACTTGCTTATGAAAATTGATTAATTGTTTGAATTGAAATAAAATATGTTTAAGAGATTAATTGATTTAGTGAGTATGTGCATTAGTTAACAAAAGGCCAAGTTGCCATGAGATTATTCGTAACAACATAAGGATATTTTTAATAATTTTAAGTTAAGGAATAAAATTAATCTAACACACTTATGTCATATTGATTAAACACTTATTTAGAAATCATACATTAGAATTTTACTTTTTATTTTAATTAAATACTTAGTTAATTTTTAGTTTTTAGATCATCTCTTACAAATCAACATATTTTTCCTCACCAATTTGTTAAAATCTTGCATTTCATAAATATTTTCTTGCACAGTCCTTGTGGGTACGATAATTCAATATTCTTGTCATTTTGTTACTTGATACGATTGTGTACACTTGCACATTTCCGTTGTTCCAAGTTTTTGGTGTAACACCCTATACTTTGCCTAGTTGCCAAGCCCAAATACCAAGATGCCACACCATCATCTCATGTCACACACAACAAGTAAAAGCTCATTCTAGATGATACGTCTTCCATATCATCAACTGTGTAGGTTTTAAGTCAATCTTACTCTTTAACATCATTGTTGCATGCTGAACATAAATTAGATATTCTTGTAATAATAATTAAACATGTATAAGGTCCATTTAGCAAAATCATGCTGAACATACATCAAATATTCTTGTAATAATAATTAAACATGTATAAGGTCCACTCAGCAAAATCTCAAAACTGACCATGTAGGTATCATTATTGAAGGTAAGGTATCGATAATTCTCTCAAGTGGTACCAAAACTGCTTACTATTTCTCGCTTAAAAACCCAAACCTTATTGATATTTCTACCCCGAGTATCAATACTCGTGATAAGGTATCGATACTAAGTTACGTTACTGCCTCCCTGCACATTTCAAAATCACAGAGGTATCATTTTTACAACACAAAGATCGATACCTTTGCTCCAGACCAGAAAAATACAACATACATGAGCATAAATATCATTCCAACATGTACCAATCTATCATGCTAACATATTGTCACCAAATAAACATCAAAATGACTATAATACCTGTCTTAAACATCAAAAGTAAGTCCATCTTATAAAATTAAGATCATATAGCTTATGGAAGCATCCAAAACATCATGAAAAGTATTAGTAAAAGCCTACCATATTGCCTTATTCTCAAAATATAAACAATTAACAATAACACCTATGAAATAATGGAAAAGGACTTGCTTGGATCACCCTTCGAAATCACACTGCTCACATCGGCACACTACTAATCTACAATGGTTTAAGAAGGGAATGAGTGAGCTTAACAAGATCAGTGAATGCATAGAACAACTACCATGCAAACAATTCATTAAGCATCAATGAAACAACCATATAGCACAACCTCAACAGTTCCAACTCTAGTGTCATAATATACTTACTAGTGCATTGTTACTAGTTCATTACATGGTAATCATATTCACTTTTAAGCATATATCATATTAAGCATATAATCACATAAAATTTAAGCATATGTCACAATACTCATATAATCACATAACATTTAAGTATATATCACAATTCTCATATAATCACATAACATTCAAGCATTTATCAGAATACTCATATAATCACATAACATTTAAGCATATATCACAATACTCATATAATCACATAATATTTTAAGCATATATCAAAATACTCAAAAACATGTTTACAGATAAATTGACACTTGAGCTATGAAACATAAAAGTGATCTCTATCATAACTCATCGGATACACAGATATCCAATACACCACATAGACTCATGAGTCAAACATGTCCCAAAAGTGAAGCATAAAGCTGATACTCTCCTTATTTCCCCTCACATGACCCATTGAATGGAGCTTTTCTCACATTCCCTTATCCCTCCAACATGTCCCAGGGTCTCAACGCCCAAATCATATAACATATAAATGAGTACTCACAATCCTATGGCATGCCAACTATATCCAATAGTCTCAAGAATCACAATCTCAAAATATCTGTTGTTAAACACACATATATTTCTTATCGATTTTCCACTCACTATCACTGTATATTTGTACCATAAGCACATTATTACCACTGTCACTTAGCATGTTTGACATGCCTACATATACACTTTCACAATAGTAATAAAGAACACATATCACATGTAACAGCATATCATCTCTATACACATTTCTACTATAACACAAGCACACATCTCACAAGTTAAGCATGAGTACGAGAAAGCTTACTCTCACAATTTAGAGTAGGGGTTTAGGCTACAACTAAATTTCCAAATAACGCATTGCATCATGTCCACAAGCAATTATTCCAAACACTCACCAATACACTTTCGCTGAAAAGTCAAAAGCTCAAACTAGCCTTTCCTAACTTGTAGATAGTCCTAGCGAATCTTAAGCTTCAACACAACAAATTCACACAACAATACATTCAAATATTAGCCAAGAACTCACCACATGCAATAAAAAACATAAGCCTAAACTAAGTTTTCATGTAACCGAAACCTTTAAGATGACAAACTTTAAATTCAAATATCTCGGTCTATACTGTCTTTTCACCTAAAACCAAATCCATTCATCTTACAATTCACCTATGACTAATTATCATCCTTTAAACTACAATAATATACTTAATTCATGGTATTGCCTTTTTCAACATGTTTTATGGCTTTTTTTATCTGAAAATTTATTAAAACTGAAGAAATCTTTATCGAAACTTCAAAACAAGTTTCGAAACCTCTTAATCATGTCAAAACTAATTTAAAAACACTTTGAAACTACATTTTTACTCAAAATTGTAAAATTTACCATTAATGAGCCAAATTTTATTTTATTCAAAAAATGCGATTTAATGGCTAAAAACTTAGTTTTAAAGACTAAATAATAGTTAAAACTATTTTGGAGTTGAATCGTTACCTTAGACAATGATAAACCAGTCATTTGATTGAAAACCTGAAAAACTCACAAGCTTGAAAATTGAGAAATCAATAGTGATTTTGGGTGTTTTAAGGCTTGAATGTTGATGGAAATCAAGAGATTATAGTTTAGAAATAAAAAATCGATTGGAAGAGCAAGAGGAAACAAGGGACAGCATACACAAGCTTTGGATAGAAAATTATCGTGAATATGAAACTATAAATGAGGGTTTTAGTTTGAATTTAAAAATCTGGTCTAATTGCCTCTTAAAAATTCTAGGTTTTAACTCTTTTAAAAATCAGTTGTATTTTCAAAATTAAATGTATTTAAAAATTATTTTCAGAAATTGATTTAATTTTCTAAAAATCATAGTAAAAACATTATCGATAATACCCCTAAAACTCCTATGCCCTATTTTGGGGTGTTACATTTGGCGTCATTGTTGGGGACTGTTTTGAAAGACATTATTTGTGAAATTGTTAATTTTGTATTTTCGTTTATTGTTTTTGTTTAATTTTAATTTAATTATTTTTCTGTGATTGTTTCAAGTGTTTATGAGTATCGATCGAATTATCGACTTACTCCTTATAGATTCTAAAATAGAATGAACTTTCAGACAAAGAAGAAGACAAGTAGCTCAAAAAAGGACCGAAGAGATGAACTTCAAAAACCTATCCTTATTGCTGATGATAGGGATAGAGCTCTAAGACAATATGTTGTGCCATTGTTTCATGAGCTTAATCTAGGTATTATGAGACTCAAAATCAAGGCACAACAATTTGAACTGAAGTTGGTCACGTTCCATATGCTTCAGACAGTGGGCCAATTCAGTGGAATGCCTGCTGAAGATCCTCTCATTCACCTCATACTGTTTATGGAGGTGAGTGATTTCTTCAAGGTAGCCAAAGTACCTGAATCTGCACTAATATTAAAGTTGTTTCCATTTTCACTAAGGGACAAAGCTCGAGCTTGGTTGAACTCATTGCCACCAGATTCCATTACCACATGGAAGGAGTTAGCAGAATGCTTCCTTATGAAATATTTCCCACCTAACAAGAATGCAAAGTTGCAGAATGAGATCACTACCTTCCAAAAAATGGATGACGAGTTCTTGTATGAAGCGTAGGAAAGATTTAAAGAACCATTATGAAAATACCCTCATCATGGAATCCCGCATTACATCTAATTAGAGGCATTCTACAATGGTCTCAATGCTAACACGAGGATGGTAATAGATGCTTCTACTAATGATGCTCTCCTTTCTAGGTCTTATAATGAGGCTAATGAAATTATTGAGAGAATTACTGGTAATAACTACCAGTGGCTAACCAATTAAGCGGCTTCAAGAAGACCGGTCACAGGAGTACATGAAGTGGATGCCCTCACTTCACTTGCAACTCAGGTATTTTTGATATCCTCAATGCTTGAAAAAATTACTACAAATGGCTTTAATAATGTTGCAGCTCAGCCACCCAATCAATTCAAGAATATTGCCTGTGTCTATTGTGGGGAAGGGCACTTCTTCAAAGATTTCCTATAAAACCCAGAACCTATTTATTACATGGGTAACCAGAACCAGAACCCAAACCAAGGTAGGCAAGGACTACAATCCAATTTTTATAACCCATCTTAGAGAAACCACACAAATTTTTCTTGGAGTAACTAAGGGGCTAGACCTAGTCACACTTACGCACAACCTAGATCAACCCAGCCACATGGATTTAGCCAACAAATTCAGAAATCAACTCAAGTTGAACCTTTCAATTGCTTAGAAAACCTTTTAAAGGCATACATAGCAAAAAATGATGCCTTAATCCAAAGTCAAACAACCATATTGAAAAACCTGTAGAACCAAATAGGCCAGCTTGTAGTTGAACTTAGAAACCGACCACAAGGCACTTTGCCTAGTGATATAGAAAAGCTAAGAAATTCGAGGAAGGAACATTATAATGCATTGAATTTATAGAGCGGAAAGACAGTAGAGCCTAACACCGTCGAAATTGAAAATGAGCCAAGTGATGCTCGATATAAAGTGGAAGTTCAACCAAGTGTTAAAAATTCAACTTCACTAGAACTAGAATCTGCAAAACCTAATAAGCTAACATCTAAACCAGTCAATTCTAATAAACTAACATCTTTGTTAGATGCAAAAATGCCACAACAGACAAATTATACAATGCAAATAAAGAATCCTCCACAACCTTACCCTCAAAAACTTCTGAAGCAGAAATAGGAAGTCCAGTTTAAGAAGTTCCTAGACGTTCTCAAGCAACTTCACATCAACATCCTATTGGTAGAAACTCTTGAGTAGATACCAAACTACGTCAGATTTTTTAAGGATATCCTGTTAACCACTTCCGAACATACTAACGTCCAAAGTGTGAATACTACAATAAAATGGAGAATTATAAGGCGGTATCCGCAAGTATATGAGTCAAGTTGTAATATATATTTTTCAACGGAATAAGTGAGTACTCCAAGGAACGTACCCAAGGGAGGCAACTACTAAATCAATTTTAACCTAAACACTTAAAGACCTAACTAATACTTTTAAATTAGTTATAGTACGATAGTAAAATAAGAGATATTTTTAGGGTTTTTAAATTAATAAAATAAAATAACATAAAAGAATTAAAATTGCAAGAGATAGAGAGAAATAAAGTGAATCAAATCTGAAGATGGGTGATTAGCTCACTTTATCAATCTCAATTAACTATCGTCTCGGGTTCTTCGTCAAGCAACTAGTTTCTACCTTAACAGGATATTCTAATCTTCTACTAACATAACGAGTTAGTAAGAACTACTTATATTCTAACCTCACTATCCAGACTGGTTTGGGGTTAAGGTGTTCATGAATGGGAAATACCAATTTTTGGTTAATTCCCACCTTGATGTTCCTAGGGTTGTCAGGCCTGGGGTTTGTTTCAAGTTCTTCCTTTCCTAAACAATTAATTCATTGAATAACCTTACAAGACAATTAAAAGATCAGGCTTCCACTTCCTAATCCCCTATAGAAGGATTAGTTTCTCATGGCTTTCATAAACAACATGAAGTAGATGAACAATTAATCATAATGAATGAATAGTAGAGAGTTTAAGAAAAGCCCGATCGATATTAATAATGAATGTGAATCCATAAGTGTTGATCTCCTTTACAACTTAGATCTCTTGAAAGAAAATAAAGAACAAAAAAAAAAATAAAACTCTAAAAACCGAAGAAAATGAAATTAAATCTAAAGAGAGAATCTCAACTAATCGAATAATGCCTATAATGTGTGCCAAAGGAGCTTATTTATAGTCTTCAGGTAGCCATCATCCTTAACCCTAGGTTAGCTGACGTTCTCGAGCTTTAAGTTTGATTGTGTAGACCAAAATGCCCCTACTTAATGTTTTATTCTCGTCACAGAGTCTATGTCGTGACATACTAGGACCTATGTCACGACATAACAACCATTCTACTCTGCAACTGTCTTGAAGAGTATGTCGCGACACTCTTAGGCTATGTTGCGACATTGAAGGCAATTTTTTACTTTCTTCATTCCGTTCTTTATGTTGCAACATCGGGTCCCCCATGTTGCAAAATTGCTTCCAGGATTGGCCCAAAATGCCTTCTAATGGTCTCCTACACATTGATCAGCTGTAGATGGCACAACAATAATGTACAAGCATGTTGTAACAACCCATTTTTAATGAAATCAAATTTGTGGTCTCGAGACCACAAATCCAAGCCGAAAATAAAATTTATTTTTATTTTATTACATGGTCCGTATTATGTTCGAAATTTCATGTGAAAATTCTGATAAGAAAATTTTACCGATTATGTGCTTAATCATGGGAAGGACCAAATCGCATAAAATGCAAAAGTTGAATTCTAGTAACTAGAAGGATTAAATAGCTATGGAATTCAAAAATTGAAGTCCTTATATGGTAATTAGGCCATTAATGAAAAGTTAGTAGATATTTTTGGATGATTCATCCATGGAAAATTAGAAAAAGTCTAACTCAGCTGATGTTTCTACAATAGATCGGTGAAGCACAGGAGAGTGATAATGAGTTATAAGTTAAACGGGTACAGAGTGAAATAATTACTGATTCAGGATATCAGATTTGAATTTGATGATTGGCTATTATTCCGAGATAGAGCCTGTGTACTGAAGAAATTAAAGCTTGTATAGAAAATTTTATACGGAACTCACAATAGTAATATATCTGTCATCCGGGAAGTATGATAAATTGAAAAAGATGTATTGGTGAACCAGAATGAAATGTGATGTCTCTGAAATTATGTTTAAATGTTTAATATGTCAGTAGATTAAAGCTAAATATCAGGCACTGATACTTTTAAAATTGTTATAGCTAGTGATGACACTGGAACGGAAATGGGATAGAGTTTTTATGAATTTTATGTAGGGATTACTCCCGTCTTAGAAAAAGAAAGATGTTATTTGCGTAATCACCAATTGTTTGAAAAAGTTCATACATTTTATCTCAGTATGAATGGATTATTCACTTGATAGATTGAATGAGATATAAGTTTCTGAAATTGTCAAGCTATATGGAGTCTCAGTCTTCAATATGTTTGAAAGAGATCCACAGTTTATGGTTCACTTCTTGATTTCTGAATAAATTATAAGAAGCTCTTGGTAAGTTACAATTTTTGATACTAGAATTCGCTTTCGGACTGATGGTTAGTCCGAGTGTGTTATTTTGATCCTTGAAGATATGTTTTGATGCTATATTTTAGAATTTGAGGGCAAACGGAAAAGAAATAATTGTTTTTAGTCAAAATTACATATTATTGGACTAAGTTTGGTAAGAAAAGATACATAGAGTTGATACGATTCGTGAAATAGAAGAAAATGTAGAAAAGATCTGAGATAAGTTTAAAGCAGCTTCTGATTTGTCAGAGATTTTATGTGAATTTTAAATGAAAAGAAATAGAGTTTCAAGTTGGCGACAAAGTGTTTCTGAAAATTTACTATGGAAGAATGTTTTCCGGTTTGACTGTAAAGGAAAATTAAGTCCTTAATTTATTGAATTGCATGAAATTTACTGAAAGAGTTGGAAGTGTTGCTTACCGGATGGTATTAATCAGATACATTTTCTGTTATTCCTCCAATGGATATTGAAATTCAACTTGACATGAGTTATAGTAAAGAATTGATCAGAATTCTGGCACGTGAAGTGAGAAAACGGAGAAATAAAAAGTAACTTCGGTAAAAGTTTTCTAATAATGATATGATATAGAGAAAGCTTACCTGGGAAAAACTGGAAGAAAACATGAGAAAGTAATATCCAAATCTATTTACTATTACAAATTTTTGAGGATGAAAATTTTTAAGGGGGAGAGTTGTAACAATCCATTTTTGGTGAAATCAGAATAGTGATCTCAGGACCACAACGAGCTAAAAATAAAATTTATTTTTTTATTACATGGTACGTATTATGTTTGAAATGTCATGTGAAAATTCTTATAAGAAAATTTTACCGATTATGTGCTTAATCACGGGAAGGACCGAATCGCATAAAATACAAAAAGTTGAATTCTAGTAGCTAGAAGGATTAAATAGCTATGGAATTCAAAACTTGAGGTCCTTATATGGTAATTAGCCCATTAATAAAAAGTTAGTAGATATTTTTGGATTATTCATCCATGGAAAATTAGAAAAAGGCTAAGGACTAAATTGGAAATCAAAACAATTAAAAGATGATAAATTATTAAATAGAAATAAAAATCATTTTATATTATCTTTTTCCCCAAATATTCCATGGAAACCTTAGGAAATAGAAAGAAAGGTTTCTTGGCCAAATTGGGTAAGTTTTGTTGTCCCATTTTTAGTGATTTTGATATTTTTGAAACTGGGATAGCTTTTTTTTTTTGTGAAAATAAAAAGACCACAAGGGTCAACTCAATTTATTAAGTAACATCGCAAATTACAGTATTATCCGTCTTTTTTGTAATGTATCAAGCTTCCATAGAGCTTTTCAAAAAGTCCTGTGTGGGCCATACCCTATTTCTTTCAATAGCAACCATGAGTAAGTAGACTTTGAGTTCAAGCATCTATGAGGGTTGTGGAACCAAATAACTTTATCATCTTGGCCCTCATCCCCTATTGGTATGTTGCAAATCTTATAGCCCCAATCAGACTTATACACACTTTTAACTTTCTGAACATTTCAACTTCTCCTATCCTCAAGCCACAGGTCTTTCATGCTCATCACATTTTGGTTGAAACTGTCTCTTCTAATTATTTCCCCATTTAGACCTTCCATTCCTCAGTTGTCACCTAGGATATTTATCACTTCTTTATTCCCCACCTGCCACCCAAATTCGTTTTTAAGAACTTCCGCCACTGCCGCAATACTTGACCAGGTAAAAGAAGCTTCGTTCATTTTTTTGGCTTTAAAAATATTACCCTCAGGGAAATATTTCGAAGATAGTACTTTAAAATATAGAGAATCTTTGTTGTTTATAAGCCTCCATCCTTGACGCCCTAATAGAGCCAAACTGAAAAGCTGAACATCTCTAATTCCAAGACCTCCTATGCCCTTCGGTTTGCACAGAGTCTTCCAAGGGACCATAGTCCAAAATCTGCCTTTATCTTTTCCCGCCCACCACGTTTTACTTAGCTTGGCTTGGATATCCTCGATCACTCATTTGGGAGCTAAAAAAATCGACAGTGCATATGTTGGTATAGATTGGAGAACCGCTTTGATGAAGACTTCTTTGCCACCAAAAGAGAGCAACCTCTTGGTCCAGCTATTGATCCTACAAGACAATCTATTATTAGTCTCTTTGAAGGCCGTTGTTTTCTTCTTACCAATTGGAATGGGAAGGCTCAGGTAGTTGTTCAGGTTTTCCACCACTATCATGCCTAGAAGATTACTGAAGTTGTTTCTTTAAGCTCTAGTAGTGTTGGGACTAAATTGCACCATTGACTTCTCGAAATTAATCGCTGGTCCTGAAATGTTAGAAAAAATATTAAGCATATTAACCAAAATTTCAACATCACTCTTTTTATTTCTCACAATAGAAGCGCATCGTCGGCAAAGAATAAGTAATTTATCCTAGGACCATTTGTAACATCTCTTACCCATGTCCGATGCCGGATAGGGTACGAGGCATTATCAGACTTAAACATACACATTCATGCAAAAACAGAGCCATAAAATCTCTTTTTATTCAAAACCTTTCAAACACATGCATGTCGTCCCGTATTTGGGTGTACGAAGACCAAAACATTCATCGGAATCGATTCGGGACAAAACATAGAACTTTGAGAAGTTTTAGGAAAACTTAGAAAGTTTTCCTATGAAACAGGGTCACACGACTGTGTGGACATAGGGACACGCCTGTGTCCTCAGGCCGTGTAACTCTCTATTTATGATGTCAGCATGCACATCGAACCACACGATCGGGCCATACGCCCATGTCTCCAGGTCGTGTCCTTCACACGATTGAGACACACGGCCGTATCTTAGCCCGTCTGGCCAACACTTAGGCTATTTTCCAAGCCTTCATGTTACCCATAATCTGTTACAACCTTATGCACATCAAAATTGCAAATCATGACGTCATTTTACTGATTGAACACTCTTCATTAAGACATATCCTTAACATTAACATGTCCTCTTACAAGTAATGCATCTAGTCATGCAATACCAAGTCTAGATTCCTTATTTCACATTCATAAGACTTGTCATTTTGATGACCACTTTTACCATTATACTATGGTTACCAACTTATCCATCAAGCACTCAAGTTCAATCATTATCACGTTGTGTTTATAACATGTGATTACTACATGGCTATGACCACCTCAATTGGTTATAGAGCATACATCCAACACACATGTCATGTTACTAACCATGCATGGAAAACAAACATAACCACCTTATAAATATTAGACATGACATGAATAGCTAGGCTTACAAGCCAAAATCAATATGAGCCACATCTCATGGCCATATACATATAACTCAATATAAGCCAACACATTTGGACAAAGCAAAATAATACATGTCAATCAACTAGATCCCTATACATGCCACTCACTTGAAATTTCTAATATATGCTTAAATATTCCAAAGATAGCGACTTGATAGTGCGAGGCTGCCTCCGACGATCTCCAACCCCAAGCTAACCTGAAAACACTAAATGAAAGGAAAGGAAGGGAGTAAGCTTTATAGTTTAGTAAGACCATATGAAAATAATAAGCAATTTATCAACTTGCTTCTCATGGTAATACGACCCTATTTGCATTTTTACTCATGTTCTAGTCAAGCTATTTTCTCGAGTCATAGTCACTAAATTATTTATATCTGAAGATACAGAACTCCAAATTAAGTTATGATAATTTTCCCTAAAACCAGACTCACATATCTTCTTATCATAAAATTTTTAGAATTTTTGGTTTAGCCAATTAGTATAGTTTATTCCTTAAATTTACCCTTTTTTGCTGTCTGACAGTTCTAACCCCTCTTCACTAAAAAATAATTATCTCATAATACAGGACTCGGATGAAGTTCCTGTCTATTTCTATTGAAAATAGACTTATTAATAATTCTAAGAATATAAATTATAACTCATAACTATTTTTTTACAATTTGCAATGATTTTCTCAAATCAAAACAGGGGATTTCAAAGTCATTCTGACTCTATCTCACAACAATTAAAATATTTCATAATATGAAACTCTTTTGCTTACACCATTTCTTCTATGTGAAGACTCATTAGGCTTTAATTTCATATTTTATTCAGCCTCTAAATCAATTTCCACAATTTTTGGTGAATTTTTAAATTCGTCCTATGGTTGCTGTCCAAAACTGTTTTAGTGTAAATTAACGATAGTACGTTTATCACACCATATTAATTCATTTTCACCACATTGGTAAGGTTACATATTCATACATCATATGTATAGACCTATAATCATATCGTCATCACAAAATAATTCTCATAAGCATGAATTACCTATTTACATCTTCACTAAATGTGCATCATAAACTGAAATCATTTCTCATGAGCGTGGCATACATACATGTGTTACTCAACATGCTCATATTCATTTCTTACTAATCATATAACATGAATTAAATTTAAATCTCATCAATTTCATGTAAGTACCTGTACCACTCACAATATGGTCATAACCTTTCTCATTTAGATTAAACCGTAACTCTCACCGTTGAACTATTCAGAAAGCTATCAGATATTCACTAAGCCTCAAACATAGGGTATAATCCCGATTCCATGTCCCAAACATGGTCTTACACTGGCTCATCCATCAAGTCGATGCCATGTCCCAAACATGGTCTTACACTGATTATCGAAATCCAGGCTGACGCCATGTCCCAAGTCTTACACTAGCTCTCATATATCCGTGCTGATGCCATGTCCCAGACATGTTCTTACACTAGCTCTCGTCTCAATGCTGATGCCATGTCCTAGACATGGTCTTGCACTGGCTCTCATAATGTGGCCGATGCATGTCCCAGACATGTCTTACACTGGCACACAAATAACCCGAAAGTCATGGCATGAATATCCGAATTGTTTCTTAAGATTCAAATGAGAATTCTACTATCTCAATATTCATCAGACATTATCATTTCTACAACCAAGCAATTCATGCTATATCAATTTAAACACATATAAAAACAATGTAGTTGGATTATTTACATACAACTTACTCGTTTCAATGGAATTTCATATTCCATCAAATCTCCAAGCATTCAATCAACACACAAATGTTATTTACATTTGACATCACTTTCTCATATACAATATCATCAACATAAACTTTAACACAATCATGGCAATATAGATTTCCAAGTATAATAACAATGTCATAAATATCATGCTCATTTAATCACACGGACTTACCTCAAATGCAATTTCGACTAATTATTCTCTTTTTGTCTTTAACCACGCACTTTCTCGATTTAAGCCCAAATCTCGATTTTCTTGATCTAACATCATGAAATTCACTCATTTAATCTCTAAATAAATTTGGACAATCAAAATTCATATTTTTGGCAAAATGGTCTTTCACAAAATGACCATTTTACCCTTAGGCCCAGAAATTAATTTTTATCAAATTTCCTTATTAGCCAAGCCTAACTGACCAATTATTACTCTTATGACAACCCCAAATTTCCACTATTTCACACAATTATAACCTATTTTATAACTTTTACAAAATAGTCCTTTTAGGTGTTTTCCATGAAAATCCTTTCACAAAAGTTGTTTATTATACAACCAAGACTCATTTTCTTCCATAAAGATTCAGCAAACAGCATAAATCCTTTCATGGAAAATCCCTAAACTATAAACCATTTCACAAAATAGTCCCTCCATTAGCTAGTTCAGGCTACAAGGGTTCCAAAAGTACAACAATTATAAAAAATAGGCATCTAAATCACTTACTTGTAAGGGATATAAGTGATAAACCATAATTTATACATATTTTCACCTTATGCTTAGCATATTTTTGGATGAATTCTCCTTAGATTTGGTGAATTTGATGCTCCTAATCCTTTAATTTCATGTTTTATATATAGGTGAGCATAGGAGAGTAAAAAGAGCGAGAAATGGGCCTAAAATAGAGAAAATGAACCAACATGGGAAATCAACACGGCCTAGACTTCCTAACACGGGTAAGCCACACGGCCGTGTCTATTTGGAAAAATCAAAGCACGACTTACACGGGTAGACCACACGCCCGTGGCTAGGTAACAGCCTTGAACACAGATTGAAGAAATCACACACAGGCATGTCACACGGGCGTGTCTCTGTCGAGCCTAAGTTTAGTTCTATTCGAAAAAGGCCACTCTTGAGGGATTTTAGGCATTCTAAAGCCTATTTAAACACCCGAGGAGGCAATTAGGAGGGAGACACAGAGTAGGAGGCAAGGAATTACTCAAGGAAAGCCGATTGATCCATCTCAGACACCTAATTCATCGTCAAGACTAAAGATCTCCCTTCAATTTCCTTCAGGAGTTTTGGGTTTTCTTTATGTTTTGTTATCTTTATTCTTTTGAGATGTTTTCTTTCCTAAATACCTAAGGGGAATAAAACCTAAGACGGATCTTGTTATTATTATCTGAATTGTATGATAAATATTTGACTTGTTCTTAATTATGTGTTCTTAATTCTTATTTTAATATTCCAGGATATTGATTCAAATTAATGCGCTTATTCAGAGGAGCAAAAGTCCCTGTCTAAGAGTAAATTTGTTGTAGTTAAGCGGAGTTGATTGCACGCCTAGAGATAGGGTGACAAGATTATGCTAGATTAGGGTGAAACCTAATAAGGAACTCCATAGATCGAGTTAATGCAACACTAGGGTGTTAATTAGAAAGAGATTTCAATTAATTGACCTAGGGTTAGACGTTATTAGTCTCGAGAGAGATAATAATATAACTTAGGGATTTCTACGGATCAAGTCAAATGAATAAATCATCTGATTCAGAGTCAAATAACAAGTGAAGTCTAGGTGGATTTTTCCTCGGGTATTGTCTTAATCAATCGAGTTTTCCCAAAAGCTTTTCCCCAATTTTCTCTTTGTGCACCCTTAGTTTAGTTAATTAATTTAGATAAACAAAACCCTTAATTTTTAGGTTAGATAATAAAAAGAAAGTAATTACTAGTACTCTTGGTTCCTTTGGGTTCGACAATTCGATCTTGCTAAAGCTATACTACTGTTCGATAGGTACACTTGCCTTCATCGTGATAATAGTTAGTTTCAAGAACGATTTATTATAAATTTTTAAAACCTACCGCGAATATTACATATCAATAAGTTGCTAAAATTTTTGAGCTTTCAAAACCCCCTCTTTGCTGGTATTTTCAGTGGGGAAGAAGGAAGATGAAAAGATGACAACAATTTTTTTCTTTTTGTTTTATTTTATTACCAAAAAAGTCACCTAATGCACACCGACTTTGACTTTTCAACCTTTTTTTGTCTCCTTGATCAGCCACTAACATATTTATGGTCCATTTACTCAATAAAGACCCTAATTTAATGTTCTATAGCTATTTGACACCTTTAGCTAGCAAAAAAAACTTTTGACCTTTACGCGATTTAGTCCTTTTTCGCAATTAAACATGAAGCCGCTAAAATTATTTCACCAAAATTTTCATGCATTCATATGATCATGGTATAACACATAAAATATCATTAAAAATAATTTCTCTAGCCTCAAAATAGTGGTTTCAAAACCACTGTTCTAACTAGGCCCAAAATCGGGCTGTTAGACCATTTCTACTGGCTTGGATTCCACTTAGGATATTATTATCCTTAGCTTGGATGAGCATTCTGAAAAATGCTTCTATGCAGAATAAAAATAGATAAGGGGAGTGGGGGTCCCCTAGACAGATAACCCTGTCGGGGGTGATAATATATATTATTACATTTAACCGTATATTTAATCGAACGAACGCAATTCATAATTTTAACAATCCACTTCTCATCGAATCCCATGTTCTTCATAATTGTTTCAATAAAGTCCCACTCTACATGATCGTATGCTTTGCTCATATCGAGCTTGACAAAGAACCCTTTGTTAGGTCCATTTTTAGAACTTTTAAGATAGTGAATGAGCTCATGCGCAATTAGAATATTATCATGTACCATCCTCCCTGGCACAAAAGCGCTCTGATTTTGACTGATGCAGCTAGGAAGAAAAGTTATCAAAGTATGAAAGTTAGGTCATGGATGAACATGTTGAAAATGTGAAAATTTATGGTAGAAAATGAAAGGTTGTTGATAGATAAACAACTTTAACAAAGTGATTTTTTGATAGAAACATGATTTAGGGATTAAAATGTAAAGTTGAGAAAATTGAAGAAAATTTCTAAAATTTATAGAATATATGACTTGTAAATTGTATATTAAAATATCAGCTAGGCTTGGAATAGGGAAAAAATTGTATAAATTTTGTTTTCCAAGCCTAGGGACGAAGTTGGAATTTATAGAAAAGTTAGGGGCAAAATGGTAATTTTTCCTAGGATATAAATTGAGTCCACTTGAATTTGAAATGTGATAAATTGATGTTAAATTTACTCATATAGATCCGGATAGACCAAATTCAGAGTTAGAACGAGGAAAAGAGGAAAATATCGGATTAGTAGATTTTATGTACATGAACATTTATCGAGGAAAGTTTGTGTAACTAAATTGTGTATATTTATATGATTGAATTAAATGTTGTGATTGTGAATTGTATAAATATCATATATATATAACATTGAAAGCATATCCGACAAAGCCCGATAAGTGATAATGCCTGAAATAAATGATAATGCCTGATAAATGATAAATGATAAAAATGTTACTTTTAGGCTTGAAATGAATGTGGAATGTGTTTATTTGAATTATATGAATGTTATAGATGTATGAAATAATCACATGCCTGATAATGCTTGAAAAATGTTAAATCCCATTTGAATAAATGAAAATCGATGGATAAATGTGATTTCCCTTATTGATATAAGTCCTCTCGAGCATATGTTATGGAATGGATTTAGCCCGGACGGGTAATCCAAATCAAGCGCTTTAGAGCATATGTCTTAAAAAGAATTTAGCCTGGACTGGTAATCCTGACTAAGCTCTATTGAGTATATATATTGGAGATAGGATTTACTCTAGATTGGTAATCCTGTTGTATATATGTGTGGCTTGAGAGTGTACTCTTTGAAATAGTACCTTATGGGTACCATTGGACATGAACTGATAGATCCTGAATTGTACACCTCGAGTGTACTACCTGTGTATCCATCGATATTCCGAATAAATTCAATGGGTAACAATCCAGACATTAAAATATATGAATAAGAAACGAGTTATTACACGTATCTGCTTGAAATACATGAAATGATGATATATGATAAGGGATACATGAAAATATGAGATGATGTTATTTGTATATGAAATTTATTTGATGAGTATGTTCATCCTTAATTATAGATTTGTACACCTTGAGTGTACTACTCATGTGACATTGATATTTCAAATTAGAGGAGTAAAGTTCTGACATGGAATAATCTGAACTCGAGATGAATTGTTATGAAAATATACTTGTAATATAAAGATATGATTTATACGTGTTATATGGATACGTGATATGAAAAGTATATATATATTTGAAAATCTGATTGTGTTGAGCCTATATATGTTTCTTGATGTTATTATGGAATATATGACTAACAAGGGCAATGAGGATATGTGTAGGGCTTGAAATCAAATTGATTGGATGTGCCTTACATGTTTATCTCGCAATATAATAAATGGTAAGTTAAGTACCATGTTATACGAACTTACTAAGCATTATATGCTTAGTTTTATTTACCTGTTTTATAGTAAGTTGGAAGCTCGTTGGATTAGAAGCTTGGTGGAGATAACTCACACTATCCATCAGCTCATTTTGATACATATGGTAAAACAATTGTGGTTATAATGGCATGTATAGTTTAAATTAGCCATATTGTCATGTAAATGTAAATGATTATTGAAATCTAGCCATTGGAATGGCTAGTGATGATTATGTTTTGGTATATGTGTGTATGTATTAAGTTTATTTTATGAAGATAACATAAGTGTTTAATATTGATTAATTGAGAATGGTTAAATGAGTATGATTATAAAAGGTAAGATTAAAAGCATGAATGCATGTAACAATGTATCATATTAGATGTTATAAATTGCTTGAATTCAATGCTTGGATTGGTTAGTGTTTGGATGTAAGTTTGGTGTAGGAACTTAGTAAAACTTTTGGGTGAGAAATGAAGCTAGAAATGGCTTCATTTTGTCTACACGAGCAGACAAACGGGCATGTGTCTAGACTGTGTGTGACACACGGCTTGGTACATGGGCATGTGGTTAGGCCGTGTTTCTCCTTATCTTAAATTCAAGAAAGTAGAATGCTCAGAATTGAGCACACTGGCAGAGACATGGGCTTGTGTCTCAGCCGTGTGTGCTACACAGCCTAGAGCACGGGCGTGTGTCTTGGCCGTATGAAACCTGCACCTAATTTTGAAGTATTTAATTAATCACACGGCCTACTCCGTGTGACACAAGCTAGAGAGTTACACGGGGTCGAACACGGCCTGTAGCATGGGAATGTCCTAGGGTCACACAGGCATGTGAGCCCTACACCTTGGAAAATTTTTGAAAACTCACGAAATTTTTTTAGAGTTTTCGATTAAGTCTCGACTTGATTCCATTGCTTATTTTGGGCCTCGAGGTCCATTTAATGGATGTTTTGAATAATCTTAGAAAATGAATAAAGTTTGACTTAAATTATCTGTAAACATTCTGAAAAACTCTGGTAATGCTTCGTAACCCTGTTCTGGCAATGGATACAGGTTAGGGGTGTTACACATACACTGTCGATGCAAGTATAGTAGACAAACGCGAGTTTGTCGGATATCTATTCCACATGGATGGTTGTCTTTTGTCTATTAATGATGGTGTAATAACTAGATAGAAATGATGTAAATTGTGAGTATAGCTGTCGAAGCAATAATTCGAAAACAATAAGATAAAGTATGCTATGGTTAAACTGGGATCCTCAATATGAATCTTCAGCAGTATACTAAGTACTCACACGGTATAAAAGATAGGTGATTATTGATACAATAAAATTTATGTATATTGTACCGAATGCCACTTTGTGGTTTAATTTGAGACTTAACCATGCACATTAACCTCACCTTTCGATGATGGCAATAAGGTACTATTAAGAATAAGTGGACTAAATTCTTTTAGTCCTTACTCAACTTCCGCTAAAAAGCTTATTAGCTCAAACTATCACTGCACCTTCCAGTGTTACTAACTGCAATAACACTTTCATGTTTAGAACATTAAAACCCCCAAGATTAAACAACAAAAGTAAGTTTAATAAGATAACATTTAACAAAGCATTTTCAAGAAAACTTAAAGTAATCACCAGTGTTTTCAAGAAATGAGAAAGAATCAAATGGAGAATACTATTCCTATGCTACTCGATTGAATCTATCCATTTCCCCTTGTTCTGCACTTAGATCTCCTTGTTAGGAGTGGATCTATATTAGTCTTCACATTGGCTCACCCAAAGAAAGCTGAAGGTGCCATAGCCGCAAGCTTCAAAATAAGGTAAGAGAGTGGTGATACACCAAAAAATTCCTTCCTCATTCTTCTCACGTTATCCTTTTATATTTTCCTCAATAGTACAGGTGTCCTTCTCTTATGATTCTTCTGTCCTTGTTCGTACAGGGTAGTTACATGAGATTGGACATCTCACTCATGGTTGGCTCTTATCAGACAACTCTCAACTGCTGTACAATTCTAAATGTCATCTGGAATTAACTCCTGCAACGTCACTACGAATATTTGTCAACTGTAGCGACAATTCTGAATGCAATCCAGAATTATCTCAAGTAGCGACATTAGTGGAAAAAGATACCAAAATTAAAGATAAAATTGGCTAGGATTCACTGAGTTATAAAAATCTAATTTACTAAACTAAACATGCTAAAATGTATGCTAAGGGTAACTAAATGGGAACAGTATAAATAATAAGTAGGGAGAAAACATATGTTCTTTCTACTACAATCACACCCCCAAACTTGAATTTTTACTTGTCCTCAAGTAAAATAGGAGCCAGCAAGGCAGCAAAACATTACTAGGTAAGGCAAATGAACATTCTAGCGACTTGTAACATCCCGAAATAGGGCCTAAATGGAATAGTGGTTGCGAAACCACAAATTTGAGGTCAAAAAAATTTATTCTGATTAAGTTTTAAGGTTCATTCATTGATTGAATAATTGTGTGAAAATTTTGTGAAGAAATTTTATGTATAAGTGCCTAATTTGATAATTCGGACTAAATTCTAAAATTAGCAAAATGTGTGTTCTACATAATGAAGGGGATTTAATTGAAATGGGTTCTTAAAGTGGAGGTCGTTATTTATTAATTAGACCATTATATTTAAGTTTGGACAAAAATGGGCAAGAATAGGACAAATTTGAAAGAAAAGCCTTTAAGGGCATTTTGGTCATTTAGTAATTAAAAAATTAAAAAGGGAAAATAAAGCCAAAATTGGTCCATCTTCTTCTTGGAGGCTGAATATAGCATGGGGGAAGCCATCGTTAGGGTTTCCAAGCTTTCCAAACTCAATATTAAGTCCGTTCTAGCCTCGTTTTTAATGTTCTTTACGTTTTGAGAGTCCTGATAACTTAATTTAGCTTATTCTGGCAATAATTCCTGCTAGGGTTCATATTTGGAAAAATACCCATAAGTTAAAAATGTTTATTTTGATGTTTTATGGTAGAATATGAAGCTTGAAATTATGTTAAACAACTTTTGCTAAGCGATTTTAAGTGAAAACAAGTAAAATGACATAATCGATAAAAATACCTAATGTTCATAAGTACATGATAGAGTGGGAATTTGATGTTGCCATAGAAGGGAAAAATGTTCAGCGTGTCATAAAACATTAGAAAAATGGATAAATTTTAATTTCCAAGCCTAGAGGCAAAATCATAATTCTGCAAAGGTTTAGGGCAAAATTGCAATTTTACCAAAGTTTGAGTTAGGGAATGTTTTGAATAGTACATTAATTAAATAAGTGAAATATGATGTTTTAGACCCCAGAAAGTGAGATTTGGACCTAGAACGGAGGAAAAATCAAAAATCAAGAAAGTTGGTAAAATGGTCGTTTTGGTATCGAGGTAAGTTCATATGTTTAATAAGCATTTAATTATGCATATTTGAATGATAAATCGATACTTTGGCCATAAATACTTTAGTATTGATTTTCAGATATAATGATTAAGGTTTGATAATAATTGGATATTGGAAAGAGAACTTGTGTAATATATATGTAAGACCATATTTTGTATTGTGGCTTTGTATGATAACAAGAAAGTATTGACTAGCATAGTTTGATGAGAATAAGTTAAGTTGATGATATGATGAGATTGAGAATGTAAGTATGTAAGTTGTGTAGCATATTATTATTATGCAATTATTGTTATTAGTATTTTTATTATTGAGTTATGCGACTAACCTTGAGAATTTGAGCAAGTATGTTTTAGCTATGACTTGGCAAGGCATTGATATCTCAAAGTCCATGGTTGTACCATGGCAATTAAAGAAATATTGACAGAAAATTCCATGTTAATAGCATGACATTTAAGGAGGAATTAGGGATACCATGTAAGACCATGTTAAGACATGGCATTGGTAGGGCAAGGATCCTGTGTAAGACCATGTCAAGACATGGCATTGGCATTGATGAAGGACTCCATGTAAGACCAGATCAAGATGTGGCATTGGCACCAAGATAAGGATACCATGTAAGACCATGTTTGGAACATGGCATTTGGTAAGACAATGATACCATGTAAGACCATGTTTGGAACATGACATTTGGTAAGATAAGGATATCATGTAAGACCATGCCAAGGCATGGCATTGATATGTTCTATAAGGCAAGGAAATCATGTAAGACCATGTTAAGACATGGCATTGATGAGTTACTATAAGGAAAAGGTCCCATGTAAGACCATGCCAAGGCATGGCATTAGTGAGTTCATAACGCAAGGATACCACGTAAGGCCATATGACAGCCCTAAATTGACCCTAGTCGGAAAGTGGTTTCGGGACCGCTAAACTGAGTCACCGAAGTATTTGAATATGATAATTATTGTCTAAAATATGTGAATATGAATGTGTGAAAGTTTTAAGCTTCGATTTAGTCGATTGCATGTGAATTTAGTTAATAGGACTTATGTGTGACACTTTTGAAATGTGATAGGCTAATCTATAAGGATCTATTAGTGCATGTTATGAAAATGATGGGTTTGCATGTCAAATTTCCAATTATAATAAGTAGTGGCCGGCCATGGTATGGGTCATTGATGATAATATGTATTTTCTATTAGCATTATTAGTTTACAAAATAAAATAATGAATTAAAAATAATAAAACATATGGTGAATGGGAGGAAAAAAAAGTGTTCATCTTTGCTCCTCATTGCTGTGACTTGAGGAAGGAAGAAGAAGAGGATTCTGTTGCTTCATGTTCGGTTGGTTGATGTTTAGGAAGAGGTATGTTTGATGTTATTCCATGAAATTCATGCATATTTTTAGATGTTAGTTCGAATTCTACCTAGTCCATGGTTTAAATCTTTGATATTTGATGGAGATGATACTCGGCCATGGATGTTGTCTTTCTTGGTTGATGTTTGATGATGTGTTGATGAGGTATGAAGATGATTGAGTTTGAGTGCTTAATAAAAAGAGATTGGATGTGAGTGTGTGTGAGAATTTGAAAAGGGTGGGTCTTAGCAACATCATGAAGTGTTCGGCCATGGTGCTAAAATGTTGTATTGTGATTAAACTTAGAATTTTTATTTATATGGTGAGTATAGGTATGGATGACCGAATATGAGAGCATGAATAGATGAAGAGTCTTGTAGTTATAAAAAAATTGGTTAATTGATATGTGGTAAATGTTAAGTGTTAGATGAAATGGAAATGACATCATATTGGAATATGCATATTCGGCCACATGAATGAATACATAGATTGATGTTGTACGTTCGGCTATAGGTAAGCATATTGATGGCTTTATCTTGACTTACAAAATCAGCTAAAGGAGAATATTGGCTAATATGTTGAATTTGATTCATGATTTCATACATATATGACTCTAATGCCTAATATATATATGGGCTAAGTACCTTGAATTTCTCTTTGATGTTCAAATTGATTAAATCAATTTATTTGTTAAATTAAGCTCAAGAGCAAAGGGGAACTAAATCCGATAAAGGAAAGGAAAAAGTGATCGAATAGCCATTGAAATTGTTCGACAACATCCGAGGTAAGTTTTCGAGTAATGGAACTTAAATTATGATTTGATTAGGTCATGACATATAAGCATAACAAATAAACGGTGACATATTGATTCTACTTGAATTATATATTGAGATGATTAGTTTATAATTATGACGGGTAGCCGAATGCGTATAGAGATCATGTTATAAAGCCAATCAAAATCATGCTCTTTGTATGTGGCTATTGAGCCGAAATTGGTAAGGTTTGATAAGTGTCTTGTGTTTGAGCTTTAGTAATGAAAATGAAACATGGAATGTGTCATGATTTATTGATATATGTGCTTGATTATTCGAATGATATCCGGGCTAAGTCCCGAAGGCTTTTGTGTTAGTGACTATAATCGGACTAAGATCCGAAGGCATTTGTGCGAGTTACTATATCCGGGCTAAGTCCCGAAGGCATTTGTGCTAGTGACTATATCCGGGCTAAGTCCCGAAGGCATTTATGCAAGTGACTACATCCGGGCTAAGACCCGAAGGCATTGTGCGAGTTGCTATATTCGGCTAAATCCCGAAGATACTTGGGTTTGGAAGTGAGCGATCTTGCTGTAATAATTTCAATTAATACGCTTATAAAATCCAAACGATAAGGTATTTTTCGTATATGCAACGGAAAAGTCGATTCCTTTTTAATTAGTACTCGCTCAATTGATTAACGAACTTCCGGCCTCTAGTTAGGTTTGATACCCTGTGTGAGAATATATTGGTTGAAGCGTGAAGTAAGTATGATTTTGAGAATATGCATATATGAAATTATTCATTTAGCCATATGAACGTTATACTTTAGTCGTAACTAATTTCATTACTCAAAACTTACTAAGCATTAAATGCTTATTCCGTTTCTTTAATTCTCTGTTTTATAGATTTTGTTCGTCAGCCATCGGACTCGGGAGTGTCAAAGTCGAAGTCATCCACACTATCTAAGCCACCTGTTGGCACTCTTTTAGTTCAATTTTGAAAAATGGCATGTATAGGACTACACTTTGTTGTTAATCAAGTACCTTTTGGTAATGTATATATTCGGATAGCCATGCGAAAATGGCTTACATATATTTTGAGCATAGCATCATAATCATTTTGTATATTGTTCATTGAGTGGTATGGAAATGCTTGGTAATGATTAGCTATTGGAATGGTTAATCACGATCATTTTGGTGCTATGTATGACAAATGGTTAGTTGAATCATGGAAACTATGAAATAGGTGAAATTTGCCTTAAAATAGATGCTGACAGCAGCAGTGGTGTGAGTTTGAAAAATCACTAAAAATAGTAGAAATGTAATTAAATAATTAATAAATTATGTAATCGAATTTTGATGAGTCTATTTTCATATGGAAGAAGCGAAATGACCATATGAGCCGTATTTTATGAGATGTTTAAGTCTTCGTGAAACAGGACTAGAGCGATTACTGGATCCCCTGTTCTGACTTTAGAAATTCACCGTAAATTAACCGGAGATAATTAGAAGTCATGCCTTATATGTACAGATTCCTTTTTGAGTCTAGTTTCATTAAAAACAAACGGCATATGTATTGGAGCCCTGTAGAGGGGGATATCTAGGTCGTAATGCATGAAGGTCAGAGTAGTCAAACCCTGAAATAGGGGAGACTTTAAATAATAAACTGTACTAATTGGCCAGAACAAAAATTCTAGAAAATTTTTGTAGATGGATATATGAATCTAGTTTCAGGAAAAATTTACAGAATCAGTTTTCGAGTTTTGGAACTCGAGATATGATTTTTGAGGTGACTGTGACGCAGTTAGCAAGCTTGTCTGGAAATTTTAAAATGAACTGTGTAAATAAAAGAATTAAGTCCGTTAACACCTCGTGTTCGACTCCGGAAACGGTCTTGGGTACGGGGCGTTACAATTTTATTGGTATCAGAGCTACATTTTAGTTGATTCTAGGACTACCATAATACGTTCGGGTCTAGCTATACATGCCATTGTGTGTCTATTTGATAGTGTGTTGATTTCTGACAGTTAAAAATGTGTTTGTATATAGTAATGGATCCCGATCCCAACCAAGCGGTAGCTGATGATCTTGAGAGTGTAGCGCCTGCTCCCGCACAAGGGACAGCGCCGGTGGACTCTCAACCTATTGCTAGTAATCAGAATGATGAAGCTAGACAAGCTTTTTATAGCGTAATGAATGACTGGTTCAATCAGTACATTCGAACTAATACGGCTGTTCCACAACCCCCATTCCCGACCAATACGACCCTCGCACTGCTATACCTCCAAAGAATCGACCAGATAAGGTTAAATAAGCCCCAGCTGATGAATCCGAAAACACGGGCTCTGAATTTAAGGCTACAGATAGCGATGATGCCGAGCAAGCTGAATTTTGGTTGGACAACACTATTCGGGTACTTGATGAACTATCTTGCACACCCGATGAATGCCTTAAGTGTACTATCTCCTTGCTACTAGATTCTACCTATTATTGGTGGAATACGTTGATTTCTGTTGTGCCCAGAGAGCAAGTAACTTGGGAGTTTTTCCAAACTGAGTTTCGAAAAAAGTATATCAGCCAGAGATTCATTGATCAAAAACGGAAAGAATTTCTTAAACTTAAGCAAGGTTCCATGTCGGTTACTGATTATGAACGAAAGTTTGTAAGGCTTAGCCGGTACGCTCGAGAATGCATCTCTTCAGAAGCTGTAATGTATAAACGCTTTGAAGATGGACTGAATGATGATATAAAACTGTATGTTGGCATTTTAGAAATCAGAGAATTTGTGGTACTTGTCGAGCGAGCTTGCAAAGCCGAAGAGCTCAGTAAGGAGAAAAGAAAAGCTGATATGGGAGCAAAGGAGTTTCGTAAGAGATCTGCGGGAAAGCCCTTTCAACAGTCATTGAAGAAATTTAGTGATGATTCAGGCCGGTCTAAAGACACTTCGGGCTTTTCTAGACGAGATCGTGATCGACCCCCTGTGAGTACACGAGTCACTTCGGTTGCCAGTGTTGGAAATGATCGTCGGGATAAGACAGAGTGCCAGTATTATGGTAAATGACATTTGGGGAGTTGTAGATTCCATGACCGCTCCTATTATAAGTGCGGAGCAGCTGACCACTTTATCAAGAATTGCCCGAGACTCTGAACAGAATGTAAATCAGAGTGGGAAACCGGGTGGTACTACTGCTCGAGGTAGACCATCTAAAAATGCGGGGAATGCTAGTGGCGGTCAGAGAGGATCTAGAGATGTTACTACCAGATTCGAGGCTCGTGCTCCTGCTAGAGCTTATGCTATACGTGCATGCGAGGATACTTCTTCGCCTGATGTTATTTCCGGTACTTTCACTCTCCTTAATACTAATGTGATTGCATTGCTTGACCCTGGTTCTACTCATTCTTATATATGTGAGACTTTAGCATCCAGTAAGACTTTACCTGTTGAGTCTATTGAGTTCGTTATTAGAGTGTCGAATCCCTTGGGTCATTATGTGCTTGTTGATAAGGTGTGTAAGAAATGCCCCTAGTAATTCGAGGTTCTGTTTTCCGGGGCTGACTTGATGCTTTTACCGTTTGATGAATTTGATGTTATTCTCGGTTTGGATTGGTTGACCGTACATGATGCGGTTGTGAATTGCAAAAGTAAGACTATTGATTTGAGGTGTCCAAATAATGAGATAATTCGAGTTGAGTCTACTGTCTTGAATGGATTGCCAACAATAATATCCTCGATGTTAGCTCAAAAATATGTGAGTAAGGGGTGTGAAGCGTATCTTGCGTACGTACTTGATAATAAAGAATCAGGAAAGAAACTTGAGTTGGTACCAGTGGTTTGTGAATATTCGGATGTTTTTCCCGAAGAATTACTATATGGTTACCACCTGTTCGAGAGGTAGAGTTTGGCATCGAACTTGTACCTGGGACTATACCGATTTCGATAGCTCCGTATCGTATGGCACCAACGGAATTAAAGGAATTGAAAGCTCAGTTGCAAGAGTTGACGGATAGAGGTTTCGCTCGACCAAGTTTCTCACCTTGGGGTGCACCAGTATTGTTTGTGAAAAAGAAGGACGGAACCATGAGGTTGTGCATCGACTATCGTCAGTTGAATAAAGTGACAATAAAGAATAAATATCCGTTACCACGTATTGATGATTTGTTTGATCAACTAAAGGGAGCCTCAGTGTTTTCAAAGATAGATTTGAGATCGGGTTATTATCAGTTGGGAATTCGGGATTCGGATATACCCAAAACTGCTTTCAGAACGAGATACGGTCACTACGAGTTCTTAGTGATGCCGTTTGGGCTCTTTAATGCCCTTGCGGTATTTATGGATCTGATGAATCGGATCTTCAGACCATTTTTAGATCAGTTTGTAGTTGTGTTTATCGATGATATTTTGGTTTATTCGAGAAATGAAACCGATCATGTTGAACACCTGGGATTAGTGTTGCAGATTTTATGGGATAAGCAGTTATATGCTAAGTTCAGTAAGTGTGAGTTCTGGTTAAGAGAGGTTAGCTTCTTAGGTCATGTGGTATCTGCATCGGGTATTCGAGTTGATCCGAGCAAAATTTTAGCCATACTTAACTGGAAGCCCCCGAGAAATATTACTGAGGTTCGGAGCTTTTTGGGACTTATCGGTTACTACAGACGGTTTGTAAAGGGTTTCTCGGTGATAACCACACCAATGACGAAACTACTTCAGAAAGACGTTAAGTTTGAATGGACAGAAAAATGTCAGAAAAGTTTCGATCAACTAAAAGCTTATTTGACTGAAGCTCCAGTACTAGTGCAGCCTGAACCAGGAAAAGAGTTTGTCATTTACAGTGATGCATCCTTACTTGGGTTGGGTTGTGTATTGATGCAAGAAGGTCGAGTTGTAGCGTATGCGTCGAGGCAATTGAAGCCACATGAGAAAAATTATCCAACCCATGATCTCGAATTAGCTGCCATCGTATTCGCTTTGAAAATATGGCGACATTACTTATTTGGTGAGAAGTGCCACGTATTTTCGGATCGCAAAAGTCTCAAATATTTGATGACTCAAAGAGATTTGAATCTGCGACAAAGACGTTGGCTTGAGTTGTTAAAAGATTATGAACTTGTAATTGACTATCACCCGGGAAAGGCTAATGTGGTTGCGGATGCTTTAAGTCGTGAATCACTGTTTGCTTTACAAGCAATGAATGTACATTTGTCAGTTCTATCCGATAATGTGTTAATAGCAGAAATAAAGGCCAAACCATTGTTGATTCATCAAATTCGTGAAGCTTAGAAAGTCGATGATGAATTGGTTGCAAAACGGGCTGAATGTATTTCGAATAAGGAATCAGAGTTTCAAGTTGATGAAGACGATTGTTTGAAGTTCAAAAGTCGTTTGTGTGTTCCAAGAAATTCAGAACTTATTTCGACAATCCTGAACGAAGCTCATTGTAGCCGAATGTCAATTCACCCGGGGAGTACGAAAATGTACAACGATCTGAGACGTCAGTTTTGGTGGCATGGTATGAAACGAGACATTTTCGATTTTGTTTCGAAGTGTTTAATATGTCAACAAGTGAAAGCGGAACATCAAGTGCCTACAGGATTACTTCAGCCGATCATGATACCCGAGTGGAAGTGGGATCGAGTCACAATGGACTTTGTGTCTAGATTGCCATTGTCGACAAGTAAGAAAGACGCGATTTGGGTTGTGGTTGATAGACTGACTAAGTCGACTCATTTTATTCCCGTACGTACGGATTATTCATTGGATAAACTAGCTGAATTGTATGTTTCTCAGATTGTAAGATTGCACGGGGTACCCATTTCTATTGTGTTGGATAGAGATCCGAGATTCACCTCGCGATTTTGGAAGAAATTGCAAGAAGCTTTGGGTACCAAGTTGCATTTTAGCACCGCTTTTCATCTACAAACTGATGGTCAATCCGAGCGAATAATTCAAATACTCGAGGATATGTTGAGATGTTGCATTATTGAGTTTGGTGGTTCATGGGAACGGTATTTACCTTTGATTGAATTCGCTTACAACAATAGTTTTCAATCAAGTCTTAAGATGGCATCTTACGAGGCTTTGTACGGTCATAAATGCCGTACACCGTTGTTTTGGACCGAGCTTAGGGAAAGTAAAATCTTCGGGGTTGATTTGATTAAAGATCTTTGAGCGAAAGTAAAATAATTCGTGAAAGTCGAAGACGACTTCGGATCGTCGTAAGTCGACGCGGATTTGAAACGAAAAGACATTGAGTATCAGGTGGGAGATAAAGTGTTTCTTAAAGTTTCACCTTGGAAAAAGATACTCAGATTTGGCCGTAAGGGCAAATTGAGTCCGAGGTTCATTGGGCCGTATGAAATATCCGAACGAGTTGGTCCAGTTGCATATAGATTGATTTTACCCCCTGAATTGACAACGTTTTTCATGTTTCGATGCTTCGACGTTATAGATCTGATCCTTCGCACATAATAAATCCCTCCGAGGTTGAAATTCAAGCCGATATGAGTTATGAAGAGGAACCGATTCGTACCCTAACTCGTGAAGTGAAAGAGTTGCGAAACAAAAGGGTTCCATTAGTAAAGGTGTTATGGCTCAAACACGGGGTCGAAGAAGCTACTTGGGAAACCGAGAACTCTATGAAAGAACGATACCCAAACCTATTTACCGGTAAGATTTTCGGGGACGAAAATTTCTTAAGTGGGGGAGAGTTGTGACAACCCTAAATTCACCCTAGTCGGAAAGTGGTTTCAGGACTGCTAAACCGAGTCATCGAAGTATTTGAATATGATAATTATTGTCTAAAATATGTGAATATGAATGTGTGAAAGTTTTAAGCTTCGATTTAGTCGATTGCATGTGAATTTAGTTTATAGGACTTATGTGTGACACTTTTGAAATGTGATAGGCTAATCTATAAGGATCTATTAGTGCATGTTATGAAAATGATGGGTTTGCATGTCAAATTTCCAATTATAATAAGTAGTGGCCGGCCATGGTATGGGTCATTGATGATAATATGTATTTTCTATTAGCATTATTAGTTTACAAAATAAAATAATAAATTAAAAATAATAAAACATATGGTGAATGAGAGGAAAAAAAAAGAGTTCATCTTTGCTCCTCATTGCCGTGACTTGAGGAAGAAAGAAGAAGAGGATTCTCTTGCTTCATGTTCGATTGGTTGATGTTTAGGAAGAGGTATGTTTGATGTTATTCCATGAAATTCATGCATATTTTTAGATGTTAGTTCGAATTCTACCTAGTCCATGGTTTAAATCTTTGATATTTGATGGAGATGATACCCGGCCATGGATGTTGTCTTTCTTGGTTGATGTTTGATGATGTGTTGATGAGGTATGAAGATGATTGAGTTTGAGTGCTTAATAAAAAGGGATTGGATGTGAGTGTGTGTGAGAATTTGAAAAGGGTGGGTCTTAGCAACATCATGAAGTGTTCGGCCATGGTGCTAAAATGTTGTATTGTGATTAAACTTAGAATTTTTAGTTATATGGTGAGTATAGGTATGGATGACCGAATATGAGAGCATGAATAGATGAAGAGTCTTGTAGTTATAAAAAAATTGGTTAATTGATATGTGGTAAATGTTAAGTGTTTGATGAAATGGAAATGACATCATATTGGAATATGCATATTCGGCCACATGAATGAATACATAGATTGATGTTGTACGTTCGGCTATAGGTAAGCATATTGATGGCTTTATCTTGACTTAGAAAATCGGCTAAAGGAGAATATTGGCTAATATGTTGAATTTGATTCATGATTTCATACATATATGACTCTAATGCCTAATATATATATGGGCTAAGTACCTTGAATTTCTCTTTGATGTTCAAATTGATTAAATCAATTTATTTGTTAAATTAAGCTCAAGAGCAAAGGGGAACTAAATCCGATAAAGGAAAGGAAAAAGTGATCGAATAGCCGTTGAAATCGTTCGACAACATCCGAGGTAAGTTTTTGAGTAATGGAACTTAGATTATGATTTGATTAGGTCATGACATATAAGCATAACAAATAAACGGTGACATATTGATTCTACTTGAATTATATATTGAGATGATTAGTTTATAATTATGACGGGTAGCCAAATGCGTATAGAGATCATGTTATAAAGCCAATCAAAATCATGCTCTTTGTATGTGGCTATTGAGCCGAAATTGGTAAGGTTTGATAAGTGTCTTGTGTTTGAGCTTTAGTAATGAAAATGAAACATGGAATGTGTCATGATTTATTGATATATGTGCTTGATTATTCGAATGATATCCGGGCTAAGTCCCGAAGGCTTTTGTGTTAGTGACTATAATCGGACTAAGATCCGAAGGCATTTGTGCGAGTTACTATATCCGGGCTAAGTCCCGAAGGTATTTGTGCTAGTGACTATATCCGGGCTAAGTCCCGAAGGCATTTTTGCAAGTGACTACATCCGGGCTAAGACCCGAAGGCATTGTGCGAGTTGCTATATCTGGCTAAATCCCGAAGATACTTGGGTTTGGAAGTGAGCGATCTTGCTATAATAATTTCAATTAATACGCTTATAAAATCCAAACGATAAGGTATGTTTCGTATATGCAACGGAAAAGTCAATTCCTTTTTAATTAGTACTCGCTCAATTGATTAACGAACTTCCGGCCTTTAGTTAGGTTTGATACCCTGTGTGAGAATATATTGGTTGAAGCGTGAAGTAAGTATGATTTTGAGAATATGCATATATGAAATTATTCATTTAGCCATATGAACGTTATACTTTAGTCGTAACTAATTTCATTACTCAAAACTTACTAAGCATTAAATGCTTATTCCGTTTCTTTAATTCTCTGTTTTATAGATTTTGTTCGTCAGCTATCGGACTCGGGAGTGTCAAAGTCGAAGTCATCCACACTATCTAAGCCACCTGTTGGTACTCTTTTAGTTCAATTTTGAAAAATGGCATGTATAGGACTACCCTTTGTTGTTAATCAAGTACCTTTTGGTAATGTATATATTCGGATAGCCATGCGAAAATCGCTTACATATATTTTGAGCATAGCATCATAATCATTTTGTATATTGTTCATTGAGTGGTATGGAAATGCTTGGTAACGATTAGCCATTGGAATGGTTAATCATGATCATTTTGGTGCTATGTATGACAAATGGCTAGTTGAATCATGGAAACTATGAAATAGGTGAAATTTGCCTTAAAATAGATGCTGACAGCAGCAGTGGTGTGAGTTTGAAAAATCACTAAAAATAGTAGAAATGTAATTAAATAATGAATAAATTATGTAATCAAATCTTGATGAGTCTATTTTCATATGGAAGAAGCGAAATGACCATATGAGCCGTATTTTATGAGATGTTTAAGTCTTCGTGAAACAGGACCAGAGCGATTACTGGATCCCCTGTTCTGACTTTAGAAATTCACCATAAATTAACCAGAGATAATTAGAAGTCATGCCTTATATGTACAGATTCCTTTTTGAGTCTAGTTTCATTAAAAACAAACGGCATATGTATTGGAGCCCTGTACAGGGAGATATCTAGGTCGTAATGCATGAAGGTCAGAGTAGTCAAACCCTGAAACAGGGGAGACTTTAAATAATAAACTGTACTAATTGGCCCAACCAAAAATTCTAGAAAAATATTTGTAAATGGATATATGAGTTTAGTTTCAGGAAAAATTTACGGAATTAGTTTTCGTGTTTTGGAACTCAAGATATAATTTTTGAGGTGACTGTGACGCAGTTAGCAAGCTTGTCTGGAAATTTTAAAATGAACTGTGTAAATAAAAAAATTAAGTCCGTTAACATCTCGTGTTCAACTCCGGCAACGGTCTCGGGCACGGGGCGTTACAGTCCATGTCAAGACATGACAATGGTAAGTTTAAAAAGGAAAAGGTTCCCCAGTAATCCAAAGAGTAAGTCAAAGAAACGACAAGGTGAGAACATGAAGAAAGAGTACAGATATGCATTTAAGGCTTATTTAATAATGAGATTGTAAGTAATTGAGATTATCAAGTATTAAGTAAGTGATGAGTTTTGAGTTATGCTTGTGACACTTTATGACATGATTGGTAATATGCCTATATTATGAAAGAGTACTCATGTGTTAAGTGAGATCTTACAGGTATGTAAGCAAGCTATTAAGTAAGTTGCCTTTTGTATTCTGAGTCTTTGGTAAGGTTACCGATGAGTAAGATGGGAAAGTAAGAACTAAACATTATTTAAGCAAATTATGACAACATAGTAGTAAGCTAAATTGGTTGCTAATGCTTATTATTGTACATGTGAACTTACTAAGCTTTATAAGCTTACTTCTTTTACTTTTCCATGTTTTAGAGTACTTAAAAGCAAGCTCGGGTTGGAGGTCGTCGGAGATCACTTCACACTATCGACTATCAAGTTACCAAATAGGTATCTTCGTTTACAAACGTTCTAGTTTATGGCATGTATAGGGACTTAGCCATTTTGTGTGTATGTCCTTATGATATGGATAAAGAATGGTATGTAAATATTTGATAATGATTAGCTATTGAAATGGCTAATGAAGAACATGTTTTGGTGTTATGTATGCCTAAATGATAGTTAATACAAAGAAATCATGAAAAAGTGAAATTAGCATTAAAACAATATTGAACAGTAGTAGTGAGGTGATCTTGAAAAATCACCAAGAATTGTAGAAATGGAATTAGGTGATGAATGGGATATTGAATTAAATATTATTGAGTATTTTCATATGAAAGAAACAGAGTAAGCAAAATAAGTGTATATTAAGAGATATTTGAATTGCAGTGAGACAGGGTCAGAGCGATTTCTGAATCCCATGTTCTGACTTTATAAATTCACTAAAAATTGTACAAAAATAATTAGGAGTTATAGTTTAATGTTCCTGGTTTGGTCCCGAACCATTTCAATTGCATGCTTTAGGGTCTCGAGGGCCCTTTTTATGGACATATTGAATGAATATAAATAAATTAATTTTAAAAGAAAATTTTATGCCCCGAATTAGTAAGTTAAATCAGGTAACGCCTCGTGCTCGACTCCGGTGACGGTCTCAGGTAAGGGGTGTTACATTTATTGGTATCAGAGCAAAGGTTTAATCGGTTCTTGGAATATTCAATATGAGTAAGAGTCTAGCTATACATGTCATATTGAACTATGATAGTGTGACGACTCCTGACCCAGATATAAAATGTTTTGTCAGATAGATGTGCACTCCAACCGAGCTAAGTTTGATAGTACAGACAGTATATTTATGATGAGTTAAGGCTCATAAAATGTAAGAATAATGGTTCATGATGTTTATGTGATAATGAATAAATTGTGAATAAGAATTGTTCGGGAAATATGAAAGATGAGATAACATGAACGGAAAGTTTATATTGAGATAAGTGTTCACGTTAAATTGGCATTTGTATGATGCTATATGCATAACTAGAGAAGTTAAGTGAATACTATGAGTAATTTTCCCCGATATTTATGAATGCATGTATAAGTGCACTAATTTGCATAAGATGATCATGAAGTCATTGTATTATGAACGTGCATGTTAAGTTGCTTGAAGCAAATTGTATAATTGTGATAATATTTTAATATGATGAGCATTAACTTATATGCATGAGTATGTAAGAGGTAAGTCATAGATGTTACAACCTCACCCCTCTTATCAGCAAGGTAATTTAGAATGAGATTTCATGAAATTCAGATTGAATAGGCTAAAGTGGAAAACTAAAGAGTTCAATGACAGATTTATTGACGATGTAATCAGAGTCTAGAATGATTTATCAAATGAACACAGTTGCAAAAAGGATGTCAGGTTAATAAGAAAATCATCCGGACAACCGAAATGTCACAGTAAAAGAAAGGTCAAGCTCAGCTAATGCACTCATTCAAGTATGATGTGTAAGGTATATGATTGCTAGATTTTCTTCCGAAAAAATTCCAACTGTGAATGGTATAATGTGAATTCAGTAATGACAGAATTAAACAGAGGAATAATAAGTGAGTCGTATTAATAGTTGAATGTAGAGTTTATAGTTGAGAAATTATAGAAAAATCTTTTCTGACTATTATATGTGTACATTTACTTTCAGAGATATATATAAATATATGCAAGATCATAGATGCAATTCCTGCAGTATGAGAATGTTAGTTAAATTAACAGACAGATGAAAGCATTATAGTTTTTTTGAGCTGTGATTGATCTTGCTCTATCTATTCCAGTTTTCTACTTTAGTGTGCAGATGGAAGGTTGACAGTAAGATCTGTATGATGCTAGTGATCTGTATTGTTAACTATTGCTTAATAAAAGTAAAGGAAAATTTTATGGCTTCTGTCATAGTTGTTCGCAGTGCTTGTAAGTATTATCCTTTCCTTTTGGAAATTTTCTATGATGCTATTGAAACCTTAATTGTTCTACATGATATGTGGTTACCAGGAATTTTATGTAGCTCCATGTTTTGAGATTTTATTATATTGGTTTTATTAATAAATTATTGTTCAAAGTATCAGCCATGAGACATTAGCAGAAAATGCTTTATTGATGAAAATGGTTTCTTTTTATTATGAGTATGTTTATGATGATTACGAGTTTGGGCCTGATAATGAAAGTACAGAGGTATAGTTATCAGAGGTATAAAGATTCTGCTTTTGCACTTGTTGTTATTGAAATTTGTGTTTAAATCTTTCAGATGATCAGGATGTTTTATTTTCAACCGGGACATTATTTACTAAAGTAATTGAGAAGTCAGTCTTATTATGGCATTATGATTTTTGAGTAGTATGAGTATTGTGGCCTCAGTGTAGTTTAGTTCAGACATGTGTATTGATTTTCATTTTTCGCATAATCTTGATATATATATCAGTGAGTTAAAGACCGAATGCTATGTTCTTTCGAGTTATGCAGTAATAATGATTTGTGATTATCACTTTGAAGAAATCACGACAGAATGTATGTTTGAGATATCATGACAGCATAGAGCAGAATAGTTTTTGAAAAGTTATTGTCTTTTAGTTGAGACTGATTCAGTTGAGCAATTGATTGAGTTATATGTATGTTTGAATTATTCATGGCTTCAGAGGTAAATGCTAATTTTTCATGTATAAATAGATAAATGACCTGAGTAAATAGTACATATTCTAGAGGTTATGGTACAGAGTTGTAAATGCATATCAGAATGGTTGCATCAGAGATATATTTTTGCAAATCCAAGTTGTCTGATTGTTAAAGTTCTCATTGTATGAAGTTTAGTGTGGCTTGAATTCATGCTAATAAAGTATAAACAGTTGAAGATATTGACAATTGAAGTATCCATTATGATTCAACTTGGTTTTAATAAAGAGTTTATGGTTTCTAGAAATGTGTTAATGAGAAATCAAGAGATTTTGCAGTAGTTATGATACCTAGAGCAGTAATAATTATTTGATTATTTGAGGAGTACAGAGATGGATGATAACTTGATTTAGTTATACTAGTAAGAGTGTGAAATGTTATGTACCAGACTTTAAATCTTATACCTAAACTTTTAGAGAGTTAAAGTTGATTTTCAAGTATCTCAGAAGCTATTATAGTTAGTATTGATGTTTGTGTGAAAATGTGAGGGTATTTTGAAGAATTGTGCAACAGAATTAGCATTATCACCGAAAGGTTAAATGAGCTATTGTTGATTGCTCGAAGAAGTTTGTGTATTCTTTTTAGTACGAATGAGTTTTTCTACTGAAGGATTATCTGTGTTATTCGTTTTGAGGTTGTCAATTCATTCAGAGTGTAAATTTTAGTTGTTATGGTTGGAAATCCAAGGTTGCACCTTGACTTCAGAAGAAAGCTACAGTAAGTTTTAACCATGAGATTGCTAAATGTTACTGCATGTCACCTTTGTACTAATAGTTAAATTGAGGAAGAGAAATTCGCAAAATTAAATTGAGTAGAATGGATTAGAGGAAAATGAAAATTAATTACAGAAATCAGAGACAGATTATTAAAAATTGTATACAGAATCGAAAGGTAAGAATATTAACACTCAAAAGAGAAACAAGTATTTGTTTTTTGAAAGTACCTTAGTGGCAGAGTATTTCCATTTTGGTAAGAAAAGAAGAGTTAGTTGCGTTTCATCAGAGAGTATGAGGTTAATGATAAAACAAGGTCAGTTACTTATCAGCAGGTATTCCAATTCAGAGCCTTAGTTTAAGAAGTAAAATGTTGGGTATGCCAAGGCTGAATGAGAATTTAAAAGTGTTACTAGAAATCAATTTTGAACCCATTTGTAGGTAAGATTTTCGGGGACAAAAATCCCTAAAGGGGGGAGAAATGTAACATCCCAAAATAGGGCTTAAACAGAATAGTGGCTGCGAAACCATGAATTTGAGGTCAAAAAAATTTATTTCAATTAAGTTTTAAGGTTTATTCATTGATTAAATAATTGTGTGAAAATTTTGTGAAGAAATTTTATGTATAAGTGCCTAATTTGATAATTAGGACTAAATTGTAAAATTAGCAAAATACGTGTTCTAGATAATAAAGGGGATTTAATTGAAATGGGTTCTTAAAGTGGAGGTCCTTATTTAGCAATTATACCATTATATTTAAGTTTGGACAAAATGGGGCAAGAATAGGACAAATTTGAAAGAAAAGCCTTTAAGGGCATTTTGGTTATTTAGTAATTAAAAGAATTAAAAAGGAAAAATGAAGCCAAAATTGGTCCATATTCTTCATGGAGGCCGAATATAGCATGGTAGAAGCCATGTTTAGGGTTTCCAAGCTTTCCAAGCTCAATATTAAGTCCGTTCTAGCCTCGTTTTTAATGTTCTTTACGTTTTTGGAGTCCCGGTAACTTGATTTAGCTTATTCTAGCAATAATTCATGCTAGGTTTCATATTTGGAAAAATACCCATAGGTTAAATGTGTTTATTTTGATGTTTTACGATAGAATATGAAGCTTGAAATTATGTTAAACAACTTTTGCTAAGCGATTTTAAGTGAAAACGAGTAAAACGACATAATCGGTAAAAATACCTAATGTTCATAAGTACATGATAGAGTGGGAATTTGATGTTGCCATAGAAGGGAAAAATGTTCAGCGTGTCATAAAACATAAGAAAAATGGATAAATTTTAATTTCCAAGCCTAGGGGTAAAATCGTAATTCTCTAAAGGTTTAGGGGCAAAATTGTGATTTTGCCAAAGTTTGAGTTAGGGAATGTTTTGAATAGTAAATTAAATAAATAAGTGAAATATGATGTTTTAGATCCTGGAAAGTGGGATTTGGACCTAGAACGGGAGAAAAACCAAAAATTAGAAAAATTGGTAAAATGGTCGTTTTGGTATCGAGGTAAGTTCATATGATTAATAAGCATTTAATTATGCATATTTGAATGATAAATTGATATTTTTTCCATAAATACTTTAATATTGAGTTTCAGATATAATGATTAATGTTCGATAATAATTGGATATTGGAAAGAGAACTTGTATAATTTATATGTAAGACCATATTTTGTGTGACAGCCCAAAATAGACCCTAGCCGGAATGTGGTTTCGGGACCACTAAACCGAGTCATAAAAATAATTAATTGTTATATTCTATGCTTACTATGTGTGTGCATGCATATGTGGAAATTTCATTCTCTAATTTTACCCATTTGTATGAGAAAGTATTAAATAGGGATCAAAGTGAAACATGGTGAAATATGATAGGCTAATTTTAAATGGCTTGTTAGTACATGTTAACAAAAGGTGGAGTTGCATGTCAAATAATCCCTTCCTAAGGAGGAGTGGCCGGCCATGACAAGGTTATGGGCAAGGAACATGTTCCCAACATGTTTTACTAATGGATGATGTTAGAAATAATAAACAACTAAGCATGGGTGAGAAAAGAAAAAAAAATGTGTGAGAGAGTAGCATCCCCCATTGCCGTGCAACCAAGAAGAGAAAACAAAAAATTTGTTCATGCTTCCTCTCTCCCTTTTGGCCGAAAATACTAAGAGGAAGAAGGGATTTTGCTTCATTTCCTTTGTTTAGAAGAGATCTAGAAGGAGATTTGGCTAAGTTTGCATCAAGATTAAGGTATGTATGAGGTTGTGTTGGGAGTTTCATGCATGGTTTGGTTGCTAATTTGATGTGCATGTTAGCCATGGCTCAAATCCTTGTTATGCCATGGAAATGGTATTTGGCCAAAGTTGTTATGGTGATAAAGCCATTGCATGCTAAGTGTGAAGCTTGATGATGATGCATGCAATGATGGATTGTCTACTCTTGAGTAAGATTTTGAGTTTTCTTTTTGTGTTTAACCATGATTGAAGTTGAATGGAGCATGATTGTCATATTCGGCCATGATGCATTCATGAGCATGGTTCATGCTTCTTGCATGTTAGTTAAAATTTGTATTTTTGGATGGCTATGGACACCTTGAAATTCGCCATGCTCATATTGTATATATATGTTTGCACATGATGTTTTGGCTATGAAGTAAGTGATGAATATATTGGTTTAAAGAAGAAGATGTGGAAGAATGCTTGTGAAATTGCAAGCACAATTCGGCCTAGCACACATATAAGTGCTTGATGCTATATTATAAGTTTTAATACAATGTGCAAAGCATTAACTAGTAAAATGCATGCTGTTTTTGTGAGGTATTAAGTGCAAAATTGACCTCAACATGTACATGAATATTCGCCTTGGGTAGCCTATTGAAGGCCTTAGCTTTTCCTTGATGCTCAAATAAATTGTATTGAATTGCTTGATGTAGTATAAAATGTGCATGACCATTGTGTATTCAAGCTAAAGAGTGGCCATATGACCATTTAAACTCCTTGTCATATTCGCCATAAGCAAGCACAATGAGGTTTTAATAAATTGAATTTGTTTGAATTAGCTCAAGAGCTAAGAGGGCCACAATTGGACAAGGGAAGGAAAAGGTGATCGAATAGCCGAAAAAGCCGCTCGACAACATCCGAGGTAAGTCCTCAAGAAGTGACCCTACTTGAATTATGTGAAATAAAGTATGGATGTGTATTGATTATTGATTATGTATGTATGAGCATTTGAATTCTACGGGCTAAGTCCCGAAGGCTAATATGCTTGTGATTATATTTGTGTTTTGAGCCTTAGTAATGAAAATGAAATATGTATGTCCAATGATTATTGATGTATGTGTACATGAGAAATTGAATGATATCCGGCTAAGCCCAAGACAATTATGCTGAAATTATATCCGGTTAAGACCAAGGCAATTGTGCTAGTGGCTATATCCGGCTAAGACCAAGGCATTCGTGCGAAGTTATTCTATCCGGCTAAGACCAAGGCATTTGTGCACGTGATTATATCCGGTTATATTCAAGAATCTTGGGCTGGAGGTGAGTGTTGGTTGCTGTAATGAATTCAATTAGTACACTCGAAAAGCCCAAAGGATAGGGTACGTTATATGTGCATTGAAAGTCGACATGTTTGAGCAACATTCGCTCAATCGACTAATAAATTTCAGTTATTGAATTGATTGATACTTTGTGAAAGTATATAATGATGAAGTGTGAAGTAAGAATGTGTATTAATGAAATGATGCATTTGGCTATGTGAATGTATTGCTGTAATTAGAGCTGATTATATTCCTTGAGACTTACTAAGCATAAAAAATGCTTACCCTGCTACTTTGGCTCTCTGTTTTATAGATTTCGCCGATAGCAATCGGATTCGGGATCAATAAAGTCGAAGTCATCCACACTATCCACGCCTCTATTTTGGTATAAATTTTGGTTGAACTTTGAAATGGCATGTATAGGACTACCCCTTGTTGGTTGAATATGTTGTTATGTATATATGTACGGCCATGCGAAAATGGCTCGTAAAAGTGAAGTATCGACTTAGACTAATTGTGGTTTGTATGTATATATTTGGTGTCATGATGTGGCTATGGCTTGAAATGGGAATGTTGGTCATATGATCAGCCATTGGCATGGTTAAAATGATCATATATGAACCTATGTATGGCAAGACTAGTTGGTTCATGGAGACTACCAAATAGGTAAGACCTACCTTAAAAACAGATGCTGCCAGCTGCAGTGACGTGAATGTGAAAAATCACCAAAATTCGTAGGAATGGAATTAAATAGTGAATAAGCTATTTAAATGAACCTTGATGAGTCTATTTTCATATGGAAGAAACGAAATGGTCATAGGAGTTACATGTTAAGAGATATTAAAGCTATTGTGAGACAGGGCCAGAATGGTTTCTGGGTTCCCTGTCGCAACTTTAAAATTTACTATAAATTATCCAAAAGAATTAGGAGACATACCTTATATGTACAGATTCCATTTTGAGTCTAGTTTCATTAGAAACAAACGGCACCAGCATTAAAGCCCTGTACGGAGAGATATTCAAGTTATACCACGCGAAGGT
This sequence comes from Gossypium arboreum, assembly GCF_025698485.1. NCBI lineage: Eukaryota > Viridiplantae > Streptophyta > Magnoliopsida > Malvales > Malvaceae > Gossypium > Gossypium arboreum. The sequence continues at coordinate 22,748,388 of NC_069072.1, forward strand.
CAGAGCAGTCGATCCCTGTAACATGGGTGACTTTAACTAATAAACTGTACCAATTGGCCTGACCAAAAATTCTAGAAATAAATCCATGGATGGATATATGAGTCTAAATTCAGGGAAAATTTACGAAACCAGTTTCTGAGTTTTGAAACTCGAGATATGATTTTTAAGGCCACAGTGACGCAGTTTTCCAGCCTGACTGGAAATGTCAAATGGATGGGCAAAACAAGTGAACTTGGCTTGTTAACCCCTCGTGTCCGACACCGGCGATGGTCTCGGGTTCGGGGTGTTACATTTTGTATTATGGCTTTGTATGATAACGAGAAAGTATTGACTAGCATAGTTTGATGAGAATAAGTTAAGTTGATGATATGATGAGATTGAGAATGTAAGTATGTAAGTTCAGTAGCATATTATTATTATGCAATTGTTGTTATTAGTATTGTTATTATTAAGTTATGCGACTAACCTTGAGAATTTGAACAAGTATGTTTCAGCTATGACTTGACAAGGCATTGATATCTCAAAGTCCATGGTTGTACCATGGAAATTAAGGAAGTATTGATGGAAAAGTCCATGTTCATAACATGGCATTTAAGGAGGAATTGACGGTTAAGGATACCATGTAAGACCATGTCAAGACATGGCATTGGTAAGGCAAGGATCCCGTGTAAGACCATGTCAAAACATGACATCGGCATTGATTAAGGACTCCATGTAAGACCGATCAAGATGTGGCATTGGCACTAAGACAAGGATACCATGTAAGACCATGTTTGGAACATGGCATTTGGTAAGACAAGGATACCATGTAAGACCATGTTTGGAACATGGCATTTGGTAAGATAAGGATATCATGTAAGACCATGCCAAGGCATGGCATTGATAAGTTCTATAAGGCAAGGAAATCATGTAAGACCATGTCAAGACATGGCATTGATGAGTTACTATAAGGAAAAGGTCCCATGTAAGACAATGCCAAGGCATGGCATTAGTGAGTTCATAAGGCAAGGATACCACATAAGACCATGTCTAGACATGACAATGGTAAGTTCAAAAAGGAAAAGGTTCCCGAGTAATCCAAAGAGTAAGTCAAAGAAACGACAAGGTGAGAACATGAAGAAAGAGTACAGGTATGCATTTAAGGCTTATTTAATATTGAGATTGTAAGTAATTGAGATTATCAAGTATTCAGTATGTGATGAGTTTTCAGTTATGCTTGTGACACTTTATGACATGATTGGCAATATGCCTATATTATGAAAGGGTACTCATGTGTTAAGTGAGATGTTACAGATATGTAAGCAAGCTATTAAGTAAGTTGTCTTTTGTATTCTGAGTCTTTGGTAAGGTTACTGATAAGTAAAATGGGAAAGTAAGAACTAAACATTATTTAAGCAAATTATGACAACATAGTAGTAAGCTAAATTGATTGCTAATGCTTATTATTGTACATGTGAACTTACTAAGCTTTATAAGCTTACTTCTTTCACTTTTCCATATTTTAGAGTACTTAAAAGCAAGCTCGGGTTGGAGGTCGTCAGAGATCACTTCACACTATCGACTATCAAGTTACCAAATGGGTATCTTCGTTTACAAACATTCTAGTTTATGGCATGTATAGGGACTTAGCCATTTTGTGTGTATGTTCTTATGATATGGATAAAGAATGGTATGTAAATATTTGATAATGATTAGCTATTGAAATGGCTAATGAAGAACATGTTTTGGTGTTATGTATGCCTAAATGATAGTTAATACAAAGAAATCATGAAAAAGTGAAATTAGCATTAAAACAATATTGAACAGCAGTAGTGAGGTGATCTTGAAAAATCATCAAGAATTGTAGAAATGGAATTAGGTGATGAATGGGATATTGAATTAAATATTATTGAGTCTATTTTCATATGAAAGAAACAGAGTAAGAAAAATAAGTGTATATTAAGAGATATTTTAATTTTAGTGAGACAAGGTCAGAGCGTTTTCTAAATCCCCTATTCTGACTTTATAAATTCACTAAAAATTTTACAAAAATAATTAGGGGTTATTGTCTATATTTCTAGATTCCTTAGTGAATATAATTTCAAGAGAAATAAATGGCATGGTTATTTGAATTTTGTACCAGAAGAAAATTGATTTGTAGTGAGGAGAGGTCAGAGTAGTTAAACAGTTCAACTGGGGAAACTTTAACTAACTGTACTAATTGGCTGGACCAAAAATTCTAGAAAAAAATTAGTAAGAAGATATATGAGTCTAGTTTCAGGGAAAATTCACGAATTTAAATTTTGAGTTTTGTGACTCGTTATGATTTATTTAGTGACTATGATGCAGGTGGGCAGTTTTATTTGGAATAATGAAATAAATTGTTTTGATTTGTCTATGTATTCAGAAAATTTTTAATGTTCCCGGTTTGGTCCCAAACCATTTCAATTGCATGATTTAGGGTCTCAAGGGCCCTTTTTTGGGACATATTGAATGAATGTAAATAAATTAATTTTAAAAGCAAATTTTATGCCCCGAATTAGTAAGTTAAGTCAAGTAATGCCTTATGCTTGACTCAGGTGACGGTCTTGGGTAAGGGGTGTTACACGACTTGAATCACCTAAAATCCCAATTAATGAGTTACATTCAGATGAAAGAATATTGCATCGACAATACATAAGCATGAATGAGTAAGAGTGCACTTTCATCAAAGTCAGCATCATGCTTCAAATCCTAAATTCTATATTACCAATACAACATTTATTGTACAATACTAAGTATTGATAAATATAAGCTATTTTTTTCAAGGAATAAGGGATGAATATTACTGTACCCTTGTTCCTGAGAAGTAACAATAGGTTGTAACAAACCCTAGGGAGTACGTAATTGCATCGACACACACTCATGCAGCAACGACCTTTGGCCAGATTCATTTTTCTAATGCTTGTATGGGAGTGTTCCTTTTTTAATATTCCACAATACACCTACTTTGGAGTGTCACTTATTTATAACTATATATATATAAGCAACTATAAAATGTAGTTTCATTCAAGGTTCAAGGAATACTACTAGTCATTTATTACTAATGCAACCTAAATCATTGATCAAAGTATTTAAGATAGAACATTCAATCAAATTTATGCAACTCATTCATTGACAATTCACATGATCCAAGAATTAAGTGTCGAATGTAAAAAAAAATTTTGAACAATTGTGCATAAACCTTGCATGCTTCAAAAAAATTTGAAATGGGGGTGTATTTCCAATTCCATATACATTCCCCAAACTTAAAGATTACAGTGTCTCCAATGCACTGACAAGCATATGTCATGACAATGAAGATGCAATGACAATGTATACTTATCAAAATAAAACCAACAGCTACATACAATGCATGAATACTATAACTAAAGCTTAAAATAAACTAAATTAGTTATCCGCAGCCGTCGATGTGGCTGCATGATGTTTCTTTCTCATCCTTCTTTCGTTACTTATCCTTGGAGCGCTTTCTTTTCTTTTTTTTGGGCTTTGTGCAGCCTTCGAAGTGCTCCTCAGTTTCTTGCTCAGCCTTGGCATCATCGACGACTACTTTTGTAGGAGAAGCCACTTGGAGTGGTCCAGAGTAGATGACTATTGCCAATGAATTACATTGCCTAGACCACTATTGCAAATGAATTACATTGCCTATCACTGGTGACCTTAGCAACATCCGTTGGTCTCGCTCCAGTTTGCTCCAAATTATCAATATTTGCACCCATAGATCTGGGTGCGATGAAAACTTTCACAACAAAATTTTCTTTTACTTTTTTGTTCTCATATTTAGTAACTTTTTCTTCTTTAACAACAACTTTCGCTTCGACAACAACTTCTTCTTCAACAGCATCAATTTCCCTCTCAACAATAGTGTCCTCTTGATCAACAAAAATACTATCCTCAAACAAGCTATCAATCTTGCGCAGACATTCCTAAATATTATTAGATTTTTATCTTTGTCATTATCATAGACTTACACGATGGGAGGAGATGCCACCGATCAGTCTTGGTGTTCAAAGTCGTTAGTCCCAAATGAATCCTCATATTTCTTAATGATTGGTGGAAACACTGAAAAGTCTGGTATTGGAGATGGGCTTAATTGGCTTAATGTGGCTACAATAGAACTGTTCCAAGCTTTAGTATAAGTATAAAATAAATTCTGAAAGTTCTCCATGTCCTCAATAGTAGTGACAGGTTTTATTTACCTATTTCTGAAAGAAGTAACTGTTTTCTCAACTTATTTCATCTTACGCCATAAGGATGTCTCTTTATACAAAGAAGTAACCCTTCTTTGTCTTGCTGGTTCCTGCCTCTTTTAGTATTGTTGTTTCTGTGCCACGAGTCATCCTTTTGACAGATGCATCATTAATTGAACCCTTATTCTGTAACACCCCTCACCCATATTCAATGTTGGAATAGGGTTACGGAGCATTACCGGACTTACAACACATTTATACATACTTTTCACATACATTTAAATCAATTCATACAATCATTATTCAATCTCAAATAATTTGTCCCTTGTACAAGCCTACGAGGCCCTAAACATATATTAGGAGTGGTTCGGGACTAAATCAATATCTTAAGAAACTTTCATGAACTTGGAAAAATTTTCTCAAAATAGGGGACAAAAGCCCATATGGCCAGGCCGTATGTCTCACACAGCCACTAGATACACCCGTGTCAAAGGCCGTGTAGAAATTCAAAATAGAAGCATATGGTTGTGTCCCAGCCGGTGTCCTACCCCGTGTAACTCTCTAACTTGGGTCACACCACCGACATACACGCTCGTATGCCCTAAAAATGGCCACACACGCCTGTGTGCCAGATCGTGTGCTAGGCCATGCCAAACTTGTAGGGTATATTGACTTATGCCATACAGCCAAGTCACACGCCCGTGTGTGAGGCCGTGTGGAGCATACTGTCTTGATTTAAATTTCAACACCAGGGGACACATGGCCATGTAACAAGACCGTGTGTCATACACGGCTGAGACACACACCTGCGTCTCTGCCCATGTGGACAAAAATAGGCTATTTACAAAGCCAATTTTCCATCCAAATTTTGTGCATGCCTATACAATTCAAATGGTACTCACTCATAGCATAAATGGTCATCCAATTCAACCAAAATCAAGACTAAAACATACCATTTCAATTCCAACAAATAGCTTGCTTGCTATATCATGTTTTACTTTTTCAAATCATATGAACTTTACATAGTCAAATCATCTAATTAGACATTTTCCAAACATGCATCATCACACATCATCCACAAGCACATGGCTTCTTAATTACCAACCATTTGGCATCTATAATACCAACTATCCAAAACATATCATTTATTGGTATCAAAGCTACGGTTTAGTCTATTCTAGGACTAACGTAGCGTGTGTGAAAGTCTAGCTATACATGCCATATATAAACTGTGGTAGTGTGATGACTCCTAACATTTTCTAATGTGCTTTCATATAGTAAATGGATCCCAATCGAGCTACATTTGATGAGGTTGAGAGTAATGAGCCTGCTCCCACTGAAGAGATAGCACCGTCTGATTCTAGACTCGTAACGGGTAGCCAGATAGCACCGTCTGATTCTAGACTTGTAACGGGTAGCCAGGGAGGAGAGGCTGGAGAAGCCTTACTCCAAATGATGAATGAGTGGTTCACTCAATACATTCGTAAAAACCCAGCTGCTCAATAACCTCCACCCCTCCTAATCCATAACTGGTTCCTGTAGCTCCTCAAGGAGTCGAGCTTTTAAGATTGAATAAGCGTCCAGTTGATAAGATCCATAAACACGAGGCTGAAGAGTTCAGAGCTAATGTTAATGATGACCCTGAGAGAGCTGAGTTTTGGCTTGAAAATATGATTCGAGTGTTTGATGAGCTTTCTTGCACGCCAGCAAAATGTTTAAAGTGTACTATATCCCTTTTGAGAGATACCGTGTATCGATGGTGGAATACATTAGTATCAGTGGTGCCGAGGGAGAGAGTTACCTAAGAATTATTTTAGACCGAGTTTCAAAAGAAATACATCAGTCAACAGTTTCTAGATCAAAAGCCTAAAGAGTTTTTAGAATTGAAACAAGGCCGCATGACTGTAACCGAATATGAAAGAGAATTTGTATGGTTGAGCAAGTGTGCTCGGGAGTATGTTTCTACTGAAGAAATCATGTGGAAACGGTTCGTTGATGGGTTGAATGAGGACATTAAACTTCTAGTTGGAATTTTAGAACTGAAGGAATTTGTTAGCTTGCAAAACTGAGGAACTTAGCAAAGAAAAGAGAAAGGCTAATTTAGAGGAAATAGATTCGAGGAAGAGATCAATGAGTAAACCTTATCATTCCTTGCCAAAGAAATCAAGAGATTATTTTAATCGATCGACCATTTCAGCGGGATATTCAAATAGATATTGCGGAAAGCAATACACAAGTCCTAAAGCTGAAGCTACATCAGTATCGAGTGTTGGCAACGTGAAAGACATTAAACCTGAGTGTCAACAGTGTGGAAGATGGCATTTTGGATAATGTTGGGTGAAAAATAATAATAGAGCTTGTTATAGTTGTGCTTCACGAGATCATTTTATCCGAGATTGTCATGAGTTAAATGAAAAAGATAAATCTCAGAATGCGAGATCAAGCCATACAACTACTGGAGGGAGGCCGCCAAGAAATACGAGAAATTCAAGTGGTAATTGTGGTACAACGAAAGATTCTATAATGAGGTCTGAGACCAGAGTACTTGCTAGAGCTTACGCTACTCGAGCCCGCGGAGATGCGTCATTACCAGATGTTATTACCGATACATTTTCTCTTTACGACACTAATGTTATTGTATTGATTGATCCTAGATCTACTCATTCGTATATATGTATGAATTTGGTGTCTAATAAGGGTTTTCCTGTTTAGTCTACTGATTTTGTGATTAAAGTATCGAACCCCTTAGGCAACTATGTTCTAGTTGACAAATTATGTAAGAACTGTCCTTTAATGACTCAGGGTTACTGTTTTCTGGCTGACTTCATGATTTTACCATTTGATGAGTTCGATGTGATTCTGGGAATGGATTGGTTGACTTTACTTGATGCCATTATGAACTATAGACGAAAGATTATAGAATTAAAGTGTCAGAATAATGAAATTCTTCAGATTGAATCAAATGAATCAAATGAATTGCCTGCAGTGATTTCATTAATGTCGGTTCAGAGATATGTCAGAAATGGTTGTGATGCATGCCTAGCATATGTTTTAGATACCATGGTGTCTGAAAAAAAGATTGAATCGGTGCCTGTAGTTTCTGAATATCCAGATATATTTCCAAAAGAATTGTCTGGTTTGCCACCAGTCAAAGAGGTTGAGTTTGCCATCAAGCTTGTACCGGGAACTTTATCGATATCTATAGCTCGTACAAAATGGCTCTGACAGAGTTGAAAGAGTTGGAAGTATAGTTGCAAGAGTTAATGGAAAAAGGTTTTGCATGACCTAGTTTTCGCCATGGAGTGCACCTGTATTGTTCGTAAAAAAGAAAAATAGGTCAATGAGAATGTGCATTGATTATCGTTAGTTCAACAAGGATACAATAAAGAATAAGTATCCATTACTAAGAATAGATGATTTGTTCGACCAATTGAAAAGTGCAATAGTATTTTCAAAGATTGATTTGAGGTCTGGTTATTATCAGTTGCAAGTTAAAGAATCAGATGTGCTAAAGACTGCGTTAAGAACGAGGTACAAACACTATGAATTTGTTTTTATGCCTTTTGGACTAACTAATGCTCCTGCCATTTTTATGGATTTGATGAATCAGATTTTTAAACCGTATCCAGAAAGATTTGTTGTTGTGTTCATTGACGATATTCTGAACTATTCACTAGATGAGTCTGAGCATGCCAAACATTTGGGGATTGTCTTGCAAACCTTAAGAGATAAGCAATTGTATGCTAAATTCAGTAAGTGTGAGTTTTGTCTCCAAGAAGTTGGATTTTTGGGACATTGTTTCGACAGATGGCATTCGAGTTGATCAAAGCAAGATTTCTGCAGTAATTGGCTGGAAACCACCTAGAAATGTATCCGAGGTTAGAAGTTTTCTAGGATTGGCTAGTTACTATTGACGTTTTGTAAAAGGGTTCATGATTGCTACACCCATGACCAGACTACTACAGAAAGATGTCAAGTTTGAATGGTCCGAGAATTGTCAACAAAGTTTCGATTAACTGAAAGCATTGTTAATAGAGGCACCCGTATTGGTTCAACCTGAATTAGGTAAAGAATTTGTGATTTACAGTAGTGCATCATTGAACGGTTTGGGTTGCGTATTGATGCAAGAGGGAAAAGTTGTAGGCTATGCTTCCAAACAGTTGAAACTGCATGAAAAGAATTATCTGACGCATGATTTAGAATTAGCTGTTATAGTTTTTCCATTGAAACTTTGGCGTGATCATTTGTACAATGAAAAATGTCACATCTTTACTAATCATAAAAGTTTAAAATATATTATGACTCAGAAAGATTTGAATTTCTGACAACGGAGATGGCTTGAGTTATTAAAAGACTATGAGTTAGTAATTGATTATCACCTGGGGAAAGCGAATGTGGTCGCGGATGCTTTGAGTAGAAAATCGTTGTTTGCTTTGAGAGTAATGAATACACGTTGTCATCATCTGATGATGGTTCGATTTTAGCTGAGTTAAAGGCTAAACAAGTATTTCTTCAGCAAATTTGCGAAGCTCAAAAATGTGATAGTGAATTGCAAGCTAAAAGAGTGCAATCCTAGTCGGTTAGTGATTCAGAGTACTGAGTCAGATCTGATGATTGTTTGATATTCCGAGATAGAATTTGAGTACCGAAAAATCCAGAGTTGATTCAGAAAATTTTACATGAAGCACATAGTGGCTGTTTATCCGTTCATCCTGGAAGTACTAAAATGTACAATGATTTGAAACAATTGTATTGGTGGTCAGGTTTGAAATGAGACATTTCTGAATTTGTAGCGAAATGTTTAGTGTGTTAGCAAATTAAAGTTGAACATCAAGTGCCATCGGGTTTGCTTCAACTTGTGATGATACCAGAGTGGAAATGGGACAGATTTTCGATGGATTTTGTATCGGGATTGCCTTTGTCTCCGAAAAAAAGATGCTATCTGGGTTGTCGTTGATCGATTAACGAAATCAGTACATTTCATTCCGGTGCGCACTGACTATTCACTCGATAGATTAGCTAAATTGTTCATTCTTGAGATCGTTAGATTGCATGGGGGCCAATTTTTATCATTTTAGATAGAGATCCGAGGTTTACGTCGCAGTTCTAGAAGAAATTTCAAGAAGCTTTGGGTACAAAGTTGAATTTTAGTACAGCTTTTCATCCACAAATCGACGGTCAGTCTGAGAGAGTAATTCAGATTCTCAAGGATATGCTCAAATGTTGTGTTTTAGAATTCGAAGGTAATTGGGAGAAATATTTTCCGCTGGTTGAATTTGTGTATAATAATAGCTTTCAATCTAGCATAAAGATGGCACCTTACGAAGCTTTTTATGGTCACAAATGTCAAACTCCATTGTACTAGACTGAACTTAGTAAGAAACAGATTCACGGGATTGATTTGGTTAGAGAAACCGAAGAGAAAGTGAAAGTAATTTCTGACTGTTTGAAGGCAGCCTCAAATCGTCAGAAGTCGTACACGGATTTGAAACGAAAAAACATTTAATTTCAGATCAGTGACAAAGTGTTTCTGAAAGTGTCTCCGTTGAAGAAAATCCTTCGATTTGGTCGTAAAGACAAATTGAGTCCGCATTTCATCGGGCCGTATAAGATCAATGAAAGAATAGGGCTAGTAGCATATCGACTAGCTTTGCTGACTGAGTTAGAAAAGATTCATAATGTATTTCACGTGTTGATGTTACACAATTATTGATCAAATCCATCACATGTGATTTCTTCGTTAGGGATCAAAATCCAACCTGATATGACGTACAACGAAGAATGGATTAGAATTTTAGCGAGAAAGATTAAAGAATTGAGAAATAAATGCATAGCTTTAATGAAAGTATTGTGGCAACGTCACGGAGTTGAAGAGGCTATATGGGAGCCCGAGGAAGCTATGAGAAAACAGTATCCCAACTTATTCACTGGTAAGATTTTCGGGGACGAAAATCCCTAAGGGGGAGAGTTGTAACAGCCTGTTTTTAGTCAAATCAGAACAGTAGTTTCGAGACCACAAATCTGAGGTCATAAAATTATTTTAATATTATTTAAAGTGTTTATAGCATGATAGCATGTATGTGTGAAAGTTTCGTGAAGAAATTTTATTGTTTGAATGCTTGATTTGATAAAAAGAACTAAATCACGTAAAGTGTAAAATGCATGTTCTATTAGTTTAAAGTGTCAAATAGCTTTGGTTTTTAAATATGGTGGCCTTAAATGGTAATTAAACCATTTGAAAAGTTAGTGGACAAGTATGGACATCCATTAAATGATTATATGTTTATAAATTAAGGTTAAATATGTAAATTGTTAAATAAGTTAATGAAATAAAACCAAAATAAAACTATCATCTTTTAATTCTTCCTCCATAGATTTTAGAACTAAAAACCTAGCCATTTTAATCTTGAAATTTTGGCAATTTCATTTGGCTATTAAGGTATGATTTTTGACTCGGTTTTTAATGATTTATATGTTTTATTGATCGTTGCATCTAGTACTAGCTAGCCCAGGGACTATTTTGTAAAATTTTTAAAGATTTTGAATGTTGCCATTGATGAATATGCATGATTTTTGAAGTTTGATGATAGATTTTGAATGTTATTTAATAGATATACAAGTTTTGTTAAGTGATTTTTAGTGAAAATGCAAAATAGAGATTAAATTGAGAAATGTGTAAAGTTAGTGGTTAAAATGTGAAATAAATGAAAAAAATATGGGATGCTAGGGGAATTATGGTAATTCAGGTAGCATGGGTATATTTGGAGTTTCATTAATTGGTGATTTTATGAAATAAGGACTAAACTGTAAAAAATGTGAATGTTTAGGGGCAAATGTGTAAAACAGCCCTAATGTATACTGTGGATTGAATTGAATAAATAGTTGATAAAATAAGTTAATTTTGAATATATTTAGATTAAGAAAGAAGAAATACGAATTTGGATTGGGGAAAAGATAAAATTATCGACTAATCGACTCAATTCACTGTTTTAACATTCGAGATAAATTCGTATGTAGTAAGCATTGTTATAAATATGCTTTAAATCCTTTGATATTGCATAAATTGTGTGTACGAGACTACAATCATATTTGACAATAATTCGGATATGTATGGCATTTAGTGTGTGGGATTGAAATAGATTCGGCTATGTATTGGCACTTAGTGTGTGAGAATTCGAGTACTTGGCATTTTTCTATTTGAGTATGAGTTTGTTACGAATTTGTTCAGGTATGTATATGAATCATGCGAGCTTTAAATTGAAGAAGTTATGAAGTTTGCATATAAGTATATGATTAAGCATGTGGAAGGATTGTTAGTATTTATTAATTATGAATTAACAATTTCAAATTGATGAATTGTGTATTTATGATTAGTTGAGTTTTTTTCATACAAGCTTACTAAGCTATAAAGCTTTCTTTGTTTATTTTCCCATGTTTTATAGTGATTTCAAAGCTAGCTCGAATTCAGGGATCGTTAGAGACTACGTCACACTATCCAACCATCACTTTGGTACTTTTGAGCTTTTGGTTTGGTCATATGGCATGTATAGGATTATGGTCATTTTTATATGTATCTTGGTAGTGAGTTTTTCCATTGGAGATGGCTTATGAATGGTTATGTTTTGGTTTGTATATATATATCCATAAGACTTGGCTTAATTTTGGCTAGTTTGGTTATATATATAAGTGTGCATATGGTTTATATTGAGTGATTGAGGTTGGTTTGCAATGTTATGGATAGTTGGTATTATAGATGTCAAATGGTTTGTAATTGAGAAGCTATGTGCTTATGGATGATGTGTGATGATGCATGTTTGGAAAATGTTTAATTAGATGATTTGAAGATATAAAGTTGGTATGATTTGAATGAGTAAAACATGAGATAGTAAGCAAGCTAGTTGTTGGAATTGAAATGGTATGTTTTAGTATTGATTTTGGTTAAATTGACCATTTATGCTATGAGTGAGTACCATTTGAATTGTATAAGTATGCACAAAATTTGGGTGGCAAATTGGGTTGGTAAATAGCCTATTTTTGCCCACATGGAAGGAGACACAGGCATGTGTCTTAGACGTGTGTGACACACGGTCTTGTTACACAACTGTGTGTCCCTTGGTGTTGAAATTTGAATCAAGTCAGTATGTTGCACACAGCCTCACACACGGGCGTGTGACTTGGCCGTGTGGCATAAGTCAGTATACCCTACAGGTCTGGCATGGCCTAGCACACGGTCTGGTACACGGGCATATGTGGCCATTTTTAGGGCACATGGGCTAGCCACATGGGCGTGTATGTTGGTTGTGTGACCCAAGTCAGAAAGTTACATGGGGTAGGACATGGGCTGGAACATGGCCATGTGCTCCCATTTTGAATCTCCATATGGCCTGTGACATGGTCGTGTCTGGTGGCTATGTAAAACACATAGCCTGGCCACACGGGCGTGTGTTCCCTATTTTGAGAACAATTTTTCAAGTTTGTGCAAGTTTCTTGAGATATCGGTTTAGTCCCAAACGACTCCTAATGTATGTTTAGGGTCTCGTAGGCTCATATTTGGGACAATTTGTTTGAGATTGAATAATGATTATATGAATTGATTTAAATGTATGTGAAAAGTATGTATAAATATGTTGTAAGTCCGGTAATGCTCCGTAACCCTATTCCAATGTTGAATACGGGTGAGGGGAAAACCAATGATGGGAAAACCAAAATGCCGACTTGCCATGCAGTACATTCAATAATTTCTCGGTGGAGAATTGCGCCTACATTAATTTTTCTACCCTTAATAATGGAATGTATCGGACACATTCTATCAAGGTTGCTGGTGGTGTTGTGGGTAGATGGCTGTAGTCTGTAATTAACAAAGTGAAACCATATTTTGCTCTGCAATGTTAAGAAACAACAATGCATTGTAAAATTCTTTTGATGCGACCCTGTCCACCATGCTCATTCAGTACACAAATCATGTATGCGCGAGTCCCTTTTCTCATTCGTTTCTTCCGCAAAGAAATCGAAGTGTTAGTTGACGTCAACTGTAAGGTTATACAGCTCATTGATTGTGTTGGCATCCTATGGGAGAAAACTTTCACGAAAAAAATAAACTCTAAATATGGGTCATAGAGGTTGGCATAGAATTCATGTACCAGGGAAGGGGAGTAGCCTGCAGGGTGTTCATAGAAATTTCCCTATTTCAGTATAGAAATAGTTTAGGGAATTTTTTTTCCCAAGTCCTATTGTTGTGATAGGGAAATACCTTGCTCACGGTGAAAATTTCAGTGTAAGATGTTGTCTTGAAATCGTTCCTTTACCGCTTTATTCTAAAAGATCACTGGTTCCTTTTTCTGCACAGGTTTGGGAGATTTCGACTCCTGAATTGAGGTGGCAGAGGATGCATGTTCTTCAATAGGTTTGTTGCTTTTCTTTGTAAAACCTCTTATTCTTGCAATCTTTTGTAGAGAAAAGACGATTTTAAGTGAAAAAGGTGGGATCTTTAGTGAGGAAAATGAATAAAAATGATTGCTTGGATGTTTTGCAATCGGCACAGTGGCGTACACTTTATAAGGGTGAAAGAGGAAGATGTGGAGTCGTAATGTTTTGTGGAGAGATACAAAACTAGCTAGAAGAGTGGCATCCAATAAGAATTGTGCCTGCTCAAACGGATCAAACGAAAGGGTCCAACAGTGAAGGTTGAAGTTCCTTTAGTTTTGATTAATGGTGAAATAGTGGTATGGAATACGTTGACAACCAAATCTTGTAGTGGCGACATTGGTACCTTATTAGTCTACAAAAAGGAAAGAAAACAAGCTTTACAAAATAGGAATAAAATAAAATGAAATCTCGAAATAATAAAAAAATTTAAAATGTTTGGACCAAATTAATGGTCTCTGCCTGCTCTTGATTTTTTTTCCAAAATAGTGTTTCAATCTCTGGCCATTGACTTTGAACTAGTGTCTATCACGTAAATCTCGAATTGTGGCTCTCGAATTGTGGCTACACCATGGGGAAATACGTCGACAACTTCGAATGAACTAGACCAACGTGAATGTAATTTACCTAGGTGCAATTTAATTCAATAGTTGAATAATAGAACTTGTTGTCCTGCAGTAAATTGTCGCTACAAAATAATATTGTTATTCCATCATTTGGTCTTTTCCTTTCAAATCGCAGTATTTTCATAGACATTTCTTTGAATATCTTCTAGCTCGGTGATATCCAATAGCCTTTCTTTCCAACAACGTCATAGTCCATGTTCACTTGTTTAATTGCCCACATTGCTTTGTGTTCTAGTTCAACTGGAAAGTTACATGCTTTCCCAAAAACCAATTGGTATGGGGACATCCCCAAAGGAGTCTTCTATACTATCTGTAAAGCCCATAGAGCGTCATCTAATTGGGAAGACCAATCTTTTATTCAAGGGTTCGCAACCTTTTCAAGAATGTTCTTAATTTGTCGATTTGAAATTTCAGCTTGTCTATTGGTTTGTGGATCATAAGTAATGTCCACTTTGTGATTGACTCCATATCTCTTTAATACGTCTACCACTTGGTTGCAATGGAAATGTGTACCCTGATTAATAATCAAGGAATTTGGTGTGCCGAAACAGGTGAGTATATGCTTGTGAAAAAATTAGAGCACTATCCTTGCATCATCCTTTTGGACAGCAGTTGCCTTCACCTACTTTGAAACATAGTCCATAGCAACTAAGATGTAAAGATTTAAAGATTTTCAAATGAACTTAGAAACGGTCCCATAAAATCCATTCCCTAAACATTGAACAATTCAACTTCTATAATTGGCTATGACAACATTTCATTACGTCGGGAAATAGAACGGCTTGCTAACATTTATTGCATTGATTCACAAAATTATGCGCATCCTTGAAAAATGATGGCCAGTAGAATCTTGATTGTAGAACCTTCATAGTAGTTCCCATACCATCAAAATGGCCTTCATAACGAGCATCATGACAGTGCTTTAGAATTGAAAGCATCTCTTCTTCCGGAACCCAATGCCGAATGATGTTTTCATTGCATTCCAATGGTACTTCACTACGTCACGAAGAAATCTTCTTTTTTCTGGCCCTTGATCCTCAATGGGAGTTTACCACATGCCAACTAATTAACCAATTTGGCATACCAATGAGTTACATCGACAACTAATAACATCTCATCTGGGAATGTGTCAATAATTTGAATTATTTTACAGTCTTTGCTGCCAACTTCGAATCTAGACAAATGATCAACAACTTGATTCTCTGACCCCTTGTGGTTTTTTATTTCAATTCCAAATTCTTACAATAATAAAATCCATCATATTAGTCTTGGTTCGGCATCTTTTTTCACAAAGAAATATCGCAACTCTGAATAATTAGTGAATACCGTAACCTTTGCGCTGACAAAATAAGAATGAAACTTGTCGAAAGCAAAGACAACGGCTAGCAATTCTTTCTCTGTAGTGGTATAATTGAATTGAGTTTCTGTAAGAGTTCTGCTGGCATAATAGATGGTGTTAAAAATTTTTCTTTTTCTTTTTCTTTGTCCTAACACTGCACCCATGGTGAAATCACTTGCATCGCACATAACTTCAAAAAATTGAGACCAATAGGGTGCAATGACAATAGGGGTGTTGACCAGCTGCTTCTTTAACTAAATAAAGACATCCAGACATGCCTCATCAAAGAGGAATTTTCGATTCTGTTCCAACAATGATCACAATGGTTTAGAAATCTTTGAAAAATCCCTAATAAACCGTCGGTAAAATCCTGCATGTCTAAGAAAGCTACGAATACCTTTGACATTTGTCAGTGGGGGTAATTTCTCGCTAATTTCCACCTTAGCCTTATCTACTTGAATACCTGATTAGAGATGAGATGGCCCAACACAATGCTTTCAGTTTCCATAAAAATAACATTTTTCTTAATTCAAGACAAGATGAGTGTCCTCACATTGCTGCAGTACCTTATCCAAATTGTTAGCGCAATGATCAAAATCATTACCATAATCTAAAAAGTTATCCATAAAAACCTTTAAAGAGTCTTTGATCATATCTGAGAATATTGCCATCATACACCTTTGAAATATGGCTGGTGCATTGTAGAAACCGAAAGGCATAGGGTGAAAAGAAAAAGTACTAAAGAGGCTGCTGAAATTCGTTTTCTCTTGATCCTCTGGTGCAATAGCAATTTGGTTGTACCTAGAATAGCCGTATAGGAAGCACGAATAATCTTTTTCAGTAAGCCAATCTAACATTTGGTCAATGAAGGGAAGTGGAAAATGATCTTTCCTTGTGGCAACATTTAATTTACGATAGTCTATACAAATTCGCCATCCCATAGGGATGCGTGTTGGTAGTAATTCATCCTTATCAGTGTGAGCTACCGTGATGCCACTCTTTTTGGAACGCATTGCACTGGACTCACCCACTTGCTATATGAAACCAAGTAAATAATTCATGTATCAAGCCATTTTATTATTTCTTTCTTGACCACTTCCTTCATCTTCTTGTTTAACCTTTTTCGTGATTCAATTGATTGCTGTCTGTCATCTTCTAACTTGATTTTTTGTATGCAAAAAGAAGGACTAATACCTTGAATATCCGCAATAATCCAGGCAATAGCTCATTTGTGTCGCTTGAGAATGTAAGTCAATTTCTTTTCTTGTGTTGCATCTAGTATTGCAGAGATAATAACTGGAAGAGTATCATGATCACCCAAGAAGATATATTTAAGATGATGAGGTAGTGGATTCAATTCTAGAGTGGGAGCTTCTGTAATTGATGGTTTGAAAATTGGAGTGAATCTGTTGGTTAGGTCTAAGTATTCAAGTTGCCATCTATGCTTGACTTCAACAGTACTAGCGTCAACCGTGCTATCACAATTGTCCATAAATTTTTTCTCTGATTTCACTGTAATTTTTCAACAAGGATTATACTTTGCTTTTTGAATTCTTCCTCAATCAAATCATCGAGCACATCGACAGTGTGGCACTCTACTTTAATTTTCCTACTCATTACCCGTGAGGCCTTCTTCTCCTACCCATTGACTTTGAAAGAATTGAACGAGGTGCCATATAAGGTGAAAATCTCATGTACGGTTCTATAGAATGGCAGTAAAGGTGACTTATCTGTCAACTTTTAAACATTAAAGGTAACTTGCTCATCATTCAGTCGCATAGTGAGTTCTCTTTTATAAACATCAATAAGAGTGCGCAGGTGGCTAAAAATGGCCATCTTAAAATTATGGGAACTTCCTTGTTTGCTTCGTAGTCAAGTATGATAAAATCAGCTAGAAAAATGAATTTATCCACACGAACTAAAACATCTTTGATTTGCCCTTCAGGTTGAGTTACAGATTGATCAGCCAATTGCAATGTCACGATAGTGGGTTTCATATGACCAATTCCCAACTTTCTAAAAGTAGATAATGGCATGAGGTTGGTGCTAGCTCCCAAATCAAATAAAACTTTGCCCAAATGTTGATTTCCAATTGAACACGGAATGGTAAAACTGCTAGGATCTTTCAATTTAGGAGGTAAACTGTTTGTCAAGTTAACACTGCAGCCTTCTGTGAGTGCAATAGTTTCAACATCAGTGAGTTTTTTCTTCTTGGACAAGAGGTCTTTCATAAATTTCCCTTAACTCAGAATTTGTACCAGAGCGTCCACTAAAGGAATATTGGTCTGCAGTTGTTTCATTATATCCAGAAATTGCTGATATTGTTTATTATTTTCATTCTTAAAGAACATTCAGTTGTGACAATACCTTTCATTGCATCTATAATTTTGAGGGTTGAATATAAGGCATATGAGCGACAGTTGATGGTACTTCTTTGTTTGGTACATCAACAAGCTCTTTAGAATCAACCTTTCTAACAGGGCTTATGTCACCCATATCTGGGGATGCTACAGTAGAATCGATAACTGGCTCACCAGTTTGTTTATCACTCCTAAGAGTGATAACTTTACAATGCTCTTGAACAATAAATTTTGTGCGAGTAATATGCTCCCTCATTAATGCCTTAAGAGCCGTTAATGGGTCAAAAGTAGAAGTGTCTATATGTTGTTGTTGTTACCCTTGGATATTCTGTTTCGTCATCAAAGAATGTTGTGGTTGCATCTGATCTTGATGTGATTGTGTCAGACCTTGTTGTTGATACCTCTGAGGATGCGGACTGTATTTCTGCTGCTTTTGAGTATAATTCCCTTGTCGTGGATGATAATTACCATGAGTAGATGCATTCCCATATCTGAATGTTGCAACATTTTGCCCAACATTCTGAGTTCCCCAAAACTGTTGGTTGTGTATAAAATCGTTGAAAGAGTTGTCATAAGAATTTTTGTGAATAGTACTGACATAACAAGCATTTTTTTACATGTTGCAGACAATCATTAGAGCTACGGTTGTCACCGTAAATTTTGCAGCAAAAGGTAGGAATATCCAATTATTGACCGATCTGTATAGGTGCAACGTCACTCGCCCATTACATATTTTTAATCATGTTTGTGAGTGAAGAGACTTGGGCACTTATAGCTGATATTGCATCCAATTCAATAACTCTTGGGGTAGTCATTGCTTGTGCAGCTCTAGAGATGGGATATAGGTAATCATTTTGAGCAATTCTTTCAAGAATTCTCACAGAATTATTGTAAGTACAATCCAGTAGCGGTCCATTGGCTGATGCGTTGACAAGATTTCTTGTATGTGAATTCAAACCATTATAAAAATCTCAATTTGTGTTTCTAGTTGAATGTCGTGCATGGGATAAAGTCGAAGCAAAAACTTATAACGTTCCCATGTGGTGTGAAGATTTGCATCATACAGCTGATGGTATGAGCATTCATTTTCAATGGGTTAAATCACATCACAAACTGCATGGCGAGAGCATTCTAAGAAGTGATTGATCCAGCAGTAGCCTAATAAACAAAGTGCGAGCCTTCTCTTGTAAGGAATAGGGAAATAATTGCATCCTTAAGGCATCATTAGGAACGCCTTGTTGACTAAAGGAAGCACAGATCAATAAAAAAGATTTAAGATGTTCTCTCGCATCTTCATGTGGAAGTCCAGCATATAGGCCATTGAAGTTCAGCATTTGAAACATCATTGGCTTTAGTTCAAAGTTCCCAGCTTGAATTGCTAGTCTAACAACTCCTGGTTGTAGATCATCCAGAATAGGTACTCCACAATCTCGTATGGTTCTATTGTGGATGTGAGCATTTTGTGGCAACACTGGGTTATGAACATTTTGCTGTCGTATCGGTGGTATAGTTGCTTTGTCCCCTGGTAAATCCATATTTCGTTTCTCTCGAA
Source organism: Gossypium arboreum (assembly GCF_025698485.1). NCBI lineage: Eukaryota > Viridiplantae > Streptophyta > Magnoliopsida > Malvales > Malvaceae > Gossypium > Gossypium arboreum. The sequence continues at coordinate 22,767,896 of NC_069072.1, forward strand.
GTCTTCTTTGAATAGTCTTTCAATTTCAAAATCTAAGTCGGCAGGAAAATCCAAATTGCTTTGGGTCATAAAAAACCTAAGATGAAGTTGAAAAATAGCAAAGAAGAGAAAAACAAGTTAGTGACTACTAAATATTATATAAGGAAAACAAAATAAAAAGACACACAAGAACAAAAATAAACATCAAACAAATTCCATCCTCAGAAACGGTGCCAAAAAATTGATTGGTTGTAAGTGACACAGCAATAATGTGCAAGCATACACTGTCGATGCAGGTATAATAGACAGACGTGAGTCTGTCGAATATTGATTCCATAGGGATGGTTGTCTTTTGTCTATTAATGTTGGTGCAATAACTAAATAGAAATGAGGTAAATTATGAGTATAGATGTCGAAGCAATAATTCAAGAACAATAAGATAAAGTATGCTATGGTTAAACTGGGATCCCCAACATGAATCTTCAGCAATATACTAAGTACTCACACATTACAAAAGATAGGTGATTGTTGACACAATAAAATTTATGTATATCTTACCAAATGCCACTCTGTGGTTTAATCTAAGACTTCACCATACACGTTAACCTCACCTTTTGATGATGGCAATAGGGCATATTAAGAATAAGTGGACTAAATTCCTTTAGTCCTTACTCAACTTCCGTTGAAAAGCTTATTAGCTCAAACTATCACTGCACCTTCCAGTGTTACTGACTGCAATAGCACTTCCGTGTTTAGAACATTCAAACCCCCAAGATTAAACAAAAAAATAAGATTTAATAAGATAACATTTAACAAAACATTAATTGTACTTCCATACAGTAGAAAACATAGAGTAATCATCGGTGTTTTCAAGAAATGAGAAAGAATCAAATGGAGAATACTATTCCTAGGCTACTCGATTGGATCTATCCATTTCCCCTTGTTTTGCACTTAGATCTCCTCGTCAGGAGTGAATTTGCATTAGTCTTCACGTTGGCTGACCCAAGGAAAGCTCAAGCTACCATAGCTGGAAGCTTCAAAAATAGGGTAAGAGAGTGGTGATACACCAAAAAGTTCTTTCCTCATTCTTCTCACGTTATCCTTTTATGTTTTCCTCAATAGTACAGGTGTCATTCTCTTAGGATTCTTCTATCCTTCTTCGTACAGGGTAGTTACACTGGACTAGACAGCTCACTCATGGTTGGCTCTTATCAGGCAACTGCCACCTGCGGAGACAATTCTAAACGCCATCTGGAAATAGCTCCTGCAACGACACTATGAATATCTGTCAACTATAGAGACAATTTCGAACACAATCTGAAATTAACTCATGTAGCGACATTAATGTAGAAAGATAGCAAAATTAAAGATAAAATAGGCTAGGATTCACTGAGTTATAAAAATGCAATTTACTAAACTAAACATGCTAAAATGTATGCTAAGGGTGACTAAATGGGAAAAATTTAAACAATAAGTAGGGAGAAAGCATATGTTCTTTCTACTACAATCACACACTCAGGAAGTATGTTAGCTCTCCCTTAGGCCTCATTTGGCCTTTAACATTAATAAAAGATACGGTTTGCATTTTATTGAATGTAATAAGAAACTCAATTAAAACATAACAAGAATTCTTTTATTCAAACTCCTTAAATGTGAAAACTAGTTTAATCTGCTACATTGAATTATGGCAAATCACCTGTCCAAGAAATGAAGACTTGGAGAATTTGAGACAGTAGCTCTGACAAAGAAGTGCAGTGCATTCCTGCAAGATAAGCTACCTCCAAAATTGTAGGATCTAGGATATTTTTCCATACCCTGCAATATAGGGGCAACTTATCGTGGTAAGGCATTGTGTGACTAGGGGCAAGCGTCAACTTGATTCTGATTTCTGTGTTCCAAAAATTAGGGATAAAGGAAGTTAGACCAACTATAGTTAAGCTTTAGTTAGTAGATCGATCCTCAGCACATCTGGAAGGAAAAATCGAGGATGTATTGGTACATGTAGACAAATTTATTTTTCCTGTTGACTTTTTTGTTTGACTTTGAAGCAATTAGAAAGGTGCCAATCATTTTAGGAACGCCTTTCCTAGCAACTAGGAGGACCCTTATAAATGTGCAGAAAGGTAAGATTATCATTTGTGTTTTGGACAACCAGGTAACATTTAATGTATTTATATCTATGCAATTTCCTAACTCAATTGATAAATGTTCTGCAGTGACCAAGTTAAAGGAACTAGCCATAGAATGGGAACTCAATTCTAATGAGAACCCATTAGGACAAGTCTTAATGTTAGACCCCCTAGTGATGAGGAAATGGAGGAATATTTAGCTTTGTTAAAAGCTAACTCGAAAGGATTCACTTCAAAAGTTCTATCCCGGTCATTAGAACTGTCATCTTGTGAGTACAAGTAACCCAAACTGTCGATAAAGAACCATCCGAGTTAGACTTAAAGGTCGTTAACAGGCATGTGAAGGATATCGGGTGGACTATTTCAGATATTTGAGGTAATTATCCTCTTTTGTGCACTCAGAAGTTATTGCTAGAAGAAACCAAAAATGTGTCTATCAAGGGATGGAGGAGCTTGTTTCAATCTTGAATATTTGATCTTGGGAAACTCAAGCATCAATGGTTAAAAGCAGGGATCATATATCCTATCTATGACAATTTTTTGTTGGACCTTGTTTAATATGCACCGAAGGAATGAGGTATCACGATTGTAGAAAATGAAAATAGCGAGTTGATTCCAACAAGGATGGTTACTTGTTGGTGAATCTTCGCAGACTACAAGAAGCTAAACAAGGCTACCTAGAAAAATCATTTCCTGTTTTTTTTCCTGGATCAAATACTTAACAGAATCATTGGGCAAGATTATTCCTTCTTTCTAGATGGTTATGATTGGTATGCCAAATGGCCATTTGACACCTCCTTGGTCAATGACAATCCCCAATAACATTAACGGAGTTCTCTTTCTTTATCATTATTTTATATTGTCAGTTTTTTTTTTTGAATAAAATGGCAAACTTAGATAAAATTTTCATTGGATTATTATGTTAAAATAAATTATGTCTAGGATATTGGAATTTAAGCGGGATTGCTTGTGACCCCTCCAACTCTTCCTGGAAATTAATTTTAACATAATTTTTTGAGAAAATAATTCCTAAGTGGCAAAATAGATTTTAAATTGCTGAATAAAATGGTCAATTTTTATCCAAGTGTTAGTTTTCTGATCTTTTTTCGAATTATTTTCTGTATAGGTACTTAATTGAATTGTTTTCAATAATTAGCTGTGTTTTCTGTAAATATTTTAAACCGCTAAATACAAGTTTTTATTTTTTATGTTTAATATATAAGATAATAAAAATAATATATTATTATTTTTTTATATTTTATGTTAATTGTTATTAACTTTGCATAACATTAGGAGAAGTCTTATTTTAATATTATTTTACTCAAAGAGTTTGTGTTAAACATCTTCCTATGAACACTATAAATACAACCCCCTTTCCACATCCTCTCCTATACATTCTCTCCATCGTTATACACTATACCTCCCAAGCCCCTAAAACAGTATGTGCACCTCTGTTCCTCTTGCACTAGCTTGCGTGCGCCCTTACTCCATGCACACCAGCCTTCCACCTTGTTGCGCACGCCCTTACTCCCATTGCACCAAGCCGCTGCCATAATTTGTTGCACCTTGCCGCATCCTTCAAGCTACCACTCTATCATGTTCCACCAACACCTAAGGTAGCATCACACCTCCCAATCCAACACCCTAATCACCCTCTAATCAACCCTAACTCGACACCATCTTCTTTGCCTTCTCATTATTTTCTTAAGTTTTTATTAGGTTAATTACAAAGGTGGTAAGAAATTTCATTCCAAAATTTTAATTTGATTATTTAACTTTTCAATTTTATATGAATTGTTAATATTTTATTCTAATTAAAATTTGGGAAATTATTATTTGTTTTCATCATATGTAATGTTCAGGTCGAATCATGCCTCAAAAAAGAACTCATGTCTCTGTCCAGGACTAAGAATCACAAAAAAAATTCCATTGCGAAGAAGCTGAGGTGAGATACAGGAGCATATTTAAGAAAAAAACAAATGCTTCCAGAAAAAGGTATTACTTTGGGAACAAGTAACTACAGCAATTTCAATGCAAGCATTTAAAAAGTTGTTGAGGCTCTAAAGTGGGAAGTGTTTTATGATAAAAGGCCAAATGCGAATGATGAGTTAGTTAAGGTATCTCTAAAATTGAGTTCCATTAATGAATTTTATGATTTACCTGATTTCGAAGACAATGAATATTCTTCCTTAATGGAAAATATTGAGGTGGAAAAATTGCAAGAAATTCTACAAGAATTCACAGTTTCGAGTTCTAAATGGACTGCGTCGAAACATGGGACTCATATTTGTTGCAGAGAATATTTGACCCCATTAGCAAAGGTATAGTTTTATTTTGTTTGATTTAGTTTTATGTCTATCTCACATGGGACTACAATTTCAATAGAACGAATGGTCTTACTATACTCAATTATGATAGCAAATACCATTGATGTGGGCAAGATCATTTTTAAAGAAACTCAAAATTATGTCGCTAAACATTTTGGTCTAGCTTATTTTCCCTTTATGATAAAAATTTTATGTTTGAAAGGTAAAATTCGTGCAAATGTAAAGAAGACAGAATGTAGCCAAGATACAATCCCAGATTGGGACCTTGTCCGAGAAGTAGGAAATTCCATTCTTTAAACGCAAGTTGAATCGATCGAAGATACCGAAGAAGAGAAAATTCCTATAGAATCAGAACCATTTGAAATTTTTGACTTCATAGAGCCAACTGAACTAGTTTTTGAATCTGACATGGCTACCCTAATGTCTAGAACTCATTCACCTAGCCCAAATTTTTGAGATGAGCTGTCCAAATTGATGGATTTAATGCAACACATGCAGTGGCAGCAATAAGCTTATTGGGGATACTAAAAAATACGGGATGACTCAATTAAAGTTGCTTTTAAGAAAATACTTCACAACCCATTTGTTTTTGTGCCTAAATTTTTGGACTTTATATTTGATCCATGAACTCTAATCTCGAGGAAGAAATGAGACGATTCAAGCAAAAATAAGGACGATAAAGCAAAAGATGGGTTGAATTCTAAGGGGTCTATAAATAAATAAATAAAAGAGGTGTAACACCCTTTACCCATATCCGATACTGGGACAGGGTTCGAGGCGTTACCAGACTTAAACGCACACCATTTCATAAAATCGGGACATAAAATTTTTGTACAAACTAAAATTTGTGAAACACATGTATGATGTCCCTTGAACGGGCCTACGAGGCATAAAACATACATCGAAAAAGGGTCGGGACTAAATCGAAAACTTTAAAGAGGCTTGAGAAAATTTCCCAAATACAGAGTCACACGCCCGTGTGAGCCAGGGGACACGCTCGTGTGCTCTTGACACGCCTGTGCCATCAGGCCGTGTAACTCTCTGACTATGATGTCATCATCAAAGTAAGGTCACACGGTCGTACCACACACCTGCATGGCCAGACCCTGTCCCTCACACGGTTGACACACACTACCGTGTCTTTGCCCGTGTGGCCAACACTTAGGCTATTTTCCAAGCCTTTTTGTTGCCTTAATCTTTCAAAAACTTAACCACTTTAAAGACACATATTATAGCATCAATTAATGATTTAGCATGCCTCACTAAGGCACGTTTTTAACAACCAACCATAACATATTACCCAATAATTAACCTTTACTTGTTCTTCAAATGTCCACATTCAATAATTAACAACTTAATGACAATTTACACGTTTATTCCATAGACATAACCACCTCGAATGGCCCTAAGGCATTGATCATGTACATATGCCATACACCACCCATTCATAGTAATTCGCATAATCACATCACGAGGTATTAACACATAGCATGGATAAATAGGCTTACAAGCCATAACCATTATAAGCCACATATCATGGCTATATACAATGAATCAATATAAGCCAATATATTTGGCTAATCATAACAACATTTAACATAAAAATCAATCCCTATACATGCTATTCACTTGTGTACGCTTAACTTATACATGCTAACACTCCGAAGGTGATATCTTGATAATGTGATGTTGCCTCCGACAGTCTCCAACTCCGAGCCGACTTGAAAACACTATAAGAAATAAAAAGAAGGGAGTAAGCTTTACACTTAGTAAGCTCGCATGAAAAATAATAAGCAATATGTCAACATGCTTCTCAAAGTAATACAACTATAATTACACTTTTGCTTATATTTTGGTCATGCTATTTTTTCAAGTCATAGTTACCAATTTATTTATATCTAGATCTACAAAACTCAAAATTTTCCCTCAAACTAGACACACATATCTCCTTACCATAAAATTTTCATAATTTTTTGTCCATCCAATAAGTAAAGTTTATTCTTTAAAATCTCCCCTATTTTGCTATCTGAAAGTTCTGACCTCTCATCACTAAAACTTAATTATCTCATAGTACGGAACTCAGATGAAGTCTTTGTCTATTTCTCTTGAAAATAGACTCATTGAGGATTTTAATAATATAAATTATAATCCATAATTATTTTTTTAAAATTTCTAGTGATTTTCCCAAGTCAGAACAGGGGATTTCGAACTCATTCTGACTCTATCTTACAAAATTTCAAATATATCATAATATGAGATTCCTTTGCTTATACTGTTTCCTTTATATGAAATTAGACCCAATAAGCTTTAATTCTATAATTTATTCAGCCTTTAATTTGACTTCCATGATTTTTGGTGGATTTTCAAAGTCGAACTACTGCTGCTGTCCAAACTATTTCAGTGCAATATAATGGTAATTATACTTATAATGCTTTTACAAACCATTTCACCTTCATGGTACAAATGCATATTTGTACATCATAATCATAGACCCAAACTCACAAGGTCATCACCATTTCATTCTCATATACATAACTTACTTATTTGTGTCCTTCCCAGAGGTGCATTAATCATTTTCATGATTCTAATAGCACTTGAGCTTCAAGTACATACTTGTAACTTTCTAGCCAGCTCATACATTTACTTTCTCGTTTCCGTCACAAGCTTTGAACTACCCATTGAACCACTGGAACACTAATGGATTTTTGGGAAATCTCGCACACATGATAGGGTGCCAATGCCATGTCCCAGACATGGTCTTACATAGGTCCTCACACTGATGCTGATGCCATATCCCAGATATGGTCTTACACTAACCCAAATCACAACGGTGTTTCAATAGCCATATCCTAAGTATTTCCAAAGATCCAACCAGGGTTTTCATCACCTTGTAACTCGTCAGGTATTATCAGTCAGATAACCAAGCCTAACAACTAATACATACACAAGTATACATTTTATACCTTATCAAAGCATTAATTTCATAATAACATAATAATGAATTATTTACTTACAAACTTACTCGTTTCAATGGAATCTCTTGTTCCATCAATTTTCCCATGTCCAATAAACACACAATAACATGAATAACATGCTTATTAAATCATACGAACTTACCTCGGCACCAAAATAGCAAAAAGGAACCTAACAGTCAATTTTCCATTTTTCACCCGATCTAGGCCCAATCCTCATTTTTCCTTGATCTATAATATCACATTTAGTATAATTATTAGTCACATTATTTAATGTGACCCAAAATCATATTTTGGCAAAATTACATTTTTGCCCTTAAACTTTGTCAAAATTACACTTTTGCCCCTAGGCTCATAAAGTGATTTTTATTTAATTACCTTGCATTATAAGCATAGACGAATCATTCTCATAACTATAGCAGATCCTAATTTCCACTAAATCACCCTTTTATGATCAATTTTTAACTTTTACAAAACGATCCTTTCGGACGTTTTTATCAAAAATCACTTAATAAAAGTCGTTCCTCTAACCATAAACATGTATAATCTACCATTAAACCTAAAAAAACCAGCATATTACTCATGGGTAAATTTTTAAACATGAACCCTAGCTCAAAATAATGGTAGAAATAGGTAAATCGAGTTACCGGGACTTTAAAAATGTAAAGAACATTAAAAACGGGGCTCTGGATCACTTACAAATGAGCTTGGAAGCTTGAACCAAACCCTAGCCATGGCTTCCATGGTAGATTTGGCTGGATGGGGAAGAATATGAGCAATTTTGGCTTATTTTCCCTTTTTAATTCTTTTAATTATTAGATTACCAAAATGCCCCTAATTTAAAAATATCCTATTTCACTCATTTCATGTATATTTTTCTCCAAAAATTAACCAATGGTCTAATTACCATTTAAGGACGTCCAATTTAGAATTTCTAACATGTAGAACTCAACTTTTGCACTTTTTTACAATTTTGTCCTTTTGACCAAATTGAGTGCCCAAACATCAAAATTTTCGAACGAAATTTTCACGAAATCATCCCGTGAAATTGTAGACCATAAAAATATATTGAATGTAGCACCCCAAACCAAGCCCAGACATTATGGCCGAATCTGACATGCCACATTGAAGTTAAAAACCCATGTTCCCTTTTTAGTGTATTAAAAGTCGACTTTTTGTTAAGCTAACCCAGTGAATGGAAGCTGGGCACCAGGTAGGTATTCGTAACAGAGGAGGTGAGCCATGAAGGCTGCTTAAGTACCAAGCTCTTCGATTGGATCCAATCCTAGACATGCCCACATCCATTGCCACACTTGGTTATAACAAATTGAAATTTCCTTGAGTGGTCATCTTTGGTAAATCGAATATTCGTGACGTTGTGTTATTTTAAAAACAAGTACCATTTTGAAATCGCACCCTAAGTCTAGCCCATTTGAATTATTATCTATCAATTTAAAGTTATTTAAAATAATATAATCCCAGAAAATCAAAGAAGAAAATAAAGTTAAAATGGCCTTATTACAACCCAAAAATTAAATAGTAAATAAAAATAAATTAAGGAAACCAGTCTCTTTTCAAACCCAAAAGCGTTCACCATGGCCACTCTGAATCCCTTCCGGCTCCAAGACACCCATATCAAGGCCCACCTGCAAAGTTAAAGAAGGGGTGAGTTTGGAAACTCGGTGTGTAAGGAAAACCCATTCAAAGCCCAGGTCAGCTCAAGCCCATCGGGCCTAAGCCCATTCAGATAACAGTGATACTGGGCCAGAGCCCTTTTCAGATTACATTAAACTGGGCCTTAGCCCCTTATTCAGATAACAGTATGGCCCATAGGCCGATTTCAAAATACATGCAACATCAATAAACATATGCAAGCCCATTCGGGGAGTCTACACAACCCACCAACCGCTACACTCCACCCGTACCAGCCCTACACTCCATGTGGGGAATAGCTCATCCCACCCAGCCCTACACTCCACAGTTGCAGCCTTGCTGCTCAGTTAATAGTAAATTGAGGCAAAGCCTCCAGTACATGGACAAGCCACTTTCAGTACTTCCTCCATCAATATCCCAGTCCCATGCATTAGATAATAACAACATGGCATGCAGTAAATAACAACAGTCCAACATGCATTTAGGTCAATTTACTCCTAGGGGTATTTCGGTACTTTATCTTCTTCAGTAATTTATCTATTTTAGGGTTTTTCATGCATATTCCTACCTTTCACGTACTAACAGAATCACTTACCGAGGGTTCTTACCGAATTGGGCCCGTTGACCATTTATTCCAATTTTGGCCCAATAAGCCCAAAAATATCGAGGGCCCAGAAATCATGCACTTTGCAGTCCAAACATTTCAGCTTACAAAAAACATTAATCGATTTACCTCACGAGCATTCGCACACTCGTAAATCTACAAAATACCAGTTTTTTGGCATTTCAGCTTTTCGGCTTTTGCCGATCTAGACTAAGAAAGGGTGTCAGTTACACACCTGTTTTATGACGATTCATTGATGAGATCCATGCTCGAACTACCTATAATTATATTACTACCATGTTAATCTACTACCGAAACGAACTACATGATAACTCCTTACCTTATTCGGCCATAACACCTTAGGCACTAGCAATCCTACCTTTGCCAAAGTTTGCGACTAGACTTAGATCCTGTTGCTCCACTTGTCCAAGCCCTTGATCAGCAGCCTCTAGATCATATTATTATCAAGACAAAATAGTTATCACAACCCCTTAGGGCTACAAGTCCAAGTCGACAGCCTCCCTAACCTTTAGGGGTTTCGATTTTTCTAAAATACGAAATAAAGACTAGATTGAAAAGACTTGCCACCGGTTCATTCGGTCAATAATCCCAATTAATTTCTACTCAATTCTGATGCCGATCTAAGCCCTCAAAAGATAACAAAAGTCGAGCCTTTAGTGATCTCACTATTTGGCCAAGTCTCTCAGAAAGTGGGGTTTTCGGCTTTTGTTGAAGCTGTGTAAAGAAAGATGAAATAGGAGGGTTTTGCTATGGTCATGTTGACAGAACCTTGAGGTTTAGAGAACTAGAGAATCAGTCAAGAATGATGGAAAAAATAATAAAATTGGTTAGGAGAAATCAGCACAGAAAAAAGTATAGTTTTCAGGATTTCAGCTTTTTTTATGGCAATGGCTATGAAGGTTTTAGAAACGTCTGAAGAAAAGATGGAGATGCACAGGTGGTTAGAGAGATTTGGCTATGTAGGAAAAGAAGAAAAAGAAGAAAGTTGAAGAGAAAAGGAGAAAAGAAAGAAGAGGAGAATGGTCAGCAAACGGCACAACTTTCCCCCTCATGCCAAATTTATACTGGCACTTAACCTAGTCGAATTTTCCTATGCTAGAGGCCCTTGGCCGGCCAACTCCTGCTCCTTGATCAGCTCCTAAATCTTCTCCTTTATCAGCTCCTAAATCTTCTCCTTTATCAGCTCCTAAATCCTCTCCCTTATCAACTTCTAAATCCTCTCCCTTATCAGCTCCTAAATCTTCTCCTGACAGCCTTTCACTTTAGTTCCACTACTTACCTTTTCTGTACATAAAAATTAATATCACCAATTTGCTTACCTTGTGACTCGAACCTTTGCTCTCCTTGGTCATCCACATGCCACCTCTCAAGCCCCCAAGTGACGCCACTAGCCAACTTACCACGGGCTTCCTTGTGTTTTATTTTACCCAGTTAATACCTTAAAGCCCAGCTAACTAGAACCCCTTCTTCTATAGAATTAAAATTAACTAAAATTACCGGATTTAACTTAAACTTGGGCCTTCTAGAGACCCACTAACCTGATTAAATCTACGCCAAGCAGATAGAACACCAAAATTTAAAATTTGCCAACACTCACAGAATTCCCGAAAATAGGGGCGTTACAACTCTACCCCCTAAAAGAAATTTCGGCCTCGAAATTTACCTGATCCAAATAGTTGAGGGTATTGTTGACGCATAGTCTGTTCTGACTCCTAAGTAGCTTCTTCCCTTCCATGATTATGCCAAAGCACTTTTACTAATGGAACAGATTTCCTTCTGAGAACCTTAACATCTCGTTCCAATATCTGCACAGGCTCCTCCTCAAAGGTCAAATCAGTCCTTACTCCAATCTCCTCCACTGGCACAACATGTGAGGGATCTGATCGATATCGTCTTAACATAGACACATGAAAGACGTCATGGATTCGTCCAACTCGTGGTAACTCTAATCGATACGCCATCGCCCTACCCGCTTAAGAACCCGATAAGGCCCTATAAACTGCAGACTCAATTTGCCCTTCTTGCCGAATCTCAAGATCTTCTTCCAAGGTGAAACCTTCAAGAAAACCATATCCCCAACAGTGAACTCTATCTCTTTGCGCTTTAGATCCGCATACGACTTCTGTCTATCAGATGCCTCCTTTAATCAATCTCTTATCAACCTAACCTTACTCTCGGTAACTGCCACCAACTCCGGTCCAAGCACTTGTCGTTCACCCAACTCTGTCCAACATGTAGGCGTATGACATCTCCGCCCATAAAGTGCCTCATATGGAGCCATCTGAATACTTGCTTGGTAGCTGTTATTGTATGCAAACTCCACCAATGGCAAGTAGTCCTCCCAACTCCCACGAAAATCGATGATACAACCCCTTAACATATCCTCCAAAATCAATAACCCTCTCCGATTGTCCATCCATCGTGGGTGAAAGGCGATCGAATCCAAACGTGTACCCAATGCCTCCTGCAACTTCTTCCAGAACCAAGATGTAAACCTAGGGTCTCGGTCGGAAATAATCGACACTGGCACACCATGTAGTCGCACTATCTCTGCCACATACAACCTAGCCAACTTTTGCAGGGAGTAATCAGTACGAACTGGTATGAAATGGGCAGATTTTGTTAACCTATCCACCACTACCCACACAGAATCTTTCTTGGTGGGTGTCAAAGGTAGCCCACTCACAAAGTCCATAGTGACTCTCTCCCACTTCCACAATGGAATTTTCACCGGTTGTAGTAATCCAGAAGGAAATTGAAGCTCAATTTTCACTTGCTGGCATGTCATACATTTCCCCACGAATTCTGTTACTTCTCGTTTAAGCCCAGGCCACCAGTACAGCTCTCGCAAGTCGTGATACAACTTATTCCCTCCAGGATGCATGGCACAAAGTCCCCCATGAGCTTCCTTCAATATTGACTATCTCAAGTCAGAGTCCTTCGGAACACAAATTCTTCCTCGGAAGCATAAAACTCATTCAGTATTCAGTCCAAAATCCTTATTTTCACCCTTTTTAACTTGCTGAAACCGAAAAACCAACGAATCATCCTTCAACTATTTTTCTTTAATCTGCTCAGTCCAAGTAGGCCTCACTTACAATTCTGCTAACAGACTTCCATCGTCAAACAGACTCAAACGTGCAAACAAGGCTCTCAAATCAGAAACAACCCTTCGACTCAACTCATCAGCCACCACGTTAGCCTTGCTTGGGTGGTACTCAATCGAACAGTCGTAATCCTTAAGCAACTCTACCCATCTTCATTGCCTAAGGTTTAACTCCTTCTGAGTTAACAGATACTTTAGGCTCTTATGGTCCGTGTATATGATACACTTTTCTCCATATAAGTAATGTCTCCAGATTTTCAACGCGAATATCACTGCTGCTAGCTCTAAATCGTGCGTAGGGTAGTTCGCTTCATGAGGCTTAAGCTGTCGCAAAGCATAAGCGACCACCTTACCCTCTTGCATCAATACACATCCTAACCCCACATGCGACGCATTGTGGTACACAGTGAAGTCTTTTCCAGACTCCGGTTGAATTAACACTGGTGCTTCAGTCAATACCTTTTTCAAATGGTCAAAAGCTTTTGTCGATTCTCGGTCCGCATAAATGCTACCCTTTTCCTTAACAGTTTTGTCAATGGTGCAGCAATCAGAGAAAATCCTTCTACGAACCTTCGGTAATAGCTTGCCAAACCCAGAAAACTCCAAATTTCCGATTCTGATTTTGGTGGCTTCCATCCCAGAACTGCCTCAACTTTTCGAGGATCCACTCTAATTCCTTCAGCAGAAACCACATGACCTAGAAAAGCCACTTCTCGCAACCAAAATTCGCACTTACTAAACTTTGCATACAGTTGCTTCTCTCTCAGCACTTGCAGCACAATCCGTAGATGCTCCTCATGTTTTTCCTCAATTTTCGAGTATACCAGAATATCATCGATGAAAACTACCATGAATTGGTCCAAGTAAGGTTGGAACACTCGATTCATTAGATCCATGAAAGCGGCAGGTGCGTTCGTCAACCCAAACGGCATAACCAGGAACTCGTAATGACCATATCAAGTCCTGAATGCTGTCTTATGAATATCCACTTCCTTTACCCTTAACTGATGGTATCCAGATCGAAGGTCAATCTTGCAAAATACCGAAGCTCCTCTAAGTTGGTCAAATAAATCTTCAATCCTTGGCAGTGGGTACTTGTTCTTTATCGTCAGTTTGTTCAACTGGCGGTAATCGATGTACATGAGCATTGTCCCGTCTTTTTTCTTCACAAACAGGACCGATGCTCCCCATGGAGACACACTAGGTCTGATGAAGCCCCTATTTAACAACTCTTGGATTTGAGCTTTCAGTTCCACTAACTCCTTCGGTGCCATTCTATAGGGTGCAATGGATACTGGAGTTGTTCCAGGCAACAAATCGATTCCAAACTCCACTTCCTGATTCGAAGGCAATCCAGGAAGCTCCTCTGGAAAAACATCTCAGAATTCCCTAACAGTCTTGACGGTATCCATAGTCAGATCCCCAGTTTCAACTTGATTTATAAAAGCCAAGTACGTTTCGCATCCCTTACGCATCAGTTTCTCAGCCCTTAAAGCCGATACCACGTTGGACAAGTAATCTCTTCGTTCCCTAATAATCATTACCTCCTCATCTTCAATAGTTCTTAACACCATCCTCTTAGCTGCACAATCCAGCGTTGCCCTATACCTAGTCAACCAATCCATCCCTAAAATCAAATCGAATTCTCCGAACGGTAACTCCATTAAGTCTCCATAGAAAATCCTACCTTAAGTCTCTAAAGGCACCTCCCTAAAGAGATTCTCTATTTTAATTGAGTGACCTAACGGACTTATCATAGTTACCTCACACACAATCTCCTCAAAGTGAACACCCAATGCCCCAGAAATATCACATGCTACATATGAATGAGTTGACGCCACATCTATCAGAGCAGTATAGGGTACGTTAGAGATAAAAACGTACCAGTTATGACATTAGGTGCATCACCCTCCTCGCGGCGAAGAGCAGCATATACCAAAGCTGGCTGACGAGCCTCAGTGTTAGCAGCACCTCTACCAGGTGCCCCACGTTCATGGCCATTACCACCGCGACCTTGGCCACGACCTCTCTGCGGCAGCGGTCCACCTCGCGCTGGTTGGACAGGTTGCACAGCACTTTGTTCAACCACTTGAGCCTGAGCTGGCCTCCTAGGACAATCCCTGACCTTATGTTCCTTTGATCCACAACGAAGACAAGCCTCAGAACATTTCCAACATTCCCCCAGATGCATTCTACCACAATCTCCACAAACTTGTGATCTAACAGTGTTCACTGGAACCACTCGAACTGGTTCCTCCATCCTAGCTTTCTTAACATTCCAGTTTGTAGTACCAACCGGTCCAGCATCTCTTTTGAACCGATTTTGATCCCTGTCACGGTTTTGTCGTTCGGCTTACTTCACCTCTTCGGCTATCTTAGCCTTTTCTACCAGTGTAGCAAAATCGCGCTCTCTCTACCCTTAGCTCATCCCTGAGGCCATCCTCAAAGCGAACACTGTGCTCATATTCGGTAGAGACAATACCACTAGCATACCAGCTCAATCGCAGAAACTCTACCTCATATTCAGCAACGGTCTTACCACCCTAGGTCAGGTTCAGGAATTCTTTCCTTCGCGCATCCACATAGCTAGCTCCGACATACTTCGCCTTGAAGGACTGCTTAAACAACTCCCAAACTACCCTCTTAGCTGGGGTACCCTCTTTCACAGTGATCCACCACTGATATGCCTCGTCCCGCAGTAAGGACACCGCCCCTTTTAACTTTTGCTCCACTGAGCAGTCCAGGTCATCCATAATTCGCTCCGTGGCTTCCAGCCAGTACTCAGCCACATTTGGGGCTACTCTAAATACACCCCTAAAAACTTCCGCTCCGTTGGCCCGGAGTCGCTCAAAAATGGACCCCCTATTCATGGGCCCGATATTAGCTCCGGCTACCTTTTCCAAAAACTCTTAGCATGGCCTGGGACAGAGCGTCATCCCTTGTGGCCCGGTCATACGGCCCATTCTCATCCACCAGTGGTGGTCGTGCTACCCCAGCGGGTATGTGCTCAGAAGACAAAGATCCAGCTTGAGTACTACCTCGGCCTCGACCACGGCCTCTTCCCCGAGTAGCTCTCGTACTCATATCGATTTATCTGATTACGAATTTTATGTAGTTAGTTTACTGTTTCCACTGTTTATTACAGAATATCTTATGAACAAATAAGATTTCAGAGTTGTTCTCGCGTAACCACAGTTTAGCTACTGTCTCAGTTTCCTAGGGCTTAGTTTACCCTACAGTCTCAGTTTTGTAGCCTTTATGCTACATTATCTATAGTACTATCGCTAAGGCTTAGTACTAACTACAAGACAAAGACAAGATGTAAAATGTAAAGGTACTTTGACCTTGGTGCCGGGGATTCAGTGCACCACCTCATCAGGTTTCAGATAAACTCAAAAGATTTAGGCTTTTTGAAATCCATTTTTCAAACATTTGAAAAAAAAAACAAGTTCGAAGATTATCCCATTCTAAATAGAAAATTTATTTTCAAAAGTCAAGTTTTTCCAAAAATACCCTTTTTGACATAAAGTTTTGAAAACCCTTTTTGGACCCGGTCCACAGCTGAGTTGTTGCAACTGGGCTCTGATACCACTAAAAGTAGCACCCCAAACCTGGCCCAGACGTTATGGCCGAATCCGACATGCCACATTGAAGTTAAAAACCTATGTCACTTTTTTAGTGTTTTAAAAGTCGACTTTTTGTTAAGCTAACCAAGTGAATGGAAGCTGGGCACTAGGTAGGTATCTGTAACAGAGGAGGTGAGCTATGAAGGCTGCTTAAGTACTAAGCTCTTCGATTGGATCCAATCCTAGACATGCCCACATCCATTGCCACACTTGGTTATAACAAATTGAAATTTCCTTGAGTTGTCATCTTTGGTAAATCGAATATTCGTGACGTTGTGTTATTTTAAAAACAAGTACCATTTTGAAATCGCACCCTAAGTCTAGCCCATTTGAATTATTATCTATCAATTTAAAGTTATTTAAAATAATATAATCCCAGAAAATCAAAGAAGAAAATAAAGTTAAAATGGCCTTATTACAACCCAAAAATTAAATAGTAAATAAAAATAACTTAAGGAAACCAGTCTCTTTTCAAACCCAAAAGTGTTCACCATGGCCACTCTGAATCCCCTCCGGCTCTAAGACACACACATCAAGGCCCACCTGTAAGGTTAAAGAAGGGGTGAGTTGGGAAACTCAGTATGTAAGGAAAACCCATTCAAAGCCCAGGTCAGCTCAAGCCCATCGGGCCTAAGCCCATTCAGATAACAGTGATACTGGGCCAGAGCCCTTTTTAGATTACATTAAACTAGGCCTTAGACCCTTATTCAGATAACAGTATGGCCCATAGGCCCATTTAAAAATACATGCAACATCAATAAATATATGCAAGCCCATTTGGGGAGTCTACTCAACCCACCAACCGCTACACTCCACCCATACCAGCCCTACACTCCATGTAGGGAATAGCTCATCCCACCCAGCCCTACACTCCATAGTTGCAGCCTTGCTGCTCAATTAATAGTAAATTGAGGCAAAGCCTCCAGTACATGGACAAGCCACTTTCAGTACTTCCTCCATCAATATCCCAGTCCCATGCATAAGATAATAACAACATGGCATGCAGTAAATAACAACAGTCCAACATGCATTTAGGTCAATTTACTCCTAAGGGTATTTCGATACTTTATCTCCTAGGGGTAAAATTGTAAATTTTCCACTTTTTAAAGGTATTTCAGTAATTTATCTATTTTAGGGTTTTTCATGCATATTCCTACCTTTCACGTACTAACAGAATCACTTACCGAGGGTTCTTACCGAATTGGGCCTGTTGGCCCTTTATTCCAATTTTGGCCCAATAAGCCCAAAAATATCGAGGGCACAAAAATCATGCACTTTGCAGTCCAAACATTTCAGCTTACAAAAAACATTAATTGATTTACCTTACAAGCATTCGCACACTCGCAAATCTACAAAATACTGGTTTTTCGCATTTCTGCTTTTCGGCTTTTGCCGATCTAGACTAAGAAAGGGTGTCAGTTACACACCTGTTTTATGACGATTCGTTGACGAGATCCACGCTCGAACTACCTACAATTATATTACTACCACGTTAATCTACTAACGAAACGAACTACATAATAACTCCTTACCTTATTCGGCCATAACACCTTAGGCACTAGCAATCCTACCTTTGCCGAAGTTTGCAACTAGACTTAGATGCCGTTGCTCCACTTGTCCAATTCCTTGATCATCAGCCTCTAGATCATATTATAATCAAGACGAAATAGTTATCACAACCCTTTAGGGCTACAAGTCCAAGTCGTTAGCCTCTCTAACCTTTAGGGGTTTCGGTTTTTCTAAAATATGAAATAAAGACTAGATTGAAAAGACTTACCACCAGTTCCTTTGGTCAATGATCCCAATTAATTTCTACTCAATTCTGATGCTGATTTAAGCCCTCAAAAGATAACAAAAGTCGAGCCTTCAGTGATCTCACTATTGAGCCAAGTCCCTAAGAAAGTGGGGTTTTCGGCTTTTGTTGAAGCTGTGTAAAGAAAGATGAAATAGGAGGGTTTTGCTATGGTCCTGTCGACAGAACCTTGAGGTTTAGAGAACTAGAGAATCGGTCAAGAATGATGGAAAAGATAATAAAATTGGCTAGGAGAAATCGGCAAAGAAAAAAGTATAGTTTTCGGGATTTTGGCTTTTTTTATGGCAATGGCTATAAAGGTTTTAGAAACGTCTGAAGAAAAGATGGACATGCACAGGTGGTTAGAGAGATTTGGCAATGGAGGAAAATAAGAAAAAGAAGAAAGTTGAAGAGAAAAGGAGAAAAGAAAGAAGAGGAGAATGGTCAGCAAACGGCACAACTTTCCCCCTCACGCCGAATTTATACTGGCACTTAACCTAGCCGAATTTTCCCATGCTAGAGGCCCTTGGCCGGCCAACTCCTGCTCCTTGATCAGCTCCTAAATCTTCTCCTTTATCAGTTCCTAAATCCTCTCCCTTATCAGCTCCTAAATCCTCTCCCTTATCAGCTCCTAAATCTTCTCCTGACAGCCTTTCACTTTAGTTCCACTACTTACCTTTTCTGTACATAAAAATTAATATCACCAATTTGCTTACCTTGTGACTCGAACCTTTGCTCTCCTTGGTCATCCACACGCCACCTCTCAAGCCCCCAAGTGATGCCACAAGCTAACTTACCACGGGCTTCCTTGTGTTTTATTTTACTCAGTTAATACCTTAAAGCCTAGCTAACCAGAACCCCTTCTTCTATAGAATTAAAATTAACTAAAGTTACCGGATTTTAACTTAAACTTGGGTCTTCTAGAGACGCACTAACCTGATTAAATCTACGCCAAGCAGACAGAACACCAAAATTTAAAATTTGCCAACACTCACAGAATTCTTGAAAATTGGGGCGTTACATTGAAATGAACTTTCTTACGTCGAATTTGTGGTCCCAAAACCACTGTTCCAACTAGACCCTAATTTGTGATGTTACAAGATGAATCTTGTCTTTACTTTAGTTTTCTTTTTTAGAATATTTTAAGTTTTTAGTTTTAAGCTTTCTTAGGATATTTCTATTTCTCGTAAAATAAAACAAGAGGTTGACATCATTAATAAAATTGAACAATTTACAAAATAAGAAGTGTGGCAATAGATATGTACATGTTTAGGATTGGATCTGTCTAGGAAAAGCCTAGTATTTAAGCAGTGTACAATAGCTGTTCACTTATATATTTTTTTTCCTTCTACATATTGTTTGTAACAATGGCGACATTGCTCATCTTAGGGACCAAAAATTGAAATTGTTTTTTCATAACACTATTTTCCAATTCAATTATGATTAAGTTATATTTTGCTCAAAAATCTGAATTTTTGTTAATTATACTAAAATTTAGTATAAACAAAGTTCTATTATCTCAATAATTGCTATGTTAGCTGAATTATAACATAAATATTACTCTTAATAAAGTAACTAAATTGAAATGTGAAATTTTTAATTCCATAGAAAAGCTAAGCACGCATGAAAGTTTAAGTCTCTAGAATTGAGTTAGTAATTTCTTGAGGCGAAATCCTAGGAAGCATGGAATTTTGAAAATGATTTAGGCAAACTTTTGCTTCGACCGTTTGAACCTTTCAAGCCAACCATAATGAATTTTTATCCCTTAAATCCCAACTTTGAGACTATATGGCCTGAAAGTAAGTTTGGAGGAGTTGAGAAGAAGTATTAAATGCTCAAAACAAATTTGTAGTACATGCAGTAATATGCTCAAGTGTGTTAAAAAAAACATATCTACTCGAAAAAAATAGATGTAGCATGTGTACTCAAATACAAAATTAGTTGGTAAATTTGGAGGTATTTATTCTGAAGGTCCGATGCAAGTTGAGTTTAAGATTTTTACCTTAAAATTATCAATCATTTACCTACCCCTAGTCAAGCCACGTTACAACCTATTTAAAAGACCTATTAATTAATATTTCTGTGTTAACTGCATTAGTGGAGAGAAATTGCTAAACTTAACTTATGAAGGTATAATTAAACTTAGAGATTGTAGTTTAGTCTTAAATGAGGAAATAAAAGTTAATTGGTAATATCTAGAAAGCTTTTAATCTATTCTTGCTATCATGATAATAATTGAAAGTAATTCGAACAGTATGTATACTTTAGTTGCATAATTTCAAAATTCTTGTTCTTGAGTATAATTACACTAAACTCATAATTGTAGGAATAATTGATTTTTGAAGAAAATTTTCAAAGTTGATTTTTCTGAAATTTATTTTGCAATTTTTGCATTACTCGGGACGAGCAACGAATTAAGTTTGGGGGTGTGGAAACACTAAAATATGTAGACTTTTTCAGCACCTTTTGAGCACTAATTCATGCAGTTTCTAAGTAATTTCTATCGAATTTTATAATTTTATTATAAAATAATTAATTCAATATTAGTTTATAAAACATTTTGAATTTTAAATATTTTATAATAATTTTGCATAAATTGAGTTATTTTTGGCAGTTTTGCATAAAGGGTGAAAAACCAGCTCGACAGTCACCTTGAAAGAATTAATTAACAAGGCACCGTGGGAGATCAAGATGATAAACTAACAGCCATGGAGGACTTAAATTTAAATTTTTGGACTTCATCGAATCAATTAGTCCAATTTAATTTTTATTAGGAAAAGTGGATTGCCTAAAGTAGAGAAATGGGGCCTAAATTAAGTAATTGAAGAGAAAGGATGGACAAGCCTAAGAGAGCTACCCAAACCATCCCATTTTTTTGTTCCATTCAGCTAATTTTAGCTGATTTTAGCACTTGCAAATCAACCCTTGAATTTTTTCTAAATTTTGTTCAAATCCTTCCCCTTTTCATACATTCTATTTTTAGCCACAAGCTAAAAATAGCAAATTCAACTCAACCCCTCATTCCACTTAACATGGCTAATCGTGGGAAGGGGGATTAGATGCTATTTTTAACTAATTTAAGCTATCATCCCCCACTATAAAAATTCCCCTTCACTCCCTCATTCAACACATAATTCATTCATCCACTTATCTCTTCATTCATCTCCCTTTTTCACTCTCTTTTCCTTCCCAATTTTCTTTCTTCCCTTGTCAATTTCCCCTCTTGAAAAAGAGATAGCATGCCCCTTGGAGAAGAAGCAATCAAGTGTTCATGAAGGCCTTGGATCAATAGAATGAGAAGAAAAGAGAGGAGCACACTAGTCTGGTTTCGAAAGATCATCGAGATTTGCTTTTCTAGTTCCATTCTCTTAATCTTTTTTAGTTTATGTTATGATCATGATTATGAATACTTATTGTGTTGATGTTCTTGAATTAATTAAACTGACTTCAATTTTATTTGTGTTAGATTAATTGCATTCTGTCCACTTACTTTGTTAAAATCATGTTTGTGTTGTTATAGGCCTTGGTAGTTTGTTTAATTAAATAAAATTATGCCTATGTTATGCTTGCATTTTAATTGTAAGATAACGAAAGAATTAATTATTAATCAGATTGAAATTATAATTAATTGACACAATATTTAATTGGTGAATGTTAATCTTCTAAGGTTGTTGAGGGTTAAATTAGCGATGGTATTAAGAAATACTTTACACTTGCATGATTTGTCAGATTATTGTGATTAAATTGTTTCAATATAAAAATATATTGTTACCTCACTATATCTTATACTTGCTTATGAAAATTGATTAATTGTTTGAATTGACATAAAATATGTTTAAGAGATTAATGATTTAGTAAGTAATTATGTGCATTAGTTAACAAAATCCTCAGTTGCCAAGAAATTTTTCGTAACGACATAAACATAGTTTCAATAATTCTATGTTAAGGAATAAAATTAATCTAACACAGTTATGTCATCTTGATTAAACCCTTATTTAGGAAACGTGCATTGGAATTTTACACTTTATTTTAATTAAATACTCAGTTAAGTTTTAGTTTTTGGATCACCTTTTACAAATCAACATATTTTTCCTCACTAATTTGTTTAAATATTACATTCCATAAATATTTTATTGCATGGTCTTTGTGGGTACGATAACTCGACATTCTTGTCACTTTATTACTTGATACAATTGTGTACACTTGCACATTTTCGTTATTCCAATTACCTATAACATCCTCAACCCAGTCAGATTTACCAAATCTGGATCTTGTGTATTACCATATGAATACAGACAAAGCTTATTCTACTTATATAATTTTCAATTAGTTCACAAGTTAACTTCATATTGATTCAACTAAATTACATAAATATATATACAATAGGTAGATACAACTGCGGCACATGATAATTTAATTACAAGGATATCTAATTCAAAATCCTAATCTATTACAATTATCCTAAGATATGGTTTTCTAAGTAACATTTCAGACTTCGAACACGCCACCAAACTTGCTCTGTATGCATAATAACCCGAAACACCACTTTGTTTGGCATAGTCCTGGCATCATCCCTCTTGGCGCATATTCACATTCAACCTGAAACATAGTGTGTAACTCAGGTAAGTTCATAAGAACTCAGTGAGGAATAATCTCTTATACCTTAGCCATTTCCGTAAAGTGCTAGGTAGTTCATCACCGCCAGCTTCTCTTCTTTCAACATCCACTATCTATCACAATGAGTGTTACACAAATTACAAAACATTTTCATTCCTTCTGGTTGTTATATCCTAGTCTAAATTCATTACAATGATATATTAATAACTTCATTCTTTCAAGAGTCTCCTTCAACTCATCTCGATCATAGATTGTTACCCATATTCTTTGTAAACCATTGCTTAAAATTGTTGCTTATACCTTTACTATTTATAGATAGATGCCCTTCTTCGAATTATCAGAGGTAACCTTTATTCAGATTTGTTCTTTCAATGAAATCTCATCCATATCATTATCTCTTCCAAATATCATCTTCAATCATTTCTTGAATTTACTTAGTTCTTACCTTGAAATCATCAAACACTCTAGCATATTCTAGTCTTTCTGATTGTGATTAAAAGTCATGCAGGATATGCCATATCACTTCATGCAGAGTCGCCATAAGGGTTTAATCTTTGATAGTTAACAACAAGGGCTTAGTCTTTCATAGTTCGCCACAAGGGCTTATTCTTTCATAGTTTGCCACAAGGTCTTTTTGTTTCATAGTTCACCACAAGTGCTTAATCTTTCATAGTTCACACAAGAGTTTATTATTTCATAGTTCACCATAAAGGCTTATTGTTTCATAGTTCTCCACAAAATCTTATTCTTTCATAGTTCCCCACAAAGACTTATTCTTTCGTAGTTCGTCACAAAGGCTTGTTCTTTCCTAACATGTTTATTACATGGATTTACGTAAAGTCACAATACGTCAGGTTTGCCCATCATCGTCCTCGGACAAGCAGAGAACCCCATTGGGTAATCACCATCCTTTAATTCCTTTTAGAGGGTACCATGGCCATGGAATTTCCCTCAGAGTTTCATTTCAGAGTTCATGTTTAAAGTCCCGACGGACCCCATTTAGATAACTCCACGAAGAACAGACACAGACTATTTATGCATCAAAACAAGCTAAGCACAATCATTTGAATCTACTAATATACAACAAACAGAACATAAATCTCATATTTTACATACTAGACATTCAGATACAATCATACTTCAGTTTATATTACTCATACAGCATCCATTTCATACTACCTCTTTCATGATCCCAACATCACCATTCAATTAGCTTTCCATAGATATCACGGTATGAACAATACCCATGCAATAGTCAATATAAAGACTCACCTGACCACCACGGATAGAATCTTGAACTTTAGATTCAACTTCCAACAAAGGATAAATGATATCCTCTTATTGGCAATATATGATCGATAGAAAAGTAACATGATAATGGATCATTTGTCTAGGACAAATTATTTAATTATTATATGTTAGTAATTGACTTTTTTATGAAAGAAAATGTAATAGTTACATTAAGATAAAATAGGATCATATTGGATGAATATGTAACACCCCCAAACCCTTATCCATTGCTAGACCAGGGTTACGGGGCATTACTAAACTATTTAGATCAGTTATGAATAATAAACAAGTAAAATATCAAACACATCATAAATTAATTATATTGTCCCTTTTGTAGGCTCTTGAGGCCCATTATAAGTATTTAAGATGAATCGGGATTTAATCGGAAACTCAGAGAATTTTACTCGATATTTCAAAATTTTTCCTATGTATAGGGCTCACACGCCTGTGTGATTTAGGGACACGCTCGTGTGACCCTAAAACATGTTCGTGCTTCAAGCCGTGTCCTACCCCGTGTAACTCTTTGACTTACCTCACATGGCCAAGCCACATGCCCGTGTGGTAGGCCATGTGGTCAATTTATTTTTTGAATTTTGGGTGTAGTTTTCACACAGCTGGGCACATGCACATGTGCTAGGCCGTGTACCTCACACGACTGAGACACACACCCATGTCTCTGCCCGTGTGGCAATACCTGGGCATTCTGTTTCTAAAATTTTAAGTTGCAGGGGACACATGGCCTAACCAAACACCCATGTGTAAGCCGTGTATCTCACACAGTCTGGTCACATGCCCGTGCGTAGGCTCTGTGGACTCAAAATGAGCCTTATACAACAAGTTTACCAACCCTACAAACCTTGAACAACAAGCAACTTAAAATCCAATCTGTCAACCAATCCAAAACATGATTAAATACATCTAAAACATGTCAGAACTATCAATATAAAGAACTAACTCATGCATGTTCATAGATATCTAACATAAATTACCTAATTAATTCATTTAAACACCATTCAACCAATTCAAACTAAAACCATATAAATAGCTATATTATAAGACATATGTTTATATATATATAAATCAACCAATATCATTTTATACACCAACAATATTCACATATCTAAATGACATCAAAAGACAGCTTAGGTACATGCCATTTTCAAAAGAGAAAATACTTCACCACGTGATTTGAGTTAGGGATCGGCTTTGGATGCTAATTCAACGATCGAACTTTACCTAACCTGTGCACAGAAAGAACCGTACACTGAGTATAAACTCAGTGGTATTTCTATAATCTGAATACTTATTAATCAAAAATTATATTGTTTATATACATAATCATACATAATAAAAATCATTCAATAAATAATCAATTTTATAAACTCATCATATCTTCTATTTCAATCTCACAATTACTATTCAAAAGCATTTCACAATAAATTTCTCAATTTCAATTTCAATTTCAATATCCATTTCATATTCAATATTATTCAATGTCAATCATTTGATCAATTCTTTCATACATCCCTATTAACATGACTTAGACTCCGACGGATATGCAGATCCAACCCGAACACAC
Organism: Gossypium arboreum; assembly: GCF_025698485.1. Taxonomy (NCBI): domain Eukaryota; kingdom Viridiplantae; phylum Streptophyta; class Magnoliopsida; order Malvales; family Malvaceae; genus Gossypium; species Gossypium arboreum. The sequence goes on from NC_069072.1 coordinate 22,793,591, forward strand.
CAGTACGGCACTCAATGCCTCATTGGCTATGCCGAAGTAAAACAATATTGTACTTAGTACCTCATCGGATTTATCCGAAGCAATAATAATACGACACATAGTGCCTCATCAACTCAAAGTCAAAGTATCCCTGAACACTTCCAATCCTATGGCATGCCAACTATATCCGACTTAGCCCGGCATTGTTAATAGGGTATTTCAATACATAATTCAATTTCCAACCAATATACAATTTCAATCCATTCCAATTCAATACACTTTTCAATCATACATATACTTTAACAAAATAATTAAAGTCAATGTCAATATATCAAGCTCACCTCAATTTCGCTTACCATACATAATAATAAATACAACAAATAATTTTAGTTTTCGGATTATAAAAATATAAATTGTGTTTTTTGAGCTAATCCTCATTGACTTTCTGTTTTCCTTTCCTAGTCGAGGCTTCCGACTCAAGTTAGCTACGGAATCAGAACAATTAAAATTTATCAATACAGTACAATTTCATATTGAACATTTCAATTTATACTCAACTCTTGCATAGTTTTCAATTTAATCACTAATCAATACTAACTTTATCTCTTTACAATTTATTCTTTCTTTTTCATTCAATTTATCACTTAAAATTAAATTTAACTCTCTAATTTCACCATAAAACCTTGATTTCAAATTTCTTTCAATTTAGTCCTACTATATAAAACTTATGATTTACTTTACAATTCAGTCCTTTTATCAATTCTAACTTGAAATTCTATCAATTCAAACCCTAATTCCTCAATTAATTCAACATAACCCACATCTAAAAATCAACTAACTTTCAAAATTTGCACATAAATTAAGTAGTATTTTGTTCTAGGATTCCAAAAACATCAAAATTACAAGAAAAAGGGTCAAATTGACTTACCAAATTAACTTTGAATCCTTAGAACCCTAATTTCCCTTTTCTTTTTCTTTCTCTCTTTTCTCCCTTGTTTTCGTTTCAATTCTGTCTGTTCTTTCTTTTTTTTTCTTTTATTTATTTGTTTAATTATTATAAAATAATATTTTATTCATATACTTAAATATTAAGTATGTATTTAATATAAATAAATATATGTATATTATACATACACATGGAATTATATTTTCCATACATTTGTTTTATTTCTTTTATTTTATGTCATTATATTAATATAATATAATAATAATTTAATAATAAAATAATATTTACTTATGTATTTTATTTCACCACATGTATTTCACTATTACCACACACTTGACATTTATGGCTTAATTGCTAATTTAGTCCTTTGACTTTTCTCAATTCTATAATTAAGCTTTTACACTTTATTCAATTTAATCCTTATACCTAGTTAACCGTAATTCAAACTAATTCTCCTAACCAAAACCTAATTAACCACACAACTATCTTCGTAAATATTTTTAATAAATATTTACGAATCTGTTTTATGAAAACAGTAACCCAAAAATGAACTTTTTCGATACCCCTAATTTTTGGGTCGTTACATTTCTCCCCCCGTTAATAAATTTTGTCCTTAAAATTTACCTAAAAAGAGGTGGGGGTACTGTGATCTCATTATTTCTTTCGGTTCCTCAGTTGCTTCTTCAATATTATGACTTTTCCACAATACTTTTACTAAAGGGACTCATTTATTATGCAATTCCTTCACTTCTCGAGCCAATATCTTAGCCGGTTCTTCTTCATATGACAAATTAGGTCAGATTTCAATATCCTCTATAGAGATAACATGAGAGAGATCTGATCGATATCTTCTAAGCATAGAAGCATGAAAAACATCGTGAATCTTCTGTAATTCTAGAGGCAAAGGCAAACGATATGCAACCGGCCCAACTTTCTCCACAATCTCATATGGCCCAATAAAACGAGGGCTCAATTTTCCCTTTCGACCAAATCTCAATATTTTCTTCCAAGGTGATACTTTAATAAATACCTTATCACCAACAGAATACTCGATATCCCAATGTTTCAAGTCTGTATATGATTTATGTCTATCAAAAGCTGCTTTCAGTTTATCCCAAATTTTCTTAGCAGTGTCCTCTGTTTCCTAAATTAATTTCGGCCCAATCATTTTTCTTTCATTCAATTCTATCCAGCATATAGGTGATCGACATCTACGTCCAAACAGAGCTTCATACGGAGCCATCCGAATATTTGATTGGAAATTATTATTGTATACAAATTCAACAAATGGTAAATAATGTTCCTAACCTGATTCAAAATCAATGACACAAGCTCGAAGCATATCTTCTAAAATCTGAATAACTCGCTTTGATTTCCCATTAGTCTATGGATGAAAAGCTGTCCTAAAGTGGAGTCGAGCGCCATGAGATTCATTCAACTGCCTCCAAAATCTTGATGTGAATTGTGGATCCTAGTCATAAATTATTGATACCGGAACCATGCAATCTTAAAATCTCCCGAATGTAGACTTCAGCAAGTTTTTGAAGTGACCAATCAGTTTTGACTACTATAAAATAAGCTGATTTTGTAAGCCTATCAACAATCACCCAAATGGCATTTTTCTTACTGGCTGACAATGGTAACCTCGTTACAAAATCCATTGTAATGTAGTCCCATTTCCATTCAGGAATATAAATAGGCTGAAGTAGTCCAGTAGGAACCTAATGTTCTACCTTTACGTGTTGCCAAGTCAAACATTTAGCCACATATTCAACTATATCCCTTTTCATACTTGGCCACCAATATGATTCTCGCAGATTACGGTACATTTTCATCCCTCTTGGATGCATTGCAAAATGACTATCATGTGCTTCATGAAGTATCAATTCTTTCAATTCTGGGACATTTGGAACACATATTTGATTACGAAATCTCAGACAATTATGATCATCAATGCTGAAATTCTCTGCGATGTCATTCTGAACCATTTCTCTTTTCTTCATCAACTTGTAGTCTTCTAACTAAGCTAACTTAATTCGGTCAAACATCACTAGTTTAACTTTTAATTCAGCTAATAAACTTCAATCATCATTGATACTTAGTTGTGCAAACATTGCTCGTAATTCAATTGCTTCTTTTTGGTTTAATGCATCGGCTACCACATTAGCCTTACCTGGGTGATAGTTAATGACACAGTCATAATCTTTCAGGAGTTCTATCCACTGATGTTGTCTCAAATTTAACTCCTTTTGTCATAAAAGGTATTTAAGACTTTTATGATCTGTATAAATGTAACATTTTTCACCATACAAGTAATGTCTCTATATCTTCAAAGCAAAGCTTACAGCAGCTAGTTCCAAATCATGTGTCGGATAGTTACGTTCATGCGGTTTCAATTGGCGAGATGCATAAGCTATCACCTTTCCATCTTGCATTAAGACACACCCAAGACCATTTAAAGAAGCATAACTATATACAACAAAATATCTCCCCGATTCAGGTAATGTCAAAACTAGTCCCTCAGTCAATATTTGTTTTAATTTCTCAAAACTTTCCTGGCATTGATCATCCCAAATAAATGGAACATTCTTTTGCAATAGTTTTGTCATCGGATAAGCTATCTTAGAAAATCCATTTACAAATCTTCGATAGTAACCAGCTAGTCCAAGGAAACCACGTACCTGTGACACATTTCTTGGTGCTTTCCATTGAATAACGGCTTCAATCTTCTTCGGATCAACTCTAATTCCTTCTGTCGATACCACATGTCCCAAAAATACAACCTCGGACAACCAAAATTCACATTTACTCAATTTCCCATATAACTACTTCTCTCGTAATATTTACAAAATAATTATGAGATGCTACTCATGTTCAGATTCAGACTTTGAATAAACCAGAATTTCATCAATAAAAACCATCACAAACTGGTTCAGATAAGGTTGAAAGATGCGGTTCATAAGATCTATAAAAACAGCTGGGGCATTTGTCAAACCAAATCGCATCACCAAAAATTCATAATGCCCATACCTTGTTCGGAATGCTGTTTTCGGTACATCATTTTCTTTCACGTTTAATTGATAGTAACCCGATCTCAAATCAATCTTTGAAAACACAGAAGCTCCTTTTAACAGATCAAATAAATCATCAATACGAGGTAGCGGATATTTACTCTTTATTGAACCATCTTTCTTTTAACAAATAGCACTAGAGCCTCCCAAGGTAAAGTACTCAGACGTATAAATCCACGATCTAATAACTCCTGTAACTGTACTTCCAATTCTTTTAACTCCGTAGGTGACATACGATACGAAAGTATTGGCACTGGATCTATACCTGGGTATACTTCAATTACAAATTCAACCTCCCTATCAAGTGGTAATCCCAATAATTCTTTAGGAAAAACATCTTTAAATTCACAAACTATCCGAATTTTACTGCATTGGCTTTCAACAGAATCTGAATTAATAACATATACTTAGAAAGTAGCACAACCCTGATAAAGAAGTTTATTAGCTTGAATTGCTGAAATAATATGAGTTGACCCGCTGCTTCGAATACCATTAACTTCAATCTTATCACCTCTCTCATTCTAAACAGTGAACTTTTTTTTACAATAGTCCAAAATCACCCCATGCTCAGATAGCCAATCTATTCCCAAGATTATATCAAAATCACCAAATGGTATTATTAACAAATCAACAGAGAAAATTTTATTATGTATTATTAATGGGCATCTCCTACACACTTGATTCAGTAACACAGTTTGCCCCAATAGACTAGACACTCCTATAGACATTTTAGACATTTCAATTTTTAAATTTCCCGGTTTAGCTAGTTTTGTATTAACTTATGAGTGTGATGATCTCGGATCTATTAAAACATAAATAGGTTCTGAATACAATAAAAATATACCTGTTACCGCATGATTTGCATTCCCCTCTTCATGAGTCCGTACCACATATGCTCATCCTGGTACTCTACCTTCTGATTATTGGGGGGCAATATCTCCTCCTCTTCTAGCACCTCCTCTGATAACTGAAACACCTCAGCCTGATCCTCGACCTTTGGAAGCAGATTCTGATCTTTGTGATGTAAGTGGTACAACATTTTTATTCTTTGGGCAGTCCTTTACAAAATGCTCAGTAGACCTACAACGGAAACAACCTCAAGTCAATTTCCAGCACTCATCCAGATGCCTATTTCCACAGTGTTCATATTCCGGAAGTTTTGTATTCCAAGATGGACCTCTAATATTACCAATAGAAACTGTCATATACCTTCCACGATTATTATCACTTCTATTTGTCCTAAAAGTCGATCTCCAGCTACGACATGATTCTTTAGATCTTTTAGGTTGCGGAGTTGAACTAGTAGTTCTGGTATGTTTCCCAGGTAGACGAGTAGTTTCAAGCTTTTTATTTAAACCCAATACCTATTCAACCATTTTTGCTCTCTCGACTAGATCTGTAAATTCTGTAATTTTAAGAGACACCAATTGCACTCGTAGTTTGTCACGTAAACCTCTTAAAAATCTCTTACAACTATCGGCTTCAGTTGGCACATATTCCACAGTATATCTACTAAGTCTTGAAAATTCTCGTTCATAATTCACTACTGACATATCTCCTTTCTTAAGCATTAAGAACTCCTATTTTCTGTCTTCAATGTATAGCTCACCCACATATTTCTTTTGAAATTCTTATTGAAAGAAATCCCAGTTTACCTATTCTTCTAGCACTTGTCGGGTTACCGATTCCCACCATACATAAGCTTCCCCTTGTAACAAAGAAACATCACACATTAAACTTTCCAGAGGAGTGCATTCAAGTTTCTTCAAAATCGTCTTTATTGATTCTATCCAATTTTCAGCTGCAGAGGGATCAACCCCTTTCAAATCCTGAAATTCATTGGCACCATACTTATACAATTATTTAATTGGTGCTCGACGAGTAATAGGAGCAGATGTTGTTGCAGTGGTAGTTTCCACTAATCGTTGGAGAGCATTAGCTATCACTCTAAGTAATTCAGAATTATCTCTTTCTCCTACATTACCTCTTCTAGCATTAGGCGGTTGATTACCTATTTGATTTACACTCAGTGTTGCTGACTCGGTTTCATCTAATTCCCGAGATTCATCATCTTCATTATACATTTCTTGATCAGTATCATATATGTACTCATTTGACATTTTCACTATAAAATAGAAACAAACAAATATCAGTATCTAATCCCGACTCAATTTTGACTCAATTATGGGATGTACCTCTAGACTCAATTACAGACTCAATTTAATCTAAGAATTGGCTAAACCTGAAAAGTTCTGATACCACTAAATGTAACACCCCCTAACCCTTATCTATCACCAAAACAGGGTTACGAGGTATTACAGGACTATTTAGATCAGTTATGAACAGTAAACAAGTAAAATAGCAAACACATCATAATTAATTATATTGTCCATTTTATAGGCTCTCGAGGCCCAATATAAGTATTTAAGATGAATCGATATTTAATTAGATACTCAGAGAATTTTACGCAATATTTCAAAAATTTTCCTATGTACAGGGCTCACACGACCGTGTGACCCTAAAACATGCCCATGTTTCAGGCCGTGTCATACCCTGTGTGACTCTCTGACTTACCTCACACAGCCTAGCACACAGGCATGTGGCTTGGCCGTATGAGGTAAGTCAGAGAGTCACACAGGGTAGGATACAGCCTAAAGGATGGGCATTTTTTAGGGTCACACGGGCATTTCCCTAAATCACACAGGCGTGTGATCCCTGTACATAGGAAAAATTTTGAATTTTGGCATAAAATTCTCTGAGTTTTTTATTAAATCCTGATTCATTTTAAATACTTATATTGGGCATCGAGAGCCTATAAAAGGGACAATATAATTAATTTATGATGTGTTTGCTATTTACTTGTTTATTGTTCATAACTGATCTAAATAGTCTGGTAATGCCACATAACCCTGTTCCGAAAATGGATAAGGGTTAGGGGGTGTTACAGAACAAATTTAACCCAAAGAGGTTAAGATTATCATATGGGGGTAACACACATATGACAAGGTCATTGGATGAGCACTTGATAAATAACTTTAGTAATGGTATGTAATGAGAAGAGCTTAGTCATAGTACTAGTGGAATGAGCCCATGACTAAATATTGTTGTAATTAATAGATGAAGAGTCAGAATTTAATTACAAATTATTTGACCCCTAATTTTATATGTCCAATTGGTTCCTCCATTAGCCTAGTACAACCTTGATGGTTTGCATTTGAATCGATGAGATGAATATAAGAAAACAAAGAATTAGATAAATGCATCGCATGTATTACTATCTACATTCATTCTCGCTATAAGCAAGGGATGACTTAGAGGTTAAATTAATTTATTCAAATAATTAAATAATTCTAGTTAGGAGTGAAAATAATTATGTTTTGATCACTCAATCATAAAAAGTTACATTACATCACTAACATTATCAGGTCACTAAATTTTTGTCACTATCCATTAACTATCGTTAAGGAAGTAATGGCAAGCTAATGTGGCACATTAAGTTGGCCACCAATTTGTCACATACATTACACATATTTTTAATCTATTTTCCACATAGATTGCTGATAAATCTTAATTTATACATATTTTTATCCCATGCTTAGCACATTTATGGATGGTTTCTCCTTAGATTTGGTGAATTCGATGATCCTAATCCTTTAATTTCATGTTTTATACTTAAGTGAGCATTGGAGAGTAAAAAGAGCGAGAAACGGGCCAGAAATAGAGAAAATAGACCCACGTGGGAAATTAACACGGCCTGGACTTTCTCACACGGGCGTGTCACACGACCGTGTACCTTTGGCAAAATTGAAGCATGACTTACACGAGTATACTACACGTCCGTGCCTGTTCAACATCCTTGACCACGGGCTGGAGTAATCGCACACGAGCATGAGTATAACCCTATTTGGAAAAGGCCAATTTTCAGGGCTCTTAGACATTCTAAAGCCTATTTAAACACCTGAGGAGGCACTTAGAAGGGGGACGCAAAGTAGGAAGCAAGGAATTGGTCAAGGAAAGCCGATTGATCCATCTCAGAAGCCGGATTCTTCATCAAGACTAAAGATCTCCCTTCAAGTTCCTTTAGGAGTTTTGGGTTTTCTTATGTTTTGTTATCTTTATGCTTTTGAGATGTTATCTTTCATAAGTATGAACTAAACCCCCTAAATACCTAAGGGGAATGAAACCTAAGACGGATCTTGTTATTATTATCTTAATTGTATGATAAATATTTGACTTGTTCTTAATTATGTGTTCTTAATTCTTGTTTTGATATTCCAAGATATTGATTCAAGTTAAGCTCTTATTCAGAGAAGGAATAGACCCTGTCTAAGAGTAAATTTGTCATAATTAAGCGGAGTTGATTGCACGCCTAAAGTTAGGGTGATAAGATTTTGCCGGATTAGGGTGAAACCTAATAAGGGAATCCATAGATCGAGTTAATGCAATTCTAGGGTGTTAATTAGAAAGAGATTTCAATTATTCAACCTTGGGTTAGACGTTATTAGTCTCGAAAGAGATAATAATATAACTTAGAGATTTCTACGGATCAAGTCAAATGAATAAATCGTTTGATTTAGAGTCAAATAACAAGTGAAGTCTATGTGGATTTTTCCTTAAGTATTGTCTTAATCAGTTGAATTTTCCCAAAAGTATTTTCCCAAATTTTCTTTCTGTGCATTCTTAGTTAGTAATTAGTTTAGATAACCAAACCTCTTAATTTTTAAGCTAGATAATAAAAAGGAAGTAAATACTAGTACTCGTAGTTCCTTTGGGTTCGACAATCCGGTCTTGTTGAACTATACTACTGTTCGATAGGTACACTGGCCTTAATCGTGATAATAAGTTAGTCTCAAGAACGATTCTTTCATAAATCTTTAAAACTATCACAAATATCACGTATCAGGTTTTTGGTGCCGTTGCTGAGGAACTAGGATATTAGGAACACTCGATTTTTATTACTTTAGTCATTTTACTTTTATTGCAATTTAAATTTTTATTTTATTTTCTAATTCTTCATTTATTTTCTTCTGATAGGTTTGTCTAGTTTATGACCAGAAGAAACCCGTCAGGACCATTACTGTTTGATAATGTGATCGATCGCACAGTTCGTAGAAACCGAAAAGAAATAAGGTGAAGCTGACGATACACAGAAGAGCAAGAGGACGATACTTCAACCACAATCGAGGAGATGGCTGAAATCTAAGAAAATTCGCTACCTCCTGTGATTGCTGTTAATCAGAATCCTGCTCCGCGCACTATGTATAATTATGCTAAACCTTCTTTAGCAGGAACTGAATCGAGCATAGTTAGACCCATTGTAGTTGCAAATACTTTTGAACTGAAACCTAACACAATTCAAATGATACAACAATTTGTTCAGTTTGATGGTTTGCAATACGAAGATCCCAATGCTCACTTGGCAAACTTTTTGGAACTATGTGATACATTTAAAATTAATGGCATTTCTGATGACACTATTCGCCTTCGGTTATTCCTTTTTCATTGAGAAACAAAGCTAAATAGTGGTTGAATTCGTTACCACGGGGGTCAATCACTACTTGGGAACAAATGACCGAAAAGTTTTTATTAAAATATTTCCCACCGGCTAAAACGACTAAATTACGTAATGATATCTCTTTTTTTGTGTAGATGGATTTAGAAACACTTTACGATGCATGGGAGAGATACAATGACCTTTTGCAAAGATGCCCTCACCATGGGTTACCACTCTGGCTACAGGTCCAAACGTTTCACAAAGGCCTGAACCCTTCGACTCGGTAGATGGTTGACGCAGCTGCTGGCGGAACCATTAATAATAAGACACCTGAAAATGCCTATGAATTTATAGAGCAGATGTCACTGAATAACTATCAATGGAAAGTCATGAGGACAAAGCCAACGAAAACAGCCAGCGTTCATAACGTCGATTCGGTCACCATGCTCTCTAATCAAGTAGAACTCTTGAATAAGAAAATTGATGGTTTTCTTAGTTCTTCATAGGTTCACCCAGTAATGTAGTCCGAAGCAAGTAGAGGTGGATCAAACAGTTTAAAATACCCACATTATGGCCACAACATGGAGAACGAGCAGTTAAATTACATGGGTAAGAATCCTCGATCTCAAAACAATCCTTATAGTAATACTTACAATGCAGGGAAATCAGAGACCACCCAAAATTTTCATAGAGAGGCCAAGGAAATCAGAGACCACCACCCCCTCCAAGCTTTCAGCAACCACCGTACTAGTAGGAGAAAAAATTGAACCCTGAGGAGATGCTAACCGAATTCATCTCGGTGTCAGAAAATCATTTTTAGAATACCGAGACGACACTCAAAAATCAACAAGCATCAATCCAGGAATTTGAAACTCAGATTGGACAGCTCGCCAAGTTGATTTCCGAACCACCACAAGGTAGCCTGCCAAGTAACACTAAACCCAACCCAAAAGAGCATGTGAAAGAAATTACACTAAGGAGTGGAAAAGTGTTAGCTAAATCTGAAAAGAAGCCACCACAAGAAGCTGACAGAAAAGGAGGTCGAACCTGAAAACAATGACAACTTAATGCCAAAAGAATATAAACCACCAATCCCATACCCAACAAAATTGAAGAAAGACCGCATGGATGCATAATTCGGTAAATTTCTTAAACTTTTTAAACAACTGCATATTATCTTACCTTTTGTTGAAGCTATATCACAGATGCCTACATATGAAAAATTCTTAAAATGAGCTTCTAACAAACAAAAGGAAGTTTGAAGACTTATCTACAGTGGAGATTAATGAAGAGTGCTCAGCTATACTTCAAAATAAACTGCCAACCAAACTGAAAGACCCAAGAAGTTTTACTATTCCCTATTTAATTGGTAGTTTGAATGTTGATAAAGCACTAGTGATTTAGGCGCCAGAATTAATTTAATGCCATATAAAATGTTTAAACAACTTGGTCTTAGGGAACCTAAACCCACTAGGATGAGTATTCAATTAGCTGATAGATTTGTTAAATATCCTAGGGGAATTATAGAGGACGTACTAGTAAAAGTAGATAAATTTATATTCCCTGTTGACTTCGTTGTGCATGACATGGATAAAGATGTTGAAGTGTGACAGCCTTAAAATGACCCTAGTCGGAATGTGGTTTCAGGACCACAAAACCGAGGCATAAAAAATTATTTAAAATTTATTTTGATGCCTATAATATGTGTTAACTCATGTGTGACATTTTTGATGTTTTGATTTAGAGTTATAAATGTGAATTTCACTAGAAAGGACCTAGTAGTAAACTTTGAAAGTATGATGGGGAAATGTGTGATGACTAGTTGATCATGCATGCAAAAAATGAGGGGTTTGCATGTCAAATTTCCCATATATCATAAGTAGTGGCCGGCCATGATGGGCTTATATGCACATAATATGTATTAATTATTAGTTAGTAGCTTATATTTTATAACATAAGTAAATAAAATAAGGAAAAGAGAAAAGAAACAAAGGAGTCTTTCTCATTTTTTCTTCTTGGCCGATTCTAAGAGAGGGAGAGGAGGAGCCATTCGGCCATGGTAGGCCTTCATTAAGGTAAGAAACTTAAGCTAGTCCTTTAAAATCTTAGCATCGTTTTAAGCTAGATTCTAAGTCCCTTACTTAACCATGCCGAAATCTTTGAAATGGATGGTGATATGAACATTCGGCCATGGTAGAGGTTAAAGAAAAATGGTGGTAATGTTATATATTTTGATAAGTATGTTAAATGGTTTGAGATTTGAACTAGTCATCAAATCCTCTAGGTAGCCCATGCTAAGAATTTTGATTTTGGGATGACTAGAACTTTCGCCATGGTAGCTATTGAGGATTTAGGTTTGTGTTTCATGTTAAATTGGATGAATCTTGGTGTAAGGGTGTTTGAACTAAACTAATGATCAAATAGGTGCATAGATACAAAATGGAAAGAATCGGCCTAAGTGTTTTAGTCATTGACATATATATATGTTGCTTCGAATCTGTGCTTAAGGAATTGGTTAAGTACATTGTTGTTAAATGCTTGTTGCTAAGGAATTTTGAATGGGTTATAAATTGTGTTTAATGTTCGAGGAACATTGGTTTGGACACCTAGTGCCGAATGTGTTCAAACATAACTTACCAAGTGCATAAATATGATAATGCTATGATGGTAGACTTAATTGGAATTCGGCATTGTAAGTGATGCCTTGGGCTCTTATGATGGTTAGGGACAAAATGTGTGTTGTGAGGAATGAAATGATGTCTATGAATTCGAAAATGCAAGGTATTAAGCTAGTCCTATTATTCGATGGTGCATGAGTAGAGCACATGTATAATGCTTGAATAACTAGTCAATAAAGCTATTCGCGCCTAATTGTATAATATAAATGTATTTAATCGGATTGTTAAATTGATAAATTATTAAATAAGCTCTATTTGTTTGAATTAAGCTCAAGAGCTTAGAGGACCAAAGTTGGATAAGGGGAAGGAAAACGTGAGCGAATAGCCGTTTAAATCGTTCGACAACATCCGAGGTAAGTCTTGAGTAATGACCCTACTTGATTTATATTGAAATGATTTGTCATATTATGGCGGATAGCCGAATGTGCATAGAGCCTATGTTATAAAGCCAATTGAAATCATGCTCTTTGTGTGTGGCTATTGAGCCAAATTGGAAAGGTTTGATAAATGATTTGTGTTTGAGCCTTAGTAACTGAAATGAAATATGGATGTGTCATGAATATTGATATATGTGTGCATGAGCATTTGAATGATATCCGGCTAAGACCAAGGCATTTGTGCGAGTTGTTATATCCGGCTAAGACCAAGGCATTTGTGTGAGTTGTTATAACCGGCTAAGACCAAGGCATTTGTGCGAGTTGCTATGTCCGAGTTAAGACCAAGGCAATTGGGCGTGTGGTTATATCCGCTAAATCTCAAGAAACTTGGGTTTGAAGGTAGCGATTTGTGCTATAATAATTTTAATTAATACGCTCGAAAAACCCAAACGATAAGGTATGTTTGCATGTGCATCGGAAAAGTTGATTCGTTTTAAATAGTATTCGTTCAATCGACTAACGAACTTTCGGCTCTTAGATAGGTTGATACCTTGTGTGTGTATATGTTGATGAAGTGTGAAGTAAGTATGATTATGAGAATGTGTATCAATAAAGTGATTCATTTAGCTATGTGAATGTAATACTTTAGTCAAAGCTGATTTCATTACTTGAGACTTACTAAGCATTAAAATGCTTACCCGTTGCTTTGGCTCTTTGTTTTCTAGATTTTGTTCGTTAGCCATCGGATTCGGGATCATCAAAGTCAAAGTCATCCACACTATCAAAGCCCTTTTGGTACTCTTTTAGTTGAACTCGGATATGGCATGTATAGGACTACCCTTTTTGTTGTTGGTCATGTACCCATGGATTTTGTGTAAATTTGGATAGCCATGCGAAAATGGCTTATATACGTTTTTAGCATAGTACTATAATCGTTTTCTATGTTGATCACTAAGAGGTATGGAAATGTTTGGAAACGATTAGCCATTGGAATGGTTAATCATGATTATACTTTGTGCTATGTATGCAAAAAGGGCTAATTGAATCATGGAAACTATGAAATAGGTAAAGTCTACCTTAAAGGCAGATGCTGACAGCAGCAGCGATGTGGATGTGAAAAATCACTAAAAATAGTAGGAATGGAACTAAATAGTAAATAAATTATTTCAATTAACCTTGATGAATCTACTTTCATATGGAAAAACGAAACGGTCATATGAGTTGTATGTTAAGAGATATTTAGGTTTTCGTGAAGCAGGGCTAGAACAGTTTCTGGATTCCCTGTTCCGAATTTGGAAATTCATTATAAATTAACCAGAGATAATTAGGAGTCATGCTATATATGTATAGATTCCTCTTTGAGTCTAGTTTCTATAGAAACAAACGGCATCAGTATTGAAGCCCTGTACAGGGAGATATCCAAGTTGTAATGCATGAAGGTCAGTGTAGTCGAACCCTGGAGCGGGGGAGACTTTAACTAATAAACTGTGCTAATTGGCTTGACCAAAATTTCTAGAAAAAAATATGTAGATGGACATATGAGTCTAGTTTCATGGAAAAATTACGAAACTGATTTTCTAGTTTTGAAACTCAAGATATGATTTTTAAGGCGACAGTGACGCAGTAACCAGCTTGTCCGGAAATTTTTAAATGGACTGTGAAAATAATTAAGTTAAGTCTGTGTGCACCTTGTGTTCGACTCCGGTAACGGACTCGGGTACGGGGTGTTACATGAAGTGCCTTTAATTTTAGTTCGGCCTTTTTTAGCCACTGCTAGAGCTGTAATTATGTGGGTGATGGTAAATTGGTACTTAGAGTAGGTGACGAAGAGCTTATTTTTAAAATTTATGATGTCATGAGATTTTCTAGAGAACAAGATGACTCGTGTTATTTTATCGACTCTATTGATCATGCTACTCAAGATTCTTTTCAGGGAACCGCACATAAGGACACGATGGAACTGTGTCTCGCCCAAGGAGAGGGGATGGATGATGATTCTGAAATAGGAACCAAACTAAACTCCAATGAAACCTCCCTAAAACTAGCAGAATATGAGGGAATTAAGGTAAAAGATAAACTTAAGCAAAAACCCTCTATTGACGAACCTCCCAAACTGGAACTTAAACAATTGCCGAATCACTTGGAATATGCATTCCTTGGAAATAATTCCACATTACCGGTAATTATTGCATCCAACTTGCAACCCAAGAACAAGGAGAAATTACTCTAAGTTTTGAGAGAGCATAAAAGGGCCATAGCTTGGAAAATTTTTGACATTAAAGGGATCAGCCCTTCTTTTTGCACCCACAAAATTTTAATGGAAGATGAATATAAACCATGCGTGCAAGCCCAAAGACGACTGAACCCCAACATGAAGGAAGTTGTTAAAGCTGAGGTAATTAAACTCCTAGATGCTGGAATTATTTATCCTATTTCTGACAGTTCTTGGGTGAGTCCAGTGCAGGTTGTTCTTAAGAAAGGAGGCATGACTATTGTAGCCAATGAGAAGAATGAATTAATCCTAACAAGGATAGTCACAGGTTGGAGAGTGTGCATTGATTGTAGGAAGCTAAATGATGCCACGAGAATAGACCACTTTCCCCTTCCATTCATTAACCAAATGTTGGAAAGATTGTCAAGACACATGTACTACTGCTTTTTAGACGGACTCTCTGGCTATTTCCAAATCCCAATAGCTCTTGAAGATCAAGAAAAGACTACATTTACATGTTCATACGGTACGTTTGCTTATCGTAGAATGCCTTTTGGATTATGTAATGCTCCTACTACTTTTCAGCATTGCATGATGGCCATTTTTGACGAACTCGTAGAAGACGTCATGGAGGTGTTTATGGATGATTTTTCAGTTTTCAGTAACTCTTTCCATCTTTTCCTAAAAAATTTAAAACGAGTGTTAATAAGATGTGAGGAAACAAACTTTGTGCTTAACTGGGAAAAATGTCACTTTATGGTTCAAGAAGGTATTGTGTTAGGACATAAAATTTCTAGTAGAGGGATTGAGGTTGATAAATCTAAAATTGAAACCATTGAAAAACTACCCCTAATTCGGTTAAGGCTATTAGGAGCTTCTTAGGACATGCTGGGTTTTATAGAAGATTTATTAAATACTTTTCTAAAATAGCTAAGCCTTTAACTAAATTACTAGAAAAAGATGTGCCTTTTAATTTCGATTAGGAGTGTTTAGAAGCATTTAATACTTTAAAGGATAAACTCACTAAAGTTCCAATTATAATTGCACCTGATTGGAATTCACCTTTTGAACTAATGTGCGATGCGAGTGATTTTGCAGTAGGTGCAGTTTTGGGACAGCGAAGAGATAAACATTTTCAGCCTATCTATTATGCTAGCAGGACTTTGAAAGCCGCACAAGAAAACTAAACCACCACAGAGAAAGAGCTGCTAGTTGTGGTTTTTGCATTCGATAAATTTAATCCATATTTAATATTATCAAAAGTTGTCGTTTATACTGACTATTCCGCTCTTCGCCACCTTTTGACTAAAACTGATGCAAAACCTCAACTCATTCGATAGATTTATTATTGCAGAAATTTGACTTGGAGATTAAGGATAAGAAAGGAGCTGAAAATCTTGTGGCTGACCATCTCTCCAGGCTTGAAAACTCAAGTACCAAAGAACCAGATGACATTGAAATAAATGATTCATTCCCTGAAGAACAATTTTTTGCTATATTTGATTCTAAGGTACCTTGGTTTGCAGATATTGAAAATTTTTATTCGCTAACATTATCCCAAAAGGGTTGACACATCAGCAAAAGAAACGATTCTTCACTGATGTGAAAAACTACTTCTGGGAAGACCCTTTTCTTTTCTGTAAATGTGCATATCAAATCCTTAAGAGATGCATTACAAGGATAGAAGCATTGAAAATCTTGGAACATTGCCACTCAGGACTGGTTGGAGGACATTACAGTGGAAATAAGATTGCACATAAAGTCCTCTAATCAGGTTTTTATTGGCCCACTCTATTCAAAGATGCCAACAGGTATGTTACTTCTTCCGACAAATGTCAAAGGACAGGTAATATATCCAAACGTGATGAAATGCCTCAGACATATATGCTCTCATGTGAAATATTTGACATTTGGGGTATTGACTTCATGGGTCCATTCCCTAGTTTATTCGGGAATAAATACATCTTAGTAGCTGTTGATTATATGTACAAATGGGTAGAATCCCAAGCTTTACCTTCTAATGATGCTAGAGTAGTAGTACGATTCCTTAAGAAATTTTCTCTCGATTTGGTACACCTAGAGCAATTATCAATGATAAGGGTACTTATTTTTGTAACGCCCAATTTGGCAAGACCCTCAAGAAATATGGAGTTTATCATAGAACAACTACCCCTTATCACCCTCAAACTAGTGGCTAAGTCGAAATAGTGAACCGAGAGCTTAAATGTATCCTAGAAAATATAGTAGAATTAAGCAAGAAGGATTAGGGGATAAAAGTAGATGATGCCTTATGGGCTCATAGAACTACTTTTAAGACTCTCATAGGAACATCACCTTACAGACTTGTTTATGGGAAAAGTTGTTACCTACCGTTTGAGTTGGAACACAAAGCATTCTGGGCTATAAAATTTCTAAACCTTGACCCCAAACTTGTAGGTGAAAATAGGTTGATACAGTTGAACGAGTTAGATGAGTGGCGAACCAATGCATATAAAAATTCGTACCTATATAAGGAAGCAACGAAGCGCCACCATAATGCCCGTTTAAAGCAACGAAGGTAATTTGAAGTTGGAGATCTTGTCCTATTATATAACTTGAGGCTCAAATTGTTTCCTGGAAAGCTTGAATCACGATGGTCAGGTCCTTTTGTAGCTCAAATTGTATTTCCATATGGTACAGTAGAGGTAAGTCATCCATCACAAGGAACTTTTAAGCTAAATGGACATCGTCTCAAAATGTATAACGGTGAGAATTTCAAAGACGATAAAGAGGAGCTACGGCGCCATGAAGTTACCTAAATACACTCACAACGTAGAGTCGAGCTTAGACTATAAACAAATGCTTCTCAGGAGGCACCCCGAGCATTAACGGTGCTAACTTCTTTAAATTTTAATCTTTAACATTAAATTTACTAACAGAGTCACTAAACACAAGATTTTCAAAACCACACGGCCAGGCACACGGGCGTGCAGTAGGCCATGCACATACCACGGGATGAAACACCGCTATGCGCTGTGGCCGTGTAAAAATAGGGCAAAATTTTTTCCCCACCACGGGATACGATAAGTTGCCACGCCCATGTGACATGGCCGTGGGTGAATGTGACAGCCCTAAATTGACCCTAGTCAGAAAGTGGTTTCGAGACCGCTAAACCGAGTCACCGAAGTATTTGAATATGATATTTATTGTCTAAAATATGTGAATATGAATGTGTGAAAGTTTTAAGCTTCGATTTAGTCGATTGCATGTGAATTTAGTTAATAGGACTTATGTGTGACACTTTTGAAATGTGATAGGTTAATCTATAAGGATCTATTAATGCATGTTGTAAAAATGATGGATTTGCATGTCAAATTTCCATTTATGATAAGTAGTGGCCGGCCATGGTATGGGCTATTATTGATAATATGTATTTTTCTATTAACATTTTAGTTTACAAAATAAAATAATGAATTAAGAATAATAAAACATGAGGTGAGTGGGAGGAGAAACCAAAGTTGTTTCATCCTTGCTCCTCCATTGCCATGACTTGAGGGAGGAAGAAGAAAAGAATTCTCTTGTTTCATGTTCGGCTTGGTTGATGTTTAGGAAGAGGTAAGTACTTTGAAATTCTTAAAATTTATGCATAAATAAGGTGATTAGTTCAAGTTCTATTCATTCTATGGATTAAGTTTTGGTACATTTGGAGGTTTGATATTCGCCAAGTAGTTGAAGCTCTTAGTACATATATTTCTTTTCTTTTTTGAAGGTTGAAATTGGTTTGTTCATAGGAAGGTGCCGAATGTGGCCATTGAAGGGTCTTAATGAACAATATGTGTGGCTTGGGTTTATAACATTCGGTTAAGGAATTTTGTGTGCTAGCAAGTTTGGTTTAATATATAGATGTAATCACCTTGTAATTGATAATTTGAAGAGTAGGAAATGGCAAATTAAAATGATGTTGGGTAAATTTTTAGTTTAGTTGTGCTTAAGCATTCAGCATTAATGTTGATATTGGCTATTAATATGAACAAGATAGAAAATCGGTTATAGATGTGATTGAGTAATTCGGTCATTGATGGGCATTATTGTAACCTAATTGAATTTTTGCTACTTTTAATTTGAGATGGAATTTGTATATATAAGTTAAGTTGAGCGATTAGGGCGAATGAGGTATATAAGATATGAAAGCATGCTAGAATTAAACATTAGTGAATATGTGTGATTGTACTAAATTCTTTACTTGAATTCGGTTAGGTATAGTCATGGTATGAGCTCTTTAAGGATACTACCTTATAAGGGAATATAGCTTTAGTTAACTTTATGTGTTATGCGTGTGTTAACAAAATTAATGATTTGGATGTTATTATAGGTATTTATGCTAAAGACTTTTGCGGCTATGTTTTGTACCCGTGTGATGACTCTAATGTCTAATATATATATATAAGGGTTAAGTACCTTGAATTTCTCTTTGATGTTCAAAATGATTAAATCAATTTATTTGTTAAATTAAGCTCAAGAGCAAAGGGGAACTAAATCTGATAAAGGAAAGGAAAAAGTAATCCAATAGCCGTTGAAGTCATTCGACAACATCCGAGGTAAGTCTTTGAGTAATGGAACTTAGTTTATGATTTGATTAAGCCATGACATATAATCATAACAAATAAACAACGATATAATGATTCTACTTGAATTATATATCAAGGTAATTAGTTTATACTATGACTAGTAGCCGAATGTGTAAAGAGATCATGCTCTTTGTATGTGGCTATTGAGCCGAAAATGGTAATGGTTGATAAGTGTCTTGTGTTTGAGTTCTAGTAACGAAAATGAAAAATAGATGTGTTATGATCTATTGATATATGTGCATGATTATTCGGATGATATCCGGGCTAAGACCCGAAGGCACTTTGTGCTAGTGACTATATCCGGGTTAAGTCCCGAAGGCATTTGCGCTAGTGACGATATCCGGGCTAAGACCCGAAGGCATTTTGTGCTAGTGACTATATCCGGGCTAAGTCCCGAAGGCTTTTGTGCGAGTTACTAAATCCAGGCTAAGTCCCGAAGGCATTTGGGACCATATGAGTCGTATTTTATGAGATGTTTAAGTTTTCGTGAAACAGGGCCAGGGCATTTTCTGGATCCCCTGTCTTGATTTTGAAAATCTACCATAAATTAACCAGATACAATTAGAAGTCATGCTTTATATGTATGGATTCATTTTTGAGTCTAGTTTCATTAGAAGTAAACGCCATAAGTATTGAAGCTCTGTAAAGGGAGATATCTAAGTTGTAATGCATGATGGTCAGAGTAGTCGAACCCTGAAAACAGGGGAGACTTTAACTAATAAACTGTACTAATTGGCCCAACCAAAAATTCTAGAAAAATTTTTTTGGATGGACATATGAGTCTAGTTTCAGGAAAAATTTACGGAATCGGTTTTCGAGTTTTGGAACTCGAGATATGATTTTTAAAGTGACTGTGATGCAGTTAGCCAGCTTGTCTGGAAATTTTAAAATGAACTGTGTAAGTAAATGAATTAAGTCCGTTAACACCTCGTGTTCGACTCCGGCAACGGTCTCGGGTACGGAGCGTTACAGTGAAACTGCCAAAATAACACGGGCGTGCGACACGCCTGTGTTTTGAAACTGTGGGCAAACCTGTCAATCCAACCCTGTGGTCGACACTGTCACAATAACACGGGCGTGTGCCTATATACACGGGCGTAGGAGAAATGATCGAAGATTGACACAGCCGTGCAACATGGTTGTGTACACCAATGTGCCTAATTTCGAAAACCACGAAACGTACGGGCTAAAATGAAGGCACACAGGCATGCCCCACGGCTGTGTGCCCCAATTTCTCTATAAACACCTATTATCTATTTTAGCTTTATCTTTATATCTTGAAATTACTTTTTATTTCCTGTTAATACTATTTTATCTTGAGTTTTTTCAATTTTTATTTTCGAATATTTCATTACGAGTAAGTATGCTTGATTATATTTCCTAAAGAGTTCCTGATTTTATCATAGTCGTAAAGAGCTCCAAAGCTCATCAACAAACAGGAATTAGAAACTCCAACGGCTCAGGACTTATGGACTAATGAACCTCTACCACCACCGGAGTACCCTCCTCCATTCTCATCATTGCCTTGGCCGATTATTCTCCATAACTCCAATTCAAGGAGTCCATTCATCATTCAGGAAGTTTCACTTCTCTCCCTATCTTATGATTATAAATCTATCTTTGTCAATATATCTTTCTTTATACATTGAGGGCAATGTACATCTTAAGTGTGGGGAGGTCTTTTATATCATCATTAGAAATCCTTGAATTTTGTCTGATTCTCACGTGAATCACTCATATCTCTATTAGAATGAATTTTGATTAATTTATGATTTTTATTGATACGTCTTGAATTAAAATGTAGGTATTTATGCATTGATTGTTTAAACTTTAAGACATTAATGAATCGAGCATGATAAGTTGATTTTTGAAGAATTAAAAACGTTTAGGTTGTTTCCATAAGTTTAGGTATTATTTTGAGTTGAAATTCACAAGTTTGAACATCAAAAAGCCATAATTTTTGTGAGATCTTGAGCCTTTAGAGCATATTTTATTCCTTTCATGCTCACTTTCATTATGAGTGCATCAATTTTGATTTGTTATTCTAGAACTTGCTTAATTATGCATGTCAAGACCACACCATTTGATTTGATATGTCAAGATGATAAAGGCACTTAGGTTTAACCCACTCACTCCACAAAAACCTACCTCCGTAATTAACCCTTAGTGAACCCCTTTTTAGCCTAACAAGCCATTAATTGATTTACCCTCAATATTAACCCATAACCCATTATTGTTGAAATCCCCTAATTTGATCCCTATTTTTATCGAGATTTGATTTGAACAAATTGCTTAGTTATGTTTTGTGCTTCTAATTATTTGACTTGTTCTTAAAAAATAAAAAAATAAAATAATACTTACATACATATTAGTAGTAATTCCTCAATTTTGAGCTTGAATGTTAATTCCATATTTTGAGAAGAAGCTCACTTGTATTCAACTAATGACTAGTTATTTTTCTAGCTAGGTAATTTTTCAATTCAATCTCGATTCTAACATCTTCTTTCAGCTTGTGACCACACCCCCTAACCAAAGCCATGTTACAACCCTCTAAAAAGACCTTTTTGATTTATGTATCAGCTCAATATATAGTGGTGGAGATTTGATTTTCAAGCAAGCCTATGGTAATAACTTTTCATTTTGACAAATGAGTGCTTTTATTGATGTCCTTAAACACCTTGAGTGATTTGAGTGAATCTTTAGTGAGGATGTTAAACTTTGTGATATGTTGATCAAAGGTAATCACTTAGATGAGGCGAGACACCTATGTTTTCGTGATAAAATGCTCAACTTGGAATGTTTGAAACTTTGATGTACTTTTGTTGAATTTTCAATGTATGAGTACTTATAGATTATTTTGAGATATTATTGATAGGGATTATAAATTGAGAAGAATTTATTGTGATTATCAGTTGAGGATTTTTACTTGAGGACAAGCAAATGCTTAAATGTGGGGGTATTTGATAAACCATAATTTATACATATTTTTATCCCATGCTTAGCACATTTATGGATGGTTTCTCCTTAGAATTGGTGAATTCGATGCTCCTAATCCTTTAATTTCATGTTTTATACTTAGTTGAGCATAGGAGAGTAAAAAGACTGAGAAACGGGCCGAAAATGGAGAAAATAGACCCACGTGAAAAATTAACATGGCCTGGACTTTCTCACATGGGGGTGTCACAGGGTCGTGTCCCTTTGGCAGGATTGAAGCACGACTTATATAGGTATACTACACGCCCATGCCTATTTAACAGCCTTGACCACAGGCTGGAGTAATCACACATGGATGTGTCACACGGGCGTGTCCCTGTCGAGCCCAAGTATAACCCTATTTGGAAAAGGCCAATTTGGGGGGCTCTTAAGCATTCTAAAGCCTATTTAAACACGTGAAGAGGCACTTAGGAGGGGGACGTAGAGTAGGAAGCAAGGAATTACTCAAGACTGAAGATCTCCCTTCAAGTTCCTTCAGAAGTTTTGGGTTTTCTTATATTTTGTTATCTTTATACTTTTGAGATGTGTTCTTTCATAAGTATGAACTAAACCCCCTAAATACCTAAGGGGAATGAAACCTAAGACGGATCTTGTTATTATTATCTGAATTGTATGATAAATATTTGACTTGTTCTTAATTATGTGTTCTTAATTCTTATTTTGATATTCCAGGATATTGGTTCAAGTTAAGCTCTTATTCAAAGAAGGAATAGACCCTGTCTAAGAGTAAATTTGTCATAATTAAGCGGAGTTGATTGCAGGCCTAGAGATAGGGTGATAAGATTTTTTCAAATTAGGGTGAAACCCAATAAGGGAATCCATAGATCGAGTTAATGCAATTCTAAGGTGTTAATTAGAAAGAGATTTCAATTATTCAACCTTGGGTTAGACGTTATTAGTTTCGAGAGAGATAATAATATTACTTAGGGATTTTTACGGATCAAGTCAAATTAATAAATCGTTTGATTTAGAGTCAAATAACAAGTGAAGTCTAGGTGGATTTTTCCTTAGGTATTGTCTTAATCAATCGAATTTTCCCAAAAGTCTTTTCCCAAATTTTCTTTCTTTGCATTCTTAGTTAGTAATAATTTTAGATAACCAAACCTCTTAATTTTTAGGCTAGATAATAAAAAGGAAGTAAATACTAGTACTCGTAGTTCCTTTGGGTTCGACAATCTGGTCTTGCTGAACTATACTACTGTTCAATAGGTACACTTGCCTTAATCGTGATAATAAGTTAGTTTCAAGAACGATTCTTTCATAAATCTTTAAAACCTATCATGAATATCACGTATCAATTGCTTTGATTTTACCAATCTTTTAATATCTCTTAAATATTTAATTCAAACTTTCCTTATCCTTTTTTTTTCCTTTTAACAAATAAAATAAGCTAGTTTTTCTATCCTTCATAAATTGACAATTTCGTCACTTCACCACAATCATTGATGTTGAAGTATTTATCAAAACTCACTGAAAACATTATTTCCTCTGCTATACCCTTTCTATTAGTTTGATTCCTTTTCAATACAGACCAAGAGTGTTGAAAAATATGAAATAATAATTCAAAAGAAAGTCTCCAAATGTATCATTGATGACCATTAGATGAACTCCAAACTCTTATGATTTCTTCTCTTCGGTCATTCATTTGACTACTTGGATTATCAAAGATCTTTTTGGAAAACTCCAAGTGCTATACATGGATAAGTTGCTCTAACTTTTACTTTTTGATTTTTCCTTTTCTTTTTTTTTTGTTTACTTATTCTAATTTTGATTTTGCAAGTTTTTTGTTTCCTTGATTTTTGTTTGTTTTCAAGCTAAAAATTTGGTAGGTTGTTAAGGCTTGAGTTTCAAACAAGTTTGAGTTTGGTAATGTTTGGTTTACTAGGGCCTACCTTTGATGCCCTCAAAATTAGTGCATTAGAATTTTGATGTATGCGTGATAAGTTTTATATTTATGATTGATCGTACTTGAAAACTAACTATTATCACGATGAAGGCAAGTGCACCTATCGAACAATAGTACAGTTTATAGCAAGACCGGAATGTCAAACCCACAGGAACTAAAAGTACTAGTATTAACTTTCTTTTTATTATCTAGCCTAAAAATAAGAGGATTTGTTTTATCTAAACTATAACTAAACTAAGAATGCACAAGGAGTAAATTGGGGAAATACTTTTGGGAAAACTGATTGATTTAGACAATACCCAAGGGAAATTCCACCTAGACTTCACATGTTACTTGATTCTGAACTTGACGATTTATTCACTTGACATGATCCTTAAAAATCCCTAATTTATATTATTATCTCTCTCGAGACTAACAACGTCTAACCCTAGGTTGATTAATTGAAATCTCTTTCTAATTAAAACCCCTAGTATTGCATTAACTCGATCTATGGATTCCCTTATTAGGTTTGACCCTAATCCGGTAGATTTATGTCACCCTATGTCTAGTGGCTCAATCAACTCCACTTAATTATACCAGATCTACTATTAGACAGGGACTTTTGGTCCTCTGAATAAGCACATCAATACTTGAATCACTATCCTGGAATATTAAAGCAAGAATTAAGAACACATAATTAAGAACAAATCAAGTATTTATCATATAATTCAGATAATAATAACAAGATCCATCTTAGGTTTCAACCCCCTTAAGTATTTAGGGGATTTAGTTTATATATGTAAAAGAAAACACCTCAGGAGAATAATGATAACAAAACATAAAGAAAACCCAAAAACCCCTTAAGGAAATTGAAGGGAGATCTTCAGTCTTAAAGGAGAATCCGACTTCTGAGATGGATCAATTGGCTTTCTTCGAGTAATTCCATGCCTCTTACTCCGTGTGTGTTTTCTAGGTACCTCTTGGGGTGTTTATATAGTCTTTAGAATGATTCAAAACCCTCAAGAGTGGCCTTTTTCGAATAGAACTAGACTTGGGCTCGACAGGGACACGCCAGTGTGGCACGCTCGTGTGGGGTGGCTTAGGTCGTGTTTAGAGTTTGTTAACTAGACACGGTCATGTGGTCTACCCGTGTGAGGAAGTTCAGGCCGTGTTGATTTTCCACGTTGACCCTTTTCTCTATTTTTGGCTCGTTTTTCATTCTTTTTACTCTCATATGCTCACCTAAGTATAAGACATGAAATTAAAGGATTAGTAGCACCAAATTCCACAAATTTGATGATAATTCACCCAAAAATGTGCTTAAGCGTGGGATAAAATATGTATAAATTACGACTTGTCAAATACCCCCACACTTAAGCATTTGCTTATCCTCAAGCAAAATTCTCAACTCACAATCAAAATAAATTCTTCTCAACTTATAATTCTCATCAATAGTGTTTCAAAATAATCCACAAGCAGTCATACATTGAAAATTTAACTAAAAGAACATTAAGGTTTCAAATACTCAAAGTTGAGCATTTTAATCATAAAATTAAAGGCATCCCCCTTTATCTAAGCAATTATCTTTAATTCCAAATTGACATTGATTGACATCCTCACTAAAGGTTCACTCAAATCACTCAGTGTGTTTAAGGTTCAATGATTAAGCACTCATTAGTCAAACATAAAAAGTTATTGCCATAAGCTTGCATGAAAATCAAATCTCCACCATATTGAATGAGATGATACATAAATCAAAAGGTTTTAAGTAGGGTTGTAATGGGGCTTGGGTTAAAGGTGTGGATAAAGGCTGTAAAAGAGGGTTAGAATCGAGATTAATTTAATAAATTACCAAACTTAGAAGGATGAAGCAAATTGCTAAATTATAAGAAAGTGCCAAAATTCGGCTATCTAAAGCAAATTATGAGAGTTTTTTCTCAATATAATAACTTTACTTAACTAAGCTCAATAAATAATTGTAACTATACAGTTTTTTTTAATAACAAATCAATGATGGAAAACACATAATAAAGAATAATTCAGCAACTGGAATGAAAGAACAAAGTTAGGTAACTAATTTAATCAAATCTCGATAAAAAGGAGTCAATGAAAAGGGAGAAATTCTTAATAAATCAAAAAGGGTTAAGTTGTGGGTTATTTTAAGGGTAAAATCAAGAAATAAAAGTTAAGGTCCAAAAGGGGTTTACTAGGGGTCAATTATATGGGTAGGATTTTATGAGGAAAAAAATGGGTTAAAACCTAAGTGCCTTTATCATTTTAGTATATCAAACCAATGGTGTGGTCTCGACATGTATAATCGATGCAAGTTCTAGAATAAAAAATCAATGTTGACACACTCATGATCAATAAAATTAGTGAGCAAGAAGAATATATGCTCTAAAAGGCTCAAAATCTCACAGAAATTATGGATATTTGATGTCAACCCTGTAAATTCAAAACTTCAAAATAATACCTCAATTCAGGGGAACAACCTAGCAATTTTCATTTTTAAAAATTTCAACTTATCATATTTGATTCCCTAATGTCTTAAAGTTTAAATAATCAATGCACATTTACTTATGATTTAATTCAAAACATATCGATAAAAATCATGGGTCAATCAAAATTTATTCTAATAACGATATGAGAAAATTATTTGCAACAAGATAAAAATTCAGGGGTTTTCTAGTAATGGTATAAATAACCCCCCCACACCTAAAATGTACATTGTCCTCAATGTACAAAGATATATAATAGTGATATAAAGATAATATCAAAAGAGAGGGAGAGAAGTGAAACTGCCCTGAAATTGTGGACGAAATCCCTAGTTTAGTGAGAGCGAGAATGGAAGATAAAGCTAAAGCAAAGGCATGATTCTCAGGGATAAATGAGAAGACACCACTGTGAAAGAGAATTAAGGGAATAATTCATTAATAATCATAAAGATAAGCAGATTTTAAACATATAAACATAAGTCTTCAAAAATAAATAGAAATAAAAGTAAAAATAAAAATAATATGAGTTTAAAAAGAGATACGGCCGTGTAGCCCAACATGGGTCTCACACGGTCGTCTCACACGCCCGTGTGGCTCGCGTCCAGCCTGTGTTTATCATGAAACGAGAAATTGTCACACAACCTAAGGACACGCCTGTGTGTCTAAGCCGTTTGTTCACATGGTCGTAACGCACGATGTGGTTTGCTTCTCCAATGCCCGTGTAAATATGCGCACACCCGTGTTCTTTGGACAATCTCGACCACGGGTGGTGGCACCGGCGTGTTGCATGCCTGTGTTAATTTAGTAGGATTTCCCATGGCCATGTTGCACGGCTGTGGAAACGTATCGAATCTCGTGTGTTAGGAAAAATTTTGCCCTGTTTTCACACGGTTGTATAGCACGGCCGTGTCGCTGGCCGTGTTATGAGCACAGCCTAAAGCACGCTCGTGTGCCTGGCCGTGTGGATTTTAGAAAACCTGTGATTAAGGATTAGTTAGTAATTTAGATGTTAAAAACTTAAATTTCAAGAAATTAGTACCGTTAGTGCTCAGGTTGCCTCCCGAGAAGCGCTTTTTTAGAGTCTAGGCTCGACTTACCTCTCTAGTGCGTGGTCATAGTGGTGCGAGGAGTGTACACTTCTCATTCCTGCTATCAATTTTATCAAAATAAGGTTTTAGACGAGTATTGTTTACCTTGAAAGTGCCGAATTTGGAATGAGTTACCTCGACTATACTGTATGGGAAAATGTTAAGTACCATAAAAGGGATTGCTCCATTAGGTTCAGAAGTGGCAATACGAGGGTCTGTTGTATCTAATAGTACTTTGTCTCCGACCTTAAGTTGATTTGGTGAAACATTGAGTTCGTCAAGGCGTAGTTTTGGTTTATCGTGTGTTCTCGACTTCTGTGTCTACCATTCATCTAGTTCCTCGATTTGTAGCCTTCGCTCTTCATAGATAGGTCCTTTGTCATTACTTGAACATGGATCATGTATGCTCTTCGAACGTGTTTCCTGCAAAGAAGGTTGCATCACATGATCAGTATTAGTAACATGATTTATACAATCACCCTCAATATTCGATGTGTTACTCGAATTACGAGCTTGAAGAGTGATTGTTTCATCATCCACACGAAGTGTGAGTTCACCTATGCCAACATCAATAATAGTTCTAGCAGTTGCTAAGAAGGGTCTTCCTAAAATTAAAGGGACGTCACTATCCTCTTCTATGTCTAGAACAACAAAATCAATTTGGAATATAAATTTGTAAATTTTAACAAGTACATCTTTAATAATACCCCTAGGAAATTGGATTGTCTTATTTTCCAATTGAACGCTTATGCTAGTTTGTTTGGGTTTCCTAAGACCAAGGTGTTTAAATATTTTATAAGGCATGACATTAATACTAGCCCCTAAATCAGCCAAAGCATCTTTAATGTTTAAAGTACCAATTAAATAAGGAATCGTAAAACTCTCTGGATCTTTCAGCTTGTTGGGTAGCTTATTTTGTAAATGGCTGAGCAAACAGCATTCAACTCTACATGCGGTACCTCATCCAGCTTCCGCTTATTTGCTAAAAGATCCTTTAAAAATTTAACGTCATTCGGCATCTGCGAAAGAGCTTCAATAAACGGTAAGTTAATATGTAATTTCTTTAATAATTTAAGAAATTTACTAAATTGTTCATCCGTGTGGTCTTTCCTTGTCGCACTGAGGTATGGCACACGAGGTTTGTACTCTCTACTTATCGATTTTTTCTCATTATGGTCCATCTCGCATTTACCTTTACTTACCACAATTTCTTGCCTTGGTTCTGGTTCAGGTTCGACTAACACTTCCTTATCTCGAATGGTAATCGCATTGAGTTGTTCCCTTAGGTTTGATTCAGAATACTTGGCAAGCTACCTTGTGGTCGTTCAGAGATCAATTTGGCAAGTTGGCCTATCTGGGTTTCGAGCCCTTGGATCGATGCTTGTTGATTCTTAAGTGCTATCTCGGTATTCTAAAAATGAGTTTTTGACACCAAGATAAATTTGGTTAGCATCTTCTCAAGGTTCGGTTTCTTTTCCTGCTGGTAAGGTGGTTGTTGGAAGCCTAGAGGGGGTGGTGGTCTCTGATTCCCTTGGCCTCCCCATAAGAAATTTGGGTGGTTCCTCCAACCTGCATTGTAAGTGTTACTATAAGGGTTATTTTGAGGTCGAGGATTATTACCTATATAATTTAATTGCTCGTTTTCCATGTTGTGGTCATAGGGTGGGTATCCTGAATTGCTCGTTCCACCTTCACTTGCATCGCATTACATTACTGGGTGAACCTGTGAAGAGCCAAGTAAACCATCAATTTTTCTATTCAAAAGTTCTACCTGATTAGAGAGCATAGTGACTGGATCGACATTAAAAACGCCGGCTGCTCTCGTTGATTTTGTCCTCATGACTTGCCAGTGACAATTATTCAGTGACATCTCTTCTATAAATTCATAAGCCTCTTTATGTATCTTATTATTGATAGTTCCACCAGCAGCTGCGTCAATCATCTGTCTAGTTGAAGGATTCAGGCTGTTGTGAAAAGTTTGAACTTGTAGCCAAAGTGGTAACCCATAGTGAGGGCACCTTCTCAATAGACCCTTGTATCTCTCCCAGGCATCATAGAGTGTTTCTAAATCCATTTGCACAAAAGAAGAAATATCATTCCTTAATTTAGCTGTTTTAGCCGGCGGAAAGTATTGAAGCAAAAATTTTTCGGTCATTTGTTCCCAAGTGGTGATCGGTCCTCGTGGTAACGAGTTCAACAATTGTTTAGCCTTATTTCTCAATGAAAAGGGAAACAACCGAAGGCGAATGGCATCATCAGAAATGCCATTGATCTTAAAAGTGTCGCAAAACTCCAGAAAATTCGCCAAATGAGCGTTTAGATCCTTGTCCTGCAAACCATCAAATTGAACAAACTGTTGTATCATTTGAATCATGTCAGGTTTCAGTTCAAAATTATTTACAGCAACAGCAGGTCTAACTATACTCGATTCAGTTCCTGTTAAATTAGGTTTAGCATAATCATACATAGTACGAGGAGCAGGATTCTGATTTTTTGGATCTTCAGCAGCCACAGGAGGAAGCTGGTTATTTTGATTTTCAGCCATCTCTTCGGTTGTATTATGGATATCGTCCTCTTACCTTTCCTCTATGTAACGTAGGCTTCGCTTTATCTCTCTTCAGTTTCTGCGAGCTGTGCTTTTGATTTCACTATCAAAAATTAATAGTTCTACGGGTTTCTTTTAGTCATAAACTGTAAAAACCTTCTAGAAGTAAATAAAAGAAAATTTAGTAAAATAAACAAAAATAAAATTTAAATTGCAATAAAATAAATGGCTAAAGTAATAAAAATTAAGTGTTCCTAATATCTTAGTTCCCCGGCAACGGCGCCAAAAACTTGATGTATGCGTGATAAGTTTTGTATTTATGATTGATCGTACATGAAAACTAACTATTATCACAATAAAGGCAAGCGCACCTATCAAACAGTAGTATAGTTTATAGCAAGACCGAAATGTCGAACCCACAGGAACTAAAAGTACTAGTATTAACTTTCTTTTTATTATCTAGCCTAAAAATAAGAGGATTTGTTTTATCTAAACTAATTAACTAAACTAAGAATGCACAAGAAGTAAATTGGGGAAATACTTTTGGGAAAACTGATTGATTTAGACAATACCCAAGGGAAATTCCACCTAGACTTCACTTGTTACTTGACTCTAAACTAGACGATTTATTCACTTGACTTGATCTGTAGAAATCCCTAATTTATATTATTATCTCTCTCGAGACTAACAACGTCTAACCCTAGGTTGATTAATTGAAATCTTTTTCTAATTAAAACCCCTAGTGTTGCATTAACTCGATCTATGGATTCCCTTATTAGGTTTGACCCTAATCTGGCAGATTTATGTCACTCTATGTCTAGGGGTGCAATCAACTCCATTTAATTATGCTAGATCTACTCTTAGACAGGAACTTTTGGTCCTCTGAATAAGCACATCAATACTTGAATCAGTATCCTGGAATATTAAAGCAAGAATTAAGAACATTTATTAAGAACAAATCAAGTATTTATCATATAATTCAGATAATAATAATAAGATCCATCTTAGGTTTCATCCCCCTTAGCTATTTAGGGGATTTAGTTCATATATTTAAAAGAAAACATCTCAGAAGAATAATGATAATAAAACATAACGAAAACCCAAAAACCTCTAAAGGAAATTGAAGGGAGATCTTCAGTCTTGAAAGAGAATCCAACTTCTGAGATGGATCAATCGGCTTTGTTCGAGTAAATCCTTACCTCCTACTCCGTGTGTGTTTTCTAGATACCTCCTAGGGTGTTTATATTGTAACACCCCAAACCTTGCCCAGACGTTATGGCTAGATCTGACGTGTCACATGGACTTACGACTTAGTATGCATTCATTGGTTTAAGTGATTGGGGTGGTCTTTTTAAAAAACAGCGGTTGAATGAAAAGTCGGTTTATCAATCTTTAGGCTATCCATTTGTTGTGCTTGTTGAGTCTTGGAAACGTTTATTAATTTTGAAAACCCGCGCAGCCTAACACTAGCAGTTTCGACATAGTATAAAATAATCAGAAAATAAAACCATAGCGGAAAAAGAAATTTAAATAGCGGCCTTATTACAACTTAAAACCCAAAATTAAATCAGAATATAAAATAATAAAAATAAACTAACTTAGAAAATCCAACTTTGTAGATGATGAGGCCACTCCGAATTCCTCACGGCTCCAAGCCCACTATGGTTGGGGATTTCCTGCAGAGATGAAAATAAAGGGTGAGTTCGGTAAACTCAGTGTGTAACATAACCCAACCATAGCCCAAAATAGATCAAACCTTAGAGTTAGACTTATCTGGGCCTTGGCCCAGTACAGATATCAGAATAAAACCCATAGGCCCATAGCAGATACAGAACAAATATATCATGAATGCAAAAATCCCAACCCAGAGCCATCCATAACACCCCCGTACCAGGCTTACACCATGTAGGGAGACTACTCGACCCACCCATCCGCTACACACCACAGAAATTGTAGTGAGGCTGCCAGATATTGTGACGAAGTCACCAGATACAGATATTGTGGCTAGGCCACCAGAACAGATATATATATATGTGGCGAAGCCACCAGATTGCAGCAAGGGTACGAGATATTGTGACGAAGTCACCAAAACAGATATATGTGGTGAGGCCACCAGATTGCAGCGAGGCTACCAGAACGCTTCTTCCATCAATATAAACCCATGTCCTATGCAATAGAAATAATATGTCATGGCATACGTATACAGAAACAGAACATCATGCTTTTCAGAAAAAAATAACCTTAGGGGTAAAATCGTAATTTTGCATGCATAAGGGTATTTCAATAAGTATTACCTATTGCTAAGGTTTCATGCTCATTCTAACGTTTACCAAGTAATCAGAAGTATTTACCTCGTCTTTTTACCAAACTGGGCCCGTTGGCCCATTGGTCATTTTTACCTATTGAGCCCAAAAATACCGTTGTGCTAAAATGCACACTCGCACTCTAATCATCCAAATGCACCATATTCATTAATAAGCGTCTCACGGCTTTCAGACGTCATGAGTTCTAAAATACCTACGTTTTGGCATTTCGGCTTTTACCGATTCAGTCTAAGGAAGGGTGCCGTTTACACACCTGGTTGATGACGATGATAACGATATCTCCTACGCGATAATCCTACAATCGATCACTAACATATTAGACTTACAAATTAACGATAACTAACATAAATCTGCGTCAACTAACCCAATCATCACACAAGTTAGTCATTTACGCACGAGGGGCAAAATAGTCATTTAACACCCTAGGGGCAAAATGGTAATTTTACCCTACAAGGGTATCTCGGTAATTCTACCCTACAGGGGTATTTCAGTATTTCTACCTTACAAGGGTATTTCGATAATTCTATCCTACAGGGGTATTTCGGTAATTCTACCTTATAGGGGTATTTCGGTAATTTTACAACTTATCCACTTGGGCCTACGGGCCCATTGGGACCACATGGCCCATTTCAGACCATCGCGGCCCGAAATAGCCGTCCTACAACTAGAGTAATGAGATATACACACCTGTTAGGAGATTGTAGTTAATTCGCGCTCCAAACACTCTTAGCTGACGCCCAACCCAACGAATACGTCACAAAGCGAAAGGGATCAGCCAAGAAGGGTATGCCTACTCTCCTCATGGTTTTCTCTATTTAAAGTCAGCTCTCCATATACTCTTATGTTAGCTTCTCGATGTGGGATCCCTCCATCACCAAAGTTTAAAACCAACACCAACTCTTACCATCCCAACATAGCAAAATAATCAACCTTTACGTGCCAAGGGATTCGAACCAAAGTCCTCTCACATGCCAACTCACGCCAAAACCACTAGGCCATCAACTCATTTGTGTCATAAATCCAACACATTAAACTTTAAAGTGCACCTACTTGCTTCCAGATTTATTGAAAAGAAGAACCAAAATATATTGCAAGAGCCAAGACTTGAACCTTGGACCCCTTGCTTCCTCTATGGCGTCACTTCCTTGTCCCCTGAGTGGCGCCACCTTGCCACTACACCACACTCCTTTTGTGTCATCTTTACCCTTTACTCTTAAAATCCCAAGCGCCAATTGCATCACCTGTTCATAAAATTAAAATTCCGAAGACTACCACGGATTTAACTTAAGTTTGGGCCTTCCAAATGCCCACTAACCTACTAAAATATATATTTTAACCAACCAGAACACACACAAATTTTAAAAATCACAGAAACACAGAAAACCTAAAAATTAGGGCGTTACAACTCTACCTTCCTTAAAGAAATTTCGTCCTCGAAATTTTACCTGAATCAAATAGATGAGGATATTGTTGACGCATCGCCACTTTTGGCTCCCAAGTAGCTTCCTCTCTGCCATGATTACGCCACAACACCTTTATTAGCGGAACTAATTTCCTTCTTAAAATCTTAATATCTCAATCCAAAATCTGCACAGGCTCTTCCTCAAAAGTCAACTCTATTTGGACCTCGATCTCTGCAACCGGCACAACATGAGTAGGGTCAGAACAATACCGCCTTAACATGGAGACGTGAAAGACATCATGAATTCTATTCAACTCTGGAGGTAGCTCCAACTGATAAGCTAGTGGACCCACTCGCTTAAGAATCTGATAAGGCCCAATGAGTCGTGGACTTAACTTGCCTTTCCTCCCAAACCTTAATATTTTCTTCCAAGGCGAAACCTTCAAGAAGACCATATCACCCACAGAGTACTCAATTTCCTTGTGCTTCAAATCTGCATATGACTTTTGTCTATCAGATGCTTCCTTCCACTGGTCTCTAATCAACTTGACCTTATCCTTAGTATCTGCCACCAACTCAGGTCCAAGAAACTGTCGTTCACCCAACTCGGTCCAACAACTAGGTGTACGACATCTTCGCCCATACAGTGCCTCATAAGGAGCCATTTGAATACTTGCCTGATAACTGTTGTTGTATGCAAACTCTGCTAATGGTAAGTAGTCCTCCCAACTGCCTCGAAAGTCGATAACGCATCCCCTTAACATGTCTTCTAGAATCTGAATAACCCTTTTCGACTGACCATCAGTCTGAGGATAAAAGGCTATACTAAAGTTAAACCGCGTACCCAATGCCTCATGCAACTTTTGCCAAAACTGAGATGTGAATCTAGGATCTCGATCAGAAATAATCGACATTGGCACTCTGTGAAGTCGCACTATTTCCGCC
Organism: Gossypium arboreum; assembly: GCF_025698485.1. NCBI lineage: Eukaryota > Viridiplantae > Streptophyta > Magnoliopsida > Malvales > Malvaceae > Gossypium > Gossypium arboreum. Next base: position 22,828,633 of record NC_069072.1, read on the forward strand.
ACATACAATTTGGCTAACTTCTGAAGTGAATAATCAGTGCGGACAGGTATGAAATGAGCAGATTTGGTCAACCTATCTACAATTACCCAAATCGAGTCCTTCTTCGACAGTGTCAAGGGTAACCCACTCACAAAATCCATGGTTACCCTCTCCCACTTCCAAAGTAGTACTTTCACTGGTTACAAAAGTCTGGAAGGTAATTGATGTTCAGCTTTCACTTCCTGACAAGTCAAACATTTTCCCACAACTTTCATTACCTCTCACTTCAATCCAGGCCACCAATACAACACCTTTCAGTCGCGATACATTTTACTCCCTCCAGGATGCATAGCACACAGACCTCCATGAGCTTCTTTCAGAATTGCTTGCCTCAAGTTAGAGTCCTTCGGAATACAAGCTCTACCTCGGTAACACAGAACTCCCTCAGTGTTCAGTTTGAACTCAGAAGTATCCCCATTCTTAACCTGCCGAAATCGAAAAACCAGGGACTTATCCCTCGACTATTTTTCCTTAATCTCATCCATCCAGGTCGGCCTAACTTGCAGTTCTGCTAACAGACTACTGTCATACAAACTCAAACGAGCAAACATGGCTCTCAGATCAGATACAGTTCTACGACTTAGGGCATTAGCCACCACATTAGCTTTGCCTAGGTGATACTCAATCGCGCAGTCATAATCCTTAAGCAACTTTATCTATCTCCGCTGCCTAAGGTTCAGCTCCTTCTGAGTCAGCAAGTGCTTAAGACTCTTATGATCTGTGTATATAATACACTTTTCTCCGTATAGGTAATGTCTCCAAATCTTAAGCGCAAAGATTACCGCTGCCAACTCCAGATCATGAGTAGGATAGTTAACTTCATGTGGTTTAAGCTGTCGAGATGCATAAGCAACCACTTTACCCTCTTGCATCAGCATACAGCCTAACCCTACATGTGATGCATCACTGCATACGGTAAAATCTTTTCCAGACTTCGGTTGAATCAGTACAGGTGCCTCGGTCAGAACTTTCTTCAGCTTCTCAAAAGATTCATATTGTTTCTCAGTCCAAACAAACGGTACTCCCTTCCTTATAAGCTTTGTCAAAGGCACTGCCATCACAGAAAATCCTTCCACAAACCTTCTATAGTACCCAGCTAAACCAAGAAAACTTCAAATTTTCGACACTGACCTCGGTGGCTTCCATTCCAGAATCGCTTCAATCTTTCGAGGGTCTACCTTAATCCCTTCAGCAGAGACAACATGCCCCAAGAAAGTTACCTCTCTCAACCAGAACTCACACTTACTGAATTTCGCATAAAGCTCATTCTCCCTCAGCACTTGCAGCACAATACGAAGGTGCTCATCATGTTTCTCCTCAGTTTTAAAATAAACCAGAATATCATCGATAAAGACGACCACGAATCGATCCAAGTATGGCTGGAACACTCGATTCATCAGATCCATAAATGTCGCAGGTGCGTTCGTCAACCTAAATGGCAAAACCAAGAACTCATAGTGACCATACCGAGTTCTGAGTGTCGTCTTGTGAATATCCACCTCCTTAACCCTCAACTGATGATACCCAGATCGAAGGTCAATCTTGGAAAATACTGAAGCTCCTCTAAGTTGGTCGAATAAATCATTGATTCTCGGCAGTGGTACTTGTTCTTAATCATCAGTTTGTTCAACTGCCGATAATCAGTGTACATCTGCATTGACCCATCTTTCTTCTTTACGAACAACACTGGTGCTCCCCACAGAGACACACTTGGTCTAATGAAGCCTCTATCCAATAACTCTTGAATTTGGGCTTTCAGCTCTACCAACTCCTTCGGTGCCATCCTATAAGGTGCAATGGACACCGGTGTCGTTCCAGGCAACAAGTCGATTCCAAACTCAACCTCTCGGTTTGGGGGCAAACCCGAAAGCTCCTCTGGAAAAACATCTTGAAAATCCTTGACGGTTCTAATTTTATCCACTATCAGATCCTCAGTTTCTGATTGGCTTACAAATGCCAAATAAGCCTCACATCCCTTTCGAATCCACTTCTCAGCTCTCAATGCCGACACCACATTAGGCAGATAATCCCTATGCTCGCCTATCACTAAAATCTCCTTATCCTTTATGGTCTTGAACATTATTCGCTTAGCAACACAATCCAGAGTAGCCCTATGCTTAACAAGTGAATCCATTCCCAAAATGAGATCGAATTCTCCGAAAGGTTGCTCCATCAGATCTCTAGAGAAAACTTTTCCTTGAGTTTCTATAGGCACATCTCTATACAATTTATCTACCCTAACCGAGTGACCCAAAGGACTTAGTACAGATACCCCACTCACGGTCTCCTCAGAGCGCACACCCAGCGACCCAGATATAGCACATACAACATATAAATGGGTAGATCCAACATCTATCAATGCAGTGTATGGCATACTGGAAATCAGAAATGTACCAGTTATGACGTCAGGTGCATCACCCTCCTCTTGGCGATGAGCTGCATACACCAACGCCGGCTGACGAGCCTCAGCAAATCCAGCACCCCTGCCAGGCGCTCCTCTTCCTTGACCATTTCCATTACCACCACTACCTTGCCCACGTCCTCTCGAAAACTGTGGTCCACCCCTCACTGGTTGGGCAACCCTCTGCTCTAAAACTTGAACCTGATCTGGTTCCTAGGGACAATCTTTAACCCTATGCTCCATAGATCCACATCGGAAACAAGCACCAGAACGTTTCTGACACTCGCCCATATGTATCTTCCCATAATTCCTACAACCCTGCGATCTAACAGCATTCATCGGTACTGCTCGAACTGGCTCCATTACCCTTGCTCTCTTAACATTCTTGTTCATACCACCTGAAAGTCCTGAATCTCTCCTAAAATGGTTCGGATCTTTCTCACGATTCTATCTTTCTATATGTTTCACTTCCTCAGCTATCTTAGCTTTCTCCACTAAAGCAGCGAAGTTACGCTCCCTCTGCGGAGCAATCAGCACCCTAAGTTCATCTCTCAAACCATCCTTGAAGCGTACGCTATGCTCATACTCTGTAGCGACAATCCTAGAAACATACTGGCTCAGTCTCAAAAACTCAAACTCATACTCAGCCACTGACTTACTCCCTTGCACCAGGTTCAGAAATTCTTTCCGGCAAGCGTCCACGTAACTAGCCTCAACATACTTTCCTTTGAAGGTTGTCTTAAACAGCTCCCAAGTCACACTGTCAGCAGGAGTTCCATCTCTCACCGTGAGCCACCACTGATAAGCCTCATCCCTCACTAACGATATGGCTCCCTTCAGCTTCTACTCTACAGAGCAGTCCAGACCATCCATACTCCGCTCTGTGGCTTCAAACCAATACTCAGCCACATTCGAAGCTACACGAGATACACCCCTAAATATCTTTGCTCTATTGGCCCGGAGCCACTCAAAAATAGACCCCCAAATTTCGTTTCCCATACTTGCCCAGCAACCCTTTCCAAAACTCGGAGCATTGCTTGGGACAAAGCATCGTCCCCGGTACCTCGATCATGAGACTCTACATCTGTTGCCGGTGGTACCAGTGCATTTGCTGCAGCACATATCCTGAAGACAAAAATTCAGCCTGAGCATTACCTCGGCCACATCCACGGCCTCTTCCACGAGCTACTTGTGTACTCATTTCATATTATCTGATTAAGAATTTTATGAATCAGTTTAATATGTCAGTGTTTATTACAGATGTCTTATGAATAATGATAATTGAGTTTGAGTTTGTTTCCTTTTGCGGTAGCCTAGCTCTGATCTCGATCTACTTATCGAGTTTCTATAGTTCGGTGTTACCCTAACTAAAGTACCATGATAAGGTTTTGTACAAGCATATAATGATATTTTAGAAACAATCGAAAGGCTCAGAAAACTTACAGACTTGGGCCAGAGATTCAGTGTGCCACCTTCTAAAAAACCTAATTTTAGAAAACCGATTTTAATCTTTAAAATTCTCTATTTGTAAAGAGAAAATATTAGAAACATTCTCGAAAACAATTTATAATCAAGTTCCAAAAAAAATGATTTTCGAAAACCTTTATTCAGTGTTTCTTTACAAACTCCTATTTTTAGACCTGTTCCACAGCCGATTTCTTGCAACTTGGCTCTGATACCACTAAATATAACACCCAAAATCCGAACCAGACATTATGGCCAGTTCTGACCTGCCACATGGACTTACGACTTAGTATGCATTCGTTGGTTTAAGTGATTAGGCTGGTCTTTGTAAAAATAGCGGTTGAATGAAAGGCCGGTTTATCAATCTTTAGGCTATCCATTTATTGTGCTTGTTGAGTCTTGGAAACGTTTATTAATTTTGAAAACCCGCGCAGCCTAACACTAGCAGTTTCGACATAGTATAAATATAATCAGAAAATAAAATCATAGCGAAAAAAGAAATTTAAATAGCGGCCTTATTACAACTTAAAACCAAAAATTAAATCAGAATATAAAAATAATAAAAATAAACTAACTTAGAAAAACCAACTTTGCAGATGATGTGGCCACTCCGAATTCCTCACGGATCCAAGGCCACTATGGTTGGCGATTTCCTGCAGAGATGAAAATAAAGGGTGAGTTCGGTAAACTCAGTGTGTAACATAACCCAACCATAGCCCAAAACAGATCAAACCTCAGAGTCAGACTTATTTGGGCCTTGGCCTAGTACAGATATCAGAATGAAACCCATAGGCCCATAGCAGATACAGAACAAATATATCATGAATGCAGAAATCCCAACCCAGAGCCATCCATAACACCCCCATACCAGCCTTACACCATGTGGGGAGACTACTCGACCCACCCAACCGCTACACACCACAGAAATTGCAGCGAGGCTACCAGATATTGTGACGAAGTCACCAGATATAGATATTGTGGCTAGGCCACTAGAACAGATATATATATGTGGCGAAGCCACCATATTGCAGCGAGGTTGCCAGATATTGTGATGAAGTCACCAGAACAGATTTATGTGGCAAGGCCACCAGATTGCAGTGAGGCTGCCAAAACGCTTCCTCCATCAATATAAACCCATGTCCCATGCAACAGAAATAATATGTCATGGCATACGTATACAGAAACAGAACATCATGCTTTTCAGAAAAAAATAACCCTAGGGGTAAAATCGTAATTTTACATGCATAAGGGTATTTCTGTAATTATTACCTATTGCTAAGGTTTCATGCTCATTCTAACATTTACCAAGTAATCAGTAGTACTTATCTCGTCTTTTTACCAAAGTGGGCCCGTTGGCCCATTGGCCCGTTTTCAGCCCATTAAGCCCAAAAATATCGTTGTGCACGAAAATGCACACTCTGCACTCTAATCATCCAAATGCACCATATTCATTAACAACTATCTCACGAGTGCTCGTACGCTCGCGAGTTTACAAAATACCAACGTTTTGGTATTTCGGCTTTTATCGATTTAGTCTAAAGGAGGGTGTCGTTTACACACCTGGTTGATGACGATTGATGACGATATCTCCCACGCGATAATCCTACAATCGATCACTAACACATTAGAGTTACGAATTAACGATAACTAACATAAATCCACGTCAACTAACCCAATCATCACACAAGTTAGTCATTTACGCACGAGGGGCAAAATAGTCATTTAACACCCTAGGGACAAAATGGTAATTTTACCCTATAAAGGTATCTTGGTAATTCTACCCTACAGGGGTATTTGAATATTTCTACCATACAAGGGTATTTCGGTAATTCTATCCTACAGGGGTATTCCGGTAATTCTACCTTATAGGGGTATTTCGGTAATTCTACAACTTATCCACTTGGGCCTACGGACCCATTGGGACCACATGGCCCATTTCAGCCCATCGCGGCCCGAAATAGCCATCCTACTACTAAAGTAATGAGAAATACACACCTGTTAGGAGATTGCAGTTAATCCGCGCTCCAAACACTCTTAGCTGACGCCCAACCCAAACGAACACGTCACAAAGTGAAAGGGATCAGCCAAGAAGGGTATGCCTACTCTCCTCATGGTTTGCTCTATTTAAAGCTAGCTCTCCATCTACTCTTATGTTAGCTTCCCGATATGGGATCCCCCCATCACCAGATTTTAAAACCAACACCAACTCTTACCGTCCCAACATAGCAAAATAATCAACCTTTGCGTGCCAAGGGATTCGAACCAAAGTCCTCTCACATGCCAACTCACGCCACCACCACTAGGCCATCAACTCATTTGTGTCATAAATCCAACACATTAAACTTTAAAGCGCACCTACTTGCTTCCAGATTTATTGAAAAGAAAAACCAAAATATATTGCAAGAGCCAAGACTTGAACGTTGGACCCCTTGCTTCCTCTATGGCGTCACTTTCTTGTCCCCTAAGTGGTGCCACCTTGCCACTACACCACACTCCTTTTTGTGTCATTTTTTACCCCTTTACTCTTAAAAGCCCAAACGCCAATTGCATCACCTGTTCATAAAATTAAAATTCCAAAGACTACCACGGATTTAACTTAAGTTTGGGCCTTCCAAAGGCCCACTAACCTACTAAAATATATATATTTTAACCAACCAGAACACACACAAATTTTAAAAATCACAGAAACAAAGAAAACCCAAAAATTGGGGTGTTACATATATAGACTTTAGAATGCTTCAAAACCCTCAAGAGTGGCCTTTTCCAAATATAACTAGACTTGGGCTCGATAGGGACACGCCCGTGTGGGGTGGCTTAGGCTGTGTTTAGAGTCTGTTAAATAGACATAGCTGTGTGGTATACCCGTGTGAGGAAGTCCAGGCCGTGTTGATTTCCCACGTTGACCCATTTTCTCCGTTTTTGGCCCGTTTCTTGTTCTTTTTACTCTCCTATGCTCACCTAAGTATAAGACATGAAATTAAAGGATTAGGAGCACCAAATTCCACAATTTAATGATAAATTCATCCAAAAATGTGCTTAAGCGTGGGATAAAATATGTATAAATTACGACTTATCAAATTTGTAGTGTAAAATTTGGAATAAACTGAACTGACACTCCAATTAGTTCCCTTTGAATCACCTTTATTGAGGTGAGATCTACCAACTAACGAGAATTTTTTTATTGGAGAGTTCAACACCAATTCTGTAACTATTGTTTATGCTTACAAAAATATTTTTTTTTCCTTTTTTAACCCTAAATGTTAACCTATTTGTTGATAAAACTTCTTTTTATCTCTAATATATTTTATAAACTTCATATCTTCACATTAATTAAAGTATTTATACAAATACATGAAATTGTTAACATTTTATATGTTAAATATTATTAAAATACTTATAAACTAATAACCTACACACTTGGATTGATGTAAAATATTATTTAAATAAATAATTACATCATTAATAAAAATTCAAAAATATTATGATACATATTATTATTTCATTAATAAATTATAAATGAACAAATTTTAATAATTTCTCAAAATGATATAATTTAAAATTTCTATTATATATGAATTTTAGTTTAATGTCCTTAACAATCAGTTTCTATTCTTATATCACCTTTACTTGAATCCAAACACATATTCAACCATTGAGTTTAATCTCACTGTTATAATACTTAATCTCATGCCACCAATGTTTTTAATCTTATCGAAGCTAATTTCATTGCCTATCCAAAGGCACCCTAAATTGAAGTAGGGGAATATGGGTTAGGTTAAAGTTGTGATTTTTGAATCTGAGTCTTTGTTTAAAAAAAAAATTCAAATCTACTCTTTCTCTTCTTCTTCTTTTTCTTCTTACTTTCTTAAAATTCATTTTTTGTTGATATTTAGGAATGTTGGTGGTGGTTAATTTAGGAATGTTGGGTTTGTCAAGTTAATGAGTACACAATCAGGCAAACTTTCCTTTCTCACTTTTCATAATGACGTTATCAATTTTCAATAAGCCCTTCAACCTTTTACCGATTTTATAGAGGATGCTAGGATCATAGTACTCAATTGGTAATTCCCATAATCTAATTCAAATAGCTATCAATTTTAGTAATACCTCTAATGCAAGGAAAGTTTTGAACCCATTTCTTCAAATTTAAAAATCCACTGCCAATGAACCACGATCCTTCATCTATAACAAACTCATGATCCTTTATTTTTCAGCTTCATAATAAAGTAGTGATGTCCTAGATCTATGATCTCCATATCTCCTTTCGAGTTGCATAGTTGTCCCAAAGAACTTAATGATTAGCGTATGCCTTCATCATCCCTTAATGAGCTATTTTCCCTCTTTTATGATGGTGATGTTAAGATCAACTTCCCCTACTTCATTGTCCTTACTCTCACTTTCACTACCTTAGGCAAGGTTGATTGTCCATTTATGCATAGCTAAGTAACAGTTGATGAGATTACGAGAGTCGTATTATGTTTCAAACTCTTCAAAACTCTAGGTAAGAATGGGATGCACGCGTTGTTCTACCAAAAGTGTTGGGACATGATTAAAGATGAAGTGTATGGTCCTTGAGGATTTAACCGTTACCCTTATCAACCTTATTCTTAAGAATAATAGTCCCATGACTGTATCATAGTTTAGACCAATTAATCTATGCAATATGTCCTATAAAATTATCATTAATATCCTGGTTGTTGGACTCAAACCACTCTTAAAGAAGTTAGTCTCACCGATCCAATAAAGTTTCATTCGTGGTTGAAAAATCTCGAACAACGATGATTGTCCCAGAAATCATCCATTCTTTTAAGAAGTTGAAAGGTAAATTTGGTTTTATGGTCATAAATCTTAACATGGAAAAAATTTATGATAAAATAGGATTTTATTAGAAAAGTACCCCATTACTTCAATTCCCCTAGTAAACAGATTGAGCTTATTCACAATTGCTTTTCTACAACATCCAAGTCTATACTTGTAACAGCCCAATTTCGGTGAAATCGGAACAGTGGTTTCGGGACCACAAATCTAAGCCGAAAATAAAATTTATTTTTATTTTATTATATGGTTCATAATATGATAGAAATGTTGTAACGCCCTAAATTTTGGGCCTAGAAGTATTAGATTTTAAGCATGGGAACAGTTAAGAGACTGCACATAAATGTTTAGTTGAATAAGAAAGTGACACAAATTCATGCTTATCTCAGTGGTTAAGTGTTCTAGGAAGTGTCTGAGAAGTCCTGGGTTCAAGCTTGAGCAAGTGCAAAATGTTTTATTTTTAAGGAATAAGCATTGTCTCTAGGTAGTAGGCTTTTAAAAATATATGGGTAAAGCATAAGAGAAAGGGCCTGCTGGTCTAAGAGATAAGTGGCGTGCTATGGTTACTTGAGGTTTGAGGTTCAAATCCTAGTTTGAGCAGTGGTGTGTTTTATTTTGCTACACTAGCTGTGTGGGTAGTAGAGGATAACTAAAACACTGTTGAATGGAGTGGAGTTTGATTTGGTCATGGAGGGAGTTGAGGAGAGATATGAGAAGGGATTTTAGGAGAAAATCAAAGAAAGTGTGGTGAGAGGGAGGAGTGTGCTGATTGGGAACATTGGGCACTTTGGAAATTCGGCTTTTGTGAGTTGGAAGATTCCATTTTGGTTTTGGTAGGCATTTTTGGGTTCTTTTCTTTTTGTTCTCTGGAGGTCGAATAGTGTGAAGAGAGGTAGGTAATACCTTTATTTTCTTTTGTTAATGTCGATTTTGCACTCCTCTCACTAACCGAATGTTTTCCTTCTCCACCTCTCATTCCTCTTGAGACCATCAAGCCTTCTCTTTTGCATCTCATTGTTGTCCGAAATCTCACTCCCTTTTCTTCTTAACTTTTTCGGTTTGGACAAGTGCTCTCTCGGTTTTCTTGTTCGTGTGGTGACCTTTCTTGACTGTCTACCCCATCTTCTCCCTCTTTCATTTGGTTGAGGTTCTTTGACTGGATACTCTCCCCTTCCCTTCTTTCGTTTCTGCCTCTCTTTATCTCTCAATTTCTTCCCAAGCAGAATATCTCATACTTCTTTCTCCCTTTGGTTTTCACCTTTTGGACACCATCTCCTCTCTTCTCATATTCCTTATCGTTACCCTTGTTTACTGCTTCAGATCAATTTGTCCTCACCTACTAATTTCCTTTTCTCAAGCTGTTGGTTCTACCCAACACGAATTGCTTCAGGGTGTTAAGCTTTTGGTAAGAGTGGAATTTGTTTTTGCCTCAAACATTTGAAGTACTGTTGTCTATTAACTTTCTAAGTTTCTAACATTCAGTTCTATCAAATGATGGATTGGCAGTTACTAATCATAATGTTCAGGGACTTTTTTAAGAGCCGTAGGTTACATCTTGTAGTTGGGAGTAGTGAGGTAAGCAACGAATGTAAGTCGATTGTCTATGGGATTGGTTTCGAACATGACTAACATTGGATATGAATGATAATTGGTTGTAGGTGTAGTTCATCTCAATAGGGGTTGCGAACTTAGAATCCTATCAGGTATGTAGTCTCATTGCCTTAATCGTAATTTGGCAAAAGCCGGAAAATATGGCTAGTGTCCCCACATGAGCGTGCACTTGCTTGTGTGGTGAACCGAATGCACCAAAATGTGGGTGTTCGACCATAGAGGCCACCATGAGCGATTTCATGAGCCTAGGCGGTTTTGGGCCATGTTGGGTCGAAATGGCCCCTGTGGGCCCTACACGGGTAAACCACATAGACGTGTGGAAATTATTGGGCAGAGCTGTGTAATTCACATGGCTAGGGCCATTTCTGGGCTATGTGGGCCATACGAGCCTGGCCCAATTGGGCCACATTATGGGCATTGGGCCTATTTTCACTCTTTAATTGTCAAGGTTACACGGGTCGCTCGAGACGACTGTGGACCTACTGACGAGTCGGTAAGTATATCTAGACCCCAAATTTGTTGAAATGACCGTTAAACCCTTACGAGGTAAATAACTGTTATACCCCTATGTGATGTGTGACTGTTTGAGCATGCCATTTTTACTATATATATATTTATATTATGTTGCATTGTATGGGGTGGGATATATGATATTGGAGGAAGTGTACTGAAAGGCTATAAGCCTATTACTGGCAACTCTACTGCAAATATTGTTTTAGTGCCGCCACCGATGCTACTTGGTGTGTAGGGATGGGTGGGTCGATTTTAACCCCACATGGTGTGTAAGGTTGGTACGGAGGTGGTGTGTAGAGGCTGGATTGGGTAGGATATTCTAATTACATACTGTACTGATTCTGTAATGGGCTCAGGCCCAAACTGCTACTGTTACTGTAAAGGGTTAAGGCCCTACTTGATATTGTCCCTGTTACTGATATGGGCTTAGGCCCAGAATGTATTCGCTCACTGTATGTTTGGCTATTGTTAATAAGGGATTACACACTGAGTTTTCGTAAACTCACCCTTCTGTTTATCTGTACAGGTAATCCTTAAGCAGATCGGTGCTGCGAGGGACTCGAAGGTGGCCACACAATAGCTTACGCTTTCGTATTTATCTTTTAAATTATAAGTAGTTTAATTTGGGTATTTTTATGTAATAAGGCCTCTCTGGATTTTATTTTAATTTGGGGATTTATATTTTCTTCTCTTTAATACAGCTAACAATAGGAAAAACACGCGAGCTTTCAAAAAGATAAATGATTTTAAAAATACCACGATTACATAAATAGTTTTAAGAGCTACTGCAAGAAAACAACGTTTTACAAGTCAACACTAGAACGCAACTGTTTTAAAATGCTTCCACTACAAACGAGATTTTGAAAATTAACAACGTTTTAAAGTAAATACTTTTGATGGCGACGTAAGTTTTAAATCACCCTTTAGATCACACAAAGGGGCATAATCTAGATTGGGCTTTGCAAACGATATCTTGCTTTACGAAAAACACTTCAATGTGACATTGCCAGATTCAGCCATAACGTCCAAGCTGGGTTTGGGGTGTTACAAATGTCATGTGAAAATTTTAATAAGAAAATTTTATCGATTATGTGCTTAATTACGAGAAGGACCGAATCGCATAAAATGCAAAAGTTGGATTCTAGTAGTTAGAAGAATCAAATAGTTATGGGATTCAAAAATTAAGGTCCTTATATGGTAATTAGACCACTAATAAAAAGTATGTAGATATTTTGGTGACTCATCTATGTAAATTTAGGAAAGAGGCAAGGACTAAATTGAAAAGTAAAAATATTTAAATAATTAAAAGATGATATAAAAGAAATATCATTTTATTTTATCATCTTCTTCCCCAAAAATACATGGAAACCCTAAGAGAGAGAAAGAAGAAACTTTTATGGCCAAATTGGGTAAGTTTCCTTGGCCCGTAAACCGGGATAGTCTAATCTATCTATTTAGGGGATTAATTTGAAAAGTTATCAAGGTATGAAGTTTGGGTCATGGATGAATATGCTGCAAATTAGAAATTTATGGTAGAAAATGAAAGGTTTTTAATAGATAAACAACTTTTACAAAGTGATTTTTGATGAAAACATGATTTAGGGATTAAAATGTAAAGTTGTGAAATTGAAGAAAAATGATGAACTTTTATGAATACATGTGCTGTAAATTTTGTAATGGGGTTTTGGTTAGGCTTGGAATAGGGAGTAAATTGCACAATTTTTATTTTCCAAGCCTAGGGACGAAATTGGAATTTATGGAAAAGTTAGGGCAAAATGGTAATTTCTCCTAGGATAAAAATTGAGTCCACAGGAATATAAAATATGATAAATTGATGTTAAATTTACTCGTATAGATCTGGATAGACCAAATTCAGAGCTAGGGCGAGGAAAGGAGGAAAATGTTGGATTAGTAGATTTATGTATACGAACATTTGTCAAGGTAAGTTTGTGTAACTAAATTGTATATGTTTTTATGCTTGAATCAAATGTTGTGTTTGTGAATTGTATAAATGTTATAAATATGTAAAATGATAACAAACTCGTTAAAGCCCAGTAAGTGAAATTGCAAGATCAATTATAATGCCCGACAAATGATAAATGATAAAATCTTAATTTTATACTTGAGTTGAATGTGACCATTTGAATTACATAAATGCATAAATATATGAGATTGACCACATGCTTGATAATGCTTGAAAGATACTAAATTTCATTTGAATAAATGGAAAATTCGATTGATATGTGACTTCCCGAAATGAATGAGGTCCTGAGGTCCTGCATTTGTTGCGGACGAAATTTAGCTCGGACGAGTAATCCTATTGATCTAATGATAGAAAGGATTTTGCCCGGATGGGTAATCCTGATATAATTCCTCTCGAGCATATGTCATAAAAAGGATTTAGCCTGGACTGGTAATCCTTGTAACACCCCTTACCCGTGTCCGACGCTGGAACAGGGTACGAGGCATTACCGAACTTAATCGTTCACAAACATGAAAAAATCGGCTACAAAATTTCAATTGTATCAAAACTTTTCATACACATGCATAATATCCATATACGGGCCTACGATTCCCTAAACATGTATTGAAAGTAGTTAGGGACTAAATCGAGAACCTTAGAAAGTTTTGGGAAAACTTAGAAAATTTTTCTATGACACGAAGTCACACGCCCATGTGGACATAGGGACACGCTCATGTCCTCAGGCTATGTAACTCTTTGACTATGACGTCAGCGAATAAATTGAACCACACGGCCAAGCCACATGCCCATGTGCTAAGGCCGTGTCCCCCACACAGTTGAGACACATGGCCGTGTCTCAGCCCGTATGCCAACACTTAGGCTATTTTCCAAGCCTTTAAGTTACCCTTAATCCTTCACATATTTGTTTCCATATTACACATTTAATTCATGGCCATGACCACTTAGATTGGTCATAAAACATTCATCATGCACATATTTCATAACATCAACCATATATGGCCAACAAGCATAATCACATTAACTCATCACAAGCATTAGAACATAGCATAGATAGATAGGTCCACAAACCATAATCAATATGAGACACACCTGTTGGCCATATACTTTAGTCCACAAACCATAATCAATATGAGACACACCTGTTGGCCATATACTAATAACTCAATATAGACCAATACATTAGGCTAATCATAATAACACATATCATAAAAACCTAGTCCCTATACATGCCGCTCACTTGAACACGCTTAACATCTATCCATATTCCAAAGGTGATGATTAATAGTGTTGTAACACCCCTATCTCGTAACCGTCGCCGAAATAGGTAAGGGGTGTCACCGGACAGACAGAGCATTTTCGAACAACACAGCTTCACAGATATCATATAACATTAATACATTTGCATGCATCAATAATTCATCCATTATGATGGTCTACGAGACCTAAAACATACATTTAGGAAAGGTCGGGACTAAACCGAACCCATTCAGAATTTTCAGAACTTAATCAAAATTTTCAAAACTGACAAAATCACACGCCCGTGTGACTAGGCTGTGTGAATCACACGGGCACAAGACACGCCAATGTGGTCCAACCGTGCCAAAAAGAGGTCCTTTACTGACTTCTTAACACGGCCAACAGACACAGCCGTATGCCATGACCGTGTAAAATTTAGCTAGCTACTGACTTTTTCACATGGCCACAAGGCACGTCCGTGTTCCCTGGCCATGTGGCACAATGCAGGCTTGGTTGAAGCCAATTTGCCACCCTATATGGTTCCAATCCTACAAGCATTAATATGCAACAATTATACCAACATTTCCAACCAATTCCATGCTCAAATATGACCAAAACACATTAGAACATGGCACATTACCACATACACCAAAACAATACACAAACATATCATTTGCTAGCCAATTCAAATGGTATCACTTTTATACAATTCAGAACTTAATACATAGACATTCTAGCCTATACATGCCATATTTAGTAATATTTACACTTCAAAAGTACCAAAATGAGTTCGATAGTGTGGTGATGATCCTCGTCTATCCCCGAGCCTTCAGTAGCTACGACAATTGAAATACAGACAGAAATCACACAGAGTAAGCTACGAAGAGCTTAGTAAGCCAAACACAAATGGTCTAATTACTAAAGCATATATATGTAGTTCAAAACAACAATAAGAATTCATAGCCAACAACAATAAGAATTCATAGCCATTTCTCAGAGTTGTTCATAAACTTAACCATGCTCATTTGCTTGTATGCCTATCATATTGATTTCCATGATTCTGAACCTACTTCGCAGAAACAGAGTCTTTCATATTCAGAAATTAAGTACGATACAAACATACCTGTATAGACTACACATTTCACATGTTCATTTTCATATCTCACACTTTGTCATCAGACGGTTCAGAAACGATACAAATATTCATAAACGAGTATAATGCCAATGTCCCAGATGTGGTCTTATAGGTAATTCAGTATCGATTCCTCTGTCTCAGACAGGGTCTTATACAAAATCAGATACGATGCCGATGTCCCAAACATGGTCTTACACGTAAATTTCAAATTGATGCCTGTGTCCCAGACACAATCTTACACGATAATTCAAATTAATACCAACATTCTTTTATTAGGATCTCAAAGCCGTCCAATGCAGATAACAATTTATAAACACAAAATTTAATCAACTTAACACATAAGTGTAGTTTGACTTACCTCATACGGATTTCGAACGAAAATGGGTCGACTATTCGACAACTTTGGACTTCCCTCGATCTAAGTCCAATTTTCTTTGTTCTTGATCTAATACAATTCAAATTCAACCATTCAATCATATATTTCTTTCAAAATAGTCCATGAATACATATTTAGGGCACTTTACAATTTAGCCCCTATAATTTTAGATTTTGACACTAGTCCGTTTTTCACAATTTCACAAATATACCAAATTCACCAAGACTATAACTTGGCCAAATATACATGGCTTCCATATAAACCCATACAACATGTTAATTTACAAATTAGTCCTTCAAAACCTCATTTTCACAAATTAGCCCAAATAGCTCATTTCATCAAAAATTCAAGAACAAAACATATAACCCATCTAACAAGCCTTCATAATTCATCCAAAAACATCACAAAACTCATGATATCAACAATGGCATTTCATGAAATCTTTAGCAGAAGAAAAAATTCAAATATGGGCTTTGAAGAACGTAAAGCAACGATCACAGAAACATAGAAATTATCAAAAACGGGCGAAAATTCATACCGTAATTTATCAATCAAAGTGCCAAATATACAAAGCTTCAAAACTTTCTTTCATTTGCTGATTTTCGGTTAACATGCATGAGAATAAGGCCATCTTTGTTTTGTTTTCATTTCTAATTAACATTATTAACCATTTTCCCAGTTTGCCCTTGTTAATAAAACATAAATTTCCATCCACTAATGCCCATAATTGTCCACCATTTAAAAAAATGGTACAATTGACATACAAGGACCTTTATTTTAAAAGCCAAGCCAAATAGGTGCTTTATCATCTAGCACTCAAGTTTTACACTTTTCGCTATTTAATCTTTTTTTTATAATTAAGCACAGAAACAGACAAATTAAATCAAAAAAAATTCACAGATACAAATTTTCATATCATAGACACAGAAAATAATATTAAAATATTTTTCAAACTCAGATTTGTGGTCCCAAAACCACTATTCCGACTAGGGTCAAAACCGGACTATTACAAGTGCGATACTGCCTCCGACAATCTCCAATTCTAAGCTAACCTGACAATGCTAAAAAAAAAGAAAGGAAGGGAGTAAGCTTTATAACTTAGTAAGACCGTATGAAAAATAATAAGCAATTATCAACTTGTTCCTCAAGGTAATATAACCATATTTTGCACTTTTACTTATGTTTACATTAAGTTGTTTCCTCGAGTTATAGTCACTAAATTATTTATATCTGGAGATACAAAACTCCAAATTAAGATCCACTAATTTTTCCAGAAACTAGACTGACATATATTCTTACCATAAAATTTAAAAAATTTTTGGTTCTGCCAATTAGTACATTTTATTTCTTAAAGTTTCCCCTTTTTCGCTAACTGATAGTTTTGACCCCTCTTCACTAAAAATTAATTATCTCATAATACGGGACTCAGATGATGTTCCTGTCTATTTCTCTTGAAGATAAACTCATTAAGAATTCTAATCATATAAATTATAACTCACAACTATTTTTTTATAATTTTTAATGATTTTCTCCACTCAGAACAATGGATTTCAAAATCGTTCTGCCTCTATTTCACACAAATTCAAATATCTCATAATATGAAATTTCTTTACTACACCATTTCCTTTATAAGAAACTAGACTCGATTAGCTTTAATTCCATATTTCATTCAATCTTTAACCCTCTTTCTACTATTTTTGGTGTCTTTTCCAAGTTGGACTACTATAGTTGTCCCAAAACTATTTAGTGTAAAATAAAGGTAACTAAG
Source organism: Gossypium arboreum (assembly GCF_025698485.1). Lineage (NCBI taxonomy): Eukaryota > Viridiplantae > Streptophyta > Magnoliopsida > Malvales > Malvaceae > Gossypium > Gossypium arboreum. The sequence goes on from NC_069072.1 coordinate 22,845,975, forward strand.
CTTATAAGACCTTTACAAACCATTTTAAACATCATGGTAAAAATACATATTGGTACATCATAAGAATAGAACCATAATCATAAGGTCATCAATATTTCATTCTCATAGGCATAAATTACTTATTTGTATCCTCACCAAAGATGCATCATTTCATGATCGTAATAGTATTTGAGTTTTGAGTACATACCTGTACCTTTTCAACATGCTCATATACTCACCTTCTTGCTTTCATCACGAGCTTTGAACTACCCGTTGAACCACTTGGAATACTATAGGATATTCAATAGGCCTCAAACATAGGGTAAGATGTCGATGCCATGTCCCGGACATGGTCTTACACTAGCTCACACATCAAAGCCGATGCCATGTTCTAGACATGGTCTTACACTGAATCTCATATATTGAGGCTGATGCCATTTCCCAAACATGGTCTTACACTAGCTCTCATCTGTCGATGCTGATGCCATGTCCCAGACATGGTCTTACACTGACACATATAAAGTCGATGTTATGTCCCAGACATGGTCTTACACTAGCTTTCATATCTCGAGGCCGATGTCATGTCCCAGACATGGTCTTACATTAGCTCTCGTCTCAATGTCGATGCTATATCCCATACATGGTCTTACATTGGCTCTCATAATGTGGCCGATGCATGTCAAAGACATGTCTTACACTAGCACATAGGTCACCTAAATGTCATGGCATCAATATCCAATCTATTCTCAAAGTTCAGCCGAGAGTTTATAATTTAAGTCTTATCATACATTTGTCATAGCCACATTCAAAAATTTCATGCAAAATTAACCATTCAGTGCATAACAATAATAAAGCTGTAATATTTACACACAACTTACTCGTTTCAATGGAATATCATATTCCATCAAATTTCCAAGCATTCAATCATCACATAAATGTTATTAACATTTGACATCACTTTCTCATATACAATATCATCAACAAAAAATAAAATACAATCATAGCAAGATAGATTTCAAGTATATTAACAGCAACATGGATATCATGCTTATTTAATCGCACGGACTTACCTCGAATGCAATTTCGGCTAATTACGCTATTTTAGTCCATAACGTCATACTTTCTGATTTAAGCCCGAATCTCAGTTCCTTGATCTAATATGATAAAATTCACTACTTTAATCATCACATTAACTAATACATGCCATAATTTATTCTTTGGCAAAATGACCATTTTGCCCCTAAACTTTCACAAAAATTATAATTTTACCCCTAGGCTCGTAAATCAATTTTTATCGAATTTGTTCATTAATCAAGCCAAGCCGAATTTATTTTAGGCTTATAGCATCCCACAATTTCATTCATTTCACACACTTATCACCTTTTTATCAACCTTTACAAAAAGGTCCATTTAGGTATTTTTCATGAAAATCCTTTCACAAAAGTTGTTTACAACACAACCATAACTTATTTTTTTCCATAAAAATTCAGCAAACAACATAAATATTCACATGGAAAACCCTAGACTTTCAACCATTTTGCAAAATAATCCCCACATTAGCTAGATTAAGCTACAAGGGTTCCAAAAATACAAAAATCATCCAAAATGACCATCAAAACCACTTACTTGCAAGGGAACTAAGTGGCTGAAAATTTAAGCTCTCAAAACCCCCATGTTTGCTACCATTTTCGATGGAAAAAGAAGAAGAAATGAAAAAGATGACAACTTTTTCTTTATTTTATTTTATTACCAAAACAAGTCACTTAATGCCACCAAATGTTCACTTTTCAAATTTTCTTATCCCTATGGCCGACCATCACTCCCAAAATGGTCTATTTGCACTTTAAATACCTCCAATTTTGGTTCTCTAGCTATTTAACATATTTGGGTAGTAAAACAAAACTTTTTCCCTTTATGCGATTTAGTCCTTTTTCCCAATTAAGCTCACAAATGCTAAAATTAATTCACCAAAATTTTCATGCAGTCATATAATCATGCTATAACACAGAAAATAATATTAAAATAATTTCTTGACCTCAAATTTGTGGTTTCAAACCACTATTTTGACTAAGCCCTATTTCAGGATGTTACAATCCTGTTGTATACATGTGTGGCTTGAGAGTGTACTCTCTGATATAGTACCTTATGGGTACCATTGGACATGATTTGACAAATCCTGATTTGTATACCTTGAATGTATTACCAGCGTATCCATTGATATTCCAAATAAATTCAATGGGTGACAATTCCAAACATGAAAAGTTATGAATGATAAAATGAGTTATTACACGTATCCGTCTGAAATACAAGTAAATGATGATACATGACAAATGATATATGAAAACACAATATGATGTTATTTGTACATGGACTTTGTTTAATGAATATATATTCATTCTTGATTATAGACTTGTATACCTTGACTGTGCTAATCGTGACCTGGATATTCCGAGTAATATGAGTAAAGTTCTGATATGAAATGATCTAAACTCGAAATGAACTATTACGAAATTATACTTGAAATAATGAGATGAATTATGCATGTTGAATGAATACATGTTTTGGAAAGCATATCTGCTTGGAAACTTGATTGTTGTTGAGCCAATATATGATTTGATGTTATTATGGAATATATGACTAACAAGGGCAATGAGAATGTGTGTAGGGCTTGAGGTCAAATTGATTGATTATGCCTTACATAGTTACCTCAAAATAGAATGAATGGTAAGTTGAGGACCATGTTATACGAACTTGCTAAGCATTTTATGCTTACTTAGTTTTATTTCCCTGTTTTAGAGTAAATCAGAAGCTCGTTGGATTGGATGCTCGGCAGAGATCACTCACACTATCCATCAACCCATGTCGGTACAATATGTAAAGCAATTATGGTTACAATGACATGTATTAGATATATTGGCCATATTAGCATGTAAATGTAAATGATGCTTGTAATCTAGCCATTGGAATGTCTAGTAATGGTATGTTTTGATATACTTGTAATGGCAAACTATGGTAGCCACATATAGGTTAAGTAATTGATCAAATTATGTCTAACTTGAGGACTTAATTAAGGTAAGATTAGACACATGTATGCATGGAATGATATGCCATATTGAATAATGGAATTTGCTTGGTTTGAATGCTTGGAATGGTTGGATTACACTTGGTATGTTTTGGTTTAGGAAAATGGTGAATTTAAGTGACAAATGAGGCTAGGAAATGGCTTTATTTTGTCCACATAGGGTAGACACATAGGCATGTGTCACACACGACTTAGTACATGGGCGTATAGTTAGGCTGTGTGTTCCCTGCACCTTAGTTTTGAGAAATAGAATGCTCAGAATTGAGCACACAGGCAGAGACACGAGGGTGTGTCTCAACCGTGTGTACTACACAGCCTAGAGTACGGGTGTGTGTTTTGGCCATGTGAAACCTACACCTAATTTCGAAATAAATTAATTGACGACACGGCCTAGCACAAGGGCGTGTGGCAGGGTCGTGTGCACAAGTCAGAGAGTTACACGGGTTCAAACACGACCTACAACATAGGCATGTTCTAGGGTCACACAGGCGTGTCCCTTGGACCACACGGACATGTGACCCTGCAGCTTGGAAAATTTTTGTAATTTCACGAAAAATTCTTAGAGGTCCTGTTTAAGTTCTGACTCGACTCTAATACTAGTATTAGGCCTCAAGTCTAATTAAGGGACGTTTTAAATTATCTCAGTTAATGAATAGTAATTTACATAAATTATTTGTAAAATGTTCTGAAAGTCCTGGTAACGCTCCGAAACCCTATTCTGGCGACAGACATGGGTTAGGGGTGTTACAATACTTGTTAATGAAGCAAAGCTTATGAGCTTCAAACCTCTAAAGGTATCAGTTAAGGCGGTACACTTTTGCTCTACATTTCATCCTTTGTATGGAATTCTTAAACCTTCAAACCAATGAAGCAATGTAAAATTGTCATTAAAAAAGAGATTAGCTATTCTAGGGGAGATTCTATACTCTTCCATCTATTTTTCTCAATGATGATATTTTATTTGCTAAGATAAATAGTAGGACTCTGAAAGCTATTGCGAAGGTTTCGGATGCCGTTTCTAAGGACTTAGTAAAAAATTAAGCCTCTCTAAGTCAAGATTCTTGTTTTTAGAAAACACTGACCAACATCAAAAGGATATAGTGAAGAGCAAATTGAAATTCCAAGTTACCTACTCTTTGGGAAAATACCTTGGGTTCCCAATTCACCATGGTATAGTACGAAGAAGTGACTACAACTTCATCACTGATAAAGTGGGTAAATTACTTATCTAGACTCACTATACTGAACTTGACATTCGCTATCATCTTGAAATACTACATACAATGTTGCACTCTCCTAATAAGTACATGTAAAGAGCTTAATCAAACTAGCCCCAACTTTTTTATAGGGTAATTCATATTCAAAAATAAGAATTCACCTCCTTAAGTGGACTCTGGTTGCAACTCCTAAGTAAGTAGGGGGACTTGGTATTTGGCCAATGCCTCTTAAGAATCAAGCTTATATCATGAAGTTGGGTTGGCACCTCTTAATGGAAAAATCAAAACTTTAGGCTCAAGTGTTGCATGGAAAATAAATAGAAGGTAGACACCACACAAACTCGAGTCAAGGTACTTCCACCAGCTATAGTTAAAGTCGAGCCATTGTTGGAACAGTTGAAAAATGGAAAACTCGAAACAAATATTATACTTTTTTTTGTAGAACAATTAGTTATTGTAGATCGATGTGTAGATTGAACCAAGGTGTGTTTATGATCGAAGAAGAAAGAATGACATTAAAAATGCATGTAGGGATTTGGATGGACTTCAAAAGTCTATTATATCTTTCAAACTCCTAGGGGATATCATCAACAAGATTATCAACATCCCACTGTCAATTGGCGATAAAGAGAATGATAATTTAGGTTGGCATTTGTCAAGTAATGATCACTTTACTCTTGACAATGCTTGTCATCAGTTTATGGAAATTTTGATGAAAAGCCCAACTTCGATTATTAACAAATGGAGAATTTATTCTGTTATCAATATTTAAACTCCACGGTCATTGAATTTAGCATTTATTGCAAAAAAATATATTGATACCTTTTTATCTGGTATCAATACTTGCTGTTGCAGGTGTATTAAATGCTCTAGTTTTCACATCCCCAATGGCTCTATTAACTACCACAACAACCTAAACGGCTGGAAATCAATTAGGATATAAATACCAGTTTCTAAAGTTCCTACAACACTAAGAAAGCATATTCATGTAAAAATCATCAATTAAACAACCTTTGTACTCAACACTTCCATAATTCTCTTGTACACACTTGTGAGCTCTCATTGTCTTTCTTTGCTCAAGTTTATTCTCGTCTATTTGTGCTTAATTGACAAAGATTCTGATCTTGTTAGAATTATCTCTTTATTTTCTTCTTTATAATTCTTTGAGAAGGTTTATCTTAAGATTTAGGGTAGAAATCTTAAGAGGGTTGTAAGGCTAAATCTTATCCTTAAAGGTTGAACAAATTACTGAATCTAGGAAAATCCTTAGTTGTGGAAAGCGAAGGCAGTGGAGTAAGCAACTGGGGCTGATCCACTCTAAATCTTTGTATTCATTGTTTCATTTTTTTCACTTGCTTTCACCAAAATTTTTAAAGGTCAATTCACCCCCTCTTGGCTCTTTCAGTTTGATTAATCGAGCTAACAATTGATATCAAAGCTAGTCCCTAAAAAAAGGTCTAACAACCAAGAGAAGATCCTTGAGGTAGCTCAGCTTCCATTTATTTGAACCACACAAGATGACGTCTTATTTCGGTTCCATTATGGTTGGTGAGTCTTAATTTATTAATAAACCTCCTTACATCATCATGGATGGTTTATCTATAGCTCAAAAATAAGAAGGAGAGATTTTAGTTCTAAAGAGAAAGAGGGAATGGAACAAGAAAGATAGGAGAAGCAGACAATTCAATGTTAAGACCATGTATACTCTCTTTTGTGCACTTGGTTCGGAAGAGAATCGTAGAGTATCATCATGTGCAAATGCCAAGAAAATCTGAGACAAATTGGAGTTCACTCATGAGGGTCTCGATCGAGTCAAAAATCAAATGTGTGAATTCTCGCTCTCAATTGTGAGATGTTTATGATAAAGCTCGATGACGACATCAAAGCTATGTTTGATAGATTCACTGTAACACCCCAAACTCGGCCTGGACGTTATGGCCGAATCTGGCGATGTCACGTTGAAGTATTTTTCATAAAGCGAGATATTATTGAAAAAAAACCCATTCTCTATTTAAATTCTTTATGCAATCTTAAAGACGTTCATTTAGGTTCAAAATATGAGTTGTTTGCCAAGACGTTTATTCATATTAAAACATCCTTATTAGATTTTTTTTAAAATGTTATTCATTTCCAAAATATCATTTTATAGAAAAAGTTTTTTTTAAAACCGTTGCGTACTTGCATTTACTTTGTAAAAACATTGTCTCTTTTGAAAACTCGAGTTTTCCTATCACTAGCAATTTAAAATCGAAGCAAATAAAAATCCCCAATTTTAAGTTAAAATCCATAGAGGCCTTATTACATAAACAAATACCCAAATTAAATTACTCATGATTTAAAAATTAAATAAGAAAGCAATTGCAGTTGTGTAGCCACTATTGAGTCCCTCGCAGCACCGATCCACCTAAGGCTGGGATTACTTATATAGTTAAACAGATGGGTGAGTTTACAAAAACTCAGTGTGTAATCCCATATAAGCAAACAATCAGAGTAAACATAATTTAGGCCTAAGCCCTTTCAGTTTCAGTTTGGGCCTAGCCCATTTCAGAATCAGAAACACTGTGGGCCTGAGCTCATTTCAGTAACAGTATTAGTGGGGCCTAAGCCCATTACAGGCTCTACACACCATCCCCGTACCAACCCTACACACCATGTGGGGATAAAATCATCCCACCCATCCCTACACACCAAGTAGCACCAGTTGCAGCACTAAAATAGTATTACAGCAAAGCTGCCAGTAATATGAATAGCTTAAAGCCATCAGTAGGTCCACATTCCTCTTGGACGACCCTTGTGACCATATCAGTACAATACACTTCCTCCAAAATAATAATCCTAACCCCATGCAACATGTCATGCATCGTATCATAATATCTTACATGAATGCAATATACATATAACGTGGCATGCTCAAATACATTTATACACATCGTAGGCAAATCAGTCATTTTACCTTACATGGGTATTATAGTCATTTTACCCTACAGGGGTATTACACTCATTTTACCCTATAGGGGTATTACAGTCATTTTACCTTATAGGGGTATTTCGGTTATTTTACCTTATGGGAGTATTTTGGTCATTTTACCCTATGGGGTTTTTCGGTTATTTTACCCAACATGGGTATTACAGTCATTTTACCTTATAGGGGTATTTCGGTCATTTTACCCTATGGGGGTATTTCGGTCATTTTACCCTATGAGAGTATTTCAGTATTTTACCCTATGGGGATATTTTAATCATTTTATCCTATGGGGGTATTTCGTTCATTTTACCCTATAGGGGTATTTCGGTCATTTTACCCTATGGGGATATTTTGGTCATTTTACCCTATGAGGGTATTTCGGTCATTTTACCCTATGGGGGTACTTCGGTCATTTTACCCTATGGGGGTATTTCAGTCATTTTACCCTATGGGGATATTTCGGTCATCATCTCGGCCCAACATGGCCCAAAACGGCCTAAGCCCATGAGATCGCCCATGGTGGCCTCTCGTAATCCAGTACCCATGTTTTTGCGTTTGGGATTACCACACGAGCGATCGAACGCCCATGTGGCATCAACGGTTCTATTTTTCAACTTTTTTCGATTTACGGTTAAGACAGTGATTACACAACTGATTGCGAAAAGGCGCAAAAGCCAATGAACACCAACCTATATTCAAACACAAAGCACCATTAATCTTATTAACAATAGGATTAGCAATCCCTTTCTATATCACTTAACAAAACGGCATCTCATCACATGCCTATCTCAAACGATCTCGGGTTCGGGGTGTTACAGCCTATATCTTGGGATGCCAAAGTTACAATCATAGAGGAAGCTAAAAAGTTAAAGACTCTTTCATTAGATGAGCTAATTGGCTCCTTATTCACTCATGAAATGAGACTTAAGGGAATGAATAAATGAGAAGAAAAAGTTGAAAAGGTTAGTGTTGCCCTCAAGTCCATAATAGAAGAAGGTCATTCTAATGAAGATATGGATAAGGATGAAAAAATGGCCATGTTTACAAGAAGATTCAAGAGGTTTATGAGCTCTAACAAAGAAAGAAATTTTCAAATAAAGGACTGACTCAAGATTGAATCTATTAGAAGAAGAACCCCATCATATGCCATGAATGCAAAAAGCTAGGACACAACAAGTTTGATTATCCTCAATGGAAGAAAAGAAGGTCAAGCAAACAAAATCTTAAGGCTCATGTTGCTACTTGGAGTATTGAGGACTCATCCGGCAATAAAGATCACGAAGTAGCCAGTTTTTTTCCTTATGGCCATCGACGACTGTACAGTAACTTCTAACTCGTCCAATTCAAATTCTTATTCTTTTGATGAGTTACAAGAAGCCTATGATGAATTGGGTTTGGAGTTGGAATTAATGATTTCAAAATAAAAAGAAACTATTTCTAAATTAAAGGATGAAAATAATTCATTCTCCAAAGCTAATCATTAACGTGAATGTAAAATTCATGATATGCAAGCAACCATAAATGATTTTGAGAAAAAGCACCAAGGCTTGCATTAAATGATTTTGAGAAAAAGAACCAAGGCTTGCATAATTTGCTTTTAAAGGTTCATGATGATCATCAAAAGCAACTTAATGTGCTTAAGAGTGAAAAAGGTCATTCTAACAAAGTTTTACCAAAAAGATATTTTAGATAAGAAAGCTCGAAACAAAAATTTGTTAAAACTAGCTTTAATTTCTATAAACTTAAAGGTCCCCAAAAATTTTACAAAGGAAAGCTTATTAAAAGTATATGGGTCCCTAAAGGACTCATAAGATCTAAAGATAAAAACATTCTTTCAAAATGGATACCTAAAGGGACTAAAATTATAGGAACTAATGCTTATGTACCCAAAAGAATTCGGGTACCGAAGAACAAAGTTTAATTTATGTTTGTAGGAAAAGGAGCATTACTTCAAGGTGAAAAATTCACTCAAAAACTCATGGTACCTTGATAATGCATTCTTAAAGCACATGACCGGTGGTAAGAGCCATTTTTTCAATTTGAAGCCTAAAAATGGAGGATTAGTTACATTTGGTAACAACTCTAAAGAACAAGAAGAAGGCATAGGCTTTATAGGTAAAAAATCTTCAATTCTTCTTGAAAATGTTCTTTATGTCAACAGTTTTAAGCATAATCTACTTAATATTAGCCAATTGTGTGATAGTGGTCTCAATGTCATATTTGAGTCTAATGGTTGTAAAATAGTTGACATTGTATCTATTAAGATTATGCTTGTAGGACATAGGATAAGAAATGTTTATATGGTGCATTTTGAAGATTTTCATGATTCACTCATATACCTTATTGCTAAAAATGAAAATAATTCCTTATTATGGCATAGACAACTTGGACATGCTAGCATGAGCATATTGCATAAACTAGTTAAAAATGACTTAGCTAGATGATTGCCTAAAATTGAATTTGAATTAGATAAAGTTTGTAATGCATGTGTTAAGGGTAAACATAAAAGAGTTTCTTTTAAACCTACTAATGATGTATTAACTAGTGAAGTTCTTCAACAAATTCACATAGATTTGTTTGGTCCTATTAGGACAACTAGCTTGGGTGGAAAGCAATATGCTTTGGTGCTTATTAATGACTATTCTAGTTTTACTTTGGTTCTTTTCTTAAGTACTAAAGATGAAGGTTTAAAAAAATTCATCACATTTTCAAAAATGAATCAAAGTGACAAAGGTTACTCTATCACTAGTGTTAGAAGTGACCATGGAACCAAATTTCAAAATCTTGGATTTGAATTTTTTTTTAACTCAAATGGAATTAGACATGTTTTTTCTGCACCTAGAACCCCTCAATAAAATGGAGTTATTGAGAGGAAAAATAGAACTTTAAAAGAAATGGCTAGAATTATGCTTTGTGAAAATGATTTACCCAAATATTTTTGGGCATAAGCCACAAACACCTTGCTATATTGTTAATAAAGTAATGATTAGGCCTATTTTAAAGAAAACTCCATATGAATTTTCAAAAATAAAAATCCTTTTGATGCAAGTGTTTTGTTTTAAACAATGACAAATATAATCTTGGTAAATTGGATGCAAAAAGTGATGAATGGATTTTTCTTGGTTATTCTTTAAATTCTAAAGCTTTTCAAGTGTTTTAAAAAAGAACTTTAGTAGTAGAAGAGTCTATACATGTTTTTTTTTTATGACTCTAGCCCTCCTCCTAGAAAGGATTCTTGTATTGATGATGATGATGCATAAATTTTTACTAATAATGATAAAAAGGATCAACCATCAAGTGAGAAGATTCAAGAACAAACACCAGATGCTCTAGAAGAGCCTATAATAGAGGAAATGGAAATCACTCATAAAAGAGAGTTCAACTATGTGAAGGATGATAAGATATTGGGAGATCTATCAAAAGGGGTAACTACCCGATCTTTTCTTAGAAATAATTGTAATTTTGTTTCATTTAATTCATACTTTGAGCCTAAAAATATCAAATAAGTATTAAATGATGAATATTGGATATTTTCTATGCAAGAAGAGTTAAATCAATTTGAGAGAAGTATGGACTCTAGTTGTAAGATCTAGTGAAAAATCTACTATAGGTACTAAGTGGGTTTTTACGAACAAGCTAGATGAGAGTGGTAACATAGTGAGGAACAAAGATAGACTTGTTGCTCAAGGTTACACTTAAGAAGAAGGAATAGAATATGATAAACATATACTCCTGTAGCTAGAATAGAAGTCATTAGGTTGCTTTTAGCTTTTGCATGCTTTAATGATTTTAAATTTATATCAAATGGATGTAAAAAGTGCTTTTCTAAATAGTTTCATAAATCAAAAAGTGTATGTTAAACAATCACCCAGTTTTGAAGATCCAAAATTTCCAAACCATGTTTTCAAACTTTCCAAAGCTTTATATGGTTTGAAACAAGCTCCTAGAGCTTGGTATGAAAGGTTATCAAATTTTCTTATTGAAAAATGTTATAGTAAAGAGAAAATTGACACAATACTTTTTATTAAAAGAAAATATAAAGATTTATTAGTAGTTCAAATTTATATTGATGATATTATTTTTTGTTTAACTAATGATTTTATTTGTCAAGGATTTACTAAGTTAATGCAATGTGAATTGGAGATAAGCATGATGGGAGAACTAAACTTCTTCTTGGGACTCCACATCAAGTAAAGGAATTATGGCATCTTCATCAATCAAGCTAAATACACAAGGGAAATGCTCAAGAAGTTTGGGATAGTGTGACACCCTTAATTTGACCCTAGTTGAAAAGTGGTTTCGGGACCACAAAATCGAGTCATAAAAATAATTAGCCGTCATATTTTATGACTATTATATGTGAATACGAATGTGTGAAAGTTTTAAGCTTTGATTTAGTAAATTGCATGTGAATTTAGTCAATAGGACTTATGTGCGACACTTTTGAAATGTGATAGGTCAAAATATAAGGATCTATTAGTGCATGAAATAAAAGGGGGACTTGCATGTCAATTTCCCCTAATTTGGTAGTGGTGACCATGAGCATGAGAGGGACAAAATGTTATGGGGTGAAACATGTTGGAAACATGTTGTGTTAGTGTGTTAGGGAGAAAGAATAAAATAAAGGGGTTAGTAATAAAGAAATGAAAAGGGAGGGTGATGAGAAAAAAAAAAGGTTGTCTCATCCATGTTCCCCCCATTGCCGTGACTTGAGAAGCAAAAGAAAAGAAGAAATCGGTTCTTCTTAGCTGAAATGAAAAGAAGAAGAAAGGAATGAAGCTAGAAAGGAGAGGCAGCTGCATGTAGTGGAAAACCATGGAATTTGTTTGCTTAGAAGTTAAAATTTTCAAGTAGAAGGGTAACTCTTCTAAACTCTCCCTTGCCCATAGCTTTTCGTTGACAAATTCTGGTTGCATTGTTGATTTGAGCTTGACGAATATGTGGGAGAAGAGAAGATTCTCTTTTCTAGTTGCAAATGTTGCATGTCTAGTAGATGAAGAGTTTCTCACTTGTGTTAAAAGAATCTAGTGAATGCTTGTGTTGTTATAATCTATTTTTGTAACTTTGGGGTTGATTGTATTTAGCTAACAAGGTAGGAGAAGGTGGTAGTAGACAAGGGAAAGAGCAAATTGAATAGGTGGAATCGGTGTTGGGAACCTTGGTGAGTTTTCCTTGAACTTTTATTTTCTTGTGTTTGATAATTGTTGAAACCGTTAAATTGCTGTCCGAATTTTACCTTGTTGGTATCGTTAATTGCTGCCCTGTTCATGCTGTCTAAATGTTGTACTATTAATGCTGTCGAATCAGCCTCCGAATGTGATATATTACAGCAATTAAGCCAAGTGTTGCGGGTCCTCTTAGGCTGCCCACAACGCAACCTTTCAATACTAATGTTACCATGAATTAACCTTCAATTGATGGTGTGGTGTATGATCTCATAACTCGGTTTGGTATTGAGATAAAGATTAAATGATATGTGATTGTTAAGTGAATAATATTAGTTAAGTACTTAAGCAAATCTATTGTTTTACTTAAGCTTAAGAGCAAAGAGGATCAAAGTCGGATAGGGAAAAGAGAGTAAGCGAATAGCCGTGGACATCTAATCGTCGACCACTCCCGAGGTAAGTTTTAAGTATTAAGCGTTGAGTAAATTCAATCATATTAGGACATAATGAGTTGATTTAATAAGATATGATGTGGCCATGATATGTCTTAAACTCAAATGGTAAGTTCATAAGTGTTTGGACTTGGAAATTTAAGAGCAAAATGTAATAGTTTGCTTGGGACAGCAGCAGTAATGTGATTTTAGAAAATCACTATAAATTGTTTGTGTGGAATTATAGGCTGAATAAAATATGTAATCAAAGCTTAGTTGGTCTAGTTTCCTATAAAAGAGACCGTGGAAGCAAAGAAATTTCCTATAAAGAGATATTTAAAGTTGTGTGGGACAGGGTCAGAATGACACGAAATCCCCTGTTCTGTTTTGAGAAAATCACTATAATTTGTACAAAATGGTTACAAGATAAAATTTATATGCTTAGACTCCTTAATGAGTCTAGTTTCAAATGAAATCAAATAGAACATACTTTGAATTCTGTACAATGAGAATTTTGATTCGTAGTGAAGATTGGTCAGGTTAGTCAAACAGTGAAACAGGGGAAACTTTAAGAAAAATCTGGTATTGATTGGCCAAACCAAAAATTCTGAAAAATTTATAGATGGAATATATACGAGTCTATATTCAGGGAAAATTAACGGCACTTCATTTGGAGTTTTGTAGCTCCATTTATGAATAATTTAATGACTGTTGCTCAGGAAAAACAGCTTGTGCTGAATTTGGGATTTTGTTGTAAACCTTAATAAAACCATTTGAGTTGCTTATAAGCCATTGCTGAAATTGATATACAAGTTAAATATATATATGTGTGGTAAAGCCAAATGGCTAGTGTGAAATATGTATGTGATATATGTGTGGTAAAGCCAAATGGCTAGTGTGAAATATGTATGTGATATATGTGTGGTAAAGCCAAATGGCTAGTGTGAAATATGTATGAGATATATGTGTGGTAAAGCCAAATGGCTAGTATGAAACATGTATGAGATGTATATATGTGATAAGGCCGAATGGCCGATGTGATGAATGTCAAAGTGTATATAAGTGATAAGGCGAATGGCCAATGCGATGAATATGAAAGTGTATAAATGTGATAAGTCCCAGGGGCATTTGTGTCAGTACTATATCCGGGTTAAAACCCCGCAGGCATTATGCGAGAATATTATCCTGATTAATGTCCGTAGGCTTCGTGCTCGTACTAGATCCGAGCTTTAAAGACCCGACTGCTAAAGGCTAGGATTCAAGTAAGACTTTGATATTGAGTATCGCATTAAGTTACCATCAAATAAGTATTATGTATTTAAGATGTTCAGTGTCGTATTACTTACCCATCGGTGGGGTGATTTCGAGGTGAATTATCGATTATCAAAGAGGTAGGTAAATGTGACTAATATTATAACTCCAAATATGAGAATGATCTAATTGGTAATGGTATGTTGTATAGTAAAGTATGCGATGAAATATTCTTATGTATTAGTGCATATTACGCCCAAAAGCCTATGATTTGAGTATGGGTTGGGTTGAGCTAGATGTGCCGATTACAAGGTAAGGATTATGATTTGTAAGCTTACGTATATGTGATAAGGAATATGTTTGGTTCTTTATGTGCCTATGGTAATTTAGTACTTGTCATGTTGAAATACTTAAAAGCATGGATGTGATTATGAACAAGTGGAAAGGATTATTGAAGTTGAAAATCGATGAAGAATGTGCTTGGGAAATATTTGACCATCTAGGTCATTATTATTCGAAAGTATTTATGTGGCAGCCAAGTGTTGCGTTTAATGAAGATCGAGATGAAGCCCTGGATTAACTTCATCGAACAGTTGATATGAACGACTAATGATAGTGATTGAGAACACTTTGTTTTGCTTAAAACTTACTAAGCATTAAATGCTTACTCCGTTTTCTCTGTTTCTCTGTTTTATAGATTTTGCTCGTTAGCTATCGGATTCGGGATCATTGAAGTCGAAGTCATCCACACTATCAAAGCCCCCATTTTGGTACAATTTTGGTTGAACTTTGAAATGGCATGTATAGGACTACCCTTTTGTTGTAGGTTATGTACCTTTCGGTTTTGTGTAAATTCGGATAGCCATGCGAAAATGGCTTATATACATTTCTAGCATAGTACTATAATCGTTTGTATGTTGATCATTATGAGGTATGGAATTGTTTTGAAACGATTAGCCATTGGAATGGTTAATCATGATCACACCTTGTGCTATGTATGCAAAAGGGGCCAATTGAATCATGGAAACCATGAAATAGGTCAAGCCTACCTTAAAGGCAGATGCTGACAGCAGCAGTAATGTGGATGTGAAAAATCACTAAAAATAGTAGGAATGGTATTAAATAGTGAATAAATTATGTAAATGAACCTTGATGAATCTACTTTCATATAGAAGAAACGAAACGGTCATATGAGTTATATATTAAGAGATATTAAAGTTCTCGTGAAACAGGGCCAGAACGGTTTCTGGATCCCCTGTTCCGACTTTGGAAATTCATTGTAAATTAACCAGAGATAATTAGGAGTCATTCCATATATGTATAGATTCCTCTCTGAGTTTAGTTTCTATAGAAACAAACGGCATCAATATTGAAGCCCTGTACAGGGAGATATCCAATTCGTAATGCACGAAGGTCAGTGCAGTCAGTCCCTGCAACAGGGGAGACTTTAACTAATAAACTGTACTAATTGGCCCGACCAAAAATTCTAGAAAAAAATATGTTGATGGACTTATGAGTCTAGTTTCAGGGAAAAATTACGAAACTGATTTTCGAGCTTTAAAACTCAAGATATGATTTTTAAAGAGACAGTGACGCAGTAACCAGCTAGTCTGGAAAATTTTTTTTATGGACTGTGAAAACAATTAAGCTAAGTCTGTGTGTACCTTGTGTTCGACTCCGGTAACGGACTCGGGTATGGGGTGTTACAATTTTATTGGTATCAGAGCTACGGTTTAGTCGATTCTAGGACTACCGTAATACGTTTGGGTCTAGCTATACATGCCATTATGTGATTATTTGATAGTGTGGTGATTTCGACAATTGAAAATGTGTTTATTTATTGTAATGAATTCGATCCGATCGAGTATGTGAGATGGTATTGAGAGGACTGAGACATGCTTATGATGTGTCAATATTAAGAAGGGTATAACATAAGTACGTTTTGAGTAAGTGAATTTGGTATTTAATTTAAAATGCCATGATATACATGTATGATAGATGAATGATGTCCCATTGTCCTTATCATAATAAGGTTATTAGAGAAATGAACAAAGGAAGAGATTGGGGATATATGCTTTTGTGTGATTACTTATTGAGCTGAAAGTTTAGTAAAAGAAGCATACATGTATTAGATTTGAATGATATTTACGACTTAAAGTCAAGAATCATGTTATATGTTTACATGTGAATGAATTGATTAAATTATAAATGTGATTTGTGTCATGTGAAACATGATAACATGTGAATAAATATGTATGAGACTCGTTGATGTGAATCAGAGTTTAAAGACCCATTGATTGTATGAAGAGATTATGTCGGGTAAAGACCGATGGCTAGGTACAGAGATTATGTCCGGATTAAAATTACTGGCTTTGTGTGGAGATTTCATCCGAGCTAAAGGTCTCGACGATGATCCGGCTAAGTCCGAAGAGCATTCGTGCTAGTGATATATCCGGGCTAAGTCCGAAGAGCATTCGTGCTAGTGATATATCGGGCTAAGTTCAAGAGCATTCGTGCTAGTGATATATCCGGGCTAAGTTAGAAGAGCATTCATGCTAGTGACGTATCCGGACTAAGTTAGAAGAGCATTCGTGCTAGTGATGTATCCGAACTAAGTTCAAGAGCATTCGTGCTAGTGATGTATCCGGCTAGGTCCCGAAGAGCAATCATCTTTGGTGGCGTGTATTGGGCCTCCGTGCCTAGTAGGCTTCGTCTTGAGTAAATTGAGCAAAGTTTAAGTGTTCATTATTATACTAATTCAAATTTATATGAGACGATATGTTTAAAAGTGTACATACGTGATGTTTATAGACTTGGGTAAGTCATTTCAATGTGTAATAACGAATGAATAAGAGCACTAAGTGTGTGAAGTGGAATTCATGTAAGACCTCGTCTGGGACGAAGGCATTGATTTGAGATAATGTGTAAGACCATGCCTGGGACATGGCATCGGCTCGATATGTGAGAATATGTAAGACCATATCTAGGATATGGCATTGTAAGAGCCATATGTGCTTGAATTAGTTGAGCCCTTACAAGTAAGTATTCGCTCAGTTGATAAACGAGCCACTAGGCCTTTGGCTAAGTTGATCTTTGTGTATGAACATAAGGGTTGGTAATGTGAAGTAAGTTCTTGAGTAAATAGAGCTTAAATTATGATTTGATTAGATCATGTTTTAAGCAAATCGAAATCATGCTCTTGGTGTGTGGCTATTGAGCCGAAATTGTAAATATGATAAGTGTCTTGTGTTTGAGCTTTGGTAATGAGAATGTAATAAGAATGTGTATTGATTTGTTGATATATGTGCTTGGTTATTCGAATGGTATCTGGGCTAAGTCCCGAAGGCTTTTGTGCGAGTTACTAAATCCGGGCTAATTCCCGAAGGCAATTGTGTGAATCACTATAACTGGGCTATGTCCCGAAGACAATTGAGCGAGTCGCTATATCCGGTTAAATCCCGAAGGTACGTGATTCGGAAATGAGCAATCTTGCTGTAAAAATTTCAGTTAATACGCTTGCAAAAATTCTAGCAATGAGGTATGTTAGTATGTGCTGAATGAATTAAATGTTCAGGTGTGTGGAAGTTGAATTTTCTGTTGGAAATAAGTTAAGTTGAATATTGAGATACGATGGAGTTATAAAGGATATTTATTGGGATGTTTGAGTATATTTATACTTTCGGTCAAATTCTGACTTATACATGAATGAAAATGTGGGTTACAAATATGTGGGTTGATGATGTGAATTATACATGTTAATATGTGCTTAATATGTGTTTGAAATGCATTTGTGAATTAAATTAAGTGATTATTGCTTATGAAATCAAGAAAATGAGATATATGTGCATACTTGTAGAAATGCTCATATGAATATAATTCAATAAGAGGACGTTATCCTAAACTATGCATCGGTAGAAATTTTGGCACGAAAATCCCTAAAGGAGGAGAGTTGTGACACCCTAATTTGACCCTAGTTGAAAAGTGGTTTGGGACCACAAAATCGAGTCATAAAATAATTAGCCGTCATATTTTATGACTATTATATGTGAATCTGAATGTGTGAAAGTTTTAAGCTTTGATTTAGTAAATTGCATGTGAATTTAGTCAATAGGACTTATGTGCGACACTTTTGAAATGTGATAGGTCAAAATATAAGGATCTATTAGTGCATGAAATAAAAGGGGACTTGCATGTCAATTTCCCCTAATTTGGTAATAATGACCATGAGCATGAGAGGGACAAAATGTTATGGGGTGAAACATGTTGGAAACATGTTGTGTTAGTGTGTTAGGGGAGAAAGAATAAAATAAAGGGGTTAGTAATAAAGAAATGAAAAGGGAGGGGTGATGAGAAAAAAAAAAAAAGGTTGTCTCATCCATGTTCCCCCCCATTGCCGTGACTTGAGAAGCAAAAGAAAAGAAGAAATCGGTTCTTCTTAGCTGAAATGAAAAGAAGAAGAAAGGAATGAAGCTAGAAAGGAGAGGGCAGCTGCATGTAGTGGAAAACCATGGAATTTGTTTGCTTAGAAGTTAAAATTTTCAAGTAGAAGGGTAACTCTTCTAAACTCTCCCTTGCCCATAGCTTTTCGTTGACAAATTCTGGTTGCATTGTTGATTTGAGCTTGACGAATATGTGGGAGAAGAGAAGATTCTCTTTTCTAGTTGCAAATGTTGCATGTCTAGTAGATGAAGAGTTTCTCACTTGTGTTAAAAGAATCTAGTGAATGCTTGTGTTGTTATAATCTATTTTTGTAACTTTGGGGTTGATTGTATTTAGCTAACAAGGTAGGAGAAGGTGGTAGTAGACAAGGGAAAGAGCAAATTGAATAGGTGGAATCGGTGTTGGGAACCTTGGTGAGTTTTCCTTGAACTTTTATTTTCTTGTGTTTGATAATTGTTGAAACCGTTAAATTGCTGTCCGAATTTTACCTTGTTGGTATCGTTAATTGCTGCCTGTTCATGCTGTCTAAATGTTGTACTATTAATGCTGTCCGAATCAGCCTCCGAATGTGATATATTACAGCAATTAAGCCAAGTGTTGCGGGTCCTCTTAGGCTGCCCACAACGCAACCTTTCAATACTAATGTTACCATGAATTAACCTTCAATTGATGGTGTGGTGTATGATCTCATAACTCGGTTTGGTATTGAGATAAAGATTAAATGATATGTGATTGTTAAGTGAATAATATTAGTTAAGTACTTAAGCAAATCTATTGTTTTACTTAAGCTTAAGAGCAAAGAGGATCAAAGTCGGATAGGGAAAAGAGAGTAAGCGAATAGCCGTGGACATCTAATAAATCGACCACTCCCGAGGTAAGTTTTAAGTATTAAACGTTGAGTAAATTCAATCATATTAGGACATAATGAGTTGATTTAATAAGATATGATGTGGCCATGATATGTCTTAAACTCAAATGGTAAGTTCATAAGTGTTTGGACTTGGAAATTTAAGAGCAAAATGTAATAGTTTGCTTGGGACAGCAGCAGTAATGTGATTTTAGAAAATCACTATAAATTGTTTGTGTGGAATTATAGGCTGAATAAAATATGTAATCAAAGCTTAGTTGGTCTAGTTTCCTATAAAAGAGACCGTGGAAGCAAAGAAATTTCCTATAAAGAGATATTTAAAGTTGTGTTGGACAGGGTCAGAATGACACCGAAATCCCTGTTCTGTTTTGAGAAAATCACTATAATTTGTACAAAATGGTTACAAGATAAAATTTATATGCTTAGACTCCTTAATGAGTCTAGTTTCAAATGAAATCAAATAGAACATACTTTGAATTCTGTACAATGAGAATTTTGATTCGTAGTGAAGACTGGTCAGGTTAGTCAAACAGTGAAACAGGGAAACTTTAAGAAAAATCTGGTATTGATTGGCCAAACCAAAATTCTGAAAAATTTATAGATGGAATATATACGAGTCTATATTCAGGAAAATTAACGGCACTTCATTTGGAGTTTCGTAGCTCCATTTATGAATAATTTAATGACTGTTGCTCAGGGAAAACAGCTTGTGCTGAATTTGGGATTTTGTTGTAAACCTTAATAAAACCATTTGAGTTGCTTATAAGCCATTGCTGAAATTGATATACAAGTTAAATATATATATGTGTGGTAAAGCCAAATGGCTAGTGTGAAATATGTATGTGATATATGTGTGGTAAAGCCAAATGGCTAGTGTGAAATATGTATGTGATATATGTGTGGTAAAGCCAAATGGCTAGTGTGAAATATGTATGAGATATATGTGTGGTAAAGCCAAATGGCTAGTATGAAACATGTATGAGATGTATATATGTGATAAGGCCGAATGGCCGATGTGATGAATGTCAAAGTGTATATAAGTGATAAGGCCGAATGGCCAATGCGATGAATATGAAAGTGTATAAATGTGATAAGTCCCGAGGGGCATTTGTGTCGAGATTATATCAGGGTTAAAACCCGCAGCATTATGCGAGAATATTATCTGATTAATGTCCGTGAGGCTTCGTGCTCGTACTAGATCCGAGCTTTAAAGACCCGACTGCTAAAGGCTAGGATTCAAGTAAGACTTTGATATTGAGTATCTGCATTAAGTTACCATCAAATAAGTATTATGTATTTAAGATGTTCAGGTACGTATTACTTACCCATCGGTGGGGTGATTTCGAGGTGAATTATCAGTATCAAAGAGGTAGGTAAATGTGACTAATATTATAACTCCAAATATGAGAATGATCTAATTGGTAATGGTATGTTGTATAGTAAAGTATGCGATGAAATATTCTTATGTATTAGTGCATATTCTGCCCAAAAGCCTATGATTTGAGTATGGGTTGGGTTGAGCTAGATGTGCCAGTACAAGGTAAGGATTATGATTTGTAAGCTTACGTATATGTGATAAGGAATATGTTTGGTTCTTTATGTGCCTATGGTAATTTAGTACTTGTCATGTTGAAATACTTAAAAGCATGGATGTGATTATGAACAAGTGGAAAGGATTATTGAAGTTGAAAATC
The DNA here is from genome assembly GCF_025698485.1 of Gossypium arboreum. Lineage (NCBI taxonomy): Eukaryota > Viridiplantae > Streptophyta > Magnoliopsida > Malvales > Malvaceae > Gossypium > Gossypium arboreum. The sequence goes on from NC_069072.1 coordinate 22,867,067, forward strand.
GATGAAGAATGTGCTTGGGAAATATTTGACCATCTAGGTCATTATTATTCGAAAGTATTTATGTGGCAGCCAAGTGTTGCGTTTAATGATATTATAGATCGAGATGAAGCCCTGGATTAACTTCATCGAACAGTTGATATGAACGACTAATGATAGTGATTGAGAACACTTTGTTTTGCTTAAAACTTACTAAGCATTAAATGCTTACTCCGTTTTCTCTGTTTCTCTGTTTTATAGATTTTCTTTGGTTAGCTATCGGATTCGGGATCATTGAAGTCGAAGTCATCCACACTATCAAAGCCCCATTTTGGTACAATTTTGGTTGAACTTTGAAATGGCATGTATAGGACTACCCTTTTGTTGTAGGTTATGTACCTTTCGGTTTTGTGTAAATTCGGATAGCCATGCGAAAATGGCTATATATCGTTTCTAGCATAGTACTATAATCGTTTGTATGTTGATCATTATGAGGTATGGAATTGTTTTGAAACGATTAGCCATTGGAATGGTTAATCATGATCACACCTTGTGCTATGTATGCAAAGGGCCAATTGAATCATGGAAACCATGAAATAGGTCAAGCCTACCTTAAAGGCGGATGCTGATAGCAGCAGTAATGTGGATGTAAAAATCACTAAAAATAGTAGGAATGGTATTAAATAGTGAATAAATTATGTAAATGAACCTTGATGAATCTACTTTCATATAGAAGAAACGAAAAGGTCATATGAGTTATATATTAAGAGATATTAAAGTTCTCGTGAAACAGGGCCAGAACGGTTTCTGGATCCCTGTTCCGACTTTGGAAATTCATTGTAAATTAACCAGAGATAATTAGGAGTCATTCCATATATGTATAGATTCCTCTCTGGGTTTAGTTTCTATAGAAACAAACGGAATCAGTATTGAAGCCCTGTACAGGAGATATCCAATTCGTAATGCACGAAGGTCGGTGCAGTCGGTCCCTGCAACAGGGAGACTTTAACTAATAAACTGTACTAATTGGCCCGACCAAAATTCTAGAAAAATATGTTGATGGACTTATGAGTCTAGTTTCAGGAAAAATTACGAAACTGATTTTCGAGCTTTAAAACTCAAGATATGATTTTTAAAGAGACAAAGTGTGATAACCACTAGTCTGGAAAATTTTTTATGGATTTGTGAAAACAATTAAGCTAAGTCTGTGTGTACCTTGTGTTCGACTCCGGTAACGGACTCGGGTACGGGGTGTTACAGATAGACAATCTGTAACCACAAGCTACACTAATGATCCTTTCTACAAAGCTTGACAAAGATGAGGAAGGGAAATATGTAAATTTAAAATTGTATAGGTCAATGATTGGCTATTTGCTTTATCTTACAGCAAGTAGACCCGATATTATGTTTAGTGTATGCTTGTGTGCTAGATATTAATCTTGTCCTAAGGAATCACATTTAAAATCCCTTAAGAGAATCTTTAGATACTTTAAAGACACTCCTAATTTAAGTCTTTGGTATCCTAGAAACTCATCTTTTAGCTTGCATGCATTCTTGGATGCGGATTTTAGAGGATGCAAATTAGATAGGAAAAGCAACTCCGATACTTATCAATTCCTAGGCAACATGCTTGTATCATTGTTTCTAAAGAAACAAAATAGTGTTGCATTGTCCACCACCGAAGTGAGATATATTTCTTGTTAGTAGTTGTTGTAGTCAAGTTTTATAGATGAAACAACAACCTAAGGACTATGGAATTGATATAGATACCATTCTTATCAAGTGTGACAATACTAGTGCTATTTGTCTCACTAAAAATCTCATCTAACATTCTAGGACTAAACACATTGAAATAAGGCATCATTTCATTAGAGATCATGTCAAAAAAGGAGAAATAGTTATAGTGTTTGTTGACACCTATAACACCCCTCGCCCATATCCGACGCCAGGACATGGTTCGAGGTGTTACCTGACTTAACTCACTCAATTATACAAAACTAGGCCGTAAAATTTTGATGATTTTTAAAACTTTTACTTTCGTAAGCAATTTGTTCCTTAAATGGGCTTACGAGGCCCAAAACATACATTCGAGATGATTTAGACTTAACTAAGAACTTAAGAAAAACTTGGTGAAATCCCGTGTGACTCGGGACATGCCTACGTCCTCAGCCTGTGTGCGACACTGACTTTAGGGCACGGCCATGACACGCGCCCGTGTGGCCTACCCGTGGGCGATACTGACTTATAGACACGGCTATGGAACACACCCGTGTGGCCTAACCGTGGACAATACTGATTTAAAAGTTTAAGTGCAGGGGGACACACGACCATAACACACACCCATGGGGGTGAGCCGTGTGTCACACACGGTCTAAACACACGCTCGTGTGTCTTGCCCTTGTGGACAAACTAGGCTATCTTTCAAGCCATTTTGTTACCCAATTTGCACAACTTACACAAAATCATTTCAATATGCTAATTCCATCCCAAAAGACATCAATTCATCCATAGAAGGAACATCATATAAATTTTCCAAAATGAATAATAGCCATTATCTAGGCGTAATACAAAACAAAGGGCTTTTATCTTAAGCCAATATACATAAACAATTCTCAATAATACAACTCCCTAGTCTAGCCCTATACATGCCATAATCAAAAATATAAATCCAACTATACCGTGTATTACGGTTGATAGTGTGATTGATATCTCTGACTTCAAGGGATCCTCGAGCAAAATGGCAGTACTGAAAAAAAAGGAAAGGAAAGAGAGTAAGCATAAAGCTTAGTAAGTTGCATATAAATATATATATACAACAACAACTTCACCATTTATCAATTATGCTCATAACTCGAAGGTAAGTATAAACTGGACTTATTCATTACCATCAACTCAAATCATATTTTCTAATCGAGCTCATTACTCATGGCTACCAAATAGGTACCTGTAACGCTTACAAAATTATCATATTTTGCTTGTTAAATCTCTTTCTTAACTCTTAAAGTTCAACCTTTTAGAATACTACCGGATATTCTATAAGCCTCAAGCATGGGTTAAGTTGCCGCTGCCATGTCCCAGACATGGTGTTACACTAGCTATCGTGTATATGTGCTAATGCATGTCCTAGACATGTCTTACACTAGCACGAAACTTAGCCGATGCATGTCCCAGACACATCTTACACTGGCTAACATCATCGAGGCTGATGCATGTCCCAGACATGTCTTACACTGGCACTCACCTCTACGCCGATGCCATGTTTCAGACGTGGTCTTACACGGGCTACCATGATGCGGCTGATGCATGTCCCAGACACGTCTTACACTAGCCCTCGTCTCAATACCGATGCCATGTCCCAGACATGGTCTTATATTAGCTCTCACATAACCCCATGTCCTGGCATGAATATCTGGTTTGTTTCTTGGGGTTCTTACTGGATCTTTCGACTTTCTCAATCATAAATACATATACTTAGTTCCAACTCTAGAAATTTATGCTATAGCAAATCATTAACAATTGAATACATGCATTAATAATATATTTGCATTATTTACATACAACTTACCTCGGTTTACAAAAAGTACTTGACTAGTCGGCTTAATCGGATTGCTTGGCTTTGCCCCGGTCTAGGCTCGATTTTGGCAAATCTTGATCTATAATAACAAAATGCATTCATTCAGTCATTAAACACAATTATCTATCTAAAATTTACATCTTTGGTTAAATGACCATTTTGCCCCTAGACTTTAGCAAAAAGACCATTTTACCCCCATGCTCAAAATTCAATTTTTATCGAATTTCTTCGTATTTCAAGCCTAAATAAACTCTTTTTACTACTAGAGCAACCCAAAATTCTCACTATTTCACACACTTATTACTTAATTTGTAACTTATGCAAAATAGTCCCTTTAGGTGTTTTCATGCTAACACCCTTCATAAAAGTTGTTTATAAGACAACTAGTACTCATATTCCTCCATAAAAACTTAGCATATACCACAAAATACATCCATGGAAAAATCCTAAACTCTTGACCATCTTGTAAGATATCACCCTTATTTGAAAGCTCGTGATTCATGAGTCTCAAAAGTGTAAAAATCTTGAAGAAAACTAACTAAAATCACTTACTTATGAGTGCTTTAAGTTGCTGCAGATTTTTGAGCTGTCACACCTCAATATTTGATGATAATTTTGGTAAAGAAAGAAGATGGACAAGAAGAAAATGATAGCTAGGCTTTTAGGCATCATTTTATCACCAAATCATGACATCATCTACCTAATACTTTGACTATTTGTTTAAAATCCATCACATGGCCGGCCAACGCTATTAACAAGGGTGTAATTTCCCTTTAAAAGCCCTCAATTTTGATTCTCTAGCTATTTAACTGTAACAGCCTAATTTAGGGCTTAGTCGGAACAGTGCTCTCGGGACCACAAATCCGAAGTTATAAAAAAATTAAAAATTATTTTACTATTTTTATGAGGTTATAGTATGATTTTATTAGTGCATGAAAAATTTGGTGAGCTAATTTTAATTTTTTCTAGCCCAATTTCGAAAAAGGACTAAATCGCATAAAAGGCAAAATTTGCATTTTAGTACCTAAATAAGTTAAATAGCTAAAGAACTTAAATTGAGGGCTTTTGAAGGGAAATTTCACCCTTTTTATTAGTGTTGGTCGGCCATGTGAATGATTTTAAACAAATGGTCAAAGTATTAGGTGGATGATGTCATGATTTGGTGATAAAATAATGCCTAAAAGCCTAGCTATCATTTCTTTCTTCTACACCTCTTTTCTCCACCGAAAATATCAGCAAAAATGGAGTTTTGAAGGCTGAAAACTTTCAGCAACTTAAAGCCCTCACAAGTAAGTGATCCCTACACCCTTTGTTGATGATTTTTGCATTTTTGAGACCCTTGAAGCATGAGCTTTCAAATGAGGGTGATATCTTACAAAATGGTCAAGATTTTAGGGTTTTTCCATGGATGTATTTTTTATGTTTATTGAGTTTTTATGGAAGAATATGAGTCTTAGTTGTGTCATGAACAACTTTGATGAAGGAGTTTTCATAGAAAACACCTAAAGGGACTATTTTGCATAAGTTGTAAAATAGCTAGTAAGCATGTGAAATAGTGAGAATTTAAAGTTTCTATAAGAGTAAAAATAGTTCAGTTAGGCCTAAGATACAAAGAAATTCGATGAAAATCGATTTTCGAGCATAGGGGCAAAATGGTCATTTTACCAAAGATGTGAATTTATAATTGCCTAATTGTAATTAGTGACTAAATGAGTGTATATTTCTATTATTGATCAAGATTTACCAAATTTGAACCTAGATCGGGGGAAGGCCAAGCAAACCGACTTGACCAAATAGCCAAGTACTTTTTGTAAGCCGATGTAAGTTGTATGTCAATGATACAACTACACTGTTAATACTTGTATTCATATCGCCATTGAATTGATATTGTATGAGTTTTCAAGATATGAATTGAAAATGTTTAGCATTAATTGAGATAATAGAAATATCCCGTTGAAACATTAGGATACGAACTGGATATTCGTGCTAAGGCATTGGGTGATTTGTGCGCCAGTGTAAGACATGTCTAGGACATGGCATCGACATCCAAACAAGGGCTAGTGTAAGACATGTCTGGGACATGCATAAGCCATACTATGATAGCCAGTGTAAGACCATGTCTGGGACATGGCATCGATACAGAGATGAGTGCCAGTGTAAGACATGTCTGGGACATGTATCGGCCTCGACAGAGATAGCCAGTGTAAGACGTGTCTGGGACACGTATCGACTAAGAGTTGTGCTAGTGTAAGACATGTCTGGAACATGCATCAGCACACGTATATGAGAGCCAGTGTAAGACCATGTCTGGGACATAGCATCGACAATATATCCCATGTTGAAGGTTCATAGAATATCCAGTAGCATTCCAAATGTTTCAATGATGAGAGTTATAGATCAATTTTGATAAAGAAAGAATAATCATGTTGTGAGTGGTATAGGTACCTATATGGTAAGCATGAGTAACGAGCTTAAATTAGAGAATGTGACTCGAGTAGATGATAATTAGTAAGTTAAATTATTTTTACCTTTGAGCTATAAGTATGATGACTAATGGTGAGATTGTTGTTGTATATTTATTTATATGCAACTTACTAAGCTTTATGCTTACCCTCTTTTCTTTCCCTCTTCTTTCAGTGTTATCAAGCTAGCTTAAGGATCCCTTAAAATTAGAGATATCGATCACACTATTAGCCGCAATACTTGGTATAGTTTGATTTATATTTTTGAAAGTGGCATGTATAGGGCTAGACTAGGATGTTGTATTAAGAGAATGATTCATGTATTTTGGCTTAAGTCAAAGGCCCTTCATTTTTTAATCAAGCCTAGAATAATGGCTATTATTCATTTTGATGAATGCATATAATGTTCTTTCTATGGATGATTAGTGGCCATTGTGATGAGATTTATATATTGAAATGATCTTCTGTAGGTTGTGCAAAATGGGTGACAAAAGGGCTTGGAAAATAGCCTAGTTTGTCCACAAGGGTGTGTGTCTAGGCCGTGTGTGACACACGGTTCACACCCATGGGCGTGTGTTATGGCCGTGCATCCCCTGCACTTTAATTTTTTTAAAGTTATTTTAGCACACGGGTAGGCCACACAGGCGTGTGTCCATGCTATGTCATAAATTCAATATGAATGCTAGTAGTACACGGGCAAGAGACACAGCTATGTGTCTCAGCCGTGTGAATGACACGGTTATAGGGCACAGGTGTGTGCTTGGGCCGTGTGGTTTTGGCAGAATGCCCAGGTTTTCAGACATAGGTTTGGGACACGGGCGTGTCGCTAGCACACGATTGTATGCTCTATACCCACACGGGCATATGGAGCTTTGTTGCATGAAACATTTCTAAGTTTTTCATGAGTTCTCGATTAGGTTTTAAACCACCCCAGATGAATGTTTTGGGCTTGTAAGCCCATGTTAGGGGCAGATTGTTTGTGAAAAGAAAAGTTTTAAATTATTTGAGATTTCACGGCCTAGTTTTGTTTAGTTAGTTAAGTTTAAGTCAGGTAGCACCACGAACCCCATCCTAGCGTCGGATACAGGCGAGTGGTACTACATTAACACATTTGGGTACTAAAATGTAACTTTTGCCCTTTTTGCGATTTAGTCCTTTTCGTAATCAGGCTTGAAAACGTTAAAGTTAACTCACCAAATCTTTCATGCACTAATATAATTGTACTATAAACTCATGAAAATAATAAAAAAAAATTCTCTATCTTCAGATTTGTGGTCCTGAGACCACTATTCCGACTAGGCCCTAAATCGGGCTGTTACATTTTTCCCCTTTTAGGGATTTTCATCCTCGAAAAACTTACCAGTGAATAAGTTCGGGTACTATTCTCTCAATGACTCCTCGGGTTCCCATGTGGATTCCTCGACTCCATGTCTATGCCACAAAACCATCACAAGTGGTATATTTTTATTTCTTAGCTATTTGACTTCTCGAGCTAAAACCTTGACCGGCTCCTCACTATAAGTCATGTCTGGGAGAGTCTCAACTTCAGTTGGCGTAATTATATGCGAAGGGTCTGATCTGTATTGGCGTAACATAGACACGTGAAACACATCATGAATCTTTTCTAACTCTGGCGGCAATTCCAAACGATAGGCAACAGGCCCTACTTTCTCGGTAATCTCATAAGGTCCTATGAAACGAGGACTCAACTTGCCCTTTTTACCAAATCTGAGTACTTTCCTCCATGGGGAAACTTTCAAAAATACCTTATCCCCGACTTCAAATTTAATCTCCATTCATTTCAAATCCGCGTAGGATTTCTCTCTATCCAATGCGGCTTTCAAATAGTCACGAATCACCTTAACTTTTTCCTCAGCCTCTTTAATTAGATCCACCCTGTGAATCTGATTATCTCTCAACTCGGTCCAGAATAAGGGTGTTCGGCACTTTCGCCCGTACAAAGCTTCATAAGGTGCCATTTTCAGACTCGACTGATAGCTGTTGTTGTAGGCGAATTCAACCAATGGTAAGTATTTTCCCAACTTTCTTGAAATTCAAGAACGCAACACCTTAACACGTCTTCTAAGATCTATATTACTCTTTCCGACTGTCCGTTAGTTTGCGGATGAAATGCCGTATTAAAACTCAACTTGGTTCCTAGAGCCTCTTGTAACTTTTTCCAAAACCTCGAGGTGAACCTCGAGTCTCAATTAGATACAATTGATAACAGCACATTATGAAGCCTCACAATCTTGGAAACATACAAGTCGGCCAACTTTTCAAGGGAGTAGTCGACACACACTGGTATGAAGTGTTCTGACTTAGTGAGTCTATCAACAATAACCCATACTGCATCTATCTTTTTCGGGAATAGAGGAAAACTGGTCACGAAGTCCATGGTGATACAATCCCATTTCCACTTAGGAATTAATATAGGCTGAAGTAAACCCGAAGGCACTTGATGTTCAGCCTTCACTTGTTGACACACTAGGCACTTGGAAACGAACTCTGAAATGTCTCTTTTCATACCCGACCACCAACACAATTTCTTAAGGTTGTGGTACATTTTCTGTAATATCCTGAATTAGGGCTTAATCGGAATAGTGGTTTCGTGACCACAAATCCGAGATAGAAATAATTATTTTACAATGATTTTGATGTTTATGATATGATTGCATGATTGTGTGAAAATTTCGTGATGAAATTCTATGCCTAAAGTGCTTAAATTGAAAGTAGGGACTAAATCGAATAAGTTGCAAAACTTGCATTCTAGAAGTTTTTAGTATGAAATTGTTTTGGAATATTAATGAGGAGGTCTTAAATAGCAATTTGACCAATTTTAAGTTCATGGAAAAAATTAGGACATGGAAGGAATTTTTGGAAAGTTTAGTAGTAAGGGTATTTTGGTCATTTAGTTATTAAAATGAATTAAAAACAAAATTAAAAGCCAATTTTTGTCCATCTTCTTCATTAGGCCAAAATTTCAAGGGTTCTCCATAGCTAGGGTTTGTTTCAAGCTTCCAAGCTCCATAGTAAGTGATTCCAAGCCCCGTTTTTAATGATTTTTACGTTTTTGAGATCCCGGTAACTCGATAAAGCTTATGTTAGCAATAATTTAACCTAGGGTTTATATTTGGAAAAATACCCATAGGTGAAATTTGTGTATTTTGATGTTTTATGATAGAATATGAAGTTTTAAATTATGTTAGACAACTTGTACTACTCGATTTTAAGACAACTTGTACTACTCGATTTTAAGCAAAAACGAGTAAAAAGGCTTAATCGGTAAAAATACCTAATAGTCACAAGTACATGTTAGAGTGAGAATTTGATGTTGCCATAGAAGAGAAAAGTGATCAGCATGTTGTAAAACATAAGAATAAGGAATAAAGTTTAATCCCGAGCCTAGGGGCAAAAATGTAAATATGCAAAGTTTAGGGGTAAAATTGTAATTTTTCCAAAATTTGAGTTAAGGATTAATTTGATAATGTGAGTATTAAATAAGCTAAATGTGTTATTTTAGATCAAGAAAGATGTGGAATCGACCTCAATCGAGGAAAAGAAAAGATTGTGGACTAAATTGCAAAATCTTTGTATTTTGGTACCAAGGTAAGTTCATGTGTAAATAATGTAGCATAATTGTTATTTTTAAGTTATTGATATTAATTATGTGTTATGCTGAATTTCATTATGAAATGTATGCTTTGTGGTTAATTTCAAATAATATGTAAATTATGTGAGCTACTTGTTAAATATAATTGTTACCGAGTATTGATTTGACATTCTACGGAAGGCAGCAAGGATAAGTGTTCGAGAAAAATCCGTTTGAACCTTAGGAATAGATTAGGATACAAGTGACATGTCACTAGGATGGTTGAGCATCCGAACTCGTTGAGTTGAGTCCGAGTTCATTTATGGATGCGAATGTCGAACTCGTTGAGTTGAGTCTCGAGTTCGTGAAATGCAACTAGGCATCCGAGCTCGTTGAGTTGAGTCCGAGTTCACTTATGGATGCGAACGCCCGAGCTCGTTGAGTTGAGTCCGAGTTCGCTTATGGGCGGGTTACATGATTGCTTGATTGTATATATGGCACTTATGTGCAAGTTATCCATGTATCCGAATTATATTCCGATGTGTTCAACGGGTAAAGTTCTACTCAAATGGAGGAAAATTTCGAGATGTAAAGAGACGTATTGGTAAGTGATATGAAATGGATATTTTGGATAGGTATGTATTTAACCCTCGGGTTGAGTATTGATACAACCACGATAAGGTAATAAGATGATGAAGAATGATTAAAAATGTGATATGTGTTTTAGTGATGTATGCTAATGTTGACTGGTATAACTGTTTGTTATGTTACTTATTATTTGCATATGAACTTACTAAGCATTTATGCTTACTCCCTCCTTCTTACTCATTGTAGTTTTGGACAAGCCAGCTCAGGAGTCGGGATAGGTCGAAGGCTCAGTCACACTATCCAGAAGACTTTTGGTAAATGGCTTGTAAATTTAAGTATGGCATGTATAGCAATATACCCATTTTGTGTAAATGATCTTATGGTATGGTTGTGAAATGGTTGAGGAAATGCTTGATAATGATAAATTATGAAAATGGTTAGTTTAGATTATGTTTGATGTTAAGGAAAACTATTAAGATACTTAGTGCATAAAAACTCATAAAAAGGATAAAATTTACCATAAATAGAATACCGCAGCAACACTAACACGAGTTTGAAAATTTACTAAAAATCATAGAAATTGAATTTGGTGGTGAACTACATATCAAATTGAATCTTATTATGTCTAGTTTCACATGAAATAAATGAAACAAGTAAAGGAAGTATATGTTAGAAGATATTTGAATTTTAGTGAAACAGAGTCATAGCAGTTTCTGAATCCCCTGTTCCTAATTTAGAAATTCACCATAAATTGTAAAGATATAATTAGGTGGTGTATTTTATATCCTAAGAATACTTACTGAGTCTAGTTTTAGTAGAAACAAACCTCATAGTTATATGAATTTTGTACAGAGAGAAATGTGGTTCGTAGTAAACAGAGGGCAGACCAGTCGAGTCCTGAAACAGGGGTAACTTTAACTAATAAACTGTACTAATTGGCCCAACCAAAAATTCTAGAAAAATCTTAGTAGATAGGTATATGAATCTAGATTCAGTGAAAATTTACAGATCTTAATTTTGAGTTTTGTAACTCGAGATATGATTTTTCTTGTGACTGTGACGCAAGTAGCTTAAAAGCTGTGAATGTAGAAACAAATAATCCAAAGTTCTAAAAATGTTAAACTAAGCTTAGTAACACCTCATACTCGACTCCGGGGACGGTCTCTGGTGTGGGGGCGTTACATTTTCACACTACCCGGGTGAACTGATGAACAACCACTGTGTGCCTCTCGTAAAATCTTCTGAATGAGCTCACTATTTTTGGGTACTCTGTCTTTGAACATTATACACCCATCAGTACTAATACGAAAATCTAACATAATCTCTGATTCACACTGAGTTCTCTTGGCTTGTAGTTTCTCATCATCTTTCTGAGCTTCACGGATTTCATGAAGGAAAGTTGGTCTGGCTCTCAACTCTGCTAGGACCGATCCATCACTAGATGTAGTCAATTTAGTGTTCAAGGCTCTCAAGGCAAACAACGACTTCCACCTCAAAGCGTCAACGACTACGTTCGCCTTTCCCAAATGATAGTCAATAATCAACTCATAATCTTTTATTAGCTCTAACCATCGTCGTTGCCTCAAATTCAACTCTTTCTGAGTCATTAGATATTTTAGACTCTTGTGATCGCTAAATACTCGGCATCTCTCACCATACAAATGGTGTCACCAAATTTTCAGCGCGAATGCCACAGTTGCTAGCTCTAAATCATGGGTCGGATAATTCCTCTCATGAGGTTTTAGTTGTCTTGAGGCATAGGCTATAACCTTGTCTTCTTGCATTAGCACACACCCTAAACCATTTAGGGAGGCGTCACTAAAAACTACAAATTCCTTTCCCGACTCAGGTTGCACTAAAATTGGGGCTTTGGTCAACAAAGCCTTTAATTTCTCGAAGCTCTGTTGGCACTCTCCTGTCCATTAGAACTTGGCATCTTTCTGCAGTAGCCTTGTTATCAGTGTAGCTATCATGGAGAATCCATTTACAAATTGTCTATAGTATCCCGCTAGCCCCAGAAAACTGTGAACCTCTGTCACATTCCTCGGTAGTTTCCACTCCATAATGGCGGAGATCTTATTTGGATCAAATCGGATTCCATCACCCAACACTATATGTCCTAGAAACCTGACCTCCTTGAGCCAAAACTCACTCTTACTAAACTTGGCATACAATTGCTTATCCCTCAAGATATGGAACATAGTTCTTAAATACTTCATGTGCTCATTCTCGTTACGTTAATAAACCAAGATGTCATCAATAAAAATGATGACGAACCTATCCAAATAGGGTTGAAAGATGCAGTTCATTAAGTCCATAAATACCGCTGGGGCATTTGTTAATCCAAATAGCATAACAAGAAACTCGTAATGCCCATATCTCATCCGAAAAGCAGTCTTCGGCACATCTTGTTCCTTGACTCTTAACTGGTAGTAACCCGACCTCAAATCTATTTTAGAAAATATAGTGGCTCCTCTCAATTGATCGAAGAGATCATCGATCCTTGGTAAAGGATGCTTGTTCTTCACTGTCACCTTGTTAAGTTGTCTATAGTCGATACATAACCTCATCGACCCGTCCTTCTTTTTCACAAAAAGCACTGGAGCACCCCATGGCGAGTAACTCGGTCTAGCAAAACCTTTATCTGTTAATTCTTGAAAATGTACCATCAACTCCTTTAACTCGGTGGGGGCCATTCTATAAGGTGCAATCGAGATTGGCTTTGTACCAGGAGCCAACTCGATACCAAACTCAACCTCTCTTTCTGGGGGCAACCCGGGCAACTCTTCCGGAAAAACATCTATAAACTCACAAACCATTGGTACTGACTCAATCTTCGACTCGGACACTTGGGTATTCAGCACAAAAGTTAAATAAGCTTCATAACCTTTTCTCAAATATTTTTCGGCGACTAAAAATGATATTACCACAGGCAGGTTATCTGACCCAACTTGAAGAACATCATCCTCCTCACATCTTAACTGAATTAATTTTCTTCCACAGTCTACTACAACACCATGGAAGGTCAGCCGATCCATCCCAAGAATTACATCGAATTCATTAAATGGAAATAACATCAAGTTGGCCAGAAAGCAATGGCCTTTAATCATCAAAAGACAGTTTCTACATACTTGGTCCACTAATACATGCTTGCCTAATGGGTTAGACACTTTTATTACAAACTTAGTGGACTCCACTAACATGTTTATACGGGGTATCAAATCCATACATATATGGGAGTGGGTAGAACCAGGGTCAATCAAAGCAACAACATAAATGTCATGAATAGAAAAAGTACCCGTAATCACATTAGGAGATTCTACCTCCTCACGGGCACGGATAGCATAAGTCTTTGCGGGCGCTCTTCCCTCGGACATCGCCATTGCATCACTAGTCACGCCTCTACTGTTAGCTCCACTTCCCATATTCCTTCGGGGTCTGCCCCTCAAGGGAACACTACTCGCCCTCACCTTTTGATTTTTCTCTTTTTCATTTATTTCAGGATAATCTCAGATGAAGTGATCTAACGACCCACACTTGAAACAGCCCCTCTCATTTACTCGGCATTTGCCCAAGTGGCGTCTCCCACATTCCAAACACTCTTGCCTATTTGGCTGTATACTGCCGACACTAGCAACAGAAGTGGTCTGGGCTTTAGACATCATATTCCATCGATTTTTGTTCCTCAGTAAAAATCCCATTGAAGCGTTCGATCGGGTATTAATTTCTTTCGACCTCTTGGAGGAGGACTAATGCGTCTTCCCTATCTATCTTCTCTTTAAATCTCGCGATTCAATGGCCGCCTTCCTCCTCTTCTTCACTAGCTTTTTTGCTTTACATGCTCTCTCAACGAGCATCGCAAATTCTCTTATATCTAGGATGCCTACAAACACTCGAATGTCTTCATTGAGGCCATCCTCAAACCTCTTACACATAGTAGCTTCAATGGATACGCATTCTCACGCATATTTGCTGAGCTTCACAAATTCACAAATTCATGTTCATACTCCGTCACAGTCTTACTACCTTGCTTCAACTCTAGAAATTCCTTCCTTTTCTGACGAACCTCTGGCTAATATACTTCTTTCGAAACTCTTCTTGAAAAAATTCCCAAGTGATCCTCTCTCTCGGTACGACAGACACGAGAGTGTTCCACCACTGATAAGCTGAGTCTCATTGGAGTGACACGACACACTTCATGCACTCATCGGGTGTGCATGATAGCTCATCAAATACCTTCACGGTGTTTTCTATCTAGAACTCCGCTCTCTCCGGGTATCATCTATACTAGCCCAAAATTCCTAGGCCCCTTGCTTCTAGATCTTGCCTATCGGAGGCTTTTCTCTCCTGAACATGTCCGTACCTTACGGAGCCACCGGGGCATACTGAAGAATCGGAGGAGGTGGGGGAGGTGGAGTGTTTGGGTTCGCACGAACAAACTCTGTGTACCAAGCATCCATCATTTGAAGGTAGGCTTCCCTAGCCCCTCCGCCTTGGCCCATACTTACGGGTTCACTCTCTATCGGCGCAGTCCCTTCTGCGAGAGCCAGCGCATTACTTTCCACGTCATCTGCCATGGTTCTATTAGGATCCATTTACTATAAAATAAAAACACAATTTATGATTGTCAAGAATCGTCACACTATCAATATATATATCGCATGTATGGCTAGATTCATAGCTTAGCTAGGTTAGTACTAGAACCGACTAAACCATGCTCTGATACCACTAAATGTAGCACCCCTCGCCCATATCCGACGTCGGGACATGGTTTTAGGTGTTACTTGACTTAACTAACTCAATTATACAAAATCGTGCCATAAAATTTTGATGATTTTTAAAACTTTTACTTTCGTAAGCAATTTGTTCCTTAAATAGGCTTATGAGGCCCAAAACATACATTCGATATAATTTAGACTTAACTGAGAACTTAAGAAAAACTTGGTGAAATTCATGCTTTAGGGTTCCATACGCCCGTGTGACTCGAGACACGCCCATGTCCTCAGCCCGTGTGTGACACTGACCTTAGGGCACGGCCATGACACACGCCCGTGTGGCCTACCCGTGGGTGATACTGACTTATAGACACGGCTATGGAACACGCCCGTGTGGCCTAACCGTGGATAATACTGATTTAAAAAGTTTAAGTACAGGGGGCACACGGCCATAACACACACCCATGGGGGTGAGTCGTGTGTCATACACTGTCTAAACACACGCCCCTGTGTCTTGCCTGTGTGGACAAACTAGGCTATCTTCCAAGCCATTTTGTTACCCAAATTGCACAACTTACACAAAATCATTTCAATATGCTAATTTCTTCCTAAAAGACATCAATTCATCCATAGAAGGAACATCATATACATTTTCCAAAATGAATAATAGCCATTATCTAGGCTTAATACAAAACGAAGGGCTTTTATCTTAAGCCAATATACATAAACAATTCTCAATAATACAACTCCCTAGTCTAGCCCTATACATACCATAATCAAAAATATAAATCCAACTATATCGTGTATTACGGCTGATAGTGTGATCAATATCTCTGACTTCAAGGGATCATCGAGCAAAATGGCAGTACTAAAAAAAAAAAGAAAGGAAAGAGAGTAAGCATAAAGCTTAGTAAGTTGCATATAAATATATGTATACAATAACAACTTCACCGTTTATCAATTATGCTCATAGCTCGAAGGTAAGTATAAACTGTACTTACTCATTACCATCAACTCAAATCATATTTTCTAATCTAGCTCATTACTCATGGCTACCAAAGAGGTACCTGCAACACTTACAACATTATCATACTTTCCTTATTAAATCTCTTTCTAAACTCATAAAGTTGAACCTTTTGGAATACTACCGGATATTCTATAAGCCTCAAGCATGGGTTAAGTTGCCGCTGCCATGTCCCAGACATGGTCTTACACTAGCTCTCATGTATACGTGCTAATGTATGTCCTAGACATGTCTTACACTAGCACGAAACTTAGCTGATGCATGTCCCAGACACGTCTTACACTGGATAACATCATCGAGGCCGATGCATGTCCCAGACATGTCTTACACTGGCACTCACCTCTACGCCGATGCCATGTCTCAGACGTGGTCTTACACGGGCTATCATGATGCGGCTGATGCATGTCCCAGACACATCTTACACTAGCCCTCGTCTCAATGCCGATGCCATGTCCCAGACATGGTCTTATACTGGCTCTCACATAACCCCATGTCCTGGTATGAATATCTAGTTTGTTTCCTGGGGTTCTTACTGGATCTTTCGACTTTCTCAATCATAAATACATAAACTTAGTTCCAATTCTAGAAGTTTATGCTATAGCAAATCAATAAAAATCGAATACATGCATTAATAATATAGATGTACTATTTACATACAACTTACCTCGGTTTACAAAAAGTACTTGACTAGTCGGCTTAATCGGATTGCTTGGCTTTGACCCGGTCTAGGCTCGGTTTTGGCAAATCTTGATCTATAATAACAAAATGCACTCATTCAGTCATTAAACACAATTAGGCTATCTAAAATTTACATCTTTGGTAAAATGACTATTTTGCCCCTAGACTTTAGCAAAATGACCATTTTACCCCATGCTCAAATTTGATTTTTATCGAATTTCTTTGTATTTCAAGCCTAACTAAACTCTTTTTACTACTAGAGCAACCCCAAATTCTCACTATTTCACACACTTATTACTTAATTTGTAACTTATGCAAAATAGTCCATTTTGGTGTTTTCATGCTAACACCATTCATAAAAGTTGTTTATAAGACAACTAGGACTCATATTCCTCCATAAAAACTCATCATATTCCACAAATACATCCATGTCAAAATCCTAAACTCTTGAACATCTTGTAAGATATCACCATCATTTGAAAGGTCATGCTTCAAGGGTCTCGAAAGTGTAAAAATCTTGAAGAAAACTAATTAAAATCACTTACATGAGTGCTTTAAGTTGTTGCAGATCTTTGAGCTTTCACACCTCAACATTTGATGATAATTTTGGTGAAGAAAGAAGATGGAGAAGAAGAAAATGATAGCTAGGCTTTTAGGCATCATTTTATCACCAAATCATGACATCATCTACCTAATACTTTGACTATTTGTTTAAAATCCATCACATGGCCGGCCAACGCTATTAAAAAGGGTGTAATTGCCCTTTAAAAGCCCTAAATTTTGATTCTCTAGCTATTTAACACATTTGGGTACTAAAATGTAACTTTTGCCCTTTTTTCGATCTAGTCCTTTTTCACAATCGAGCTTGAAAACGTTAAAATTAACTCACCAAATCTTTCATGCACTAATATAATCATACTATAACCTCATAAAAATAATAAAAATAATTTTTTTAGCTTTAGATTTGTGGTCTCGAGACCACTATTCTGACTAGGCCCTAAATCGGGCTGTTACAACACCTTAAATCAATTAGTAGATATTTTACAAAGCCTTTAGACAAAGAAAGATTTTGGACACTTAGAGGAGATTTAGGTATTACTACCTTGCCTTAATTTCATGTTCAAATGAATTTTATCACTTTTTTTTTGTTTTAAAACTATTTTATGACTTAAAATTGATTGCAAAAGTATATGTGCATGATTTATATGACTCTTATATGCAAAATGTTAGAAGGAGTTTTCATATGAATAATTGTTCTATTTTGGTCTCATTAGTAAACTTGCTAGAATATTAACTTGTCATTTTTTTGTTTCTTCATTACTCATATGCATCATGCTTACATTATGCATTTTCATTCTTAAGAAACTATTAGGAATGATATTAGAGTCATTTTATGACCCTTAGAACCCCTTAGGACCTAAAAATCTCGTTTTTGTAATTTTACTGCACTTCAAAAATAGAACTACAATTTGGTAATGATACCATTTAAAAAATATCGATACCCGTAGGAAAAATATCGATACCACAGGGACTTTAAAGGCACCTAGATCGTGGTTAGCAAAACAGATTTCTAAAACCTTTAAAAAAATTTCTCTTCTTCGAAAACTCTCATCTCATATCCAAAGTTTCTTCAAATTTACTAATTTTTTCATCAAATCTTGACTTTGAAACATTATCCAACACTATTTCTTCAAGATTTATTCAACATTGCTTGGAGATTTTACCTATTTTAAGGTACACTCAAAATGTTTTAAAGTTTTCATTTTGTGCAATGTAGGTTGAATTTTTATTCTTGATGGATTATTAGGTTGATATGTACTATAAAATTTGTGTTTTGATGCTGGGGGTTTGCTTTTCCTAAACCTTTTCTTAAATTTTTAATCTAAAATCCTTGTACACCAAGTATTTAACAAAATTCACAAACGATACTTTTTAATGCCTAGTCAACTTTAAGTGTTTACTTCTCTACTTATGGCCCCTAAGAAAAGACCTAGGACCAATGCATCTTCCTCACAACAACCTAGTGGCCCTAAATCATCTTTTATTGAATGTTTTCGTAATGATGTCTCACATGAACATTTTAATAAAAACTATACATCTAAAAGAGTTTGAGAGTTTAGGAAATTTGATTGAGCAATGTTAAAGGGTATTAATTTTGTCTATCTTTCTATTTTGAAAAATTGGGTTTGTATGGTGATCTTCCGTAATTTGGTGTAGCAGATTAAACTAGTTTTCACATTTAAGGAGCTTGAATACAAGCATTTTTGTTATGTTTTAAGTAAGTTTCTTTAGTTTTACTTACGTCCAATAAAATGTGCACATTGAATCTTTTATTAACCTTAAGGTTCAAATGAGGCCTAAAGGAGAGCTAACGTACTTTATGAGTGTACAGGACACCATCAAAAGGCATTTTGGACCAATATTGGATGCTATGTCTCAACATAGAGAACAAAATAGAGAAAGTAAGAAACTACCTTCAATGTCGTGACACAGGTCGAAGGTGTTATGACATACCTTTGAAAATGGCTACAGAGGAGCATATTGGTTGCTATGTCACGACATAGGTCTTGGCGTGTCACGACATCGACTCTGTAACGAGAATAAAACTTGAAGTAGGGGCATTTTGGTCTGCACAATCAAACTTAAAGCTTGGGAATGTCAGGTAACCTAGGGTTAAGGATGACAGCTACCTGAAGGCTATAAATAGGCTCCTTTGGCATACATTATAGACACCATTCCATTAGCCTAGATTCTCTATTTAGGTTTAAGTTTGGTTTTCTTGCTTTCTTTATGTTTTCATAGTTTTAGCTTATTTGTTCTTTGCTCTTTTTAAGAGTTTTGATTTATAAAGGAGATGAACTATTGTGGATTCTCGGTTATTATCAATATCAACCAAGATTTTCTTAAACTCTCTATTTTAATCCATTCCCTATGATTAGTTCTTCCTTCTATTCCATGTTGTTTATGAAAGCCATGAGGAACTAATCCTTCTATAAGGGATTAGCTAGGGGAAGCATGATCCCTTAACTGTTTTGTAGGGTTACTTAACGAATCATGTAAAACCCTTACCTGTACCCGAGACCGAGACAAGTTTCGAGGCATTATCGTACACAAACATGACATTTCTGAAAAATCACAGGCTATAAAATTTCGTTCCAAATTAAAACCAATCAAACATGTTCATAGTGTCCTTATTATGGGCATATGAAGCCCAAAACATGCACTAAGAATGGTTTAAGACTAAACCGGGAGCTTAAGAAAATCTTAGGAAAATTCCTAGGTTAAAGCCTCACACGCCCGTGTGCATGGGACACGCCCGTGTACATGGGGCACGCCCATGTCCCTTGCCCGTGTTGAATTATTTGAATTTATTTTCCATTTCGAACCTACAGGGGTTTTCACACAGCCGAGCACACACCTGTGTCCCTGGCCCGTGTCCTTCACACGGCCTAGACACGCCCGCGTCGTTGCCTATGTCCAAAAACCTGAGTGTTTTGTTTATGACATCATCATGAATTTAGGGGCACACACGCCCGTGTGCTAGGCTGTGTCCTACACACGGTTGAAACACACGGCTGTGTCTCTACCCGTGTGTTTACTACCATGTATACTGACCTAAAACTTTTAGATGCAGGGGACACACGGCGGTACCATACGCCCATGGAACTGACTATATGTCACACACAGCCTAGACACACGCCTGTGCGTTTACTCATGTGGACCTTTTTAGATGCTACAATCCAAGCCAATGGTCACCCTCAACATCCAAACACATATGTGAACTTCTATAGTATTTAATAGGGCCTAAATATGCCCAATGACTACCTTCAATGGTCTATTGCATGTTAACCTCATCTCATTGGTTTTATACATGCTAGATTATCATCTTTGTATTAAGGATTACCATATCATCAAACACATTTAGACTTGGCTTTTTTTATAACTCTTTGCCAATTATGATCTAGCTATCTCTAAGTGATTTGGCCATATTCCACATGTCCATTCATGATATACCACATTTAACCATCTCATGAACATTTAAACACCAACATGCACAATTAGTAAGTTACAACCTACATCAAAATGAGCCATGTCTAATGGCCATATACGAAATGAATAGGTATATCATTCAAGCCCTTATATTGGCTAACCAATGACACATATAACAAAATAACCTAAAACCTATACATGCCATTGTAACAAAGTAAAGATATCTATATACCAAAGCTGTAACACCCCTAACCCGTAACTGTCTGCAGAATAGGTTAAGAGGCATTATCGGACTTGTAATTTAGATCAAAACAATCAATTATCAATTATCATATCATTTCAATAAATACAAGTCATTCATATTCAATATGAACTTAAACCCAGCATATAAAGTCTAAACCATGCATTCAGGATCAAAACGATAACATATGAAAGTTTCCAGACTTAGAAAAATTCTCAACTTTTCAAAGGTCACACGCCCGTGTGAATAAGCCGTGTGTCTCACACGGCATTAGACACGCTCGTGTGTCTAAGCCGTGGTGAAACAGGGCATACATATTGACTTGTCCACGCGGCCACAAAACATGCCCGTGTGCCAGGCCGTGTGAAAATTAGGGAGGCTACTGACTTGGTCACACGGCCAACCACTCGCTCGTGTGCTAGCCCATGTGCCACACACGACCAATAGACACACCCGTGTGTCTAGGCCGTGTCAAAACTGGAGGGTATACTGACTTTAATTCATAGGGTACCCCATGTAACGCCCCCACGCCCGAGACCATCAACCGAGTCGAGCTTAAGGGGTTACCGAACATAATTTATCAATTTAAGAACTTCAAATCATTTGTTTCTACATTCACAGCTTTCTAGCTACTCGCGTCACAGTTACAAGAAAAATCATATCTCGAGTTATGAAACTCGAAATCAAGATCCATAAATTTTCCCAAAATCTAGACTCATATATCTATTTACTAATTTTTTTCTATAATTTTTGGTTGGGCCAATTAGTACATTTTATTAGTTAAAGTCTCCCCTATTTCAGGGTTCGACTGCTCTGACATATGTGTATTACGAATCAGATATCTCTCTATACAGAATTTAAATGACTACAAGGTTTGTTTTTCTTAAAACTAGACTCAATAAGGAATCTTTACATATAAATAAAACTTCTAATTATTTTTTAAAATTTATTATAAATTTTAAATTCAGAATAGGGATCCAGAAATCACTCTGGCCCTGTTTCACAAAAGTTTAAATATCTCATAAAATATAATTTATATGCCTGTTTTGTTCAATCCACATGAAAATAGACTCATTAAGCTTCAATTTCATAACTTACTCATTATTTATTTCCATTTATACTATTTTTAGTGATTTTTCAAATTCATGTCATTGCTGCAGCAATATTCTGTTTTAAGGCAAGTTTCATCTTTCCATGAATTTTTATGAACTAGATAACCTATTAAACTTCCATAATATCAAACATGATCTAAATTAGCCATCACCATGACATATCAATATCAAACATTTTCTCAACCAAACATGGCCATATCATAAAATTATTTACACAAAATAGGTATATTGCTATACATGCCATACTTAAGTAGTTGTACAAGCCATTTACCAAGATAAAAGTCCTTTGGATAGTGTGATCGAACTTTCGACACGTCCCGATTCTGAAAGGCTTGTTCAAAACTAAAGTGAATGAAAAGGAAGGAGTAAGCATAAATGCTTAGTAAGTTCATATGTAAATAACAAGTAACATAACAATACAAATATACCAAACAACTTTAGCATGGTATCACCAAAACATATATCACATTTCTAAACATCATTCATCATCTTACCACCTTATCGTTGTTGTATCTATTTTCAACCCGAGGGTTAAGAACATACCTTTCCAAAGTGTCCATTTCACAACACTTACCAAAACGTCACTTGCATCTTAAGTGTTCTTCCATTTCACTAGAAATTTCACCCTTGAACACATCGGAATACAACTCGGATACACGGATAATTTGCACATAAGTGCCTCATATGTAATCAAGAAATCATGTAACCCGCCCCTAAGTGAACTTGGACTCAACTCAATGAGCTCGGGCGTTCGCATCCATAAGTGAACTCGGACTCAACTCAACGAATTTGGATGCCTAGTTACATCTCACGAACTCGGACTCAACTCAACGAGTTCAGACATTCGCATCCATAGGTGAACTCGAACTCAACTCAATGAGTTCGGATGCTCAACCATCCTAGTGACATGTCACTTGTATCCTAATCTATTCCTAAGGTTCAAACGGGCTTTTTCCCTCGATCTCATATTTGTCGTCTTCCATGGAATATCGGAACCGATACTTGGTAGCAATTCATATTTATCAAGTAGTAAACATAATTTGCATATTACTCAACATTAACCACAAAGCATAATATTTCACGATTAAAAATCAGCATATCATAAAATTAACATCAATAACTTAAAAATAACAATTATGCTACATTATTTACACATGAACTTACCTTGGTACCAAAATATAAAGATTTTGCAATTTAGTCTACAATTTTTTCTTTTCCTCAATCGCGACTTGAATCTCGTTTCTCTTGATCTATAATGCAAAATTAATCTTATTTAATACATACATTCATCAAAACAACATTTAATATGAACTTTGGAAAAATTACACTTTGCCCCTAAACTTTTGCATAATTACACTTTTTCCCCTAGGCTCGGGAATTAAACTTTATTCCTTATTCTTATGTTTTATAACATGCTGATCACTTTTCCCTTCTATGGCAACATCAAATTCTCTCTCTAACATATACTTATGACTATTAGGTATTTTTGCCGATTAAGCCCTTTTACTCGTTTTCACTCAAAACCGAGTAGCACAAGTTGTCTAACATAATTTAAAACCTCATATTCTATCATAAAACATCAAAATACACAAATTTCACCTATGGGTATTTTTCCAAATATAAACCCTAGGTTGAATTATTGCTAACATAAGCTTAATCGAGCTACAAGGATTCCAAAACGTAAAGAACATTAAAAGCGGGCTTGGAATCACTTACTATGGAGCTTGGAAGCTTGAAACAAACCCTAGCTATGGAGAACCCTTGAAATTTCGGCCTAATGAAGAAGATGGACAAAAATTGGCTTTTAATTTTGTTTTAATTCATTTTAATAACTAAATGACCAAAATACCCTTACTACTAAACTTTCCAAAATTCCTTCCATGTCCTAATTTTGTCCATGAACTTAAAATTGGTCAAATTGCTATTTAAGACCTCCTCATTAATATTCCAAAACAATTTCATACTAAAACTTCTAGAATGCAAGTTTTGCAACTTATTCGATTTAGTCCCTACTTCCAATTTAAGCACTTTAGGCATAGAATTTCATCACGAAATTTTCACACAATCATGCAATCATATCATAATCATCAAAATAATTATAAAATAATTATTTCTATCTCAAATT
Source organism: Gossypium arboreum (assembly GCF_025698485.1). Taxonomy (NCBI): domain Eukaryota; kingdom Viridiplantae; phylum Streptophyta; class Magnoliopsida; order Malvales; family Malvaceae; genus Gossypium; species Gossypium arboreum. Next base: position 22,891,144 of record NC_069072.1, read on the forward strand.
TGTGGTCACGAAACCACTATTCGATTAAGCCCTAATTCAGGGATATTACAACTCTCCCCTTTTAAGGATTTTCGTCCTCGAAAATCTTACCGTAAATAGGTGTGGATATTGGTTTCTCATAGTTTCTTCAGGTTCCCATGTAGTCTCTTCTACCCCATGCTTTTGCCACAACACTTTCACAAGTGCAACACTTTTATTTCTTAGTTGTTTGACTTCCGAGCTAAAATCTTAATCGGTTCTTCTTCATAAGTCATATCCGGTCGCAGTTCAATTTCATCGGTGAAATTATATGTGAAGGATCCGAACAATACCGGTAGTAACATAGATCGTGAAACACATCATGAATCTTCTCTAATTGGTGGTAACGCTAGCCGATATGCTACTGGTCCAACTTTTTCAATTATTTCATATGGTCCAATAAAATGCGGACTTAACTTGCCCTTTCGTCCAAATCTAAGGACTTTCTTCCATGGAGACACTTTCAAAATACCTTATCACCAACTTGAAACTCCATTTCTTTTTGTTTCAAATCCGCATAAGATTTCATCTATCTGAAGCGACTTTCAAACAATCTCGAATCACTTTCACCTTTTCTTCGGTTTCTTTTATTAAATCAACTCCATAAATCTGATTTTCCTTGAGTTCATCCAATACAATGGCGTCCGACATTTACGACCATATAATGCTTCATAAGGTACCATCTTCAAACTCGTCGATAACTATTATTATAAGCAAATTCTACCAATGGTAAGTACCTTTCCCAACTATCTTGAAATTCCAATACGCAACATCCGAGCATGTCTTCAAGAATCAATTACTCTCTCGATTGTCCATCGGTTGGTGAATGAAAGCGGTCTGAAATTTAACTTTGTACCTAATGCCTCTTGCAACTTTTGCCAAAACCATGAGGTAAACCTCGGATCTCTATCCGAAATGATTGACAAAGGTATCCCATGAAGTCTAACAATCTCTCGGATATACAATTCAGCCAACTTATTAAGAGAATAATCATGCGTCTTAGGAATAAAATGAGCCGATTTAGTCGATCATCAACTATTGCCCGGATGGCATTTTTCTTCCCGAGTTAACGGCAACCCCGATATAAAATCCATAGTAATCCTATCCCATTTCCATTCAGAACCATAATAGGTGAAGTAATCCCGAAGGTACCGGTGTTCAACTTTCACTTGTTGACAAACTAAGCACTTTGATACAAACTCGAAATATCTCTTTTCATTCCACTCCACCAAGACATTTTCTTTAAGTCATTATACATCTTCGTCTTGCCGGATGAACCGCCAAACAACTATTATGTGCTTCATGCAAAATCTTTTGAATCAACTCATCATTTTTCTATTTACACAAATTCGATTTTAAACATCAAACAACCATCGAACCGATTCAAATCGATCCCGTATCGACTTCACTTTATTTCCTTTTGGCTAGCAAATCTTGATCATTTTTTTGAGCTTCAGAAATCTCTTGTAAAAACATCGGTCTTGCTCTTAAATCTGCTAGAATCGAACCGTCATCTGAAATTTTCAACTGAGCATTCATAACTCTCAAAGCAAACAACAACTTTCTACTTAAAGCATTGGCAACCAGATTCGCTTTTCCCGGATGATAATCAATAACAAGCTCGTAATCTTTCAACAACTCTAATCATCTTCGCTGTCTCAAATTCAAGTCTTTTTGTGACATCAAGTATTTAAGACTTTTGTGATCGGTATATACTCAAAGACTTTTCACCATACAAATAATGTCGCCAAATCTTCAAAGCAAACACCACTACGACCAATTCCAAATCGTGAGTAGGATAATTCCTCTCATGAGGTTTTAATCGCCTCAAGCATAAGCCACCACTTTTCCTTCTTGTATGAGTACACACCCCAAACCATTTAGAGAAGCATCACTATACACCACAAATTCTTTACCTGATTCGGGTTGTATCAACACTGGTGCTTCAGTTAATAACTTTTTCAATTCTTTGAAACTCTGTTGACATTCTTCAGTCCATTCAAATTTAACATCCTTTCGGAGTAGTCTAGTCATAGGAGCAGTAATTATAGAAATTTCATTTACGAACCGTCGATAATACCCAGCTAGCCCCAAGAAACTCCTAACTTCAGTTACATTTTTCGGTGGTTTCCATCAACAATGGCTGAAATTTTACTAGGATCAACCCATATACCATCACCTAAAACAATAAGACCCAAAAATCCAACTTCCCGGAGCCAAAATTCACTTTTACTAAACTTAGCATACAACTGCTTATCTCTCAAAGTTTTCAAAACTATCCTCAAATGCTCAAAGATGCTCATCTCATCTTTTGAATAAATTAAAATATCATCTATAAACACCACAACAAATCTGTCCAAGTATGGCCGAAATATGCGATTCATTAAATCCATAAACACAGCAGGAGCATTTGTCAACCCGAATGGCATAACTAAAAATTCATAATGACCGTACCTTGTTCTAAAAGCAGTTTTTGGCACATCTGACTCCTTTACTCGCAGCTGATAATACCCAGATCTCAAGTCAATCTTTGAAAACCATGTCGCTCCTTTTAGCTGATCAAACAAATCATCAATTCTCTACAATGGATACTTGTTTTTGATTGTCACCTTGTTTAACTGCCGATAATCAACACATAATCTCATAGAACCATCCTTCTTTTCACAAATAACACGGAGCACCCCAAGGTGAAAAACTTGGTCTCACAAAGCCTTTATCACCAACTCTTGCAATCTGCGACTTTAATTATTTCAACTCTGTTGGTGCCATTCTATATGGAGCAATCGAGATCGGAGTGTTCTCGATATCAAATCTATACCAAATTCTACTTCCACGATTGGAGGCAAACTCGGCAATTCTTCGGAAATATGTGCAAATTCACACACAACCCAAGACCGATTCAACTTTCTTTTCAACTTCATTGTATTAATTACATACATAAAATAAGCTTCATAACCCTTTCTCAAATATCTACGAGCCGACATCGAAGAAATCATACTAAATATTGCCTCGATTTGTGCGGTTCAACCCGCAAGATTTCACCACTTTCACATTTTAATTCTATAACCTTTTCTTTGCAATTTACTATAGCATCATGCAATGTCAACCAATCCATACCCAAAATAACATCAAATTCATCAAACGGCAACAACATCAAGTCAACCGGAAAGTAATGACCCTGAATCATTAAAGGGCATTTCTTGCATACTTTATCAACTATCATGCATTTGCCTAACGGGTTCGACACTCTAATCATAAATTCTGTGTTCTCAACAGGTATATTCATACTAGACACCAGTTTCATGCATACATATGAATGAGTAGAATCGGGATCAATCAAAGCAATAACATTAGTATCATAAAGAGAAAATGTACCGGTAATCACATCGGGTAAGGAAGCATCTTCACGCGCTTTAATAGCATAGGTTCTAGCCGGAGCTCTTCCTTCAGATCTAACTGCTGCATCTCTGGCTACATTCTTACTGCTTGTTTCACTTCCAGCTTTTCTCGGATACCTTCCCCTCGAGTCTGCACCACTAGATTTTACATTCTGAAATTTTTCTTTCTCAGCTCTCTTTGGGCAGTCTCTAATAAAATGATTTGGAGAACCACATCGAAAACAGTCATTTGCTCTGCACGAACCAAAATGATTTCTATCACATCGCTGGCACTCGGGTTTAACAAATCTCGTATTTCCCACACTAGCCACAGAAGTAGTCTAAGATTTAAGTCCCACATTTCATGTGACAGCCTTAAAACGACCCTAGTCGAAATGTGGTTTCGGGACCACAAAACCAAGGCATAAAAATAATTTAATATTTATTTTATTGCCTATAATGTGTGTTAACTCATGTGTGATATTTTTATGCTTTGATTTAGAATTATAGATGTGAATTTCACTAGAAAGGACCTAGTAATAAACTTTGAAAGTATGAGGGAAATGTGTGATGACTAATTAAAGGATGCATGCAAAACAATGGACTTGCATGTCAAATTTCCCCCATAGCTAGTGGCCGGCCATGACAAGGATTTATGGGCAAAAATCATGTCATGAAACATGTTTGGTAAATGGGTTATGATGGAAAGAATAAAATAAGGGTATGGAATAAACAATTAATGTTAGTAGATGAGAAACAAAAAAAAAAAGTGTCCATCTTCCTCCATAGCTTGGCGAATGTCCTAAAGGAAGAAAGAAAAATTTTGTTCATCTCTTTTCACTCTCTTGTTGGCGAAAATACTAAGGTTAAGGAAGGAGTTTTGCTTCATACTTGGTTTGGAAGAGGATTAGGAAGAGGTTGGCTAAACTTGCATCAAGATTAAGGTATGTTTGAGGTTCATGCATGTTTTTAGTTGCTAGCTTAATGTTCTTGTTAGCCCATGGTTCAAATCCTTGTTATGTCATGGGAATGAAATTCGCCAAAGTGAATGTGGTGTTAATGCCATTGCATGTTAAATAACAAGCTTGAAAGTGATACATGTGATGGAGGATTGAAGATTCTTAGATTTTCTTTTAGCATTTTTTGAATGAGATACTAAGTTCTTTGTTTCACCATGACCAAATTGAAATGGTGTGGTGTTGTGGTATTCGCCATGATATATCCATAAGTATAATTCATGCATGTTGCATGGTAAGTAAGATTTAAGCTTTGGAAATGTGTATATATTTGGATATAAGCCACTTGAGAATTCGCCCTTGCACCTACATGAATATATGTTTGCACATGATGGATTGGTATGACATATATACTAATTCAAAGTGTATATTTGCTTGTGATGATGTGTTGATTATGAAGTAAATAAGAGATGTGCAATGAATTACGATATGTAATGTGTTAGTAGTAAAATGTATGCTGTTTTTTTTTGTGTGGTATTAAGTGTATATTCGGCCACATGAGGGGTAATTAGTGTGCATGCATTCGGTTTGAGGCAAGCATATTGATGCCTATTCTTGGCTTAGAAAATTCGCTAAGAGGAATATTAACTAATGTGTTGAGTTCGATTTATGATTTCGTACATATACAACTTTGATGCCTAATGTATATAAGGGCCAAGTACTTTGAACTTCACGTTGATGTTTGAATGTATTGAATTGCTTGTTGTGATGTAAAATGTGCATGACCATTGTGTATTTGAGCTAAAGGATGGCCATATGACCATTTACACTCCTTGTCATATTCGCCATAAGCTATCATGATGAGATTTTAATAAGTTAAATTTGTGTAAATTAGCTCAAGAGCAAAGGGAGCTAAATCCGATAAAGGGAAGGAAAAAGTAGTTGAATAGCCGTCGAAATCGCTCGACAACATCCAAGGTAAGTCTTGAGTGATGACCCTACTTGAATTATATCAAAATTATGCTCCTTGTTTGTGTGGCCATTGAGCCGAAATAGTAAAGGTTGATAGATATTTTGTGTTAGAGCTTTAGTAACGAAAATGAACTATGGACGTGTCTTGAATATTGATATATATGTAAGTGAACATTGGAAATATATCCGGCTAAGACCGAAGGCATTCGTGCGAGTTGATATATCCGGCTAAGACCAAGGCATTCGTGCGAGTTGATATATCCGGGCTAAGACCGAAGGCATTCGTATGCGAGTTGATATATCCGGGCTAAGACCCAAGGCCTTTGTGCAAGTCACCAATCCGGGTTATGACCGAAGGCAATCGTCGAGTCGCTATATCCGGTTAAATCCGAAAGTATGTGATTCGAAGTGAGCAATCTTGCTGTGAAAATTTCAGCTTATACACTTGTGAAAATTCCAGCAATGAGGTATGTTTGTATGTGCTTGTACTAATTGAATTCTTACAAGTAAGTATCGCTAAGTTGATAAACGAGCTACCGGCCTTGGGCTAAGTTGTTCTTTTGTGTATGAACATAAGGGTTGGTGATGTGAAATAAGTATGAGTATGGGAATGTGAATTAGTAAAGTGGTTTAATTAGCCATGTGAATAAAATACCTTAGTCAAAGCTGATTTCATTGCTTGAGACTTACTAAGCATTAAAATGCTTACCCGTTGCTTTGGCTCTTTGTTTTATAGTTTTCGCTCGTTAGCTATCGGATTCGGGATCAAAGAAGTCAAGTCATCCACACTATCGAAGCCCCATTTTGGTACAAATTTTGGTTGAACTTTGAAATGGCATGTATAGGACCATCCTTTGTTGAAGGTCATGTACCTTCCGGTTTGTGTAAACTTGGATAGCCATGCGAAAATGGCTTATATACGTTTTAGCATAGAACTATAATCGTTTGTATGTTGACCCTTATGAGGTATGGAATTATTTTGAAACGATTAGCCATTGGAATGGTTAATCATGATCACGCTTTGTGCTATGTATGTAAAAAGGGCCAATTGAATCATGGAAAGTATGAAATAGGTAAAGCCTACTAAAGGCAGATGCTGACAGCAGCAGTGACGTGGATGTGAAAATCACTAAAATAGTAGGAATGCTATTAAATAGCAAATAAATTATGTAAGTGTACCTTGATGAATCTACTTTCATATGGAAGAAACGAAATGGTCATATGAGTTATAAGTTAACAGATTTTAAAGTTCTTGTGAAATAGGGCCAGAACGGTTTCTGGATCCCCTGTTCCAACTTTGGAAAATCATTGTAAATTAACCAGAGATAATTAGGAGTCATTCCATATATGTGTAGATTCCTCTCTGAGTCTAGTTTCTATAGAAACAAACGGCATTAGTATTGAAGCCCTGTACAGGGAGATATCCAATTCGTAACGCACAAAGGTCAGTGTAGTCGATCCCTACAACAGGCGAGACTTTAACTAATAAACTGTACTAATTGGCTCGACCAAAATTCTAGAAAAAATATGTAGATGGACATATGAGTCTAGTTTCAGGAAAAATTTACGGAACTGATTTTCGAGTTGTAAAACTCAAGTTATGAATTTTGGAGCGACTAGTACTCAGATTGGCAGCTTGTCTGAAAATTGTCAATAAGTGGGTTGAAGTCTGTTAACACCTCGCGTTCGACTCGTGACGGTCTCGGGTTCGGGTGTTACAATTTTATTGGTATCAGAGCTACGGTTTAGTCGATTCTAGGACTACCGTAATGCGTTTGGGGTCTAGCTATACATGCCATTTTATGTGATTATATGATAGTGTGGTGATTTACGACGTTTGAACTTGTGTTTATTTATAGTAATGGATCCCGATCCCAACCGAAGCGATAGCATGATGAGATTTTAATAAGTTAAATTTGTGTAAATTAGCTCAAGAGCAAAGGGAGCTAAATCCGATAAAGGGAAGGAAAAAGTAGTTGAATAGCCGTCGAAATCGCTCGACAACATCCAAGGTAAGTCTTGAGTGATGACCCTACTTGAATTATATCAAAATTATGCTCCTTGTTTGTGTGGCCATTGAGCGAAATAGTAAAGGTTGATAGATATTTTGTGTTAGAGCTTTAGTAACGAAAATGAACTATGGACGTGTCTTGAATATTGATATATATGTAAGTGAACATTGGAAATATATCCGGGCTAAGACCGAAGGCATTCGTGCGAGTTGATATATCCGGGCTAAGACCGAAGGCATTCGTGCGAGTTGATATATCCGGGCTAAGACCGAAGGCATTCGATGCGAGTTGATATATCGGGCTAAGACCGAAGGCCTTTGTGCAAGTCACCAAATCCGGGTTATGACCGAAGGCAATCGTCTGATCGCTATATCGGTTAAATCCGAAAGTATGTGATTCGGAAGTGAGCAATCTTGCTGTGAAAATTTCAGCTTATACACTTGTGAAAATTCCAGCAATGAGGTATGTTTGTATGTGCTTGTACTAATTGAATTCTTACAAGTAAGTATCGCTAAGTTGATAAACGAGCTACCGGCCTTGGGCTAAGTTGTTCTTTTGTGTATGAACATAAGGGTTGGTGATGTGAAATAAGTATGAGTATGGGAATGTGAATTAGTAAAGTGGTTTAATTAGCCATGTGAATAAAATACCTTAGTCAAAGCTGATTTCATTGCTTGAGACTTACTAAGCATTAAAATGCTTACCCGTTGCTTTGGCTCTTTGTTTTATAGTTTTATTTCGTTAGCTATCGGATTCGGGATCAAAGAAGTGAAGTCATCCACACTATCGAAGCCCCATTTTGGTACAAATTTTGGTTGAACTTTGAAATGGCATGTATAGGACCATCCTTTGTTGAAGGTCATGTACCTTCGGTTTGTCGATGATGTGGAGAGTGTGGCGCTGCTCCGCACAAGGGACAGCGCCGCGGACTCTCAACCTGTTGCTAACAATCCGAATGACGAGGCTAGACAAGCCTTTTATAAGCGTGATGAATGATTGGTTCAACCAATACATTCGAACTAATACTACTGTTCCACAACCTCCATTCCCAACAAACACAGCCCCAAGACCTACAATGCCTCCAGTAATTGACCAAATAAGGTCGAATAAGCCCCAGTTGATAGAATCCGAAAACATGGGGCTACTGAATTTAAAGCTACGGATAGTGATGATGCCGAGCAAGCCGAATTTTGGTTGGACAACACGATCCGTACTCGATGAGCTATCTTGTACACCCGATGAATGCCTAAAGTGTACCATCTCCTTGCTACGTGATTACGCCTACTATTGGTGGAGTACTCGACTTGTTGCCCCATGAACAAGTAACTTGGGAGTTCTTCCAAACCGAGTTTGGAAAAAGTATATCATCGAGATTTATGGACCAAAAGCGAAAGGAATTTCTCGAACTTAAACAAGGTTTCATGTCGGTTACGACTATGAACGAAAATTCGTGAGGCTTAGCCGACGCAGCGAGAATGCATTTCTTCGAAGTCGTGATGTGTAAACGCTCAAGATGGGTGAATGATGAGATAAAGCGTATGTTGGCATTTTGGAAATCAGAGTTTGTGACTCTCGTCGAGCGAGCATGCAAAGCCGAGGAGTTTAGTATGGAGAAAAGGAAAGCGAAGCGGGAGCAAGGAGTTTCAGAAGAGGTATTCGGGAAGCCCTTCCAATGATCATCAAAGAAACTTAGAGATGGCTTAGGCCGATCTAGAGACACTTCGGGCTTTTCTAGGCGAGATCGCGATCGACCCCTGTGACACACGAATCACTTGATCGCCATGAGTGGGAATGATCGACGAGAGAGGACGAGTGCCGATTGTGGCAAATGGCATTTTGAAGTGTAGATTCCGTGACCGCTCCTGTTACAAGTGTGGATCAGTTGACCACTTCATTAAAGATTGCCCGAGGTTGTCTGAACAGAATGTAGATCGGAGTGGGAAACCGGGTACTACCACTGCTCGAGGTAGACCATCTGGAAATACGGGCAAGGCTAGTGGTGGTCAGAGAGGATCTAGAGATGCTGCGACCAGATCCGAGGCTCGCGCTCCAGCTAGGACTTATGCTATACGCGCACGCGAGGATGCCTCCTCGCCAGATGTTATTACGGGTACTTTCACTCTCTTTGATACTAATGTGATTGCTTTGATTGACCCTGGTTCTACTCATTCTTATATATGCGAAACCTTAGCATCCAGTAAGACTTTGCCTATTGAGTCTACTGAGTTCGTAATTCGGGTGTCAAATCCTTTGGGTCGTTATGTGCTGGTCGACAAAGTGTGTAAGAAATGCCCCCTAGTAATTCGAGGTACCTGTTTTCCGTGGACTTGATGCTTTTGCCGTTCGATGAATTTGATGTTATTCTTGGGTTGGATTGGTTGACCGTGCATGATGCGGTTGTGAATTGCAAAAGCAAGACTATTGATTTGAGATGCGCAAACAACGAGGTGATCCGAGTTGAGTCTTAAGAGGTTAGCTTCTTGGGTCACGTGGTATCGCATCGGGTATTGAGTCGACCAAGCAAAATTTCAGCCATACTTATCGAAACCTCCAAGAAATATTCTTGAGGTTCGAGCTTTTTGGGACTTGCTGGTTACCTGACGGTTTGTAAAAGGATTCTCGATGATAGCCACACCCATGACGAAACGCTTGAAAGATGTCAAGTTTGAATGGACGGAAAAGTGTCGAAAAGTTTTGACCAATTGAAAACTCATTTGACGGAAGCTCGATCTAAGATCTGTACATGAATCGGCAAAGAGTTTGTCATCTATAGTGCGCCTCCTACTTGGGTTAGGTTGCGTATTGATGCAAGAAGGTCGAGTTGTGGCCTATCGTCGAGACAATTAAAGCCACATGAGAAAATTATCCGACCCATGATCTCGAATTGGCTACCATCGTATTCGCCTTAAAGATATGGCGACATTACTTATTTGGTGAGAAGTGCCATGTGTATTCGGATCACAAAAGTCTCAAATATTTGATGACTCAAAGAGACTTAAATCTGCGACAAAGGCGTTGGCTCGAGTGTTAAAGGATTATGAGCTGGTCATTGACTATCACCCGGAAAGGCTAATGTGGTTCGGATGCCTTAAGCGTAAATCACTTTTGCTTTGACGATGAATGTACACTTGTCATCCTACCCGACAATGTGTTAGTAGCAATTAATGCCAAACCATTGTTGACTCATCAAATTCGTGAAGCTCGGAAAGTTGATGAGGAGTTGCGTGCAAACGGATGAGTGTGTTACGAACAAGGAATCGGAGTTTCAAATTGATGATGACGATTGTTTGAGGTTCGAAGTCGTTGTGTGTTCCAAAGAATTGGAACTTATTTCGATAATTGAACGAAGCTCATTGTAGCCGAATGGCAATCCACCGGGAGTACGAAGATGTACAATGAGTTGAAACGTCGGTTTTGGTGGCATGGTATGAAGCGAGACATCTCCGACTTTGTTGCAAGATGTTTCTGAACTTGAAGGGTTGCCACCGTAATATCATCAATGTTGGCCCGAAATATGTAAGAAAAGGTGTGAAGCATACCTTGCGTATGTACTTGATGATAAGGAGTTAGGAATAGAACCCAAATCTGTGCGGTGGTTTGTGAATACCGGACGTTTCTCCAGAAGAATTGCCGGGTTTGCCACTGTTCGGAGATAGAGTTTGGCATTGAGTTTGTACAGGACCACACCGATTTCGATAGCTCCATATCGTATGGCACCAACGGAATTAAAGGAGTTGAAAGCTCGATTGCAAGAGTTGATGGATAGAGGTTTTGCTCGCCTTGAGTTTTTCACCTTGGGGTGCACCGGTGTTGTTTGTGAAAAGAAGGACGGAACCATGAGGTTGTGCATCGACTATCGTCGCCTTAATAAAGTGACAATAAAGAACAAGTATCCGTTACCACGTATCGATGATTTGTTCGATCAATTGAAGGAGCCTCGGTGTTCTCAAAAATAGATTTGAGATCGGGCTATTATCGATTCATGAATCCGAGATTCGGACATACCCAAAACCGCCTTGAGCGAGATATGGTCACTACGAGTTCTTAGTGATGCCGTTTGGGCTCACTAATGCCCTGCGGTATTTATGGATTTGATGAATCGGATCTTGAGATCATATTTGGATCGGTTCGTAGTTGTGTTCATCGACGACATCTTGGTCTATTCAAGAGATGAGACCGAACATGCGAGCACACGAGATTAGTGTTGCAAATTTTACGGGATAAGCGGTTATATGCTAAGTTTAGCAAGTGTGAGTTACGGTTAAGAGGTTAGCTTCTTGGGTCACGTGGTATCGTGATCGGGTATTCGAGTCGACCCAAGCAAAATTTCAGCCATACTTACTGGAAACCTCCAAGAAATATTCTTGAGGTTCGAGCTTTTTGGGACTTGCAGGTTACATTACCGACGGTTTGTAAAAGGATTCTCGATGATAGCCACACCCATGACGTAAACCGCTTCGTAAAGATGTCAAGTTTGAATGGACGGAAAAGTGTCGAAAAGTTTTGACCAATTGAAAACTCATTTGACGGAAGCTCCAAGATTAGTAATCTGACCGAATCGGCAAAGAGTTTGTCATCTATAGTGACGCCTCCCTACTTGGGTTAGGTTGCGTATTGATGCAAGAAGGTCGAGTTGTGGCCTATGCGTCGAGACAATTAAAGCCACATGAGAAAATTATCCGACCCATGATCTCGAATTGGCTACCATCGTATTCGCCTTTAAAGATATGGCGACATTACTTATTTGGTGAGAAGTGCCATGTGTATTCGGATCACAAAAGTCTCAAATATTTGATGACTCAAAGAGACTTAAATCTGCGACAAAGACGTTGGCTCGAAATGTTAAAGGATTATGAGCTGGTCATTGACTATCACCGGGAAAGGCTAATGTGGTTGCGGATGCCTTAAGCGAAATCACTTTGTTTGCTTCTGACGATGAATGTACACTTGTCTATCCTACCCGACAATGTGTTAGTAGCCAATTAATGACCAAACCATTGTTGACTCATCAAATTCGTGAAGCTCGAAAGTTGATGAGGAGTTGCGTGCAAAACGGGTGAGTGTGTTACGAACAAGGAATCGGAGTTTCAAATTGATGATGACGATTGTTTGAGGTTCGAAGTCGTTTGTGTGTTCCAAAGAATTGAACTTATTTCGATAATTCGAACGAAGCTCATTGTAGCCGAATGGCAATCCACCGGGAGTACGAAGATGTACAATGAGTTGAAACGTCGGTTTTGGTGGCATGGTATGAAACGAGACATCTCCGACTTTGTTGCAAGATGTTTAATATGTCAACAAGTGAAAGCGAGCATCAAGTGCCTTGAGGTTACTTCACCGATCACGATACCCGAGTGGAAATGGGATCGAGTCACAATGGACTTTGTGTCCGGACCGCCGTTGTCGACAAGTAAGAAGGATGCAATTTGGGTTATTATTGATAGACCGACTAAGTCGGCTCACTTTATCCTGTGCGTATGGATTTTTCATTGGATAAACTAGCTGAATTGTACGTTTCTCGGTTGTGAGATTACACGGGTACCGATTTTGTTGTGTCGGATAGAGATCCGAGGTTCACCTCGCGATTTTGGAAGAAATTACAAGAAGCATTGGGCACAAGTTGCATTTCAAAGACCGCCTTTCACCCCCAAACCGATGGTCAATCCGAGCGTATAATTCAGATACTTGAGGATATGTTGAGATGTTGCATCCTCGAGTTCGATGGTTCGTGGGAACGGTACCTACCTTTGATTGAATTCGCTTACAACAATAGTTTTCAATCAAGTATTAAGATGGCGCCTTACGAGGCTTTGTACGGGCGTAATGCCGTACACCATTGTTTTGGACCGAGCTCGGTGAGAACAAAATTTTTGGAGTGGATTTGATTAAAGATGCTGAATGAAAGTAAAAGTAATCCGTGAAAATCAAGATAGCCTCCGATCGTCGAAATCGTATGCGGATTTGAAACGAAAGGACATTGAGTATCGTGGGAGATAAAGTGTTTCTTAAAGTTTCAGTGGAAAAGATACTCAGATTCGGCCGTAAGGGCAAGTTGAGCCGAGATTCATTGGGCCGCATTGAAATCTCCGAACGAGTTGGCCCGATTGTATCGTTTGATCTTGCCCCGAACTTGAAAAGATTCACAACGTCTTCCATGTTTCAATGCTTGACGCTATAGATCTGATCCGTCGCACGTAATTAGTCCATCGAGGTTGAAATTCAAGCCGATATGAGTTATGAAGAAGAACCGATTCGTATCCTAGCTCGTGAAATGAAAGAGTTGCGAAACAAAAGGTTCCGCTAGTGAAAGTGTTATGGCTCAAACACGGGATAGAAGAAGCTACTTGGGAACCCGAGAACTCTATGAAAGAGCAATATCCAAACCTATTTACGGTAAGATTTTCTGGGACGAAAATTTCTAAAGTGGGGAGAGTTGTGACACCTTAAAACGACCCTAGTCGAAATGTGGTTTCGGGACCACAAAACCAAGGCATAAAAATAATTTAATATTTATTTTATTGCCTATAATGTGTTAACTCATGTGTGATATTTTTATGCTTTGATTTAGAATTATAGATGTGAATTTCACTAGAAAGGACCTAGTAATAAACTTTGAAAGTATGAGGGAAATGTGTGATGACTAATTAAAGGATGCATGCAAAACAATGGACTTGCATGTCAAATTTCCCCATAGCTAGTGGCCGCCATGACAAGGATTTATGGGCAAAAATCATGTCATGAAACATGTTTGGTAAATGGGTTATGATGGAAAGAATAAAATAAGGGTATGGAATAAACAATTAATGTTAGTAGATGAGAAACAAAAAAAAAAGTGTCCATCTTCCTCCATAGCTTGGCCGAATGTCCTAAAGGAAGAAAGAAAAATTTTGTTCATCTCTTTTCACTCTCTTGTTGGCCGAAAATACTAAGGTTAAGGAAGGAGTTTTGCTTCATACTTGGTTTGGAAGAGGATTAGGAAGAGGTTGGCTAAACTTGCATCAAGATTAAGGTATGTTTGAGGTTCATGCATGTTTTTAGTTGCTAGCTTAATGTTCTTGTTAGCCCATGGTTCAAATCCTTGTTATGTCATGGGAATGAAATTCGCCAAAGTGAATGTGGTGTTAATGCCATTGCATGTTAAATAACAAGCTTGAAAGTGATACATGTGATGGAGGATTGAAGATTCTTAGATTTTCTTTTAGCATTTTTTGAATGAGATACTAAGTTCTTTGTTTCACCATGACCAAATTGAAATGGTGTGGTGTTGTGGTATTCGCCATGATATATCCATAAGTATAATTCATGCATGTTGCATGGTAAGTAAGATTTAAGCTTTGGAAATGTGTATATATTTGGATATAAGCCACTTGAGAATTGGCCCTTGCACCTACATGAATATATGTTTGCACATGATGGATTGGTATGACATATATACTAATTCAAAGTGTATATTTGCTTGTGATGATGTGTTGATTATGAAGTAAATAAGAGATGTGCAATGAATTACGATATGTAATGTGTTAGTAGTAAAATGTATGCTGTTTTTTTTGTGTGGTATTAAGTGTATATTCGCCACATGAGGGGTAATTAGTGTGCATGCATTCGGTTTGAGGCAAGCATATTGATGCCTATTCTTGGCTTAGAAAATTCGCTAAGAGGAATATTAACTAATGTGTTGAGTTCGATTTATGATTTCGTACATATACAACTTTGATGCCTAATGTATATAAGGGCCAAGTACTTTGAACTTCACGTTGATGTTTGAATGTATTGAATTGCTTGTTGTGATGTAAAAATGTGCATGACCATTGTGTATTTGAGCTAAAGGATGGCCATATGACCATTTACACTCCTTGTCATATTCGCCATAAGCTATCATGATGAGATTTTAATAAGTTAAATTTGTGTAAATTAGCTCAAGAGCAAAGGGGAGCTAAATCCGATAAAGGGAAGGAAAAAGTAGTTGAATAGCCGTCGAAATCGCTCGACAACATCCAAGGTAAGTCTTCGAGTGATGACCCTACTTGAATTATATCAAAATTATGCTCCTTGTTTGTGTGGCCATTGAGCCGAAATAGTAAAGGTTGATAGATATTTTGTGTTAGAGCTTTAGTAACGAAAATGAACTATGGACGTGTCTTGAATATTGATATATATGTAAGTGAACATTGGAAATATATCCGGGCTAAGACCAAGGCATTCGTGCGAAGTTGATATATCCGGGCTAAGACCAAGGCATTCGTGCGAGTTGATATATCCGGGCTAAGACCGAAGGCATTCGTATGAAGTTGATATATCCGGGCTAAGACCAAGGCCTTTGTGCAAGTCACCAAATCCGGGTTATGACCAAGGCAATCGTCTGAGTCGCTATATCCGGTTAAATCCGAAAGTATGTGATTCGAAGTGAGCAATCTTGCTGTGAAAATTTCAGCTTATACACTTGTGAAAATTCCAGCAATGAGGTATGTTTGTATGTGCTTGTACTAATTGAATTCTTACAAGTAAGTATGCGCTAAGTTGATAAACGAGCTACCGGCCTTGGGCTAAGTTGTTCTTTTGTGTATGAACATAAGGGTTGGTGATGTGAAATAAGTATGAGTATGGGAATGTGAATTAGTAAAGTGGTTTAATTAGCCATGTGAATAAAATACCTTAGTCAAAGCTGATTTCATTGCTTGAGACTTACTAAGCATTAAAATGCTTACCCGTTGCTTTGGCTCTCTGTTTTATAGGTTTCGCTCGTTAGCTATCGGATTCGGGATCAAAGAAGTCAAGTCATCCACACTATCGAAGCCCCATTTTGGTACAAATTTTGGTTGAACTTTGAAATGGCATGTATAGGACCATCCTTTGTTGAAGGTCATGTACCTTCCGGTTTGTGTAAACTTGGATAGCCATGCGAAAATGGCTTATATATCGTTTTAGCATAGAACTATAATCGTTTGTATGTTGACCCTTATGAGGTATGGAATTATTTTGAAACGATTAGCCATTGGAATGGTTAATCATGATCACGCTTTGTGCTATGTATGTAAAAGGGCCAATTGAATCATGGAAAGTATGAAATAGGTAAAGCCTACTAAAGGCAGATGCTGACAGCAGCAGTGACGTGGATGTGAAAAATCACTAAAAATAGTAGGAATGGTATTAAATAGCAAATAAATTATGTAAGTGTACCTTGATGAATCTACTTTCATATGGAAGAAACGAAATGGTCATATGAGTTATAAGTTAACAGATTTTAAAGTTCTTGTGAAATAGGGCCAGAACGGTTTCTGGATCCCTGTTCCAACTTTGGAAAATCATTGTAAATTAACCAGAGATAATTAGGAGTCATTCCATATATGTGTAGATTCCTCTCTGAGTCTAGTTTCTATAGAAACAAACGGCATTAGTATTGAAGCCCTGTACAGGAGATATCCAATTCGTAACGCACAAAGGTCAGTGTAGTCGATCCCTACAACAGGCGAGACTTTAACTAATAAACTGTACTAATTGGCTCGACCAAAAATTCTAGAAAAAAATATGTAGATGGACATATGAGTCTAGTTTCAGGAAAAATTTACGGAACTGATTTTCGAGTTGTAAAACTCAAGTTATGAATTTTGGAGCGACTAGTACTCAGATTGGCAGCTTGTCTGAAAATTGTCAATAAGTGGGTTGAAGTCTGTTAACACCTCGCGTTCGACTCCGGCGACGGTCTCGGGTTCGGGGTGTTACATTTCACTTCTTAAAATTTCCATATGATTGCCCAACTGAAACTTGGGAATGAGGATTCATATTTCTTGACTTTCCGGTTTGCTGTGAGGGTGCATTACTCATTGGTCTTTTCTTCCAATTTCGTGTTTTAGATTCTATCTTTTTCTTTTCCTTCAGTAATTCTTCAGCCTTGCAAGCTCGATCGACAAGTACCACCATTTCTTTTAGTTCAAGGATCCCAACAAATACCTTAATGTCTTCGTTAAGCCCGTCTTCAAATCGTCGGCACATCTTGGCTTCTGTAGGAACATATTCCCTGGCATACTTACTTAATCGAACAAACTCTCTTTCATATTCTGAGACTGTCATATTACCTTGCTTCAGCTCAAGAAACTCTTTACATTTCTGATCAATAAATCTTTCACTAATATATTTCTTCCGAAACTCTTCTTGAAAGAATTCCCAGGTTACCCTCTCTTTCGGTACCACTGAAATCAAAGTCTTCCACCAATTATAGGCTGAATCTCTCAACAAAGATGTAGCACATTTCAAACATTCTTCAGGTGTACAAGATAATTCATCAAATACCCGGATAGAATTTTTAAGCCAGAACTCTGCTTTCTCTGCATCATCATCAATATTTGCTCTAAATTCTTCAGCCCCTTGTTTACGAATTCTATTAATGGGGGTTCTGTGAAATTTTATCATATCCACTCCTTGAGGAATTGGAGGCATAGGTTGAGGAATTGGGGAGGTGGGGAGGTCGTACATTTGGGTTCGCATTGAATGAACTCGGTGTACCATGCACTCATCATTTGGAGAAAGGCTTCCGATCCTTTCTCCTCCTCCCCGACCAACAAGAGGAGGTGGGTTTTAGTCAGCCTTGCCCCTTCAGCAGAGTGGCGCATTACTCTCTACTTCATCTCGCCACATTGGATCGGGATCCATTTACTATATAAAATTCATTTAAAAAGTCAAGTCGTCACACTATCACAATTCATACATATGGCATGTATAGCAAAATCCGTACATACAACACGTAGTCCGAGAACCGACTAAACCTGCTCTGATACCACCAAATGTAACGCCCCCATGCCTGAGACCATCACCCGAGTCGAGCTTGAGGGGTTACCGAACATAATTTATCAATTTAAGAACTTCAAATCATTTGTTTCTACATTCACAGCTTTCTAGCTACTGGCATCACAATTACAAGAAAAATCATATCTCGAGTTATGAAACTCGAAATCAAGATCCGTAAATTTTTCCCTAAATTAGACTCATATATATATTTAATAATTTTTTTCTATAATTTTTGGTTGGGCCAATTAGTACAGTTTATTAGTTAAAGTCTCCCCTATTTCAGGGTTCGACTGCTCTGACATATGTGTATTACGAATCAGATATCTCTCTATACAGAATTTAAATGACTACAAGGTTTGTTTTTCTTAAAACTAGACTCAATAAGGAATCTGTACATATAAATAACAACTTCTAATTATTTTTTTAAAATTTATTATAAATTTTTAAAGTCAGAACAGGGGATCCAGAAATCACTCTGGCCCTATTTCACAAAAGTTTAAATATCTCATAAAATATAATTTATATGCCTGTTTTGTTCAATCCACATGAAAATAGACTCATTAAGCTTCAATTTCATAACTTACTCATTATTTATTTCCGTTTATCCTATTTTTAGTGATTTTTAAAATTCATGTCATTGCTGCAGCAATATTCTATTTTAAGGCATGTTTCATCTTTCCATGAATTTTTATGAAATAGATAACCTATTAAACTTCCATAATATCAAACATGATCTAAATTAGCCATCACCATGACATATCAATATCAAACATTTTCTCAACCAAACATGGCCATATCATAAAATTATTTACACAAAATAGGTATATTGCTAAACATGCCATACTTAAGTAGTTGTACAAGCCATTTACCAAGATAAAAGTCCTTTGGATAGTGTGATCGAACTTTCGACCTGTCCCGATTCCTGAGCCGGCTTGTTCAAAACTACAGTGAATGAAAAGGAAGGAGTAAGCATAAATGCTTAGTAAGTTCATATGTAAATAACAAGTAACATAACAATACAAATATACCAAACAACTTTAGCATGGTATCACCAAAACATATATCACATTTCTAAACATCATTCATCATCTTACCACCTTATCGTTTTTGTATCTATTTTCAACCCGAGGGTTAAGAACATACCTGTCCAAAGTGTCCATTTCACAACACTTACCAAAACGTCACTTGCATCTTAAGTGTTCTTCCATTTCACTAGAAATTTCACCCGTTGAACACATCGAATACAACTCGGATACGGATAATTTGCACATAAGTGCCTCATATGTAATCAAGAAATCATGTAACCCGCCCCTAAGTGAACTCGGACTCAACTCAACGAGCTCGGGCGTTCGCATCCATAAGTGAACTCGGACTCAACTCAACAAATTTGGATGCCTAGTTACATCTCACGAACTCGGACTCAACTCAACGAGTTCGGACATTCGCATCCATAGGTGAACTCGGACTCAACTCAACGAGTTCGGATGCTCAACCATCCTAGTGACATGTCACTTGTATCCTAATCTATTCCTAAGGTTCAAACGGGCTTTTTCCCTCGATCTCATATTTGTCGTCTTCCATGGAATATCGGAACCGATACTTGGTAGCAATTCATATTTATCAAGTAGTAAACATAATTTGCATATTACTCAACATTAACCACAAAGCATAATATTTCATGATTAAAAATCAGCGTATCATAAAATTAACATCAATAACTTAAAAATAACAATTATGCTACATTATTTACACATGAACTTGCCTTGGTACCAAAATATAAAGATTTTGCAATTTACTTTACAATCTTTTCTTTTCCTCGATCGCGACTTGAATCTCGTTTCTCTTGATCTATAATGCAAATTAATCTTATTTAATACATACATTCATCAAAACAGCATTTAATACGAACTTTGGAAAAATTACACTTTTGCCCCTAAACTTTTGCATAATTACACTTTTGCCCCTAGGCTCGGGAATTAAACTTTATTCCTTATTCTTATGTTTTAAACATGCTGATCACTTTTCCCTTCTATGGCAACATCAAATTCTCTCTCTAACATATACTTGTGACTATTAGGTATTTTTGCCGATTAAGCCCTTTTACTCGTTTTCACTCAAAACCGAGTAGCACAAGTTGTCTAACATAATTTAAAACCTCATATTCTATCATAAAACATCAAAATACACAAATTTCACCTATGGGTATTTTTCCAAATATAAACCCTAGGTTGAATTATTGCTAACATAAGCTTAATCGAGCTAAGGATTCCAAAAACGTAAAGAACATTAAAAGCGGGCTTGGAATCACTTACTATGGAGCTTGGAAGCTTGAAACAAACCCTAGCTATGGAGAACCCTTGAAATTTCGGCCTAATGAAGAAGATGGACAAAAATTGGCTTTTAATTTTGTTTTTAATTCATTTTAATAACTAAATGACCAAAATACCCTTACTACTAAACTTTCCAAAAATTCTTTCCATGTCCTAATTTTGTCCATGAACTTAAAATTGGTCAAATTGCTATTTAAGACCTCCTCATTAATATTCCAAAACAATTTCATACTAAAAACTTCTAGAATGCAAGTTTTGCAACTTATTCGATTTAGTCCCTACTTTCAATTTAAGCACTTTAGGCATAGAATTTCATCACGAAATTTTCACACAATCATGCAATCATATCATAATCATCAAAATAATTATAAAATAATTATTTCTATCTCGGATTTGTGGTCACGAAACCACTATTCCGATTAAGCCCTAATTCGGGATATTACACCCTAGGGGACAAGCGGCCGTGTAACATAATCGTGTGTCGCACATGACTGAGACACACGCCCGTGTCTCTACCCGTGTGGACAGAAATAGGCCATTTGAATACCCAATTTGCCACCCTAATTTGGGTCAATCTACAAGCACAAAACCAAGCATATTTGCATACCAATTTCAGCCAATCTCAATACCAAAACATACCTTATTCATAACTTAATATAATCAACAAATTCCAATCTCAATTCATACCAAAACTTAAACTAAAATCATACTTAAACATATGATCAATACATTATTCAATCAAATGCTCAAAACTTACTAAAACTTCTCAACATTGACCATTTCTTTTGGCCAACAAAAACATACTACAATTTCACATTAGCATCATATATCATGTACCATTACCAAACTATAAATTCAAACACAAAGTAGCCATATCACATGGCTAAATATATACATCACAAAACATAATCCCACAACTTCTAGCCTATACATGCCATACTTTAATATATACATTTTCAAAAGTACCAAAATAAGGTTCGATCGTGTGGTGACGATCCTCGATAATCCCCGAGCTCACAGTAGCTTCGAGATCTATAAAACAATGCAAACACACACAAAGTAAGCTTTCAAAAGCTTAGTAAGCCATATACAAATAAACATATCATTCAAAGCAAATAAGTATCATCAAATCGTTTATGCCAATGTTAACACAAATCTCATATTCAAATACTTACCTTTCATTCTCAAATAGGCTATACAAAGTAAACATACCTGAATCTGATATGATTTCACAAAGTTATTCATTTTCTCAGAATGCCCGTTTGAACCGTTTGGAAACATAAGGATATGTGGATAGCTTGGAAAGCGTATACAATGCCAACGTCCCAGGCATGGTCTTACATGTAATCAAACATTGATGCCACTGTCCCAGACAAGGTCTTACACGAAATCAAACACGATGTCAATGTCACAGACATGGTCTTACATGCAAAACAAAAGTCAATGCCAACGTTCTAGACGTGGTCTTACACGATAACACATATCGGAAATCCTATGTCATGACATATGTATCCTAACTATTCCTATGGTTCGTACGAGGCTTTTCGGACTTTGGAACTTTGTCGATACTTTCTAGAACAGCACATATTTAGCACGAACATTTATTCATCACAATTCAATATGATATGAATAATAAGAATTCAATTCAAACGCGTTTAATGTATATTGACTTACCTCGTACAGATTTGAACACGGAGTCGACTATTCAACGACTTTTGACTTCCCCCGATCTAAATTTGTATTCTTTAATTCTCGATCTAATTCAATTCAAAATTAACCAATTCAATCACAAATTCATTCAAAACAATCCACAAACACACATTTAGGGCATTTTGCAAACTAGTCCTCACATTTTCACATTTTAACACTTTAGTCCCTAATTCACAAAATCACAAAATACACATAATTTGCTTGCACACAAACTTGGCCAAATTTTCATAGCTTTCATACAAGTCCATACATTTCATTTATTTCACATTTTAGTCCCTCAAAATAACATTTTTACAATTTAGCCCAAATTGCTCAAATTCATCAAAAATCCAAAGACAAAACAAGTAAACCTAACATCAAGCTTTCATATTTCAACATATAACATCACCAAGCTCATGACTTTATCCATGGCACATTTCAAAATCATTAACAAAATCAGAAATTAAGGCATGGGTTTGATAATATACGAAGCAATGATTACAAAAACATAGAAATTATCAAAAACCGAACAAAAACAAACATTTAATCAAGCTAGATGTTTTGTTGAATGCTTCAAACACATAAACCCTATACTTTCCTCTTCAATTTCAGAAAAAATGAAAGAAAATGACTTAATTTATGCTTTTGTTTTATTATAAAACATATTATTAATTAATTTCCAAATTTACCCTTTGTTATAAAATTATTCATTCACCTAACACATGCACTTTTATGTCATTCAATTCCTTCAATGGTCAAATAACCTCATAAGGACCTCATAATCATAAAGTTGAATCAATTAAGCACTTTTAACAAATAGCATACAACTTTTACATTTTACGCGATTAGGTCCTTTTTCAAAATTAAGCACACAAAAATTCAAATTTTCATACGAGACTTTCACACATGCTCATTATCATATCATAAACACGAAAAATAATGTTTAAAATATTTTTTGAGTCGGATTTGTGTTCCCGAAACCACTATTCTAACTAGGGTCAAAATCAAACTGTTACAAAAGCAAGATAAATTGATGGTGTTGACAATACTCCAATCATCTTCCAATCTTCACGAGTCCACGAGCTTTGTAAAACAGGGAAAGGAAAGGGGGTAAGCATTAACATGCTTAGTAGGTTTGGATAAAAGGAAGGTAAACTTACCGGTTATTTAGCATATAACCATAAAAGGTATTCATGCCAAACATGCGTAGTATAAATCCCCTATCACATACACTCAATCATCAAGTTAGTTTCCTTTCAAGCAATAGAGCATTTATCTTAGGTGAGCTCATCAATTCAAACATTTCCATTCTCATTTCTCAATATATTCCCGTTTAGTTTCTTGAAAATCTCAATGGGTATGCCATTTACCGTTAAGTCATGCTAGTGACCATTTTAAATATACACTCCTGTGAACCTCACTCTTACGGTTGGATTACCAATCCAGGTTAAATCCCTCATAACATAAATTCAAGGAGTATTTTCGAGATTACCATTCTAGGCTAAATCCCTTACAATGACAATTACTCCAATACGCTCGGATTTGAAATGCCAATCCAGGCTAATTTTAGTCATTAATCGTATTACTTATCCGAGAAAAATCCACAATGCACATATATTCATCGGGAGGTTCGATCACTTAAGAAACACCCGTCCGGACTGGATCCTTACTATACTGAGATCATCGAATTACCCGTAAGAGCTAAATCCCTTTCTGCAACACATGCAGGATCTCATGTCATGTAAACAAGAATTTACCCATCGAATCACCATTTTTCATTCAACTAGGACAACTGTCATCTTTTTCATTTTACACTACCACATTTCATGGATTGTCATGCAATCAATATCTAAATTAACATACATTTAAGAATATGCATTTTCAAGTATATTTAAAGTTTACTTCGAGTTACACGAACTTACCTAGTAATTGCTCCGGTTTCGTATTTCGGTTATTCTGAAACCTTTCGTTTTCGACGGTCGACCTCCGGAATTGGTTCCTTAGGGTCTATATTAGTAAATAAATTATTAATACCTCATACTATTCATTTCGAACCAAAATTTTACGCCAGGACAAAATTACCATTTTGCCACCAATATTTCACATTTTTACAAATTAGTCCCTAGGCTCGTATAATGGAATGCATGAAATTCCTTGGTTACCCATGCCTAGCCGAATGTATCCTAAGCTCAGACCAGCCCATATTTTCCTCTATTTCACATTTCTACCGCATATTTTATACTTTTTACAAAATGGTCCTCTAAGTCATTTTCATGAAAACTTACCTAGTTAAAGTTGTTTACCATCTTTTAAACTCTCATATTCCTTCATAAATAATCAAAACATAAGCATCTCATGGATGGGTAAATTTCCAAACATGAATCCTAGCTTGAGATATGGGTAGAAATGGATAGAGCATGTTACGAGCATCTCAAAATTACAAAGAACATTAAAAACGAGGATAGGGAGCACTTACTATTAAGCTTGACATGTTGAAAACCCTAGCTTATGGAGCTCTAGGAACTTCGGTAGCTATGGGGAAGAAGATGGCTGATTTTGGCTTTCTTTTTTCCCTTTTTTATTAAGTTTATTATGAAATGACCAAAATGCCCCTCATTACAAAAGTTCCAAATTTTTTTATGCATGCCCATTTTTTCCAAAAACTTAGAAATTGGGAAATTTGTTATTTAAGACCTTCTAATTTATAATTCAAAGTAATTTCATGAAAATTGCTTCTAGAACCCAAGTTTTGCAATTTATTCAATTTGGTCCCTAATTTCCAATTGGACACTTTATACTTAGAATTTCTTCATGAAACTTTAACACATGGTTATTTTCATATCCTAGAACTCATAATAATCATAAAACAAATATTTTAATGTCGAATTCGTGGTCTCAAAATCACTATTCCGACTAGGCCCTATTTTAGGATGTTACATTTCTCCTCCCTTAAGGACTTTCGTCCTCAAAAGTATTACTAGTAAACAAGTTCGGATATTGACTTCTCATGGTTTCTTTAGGTTCCCATGTGGCCTCTCTTACTTTGTGTCTGTGCCATAAAACTTTCACCAAGGCTATATTCTTGTTCCTCAACTGTTTGACTTCCCGAGCCAAAATCTTAACCAGTTTTTCACCATAAGTCATATCCAGTCTAATCTCAATTTCTGTCGGTGAAATCACATGAGACAGGTCTGATCTATATCTACACAACATGAACACATGGAATACATCATGAATCTTTTCCATTTCGAATGGCAACGTTAACCGGTAGGCTAATGGTCTAACTCTTTCGGTAATCTCATATGGTCCAATAAATCGCAGGCTCAATTTGCCTTTTTGGCCGAATCTCAAAACCATTTTCCATGGAGACACTTTCAAGAACACTTTATCTCCAACTTGAAATTCGATCTCCTTTCTTTCCAAATCAGCATATGACTTCTGTCTATTCGACGCCGCTTTCAAACATTCGCGTATCACTTTAAACTTTTCTTCAGTTTCCCTAACTAAATCAACTCCGTGAATCTAGTTTTCCTTGAGCTCTATCCAATATAGTGGAGTCTGGCACGTCCGGCCATACTCGTAAGGTGCCATTTTTAAACTCGCTTGGAAACTGTTGTTATAGGCGAATTCCACCAATGGTAAATATTTTTCCCATCTGCCTTGAAATCCAAGGACACAACATCTTAATATGTCCTCGAGAGATTGAATCATCTGCTAAGACTGACCATCAGTGGAATGTCGTTCTAAAACTCAACTTTGTACTAAGGCTTCTTGCAATTTCTTCTAAAATCTCGAAGTGAATCTTGGATCCCTATCTGAAATGATCGACAATGGTACCCCGTGTAGTCTCACAATCTTGGATATGTACAAGTCAGCCAATCTGTCAAGAAAGAAATCTGTCTGTGCAGGAATAAAATGAGCTGACTTTGTTAGTCTATCAATTATAACCCAAATGGCATCTTTCTTCTTCGGTGTTAACATCAATCCTGTCACAAAATCTATAGTAATCCTGTCCCATTTCCATTCGGGGATCATCACGGGCTGTAATAAACCCGAAGCCACTTGATGTTCAACATTGACCTGCTAACATATCAAGCATTTCGACACGAATTGAGAGATATCTCTTTTCATACCATTCCACCAGTACATGGTTTTTAAGTCATTGTACATCTTAGTACTTCTCGGGTGAACAGACAGACGACTCTCATATGCCTCTTGTAAAATTTTTTGAATAAGCTCATCATCTTTGGGTACACAGACCCTATCTCGAAACATCAAGCAACCATTAGAGTCAACCCAAAAATCTAATTCAATGTCCGTCTTACATTGTGCTCTCTTGGCCTGCAAGTCACTATCATTGATCTAAGCTGTGCAAACTTCTTGGAGAAATGTTGGGCTGGTTCTTAACTCAGCTAAAACCAAATCATCATCATATAACACCAAATGTGTGTTCATAGCCCTCAATGCAAACAAGGACTTCCTACTCAAGGCATTGGCAACTACGTTCGCCTTTCCCGGGTGGTAATCAATTATCACCTCATAATCTTTAATCAATTCTAACCATCTTCGTTGTCTCAGATTTAATTCCTTTTGAGTTAGCAAATACTTCAAACTCTTGTGATCTGTGAATATATGGCAAGTTTCACCATACAAATGGTGTCTCCAAATCTTCAAGGAAAATACAATGGCAGCTAGCTCCAAGTCGTGTGTTGGATAATTTTTCTTGTGCGACTTTAGTTGCCTCGAAGCATATGCTATTACTTTGCCCTCTTGCATAAGCACGCAACCCAATCCATTTAACGACGCGTCACTATAGACCAGAAATTATTTTCCCGGTTCGGGTTGCACTAAAACTGGAGTTCGATCAGTAATGTCTTCAATTTCTCAAAAGTCTGCTGACACTTCTCTGACCACTCAAACATAACATCTTTTTGCAGCAATCTCGTGAAAAGAGTCGCAATCATCAAAAACCTTTTTACGAAGCCTCGATAGTAACCGGCTAAGCCCAAAAAGCTTCTAACCTTGGCTACGTTCTTTGTCGGCTTCCACTCAACAATAGCAGATATCTTATTTGAATCAACTTGAATGCCATCACCTGACACAATGTGACCGAGGAATCCAACCTCTCGGAGCCAAAACTCACTCTTTCTAAATTTAGCATACAATTGTTTGTCCCGTAAGATCTGTAAAACTGTTCTCAGATGTTCCGCATGCTCAATCTCATCCTTAGAATAAATTAGGATGTCATTAATAAACACAACAACAAACTTGTCTAAGTATGGCCAGAATATCCTATTCATCAAGTCCATAAATAAAACTGGTGCATTTGTCAACCTAAAAGGCATCACAAGAAATTCATAATGGCCATACCTCATTCTGAAAGTAGTCTTAGGTACATCTGACTCTTTTACTCGCAAGTGGTAGTAGCCGGATCTCAGATCTATCTTAGAAAACACAGTGGCTCCCCTCAACTGATCAAACAAGTCATCAATTCTTGGCAACGGATTCTTATTCTTGATGGTTACCTTGTTGAGTTGTCAGTAGTCTATACACAACCTCATGGAACCATCTTTCTTCTTTACAAATAATACTGGAGCACCCTAAAGCGAAAAGCTTGGTCTTGAAAAACCTTTATCCGTCAATTCTTGCAACTGTGCTTTTAACTCTTTCAGTTTGGTTGGTGCCATCCTACACGGAGCAATAAAAATAGGAGCTGTCCCAGGCACTAGCTTAGTACCAAACTCTACTTCTCTAACAGGAGGTAATCCGGGTAGCTCTTCCAGAAATATATTTCGATACTCGCATACAATCGGTATCGATTCTAACTTCAACTCAGATTCTTTAGTATTCAACACGAAAGCAAGGTAGGCTTCATATCATTTTCTCATATACCTTTGAGCCACCATCAAGATAATAACAACCGGCAGAGTATCAACTCACTTAAATCAATCCGAAGAATCTCACCATTTGAGCATTTCAATCCGATACACTTGCTACCACAATTTACAATCACATCATGGAGGGTCAACCAATCCATGCCAAGTATTATGGCAAATTCATCGAAGGGCAAAAGCATAAGATTAGCCAGAAAATAATGACATTGGATCGTCAAAGAACAACTCTTACAAACCTTATCTACTAAGATAGACTTGCCTAGAAGGTTCTACACCTTAATCACAAACTCCATAGGTTCTACAAACATATTCATGCTAGACACCAATTTCATGCAAATATACGAATGGGTTGATCCTGGGTCAATCAAGGCAATAACATGTACATCATGAAGAGAGAATGTACCTGTAATGACATCAGGAGCAGAGGATTCCTCTCTAGCGTATATCCCGTAAGTTCTCGTCGAGACCCGAGTCTCTAGTTTTGCAGTTGTGTCCTTGGCAACATTTCGACTGCTACTTGCACTTTCAGGATGTCGAGGTGGTCTACCTCGGGAATTAGGAGTATTAGACTTTGGGGATAGATCCACCTCTTTATCAACTCATTCCAAGCAGTCTTTAAGGAAATGCTCAAGAGAACCACATCTGCAGCATGCACCACTCCTCTTTCGACACTCACCGAAGTGGAATTTGTTGCAGCTTTCACACCTCAGCTTTTGATCATCCACACTTCCCACACTAGTTACCTTGAGGGAGGAAGACTTCGAGTTGTGACGCTTAGAGCTTCAATGTTCTGGTCGAATATCCCACCGATGCAGTGGAGCGCTCTTGTTGACTCTTCAATTTCTTTGTGGGAAAAGAGTGTGTTCTGCCACTAGACCTCTTATTTGAAATTTGAGCCTCTCTCTTTGCTTGCTTTCTTTCATTGTTTAGCTCTTCATCTTTCTTAGCCCGATCAGCCAGTGCTGCAAATTATCGTATCTCAAGAATCCCGATCAACAATTAATTTCCTCATTCAAGCCTTCCTCGAAGCACTTACACATTTCCATCTCTGATTGCACCCACTGCGTGGTATATTGACTTAATCTTACGATTTCCCTCTCATATTTTGACACGGTCTTATTTCCTTGCCTGAGTTCCAGGAATTCTTTTCACTTCGGGTCTAAAAATCTTTGACTGATGTATTTCTTTTTAAACTCAGCTTGGAAGAACTCCTATGTAATATTTTCCTTTGGTACCACTAAAGATACAGTCTTCCACCAGTGATATGCAGTATCTTTTAGAAGAGATATAGCACACTTTAAACACTCTTCAGGTGTACATGACAACTTGTCTAAAACTCGCGTAGTGTTCTCGAGCCAGAACTCGACTCGTTCAGTATCATCATCAACCTTAGCTCTAAACTCTTCAGCCTCATATTTTCTAAGTTTTTCTACTGCGGCTTTACAAATTCTCACGGGTACCATACCTTGTGGCACTTCTCCCTCAGGCCGAGTAGGGGGTGGAGGAGGTCGTGGTATATTGGGGCAGTTTCTCAAATAATCCCTAAACCATTCATCCATTATCTTGAAGAAGGAAACTCTTGCCTCTTCCCAGCCTTCAAACATAGGCCTTCTACTACTACTACTACTACCAGTAGTAGCTAGCTGAACGGAAGTTGGAGCATGGCTCTCGGCTCCGTCGAACTCATCTTGAGCTTTATTGGAAGACATTTACTATAATCAAATACAATTAAAACTGGTTAGGAGATGTCACACTATCATAACTTGTATGATGACATGTATAGCTATACTCAATACATGCTACGTTATTCCTAAAACCCACTAAACAGTAACTCTGATACCACTAAATGTAACACCCCTTACCTGTACCCGAGACAGGGACAAGGTACGGGGCATCACCATACACAAACATGACATTTTCAAAAAATCACAGGCTATAAAATTTCGCTCCAAATTAAAACCAATCAAACATATTCATAGTGTCCCTATTATGGACCTATGAGGCCCAAAAATGCATTAAGAATGGTCCAAGACTAAACTGAGAGCTTAAGAAAATCTTAGGAAAATTCCTAGGTTTAAGCCTCACACGCCCGTGTGCATGGGACACGCTAGTGTCCCTTACCTGTGTGGAATTATTTGAATTTATTTTCCATTTTGAACCTACAAGGGTTTTCACACGGCCGAGCACACGCCCGTGTCCCTGGCTCGTGTCCTTCACACAACCTAGACACACCTGTGTCGTCGCCCGTAGCCAAAACCTGAGCATTTTATTTCTAACGTCATCATATATTTAGGGGCACATGGCCAAGACACACGCCCGTGTGCTACGCCGTGTCCTACACACGATTGAAACACACAGTTAGGTCTATACTCGTGTGTGTGACATCCCAAAATTGACCATAGTCGGGAAGTGGTTTCGGGACCGTTAAACCGAGTCATCGACATGTTCGAACGTAATATTTATTGTCTAGAATATGTGAAAATGCATGTGTGAATTTTGAATTCTTTGATTTAGTTAATTTGATTGTGAATTGAAAGAAAAAGGACTCATGTGAAAGGATTTAAATATATATGGCTAATTTTAAGAGATTAATAAAAGGATGAAGTAAAATAAATGGACTTGCATGTCAAATAGCCTATTCCTAAGGTTAGTGGCCGGCCATGTCAAGAGTGATGGGCAAGAGAAAACATGTTTCAAACATGTTTAGTTAATGGATTATGCTTGAAAGAATAAAGAAATGAAATTGAAAAAAAAAGGGATATGATGAAAACAAAAGAGAAAAAAAAAAGTGTCCATCCTCTCATCTTTTTCTTGCTTGGCCGAATATACTAAGAAGAAAGGGGGGAAAAAGCTTGAGAAAATCAGCCATGGGAGCTTACTAGACTAAGGTGTTTTGATACAAGAAGGTATGTTTTATGCCACTCTTGAAAATGCATGCATGATTTGGAGGATTGGTTCAAAATTTTCCTTGAATCTTGAATCGAAACTAGGTTGTTAGGTGAGTTAAATTTCGGCCATGAATGTTGTCTTCCTTGGTGAGTGTTTTGATGTTGTTGTGATGAAAGCATGGAGATGAGTGAGTTCGAATGTTTAACAAAAGGAAATTTTGTGCCATTGAGTTCTTGTTGTTATGTGTGTGTGTGCATGAGTATTCGGCCATGCTATAGAATTTATGTTGCAAAATGATTAATGCTTAATGAGATGTATAATAGTACTTATGAATGAGCTTGAGGGTATTTAAACAATTAGACATAAAAGGGTGGTAATGAGGTTGAAAATTGTTGAATGGTTAATTGGGTAAGGAATGAAGCATTGACCATATGGGGTATAAATGGGCATAGGTGTTAAATACCTTGTATTGGAAATTTTGATAAATAAGTAGCAATAAATTAGGATGAGATTGAGTAAATTTTCAGCTTAGTTGTGTTAAGTATTCGGCAATAATCATAATAATGCATGTGAATGCCGTATGTTTGTGTTTGATGGAGAGGTAAATTGTTTGATTTAGCTCAAGAGCAAAGGGGAACTAAATTGGACAAAGGAAAGGAGAAAGCAAACGAGTAGCCGATTTAGAACCGTTCTACCCCAAACAAGGTAAGTCATTAAGCACGTATTTGATATTGCTTAAATGATTGTAAAATTTATGCAATTGTGTTTAATGGGATGATATATATATTTACAAATGAAAATGTATGTGTATGGAATGATGACATTTGTTGAATGTAAAAGAAATAAGGGAAGTAAGCCCGGTAACACCACGTGTTCAAATCCGGTGACGGTCACGGGTTTGGGGTGTTACATTTTATTGGTATCAGAGCTATGGTTTAGTCGGTTCTAGGACTACCATAGCGCGTGTGAGTCTAGCTATACATGCCAAATTGTTAGTGCTTAATAATGTGATGACTTGACGGTTGAAATTTTTGTTTTGATTAGCAATGGAGCCGAGATAGAGACCCTTGGCGGATGGCGTTGAAAGTGTAGCGGCTGCTCCGCGCAAGGGACACCGCTGTTGAGCTTCAATCATCCGCGAATAATCAAAATGAAGGCGAAACAAGCCTTCTTCACCATGATGAATGAGTGGGTCGCACAATATGCCCGAACCAACCCGGCTGTCCAACCATTCCCGAATTTAAATACTCCGCCCAAGAGTCCGTAATGCCTCCGATTCATCGATCCTGTGAGGCTAAGCAAACCACTGTAGACTTGATTAGGAAGCGGGCCGAGGAGTTCAAGGCCATAGTCATCGATGATCTTTGAAAGAGCGAATTAAGCTCGATAACACCATTCGGTGTTAGATGAACTATCATGCACACCGATGAATGTCTTAAGTGTGTTATATCCTTGTTGCGAGACTCGACTTACTATTGGTGGAGGACTTTAATTTCCATAGTCCCAAATGAGCGAGTTACTTGGGATTTCTTTCAATCCAATTTGAAAGAAATACATTAGTCAACAGTTCATCGATCGAAGCGTAAGGAATTCTTGGAACTCAAGTAAGGCGGATGTCCAGATTCTGAATCTGAACATGAGTTCGTAAGACTTAGTCGGTATGCCGGAGTGTGTGGCTGATGAGGTTGCTATGTGCAAAAGATTTGAAGAAGTATTGAATGAAGAGTTAAAGTTACTAGTGGGAATTTTGGAGATAAAGGAGTTCGTGACACTAGTCGAACGAGCCTGCAAGGCGGAAGAACTTGAGAAGGAGAAGAAGAAGGCTGAATTTGAAGCAAGAGATTACCATAAAAGATCAACGAGTAAAGCTCCGTTATCGGCTGTAAAGAGGTTCAGGGAAGACACCAGTAAGTCGAGGGCGACTGCGGGAATTTCCATTAGAGCCCGACCGTCGACGGACTCCCGAGCTACTTCGGTAGCTAGTGTGGGCAATAATCATCAAGAGAGACTTGAATGCCCTCAATGTGGGAGACGACACCTAGGTGAATGTTGGGGTAAGTCTGTTAATAGGGCCTGTTATGGATACGGTTCGAAGGACCACTTCATTAGAGATTGCACGGAGCTAGACGAGAAGAATAAGATGCAAGGTGCAAGACCTAGTGGAACAATGGCTAGAGGTAGGCCCCAGAATTTCTCGGAGGTAGGGGTGGCAATCGAGAGGAGCCTCGACACTGTTTGTTCGATCCAAGGCCCACGCTCCTGCTAGAGCATATGCCATCCGCGCGAGAGGAGGCATCCTCCCTGACGTTATCACCGTATTTTCACTCTTTTCGATACTAATGTGATTGCTTTGATTGACCCCGGTTCTACTCATTCTTATATATGCGAAACCTTAGCATCCAAAGAAGACTTTGCCTATTGAGTCTATTGAGTTTGTAATTGGTGTCAAACCCCTTGGGTCATTACGTGCTTATTAACAAAGTGTGTAAGAAAAGTCCCTAGTATTTCGAGGTTCTTGTTTTCCGGCGGACTTGATGCTTTTGCCGTTCGACGAGTTCGACGTTATTCTTGGTTTGGATTGGTTGACCATGCACGATGCGGTTGTAAATTGCAAAAGTAAGACTATCGATCTGAGGTGCGCGAATAACGAGATAATTCGGGTTGAGTCTACGGACTTAAAGGGGTTGCCAGCTGTAATATCAGCAATGTTGGCCCAGAAATATGTAAGAAAAGGGTGCGAAGCGTACCTTGCGTATGTGCTCGATGACAAGGAGTCAGAAAAGAAACCCGAATCTGTGCCAGTGGTTTGTGAATACCCGGATGTTTTCTCTGAAGAATTGCCGGGTTTGCCCACCTGTTCGGGAAATGGAGTTTGGCATCAAATTGGTACCTGGTACCACTCCAATTTCGATAGCTCCGTATCGTATGGTACCAACGGAATTAAAGGAGTTGAAAGCTTAGTTGCAAGAATTGGTGGATAGAGGTTTTGCTCGCCCGAGTTTTTCACCTTAGGGTGCGCCAGTGTTGTTTGTGAAAAAGAATGATGGAACCATGAGGCTGTGCATCGACTATCGTCGACTTAATAAGCGGCGATAAAGAACAAATATCCGTTATCAGCAGATCGATAATTTGTTCGATCAACTGAAGAACCTCGGTGTTTTCGAAAATAGATCTAAGATCGGGCTATTATCAGTTGCGAATTCGAGATTCGGACGTACCCAAGACTGCCTTCAGAACGAGATATGGTCACTACGAGTTCCTAGTGATGCCGTTTGGGCTTACTAATGCCCCTACGGTATTTATGGATTTGATGAATCGGATCTTCAGACCATATCTGGATCGGTTCGTAGTTGTCTTCATTGATGACATTTTGGTCTATTCGCAAAATGAGACCGAACACGCTGAACACCTGAGGATAGTGTTGCGAATTTTACGGGATAAGTAGTTATATGCTAAGTTTAGCAAGTGTGAGTTCTGGTTGAAGGAGGTTAGCTTCTTGGGTCATGTGATATCTGCATCGGGTATTCGAGTTGACCCGAATAAAATTTCAGCCATACTTAATTAGAAGCCTCAGAAATATTACCGAGGTTCGACTTTTTGGGGCTTCTTAGGTTATTACCGACGATTTGTAAAAGGTTTCTCAACGATAGCCACGCCAATGACAAAGCTACTCCAAAAGGATGTTAAGTTCGAATGGATGGAGAAATGTCGAAGAGTTTCGATCAACGAAAACTTATTTGATGAAGCCCCAATCCTAGTGCAACCCGAATCGGGCAAAGAGTTTGTCATTTATAGTGACGCATCCCTACTTGGGTTGGGTTGCGTATTGATGCAAGAAAGGCGAGTTGTGGCCTATCGTCGAGACAATTAAAGCCACATGAGAAAAATTATCCGACCCATGATCTCGAATTGGTCGCCATCGTATTCGCCTTAAAGATATGGCGACATTACTTATTTGGTGAGAAGTGCCATGTGTATTCGGATCACAAAAGTCTCAAATATTTGATGACTCAAAGAGACTTAAATCTCGACAAAGCGTTGGCTCGAGTTGTTAAAAGATTATGAGCTTGTCATTGATTATCACCGGAAAGGCTAATGTGGTTGCGGACGCCTTAAGCGAAAATCGCTATTTGCTTTACCGACTATGAATGTACACTTGTCTATTCTACCCGACAATGTGTTAATAGCCAATTAAAGGCCAAACCATTATTGACTCATCAAATTCGTGAAGCTCGAAAGTTGACGATGAGTTGGTTGCAAAAGCGGTGAGTGTGTTCGAACAAGGAATCGGAGTTTCAAATCGATGATAACGATTATTTAAGGTTGAAGTCGTCGTGTGTTCCAAAGAATTGAACTTATTTCGATTATTCGAACGAAGCCCATTGTAGCCGAATGGCAATCCACCCGGGGAGTACGAAGATGTACAATGATTTGAAACGTCGGTTTTGGTGGCATGGTATGAAACGAGACATCTCCAACTTTGTTTGAGATGTTTAATATGTCAACAAGTGAAAGTGGAACATTAAGTGCCTTGAGATTACTTGACCGATCACGATACCCGAGTGGAAATGGGATCGAGTCACAATGGACTTTGTATCCGGACCGCCATTGTCGTGAGTAAGAAGGATGCGATTTGGGTCGTTGTAGATAGATTGACTAAGTCGGCTCACTTTATCCCGTGACGCACGGATTTTTCAATGGACAAACTAGCCAATTATCGTTTCTCGAGTTGTGAGATTGCACGGGTGCCTATTTCCATCGTGTCGGATAGAGATCCGAGATTTACCTCGCGATTTTGGAAGAAGTTGCAAGAAGCTTTGGGTACCAAGTTGCATTTCAGACCGCCTTTCACCCCCAAACCGATGGTCAATCCGAACGGATAATTCAAATACTCGAGGATATGTTGAGATGTTGCATCCTTGAGTTTAGTGGTTCATGGGAGCAGTATTTGCCTTTGATTGAATTCACTTACAACAATAGCTTTCAATCAAGTATTAAGATGGCGCCTTACGAGGCTTTATACGATCGTAAATGCCGTACCCATTATTCTGGATGAACTTAGTGAAGGAAAATTCTTGAGGTTAATTTGGTTAAGGATGCCGAGCAAAAGTTCGAGTCATTCGTGAAAGTTTGAAAGTCGCCGGATCGCCAAAAGTCGTATGCGGATTTGAAAAGAAAAGATATTGAATATCAGGTTGGAGACAAGGTCTTTCTCAAAGTTTCACCTTGGAAGAAGGTGCTTAGATTTGGTCGTAAGGGCAAATTGAGTCCGAGGTTCGCCGGGCCATATGAAGTATCTGAACGAGTTGGGCCAGTCGCATATCGATTAATTTTGTCCCCTGAGCTCGAAAAGATTCACAATGTTTTTCATGTCTCGATGCTTCGACGATATAGGTCTGATCCATCGCACGTAATCGCTCCATCTGAGATTGAGATTCAGCCTAATTTGAGCTATGAAGAGGAAGGTTCGCATTATGAGGCGTGAAGTAAAAGAGTTGCGCTAATAGGAAAATCCCGTTAGTGAAGGTGTTGTGGCATAAACACGGAATGGAAGAAGCCACTTGGGAACTTGAGGACTCTATGAAAGAGCGATACCGAGCCTATTTACGGTAAGATTTTCGGGGACGAAAATTTCTTAAGTGGGGAGAGTTGTGACATCCCAAAATTGACCATAGTCGGAAGTGGTTTCGGGACCGCTAAACCGAGTCACCGACATGTTCGAACGTAATATTTATTGTCTAGAATATGTGAAAATGCATGTGTGAATTTTGAATTCTTTGATTTAGTTAATTTGATTGTGAATTGAAAGAAAAGGACTCATGTGAAAGGATTTAAATATATGTGGCTAATTTTAAGAGATTAATAAAAGGATGAAGTAAAATAAATGGACTTGCATGTCAAATAGCCCATTCCTAAGGTTAGTGGCGGCCATGTCTAGAGTGATGGGCAAGAGAAAACATGTTTCAAACATGTTTAGTTAATGGATTATGCTTGAAAGAATAAAGAAATGAAATTGAAAAAAAAGGGATATGATGAAAACAAAAGAGAAAAAAAGTGTCCATCCTCTCATCTTTTTCTTGCTTGGCGAATATACTAAAAAGAAAGGGGAAAAAGCTTGAGAAAATTAGCCATGGAGCTTACTAGACTAAGGTGTTTTGATACAAGAAGGTATGTTTTATGCCACTCTTGAAAATGCATGCATGATTTGGAGGATTGGTTCAAAATTTTCCTTGAATCTTGAATCGAAACTAGGTTGTTAGGTGAGTTAAATTTGCCATGAATGTTGTCTTCCTTGGTGAGTGTTTTGATGTTGTTGTGATGAAAGCATGGAGATGAGTGAGTTGAATGTTTAACAAAAGGAAATTTTGTGCCATTGAGTTCTTGTTGTTATGTGTGTGTGTGCATGAGTATTCGCCATGCTATAGAATTTATGTTGCAAAATGATTAATGCTTAATGAGATGTATAATAGTACTTGTGAATGAGCTTGAGGGTATTTAAACAATTAGACATAAAAAGGGTGGTAATGAGGTTGAAAATTGTTGAATGGTTAATTGGGTAAGGAATGAAGCATTGACCATATGGGGTATAAATGGGCATAGGTGTTAAATACCTTGTATTGGAAATTTTGATAAATAAGTAGCAATAAATTAGGATGAGATTGAGTAAATTTTCAGCTTAGTTGTGTTAAGTATTCGGCAATAATCATAATAATGCATGTGAATGTCTGTATGTTTGTGTTTGATGGAGAGGTAAATTGTTTGATTTAGCTCAAGAGCAAAGGGAACTAAATTGGACAAAGGAAAGGAGAAAGCAAACGAGTAGCCGATTTGGAACCGTTCTACCCCAAACAAGGTAAGTCATTAAGCACGTATTTGATATTGCTTAAATGATTGTAAAATTTATGCAATTGTGTTTAATGGGATGATATATATATTTACAAATGAAAATGTATGTGTATGGAATGATGACATTTGTTGAATGTGAAAGAAATAAGGGAAGTAAGCCCGGTAACACCATGTGTTCAAATCCGGTGACGATCACGGGTTTGGGGTGTTACAGTGTGTTTACTACCATGCATACTGACCTAAAAAATTTTTATGCAGAGGACACACAGCCGTACCACACGCCCATGGAACTGACCGTATGTCATACACGGCCTAGACACACGCCCATGTGTCTACCCATGTAGACCTTTTTGGAGGCTACAATCCAAGCCAATGGTTACCCTCAACATCCACACACATCTATGAACTTCTATTGTATTTAACATGGCCTAATATGCCCAATGACTACCTTCAATGGTCTATTGCATGTTAACCTCATCTAATTGTTTTTATACATGCTAGATTATCCTCTTTGTATTAAGGATTACCATATCATCAAGCACATTTAGACTTGGCTTATTTTATAACTCATTACCAATTATGATCTAGCCATCTTTAAGTGATTTGGCCACATTCCACATGTCCATTCATGATATACCACATTAAACCGTCTCATGAACATTTAAACACCAACATCCATAATTAGGAAGTTACAACCTATATCAAAATGAGCCATGTCTTATGGCCATATACGAAATGAATATGTATATCATTCAAGCCTTTACATTGTCTAACCAATGACACATATAACAAAATAACCAAAAACTTATACATGCCATTGTAACAAAGTAAAGATATCTATATACCAAAGCAAGATAAACTAATAGTGTTGACAATACTCCAATCGTCTTCCAATCTTCACGAGTCCATGAGCTCTGTAAACTAGGGAAAGGAAAGTGGGTAAGCATTAACATGCTTAGTAGGTTTGAATAAAAGGAAGGTAAACTTACCGGTTATATAGCATACAGCCATAAAAGATATTCATGCCAAACATGCATAGTATAAATCCCCTATCATATACACTCAATCATCAAGTTAGTTTCCTCTCAAGCAATATAACATTTATCTTAGGTGAGCTCATCAATTCAAACATTTCCATTCTCGTTTCTCATTATAGTCCTGTTGAGTTTCTCGAAAATCTCGATTGGTATCCCATTTACCGTCAAGTCATGCTAGTGACCATTTAAATATACACTCCCGTGAACCTCACTCTTTCGGCGAGATTACCAATCCAGGTTAAATCCCTTGTAACATAAATTCAAGGAGTATTGTTGGGATTATCAGGCTAAATCCCTTATACTCCAATATGCTCGAATCTGAAATACCAGTCCAGGCAAATTTCAGTCCTTAATCGTATGACCCACCCGGGCTAAATCCACAATGCACATATACTTATTAGGAGGTTCGATCACTTAAGGAACACCCGTCCGGGCTGGATCCTTACTATACTGAGATCATCGAATTACCCGTCAGGGCTAAATCCCTTTCTGCAACACATGCAGGATCTCATGTCATGTAAACAAGAATTTACCTATCGAATCTCCCTTTTCATTCAACCAGGACAATTGTAATCTTTTTCATTTTACACTACCACATTTCATGAATTGTCATGCAATCAATATCTAAATTAACATACATTTAAGAATATGCATTTTCAAGTATATTTAAAGTTTACTTTGAGTTACACGAACTTACCTGGTGATTGCTTCAGTTTCGTATTTCGGTTATTCCGAAACCTTTCGTTTTCCATAGTCGACCTCCGGAATTAGTTCCTCGGAGTCTATATAAGTAAAAATAAATTATTAATACCTCATACTATTCATTTCGAACCAAAATTTTACCCCAGGACAAAATGACCATTTTGCCACCAATATTTCACATTTTTACAAATTAGTCCTTAGGCTCGTATAATGGAATGCATGAAATTCCTTGGTTACCCATGCCTAGCCGAATGTATCCTAAGCTCACACCAGCCCATATTTTCATCTATTTCATATTTCTACCGCATATTTTATACTTTTTAAAAAATGGTCCTCTAAGTCATTTTCATGAAAACTTACCTAGTTAAAGTTGTTTACCATCTTTTAAACTCTCATATTCCTTCATAAATAATCAAAACATAAGCATCTCATGGATGGGTAAATTTCCAAACATGAATCCTAGCTTGAGATATGGGTAGAAATGGATAGAGCATGTTACGAGCATCTCAAAATTACAAAGAACATTAAAAACGGGGATAGGGAGCACTTACTATTAAGCTTGAAATGTTGAAAACCCTAGCTTATGGAGCTCTAGGAACTTCGGCATCTATGGGGAAGAAGATGGCTTATTTTGGCTTTCTTTTTTCCTTTTTTTATTATGTTTATTACCAAATGACCAAAATGCCCATCCTTACAAAACTTTCAAATTTTTCTATGCATGCCCATTTTTGTCTAAAAACTTAGAAATTGGGTAAATTGCTATTTAAGACCTTCTAATTTATAATTCAAATCAATTTCATGCAAATTGCTTCTAGAACCCAAGTTTTTCAATTTATTCTATTTGGTCCTTAATTTCCAATTGGACACCTTATACTTAGAATTTCTTCATGAAACTTTAACACATGCTTATTTTCATATCCTAGAACTCATAATAATCATAAAACAAATATTTTAACATCATATTCGTAGTCCCAAAACTACTATTCTGACTAAGCCCTATTTCAGGATGTTACAAATCAACTGTGTGGGAAAGGAAGAACATGAAACAAACCTTAAGCCTAACAACCCTGAAAAGTCATCAAGGTGAAAATTAACCCAAAATTAGTATTTCCTATTACCCCAAGGTAGTCTGGACTATGAAGTCGGAAGATAAGTAGTCATTGTTGACTCATTATGTTTATGGAAGATTAGAAGATCCTGCTAGGGTAGCAATTAGTTGGTTGACGAGGAACTCGAGACGATAGTTGATTAGGATTGTTAAAGCGAGCTAATCACCCATCTTCAGATTTGATTCACATTATTCCTTGTATCCCTTGAAATTCAATTCTTTTATGTTATTTTATTTTATTTAAGAAACACTAAAAGTATATCTTATTTTACTTTCGTACTATAACTGATTTAAAAGTTTTAATTAGATCTTTAAGTGTTTAGGTTAAGATTCATTTAGTAATCGCCTCCCTTGGGTACGATCCTCAAAGTACTCACCTATTTCGTTGTAAAATCTATATTACAACTCGACCCGTATACTTGCAAATACCGTCTCGTAATTCTTTACTTTATTAGAGTATTTACACTCTGGACATTGGTACGTCCAGAGGTGGACAATGGATTTCCTTAATATTTCCTTGCCGAATTATTATAATCTTGTTTGAGCATTTTTCTCTAATGCCAAACTCAAACACAATGAGTCCGGTGACACTGTAATAGCCATCACTCTTTTTTAATAAAAACCCCTATACGTCTTTCCTTAGTAGAGTTTGGAAATTATCTTCACTTGTCTTCCGGAGGTAACTCAGAAGAAAAAGATCCTTTTAATCCCACCCTTTTTATTTAGTCCGGATCAGTATCTGAACTTAACCTTCATAATTTTGTCCTCCACTTGCTCATAACTTGGAACCTTCACCCTATTAAGAAAATATGCTAAGCTTCAAAATACCGATTATTAGTGGCTCGATTATTTTCAATCCAAAACGTATGCCGACTTAGCCCTCATCATGTTTAATGACATTACTAAGGCTATCAGGATGGGATGAATATAAATATCACCCTTCCTCATGGCATGTATTTGTCATATCTCTTTAGGAGGTTAGGCATTAGCACTCATGGAGACACCAACATTACTTCTAACCAACCTATTAGTTATAGGGCCCTTCATCATACGGGATATTATAATGCCACCACCGGTACGTAGATTAAGAGTGGCCATCCAACGAAAAATGAAGAGGACGACACCAATGCCACTTTTGAAGACATTTTGGCACACGAGCATGTTTCTTCACCTGAACATGTTCCTGCTCCGGCTTCATCCTCTCACGTCCACCTTTATCCGAGATCAAGAATGTCATCCTCGATGCTATCCATTCTTTGAGAAACAATGTTCAAGGTCTTAGAGATGAGGTTTGATCTCATAGGGAAGATGTTAATTCTTAGCTATCAACATTAGAGATGCAAATGGCATCTCCTGTAACACCCCTCACACATATCTGACGTCGGGATAGGGTTTGAGGCTTACCAGGATTTTACGTTCATAAACATATTAAATCAAGTCACCAAGTTATTCTCAAATTAAAAACTTTTCAAATTGTACATCTTGTCCCTTAAACAGATCTTCGAGACCTAAAACATACCCAGAGGTAGTGCGGGACTAAACTGAGAACATTTGATAAACTTTGGGCACCTTGGAAAATTTCCCTTACTTTAAAGTGTCACACGCCCGTGTGGCTTGGAACACGCCCATACCCTTAGCCCGTGGGCAACATTGACTTTTAAACACGGCCATGGCACACAACCGTATGGCCTGCCCGTGTAACCTACCCGTGTCCTATACTAACTTAAAATTTTAAGTGCAGGGGACACACGACCATAGCACACACCTATGGGAGGGAGTCATGTGTCTAACCATGTGGACCCTAATAGGCTATCTTCCAAGCCTTTAGTCACCCCTTTCTACTACTTAGGCTTAGTGGTTACCAAAATCAAACTAAAACATAGTTATACACTTGTAGATGGTCTTGATAAAGCATGTTGTATGGAAACCTCATATCATTGGTTTCATACGTGAAAGGTTATTTCCCATTTTATACTTATGGGCTTCCATGTTATCGTCACACATTCGAAATTTAGCTCGTTTTGGTAACTCATTGCCAATTATAGCAACCCTTCATATAAGAGTATAAATATGCATAGATTTCTAGGTCTTGGCCTACTTCAATTAAGCCAAATCCAATGGCCATATACAAAAAGATAGATACATTTTTACATGCCTTCATTTGGAAAATCAGATGACATATAACAAAATACTCAAAAATCCTATACATGCCATTGAACAAACTAAAAAAGAATGTATTTATACCAAAGCTTGACTAGTTGATAGTGTGTTGACTCTCCAATCATCTTCCAGTCCTTATGAGTCCTCGAGCTTTGTGAGACAGGGAAAAAGAGAGGGGTAAGAATTTTCATGCTTAGTAAGCTTGAATAACCGGAAGGTAAACTTATCGAGTAATTAGCATACATCCATATTTAAAACATGAAATCATCAATTGTGAAATGATTCCCTATCACATGCACTCAATCAATGAGTTAGTCACATAGCAAAGCATCATGTAATTTATGTAGATGAGCTCATCATTCATCATCTTATTGACATACATCAAATTAATCCCATTGAGTTTTTAAGAAATCTCGATGTAATACCTATTATCCGTCAATTCTTATGAATAATCATTTCACATATATGCACTCTCGCAAACCTCACATCCTATGACGAGATTACCAGTCTAGGCTAAATCCCCCATATCATGAACTCATAAGGTGATGTCAGGATTACCAGTCCAGGCTAAATCCCTTACAGACATACACCCTTACTGAGCTCGGATATGAATTACCAATCCAGGCTAAATTCAGATCCCATATCGGATTACCCGTCCGGGCTAAATCCATAATGCACACATATTCTTCGGGAGGCACAATCATTCAAGGAACTCGTTTGGGCTAGATCCTTTTTATACTTGAGATCATGGATTACCAGTCCGAGCTAAATCCTTACTGCAACACATGCAAGATCTCAATTCGCATGTCAATCAGGGTTATCCATCGAATTCCCTTTTTAACCTCAACCAAGACATTCTTCACATGTTACCATCAAATATGCATTTCTATGATATTTCATGTCAATAATAAATGCAATCATCATGCATTCAAAAATCATACAATTATGTATATTAGGGGTTTACTTTAGGTTATCCGAACTTACCTGGCATTCGTTTCGGAGATCTGTTTCAATTATTCTGAAACATTGTGTTTTCCTCGATCGACCTCC
Organism: Gossypium arboreum; assembly: GCF_025698485.1. Classification (NCBI taxonomy): domain Eukaryota; kingdom Viridiplantae; phylum Streptophyta; class Magnoliopsida; order Malvales; family Malvaceae; genus Gossypium; species Gossypium arboreum. The sequence goes on from NC_069072.1 coordinate 22,934,966, forward strand.
GAAATTTGTTCCTCGGGGTCTATAACAATAAAAATAGATTAGTAACTCTCCACATTACACATTTCAAGTCTAAACTTCACCCCCAATCCAAATGACTGTTTTGCCCCTAACCTTTCATATTTTTACGATTTAGTCCCTGGCTCGTATAATGAAACACATGCAATTTCTACCTTACCCAAGCCTAGCTGAACACTCTTTTTCTCATGGTAGCCCTCATTTTCCATTATTTTCACACTTCTACCACATATTTTACAACTTTTACAAAATGGTCCCTACAAGGGTTTTTCATGAAAATCACCTAGGAAAAGATGTTTAACACACTTCAACTTTCATATTCCTCCATAATCCATCAAAATACAAGCAACTTATGCATGGGAAAATTTTTAAACATGAACCCTAGCATGAAATATGGGTAGAAATGAATAGAACAAGCTATCGGGATTCTAAAAATACAAATAATATTAAAAACGGGGCTTGGGACACTTACTATTGAGCTTGAAATGTTTGAAAACCCTAGCTATGGTGACAAGAGAATTTTGGCAGCATGGAGAATAAGAATGGCTGATTTTGGCTTGATTTTTCCCATTTTATTTCATTAAAAAGCCAAATGACCAAAATACCCTCACGCCCTTTCTTTAAAATTTCATCCATGCAAGCCCATTTTTGTCCAAAAATTTTGAAATTGGGCAAATTTCTCCCCAAGACCTCCTATTTTATAATCTAAAGTAATTTCATGCAAATTCCTTCTAGAATCCAAGTTTTGGAATTTATTCAATTTAGTGCCAAATTTTCCAATTGGGCACTTACTCAAAGAATTCCTTCATGAAACTTTAACACATGCATATTTTCATAATCTAAGCCTCATAATAATCATAAAATAAATATTTTGATGTCGAATTTGTGCTCCCGAAACCACTATTCCGACTAGGCCCTATTTTGGGATGTTACATTTCTCCTTCTTAGGGACTTTCGTCCTCGAAAGTCTTACCAGTGAAAAGATTCGGATATTGGCTTATCATGGTTTCTTCTGGTTCCTATGTAGCCTCTTCTACACCATGTCGATGCCATAAAACTTTTTCTAAGGTTACATCTTTATTCCTCAGCTGTTTAACCTCACGAGCCAATATCTTAACTAGTTCCTCTCCATAGGTCATGTCCAGTCGAATTTCAGTCTTAGTCCGCAAAATCACGTGAGAGGGGTCTGATCGGTATCGCCTTAACATAGATACATGGAACACATTGTGAATCCTTTCCAGTTCAAGTGGCAATGTCAAGCGATAGGCTAACTGTCTAACTTTTTCAATGATCTCGTACGGTCCGATAAATCGCTGACTCAGTTTGCCTTTTCGGCTAAATTTCAACACCTTTTTCCATGGAGACACTTTCAAGAATACTCTATCTCTAACTTGAAACTCAATTTCCTTTACTTTCAGATCAGCATATGACTTTTGCCTATCCGATGCTGCTTTTAAATAGTCTCGTATCACTTTAACTTTCTCTTTAGTTTCTTTCATCAAATCAACTCCGTGAATCTGATTTTCCTTGAGTTCTATCCAGTACAATGGAGTTCGGCACTTCCTACCATATAAGGCCTCATAAGGCGTCATCTTTAAACTTGTTTGAAAACTGTTGTTATAGGAAAATTCTACCAACGATAAGCATTTTTCCAGCTACCCTGAAATTTGAGGATACAACATCACAACATATCCTCAAGAATTTGAATCATCCGCTCAAACTAACCATCAGTCTGAGGGTGAAAAGCTGTGCTAAAGCTCAACTTCGTACCCAAGGCTTCTTGTAACTTCTTCCAGAATCTCGAACTGAACCTCAAGTCTCTGTCTGAAATAATCGACAGTGGTACCCCATGCAATCTTACAATCTCAGAAATGTACAAGTCAGCCAATCTATCGAGGGAGTAATCTATCCTCACTGGAATGAAATGAGCCGACTTCGTCAAGTTATCCACTACAACCCATACAGCATCTTTGTTCTTCGGAGTCAATGGAAATCCTATCACGAAATCCATAGTAACTCTACCCCACTTCCATTCGGCGACCATCATAGGTTGTAGCAAACCTGAAGGCACTTGATGTTCAGCTTTAACTTGCCGACATACCAGGCATTTCGATACAAATTTAGAAATATCTCTTTTCAAATCGTTGTACATCTTGGTACTTCCCGGATGAATTGACAGACGGTTGTTATGTGCTTCTTGCAAAATTTTCTGAACAAGTTCATTGTTTTTGGGTACACAAACCCTATCTCTGAACATCAAAACCAATCTGAAAATCAGATTCAATACCCAACTCACATTGAGATCTTTTAGCTTGCAAGTCATCATCATTAGTTTGAGTATCATAGATTTCCTGAAGGAATGTCGGCCTAGCCTCTAGCTCAGCCTAGACTGAACCATCATCAAACAATGCCAAACAAGCATCCATGGCCCTTAATGCAAACAAGGATTTTCTGCTCAACGCGTCAGCGACCACATTCGCCTTTTCCGGGTGATAGTCAATAATCAGTTCGTAATCCTTGATTAACTCTAGCCACCTCCGCTTCCCTAAATTTAATTCTTGTTGAGTCATCAAATACTTCAAACTTTTTTGGTCAGTGAATATGCGGCAAGTCTCACCATATAAATAATGCCTCCAAATTTTCAAAGCAAAAATGATGGCGGCAATTTTTAGGTCGTGTGTAGGATAATTCTTCTCGTGAGGCTTCAATTTTCATGAAGCATAGGCTATCACCTTGCCATCTTAAATAAGCACACAGCCCAATCTATTTAAGGATGCATCACTGTAGACCACAAACTCTTTTCTCGGTTCAGGTAGCACTAAAACAGGAGCTTCGATCAGTAGTGTCTTTAACTTCTCAAAACTTTCTTGACACTTTTCCATCCATTCAAACTTAATGTTTTTCTGTAACAATCTCGTCATTGGAGTTGCTATCATGGAGAATCCTTTAACAAATCTTTGATAGTAATCAGCTAAGCCCAAAAAGCTTTTAACCTCGGTTACATTCTTAGGTGGTTTCCATTCGACAATAGTAGAGATCTTACTTGGATCAACTCGGATGCCTTCACCTGAAACAATATGACCCAAAAATCTGACTTCCTAGAGCCAAAACTCACTCTTGCTAAACTTAGCATACAGTTACTTTTCCCGCAAAGTCTGTAATACAATTCTCAAGTGTTCGCATGCTTTGTCTCATTTTTGGAATAAATCAAGATGTCGTCAATAAACACAACAACAAACTTATCCAAATATGGTCGAAAGATCCTATTCATTAAGTCCATAAACACAGCTGGTACATTCGTCAGCCCAAACGGCATGACAAGAAATTCATAATGGCCATATCTCGTTCTGAAAGTTATCTTGGGTACATCCGAGTCTTTAACTCGCAGTTGATTATAACCAGATCTCAAGTCTATCTTAGAGAACACGGTGGCTCCTCTTAACTGGTCAAACAAATCATTGATCTTTGGTAAGGGATACTTATTCTTGATAGTTACCTTGTTCAGTTGCCGATAATCTATACATAACCTCGTTGAACCATCTTTCTTCTTTACAAACAAAATGATATGTGATATTCGTGACAGGTTTTAAATATTTCTGAATGAATCGTTCTTGAGACTAACTTATTATCACGATTAAGGCAAGTGTGACTATCGAACAGTAGTATAGTTCAGCAAAATTGGATTGTCGAACCCAAAGGAACCACGAGTACTAGTATTACTTCCTTTTTATTATCTAGCCTAAAAATTAAGAGGTTTGGTTATCTAAACCAATTACTAAACTAAGAATGCACAGAAAGAAAATTTGGGAAAATACTTTTGGGAAAATTCGATTGATTAAGACAATACCTAAGGAAAAATCCACCTAGACTTCACTTGTTATTTGACTCTGAATCAGACGATTTATTCATTTGACTTGATCCATAGAAATCCCTAAGTTATATTATTATCTCTCTCGAGACTAATAACATCTAACCCTAGGTTGAATAATTGAAATATCTTTCTAATTAACACCCTAGAATTGCATTAACTCGATCTATGGATTCCCTTATTAGGTTTCACCCTAGTCCAGCAAAATCTTATCACCCTATCTCTAGGCGTACAATCAACTCCGCTTAATTATGAAAAATTTACTCTTAGACAGGGTCTATTCCTCCTCTAAATAAGAGCTTAACTTGAATCAATATCCTGGAATATCAAAACAAGAATTAAGAACACATAATTAAGAAAAAGTCAAATATTTATCATACAATTCAGATAATAATAACAAGATTCGTCTTAGGTTTCATTCCCCTTAGGTATTTAGGGGTTTTAGTTCATACTTATGAAAGAAAACATCTCAAAAGCATAAAGATAATAAAACATAAGAAAACCCTAAACTCCTGAAGGAACTTGAAGGGAGATCTTCAGTCTCGATGATGAATCCGGCTACTGAGATGGATCAATTAGCTTTTTTTAAGTAATTCATTGCTTCCTATTCTTTATCCCCCTCCTAAGTGCCTCCTTAGGTGTTTAAATAGGCTTTAGAATGCCTAAGAGCCCTCAAAATTGGCCTTTTCAAAATAGGGTTATACTTGGGCTCGGCAAGGACACGCCCGCATGATATGCCCGTGTGCGAACTCCAGCCCATAGTCAAAGCTGTTGAACAGAAACTGATGTGTAGTATACCCGTGTATGTCGTGCTTTAATCCTGCCAAAGGGACACAGTTGTGTGACACGCCCGTGTGAGAAAGTCTAGGCCGTGTTGATTTCCCACGTGGGTCTATTTTCTCTGTTTTCGGCCCGTTTCTCGCTCTTTTTACTCTCCTATGCTCACTTAAGTATAAAACATGAAATTAACAAATTAGGAGCATCGAATTCACCAATTTTAAGGAGAAACCATCCATAAATGTGCTAAGCATGGGATAAAAACGTGTATAAATTACGGTTCATCAAATACCCCCACACTTAAGCATTTGCTTGTCCTTAAGCAAAATCCTCAACTCATAATCAAAATAAATTCTATAAGTATTCATACATTGAGAATTCAACTAAAAGTATATCAAAGTTGCAAACATTCCAGGTTGAGCATTTTATCACGAAAACATAGGTGTCTCCCCTTATCTAAGTGATTACCTTTGATCAAAATATCTCAAAGTTTAACATCCTCACTAAAGATTCACTCAAATCACTCAAGGTGTTTAAGGACATCAATAAAAGCACTCATTAGTCAATATGAAAAGTTATTACCATAGGCTTGCTTGAAAATCAAATCTCCACCACTATATATTGAGCTGATACATCAATCAAAAAGGTCTTTTTAGAGGGTTGTAACGTGGCTTTGGTTAGGGGGTGTGGTCACAAGCTGAAAGAAAAGGTTAGAATCGAGATTGAATTGAAAAATTACCTAGCTAGATAAATAACTAGTCATTAATTGAATACAAGTGAGCTTCTTCTCAAAATATAGAATTAACACTCAAGCTCAAAAACGACGAATTACTACAATATGTAATAAATTATTATTATTTTAAGAACAAACCAAATACATAGAAGAACAAAACATAACTAAGCAATTAGGTCAAATCAAATCTCAACAAAAATAGGGATCAAATTAGGGGATTTCAACAATGATGGGTTATGGGTTAATATTAAGGGTAAATCAATTAATGGCTTGTTATGAAGGTAGGCTTTTATGGAGTGAGTGGGTTAAACCTAAGTGCCTTTATCATCTTGACATATCAAATCAAATAGTGTGGTCTTGACATGCATAATCAAGCAAGTTCTAGAATAACAAATCAATACTGACGCACTCACAATAAAAGTGAGCATGAAAGGAATAAAATATGTCTAAAGGCTCAAGATCTCACAAAAATTATGGCTTTTTGATGTTCAAACTCGTGAATTTCAACTCAAGATAATACCTAAGCTTAGGGAAACAACCTAAAAGTTTTTAACTCTTCAAAAATCAACTTATCATGCTTGATTCCCTAATATCTTAAAGTTTAAACAATCAATGCATAAATGCCTATATTTAATTCAAGACATATCAATAAAAATCATAAATTAATCAAAATGCATTCTAATAGTGATATGAGTGATTCACGTGAGAATAAGACAAAATTCAGGAATTTCTAATGATGATATAAAAGACCCCCTACACTTAAGATGGACATTACCCTCAATGTACAAAGATAGATATATTGACAAAGATAGATTTATAATCATAAGATAGGGAGAGAAGTGAAACTTCCTGAATGATGAATGAACTCCTTAAATTGGAGTTATGGAGAATAATCGGCCAAAGCAATGATGAGGGTGGAGGAGGGTACTTCAGCGATGGTAGAGGTTCATTAATCCATAAGTCCTTTGCCCTTGGAGTTTTTAGTTCTTATTTGATGATGAGCTTTGGAGCTCTTTATGATTGTGATAAAATCAAGAACTCTTTAGGAGATATACTAAAGCATAATTACTCATAATGAAATAGCTGAAAAATAAAAATTGTAATAACTAAGGATAAAATAGTATTAAAAGGAAATAAAAAAATAATTTCAAAATATAGAGATAAAAATAAAATAAATAATAGGTGTTTATAGAGAAATTGGGGCACACGACCGTGGGCAAGCCCGTGTGCCCTCATCTCAGCCCGTGCGTTTCGTGGTTTTCAAAATTGGGTGCATTGGTGTACACGGCCACATTGGATGGCCATGTCGATCTCCGTTAACTTCTCCCACGCCCGTGTATGCAGGCGCACACCCTTGTTCTTTTGATAGGCTCAACCACGGTCGGTGGGCACGGTCGTGTCGATTGCCCGTGTTACTTTAGTAGGATTGCCCACGGCCACGTCACACGGTTGTGGCAACTTTATCGGATCCCGTGTTAGGGAAACATTTTTGCTCTATTTTCACACGACCGTATCGTACAGCTGTGTTGCATCCCATGTATGTGCACGGCCTACGGCATGCTCGTGTTCCTGGTCGTGTGGTTCTGGAAATCTTGTGTTCAGTGACTCAGTTAGTGAATTAAATGTTAGAGACTAAAAATTAAAGTAGTTAACACCGTTAGTACTCGGGGTGCCTCCCGAGAAGCTCTTGTTTATAGTCTAAGCTCGACTCTACCTTGTGGGTATATCTAGGTAATTTCGTGGAGCCATAGCTCCTCTTTATCGTCTTTGAAATTCTCACCGTTATACATTTTGAGACGATGTCCATTTACCTTAAAAGTGCCTTGTGATGGATGACTTACCTCTACTGTGCCATATGGAAACACAATTTGAACTACGAAAGGACCTAACCATCATGACTTAAGCTTTCCAAGAAATAATTTGAGCCTCGAGTTATATAACAGGACAAGATCTCCAACTTCAAATTACCTTCGTTGCTTCAAACGGGAGTCGTAGCGGTGCTTCGTTGCTTCCTTATATAGGTGAGAATTTTCATATGCATTGGTTCACCACTCATCTAACTCGTTCAACTGCATCAACTTGTTTTTACCTACAAGTTTGGGGTCAAGGTTTAGAAATTTTATAGCCCAGAATGCCTTGTGTTCTAACTCAACCGGTAGGTGACAACTTTTCCCAAAAACACGTCTGTAAGGTGATGTTCCTATGGGGGTCTTAAAAGCAGTTCTATAAGCCCATAAAGCATCATTTACTTTCATCACCCAATCCTTCCTGTTTAATTCTACTGTCTTTTCTAAGATACGTTTAAGCTCTCGGTTCATTACTTCAACTTGGCCACTAGTTTGAGGGAGATAAGGGGTAGTTGTTCTATGATGAACTCCGTATTTCTTAAGGATCTTGTCGAATTGGGCATTACAAAAATGAGTACCCCTATCACTGATAATTGCTCTAGGTGTACCAAATCAAGAGAAAAGTTTCCTAAGGAATTGTACTACTACTCTAGCATCATTAGTAGGTAAAGCTTGGGCTTCAACCCATTTGGACATATAGTCAACAACTACTAAGATGTATTTATTCCTGAATGAACTAGGGAATGGACCCATGAAGTCGATACCTCAAACGTCAAATATTTCACATAAGAGCATATATGTCTGATGCATTTCATCACGTTCGGATATATTACCTGTCCTTTAACATTTGTCACAAGAAGTAACATACCTGTTGGCATCTTTGAATAGAATGGGCCAATAAAAACCTGATTCGAGGATTTTATGTGCGGTCTTATTTCCACCGTAATCTCTTCCAGTCGATCCTAAGTGCAATGTTCCCAGATTTTCAATGCTTCTATCCTTGTAATGCATCTCCTTATGATTTGATCTGTAAATTTATAGAAAAGGAAAGGGTCTTCCCAGAAGTAGTTTTTCACATCAGCGAAGAATCACTTCTTTTGCTGATGTGTCAACCCTTTTGGGATAATGTTAGCGGCTAAAAAATTTGCAATATCTGCAAACCAAGGTACCGCAGAATCAGATATAGCAAAAAAATTATTCTTCCAGGAATTAATCATTTATGTCAATGTCATCTTGTTCTTTGGTACTTGAGTTTTCAAGCCTGGAGAGATGGTCAGCCGCAAGATTTTCAGCTTATTTCTTATCCTTAATCTCCAAGTCAAATTCCTGCAATAATAAGATCCATCGAATGAGTCGAGTTTTTGCATCAGTTTTAGTCAAAAGGTGGCGAAGAGCGGAATGGTCAGTATAAACGACATTTAGACAATATTAAATATGGCCTAAATTTATCGAATGCAAAAACCACAGCTAGCAGCTCTTTCTCCGTGGTGGTGCAGTTTTCTTGTGCGGCTGTCAAAGTCCTACTAGCATAATAGATAGGTTGAAAATGTTTAACTCTTCGTTGTCCCAAAACTACACCTATTACAAAATCACTCGCATCGCACATTAGTTCAAAAGATGAATTCCAATCAGGTGTAATTATAATTGGAGCTTTAGTTAGTTTATCCTTTAAAGTATTAAATGCTTCTAAACACTCCTGATCAAAATTAAAAGGCACATCTTTTTCTAGTAATTTAGTCAAAGGCTTAGCTATTTTAGAAAAGTCTTTAATAAATCTTCTATAAAACCTAGCATGTCCTAAGAAGCTTCTAATAGCCTTAACCGAATTAGGGGGATGTAGTTTTTCAATTGTTTCAATTTTAGATTTATCAACCTCAATCCCTCTACTAGAAATTTTATGTCCTAACACAATACCTTCTTGATCCATAAAGTGACATTTTTCCCAGTTAAGCACAAGGTTTGTTTCCTCGCATCTAGTTAACACTCGTTTTAAATTTTTGAGGAAAGATGGAAAGAGTTACCGAAAATCGAAAAATCATCCATAAATACCTCCATGACATCTTCTACAAGTTTGTCAAAAATGGCTATCATGCAGTGCTGAAAAGTAGCAAGAGCATTACATAATCCAAAAGGCATTCTACGATAAGCAAACGTACTATATGGACATGTAAATGTCGTCTTTTCTTGATCTTCAGGAGTTATTGGGATTTGGAAATAGCCAGAGAGTCCGTCTAAAAAGCAGTAGTACATGTTTCCTGACAATCTTTCCAACATTTGGTCAATAAATGGGAGGGGAAAGTGGTCTTTTCTCATGGCATCATTTAGCTTCCTATAATCAATGCACACTCTCCAACCTATGACTGTCCTTTTTGGGATTAATTCATTCTTCTCATTAGCCACAACAGTCATGCCTCCTTTTTTAGGAACAACCTGCACTGGACTCACACAAGGACTGTCAGAGATAGGATAAATAATTCTAGCATCTAGGAGTTTAATTACCTCAACATTAACAACTTCCTTCATGTTGGGGTTCAGTCGTCTTTGGGCTTACACGCATAGTTTATATTCATCTTCCATTAGAATTTTGTGGATGCAAAAAGAAGGGCTGATCCCTTTAATGTCAAAAATTTTCCAAGCTATGGCCCTTTTATGCTCTCTTAATACTTGGAGTAATTCCTCTTTCTCCTTGGGTTGCAAGTTGGTTGCAATAATTACCAGTAATGTGGAATTATTTCCAAGGAATACATATTGCAAGTGATTCGAAAATTGCTTAAGTTCCAGTTTGGGAGGTTCGTCAATAGAGGGTTTTTGCTTAAGTTTATCTTTTACCTTAATTCCCTCATATTCTGCTAGTTTTGGGGAGGTTTCATTAGAGTTTAGTTCGGTTCCTATTTCAGAATCATCATCCATCCCCTCTCCTTGGGCGAGACACAGTTCCATTGTGTCCTTGTGTACGATTTCCTGAAAAGAATCTTGAGTAGCATGATCAATAGAGTCGATAAAATAACATGAGTCATCTTGTTCTCTAGAAAATCTCATGGCATCATAAATTTTAAAAATAATGTCTTCGTCACCTACTCTAAGTAGCAACTTACCATCACCCACATCAATTATAACCCTAGCAGTGGCTAAAAATGGCCGACCTAAGATTAAAGGCACCTCAACATCTTCATCTATGTCAAGCACAATGAAATCAACAGGGAATATAAATTTATCTACTTTTACAAGTACGTCCTCTATAATTCCCCTAGGATATTTAACAGATCTATTAGCTAATTGAATACTCATCCTAGTGGATTTAGGTTCCCCAAGACCAAGTTGTTTAAACATTTTATATGGCATCAAATTAATGCTGGCGCCTAAATCAGCTAGGGCTTTATCAACATTCAAACTACCAATTAAGAAGGGAATAGTAAAACTTCCTGGATCTTTCAGTTTGGTTGGCAGTTTCTTCTGGAGTATGGCTGAGCACTCTTCATTTAGTTCCACTGTAGATAAGTCTTCAAACTTCCTTTTGTTTGTCAAAAGCTCTTTTAAAAATTTTGCATATGTAAGCATCTGTGATATAGCTTCAACAAAAGGTAAGTTAATATGTAGTTTGTCGAAACCAGTTTTTTGAAAACGGGAAATTGACTTTTGAAAACGAAAAGTTGGGAGTCGCCACCAATCGTTTTTAATAGGGTGTGATTGGATCACCTCAAAACACGGTCGTTTTTAATAAATAAATAAAATTTTCAAAACGACGATTTGGGTCTGCGAAAATAGAAAACTGGTTCGGGAGTTAGTTACGTACGAGGAAGGATTAGCACCCTCGACACGCCCAAAATTGGTACTTGATTGATTATTTAATGTCTTAATATCAAAAATTAAAGATTTGGACAGAGTTCAAAACGCGATCCTCCTTTTATTGGCTTTTAAAACATTTAGGTAAGTCAAATGTGTATTAAAGACCATCTCACCTCAATGTAAAACATTACATCTAGTACGTTAGGACACAACATTTTTTACCCTCAATTGTGAGCTTGCCTTTAAAACGTACGTTTTAGCCTTAAGACGATATTCGAATATTCAAAACAAACAAAGAAAGCGAAACCCAGTACGTTAGGGCATGATTCTTCGAATTCTTTAAATATCGAACATTGCTTTTATTTTTGAAAATTTTTTAGAGAAGATCAATGGGTAAATGAATTAAGGACATAGATTTTTTTAAAAATGATGATAATAGACAACATGAAAATAATAATATGAGAATAATGCTAACCATATATAAATAATAATAAATAATAATAATAGTAATTAATAGAAATAATTAATAAAACAAAAATAATAATAAATACAATAATGTAATAAACATTGTGCTAATAGTATTAATAATAATATTAAAAACATAATGATAATAACAAAAAATATGTTGTGATAACATTAAATATGGGGATAATAGTAAAAAAATTGGAATAACAATGTTAAATTAGTAAGAGTAAGAAATAGTAAATAATAATAATTTGATATAAAAATGGTAACCGATAATAAACAATGGTATAAAAATAATATAATAAGTCTATGTATAATAGAAATTTATATTTAAAATAATTAACTTCGCTTAAAAATATATATATTTACATAATAAATATATAATAATAAATAAATAATATAATAATATGAAACATAACTCAAATTAATTAAATTAATAGAAAATAATAAAAAACAAATATAAAAATAATAAGAATAAAGCTCAAATTAATTAATTTAACAGTAAAATAACAAAAATAAAAAAGGGGTTAAATTGAATTAAAAATGAAAACTTTGGGGTCAAAGCAGAAAGGAAATAAAATCAGAGGTAAACTCCTTCTCTTTTCCCTTCTTTCGTTCGTGAAAAAAATGTGAACGCCAAAGTAAACAAAATTGAATAATATAAAAAGTTACCTTAAAAATCTGATTTGTATTCTCTTTGATTTCGTATGTGTATTCTCTCAAAAAAATTCCCCTTACAATAGTTTTCCATGGCTTTTATAGCCAAATTACAACTTATAACAAGTAGGGTGATGGAGTTAGTGGGGGTGATGGAGGTAGTGGATGGTTTAGTAGGGTGCGGGGGTGATGGAGGTAGTGGATGGTTTAGTAGGGTGATGGAGTTAGTGGTCGGTTTAGTGGGTGTTTAATTTGGGCTAGTTTGACTGGGCCCGGGCAGAAATTTGGTCCTACAGCTGCCCCTCTTTACTCATTGTCATGTAACGAGAATAGAGCAAAGATTTTAGAAGGGCCAAATTTGCCTGGGCTGGCTGAGTCTTGTCTTCTTTGCCGTAACCCACCGCACCTTATTGCTTCAAAACGTTCCGTTGCTACTTCAGAGAGATGTGATCTGCTGTAATTTGATCTACTTTACTCCTGCTTAATAAAGATAAGATCTGGTATGTTTAGCCTACTCCACTCCTGCTCAGTGAAGATAAGGCTGATGATTGGAATCTGCTCCATTGCCGATACATGGAGATGACTTGCCAAAATTTGATTTGCTTCACTCCTACTCAGTGAAGATAAGATCTGGTATGTTTAGCCTGCTCCACTCCTGCTCAGTGAAGATAAGGATGGTGGCAGAAATCTGCTCCATTGCCGATACATAGAGATAAGATTCACCAAAATCTGATCTGCTCCGCTCCTGCTCAGCGACGATAAGATCTAGTATTTAGCCTACTCCACTCCTGCTCAGTGAAGATAAGGCTGGTGGCTAAAATCTGCTCCATTGTCGATACATAGAGATAAGATTCACCAAAATTTGATCTGCTCCGCTCCTACTCAGCGAAGATAAGATCTAGTATTTAGCCTGCTCCACTCCTGCTCAGTGAAGATAAGGCTGGTGGCTGAAATCTATTCCATTGCCGATACATGGAGATGACTTGCCAAAATTTGATCTGCTTCACTCCTGCTCAGTGAAGATAATATATGGTATGTTTAGCCTGCTCCACTCCTGCTCAGTGAAGATAAGGCTGGTGGCTGAAATCTGCTCCATTGCCTAAACATAGAGGTAAGATTCACCAAAATTTGATCTGCTCCGCTCCTGTTCAGCAAAGATAAGATCTAGTATTTAGCCTGCTCCACTCCTGCTCAGTGAAGATAAGGCTGGTGGCTGAAATTTGCTCCATTGCCTATACATGGAGATAAGACTTGCTAAAATTTGATCTGCTTCACTCCTGCTCAGTGAAGATAAGATCTGGTATGTTTAGCCTGCTCCACTCCTGCTCAGTGAAGATAAGGCTAGTGGCTGAAATTTGCTCCATTGCTGATACATGGAGATAAGACTTGCCAAAATTTGATCTGCTTCACTCCTGCTCAGTGAAGATAAGATTTGGTATGTTTAGCCTACTCCACTCCTGCTTAATGGGATAAGGCTTGCCGAAATCTGTAATTTTAATCAATCTTGCTACACTGTCCACTGGGGAATCCATCTGTAGAAGTGATTTCCTGTGGTTTATGCTTATGCTAAATGATTAGGATGCTATGATCAACATGAATCAAATGCCCCTAACTAAATGTATTATGAACGACATTTGTACGAATGCAGAATGTCGTGAAAATAATCCCATTTTAATGATTGGGCTACCATAACTCGCTGTCTGTTAAAGCTATCGCTTCACTGACATGAGTCTTTCTTGTTCACCTGCTACTTTCCGACAGAAATCTCATAGAAACAATCCATTTTCTTCAACTGGTTTGCCCCACTATAATTTCAAAGGTCCAGTACACTATACTTCATGGGATATAAGGCTTGCACCATCTTCAAACTCTCCTACTGCAACTCGGGGGAATATAATCTAATTCCTCTCCAATTCATTCCCCCCACAATTTTAAGGGTACAGGATTTGACTCTTCTTCCATTAATTTGGTCTGCTACACCATTCCTTGGGTGTCATGACCAAATGTATATGCTTGATATTTGCATGGATGCAAAATACCATCTTTCTCTCAAGAATGATCCCCTCTTAAAGCTTGGGTTGACATTGCTTGCTATTTGTAAAGATTGTACCTTTGATGCAACATTTGTCTCTAATATATTTGACAGAAAGTCTTAAGGGGTAGTCCCTCAGACAATTCCAACCCTTAGGCTCGGTAAATTCTAAACAACAATCCTGTTTCAGGTTCCCGTATTATTTAGAAACTTCTAGAGTCATAAGCAGAATCTCCTTTGTGGAAATATTTTAATTTATATTTCAATGCGAAATGCTTGAAAAAGATAATGGCAAGGGATAAGAATGAAATTAATTAAGAGCATAGCTCGTAACAATTAAAGTAATCGGGGATATCCAAGGTAATAAAATAAAAATAATTGGGGTGTATCTCGAAAGGAATAAGGTAACCAAGGATAGTAAACATGGGTAAGATAGAAAATTAAGTGCCCCAGATATCGCAGCTTGAGCTTCTCTGTACAAACTTCTTGATGACCATTTGAGCTCAACATGTGTTTAGGTGATCCGAAGTACTTTGTCAATGCCCCAAGATGTAGCATACTTCCTCATTGTTAACTCAGGCATAGTAAGACTACTGTATGCCCCACTTTCAATCCAAATTTGAGCGGCCCTTTTCGGGTTTTCAACTCAAATCCCTTTTGGTCTCAAAGCGCCCTTTGCGGGTTTTCGCCTTGGCCTCTCCTTTGCTTTTCTTTTCTTTCTCTTTTTTGTTTTTCTTTTCTTTTTACTTTTCCTTTTTTCTCTTTCTTTTTTCTCTTCTTGTTTTTGAAAGTGAAGTATTCTTCGATTAAATCCAAGTTCACAGGGTCAGGCAAGTTCTTGCCATTTATCTTAATCAACATCAATGCCCCCACCAGGGATAAGGTCATTCTCTAATTTGACATCCATTTTCACTAAGATCCTTTTGTATGGGAAGGATCCTTCTCAAAACTAAGTTTCCTTGATGAAATTTTCTAGAATGATCTTTCCGTCATCACTTCGTATCATTTGATCGTAACTAGATAATTTTAAACCTCCTTTTTTAATCAGGTTCACTTGATCATTGGAATTGGATTTACTCAACTCTGACGAAACTCGTGGAGAAGAGACCTTGCCAAAATTGCATTCATTCCATAAATCAACGAAAAACGTTGCCCAGGTGAAGGTTCTGATAGAGACTCCCATGATCCTTTTTTTTGCATCGTTCATTTTCGAGCGATATGGTATTTACTATTGAACAGCCCGGATGCTTCAGATATAGTAATGCTATTTAAATTTAGTACATCATCAGATATGGTCCCTTTCGGTACTCCATACTAACATAGAAAATGTTGGCTATTGACCTCGCATTATTGACATATGAGGCAGCTTCTGTCTACTTGGCAACATAATCGACGACCACAAAAAGAATCGATACTCGTCAGAGGCTTTTGGCTAAATCAACCTGACGGCACACATGCCCCATTTAGAAGAAGATTATGGGATTCACTAATTCTTTGCAACATGAGGTTTGCTTCTCATCTTGTTCACCGTCATCAACAGATCAGGAGATAAGATGCAATCTTAGTCATATTCAAAGTCTTGAGGTGTAACACCCCAAACCCGAGACCATCGCCGGTGTCGGACACGAGGGGTTAACGAGACAAATCCTCTTAAAGTACCGACCAATTTGGCATTTCTGGACAGGCTGGAAAACTGTGTCACCGTCGCCTTAAAAATCATATCTCGAGTTTCAAAACTCAGAAACTGGTTTCGTAAATTTTCCCTGAATTTAGGCTCATATACCCATCCATGGATTTATTTTTAGAATTTTTGGTTGGGCAAATTGGTACAGTTTATTAGTTAAAGTCACCCATGTTACAGGGATCGACTGCTCTGACCTTTGCGCGTTACAACTTGAATATCTCTCTGTACAGGGCTTTAATACTGGTTTCGTTTGTTTCTAATGAAACTAGACTCAAAATGGAATCTGTACATATAAGGCATGACTCCTAATTCTTTCTGGATAATTTATGGTAAATTTTCAAAGTTGCGACAGGGGACCCAAAAACCGTTCTGGCCCTGTCTCACGAGAACTTTAATATTTCTCAGTATACTGCTCATATGGTCGTTTCGTTTCGTCCATATAAAAATAGATTCATCAAGGTTAAGTTCCATAATTTACTAACTATTTAATTCTACTTCTACTATTTTTAGTGATTTTTCAATCTCGTCTCACTGCTGCTGTCCGCAACAGTTACTGCAGTAGACTATGCCAATTTCATGAATTTTTCCTTGGCCTTAATCATCCATCATACATGACACAAATTATGGCCACCTTATCAAAATTTGAGTTTCTAAGACTCGTGGCTATAGGTTCTAGCATCCCACTCGACGACCACATAGGCCATTTTCACATGGCTTAAAGTTTACAACCCACAATTCGACAAAATATAATAGCCTATACATGCCAAATGTTCTTCAACAACAAAAACAATACCACAAGATTTCAGCCGGTGTGATGACTTCAACGACGGTTCCGAGCACGCAACAATACGAGTCCAAGAGACCTAAAATGGGTGACAAGAAAACACCGAGTGAGTTTACAACTCAGTAAGTCATAAGCATTCATCAATCCATCGATAAAGTTACTACTACATGTACAACAAATGAGGCTAGGTACTCGTCCATATCGAATCTATACCATAATACCTCGGACCTTTCGGTCCAATCTCGTACCAATTCATACATCCACATTTCATATTCTACACAACAAGATAATCAAGCATTTTTACACATTAACTCATTTTCCAGCACAACCATACAATTTCAATCATCACATAGATTTAAGGCTTACCAAATTCAACCCCAAGCATGAACGTATTCTCTATTCGTCATGAGCTCGAGGTACTTACCCAATCCGCTGTCCATACTCAATTCAATGGAGACACACCCTCCATATATATAGAGTACGCACACACAGTGCTTACTACTCGATTTCGCACACTTAGTGCCACGTAATTTAAGCCCGCACACACAGTGCCATACCCTCCGAGCTCGCACACCCAAAGGTCAGTATTTTTCCAGCTTGCACACTTAGTGCCATATATTTCCAGACGCACACTTAGTGCCGATCTAAATCACCGTACACACGTGTTCAAGACACTTAGTGCTGAAAGCAAACTTTCTACACATTTCACTATTTCTTTTACATTCAACAAATGTCATCACTCCATACACATACATTTTCATTTATATATATATATCATCCCATTAAACACAATTGCATAAATTTTACAATCATTTAAGCAATATCAAATACGTGCTTAATGACTTACCTCGTGTTGGGTAAAATAGTTCCAAGTCGGCTACTCGATGACCTTCGTCTTTCCCTTGCTTGATTCTCCTTCTTTAACTCCTTGAGCTTAATCAATAAATCACTAGTTTAACCATCTTGCTAAACATTCATAATTCAACTACACATGCATATGTATGCTTGTATATTCGGCAACCATTCTTACTAATCGCCCATTTGGTCGATTATACACCTAACCGAATATGCACCAAAACTTGATTCAACATTACCTACATACTCACTTTAATGGCGAATATATATATATATGTACAATGTCAACTAACATCTTTTAATCACCTAATTTCATCTCATGAACATTTAATCAAATTTTCCCAATCTAGCATATATTTTCACATCCATTTGTAACATCATGTACAAACACATATGCACATATATCAAAACACAAATTTTACCTATCATGCAACAAGCATAAATCGCACTTATGAGCATGCCATGGCGAATACATCCCACACCATCCCCTTTCAATTTTTGGTCATGGTTAAACAAAGAAAACTCCATGTCTTACTCAAGAATGCTAAAAGAAATTTCAAGAGTAGTCAATCCATCATTACATGTATCATCAACAAGCTTCACATTTAGCATGCAATGGCTTTAACACAATATCAACCTTGGCCAAATACCATTTCCATGGCATAACAAGGATTTGAACCATGGGCTAACATGAACATCAAGTTAGCAACTAAAACATGCATGAATCTCATGACACAACCTCAAACATACCTTAATCTTGACACAAGTATGACCAAATCTCCTTCTAGTTCTCTTCTAAACCAAGCATGAAGCAAAAATCCTTCCTTTTCCCTTAGTATTTTCAGCCAAGATTTGAGAATGGATGAACAATTTTTTCCTTTCTTTTTCCTCTACTCACGGCAACAAAAGGGGGCATCCATGCTCATTTTTTTCATTTCTTTATTTTTTCTACATAATCCACTAACTAAACATGTTGGAAACATGTTCCCTTGCCCATATTCTTGTCATGGCGGCCACTCTTCCCTTTTTTGGGCAAATTGACATGCAAAACCACTCTTTTGCATGCATGTACTATTAGACCATTGTAAGATTAGCCTATCACCTTTCAACAATGTTTCATACAAGTCCATTTTAATAAATTCACATAGAAATGATCAAATTAATGCATGAAACTTTCACACATGCATTTACTAACATCATAAACATAGAATATAACTTTTAATTACTTATAAGACTTGGTTTAGTGGTCCCAAACCACTTTCCGACTAGGGTCAAATTAGGGATGTCACAACTCTCCCCACTTACGAAATTTTCGTCCCGAAAATCTTACCGGTAAATAGGTTTGGGTATCGCTCTTTCATAGAGTCCTCGAGTTCCCAAGTGGCTTCTTCAATTCGTGTTTATGCCACAACACCTTCACTAATGGGATTTTCTTATTGTGCAACTCTTTTACTTCACGCATCGAATGCGAACCGGTTCCTCTTCATAGCTCAAATTAGGTGAATCTCAATCTCGACGGAGCGATTACGTGTGATGGATCAGACCTATATCGTCAAGCATCGAGACATGGAAAACGTTGTGGATCCTTTCAAGCTCGGGGTAAAATTAATCGATGCCTCTTGGTCCAACTCGTTCGGATACTTCATACGGACCGATGAACCTCGGACTCAATTTTCCTTACGGCCAAATCTAAGCACCTTCTTCCAAGGTGAAACTTTGAGAAAGACCTTGTCTCCAACACGATATTCAATATCTTTTCTTTTCAAATCCGCATACGACTTTTGGCGATCCGGCGACTTTCAAACTTTCACGAATTACTCGAACTCTTTGCTCGGCATCCTTAACCAAATCAACCGAAGAATTTACCTTCACTAAGTTCAGTCCAGAATAATGGGGTACGGCATTTACGACCGTATAAAGCCTCGTAAGGCGCCATCTTAATACTTGATTGAAAGCTATTGTTGTGCGAATTCAATCAAAGGCGATACCGTTCCATGAACCACTAAACTCAAGGATACAACATCTCAACATATCCTCGAGTATTTGAATTATCCGTTCGGATTGACCATCGGTTTGGGGGTGAAAGGCGGTCTTTGAAATGCAACTTGGTACCCAAAGCTTCTTGCAACTTCTTCCAAAATCGCGAGGTAAATCTCGGATCTCTATCCGACACGATGGAAATAGCCACCCGTGTAATCTCACAATCGAGAAACGTACAATTGGCTAGTTTGTCCATTGAAAAATCCTTACGTCACGGGGATAAAGTGAGCCGACTTAGTCGGTCTATCGACAACGACCCAAATCGCATCCTTCTTACTCCGACAATGGCGGTCCGGATACAAAGTCCATTGTGACTCGATCCCATTTCCACTCGGGTATCGTGATCGGCTGAAGTAATCCTGAAGGCACTTGATGTTCCGCTTTCACTTGTTGACATATTAAACATCTCGAAACAAAATCAGAGATGTCTCGTTTCATACCATGCCACCAAACCGACGTTTCAAATCGTTGTACATCTTCAGTACTCCCGGTGGATTGCCATTCGGCTACAATGGGCTTCGTTCAAAATTATTGGAATAAGTTCAATTCTTTGGAACACAGACGACTTCGAACCTCAAACAATCGTCATCATCGATTTGAAATTCGAGTCCTTGTTCGAACACACTCATCCCGTTTTGCAACCAACTCATCGTCGACTTTCTGAGCTTCACGAATTTGACGTATCAATAATGGTTTGGCTTTCAATTCAGCTACTAACACATTGTCGGGTAGGATAGACAAGTGTACATTCATCGTCATAAAGCAAGCAAAGTGATTTCCGCTTAAGGCATCCGCAACCACATTAGCCCTTCCCGGGTGATAATCAATGACGAGCTCATAATCTTTTAACAACTCGAGCCATCGCCTTTGTCGCAGATTTAAGTCTCTTTGGGTCATCAAATATTTGAGACTTTTGTGATCCGAATACACATGGCACTTCTCACCAAATAAGTAATGTCGCCATATCCTTAAGGCGAATACGATGGCGACCAATTCGAGATCATGGGTCGGATAATTTTTCTCATGTGGCTTTAATTGCCTCGACGATAGGCCACAACTCGCCCTTCTTGCATCAATACGCAACCCAACCCAAGTAGGGATGCGTCACTATAAATGACAAACTCTTTGCCCGATTCGGGTTGCACTAGAATTGGGGCTTCAGTCAAATAAGCTTTCAGTTGATCGAAACTTTTCGACATTTCTCCGTCCATTCGAACTTAACATCCTTTTGGAGTAAGCCGTCATTGGCGTGGCTATCGTCGAGAAACCTTTACAAATCGTCGGTAATAACCGCAAGCCCCAAAAAGCTCCTAACTTCGATAACATTCCTTGGTGGTTTCCAATCGACTATGGCGAATTTTGTTGGGTCCACCCGACACCGATCACGGACACCACGTGCCCCAAAAGCTAACCTCTTTCAACCAAAATTCACATTCTTGAACTTTGCGTATATCGCTTATCTCGTAAGATTTGCAACACTAGCCTCGGTGTTCAAAGATGTTCGATTTCATCTCTCGAATAGACCAAAATGTCATCGATAAATACAACTACGAACCGATCCAAGTTTGGCCGAAAATTCTATTCATTAAATCCATAAACACCGAGGGCATTAGTGAGCCCAAACGGCATCACCAAGAATTCAGTAGTGACCGTACCTCGTTCTAAAAGCGGTTTTGGGTATGTCCGATTCTCGGACCCTCAACCGATAGTACCCGACCTCAAATCTATCTTTGAAAACACCGAGGCTCCTTTAATTGATCAAACAAATCGTCAATTCGTGGCAATGGATATTTATTCTTTATCGTCACTTTATTGAGTTGACGATAGTCGATGCACAACCTCATGGTTCCGTCCTTCTTCTTCATAAACAATACAAAGTCGCCCCATGGAGAAAAACTCGGTCGAGCGAAACCTCTATCCGTCAATTCTTGCAATTGAACCTTCAATTCCTTTAATTCCGTTAATGCTATACGACACGGGGCTATTGAAATCGGCGTAGTACCGGTACAACCGATGCGAATTCCACTTCTCGAACCGGTGGCAATCCGGTAACTCCTCGGAAAAACATCGAATACTCACAAACCACTGGTACCGATTCGAGTTTCCTTTCCGTCTCTTTACTTCCAAACACATACGCAAGGTATGTTTCACACCCTTTTCACATACCTCCGAGCGGTCATAGAGGATATTATCATTGGCGCTCCTTTTAAATCGATGACTCGACTCGGACTACCTCATTATTTGCACTCCTCAAATCAATGGTTTTCCTTTGCGATCCACCACTTGCATCATGTGCGATCGACCAATCCATACCAAGAATAACATCAATTCATGAAATGGTAGAAGCATCGGATCGGCGGAAAAGAGATTCTCGAATTATTAGGGGCATCTCTTGCACACTTTATCAACAAGCACGTATTGACCCAAAGGGTTTGACACTCGAATTACGAACTCGAGAGACTCAACGGTAGAGTCTTCTTGGATGCTAAGGTTTCACATACATATGAGTGAGTAAAGCGGGGTCAATCAATGCAATCACAATAGTATCAAAGAGAGTAAAAGTACCGGTGATAACGTCGGGGAGGATGCCTCCTCTCGCTTGCGGATGGCATATGCTCTAGCAGAGCACGGGTCTCGGATCGGACGGCCGTATTAGAGGCTCCTCTCGATTACCACCCCTACCTCCAGAGATTCTCGGGGCCTACCTCCACCGTCGTTCCACTAGGTCTTGCACCTTGCGTCTTATTCCTCTCATCTAGCTCGTGCAATCTCTAATGAAGTGGTCCTTTGAACCGCATCCATAACAGCCCTATTAATGAGACTTACCCCAACATTCACCTAGGTGTCGTCTTCCACATTGGGGTATTCGGGTCTCTCTTGACGATTATTGCCCACACTAGCTATGAAGTAGCTCGAGTCCGTCAATGGTCGTGCTCTAATGGAAATTCCCGCGATCGTCCTCGACTTCTTGGTGTCCTCCACGAACCTCTTTCTGACCGAGAACGGAGCTTTACTCGTCGATCTTTTACGGTAATCTCTTGCTTCAAATTCAGCCTTCTTCTTCTCCTTCCCAAGTTCTTCCGCCTTGCGTGCTCGTTCGACTAGTGTCACGAACTCCTTTATCTCCAAAATTCCCACTAGTAACTTTAACTCTTCATTCAATCCTTCTTCAAATCTTTTGCACATCGCAACCTCATCACCACACACTCCAGAGCATACCGACTAAGTCTTACGAACTCATGTTCGTATTCAGATACGGTCATCCGGCCTTGCTTGAGTTCCAAAAATTCCTTACGCTTATGATCGATGAACCGTTGACTAATGTATTTCTTTCAAAATTCGGATTGAAAGAAATCCCAAGTAACTCGTTCATTTGGGACTATGGAAATTAAAGTCCTCCACCAATGGTAAGTCGAGTCTCATAACAAGGATATAGCACACTTAAGACATTCATCGGGTGTGCATGACAGTTCATCTAACACTCTAATGGTGTTATCGAGCGAACTCGGCCTTTTCGGCATCATCAAGAACTATGGCCTTGAACTCCTCGGCCCCGCTTCCTAATCAAGTCCACGGTGGTTTACTCAAAGCCTCACGGGATCAATAACTGGAGGCATTGCGGGCTCTTGGGGTGGAGTATTTAAATTCGGGAATGGTTGGACAGTAGGGTTGGTTCGGGCATATTCGCGACCCACTCATTCATCATAGTGAAGAAGGCTTGTTTCGCCCTTCATTTTGATTATTCGCGGATGACCGAGGCTCAACAGCGGTGTCCCTTGCGCGGAGCAGCCGCTACACTTTCAACGTCATCCGCCAAGGGTCTCTCTACCGGGTTCCATTTACTAATCAAAACAAAAATTTCAACCGTCAAGTCATCACATTTTTAAGCACTAACAATTTGGCATGTATAGCTAGACTCACACGCGCTATGGTAGTCCTAGAATCGACTAAACCATAGCTCGATACCAATTAAATTGTAACACCCCAAACCCGAGACCATCATGGTTGTCGGACACGAGGGGTTAACGAGACAAATCCTCTTAAAGTACCGACCAATTTGGCATTTCGGACAGTTGGAAAAGCTGCGTCACCGTCGCCTTAAAAATCATATCTCGAGTTTCAAAACTCGAAACTGGTTTCAGTAAATTTTCCCTGAATTTAGGCTCATATACCCATCCATGGATTTATTTTTAGAATTTTGGTTGGGCCAATTGGTACAGTTTATTAGTTAAAGTCACCCATGTTACGAGGATCGATTGCTCGACCTTCGCGTTACAACTTGAATATCTCTCACAGGGCTTTAATCTGGTGCCGTTTGTTTCTAATGAAACTAGACTCAAAATGGAATCTGTAAAAATAAGGAATGACTCTAATTCTTTCTGGATAATTTATGGTAAATTTTCAAAGTCCGCAACGATTCTTTGCGAGAGACTATGCCAATTTCATGAATTTTTCCTTGGCCTTAATCATCCATCATACATGACACAAATTATGGCCACCTTATCAAAATTTGAGTTTCTAAGACTCGTGGCTATAGGTTCTAGCATCCCACTCGACGACCACATAGGCCATTTTCATATGGCTTAAAGTTTACAACCCACAATTCGACAAAATATAATAGCCTATACATGCCAAATGTTCTTCAACAACAAAAACAATACCACAAGATTTCAGCGGTGTGATGACTTCAACGACGGTTCCGAAAGCACGCAACAATACGAGTCCAAGAGACCTAAAATGGGTGACAAGAAAACACCGAGTGAGTTTACAACTCGAGAAGTCATAAGCATTCATCAATCCACCGATAAAGTTACTACTACATGTACAACAAATGAGGCTAGGTACTCGTCCATATCGAATCTATACCATAATACCTCGGACCTTTCGGTCCAATCTCGTACCAATTCATACATCCACATTTCATATTCTACACAACAAGATAATCAAGCATTTTTACACATTAACTCATTTTCCAGCACAACCATACAATTTCAATCATCACATAGATTTAAGGCTTACCAAATTCAACCCCAAGCATGAACGTATTCTCTATTCGTCATGAGCTCGAGGTACTTACCCGATCCATTGTCCATACTCAATTCAATGGAGACACACCCTCCATATATATAGAGTACGCACACACAGTGCTTACTACTCGATTTCGCACACTTAGTGCCACGTAATTTAAGCCCGCACACGAGTGCCATACCCTCCGAGCTCGCACACCCGAGTGCCATATTTTTCCAGCTTGCACACTTAGTGCCATATATTTCCAAGACGCACACTTAGTGCCGATAAATCACCGTACACACGTATTGTTCAAGACACTTAGTGCCGAAAGCAAACTTTCTACACATTTCACTATTTCTTTTACATTCAACAAATGTCATCACTCCATACACATACATTTTCATTTATATATATATATCATCCCATTAAACACAATTGCATAAATTTTACAATCATTTAAGCAATATCAAATACGTGCTTAATGACTTACCTCGTGTTGGGTAAAATAGTTCCAAGTCGGCTACTCGATGACCTTCGTCTTTCCCTTGCTTGATTCTCCTTCTTTAACTCCTTGAGCTTAATCAATAAATCACTAGTTTAACCATCTTGCTAAACATTCATAATTCAACTACACATGCATATGTATGCTTGTATATTCGGCAACCATTCTTACTAATCGCCCATTTGGTCGATTATACACCTAACCGAATATGCACCAAAACTTGATTCAACATTACCTACATACTCACTTTAATGGCCGAATATATATATATATGTACAATGTCAACTAACATCTTTTAATCACCTAATTTCATCTCATGAACATTTAATCAAATTTTCCCAATCTAGCATATATTTTCACATCCATTTGTAACATCATGTACAAACACATATGCACATATATCAAAACACAAATTTTACCTATCATGCAACAAGCATAAATCGCACTTATGAGCATGCCATGGCCGAATACATCCTACACCATCCCCTTTCAATTTTTGGTCATGGTTAAACAAAGAAAACTCCATGTCTTACTCAAGAATGCTAAAAGAAATTTCAAGAGTAGTCAATCCATCATTACATGTATCATCAACAAGCTTCACATTTAGCATGCAATGGCTTTAACACAATATCAACCTTGGCCAAATACCATTTCCATGGCATAACAAGGATTTGAACCATGGGCTAACATGAACATCAAGTTAGCAACTAAAACATGCATGATTCTCATGACACAACCTCAAACATACCTTAATCTTGACACAAGTATGACCAAATCTCCTTCTAGTTCTCTTCTAAACCAAGCATGAAGCAAAAATCCTTCCTTTTTCCCTTAGTATTTTCAGCCAAGATTTGAGAATGGATGAACAAATTTTTCCTTTCTTTTTCCTCTACTCACGGCAACAAAGGGAGGGCATCCATGCTCATTTTTTCATTTCTTTATTTTTTCTACATAATCCACTAACTAAACATGTTGGAAACATGTTCCCTTGCCCATATTCTTGTCATGGCGGCCACTCTTCCCTTTTTTGGGCAAATTGACATGCAAAACCACTCTTTTGCATGCATGTACTATTAGACCATTGTAAGATTAGCCTATCACCTTTCAACAATGTTTCATACAAGTCCATTTTAATAAATTCACATAGAAATGATCAAATTAATGCATGAAACTTTCACACATGCATTTACTAACATCATAAACATAGAATATAACTTTTAATTACTTATAAGACTTGGTTTAGTGGTCCCGAAGCCACTTTCCGACTAGGGTCAAATTAGGGATGTCACATGAGGTCCCACTAAACACATATCTCGCTCAAAAGGAGATTCTAAGTTAGTAACAGTGTCACTCATATCATTGATATCTGGAGACCTGTTATAAAGATGAAATAAAATTTGAAGAACAAGAGAAACCAAAAATATTTACTCGTGTGGTATGATCATGAATGAAATGGTAAAGAACAGATGTTTGAAATAAGAAACAAAAGAATGTATTTCATTGAAATAAAGACGCTAGACATAGGCTTATTTCACAAAAGGATTCTTATTGCCTCTAGGCTTAAAGCAACAAGTGTGTTTTGAATATGACTCTAGATTAGCCCTAAAAAACACAGGGATCTCTTCCACCGTCCCATCGTTTAAAACACTCCCAAGTATGCAAAGGTGAATGCCTATCAAATTCTTCTCCGCATCATTGATTATTGCGTTTACCCTCTCATCAGCATGGTTGGGTAACAAATTTTCTACGCCAGACTTGTTGTCGAACTTTACAATACCCATTTCAACGAGCCTTTCGACTAACTTCTTAAAAGGGATGTAATTTTCTATCGACTGCCCTGTGATTCCCGCGTGGTATTCGCATTGGGTATTTTCATTGTACCACTTAGGGTATGGAGGTTGCACGGGTTTTGAGTAGAACGGTGCTACAACATGTGCATCAAATAATCTTTTGTATAGCTTTTTATATGTCACTGGGATAGGGGTAAACTGTATCATCTCCGTATTTCTCTTTGCGCTGGGCTCCTGCCTTGGTGCAACTTGCTGGCCTTTGACTACCGTTCTCGATTGATTAATGGTGATAGGTTTTGAATAGCCTGAGCTCACATTGCTTACCTTGCTTTCCTTTTTCTTTAGGGCTGACCCTCTCGTGCTTTCCCTCGTTTCTATCTTCCCGCACCTTATTACATTTTCTATCATTTCACCAGACATCA
The DNA here is from genome assembly GCF_025698485.1 of Gossypium arboreum. NCBI lineage: Eukaryota > Viridiplantae > Streptophyta > Magnoliopsida > Malvales > Malvaceae > Gossypium > Gossypium arboreum. The sequence continues at coordinate 22,962,233 of NC_069072.1, forward strand.
CTATGTCTGCGAAACTCTTAGTCGCGGTCCCCAACATATGATTAATGAAAGGTGCCTTCAAGGTATTAATAAATAGCATAGTCGTTTCTTTTTCCAGCAGTGGTGGTTGGACTTGCTTAGCGACTTCCCTCCACCTCTGGGCGTATTTCTTGAAGCTTTCACCTGACCTTTTCTCCATGTTCTGTAATGTAATCCTGTTAGGCGCTATATCGGTCACATGGTCATACTGTTTCATGAAGGCCTGTGCCAAATCCTTCCATGATTTGACCTGAGCACGACTCAACTGATTGTACCATTTGGCTACGGCCCCAGTCAAACTATCCTGAAAACAGTGAATCAATAATTGGTCATTGTTGACATATCCCGTCATTCTTCGGCAGAACATTGTAATGTGAGCCTCAGGGCAGCTGGTTCCATTATATCTTTCAAATTCTGGCATCTTGAACTTCGGAGGAAGTACTAAGTCCGGGACCAAACTGAGTTCCTTTGCGTCAACTCCACAATAATGATCAGCACTTTCTAGCTCCTTGAACTTCTCCTCTATCCATTTGCACCGATCCTCGAGCTACTTTGGAAGCTCCACCTTTACTTTTTCCCCTTCAACCTCATCAAAATCAGGGATCGTGGGATTTGCCACATTGTCTCCAGGGTTAGAGCACGAGCCCGTTGGAAAGTTTACCGGTGCCGAAATGCCGGCTTGATACAGAGGTTTAACATTAACAGACACCTTTAGTGGCTGTGTTTGAATATTTACTAGGGTAAAGCTTGTAGGACAAGCAGAGTCATCGTTGTCATTCCCAGTATCACCTATAGGGCCCTTTCCTTTGTCAGACCCTCCCTTCAGCAGCTGTGTCAGCTGGCTCATCATGTTGTTCTGTGACTCCAGCATGTTTTTCTGGGACTCCAGCAATTGATCCCTCATCTCATGCTGGATCCTAGCCAGCTGTTCTTGCATCTGAGCTTGCAGTTGCTCCTGCATCTCCTTTTCCATTTGTTCTAATTTCTCTAACCTCTGATCCATATCCCTTGTTTTCCTCCTTGTATAGTAACGATGTTCTAGGGTAACTAGATAAATTATCACTAATTAATAGGGTTCTTTTGTGCAACTTAATGTTTATGATGCTATGCAATGCAAATGCATGACATGAATGCAAAAAGGAGACATCGATTCGAATTCAATTCCATTTAGAAAACTTCACTGAAAAACAAAATCTTTTACATAAAATAAATTACATATACGGTCTTGCCCTAACACCCATAGCTTTTACTTTCCTAAGAAGGCAGGCTAACTCTCGCCCCCAATCTAAGTCTAACTCATATTTGACTCTTAGCACATCTGCTTGGACCACCAAAGTCTGTAAATGATCAGCCACCTCTCGTATCTGAGTTATAGCTTCGCCCATGAGGTAATCCCTATCTCGGACCTAATCCTGAGATCAGTGAAGTTGCTCCCCTAGTTGCTCATTATTTGCTTCCAATAATTCAATCTGATTCTTACAGTTCTGAAGTGTAGTCTCAAGTTCTTCTACTTTCCCCTTCAAATTCTTGATCCTACTTAGGCTAGCCCTTAATTCAATCACTGAGTTATGACTCCGATGTTGCTGTAGTGCCATTTCTAACTCTGCCACCCGAGCTCTTAACATCTGTTTTTCTTTCTGGCTATCATCCAAACTCTTTTTACAAGTAACTTCTCGAGCTTGAGCGTCATGGAACTTTTTCTCCCACCAATCAGCCCTAGCCTTTTCCTCTTGGATTTCGTGCCTCCACTGTTCAAACATTTTACCCAAGCCAACATTTCTCATTGACTTATACAGCTACTTATAATCAGTCTTCAGACTATCCAGGTCCACCTCAACCTCTCTCTTTCTCTTCTTCAAATTCTCAGCCTCAGATTTTTTAACATCAACATCCAGCTTTAAGTACACTTTTTCCTCCTTCAACTGCTCTATTTTCCTTTCTAACTCCGAGGTTTTCTTTTCGAAGTCTTGCTTTATGATTTCCAATTCAGAGGGGACCACTCGCAGATATTCCTCTATCGGTCGAGCTTCTTCTAAATTTGGCCTCGGGGTATTATCGTTAACCCTTCTACTCCACCATTGATTATATTCAGGAGTCACCATTGGATTCACAGCAACTCCCTTTATCCTGTAGGTTTGGTTCCAGGCATTATAAATCTCGCGACTTTTTTCCTTGGAGTCTTTCTCCCCATACGAGAACCCACTCTGAGCTAGCCCATGCGTCATCGATATAAATTGTCTCGATCTTAGGAACAGGAGTGACTCCTTTACCAAATCGGTCAAATAGATTGGCGACTGCTTCATCTACATGCCTTAAAGCTTTAGGGAAAATAAACAAACCGTAGACGCTCAAGGCGAAGACATTAACTTTTTTCTTCATATCAGGGTGTGCCAGGATCAGATCTCTTAAATTTTCCCAAGGGATGTACTTTCCATTGCCTTTCTGCTGGACTCGAGCTACAACCCACTGCTCACTCATCTTAGTGATGTTCATCAACCTCTTTACGAAGGTTGGGGTGTTGACAGCTCTAGAATAAATCTTATCAACTTGAAACCTCGGACAATGAGGCAAGGCTGTATATTCCTCGATAGTAAGTGCTAAATCCACCTTTCCGAAAGTAAAACAACTGTAGGCGGAATTCCAAAATTGAGCCATGGCGCGGAACAAATACCTATCTTCCTTAACATCGATGAGATAAGGAATACCACCATAATTACAGTAGAGTAGCTGCTTCATCTCCTCATTCCAGTGACTCCATAATTCCAACTCCTGAAGATCATTCTGAACCACACTAATACGGGTAAAGTCCCATAACTCCGACGTATACTCCTTTGTCAAACTGTCACCTTTCTCTAACTGTGCATTTTCTGACCATCTTTGGACAAACGCGTTGTCTTTCACTTTATCAAGGAATTTGTTCTTCATGGTAAAACTTTCTATTAGTAATCGAACCGTATATCGATACCTCCTTTTATGATGAAAATGCTATGCAATGTGATGCAAACATAAACAAGATGAAACACATTAGTACATGAGAAATAAACAACCTAGAACACCTATCTGGATAACAACTAAGGTTTGGCATAGCCCTAACTAGGGTAGGCTCCTAGGGTTTACTATATGTGGTTCAGTTCTAAAGAAAAGGGTACCTGAACCAGCAGATTCCTCAATCCTCACCCATTATAGGCTCATATGGACCAAGTTCGGTTCAGGGGGATACATTTCCCTATGGCCATGCGGAGGTGAAAACCTCACGAAGACATAGGTACGGATGTATCCCGGAAGCGATCCCCTAGCCCATGCGGAGGTGAAAACCTCACGAAGGCATAGTTCCTCACTCCTACTTAAAAGGTGTGACTACAACGGTCATGCAATATGATGCAATAATATATCGAAAGATTGAAAAATAAAGTAAAACCCACATGATAAAAACCGACAAAGACACAGAAAATGCAATGAGAGGATCATAGATTTAAAAACCAAATTTCCAATTCTTGACAAGACAGAAAACAATCAATTTATAGCTCGACTCTCTGATCTCCCCAGCGGAGTCGCCAAGCTGTCGAAACCATTTTTTTGAAAATGAGAAATCGACTTTTGAAAATGAAAAGTTGGGAGTCGCCACCAATCGTTTTCAATAGGGTGTGATTGGATCATCTCAAAACACAGTCGTTTTTAATAAATAAATAAATTTTTCAAAACGACAATTTTGGTCTGCGAAAATAGAAAACCGGTTCGGGAGTCAGTTACGTACGAGGAAGGATTAGCACCCTCGACACACCCAAAATTGGTGCTGGATTGATTATTTAGTGTCTTAATGTCAAAAGTTAAAGATTTGGACAGAGTTCAAAACGTGATCCTCCTTTTATTGGCTTTTAAAACATTTAGGTAAGTCAAATGTGTATTAAAGACCATCTCACCTCAATGTAAAACATTACATAATCCAGTACGTTAGGACAGAACATTTTTTACCCTCAATTGTGAGCTTGCCTTTAAAACGTGCGTTTTAGCCTTAAGACGATATTCAAATATTCAAAACAAACAAAGAAAGCGAAACCTAGTACGTTAGGGCACGATTCTTCGAATTCTTTAAATACAGAACATTGCCTTTATTTTGAATTTTTTTGAGAGAAGATCAATGGGTAAATGAATTAAGGACATAGATTTTTTTAAAAATGATGATGATAGACAACATGAAAACAATAATATGAGAATAATGCTAACCATATATAAATAATAAATAATAATAATAATAGTAATTAATAGAAATAATTAATAAAACAACAGTAATAATAAATACAATAATGTAATAAACATTGTGCTAATAGTATTAATAATAATATTAAAAACATGATGATAATAACAAAAAATATGTTGACGATAACATTAAATATGGGGGATAATAGTAAAAAAATGGAATAACAATGTTAAATTAGTAATAGTGAGAAATAGTAAATAATAATAATTTGATATAAAAATGGTAACCGATAATAAACAATAGTATAAAAAATATAATAAGTCTATGTATAATAGAAATTTATATTTAAAATAATTAACTTTGTTTAAAAATATATATATTTACATAATAAATATATAATAACAAATAAATAATATAATAATATGAAACATAACTCAAATTAATTAAATTAATAGAAAATAAAAAAAAAACAAATATAAAAATAATGAGAATAAAGCTCAAATTAATTAATTTAACAGTAAAATAACAAAAATAAAAAAGGGGTTAAATTGAATTAAAAATGAAAACTTTGGGGCCAAATCAGAAAGGAAATAAAATCAGAGGTAAACTCCTTCTCTTTTCCCTTCTTTCGTTCATGAAAAAAATGTGAACGCCAAAGTAAACAAAATTGAATAATATAAAAAGTTACCTTAAAAATCTGCTTTGTATTCTCTTTGATTTCGTATGTGTATTCTCTCAAAAAATTCCCCTTACAATAGTTTTCCATGGCTTTTATAGCCAAATTTTACAACTTATAATAAGTAGGGTGATGGAGTTAGTGGGGGTGATGGAGGTAGTGGATGGTTTAGTAGGGTGTGGGGGTGATGGAAGTAGTGGATGGTTTAGTAGGGTGTGGGAGTTAGTGGTCAGTTTAGTGGGGTGTTTAATTTGGGCTGGTTTGACTGGGCCTGGGTAGAAATTTGGTCCTACACAGTTGTTTAAAAAGTTCAAGAAATTTACCGAATTGTTCATCCATGCGGTCTTTCTTCAACTTTGCTGGGTATGGGATTGGTGGTCTATATTCTTTTGGACTTAGATTGTCATTATTTTTGGGTTCGACCTCCTTTCTGTCAGCTTCTTGTGGTGGCTTCTTTTCAGATTCAGCCAACACATTCCCACTCCTTAATGTAACTGCTTTCACGTGCTCTCTTGGGTTCTGTTCAGTGTTACTCGGTAAGCTACCTTGTGGTCGTTCAAATATCAATCTAGCAAGCTGACCTATCTAAGTTTCAAGCCCTTGGATTGACGCTTGTTGATTCTTAAAGGCTGTCTCAGTATTCTGGAAACGAGTTTCTAACATCGAGATGAATTTTGTAAACATCTCCTCAAGGTTCGGCTTCTTTTCCTACTGGTAAGGTGGTTGTTGAAAGCCCGAAGGATATTATGGCCTTTGATTTCCTTGACCGCCCCATGAGAAATCGGGATGGTTCCTTGAACCTGCATTATAAGTGTTACTATACGGGTTATTTTGGGGTCTAAAGTTATTGTTACCCATATATTGGACTTGTTCCTCCTCGATGCTAGGGTTGAAGGGTTGATATTCTATGCATGCTCCTCCTCCATTCGAATCGCACCTCATCACTGGATGTACCTGGGTAGAACCACACAAACTGTCAATCTTTTTATTTAAGAGTTCTACTTGGTTAGATAGCATAGTAATCGCATCGAGGTTGAAAGCACCGGCTGCTTTTGTCGACTTTGTCCTCATAACTTTCCATCGATAGTTATTCAGTGACATCTTCTCAATAAATTCGTAAGCCGCCTCAGGTGTCTTATTATTGATAGTTCCATCAGCGGCTGCGTCAATAATCTGCCAAGTCGAAGGGTTCAGGCCATTGTGAAATGTTTGGACCTACAGCCAGAGTGGTAACCCATGGTGAGGGCATCTTCGTAAAAGGTCCTTGTATCTCTCCCATGTATCGTAGAGTGTTTCTAAATCCATCTACACAAAAGAGGAGATATCATTACGTAATTTGGTTGTTTTAGCCGGCAGAAAATATTTTAATAAAAATTTTTCAGTCATTTGTTCCTAAGTAGTGATTGATCCTCGTGGCAATGAGTTCAACCACTGTTTAGCCTTATTCCTCAATGAAAAGGGAAATAACTGAAGGCAAATGGCGTCATCAGAAATGCCATTTATTTTAAAAGTGTCGCAAAATTCTAAGAAATTTGCTGAGCGTTGGGCTTCATCCTGCAAACCATCAAACTGCACAAATTGCTGTATCATTTGAATTGTGTTAAGTTTCAGTTCAAAATTATTTGCAGCTATAGCAGGTCTAACTATTCTAGATTCAGTTGCTGTTAAAGAAGGTTTAGCATAATCATACGTAGTGCGTGGAGCAGGATTCTGATTAGCAGCAATCGCAGGAGGTAGCGGATTTTCTTAGTTTTCAGTCATCTCCTCGGTTATGGTTGAAGTATTGTCCTCTTGCTCTTCCTCTGTGTATTGTAAGTTTCGCCTTATTTCTCTTCGATTTCTACGAACTGTGCGATCAATCTCACTATCAAACAGTAATGGTCCTGACGGGTTTCTTCTGGTCATAAACTAGAAAAACTTGTCAGAAGAAAATAAATGAAGAATTAAAAAAGAGAATAAAAATTTAAATTGCAATAAAAGTAAAATGGCTAAAGTAATAAAAATCGAGTGTTCCTAATATCCTAGTTCCCCGGTAACGGCGCCAAAAACTTGATACGTGATATTTGTGATAGATTTTAAAGATTTATGAATGAATCGTTCTTGAGACTAACTTATTATCACGATTAAGGCAAGTGTTCCTATCGAACAGTAGTATAGTTCAGCAAGACCAGATTGTCGAACCCAAAGGAACCACGAGTACTAGTATTTACTTCCTTTCTATTATCTAGTCTAAAAATTAAGAGGTTTGGTTATCTAAACTAATTACTAAACTAAGAATGCACAGAAAGAAAATTTGGGAAAATACTTTTAAGGAAAATTCGATTGATTAAGACAATACCTAAGGAAAAATCCACCTAGACTTCACTTGTTATTTGACTCTGAATGAGACAATTTATTCATTTGACTTGATCCGTAGAAATCCCTAAGTTACATTATTATCTCTCTCGAGACTAATAACGTCTAACCCTGGGTTGAATAATTGAAATCTCTTTCTAATTAACACCCTAGAATTGCATTAACTTGATCTATGGATTCCCTTATTAGATTTCACCCTAATCTGGAAAAATCTTATCACCCTATCTCTAGGCGTGCAATCAACTCCGCTTAATTATGAAAAATTTACTCTTAGACAGGGTCTATTCCTCCTCTGAATAAGAGCTTAACTTGAATCAATATCCTGGATTATCAAAACAAGAATTAAGAACACATAATTAAGAACAAGTCAAATATTTATCATACAATTTAGATAATAATAACAAGATCCGTCTTAGGTTTCATTCCCCTTAGGTATTTAGGGGTTTTAGTTCATACTTATGAAAGAAAACATCTCAAAAGCATAAAGATAATAAAACATAAGAAAACCCAAAATTCTTGGAGGAACTTGAAGGGAGATTTTTAGTCTTGATGATGAATCCGACTTCTGAGATGGATCAATCAGCTTTCCTTGAGTAATTCCTTGCTTCCTACTCTCCATCCCCCTCCTAATTGCCTCCTTAGGTGTTTAAATAGGCTTTAGAATGCCTAAGAGCCCTCAAAATTGGCCTTTTCTGAATAGGGTTATAATTGGGCTCGGCAAGGACACGCCCGTGTGTGATTACTCCAGCCTGTGGTCAAGGTTGTTGAACAGGCATGGGCATGTAGTATACCCATGTAAGTCGTGCTTCAATCCTACCAAAGGGACATGACCGTGTGACACGCCCATGTGAGAAAGTCTAGGCCGTGTTGATTTCCCACGTGGGTCCATTTTCTCCGTTTTCGACCCATTTCTCACTGTTTTTACTCTCCTATGCTCACCTAAGTATAAAACATGAAATTAAAGGATTAGGAGCATTGAATTTACCAATTATAAGGAGAAACCATCCATAAATGTGCTAAGCATAGGATAAAAATATGTATAAATTACGGTTCATCACAATACGGGGGCACCCTAGGGTGAAAAACTTGGCCTAGCGAATCATTTATCTATTAGCTCTTGCAACTGTGCTTTCAAATCCTTCAGCTTGGTAGGTTTCATTCTATATGGAGCAATAGAAATGGGAGTTGTCCCTGACACCAATTCAATACTGAACTCTATCTCCCTTTCAGGAGGTAATCTGGGTAATTCCTCTAGAAACACATCTGGGTACTCACATGCTATCGGCACAGACTCGATCTTCAGCTCTGTTTCCTTAGTGTTCAGTACAAATGCAAGGTAGGCTTCATCTCTTTTCCTCATATATCTCTGAGCAACCATTGTCATGATTACGATCGACGGCGAACCCAATTCTCTTGATTCGACCCGTAGAATCTTACCATCTGGGCATTTTAACTTAATATACTTACTACCACAATTCACAGTTACATCATGAAGGGCTAACCAATCCATACCAAGTATTACATCAAATTTGTCAAATGGTAACAACATAAGGTTAGCTGAGAAACAATGACCTTGAATCGTCAAAGGACAATTCTTACAGATTTTATCAACTAAGACCGACTTGCCTAATGGGTTTGACACTCTAATAATATCTTCCGTATGTTCAACAGGTATGTTCATACTAGACGCCAATCTCATACAGATGTATGAATGTGTTGACCCCGGGTCAATTAAAGCAACAACACTTGTATTAAAAAGAGAGAAAGTACCCGTAATAACATCAGGAGTAGAGGCTTCCTCTCGAGCACATATCGCATACGTTCTTGCCGGGGATCGAACCTCTGATTTTGCAGTGTCTTTAGTCACGACTCGACTGCCACTAGCACTCCCAGGGTATCTCAGAGGTCTACCTCGTAGAATGGAAGCACTCAACTTCGAAGCTAGTTCCACTTTTTTTTTAGCTCGTTCCGGGCAGTCTCTAAGAAAGTGATCAAGAGAACCACATCTGAAACACGTGCTGCTCTTCATTCAGCACTCTTCGAAGTGAAATTTGTTGCAACTCTTACACTTTGGCTTTTGATCATCTACACTCCCCACACTAGTCACCATTGGGGAGGAAGACTTCTAACTTCGTCGTTTAGAGCTTCTCGCCCTACTCGAATATCCTAGCGATGAAGTAGAGCGCTCATGTTGGGTCATTGCTTCCTTCGTGGAAAACGAGAGTGTTTTACCGTTAGAGCTCTTGCTCGCAGCTCGAGCCTCTCTTTTAGCTTGTTGTCTTTCATTATTAAGCTCATCGGTCTTCTTGGCCTGATCAGCCAATGCGGCAAACTCCCGTATTTCAAGGATTCCAATCAACAACTTGATTTCATCATTCAGACCTTCATCGAAGCGTTTACACATTTCTGACTCTGTTTAGACCCATTCAGTTGCGTATTGACTTAGCCTCACGAACTCTCATTCGTATTCTACTACAGTCTTGTTCCCTTGTTTGAGTTCCAAGAACTCCTTTTGCTTCGAGTCTAAAAACCATTGGCTAATGTATTTCTTCCTAAACTCTGCTTAGAAGAAATCCCAAGTAAAATTTTCCTTCGGCACTATCGAGGATACGGTCTTCCACCAATGGTATGCAGTATCCTTCAAAAGGGACACAGCACACTTCAAATATTCCTCGGTGTGCACGAAAAATCATCTAGCACCCGTGTAGTGTTCTCGAGCCAAAACTCGGCTCTTTCAGCATCATCATCAACTTTAGCTTTGAATTCCTTAGCCCTATACTTTCTAAGCTTATCTACAGGAGCCTTATCAATTCTTACCGCTGTCCTACCTCATGGTATATCCTCATCAGGTTGGTTAGAGGACGGGGGAGGTCTTGGTATGTTAGGGCGATTCCTCAGGTAATCCCCAAACCTTTCGTCCATCATACCAAAGAAGGTAGCTCCGGCCTCTTTCCGGCCTTCAGACATAAGCCTTCTACTACTACTAGATACAGCTCGTTGTACGAAAGCTGGAGCATGGCTCTCGGCTCCCTCGGACTCATCTTGTGCTTGATTAGAAGACATTTACTATATTCAAAACAATTTGAAAAGTTAGGAGACGTCACACTATCAATATTTGAATAATAACATGTATAGCAAACCTCAATACTCTCTACGGTAGTCCTAGAACCGACTAAACCGTAGCTCTGATACCACTAAATGTAACACCCCTCACCCATATCCTACATCGAGATAGGGTTCGAGGCGTTACCGGGATTTCACATTCATAAACATATTAAATCGAGTCACCAAGTTACTCTCAAATTAAAAACTTTTCAAATATGTACATCTTGTCCCTTAAACAGGTCTTCGAGACCTAAAACATACCCAAAGGCAGTGCAGGAAAAAACCGAGAACATTTGATAAACTTTGGGCACCTTGGAAAATTTCCCTTACTTTAAAGTGTCACACGCCCGTGTGGCTTGTAACACGCCCATGCCCTTAGTCCGTGGGCAACACTGACTTTTAAACATGGCCATGGCACACGCCCGTATGGCCTGCCCGTGTTCAATACTAACTTTGGTACATGGCTATGGCACACGCCCGTGTGACCTACCCGTGTCCTATACTAACTTAAAATTTTAAGTGTAGGGGACACACGGCCATAGTACACACCCATAGGAGGGAGCTGTGTGTCACACACGGCCTAGACACATGCCCGTGTGTCTAACCATGTGGACCCTAATAGGCTATCTTTCAAGCCTTTAGTCATCTTTTTCTACTACTTAGGCTTAATGGTTACCAAATTCAAAGTAAAACATAGTTATACACTTGTAGATGGTCTTGATAAAGCTTGTTGTATGGAAACCTCATATCATTGGTTTCATACGTGAAAGGTTATTTCCCATTTTATATTTATAGGCTTCCATGCTATTGCAACGCATTTGAAATTTGGCTTGTTTTGGTAACTCATTGCCAATTATAGCAACCCTTCATATAAGAGTATAAATATGCATAGATTTGTAGGTCTTGGCCTACTTCAATTAAGCCAAATCCAATGGCCATATACAAAAAGATAGATACATTTTTACATGCCTTCATTTGGAAAATCAGATGACACATATAACAAAATATTTAAAAATCCTATACATGCCATTGAACAAACTAAAAAAAATGTTTTTATACCAAAGCTTGACTAGTTGATAGTGTGTTGACTCTCCAATCGTCTTCCAGTCCTTATGAGTCCTCGAGCTCTGTGAGACAGGGAAAAAGAGAGGGGTAAGCATTTTCATGCTTAGTAAGCTCGAATAACCCGAATGTAAACTTATCGAGTAATTAGCATACATCCATATTTAAAACATGAAATCATCAATTGTGAAATGATTCCCTATCACATGCACTCAATCAATGAGTTAGTCACATAGCAAAGCATCATGTAATTTATGTAGATGAGCTCATCATTCATCATTGAGTTAGTCCCATTGAGTTTTTAGGAAATCTGGATGGAATACCCATTATCCTTCAATTCTTACGAATAATCATTTCACATTTATGCACTCCCGTGAACCTTACATCCTATGGCGGGATTACTAGTCCAGGCTAAATCCCCCATATCATGAACTCATAAGGTGATATCGGGATTACCAGTCCAGGCTAAATCCCTTATAGAAATACACCCTTACTTAGCTCGGATCTGAATTACCAGTCCAGGCTAAATTTAGATCCCATATCGGATTACTCGTCCGGGTTAAATCCATAATGCACACATATTCTTCAGGAGGCTCGATCATTCAAGGAACACCAGTTCGGGCTAGATATTTTTTATACTTGAGATCACGGATTACCCGTCTGAGCTAAATCCTTACTGCAACACATGCAAGATCTCAATTCGCATGTCAATTAGGGTTATCCATTGAATTCCCTTTTTAACCTCAACTGAAACATTCTTCACATGTTACTATCAAATATGCATTTCTATGATATTTCATGCCAATAATAAATGCAATCATCATGCATTCAAAAATCATACAATTATGCATATTAGGGGTTTACTTTAGGTTATCTGAACTTACCTGGTATTTGTTTCGGAGTTGTGTTTCAGTTATTTCGAAACCTTGCGTTTTCCTCGATCGACCTCTAGAATTTGTTCCTCAAGGTCTATAACAATAAAAATAGATCATTAACACTCCACATTACACATTTCAAGTCTAAATTCCACCCCCGGTCCAAATGACCATTTTGCCCCTAACCTTTCACATTTTTACGATTTAGTCCTTAGGCTCGTATAATGAAACACATGCAATTTCTACCTTACCCAAGCCTAGCCAAACACTTTTCCTTCTCGTGGTAGCCCTCATTTTCCATTATTTTCACACTTCTACCATACATTTTACAACTTTTGCAAAATGGTCCCTACAAGGGTTTTTCATGAAAATTACCTAAGAAAATATGTTTAACACACATTCAACTTCCATATTCCTCCATAATCCATCAAAATACAAGCAACTCGTGCATGGGTAATGTGACAGCCCAAAATTGACCCTAGTCGGAATGTGGTTTCGGGACCACAAAACCGAGGCATAAAAATAATTTGAAATTTATTTTGATGCCTATAATATGTGTATGCTCATGTATGACATTTTTTGATGATTGATTTAGTGTTATAAAGGTGAATTTCACTAGAAAGGACTTAGTAGTGAACTTTGAAAGTACGTTAGGAAATGTGTGATGACTAATTAAAGCATGCATGCAAAACAATGGACTTGCATGTCAAATTCCCTTTTATAGGTGGTGGCGGCCATGACCAAGAATATGGGCTAAACATGTCATGAAACATGTTTTGTTGGGCATTAGGGAGAAATAATAAACAAATAAGCATGGGTAAGAAAAGAATGAAAAAAAAAATGTGTGTGTGAGTGTGGTATCTCCCCATTGCCGTGAGTTGTAAAGGAAGAAAGAAAAAATTTGTTCATCCTTTCTTTGAGCCAAAACTAAGGGGAAGAAGAGATTTTTGCTTCATTTTATTTCTTTAGAAGAGATCTAGAAGGAGATTTGGCTAAACTTGCACCAAGATTAAGGTATGTATGAGGTTGTGTCATGAGATTCATGCATGTTTTAGTTGCCAACTTGATGTTCATGTTAGCCATGGTTCAAATCCTTGTTATGCCATGGAAGTGGTATTTGGTCAAAGTTGATATTGTGATAAAGCCATTGCATGCTAAGTGTGAAGCTTGATGATGATGCATGCAATGATGGATTGTCTACTCTTGAAATTTCTTTGTAGCCATCTTGAGTAAGACATTGAGTTTTCTTTTGTTTAACCATGATTGAAGTTGAAAGGGCATGATTGTGATGTATTCGGCCATGATGCATTCATGAGCATGGTTCATGCTTCTTGCATGTTAGTTAAAATTTGTGTTTTGGATGGCTAGGGACACCTTGAAATTGACCATGCACATATATGTATATATATGTTTGCACATGATGTTTTGGTTATGAAGTAAGTGATGAATATGTTTGTTTAAAGAAGAAAATGTTGAAGAATGCTTGTGAAATTGCAAGTACATTCGGCCTAGTACACATATGATGTGGAAATCTTGGAATTTATTGTTGAATTGGTGCAAGTATGACTAAGTATATTCGGCCTTAGGTAGCCTATTGATGGCCTTAGCTTTTCCTTGATGCTTGAATGAATTGTATTGAATTGCTTGATGTAGTATAAAATGTGCATGACCATTGTGTATTCAAGCTAAAGGGTGGCCATATGACCATTTAAACTCCTTGTCATATTCGCCATAAGCTAGCATAATGAGGTTTTAATAAATTGAATTTGTTTGAATTAGCTCAAGAGCTTAGAGGGCCACAATTGGACAAGGGAAGGAAAAGTGATCGAATAGCCGTAAAAGCCGCTCGACAACATCCGAGGTAAGTCCTCAAGAAGTGACCCTACTTGAATTATGTGAAATGAAATATGGATGTGTAATGATTATTGATTTATGTGTGTATGAGTATTTGAATGATACCCGGCTAAGTCCCAAGGCGATTATGCTAGTGATTACATTTGTGTTTGAGCCTTAGTAACGAAAATGAAACATGAATGTCTAATGATTATTGATGTATGTGTGCATGAGCAATTGAATGATATCCGGCTAAGTCCCGACGACATTTATGCTGGAAATTATATCCGGTTAAGACCAAGGCAATTGTGCTAGTGGCTACATCCGGCTAAGACCAAGGCATTCGTGCAAGTCGTTCTATCCGGGCTAAGACCAAGGCATTCGTGCACGTGGTTATATCCGGTTGTATTCAAGAAGCTTGGGCTGGAGGTGAGTGTTGGTTGCTGTAATGAATTCAATTGGTACGCTCAAAAAGCCCAAAGAATAAGGTATGTTTATATGTGCATTGAAAGTCGACATGTTTGAGCAACATTCGCCGATCGACTAACAATTTCTCGCTATTGAATTGGTTGATACCTTGTGAAAGTATATAATGATGAAGTGTGAAGTAAGAATGATTATGTGAATGTGTATTAATGAAATGATGCATTTGGCCATGTGAATGTATTGCTTTAATTAAAGCTGATTTTATTCCTTGAGACTTACTAAGCATAAAAATGCTTACCCGTTGCTTTGGCTCTCTGTTTTATAGATTGTGCTCGATAGCAATCGAATTCAGGATCATTAAAGTCGAAGTCATCCACACTACCAAAGCCTCCATTTTGGTATAAATTTTGGTTGAACTTTGAAATGGCATGTATAGGACTACCCTTGCTGGTTTAAATATGTTGTGATGTATATGTGTACGGCCATGCGAAAATGGCTCGTAAAAGTGAAGTACTGAACTTAGACTATTTGCGGTTTGTATATATATATATATGGTGTCATGATGTGATTATGGATTGAAATGGGAATGTTGGTCACATGATCAGCCATTGGTATGGTTAAAATGATCATATGTGAACCTATGTATGGCAAGACTAGTTGGTTCATGGAGACTACAAACTAGGTAAGACCTACCTTAAAAACAGATGCTGCCAGCTGCAGTGACGTGAATGTGAAAAATCACCAAAATTTGTAGGAATGGTATTAAATAGTGAATAAGCTATGTAAATGAACCTTGATGAGTCTATTTTCATATGGAAGAAACAAAACGGTCATAGGAGTTACATGTTAAGAGATATTAAAGCTATTGTGAGACAGGGCCAGAACGGTTTCTGGGTCCCCTGTCGCAACTTTAAAAATTTACTATAAATTATCCAGAAATAATTAGGAGTCGTGCCTTATATGTACAGATTCCATTTTGAGTGTAGTTTCATTAGAAACAAACGACAGCAGTATTAAAGCCCTGTGCAGAGAGATATTCAAGTTGTAACGCGCGAAGGTCAGAGCAGTCGATCCCTGTAACATGGGTGACTTTAACTAATAAACTGTACCAATTGACCTGACCAAAATCCTAAAATAAGTCCATGGATGGATATATGAGTCTAAATTCAGGAAAATTTACGAAACCAGTTTCCGAGTTTTGAAACTCGAGATATGATTTTAAGGCGACGGTGATGCAGTTTTCCAGCCTGACTGGAAATGTCCAATTGGTGGGCAAAATATGTGGACTTGGCTTGTTAACCCTCGTGTCCGACAATCGCAATGGTCTCGGGTTCGGGTGTTACAATTTTATTGGTATCGAGCGAGGTTTAGTCAATTCTAGGACTACCGTGATGTGTTTGGGGTCTAGCTATACATGCCATTAAATGATGAATCGATAGTGTGGTGATTTATGACAATTTGACTTTGTGTTTGTTTATAGTAATGGATCCCGATCCCAACCGAAGCGATAGCTGATGATGTGGAGAGTGTGGCGCTGCTCCGCGCAAGAAGGACAGGCCGGCGGACTCTCAACCTATGGCCAGCAATCCGAATGATGAGGGTAAGCAAGCCTTTTATAGTGTGATGAATGAATGGTTTAACCAATACATTCGAACTAACACTACTGTTCCACAACCTCCATTCCCGACAAATGCAACCCAAGACCTACAATACCTCCCAGAATCGACCAAATAAGGTCAAGTAAGCCCCAATCGATAGGATTCAAAACATGGGGCCACTGAATTTAAAGCTACGGATGATGATGATGCCGAAGCGAGCTGAATTTTGGTTGGACAACACTATCCGGTGCTCGATGAGCTATCTTGTACACCGATGAGTGCTTAAAGTGTACCATCTCCTTGCTACGTGAGTCCGCCTACTATTGGTGGAGTACTCGACTTGTGGTGCCTAGAGAGCAAGTGACTTGGGAATTCTTTCAAACCGAGTTCCGAAAAAAGTATATCAGTCAGAGATTCATCGACCAAAAGCGAAGGGAATTTCTTGATCTTAAGAAAGGTTCTATGTCGGTTCATCGACACGAACGAAAATTTGTGAGGCTTATCCGCACGCGCGAGAATGCATTTCGTCCAAGCTATTATGTGTAAACGCTCGAGGATGGGCTGAATGATGATATAAGGATGTTCGTTGGCATTCTCGAGATACGAGAGTTCGTAGTACTTGTTGAGCGAGCTTGTAAAGTCAAGAGCTTAGAAAGGAGAAACAAAAGTCGATGTGGGAACCGGAGAATTCGAAGAGGTCCTCGGAAAGTCTCTTCAACAAGCATCAAGAGATTTCGAGATGATGTGAGCGGTCTAGAGGCGCCACGGGCTTTTCTAGACGAGGACGCGATCGACCCCTGTGACCACACGAGTCACTTCGATCGCCGATGGTGGAAATGATCGCCGAGAGAGGGCGAGTGTCCGCATTGTGGCAAATGGCATTCGGGGAGCTGTTGGTTCCGTGATCGCTCCTGCTATAAGTGCGGATCGGCCGACCACTTTATGAAGGATTGCCCGAGGATGCTTGAACAAAATGTAAGTCGAAGTGGAAACCGGTGCTACCATCGCCGAGGTAGGCCACCTAGAAATGTGGGCAATGTTAGTGGCGGTCAGAGAGGATCTAGAGATGCTACCATCAGATCCGAGACCCGCGCTCCTGCTAGAGCATATGCCATCCGCGCACGAGAGGAGGCATCCTCCCCTGACGTTATCACCGGTACTTTCACTCTTTTCGATACTAATGTGATTGCTTTGATTGAGCCTGGTTCTACTCATTCTTATATATGTGAAACCTTAGCATCCAAGAAGACTTTGCCTATTGAGTCTCATCGAGTTTGTAATTCGGTGTCAAACCCTTGGGTCATTACGTGCTTGTCAACAAAGTGTGCAAGAAAAGTCCCCTAGTGTTCCGAGGTTCTTGTTTTCCGCGGACTTGATGCTTTTGCCGCTCGATGAATTCGACGTTATTCTTGGTTTGGATTGGTTGACCATGCACGATGCGGTTGTAAATTGCAAAAGCAAGACTATCGATTTGAGGTGCGCGAATAACGAGATAATTCGGGTTGAGTCTACGGACTTAAAGGGGTTGCCACCGTAATATCGCAATGTTGGCCGGAAATATGTAAGAAAAGGGTGCGGCGTACCTTGCGTATGTGCTCGATGACAAGGAATCGAAAAGAAACCCGAATTTGTGCCCGTGGTTTGTGAATACCGGATGTTTTCCCGAAGAATTGCCGGGTTTACCACTGCTCGGAAATAGAATTTGGCATCGAATTGGTACCGGTACCACTCAATTTCGATAGCTCCGTATCGTATGGCGCCAACGGAATTAAAGGAGTTGAAAGCTCGATTGCAAGAATTGGTGGATAGAGGTTTTGCTCGCCCGAGTTTTTCGCCTTTGGGTGCGCCAGATTTGTTTGTGAAAAGAAGGATGGAACCATGCGGTTGTAGATCGACTATCGCCGACTTAATAAAGCGACGATAAAGAACAAATATCCGTTACCACGATCGATGACTTGTTCGATCAACTGAAGGAGCCTCGGTGTTCTCGAAAATAGATTTGAGATCGGGCTATTATCAATTGCGAATCCGAGATTGGACGTGCCCAAGACCGCCTTCGAAGCGAGATATGGTCACTATGAGTTCCTAGTGATGCCGTTTGGGCTTACTAATGCCCTGCGGTATTTATGGATTTAATGAATCGGATCTTCGACCATATTTGGATCAATTCGTAGTCGTGTTCATTGATGACATCTTGGTCTATTCAAGAAATGAGACCGAACATGCTTGAACACCGAGGTTAGTCTTTGCAAATTTTACGGGATAAGCAATTATATGCTAAGTTCAGCAAGTGTGAATTCGGTTAAGAGAGGTTAGCTTCTTGGGTCATGTGGTATCTCAGATCGGGTATTCGAGTCGACGAATAAAATTTCATCCATACTTAATTGGAAGCCTCCAGAAATATTACCGAGGTTCGAGCTTTTTGGGGCTTGCTTAGGTTATTACCGACGATTTGTAAAGGTTTTCAACGATAGCCACGCCGATGACGAGGCTACTCCAAAAGGATGTTAAGTTCGAATGGACGGAGAAATGTCAGAAAAGTTTCGATCAACTAAAAACTTATTTGACTGAAGCCCCAATTCTAGTGCAACCCGAATCCGGCAAAGAGTTTGTCATCTATAGTGACGCCTCCCTACTTGGGTTAGGTTGTGTATTGATGCAAGAAGGTCGAGTTGTGGCCTATGCGTCGAGGCAATTAAAGCCACACGAGAAAAGTTATCCGACCCATGATCTCGAATTAGCTGCCATCGTATTCGCCTTAAAGATTTGGCGACATTACTTATTTGGTGAGAAGTGCCATGTGTACTCGGATCACAAAAGTCTCAAATATTTGATGACCCAAAGAGACTTAAATCTATGACAAAGACGTTGGCTCGAATCGTTAAAGGATTATGAGTGGTCATTGACTATCACCGGAAAGGCGAATGTGGTTGCGGATGCCTTGAGTCAGAATCGTTATTCACTCTACGAGCGATGAATGTGCACTTGTCTGCTCGATCCGACAAGTGTGTTAGTGGCTGAATTGAAAGCCAAACCATTATTGACACATCAAATTCGAGAAGCTCGTAAAGTTGACGACGAGTTGGTCGCAAAACGAAATTTGAGTGTGTTCGAACAAGGACTCGGAGTTTCAAATCGATGATGACGATTGTTTGAGGTTCAAAAGTCGTCTGTGTGTTCCAAAGAATTGAACTCATTTCGATAATTATGAATGAAGCCCATTGTAGCCGAATGGCAATCCACCCGGGAGTACGAAGATGTACAACGATTTGAAACGTCGGTTTTGGTGGCATGGTATGAAACGAGACATCTCCGACTTTGTTTGAGATGTTTAATATGTCAACAAGTGAAAGCGGAACATCAAGTGCCTTCGAGGATTACTTCACCAATCACGATACCGAGTGGAAATGGGATCGAGTCACAATGGACTTTGTATCCGGACCGCCATTGTCACGAGTAAGAAGGATGCGGTTTGGGTCGTGGTAGATAGATTGACTAAGTCGGCTCACTTTGTCCCCGACGCACGGATTTTTCAATGGACAAATTAGCCGAATTGTACGTTCTCGATTGTGAGATTACACGGGTGCCTATTTCCATCGTGTCGGATAGAGATCCGAGATTTACCTCGCGATTTTGGAAAAAGTTGCAAGAAGCTTTGGGTACCAAGTTGCATTTCAGACCGCCTTTCACCCCCAAACCGATGGTCAATCCGAGCGAATAATTCGGATACTTGAGGATATGTTGAGATGTTGCGTCCTCGAGTTTAGTGGTTCATGGGAACGGTATTTGCCGTTGATTGAATTCGCTTACAACAACAACTTTCAATCAAGTATTAAGATGGCACCTACGAGGCTTTGTACGGTCATAAATACCGTACACCATTGTTTTGGACCGAGCTCGGTGAAAGCAAGATTTTCGGGTGGATTTGATTAGAGATGCTGAATGAAAGTGAAAGTAATCCGTGAAAGTCGAAGATAGCCTCCGATCGTCGAAGTCGTCGACGGGATCTCAAGCGTAAGGATATCGAGTATCGTGGGTGATAAAGTGTTTCTCAAGGTATCGCCTTGGAAAAAGATACTCGATTTGGCCATAAGGGCAAGTTGAGCCCGAGGTTCATTGGGCCATATGAGATATCCGAGCGAAGTCGGTCCAAGTGGCATATCGTTTGATTTTGCCCCCGAACTCGAAAAGGTTCACGATGTCTTTCATGTTTCGATGCTTCGACGCTATAGATCGATCCATCGCACGTGATTAGTCCATCGAAGTTGAAATTCAAGCCAATATGAGTTATGAGGAAGAACCGATTCGTATCCTATCACGGAAGTGAAAGAGTTTGAAACAAGCGGGTTCCGCTAGTGAAGGTGTTATGGCTCAAGCACGGGATAGAAGAAGCTACTTGGGAAACCGAGAACTCTATGAAAGAGCGATACCCAACCCTATTTATTGGTAAGATTTTCGGGACGAAAATTTCTTAAGTGGGGAGAGTTGTGACAGCCAAAATTGACCCTAGTCGGAATGTGGTTTCGGGACCATTAAAACCGAGGCATAAAAATAATTTGAAATTTATTTTGATGCCTATAATATGTGTATGCTCATGTATGACATTTTTGATGATTGATTTAGTGTTATAAAGGTGAATTTCACTAGAAAGGACTTAGTAGTGAACTTTGAAAGTACGTTAGGGAAATGTGTGATGACTAATTAAAGCATGCATGCAAAACAATGGACTTGCATGTCAAATTCCCCTTTTATAGGTGGTGGCGGCCATGACCAAGAATATGGGCTAAACATGTCATGAAACATGTTTTGTTGGGCATTAGGGAGAAATAATAAACAAATAAGCATGGGTAAGAAAAGAATGAAAAAAAAAATGTGTGTGTGAGTGTGGTATCTCCCCATTGCCGTGAGTTGTAAAGGAAGAAAGAAAAAATTTGTTCATCCTTTCTTTGAGCCAAAACTAAGGGGAAGAAGAGATTTTTGCTTCATTTTATTTCTTTAGAAGAGATCTAGAAGGAGATTTGGCTAAACTTGCACCAAGATTAAGGTATGTATGAGGTTGTGTCATGAGATTCATGCATGTTTTAGTTGCCAACTTGATGTTCATGTTAGCCATGGTTCAAATCCTTGTTATGCCATGGAAGTGGTATTTGGTCAAAGTTGATATTGTGATAAAGCCATTGCATGCTAAGTGTGAAGCTTGATGATGATGCATGCAATGATGGATTGTCTACTCTTGAAATTTCTTTGTAGCCATCTTGAGTAAGACATTGAGTTTTCTTTTGTTTAACCATGATTGAAGTTGAAAGGGCATGATTGTGATGTATTCGCCATGATGCATTCATGAGCATGGTTCATGCTTCTTGCATGTTAGTTAAAATTTGTGTTTTGGATGGCTAGGGACACCTTGAAATTGCCATGCACATATATGTATATATATGTTTGCACATGATGTTTTGGTTATGAAGTAAGTGATGAATATGTTTGTTTAAAGAAGAAAATGTTGAAGAATGCTTGTGAAATTGCAAGTACATTCGCCTAGTACACATATGATGTGGAAATCTTGGAATTTATTGTTGAATTGGTGCAAGTATGACTAAGTATATTCGGCCTTAGGTAGCCTATTGATGGCCTTAGCTTTTCCTTGATGCTTGAATGAATTGTATTGAATTGCTTGATGTAGTATAAAATGTGCATGACCATTGTGTATTCAAGCTAAAGGGTGGCCATATGACCATTTAAACTCCTTGTCATATTCGCCATAAGCTAGCATAATGAGGTTTTAATAAATTGAATTTGTTTGAATTAGCTCAAGAGCTTAGAGGGCCACAATTGGACAAGGGAAGGAAAAGTGATCGAATAGCCGTAAAAGCCGTTCGACAACATCCGAGGTAAGTCCTCAAGAAGTGACCCTACTTGAATTATGTGAAATGAAATATGGATGTGTAATGATTATTGATTTATGTGTGTATGAGTATTTGAATGATACCGGGCTAAGTCCCCGGCGATTATGCTAGTGATTACATTTGTGTTTGAGCCTTAGTAACGAAAATGAAACATGAATGTCTAATGATTATTGATGTATGTGTGCATGAGCAATTGAATGATATCCGGCTAAGTCCCGACGACATTTATGCTGGAAATTATATCCGGTTAAGACCCAAGGCAATTGTGCTAGTGGCTACATCCGGCTAAGACCAAGGCATTCGTGCAAAGTCGTTCTATCCGGGCTAAGACCCGAAGGCATTCGTGCACGTGGTTATATCCGGTTGTATTCTGAAGAAGCTTGGGCTGGAGGTGAGTGTTGGTTGCTGTAATGAATTCAATTGGTACGCTCAAAAAGCCCAAAGAATAAGGTATGTTTATATGTGCATTGGAAAGTCGACATGTTTGAGCAACATTCGCTCGATCGACTAACGAATTTCTGCTATTGAATTGGTTGATACCTTGTGAAAGTATATAATGATGAAGTGTGAAGTAAGAATGATTATGTGAATGTGTATTAATGAAATGATGCATTTGGCCATGTGAATGTATTGCTTTAATTAAAGCTGATTTTATTCCTTGAGACTTACTAAGCATAAAAATGCTTACCCCGTTGCTTTGGCTCTCTGTTTTATAGATT
This sequence comes from Gossypium arboreum, assembly GCF_025698485.1. Classification (NCBI taxonomy): domain Eukaryota; kingdom Viridiplantae; phylum Streptophyta; class Magnoliopsida; order Malvales; family Malvaceae; genus Gossypium; species Gossypium arboreum. The sequence goes on from NC_069072.1 coordinate 22,985,001, forward strand.
GTGCTCGATAGCAATCGAATTCAGGATCATTAAAGTCGAAGTCATCCACACTACCAAAGCCTCCATTTTGGTATAAATTTTTGGTTGAACTTTGAAATGGCATGTATAGGACTACCCCTTGCTGGTTTAAATATGTTGTGATGTATATGTGTACGGCCATGCGAAAATGGCTCGTAAAAGTGAAGTACGAACTTAGACTATTTGCGGTTTGTATATATATATATATGGTGTCATGATGTGATTATGGATTGGAAATGGGAATGTTGGTCACATGATCAGCCATTGGTATGGTTAAAATGATCATATGTGAACCTATGTATGGCAAGACTAGTTGGTTCATGGAGACTACAAACTAGGTAAGACCTACCTTAAAACAGATGCTGCCAGCTGCAGTGACGTGAATGTGAAAAATCACCAAAATTTGTAGGAATGGTATTAAATAGTGAATAAGCTATGTAAATGAACCTTGATGAGTCTATTTTCATATGGAAGAAACAAAACGGTCATAGGAGTTACATGTTAAGAGATATTAAAGCTATTGTGAGACAGGGCCAGAACGGTTTCTGGGTCCCCTGTCGCAACTTTAAAAATTTACTATAAATTATCCAGAAATAATTAGGAGTCGTGCCTTATATGTACAGATTCCATTTTGAGTGTAGTTTCATTAGAAACAAACGACAGCAGTATTAAAGCCCTGTGCAGAGAGATATTCAAGTTGTAACGCGCGAAGGTCAGAGCAGTCGATCCCTGTAACATGGGTGACTTTAACTAATAAACTGTACCAATTGACCTGACCAAAAATCCTAAAAATAAGTCCATGGATGGATATATGAGTCTAAATTCAGGGAAAATTTACGAAACCAGTTTCCGAGTTTTGAAACTCGAGATATGATTTTTAAGGCGACGGTGATGCAGTTTTCCAGCCTGACTGGAAATGTCCAATTGGTGGGCAAAATATGTGGACTTGGCTTGTTAACCCCTCGTGTCCGACACCGGCAATGGTCTCGGGTTCGGGGTGTTACAGGTAAATTTTTAAACATGAAGCCTAGCATGAAATATGGGTAGAAATGAAGAGAACAAGCAACCGGGATTCCAAAAATACAAAGAATATTAAAAACAGGGCTTGGGAGCACTTACTATTGAGCTTGAAATGTTTGGAAACCCTAGCTATGGTGACAAGAGAATTTCGGCAGCATGGAGAAGAAGAATGGCTGATTTTGGCTTGATTTTTCCCATTTTATTTCATTAAAAAGCCAAACGACCAAAATACCCTCATGCCTTTTCTTTAAAATTTCATCCATGCAAGCCATTTTTGTCCAAAAATTTAGAAATTGTGCAAATTGCTCCCCAAGACTTTCTATTTTAATCTAAATCAATTTCATGCAAATTGCTTCTAGAATCCAAGTTTTGCAATTTATTCAATTTAGTCCCAAATTTTCCAATTGGGCACTTACTCAAAGAATTCCTTCATGAAACTGTAACACATGCATATTTTCATATTCTAAGCCTCGTAATAATCATAAAATAAATATTTTAATGTCATATTTGTGGTCCCGAAACCACTATTCTGACTAGACCTTATTTTGGGATGTTACATCTCCCTTTTCTCGTTTTCCTTCGACTCCTCCCTTCTCCTCCTCGTGACGATTTGTAACAACTCATTTTTAGTCCATCAAAACAGTGATTTTGGGACCATAAATTTGAGGTAAAAATATTTATTTTATTATTATTTTAATGTCTACAGCATGTTAATTGAGTCGTATGAAAATTTTGTTAAGAAATTTTATCGTTTGAATGCTCCATTCGTTAAAAAAGACTAAATCGCGTAAAGTGAAAAAGTTGTATTCTAGTAGCTAAAGGTGTCTAATAGCTATGTAACCTTTAAGTGGAGGTCTTTATGTGGTAAATATACCATTGTTAGTATGAGTGGAAAAATATGGACAATTATTAATAGACTTTAAAGGTGTCAATAGCTATGGAACCGTTTCTAATGTTTGTTTTAGGCCTCGAGGGCTCGTATTAGGGACTGTATGATTGTATTTGAATGATAATTGTTTGGATATGAAAATTGTATGATTTTTTAATTGATAAGTCTGATAATGCTCTGAAACCCTATTCTGGTGACGGATACGGGTTAGAGGTGTTACACGATTAGCATTTTTCATTTGCATTTTCATATCATTATTCATAACATTTGCACCATTACTTTTGTTTATTTTTTATTTCATGAACCTTCATGATTTTATTTTGTATTCTAAAATACCTTTGTGATTTTTTTTTTGTTAATTCTCTACTTCTTAATTGTCGTATATTTTTTAACTAACCATATTTTTCCTCATTAACCTTTATTTGTCCTTTGATATAACAAAAAGAGGGAGAAGAAAGGTAAATTGGTCGATTACGTTCATGCTAACCATATGCAATTTATGCAAATTATGTGACCATTTTCCTTAAAGTAAAAATGAATGTCAATTGTATGTCAAACTTTTTATTTTGGCCTCAAATTTGAAATAACTTTTATTAAGGGGAGCAATTATTCAAAAACTATGTGACCATTTTTCTTGAAGTAAAAATGAATGTCAATTATATGTCCATCTTTTTATTTTGGCCTTAAATTCAAAATGACTTTTATTAATGGGAGTAATTATTCAAAAGAAATTTACCAAATGTTTTGTTATATCAAAAGGGGAGATTGTTAAACTAAACTTTATTTCAAAATATATTTTGATATAACAAGCGAAAATGTTTTTGAATAAAAGTTAAAATTGGATAAAAATTTATAGAATAATTTTTCATATTGAAGTCTAAGAGATAAAATTTTAAATATTTATTTTGAACTCTTAGAAATTTTTAAAACAACTTTAAAATCAAGTTAAAATGATTTTGACTAAGTAAAAAAAAATATCTTTTATCAAGTCAAAATACCTTTTAAACAAGTTAGAATTGCTCCAGGCCAAAAAGTATCGACACATTTTTGGCCAAGTATTGATATTTTTGAAATATTAATCCGATATCAATATTTCTAAAATATCCATTCGGTATCGATACCTTTTTATAAGGTATCGATAAATTTGTTCTGGTATCAATATTTAAACTCCAACTATCACTGAATTTAGCATTTATTGCAAAAAATAATCAATACCTTTTTATCTGGTAGCAATACCCATTGTTTTAGGTGTATTAAATACTCTAGTTTTCACATCCCCAACGATTCTATCAACTACCACAACAACCTTAACAGTTGGAAATCAATTAGTGGGTGTAAATACTAGCTTCTAAAGCTTCTACAACACCAAGAAAACATATTCAAGTAAAAATCATCAATCAAACAACCTTTGTACTCAATACTTCCATAATTCTCTTGTACACACTTGTGAACTCTCATTGTCTTTCTTTTGCTCAAGTATATTCTTGTCTATTTGTGCTTAATTGGCAAACATGCTGATCTTGTTAGGATTATCTCTTTGTTTACTTCATTGTAATTCTTTAAGAGGGTTTGTAACACCCCCACGCCCAAAACCGTCGCTAGAGTCGAGCTTGAGGAGTTACCGAACATAATTTATCAAATTAAGAACTTCAAATCATTTGTTTCTACATTCACAGCTTTCTAGCTACCCGCGTCACAGTTACAAGAAAAATCATATCTTGAGTTACGAAACTTGAAATCAAAATCCGTAACTTTTACCTAAATCTAGACTCATATATCTATTTACTAATTTTTTCTAGAATTTTTGGTTAGGCCAATTAATACAGTTTATTAGTTAAAGTCTCCCCTGTTTCAGGGTTCGACTACTCTGACCTCTGTGTATTACGAATCAGATATCTCTCTATACAGAATTTCAATGACTATGAGGTTTGTTTCTATTAAAACTAGACTCAATAAGGAATCTTTAAATATAAAGAAAAACTTCTAATTATTTTTTTAAAATTTATTATGAATTTTTAAATTCAGAATAAGGGATCCAGAAATTACTCTGGCCCTATTTCAAAAAAGTTTAAATATCTCATAAAATAAAATTTATATGCCTGTTTTGTTCAATCCACATGAAAATAGACTCATTAAGCTTCAATTTCATAACTTACTCATCATTTAGTTCCATTTATACTATTTTTAGTGATTTTTCAAATTCATGTCATTGCTGCAGCAATATTCTATTTTAAGGCAAGTTTCATCTTTTCATGAGTTGTTATGAACTAGATAACCTATTAAACTTCCATGATATCAAACATGATCTAAATTTAACCATCACCATGACTTATCAATATCAAACATTTTCTCAACCAATCATGGCTATATCATAAAATTATTTACACAAAATAAGTATATTGCTATACATGCCATACTTAAGTTTTACAAGCCATTTACCCGGATGAAAGTCCTTTAGATAGTGTGATCGAGCCTTGACCCGTCCGATTCCCGAGCTGGCTTGTTCAAAACTACAGTAAATAAAGAGGAGGGAGTAAACATAAATGCTTAGTAAGTTCATATATAAATAACAAGTAACATAACAATACAAATATACCAAACAACTTTAGCATGGTATCACCAAAACATATGTCATATTTCTAAACATCATTCATCATCTTACCACCTTATCGTTGTTGTATCTATTATCAACCCGAGGGTTAAGAACACACCTGTCCAAAGTGTCCATTTCACAACACTTACCAATACGTCACTTGCATCTTAAGTGTTCTTTCATTTCACTAGAAATTTCACCCGTTGAACACATCGGAATACAACTCGGATACACGGATAATTTGCACATAAGTGCCTCATATGTAATCAAGAAATCATGTAACCTGCCCCTAAGTGAACTCGGACTCAACTCAACGAGCTTGGGCGTTCGCATCCATAAGTGAACTCGGACTCAACTCAACGAGTTCGGATGCCTAGTTACATCTCACGAACTCAGACTCAACTCAACGAGTTCGGACATTCGCATCCATAAGTGAACTCGGACTCAACTCAACGAGTTCGGATGCTCAACCATCCTAGTGACATGTCACTTGTATCCTAATCTATTCCTAAGGTTCAAACGGGCTTTTTCCCTCGATCTCACATTTGTCGTCTTCCATGGAATATCGAAACCGATACTCGGTAGCAATTCATATTTATCAAATAGTAAACATGATTTGCATATTACTCAACATTAACCACAAAGCATAATATTTCACGATTAAAAATCAGCGTATCATATAATTAACATCAATAACTTAAAAATAACAATTATGCTACAATATTTACACATGAACTTACCTTGGTACCAAAATATAAAGATTTTGCAATTTAGTCCACAATCTTTTCTTTTCCTCGATCGCGACTTGAATCTCGTTTCTCTTGATCTATAATGCAAAATTAATCTTATTTAATACATACATTCATCAAAACAGCATTTAATACGAACTTTGGAAAAATTACACTTTTGCCCTAAACTTTTGCATAATTACACTTTTTCCCTAGGCTCGGAATTAAACTTTATTCCTTATTCTTATGTTTTATAACATGCTGATCATTTTTCCTTCTATGGCAACATCAAATTCTTACTCTAACATATACTTGTGACTATTAGGTATTTTTGCCGATTAAGCCCTTTTACTCGTTTTCACTCAAAACCGAGTAGCACAAGTTGTCTAACATAATTTAAAACCCCATATTCTATCATAAAACATCAAAATACACAAATTTCACCTATGGGTATTTTTCCAAATATAAACCCTAGGTTGAATTATTGCTAACATAAGCTTAATCGAGCTACCGGGATTCTAAAAACGTAAAGAACATTAAAAACGGGGCTTGGAATCACTTACTATGGAGCTTGAAAGCTTGAAACAAACCCTAACTATGGAGAACCCTTGAAATTTCGGCCTAATGAAGAAGATGGACAAAAATTGGCTTTTAATTTTGTTTTAATTCATTTTAATAACTAAATGACCAAAATGCCCTTCATCGCTAAACTTTGAAAAATTCCTTCCATGTCCTAATTTTGTCCATGAACTTAAAATTGGTCAAATTGCTATTTAAGATCTCCTAATTAATATTTCAATGAAATTTCATACTAAAAACTTCTAGAATGCAAATTTTGCAACTTATTTGATTTAGTCCCTACTTTCAATTTAAGCATTTTAGGCATAGAATTTCATCACGAAATTTTCACACAATCATGCAATCATATCATAATCATCAAAATAATTATAAAATAATTATTTCTATCTTGGATTTGTGGTCACGAAACCACTATTCTGATTAAGCCCTAATTCTGGATATTACAGGGTTTATCTTAAGATTTGGGGTAGAAATCTTAAGAGGGTTGCAAGGTTAAACCTTATCATCAAAGGTTGAACAAATTAGTTAATTTGATAAAATTCTTAGTTGTGGAAAGCTAAGGTCGTGGAGTAGGCAATTAGGGTCGAACCACTCTAAATCATTGTGTTCATTTTTTTCATTTTCTTCCCTTGCTTCCACCAAAATTTTTAAAGGCCAAGTCACCTCCTCTTAGCTATTTCGGTTTGATTAATTGAGCTAACACTTTGGGTATCTTTATGTTAAATATCGACAGTTCCTTCGTCAAAAATCTAGGCAAGGAAGGGGCGAAGACCATTGGAAGGATAAAGGCGAATGGGTTATTGGTTTATACAAACACATTTTGATGGTTACTAGTGTTGAAGCAGAGTTATGGGCAATTAGAGATGGGTTGTCCTTAGTAGAACAATTGAATATAACTCGTATTGAAGTTGAAAGTGATGTTGATATTGTTGTTAAAAAAATTTCAAATGTTAAGGCAAACAATATTTTTCTATCCACCATTGTTAATGATTATAGGTCACATATGTCTAAATTTGCTTCGGCTTTACTCAAGAAGACTTGCAAGCAGTGGAACCAACAGATAGATTGGCTCAACTAGGGAGTAGTTTTCAACAAGATAATTAGAGCACTTTTTGTAGTAGGAATCTTTTGTTTATTTGTAGGGAACCTCTAGCTTGTATTGAGGCTTTATTGAAATCTAAGGCTTATGGACTATCTATGTATCATACCTTATTTTAATTAATGAAAAGTTGTATTTTGAAAGGAAAAAAAAGGAAAAGTTGTATTTTGGAAAAAAAAAAAGAGGAAAGAAAGAAAGCATCTTGATTAAGGAAGATTCTTGGATGGATTGGAAAGTACAATAGGGTTGTAGATATGTTTGGTTTAGGTTAAGGGCAAAGGGTATTGTGGTAATGGTAGTGATAGAGGGTGTAGGTGATGAATAGGTTGTGATATTGATTGGTTCGATGGTGATGAGTTGAATGGGAGTTGTGATGCTAATGAAAATGATAAATATAAGAAGATTGAGAAAGATGGAGGGTAGTACAGGTGACAAGTAAGCAATGGCTAGGCTGAAGCTTGATGATAGTTTGATGGTTGAATCGGTTACCGATTAATTAATAGTGGTAGACGTGGAGTTTTCAGTGAAGGATGGTTAGCATTAATGAATTTGCTATCGCTTTTTTTATATATTTTTATTTGATATTTTATGAGTAAAAAATTTAAATATATATACCATTTCTCCAAAAGTTGTTAAAATGGGTGGATATGTAAAAAAAAAAATCTTTTTTCTTTACATGTATAAAAAATAGTGACATATCATTTTTATAGCATTTCAAAATTTTCATTTTCTATATATCATTTAAAATCAAAAGGAAGTGTCAAAAGAGGTTTTTTAACTCATAGTAAATATTTATTTTTAAAATATTTCTAACTTCAAATTTTCTTGATTCTCATCCAAATAAGAAGTTCCATAAACTGATCTATTTTTATAGTATGTCTCTTTAAAACGAAAGTAGAGTTTGCCTTTTTTTTATTTTATTTTATTTCCAATCACTTGTAGCTTTTTTATTTCATCAGTTTTGCTCGGATCCACCTCTTCCTCTGAAAAATGGGAAGAAGTATTTTCTTTGGTAGATACGCCCTATTTCTGTTTATACCCTCTCCCTTCGAAAATAGTTTCTATTTCTACGTTTCTTTCTTCCTCATTTTCCCCCACTTTTTTCATTTCGGAAATTCCTTTCAGTTTCTTAATTAGAATGAGTGGCGATATTTTTGTCTAAATATTTCTAAATTCTAATACAAGATATTTATTAGAGCAATAAGTACATTTGACCTAATAAAATTATTTTGTTGTATCCAAACATAAATAAAATATGACCAATTAACCAACCAACAAAACTATTTGTTACAAAATAACATATTGCTACTGCATCGAAACATATAAATGTTGACTAATCTAGCTAACATTGAACTTAGTAAAATGAGAAGATTATTTCAAGAATATACATTGAATGCTAAGATTATGCATTCAATTTCTAGTAGGACGTCTATAATCAAAAGAGTCTTTGTGATTGTTCGAGAAGAAATGAAACAAAAAATACGATAGAGCTAGGGCAATTATTATATAAAATAAATTAATTTATATAATAAATAGGCTATCAATTTAATGTACCATATCAATTTGTCATTGCCTTTTAATGACAAATAATAAATAAGTGATCAAAATCTAATAACATAATAACATTAATGATTATAATGTCATTTGATAATTAAATAATTAAAATATGATCTTATGTAAAAAAAAATTTAAAAGCCTCCATATTTGCAGGGAAAGGAAAACATTCTAGTTATATACTCTAAATTAAAAAATGTAGTTTCCAAAGACTTCAATGAAGCAGCTACTTAAAAGAGAAGGAAAAAAAAAAAAAGGAAAAGGGAAGAAGACTTATTAGATAGTTGCTTGGGAGTTGTGCGCATGTTAACGCAGCAGATCTTGCACGATATTTTCTATTGAAAAGTGTCTAGACATGTTTCAAAATGTAGCATTTGATGATTGGTTTGGTGAAAGCATTTCTGGGGCTCGTATCTTCCTTTCCTGACGGCCACCATATGCCATCGATTTAATTACACATGCCGTCACTCCCTGTTGACGAGAAAAACAAAAACCGAGAAGAAGCGGGCCCCACTATTTATTTAATTAATATTGAAAATTAATTAAATCCAATTAAAAATATATTTAAACCCTCCTATTAATCTATATACTTTTGTGATAAGAGTATATTTAATCCTTATATTTTTATTTGATTAATTTTAATATTTATATTTTTCAAATTGATAAATATTAGTTTTCGTGTCTTTTAAAATTTAAAATTTTAATCTTGATCTAAACAAAAGTAGTTAAATTCAATTACTAGTCATATACTATGCGTATAGTATAGTTATAGTAGATTTAATTTATTTTCTCTAATTAAATCATTCTATGTCCTTATAATTTTTAAATTTTAAAATTATAGTCTTAACACAAGTGACACTCGGTAATCCATTAAATGAATTTTTAGTGAATAATATATGAAAATAATAAACCGATATGACATTACAAATATAATAATATGTTTGAAGCATCGAATTTAAAAATAATAGAACTTTACTTAATAAATTTAATAATTATTATTTAGTGATGACTAAAATTTTAAATTTTACAAAATATGAATATTAAAATATACCAAATAAAAATATAAGGATTAAAATTTTAATTTTTCTAAGTCCAATGACTAATAACAAAATTACACCAAAAATTCTTTAGTCCAAGTTTTTGAAGATATGTTGCAACTAGAGGTGTGCATGGGCCGGGCCGAGCGCCCGCACGAAAAATGGGAGGGTTTGGGTAAAAATATAGGCTCGAAAAACGAGCTTGGACAAAAAACGAGGCCCGTTTAGAAAATGGGCCGGGCCTCAAGTAAGATTTTTTGGCCCGGGCCCGGCCTGATTTTAATATTAAATTATTTTTAAAATTTTTTTATTTTTAATTTTAAATAACTTTAGTACTTTTCCTTTACTTTTTTGTTGTTTTGATGTTATTTTGATATTATAAAATTTTTGTTATTAATATAATTTAATTCTTAATTTAGTTTTAATTTGTTTCAATTTTTTATTTTAATATAATTACTTTTTATTATATTTTTAATTTATATATTATTTTAATAATTATTTTAGTCCCATTTTTATTTATTTTTTGTTTTAATATTTGTTTTATGTTTTAAATGTATTTGATTTATTATATTTTAAAGTTTTTATTTAATAAAAAAGTAAAAAAATTAATATGATAAAATTGGGCTGGGCGGCTCGGCCTATCATTTTTTTTTCGGGCGGGCTTGGACAAATTTCAGTGCCCATATTTCGGCCGGGCCTTGAAAACGGGCGAAATTTTTATGAGTCTGCTCGGCCCAAACCCATGCACACCTCTAGTTGCAACTTCTGGCGTTTAATTTGATGTTTTTTTTTTTTTTTTTTGGTGGGAAAGGGTCAACACTTAACTTCATTAGTCAAGTTAAGAAAATTCATAGTGGATTTAACACAATTTGTCGCTATATAATAATTAAGTAATCGATAAATTAATAAAACAGTTATCAAAACAATTTATTTTAGGAAAAGCATATGGAAATATTTTTTTATAAAATACTTTTATGAGTAATGAGTAGTTTTTCTTATAAAATAACCTCAAACTTTTAATTATTTATGAAAACAAATTATTTTAAAAATTATATACTGAAAATGACCTGTTTTGAATAATAAATATCGGTGGCGCTATTATTATTGGCGCCACCACCTTCAATTTTTTAAAAAATAATTTTTTAGATGTTGTCATTTCCATTGGTGGTACAAAACTGAAGTATAATCATATAAAATGTTTAAGGATCGGATGAAGCAATTATATTTTTAGATTGGATGGAAAAATGGGTTGCATCATTCTTCTAGCCCACCAATTAAATACTTTTAAACTTTTAGTCTATTTGCATGTTAGGTCTATTTTTTTTAAATTAAATTTAAATAGACCTTAAAAAATATAAAAAAAAAAACCTCTTTCCAAATTTTATTATTTTTAAGAATAATAAAGTTAAAAATTATATAAAATTATTATTTAAATTACTCAAATATATCCCTCAAATAAAAAATAACTATTTAAAACAGATGATTTATGCACATAATTTTTTGAATGATTGATTTAAAAAAAAAAAAGTGGTAATGAGTAATACGACTGTGTCTAATTGAAAGGAAATGAAGTTGGACTAACGTGGTGGCAAAGGTTCTCTAACATCTAATAGCATATTTTTATTATCATCCATTCATCACGGCGCAATTGAATAATGATGAAGTTACCTTTTCTTCCTTTTTACGGAAGAGAATATTATGTCTTGAAAATGACTTGTATTCCAACAATACGAGAAAGGAGTGGAATACTTAAATGTGTTCACAGAATGTGTGATAAAAGAATTTTATAAATCAAACAAACTCATCTTAACAAATGAGAATTGATTCTTCTTAAAATAATCCTTTTTAAAATATAATTATATTTATCAATAATTTAATTTATTTATTATATTTTATTTTAAAATTATTAAAATAAAATAAAAATATTTAAGAAACAAATTATTAAAAATTAATTTAAAATATTAAAATCACGCATCAACAAATATGATACAATTATGTAAACCAAATTAATCAAAATCCGCTGAAACACACATAAAAAATAATTTAATTTATTTATTATATTTTATTTTTAAAATTATTAAAATAAAATAAAAATTTTAAGACACAAATTATTAAAATTAATTTAAAATATCAAAATCACGTATCAACAAATATGATACAATTATGTAAACCAATATTAATCAAAATGCGCTGAAACACATAAAAAATGAGTTAAAAAATGATTTTATTTATGGTTGGAATGGAGCATACCGGCAGCAAAATGGAATTGGCAAGGCTCACTGTTACACTTCTAATTTTCTAATTAACAGTTATATTTTATTTTTACATTTATTTTTTATATATGAAATTTATAGTATGAATACTATTTAATTAAAAAGAAATAGATTTGGAGTATATCCAATCCATTTTATACCAATATCATTTTTTAAATTTATTTTTTGAATATAATTTTTGTTCAAATATTAAAAAAATTAATAAATAAAAAGTTATTTGTTTGGCTTAACGTTATAGATTTAATTTGATATTCAATTTGTCAAAACTTACATATTAAGCCAATATGAAATAATATTGACTATTTTTTTTATTTTTAAAATTTATAAATTAAAAAGCATAATAATATTTTTTATTTTATTAATTCTTAATTCTACCATTATTATAAAACTTGTAAATTTACTTATAACTTTAAGGATTAGTAGTTGATATACTAGTAGTGTACTTTTCTATTCTACAAGTAGTCTTCAAAACTTGTCATATGTTTCTTTTCTTCTTTTTTTTAAATACTTATTTTTAATATTAGACAATACCACTATAAGACACTTGTTAACTTCCTAACACTACTTGTGGAGATGGAGATTTTACACTTCACAAGTAAGATTAGGGGTTAGTAAAATATTTTAAAAATAAATATTTTTAAAAAAGAGACTTGATAATTTTTTATATCTGCTTGTGAAATAAATAATAATAATGGCATCACTTTTTAGCGGGGCACGATTCGGGCAGGGAATTAGGGGTAGGGGATATTTGGTTTAAAATTTTATATTTATCAAAGAAATAAGTTGAACATGGAAGCAAACAAAGAAGAGTTGATTTGGGAACAATAATCAAGAGCAAATTGGCTCAGATTTGAAGATCGAAATACAACCTATTTCCATAAGTTTGCATATTATCGCAAGAAGATGAATATCATTAGGGGTTTGAAAGATAAGGCTTGAGTATGGGTAATATGGGAAAGGGAAATGGTTGTGATTGTGACAGATTATTTCAAAGAACTATTCACGGCTTATTCGATAAGGAGTTGTGATCATGTGTTGTCGGGAATACAACCTTGTGTCTTGAAGAGCATGAACGACGAACTATCGATTGCGTTCAAGGAAGAGGAATTGTTGGAAGCTGCTAAAAGCATGGCGTCACTAAAAACATCATGTATGGATGGATTCCCAACTTTATTTTTTCAAAAATACTAGCATGTTATAGGTAAGGATGTAACTCAATATTCCAATGATGTTTTAAATGGAGCAAATGAAGTTGATGCTATCAATTGAATTAATATAATGCTTATCCAAAAAGTAAGTAACCCGAGTTCTATGTCACAATTCAAGCCTATCAGTCTTTGCAATATTTTATATAAGATCATAGTTAAAACAGTTGTCAAAAAATTCAGGAAATTGTTGGATGTTCATATTGATGAGGCCCAAGGGGCGCTTGTTCTTGGAAGGCAAACTACAAACAACATTTTTATTACTTATGAATTATTGCACACTTTTAAAAGGAGAAAGCATGGCTCTCATGGTTCGTTTACATTAAAATTGTATATGAGGAAAGCCTATGATAGGGTGGAATGAGTTTTTTTTTTTTGAGAGGACGATGGAGCGGTTAGGGTTCAATAAGGATTGGATAGACTTAATGATGAGATACATAGCATCAATGTCAAACTCAATAGTTTTTAATGGTAATCAGGGAGAAGTGTTTCAGCCTTCCCAAAGATTGCGACAAGAGGATCCTTTAAGCCCTTATTTATTTCTTATTTGAGTAGAAGGTATATTTAGTTTGCTCAATATTGAAAAGTAAGATAGGTTAATTCGAGGAGCAAGAGTAGGGAGGTGTGGTTTGGTAGTGAGATATTAATTTTTTTTGCAGATGATAGTATTCTAATTATGATGCAAGTGTGGAGGGAGCAAATGATATGAAAATAATTTTATTAGAACATGAGGGAGTGTCAGGCCAAGTGGTAAATTTTGATAAATTGCTTGTTTACTCTAATAAAAATGTTGATAGTATAATGAAGGAACGAATTGGGATGTTCTAGGAGTTCGAATTTCGAGTAACCCAGAAAAGTATCTCTGGCTGCCAACTATTGCTGGGGGAAGGAAGAAGGAAGCATTCTTTAGTTGCAAAGAGAGATTTATAAAATGAATAGAAAGTTGGAGTGTACATTATTTGTCAACCAGGGGAAACGAGGTATTTATTAAGTCCATTTTACAAGCAATTCCAATTTATGTCATGCAATGTTTTTAATTATTGGTTACATTGTGCCACGAGTTAGAAAGTGTTATTAGTAGATTTTGGTAGAGTAATAGTACCACAAAAAGGGTATACATTGGTGCCAATGGACGTTGCTGTGTAGGTCGAAATCCAAAGGTGGGTTAGACTTTTGGGATTTAGCCAGATTTAATGTGGCTTTATTAGTAAAACAGGCTTGGAGGCTATTAACGAAGTTGGAGTGTTTGTTTGCTTGCATGATGAAAGCTTAATACTATCAAGGATGCGATTTTATGAACTTAAGATTAGGTTCTTACCCTTTGTATACTTGGCGGAGCATTTGGAATGCCTAAAGGTTGATAGAGCAAAGTAGTGGTTGAAAAGTGGGTAGTGGGATGGCAATATATATTTGGAATGATCCCTGGTTGTCGGGACCTGGCCAAGGGAGAGTGTGTGGTTAGAATATCAATGTTAATTATACAAATGCAACAGATTTGATAGACTTGAACTCACATACCTGGAAGTTAAATGTGCTAAACATCTTATTTGATAATGATCATGTAGAGAGGATTATAACGATCCCGTTATTTGGCTTTGCTCGATTTGATGAACTTGTGTGGTGAGGGGATAATAAAAAGGTTTATTCGGCCGATAGTGGCTACAAATAGCTCATACCACAGGATGCAGATGTAACAGATATTGATGAGATAGCTCAAGATACAATCCTAAAAGCTTTCTACACAAAGTTATGGAACTTAAATGTTGCTAGTAAAATAAAGGTTACATGTTGTAGGATTGTTAATGATTATTTGCCTATATTGAGTAATCTTCAGGCACAGAGAATTGCAATGATGAGTTGTTGTCCTATTTGTCGAGAGGTTGAAGAATCGGTACAACATGCGCTTAGTGAGTTCCCTTTCATATGCCAAATCTTGCTAGAGTTGAATGTTCCATTCTCATCCTCCAACAGAGAAGATGTAACATCCCCAAAATTTTTGAAACCTTGAACAGTGATAAATATACAATAAATTAGTTGAAATTTTGAGAAAGTTAGAAATTGAAAATTAGACAGGTGCAGAATGTATTTGGAAAAGTATAAATATTAAGATAAATTAATTCAAGGTACTGATTAAATTGTAAGAGAATGGAAAGTATTGAGACAAAGTGAGAAATTTAGGTGTAGAAAGGATTAAATTAAATTGATGAAAAATGAGGAGGGACTAGAGGTGAAAATTTACAATAAGGAGAAATAAATAATCCATGAAATTGTAGAAAAATGAACAAGTAAAATGATAATTATTCGAAAAAAATAATTATGGAAGGTAATGATTATGGATAAATAATAAAAAGTGTGAATAGTGAGGACAAAATGGTAAATAGAATAAAAAGAAATATTTTTAATGGAAGAAACTAGAGAAATAAAGAGAGAAAGGATGGAATGGCTATAAAAAGCCATCAGCTATTAAAGGATGGAATGGCTATAAAAAGCCATCAGCTATTGTGTTCTCACGTTAGCCACTATTCCCCACCATTTCCAACTTTTATTTTTCTTTCAATTTAGTCATTTTCACCAAATACAAATCAATTAAGCTAGTTTCTTCCAAATTTCTTCAAGATTAGTGAGTAAAAAAAGTAGAGAGTTGTAATAACTACCCAACTGTTAAAAGAAATGCATTCATAATTGTCTCGAAGGAGAGAGAAAATAGGAATTAGTGTTGAATACTAGTGATTAAGGTAAGAAAGTTAAACTTCTCTTGAAATACATGTTAGTTTTTATTTGAAAAACATGAAATATGATATGTGAATATGATTTTAATGTGTAAATATTGTGTATTTTGATATGGAAAAATGAAGAAAAATTGAAGGAATGTGAGAAACAAGTAGAGAATTAAAAGCAAATGAGGAGCTAAATGAAGAAGAAGAGGAAGAAAGCTTGATTCCATGCTTTGAGTTGTAAGTACAACTAAAGTTTTATTTATTTTATACATGTGATGAATTATTAAGTAAAATTAGTTAAGTATAAATCTAGATATAATGTTCAAATAGAAATTTACATTTTATATAATTAAAAAATAAAATGAGATAATGATTGATTATTTTGGTATGATGAATTGACTAAGTAAAATGTAATAGAGAAAATAATAAAAAGTAAGGAAAAGATTAAAAGTATACAAATGACTAAATCATAAAAGATACAAAAGTTAATAAAATTATAATTTTATCAATAAATAAGTGTATGAAATGATATATGTATAGGACTGAAGAGTAGAACGATGTGGTAATGTTGTGGGATTATATGATAAAATATGAGAAAGAGATTATATTGTAAAGTTTGCAAAAGTGATATATGAAACATATATATGATAAGAATTAATAGTAAATTATGGAAGATTAATAAATATGAGATATGATATATGTATTATTGTAAATGAAAAATATAGTTAAATAAACTATTGTTACAATGACTAAAATTGTTAAAAATATAAAAGTAGCATGAGGTAGATAAGATATGAATAAGCGATGAATTATGAAAATTATATTAAATAGTGAAACATGCTACATGTATTAAAAAGATATGAAAGTTCTATTTAGTGAAGTGATGTCTTAAGGACCAAAATTGTAAGATAAGTAAAATAATATGTAAATGTGATATTAAGAATTAGCGGTTAAATATGGAAATTAAACTAAGAAATAAAATATTTTATATATGTTATTAAAAGTCAAAAGACATTGTTACATGAAATGTCATGATGAGGTCTAAATTGTCAAGTAAAAGTGATAGGTGAAATGTATAATAAGAATTATTAGTGAAATTATGGAAGATTATTAAATATTTAGACAAGTTATATGTGTTAAGGAAAAGGATAATATAATTATACAAAGTATTGTTATAATGATTAAATGGTAAAAAGTGTAAAAGTGGCGTGTATGTTATGACTTGCCCAAGTAGACAAGATAAGAGCTATTGGGATATTAGTGGCATGCCATTAAGGAATATTAGTGCACACTTTGATTATTAGCACGTTAGTATTCTCCGATTAGCACATTTGTGCTCTCTGTTTATCCGGTACGGTGGTGTTTTGTTCTATCCTGTGTATCTTATGTGTCCTGTTAAGCCTATTAGGCCTCTGAAAAAGGTAAATGATTACTTTAGTGGTTATTGAATTATAAAAATTATATGTGTTGAAAAGTAATTAAATTGTGAAACATAAGAAAATGTATGGTTGAGATAAGAAAGTGATTTATCTGAACTTGGCTAATAAAATTGGAAAATGAAATAAACTACGTGATTCAAGTATTATATGGATGATAATCAAATCAATATGGTTAGTTGGTGTATAATGAGAAAATAAGAATAAAAATGGACCTAATTGTAAGGATAAGTGATTTTGATTTGTAAATTATGTATGATGAATAAAAATAAGTCATTTAAATGATTTTGTGTAGTAAATAATAAATAAGTTATATTTTATAACATAGATTATGATATAAAAACTAGTTGTACTTACTAAGCTAGTAATACTTTAACGCATGTTTTATACGTATAGGTTAAAAGTAGAAGAAAAGGATCTTTGAATATTGAAGGCATCTTATCTTATCTCATCAGTAGATCCAAGAAAGGGGTAAAATATTAATTTCTATTATTTCAGTAAATAGCATGTGCCTAGGTGTGTGTATTAAGGTTGAATGTGAAGAGACTTAAATGTGAAACTCAATGTTTGCTGCTAGGTGTGTGTATTAAGGTTGAATGTGAAGAGACTTAAATGTGAAACTCAATGTTTGCTTAAATTATATGAAATAATTTATATGTTAATTAAGTGGTATAAGAAAATTGAGTTTTAAAATGCTTAATTATGATTTATATTTGAATTAAATTGGCTTAAAATTTGAGATTTGAACAGGGGTTAAACTAGGTAAACTTTAGGGATTAATTTGGAAAATTATCCCTTGAATTTCAAACTTAAATACGATTTTCAAAATCCACAAGGGCCAGCCACATAGCCATGTGACCCACATCGGTTAACCACAAGCCATGTGGATTCTGAAAGAAAAAATGTTTTTGGAACCACATGGACACAAAGACTTACACGGCTGAGGCACACGACCATGTCCCTTATTTTTCACAATGACCCTTATTTCACTTTAGTATATTGTTCTAAATGCAAGAATGGTTGAAAAATTTTATTTTGACTTATCTTGAACACCAATAATTAATATACTAAAATAAAAAACTAATATGTGAAAATTATAATGTTATTTTTATTTAGATATTACTATTAGAGTTTTTGACAATCAATGTAGAATTTCTATACTTGATTTGGTAGTTAGGTTAGGTATAAGGGTGTGTAACAGTCGTTTTTAGGGTTAATCAGAACAATGATTTTGGAACCAAAATCTAAAGTCAAAATATTTATTTTATTATTATTTTAATACTTACAGCATGATATTAGAGTTGTGTAAAATTTTCGTAAAGAAATTTTATCGTTTGAGTGTCTAATTTGATAAAAATGACTAAATCGCGTAAAGTGAAAAATGTGAGTTCTATAGTTCAAATGCATTAAATGACTAAGAGATAAAGTAGATAGGGGATTTATGTTGTAATTAGCCCTTTTATATTGTAAATGGACGGTTATGTGCATATTTTGATGAAATTTTAATGTTTATAACAAAGGGCAAAATGGTAATTAGTGTAATAAGTAAAATTAAATAAAATAAAGACAATTTCATACTTAATTCTTATCATCTTCCACCGAAAGTGAAAGAAAAAGAACACCATTGAAGCTTTTGTAAGTTCAGCACTTGCATGACTTAATTGGTATGTGTTTTCAAGTCGGTTTTTAATAATTTCTACATTTTTGAGATTGTTGCTTCGTATTCTAACTAGTCCATGTCTTCGATTTCAAAACTGTTAAAGATTTTGATAGTTTCCATTGATGAGCTTGTGTGTTCTTTGATGTTTAATGATGAAATATGAATATTTGATGTTAGATTTTCATATTATATAAAGTTATTTTTGATGAAAATGCAAATTAGGGATTAAATTGTGAAATATTAAAATTATGTGGTTAAAAGTGTGACTATTTAGAAAATGTGGGCTGCTAAGGTAATAAGAAGAATTCGGCTAAGTATGGGTAGGATGAAATTGCATGAAATTGTGATTTTATGTGATAAGGGCTAAATTGAAAAAATATGAAATAATAGGGGCAAAAGTATAATTTTGTCAAAATGTGTAAATTATGTTAAATTGAATGAACTAATGATTAAATAAGTACATTTTGTTATTATATAAATTGAGAAAAATGAGATTCGAATCTAGAACAGAGGAAAATAAAGTATCGGATTAGGCGACCTAATTCGTCGTGACAGCAAATGAGGTAAGTTTGTATGCTAATAAACGTACTTAAATTGTGTTATAAATGCTTATTAATTATTGAATTGAATTGAATGTTGAATGGTCATGATTAAGAGCATGAATTGACAGAGTTATGACATCCGAAAGTCCCGTACAAACCTAGGAATAGTATAGGATACAAATGTCATGACATTAGGATTACCGAGGTGAGATTACATGTAAGACCATGTCTGGGACATTGGCATCGTTATATGATTTCATGTAAGACCATGTCTGGGATATTGGCATCGATATGAGATAATATGTAAGACCATATTTGGGATATGACATTGTATAAGCTTTATGTGATATCCGAGTATCCTTAACGATTCCGAAGGGTTCAACGGGCATAGTCAAGATGAGAATGAAAGTACGATCAAAATAAGTAATACATGTATGTACAGAACTTATGTGAGAATTGAATGATAGTAAATTGGTGAGTTCATATTGTATCATGTATATTAAATAATAAAGAATTGTGTATAAGTATGTTTCATGTCAAAATGTGTTTATTTGGCTATAATGAGGTATGAATTGAATGATATGTGAGATATGAGTTATAGTTTTTTTTATCTAAATATACATATGGAACATAGTGTGTGAAATACCGTTATTTGATGATATTTCACATAATTCACTTGGCTAAAAAATAGGTGATGAAAATTAAATTGAATAAAGTTCATATATATAATTGCTTATGCATATGAAGATGTGAATAAATTGATAAAAAGTATTCAAACTATATGTGTTTTGAATGAATAAACTCATTAAAATCATGATTAACTATGTGCATGAATTCGAGATAGAATGGTTCAATCATATGAATTATATCATGTTTTGAATAATGGTTTTAAATGCAGTTATTTAATAATATGATTTTTATTACCATACGAGCTTACTAAGCTTTATAGCTTACTTTGTGTTATTTTTCTATGTTTTATAGTGATTCGGACAATCGCTCGGGTTGGAAGTCAGCAGAGATCACATCACACTATTCGGTTTTTGATTTAAGTATTTATACACTTGTGACTTGGATATATGGCATGTATAGGCTTGAGTCTTTTTTATAAAGATTTTGGTGATGTATTTGGTCATTTTATATGCCTTATTAATGATTTATGTTTGATGTGAAATTTTCCTTGTATAATGGCATAATTTGGTATTATTGGTGATGGTTCAAGATGATCATTTGGTCAATTGGTATATGATAAGTATTTACTTATGAAAAGCGTGAAATTGGACTTAATAAATGAATGGCTAATATATGATTTATGAGTCAAGCTTTGTGAGTGATTAATGGTAGTAAAAATACATATTGAAATAGGTTGTATTGATAAGTATGATATGTACTTTGGTATATGATTAAATAGGTGAGTAATGAGGAATGAATCATGCTAGTTGGTATGCGTTGGAATGTACAAATGGTATTGATTTGAGTATATGAATGCTTGATTTTGAAATGGCTTATAATGTGTATTGAAATGGATATTTTGGCTGCCTATATGTGACAGCCCAAAATAGACCCTAGCCGGAATGTGGTTTCGGGACCACTAAACCGAGTCATAAAAATAATTAATTGTTATATTCTATGCTTACTATGTGTGTGCATGCATATGTGGAAATTTCATTCTCTAATTTTACCCATTTGTATGAGAAAGTATTAAATAGGGATCAAAGTGAAACATGGTGAAATATGATAGGCTAATTTTAAATGGCTTGTTAGTACATGTTAACAAAAGGTGGAGTTGCATGTCAAATAATCCCTTCCTAAGGAGGAGTGGCGGCCATGACAAAGTTATGGGCAAGGAACATGTTCCCAACATGTTTTACTAATGGATGATGTTAGAAATAATAAACAACTAAGCATGGGTGAGAAAAGAAAAAAAATGTGTGTGAGAGAGTAGCATCCCCCCATTGCCGTGCAACCAAGAAGAGAAAACAAAAAATTTGTTCATGCTTGCTCTCTCCCTTTTGGCCGAAAATACTAAGAGGAAGAAGGATTTTGCTTCATTTCCTTTGTTTAGAAGAGATCTAGAAGGAGATTTGGCTAAGTTTGCATCAAGATTAAGGTATGTATGAGGTTGTGTTGGGAGTTTCATGCATGGTTTGGTTGCTAATTTGATGTGCATGTTAGCCATGGCTCAAATCCTTGTTATGCCATGGAAATGGTATTTGGCCAAAGTTGTTATGGTGATAAAGCCATTGCATGCTAAGTGTGAAGCTTGATGATGATGCATGCAATGATGGATTGTCTACTCTTGAGTAAGATTTTGAGTTTTCTTTTGTGTTTAACCATGATTGAAGTTGAATGGAGCATGATTGTCATATTCGCCATGATGCATTCATGAGCATGGTTCATGCTTCTTGCATGTTAGTTAAAATTTGTATTTTGGATGGCTATGGACACCTTGAAATTCGGCCATGCTCATATTGTATATATATGTTTGCACATGATGTTTTGGCTATGAAGTAAGTGATGAATATATTGGTTTAAAGAAGAAGATGTGGAAGAATGCTTGTAAAATTGCAAGCACAATTCGGCCTAGCACACATATAAGTGCTTGATGCTATATTATAAGTTTTGGGCCACAATGTGCAAAGCATTAACTAGTAAAATGCATGCTGTTTTTGTGAGGTATTAAGTGCAAAATTGACCTCAACATGTACATGAATATTCGGCCTTGGGTAGCCTATTGAAGGCCTTAGCCTTTCCTTGATGCTCAAATAAATTGTATTGAATTGCTTGATGTAGTATAAAATGTGCATGACCATTGTGTATTCAAGCTAAAGAGTGGCCATATGACCATTTAAACTCCTTGTCATATTCGGCCATAAGCAAGCACAATGAGGTTTTAATAAATTGAATTTGTTTGAATTAGCTCAAGAGCTAAGAGGGCCACAATTGGACAAGGGGAAGGAAAAGGTGATCGAATAGCCGAAAAAGCCGTTCGACAACATCCGAGGTAAGTCCTCAAGAAGTGACCCTACTTGAATTATGTGAAATAAAGTATGGATGTGTATTGATTATTGATTATGTATGTATGAGCATTTGAATTCTACCCGGGCTAAGTCCCGGCGAATATGCTTGTGATTATATTTGCGTTTTGAGCCTTAGTAATGAAAATAAAATATGTATGTCCAATGATTATTGATGTATGTGTACATGAGAAATTGAATGATATCCGGCTAAGCCCAAGACAATTATGCTGGAAATTATATCCGGGTTAAGACCCAAAGGCAATTGTGCTAGTGGCTATATCCGGCTAAGACCAAGGCATTCGTATGCGAAGTTATTCTATCCGGGCTAAGACCAAGGCATTTGTGCACGTGATTATATCCGGTTATATTCAAGAATCTTGGGCTGGAGGTGAGTGTTGGTTGCTGTAATGAATTCAATTAGTACACTCGAAAAGCCCAAAGGATAAGGTACGTTATATGTGCATTGAAAGTCGACATGTTTGAGCAACATTCGCTCAATCGACTAATAAATTTCAGTTATTGAATTGATTGATACTTTGTGAAAGTATATAATGATGAAGTGTGAAGTAAGAATGTGTATTAATGAAATGATGCATTTGGCTATGTGAATGTATTGCTGTAATTAGAGCTGATTATATTCCTTGAGACTTACTAAGCATAAAAAAATGCTTACCCCGTTACTTTGGCTCTCTGTTTTATAGATTTCGCTCGATAGCAATCGGATTCGGGATCAATAAAGTCGAAGTCATCCACACTATCCACGCCTCTATTTTGGTATAAATTTTGGTTGAACTTTGAAATGGCATGTATAGGACTACCCTTGTTGGTTGAATATGTTGTGATGTATATATATACGGCCATGCGAAAATGGCTCGTAAAAGTGAAGTATCGACTTAGACTAATTGTGGTTTGTATGTATATATTTGGTGTCATGATGTGGCTATGGCTTGGAAATGGGAATGTTGGTCATATGATCAGCCATTGGCATGGTTAAAATGATCATATATGAACCTATGTATGGCAAGACTAGTTGGTTCATGGAGACTACCAAATAGGTAAGACCTACCTTAAAAACAGATGCTGCCAGCTGCAGTGACGTGAATGTGAAAAATCACCAAAATTCGTAGGAATGGAATTAAATAGTGAATAAGCTATTTAAATGAACCTTGATGAGTCTATTTTCATATGGAAGAAACGAAATGGTCATAGGAGTTACATGTTAAGAGATATTAAAGCTATTGTGAGACAGGGCCAGAATGGTTTCTGGGTTCCCTGTCGCAACTTTAAAAATTTACTATAAATTATCCAAAAATAATTAGGAGACATACCTTATATGTACAGATTCCATTTTGAGTCTAGTTTCATTAGAAACAAACGGAACCAGCATTAAAGCCCTGTACAGAGAGATATTCAAGTTATACCACGCGAAGGTCAGAGCAGTCGATCCCTGTAACATGGGTGACTTTAACTAATAAACTGTACCAATTGGCCAGACCAAAAATTCTAGAAATAAATCCATGGATGGATATGTGAGTATAAATTCAGGGAAAATTTACAAAACCAGTTTCCGAGTTTTGAAACTCGAGATATGATTTTTAATGCGACAGTGACGCAGTTTTCCAGCCTGACTGGAAATGTCAAATGGATGGGCAAAACAAGTGAACTTGGCTTGTTAACCCCTCGTGTCCGACACCGGCGATGGTCTCGGGTTCGGGGTGTTACAATTTTATTGGTATCAGAGCCACGGTTTAGTCGATTCTAGGACTACCGTGATGTGTTTGGGGTCTAGCTATACATGCCATTAAATGATGAATCGATAGTGTGGTGATTTCTGACAATTTGACTTTGTGTTTGTTTATAGCAATGGATCCCGATCCCAACCGAGCGATAGCTGATGATGTGGAGAGTGTGGTGCCTGCTCCCGCGCAAGGGACAGCGCCGGCGGACTCTCAACCTATGGCCAGCAATCCTAATGACGAGGCTAGGCAAGCCTTTTATAGTGTGATGAACGAATGGTTTAATCAATACATTCGAACCAACACTACTGTTCCACAACCTCCATTCCCGACAAATGCAACCCCGACCTACAATACCTCCGTGATGACCAAATAAGGTCAAGTAAGCCCCAATCGATAGGATTCAAAACATGGGGCCACTGAATTTAAGGCTACGGATGATGATGATGCCGAAGCGAGCTGAATTTTGGTTAGATAACACTATCCGGTGCTTGATGAGCTATCCTGTACACCCGATGAGTGCTTAAAGTGTACCATCTCCTTGCTACGCGAGTCCGCCTACTATTGGTGGAGTACTCGACTTGTGGTGCCTAGAGAGCAAGTGACTTGGGAATTCTTTCAAACCGAGTTCAAAAAAGTATATCATCGAGATTCATCGACCAAAACGGAGGGAATTCCTTGATCTTAAGCAAGGTTCGATGTCGCCATCGACTACGAACGAAAATTTGTGAGGCTTAGCCAGACGCGCGAGAATGCATTTCGTCCGAAGCTATTATGTAAACGCCGAGGATGGGCTGAATGATGATATAAGGATGTTTGTTGGCATCCTCGAGATACGAGAGTTCGTAGTACTTGTTGAGCGAGCTTGTAAAGTGAAGAGCTTAGAAAGGAGAAACAAAAAGCTGATGTGGGAACCGGAGAATTCGAAGAGATCCTCGGAAAGTCTCTTCAACCAGCATCGAAGAGATTTTGAGATGATGCGAGCCGGTCTAGAGGCGTTCGGGCTTTTCTAGACGAGGACGCGATCGACCCCTGTGACCACACGAGTCACTTCGATCGCCGATGGTGGAAATGATCGCCGAGAGAGGCGAGTGTCCACATTGTGGCAAATGGCATTCGGGAGCTGTTGGTTTCGTGATCGCTCCGCTATAAGTGTGGATCGGCCGACCACTTTATGAAGGATTGCCCGAGGATGCTTGAAGCAGAATGTGAGTCGAGTGGAAACCGGGTGATACCATCGCCGAGGTAGGCCACCTAGAAATATGGGCAATGTCGATTGGCGGTCGAGAGGATCTAGAGATGCTACCATCGATCCGAGGCTCGTGCTCTGCTAGGACTTATGCCATATGCGCACGCGAGGATGCCTCTCCGGATGTTATTATCGGTACTTTCACTCTTTTCAATACAAATGTGATTGCTTTGATTGACCCGGTTCTACTCATTCATATATATGTGAAACCTTAGCATCCAAGAAGACTTTGCCCATTGAGTCTCATCGAGTTTGTAATTCGGTGTCAAACCCTTGGGTCATTACGTGCTTGCCAACAAAGTGTGCAAGAAAAGTCCCCTAGTGTTCCGAGGTTCTTGTTTTTCGGCGGACTTGATGCTTTTGCCGTTCGATGAGTTCGACGTTATTCTTGGTTTGGATTGGTTGACCATGCACGATGCGGTTGTAAATTGCAAGAGCAAGACTATCGATTTGAGGTCGCGAATAATGAAATAATTCGGGTTGAGTCTACGGACTTAAAGGGTTGCCACCATAATATCGCCGATGTTGGCCCGAAATATGTAAGAAAAGGGTGCGAAGCGTACCTTGCGCGACGTGCTTTCGATGACAAGGAATCGAAAAGAAACCCGAATCGTGCCCGTGGTTTGTGAATACCGGATGTTTTCCCGAAGAATTGCCGGGTTTACCACTGTTCGGAAATAGAATTTGGCATTGAATTGGTACCGGTACCACTCCAATTTCGATAGCTCCGTGATCGTATGGCACCAACGGAATTAAAGGAGTTGAAAGCTCGGTTGCAAGAATTGGTGGATAGAGGTTTTGCTCGCCCGAGTTTTTCGCCTTGGGTGCGCCAAGATTGTTCGTGAAGAAGAAGGATGGAACCATGCGGTACGTGCATCGACTATCGTCGACTTAATAAAGCGACGATAAAGAACAAATATCCGTTGCCACGTATTGATGACTTGTTCGATCAACTGAAGGGAGCCTCGGTGTTCTCGAAAATAGATTTGAGATCGGGCTATTATCAATTGCGAATCCGAGATTGGACGTACCCAAGACCGCCTTGAGCGAGATATGGTCACTATGAGTTCCTAGTGATGCCGTTTGGGCTCACTAATGCCCTTGCGGTATTTATGGATTTAATGAATCAGATCTTTAGACCATATTTGGATCGATTCGTAGTCGTGTTCATTGATGACATCTTGGTCTATTCAAGAAATGAGACCGAACATCTTGAACACCTGCGGTTAGTCTTTGCAAATTTTACGGATAAGCAATTATATGCTAAGTTCAGCAAGTGTGAGTTCGGTTAGAGAGGTTAGCTTCTTGGGTCATGTGGTATCTCATCGGGTATTTGAGTCTAATTCAATAAAATTTCAGCCATACTTAATTGGAAGCCTCAGAAATATTACCGAGGTTCAAGCTTTTTGGGGCTTGCGGTTATTACCGACGATTTGTAAAAGGCTTCTCAACGATAGCCACGCCGATGACAAAGCTACTCCAAAAGGATGTTAAGTTCGAATGGATTTGAGAAATGCCAAAAAGTTTCGATCAACTGAAAACTTATTTGATGAAGCCCTAATTCTAGTGCAACCCGAGTCCGTAAGGAGTTTGTCATCTATAGCGACGCCTCTACTTGGGTTAAGTTGCGTATTAATGCAAGAAGGTCGAGTTGTGGCCTATGCGTCGAGGCAATTAAAGCCACATGAGAAAAATTATCCGACTCATGATCTCGAATTGGCCGCCATCGTATTCGCCTTAAAGATTTGGCGACATTACTTATTTGGTGAAAGGTGCCATGTATACTCGGATCACAAAAGTCTCAAATATTTGATGACCCAAAGAGACTTAAATCTGCGACAAAGACGTTGGCTCGAATGTTAAAGGATTATGAGTGATCATTGACTATCACCCGGAAAGGCGAATGTGGTTGCGGATGCCTTGAGTCGCAAATCGTTATTCACTTTACGAGCGATGAATGTGAACTTGTCTGTCCGATCCGACAGTGTGTTAGTGGCTGAATTGAAAGCCAAACCATTATTGACACACCAAATTCGAGAAGCTCAGAAAGTCGACGACGAGTTGGTTGCAAAATGGGTTGCGTGTGTTCCGAACAAGGACTCGGAGTTTCAAATCGACGATGACGATTGTTTGAGGTTCAAAAGTCGTCTGTGTGTCCCAAAGAATTCGGAACTCATTTCGATAATTCTGAATGAAGCCCATTGTAGCCGAATGGCAATCCACCCGGGAGTACGAAGATGTACAATGATTTGAAAACGTCGGTTTTGGTGGCATGGTATGAAGCGAGACATCTCCGACTTTGTTTCGAGATGTTTAATATGTCAACAAGTGAAAGCGGAACATCAGGTGCCTTCAGGATTACTTCAGCCAATCACGATACCCGAGTGGAAATGGGATCGAGTCACAATGGACTTTGTATCCGGACCGCCATTGTCGATGAAGTAAGAAGGATGCGGTTTGGGTCGTGGTAGATCGATTGACTAAGTCGGCCCACTTTATCCCCGTCGTCACGGATTTTCAATGGACAAATTAGCGGAATTGTACGTTTCTCGTTGTGAGATTACACGGGTTCCTATTTCCATCGTGTCGGATAGAGATCCGAGATTTACCTCGCGATTTTGGAAAAAGTTGCAAGGAGCTTTGGGTACCAAGTTTCATTTCAGACCGCCTTTCACCCCCAAACCGATGGTCAATCCGGCGGATAATTCGGATACTTGAGGATATGTTAAGATGTTGCGTCCTCGAGTTTAGTGGTTCATGGGAGCGGTATTTGCCGTTGATTGAATTCGCTTACAACAACAAACTTTCAATCAAGTATTAAGATGGCACCCTACGAGGCCTTGTACGGTCGTAAATGCCGTACACCATTGTTTTGGACCGAGCTCGGTGAAAGCAAGATTTTCGGGTGGATTTGATTAGGGATGCTGAAGAAAGTGAAAGTAATCCGTGAAAGTCGAAGATAGCCTCCGATCGTCGAAGTCGACGCGGATCTGAAGCGTAAGGATATCGAGTATCGTGGGTGATAAAGTGTTTCTCAAGGTATCGCCTTGGAAAAAGATACTCGTGTTCTACCGTAAGGGCAAGTTGAGCCCGAGGTTCATTGGGCCATATGAGATATCGAGCGAGTCGGTCCAGTGGCATATCGCTTGATTTTGCCCCTGAACTCAAAAGGTTCACGATGTCTTTCACGTTCGATGCTTGACGCTATAGATCCGATCCATCGCACGTGATTAGTCCATCGAAATTGAAATTCAAGCTAATATGAGTTATGAGGAAGAACCGATTCGTATCCTATCACGAGAAGTGAAAGAGTTGCGAAACAAGCGGGTTCCGCTAGTGAAAGTGTTATGGCTCAAGCACGGATAGAAGAAGCTACTTGGGAGACCGAGAATTCTATGAAAGAGCGATATCCAAACCTATTTACCAGTAAGATTTTCGGGACAAAAATTTCTTAAGTGGGGAGAGTTGTGACAGCCCAAAATAGACCCTAGCCGAATGTGGTTTGGGACCACTAAACCGAGTCATAAAATAATTAATTGTTATATTCTATGCTTACTATGTGTGTGCATGCATATGTGGAAATTTCATTCTCTAATTTTACCCATTTGTATGAGAAAGTATTAAATAGGGATCAAAGTGAAACATGGTGAAATATGATAGGCTAATTTTAAATGGCTTGTTAGTACATGTTAACAAAAGGTGGAGTTGCATGTCAAATAATCCCTTCCTAAGGAGGAGTGGCCGGCCATGACAAGGTTATGGGCAAGGGAACATGTTCCCAACATGTTTTACTAATGGATGATGTTAGAAATAATAAACAACTAAGCATGGGTGAGAAAAGAAAAAAAATGTGTGTGAGAGAGTAGCATCCCCCATTGCCGTGCAACCAAGAAGAGAAAACAAAAAATTTGTTCATGCTTGCTCTCTCCCTTTTGGCCGAAAATACTAAGAGGAAGAAGGATTTTTGCTTCATTTCCTTTGTTTAGAAGAGATCTAGAAGGAGATTTGGCTAAGTTTGCATCAAGATTAAGGTATGTATGAGGTTGTGTTGGGAGTTTCATGCATGGTTTGGTTGCTAATTTGATGTGCATGTTAGCCATGGCTCAAATCCTTGTTATGCCATGGAAATGGTATTTGGCCAAAGTTGTTATGGTGATAAAGCCATTGCATGCTAAGTGTGAAGCTTGATGATGATGCATGCAATGATGGATTGTCTACTCTTGAGTAAGATTTTGAGTTTTCTTTTGTGTTTAACCATGATTGAAGTTGAATGGAGCATGATTGTCATATTCGCCATGATGCATTCATGAGCATGGTTCATGCTTCTTGCATGTTAGTTAAAATTTGTATTTTGGATGGCTATGGACACCTTGAAATTCGGCCATGCTCATATTGTATATATATGTTTGCACATGATGTTTTGGCTATGAAGTAAGTGATGAATATATTGGTTTAAAGAAGAAGATGTGGAAGAATGCTTGTAAAATTGCAAGCACAATTTGGCCTAGCACACATATAAGTGCTTGATGCTATATTATAAGTTTTGGGCCACAATGTGCAAAGCATTAACTAGTAAAATGCATGCTGTTTTTGTGAGGTATTAAGTGCAAAATTGACCTCAACATGTACATGAATATTCGGCCTTGGGTAGCCTATTGAAGGCCTTAGCCTTTCCTTGATGCTCAAATAAATTGTATTGAATTGCTTGATGTAGTATAAAATGTGCATGACCATTGTGTATTCAAGCTAAAGAGTGGCCATATGACCATTTAAACTCCTTGTCATATTCGCCATAAGCAAGCACAATGAGGTTTTAATAAATTGAATTTGTTTGAATAAGCTCAAGAGCTAAGAGGGCCACAATTGGACAAGGGAAGGAAAAGGTGATCGAATAGCCGAAAAAGCCGTTCGACAACATCCGAGGTAAGTCCTCAAGAAGTGACCCTACTTGAATTATGTGAAATAAAGTATGGATGTGTATTGATTATTGATTATGTATGTATGAGCATTTGAATTCTACCGGGCTAAGTCCAAGGCGAATATGCTTGTGATTATATTTGCGTTTTGAGCCTTAGTAATGAAAATGAAATATGTATGTCCAATGATTATTGATGTATGTGTACATGAGAAATTGAATGATATCCGGGCTAAGCCCCGAAGACAATTATGCTGGAAATTATATCCGGTTAAGACCAAGGCAATTGTGCTAGTGGCTATATCCGGCTAAGACCAAGGCATTCGTATGAAGTTATTCTATCCGGGCTAAGACCAAGGCATTTGTGCACGTGATTATATCCGGTTATATTCAAGAATCTTGGGCTGGAGGTGAGTGTTGGTTGCTGTAATGAATTCAATTAGTACACTCGAAAAGCCCAAAGGATAAGGTACGTTATATGTGCATTGGAAAGTCGACATGTTTGAGCAACATTCGCTCAATCGACTAATAAATTTCAGTTATTGAATTGATTGATACTTTGTGAAAGTATATAATGATGAAGTGTGAAGTAAGAATGTGTATTAATGAAATGATGCATTTGGCTATGTGAATGTATTGCTGTAATTAGAGCTGATTATATTCCTTGAGACTTACTAAGCATAAAAAAATGCTTACCCCGTTACTTTGGCTCTCTGTTTTATAGATTTCGCTCGATAGCAATCGGATTCGGGATCAATAAAGTCGAAGTCATCCACACTATCCACGCCTCTATTTTGGTATAAATTTTGGTTGAACTTTGAAATGGCATGTATAGGACTACCCCTTGTTGGTTGAATATGTTGTGATGTATATATGTACAGCCATGCGAAAATGGCTCGTAAAAGTGAAGTATCGACTTAGACTAATTGTGGTTTGTATGTATATATTTGGTGTCATGATGTGGCTATGGCTTGGAAATGGGAATGTTGGTCATATGATCAGCCATTGGCATGGTTAAAATGATCATATATGAACCTATGTATGGCAAGACTAGTTGGTTCATGGAGACTACCAAATAGGTAAGACCTACCTTAAAAACAGATGCTGCCAGCTGCAGTGACGTGAATGTAAAAAATCACCAAAATTCGTAGGAATGGAATTAAATAGTGAATAAGCTATGTAAATGAACCTTGATGAGTCTATTTTCATATGGAAGAAACGAAATGGTCATAGGAGTTACATGTTAAGAGATATTAAAGCTATTGTGAGACAGGGCCAGAATGGTTTCTGGGTTCCCTGTCGCAACTTTAAAAATTTACTATAAATTATCCAAAAAGAATTAGGAGACATACCTTATATGTACAGATTCCATTTTGAGTCTAGTTTCATTAGAAACAAACGGAACCAGCATTAAAGCCCTGTAAAGAGAGATATTCAAGTTATACCACGCGAAGGTCAGAGCAGTCGATCCCTGTAACATGGGTGACTTTAACTAATAAACTGTACCAATTGGCCAGACCAAAAATTATAGAAATAAATCCATGGATGGATATATGAGTCTAAATTCAGGGAAAATTTACAAAACCAGTTTCCGAGTTTTGAAACTCGAGATATGATTTTTAAGGCGACAGTGACGCAGTTTTCCAGCCTGACTGGAAATGTCAAATGGATGGGCAAAACAAGTGAACTTGGCTTGTTAACCCCTCGTGTCCGACACCGGCGATGGTCTCGGGTTCGGGGTGTTACACTATAAATGCATTTGAAATGATACCATTTTGATTTCTAGGTGTGCATGAGAAAAGGGTGGCAAATTGGCTTTGCAATTAGCCTATTTTTGTCCACACGGGTAGAGACAAGGGTGTGTGTCTCAGCCGTGTGCTATGCACGGTCATGTTACATGACGGTGTGTCCCCTGGGGTAGTCCTTCGAATTAAGTCAATTTACCTTACAGGTTTGGTATGGCCTAGACACACGGCGTGTCTATTGGCCGTGTGTGACACACGGGCTGGCACATGGGTGTGTGGTCTGTCGTGTGACCCAAGTCAGTAACCCCTCTAGTTTTCCTACGGCCATGGCACATGGGCGTGTCCTCGACCGTGTGGTAAAAGTCAGTATGTATGCCCTGTTTTCACACGGTCTGTAACACGGGCTTGTCTCCTCACACGGCTTGTTCACACGGGTGTGTGATCTATGAACGTTTGGAAATTGTATAAGTTTCGCAAAGTTTGTAAATGTTATCGGTTTAGCCCCAAACCTCTTCCAGACATGTTTTAAGGTCTCGTAGAGCCTTATAAGGTCATTATGATTATATTTGATTGATGTTTTGTGAAAATGAATGATTTATTTTGTGATTGATCGGTAATGCCTCGTAACCCTATTCTGGTGACAGATACAGGTTAGGGGTGTTACATTTTATTGGTATCAGAGCTACAATTTAATCGATTGTAGGACTAACGTATCATATGTGAGTCTAGCTATACATGCCATATTTAACCTGTGATAGTGTGATATCTCCCGATTCTGACGAGAATTATTTTAATTAGACAAATATATTTTTCAACCGAGCTATTTCCAATAATGCAGAAAGTGGTACTCAAATGTTTGAGTAAAAATGTTTTTATGATCAGTTGAAACTCATAAAGGTATGAAAAAAGTTCATAATATTGTGTTGTTAATAAATGTTATAGTATGTGCATGTATATGTGAGAGTTAAAGTTGAGGCTTTACGACCCTCACCCCTTTACCAGTAAAGTATTACAATAAAATCCGTAATATTAGATTGAATAAGCTCACAAGTGTGGAATTACAGAGCTCCATAATTGAAGGATTAATACTATAAACAGATAAGAGAATGAGTTAGCAAGTAGAGACAATACTAGAAGAGATATCGGATCGTTCTGAAGGCCATTCAAATTATGCAATGTCACTGTTAAAGAAGAAGTTGACTTTAATGAAACAACATATTCAGGTATGATATCTAAAGAATGTATTAACTGAAAGTTCTTCTGAATTGATTTCTGTTAGCGATGGGATAATGAGAAATTAGTAATGATTGTAATAGTCAGTGGAATCACGTTTGAATGGTAAAGATATCTGAGTATAGTGGTTATAATTAAATAGTTTATAATGAACTCTTCTGAGTATTCTATGTGTTCATTCATTCTCAAAGATATATTTAGTAGTTCAGTTCTAGATGAGATTCTTGTTTTATAAGAACACTAGCTAAAAATATTAATAGACGAAAGCATTGTTGGTCTGTTTGGGTTATGAACAACATTGCTCTATTTTCCCTGGTATTCTATTCCTTTATGTTGATAGAAAGGTCAACGGTAAAATCCATATGATGCTAGTATTCTGTTTCTACTGATTATTGCTCTGTTGAATATACATGAAGGTTATATTGCTTCTGTTATCATTGATTTTAGTATTTATGAGTGATGTTTTTCCTTCTGGAAATTTCCTGGGATACCATCGAGATCCTTATCATTCTATATGGGTTGTAATTTTCAAAAATTCTGTATAACTTTACATTATGAGATTTCGCTACCTCGATTTTACTATGATTCTATGTAATTAATTGCAAGAGATATTCTTTTAAAGGAGTTGACTATATCTATCATGATTATAATTTCTGATTTGATCACAGGAGTACAGTGGTACCATCATCAGATTATAGAGGTTGTGTTTCTGTATTGGTTGCTGAGGAAATCATATTTGGTTTTCTTTTGTGTTCAAAATGCATTATTAACAGCTGGGATTTTACCTATTTATATGGTTCAGACGTTGGTCTTATTATGGCTTTGTGATTTTTATATGATAGAAGTGGCTTCAGTATAGCTCAATGTTTCGATGATTAATAGTTAAGATAGCTTTATTATATAGTCTTTTCTAGTTTCTTGAAAGAGGGTTGACATCGGAAAAAGTGTAAGTGGTGAAAGATCAAACTCAAATTTGTATATCAGTTATCATTCCCATGTAATATTGATAAATGCCAATGAGTTGAAAGCAGGATGTTATGTTACGTTTGAATTATGCAGTTTTTAAAGATCTTTGATTAGTATTCTGAAGAAAATCGTGATAATTGTATGTCTGAATTATCTTGACAATAAGAAGAACGGTTTTCTTTGAAAAGTTATTATTTGACAGCTAAGACCGATCTTGAAGAATTAATGAGTTATTTGTATTTGAATCTATCTACAGGGTTGGAAATAAATTTTTAACGTCCAAGGGTAAATAGATGAATGGTCTGAATGACGAATTCATATGCTAGAAGACATAATATAGAATTATATCTATCAGAACGGTTCTATTTGAGAAATGTTATGGTAAATTATAAACAGATGAAGATATTTTTAACTAAAGCATTAGTTTTGGATTCAGCCTGAGTCAGGTAATGAGTTTATGATTTTCAGTCATGCGTCATTGAATGGTTTGAAATGTATTCTAATACAAGAATGTATAGTGATAGCTTATGATTAATACAGTTAAAGCTGCATGAAAAGAATTATACGACATGTGAATTAGAGATGATTGATAATGTATTCACGTTGAATAGTCAGTGACATTGATTATTTGGTGGGTAATGTGACAACTTTAATGATTACTTGGAATAAAAGTATTTAATGACTCAGAAAGATCTGAGTTTACGACAATGAAAATAGCTTGAATTGCTGAAAGACTACAAATTAGAAATTGATATCATCTAGGGAAAATGATTATAGTCACGGATGTTCTGAGCAGGAAACCTATGTGTACTTTATGAGTGGTGAATATACGATTGATTTTATCGGATGATGGATAGATATTAGCTGAGTTAAAAGCATTCAACGAATTTGTGAAGTCCAAAAATGTATCAGTGAATTGCAAGTTAAAAAGGGATTCAAAGTAAATTGACTTATGATTTAGAAATTTCAGATTGGAACAGATGATTATTTGTTGTTTCGAGATAGAGTTCATGTATCGAGAAATCCAGAAATTATGTAACAATTGTTACATATGGCCCACAGTGGTTCACATTGATCATCAGGTGCCTTCGGGACTATTACAGTCTGAGATGATATCTGAGTGTAAAATGGGATAATATTACGATGGATTCTGTATTGGGATTTTTCTTATCAGCAAAAAAAGAAAGATGTTATCTGGGTTACTGTCGAATGTTTAAAAAGTCTGCATATTTATTTCTATACGTACAGATTTCTCTTTTGATAGACTTGTTAAGTTGTACATTTCAGAGATTTTCAGATTATACAATGTGTCAGCCTCCATTATTTTGGGAACTCGAAGTTTATATTGTGATTCAGTAGAAAACTATAGTAAATTTGGGGTATGAGGTTGAGTTTCAATACCACATTTCATCCTCAAACTGAAGGATTAATCTGAGAAAATGATTTATATTCTCTGAAATATGTTTTGTTACTATGTTTCAGAATTTGAAAGCAATAGAGAAAGACATCTATTGTTGGTTGAGTTTTCGTATTATAATGGTTATTAGATTAGTATAAAGATGGCATTGTATGAAGTATTGTATAATGGCAATTACCGAACTTCGTTGTACTGGATACAATTTTGTGAGAGAAAGATTCACTGAATTGTTCTGATTAGAGAGATTAAAGAGATAGTGAAAGTAATTCATAACCGTTAGAAAGCAGTTTTAAATTGACAGAAAAAAAATGTGAATTTGAAATGTAAAAACATTAAGTTGTAATTAAAGGAATAAGTCTTTGAGAAAGTATGGTTGTGGATATAGCATTACTCAATTTAGCCATAAATAGAAGTTAGGTTGAGAAAGTATTGTTGTGGATATAGCATTACTCAATTTAGCCATAAATAGAAGTTGGGTTTGCGATTTATAGGGCTGTATAAGATTTATGAGAGAATTAAGCCAGTGTTTCATATATCTACATTGTAACGGTGCAGATCAGATCTTTCGCATATAAATTCTCCTACTGATATTTAGATACACTCATATATAAATAGTATGGTGAAGAGCGGATCAAGATTTTAGCTCGAGAGATCAAAGAGATGAAAAACAAAATAATAGCATTACTAAAAGTTTTCTTTTCGTATCGACACGGGATTAAAAGACTACGTGAAAATCTGAAAAGTCTATGAAAAAGCAATTCTCTAATCTGTTTCCTGGTAAAATTTTTGGGGACGAAAATCCCTAAGAGGGGGAGAGTTATAACAGTCCGTTTTTAGGGTTAATCAAAACAGTAGTTTTGGGACTATAATCTGAATTCAAAATATTTATTTTATTATTATTTTAATATTTACAGCATGATATTAGAGTTGTGTGAAATTTTCGTAAAGAAATTTTATCGTTTGAGTGTCTAATTTGATAAAAATGACTAAATCGCGTAAAGTGAAAAATGTGAGTTCTATAGTTCAAATGCATTAAATGACTAAGAGATAAAGTAGATGGGGGATTTATGTTGTAATTAGCCCTTTTATATTGTAAGTGGACGGTTATGTGCATATTTTGGTGAAATTTTAATATTTATAACAAAGGGCAAAATGGTAATTAGTGTAATAAGTAAAATTAAATAAAATAAAGACAATTTTATGCTTAATTCTTATCATCTTCCACCGAAAGTGAAAGAAAAAGAACACCATTGAAGCCTTTGAAAGTTTGGCACTTGCATGACTTAATTGGTATGTGTTTTCAACTCGATTTTTAATAATTTCTACGTTTTTAAGATCGTTGCTGTAACACCCCAAACCCGGCCCAGACGTTATGGCCGAATCCGACGTGCGACATTGAAGTTAAAAAAATCCACGCTTTGTTTTAGTGTTTTAAAAAAAAATCGTCGTTTGATAAGGCTTAACTAAGTGAATGGAAGCTGCGCACCAGGTAGGTATCCAAAAACAGAAGAGGTGAGCCATGAAGGCTGCTTAAGTACCAAGCTCTTCGAATGGATCCAATCCTAGACATGCCCACAACCATTGCCACACTTTGGTGCGAGGTTAGGTTTTGAGAAAAACGAGTTAGAATTCATTTAAGTAGATATTTTTGATAAACTGATTAATTGTATCGTTGCATTATTTTGAAAATAATTATCATTTTGAAAACGCAGCCTAAGTCTAACCCATTTTGGATTGTTATCAAGTAAAATATTGGGTATAAAATAAAATAATCCCGAAAAATAATTAAAATGGCCTTATTACAACCCAAAACCAAATAATAATATTAATAAGATAAACTTATAAAGAAATAAATCGGCTACTTATTGCAATTAAAAGAAATGAAATGATAGTGTGGCCATCTCCGAGTCCTCGCACTCTAAACCATCTAAGCTTAGGGATTAAGCTGCAGTTAAAAAGCGGGGTGAGTTCTGAAAACTCAGTGTGTAATCCCAATAACATACAAACAGTGAAAACACAGTATCAGTACAATCTGGGCCAAAGCCCTATTTAGTCTTGACATATACTGGGCCGAAGCCTTTCGTTTAAAGGTTACTGGGCCGAAGCCTTTTCCTAAATCATATCACTGGGCTGAAGCCTTTTCATAAATCATATCACTGGGCCGAAGCCTTTTCATAAATCATTTCACTGGGCCAAAGCCTTTACTATAAACGGTATGGCCCATAGGCCTATTTCAATATCACATGTAATGTCAATGGATGTATGCAAGCCCATTTCAATATCATATGAAATACCAATGAATGTATGCAAGCCCATTTGGGGAGACTACTCGACCCACCATCCGCTACTCTCCACCCGTACCAACCAACACACCATGTGGGGAATGATTCAACCCACCCAACCAACACACCATGGCAAGATATTTGTTTTATCATATATCTGGAGGCCTAGACTCTTTTAATAACTGGGGCAAAGCCCTTTTCGGTAAACTGGGGCAAAACCCTTTTCAATAAACTGGGGCAAAAGCCCTTTTCGATAAACTGGGGCATAAGCCCTTTTCAATAAACTGGGGCGTAAGCCCTTTTGCACTTCCTCCATTCATATAAAAACCCAACCCAATGCATTTATGAATACATCATGTGCATTTCATACATATCATGTGCATTTTATACATATCATGTGCATATCATATCCCACGTATCAAATTTATAATTAAACCCTAGGGGTATAATGGTCATTTTTACCTAGGGGCAAAATAGTCATTTTCATACTATAAGGGTAATTTCATAATTTTACCAAATATGAGGGTTTTCCATGTTCATCAACAATTATCAATATTTTTGAGTGTTTAAACAATGATCTTTAACCCACTTTATCAAACTCGGGCTTTTGGGCCCAAAACCTCTAATGGGCCCTACGAATGCCGATTTAGCCCACTAAGCCTGCTTAATCCAAATTTTACAACAGTACTAACTGTGTTATCATGCAACTTTTTCAAATTCCATTTTCTATCAATTTTACCCAAATGGGCCCGAAAGCCCATTTGGCCCAATTCCTGCCCATTGAGGCCTAACTTACCATCGTGCACAAAATTGAGTTCTTACCCGTTCCATCGATCCAAACACCGATCTTATCGTATTTATCGCATCTATACCTACACGCAACATTACAAGTTCCCGAAATGCCGGTATTTTAGCATTTCGACTTCTCAGCAGATATTAATGTAAGCTACTACGAGGGTTAGTACACACCTGTTATGGGTTGAAGTTGAAACGTTTCCATAATCAATCACCTACAATAACCACCACCTGTCACTCAAACTTAACTAATCCAATATCAATATATGTAAATCCTAAGCACATCAGTCATACGGAACATAAGGACATATTCGTCATTTTACCATACAAGGGTATTACGGTCACTTTACCCTACAGGGGCTTTACGGTCTTTTTACCTATTCGGGGTATTTTAGTCATTTCATCCTACAAGGGTGTTTTGGTAAATCTACAAACCAAGGGTATTTCAGTAATTTTGTAAACCAATGGTATTTCAATAATTTCTAGAAAGTCAAGGGTATTTCTGTAGTTTTGTAAATCAGGGGTATTTTGGTAATTTTACAAATTGAGGTATTTCGATAATTTCACAAACCGATTGGTATTTGGTAATTTTACAAACTAGGGGTATTTTGGTAATTTTACAAACTAGGGGTATTTTGGTAATTCTATCCTACATGGGTATTTGGTAATTTCACAATCGAGGTAAAAGCGGTAATTTTGTAATCGAGGTAAAATGGTAATTTTGTAAATCGAGGTAAAAGCAGTAATTCAGTAAATCGAGGGTAAAATGGTAATTCTATAAATAGAGGGTAAAATGGTAATTCTACAAATAGAGGCATTTTAGTAATTTGGTAAACTAAAGTATTCTAAACAGGGATAACAATACGAATGGGCCTAAAGCCTATTCTCATTAAATGGGCCCTGCGCTCGTGTGGCCCTTTTAGCCCAAATCTAGCCACAAATATGAGATTCACCTAGCCTAGTCCAATATTTACTACACAATCAAACAAACTTATCCATTGGGCCCGTAGGCCCATTGGGCTCACATGACCCCTTTCGGCCCATCGCGGCCCGAACTAGCCATCCTATAGCTAGAGTAGTGAGAAATACACACCTGATAGGAGACTAGAGTTAATCCACGCTCCGAGCACTCTTAGCCGACGCCCAATCCAAGCGAGCACGCCATACAATGAAAGGATCACCAAGAAAGGGTACCTTTACTCTCCTCATGGTTCCTCTATTTAAAGCCGACCGCAACCACTCTTATGTTAGCTTCCGATGTGGGATCCTCCAACATCGAATTTAAATTCAACACCAACTCTTGCCCCTGTTAGCAAAATAAATGCTCCTTTCTTGCCATGGGATTCGAACCCATGCCTCCCCTCAGATGCTCCACACGCTACTTGCCACTAAGCCACAAGGCTTTTTGTGTCATATTTTATCCCCAATTAATTATAAGGTCTAAAGGCCAAAGTCCAGGTTCCCTAAAAAAACCAAAATAAATTGCAAGAGCTAAGGCTTGAACCCAAGCTCCTATACAACCTTAATGACGCCACAACCACTAGACTACATGCTTCCTTGTGTCATTGATTTACCACAATAATTTAAAAGGCCCTCATCCAAGCATCCAAGTTTTTTTTTACTTAATACCAAAATTTTTGCTAAAGCCCAGGTTTAAACCCAAGATTTCTCCAACACTTCTCAAAGCCATTAACCACTAAAGCAAACATTTAATTGTTTCATTTCATTGCACAATTAAATACCTATATACAACCTCCTTACGGACCCCCACTCAAGGCCCAATACTTCTAGGCCCAAATTCGGGGTGTTACAGTTGCTTCGTATTCTAGCTAGCCTGTGTCTTCGATTTCAAAACTGTTAAAGATTTTGATAGTTTCCATTAATTAGCTTGTGTGTTCTTTAATGTTTAATGGTGAAATATGAATATTTGATGTTAGATTTTCATATTTTATAAAATGATTTTTGATGAAAATGCAAATTAGGGATTAAATTGTGAAATATTGAAATTATGTGGTTAAAAGTGTGATTATTTGGAAACTATGGGCTACTAAGGCAATAAGAAGAATTCTGCTAAGCATGGGTAGGATGAAATTGCTTGAAATTGTGATTTTATGTGATAAGGACTAAATTGCAAAAATGTGAAATAATAAAGGAAAAAGTGTAATTTTGTCAAAATGTGTAAATTGTGTTAAATTGAATCAATTAATGATTAAATAAGTAAATTTTGTTATTATATAGATTGAGAAAAATGAGATTTAGATCTGGAACGAGGGAAAATAAAGTATCGGATTAGTCGACCTAATTCGTCGTTATAGCGAACGAGGTAAGTTCGTATGCTAATAAACGTACTTAAATTGTAACATCCCGATTTTTAGGCCTAGTTAGAATAGTGGTTTCAGGACCACAAATCTGACATAAGAAAACTTATTTTTATTGTATTTTTATGGTCCACGATTTCACGGAATGAATTCGTGAAATCTTCGTTTAAAAATTTTGACGTTTAGGCACTTAATTTGGTTAGGCACTTAATTTGGTCAAAAGGACTAAATCGTAAAAAGTGTAAAATGAGAGTTCCAGATGTTAAAGGTGTCAAATTGCTATGGACTTTAAATTAGAGTTCTTTATATAGTAATTGGACCATTGGAGATTTGTTGGACAAAAATGGGCTAGAGATAGGTGAAATGAACAAATTTTAAGTTAGGGGCATTTAGGTAATCTAGTAAATAAATGAATTAAAAGCCCAAAA
Organism: Gossypium arboreum; assembly: GCF_025698485.1. NCBI lineage: Eukaryota > Viridiplantae > Streptophyta > Magnoliopsida > Malvales > Malvaceae > Gossypium > Gossypium arboreum. The sequence goes on from NC_069072.1 coordinate 23,026,452, forward strand.
TAGCCAAAATTGGCCTCCATCTTCTTGCTCTAGCTGAAACCCCCATGGAAGCCATGGCTAGGGTTTTTTTCAAACTTCCAAGCTCAATAGTAAGTGATCCCTAGCCCCATTTTCAAAGTTCTTTACATTTTTTAAGTTCTCGTAACTCGATTTACCTATTTCTACCATTATTTTAAGCTAGGGCTCATGTCTAAAAATTTACCCATGAATTACATGCATGTGTTTTGATGTCTAATGGTAGAAAATGAATGTTGGGTGTTAGATAAACATCTTTTGTTAAGTAATTTTCGGTGAAAACGTCCAAAAAGGATCGTTTTGAGAAAGTTATAAAATGTGTAGTAAGAGTGTGTTTTAATGAAAATTTTGAGATACTATAGTTATAAAAATGGTTCGGCTAGGCTTGGGTAACAAAGAAATTGAGTGCATTTCATTTTACGAGCCTAGGGGCAAATGTGTAATTATGATAAAGTTTAGGGGCAAAAATATAATTTTTATAAAATATGATATTTGGACCACATTGAATAATGTGACTAATAATTAGACTAAATGTGGCATTATAGATCGAGGAAATTGAGGTTCGGACCTAGAACGGGAGAAAAACGAGGAATCAATGGTTAGATCCCTTTTTGATAACCTTGGTGTCGAGGTAAGTTCATGTGTAAATGATACTACCTTATGTTATGTATTTTATATTTCGATATTGCATGAATTGTACATTTGTTTCCATGAAATTTATCAATGATGATTATGACGAAGTTCCGATAATGAGAAATCCCGAATGAATCTTAAAGATGAATAGGGTACAAATGTCAAAACAATAAGGTTATTAAGATTCCGTATAAGACCGTATCTGAGATATGGCCTCGGTATGTGATTTCATATAAGACCATGTCAGGGACATGGCATCAATATGATATTTCATGTAAGACCATATTGGGGATATGGCATTGAAACGATACTATATGTATGAGATTTCCAAGTCACCCTTGGTATTCTGAATGATCCAACGTGTATGTTCAAAACGAGAAGGTATGTGACTATATTACGAGTGATACAGGTATGTACACATAACTCATGTGAAGTGAATTCGATTTATGATGCATTATTGGTAAGGATACGAATGAGTAAGATGTGTATTTATACCATGATGGTTGGAATTATGGGTAAAAGTGTTATTGACTTAGTTATCATTATTTTATACTAAAACAGTTTTGGACAGCAACAGCAGTCCAAATTTGAAAATGCACCAAAAATAATAGAAAATGAGTTAGAGGTTGAATAAAATATATAATTAAATTTTATTCATCCTAGTTTTGCATAGAAGAAGCGGTATAAGAAAAAGAATATCAGATTATGAGATATTTAAATTTTTGTGGGACAGAGTCAAAATGTTTTCAGCATCCCCTGTTCTGGTTTGGGAAAATCATCAAAAATTGTAAAAAAATAATTATGGGTTATAATTTATATTATTAGATTCTTTAATTAGTCTATTTTCAAAAGAAACAAACGGAAATATCATTCGATTCCCGTATGAGAAGATAATTAATTTTTAAAAAATAAGGGTCAAAACTGTAGAACAACAAAGAAGGGGTAACTTTGAAGAATAAACTGTACTAGTTGACTAAACTAAAAATTCTGAAAATTGTATGGTAGGAAGATATGTGAGTCTAGTTTTAGGAAATATTAATAGATCTTAAATTGGAGCTCCATAGCTCCAGATATAAATAATTTAGTGTCTATGACTCGAGTAGACAACTTGACTGGAATTTGAGCAAATTGTGGATTAATATGCAATTATAATTATGATACCTTGAGAGCATGTTGTAAGAATTTGGTAAAAGCATATTAATAAAATTTCTTGTTGTTTTCATATGAACTTACTAAAGTTTATAGCTTACTCCCCTCCCTTTCCCATCTCTTATAGGTTAATTTTTGCTAGCTCGGGTTGGAGATTGTCGGAGATGTCATCACACTATCAAGTTATCACGAACCCTCTTAAGTTTATGGCATGTATAGGGACTAAGTCACATTATGAATATGTCTGTATAAGTTAGCCAAATGTATTGGCTTGTAATAGTTAATAGATTGATGTTGTGGGTAGCCATGCAAATTTTCTTATATGGCCTAAATGGTCATAAATCAAATTTTGTATACATGTATGTGCCAATACTTTGAAGACGTGGATTTTTTTATTTTGTTATAAGGCATGAATGCTTGAAGATTTAAATTAGATTTGTTGGCATGTTGATAATCATGATATAAAATGATAAATTGGAGGTAAACCAATTATATATATTATATGTGTTTTGGTAAGTTTGGACTTGAATAAGAGAAATGTAATATGCATGCATGTGTTATTGTGAGGATGCCATGCTTGAGCCTTGATTGTGGCTGTATAATTGCTCAATTAAGTATGTTAATTACTATAGAGATGTATAAGGGTATGTGTACAACTATGGGTGGCAAATGGCTTGGAAAATAGCCTTGTATTTGTCCACACGGGTAGACACACAAGCGTGTGTCTAAGCTGTGTGTGACATACGGCCTGCCCCCATGGGCGTATAGTCCGGCCGTGTGTCCCCTGCATCTTGTACTTTAACTTTGAATTGGTCACATAGGCTGAGACACGATCATGTGTCTCGGCTATGTAAGAGACGTGGCCTTGGGACATGGGCACGTGCTTTGGTCGTGTGCCCCTAATTTGATGATGATGTCATAAACAGAGAGTTACACAAGCTAAGGACACAGGCATGTCCCAAGCCACACGGGCATGTGTGACCACACGGCCTACCCGCACGGGCGTGTGACCCTGTTTCATGATGAAATTTTCTAAGTTTTCCCAATAGTTTTTAAAGTTTTTGGTTTAGTCCCGAATCATCTTTGATGCATGTATAGGGCCTCGTAAGCCCGTTTAAGGGACGTTATACATATGTATGAATGTTTTTTATTTGGGAAAAATTTTATGGTTCATTTTATGTGATTATGCATGTTTAAGTTTGGTAATGCCTCATATCCTGTCCCGGCCTTGGACACGGGTAAGGGGTGTTACATAAATTGTGTTATAAATGCTTATTAATTATTGAATTGAATTGAATGTTGAATGGTCATGATTAAGAGTAAGAATCGACAGAGTTATGACATCCGAAAGTCCTATACGAACCTAGGAATAGTATAAGATACAAATGTCATGACATTAGGATTATCGAGATGAGATTACATGTAAGACCATATCTGGGACATTGGCATTGCACTGTGATTACGTGTAAGACCATGTTTATGACATTGGCATCATTATATGATTCCGTGTAAGACCATGTCCGGGACATTAGCATCGATATGAGATAACATGTAAGACCATATTTGGGATATGGCATTGTATGAGCTTTATGTGATATCCGAGTATCCTTAGCAATTCCTAAGGGTTCAACAGGCATAGTCAAGATGAAAATGAAAGTACGATCAAAATAAGTAATACAAGTATGTATAGAACTTATGTGAGAATCAAATGATAGTAAATTGGTGAGTTCATATTGTATCATGTATATTAAATAAGAAAGAATTGTGTATAAGTATGTTTCATGCCAAAATGTGTTTATTTGGCTATAATGAGGTATAAATTGAATGATATGTGAGATATGAGTTATAGTTTTTTTATCTAAATATACATATGGCACATAGTGTGCGAAATACCGTTATTTGATGATATTTCACATAATTCACTTGGCTAAAGAAAAGGTGATGAAAATTGAATTGAATAAAGTTCATATATATAATTTCTTATGCATATGAAGATGTGAATGAATTGATAAGAAGTATTCAAACTATATGTGTTTTGAATGAATAAACTCATGAAAATCTTGATTAACTATGTGCATGAATTCGAGATAGAACTGTGAAATCATATGAATTATATCATGTTTTGAATAATGGTTTTACATGCAGTTATTTAATAATATGAGTTTATTACCATATGAGCTTACTAAGCTTTATAGCTTACTTTGTGTTATTTTTCTATGTTTTATAGTGATTCAGACAATCGATCGGGTTGGAAGTTGACAAAGATCACATTGCACTATCTGAATTTTTGATTTCGGTATTTATACACTTAAGACTTGGTTATATGGCATGTATAGGCTTGAGTCCTTTTGATAAAGGTTTTGGTGATGTATTTGGTCATTTTATATGGCTTATTAATGATTTATGTTTGATGTGAAATTTGCCTTATGTAATGGCATAATTTGGTATTGTTGGTGATGGTTCAAGATGATCATTTGGTCAATTGGTATATGATAAGTATTTACTTATGAAAAGCATGAAATTAAACTTAATAAATGAATGGCTAATAGATGATTTATGAGTCAAGCTTTGTTTGTGATTGATGGTAGTAAAAATACATATTGAAATAGATTGTATTGATAAATATGATATGTACTTTGGTATATGATTAAATAGGTGAGTAAGAGGAATGAATCATGCTAGTTGGTATGCATTGGAATGTAAAAATGGTATTGATTTGAGTATATGGATGTTTGATTTTGAAATGGCTTATAATGTGTATTGAAATGGATATTTTGGCTGCCAATAAATGCATTTGCAATGATACCATTTTGATTTCTAGGTGTGCATGAGAAAAGGGTGGCAAATTGGCTTTGCAATTAGCCTATTTTTGTCCACACGGGCAGAGACATGGGTGTGTGTCTCAGCCGTGTACGATACACAGTCATGTTACACGACCGTGTGTCCCCTGGGGTAGTCCTTCGAATTAAGTCAATTTACCTTACAGGTTTGGCACGGCCTAGACACATGACGTGTCTATTGGCCGTGTGTGACACACGGGCTCGCACATGGGCGTGTGGTCGACCGTGTGACCCAAGTTAGTAACCCCTCCAGTTTTCCTACGGCCATGGCACATGGGCGTGTCCTCGACCGTGTGGTACAAGTCAGTATGTATGCCCTGTTTTCACATGGTCTGTAACATGGGCGTGTCTAGTGGCCGTGTGAGGCACACAGCCTGTTCACACGGGTGTGTGACCCATGAACGTTTGAAAATTTTATAAGTTTCGCAAAGTTTACAAATGTTATTGGTTTAGTCCTGAACCTCTTCCAGGTATGTTTTAAGGTCTTGTAGAGCCTTGTAAGGGACATTATGATTATATTTGAATGATGTTTATGTGAAAATGAATGATTTATGTTGTGATTGATCGGTAATGCCTTGTAACCCTATTCTGGTGACTGATACGGGTTAGGGGTGTTACAGAAGACATTTGTAAAATATGGTTAGCTAAAGATTTTATTCATAGTAATCAGGATACATACAACATTATCTATCATGAAGGAGTTCTTCAAAATGTGTATAGGGTACTAGCATTTATTAGAGCCTACATGTAAGAATTAGATAATCAGGATATACTAAGACCAGTCTATTAGGGATTGAATTTTTATATATGGGAACCACCATCGGGAGATTTCATGAAACCAAACTTTGATGCCGCATTTTATCAAGGTACAAAAAGTAAAACAGTTGGGATTCTAGTTAGAAACAATGAGGGGTTTGTAATGGCAACATGCACTTACCCATTTAAGCACATGGTGGACTCAACAGTAGTAGTAGTAAAGGCTTGTTTGTGAGCCTTCATCTTTATGGAAGAGCTTGGGTTTTGAGAGATTTTGGTGGAGGGAGATGTGTTGATGATTATAAAAAAGGTAAACTTTCATAAGGAAGACAAATCAACAATTAGTGTTCTGATTATTGAAATAAAAAAATGAGTCAAGAGATTTGTCTCGATTGAGTTTAGACATGTACACAAGTGAATAAAGAAGCGCACTTGTTAGCCAAGGAAGGAGGCATGTATTACCCAAAATTTGGGTAGAAGAAGTGTTGAGGGAGAGAAAAATTGACGAGCTATACTAGGTAGGAGTTAATCTGGGTATTTTGACGCCAGAGGATTTGAGTGATTTAGGATTCAAATAAAATAGAACGAGAAGAGAATCAACGAAGATATGCCATTATTGGAGGGAAAGAGAAGAAGATACATTCCGTTTTGGCTAGTGATCAGTTTTGGACGCTTGAGCTTTAGAGGGGGTCGACTCATCTTTGCAAAGCTCTATTGTGTTTTCTTTTACATTTCAGATTAATTTTGCTATTCTTTTAAAGTTTGTTTTAAGTTTGTTCGGTTGTTTTTCTTTAAATTTTCTTTTGTATTACATAAATAGGGCATTAAGTGCACTGACACTTATGATCAATCAGAGTGGAGGTTGGTGGGGGATGTATTGGTTTTGTTATTTTAATATCATCAATTGGTTTTCTTTCAAAAAGAAATTAGTTGTGTCTGACTTGGATAAAAATGTTATGTATAATGCTTGATTTCTACTAAATAAGCATCAAAAACTCATTTTTTTAACATAATAATTTTATCCAGATTTAAAAGACTATCAAACTTCATTGTCATGCCCCAAAATGCGGGTTAAACTTTCAAGTTAAATCTGTAACTGTTGGATTTATTTTAATTTTCTATTTAAGTGTACATTTAGGCTTCTATTTGGGCTTGATCTGTCAAAATGCTGAAAATCGAATCGATACTTACACAAGTATCGGTAACTTTCTAACGAGTATCAATACCTTTGTATTTTCCCTTCCTTTCTCCTATCTTTTCTTTCTTTTCTCTTCTTCTCTTCCTATCTTTTTCTGGCCGTCGCATCATTCACCACCCTTGGGCTATCATTTCTTTTCTCTTTGTCGATTCACCTCTTATACTTTTGGATTTCAGTAGGGCTTAAGACTATCACTGATAGCTTTTGTTTCCTGTTGCTGCAGGTTGGTAAGCATAATCCCTTTTTAATGGCTAGACTTTGTTTTTGGATTTGTAATCAGGTTGCGATTCACTCCTTACTGACTTTTCAATCGATTTCCATTAGATCTATCATTCCTCGTTTTATGTTTTATTATCATTAGCTTTTAGATAATAATGAAAATCTAGCTTAGTGGTTAAGTAGTGTAGCTCTTCTTAAGACCCAAGTTCAAATCCCCTTGGGTATTTTTTTAAAGAAATTTGACACCCATTTGGTCAACCCTCCATTGCCACCCAAATAAGTTGTCAAAACTCAAAGATTCTTTCCTTCCTTTTCGCCCTCCCTTCTTTCTTTATTTTCTCCTCTTTCTACTCCCTTGTCCCCTCCCTTTCCTTTCTTCTCCATTGTTTCCTTCTATAACACCCCTAACCTATGTCCATCGCCGGAACAAGGTTACGGATCATTATTGGAGTTTTTAGAACATTTACAAATAATTCATGTCAATTACTATTCATTTTCTGAGATTATTCATAGCGTCTCTTAAATAGACCCTCGAGGCCTAATATGAGTATTAGAATCGAGTCGAGGCTAAATTGGGAACTTAGAGAATTTTTTGCAAAATTTCTAAAATTTTCTTAGATGCAGGGCACACATGCCCGTGTGGCCTAGGGACACGCCCGTGTGACCCTAAGATACGCCCGTGCTACAGGTCGTGTTCGACCCCGTGTAACTCTCTGACTTGTGCCACACGACCAGTCACATGCCCGTTTGAGTAGGCCGTGTAATCAATTTAATTTTCAAAAATTAGGTGCAGGGTTCATACGGCCAAGACACACACCCATGTTATAGGCAGTGTAGCACACACAGCTGAGACACACCTCTGTGTCTCTGCCCGTGTGCTTAATTCTAAGGATTCTGTTTCTCAATTTTAAGATGCAGGGGACACACAACCAAACCACACTGTAACACCCCGAAACCCGACCTAGAAATTTAGGCTGGATTCTGGAGGTCACATTTATCACCGAAGTGATCGTGGGAGAGGTTTTAGTTTAATTAGCTAAAAAACAAACAATATTTAAGTTATGTAAAACTCTCCTTGTAAAATCTCGATATTACAAAAATTTTAATCCCAAAATACGCTTACGTGCGAATAACACAATATTTCGTACCACAATATTTAAAATTAAACTTACAATTCAAACTATTTATTTATAAATGCAGAATTTATGTAAAATACTTTTAAAGTCAATAATAAAACGTGGCTGTCTGAGACCTTCGGTGTGCCAAGTCCAGTAACAACATACGAAAATACTTGAAAAGGGAAACTGAGGAGGTGAGCTACACGAGCCCAGTGTGAGATCGAAATGACAGAAAAACAAAAATTAAGCTCTACAATAAAAACAAAATATCATATTGGCAATCCGATATCCAAATAATCATCACAACCGAAATAGAACCATCAGTACTGAACACATCGATCTATATACCGTTAATCTCACAATCAGACAGACAAAATGCGGAACAAATGCAACAACATGAAACCCACCCATCTAGCCAAACACCTCTTCGTCCCCCATTCACACCAAAAATGAGCTATAAGAAACTCAACCAGTCCTACACACCACATAAGACCTCGAAAGGCCCATCCAACCCTACACACCATGAATGTGGAACAAAGCCACGTAAATAGCGATATCTTGGTGAAAGTGCCGAAATATCGTCTTGTGTGATAAAGCGCTATCTGAGATGTATTGTAGTTGAAATTGCCAAATCAGAACAAACTTCCTTCTCTTCATATCCCAAACTCGAAATCATAATGAAAATACAAGAATGCACACCAAACACTGTCAATTACACAGACACAGAAACTCATAATCAGTCAGTCAGTTACAGAATCAATGTACACAATTTCCAGATAGTCACACACACATCCACATCACTTAACCACTGAAGCAGATTCTCATTTATTAGGCAATATCACATTAACGTGTCACTTAACTAATGCAATGATTGCATAAAATATATATGTCCGAGTCAAAAAAGAGTCCCAACTACCCTTACTAAGACCTAGCCAAAGGTTGGAACACACAAAACCTCAAATAGGTCATAAATCAACATAATACAAAATTTTGGCAAGGCAGGACCACATGGCCGTGTGCCCCAGTTGTGTTGAATTGCCCAGGTCGTGTAGGGCTCTACACGCCCATATGGAGGTCACACACGCCTATGTGGAGGTGGCACACACATGTGTGAATAGCCAGTGTAACTCACTATCCAAAAGTGCTAAAAGTTAAGAACAGATGAGACACGACCGTGTGGCCAGGCTGTGTGGGACACATGCCTGTGTGGCCAGGCTGTGTGGTACCAAAAATCATCAAAAACCCTAAATTCTCAAACACACACACCCGTGTGCCCAGGGGACACAGCCATGTGAAAATCTATTAATTCCCCAAATCTGCCACATAGCCGTGTGGCACCTAATCTTGCCAGGAAACCCTAATTCCTAATTCCACACGACCGTCTGAACAGGCACACACCCGTGTGGCCAACCATGTGGTCACGAAACCACTCTAAAATAGCCTGGAAAACATGAATTCCAACATTACATGATCATTAACCTCTAACAGTGCAGCAACATACCCTAACCAGTTGAATTTTTGCACAAAACTGTAACAATTGACACTTCAAATGACAACTTCAGAAACCCACAAACCACGTTGAAATTCACAGAACCAAATCAAAATTTTGTCAATAACAAAAAGGAAAAGTCTTCAAACCCACAACTTAATTCGTGCTAGCAACCACCAAAACCGTTCGATTCGCTCCTTCAAACCAACTCCAAGACCCGATTTAAACCAATCCAACAGAACACTCGAGCCCAATTAATCAACCATGACAATGACAAACCTGAGATTAACTTGAATAGAAATGAAACAGAAGAAAAGAAAATCTTGAAATTGAAAAAACAAAAGGAGAAGGTAGAAAATCTCTAGAGAGGAAGAGGAAAAGAACACGTGTGTGTGTGTGTGTGTGTGTGTTTTATCAAATTTCTTTTAACCCATTTAAAATAAAAATAAAATAGAAATAAATAAATAAACAAATAAATACTCAAAACTTAAAAGCAACAAAAATGAAACAAATTCCTCAAAGCATACATGAGGACTCGAACTTGGGACCCCAAGCTAAACTAACATACAACTAACCACTAGACCAGCAGGCCGATTCTGACATAACACAACAACAAACCCAATTATCCGATCTAGCCACTGATACTACCCAAAATTCTCAAAACTTCCAACCCCAAATTCTGGGGTGTTACATACATGCCTATGTGTCAAGCCGTATGTCACACACGGTCAAGATAAACGCCCGTGTGTCTACTGTGTTGAAAAAATAAAGCAATTTTCCTAGCTTTATTTCTCACCCAAATTTGCCAATAACCTATACCAATACTTACAAGTATATACCAACCCTATCCAAGCATTAAATCCAAGCCAATTTTAACATCAAATATGATATTTTATCATATGCAATCGTGATTATAATCTTACCTTTGTTTAACTTATAGATTAAGCATTACTTGATCAATCATATTTAGTAAACTTAACACATAGGTATTTGATTTAATAAAACCTTAAGATTTCACCAAACTAAACATCACTAGCCATTTCAATAGCTAGTTTACAAGCCATATTCATATGCCTTCGAAGGCCAAGTTACCTATACATGCCATTATACCAAAATGAGGTTACTATTTATACCAAAACAAGCTAGTGGATAGTGTGATGATGCCCCAATCGATCTCTAATCTTCGCGAGCTTCTGAGAACTATAAAATAGAGAAAATAAATTCTCGTAAGTATTATATTCTTAGTAAGTTTGTATAACAGGAAATGAGACTTACCAATCATATTTAAGAATATTAAGCATACAATTAACATGTTTTCATCATTTTGACAAGTTTACCTAAACACATATACTCAATCAAGCAAGTTAGTCATACAATACATTTAAATATTAAATAAACATAGATGAGCTCATCATATAATCCTTCATCAAATAATTCAAAAACATTCAGGGTATATTTCTTTTTATCTCATCATTTTCTCATGTTAAGAGTGTTATCCGTTGAATTATTGAAATATTGATGGATACTCAAATAGTACACTCAAGGTGTACATATCTAAAAACCGTCAATTCATAATCAGGGGTACCCATCAAGGTACATAATTAGGGAGCATACTCTCAAGCCACATGTCAGAATGCTCAAACGAGTCATGTAATCATGTAATAGGACACTTATTCGAGCTAATCAAAAACTCATAAGAGTTTTTACTCAGGAAGCTCATAGAGCCTTTCAGATGTCTCTGAAGAGATAATATCAGAGAATTTCAGATAAGGTAACAGAGAGTTCAAGCGATCTTAATAGGACATGAAGAGGTGCTTTTGTGTTCTTATTATATGTCAGATCACAACCGATCGAAACATGTATTAGGACGCTTACAAAGAGATGTGGTAGTGCGCAACGCATGCTAAATCACTACCAATTAGGATGCTAGCAGGAACTATATAATAGGATGCTCGAGAGGCTATATCGGGATTACTCGTTCGAGCTACATCCCTTCTACAACATATGCAGGACCATATTCAAATACAGGAAATCATGTGTGCATCGATTTTCATTATTCCAACAGAACTTAACATTTTAAACAAATTTCCAATCATGTAATCATTGCATATTTTTATAACATTCATATAGTCACATAAACATTTACTTCATTCAAATTAAATATATCGTTCAACTCGAAGATGTTAATATACATAAATAGGTTACACGAACTTACCTCGATAATAATTCGTCCAAGAAAATCTACTATTTCGAAACTTTCTCTTTTTCTCAATCTAGCTTTGAATTTGTGTTATTTGGATCTATATAAATGAATTTAATCATCAATTTCTCACATTTCATATTCTATTGAACTCAATTTACATCTTAGGAAAAATTACCATTTTGCCCCTAAACTTTTCATAAATTTCAATTTCATCCCTAGGCTCGGAAAATGAAATTCATGCAATTTACTCCTTATTCCAAGCCTAAACAAAATTTCAATATAAAATTTACAGCACATGTATTCTATAAAATTCAAAATTTTTCTTCAATTTTCACAACTTTATAATTTAGTCTCTAAATCACAATTTCATCAAAATTCACTTTGTAAAAGTTATTTATCTATCAACAACCTTTCATTTTCTACCACAAATTTCAAATTTTCAGCATTTTCATCCATGGAAAAAATTCTATACTTTGATAACTTTTCAAATTGATCCCTAATCTAGATAGATTATGTAACACCCCTTACCAGTATTCGACGTCGGGATAGGGCACGAGGCGTTACCGGACATAAACTCACACAATCATACAAAATCGAGACATGAATTTTTGTCTAATTTAAAAATTTTCATTCACATGTATATCATCCCTTATATGGGCCCTCATGGCCCAAAACATACATTGGGTGTGGTTTGGGACTAAATCGAGAACTTTCAAAACTTTTACAACACTTAGAAAATTTTCTTATTTTGGGGAGTTACATGCCCGTGTGGGTAGGCCGTGTGGTCACACACGCTCGTGTAACTCTTTGTTTATGACGTCATAAGAAAAATAATGGCACACAGCCAAGTCACACACCCGTGTGCTAAGGTCGTGCCCTTCACACGGTTGAGACACACGGCCGTGTCTTTGCCCGTGTGTTTACTACTGGGCATTCTGTTTTACTTAATTAGGGTGTAGGGGACACACGGGCGGCTCACACGCCTATGGGGCTAATCGTGTGTCACACACAGCCTAGACACATACCTGTGTGTCTACCCGTGTGGACAAATACAAGGCTATTTTCCAAGCCAATTGCCACCCTTATTTGCACAACCACATACATGACTTCAAGGGCACTTAACATGGCATAATTGAGCACTTAAAACATACACAAACAAGACATGATCATGATCATTCCATCTTTACTAATACATGCAGAAAACTTCATACTTTGCCAAGCCAAATTTATAAATTTGCATGCACTAAGAGTTGAAGTTTACTTCCATTTAACATGCTCATGTCTTAGTTATTATCATTCCACTCACTCACAATTCCATCATCAAACATCCATAGTCACATCCACAATTCATCCATGCCAAACAATTTTAACCACATTATATATGACCTTGGCACATGCATGCATATATGAATAGGTTTACAACCAAATAATCAATATGAACCATATCTCATGGCCATATCAAAATGAATCACCAAATCACTATAAGCTAACACACTTGGCCAAATTAATAATGACATAATTAATCAAAAGACGAAGTCCCTATACATGCCATAAACTTAAAATACTTGTGTTCACTTATACCCAAATGATAGCTTGATAGTGTGATGACATCTCTGGTGGTCTCCAACCCGAGCTAGCATACAACCCTATAAAACATGGGAAAGGAAGGGGAGTAAGCTTCAAAGCTTAGTAAGTTTATATGAAAATAATGAGCAACTCATGCTAGTCATATACTATCCTTGACAATATAAGCATAAGTTTATATAAAAATAGCTATAAATCTCAAGGTTGTAATATAACCTATTCACATGCTTACTCTCTTTTGATTTATCAAAATAATTTAACATTACTCGTTTTTCAGTCTAGCAGCCATAATTTCTCCATTATAGCATGTTTCATAATTAGCAAATCATTTTAAACATCTCAGTAAAAGTACACGTTACTTATGTATATTCATGTTTTCATGCATATAGCTCAACATATTTCAAACTGTAATAATTCTTTCTTTCCATACTTTTTTAACCGTTTTAATAGGCAATTAGGCCAATATTTCCTTTCTCTCATAACGGATAAATCACAATTCAAATTAACAATATTTACTATCTCACCAATCAATTAAGGCCTAACATATAGTTACCAACCATGTTTCCATGCATTTATACATCATGACCATAAATCAACAATCATAAGGCTATCTCAAAGTCACTTTCATAGTGATCATAACTCACAATAACATGAAGTTAATACTTAAAATCTTTACGTACATACCTGCACCATCTCGTAACATAACCACTTACTTTCTCATCTTTAGCATACCCATTGAAATACAATTTAAGCATATAAACATATTAGATCACATTTCAATTCAGCCCAAAAGCCTAAACGTAATCATCATCTATATTTATCATATATCCAACATCACAAGTGTGTACGTTATCAATCGAAATGGATAATAAACAATTATTTCCACAATAATCATGAATTTACAATTATAGGCTTATGTAGATGCCTATTCACTCGTAGTAATTTCATTCTCATACTCATCTTTGATTTACCCTTTGAACCACATGGAATACTATTGGATACACAGAAAGCTTGCACATCGTGCTTCATATGTAGTGACATGCTACCTCATAACACATATCATACATTGCTCGCTCTCGAGCTAATAATAGGCTTGTTCACACAAGCTGACAGGTACCCGCAACACATGCTGGGTTACCCAGCCACCAGTAGGACGTAAATGATCAGTACCCGGATTCACATAGTCACATATAAACATAATATCATAAGCTCATAATAACATAGTTCCTAGTGACATGTTACATTGTATTTTAAATTATTCCTAAGGTTCAAATAGGATTTTTCTCAATATCACGTATTCGTCGAACTCATTCACAATGTCATTCTCATTGACCATAATATCATTCATACACTCATTATAAAAATTAGACATAGAAATTCATACATTAATAAAGCATTAAAACATGATACAATATTGCATTATTTACACATGAACTTACCTCGACACCAAGATGGCAAAGAGGGACTTAATCGTCAATTACTCATTTTCTCTCATTCTAGGCCCGAATCTCATTTTCTTTGATCTATAACATCACATTTAGCCCACTTATTAGTCACATTATTCAATTTGACCCAAAAATCATACTATGAAAAAATTACGTTTTTGCCTCTAAAGTTTCACATATTTACACTTTTGCCCCTAGGCTCTTAAAATAAAATTTATTCAATTTATTTAACATACAAGCCTAGCCAAATCATTTCATAGCTACAACAGCCCACAATTTCCCTTAAAACACACTTTTACTATATATTTTATAACTTTTATAATTTAGTCCTTTTGGACATTTTCACCGAAAATCACTTAGCAAAAGTTGTTTCTCTAACCATAAAGATGCATAATCTACCATTAAACATCAAAATTCACAAATTTATAATTTGGATCAAACCCTATACCTTCATCATAACTCAAATAAATGGTAGAAATAGGTAGATCTTACGAGAATTTGAAAAACGTAAAAATCATTAAAAACGGGGTAGAACGGACTTACAATCGAGCTTGAAAGTTTCAAAAACCCTAGCCATGGCTTCCTCTTGCAAATTTCGGCCAAGGAGGAAGATGAAATTTTTTTTGGGTTTTTATTTTTGTTTTTAATTCATTTTAATAACTAAATGACCAAAATGCCCTTAATGAAAAACTTTGGAAACGTGCCTAACCATGTCCATTTTTGTCCACCAACTTAACCAATGGTCTAATTACCATATAAGGACCTCAAATTTAAAATTTCATAACTATTGGACACCTCTAGCATGTAGACCTCAACTTTTTCACTTTTTACAATTTAGTCCTTTTGACTAAATTGATTGCCCAAACATCGAAATTTTCGAACAAGATTTTCACGAAATCATTTTGTTAAATTGTATACCTTAAAAATATAATAAAAATAAATTTCCTTACATCAGATTTGTGGTCTCAAAACCACTGTTCTGACTAGATCCTAAATCAGGATGTTACAGATTTGGTTATCCCAATCTCAAAAATGTAAAAATTACTAAAAACAGGACAAGAATACTTACCCAATTAAGCTTGATTAGTTTCTTCTCTCTCTCCTAGAGTTTCCATGTATTTTGGGGATGAAGATGATAATAATATGATGATATTTCCTATTTATTAATTTATCATCTTTTAATTATTTTAGTTTCCATTTTAGTCCTTAACCTTTTCTAATTTTTCCATGGATGAATCTCCAAAAATATCTACTAACTTTTCTTTAATGGTCTAATTTCCATATAAGGACCTCAAGCTTTGAATTCTATAGCTATTTGATCCTTCTAGCTACTAGAATCCAACTTTTACATTTTATGCAATTTGGTCATATATGTAATTAAGCATAAAATCGATAAAATTTTCTTATCAGAATTTTTCTTATGACATTCCTATCAAAATACTAACCATGCAAAAATATAAAAATAAATTTTCTTTTTGGCTCGAATTTGTGGTCCCAAAACCATTGTTCTGATTTTACTGAAAATAGGTTGTTATGTATCACCCCTTACCCGTATCCAACGCTGAAATAGGGTATGAGGCATTAACAGACTTATACACAAGCAATCATACAAACCGAGACGTAAATTTCCATCCAAAGTTCAAAATTTTTATATACATTCATATCATCCCTACAACGAATCTACGAGGCCCAAAACATGCATTGGAAGTGATTCGGGACTAAACTGAGGACTTTAGAAAATTTTACAACACTTAGAAAATTTTTCAATAAACAGGAGTCCCACGCCCGTGTGGCTTTGGGACACACCCATGTCCCAAACCCGTGTAACCCTCTGTTTGTCACCCAAGAACAAATTGAAGTCACTCGGCCAATGCACACGCCCGTGTGCTTAGGCCGTGTGGTCGATTTAATTTTCATAATTTTAATAAAATAAGTGCAAACTTCACACGGCCAGGGATACACGCCCGTGTTCAGGGCCGTGCCGTCCACATGGCTGATACACATGCCCGTGTCTCTACTCGTGTACTCGATACTGAGCACTCTGTTTTGCAACAATTAAGGTGCAGGGGACACACGAATGGAACATACGCCCATGGTGCAAGCCATGTGTCACACACGGCCTAAACACGCGCCCATATGTCTACCCGTGTGGACAAAAATAAGGCTATTTACCAAGCCATTTTTTCACCCTTCCATGCACAGACATACACAACAACATACAACACCAATCCAAGCATATACATACAACCAAATCAGCCACAATCAAGACATCCACACATCATTCACATGCTTCCATTTATCACATACGAATATCACATACTTATCAACTTAAACCATGCAAATTCCAGCATCTATGAAAGCATCATCATACTTATATACTTATATCAATATTAGCCAATTTTAAACGGCTATTTACAAATTGAATTATCAACCAATATAGGCCAACATATTAAGCCAAATCAAATATGACACATAACAAAATGACCCTATACATGCCATAATTCAAAATGTCGAATTCATTGGTACCTAAAATAATCAGTTGATAGTGTGATGGAGTCTTCGACGATCCCTAAATCCGAGCTAGCTTGGTGACACTATAAGACAAGAGAAAAGAAAGGGGAGTAAGCTATATAGCTTAGTAAGTTCCTATGCAAATATTAAGCATCATATCCAACATTTAACATACAATTAACATGATGATAATTGGCATAAATATTATTAAGAATCTTATAATCATAACTTACTCAATCTTAACCTTACCGAAGATTTCTCACATAACAAGCTCATTACATATGAGTTTTACAACATACCTGAGTCATCTCGAATTGGATTTGCACACAACTCATCTTTGACATACTCTTTGAACCACTTGGAATACTAAAGGATACTCGGGAGTCCAGTACACATAGTACCGTACCAATGCCATATCCTAGATATGGTCTTACATGTAATCTCGTATCGATGTCAATAGCTCAGCTATGGTCTTATACGAAGTCTTATATCGATGTCATATCCCAAATATGGTCTTACACGTAGTCTCATATTGATGCCATATCCTAGATATGGTCTTACACGTAGTCTCATTAACCCTAATGTCATGACATTTGTATCCTATCTATTCCTAAGGTTCAACTGGGATTTCATGCTTTTCGAAACTTTTTCGAATATGTCCAAGGGTCAATCGCAATTCATACAATAATAAATCATTTAAAAAATAAATAAAATAATGCATTAATTACATACGAACTTACCTCGGTACAAAAATAGTAGAAATGAGACCTAATCGTCAAACACTTTGTTTTTCCCCTGATCTATGTCTGAACCTAGTTTTTCTTGATCTATAATAAAAAATTTAACTCATTTATTATTCACATTACTCAATTCAGTTCAAAAATCGTATTAAGGAAAAATTACATTTTTACCCCTAAACTTTGACATTTTTACACTTTATTCCCTAGGCTCGTAAATTGAAATAGATTCAATTTTTTGATTCCCAAGAATATCTGAACCTCTTTCATGCTTATAACAGCCCACATTTTTTAATTTAATCATACTTTTACACACATTTTATAACCTTTTTACAAATAGGTCCTTTTTGACATTTTCATCAAAAATCACCTAGCAAAAGTTGTTTATCATATTCCAAACATACATTTTCTACCATTAGACATCAAAATACACAGATATCTAACATGGTTCAAACCCTAAACCTTAATCATTTCTCAAATTAATGGTAGAAATAAATAGATCGAGTGATAACGACTTCAAAAATGTAAAGAGCATTAAAAACGAGACAAGAACATACTTACAATTGAGCTTGAAAAGTGGCAAAACCCTACCTATGTCTTATCCCTTCAAGTTTTGGCCAAGCAAGAAGAAGATGGACTAAATTTTGCTTTTATTTTACTTATTTTGTCTTTAATTGACAAATTACCAAAATGCCCTTTTTATAAAACATGAAATTTCACCTAATCCATGTCCATTTTTGTCCATTAACTTAACAAATGATCTAATTACCATCTAAGGACCTTCAATTTTAAATTCCATAGCAATTAGACACCTCTAGCATATAGAACTCAAGTTTTGCATTCTTTGCAATTTAGTCCTTTTAACTAAATTAACTGCTCAAACGTCAAAATTTTCAAACGAAATTTTCATAGAATCATTCCATAAAACTGTAGACCATAAAAATGTAATAACACAAGTTTTTCTACGTCTGGTTCGTGGTCCCAAAATCACTATTTCGACTAGGCCCAAAATCGGACTGTTACAACTTTCCCCCTTTAGGGATTTTCGTCCTCGAAAATCTTACCAGAAAATAGGTTTGGGTACTATTTTCTCATAGCCTCCTTAGTTTCCCATGTCGCCTCTTTGACCCCATGTCATTGCAATAAAATTTTCACTAGGGCTATACTTTTATTTCTCAACTATTTAACTTCCCGAGCTAAAATATTGGTCGGTTCTTCACCATATGTCATATTCGGTCGAATCTCAATCTCTATTGGAGAAATCACATGTGATGGATCTGAACGATATCGTCGCAACATCAACACATGAAACACATTATGGATCCTTTCCAACTCTGTCGGTAGCGCTAACCGATATGTCACTGGTTCTATTCTTTCAATAACCTCATACAACCAAATGAAACGTGGACTCAACTTGCCTTTACGACCAAATCTGAGAATTTTCTTCCACGGCGATATTTTCAAAAATACCTTATCAACAACCCAAAACTCAATCTCTTTTCTTTTCAAATCCGCATACGACTTTTGTCGATTTGAAGCGGCTTTTAAACAACCACGGATTACCTTTACTTTTTCTTCAATTTCTCTATCCAAATCAACCCCGTGAATTTGTTTCTCACTAAGCTCGATCTAAAACAAGCGTGTCCGGCACTTGCGACCATACAATGCCTCATAAGGTGCCATCTTTATACTCGACTGAAAACTACTATTATAAGTAAATTCGACCAATGGTAGATATTTTTCCAAACTACCTTTGAATTCTAGAACACAACATTGAAGCATATCTTTGAGCACTTGAATCGTTCTTTCAGACTGATCATCGGTTTGCGGATGAAATGCGGTACTAAAGTTCAACTTTGTACCCAAAGCCTTTTGTAATTTCTTCTAAAATCTCGAAGTGAACCTCAGATCTTTATCCGAAATAATTGACATAGGCACTTCGTGCAATCTCACAATCTCCAAAATGTACAATTCGGCTAACTTATCAAGTCAGTAGTCAGTACGTACCAGAATAAAATGAGCTGATTTTGTCAATCTATCAACAACAACCCAGACAACATATTTTTTTTTCGGAGTCAAAGGCAACACAGTTACGAAGTCCAACGTAATCCTATCCCATTTCCACTCGGGCACCATCACTGGCTGAAGGAAACCCGAAGGCACTTGGTGTTCAGCTTTCACTTGTTGACAAATCAAAAATCTCGAAACAAACTCTAAAATATCTCGTTTCATACCTGACCACCAATACAATTTCTTCAAATCATTATACATTTTTGTACTACCCGGATGCACAGTTAAACAACCATTATTTGCCTCATGAAGAAGTTTTTGAATTAGTTCATCATTTTTTGGTACACAAATTCTACCTTAAAACTTCAAACAATTACCGGATCTGATATGAAAGTCTGAATCACTACCCGATTCACAATGAACTCTTTTGGTTTGTACATCACTGTCACATTTCTGAGCTTCACAAATTTGTTGAAGAAATAACGGTCTAGCTCTCAACTCAGGTAGGATCAAACCATTATCTGACAAAGTCAACCGTGTATTCATCGGTCTCAAAGCAAACAAAGTCTTTCTTCTCAACGTATTTGCGACAACATTTGTCTTACCTGGGTGGTAATCAATTACTAGCTCGTAATCCTTCAATAACTCAAGCCATCTTCGTTGCCTCAAGTTTAAATCTTTCTGAGTCATCAAGTATTTTAAACTCTTATAATCAATAAAGATATGGCATTTCTCATCGTACAAATGATGTCTCCATATTTTTAAAGCGAACACAATGGTGGCTAATTCCAAATCATGCATCAGGTAATTTTTCTCGTGCGGTTTCAACTGTCTCGAGGCATAAGTTATCACTTTGCCTTCTTGCATCAACACATATCCTAATCCATTTAGTGACGCATCACTATAAATCACAAACTCTTTTCCCGATTCAGGTTGCACTAAAATCGGTGCCTCAATCAATAATGCTTTCAACTTCTCGAAACTTTGTTGACATTTTTCAGACCATTCAAACCTAACATCTTTTTGCAACAGCTTGGTCATAAGAGTAGCAATCATCGAAAATCCTTTGGCAAAACATCGGTAATATCCAGCTAAGTGCAAAAAGCTTCTAACTTTAGATACATTTCTCGGTGGTTTCTAATCAACAATTGCCAAAATCTTACTTGGATCAACCCGAATAGCATCACCTGAAACAATATGTCCCAAAAATCTGACTTCTTGGAGCCAAAACTCACTTTACTGAATTTAGCAAACAATTTCTTATCTCTTAAAGTCTGCAATACAGTTCTCAAGTGTTCGACATGCTCAGACTCATCTCAAGAATAAATCAGGATATCATCGATGAACACAACCACAAACTTATCTTGGTCGAAAAATTCTATTTATCAAGTCCATAAAAATATCAGGTGTTTAGCCCGAAAGGCATAACAAGAAATTCATAGTGTCCATACCTTGTCCTGAAAGCAGTTTTCGGCACATCCGACTCTTTAACTCTCAACTGATAATAGCCAGATCTCAAATCAATTTTTGAAAATACCGTTGCCCCTCTCAACTAATCAAACAAGTCATCAATCCTCGGCAAAGGATACTTGCTCTTTATAGTCACCTTGTTGAGTTGTCAGTAATCGATACAAAGTCTCATAGATCCATCTTTCTTCTTTACAAATAATACTAGAGCACTCAGGGAGAAAACCTCGGTCTTACAAAACCTTTATCTATCAAATCTTGCAACTGAGCCTTCAATTCTTTCAATTTAGTCAGAGCCATCCTATATGGAGCAATAGATATAGGCGAGGTCCCTGGTACTAAATCAATACCAAACTTGACTTCTCTAACTGGTGGTAACCCGGGCAACTCTTCTGGGAACACATCCGAATATTCACAAACTATCAGTACGACTCAATTTTCAATTCAGACATATTTGTATTCAACACATAAGCAAGATAAGCTTCACAACCTCTTTTTACATATTTTTGGGCGGACATCGAAGAAATCACCACAGGTAATTCACCCGACTTATCTGAATCAATCTGAAAAGTTTTACCATTTTAACATTTCAGTTCAATAATCTTTCTTTTACAGTTCACTACGGCATCATGCAGTGTCAACCAATCCATACCCAAAATAACATCGAATTCATCAAATGAAAATAACATTAAATTAGCCAGAAAACAGTGACCTCGAATCATCAAGGGACAATTCTTGCAAACTCTATCAACTAATACATGTTTGCCTAAGGGGTTTGACACTCTAATCACAAACTCAGTAAACTCAACAGGCAAGCTCTTACTAGTTACCAACTTCACACAAACATAAGAATGGGCGATCCAGGATCAATTAATGCAACTACATTAGTATTATAGAGAGAAAAAGTACCAGTGATAACATCAGGAGATGTCGCTTCTTCGTGAGCTCAGATGGCATAGGCTCTAGCAGGTGCTCGAGCTTCAGATCTCACAGTTATATCTTTCGTCACACCTTTCCTACTAGCTCTATTTTCGGTATTTATTGGTGGCCTACCCCTGTTAGTAGTATTACTTGGGCTCGCACTCTAAAATTTTTCTTTCTTAACCATTTCAGGCAATCTCGGATAAAATGCTCTTGAGAACCACACTTGAAACAAGCCTGGCCATTCAATCTACACTCGTTAGGATGTCTTCTTCCACAACGCTGACATCCAGGTCTATTAGACTTTACATTACCCACACTTGCCATTGAAGGAGCTTGAGATTTAAAACTCGAGTATGGCTTCTCGCGGTCTCTGTGCGAATACCTAACTAATACATTCGAACGGGAATACATTTCTTTAGATTTCTTTGATTGAGATGGAAATGACTTACTCATCGGTCTTTTCCTCGAATCTCTAGCTTCACAATCACTTTCCTTTCTCTTTATTCAACTCTTTGGCCTTACAAGCTTGCTCGACTAACACCACAAATTCTTTTAGCTCTAAGATCCCAACTAACACACGAATGTCCTCATTCAACCCATCCTCAAATCTCTTACACATGATGGCCTCGTTGGAAACACACACTCGAGTATACTTATTAAGTCTGACAAATTCTCGCTCATATTCTGTCACTAACATCTGACCCTATTTCAGCTTAAGAAATTCCTTACGTTTCTGATCAATAAACTGCTGACTAATATATTTCTTTCGGAACTCCTCTTGAAAGAATTCTCATGTAACCCTCTCTTTTGGTGTCATCGATACCAGTGTATTCCACTAGTGATATGCAGAATCTCTCAATAGTGAGACGGTACACTTTAAACACTCATCGGTGTGCAAGACAACTCATCAAATACCCTGATAGAGTTTTTGAGCCAAAACTTGGCTCTCTCAGGATCATCATCCACATTAGCTCTGAAGTCTTCGGCTCCCTATTTTCAGATCTTATCAACTGGGGGCTTGTTCATTCTTACCAATTCCATACCTTGTGGAGCTACAGGAACCGGTCGAGGAATAGGTGGGGTGGAAAAGGTTGGGCATTCGGATTTGTTCGAACATACTCTGTATACCACTCGTTTATTATGTGGAGAAAGGCTTTCCTAGCCCCTTCTCCCTGACCAACCGTTGGAGGTCTACTATCTGACGGCGCTGCCCCTTGAGTGGGAGCTAACACATTACTTTCAATGTCATTAGCCTCAGCTCGATTGGGATCCATTTACTATATGAAAACACAATTTAAAATTGTCAGGAGTCATCACACTATCACAGTTCATTTATGACATGTATAGCTAGACTCTTACACACACTATGTTAGTCTGAGAATCGACTAAACTATAGTCCTGATACCACTAAATGTAACACACTTTACCTGTATCCAACACTGGAATAGGGTACGAGGCATTACCAGACTTATACACAAGCAATCATACAAAATCGAGACGTAAATTTCCATCTAAATTTAAAACCTTTTATATACATTCATATCATTCCTAAAACGAATCTACAAGGACCAAAACATGCATTGGAAGCGGTTCAAGACTAAATCGAGGACTTTAGAAAATTTTACAACACCAAGAAAATTTTTCACTAAACAGGGGCAACACGCCCGTGTGGCTTTGGGATACACCCCTGTGGGCAGGTCGTGTGGTCATACACGCCCGTGTTCCTAACCCATGTAACTCTCTGTTTGTCACCTAAGAACAAAATTAAGTCACACGGCCAATGCACACGCCTATGTGCTTAAGCCGTGTGGTCGATTTAGTTTTCATAATTTTCACAAAATAGGTGCAGACTTCACACGGCCAAGGCACACGCCCGTGTTTGAGGCTGTGCTGTCCACACGGTTGAGACACATGCCCCTGTCTCTGCCTGTGTACTCGACTAAGCATTCTGTTTTGCAACAATTAAGGTGCAGGGGACACACGGCCAGAACAAAAACCCATAGGGTAAGCTGTGTGTCACACAAGTCCTAGACACACGCCCATGTGTCTACCGATGTGGACAAAAATTAGGCTATTTACCAAGCCATTTTGTCACCCTTCCATGCACATAACTATACAGCAACATACAACACCAATTCAAGCATATACATACAACCAAATCAGCCACAATCAAGACATCCACACATCATTCACATGCTACCATTTATCACATACGAACATCACATACTTATCAACTTAAGCTATGCAAATTCCCACATCCATGAAAAGCATCATCATACTTATATACTTATACCAATATTAGCCAAATTTAAATGGCCATTTACAAATTGAATTATCAACCAATATAGGCCAATACATTAGGCCAAATCAATTATGACACATAACAAAATGACCAAGTCCCTATACATGCCATAATTCAAAATGTCGAATTCATTGGTACCCAAAATAATCAGCTGATAGTGTGATGGAGTCTCTGACGATCCCTAAATTAGAGCTAGCTTGGTGACACTATAAGACAAGAGAAAAGAAAGTGGAGTAAGCTATATAGCTTAGTAAGTTCCTGTGCAAATAATAAGTATCATATCCAACATTTAACATACAATTAACATGATGATAATTGGCATAAATATTATTAAGAATCTTATAATCACAACTTACTCAATCTTAACCTTACCGAGGATTCCTCACATAACGAGCTCATTACTTATGAGTTTTAGGTACATACCTGAGTCATCTCGAATTGGATTTACACAGAACTCATCTTTGACATACTCATGAAATTACCCGTTGAACCACTTGGAATACTAAAGGATACTTGGGAGTCCCGTACACACGGTACCGTACCAATGCCATATCTCAGATATAGTCTTACATGTAATCTCGTATCGTTGCCAATAGCCCAGGTATGGTCTTGCACGAAGTCTTATATCGATGCCATATCCCAGATATGGTCTTACACGTAGTCTCATACTGAAGCCATATCTCAGATATGGTCTTTGTAACAGCCGAATTTTGGGCCTAGTCAGAACAGTGGTTTCGGGACCACAAATTTGACAAGGAAAATTTTATTTTTATTATATTTTTATGGTCTACAATTTCACAGAATGATTTTGTGAAAATTTCGTTCAAAAATTTTGACGTTTGGGCACTCAATTTAGTTAAAAGGACTAAATCGTAAAAAGTGAAAAACTTGAGTTCTAGAAGCTAGAGGTGTCCAATTGTTATGAAATTCTAAATTGGAGGTCCATAAATGGTAATTATACCATTGGTTAATTTTTTGGACAAAAATGAACATGAAATAGTTGAAATAGAATATTTTTAAGTTAGGGGCATTTTGGTCATTTAGTAATTAAAATTAATTAAAAACAAAATTAAAAGCCAATTTTTGTCCATCTTCAACCCCGTGGCCAAATTTCACAAGGGGAAACCATGGATAGGGTTTTTCAAGCTTCCAAGCTCGATTGTAAGTCCGTTCTAGCTCCGTTTTTATGATTTTCATGTTTTTGAAATCATCGTAACAAGATCTATCTATTTCTACCACTAATTTGAGATATAGTTAAAGTCCAGGGTTTTGACCCACGATGAATATGTGTGTATTTTTGTGTTTAATGTTAGAAAATGCATGTTTGTAGTTAGAGAAACGACTTTTACTAAGTGATTTTCAGTGAAAATGCCTAAGAGAACTAATTTGTAAAAGTTATAAAATATGTCATAAAAGTGTGATTTAATGAAAAATGTTGATTGATATAAGTATAAAAGAGGTTCGGCTAGGCTTGGGAATCAAAGAAATTGAATAAATTTCATTTTTTGAGCTTAGGGGTAAAAATGTAAATATGTCAAACTTTAGGGGCAAAAATGTTATTTTGCCATAATATGATTTTTGGTTCACATTGAATAATGTGACTAATAAGTGAGCTAAATTTGATATTATAGATCAAGAAAAACGAGATTCGAGCCTAGAACGAGGGAAAAACAAGTATTTGACAGTTAAGTCCTTTTCACCATTTTTGGTATCGAGGTAAGTTTGTATGTGAATAATGCAATGCTATATTTATGTTTTAAATTGCTTTAATATTATATGATTTATATGATTGATATTATGAGCAAGTTCGATAATGCCAAGATAACGAAGAAGTTCCGGTTGAACCTTAGGAATACATAGGATACAAATGTCATGACATTAGGGTTATGTGTGATTTAGTGTAAGACCATATCTGGGGTATGGAATTGATATGTGATTTCATGTAAGACCATGTTTGAGACATGGCATCGATATGAGACATCGTGTAAGACCATAGTTGGGCTATCGGCATCGATATGTGCTCCCATGTAAGACCATATCTGGGATCTGGCATTGGCATCGTACTATGTGTATGAGGTTTCCCGGGTATCTTTTAGTATTCCAAGTGGTTCAATGGGTAATTCAAAGATTATGTCAAAGATGTGAAAAGATATGACTGTGTTACGAGTTCGTACAGGTATGTACGTAAAGTTTATAAGCATTGGCTTCATGATATTATGAGTTCATGATCACTATTAAAGTGACCTTAAGTTAAACTTTTGAATAAGTATTTATGTTGATGATGTGTAAATTCATGGTAAATTTAGTTGAGAATCATGTGTTAGGCTTTTGAGCCATATCAAATTGAGAGATAAGATGTTTAGTTCACTTGATTTGTGATTCATTGGATAGGTGTAAAAAATGAAAGATTTGTATAATTTCCTATTAAAATGGTTACGAAATTATGTGAAGTTAAGAGTTTAAATCATTGAAAGATGTTAAGCTTTGGGCATGAAAATATGAATACGCATAGTTATTGTGCATGTTACTATGAAGATTTAATGACGTTTATGTTGTGTTATGTTATGTTTGTTGAATGACAAATGTATGACTATTGTTGCTTATTATTTGCATACAAACTTACTAAGCTTTGTAGCTTACTCCACTTCCTTTCCCATATCTTAAAGGGTTGTATGCTAGCTCGAGTTAAAGATTGTCGGAGATGCTATCACACTATCAAACTATCATATTGGGTAAATGAATGAAAACACTTAAGTCTATGGCTTGTATAGGAACTTAGTCATTTTGTGTATGTTTCATTATGATATGGCCAAATGTATTGGCTTGTATTGATTAAGGATTTGATTTGGTATGTAGCCACATAAATTGGCTTATATTGACTAATGAGTTGCAAGCATATTAATTACTCATATGCCTATGCAAATGTCATTGTGTGATGTGGTTTATAATGGTATGTTAACGAAATTAGACTAGATGATACATGTGGGAAGTTGTTATGTTGAAGGTGATTGGGTATGTGTGAACTTGATAAAGTATGATGTTATGAGCATGTATATGAAGGTAAGGAAATGGTATGTTTAAGTCTTTATTATTGATGTATAGGTTAAATTGGCCAATGAATGGCATGTAAATATTCGATAATGACTAGCTATTGGAATGGCTAGTTATGGATATGCTTTGGTGTTTTGTATGTCTAAATGAAAGTTAATACATTAAAATTAGCATTAAAATAGTTTTGGACAGCAGCAGTAGTTAAACTTTGAAAAATCACCAAAAATTTTGGAAATCAAGTTAGAGGTTGAATAAAATATGAAATTAAAGCCTATTGTGTTTAGTTTTACATAGAAGAAACGGTGTAAGCAAAAGAATTTCATTTTATGAGATATTTGAATTTTTGTGAGACAAGGTCAGAATGATTTCGGGTTCCCCTGTTCTAAATTTGGAAAATCATTAAAAATTTTATAAAAATACTTGGGGGTTCAAATTTATATTTTTAAATTCTTAATGAGTAAATTTTCAATAGAAATAAACAAGAACATCATCCAAATCCCGTACTAAGAGATAATTAATTTTTAGTGAAGAAAGGTCAAAACTGTCAAACAGCAAAATAGGGATGAATTTGAAGAATTAATTGTACTTATTGGCTAAACCATAAATTTTGAAAATTTTATGGCAGGAAGATATATGAGTCTAGTTTCGGAAAAATCAAGAAGATTTTAATTTAGAATTCTTTATCTCAAGATATAAATAATTTAGTGACTATGACTCAAGTGGACAGTTTTATTATGAACAGTAAATAATTGTTTTGATATGTTTAAGCCTTGATTATGGTTGTGTTGGTAGCTTAATTGTGCCATATTAAGTGCCATTGAAAGTGTGTATGTGAGTGTGCAAATGAGGGTGGCAATTCTTGGCCACACGTGAAACACCTTTACCCGAGTTCGACGTCGGAACAGGATACGAGGTGTTACCAAACTTAAACACATACAAATGTACATTTACTAGTTATGAAATTTCACTCCAATTTAAAACTTTTAACAATACCCTAATGTCCCTACTATGGGCCTAGGAGGCCCCGAACACACTTTCAAGTTGATTAGGGACAAATCTGTGCACTCTAGAAAACTTTGTAAAATTTCAAGTAAACAGGGACACACACCTGTGTGGAAGGGTAACACGCCCGTGTGTCTTCTTAACATGGCCATGTTGAAGGCCCATGTGGCTCACACGGCCTGAACTTTTTGGGACACACCTGTGTCCCTAGCCCATATGAGTTTATTTTTCAATTCGAACCTACAAGGGTTTTCACATGGCTTGGCACACACCCGTGTCTCTCACACGGCCATGACACGCCAGTGTCTCAGCCCGTGTGAAAAAACCTTGACATTCTGTTTCTGACGTCAGCAACCCCTTAAGGGCACACGACCATGGTACACGCCCATGTACTAGGCCATGTCCTCCACACAGTTGGGACACACAGCCATGTCTCTGCCAGTGTGGTTACTACTGGGCATTCTGTTTTGTCAACTTTAGGTGAAGAGGACACACGACCTTACCACACGCCCATGGAGAAAGTCGTGTGTCACACACGGTCTAGACACACACCCGTGTGTCTGCTCATGAGGACAAAAACAAGGCTATTTATCAAGCCTTTTTGTCAACCTTACTTGCACCAACTTACACAACATCAACCAAAACCAATCCAAGCATAACACATATAACCAAAACAACCACAACCATGAGAAATTTGCATCAAACGCATTTAATAATAATCAATATTATCCAACATTAATGGCCTATACAAAATGAATATCGCATCCATCATATGAGCCAACACTTGTGGCTAAACTAACAAGACACTAAACAAAAGATTCAAGTCCCTATACATGCCACAATCAAAATATTAAACTAGCTATACCAAAGCTTCAAACGATAGTGTGATCGATGCCTTTGACGTCCCTTGATCCCGATACTAGCTTGGAGGCACTATAAGAAAATGGAAAGGAGAGGGAGTAAGCATAAAGCTTATTTAGTTGCATGTAAATAAGTAACAACATCAACCACGCATATTTAAAACACATAGCATATAATAAATCAACACAACATTCTTAAGTGCACAAAGGTAGATAACACCATATACATCACAAATATAAGCCAAAGATTTCAAAATAATTTTCATAGATAGAACTTACTCATGTTATTCTTACCATTAAGACATCATAACTAGACTCATATCTCATGAGTTTTGAATAAGAACCTGTACCACTCACAGTATGATTATATCATTCCATATCATTGTCATAAGCATTAAAATAACCTGTGAAACCATTTGGAATACTAAAGGATATCTGACAAGCTTTACACAAGTGGGTGAATTGTTGATGCCATGTTCCAAACATGGTCTTACACTGGCTCACATGTCAAGGCCGATGCCATGTCCCAAACATGGTCTTACACTGGCTCTCATAATGTGGCCGATGTCGTGTCCCAGACATGGTCTTACACTAGCGCACACATCAATGTCGATGCCATGTCCAAGACATGGTCTTACACTGGCTCTCATTACATTGCTGATTTCATGTTCCAAACATGATCTTGCACTGGCTCTCATAATATGGCCGATGCCATGTCCCAGACATGGTCTTACACTAGCACACATATCACCCAAATGTCATGTCATGGATATCCAATCTATTCCTAGGGTCAACCGGGAATTTACCACATTAATTTCATCATACATTATTCATAATTATATTCAACCATATTATGCAAAATCGATCATTCAACACATAATAGCGATAAAGTTGCCTTACTTACGTACAACTTACCTCGGTATACAAAAAGTGGGCGACTAGTTGGATTTAATCTACTTGCTTGGCCTTTTCCTGGTCTAGGCCCAGATTTTGTATTTCTTGATCTAAAATGATAAAAATTCACTAATTTAATCATCATATTAATCAATTCGTTTCATAATTCATATTTTAGAAAAATGACCGTTTTACCCCTAGACTTTCACAAAAATTATGATTTTACCCCTAAGCTCGTAAATCAATTTTTTTGATCAAATTTCCTCATTAACCAAGCTTAGCCAAAACTACTTTAATCCTATAGCATCTCATAATTTTAATTATTTCACACATTTACCACATAATTTACAACTTATGCAAAATGGTCCCTAGTTAGGGTTTTCATGAAAACTACTTCACAAAAGTTGTTTATTTAACAACCAAGATTCATTTTCTTCCACAAAAATTCAGCAAACAACATGAATACTCCCATGGAAAAACCCTATAATTTCAACCATTTTGCAAAATAGTCCCCTCATTAGATAGATTATGCTACAAGGGTCTCAAAAGTACAAAAATTATCAAGGAAGGCCATCAAAATCACTTACTTGCAAGATTCTAAAGTTGCTGAAAATTTCAAGCTTTCGTGGCCCTTTTTCTTGAAGAAAATTGGTGGAAAAGGGAAGAAATAAAAAAAAAATGATAGCTTTTCCTTATTTTATTTTATTCTAGTCAAATTGGTCACCGAATTTCACCTAATTTCGACATTTTGATTTTCTTTGTCCCTATGGCCGACCATGCCATTAATAAAGGCCTATTTGCTCTTTAAGATCCTTAATTTTAGTTCTCTAGCTATTTGACACCTTTAGCTAATGAGATAAAACTTTTTTCCCTTATGCAATTTAGTCCTTTTTCGCAATTAAGCATGCAATTGCTAAAATTATTTCACCAAAATTTTCATGCACTCATATAAATATGCTAAACACATAAAATAATATTAAAAATAATTTCTCTGACCTCGAGTTAATGGTTTCGAAACCACTGTTCTGACTAGGCCCAAAATCGGGCTGTTACAATTCTCCCCCTTAGGGATTTTCATCCCCGAAAATCTTACTGTTAAAAAGGTTTAGGTATTGGTCTCTCATGGTCTTCTCAGGCTCCCATGTGGCCTCTTCTATCCCATGTCTATGCCATAATACCTTTACAAGTGCTATACTTTTATTCCTCAATTGTTTAACCTCCCGAACTAAAATCTTAATCGGCTCTTCACCATAAGTCTTGTCTGATTGAATCTCAACCTCTGTTGGCGAAAGAACGTGCGAAAGGTCAAAACAATAACGGCTAACATCGACATATGGAAAACATTGTG
The DNA here is from genome assembly GCF_025698485.1 of Gossypium arboreum. Classification (NCBI taxonomy): domain Eukaryota; kingdom Viridiplantae; phylum Streptophyta; class Magnoliopsida; order Malvales; family Malvaceae; genus Gossypium; species Gossypium arboreum. Next base: position 23,058,207 of record NC_069072.1, read on the forward strand.
GATCTTCTCCAACTCAGATGGCAAGGCTAGTCGATAAGCTACCGGTCCAATTCTCTCTGTCACCTCATAAGGTCTAATAAAACGTGGACTTAATTTTCCTTTCTTACCAAATCTGAAGACTTTCTTCCATGGGGTTACTTTCAAAAACACCTTATCACCGAATTAAAACTCAATTTACTTTCATTTCAAATCCACGTAAGATTTCTGTCTATTCGAATCGGCTTTCAAACAAACACGAATTACCATAACTTTCTATTTAGTCTCTTTGACTAAATCGACCTCGTGAATCTAATTTTCTCTGAGTTCAATCCAAAACAAGGGCGTTCAGCACTTACACCCATACAGAGCCTCATAAGGCACCATTCTCAAGCTCGACTGATAGCTATTGTTGTAGGCAAACTCTACTAGTGGTAAATACTTTTCCTAACTACCTTGGAATTCAAGGATGCAACACCGTAACATATCTTCAAGAATCTGAATTATTCTTTCCGACTAACTGTCGATTTGCGGATGAAAAGCCGTGCTAAAATTCAACTTTGTCCCCACAGCTTCTTGTAAATTTTTCCAAAACCTCGAAGTAAACGTCGGATCTCTATCTGAAATAATTGACAAAGTCACTCCATGAAGTCTCACAATCTCAAAAATATATAACTTGACTAGCTTATCGAGTGAGTAGTCGATACGCACTGGAATAAAGTGAGATGATTTCGTTATTCGATCAACTATGACCCAAACAACATATTTCTTCCTGGGTGACAAAGGCAATCCTATCACAAAATCCATGGTAATTCGATCCCATTTCCACTCAGGAACCATCACAGGCTAAAGTAAACCCAAAGGTACTTGGTGTTCGGCTTTCACTTGTTGACAAATTAAACATTTCGACACAAACTCTGAGATGTCTCTTTTCATGCCCGACCACCAATACAATCTCTTCAAATCATTATACATCTTAGTTCTACCCAGATGGATTAACATACAACTACTATGTGTAACACCCCTTACCCGTTACCGTCGCCAGAACATGATACAAGGTATTACCAGAACATAACACATACCATTAAACATAACCGAAATATAAATATGTCATCCGATTTGATAGTGCATCGTATAATATATATCTTGAACAATATTAGCCAACTTTAATGGCTTGTACAAATTAGCTGGTCGAGTACTGTAACTAATATTTTAAACCTAGACAAATAAGACACGTAACAAAATAATTAAGCCTACTATACATGCCATAATTCAAAACGTTTAGTTCAAATACCCTAAAGTATGATAGTGCGGGTAGATCTTCACGATCCTTAACTCCTGAGCAAGCCGGAGGACACTATAAGACAAAAAAGAGAAACAAAGTAAGCTTATAGCTTAGTAAGTAAGTATGTAAATACTAATTAAAAAAAATCTAACATGTTTACACAACAATTCAAGTATATCTACTTTAACTTCACTATTCATTCCACTTTGATTAAGCTGTCTCTGTTGCGTCATATTCACTAAATAAATCATAACTCGAGTTACAAAACTCGAAATTCAAATCCGTAAAATTTCCCTGAATCTAGACTCATAAAAATTTTTGATAATTTTTTTTCTATAATTTTTGGTTCAGCCGATTAGTACAGTTTATTAGTTAAAGTTTCCCCTGTTACACAGCTCGACTGATCTGACCTCTGTTCACTTCGAATTGAATTTCTCTCAGTACACAATTCAAAAAACCCTGAAGTCTATTTCATTTAAAACTAGTCTCAATAAGGAATTTGGGCATGTAAACTATATTTCTTAATTTTCTTTGTACAATTTTTAATGATTTTTCAAAGTTGGAACAGGGGATCACGTATTCATCCTGAGCAAGTCACATACAATTGTAAATATCTCAAAATATAGAATTCCTTTGCTTGCTCTGTTTCTTTTATATGAAAGTAGACTCATTAAAATTTAATTTCACATCTCATTCAACCTCTAATTATATTCCTCCTATTTTTGGTGATTTTTCAAAATCACGTCACTGCTACCATCTAAAAACAGTTTTAATGCTAATTTCACTCTTTCACACATTCTTTATGCTAACCTCATTTTATCTTATATATGTATATACCACAAATCATTTTCACCACATTTCATTCACCATAAGTGTAGGTCCAAACCACAATATCACCACAAAACCATCCCGTTGAACAATTCGGATCAATCCTCGATATTTAATGGTTTCAAAGACACGCCCCACCATCATATCTCATTTAATTCGGCTCTCTTGTACACATGGTGAACACTTAGTACCACTCATGCGACCTAGCCGATTTATCTCGTAGCTCTCTTGTCTACATGGTGTCCTTCACTTGGAATCACTCATGCGACCTAGCTACATTTATCTCTCACGTAGCTCTCTTGTCTACATGGTGTCCTTCACTTGGAATCACGCATGCGACCTAGCTACATTTATCTTTCACGTAGCTCTCTTGTCTACATGGGATACATCTCGTATCACACATGTGACCTAGCTACTACAGGGTGTCTCGTAGCTTTCTTGTACACATGATGTGCACTCAGCATCATACATGTGACCTAGCTACGCTCCCTCTATTTCATTCGATCTCTCCGAATGTTCAACCGGATCTCTCTCTATATTTATTTTCATTCTTCCAATAGTCGATTTATATTTTAACATCAGCTAGTATATTTATATAATAGGCTGAAATATAAGAATGTACATGAAATTATTGTAATATTTACATACAAACTTACCTTGGTGCAAAATGTGGAAATTTTGCAATTTAGTCCAAAACTTTTTCCTTCCCAGTTCGAGATCAATTCGCGTCTTTCTTAATCTATAATAACACATTTAGCTCATTTAATACTCATACTATTTATTTCAATCCAAAATCACATCATGGAAAAATTACATTTTTGCCCCTAACTTTACAAAATTACAATTTTGCCCCTAGGCTCGGAATTTAATTTCAGCCCTTATTCTTATATTTTATGATATGCTGAACATTTTCTCTTCTACAACAACATCAAATTCTCACTCTATCATATAGTTATGAACAATAGGTATTTTTACCGATTATCTTGCTTTTACTCGTTTTCACTTAAAACCGAGTAGCACAAGTTATTTAACATAATTTAAAACCTCATATTCTATCATAAAACATCAAAATACACAAATTTCACCTATGGGTATTTTTCCAAATATGAACCCTAGGTTAAATTATTACTAGCATAAGCTTAATCGAGCTTCCGGATTCCAAAACGTAAAGAACATTAAAAGCGGGCTTGGAATCACTTACTATGGAGCTTGAAAATTGAAGAAACCCTAGCTATGGAGAGAGGAGAATTCGGCAGCAACTAAGGAGGATGATGATCAATTTTGTGTTATTTTTCCCATTTTATTTCATTTAATATCCAAATGACCAAAATGCCCTCCTTACTAAACTTTCAAAATTCCTTCCATGTCCTAATTTTGTCCATGAACTTAAAATTGGTCAAATTGCTATTTAAGACCTCCTAATTAATATTCCAAAACAATTTCATACTAAAACTTCCGGGATGCAAATTTTGCAACTTATTCGATTTAGTCCCTACTTTCAATTTAAGCACTTTAGGCATAGAATTTCATCACGAAATTTTCACACAATCATGCAATCATATCATAAACCCCAAAATAATTATAAAACAATTATTTCTATCTCGGATTTGTGGTCACGAAACCACTATTCCGATTAGGCCCTAATTTGGGTTGTCACAATTCTCCCCCTTTTGAGATTTTCGTCCCAGAAAATCTTACCTAAATAAAGAGGTTTGGGTCTGTTTCCTCATAGCTTCCTCGGGTTCCCACGTAGCCTCTTCTATCCCATGTCGTGCCACAATACTTTCACTAAGGCTATACTTTTATTTTTAACTGTTTAACTTCTCGAGCCAAAATCTTTATTGGTTCCTCCTCATAGGTCATATCCGATCGAATCTCAATTTCTGTTAGGGAAATCACATGTGAAGGATCGAACGATAACGTCATAACATTGATACATAAAACACGTTATGAATTCTTTCTAACTCTGCGGTAAGGCCAACCGATATGCCATCGGTCCAATTCTCTCAATAATCTCAGACGGCCCAATAAAACGCAGACTCAACTTGCCTTTTCGACTAAATCTCGAATCTTTTCCATGGTGACACCTTCAAGAACACTTTATCACCCACGAAATTCAATCTCTTTTCTTTTTAAATCAGCATATGACTTTTGTCGATCTGAAGCGACTTTCAAGCAATCCGAATTACTTTTATTTTCTCTTGGTTTCTTTAACTAGATCAACTCCATGAATCTGCTTTCTCACTAAGCTCGGTCCAATATAAAGGAGTCCGACACTTACGACCATACAAGGCTTCAGACGGTGCCATTTGTATACTTGATTGATAAGCTGTTATTGTAGGCAAACTCAATCAAAGATAGATATTTCTCCCAACTACCTCCAAATTCTAAAACACAACATCTAAGCATATCTTGAGTACCGGATTACTCTTTCCGTTTGACCATCTGTTTGTGGATGAAATGCGGTACTAAAGTTCAATTTTGTACCCAAAGCTTCTTGTAACTTTTTCCAAAATCTCGAGGTAAATCTTGGATCTCTATCGATATTATAGATATAGGTACTCGTGCAACTTCACAATTTCACAATATATAATTCGCTAATTTATCAAGTGAGTAATCAGTGCGTCTTGGTATAAAGTGGGCTGACTTTGTTAATCTATCAACCACTACCCAAACAAACATCCTTCTTTTTAGGAGTTAAAGGCAAACCGGTTACAAAATCCATGGTAATCTTGTCCCATTTCCACTCGAGCACAATTTACGGTTGAAGTAATCTGAAGGCACTTGATGTTCAACTTTTACTTGTTGACAGATCAAACACTTGGTTACAAATTCGAAATGTCCTTTTCATACCGCCACCAATCTGACTTCTTTAAATCATTATACATTTTTGTGCTACCGGGATGAAGCGATAAATGACCATTGTGCGCCTCATGTAATATTTTCGAATCAATTTATCGTTTTTAAGCACACATATCCGTCTCGAAACATCAAGCAGTCATCTGGTCCAACTTAAAAATCTGAGTCGAATCGATTCGCATTGAGTTCTCTTGATCCGCAACTCACTATCATTCTTTTGAGCATCACAAATCAATCGGAGAAATAACGGTTTAGCTCTCATCTCTGCTAAGATTGACCCATCATCGACAATGCTAACCCGTGTTCATGGCTCTCAAAGTAAAAAGAAATTTTCGCTCAAGGCGTCAAGAACTACATTTGCTTTTCCGGATGATAATCAATCACTAGATCATAATCCTTTAATAATTCAAGCCATCTTATTGTCGCAGATTCAGATCCTTTTGATTCATCAAGTACTTCAAACTTTTGTGATCGGTAAAAATTCGGCATTTTCACCGTACAAATAATGTCGCCAAATTTTCAAGGCAAAAACAACAATGCCAGTTCCAAATCATGTGTAGGATAGTTCTTCTCATGCGGTTTTAACGTCTCAAGCATAAGCTACCACTTTACCCTCTTGCATCAACACACATCCAAGGCCTGTCAACGATGCATCACTATAAATTACGAACTCCTTTCCTAACTCGGGCTGTACTAAAATTGGTACTTCAGTCAATCGTGCTTTCAATTTTTCAAAACTTTGTTGACATTTATCAGTCCATTCAAACTTAACATTCTTTTGCAACAACTTAGTCATAGGAGAGGCAATCATCGAAAATCCTTCAACAAAAGCGTCTATAATACCCGGCTAAGCCTAAAAGCTTCTAACCTCGGATACATTCTTGGGCGGTTTCCAATCAACGATCGCAGAAATCTTGCTTGGATCCACCGAATACCATCACCGAGACTATATGCCCCAAAAATCCGACTTCACGAAGCGAACTCACTTTTACTAAACTTGGCAAGCAGTTTCTTTTCTCTCAAGATCGCAATATAGTTCTCAAGTGTTCGGCATGTTCGGACTCATCTCGAGAATAAATTAAAATGTCATCTATAAACACTACTACAAACTTATCCAAATATGGCGGAAGATCCGATTCATTAAGTCCATAAATATAGTTGGAGCATTTGTTAAGCGAAAGGCATCACAAGAAACTCATAATGTCCATACCTTGTCCTAAAGGCGGTTTTGGCACATCGACTCCTTAACTCTCATTTGGTAGTAACCGGACCTCAAATCAATCTTTGAAAACACTGTGGCCCCTTTAAGCGATCGAATAAATCATCAATCCTCGCAAGCGGTACTTGTTCTTTATAGTCACCTTATTAAGTCGACGGTAATCAATGCAAAGTCTCATTGAACCATCCTTCTTCTTTACGAATAATACAGAGCACCCAGGAGAGAAACTCGATCTCACAAATCCCTTGTCATTAACTCCCAATCGAGCCTTCAATTCTTTTAATTCAATGAGCCATTCTATATGGAGCAATCGAGATCGGTGCGATGCAAGCAACAAATCAATGGCAAAATCTATCTCTCGTTCGGAGGCAACCCGGGCAATTCCTCAGAAATACATCCGAAACTCACAGACTATCGATCTGATTCAAATTTCGATTGAGGCAACTCAATATTCATTACATAAGCGGATAAGTTTCACACCCTTTTCTCATGTATTTACGTGCGGACATGTGCGAAATCACCATAGGCAATTTATTTGATTCATCTGTTTCAACCCACGAATTTCTCCATTTTCACATTTCAACTCTAGTGTCTTTTGTTTACAATCTACCTTAGCATCATACAATGTTAACCGGTCCATTCCCAAGATAACGTCAAAATGGTAACACATCAAGTTGGCGGAAAGCAGTGACCTTGAATCATTAATGGGCAATTCTTGCAAACCTTGTCAACTAGCACATATTGGCCTAAGGGTTCGACACTTTAATCGTAAACTCATAAATTCAACAGCAACTTTTATTGGATACTAAATTCATGCAAATATAGGAATGAGTGGACCCGGATCAATCAATGCAATAACAATAGTATCATAGAGAAAATGTACCGGTTATAACATCGGAGATGATGCATCTTCTCGGCACGTATAGCATAAGCTCTAGCAGTGCTCTCTAGCCGATCTTGCCGTTAAATCTTTCATCATAGTTTTACTACTAGTCCCACCTCCAGTATTTCTCGGTGGTCTACCTCTACTAGCGGTGGTATTCATCTAGCACTCTGAAATCTTTCTTCTTTAACTTTCTCCGAACAATCTCTAATAAAATGCTCATGAGAACCCTTTGAAACAAGCTCGCTCGGTCCCCAACACTCACCATAATGTTGCTCGCCACATTGTTGACACTCGAGCTTTCTAGGTCGCACATTACCCACACTTGCCACCAAGTAGCTTGAGCTTTAGACCCGAATATGCTCTACCACGATCTCTGTGAATCCCCAATTGAAACTGTCATTCGAGGGTTTGTCTCTTTGGACCTCTTTGGTTGAGATTGAAATGGCTTGCTTATCTGTCTTTTTCGACATCTCGGGCCTCAATAGCGACTTTTCTTCTTTCTTTGTTCAATTCTTCGACTTTAAGAGCTCGATCAACCAATACTACAAATTCTTTCAACTCCAAAATTCCTACAAGCACTTTAATGTCCTCATTCAGCCCATCTTCAAATCTTCTACACATAATGGCCTCGGTGGACACACATTCACGGGCATACTTGTTGAGTCTTACAAATTCGCGTTCATACTGCTCACAGACATTTTCCCATGCTTCAATTCAAGGAACTCCTTCCGTTTTTGATCAATAAATCGCTGACTTATGTATTTCTTTCTAAATTCTTCTGGAAGAAATCCCAAGTAACTTTTCTTTTGGCACCACTGCAACCAAAGTCTTCCACCGGTGGTAAGTCGAATCTCTCAAAAGTGATCTGACATACTTTAAGCATTCCTCGGGTGTACATGAGAGCTCATCAAATACACGGGTAGAATTTTCAAGCCAAAATTCCGCTTTCTCGGGATCATCATCGACCTTTGCTCTAAACTCTTGCCCCTTGTTTTGAATCTTGTCAACCGGAGGCTTGTTCATTCTTACCAAATCTATACCTTGAGCGACTCACAGAATCGCCCGAGGTATAGGAGGGGTGGAGGAGGTTGAGCATTTGGATTTGCTCGAATAAATTCAAGATACCAATTGTTCATCATTTGGAGAAAGGCATCCGAGCCTCATCTCCTTGTCTCAATGTCTCAGGTCTACTTTCCACGGTAGCGGTCCCTTGTGCAGAGGCCAGCGCATTACTAAACATCATCACCGCAGTTCCTTGGGATCCATTACTATATTAAAACAAAACAGCTTTAGAATAATCGAGTCACCACACTATCACAATATTTTTATGGCATGTATAGCTAGACTTTTACACACACTTTATTAGTCCGAGAACCGACTAAACCATAGCTCGATACCACTAAATGTAACACCCTTACCTGTTACGTCGTAGGAACAGATACAAGGTATTACCGAACATAACACATACCATTAAACATAACCGAAATATAAATATGTCATCCGATTTGATAGTGCATCGTATAATATATGTCTTGAACAATATTAGCCAACTTTAATGGCTTGTACAAATTAGCTGGTCGAATACTGTAACTAATATTTTAAACCTAGACAAATAAGACACGTAACAAAATAATTAAGCCTACTATACATGCCATAATTCAAAACGTTTAGTTCAAATACCCTAAAGTATGATAGTGCGGGTAGATCTTCACAATCCTTAACTCTGAGCAAGCCGGAGGACACTATAAGACAAAAGAGAGAAACAAAGTAAGCTTATAGCTTAGTAAGTAAGTATGTAAATACTAATTAAAAAATCTAACATGTTTACACAACAATTCAAGTATATCTACTTTAACTTCACTATTCATTCCACTTTGATTAAGTTTGTTTACATTGCGTCATATTCACTAAATAAATCATAACTCGAGTTACAAAACTCGAAATTCAAATCCGTAAAATTTCCTGAATCTAGACTCATAAATATTTTTGCTAATTTTTTTCTATAATTTTGGTTCAGCCGATTAGTACAGTTTATTAGTTAAAGTTTCCTTGTTACACAGCTCGACTGATCTGACCTCTGTTCACTTCGAATTGAATTTCTCTCAGTACACAATTCAAAAACCCTGAAGTCTATTTCATTTAAAATTAGTCTCAATAAGGAATTTAGGCATGTAAACTATATTTCTTAATTTGCTTTGTACAATTTTAATTATTTTTCAAAGTTGGAACAGGGATCACGTATTCATCTGAGCAAGTCACATACAATTGTAAATATCTCAAAATATAGAATTCCTTTGCTTGCTCTGTTTCTTTTATATGAAAGTAGACTCATTAAAATTTAATTTCACATCTCATTCAACCTCTAATTATATTCCTCCTATTTTGGTGATTTTTCAAAATCACGTCACTGCTACCATCTAAAAACAGTTTTAATGCTAATTTCACTCTTTCACACATTCTTTATGCTAACCTCATTTTATCTTATATATGTATATACCACAAATCATTTTCACCACATTTCATTCACCATAAGTGTAGGTCCAAACCACAATATCACCACAAAACCATCCCGTTGAACAATTCGGATCAATCCTCGATATTTAATGGTTTCAAAGACACACCCCACCATCATATCTCATTTAATTGGCTCTCTTGTACACATGGTGAACACTTAGTACCACTCATGCGACCTAGCCGATTTATCTCAGTAGCTCTCTTGTCTACATGGTGTCCTTCACTTGGAATCACTCATGCGACCTAGCTACATTTATCTCTCACGTAGCTCTCTTGTCTACATGGTGTCCTTCACTTGGAATCACGCATGCGACCTAGCTACATTTATCTTTCACGTAGCTCTCTTGTCTACATGGGATACATCTCGTATCACACATGTGACCTAGCTACTACAGGTGTCTCGTAGCTTTCTTGTACACATGATGTGCACTCAGCATCATACATGTGACCTAGCTACGCTCCCTCTATTTCATTCGATCTCTCCAATGTTCAACCGGATCTCTCTCTATATTTATTTTCATTCTTCCAATAGTCGATTTATATTTTAACATCAGCTAGTATATTTATATAATAGGCTGAAATATAAGAATGTACATGAAATTATTGTAATATTTACATACAAACTTACCTTGGTGCAAAATGTGGAAATTTTGCAATTTAGTCCAAAACTTTTCCTTCCCAGCTCGAGATCAATTCGCGTCTTTCTTGATCTATAATAACACATTTAGCTCATTTAATACTCATACTATTTATTTCAATCCAAAAATCACATCATGGAAAAATTACATTTTGCCCCTAACTTTACAAAATTACAATTTTGCCCCTAGGCTCGGAATTTAATTTCAGCCCTTATTCTTATATTTTATGATATGCTGAACATTTTCTCTTCTCGACAACATCAAATTCTCACTCTATCATATAGTTATGAACAATAGGTATTTTTACCGATTATCTTGCTTTTACTCGTTTTCACTTAAAACCGAGTAGCACAAGTTATTTAACATAATTTAAAACCTCATATTCTATCATAAAACATCAAAATACACAAATTTCACCTATGGGTATTTTTCCAAATATGAACCCTAGGTTAAATTATTACTAGCATAAGCTTAATCGAGCTTCCGGATTCCAAAACGTAAAGAACATTAAAAGCGGGCTTGGAATCACTTACTATGGAGCTTGAAAATTGAAGAAACCCTAGCTATGGAGAGAGGGAGAATTCGCAGCAACTAAGGAGGATGATGATCAATTTTGTGTTATTTTTCCCATTTTATTTCATTTAATATCCAAATGACCAAAATGCCCTCCTTACTAAACTTTCAAAAATTCCTTCCATGTCCTAATTTTGTCCATGAACTTAAAATTGGTCAAATTGCTATTTAAGACCTCCTAATTAATATTCCAAAACAATTTCATACTAAAACTTCCGGATGCAAATTTTGCAACTTATTCGATTTAGTCCCTACTTTCAATTTAAGCACTTTAGGCATAGAATTTCATCACGAAATTTTCACACAATCATGCAATCATATCATAAACCCCAAAATAATTATAAAACAATTATTTCTATCTCGGATTTATGGTCACGAAACCACTATTCCGATTAGGCCCTAATTCGGGTTGTCACACTATGTGCCTCGTGAAGAATTTTCCTAATAAGCTTATCATCTCTAGGTACACAGACCCTTTCTCAGAACATCAAACAACCGTCGGTACTAATCAAAAAATCTGATTCGTCAACTGTCTCACACTGAGTCATCTTGGCACTTTGCAAATCTTTATCACTCTTCTGAGCTTCACAAATCTCTTGAAAAAACATAGGTCTAGCTCTCAACTCTTCTAGAATCAAACCATCCTCGATTATAGACAACTGAGTATTCATAGCTCTCAAGGCAAACAAGGACTTCGTAATTAATGCATCAGTGACCACGTTTATCTTTCCCGGGTGATAGTCAATTACTAACTCATAATCTTTAATCAACTCCAGCCACCTTAGTTGCTGTAGATTCAAATCCTTTTGATTCATCAAGTATTTTAGGCTTTTATGGTCAGTGACTACCCGACATTTCTCGCCGTACAAGTGGTGTCTCCAAATCTTCAGTGCGAACACTATGGCTGCTAACTCTAAGTCGTGAGTCGGATAATTTTTCTTATGCGGCTTCAGTTGTCTAGAGGCATATGCTATCACCTTGCCTTCTTGCATGAGCACGCATCCTAATCCATTCAAGGATGCATTGTTATACACTATGAATTCTTTTCCCGGTTCTGGTTGCACTAAAATTAGGGCTTTAGTCAACAACGCCTTAAGTTTCTCAAAACTCTTTTGGCATTTTTTTGTCCACTCAAACTTGACATCCTTCTGTAGCAACCTCTTCATCGAAGTAGCAATCATGGAGAATCCTTTATCGAATCTTTTATAGTAACCTGCTAAACCTAGAAAGCTTTTAATATTCGATACACTCCTCGGTGGTTTCCACTCAACAATAGCCGAGATCTTACTCGGGTCAACTCTAATCCCATCACCCGACACGATGTGTCCTAAAAATCTGACCGCTCGGAGCCAAAACTCGCTTTTACTAAACTTAGCATACAACTGTTTATCTCTTAAAGTCTGCAAAATAGTTCTCAAATGCTCTGCATGATCACTCTCATCACGAGAATAAATTAATATATCATCAATAAAAACCACAAGAAATTTATCCAAGTATGGCTAAAAAATATTGTTCAGTAAGTCCATAAACACAGCGGGAGCTTTTGTTAAGCCAAAGGGCATGACAAGGAACTCATAATGCCCATATCTCATCCGAAATGCGGTTTTCAGCACATCTTGCTCCTTAACTTTTAGCTGGTAAAAACCGGATCTCAAGTCTATTCGTCTGAAACCCGACCGAAACGGACCGGCTTGAATTCAAAGCGTTACATTAGGCACTGAAGTGACTACCTAGCTAATGACCTCTTGACTCACACCTCAACCTTATAACATCTCATTTATGACTAATTAACATTCATTTATTAATACGGAAACAATTTGTGAACCATTTTTAAACTTTTTCTAAGTATTTAAACCTAAGGGTATTTTGGTTATTTTACCACCTAATGTTGAACTATCCCGATTTTATTTCTAAATAGTTACTAACCTTCTTTTAGTCAAATTGTGCAAGCCCTAAAAATTTCAACTTAATTCAAGTTCATTTACTAAGTCTAATTCAAGTTTTATTATTAGGGACTAAATCGTAACTTCTACAAACATCTAGTAAATTTTCTAGATTAAAAATTAAGAGTGTTTCTAACAAATATTAATAATTACAAGTCTAATCCTAAAATATTACCAAGTTTCTCTATTATTAAAGGCTTCATTTAATCTAATCAAATTTTAGGACTAAATTATAAATTAAGCAAATTAAAATACTAGATTACAAAAGCCAAAAATTAAACCCCCAAAAACCCACATGCCCATGTGCCCACTGCACCTATTTTGTCAAAAATTTGTTTTAATTACCCGATTTTACATATTTTACTTACCAATTAAACTTGAAATAGCTACAATTAATTACCATAAACATCCACACATCTTCAATTTAATTTATTTACAACATATATGTAACAATTAATCAAAATTTAACATCCAGTTACACGCTTAGCAAACACCAATTAATTCACACAAACTACATACCTTAGTTGCAAGCAATCCACTCCATAGTAAGCTTCAATTAAACATTGTTAGTATAAAATACATGCTTCATACACCGTGTTATCAACCACTGTACGAACACTCATCAATATACCATAAATCAAGCACCAATTTGACATAAAATCATGTATTAAAGCAATTATAAAATCACCAAAATTTAATGTCCAAATTTAATGTCCAATGCCCATTACAAGTAAAATAACACTAGTCCCAAAAGCATCACAATGCCCCTATATAGTCTCTAAAGTAAATTTCTTAAACCATTACCGAGCCTTATTCTTGGATCGCCCTTGCACTTGCTTCTCGACTCCTTACGCCCGAAAATTCTCTACACAAAATGTGAGGTTATGAACTTAAAAAGCTCAGTAGATAATAGTAAAAAGGTCAAGTAATTTGCACCCAATCATGCATAAATCAAAGTAATTAAGAATTAAATTTTCAATCAAAACATGTTAACATTTCACCATAACATCACATGCTATTTCAAGAATTAAGAATCAATTTTCCATAGCATGTAAAGTCATCTTTTAACACATAAACATTCGATCATACTGGCATAATCAATCAATTATATTGGCATAATACATCCATGGCAGTAAGTAAACGTGTGATCATACATTGGAAAAATGGATCTTCGAACTTTCACAAATCAAATAAGTTCCTCTGAATTGAGTGGGCCAAAGCTATACGCTCCCTTATAGAACCTCAAATAACCCGATGAGTGGAGACTCAAGCTCAACACTCCCTTATCTACTCCAAACAAATCAGTCTACCCAGAGACATATGCTCACAATATCCCAAATAATGGTGAGTACTCACAAGTCCTATGGCATGCCAACTATATCCAATAGATCCACCATGCAATGTTGCCAATATAGTCATACATACAACACATAAAATCTGTTATTTAATCACTTAATTTAGGATGTTAAAATACAAGTAAAAGCATGTTACTAAGCAATTTTAACATTAATAAAATTAGGCATAGCAAATATCATTTTCCCAATATTTATATACCAATAAGAACACCTTTATCAAATGTTCAATAAATCAGCAATTCATGATCCAAATATCAATTTATTCCATACAATTTAATCATGCAAAAAACATAATACACAACTTACCAAACCAATTGTCATTTTGCTCTTTTATAAAATAAAACCTATTTTTGCAAATCCAACCATCCAATATGCAATTAAGTCATTGATAACACCAATTAAACCTTTAATTTAACACATAGCTAGGCTAATTTACCAAATTTCCCTTAATATCACTCGCCTCCACATTTAGCTCTTTAAGCAAAAAAAGTGTTCAAACAAGCAAGTTTGAGCTTCAATTCTAATTTGCACATACCTCCTCTTATGTGGAGCCTTAAAAGACAAAAAGTTTGCATTACAAACTAACAATAGCAACAAGAAACGTGAAATTTTATAAAGTATACGAATCTAAATCATTACTCTAAACTACCTTACCCATGTTACACAACTAAGCTGAAATATGGAATTCCTCAACTAAACTCCCTTTTCAGCACCTCAAACCACTTCTAATCTTCATTCCTAGTCCAATAATATGTATTCTAAGTATTAATTTCATCATTTACTCTATTTCATAATTTTCCAAAAAAATCATCCATGTTATTGATCAAATTCAAATTTCTCAAAATTGATCCATAAAACGTGTTTGATCTTTTGGTTTAAGATTAAAAACCTCTTATTAGACCTATTTTGAGCTTAGAAATCCATTAATATTTGGATTTCAACTAAAAATTAAAGATCCACCATTGTTGATCCTCAAGTTCGAGAAAGAAGAAATTAAAGTTGAAAATTCATTATAATCACTTTAATTAAGAAATAATGATTGAAATAAAATTAAAAACAAGTTTAGAGATGATGATTACCTTCAATTGAACTCAAATCTTTGATTTGAAAGTTTGAATCAAAATGCTTGAAGAAATTTGATGACTTTTTTCTCAACTTTGAAAATTATTTTGAGAGATTTTAGAGAGAATTTTGGGAGAGAAAATGTTTAGCTCTATTCTTTGATATTTGGTTTATGAAAACAAGAAAAAAATGAGAAAAAAAGCTCTCAATTCGGATGAAAAGTGAGGTAGTTGTAGAGTTTTTAAAACTGAAAACCCCCATCTGATTTTCAAAATTTAGGGAATTTGCCATCAGGCCACTCTCCCTTTTCCCTTGTTTAATAACTTGCTCCCTTCCCTCCAAAATTTTGAAAATATGGTTTATTTGCTATAAACCTCTTGCACATTTCCCTTTTTTTTTTTCAAATTAGTCTCATTTAATTAATATTTTAAAACACCCAATTAAACCCCAATTTTAAATTATTTTAAATTCCAATTTAACCCAAAATATTTATTTTTCTAAAAATTATTTAAAACCATAAAATTAAATTTTCTAATAATATTTTTTATTTTTGAAATATTATTTATCGATTTTTAGATGAAATTAAGCTAACTAATTATGAATATAAATTGCTAATTAACCTGATCAATTCCCAATTTTTACTCGGAACCCAGTAAACTTACCCAAAACTACTAGATCTATTTTCGAGGCCTTACAACCTTAACTTACCCATAAGTCCCAAGTTTGAAACCCCTTGTATGCATCTAACCAAAATATTTTGTTTTTCTATTTTTACCCCATGAAAGTACCGAATTTTCAAAATAACCCAACCAAAAACCATTTTTTTCAATTTAGTCCTTATTTTAAAAAAGTGTCAATTCTACATGAATTGTTAAAACCTATTTCAATTAGGGAAAGAGAGTATTATAAATAGTGAATTTTAAGAAAACCCTAAAATCATTACTTAGCAAATTTACAAGGAAAACACCCTCAAACTCTTTTCTTTCCAAAGCAACTTTCAAGAAAAATGAGTCAAAGTTTTTGAAACCATCCCTCTCCCTAAAGTGGATCATCAGCCTCCTCTTCCAACTATGTTTTTGTGTTTTCTCAAATCAGGTGTGGGATCTAAACCTAAATCTTTATGTATAATTGAAAATATTAGGAATTAAAAGTAGCATAAGGCGAACCCAGGTAGAACCCCCTTAGGTGTGAGCCCATGTGCGAGCCTGTATGTGTAAGCCCCTAGCATGTGTGAACCTCCAAGTAGGAGAACCCCATGCATGTAAACCCCCTTTTTATTTGAACACCTTGGTATACGAACCCCCTACTGTGACTCTACATGCATAAACATATAGGATTATTAATGTGAACCCTTAGTAAATCAATGCTAACCTTAATTGTTTATGACATGTAAACACTTATGATTTACATGCAGACCCTAGAATATGCCATGCAGGCCAAATTATGTGAGCCTGTTAATATCATATGCGAGTCAAATTATGCGAGCCTATTAATATTACATGCGAGTCAAATTATGCAAATCAACTATTGTTTATACATATGAACCATTGTATGATAATATGCGAGCCATGGTTATGTGAACCCCATAACAGGTGTAACATGCGATCCCAAACTGCGAACCCTTAATATTCATGTACATGCAAACCCTAGGTGCAACCCTTACTTGCGTGAACCCTAAGTGCTACCCCTACTTGTGCGAACCCTTAAGTGTGCGAGAGTATGTGTGCGACCCTATATGTATAACCCCTGTAGGAGCGAACCCTACGTATGTATGGGTTAGCCAAACCAAGTATGTTAAATCACATGAAGAAAATTGTATATGTAATACTGTTTTAATACGCACAAATTTTATGTGTATATGTGACCGCCTCCGAATGTACTAACGTCCAAAGTGTGTATACTACAATAAAATATAGAAATATGAGACGGTATCCACATGTATACAAGTCGAGTTGTAATATAGTTTTACAACGAAATAGGAGAGTACTCCTAGGATCATACCCAGGGGAGGCGAGAGCTAGATCAGTTCTAACCTAAACACTAAAAGATCTAATTAGTATTCTAAATCAGTTATAGTACGAGAACATAATAAAAGGATTTTTAAGGGTTTTTATAATAATATTATAAAATAACATAAAAGAAATAAAATTCAAGAGAGAGAAGAGTAGAGTGAATCAAATCTTAATTATGGGTGATTAGTTCGATTCAGTAATCCCAATAAACTATCGTTTCAGGTTCCTCATCAATCAACTAGTCTCTACCCTAGCATGATCTTCCGATCTTCCACTAATATAATGAGTCAACAAGGACTACTTATCTTTTAACCTCACAGTCCAAATTGGCTTAGGGTGAAAGTGTTCACGGATGGGCCATACCAATTTTGGGTTAATTCCCACCTTGATGACTTACTGGGGTTGTTAGGCCTAGGGTTTTTTCTATGTTCTTCCTTTCCCAAATAGCTGATTCGTTGAGTAACCTTACAAAACAGTTAACAGATCATACATCCACTCACTAATCCCCCATAGAAGGATTAGTTCTTCATTGCTTTCATAGACAATATAGAATCGATGTAAAGAGAAAGCATGTTAATTAAATTGATAAGATAGGATGAATGAAAGAGCCTGATTGTATTGAGATTAATCGTGAATCCACACAATTTGAATGCTTCCACAATTCAGATCTCTTCAAATCAACAAGAACAACTGAAAGAAATCTAAAACCTAAAAATGAAAGAAAATACTAAACTAAATTTTACATAGAGAATCTGGGCTAAAGGAATGGTGTCCATAACAAGTGAAAAATGAGCCTATTTATAGCCTTGTCGATATTGTGACAAACCAAAATAAGCTTTGAGCTTTAAGTTTAATTTTCATAATAGAGTAGATGTTGTGACACACTAGGGCCTGTGTCACGGCATAGCAATTAGTATACTCCTCTTCAGCTATCTTCAAGGGTATGTTGCGACACCCTCAGCTTGTTTAGCGACATTGAAGGCAGTCTTGAGCTTTCTCCATTCTGCTCCCTATGTTCCAAGATCGAGTTATCTATGTTGCGACATAGCAACAAGTATCTGTTTAGTACACCTTCTAATGGTTTCCTGCACACTTACAAAGTGTATTAGCTCACCCTTAGGCCTCATTCAACCCTTAAAGTCAATAAAAGACTCAATTTGCACATTTTATTGAATAAAAATAAAACTAAGAAAACTTAACTAAACCATCACAAAAATGCTTTTATTCAAGCTCCTTAAATGTGAAAACTAGTTTAATCTGCTACACTAAATTACGGCAGATAAAACTCCCCCACACTTAAGTCATTGCTTGTCCTCAAGCAACATAAACAAAAATGACAAATAAAAATGACGAACCTTGAAAAACATATGATACAAGTATTGACTTTGGAGCATATGACTTAGGCATTTCATGCTTGCTAACAAATTTAAAATGATGAATAATTGACATATCACTTTTGACCACAAACATCTAAGTTTAGTATGTTAAAAAATATACAAGCATTAAGGGTATCACCTGTAGGGGTCCATCAACAAATCATACAAGTATTTTGATTATCCGAGTATAATACAAATAGTCATTTATGCATATGTTTAGTATGATGTCCATTCATGTATAAGGATATTTAGGTCATATAGGACTTTTCAGCTTTTAACGTTCTGAGGCTTAGAAAAAGTATGGAATTCAAAAACAATAAGCATCAAAAGGGTTACAAACACAAAAATCGTTTGACACATCGTATTGATCCCTATTCTTCCCCCTTACCTACTCACCACCTCAATTCTCCTTTTCTCACCTTCCTTGTCTCTCCATATATAGGAAATCATAGCATGACATAGTAATTATGACTAGCCTTACGAGTTTTTGTGCACTAATGAACGAGTCTTTCTTTCTTTTGTGACTTTGTGACTTTCTTTTTCAGCTTATCTCACTAAGAATGCTTTTCATTTTTTGAGAACTTTTTCTACTCATATTACTTTTGCTTTTAGGATTTTTTTTCTTTTATTTTGTACATTTTAGGCTAACCTATAGTCCCTATATCACAGTAATCTTTCCTATTTCACTCTATTTTGACAAACTTCACCTTAATGTATCTACTTAACCCTCAATACGTATGGTCAGACATCTATAATCGTGCAGTACAAGACTAAAAAATGGGTAAATACAAATTAACATTTAAAGCCTAATGGTTTGTAATAAGGTTCATTAAGAAGTGTCAACAGGCTCAAAGATTGGTACTAAAGGCAAAATATAAATAGGGTAACTTTTTGGCTCTGGATGTGTTCCAAACAATACCTTAGGTCATCCCTTAACATCTCAATATGCACAAGCTTAATCAATCTGTAACAGCCCGATTTAGGGCCAAAATGGAATAGTGGTTTCAAAACCACGAATTCGAGGTTGAAAATTTTATGACTAGGTGTTTAATTTGATGTTTAGGACTAAATTGAAATAGGTGAAAAATGTGTGTTCTAGTTCATAAAGTACTTGATTGAAATGGGGGTTTTAAGTAGAGGTCCTTAAATGGTAATTAGACCATTATACTTTATATGGACAAAAATGGGCATGAATAGGACAAAATTTTAAAGAAAGGCCTTAAGGGTATTTTTGTCATTTGGTAATTAAAAGAAATAAAATGGGAAAAATAAGCCAAAATTTTGTCCATCCATCTTCTTCCTTGGCTGAACCTTGTATGTCCACCATAGCTAGGGTTTTTTCCAAGCTTTCAAGCTCAATAGTAAGTGCATTCAAGCTCCGTTTTTAATGTTCTTTACATTTTTGAAATCATCGTAGCTCGGTTTACCTATTTCTACCATTATTTTGAGTTAGGGTTTATGCTTAAAAATTTACCCATGAATTATATGCATGTATTTTGATGTTTGATGGTAGAATATGAATGTTTGAAGTTAGAAGAACAATCTTTCCTAAGCGATTTTTAGCGAAAACGAGCAAAATGGCATAATCGGTAAAAATACTTATTGTTCATAACTATGTGTTAGAGTGAGAATTTGATGTTACCATAGAAGGGAAAAATTATCAGCATGTCATAAAACATAATAATAAAGGCTGAAATTAAATTTCTGAGCCTAGGGGCAAAATCATAATTTTGTAAAAGTTAGGGGGC
Source organism: Gossypium arboreum (assembly GCF_025698485.1). Classification (NCBI taxonomy): domain Eukaryota; kingdom Viridiplantae; phylum Streptophyta; class Magnoliopsida; order Malvales; family Malvaceae; genus Gossypium; species Gossypium arboreum. Next base: position 23,078,481 of record NC_069072.1, read on the forward strand.
AAAAATGTAATTTTTCCATAATGTGATTTTTGGGTTGAAATAGATAATATAAGTGTTAAATGAGCTAAATGTGTTGTTATAGATCAAGAAAGGCGTGGAATCGACCTCGAACGGGGGAAGGAAAAGATTTTGGACTAAATTGCAAAATTTCCATATTTTGCACCGAGGTAAGTTTGTATGTAAATAATACATTATCTTTATTTGTGTTTTTATATTTTAGCATATTTTATATATTTTAGCTAATTTTGAATTATAATTGACTATTGGAAGAATGGAAATAAGTAATAGAGAGAAAATCCCAGTTGAACCTTTGGAAAGATTGGATAATAAAGATGGTACGTAGCTAGGTCACATGTATGGTGCTGAGTGCACATCATGTGTACAAGAGAGCTACGAGGTACTATATGGTAGCTAGGTCACATGTGTGATAGGGGATGTATACCATGTAGACATGAGAGCTACGGGAGAGGATAAGTGTAGCTAGGTCACATGTGTGGTTCCAAGTGAAGGACACCATGTAGACAAGAGAGCTACAAGATAAACTGGCTAGGTCACATGAGTAGTACTAAGTGTTCATCATGTGTACAAGAGAGCCGAACTATATGAAATATGATGGGTGGAGCTATGTGCTGAAACCACCAAGTATCGAGGATTGATCCGAAGTGTTCAACGGGATGATTTTATGGTGACATTGTAATCATGGACCTATACTTGTGATGTATGAAATGTGGTGAAAATGAATTGTGATATGCATGTTAAAATGAGGTTAGTACAAAGAAAGTGTGAAAGAGTAAATTAGCAATAAAACTGTTTTGGATAGTTGCAGTAACGTGAATTTGAAAAATCACCAAAAATAGTAGGAATTTAATTAGAGGCTTAATGAGATATGAAATTAAAGCTTAATGAGTCTATTTTCATGAAAAAAAACAGATCAAGTAAAGGGATTCTATATTTTGAGATATATATATTTTTGTGAGACTTGTACAGAATGACTACGTGATCCCCTGTTCTGACTTTGAAAACTCATTAAAAATTGTACAAAAATAATTAAGAAGTATAGTTTATATGCCTAGATTCCTTATTTAGTATAGATTTAAAGGAAACAAATTTTATGGCTATGTTACTTTTGTAGTGGGATAAAATCAATTCGTAGTGAACAGAGGTCAGATCAGTCGAGTTGTATAACAGGGGAAACTTTAACTAATAAACTGTACTAATTTTCTGGACCAAAAATTATAGAAAAAACTTTTAGTAAGAATTAATATGAGTATAGTTTCAGGAAAATTTTACGGATTTGAATTTCGAGTTTTGTAACTCGAGTTATGATTTATTCAGTGAACATGACGCAGGAGAGACAGCTTGACCAAATTGGAGTAAATAGTGAAATTAAAAATAGATATACTTGAGTTATTTTGTAAACATATTAGATTCCTTAATTATTATTTATATACTTACTTACTAAGCTATAAGCTTACTTTCTTTTCTCTCTTCTGTCTTATAGTGTCATCCAACAAGCACAGGAGTTAGAGATCGTTGAAGATCTGCCCGCACTATCAATACTTTTGGTATTAGAACTAAACATTTTGAATTATGGCATGTATAGTAGGCTTAGTTATTTTGTTACGTGTCATAATTGCCTAGGTATAAAATATGAGTTATAGTATTTGACAGATTATTTTGTACAAAGCCATTGAAATTGGCTAATATTGTTAAAGGCATATGTTATAATGATTCATGATCTAATTGGATGCCATATTTTTGTCTCAATTTTATCTAATGGTATGTATTATGATCTGGTAATACCTCGTACCCTGTTCCGGCGTCGGATACGGGTAAGGGGTGTTACGCAACCAAACAAACTCAAATTCAACTATTTGTCATTCATACTAGCATGCTTGTTTCCTTGTATTTTCTATATCATGTGGTACAATTGATTACTTAATACCTATTTATAGTGTAACATATAGAATGTAGTAGTCTAATAGGAAAAAAATTAACATTATGCCAAATTTATTTGTAAACACAAGCAACCTATTTACATGCTCCTAACCAATCATTTGTATTTCTACAAGATCAAGCACACAAAAGAAAAAAAAATCAAAGAAAAATGTAAAGATTGAAAACAAAACAAATTTTCTATGTGACCCCCCACACTTTAGTTGACACATTATCTTCAATATGTAGCCTTTAAAAAGATAAAGAAAGAAGTTACCTAATTGGTCGTGGTTACTCCAACTGCTAATGGTGGGTGCTTCCTCCTTTGATCCTATAAAGCTCAAATTGCTCTGTGTCTCCTTCTATTTGATTCCAACATAGAAAACTTACACAAAATACAATATAACTAAAAATCTACTATTAATCCTACTCCTACAGAGTCTAAATCAAAATTATCCAAAAATTAATACGAGTCTTTTTTTTAAATGGAATTAAGAATCGGTCAATCTCCTTCCTCAAAATCCATCTCTTAGCTTCCGTCATCCTCCTCATCCTCTCATTCCTCTTCACTTTCATGTACCTCTTCTTCTTGTTCTAAATTTGTTGGCCCAAACATATCAAGTGTATAGTTGGGGACCCGAATGTTGTTTTTCCTAGCAAATTCCTAAAAAATTGGTCTCGATTCTTACATCCACTAAATCATCCAATTTAACTTTAGATGACTACTCTCACCAACTTCTTGTTGAGCTTGTACCAACCTTTGTGATAAAGTTGGTGTAGCTGTCGCTTCTTGCTATTGCGTGTTCCAATCTTTTATCTATTTGGCTTGTAGCTCAATGTATTGTTGGAACAAGGTATCTCCGATGATAATTCGAGAATGTTTCAGCGACTTCTTAGTAGCTGTCATAGGTACACCCACTTTTTACATAAGGCTGTCACTAGATGGGGAAAGAAAACTCCCACATTCTGCCCGTTAATGCATCTCCTCATGTTCTAGTGGATCCATTTGCCAATACAGACCTATTTTTTTGCAAAATAGTATAGAGTTAAGTTGCTGTAAAAGTATTAATGTTAGAAACATTTAAAGTTGGTACGATTCGTATGCATACAAATTAAATCCACATTTTAGCCTCTGCAAACATAATGGCTTGATGAAAGGACACAGGAGCATTGGTACTTGAGTGATATTTCCATTTGCCCCTACCTTCAGTTAAAAATTTTATAATGTTATCCATATCTATGTCTCAAAAATATTCCAAATCAGTTTCATCAATAAAATCTTTTTCATAATATAGAGTATTATAAAAGTCGCAAATAATTTGAGGGTTACTCGCACTTCTTTCCCTTACACAGGTACTATTTCCAAAATATGGCCTTTAGTATTTCTATACTCTTGGTCCCATAAGGATGCATAAAATTCTTGAACAGCAGAGACCATAGGATTATCTTTCGAGATTGTCCAAAACCATTCCCACCTATGATATCTTACTAAAGGTTATATTTCCTTACACAAAAGCATCAACGGATCAAATCCCCTTTCTTGGATAAAGGGTTTTATTTATAGTTCAATAAAATATTTTTCAATATTTGAGTGAAAAATTAGAGGGGTTTGGAACTATCGGTAGTTATGGTTCATTAGTTTTTCTATCATTTCTAAGTGGCATGATATCTAATGTTACTAACTAATGAACTAATCAAGCAGTTTATTTCAATAGAACAGAAAAAATTAAGATAGGAACCCTTAACCTTGTATGAGCCTTTGGATTCCTAGTCACGTTTTTTTTTGCTTGTCATTCCTTGGAGTGGCTTCATTCTTTCCTTTCACAAGTAAGTTTGAAAGAAGATCCAAACAAATCAAAAAGAAAAAGGGAAGGATAAGTGTTAGGGTTTAAGGTATTTGGGGAGGTTTAAGAGATTAAAGAAGGTAAATGGTGCTTAAATAAGAGTTAATATGGTTTTAGTTTAATAAATAAGTGTTTTTAGGGTTTAAAATTGGGTAAATTAAGGGTTAAGTTGTTGGGTTGCACGAATGGGTCGGGTCAACCTTGTAGAAAATTACAGCGATTTTGCGACATAGCGGTTCCATGTCGCGACATCCCTGGTAGCTTACCATTTTCGTGACACAGGGGTTCCGTGTTATGACACATTGTCCAGTTTGGAAATTTGGGGAGACTGTCCTCCATGTCGCGTCGTAGGAGTGTGGTGTCTGTCGCGTGTGAAATAATATGCAAATGTGCAAGTATACACGTCAAATCAAGTAATAAAGTAGTAAGTAAGATTCAGGTATTTATTTTGTAAAACAGAAATCAAAAGACAAAATTCATTATAGGGTCTATCTCCCCTAGGTATTTACAAAATTAGTTCATAATCACGAATAAAAAATCTCAAAGACAGTATAACCACAAGAAATAAAGAAACTCAAAATAAATTTAAATAAATTAAAAGGAGATCTTCAATCTTGGTGGAAATATGTTTTAGATTCGGATTTAATGATGTTTTGTGAGTTGTTTTCTTCAATATTCTCTTACGGCTTTCACTTCTCCTCTTATATTTGGTATATATAGGTCATAGAATGCTCGAAAAACCTTAAAATTATGTTTTTTCGTGTATTTGGAGTACGAATCATGAAATCCACACAGTTTGGGGCATGCTTGTGTGGCAGCCTGTGTGGCTCACATGGTTGTGTGTCTAGCCCTTGTGGGGAGGCCAAGCTCGTGTGGCTTCTAAAATCTGCTCCAATTGTTTAATTTTTTCTTCTTTTTCACTCATTTTGCTCCTATATTCTCTCATAAGTATAGAAACATGAATTTAAAGGATTAGGAGCATAAAATTCACCATTTTAACTCGAATAATCATCTAAAATTGCATTAAGAATATGGTTAAAACATGTTACTTTTAGCACTTATCAAGTTCCTCCAACAAACAAGTCCTTTAACACCTAACTTAAGCCTTCAGCATTGATGTTTTCAGTGAACGAGGTATGCTCATCTTGAACATCTGTCATCCTAAATTGGGCATTGATTCTATCTTCATCAAATGGGACTAATATTCCTTGAACATAAATGAAGAGGTTGTCAAGGGACGTTATATGTGCATAGAATTCTTGAACAACTTTTCCCAAGACATCGTCCAGGTATAAGTAAAAGATTTGCCAATTGTGCATTTTCGCAATAGATGTATCGACTTGTCATAACCCATGTGTGGCTCATCCTTAAAAAAAAAGCCTTTCTCAAAGAAAAATGATCTCTTGGAAATGTTGTTTTCATATTTCGATGCAGCAGCATTGTTGAAGAAATTTTCGGTTAGGTGGCACCTACTTGAGAAGATTCGGCACCCTTAGAAGCTATTTTGACTCTTACCGTTGATTAGTCTTAAAGGATCCTTGTGAGTTTTCTATAGACTAAACATGAAAATGGTTTGCGAAACTACTCAATAGAAGTTAATGGGAGGAAGTTTAGGGTTCAAGAAAGGATGCAAGGGAGGTTAAGAAAGATGAAAAGGGAAACATTGTGTAACTGCGGGTAAATGAAAGAGTGTTGGCAATTGCAAAGACGTAAATGGGGGTAATGGGTTGGATGGTTTGTAGAGACTTATAGGGTAAGTAGTGTGAAAAATAGGGAAGAGGGAAAAGTAAAAAGGGTTTTAGAGGGAACCTTAGAATGACTTGGCCCTAAAAATTTTTGGCACTTTCTTCATGGGCTTCCTAATTAGGATAGGGTTCAGTTGTCAAAAATATTTTCCTTGGATTTTTTCTCTTTTTTCAACCCACATTTTCTCTGTAATTCATGCAAAATTCGTACACTAAAAAAATATTAAAATTGAAAATAACATCAAGTAATTGAAAATGGAAACCGTAAAAACAAAATTAAAGTAAAACAAATAAAGAAAATAAAGATAGGAAATAGATGTTGAGCTTAAACATCTCTAAGGTCAATGGACTATTTGTCTCGATTTACATGAGCACCTTAGTAGTGCTTTAAACATTGTCCAATGAATTTAAATGTGACCCTCGTCTGCATATCCTTGAAGTCCACTGCACCATGAGGGTATAATTTGGCTACTTCAAAGAGACCTAACCAGTAAGATTTCAATTTGCCAGGGAATATTTTCAACATTGAGTTGAATAACAACCTATCATCCTTGTTCAAATTGGCATGGCATAATTCTATTATCATGTCAGTGCTTGGTCTTCTTCTTATAAAGTTTAGCATTCTCGTATGCTTGTGCCCTGAAATCTTCCATTTCATTTAATTCAAGCAATCTTCTATTCCCAGCAGCTTTCTAATCCATGTTCAATTGCTTTACAGCCCAGTATGTCCTATGCTAACTCAACCGGCAAATGGCATGGTTTTCTGTAAGCGAGTCTGAATGGTGACATTCCTAACAGGGTTTTGTAAGCAGTGCGATATGCCCATGAAGCTTTGTCCAGTCTTAAGGACCAATCCTTATTATTTGGATTAACAACTTTCTCCAAAATTTGGTTAATTTCCCTGTTGGAAATTTTAGCTTGCCCGTTCGTTTACGGATGATATGTCGTGGCAATTTTTTGGTTTACTCTGTACCTTTGCAAGAGTTGGCAATTAGCTTGCAATCGAAGTGAGATCCCTCATCACTAATGATGGTTCAAGGTGTATCGAATCTCGTGAAGATGTTCTTGTGCAAGAATTTCATCATTGACCTGGCATCATTGGTAGGTAGAGCTATGGCTTCTACCTATTTAGAGACATAATCTACTGCTACAAGTATGTATAAATTATCGAACAAGGGTGGAAATAGACCCATAAAGTCTAACCCCTAAACATCGAACAACTCGATTTCCAAAATATTTTGCAGTGGCATTTCGTGTGAGCATTCTGATTCACAGTTCGTGTGAGCATACATGTACAAGATTTGAAGGATTACAGTATATGAGTTAGCACACTATGTGTGAGCTATCCCAGGTATACAACGGTATTCTAAATGGTTCAACGGGCATGATTTGGAAAGAAGACAATATGAGTTCGATATGAACTAATACATGGACATATGTGAATTTCATTGAAATGGTAATACTTGGTATATTGAGAGTTGAGATGGATGATATATGTATATGATACATGATTAAATGTTGTGCTTATCCATGATTATGATGTCTTTGTTATATGTGTAAATGGCTAACATGTTTTGTGGACATGCTTAAGCTTTGGCCAAATTGTGGTTGGATTATGCCATGTTAACTTACCTATTATGCAATTAAATGGTAAGTTGTGTTTTATATTATACGAACTTACTAAGCATTTATGCTTACTCTGTATTATTTTCCATGTTTTATAGTGAATCAGAAGCTCGTTCTGGTTGGAAACTTGTCGGAGTTATATCACACTATCCATCGGCTATATCGGTACTTTTGGATGTTTTAAGTTTGGTTATAATGGCATGTATAAGAATTTTAGTTGTTGAAATAGCCATTTGGTTTGGCTTGTGTTATGGCATTTTTGTGGTGTAATGGAATTTGTTTTGGCATGTATATAAATGGCCTTAAAATGGTTGATATGTGGCTTGTTATGTTGAATGATGGAAGATGGAATGATAGTTTAAAAATGCATATTGTAAATGGTCTTGTGATAGTTTCAATGTGGTGTTTTAATACTTTTATTTTGGATGATATTTATGTGGTTATTTGGTGCTAGTTTTTGAATGGCATATTTGGCACTATTTTAGTGTGTTTTGGTAAATATATAATGGTTTGTGTTGATACAAACTTAGTTAGAAGTTGGTGTATTATTTGGCCAATTTTAGTATATGATTATACATGTTAAATGTTTCCATTTGGGGTGCCTTTGGGCATATTGGTTGTATGATTCTATACCATAATTAGATAGTTTGATTATGCATGATTTTGGTGCCTTTTGATGGCTGGTATGTTGAGAAAAAGTGATTGTAGGTATATGTTTAAATGGGTGAGAAAAATGGCTTGAAAATGGCCTATTTTTCCTCCATACAGATAGAGACACGGGCATATGTGTCAGCCGTGTGTAGCTTTCAAAGGGTTGCAAGTCAAGCTTTTACATGGCCTAGCACACGGCCTGGCACACGGGCGTGTAGGTTGTCCCTGTGACCCAAGTCAGTGAGTTACATGAGCACGGATACGGGCTGGGACACGACTGTGTGTCCCTATTTCGAATGCCCACACAGCCTGGCCATATGGTCGTATGACCCCTGCAGTTTTGAAAATTTTTATTGTTTTCTGACAAATTCTATGAGTTTCCAATTTAGTCCCGACTTGTTTCTAATATATTTTTAGAGCCTAAAGGGCTCGTATAAGGGACAATATGTATGATTTGGATTGGTTTTAATACAATTATTGATATGATTTGAAATGTTTAAAATTATATTCATTTGAAGTGAAATTTCTAATAATGCTCTGTAACCTTGTTCCGGTGATGGATATGGGTTAGGGGTGTTACATTCATAGAAAGTGGATTATTACCGTATTGATTCATTACTCTTTGTTCTATTCTCCTTCTTAGCAAGGTCCTTTCAATTTCTGGATCTAAGGGATAGAGTCCTTTAGCAGGAGTGCCTCTACGCATACAACTAGTAACAGACATGTTGAGATCATGAAACAAACAAATTAGCAACTAAAACTATAAAACTTGCAATAACAAAAACTAAAGTTACCAATCGCCAATCCCTGGCAACGGCGTCAAAAACTTGTCGCATGTGAATATGATGTGTGAATTGTGCAAGTGTACACATTAAATCAAGTAATAAAGTGATGAGTGAGAATCATTCCCACGAGGATTGAATGAGTGCTCTTTGTCTAAGTTATCACAATTGAGCAAAAAAGATAAATTTAGCGAATGATGTTTAATGAAATTAAAATGGGATTAACACTTTAGAAGTGAGAGTAATGAAGTATACTAGCAAAGATTACCATTGCAACAAATCAAACAAGAGTACTAAGGACTTTAGCAACGTTGGAATATTGGTCATAAAGGTCGGGATTACTAAGGGATCTATTCTAACCCGTGAACAATGCTATGGCAAAACTACGGCGAACTTATAGTTCGATTAGGTACCAATGTGGTTTACATCTGTCGAAAGCAAGACCTAGGGTTACTCACTGCTAAGGCTTTGTATGTCTATAGGTTCGGGATGAGAAACTACTACTAAAGCCCATCCCTCTAAATCGTATAAGGTAAGGCTCTATGTCTAGAGTTTACAAGAGTATTTCACTCAACACTCACTTATATTACCCAATTTTAGTCCAGATAACCTAATCCTGTTGGTGTCAATTTACCTTAAGACTTATTGAGCATTCATCAACACTCACTTAGGCATTTAAATAAGAACAACCATTAGGTAAAGCAATAATATGAACCATATTAAGCCATAAACATTAATCAAAGTTAAAACATTATCCAAAGTAAACCCCAGCTGTGTTAAGTTATCTCATGGTTGGGCTACACAAATACAAGTTGTTTTCATATCATTAATATCCCAAAATATTAGTTTAGAATAAAAGAATTAAAACAAAATGTTGAGGAAGAAATCTGGGTTTCAAAACTACAATCCCCCTAACTTGGCGTGTTGTTGCTCGTCTTCACCAAAGTTCACAGTCAGCTTAACTTACCTTTCTTGCCATCATGAGACCTCTTTCTAAGCTTAGAAAAATAGTATTTTTTTTCTCTCTCTCTTTTTCTCCCCATTTTTATTGCCTTTTATACTTGGGCTTTAACACCCCTTACCCATATTCGACGCCGGAATAGGGTACGAGGTATTACTGAACTTAAACACAAGCAAACATACATTTTCGAGCCATAAATTTGGCATCAAATTAAAACTTTCTGCATTTAATCCCAAAGTCCCTAATACGAGCCTACGAGGCCCAAAACATGCTTTAGGAGTGGTTCAAGACTAAAAAGGAACTCAAGGAAATTTTACAAAACTTAAAATTTTTTTTGCTAAAACAGGGGTCACACGCTCGTGTGGCTTGGGACATGCCTGTGTAGGTAGGTCGTGTGGTCACACACACCCATGTCCCTAACACATGTAACTCTCTATTTGTCACCCAAGAACAAATTGAAGTCACACGGCCAAGACACACGACCGTGTCTTAAGGTCGTGTCCTTTATATGGCTGAGACACACGGTCGTGTCTCATACCCGTGTGCTCGATACTAAGCATTCTATTTTGCAACAATTTATGTGCAGGGGACACACAGTCGGATCACACGCCCATGGGGCTGACCGTATATCACACATGACCTAGACACACGCCCGTGTGTCTACTCATGTGGACAATAATAAGGCTATTTACCAAGCCATTTGCCACCCTTATTTACACATACACTGACCCCAATTCAAAGGCACAAAACAATACATACTTAGGCAAGCAAAACATCCACATTCATGGTTAAAGCATATCAACTTTATATCTTTATCTAACATATTCACTAAATTTATTAAGCCCTAAATCAAACATACAAATCTTACATTCATTAGGCTTCATTCAATTACTATCTAGTTACCAAATTATACTCAAATTCTTCATCTCATCAATAGGTCACAATTCCAAATATTACACAATCATGCCATAAATCACCTTTCCAAATTTTTCACATTCACCAAGCATACCATGATCATATCACCATAGACATTGACACATATATGAATATAATTAGGCTTACAACCATGTTGCCAATATAAGCCAACTTACATGGCCAAATAGCAAAACAAGCATTTGACGATTACAAGCCATTACATTGGCTAAAATCATATGACGCATATAACAAAATGACCAAGTCCCTATACATGCCATAACTCAAAATACTTGAATTTATCAATACCTAAAATGATAACTTGATAGTGTGATAGAATCTCTGGCGATCTCCAACTCGAGCTAGCTTCACGGCATTATAAAACATGAGAAAGGAAGGGGGTAAGCTATATAGCTTAGTAAGTCCGTATGAACATAATACGTAACTTTTACCAATCATTTACCAAGTCTACAATATAAACACAAAACATATAGTATAAATTTTTATAAACCTCATAGTTATAAATTATTCAGTCACATTGTTTACTATATCAATTAGCGAGCATAATTTAACATGTCTTGACTTTAGCCTAACAACTGTAATCTCTCTATTATAATCGATTACCACAATCAACCAATTATTTCAAACCTCATAATAAACATACACATTAATTATGAGTATTCACTTTTCAAGCATATATTTTAACATCTTTCAATTGTTAAACACATATCTTCCCATACTTCCATAGTCATTTTAATAGGCAATTATGCCAATCATTCCTTTTTCTCATATCTGATAAATCACAATTTGTGTGAACAAAACATGCTATATCATAACTCAATTTGGCCCTGAAGCCAATCACATGATCCTCAACCAAATTTATCATGAATTTCATACGTCACAAGTATAGGCCAAAAGTCACAAGGTTTTCACAAAATCATTCTTGTGGAAATCATGAACTCACAATTTCATGAAGTCAATGCATATAGTCTTTACGTACATACCTGTACCAATTCGTAATAATTACATACTTTTTCTCTTATTTGGCGTACCCGTTGAATTTTCTATTGAACCACTTGGAATACTAAAGGATACTCGGGAATCTCATACACACGGTACCATACTAATGCCATATCCCAGATATGGTCTTACATGTAATCTAGTATCTATGCCAATAGCCTAGCTATGGTCTTACACGAAGTCTCATATCGATGCCATATCCCAGATATGGTCTTACATGTAATCTCAAAAACCCTAATGTCATGACATTTGTATCCTATCTATTCCTAAGGTTCAATCGAGACTTTTGCTGTATCAAATCTCTGTCAGTCATTTACGTAGTATCGTACTTAATAGCATTCACATTTTATTTCAATAATATAGCATTTACCACAATTATATCAATTAGGCATTTATACATATATAATTTAATACTTATTAAACATACGAACTTACCTCAGCATAAAAATGGCGAATAGGACCTAACCGTCAAATACTCGTTTTTTCCCGTTCTAATTCCGAACCTCATTTTTCTTGATCTATAATATTACATTTAACTTATTTAATCATTATACTATTCAAATCAGCCCAAAATCACATTATGGTAAAAATTATGTTTTTGCCCCTAAAGTTTAAACATTTTTACAATTTAGTCCATAGGCTTGTAAAATGAAATGTACTCAATTTCTTCAACACCCATGCCTAGCCGAACCTTATACATGCATATACCAGCCCACAATTTTCTTTTATTTGCATTTTAACACCCATTTTACAACTTTTTACAAATAAGTCTTGTTTATGCATTTTCATCGAAAATCACTTAGCAAAAGTCGTTTATCAAACAACTAACATGTATTTTCTACCATTAAACATAAAAAATACACAAATACCCATCATAGGTAAAAATTTAGACTTTGATTATGCCTTAAATTAGTGGTAGAAATAGATAGATCATGTTACAAGGAATTCAAAAACATAAAAATCATTAAAAACGAGGTTAGAACGGACTTACAATCGAGCTTGGAAGCTTGAAAAACCCTAGCCATGGTTTCTTCTTGTAAAATTCGACCGTATGAGGAAGATGGACAAAAATTGGTTTTTAATTTGGCTTTTTAATTCATTTAATTACCAAATTACTAAAATGTCCTTAATGAAAAACTTTAGAAACATACCTAACAATGTCCATTTTTTTCCATCAGCGTAACCAATGGTCTAGTTACCATTTAAGGAACTCCAATTTAAAATTTCATAGCAATTAGACATCTCTAGCATGTAGAACTCAACTTTTTCACTTTTTACAATTTAGTCCTTTTGACCAAATTGAGTGCCCAAATGTCAAAAATTTTGAATAAAATTTTCAGGAAATCATTCCATAAAATTGTAAACCATAAAAATATAATAAAAATAATTTTTTCTGCATCAGATTTGTAGTCCTCAAACCACTGTTCCGACCAAACCCAAAATCGGGTGTTACATGGGTTTTCTTCTAGGGTAAAATCCATCAGCCAATGATTACTTTTGCCTTAATTTTAAGGTGAATATTCTCCATTACATGTAATAGTCCGGTTAGACCCTAGTCATAATAGTGGTTTCGGGACCACATATCTGAGTCAGAAAAAAATATTTAAATATAATTTTTTGTGTTTATGATGTGTGAATTAGCATGTGTGAAAGTTTCATCTGAAAATTTGATCGTTTGTGTATTTAATTTTGAAAAAAGACCTAATCGCGTAAAATGTAAAAGTTGTATGCTATTTGTTAAAAGTACTTAATTGATTTGTCTTTATGATTGTGAGGTCCTTATGAGGTTATTTAACCATTGAAGGAATTAAATGACATAAAAGGGCATGTGTTAGGTGGATGAATAATTTTATAACAAAGGGTAAATTTGGAAACTAGTTAATGATATGTTTTATAATAAAACAAAAGCATAAATTAAGTCATTTTTTTTTCATCTTTGCCGAAATTGAAGAGAAAAGTATAGGTTTTATGTGTTTGAAGCATTCGGCCAACACCTAGCTTGATTAAAGGTGTAACACCCCTTACCCGTTACCGTCGCCGGAACAGGGTACAAGGTATTACAGAACATAACACATACCATTAAACATAATCGAGATGTAAATATGTCATCCAATTTGATAGTGCATCGTATAACATATGTCTTGAACAATATTAGCCAACTTTAATGGCTTGTACAAAGTACCAGTCGAGCATTGTAACCAATATATTTTAAACCTAGGCGGTTATGACACGTAATGAATAATTAAGCCTACTATACATGCCATAATTCAAAACGTTTAGTTCAAATACCCTAAAGTATTGATAGTGCGGGTAGATCTTCACGATCCTTAACTCCCGAGCAAGCTGGAGGACACTATAAGACAAAAGAGAGAAAACAAAGTAAGCTTATAGCTTAGTAAGTAAGTATGTAAATAATAATTAAAGAATCTAATATGTTTACTCAACAATTCAGGTATATCTACTTTAACTTCACTATTCATTCCACTTTGATTAAGCTGTCTCTGCTGCATCGTATTCACTAAATAAATCATAACTCGAGTTACAAAACTCGAAATTCAAATCCGTAAAATTTCCCTGAATCTAGACTCATAAAGATTCTTGCTAATTTTTTTCTATAATTTTTGGTTTAGCCGATTAGTACATTTTATTAGTTAAAGTTTCCCCTGTTACACAGCTCGACTGATCTAACCTCTATTCACTACGAAATGAATTTCTCTCAGTACACAATTCAAACAACCCTGAAGTCTGTTTCATTTAAAACTAGTCTCAATAAGGAATTTAGGCATGTAAACTATATTTCTTAATTTGCTTTGTACAATTTTTAATGATTTTTCAAAGTTGGAACAGGGGATCACATATTCATCCTGAGCAAGTCACGTACAATTGTAAATATCTCAAAATATAGAATTCCTTTGCTTGCTCTGTTTCTTTTATATGAAAGTAGACTCATTACACTTTAATTTCATATCTCATTAAACCTCTAATTATATTCCTCCTATTTTTGGTGATTTTTCAAAATCACGTCACTACTACCATCCAAAACAGTTTTAATGCTAATTTCACTCTTTCACACATTCTTTATGCTAACCTTATTTTATCTTATATATGTATATACCACAAATCATTTTCACCACATTTCATTCACCATAAGTGTAGGTCCAAACCACAATGTCACCACAAAACCATCCCGTTGAACAATTCGGATCAATCCTCGATATTTAATGGTTTCAGCACACAGCCCCACCATCATACTTCATTTAGTTCGGCTCTCTTGTACACATGGTGAACACTTAGTACCACTCATGCGACCTAGCTGATTTTTCTCGTAGCTCTCTTGTCTACATGGTGTCCGTCACTTGGAATCACGCATGCGACCCAGCTACATTTATCTTTCACGTAGCTCTCTTGTCTACATGGGATACATCCCGTATCACACATGTGACCTAGCTACTACATGGTGTCTCGTAGCTTTCTTGTACACATGATGTGCACTCAGCATCATACATGTGACCTAGCTACGCTCCCTCTATTTTATTCAATCTCTCCGAATGTTCAACCAGGATCTCTCTCTCTATGTCTATTTCCATTCTTCCAATAGTCGATTTATATTTTAACATCAGCTAGTATATTTATATAATAGGCTGAAATATAAGAATGTACATGAAATTATTGTAATATTTACATACAAACTTACCTTGGTGCAAAATGTGGAAATTTTGCAATTTAGTCCAAAACTTTTTCCTTCCCCCGTTCGAGGTCAATTCCACGCCTTTCTTGATCTATAATAACACATTTAGCTCATTTAATACTCATACTATTTATTTCAATCCAAAAATCTCATCATGGAAAAATTACATTTTTGCCCCTAACTTTTACAAAATTACAATTTTGCCCCTAGGCTCGGGAATTTAATTTCAGCCCTTATTCTTACGTTTTATGATATGCTGAACATTTTTCTCTTCTACGACAACATCAAATTCTCACTCTAACATATAGTTATGAACAATAGGTATTTTTACCGATTATCTTGCTTTTACTCGTTTTCACTTAAAACCGAGTAGCACAAGTTATTTAACATAATTTAAAACCTCATATTCTATCATAAAACATCAAAATACACAAATTTCACCTATGGGTATTTTTCCAAATATGAACCCTAGGTTAAATTATTATTAGCATAAGCTTAATCGAGCTTCCGGATTCCAAAACGTAAAGAACATTAAAAGCGGGGCTTGGAATCACTTACTATGGAGCTTGAAAGTTGAAGAAACCCTAGCTATGGAGAGAGGAGAATTCGGCAGCAACTAAGGAGGATGATGATCAATTTTGTGTTATTTTTCCCATTTTATTTCATTTAATATCCAAATGACCAAAATGCCCTCCTTACTAAACTTTCAAAATTCCTTCCATGTCCTAATTTTGTCCATGAACTTAAAATTGGTCAAATTGCTATTTAAGACCTCCTAATTAATATTCCAAAGCAATTTCATACTAAAAACTTCCGGGATGCAAATTTTGCAACTTATTCGATTTAGTCCCTACTTTCAATTTAAGCACTTTAGGCATAGAATTTCATCACGAAATTTTCACACAATCATGCAATCATATCATAAACCCCAAAATAATTATAAAAAAATTATTTCTATCTCAGATTTGTGGTCACAAAACCACTATTCTGATTAGGCCCTAATTCGGGTTGTCACAAAAGGTCCGTATTGTTCAGTTTTTGATAATTTCTACGTTTTTGCAATTGTTGCTTCGTATATTATCAAACCCATGCCTTAATTTCTAATTTTGTTAATTATTTTGAAATGTGCAATGGATGAATTCATGAGCTATATGTTGTTAATTGATGAAATATGAAAGTTTGATGTTGGGTTTTTATGTTTTGTCCATGGATTTTTGATAATTTTGAGTAATTTGAGCTAAATTGTAAAAATGTTATTTTGAGGGACTAAAATATGAAATAAATGAAATGTTTGCACTTGTATGAGAGCTATGAATATTCAGCCAAGAATGAGTATATGCAAATTATGTGTATTTTGTGATTTTGTGAATTAGGGACTAAAGTGTCAAAATGTAAAAATGTGAGGGCTAATTTGGAAATTTCCCTAAATGTGTGTTTGTAGATTGTTTTGAGTGAATTTTTGATTTAAATGGTTAATTTTGAATTGAATTAGATCGAGAATTAAAGAATACAGATTTAGATCAGAGAAAGTCGAAAGTCGTCGAATAGCCGATTCAATTCATCCGAATCCGTATGAGGTAAGTCGATATACAAATAAGCTTGTTTAAATTGAACTATTATTATTCATTTGACATGAAATTGTGATGAACGAATGTCCGAGCTAAATATATGCTATCAAAGAAAGTATCGACAAAGTTCTGACGTTTGAAAAGCCTCATACGAACCTTAGGAATAGGTAGGATACATACGTCATGACATAGGATTTTCGATATCTGTTTTGCATGTAAGACCACGTCTGGCATCGACTTCTGTTTTACGTATAAGACCATGTTTGGGACATTGGCTTCGTATATGATTTCGTGTAAGACTCTGTCTGGGACAGTGGCATCGATGTTTGATTACATGTAAGACCACGTCTGGGACATTGGCATTGTATTTATTTTCTGATCTATCTGTGTATCTTTATGTTTTCAAACGGTTCAAACGGGCATTCCGAGGAAATGGACAACTTTGTAAAATCATATCAGATTCAAGTATGTTTACTTTGTATAACCTATTTGAGAATGGAAGGTAAGTAATTGAATATGATATTTGTGTTAACATTGGTATACAAAGTATAAATGATTTGATGATACTTATTTGCTTTGAATGATATGTTTATTTGTATATGGCTTACTAAGCTTTTGAAAGCTTACTTTGTGTGTGTTTGCTTTGGTTTATAGATATGAAAGCTACTGTGAGCTCAGGGATAGTCAAGGATCATCACCACACTATCGAACCTTACTTTGGTACTTTGAAAATGTATATATTAAAGTATGGCATGTATAAGCTAGAAGTTGTGGGATTATGTTTTGTGATGTATATATATTTAGCCATGTGATATGGCTAGTTTGTGTTTGAACTTAAAATTTGATAATGGTATATGATATGAGATGATAATGTGCAATTGTGGTATATTTTTGGTTGGCTAAAAGAAATGGTAAATGATGAGAATTTTGGTAAGTTTTAAGTATGAGATTACATGATTTATTGATTATACGTTTAGGTATGATTTTTGTTAAGTTTTGGTATGAATTGATTGATGAATTGAGATTGGAATTTGTTAATTATGTTAAGTTATGAATAAAGTATGTTTTGGTATTGAGATTGGCTGAAATTAGTATGCAAATATGCTTAGTTTGGCGTTTGTAGTTTTAACCCAATTGGGGTGGCAAGTTGGCTATTCAAATGGCCTATTTTTGTCCACATGAGTAGAGACACGAACGTGTGTCTCAGCCATATACAACACATGGTCATGTTACATGGCCGTGTGTCCCCTGGGGCACCCTACGAATTTAAGTCAGTATACCCTCCAATTTTGACACTGCCTAGACACACGGGAGTGTCTACAGGTCGTGTGTGGCACATGGGCTGGCACACAGGCGTGTGGTCGGCCGTGTGGCCAAGTCAGTAGCATCCTCAATTTTCACACGGCCTGGAGCACAAGTGTGTCTTGTAGCCATGTGGATAAGTCAGTATGTATGCCCTGTTTTGCCACAGCTTAGACACACAAGCGTGTCTAAGGTCGTGTGAGGCACATGGCCTATTCACACGGGCGTGTGACCTTTTAAAAGTTGAAAATTTTCTAAGTTTCCAAAAATTTTATATGTTATCAGATTGGTCTCGAATGCATGAGTTAGGCTTTGTATGCTCGATATAAGTTCTTATTGAAAGTGAATGAATGACATTTACAATAATGATACGATTATTTGATAATGATTGTTCTGAATGTTATTGTAAGTCTGGTAATGCCTGTTAACCTATTCCGGCGACGGTTACGGGTTAGGGGTGTTACACGTGCATGTAGGGGACCAAATGCTGAGTGCTCTCATTATTGACCGGGTGTTTGTTGTTTTCTTCGCCAACATTACCATGGAAACCTTTCATAATCCCTCGGCAAACCTCCATCCTCTTCGGCACCACAAATCTGCGTCAGAGAAATGTTTAAATATTATTTCCTGTGTTTATGATGTGTGAATTAGCATGTGTGAAAGTCTCATACGAAAATTCGAATGTTTGTCTGCTTAATTTAATAAAAAGGACCTAATCGCGTAAAATGTAAAAGATGTGTGCTAGATGTTAAAAGTGTCTAATTGATTTGGCCTTTTAAGTATGATGTCCTTATTATGTTAATAGACCATTGAAAGCATGAGTAGACATAAATGGCCTTATGTTTAATGATTTAATAGTTTTATAACAAAGGGTAAAATAGGAATTTAGTTAATATGTTAATAATAATAAAACAAATGCATGAAAATGGATCATTTTATGTTCATCCTTGGCCAAAAATACAAGAAAATAAAAGAGAAAAGTTTGTTTAGGGTTTGGCACTTGTGATCTTTGATTAAGGTATGTGTTTTGATCGGTTTTTGATAATTTCTACGTTTTTGTAATCGTTGCTTCGGATACTATCAAGCCCATGCCTCAATTTCTAATTTTGATGATGATTTTGAAATGTTCTATTGATGAAATTATGAGCTTTTTAAAGTTAGTTGTTGATAAATGAAAGTTTGATGTTGGGTTTACATGTTTTGTCTTTGGATTTTTTATGATTTTGAGTAAAATGGACTAAATTGTGAAAATGAGAAATTAAGGGACTAAAATGTGAAATAAATGAAATGTGTGGACTAGTATGAGTACTAGGAGAATTTTGCTAAGCTTGTGTACAAGCAAATTATGTGTATTTTATGATTTTGTGATTTAGGGACTAAAGTGTCAAAATGTGAAAATGTGATGGTTAGTTTGCAAAATACCCTATTTGTGTGTATATGGATTGGTTTGAATGATTTAGTGAATAAAAGGATTAATTTTGAATACATATAGATCAGGAAAAGAGGAATTCGAACTTAGACCAAGGGAAGTCGAAGATTATAGAGTAAACAGTCCGAGTCGGCAATTCCGAGTACGAGGTAAGTTCGTACGTAAAACATGATGTTACAAATATATTTTTGATTCTTGGATTATACATAGATTGTATATATAATTGATTATGGTTGAACACGATGATAAATTAATGGTATTTAGCACTAAGTGTGCGATTCAAAATAGCTTCAGCTATATGAGGCACTAAGTGTGCGATACTGAGATAGCTTCGGTTAATTGGTATGCACTAAGTGTGGGGAATTATTATAGCTACGTCTAATCTTTAAAACACTAAGTGTGCGGATGTTTAAAGCATTGGTAATCTTCAGAATGTCTTAAAATATCCGAACAAGAGGTAAGAATGAAAATGAATGAATTAGGGAAGATTCAGGTACGTATGATACCTATGTGGTAGATGGTATTATTCTTATAAAGTTCATTGAATTGGTAAGAACATATGGATGGTATCAGCATAAAATTGATAGATGAATTGAGAATTTATAAGTACTTATGTGTTGTTGTTTTATATTTTATATACTGTTGATGATTTTTGGTACGAGCTTACTAAGCTTTTGGAAGCTTACTTTGTGTGTGCTTGCATTGTTTTATAGATATCGAAGCTACTGTGAGATCAGGGATCGTCAAGGATCATCACCACACTATCGAACCTCATTTTGGTACTTTGAAAATGTATATATTGAAGTATGGCATGTATAGGCTAGAAGTGTTTAGATTATGTTTTGTGATTGTAAATATATTTAGCCATGTGATATGGCTTAGTATGGATGTGATTATGATATGGTTTTGGTATATAAATTATGAGGCAATATTATATATTTGGTGTGTTTATGTATGAATATAAGAAATGGTAAGATTGGTAAACCTTTGGCATGTGTTAGCTATGGTGATTCATAAGTTTTGGTCATAAAATGTTGTGCAAATATGTTTGGTTTGGTGCTTGTAGGTTTGACCCAATTTGGGTGGCAAGTTGGCTATTCAAATGGCCTATTTTTGTCCACATAGGCAGAGATACGGGCGTGTGTCTCAGCCGTGTGTGACACACGGCTATGTTGCACAACCGTGTGTCCCTTGGGGTACCCTACAATTGTAAGTCAGGCTCGAGCACGGCCAAGGTACATGGACATGTGGCTAGCCGTGTGGCCCAAGTTAGATTCGACCACGGCTAATGCACACGGGCGTGTCTTGTGGCCGTGTGAGCTAGTCAGTAGGTATGCCTTGTTTTGACACGGCCTAGACACACTGGCATGTCTAATGCCGTGCAAGGCACACGGCTTGTTCACACGGGCATGTGACCTGTACTTGTTTGAAAAATGTTTAAATTTTGGAGAAAATTTGTATGTGTTCGGTTTAGTCCTGACCCCTTTCTAATACATGTTTAAGGTCTCGATGATCTATATAAGGGACTCTATATTGATGATTGATCTTTAATACTTCGATGAGTATGAAATGAATGTTAATGTTCAAATTTTGTCTGGTAATGCCTTTAATCTTAGCCCGGCGACGGATACGGATTAGGGGTGTTACAGCACTACTCGATTAACTAGAAATGATCATGCAATTACCTAAAATAAAGTTAATTTTACTTAAATACAAGTTATTAATTAATTCTAAAAGTATGAATTATAACTCTTTTCAAGAGTTATCACACATACGGTCACAATTTGTTACACGATCTAGAGACACGGTCGTGTGCCTCCTCACACACGGCTTAGGTCCCTACACACGATCAGTCAACATGACCATGCCCTATGGCTTTACACAACTTTGGGCTATCATACAGCCTGATCACACGATCGTGTGATCCCTATTTAGCATTTTTACCCCACTTTTCTCAAATGTTTCAATTAAGACCTTACTTCATTTTAAATTTTTTTGTAGCTTCAATATGTTCGATTTAACATCGTTAGGATATGAATGGTATGATTTTAATTGTGTTTAATATAATTAATAATTTTATAGGAATATTTTGATCTTATATAGTATGATTCTGTTCTATTTTGTACAGTAGCATTTTGTAACCCTAATCTGGTGATAGTGATGAGTGAGGTGTGTTACAGTGCTCGTCCAATGACCTTGTCATAAGTGTGTTCCCCTCATAGGATATCTTTAATCTCTTTGGGATAAATCCATTCTCCTAATATGATCCTATTTTATCTCAGGGTAACCATTACATCTTCTTTCATGAAAAGTCAATTACTATCAAATAGTAATCAAGTCATTAATCACAAAGACGAATGACCTACAACTACGTTTACTTTTCATCAACCATGTAATACTAATGGGTGAATAACATTTGAGCTATAAATTCCACTATTGTGAATGATGCTACATACTGTAAAATTCCTATACCCAATGCACCAGATTTCGGTTCTTTATCTATTTGAACTTAGACTTTTACTTACATCAAAGTATACGAGTCACGAATGCATAATTTGTCATCCACTCGAGATTAAGGTATGCCACACTTTGAACATTACAAGTGAATAAATCCATAAACGAATTCAGGATCTATTCTTCTTGGTCCAGTCCTATGTACTGTCAGTCCAATCAGTTACATATATGTCTCTATTTTCTAGGATTCATCTGCTTTGATGCCCAAGGCAAGACATCTCCCTATTTGGACTTGATAGATGACATATTAGCTTTCAATTAGTTTACTCATTTCCAATTAGACTAAGGACATGTTTAGGTTTGTATACTAATATAAGTTTCCTTTTTGTATTACAATCCAACTACATAATATTGTTTAGTATTAGTTTAAAAATTAGACAACATGTAAGCCAATGTCTGCTTCTTTTTTTTTTTTTTTTTGCATGAAAAAACCACATAAGGACAATTATACGGAGTATATTAATGTAATACATGAATTATTTTATTAATCAATCTATTCGACAAAATTATAAGTTTACAAACAAATATAATACACTTAGGACATCATATCCAACATTAACACCTACAAATCTGTTCTAATTTGTTTTAACATGATTTTAAAGTTTTAAATTTGATTTTATCTATTTTTTATGTTTTTATAAAAATGTTTAAAAGTTTAATTTCTTAATTAAAATAGGGGTTTTGTCATGGAAACGTTTCGATAGCACCTCTCTTTCGTACCATATGTTGGGAGGGGTGAGGGACGTTACATTTAGTTTATTCCTGGCTATCAACCAACATGATTTTCTCTGTTTTTCTTGAACCCTTGGTTTGCTTAGAGAGTGAGATTTAATTCACGAACCGAACATACAATGAAAACTTTAGCTTTCTAGTTGGGAAAGTAAATTCCTTATATAGGTAAGAAACAAACTCGAGTTGTAACACCCCTTACCTATCCTGATGACTAGTACGGATGGGAGAAGCCACGAGAACATATATGAGAAAAACATTTTTACACATCATTTATTCAAGTTTCAGATGTTTAAGAGGCTTTAGAAAAAAATTTAAAATCATTTACAAATGGTTAGAAGTTGATCGAAGGTGTTTGGACCTCAAAATGCCAAAAGGGCTCATAACAATGCAATAGCCAAAGCCTTGCATCATGGTATTGGTACAAGTAGGGAGAAGTGCAGATACTTCTCCCAATTATGATAGAACTTGTCATTTTGCCACACTTGTTGCAATACCACAAGGGTCAGATATCAATACCTCTACCCCTGGAGCCAAACATTGACTTGAAAACCACTTGTTTTGATACCCAAAGGGTTATTACCAAAACTTGGGTTTAAAAAAAAAAATACCAAAACGCCTTTAAACATAGTAACATAAAACATGCTTTCGCCATACTTCAAAGATATCATGAAAAGCAAATTTGATATCAATCTAAGCATTGGTTAAATGAAAATTTGGTTTCATGAATGCCAACTTACTTGGAACTTCAATTTAATAAGCTCAAACATAACCACCAGAGCTTCTAACATATCAATTAAATATTAGGCTACTCAAGATACCAAATGGCCATTGAAACTAGCATGATCATACATATCGACATCCTAGATACATGACACAAGTCACAAATACACTAAGTTTCATATTATAGATAAGTTTGTTGCTAGTGTGATGATTTCAAGTTGAGACGACTTCAAGGATTTGAAAGCGATAATCTACAAGCAAAAACAATAACACGTAAGCATGAAATACTTAGTAAACTTAAATAGAAAAATACTATACTAGAAAGAACTTAATAAGCTTTACACATACATGTTAGCAATGGCATATAAATAAGGTAACTGCATAAGAATCCATATAAATGTGATGGAATACAATATTCAGTAAGTGTTCATAATCTTTTTTCTTTCCTTTGCTTACGTACATGCACTTAATTCATGACATTGTAATATTCAATTACCATTTCTCAAGTTGATCAAAATTGTCAAATTCATGCATTTTATAACCATAAATTCTTTTCCTTAATCATTTCTAGTTCTTTTTCACCCAATGTAGCCTTAGTGAATTATATATGCTCTCTCTTTTATGTGACAATATTATTTATGAATTTGTTTTATGATTTTAAGAAAAATATTTTACTGTTGACAATATAATATCGTACATGTAAATTAAAAATAATACATTTTAAATATTTTAAATAATTAACCTAATATATTTTAATTCATACTAAATTAATTAATGTATCACATATGTAAACCTATATATTAGATTGAGATCAATAAGATTATTTAAAAGCAATTGAACCTTGACCAATAAATTCGAGGCATGCTAATTGAAGAGTACATGGACTGTCCAAAATAGGCAAAGGTCACACCGAAGTCCAAGCACCGGCCGCCATCCAAATCACAATAACGGCGTCAGAAATTCAGAGGGGCAGCAGCGAGCAACCGTTTATACTTATTTTAAACCAAATTTTCAACTACATCCTTCACATCACGCATAAAAGTTCCCTGGTTATTCTGTTTAAAGTCCGTTAGTTTGTCGCCGCCCTTTTATCTCAGGTAGGGCAAATTCCCAATTCCCTCTCTCTTGTTTCGAATCTTCACACCGAAACAGTCATAACTCCCTCTATTGCCGCCGCCTCAATGTCTCAGGTATTATTCCCTTCCAATTCTCTGAATTTGCCCTCTTATAGATTCGAGCATCCAACTTAATAGATCTAATAATAGATTTGTCTTGAAAATCAATTCCCCTTTGTCAAACTAGGATTCTCTTTTTTCTTTCGATTTTTTTTTATGTGCTTTTCTGTTGCTGCTTAATTCTCCAATTTATTATTGAAAAGTGGAAATTAATTTCGTAATTATTGTGTAGTATCGATTTATGCACATAGTTTCGGTGATTAACCTTCTTTCTTGGGGGTGGCAATTGGTTCAGGTTGATAATAGAAACTCTTCTGCAGCGAAGCGAGCTAGAACCGATGGTATGCCGCTTAATTTTATTTTTATTTCATTCTGTGTACTTTTTTACATGTTTAATTTTGGCAATTTTGAATTTTTATGGTTAAATTTGTAGGTAGTCGTAGGGAAGATGATTGGACATGCCCTAGTTGCGGGAATGCCAATTTTTCATTTAGAACTACTTGCAATATGCGCAATTGCACTCAACCCAGGCCAGCTGTTCATAACTCAGTAAGTCTTCATATTTATTAGCCAATGGCGTTCAAAATATTCCTGAGTTTTTGAATATTGTTGAAATTTTAATTGCTTTAGTTTTGGCTCGTAGGTTTCGATTTTCTGTTCAGATTGGAATTGTTTTTCAACAGAATTAGTAATAGAAGAGCGGATTCTTCAAAATATGTGGCTTAGCAAGTTATTTTTAATGAAGTTAATACCTGGTTCTGTGCTGAAAGACCAGAGTATATTATGTGATACCCAATGCTTGCTTCGTTCTAGTCCGTTTATGTCCTATTTTTTTTCATAACTCTGTTTATTATAAAATCGTAAATCTTTTCTACTGTTTGTTTCTCCCTTTAGAAACTGACCCTTTGCATTTTCTTTCTCCCATTATTTATTTTTAAAGCTTGAGTTGGTAATTTTCCCCTTTCAGAAATCTGCAGGCAAGCCTCTCCAGGTGCCACAGAGTTATTCGTCGTCTGCTCCATATGTAGGTTCTGGAGCACCATCTTCTATGTATCTCAGTGTACCACCTTATGGTTCTTCCCTCTTCAATGGTTCCTCTATTCCTCCATATGAAGCACCTTTTTCTGGAGGATCGGCTTATCATTACAATTATGGCAGTCGTCTTTCTGGTGGTAGTCCCTTTCGGCCGCTCCATATGCCTTCTGGACCACCCCCTTATTCTAGTGGGCCTATGATAGGGAATGGTATTGGTAATCTGCCTTCCCGTTTATAATTGCTATTACTTTTCATATTTATTCACTCTTGCAAGTTAAATTGTTGACCAAGAAAACCCGTTGATCATAGTTATTTCTTGTCTGCAACCCAACCACCCATTTACGTATATGATTGGCCTTAAGCATGATATTAATATCATATTAGTAAGTTATGGGCTTTTTTTTCTTTTTTACCTAGGTGGGATGTATGGTGTGCCCCCTTTGATGGACCGGTATGGCTTGGGGTTGCCCATGGCCCCTCCTCCAATGGTATGTTGAGATGTTTAATGCTAATTTGAGATCATTCTTTGTTAGGTTTGTGAAACTAAGATTGCAAGCTTAATATTTTGTATCATTTCTCCATCATGTAGTTGCACATTTTCTAGGTTTGGGTTTGTGTACTGGATTTATTCAATGCTTGGCAGTTATCAATTTGTATTAAGCTTGCATCCCTCATTCAGCAAAGGCACGGATTTCTCCCTTATAGGAATACTGTGGATTGGTTCTTAAATTTGACTATTCTCTTTTGACCATCTAATATTTTATAAGTTGTAGTGGAACTAGAGTGTCTTATGCATGAGTCACAGTTTATGATACAATTACATTTTCAAACTACAGGGACCAAGGCCAGGATTTTTTCCGGATGATAAATTACAGAAAAAAGGTGCAGGCATGACATATCTCTACTGTTGTTTTTCAAAGAAGCCATTATCTTGTGCATTACAGAAAATTTTTTACAATAAGTTAATTATTTTCTCTTCGAATCTTTGTCAGATACTACTCGTGATGATGATTGGACATGCCCAAAATGTGGGAATATTAACTTCTCTTTCAGAACTGTCTGTAACATGCGGAAATGCAATACGCCTAAGCCCGGATCTCAGGTTCTTGTGAACTTACATATTTAATAATGATGCAATGTAGCTGTTCTTTTGTCACATAATTTGCCTTTGGTACTTCGAAAACTGTAGAGTATATGAAATATTGCATTCCTTTTCTTTTGTTATGAACTATTTCTTGACTTATAACAATTTTTTCTTGTAAATGCAGACTCCAAAATCTGATAAAAGTTCAAGTAAGTGCTTTTAAATTTGCAAACATCATAATGTCATGTCTGAAATTTGATGGATATGTATTTCATGCTTTTCAGAACAAAAGATGCCAGAAGGAAGTTGGAAGTGTGAGAAATGTAGCAATATTAACTATCCTTTTAGGACGAAGTGCAACAGACAAAATTGTGGGGCTGAGAAACCAGCTGAATCAAAGAAGTCACCCTCACCAACAGCGAATGAAAATGATCAGGTTTGTGATCTGATGCAGTTTCTTTTTCATGTAGTTTGTTACCTGAAGTTATTGTTTTTGCTGCCCACATTTGTACACATTACAAATTCAGTTAGCGTTCTATACTTCAAACTATTCCTAGTTAAAGATTTATATGGGTTATCTGATTGTGTTTTAAAATGTCATTATTACTATATTTTCCTACATTTCTATGGTGAAGACACTGTTGAATTTTACGGTTTTACTGAAGTTTTTATTTGTCTTTCTTTCCATTGATTTGCAATTGTCTACTGTTCCAGTGAGTACTAGGACATGTTTGAGGGTTGAGAAGGTCCAGAGTTATCATCCAGCATTGCTCAATCTGGGTGTCTGAAAGTCAGTCTTGTCGTCCTCATTTTGCAGCGGTTGTCAAGTTACTCTTCCTTCTCATTGATCAGTGTCCAGTTTTTGTATTAATGCTATGGTACTTCTGGTCTTTATGGATCGTTGGTGCATTATGTGTCAACCATCTTAATCCAGAAAATATTTACAGGTTGGTTCTGGTTTCGGTGAGGTTGATTTTGTAATTTGGAATCAACTTAGCTATTCTAGTGAGCATGTTACTGTGAACTTAGATATATTGCTAGTGGGTAAAGACACTGCAAGTTTCACATTTCTGGTTTTCATTCAGTTTCCTTTTTTGTCTGTGTTGGGGTTGTCATTTTGTCTAGCCAAAGATTCTATTAGAAGCATAAGAAGTTCACAGCTTCTAATATTTAATTAGATCTATTGTCAGGTATTACTGGGGGTAGGAAATTTATAACTGTTTTCGTACTCGACTATAGGAGTTAGCGGCCAATTTTTGTATCATGTGTTTTGCTTATGGCATGGTTTAAACACAGGTCCGGTGTTGTGATTTTTAAAGTTTTTTTTCCTGGATCTTTCAGAAACATCATACCGTTGCACCATAATATGTTAAACTTAGACCCCTGTTTCGCACATTATAATTGTATTATCGGTGTTAAGATACAATGGTCGACTGAGCTGTGTGCAGTATGCTTTGGAGGGTGGTTGTATTTGATTTGAGAAGTCAGTGGCGTCTTGTCAGTGTTGGATGTTGCATCAATTCCGGTCTTTATTTTATCAAGGTTTCTAGAAGCCATGTATGTAATTTTGGTCATTCGGGATTGAAGTTGTTGTCAGTAAAGTCTAGTGAGATGATGTGAACTGGACTCCTGTGTCTGTCTAGAACTTAGGGAGGTTTTCAAAGAAAGATAAGACTGGATAGTGAGCACAACATCAAGTTACAGTGGCGCGAGGAAATGAGAGTATCTGATCGTGACATTGATATGGTTTTGATCGAGGACCACCCTTTTGATAGTTTTTAGCAAGTTATATTTAAGTCTCATGGTCCTAGAAAGAAGCCATAAATCCCGATAGAAGAATTATGAATCCTACAGAAAAGCACCTTGTTCAATAATATCTTTCCTGGTGTAAGTTATGACACTAAGCTCTTGTAAAGTAAAATGATAACTTAGAAATATGATTCTTTCCACGCTTGAACTGCAACTGGTAAGAAGAGGGCAAGAGGCATAATGGGTTCGGAATCTTGCAAGATGCTTATTTGTAAAAAAAAAAAAACTGTCTCTTCAACGGCTGTACGTATTCCAGTATCTCTAACGGCTGTTTTTTTTTTTTTATTATTTGCTCAAAGTTTATTAACTACAATTCATACAAGCCGTTAAATCAGAACGTATTTCAATTAATTTCGTATTTTAGTTGATAAACTGTCTGAGCTTAAAAGATTTAACGTTTTGATCTGAGCAAGAAAAATTAAGAAAATAAAATTTTGATTTAAATCGCTGAAATTAAAATTTACCACTATAATACACTGATTGATATTTGTCTGTCTTATAAATTAAAGATAAATTTACTATTATATTCAACTCTATTTTAACTTTTGTTGCTTCACTTTTGTTTGATTGAATTTTTCTATTCAACTTTAATTTAAAATAATTTGAAGACAAACTTAATAAAGATCATTTTATGTTTTATTTTAATTAAATTAAATATTAAGTTAATTAATACAATATTAAAACCAAATGAAAATGGTTATTTTATAAAAGTAAACTTGTTTTTTTTTTATGATATATGTATTTTAATTTTTGAGCTTTTACTTCATTAAATAAAAATTCTAATTTAATTAATTTATTTTTAGTATAAGTTAAATCTTTGTTAACTATTAAAATAAAATATTTGAAAGATTTTTTATTAGATTATATTTTCAAATAATCAAAATTAATAATAGGTGGTAAATTTAATTAAAATATCAAAATTGGTTGTAAAATTTAATAAAAAAATTTTAGTAGTAAAATTAAATCATATAAGAGTTGAATATGAATTTTACTTATATTTTCAAAATATAATGATAAATATCAACGAAAATAAAGTATCTCCTGAATGGTGAATTTGCACTTGAATCCACTAATTTATTATTGTGGCAAATTCAATTTTTGTTCAAATGTCAAAAGAATAGCAAGTACTCTAAAGAATTTTGAAAAAATTATTTAATTTTAATTACCTTTTATTTGGTAAAAAACCTTTTCAGATCCTTTTAATTTTTAAATTGAGCAAATTAATCTTTTCAAAAATTCAATGCAATTTAATATATTTCAATTTTGAACATGAACAACTAAGGATAATTAATTACAATATTAATTTTTTGGCAATTGTACCTGATTTTTGAATGTTATAATAATAAGTTTAGCCCTTAAAGTTTATACAATTTAGTCTTAATTTAACAAATTTATCTTGCAGTATTTGTGTAAATGTTGAGGTTAAATTTGTTGAGTTTTTTTAGAATTAAGACTGAAATGACAAAATATATAAACATTAAAGGCTAAATTTGATACTATCCCAATCAAAATTATGTATAATTGACGAAAGACATTAATGTCATGATTAATTATCCTTAGTAGTTCACGTTCGAAATCGACATGGATTAAATTGCTTCAATTTTTTTAAGAGGATCATTTTTTCAATTTCAAAATTGAGAGGGGTTGGAAAGGTCCTTTTACCATATATTTTTTTAATTTGTTAGAAAGGACTTGGAACTGACATTTAAAGTTCAAAAACTCAATGATTAGAACCCTAACAGTCAAGAGTGTTCACCATATCCCTAAAGTCGTGGGATCAATCCACAAGTTGTGTTTGTGTGGTAGTCTAAATGGGTGTGTGTGTGGGTGTGTGAGTTTGCGATTTTATTATATTAAATTATAAACTTAATAAGTGAATCAATCCGATATGACATGATTTAGGTTAATTAGATTATCTGCATATTCAAATCTACTTTGGTTTGATTGTTATAAGAGGTAAAATACAATTTCACCCTTGTATTGACTTATATCTTTATGGTTTTCAAAAAGATTAAATTGAAATTCTAAAAAAAAAAGATTAAATTGAAATTCTAACATTTTGGGGGACTATAATTTTATTACATACTAACTTGTGATTTTATAAATTTTACGACCTAAAAAAGCAATTTCCCATTTTAGGGGGCCAATGCTCTCTCTAGCCCTCTTCCATACGCCCTATTTGAAAGGATTGATTAGAATGGCAAATGGTCATCTCTCCTATTTTCTTTCTTTTCACTTTTCTTTCTAACGAAGCATTCTCACAATTGATTTTCTTTCCATTTTCCCACTCTTTCCTCCTATCTCCTCCACTTTTTCACTCAACCAAACATATCCTTAAACTCGTTCTTTGAAGGCATTTGTGGTCGAAACTCTTGCAATTAAATTGTGTTATAATACATCGCAATATATGACGTCGAATAATTGTTGAATGTAATTTGTCAAAAGCTGTTTAAATATTAAAAGTATGCCTCAAATTCCCTAGCGATGTTGTCTGTCCTGGGCGATATTATTAATCAAACCACTTTTTTAGAATCTGAATGTTTTAGCCATGTTGCTAGATTTAAGAACAAAGTAGCAGACTGATTGGAAAAAAAATCTGCTACTAGAAGTGAGACCTGCCCACCATCCTGACAGTTTGCCATTCTTGTTGAACTTAAAAATCTCTTTCATACTTGTCTTTCATGAAAAGAATTTTTATTGATCCACCCAAAAAAATTAAATTAGTAAATTAAAAATTTAACTTGACCAAATGCAAGTTTTTTTCTTATAAAAATAATACAAAAAGAAAAATTACCAAAATGATATAAAGGAAAGATTAATTACGAGATTGGGTTGAAATCTATAGTGAAAATGGGTCCCACCACACTAAACTTTGCCACCATTCTTCACCTAATAAAGATGTAGGGAAAACATGATTTTTTAAGTGGTGTTGTCTGATATATTGGTGGTATCGGTATAAATTTTTTAAAAATATCAAAAAATGGGATATGGGATAAAAATATATATTTTTGGTGTCGCCTGACATATTGGCGACACTGATGTTAATTTATTTTTTAAAAATAAGTTGACAAAAAAAAAATTATAAAAAGAGAAAAAAAAAGTTGAAAAAAAGGGGTTAGTCAAGCAACACCGAGCTGACACATTGCCATTCAATGTGACCAATCAATCACGGGCTCAACCCCGACCCTTCTTTTTCAACCTTTTTTTTTTTTCCTTTTTCCTTCTCTTATACAAGCAACTGGTCCACCATCCCCCAACTCAGATTTTCAGTTGTGTTGGAATTTTGAAGGAAATTTTATTTATGTTGGAGTTTTATATAGAATTTGTGATAGTTTTAAGGTATGTTTTTATTATTTGTAACAATAATTTTATTTATGTTGGAGTTTTATATAGAATTTGTGATAGTTTTAAGGTATGTTTTTATTATTTGTAACAATAATTTGTATATTATATGTATGTTTATATTTTAATTTATTGTTTATTTTAGATTTAATATTTAAGATTATATTTTGTTTGTAAAAATTGTATTTGTGTTAAAGTTTTAGAGATAGATTATGATAGTTTTAATAGATTATGATAGTTTTAATGTATGTGTTAAAGTTTTAGAGATAGATTATGATGGTTTTAATGTATGTTCTTTTTAGTTTGTAATAATAATTTGTATTTTATTTATAATATTTAGATTTAATGTTTAAGATTATATTTTAGTTTGTAAAACAAATTGTTTTGTTGTTTGTGTTGGAGTTTTTTATTTTTTATTAATATTTTATGTTTGTAATTTATATTTTACTAGATTAATTATGTTTATATATATATTTTAGTAAAGGTACTTAAATTTCAGTTGCAAACATCCGAATTAAGGTAATTTATTTTAATAATTTTTTGTTTAGTTGGTGATTAATATTATTATGTGGAAATTTTATTTAAATAAAAACTTTAAAATTATTTGAAAATGAGTTTTGCTAAATATCATTAGGTAAAAACAATATTGTTTTAAAGTGATATGTTTATTCAATTTTGTTGGCGTAGATATCAAGAAGGGTTCATTTATTAGAGAAACCGATCACACTAACATGATAATTAATGTATTGGTAAAAGAAAATTGCTACTTGCTATTCAAGGGTATTTTATAAATTTGCACGTCATTATTTTTTTAATTGGCATATTTAACTAATATGGTAATTTTTTATGAATATAGGGTGAGTACTGCGTCTTAACAGTGCAAGTCCATTGTCTGAGCAACCAGTCAAACGAATATATTTTCCCATATTCGGCTGTCATGGGATTTGGAACGGCAACATTGATTAGGATGTTTGAGCTTAGGGCTAACTTGATATCCGCCTTGGTTGAGAGGTGGCGCCTAGAGACCTACACATTTCATTTATCGTGTGGAGAGTGCATCATCACCTTAGAAGATGTTGCATTGCAACTTGGGCTCCAAGTTGACGATGTTCCGATCACAGGTTCAAGTAAAGTGATCGAACCTACGTAACCTTGTTATCAGTTGCTTGGATGATCGTCGGGTGATGGTGGTGCTAAGTTTACCAATTTGAAATTTTCTTGGTTAAAATGAAATATCGAAACTTTACCGAGTAATGCCTTTGAGTGGGAGAAGATGTGTGCTGCTCGGGTGTATATACTGAAGCTAATAAGGG
The DNA here is from genome assembly GCF_025698485.1 of Gossypium arboreum. Classification (NCBI taxonomy): domain Eukaryota; kingdom Viridiplantae; phylum Streptophyta; class Magnoliopsida; order Malvales; family Malvaceae; genus Gossypium; species Gossypium arboreum. The sequence continues at coordinate 23,111,668 of NC_069072.1, forward strand.
GTACTCATGCTAAACACATGTAATAATAAAGTCCACTTGATGTACTTGCCTTTGTTGGTTGCTTTTCAAGTTGCCAGTTTGTATAGTTGGGGTTCAACAGTATTAGTAACGTTGTACCATGAGCTTTGTCACATGATACACAATGCATAAGCGGGCGCCTACTAATGCTGCAATCCTGGGCGTTGTACAAGATGTCATTTCTGCCATAACTAAGTCACTAACAATATGTTTTCGCCCTTGTAAATAGGTAAAAAAAAAATTAAAACATCAGTGAAGAACTATTTTTTATGAAAATGTTATCTAGCAAGTTTGCTATCTTTTCATATGGTTTACTTGTCAGGGGATCGAAAAATCCAAAACCCTTGTTGTGCACAGACAAATGATTAAGGTATACATTGAGGATGAGGTAATATTTTTTCAAAATAAAATTATATTCATGTCATGCAATTATTTTTGTTATATTATTTTACCCATGTCACTATAACCATGTTATTAACTGTGCAATTCGTGTGGATGTCATATCTTGCATTAGATGCTACGAGTATAATTCCCCAATTGGCTTACCACCATTCATACTTGTGGTGCATTAACACACTCGTGTTTAATTTTTCAATTGTTGAGTGGTACAACGAGAATCGAGTTTTGGGACAATTTGAGAGTAAACTTCAACAATGTCCATGATATTAATAAGAGGGGAAAATATACAAAAAAAAATTGGACATTGGAGCACCAACGATGGATTGTAATGTGGAACGCTTGGATGGATAGGAAGGTTTAGTTGGAATTTTGTATGGGGGATTTCACGCCCTCGATCCATTACCAGTGTCGGTACATGGAAAACGGGTTGTTGTATTTGTTTGGTGGCCAATTGATAATAGTCCCTAGACACATGCACCGATGAGGGCATTAGCAAAGTGGGCCTACTCGATCCCATCATCGTCGAAGACATCCATTTCTTTCTTCTGAGCCTGAGCCTGAGCTTGAATCGGCGAGGAAACACAATCGGAGGGTAGTTTTTATTATCCAGAATTGCGAAATGACAGTTGTGCACTGAAGTTCCAAAGCTACGCCTCTTATCCGGATATGCCTTGTTCCGGTTCTGATTATCAACAACCGAGACCATCAACGATGGTTGATATGTTTAGCTCCAAACCTTCTGATCAAATCTTTTGGATATATGATTTTTTGAGTTACTTTGATACACCCCAAAGTTCATCAATGGATGATGAGAATGCAGGTTCGGATGAGGAAAACATTAAGCTCCCAATTGACCATTGTGAGCAACCCAGACGTCAATGAAGGGCACCACAATGTTTCACCCTACAGACAACTCCATCCAACCATCAATTTTGATACATGTAAATTGTGAGGTAATTGTACCATCATTTTTTCTAATAAACTTTATTTGTAATTATTTACAAAGTTTCATTTTTTCCCTTCATTTTGAAAATTATTTTGTGCTTATTTTTCAAAAAAATATAATTAACAAATTGTTTAAATTAAAAAATTAATTTAAAAATTTTCTTACCATAAATTTTAATTAACTTATGGAATTTTTTCAATATTGTTTGAATTAATGTTAAATAGGAAATTAAATATTTTTCATGCCATATATTTTTCTTATCGTGATTTTAACTTATTATCATAGATGAATTTAATGCATATTGTTTCAATTTTGTAATAAAGGCAAGCTTGCTCAAAATTATGAAGAATCATAACAATAGCATAGAAATAAATTTAATTCAATCTGTGAAAATGATTAAAATATATTTGAATATCATATACATAAATTTATATTTGCCTCAAGTGTGACGATTGTCCAAGATGGAAGTTCCGATGGGGGCCCTTGTTTTGACTATGGCCAACAATTCTACATAGACCACAACGTTTGGGTTTACCCTGCTCCCTCAAGTCCATGTTACTCCGAATCCTACTAGGTAACGGCCAATATTGGGTACCCTACGTAGCCTCGAGTTTGGGAGCAACTTGAATGAAAGTGGAGGCACTTCCTATGTCGAGATATCCCCAAAAGTGGGGAACTCATTTTCCCAGATACGTAATGTGCATTCTAGCGTGTACACCTTATCGATATATTGGTCACAATTGACATTGGCCCATGCACATGCTGCAACTATTGGAAAAAAATTTGGTTTGAAAATAGTTTTCTTGTAGAACGGAAAAATAAAAATTTTGAAAACTGAGCCTGTTTATAATATTTATAGCAATAAATTTTTCCTCGAAATAATACCTGTGCTTTGAACGAGATGGATCCTAGACGTTCCAATTTTCAATCGAATAATCTTCTCTGCTATTCTCATCCCACGAACTCCTTCAAGTCTGGGTTCGAACAATTTCGAATCAAACATAGAATTAGAAATAATTTTCTTACTTTTAGTTGGAAAGTAAATCTCTCTTTTATAGAAATCGATAGTATTGTTATTCCCAGAAAATAGAATTTATACTAAAAATAAATTCTGACTTATTTCTAGGCAAAATAAAAATATCTCAAAGTTATGTGTTTTTAGCCCTAACAGTGTCATCTATTTATAGGGAAAGGTAGTGGAACCCTAGTCGAATTAGTAAAATCCAAACAATATCCATTTAATAGAAAAATAGTCCCCTAGTTGAAGTAAGAGAGAGAAGGGCGGCTAACCTTAGTTACTAGGGTTAGTCTCCCATCATACTTGTTATGAGAGGTTTTGGGCCTCTCTTGTATCAGATCCAAATATATGTACTTCTTAGACTTTTAACCCAGCACTTTATAGTTTAATCCAACCTAATACATATTTTTCTATTTCCCAAAATAAATATTATTTATTCAATTAATTTTAAATAATTTAAATTTTCAATTAAATAGTTTTCTAAACCTAATTCTAATTCTATTAAAATCATTGCAATTTTAACGAAAAATAATTTATGAAAAATATATTTAATTTCTACTTGCAATGATTCACAATGACCAATTAATTTAATTTAATTTAATTTTAAAACTTCAATTAATTAAAAATTAATTCAAAAACTTAAATTAATTCTCATACTTAGCGAGAAACCACATTTATTTCGAAATGTAACTGATTTTTCTAAGTTTATCATTCCTATTCGTTTCTGTTCATTTGATTCAACATGCAATTCATTTCTGGTTTCAACGAGCTAACGGAGGGACCGATTGGACATATGCAATTAGGGCTCAAATGATTTACAATTAAGTTCCAGCTTTTTGCCTATTAATTATAAACTCATTTAGTCATTAAGTCATTCCATTATAGTATCATGACTAAGCTCTGCATAATAACATATCATTACGAAAACTACTTGATCAATACTCGTCCGATGACCTTGCCATAAGCGTGTAACCCTCAAAGGATATCATTAATCTCTTTTGGATAAACCAGTTCTCCTAATATAATCCCATTTTTATCTGATGGTAACCATTACATTTGCCTTCATAAAAAGTCAATTACTATCAAATAGCAATTAAGTCATTCATCACAAAGACAAGCAACCTATGACTAGTTTTAGTTTTCATCTATCATGTATTGCCAATGAGAGGATATCATTTACCCATGTTTTGGGCTATGAATTCCACTATTTTGAATAATTCTACATACTGCAGAAATCGTATACCCAACACACCAACTTTCGGTTCCTTATCTATTTGAACTCAAGCTTTTACTTACATCAAAGCATATGAATCACGCATACATATGTTGGAAAAAAATTGGTTCAAAAATAGTTTTCTTGCATTGCGAAAAATTAAAATTTTAAAAATGGAATTGGTTTGTGATATTTATAGTAATAAACTTTTCCCGAAATCGCACTAGCGTTTTGGCTAGACGGATCCTTGTCGTTCTCAGCTTTAAACCGAACGACCTTCTTTGCTATTATTGTATCATGAACTACTTTAGGTGGGGGCTCGAATGAATTTGAATCAAATATAGAACTAGAAATTATTTACTTTACTTTCACAGGGAAAGCAAAAATCTCTCTTTAATAAAGTCTGGTAGAATTGTTATTCCAGAAAATAGAATTTCTACTTAGAAATAAATTCTCACTATTTTTGGGCAAAATAACAATATCTCAAAGTTGTGTATAACTTATTTTCTATTTAGCCTTACTAGTGTCATCTATTTATAGGGAGAAAAATCAAAACCCTTATTGAATTAGTAGAAGTCTATTTAATAGAAAAACAACTTCCTAGCTAAACTAGGAGAGAGAGAGAGAGGCGACAACCCTAGTTAAATATACCAAGTTTTTCATTCCAAATATTTAACATGAGAGGCTTTTGGGTCTCTCCCGTATCGGGTCCAATTATAAGTGTTTCTTGAACTTTTAACCCAACACGTTATAATTCAATCTAACCCAAAACATGATTTTCTATTTTCCAAAATAAACATCATAAATTAATTTAAATTAATTAAATAAATTTTTTAACCCTTTAACACCCCTAACCCGTATCCGTCTTTGAAATAGGGTTACGGAGCATTACCAAAAAAATCACTTCAAACGAATACAATTTATAAAAATTTTAAATCATATTGATAATCATATTAAAATCAATCCAAATCATACACATTGTCCTTTATACGAGCCCTCGAGGCTCTAAAAACATAATAGAAATAAGTCAGGACTAAATTAGAAACTCATAGAATTTTTCAGAAAATAGTGAAAATTTTAAACTCTACAGGGGTCACACGACCGTGTGACTCACATGGCTAAGAGACACGCTCGTGTCTTAGGCTGTGTGGACATTCGAAATAGGGATACAAGGTCGTGTCCCAGTCTGTGTTCATACTTGTGTGACTCACTGACTTGGGTCACACGGTTAAGCCACACCCCCGTGTGTTTGGTCGTGTACCCTTTGAAGTAACCCCATACGCCTGTGTGTCAAGCCGTGTGCTAGGCCGTGTAACAGCCTGACTTGCAACCTTTTGAAAGCTACAAAGGACACACGGCCGTGTCGCCTAGTCCTGTGTCACATACGGCTAAGACACTTGCTCGTGTGGACAAAAATAGACCATTTTACAAGCCATTTTTCTCACCCATCTTGGTATGTACCAACACCTAAAATTACACATATATACAAGCCATAACAAGGCACCATAATTATGCAAAATCAAGCTGTATAAATAAGATATAATAACAAACAACCAATAAGCCCTTAGGCACCTCAAATGACAACATGTAAACATGTATAACCATGTACTCAATTTGGTTAAAATGATCAACTAACTTCCAACTAGATTTGAAACAATACATACCATAAAATTTACTTACCAAAACACAAACCATTTGGTACCAAAATGTCATTCTATAACTAGTATCAAGTAACCATATAAATCATACATAATAAGGTATCAATTCACCACTTATTCAACTTATCACAAGGCACATATACAATATACATATTTAGGCTTTCGTTCCATCTTCCTATATTCTGTAACATCCTAAAATAGAGCCTAGTCTGAATAGTGGTTTTGGGACCAAAAATCTGACATTAAAATATTTCTTTTATGATTATTATAAGTTTTAGGATGTGAAAATAAGCATGTGTTAAAGTTTCATGAAGAAATTCTAAGTATAAGGTGTCCAATTGGAAATTAGGGACCAAATAGAATAAATTGCAAAACTTGGGTTCTAGAAGCAATTTGCATGAAATTTCTTTGAATTATAAATTAGAAGGTATTAAATAGTAATTTTTCCAATTTTTAAGTTTTTAGACAAAAATGAGCATGCATAGAAAAATTTGGAAGTTTCGTAAGGAGGGGTATTTTGGTCATTTAGTAATAAACTTAATAAAAAGGGGAAAAGAAAGCCAAAATTAGCCATCTTCTTCCCCATAGCTATCAAAATTCCTAGAGCTCCATAAGCTAGGGTTTTCAACATTTCAAGCTCAATAATAAGTGCTCTCTAGCCCCGTTTTTAATGTTCTTTGTAATTTTGAGATCCTCTTAACATGCTATATCCATTTCTACCCATATCTCAAGCTAGGGTTCATGTTTGTAAATTTATCCATGCATGAGATGCTTGTGTTTTGATGATTTATGGAGGAATATGAGAGTTTAAAGGATGGTAAACAACTTTTACTAGGTAGGTTTTCATGGAAATGGCTTAAAGGACCATTTTTGTAAAAAAGTATATAATATGTGGTAGAAATGTGAAATAGAGGAAAATATAGGCTGGTATGAACTTAGGATAAATTCGACTAGGCATGGGTAACCAAGGAATTTCATGCATTCCATTATACGAGAATAGGGACTAATTTGTAAAAATGTGAAATGTTGGGGGCAAAATGGTCATTTTTGTTCGGGGTAAAAATTTAGGTCCGAAATGAATAGAATGAGGTATTAATAATTTATTTTTTCTTATATAGAGCCCGAGGAACCAATTTCGGAGGTCAACCATGGAAAACTAAAGGTTTCGGAATAACCAAAATACGAAATCGAATCAATTACCAAGTAAGTTCGTGTAACTCGAAGTAAACTTTAAATATAGTTGAAAATACATATTCTTAAATGTATGTTAACTTAGATATTGATTGCATGACAATCCATGAAATGTGATAGTGTAAAATGAAAAAGATGATAATTGTCCCGGTTGAATGATAAAGGAAGACTCGATGGGTAAATTCTTGTTTACATGACATGAGATCCTGCATGTGTTACAGAAAGGGATTTAGTCCGGACGGGTAATCCGATGATCTCAGTATAGTAAAGATCCAACCTGGACGGGTGTTCCTTAAGTGATCAATCCTCCCGATGAATATATGTGCATTGTGGATTTAGCCCGGATGGGTAATACGATTAAGGAGTGAAATTAGCCTGGACTGGCATTTTAGATCCGAACGTATTGGAGTAATTGTCATTGTAAGGGATTTAGCCTGGAATGGTAATCCCAACAACACTCATTGAATTTATGTTATAAGGGATTTAACCTGGATTGGTAATCCTACCGTAAGAGTGAGGTTCACGGGAGTGTATATTTAAAATGGTCACTAGCATGACTTGACGGTAAATGGGATACCCATCGAGATTTCTGAGAAATTCAACGGGACTATAATAAGACACGAGAATGGAAATGTTTGAATTGATGAGCTTACCAAAATTAATGCTATATTGCTTGTGAGGAAACTAACTTGAGGATTGAGTGTATATGATAGGGAATTTATACTATGCATGTTTGGCATGAATATCTTTTGTGGTTGTATGCAAAATAACTGGTAAGTTTACCTTCCTGTTATTCGAACTTACTAAGCATGTTAATGCTTACCCCCTTTTTTTCCCTGTTTTACAAAGCTCGTGGACTCGTGAATATTAAAAGACGATTGGAGTATTGTCAACACTATCAGCTCATTTTGATGTAGGTTGTAACTTACTAATTGTGCATGTTGGTGTTTAAATGTTCATGAGATGGTTAAATGAGGTATATCATGAATGGACATGTGGAATGTGGCCAACTCATTTGAAGATGGCTAGGTCATAATTGGCCATGAGTTATAAAATGAGCCAAGTCTAAATGTGTTTGATGATATGGTAATCCTTAATACAAAGAAGATGATCTAGCATGTGTAAAAGCAATGAGATGAGGTTAACATGTAATAGACCATTGAAGGTAGTCATTGGGCATATTTAGGACCTATTAAATGCCATAGAAGTTCACAGATGTGTGTGGATGTTGAGGGTGACCATTGGCTTAGATTGGAGCCTCTAAAAAGGTCCACACGAGTAGACACACGGACGTGTGTCTAGGCCGTGTGTCCCCTGCACCTAAAATTTTTAAGTCAGCATGTATGGTAGTAAACACACGGGCAGAGACACGGCCGTGTGTCTCAATTGTGTGGAGGACACAGCCTAGCACACGGGCATTTGTCTTGACCGTGAGCCCCTAAATGCATGATGACGTCATAAACAGAATGCTCAGGTTTTTGGACACGGGCGTGTCTAGGCCTTGTGAAGGACACGAGCGTGTGCTCGGCAGTGTAAAAACCCCTGTAGGTTCGAAATGGAAAATAAATTCAATTAATTCCCCACGAGTAAGGGATACGGGCGTGTTCCAAGCACACGCGTGTGTGCATTACCTCCACATGGGCATGTGAGGCTTAAACCTAAAAATTTTTCTACGATTTTCTTAAGCTCTCGGTTTAGTCTTAAGCCACTCTTTACGCATGTTTTAGGTCTCGTAGGCCCATAATAGGGACACTATGAATATGTTTGAATGATTTTAATTTGGAACGAAATTTTATAGCTTGTGATTTTTCAGAAATGCCATGTTTGTGTATGGTAATGCCCCGTACCTTGTCCCAGTCTCTGGTACGGGTAAGGGGTGTTACATTTAGTGGTATCAGAGCTACAGTTTAGTCGGTTCTAAGACTAATGTAGCATGTATTGAGTATAGCTATACATGCTATTGTATAAGTTATGATAGTATGACATCTCCTAACTATTTTTAATTATATTTGAATATAGTAAATGTCTTCCAATCAAGCTCAAGATGAGTCCGAGGGAGCTAAGAGCCATGCTCCAGCTTCTGTTCAACAAGCTACTACTAGTAGTAGTAGACGGCCTATGTCTGAAAGCTGAGAAGAGGCAAGAGTTGCCTTCTTTGAGATGGTGGATGAATGGTTTGGGGATTACGTGAAAAACTGGCCCAATATACCATGACCTCCTTCGTCCCCTGCTCGAATTGAGGGAGAAGTGCCATAAGGTATGGCACCCGTGAGAATTGGTAAAGCCCAGTCAACAAACTTAGAAAATATGGGGCTGAAGAGTTTAGAGCTAAGGTTGGTGATGATGTTGAATGAGCCGAGTTCTGGCTCGAGAACACTACGCGAGTTTTGGACGAGTTGTCATGTACACCTGAGGAGTGTTTAAAGTGTAATGTATCTCTTCTAAAAGATACTGCATATCACTGGTGGAAGACTATATCTTCAGTGGTACTGAAGGAAGATATTACATGAGACTTCTTCGTTTAAAAAGAAATATATTAGTCAAAGATTTTTAGACTCGAAACGAAAAGAATCACTAGAACTCAGGCAAAGAAATAAGACCGTGTCAAAATATAAGAGGGAATTCGTAAGGTTAAGTCAATATGCCACATAATGGGTCTAATCAGAGATGGAAATGTGTAAGTGCTTCGAGGAAGACTTGAATATGGAAATTAAGTTGTTGATCGGGATCCTTGAGATAGGAGAATTTACAGCACTGGCTGATTGGGCTAAGAAGGCTGAAGAGCTAAACAATGAAAGAAAGAAAGCAAAGAGAGAGGCTCAAATTTCGAATAAGAGATCTAGTGGCAGAACACACTCTTTTCCCACAAAGAAATCGAAGAGTCAACAAGAGCGCTCCACTGCATCGGTGGGATATTCGGGCAGAACAAGAAGCTCTAAGCTTCACAACCCGAAGTCTTCCTCCCTCAAGGTAACTAGTGTGGGAAGTGCGGATGATCAAAAGTCGAGGTGTGAAAGCTGTAATAAATTCCACTTTGATGAGTGTTGAAAGAGGAGTGGTGCATGCTATAGATGTGGTTCTCTTGACCACTTCCTTAAAGAATGCCCGAAATGAGTTGATAAAGAGGTGGATCTAGCCCCAAAGTCTAATGCTCCTAATTCCCGAGGTAGACCACCCCGACATTTTGGAAGTGAAAATGGCAGTCGAAATGTTGCCAATGACACAATAGCAAAACTAGAGACTCGGGCCCCGGTGAGAACTTACACGATACGCGCTAAAGAGGAAACTTCTGCTCCTGCTGTCGTTACGGGTACATTCTCTCTTCATGATGTATATGTTATTGCCTTGATTGACCCAGGATCGACCCATTCGTATATTTGCATGAAATTGGCATCTAGTATGAATATGTCAATAGAACCTACGGAGTTTGTGATTAAGGTGTCAAACCCTCTAGGCAAGTCTGTCTTAGTAGATAAGGTTTGTAAGAATTATCCTTTAACGATCCAAGGTCATTGTTTTCCAGCTGATCTTATGCTTTTGCCCTTCAATGAATTTGACGTAATAGTTGGCATGAATTGGTTGACCCTCCACGATGTGATAGTAAATTGTGGTAATAAGTATATTGAATTGAAATGTTCAAATGGTCAAGATCTCCGAGTCGATTCAAGCAAGTTGAATACCGGATGTGATTTCTTCAATGAAGGTTCAAAGGTATATGAGAAAAGGATATGAAGCCTACCTTGCTTTCGTGTTGAATACTAAAGAATCTGAGTTGAAGTTGGAATCAGTACCGATAATCCGGATGTGTCTCCAGAAGAATTGCCCGGATTACCTCCTGTCAGAGAGGTAGAATTTGGTATTGAAATAGTGCCGGGAATAACACCCATTTCTATTGCCCCGAATAGGATGGCACAACTGAGATGAAAGAGTTAAAAGCACAGTTGCAAGAATTGACCGATAAAGGGTTCATAAGACCAAGCTTTTCTCCCTAGGGTGCTTCCGTATTATTTGTTAAGAAGAAAGATGGTTCGATAAGACTATGTATAGATTACTGACAACTCAACAAGGTAACCATCGAGAACAAGTATCAGTTGCCAAGAATTGATAACTTGTTTGATCAATTGAAGGGAGCCACTGTGTTTTCTAAGATAGATCTAAGATCCAGCTACTACCACTTGCGAGTAAAAGAGTCAGATGTACCTAAGACTGCTTTCAGAACGAGGTATAGCCATTATGAATTTCTTGTAATGCCTTTTGGGTTGACAAATGCACCGGCTGTATTTATGGACTTGATGAATAGGATATTCCGGCCATACTTAGACAAGTTTGTTGTTGTGTTTATTGATGACATCCTGATTTATTCCAAGGATGAGACTGAGCATGCGAAACATCTGAGAACGGTTTTACAGATCTTACGAGACAAACAGTTGTATGCTAAATTTAACAAGAGTGAGTTTTGGCTCCTATAGGTTGGATTCCTCAGTCACATTGTGTTTGGTGATGGCATCTGAGATGATCCAAATAAGATATTTGCTATCATTGAGTGGAAGCTGTCAAAGAACATAACCGAAGTTAGAAGCTTTTTGGGCTTAGCCGGTTACTATCGATGCTTCGTAAAAGGGTTTTTAATGATTGCGACTCCTCTGACGAGATTGCTGCAAAAAGATGTTTGTTTAAGTCGTCAGAGAAGTGTCAGTAGAGTTTTGAGAAATTGAAGACATTACTGACCGAAGCTCTAGTTTTAGTGCAACCCAAACCGGGAAAAGAATTTGTGGTCTATAGTGACACACCCTTAAATGGACTGGGTTACGTACTTATACAGGAGGGCAAAGTGGTAGCATATGCTTCGAGGCAACTAAAGCCACACGAGAAAAATTATCCAACACACGACTTGGAGCTAGCTACCATTGTATTTGCCTTGAAGATTTGGAGAAACCATTTGTATGGTGAAACTTGCCGTATATTCACAGATCACAAGAGTTTGAAGTATTTGCTAACTTAAAAGGAATTAAATCTGCGACAACGTAGATGGTTAGAATTAATTAAAGATTATGAGCTGATAATTGATTACCACCCGGGAAAGGCAAACGTAGTCGCCGATGCCTTGAGTGGGAAGTCCTTGTTTGCATTAAGGGCTATGAATACGCATTTGGCGTTATCTAATGATGGTTCAGTTTTGGCTGAGTTAAGAGCCAGACCGACATTTCTCCAAGAAGTTTGCACAGCTTAGATCAATGATAGTGACTTGCAGGCCAAGAGAGCACAATGTGAGACAGGCGTTGAATCAGATTTCTGGGTTGATCCTAATGGTTGTTTGATATTTTGAGATAGGGTTTGTGTACCTAAAGATGATGAACTGGTTCAAAAAATTTTGCAAGAGGCACACGATAGCCGATTGTCTATTCATCCGAGAAGTACCAAGATGTATAATGAATTGAAGAAAATGTACTGGTGGAATGACATGAAAAGAGATATCTCTGAATTTGTGTCGAAAAACTTGATATGTCAACAGGTCAAGGCTGAACATCAAGTGCCTTTGGGTTTATTACAGCCTGTGATGGTTCCCGAATGGAAATGGGATAGGATTACTATGGATTTTGTGACAGGATTGTCGTTAACACCGAAAAAGAAAGATGTCATTTGGGTTATAGTTGATAAACTAACAAATTTGGCTCATTTTATTCTTGTACGGACATATTTCTCACTTGACTGACTGGCGGACTTGTACATATCTGAGATTGTGAGACTACATGGGGTATCATTGTCGATCATTTCAGATAGGGATCCAAGATTCACTTCGAGATTTTGGAAGAAGTTGCAGGAAGCCTTGGGTACAAAGTTGAGTTTTAGTACGGCATTCTACCTACAGACTGATGGTCAATCTGAGCGGATGATTCAAACTCTCGAGGACATGTTAAGGTGTTATGTCCTTGAATTTCAAGGCAGTTGGGAAAAATATTTACCATTGGTGGAATTTGCTTATAACAATAGTTTCCAGACGAGTTTAAAGATGGCACTTTACAAGGCATTGTATGGCCACAAGTGCCGGACTCCACTGAATTGGAAAGAGATCAAGGAAAGCCAGATTCACAGAGTTGATTTAGTCAGGGAAACTAAAGAAAAGGTTAAAGTGATACGGGACTGTTTGAAAGCGGCGTCGGATAGAAAGAAGTCATCTGTTGATTTGAAAAAAAAGTCATCGGATAAAGTGTTCTTAAAAGTATCTCTATGGAAAAAGGTTTTGAGATTCGACCGGAAAGGAAAATTGAGCTCGCGATTTATTGGACCATATGAGATTATCAAAAGAGTTGGACCATTAGCCTATTGGTTACCGTTGCCATCCGAATTGGAAAAGATTCACGATGTATTCCATGTGTCCATGTTGCGTAGATATAGATCAGACCCCTCTCATGTGATTTCACCGACAGAAATCAAGATTAGACTAGATATGACTTATGGTGAAAGCTTTATGGCATAAACACGGAGAAGAAGAGGCCACATGGGAACTTGAAGAAACCATGAGAATTCAATATCCGAACTTGTTTACTGGTAAGACTTTCGAGGACGAAAGTCCTAAAGGGGGAGAAATGTAACATCCTGAAATAGGGTGTAACAGCCGATTTTGGGCCTAGTCAGAACAGTGGTTTCGAGACCACTAATCTGAGGTTGGAGAAAGTATTTTATTATTATTTTAAGATTATAACATGTTTATATTAGTGCATGAAAAATTTGGTGAAGAAATTTTAGCGTTTATGAGCTTAATTACGAAAAATAAATCACATAAAGTGCAAAAGTCCTATTTTGATAGGTAAGGGTGTCAAATAGCTAGAGAGCCTTAATTAGAGGTCTTTAAAGGGCAATTAGACCCTTTGGAATTGCATGACTGGCCAAGGGACAAGGAAATAGAAAAGTCAAAGAAATTAGGTGGGTTGGTGACTTAAGTGAATAGATTGAACAAAATAAAAATTTACCTTCATCTTCTTCACTCTTTCTTTATTCCCACCGAAATATCAGCCATTAGAGGGGCTTGGGAAGTTGGAAAGTTTAAGCAACTTATCCCTTTCTCAAGTACGTGATTTTGATAGTTTTCTTAATGATTTTTACATTTTTGGACCCCTTGAAGCATGAGCTTTCAAATGAGGGGACCATTTTGCAAAATGGTTGAAAGTTTAGGGTTTTACCATGAAATTTTTCATGTAATTTTCTAAAATTTTATGAAAGAATATGAGTATTAGATGTGTAATAAACAACTTTTGTAAAGAAGTTTTCATGGAAACCCTAACTAGGACCATTTTACATAAGTTGTAAAATAAGTGATAAATGTGTGAAGTAGTGGAAATTTTGGATTGCTATAAGAGTAAAAAGGGTTCGGGTAGGCTTATGATATGAAGAAATTCGATAAAAATTGATTTTCAGGCATAGGGGTAAAATGGTCATTTTGTGAAAGTCTAGGGGCAAAATGACCATTTTGCCCAATATTGAATTTTCGAGTGTCTAGATTAAGGTGCTAACAAAATGAGTTAATTTTATTATATTAAGAAATTCAAAATCCGAACTTAGACCGGGGGAAGGCCAAACAAGTAGATTAGACCGACTAATCTCCATATTTTATAATCCAAGGTAAGTTGTATGTAAATAATACAACTACATTGTTATTATATGTTTTTGGATTGCTATAGCATGAATTGCTTGATTATGGAATTGAGAATGTATGATGATAATTGAGACAGTAGAATCTCTCATTTAAACCATAGGAAATAAATTGGATATTCATGCCATGACGTATGGGTTATTATGAGCCAGTGTAAGACCATGTCTAGGACATGGCATCGACATTGAGACAAGAGCTAGTGTAAGACATGTCTGGGACATGCATTGGCTTCGAGACGTAAGCCAGTGTAAGACATGCTTAGGACATGTATTAGCTACGAGATGTGTCAGTGTAAGACCATGTCTGGGACATGGCATCGACTTGAGATATGAGCCAGTGTAAGACCATGTCTGAGACATGGAATCAGCATTCGACCCCATGTTTAAGGCTTATTGTTTATCTGGTAGTGTTCCAAATGGTTCAATGGTGAGAGTTATGGTTTAAGTTAATGAAAGAAGTACAACCTTGTTGTGAGTGGTACAGGTACCGATTTAGTATATATGAGATGTGAGCTCAAAATATGCTATATGATTTGTAATGGATAGTGATGAGTAAGTTGTGCTTATGCCTTCTCTTGTATTATGAGCATGATGATGAATGGTAGAATTATTGTTATATTTATTTGCATGCAACTTACTAAGCCTTGTGCTTATTTCCTCTCCTTTCCATTTTCTTATAGTGCCACCTAAATAGCTCAAGGACCAACGAACATTGGAGCCAACGACCATACTATCAGCCGAAGCACTCGGTATAGTTAGATTACTTATTTTGAGTATGGCATGTATAGGGCTTAGGCTTTAATGTTTTGTGTCATTGGGAATTGGCCAAATGTGTTGGCTTGTGGTAAAACCCTTTATTTTGTATAAAGCCTTGAATCAAGGCTAATATTCATTTTGTTATATATACATAAAAGATGCTATTTTCATGGATGAGTATATTACATATGAGAAATGTTGTCTATTGTGGTTGTTTTAGTTATGTGAATCATTCTTGTATTGGTGTTGATTGATTTTGTGTAGGTTATGTGAGTAAGACTGACAAAGAGGCTTGGTAGATAGCCTTATTTTTGCCCATGCAGGTAGACACACAAGCATATTTCTAGGCCGTATGTGACACACGGTATGCCCCACAGGCGTGCGATATGGCCGTGTGTCTCTTGCACATAAAATTCGCAAGTCAGTATGTATGGTAGTAAATATACGGGCAGAGACACAGCGTGTGTCTCAGCCGTGTGAAGGACACAGCCACACGAGCGTGTGCCTTGGCCGTGTGACCCTTAAGAATTGCTGACATCAGAAACAGAATGTCCAGGTCTTTGCACAAGGGCTAAGACAAGGGCGTGTCATGGTCGTGTGAGGGACATGGGCCATGGATACGGGTGTGTGCCAGGCCGTGTGAAAACCCCTGTAGGTTCGAAATTGAAATTAATTCCAGACAGGTAAAGGACACGGGAGTGTCCCTATATGCTTAGGCCGTGTGAGCCACATGGGCCAACAGCACGACCATGTCGAATTGGCCACACAGGGGTGTTGCCCCTCCTACACGGGCGTGTGCCCCAGTGTCTAGTGTTATTTTTCAGAGTTCGTTGAAGGACCCGAATTGATTCCTGTTGGTTTTTAAATGAATGTTTGGAGTCTCCTAGGCCATATTGAAGAAGTTTAGACAATTTTTTAAATTTGACCAGATCTTGATGATTCAGAAACGTAGGAATGCATGTGTTCAAGGTAGGTAACGCATCGTATTTCGTGTCAGTATAGGGTACGGGTGTGGGGTGTTACATAGGGCCTAGTCGGAATAGTGGTTTTGAGATCACAAATCTGACATTAAAATATTTGTTTTATGATTATTATGAGTTCTAGGGTATGAAAATAAACATGTGTTAAAGTTTCATGAAGAAATTCTAAGTATAAGGTGTCCAATTGGAAATTAGGGACCAAATTGAATAAATTGAAAAACTAGGGTTCTAGAAGCAATTTGCATGAAATTCCTTTGAATTATAAATTAGAAGGTCTTGAATAGCAATTTGCCCAATTTCTAAGTTTTTGGACAAAAATGGGCATGCATAAAAAAATTTAGAAGTTTTGTAAGGAGGGGCATTTTGGTTATTTGGTAATAAACTTAATAAACTGGGAAAAAGAAAGCCAAAATCAGTCATCTTCTTCCCTACAGCTGCCAAAATTCCTAGAGCTCCATAAACTAGGGTTTTCAACATTTCAAGCTCAATAGTAAGTGCTCCCTAGCCCCGTTTTTAAGGTTCTTTATAATTTTGAGATCCTCGTAACATGCTCTATCCATTTCTACCCATACCTCAATCTAAGGTTCATGTTTGGAAATTTACCCATGCATGAGATGCTTGTGTTTTGATGATTTATGGAGGAATATGAGAGTTTAAAGGATGGTAAACAACTTTTACTAGGTAAGTTTTCATGGAAATGGCTTAAAGGACCATTTTGTAAAAAGTATATAATATGCAGTAGAAAAGTGAAATAGAGGAAAATATGGGCTGGTATGAACTTAGGATAAATTTAGCTAGGCATGGGTAACCAAGGAATTTTATGCATTCCATGATACGAGCCCAGGGACTAATTTGTAAAAATGTAAAATGTTAGGGGCAAAATGGTTGTTTTGGCCAGGGGTAAAAATTTAGGTCCAAAATGAATAGAATGAGGTATTAATAATTTATTTTTACTGATATAGACCCCGAGGAACCAATTCCGAAGTTCGACCGTGGAAAACCAAAGGTTTCAGAATAACCGAAATACGAAACCGAAGTAATTACCAAATAAGTTCGTGTAACTCGAAGTAAACTTCGTGTAACTCGAAGTAAACTTTAAATATACTTGAAAATGCATATTTTTAAATGAATGTTAACTTAGATATTGATTGCATGACAATCCATGAAATGTGATAGTGCAAAATAAAAAAGATGACAATTGTCCCGGTTGAATGATAAAGGGAGACTCGATGGGTAAATTCTTGTTTACATGACATGAGATCTTGCATGTGTTGTAGAAAGGGATTTAGTCCACACGGGTAATCCAATGATCTCAGTATAGTAAGGATCTAGCCCGGACGGGTGTTCCTTAAGTGATCAATCCTCCCGATGAATATATGTGCATTGTGGATTTAGCCCGGATGGGTAATACGATTAAGGATTGAAGTTAGCCTGGACTAGCATTTCAGATCCGAGCATATTGGAGTAATTATTGTTGTAAGGGATTTAGCCTAGAATGGTAATCCCGACAATACTCCTTGAATTTATGTTATGAGGGATTTAATTTGGATTGGTAATCCTGCCGTAAGAGTGAGGTTCATAGGAGTGTATATTTAAAATGGTCACTAGCATGACTTGACGGTAAATGGGATACCCATTGAGATTTTCGAGAAATTCAATGGGACTATAATAAGACACGAGAATGGAAATGTTTGAATTGATGAGCTCACCAAAATTAATGCTATATTGCTTGAGAGGAAACTAACTTGAAGATTGAGTGTATGTGATAGTTAATTTATACTATGCATGTTTGGCATGAATATCTTTTATGGTTGTATGCAAAATAACCGATAAGTTTACCTTCCTGTTATCCGAACTTACTAAGCATGTTAATGTTTACCCCCTTTCTTTTCCCTGTTTTACAGAGCTCGTGGACTTGTGAAGATTAGAAGACGATTGGAGTATTGTTAACACTATTAGCTTATCTTGCTTTGGTATATAGACACCTTTACTTTGTTACAATAGCATGTATAGGCTTTTGGTTATTTTGTTATATGTGTCATTGGTTAGCCAATGTAAGGGCTTGAATGATATACCTATTCATTTTGTATATGGTCATAAGACATGACTCATTTTGATGTAGGTTGTAACTTACTAATTGTGCATGTTGGTGTTTAAATGTTCATGAGATGGTTAAATGTGGTATATCAGGAATGGACATGTGAAATGTGGCCAAATCATTTGAAGATGGCTAGGTCATAATTGGCAATGAGTTATAAAATGAGCCAAGTCTAAATGTGTTTGATGATATGGTAATCCTTAATACAAAGAAGATGATCTAGCATGTGTAAAACCAATGAGATGAGGTTAACATGCAATAGACCATTGAAGGTAGTCATTGGGCATATTTAGGCCCTGTTAAATGCCATAGAAGTTCACAAATGTGTGTGGATGTTGAGGGTGACCATTGGCCTAGATTGTAGCCTCCAAAAAGGTCCACACGAGTAGACACACGGGCGTTTGTCTAGGCCGTAGGTGACACACGGTTAGTTCCATAGGCGTGTGGTACGGCCGTGTGTCCCCTGCTCCTAAAATTTTTAGGTCAGTATGCATGGTAATAAACACACGGGCAGAGACACGGGCGTGTGTCTCAACTGTGTGGAGGACGCGGCCTAGCACACGAGCGTGTGTCTTGGCCGTGAACCCCTAAATGCATGATGACATCATAAATAGAATGCTCAGGTTTTTGGACACGGGTGACGACACGGGCATGTCTAGGCCGTGTGAAAGACACAGGCCAAGGACACGGGCGTGTGGTCGGCCGTGTGAAAACCCCTGTAGGTTTGAAATGAAAAATAAATTCAATTAATTCCACACGGGTAAGGGACACGGGCGTGTGCATTGCCTCCACACGGGCATGTGAGGCTTAAACTTAGAAATTTTCCTAAGATTTTCTTAAGCTCTCGGTTTAGTCCTGAACCATTCTTTTCTCGTAGGCCCATAATAGAGACACTATGAATATGTTTGATTGATTTTAATTTGGAACGAAATTTTAAAGCTTGTGATTTTCTAGAAATGTCATGTTTGTGTATGGTAATGCCCTGTACCTTGTCTCGGTCTCTGGTACATGTAAGGGGTGTTACATATTCAAACAAAACAAGCCAAATATCAATAATATTAAGGCTAATATTTACATGCAAAAAACTAAATTCAATTGAACACCAAAGTACCATAATACGAGCCAAACTAAATGGCCATTTCAACAATCGAACATATAGGCCAACATTAGCCAAAATACCTATACATGCCATTATAACCAAAATCAAAACAACTGAAAGTACTAAAAGAGCTGATGGATAGTGTGGTATAGCTCCGAGAAGCTTCCAACCCGAACGAGCTTTTGATGCACTATAAGACACGGAAAAATAACACAGAGTAAGCATTTAAACTTAGTAAGTTCGTATAACTTAAAACATAAATTACCATTTAATCACATAATAGTTAAGTAAACATAGCATATTCCAACATAATTTTTCCAAAGCCTATTCAAATACATCAAACATGTTAGCCATGAAAACATATACATAAACAAATAAACATGGATGAACACATCATTTGATTAAGTTTCATATACATGTATCATCCATTTCAATTCTCAATATGCCTTGTATCAACATTTCAAAGTAATACTCATGTGTATCTATAATAGTTCGTATCGAACTCTTACCATCTCGTATCAGAATAATGCCCATTGAAATATTTAGAATACCGTCAAATACCTAGGATAGCTCAACATAGTGTGCTAAATCATATAACTGTAATCCGTCAAATCTTGTACATGTATGCTCATATAAGCTATGAATCAGAATGCTCACACAAGCTGTAGGTCGAGACATAGCTACACGATGCTGCTCACACGAGTTGTGAAGTATCCGCGACACATATCAGACCTCATACATTGGTAAGACGTTCAGGACTAGCACCCGAATCATGTAAACCCTAATGACATGTCATTTGTATCCTACGAATTCCTAAGGTTCAAACGGGGCTCGGTAGTCATTGTACGTCGTTGGATATGCAACTGATATATAGTATAGTAATTAAAAACACAAGTATATTTCTTTCAATAGTATATATACACAATTCAATTACACGAACTTAACTCGACGAGTAAATATAGATACGGAGACGACTAATCCGAGACTTTGTCCTTTCCCCAATCTAAAGCCGTACGAGGTCTATCTTGATCTATACGGATAAATTTAGCTCAATGCAATATGTATTTTATTCAATTTAGTCTCTAGTTCATAAAAATGGAAATTCATGCAATTCCACCATAACCCACTATAGCCAAATATCAATTAGGTCCCTATCAAGCCCTATATTTCATTTATTTCATAATTTCACCATGTAAATTTTTTTATTTTTCAATATAATCCCTATTTGGCAATTTCATCAAAAATCACTTAACAAAAGTTTTTTTATCTATTAACAACTAAACAATTTCTTCCATAAATCATCAAAACTTATAAACATTCATTAATGGAAAAACCCTAATAGTTTAACAGTTTCACAAATTAGTCCCTAGGCTAGCTAGATTAAGCTACAATGATCCCGAAAATATATAAATCAATAAAAACGTAGCAAAAATCACTCACATGCAATAGGAATTAGTCTAGCTAAAACTTTCAAGCTTCTATGGCTTCCCACTCTTTTAATTTTGGTTGAATAAAGGTTAAAGATGCTAACTTTTTCTTTTGTTTTATTTAATTTTTACTTTATTTACTAATTACCAAAATAACCTTAAGAAATAATCAAAATTTCAATAATGTCAAATCATGTTCATCCACTAACATCAGTTATGATATATTTACCAAATAAGGGCTCATACTTTAAGTTTCTATAGCTATTTAATACATTTAGCTACTAAAACTCAACTTTTGCACTTTACGTGATTTAGTCCTTTTAATCAAATTGAGCATGTAAATGGTAAAATTTCTTAATGAAATTTTTATACGGTACTACTAGCATGCTGTAAGAAATAAAATAATAATAAAATAAATTTTTTGACTTCAGATTTGTGGTCCCGAAACCACTGTTCTTATTTCACTGAAAGCGAACTGTTACAAACCTGGTTCTGATTTCGTTAAGATCAATGGCAACTTTATTGTAAAAGAATCTATGAGAAAATATATGTAATATTTATACTTTAAACGGATTCATAATGGCCAAATAATTTAATTCGATTTTTAAACTTCAATTAATTAATTAATTAATTAATTAATTAATTGAAAAATCATAAATTAATTTTCAGGTCATTTCCATACTTAGTGAGAAAACCACATTTATTTTCAAATGTTTCTCATTTCTATCATTTCTATCCATTTTTGTTCATTTGATTCAACATGCAATTCTTTTCTAGTTTCAACGAGCTAGCAGAGGGATCAGTTGGACATATGTGATTAGGGCTCAAATGATTTCTAATTAAGTTCTAGTTTTTCTCATGTTAATTATAAAATCATTTAGTCACGAACTCATTCCACCATAGTATCTTCGTGACTGAGCTTTCCTTAATGAAATATCATTACAAAAGCAACTTGATCAATGCTCGTACAATGAGTGTGTTACCCTCATAAGATATCCTTAATCTCTTTGGGATAAACTCTCTCTTTCAATATGATCCTATTTTATCTCATGGTAGTCATTACATCTTTCGTAACGACTTGTGGCCACGTTTATTTTTCATCTATCATGTAATACCAATGAGAGGATATCATTTACACATGTCTCGAGCTACGGATTCTACTATTTTGAATGATTCTACATACTGCAGAAGTCATATACCCAATGCACCAACTTTCGATTCCTTATCTATTCGAACTCAGGCTTTTACTTACATCAAATTATATTATTCAAGCATACATAATCCATCATCCACTTAAGATTAAGGTATGCCACACTATGAACGTCACAAGTGAATAAATCCAAAAATGGATTCAAGATCTATTTTGCTTGGGTCCAATCTGATCACCATTAGTCCAGCCAGTCACATTTATGTATCTATCTTCTCAGAGTCATCCTCTCTGATACCCAAGACAAAGCATGTCCCTGATTGGACTTGATAGATGACATATTAGTCTTGCAATCAGTTTTCTCATTTCCAGTTAGACTAAGGACAAGTTTAGGTTCGTCTAATAGTATAAGTCATGTTTCCGTATTATGATCTACCACGTAATACCACTTAGTATTAGTTTAAACATTAGACAACTAGTGAGATAATATTTGCTTCTATTTTTCTTTGCATACAAAAACCACATTAGGATATTATACAAAGAATATTAATGTAATCCATTAATCATTTTATTAACCAATCTGTTTGAAAAAAAAATTACAAGTTTACAAATGAATATACTATACTTAGGGCACTAGATCCAACAACATAGTTCATCATTCACTCAAGATTAAGGTATGTCACACTATGAACGTCACAAGTGAGTACATCTACAAACAGATTCAAGATCTATTCTACTTAGAACATGTCCGATGTATTGTCAATCAAGTCGATCATATCTATTTCTCTATCTTCTAGAAGTCATCAGCTTCGATGCTCAAGACAAAGCATATTCCCAATTGGACTTGATAGACAATATATTAATCTTTCAATCAATTTGTTCATTTTTTATTAGACAAAGTTTTCTACTAATATAAGTTATCTTTCTGTGTTATAATCCGACTATATACTACCGCTTAATATTAATTAAATATTAGATAACCAATGAGCTAATATTTTCTTTCATTTTACTTTGCGTACAAAAATCATTGAGGACAATATACAAAAGGTATTAATGTAATTTTTTTAAATCAATCTATTCGAAAAAAATACAAGCATATATAGACGACAACACTACACTTAAGGCACCAAATCCAACAGCAATGACATGTGAACACAGGTATCAAAGAGTCTAGAATCTCTCACAATCACACTGCTTGTTTCGGAGATTAACTCCGTAGGACCTAGCCAGGATACCCGCTCGATGGCTGACAGACTCTATCACCTGGAAAGTTTCCAGTGCCGAGAATATAGCTGTACATTCATCGACCTCACTCTCAGTGTTGTCATTTCCTTTTTAACCTCCTTGCAGTGAATGTGTCCCACCTCCATCTGATTTGCTTATTTCTCCCCCACTATTGACATCAAGGTTATCAACCTACAGAACATACCTGAAACAATAGTTGAAACGGGAAGATGTCATGTATGCTCCAAGACGAAATTAATGAACTCTACGATGTTGGTGGTCATATGTCCATAGCGAGTGTAACACCCCTAACCCGTCTTTGTCGCCAGATTAAGGTTACAGAGCATTGTCGTATAAATCAGAACAATTAACTTCAAAACATATCAATAATGCCATTTAATATTAATTACCAAACACTCATTACAAACCTAGCAAACATACACATTTGGGCCTTAAATCAAGCCTTCGAAGCCCTAGAAACAGTTCGGGACTAATTTAAAACAAATAAAAAAATTTTGAGAAAAAGTTAAAATTTTTAGAAACAGAGGCCACGCGGCCATGTGGCCAAGCCATGTGACATAGCCCTGATCGTGTTGACATTCGAAGTAGGGCTACACGGCTGTGTCCCAACCCATGTGTCCACTCATGTGTATATTCAAAATAGGGCCCCACGGCCGTGTCACAGGCCGTGTGACAGACCGTGTAGCTCACTGACTTGATACACACAGTCATGTTTCAAATCGCGTACCAGACCGTGCGCAACCTACACTTAAAAATAAAAATGACACACCATCGTATAAACACAAAATTTATACGAACTTACTTCGATTCCTATAATTGCAAAAAACGGAGTTGAAGACTAATCCAAGACTTTAGCTTTTCCCCGATTTAAGTCTGGTTTGTTCTTTTCTTGATCTAACATATAATTTAACTCAATTAAGAATTCCAAACATTTAAAAATCATCAATTCTAGCTCAAACTCATTTAAATGTAAAATTACCAAATTTCCCCTAGTATTTTAGCTTTTAAACAATCTAGTTCTCAAATCCTAAACTTGAAATTTAACCATTTTTAAAATAATCTCATTATAACTGATTCTTCCCTACACTTAAATAAGTCTACGTATTTTATTATTTCACACATTATACATGAAATTTCACTATTTTAGCAATTGAATCTCGAAACGCTAAATTCATTAAAAATCATTTAACAAAACATATTCACTTAATAACTAACTTTATTTATCTAACAAACAACTTCACAACAACATCAATTTCACTCATGATACATCCCTCATCCTTTAACAATTTTGCAAATTAACCCCTGGGCTAAGTAAATTAAGCTAAAACGAGTTCAAAAACATAAAAATTATTAAAATGAGGCTTAAACACATACCATGAATAAGAAAATTAGCTTGGCTGAACCTAGCTCCTCCTTTGTTATGGTTTCACGGTTTAAAAACAAAAAAGAAGAAGAAGAAGAAAGGAAGATGATGATACAATTTTTATCATATTTTCTTAATCTTTAATTTACTTAATTACAAAATTTTCAAAATAACACCAAAACCTATCCAACATCATCCACTAACTTACATTGTGGTCTAATTACTATCCAAGTTGATGAATTTACCTTTTTAAAGCTATTTAGTTCAATTAACTAATTGAAACCAACCTTTGAAGCTTTTACAAATTAGTCCTTTTTACTTAATTAACTATTTAGATATTAAAATTTCTTAACGAAAATTTAGTACGACCCCAATATAACCATATAAACATTAAATAAACATTATAATATTTACTCACTCCTCAAAATCATGGTCTCGAAACCACTATTTCTGACACCACTAAAATTTGGTTGTCATAGCGAGATTGTCATCAAAACATTGAGCCCATTGATACAGCTCCATGCTATTGAACCATTAGTATACATCACGATTCATTTAAGCTTGAAGCCTCGTTATCCTCTGTCCAAAACAGTGTTATTCCAACTTGTACCTTGCATACATATTTCTATAAGACATGTTTTCATTTGTTTTGATTTCTAAATGTATTCAAAAGATAAAAAGAAAATATGACTATTGAATTACCCATGTTCACGACTTCTATACGCCAATGTACATTTTTAAATTCCCTGTGAAAGTTAACAACAATGTGGTGGATATATTAGACGGATCTCCACAGAACACTAAAACACCTAATCACTAGAATTAGCCCCTTTAATCGATCAAAAATAATACAAATGTTGTCTTGTCTAACAACATGCCTTTGCAAGTTCATCAATAAAAATTGTCACAATTTCATGTTCTCAGCCTCTACAATGGCAAAGGCTATCCGTAGTATATTTTAGTTACCTTCTTGTGCAATTATAATAATGAGGATTTTCATGTATTTCTCATACAACCAGGATCCATGAACTTGCACAAGCAGCTTACATTAGAGAAAGACCCTAATGCATGGATCGAATGTCCAAAACAACTATGTAGTTCATTGTACGATGCATCTCAATGTCCATATTGTGCTGTCGCCATCTGTTTAGCCCACCATGCTTTCATGTATAGGCACTCTGTACTGAAATTGGGATTGCATGTCGACAATCAGGACCGATACAAGAATGGTGGGCATGTCTTTCACCAGTGGCATGATGCAGTTACAAATTGCTTTCGTATCAAGTTTTCAATAGTCTTCTGTCATTTGTGCATCCATACATGTACGAGGCCCTACATATTTTCCAATCTCCTCCAGTTGCGACCTCTACATCAATGCAACTCGTACCCACTAGTTGTGACCTTCTGCAAACCTCCAACACTCCCTAATATATAATACCGGTTTAGATACAACAACTTTGTAGTCCACTGACACTTTCATGTTATACTTTTTTATGGCAAATACATATTCTTCCTTATTTGTAAATTGTTGACATACAGCCAACTCTTCTAATTTAAAATCTGTTGTCAACCTGTGACAAGGTATTATATCTAGGTATTCAAGGAACTCAGATGCATGCGCAACATTGGGATCTAAGCTCAACATGTAGGCTGAAGGGTCATTCCGTATGACAATGCCACGAGTCAAGTTCCCAAGCGGAAGGGCATATACATTATCATCACTATCTGGACCTTCTTTGTCGATATCATTTAGGACCTCATTGAGATCAGGGCCACTAAAATCTTCACTCTAGTGATCAGAACCACCATCATTATTATCAGGTCCTTCTCACCATTTGCATCGATACCAATCATCAATGGGTGTATCTGTAAATAGGGACCTAAATTAGGGTTATTATACACATTAGGAGCATTATGTGGATTTTCGCCCCATGTTGATGTTGCTCCATAATCGCACAGTTTTACCCACCCAACATTCAAATCAAAGTCAAATCTGTGTGCAGAAAATTGCCTATTGGCAGACACTCTCGAAACCTCTGTATACGGCTCATGAACTTCATATTATTGATTTAATGAAGTGGCATTTTGAACGGGCTCAGCATCCGCTAACTCAATGGACAACTCATCTGGTTCAACGTTACCAGACGAACAATATAGTGCGATCATGGTCTCCACGTCATCATCCTCTACAAATTTCATCTTTCTATATTTGCACGAATTTGAAAAAAATAGAAATTTGTAGAGTAGTCTGGACATCCTCCTCCCACAACTTCGAGCGATTTTTGCACTAATCTTTTGTTTCATTTCATCAAGTTTTACACTGTTGTTAAACCTCAATCTTATTTGATGGCACAATTCAAATATACAACCAACTTCTGTTTGAAAAATTACCCATCAAAATGGATGTATATGAAAAATTGGTTATTCATCTTCAATACTAAATATGTAAAATAAATTAAAATTAATATATTTATATATATATATATATATATATATATTAGTTCCTATTAAATCAACTAATACTAATTTAAAGCAACAAAAAAATTTTATCAAACAATTTGCATCTCATACTACTAATTATCAATATAAAATAAAATTACATAAAAATAATTACAAACTAATCTTATCAACTCAAACATGATTTTTGAAGTCTAAAATGAAAAGCAAATATGTTGATCTTTAATTTTGATTTCTAACAGCTTTTTTTTTTCTCATTTTGTTAAACAAACTCTTTTTTCTATCTCGTTTTGTTAAACAAGCTTTTTTTTCTTTTGTTCTATTAAACAATAGAAATTGTTTTTTGACCGAGGAAGGGGGCAATTTATAAGGTGATGGTGCCACCTTGAAACGTGGCGGCACCCATTTTAACTGTAAACTTTTTCAAAATTTTCAAACTGGTACTGCCTAACATGTCGATAGCACTATCTTATGTAAGCTAATTTTCTTCGCTCTTAGTTTTTTTTTTTTTTTGTCAGGCTTTTTTTTAAAAAATTTTAACACTAATATTACTGATGTGTCAGGCAGCGTCAAAAAAATATTTTTTATTCCATATCCCATCTTTTGCTGTTTTTAAAAAGGTTATACATGTGCCACCAATGTTTCCAGCAACACAACTTAAAAAATCATTTTTCATTTTTTTCCCACGAAATTATTAAGTAATGATTGATGGTAGAGTTTAAATAGTTCTGCCTGCTAGTGTGATAACACCCACGTTCACTATAAAATTTAACTCATTCTCGTAATTAATCTTTGCTTCATACCCTTTTTGTATTTTTTTTTGTATTATTTTATAACCCCCAATGCATTAAATAATAACAAAATCAAAATCAAATGAGACACGAATAAATTTTTTATTTTCTTAAGTTCCCTGCTCAGCCCTACTAAATCATTGTTAGTCCATCCCATAACATTACAAGGCATTTTTAAGCAAAAAAATAAAAATAAAAAGAAAGAAAAACAAAGGAAATGAAGCATATGGCTTTTACACCCGTGAATTCCAGCTGCACGCAATATTTAAAAGATTAAATTTGACTAAAATAGGATCAGGAAAAGTTACATTATCTTCAACGTGTGAACCTTACCAAGTTAAAAATTAAAGTTTAAGATTTGTGGCAATCAATTCATCTGATTGGAATAAAAGCTATTATCATATGGAGCCTTGAGAAGCTGAAACTCTTGAAGATGGTTGTCACCCTCAACTTGGGATTGAGTTGTCTGCTCTTGTTCCATCTGCCAGTTTTCAGAAAAGGCATATGGAATAGGGAAACTCTGCGAAATCACATTCATCGTGGGCTGAGACATGCTGCTACCACTAACTTGCACAGGGTACGCAAGTGAACCATGTTGTTTTGGCTCACAAGAAACCCAAGACTCATTTGACAGAAGAGAGAGAGCACGATGAAAATCTTGAGTCGTACCCATATTTGAAGCAACTGTGGATTCTTCTACACCTACAAGATTTCACAAAACTTGTGTAAGCTTGTAAATCAGTTTAGTTACGAGACCATATCATCTTTAACAAGCATGAGACTTATCAAGGATCAATAACACACGTCTCTTAGACTACAATATTTGTTTTATCATGTGTCTTCGTTTATAACTTATGTAATCACATTCCAGAAAGGTTTTCATAAAAGCCAAAGACCTCAAGTAGCATTACCCCAATTTCCCATGGAGGGCAGCCATGGCACTTTAATGTTCATGGACCACTCCATAAAGAACAATATTTTTCATCATCAAACACATCTAAAGGGCTACGAGGATTGGTGGTTCAGGGGTATACTTCAGCAGTAAAGATATCATATGACCATTTACATCCTTTAGCTCAAAGAAGCCGGACAAGAAAGGTAATTTCTAGTTCTAACAGTTGTCACCTTGCACTGTCACAACAAACCTTTAGAGAAAAAGAAAAGGCACCCTTATTTTTCCCTCCACTGTTTTATGAAAAATGAATGATATATAAATATATATATGTTCCAAGGAAAATGGACAGCACAATTTTCCATGGATAAAATCTAGAATGTGATAGCATAAATCTGCATAATGCAGACGATTCAAGGTTACACGAACAATCTCACCTCATCAGTCTCAATAGACATCCACTTCTATTCATGTTCTCCTATAAAGGGAGCATTCTTGAGGGCATTTTGTCACATTACTAGGTGCATTTAAAAAGCAAATTTGTGTAGAAGTACATTTGTAACAATAAAAAACCAACTGCATATGAGATATATCTTATTTCCTAGCAAGAAAAACAAAACGAACCTTGGTTGAGAACCTCAACTGTGTTTTGTTTGCCCTTTACAGGGAATCTGTTGGAATCGTAACACCGAGATGTCATGGAATTCAACAGCTGGTTGCCTGGCAGTTGCGGCTGTCCATTTACATTTCCAGCTTTTGTAAGTGCATAACCTTTCGTTTCAGAGGACTTGGAGACAAATGTGCCTTCCCATGAAAAATTTTCATTGGGCCTAGCATTATGAAGAAATGGCACTTTATTCCAGACAAAACTCATCAGTTGTTTCCCATCTGCACAAGCATGAGCACAAGATGGTACCTTTAAGAGATGCTAACAAACAATATTGCATATGACTTCTAACTTTAAGGGTGGAACAGCGACTATATTAAAAGCATAACATCCAACAAAGTATAGTGCTGAGCTTTCCCAAAACTATTTGATCGTGTTAAATTAAAGGAAAAAAATAAAAACACAATATGCATGATTTCCCATAATATCTTGGTGGAAATCTAAATTAGGACACAGCAAAAAAAGAAAAAAATTGAGAAAACCAAAAATCAATTTGAATCATAGTGTTCAGTTCAGGTATTATTTAAATATATTCAGTTTGGTTTGGTTCGGTTCAGTTTTCATTTTACAAGATAAAAAACCACTATCCTGCTTTCATCCAAATAATTCTATTTTTATTTAATTCATAATTAGTTTCTAATTTTTTGGACGAGTATGTGGTACAATGGCAGTGTACCTTTTTTATTCCACAAGCAATCTTAAAAAATTGACATGCGTCTCTTTTTTTAAATATATATATTTTTAATATTTTACCATACCCCTATAGGACACTTATCAACCCCTATCCCTACTTGTGGGGTCTAAAAACTCCAGTAGCAGTGTACCAAATATTTTCCCATTTTTTATACACTATTAAAAACATCATATCTAAATTAGTGAAAGTAAGTTCAAAAAAGTATATAAAAATAATTTTTAAAAATTTTTAAAAACCAAAGATCCGAACTGATTACATCTGATATTAGGTTTGGTTTTGGTTTAGTTTTTAAAAACCAAAATACGACAAGGTAACCGCAATTATTTTCCAAGACCGATTCAAACCAGACCATCATCACCTTTAATATAAATGGCATACAAATATCAAGAACTGCATGATAGGAATTCAAGAAGCATATGCATAATAGACATTTTGGACACTGTAGACTTTATAACTAAGGCAATTTCAGGTATGTAAATTGCCAAATTTTGCATAAACTATGCCTTTTCTATTATATATAATTAGCTGCGAATTCAATAATGTCTATTATAGATTTACAGATTAAAGTGGAAAAAGAACACAGAAAAGCTTGAGGATGCCCCTGATGGTATTATTGTTTTAAAAGAGATAAACATGTCAAGATAAAACTCAGTTAAGGAATCAGTCAAGATATTATTGACATCATTTTTTCAACCAAATGCAGCATATATTAAGATATTGTATTACCATAGAGACCCAAGTACCATTTATTAAAGAACATCTTGATTAAATAAAACAAAAAAAATCCTGATCTGACTTGGTTAATAAAATAACTCAACTCCATAATTTGAGAGGTAAAAGAGAAGGGAAAAAAAAGTGTCTTAGTCTATTCTTGAGATAGTAGCATATAGCAAAAGTTATATGAACAAAAACATATCAAACTTGGGTCTGAAACCATTACCATATGCTGCTGGTGAAGGCCTTGCAGCACTGAAGTGGATTGCATCTGTCTGTGGTTTGCGGCGCCTTGCATTGTGGTCAGAAAGACGCCGGCGGCAGCTTCGCTTCTTTTCATCAAACTCTGACAGAGCATGGAACCTTTGACATCATGAATGAGAATTATGATTTCAACATTCATAATGAGATAGAATCAAATCACTACCATCAACTAAGAAATTCAAGTCTTCAATACTAAGATCATTAAAACAATATTTTACCTGCTACACTGCTGGCAGAACCGGAGCTCCAGACCACCTATAATAACCTTAGGGCTCTTTGAGTGACTTTCACAAACTCTGTGTTTCCGATGGTAATCCTTAGCCGAAGAAAGGTCAAGGTTACAGCCTTCGACTTGGCAACGCAGAATATGTTTTGTCTGACAATTGGGTTTGGATCTCTTTGCAGGGGAAGGGGATGGTGCAGGAGTGGCAGAATAAGATGAAGTCTTTGAATTGCTTCCTGTACAAACATCTTCAAAGTATGTTTGCTTGCCAAGCTTTAAACTGAGCAATGGCTCACCAGAGCCAACTGAAGCCTCAAATATTGGGGAACTACCGGTGTGCTCAACCTTGGAAACCTTTTTCTTGTTGCTAATTTCATGTGGTATAGCTTCAAAAGCCTCCAAAGTAAATGTGGTCGCTTTTACCTCTTCCGCAGATGAAGAATTAATGGATGCCGATTTCGAACTTTTAGACAAAGAAACAAGGCCCAAATCTGATCCAGAACCACCACTACCTCCAGCAGCAGCACCAGAAGAATATAGAGACCCAGAGTCCAGCTCTTCCTCGCCCTCAATATCCCACTCTACCGATCTTAGCTTCCTTGGAATTTCAGTTGGTGTCGCATTTAACATCATAAGGTTCTCCCACTCCCATTGCAACGGGGTTTTGGCACTCCAGTCCATGAGAGAGATAGAACTCACAGAACAGTTCAAACAATCTTCTTCATATAAAAGCCAAGCCACTTGTCAACAGATCCTAAAATATAACCTCAAGGTTTGCTCAATTCATAAAGGAAATAAATGAAAACAATTTCAATCATCCTAAATTCAGTAACCTTATATATGAAGCAGACCATTCAAAGAATCCATATAGGCACGTAGCACGCAAAACAACTGATAAACAAAAATTAATCCCTGCATATCAAGTTCAAAACTTACCTCTAAATCTAACAGCATCAAAGTCCAACCCTCTCTGTTTCTCAGATCTAGAGTGGTACAAGTTAGAAAATTTTCTATCCACTTCAACGAAACAATATTTAGTCCACCCCTTCCCCAAGTTTAAACTAAAAAAGGTTTGTTGATGCCACTTCAAATCCACTTAGCAAAACAATCGCAACCAGAGTAGTAGAGAGGTTCGACTAAACAAAGCAATCACTTCTCAAGCCGAGCATTTTTTTATGCAGATATCAATATCCAACAGAAAAGAGAGCTTAAACAAAGACAAAAAGTATGTTATATTGGACCTTGCAGATTCGAACTAGAATAATAGTAGAGCTTTTTTTCTCATCCATTCATTATTGCTAACGCAAACAAACTGACACCATAATTCCAAACTGTCTCTCTATACGAGTCTTGTACGAATGTAAGCTGATCTTCAACCCCAAGTAAAAACATAGTAGTGTTCCATAAACCTTCAACATCAGCAGTAAATTCCACCACCAAAACTCTAGAAGAATTTACCTTATCTATCAACCCATCCAACAAAAACTACCCGGTCTAGCCTCTTTAACAAAGCAGCTCCCTCCCTCTCTCTCTGCACGCCCCACTATCTTCAATAATTCTAAGAAGCAGTAATAACGTCCAAGTAGAGGAACCCAAAAATTAAATAAATAAAAGGATTCACTTTTTAATCAAGTAACCTAGTCTAAAAACACTAACACTTTCAATAATTCCCATTCGATTATCTGGGAAATCTTGCAAAGTAGGTCCCTGACTCAGACCCACAACTACTGTACAAAACAAAATTCAATGAAACCCTAATCTACCATAAATTCTTGTACCGAAAAATATCTACCATAAATTCAACAATTTACTGATGTATAAAAAGCCATCCCAACAACCATTTTTACTCAAACCCCCACGAAAACCATTAAAATCAATTAACAAATACTATATATGTCAACCAAAAAAATACACAAAAAAGAAATTCTACTCATAATTTTTTTCTCCATACAATATATATGAAGTTTTGCATTGAAACAGAAACAGAACAAACATATAAACTAAAATATTCATTTTTACTAAAAAAAAAAATAGAAAGTATTTGGTCCCCTTCTTAGATATCATTCGTCATATCGTTTTTCCTTTTAATGTTTTAATAAATTCTACTCAGCTTTCAGCCAGAAATACAAGGTAAAAATTAATAAAAAGGAACCCTTTCAACAAACACAAACGCAGTCGTTTCCATTGATTTTCCCCAGAAAACAAGAAAAGAAATCATAACGATAAAAAAAAAACGCACTTTACCTTCTTTTTTTTTTCCTTTCTAAAGTTAAAACAAGTTCACATAATAAAGGTAGAAGATAGGAAGAAAATGACGTTTCAATTGAGCCGCAAAAACAAGAGATGTTTCCCCATTTTTAGAAACTCTAGTACCTCATTATTGCTTTCTTTATTAATCCAAAATGAAATCTCTGTTTTATCTTTCCTATTTATTAACGGCGTTTAGTAAAAACAAAGTGAAAACATATATAAAAAAAAAAAAAAAAAAGAAGAAAGAAAGAAAGAAAAGGCAAGGCAAATGCTTTCTGGTGAGATTGTGATACTTACCGATGCGTACTTCAATGTTGGGCAGAAAGAATAGAAAAAGAAAGAGCAGAAGGATTAAAGATCTTGAAAAAGAAAGGAGATAAGGCACAGCAAGGCACAGCAAAGCACAGCCCACAGCCGAGTCTGAGTCTGAGACCGAGTCAGGGTCTCTTTCACAGACTGAAAATGGAAGGACAAACAACGAAAGAGGTGCTGAGTGGGGCAAAAAATAATTAAAGCCTAGCTTTTTTGGAAGAAATTATTTCCTTTTATTATTATTTATTTATTTGTTGTATTATTACTGCTGCAGTAACTTTTTTTTTAATGCAGAAATTAAATTAGGTAGAATTTATTTAAAATAATGACACGTGCCAGTACAAAAGCTGATTGCATTGCAACTTTTGCAGGTTATGGAGTATGGACTATAGAGTAGTAGTTTTTTGGACGGTAATGAAAGGGTGGCCTTTTTCTTGTCAGTTACAAGTAGCCAGCCCAACTAATATTAGGTCTATTTTTTATATTATCCGATGTTGTATTTTTAATCTCTTAACTGTTAATTAAAATTTTACCTATAAAAAAGCTACGTATTAATAAATAAATTTAATGTTGATCTTATAATAAAAATACAAAAATTAGAAAACAAGAATTTAAGCATAGTACAAAATTAACACCCATTTAAATTAAAATTTAAAAAATATAAAAATTAAAATACATAAAAAATTTGATTAATAATAAAACAATGCAGATTATTGGAAAGGTGGGATCAGAATTCAAAATATTAAAAAGAATAAATCATCCCTACAATCCCTGAGTTAAGAATTTGTGCTGCAAAATCTACTTAACATTAATTATTTCAAGTTAATGAAACCTTTTTCTATTTTTGTTTTAAAATATATCAACTAACTCGAAAGGTACCTTATTAGATTGAGGTATTTGATTATTCTATATTCTGTCATATTATAATTAAGGAAGTCCAATTTTAAGAGATTATGATAATCATACTAGCATCAAAACATTAAAATAATTCACCTATCAAAGGGACCACAAATTGTGTTTAGATGGTGGATCTTTCTCACTTTAAACTCAGTATTAAAATATAATATCATGGTGATTTTCTATTACAATTATGTCATTTATATATGTTATTAACTCTGGTACTTTATCATATTTTATAAATTTTAAATTACTATATGAGCAAATTTGTCAACCTAGAGCTTACACCGTACGTACAATCAAATATGGGTGTCAACCTATCCCTCAAACCCCCCTTTTGTCATTCTAATCTTTTAGGATCCTTTTAACAATTATTCGAAACAAATTTTGACATTTTTATTTTTATTTTTATTTCTAAACCCTAATATACAATTATTGATATTGACACTTTGTCCCCTCTTAACTACCAAATCAAGTTGCAGAAACAGAGATAGTAACATATTGCTATTATTAATATTAGGGTAATCTATAAAAATAATCACTTTTATTTGTCTCAGGTTACATTTTAGTCACTTATGTTTGAAATGTTACGTTTTAGTCACTTATATTACTATTTTGTTACGAAGTGATCACTCTACCGTTAAGTTCCGTTATCTCTCTAACGGTAATCCTACGTGGCAGTCCAACTAGATTTTAGATGCCAACTTAGATTTCTAAGGATGAAAATAGATTTTTAATTAAAAATTTTAATTAATTAAAATTTTTAAACCTAAACCTTAACTAAAAAATCTGTTCATCTCATCTTTTTAATTTTTCTTCTATCTCTTCTTTTTTCAGTGGTTTTTTTTTCATTTGATTGGAAAAACTATTATTAAGATCAAAATAGTTGAAATCAAATTGACTACTTCATAAAGATGGATTCAATGGAGGGTTCAGGTATGTCTTCTTTGCACTCCTCTATCTCTTTTATTCAATACTGAAAAACAAAAGATTGGATTTTTTATTGTTTAATGAAAACCCTAAATTAAAATTCTTGATATGAATATTAACAACTAAAAGAATTTCAAATCGTAAAAAGGATACCCACAAAGGATTGTGAACAAACAAGCGATTCGGATAAAAAAATAGGATTGAGAAACTAATTATTCAAGAACGTAAAGAATTGAAAAATACAATGATTAGGAACAAAAATGATTACCATCTTCTTATTTGTCAACAACCACTTCATTTTGAGTTTTAGAACATAAATTTATCGGTGAAGAGGACATACTTGGACCCTCCATTGAATCCTCTTTTGTTTTAAATGACGTGAATAAAATTTTTGACAATAATAACTTTTTAGTCAATTGAAAAGAAAACTAAAAAAAAGAGGGAGATGAATGGTTTTTTAACTAAGATTTAGGGTTTAAAATTTTAATTAATTAAATTTATTTAATAAAAAATCTATTCTCATCCCATTAGGAAATTCAAGTTGGCACTTAAAATCTAATGTTGGTACTTAAAATCTAATTGAACTGTTACGTAAGATTACTGTTAGGGAGATAACGAAACTTAACGGAAGAGTGATCATTTCGTAACAAAATAATAACATAAGTGACTAAAATGTAACATTTTAAACATAAGTGACTAAAATGTAACCTGAAACAAACAAAAGTGAGTATTTTTGTAGTTTACCCATTAATATTATTATATATAAGGAGACTGCAAGCATTTTCATTTTTCATTTTAAACATAAGATCATAACAATGAGATGGATTACTTTGAGTAATTCAAAAGAAAGGGATTTTATTGAAGGAAATGTTGGAATTAGGAATAGGAAGGGGGTTTGGGCATATTTTCCATCATCTTATCTTTCAAAAGCCTTCGCATGATTTTGCCAGATGGGGATTTGGGAATGGTGTCCACAAATTGCAGAACCCTCACTTTCTTGTAGTGTGCAACATTGGAGGCTACATACTCCATTATGTCCCTTTCGTTTTCTTTGGCATTTGGGTTCATCACAACGCATGCCGCCGGGATTTCCCCTGCTTCTTCGTCAGGCAGCCTGTATTTCAGTTCCACTCTTCATTAAGTTTGAGTGTAACATATAGGTACATGTTTAATACAAGTATGATTAAATCTATTCAATTCTTAAATATATTCGATAAAATAGTAAAATATTGTCTCATACTTAAAAGAGATTAGACAAAAATATATAAATTCCAAAATAAAAATATCCTTTTAAAATATGTATCAAGTTCTAAGTTTAATCCATTTCTTAATGTTATAATATATTATAATTTAAATCATATAAAAATTTTATATATAACCATTATACATAGTGTAATTATTAAAATTATATTAATTTATTTATATTTGAAAGTTTCATAAAACAAAATTATATATAAAATTAGAAAATATTAAATATAAAAAGTAACATATTTTAAAAAAATAAAAATAACTTGGACGGATCTAAATAAAAGAATTTGGATAATATTTAACCCTTTTATATGTTTAGAGCATCATTATATTATATAGGATATAGTGGCAAACATAGTTGCTAATACTTACGGCACCACTGCTGCATCTTCAACTGAGGAATGAGTAAGGAGGATGGCTTCTAGTTCCGCTGGAGCTACCTGTGAAAGTACCAAACACTTCCAAATTTTAGCCAATTCAATTCAACTGCTCTGAAATATGACAAGGTTATTGTTGTTTATTAGATCAAGGTAAAAAAAGTATATGGGTTGGTTTTTTCTTTAGAAAGGAAAAAAGCTAGAAAAATGTCATAATGTTGAGCGAGCTTACTTGAAAACCCTTATACTTGATTAACTCCTTTATGCGATCCACAATGAAAATATCTCCATCATCATCTATATAAGCAATGTCACCAGTATGGAGCCATCCATTCTTGTCAATGGTTCGATTTGTCTCCTCCTTGTTTTTATAGTAACCTATAAGGTTCAAAAACCTTTTTACATTCCAATATTATTTCAAATGACCTTATGATATATAGCTATTACTATTGTTTTGCACCTTGCATTACACATTGGCTCCTGACACACAATTCGCCCGGGGTATTCTTCGGAAGGGATCGACCGGTATCAGGATCGATGAACTTGATCTCTAGATTAGGAAGGATAAACCCAACTGAGTTTTTCTTTGCAGTGTCATGGCCTTTCATGGGGTTTCCATGGGTGAGTGTGATGCAGCTATGCTCAGTTAGTCCATATGCCTAGTATCAAAAAGAATATCAAACAGATAAAGTATCCAGTACTATAAAGACAAAGCATGAGATTCAAGTGACTTTAAAAAGGGTCATTGCTTACCTCTTGGACTTGGACACCAGGAAACTTGTTTTCGAACGAAGCAAGAACCTCAGGGGCTAATGGAGCTGCTGCAGTCATTATAGCCCTGAGTTTGAGCTTACTAAGATCAAATTCCTCAACTATGGGGTTCTTAACCAGGGCCAGAATTATCGGTGGCACAATGGGGGCAAATGTGACCTCTTGTGTGATCAGTGAATTGAGGAATGTCCGAAGATCGAACCTATTCATGACCACCACTTTCCCTTTGTTCCTAAGTGTGGCACAACATATTCCGGTGATACCATAAATGTGGAAGAAAGGAATTAGGCCTAATGTGGTGACTTCACCGATCATCTCTGATCCAACACTAAAGAGCGAGGAGCATAAGTTAGCCACTAAGTTTTTATGGGTCAGCATTACACCCTTTGAAATTCCTGTGGTGCCTGATGAGAATGGGAGGGCACATAGATCACTCTGGAGAACTTCTTCCTTAGTAAACCGAGTGCCTGTACCTGCACGGTCCCCGGCTTCCAGCAACTCGTCCCAATTCGTGGCGCCTTCAATGTGCTCCTCGCCTATCACAACGACGGGTTGCTCGAGATTCTTCACCTGCTTTTTCAATTAGCATATATTATGTGCCATTACATTTCCTAGGTTTCAAGAAAAAAAAGACGAGTATCATATAGAGCCTAGAGGATTAATTTCATCACCTTTTCATAGTTTGGGCCATTTGTTACTATCAACTTAGCATTTGCAGCATCAGCTTGTTTCTTTATTTCCGATGGGTGCGATGCGGGGTTTGCACCTGAGAAAACACCGCCGGCAGCCATGATTCCAAGAGCAACAATGCCATACTCAGCAATATTTGGGAGTAATACCAGAACTACATGGCCTTTCCTAAGGCCAAGCGACCTCAAGGCCTTGGCAAACCTCGTCGTGTCCCTAACCACATCACGGTACGTATATGATTTCCCGGACACTGCTTCAACGAATGCTACCTTGTCAGCATATAACTCAGCATCCTGGAGAACAAATTCCGGCAACGTCAAGTTATCCGGCACTGAAACCGGTGGGTATTTGCTACGGAAAATATGTTCATCTTCATCTTCAAAATGTTGCACTTGGGTTGGATTTTCCATAGTTATTTGCAATGAATGAATTGAAGGGATATAGCCTTGCCCTGCCCTTTGCTTTATAATGGAATGTGAAATTGTAGAAAAAGTATTGGTAATCATGAACTGTGCATGGAATTATGAGTAAGAATGAAACAAGTAAAATGTAAAGAATATTGCAGTTAAATTTGTATTTTGGCTTTTGGTGAGAGTTTGCTGCTTCATATTAGAATCCATGCTATTGAAGCGTTGCACCAAACTTTTACTTTAAAAATGAAAATTAAGACATTGTCTATTTTAAATTCTGTATCATTTATTGCATGTGAGGTACTCAACACCTAGTAACTTGTTCATAAACATAAACAAATTAGAAATCTCGACAACAACAAATTAATGCATGGCTTTAAAAGCCACATTTTAGGTAAAATATTAAAAAATACATAATATATA
Source organism: Gossypium arboreum (assembly GCF_025698485.1). Lineage (NCBI taxonomy): Eukaryota > Viridiplantae > Streptophyta > Magnoliopsida > Malvales > Malvaceae > Gossypium > Gossypium arboreum. The sequence continues at coordinate 23,150,886 of NC_069072.1, forward strand.
ATTTTTAAGTCACCTTTTCTTTAACCAAAATTAAATAAAAATATTAAAAATATATATTTTTCAATCTTTTCGTATAATCAAATTAAAAAGATACTAAAGTTATCGTTTGTGGAAAAATAGAATTTTCTGAACAACAATCTTTATTTAATTAACAATCCTATTACAAAACTCAAAAGAAAAAGCTTTTATTTCATAACCAAAAGCTAGCATTCATCAACTAATGGCGTAATTGATTCATTGAAATGAAATAGAGTAAGAATTAAATAGTTATTACGAGGGAATAGAAATAAGATGTAATAAGTATTATGCTATTTAATTAGTTGAATGAAGTATATGAGTAATAGTATTACTTTATTTCGCGCCGTGGGATAATATGAAAGAATATGTAAATAATATATTTAAATTACAATTTTACTTTTATAAAAATATTTTATTGATGTTATTGTTAATATCTTGTATAAATTATAAATTATATTGTATCTTTTAGGCTTAATATAAGATTTGGTACTTGAATTAGGCATATTTTTTTTCCTAACTCGGTATCTAAACTTTTTTTTGTGCAATTTAGTACTTAAACTTGCTAATCGTTACACAAAATATTTCAAAACGCTAATGGTGTTAATTTTTTTATGAGGTGGCACATATAGCTAATGTATGACTGACACATAACATATGAAACCATCACAGTTTCAGATGTGGAAAATTAAAAATTAATCTCCTTGTTTGGGAAATTCTTTACTAAAACTTAATCCAGATTTCTTTCAAAAGTTAAACCCTAAACCATACAACAACTAAATTATTCATCTTCTTCAGAGTTCTTTGCAGTCAAAGAAAGAAATCAATATTAAGTAAGATTTGTATTTTATCTTGAGTGGGTCTATTGATTGTTTTTTTGAAAATCTCTTTTTCTTTTTTTTCTTTTTATAAACTCTTTTTCTAATTTTTATTTATGATTTTTTTCGTTAAAAATTGAAGGAATAAATTGTGTTTTGCTATTGAAACATTAGGTTTTCAATATTTGAAATCGGAGATATGTTGTTATTTTAAACTATGTTTTGTATTTGAGTTAGTTTTTTTTTTTTTTGCTTTAATGAATTTGATAATCGATTAAGATTTCTTTTGGGATTTTCCTTGAAATTTGTTTTTATGATAATTCAAAATTGATTTGAGCGTTCAAAATAAGTATCTAACTTGGGAAATCAAGTTGAGAGATTTTGAATTTGAGTTCATGCTCTGATAGGTTTTCCTTGATATGGTTCCGAGTTATAATATGATTTGAAACTCATTTTGATTTTGAATAATTAATATTTTTTAATTTCTTTGACAACACACATTTTTTGGTGGAGTGAAAGTGAATTGAGATTATTGACGATGATTATAGACAGGTCAGAGAACAATATTTTTTTTTTATTTGAAATTTAATATACACATGTACTGCATATATTGTTATCGTTTTATGGAACTCATGTTATTGTTGTTTGAAATTTTTTAGTATTAAGTGTAGGCTTGTAAATGGTTGTTTTTGCAGAGTAAAGCATGGATTTGATTAGGGCACCAATATATGTAGACTCTAAGGAGATAAGTGATTTAAGCCAAAGGCGAAGGAGCAATAAAGGGACAGGTGGGGTTGGTGGGTCTAATTATGTTAGTGATATAAGGGTAATGAAGATAATATAATTGAGTCCTAATGAAAAGGAGGCCTCAAGTGGTACAGAGGCGTTAGAGGGTGGGCCTGATGATGAGGATGAAGAAATAAGAGAGATTATGGAAAAATATGAAGCATTTATAGCAAAAAAAAAAAAAAAAGAACTATTACGGTAGATGACCTTTAACCTGAACTAAATTTTGAAGACCTCACTAGTGAAATTGAGAGGAAGAAAACAAATTGTCGGAAAGTAAATAATGTAGAAGCATATTCTGATTGGTCTAGATGACATTAAGTATTTGGGGTCTTTTGATTTGGGTAGTTAAGAAACTGATTCAGATAGTGAGTTAGCTTATAAGAAAGGGAGAAATGTCTTATTTGATATATCAGCCACAATACCTAGATTCCAGCATGGAATGAGTTTTACTAATAAGACTTAATTCAAGAATGCTTTAACAGCTTATGCTATAGCTAAGAGATTTGATATTAAGTACATTAGGAACGAAAAGTTTAGGACAAGAGCTAAGGGTAAATCTACTGGTTGTCCTTTTCTTATATATGTGCTAAGGATAGTATTGATGGATTTTTCAAGATTAAGACCTTTGTGAATAAGCACAAATGTTCTGTGACATTTTAAAATAGTCGAGCCAACTACAAGTTTGTTGGAAGGCATTTTCTTAGTAATTTGAGAGTGTTACCTCAATTAAAGCTACTTCAGATGCAAAGACTTGCAAAAGAGGAGTTGAAGGTAGACTTGTAAATAAGTGTATGTGATAGAGCTAAGGCATGGGCCTTAGAACAAATTAAAGGTAGAGTGAAGTTTGAGTTTAGTCATTTTTATGATTACATTTTTGCTTTAAGAAAGACAGACCCAACTGCCAATATAGAGCTAATGGTTGAGCGACCTACTATTAATCACACCCCAAAATTTAAGAGAATGTATGTTTACTTTACAGCTTTAAAAAATGGGTTTAAGCAATTTTGTAGGCCTATTATATATTTAGATGAATGTTTCTTGAAAGGGTCTTATAGAGGTGAGATTCTATTACATGTGGGCATATATGGGAATGATCAAATATACCCTATTGCATGGGCTGTTGTTGAGGTAGATAATAGGGAAACACGAAGGTAGTTCCTTGAAAATTTGCGACCGGATTGGTAGTTGGGTAATGGTGATGGATTCACCATAATAGTGATATGCAAAAGGTTTGTATATTTTCTTTAATTTTTATTTAGTTGGTTTTTCATACAAATTAAACCATATTTATGCTATTAAGTTTGATGTGTCTATTTTGTAAGGGTTTGGAATAAGAGATTGCATACATTTTGCCAAGAGTGAAGCATCAGTTTTGTGCAAGGCATATTATGCTAATTAGAAGAATGAGCACATTGGTGGTGACTTACAACATGCATTCTAGGCTAGTTATAAATCAACAACTGAGGTTGAATATGAAAACAATATACAGAAGGTAGGTGCATCAAGCATGAAGCCATGGTAAGTCTTCAAAGTTCTAAAATGAAACATTATTGTTGAGCATTCTTCCAAACTAGATGTCAGTCTAATGTGTCGATAAGAACTTTGCTAGAGCCTTTAATTCAGCATAGTAAGGGCTAGATTTATGGCCATCATTTCATTATTTGAGGAAGTCAAATAGTATGTAATGGGTAGGATAGTGAATAATATGGCTAAATGTGCTAAATGGGATAGTCTTTTTTTTTCCTAATATATGTAGGAAATTAGAGAGAAACAAAAAACTTAGTGCTTTTTTTTCATGTAAGATGGAATGAATCTGAAGGATTTGAAATGGCTTGTGGAAATGATGTTTATGTGATTGACCTTGTTAAATAGAAATTCACTTGTAGGGCTTGGGATCTTACTAATATCCCATACCCTCATTCTGTGGGAGAAAAAAAATATTGCAAATAATGTCTTTGTTGGATATAGTATAGATTTATATAAAAAAACTACATAAATGTGTATTACCTCCTATACCAAGTGAAAAATTCTAGACAAAAACAAACATAGGACCAATTGATCCACCTATCCCAAGAAAAATGCCTGGAAGACCTAAGAGATGCAAAGTGAAGGAGGCAGGTGAATCAAGTTGTGGCACTTAATTATTAAGAAGGGGAAGGAAAATGTGATGCCAAAAGTGTTTCAAGATCGAACACAATGCAAAAAGTTGTATGAGAATTTCTTGATTTATTTTTCTTATTCAACTTTATCGTGCATGCATCTATAAAAATTTATGTGGTCGTTATTGTTGCAGGGCACTTCGGCACCTATCAGTAATGGTCCAACCCTTATCACTAACAACTCAGTCCCTACTAGTGGCATTTCAAATCAGGTAACCATTCATGTATTAATATTACAATATTTTTAATTCTATGATATTTAACTTACATTTGTTTTACATTTGTTATACTTTTGTAGGACAATGAAATTTTCTACCAACTTAGATCAAGAGATGTAGTAAATCTTGATACAAGAGCACCAACTATTGCAACTCCACCATCACAACCAATAGTTGAGATAAACTTCTTACATAAATATTATGAATTTTTATATAAAATGAATAACTTTATGATTTCTTATAGGGTTAAAGAATTTTTACTGTTTATTCCAATGTTTCAAAAGCACATTCAACCCCTACAATTGGTGGTCCATCAATACCACCTTCAACTTTCATGCCAAATTTTGGTCGACTTGGGAGAAAGGAAAAACAAATCTTGCAAGGGATTGGTTTATACATATATGATAGAATGGGCATGCAAATTTTGAATGTAAGTAATTTGCTTTTTAAGTTTTATTTATGGTTTATTGTATAAGTTTAATTCTATTGATGTTATGTTTGTTTTTTATGAAGCTTGGGTTTCAAGGTGAAATATAAATCTCTTTACCCAAGAGAAAGAAAACTAGCAAAAGGAAGGAAATTAACATTGATGCAACAATAGGTACAAAAGAGAGTAGAATCACAAATGTCAAAGTTCAAAAATAGCAATATTTGGAAACTTTGCCTACTAAGATTTAATTACTAAATGTAGTTAGTTGTTGCCTATTATAATCTGGATGTTGGCTATGAAAATAGACTGTTATGAATGTTAAAACTATTTGGGAATGTTTTGCAAATATTTTGGAATTTTTTTGCTATAAACAATGACAATTTATTTCCAATTTCATTTGATGTTATATTTCGTCATTTGAAATTTTAAATGTTTGCAACTATTTGAAACTTTTGATTCCAATGCATATAGCCTCATTTGTTTTCAATTTTATTTGATGTTATATTTCATCATTTGATATTTTAATTTCATTTGATGTTATATTTCAATTTCAAATATAATCAATAATATTTAGTTTGAGATATGAAGGAGAACAATATATTTTAATCAATTTAATTTTTAATCAAACAATTCAAACCATAATTTAATAGTATCTGGCATAATAAAACAATAACCTAAGAATAACATAATCAAATTAACTATTATGCACAATCGAAATGAATAATGCTTGGAAATTGAGATAATTTTTATTTAGTTTAAAACATAATCTATTTATTGTTAATTCATGGGAATTTTTAACATGGTTATAATGTGGTTAGTACATTGGCTTCCATAATGATTTCATCATATGGAGCTTCCAAGTGAATCCTTTTTCTAAGCAAACCTGCAAGCTTCGCAGCTTCAACCGAATGGCTTTGTTGACACAAGCCAACCAAAAGAATAGAATAGATCTTAGTGTCGATGGATGAAAAGTATTGCATCCGCTCGATTTCATTGTATAAGCAAAAACCATCTAGCACTCGTCCCTCACCACAGATCTCCCTAATCATGGTACTACAAGCAATGGCACTAGGTTTAGCCCCACTTACTAACATTTTCCTAAAGAGCTTTTCTGCCTCATCGAGTCTATTAATCCTAATCAAAGCCAATACAAGAGAACTGTAGCAATCACTATTGGAAACACCACGTCCGGTAACTTTATCGATCAACTAACATGCTTCTTTTACATGCCTCTCGACGCAAAGACTGTGACACCCCTAATTTGACCCTAGTCGAAAAGTGGTTTCGGGATCACAAAACCGAGTCATAAAAATAATTATCTGTCATATTTGATGCTTATTATATGTACATATGCATGTGTGAAAATTTCATGTTTGAATTTTGTTAATTGTAAGTGAATTTTATTAAATAGGACTTATGTGAGAAAATTTAGAAATGTGCTAGGCAAATGTAAGTGGCCTATTTATGCATGTTGCAAAATAATTGTATTTGCATGTCAAATTAACCAAAGAACAAGAAGGTGGCCGCCATGCTATAAGTTAAAGCCTATTAAAAACATTTGGTGTTAGTGTTTTATGGGAGAAAGAATAAAATAAAAGGTTAGTAATAAAGAAATGAAAAGGAGGGGTGATGAAAACAAAGTTGTCTCATCCATGTCCCCCTCCATTGCCGTGAGTTGAAGAAAGATAACAAGAGAAAAAAAATTTTACATGCTCATCTTTCTTCTTGGTGGCGAATTTGGGAAAGGGAAGATTGAAGAGGAAAAACCAAGGTATTCGGCCATGGCTATCCTAGTTTAAGGTATGCATTGTGATTTTCTTTTAATTGACTATGAGATTAGATTGATAAGTGCATAGCTTATTTAACCCATGGTTGAATTTCATGCATCAATAGACAAATGTTCATTCGGTCAAATGGGGGAATGACTAGAATGGGGTAAAGATTTTTGGATGAGTGGCTTAGAGGCACCTTGTACATTCGGTCAAAGATTGAGTCTATTTAGAATGTTAATTTCTTCCTCTATGATTATTTTCCTTGCATGTTAAATGGTTCTTGATAAGGCCAAATGAGTTATGAAAGTTTTTATAAATGTATGAAAGTCTTCATGCTATGAAAAATTCGGTTGAAATATGGAGAATGAGAGCTGTCATTTAGCTTAAGACCAAAGGAATGATCAATAGGCATTAAAGGGTTAAATGTGTGAATTTAAGGTATAAGAACCTATAGGTATTTACATGGGTAATGTTAAAAATTAATGTGGTATATTCGGCTAAATGGGTGATAATGGTTTATAATGTTGAATTGAATTATGATTATGTACATTAGAATTAGATATAACAAAAAAAACTATGTGAATTTGGATGCAATATTACATTCGGCCTAGAGGCATTAGATGAACATTTGTGGAAATCTCAAAGTCTTGAATAATGGTGATTGTAAGATGATGTAAAAATCATTGAATTATATGCATAAGTAGTTAGCAAAGTGATTAAGCTACCGAATTTAATTATTAAATGAGTTCTAAGCTTGCTGAATTTTGAGATGTGATTGGGAGTAAATTTGACATGAGCATATTTTGTTAATGATATATTGATAAATGTTGAGTTATGATACCATGATATGAACTTAATTATCAATTGCCGAATGCGTTTATAATTAAGTAAGGTTAATAATAGAGCAATGAGTGGCTAGTAGAATCCAGTAGTCTTCTTGTTATATTCGGCCATGAGTTTGTATAATTGGTTTGTAATAGATTAAATTTGTTTATTCAAGCTCAAGAGCTTAGGGAGTCTAATTCGGAAAAGAGAAAAAGCTACCTAACCGAATAGTCGATCTGTAATCGTTCGGCAATTTCCGAGGTAAGTTCTTAAGTATTTGAGTTTGATTCCTTTGTAAGTTTTAAGTGATTAAACGTTGAGTAAGTTCAATCATAATAGGACATAATGAGTTGATTTAATAAGATATGATGTGGTCATGATATGTCTTAAACTCAAATGGTAAGTTCATAAGTGTTTGGACTTGGAAATTTAAGAGCAAATTGTAATAATTTACTTTGGACAGCAGCAGTAACGTGATTTTAGAAAATCACTATAAATTGTTGGTGTGGAATTATAGGCTGAATAAAATATGTAATCAAAGCTTAGTTAGTCTAATTTCTTATAAAAGAGACCGTGTAAGCAAAGAAATTCCCTATAAAGAGATATTAAAAGTTGTGTGGGACAGTGTCAGAATGACTCCGAAATCCCCTGTTCTGTTTTTGGAAAATCATTATAATTTGTACAAAAATGGTTATAAGATAAGATTTATATGCTTAGACTCCTTAATGAGTCTAGTTTCAAATGAAATCAAATAGAATACATTATGAATTCTGTACAATGAAAAATTTGATTCGTAGTGAAGAGTGGTCAGATTAGTCAAACAGTGAAACAGGGGAAACTTTAAGAAAAATCTGGTACTGATTGGCCAAACCTAAAATTCTGGAAATTTTACGGATGGAAGATATACGAGTCTATATTCAGGGAAAATTAACGGCAAGTGATTTGGAGTTTTGTAGCTCCAGTTATAAATAATTTAGTGGCTATTGCTCAGGAAAACAGCTCGTAGAGAATATGTGATTTTGTTGTAAATATGGATAAAACTTGTTTTAGTTGCTCACAAGCTATTGATTAAACCCATACGTGAATTCTAAATCGTGATATTGTAAAACGATATATGAGTGCTAGACGGATCTTCGATATTAAAATTTGTGAAATTGTAAGTTTATGAGTATTCGAATATGAAATGATAGTAAGGCGTGAAATTGAATTATTCATTGGAAAATGATTGGTGTAGATTCGGCCAAGACAAAGTGTATACATGATAGTATATGTGGTATGTGAAGTATATTTGGATAATTGTGATGTGAATTCATGAAAATTTATATTTTGATTTAGGATTTTATGTGATGAATGTGAATGTGTATATATGTGATAAGGCCGAATGGCCAATGTGATGATTGTGAGCATGCATATGTGTGATAAGACCGAATGGCCAATGTGGTGAATATGAACATGTATATATGATAAGGCCGAATGGCCTATGTGATGATTGTGAGCATGCATATGTGTGATAAGACCGAATGGCCAATGTGGTGAATATGAACATGTATATATGTGATAAGGCCGAATGGCCTATGTGATGAATGTGAACATGCATATATGTGATGAGGCCGAATGGCCAATGTGATAAATGTGAGCATGCATATATGTGATAAGGCCGAATGGCCTATGTGATGAATGTGAACATGCATATATGTGATGAGGCCGAATGGCCAATGTGATAAATGTGAGCATGCATATATGTGATAAGGCCGAATGGCCTATGTGATGAATGTGAACATGCATATATGTGATGAGGCCGAATGGCCAATGTGATAAATGTGAGCATGCATATATGTGATAAGGCCGAATGGCCTATGTGATGAATGTGAACATGCATATATGTGATGAGGCCGAATGGCCAATGTGATAAATGTGAGCATGCATATATGTGATAAGGCCGAATGGCCAATGTGATGAATGTGAGCATGCATATGTGTGATAAGGCCAAATGGCCAATGTGGTGAATATGAAAATGCATATATATGGTAAAGCCGAATGGCTAGTGTGTAATATGTAGGCGATGTGCGTTGTGGCCGAACGACCAAATGTGAAAGGTGTGTATTATTAGATATCTGATGAGGCAAATGAATTACAAATATGACAGTCGATGTGAATGTTGTAACATGTGATTAAATGTACATGAAACTTGGAAATATATTCCGGGTGAGACCCGATGACTACGTGTGGAGATTATGTCCGGGTAAGACCCGATGACTACGTGTGGAGAGTATGTCCGAGTAAGACCCGATGACTACGTGTGGAGATTTTGTCCGGGTAAGACCCGATGACTACGTGTGGAGATTTTGTCCGGGTAAGACCCGATAACTTCGTGTGGAGATTACGTCCGAGCTAAAGGCCTCGCCGATAATCCGAGTAGAGGTTAAAGCTATAAGACTTCGTAATAAAAATTGCTTATAAATATATTCAATGCGAAAGGTTAAACAGGTATGTACTCCAAGTTTATATGTGAGCTTGATTTGAACTAAATCATAAGGTAGTTATGTGATGCATACGAGAGCAATCTATGAGACTACTCCTATGATTATGTGACATCGGATCAGTGTGATAGGTTATTTGAAATCATACGATATATCTATGTCACATGAGCTCACTTTTATGTGAAAGTTTATCTGCCTATTGTATATGATGAGATGTGCATATTCGGTAAAGGGATGGTATGCCCGAAGGAAGAGTGAAATAAAAATACGAACAACTATGTTATAATTTGATTGTTATCTGTTGACGCTGCTTAAAACTTACTAAGCATTGTAATGCTTACTCCGCTTACTCTGTTTCTCTATTTTATAGATCTCATTGCGGCTACTGTGCTCGGGGATCGTCAAGAACTAGTCACACTATAACTATCCACTGCTTGTTACTGTTATGTTTAGAACTATTTTATGGCATGTATAGAATAGACTAGTGGCGGAAGAATATTTTTGGTTAATGTAAATAAGCCATGCGAAAATGGCATCTTTTGAATGTTTACTTAGTGAAGTTTAAATTTTATCTCTGGCTGTGCTTAGTACTTATTTGAATGAATGATCTTTATTTCAAGAAAAAGTTTAAAATTTTACTGTTCTGACATGAGTTGCAAGTCCGGTAATGCCCTTTACCTATTCTGGCGACGGTTACGGGATAGGCGTGTTACATTTTATTGGTATCAGAGCTACGGTTTAGTCGATTCTAGGACTAACGTAGCATGCGTGAGTCTATTTATACATGCCATAAAGTGATAAAATGATAGTGTGATGATTTTTGACTATTAAAATGTGTTTGCTGTATTGTAATGAATCTTGATCCCGATCGAGCTGTAGCAAGTTCTGACTATGAGAATCTGCGATATAACTTCACTTAGATATGCCTAAATTATTAAGTTGATCAGGTACGTATCATGTGCTCGTATTTGAATTTCGATTTGGATTGAATTATAAGGGTATAAGTGATGCAATTTTGAAAGAGTGTTATGGCTATAAATGTGATTTTTGTATGTGGCTATGGAACTGGAAGTTGAATGGTCGATAAGCATGTTGTGTTTGTATTCAAGTAATGTAAATGATATACTAATGTGTATTGCTATATGTGTATATGTACATGAGAATTGAGAGTGAAACGTCCGGCTAAACTCAAGAGCATTCGTGCTAGTGATGTATCCTGCTAAGTCCCAAGAGCATTCGTGCTAGTGATATATCCTGCTAAACGCCAAGAGCATTCGTGCTAGTGATGTATCCGGCTAAGTCCCGAAGAGCATTCGTGCTAGTGATATATCCGGCTAAACTCAAGAGCATTCGTACTAGTGATGTATCCGGCTAAGTCCCAAGAGAATTCGTGCTAGTGATATATCCGGCTAAATCTCAAGAGCATTCGTGCTAGTGATGTATCCGGACTAAGTTCAAGAGCATTCGTGCTAGTGATATATCCGTGCTAAACCCCAAGAGCATTCGTCTTTGGTGTTATATCCGAGCTAGGTCCCGAAGAGCAATCATCTTTGGTGGACGTGTATTCGGCCTTCGTGCCTAGTAGGCTTCGTGCTTGTAATTTGAGCAAAGTTTAAGTGTTCATTACTATACGAATTCAAATTTAAATGAGATGATATGTTTACAAGTGTACATACATGATGTTTATAGACTTGGTTAAGTCATTTCAATGTGTAATAACGAATGAATAAGAGCACTATGTGTGTGAATGATTAGAGGCACTGTGTGTGTGCGAATTCCTTTAACTGAGCACTATGAGTGCGAGATCGGTCAGTGGGCACTAAGTGTGTGAAGTGGAATTCGTGAAAGACCTCGTCTGGGACAAAGGCATTGATTTGAGATAGTGTGTAAGACCATGTCTAGGACATGGCATTGGCTCGATATGTGAGGATATGTAAGACCATATCTAGGATATGGCATTGTAAGAGCTATATGTGCTTAATGAGTATCCGTAATGATTTCGAATGATTCAACGGGTATATTTAAGATGATAAATTAAGTAAGCTCAGAATAAGTGATACAGGTATGTACGGAAGGTATGAGGAAATCAGATGAAAGTAAAAATATGGTGGATATGTTGTTAAGATATGAATTCATGTTATAAATGTGTTACGGATTTAGTCTATGGAATGCTTGGTATATGAAGTCATATGTGCTATTGCTAAATGACCCCTATTTTTTTTGTTAATCATATTTAAGAAATTATTTCGATTAAGTTCGACATTTGAAAGTCTGTAAGAATTTGTGATGAATGCTGATAATTTTGGATATATGGGTTATGTGCTAAAATAAATCCCATGCCGGTATACAATATGAGGCTTGATGCCAAATCGATTGTATACGGGTATCGTTAACGGTGATTGAATGTGCTAAATGAACTCAATGTTCAGGTATGTGGAAGTTGATTTTCTGTTGGAAATAGGTTAAGTTGAATAGTGAGATATGATGGAGTGATAAAGGATATTTATTGGGATGTTTGAGTATATGTGTACTTTCGGTCAGGTTACAGCTTATACATGAATGAAAATGTGGGTTACAAATATGTGGGTTGATGATGTGAATTATACATATTAATATGTGCTTAATATGTGTTTGAAATGCATTTGTGAATTAAATTAAGTGATTATTGCTTATGAAATCAAGAAAATGAGATATATGTGCATACTTGTAGAAATGTTTATGTATTTGTTTAAATGATTTTATAGATCGATGCGAAATCAATAATGAATTACAATTGCTATCGATGAGCTAATGTTTATATGAATATAATTCAATAAGAGGACGTTATCCTAAACTATGCATCGGTAGAAATTTTCGGGGACGAAAATCCCTAAAGGGGGGAGGAGTTGTGACACCCCTAATTTGACCCTAGTCGAAAAGTGGTTTCGGGACCACAAAACCGAGTCATAAAAATAATTAGCTGTCATATTTGATGCTTATTATATGTACATATGCATGTGTGAAAATTTCATGTTTGAATTTTGTTAATTGTAAGTGAATTTTATTAAATAGGACTTATGTGAGAAAATTTAGAAATGTGCTAGGCAAATGTAAGTGGCCTATTTATGCATGTTGCAAAATAATTGTATTTGCATGTCAAATTAACCAAAGAACAAGAAGGTGGCCGGCCATGCTATAAGTTAAAGCCTATTAAAAACATTTGGTGTTAGTGTTTTATGGGAGAAAGAATAAAATAAAAGGTTAGTAATAAAGAAATGAAAAGGGAGGGGTGATGAAAACAAAGTTGTCTCATCCATGTCCCCCCCCCCTCCATTGCCGTGAGTTGAAGAAAGATAACAAGAGAAAAAAAAAAATTTTACATGCTCATCTTTCTTCTTGGTGGCGAATTTGGGAAAGGGAAGATTGAAGAGGAAAACCAAGGTATTCGCCATGGCTATCCTAGTTTAAGGTATGCATTGTGATTTTCTTTTAATTGACTATGAGATTAGATTGATAAGTGCATAGCTTATTTAACCCATGGTTGAATTTCATGCATCAATAGACAAATGTTCATTCGGTCAAATGGGGGAATGACTAGAATGGGGTAAAGATTTTTGGATGAGTGGCTTAGAGGCACCTTGTACATTCGGTCAAAGATTGAGTCTATTTAGAATGTTAATTTCTTCCTCTATGATTATTTTCCTTGCATGTTAAATGGTTCTTGATAAGGCCAAATGAGTTATGAAAGTTTTATAAATGTATGAAAGTCTTCATGCTATGAAAAATTCGGTTGAAATATGGAGAATGAGAGCTGTCATTTAGCTTAAGACCAAAGGAATGATCAATAGGCATTAAAGGGTTAAATGTGTGAATTTAAGGTATAAGAACCTATAGGTATTTACATGGGTAATGTTAAAATTAATGTGGTATATTCGCTAAATGGGTGATAATGGTTTATAATGTTGAATTGAATTATGATTATGTACATTAGAATTAGATATAACAAAAAAACTATGTGAATTTGGATGCAATATTACATTCGCCTAGAGGCATTAGATGAACATTTGTGGAAATCTCAAAGTCTTGAATAATGGTGATTGTAAGATGATGTAAAAATCATTGAATTATATGCATAAGTAGTTAGCAAAGTGATTAAGCTACCGAATTTAATTATTAAATGAGTTCTAAGCTTGCTGAATTTTGAGATGTGATTGGGAGTAAATTTGACATGAGCATATTTTGTTAATGATATATTGATAAATGTTGAGTTATGATACCATGATATGAACTTAATTATCAATTGTCAATGCGTTTATAATTAAGTAAGGTTAATAATAGAGCAATGAGTGGCTAGTAGAATCCAGAGTCTTCTTGTTATATTCGCCATGAGTTTGTATAATTGGTTTGTAATAGATTAAATTTGTTTATTCAAGCTCAAGAGCTTAGGAGTCTAATTCGAAAAGAGAAAAGCTACCTAACCGAATAGTCGATCTGTAATCGCTCGCAATTTCGAGGTAAGTTCTTAAGTATTTGAGTTTGATTCCTTTGTAAGTTTTAAGTGATTAAACGTTGAGTAAGTTCAATCATAATAGGACATAATGAGTTGATTTAATAAGATATGATGTGGTCATGATATGTCTTAAACTCAAATGGTAAGTTCATAAGTGTTTGGACTTGGAAATTTAAGAGCAAATTGTAATAATTTACTTTGGACAGCAGCAGTAACGTGATTTTAGAAAATCACTATAAATTGTTGGTGTGGAATTATAGGCTGAATAAAATATGTAATCAAAGCTTAGTTAGTCTAATTTCTTATAAAAGAGACCGTGTAAGCAAAGAAATTCCCTATAAAGAGATATTAAAAGTTGTGTGGGACAGTGTCAGAATGACTCGAAATCCCCTGTTCTGTTTTTGGAAAATCATTATAATTTGTACAAAAATGGTTATAAGATAAGATTTATATGCTTAGACTCCTTAATGAGTCTAGTTTCAAATGAAATCAAATAGAATACATTATGAATTCTGTACAATGAAAAATTTGATTCGTAGTGAAGAGTGGTCAGATTAGTCAAACAGTGAAACAGGGGAAACTTTAAGAAAAATCTGGTACTGATTGGCCAAACCTAAAATTCTGGAAATTTTACGGATGGAAGATATACGAGTCTATATTCAGGGAAAATTAACGGCAAGTGATTTGGAGTTTTGTAGCTCCAGTTATAAATAATTTAGTGGCTATTGCTCAGGAAAACAGCTCGTAGAGAATATGTGATTTTGTTGTAAATATGGATAAAACTTGTTTTAGTTGCTCACAAGCTATTGATTAAACCCATACGTGAATTCTAAATCGTGATATTGTAAAACGATATATGAGTGCTAGACGGATCTTCGATATTAAAATTTGTGAAATTGTAAGTTTATGAGTATTCGAATATGAAATGATAGTAAGGCGTGAAATTGAATTATTCATTGGAAAATGATTGGTGTAGATTCGGCCAAGACAAAGTGTATACATGATAGTATATGTGGTATGTGAAGTATATTTGGATAATTGTGATGTGAATTCATGAAAATTTATATTTTGATTTAGGATTTTATGTGATGAATGTGAATGTGTATATATGTGATAAGGCCGAATGGCCAATGTGATGATTGTGAGCATGCATATGTGTGATAAGACCGAATGGCCAATGTGGTGAATATGAACATGTATATATGTGATAAGGCCGAATGGCCTATGTGATGATTGTGAGCATGCATATGTGTGATAAGACCGAATGGCCAATGTGGTGAATATGAACATGTATATATGTGATAAGGCCGAATGGCCTATATGATGAATGTGAACATGCATATATGTGATGAGGCCGAATGGCCAATGTGATAAATGTGAGCATGCATATATGTGATAAGGCCGAATGGCCTATGTGATGAATGTGAACATGCATATATGTGATGAGGCCGAATGGCCAATGTGATAAATGTGAGCATGCATATATGTGATAAGGCCGAATGGCCTATGTGATGAATGTGAACATGCATATATGTGATGAGGCCGAATGGCCAATGTGATAAATGTGAGCATGCATATATGTGATAAGGCTGAATGGCCTATGTGATGAATGTGAACATGCATATATGTGATGAGGCCGAATGGCCAATGTGATAAATGTGAGCATGCATATATGTGATAAGGCCGAATGGCCAATGTGATGAATGTGAGCGTGCATATGTGTGATAAGGCCGAATGGCCAATATGGTGAATATGAAAATGCATATATGTGGTAAAGCCGAATGGCTAGTGTGAAATATGTAGGCGATGTGCGTTGTGGCCGAACGACCAAATGTGAAAGGTGTGTATTATTAGATATTTTATGAGGCAAATTAATTACAAATATGACAGTCGATGTGAATGTTGTAACATGTGATTAAATGTACATGAAACTTGGAAATATATTCCGGGTGAGACCCGATGACTACGTGTGGAGATTATGTCCGGGTAAGACCCGATGACTACGTGTGGAGAGTATGTCCGGGTAAGACCCGATAACTTCGTGTGGAGATTACGTCCGAGCTAAAGGTCTCGCCGATAATCCGAGTAGAGGTTAAAGCTATAAGACTTCGTAATAAAAATTGCTTATAAATATATTCAATGCGAAAGGTTAAATAGGTATGTACTCCAAGTTTATATGTGAGCTTGATTTGAACTAAATCATAAGGTAGTTATGTGATGCATACGAGAGCAATCTATGAGACTACTCCTATGATTATGTGACATCGGATCAATGTGAGAGGTTATGTGAAATCATACGATATATCTATGTCACATGAACTCACTTTTATGTGAAAGTTTATCTGCCTATTGTGTATGATGAGATGTGCATATTCGGTAAAGGGATGGTATGCCCGAAGGAAGAGTGAAATAAAAATACGAACAACTATGTTATAATTTGATTGTTATCTGTTGACGCTGCTTAAAACTTACTAAGCATTGTAATGCTTACTCCGTTTACTCTGTTTCCTCTGTTTTATAGATCTCATTGCGAAGCTACAGGCTCGGGGATCGTCAGCAACTAGTCACACTATCACTATCCACTGCTTGTTACTGTTATGTTTAGAACTATTTTATGGCATGTATAGAATAGACTAGTGGCGGAAGAATATTTTTGGTTAATGTAAATAAGCCATGCGAAAATGGCATCTTTTGAATATTTACTTAGTGAAGTTTAAATTTTATCTCTGGCTGTGCTTAGTACTTATTTGAATGAATGATCTTTATTTCAAGAAAAAGTTTAAAATTTTACTGTTCTGACATGAGTTACAAGTCCGGTAATGCCCCTTACCTATTCTGGCGACGGTTACGGGATAGGGGTGTTACAAAGACCCTTGATCAAAGTAATAATGATTATACAGTTAGGCACACATGAGCAAGCTTCCATTCTATTCAAAATTCTCAATGCCTTTATTGTTTGACCCTTCTCACAAAAGCTTTTAATCAAAGATGTAT
Source organism: Gossypium arboreum (assembly GCF_025698485.1). NCBI lineage: Eukaryota > Viridiplantae > Streptophyta > Magnoliopsida > Malvales > Malvaceae > Gossypium > Gossypium arboreum. Next base: position 23,167,875 of record NC_069072.1, read on the forward strand.
ATGTGATTACATTCGGACTACAATTCCTACCTGCTTTCTCCATTCCCCTAATAATTCTAATGCTTTTCTCGTACTCATGTACTTACAATGTGACAGCCCAAAATTGACCCTAGACGGGATGTGGTTTCGGGACCACAAAACCGAGGCATAAAAATAATTTAAAATTTATTGTGATGCCTATGATATGTGTTAAATTGTGTGTGACATTTTTGATGATTTGATTTAGTGTTATAAAGGTGAATTTCACTAGAAAGGACTTGTGTGAGAAAACTTAGAAATGAGATAGGCAAATGTTGAAGTGGCCTATTGATGCATACTAGGAAATGTTGTCCTTGCATGTCAAATTTCCCAAATTTGACTATAGTGGCGCCAAGGTGGGTATGATGGGTAAGGGAAAACATGTTTCCAACATGTTTGGTTAGTGAGTTATGTATGAAGGAATATAATAAAATTAGCATTAAAAAATGAACAAAAAAAAAAGAAAGATGAGCATGGATGCCCCTTGTTGCCGTGAGTAGAGGAAAAGAAAGGAGAAATTTTGTTCATCCATTTTCACTTCTTGGCCGAATATACTAAGGAAAAAGGGGAGGATTTTTGCTTCTTGCTTGGTTTAGAAGAGAACTAGAAGGAGATTTGGCTATACTTGCATCAATATTAAGGTATGTTTGAGGTGGTGTCATGAGATTCATGCTTGTTTTGGTTGCTTACTTGATGTGCATGTTAGCCATGGTTCAAATCCTTGTTATGCCATGAAAATGGTATTTAGCCAAGGTTGATATTGTGTTGAAACTATTGCATGCTAAATGTGAAGCTTGCTATTGATGCATGTAATGATGGATTAACTACTCTTGAAATTTCTTTTAGTATTCTTGAGTAGGGCATTGAGTCCTTTGTTTAACCATGACAAAAAAATTTAAAAGGGCATGGTGTGTGAGGTATTCGCCATGGTATGCTCATGAGCATGGTTTATGCTTCTTGCATGATATTAAAAATTTGTGTTTTGAATGGTTATGGACACCTTAAAATTCGCCTTGCACCTATGTGTGGATATATGTTTGCACATGATGTTTTGGTTATGAAGTAAATGATAAATGTGTTTGCTTAAAAAATAAATTGTTGGAGAATGTTTGTAAAATTTCAAGTATATTCGGCCATTGGGTGAGTATGTAAGTGATGTTGAATCAAGTTTTGGTGCATATTTGGTGATGTGTATAATCGACCAAATGGGTGATTAGTAAAAAAATGGTTGCGAATATACAAGCATACATATGCATGTGTAGTTGAATTATGAATGTTTAGCAAGATGGTTAAACTAGTTGATTTATTGATTAAGCTCAAGGAGTTAAAGAAGGAGAATCAAGCAAGGGAAAGACGAAGGTCATCGAGTAGCCGACTTGGACTGTTTTACCCAACACAAGGTAAGTCATTAAGCATATATTTGGTGTTGATGTAAATGACCATAATATATACGCAATTGTGTTTAAATGAGTTGATGTGTAAATGGAAATGTATGTGTATGGAATGATGCCATTGTTGAATGTATAAAGGCAGCAAAATGCATAAGGTATTGGTCTCGCACTAAGTGTGCGGGTATAAATGGACACGGTGACAAGATTGGCACTAAGTGTGCGGGTTTTAAATTGTACAGCACTAAGTGTGCGAGTTTGATTATATAGCACTAAGTGTGCGAGCTGAAAATATATAGCACTAAGTGTGCGAGCTGAAAATTATATAGCACTAAGTGTGCGAGCTGAAAATATATAGCACTAAGTGTGCGGATTCACTATATGCTCTTGTATTACAATTGGCACTGAGTGTGCGACATTATCGAGTTAATCCCGGACAACGGATCGGGTAAGTACCTTGAGCTCATGACGAATAGGCAATACGTTCATGCTCGGGGTTGAGCTTGGTAAGCTTGAAATCTATGTGATGATTGCAATTGTATGATTGTGGTGTGAATGAGTTGGTGTGTAAAAATGCCTCAAATATCTTATTGTATAAAATATGAAATGTGGATGTATGACTTGGTATGAGATTGAACCGAAAGGTCCGAGGAATTATGGTATAGTTTCGATATGGATGAAGTACCTAGCCTCGTTTATTGTTTGATGTTGCGAAAATTTTATTAATGGATGGTTGATGAATGCTTATGACTTACTGAGTTATAAACTCACTCGGTGTTTTCTTGTCACCCATTTTAGGTCTCTTGGACTCGTATTGTTGCGTGCTCGAACCGTCGTTGAAGTCATCACACCGGCTGGAAACCTTTTGGTATTGTCTTCGTAGTTGAACTAGGAGAACATTTGGCATGTATAGGCTATTATGTTTTGTTGAATTGTGGGTTGTAAACTTTAAGCCATGTGAAAATGGCCTATGTGGTCGTCGAGTGGGATGCTAGAACCTATAGTCACGAGTCTTAGAAACTTTAATTTTTATAAGGTGGCCATAAATTGTGTCATGTATGATGGATGATTAGTAAGGCCAAGGAAAGATTCATGAAATTGGCATAGTCTACTGCAGTAACTGTTGCAGACAGCAGCAGTGAGATGAGATTGAAAAATCACTAAAAATAGTAGAAGTAGAATTAAATAGTGAATAAATTATTAAATTGAAACTTGATGAATCTATTTTTATATGGACGAAACGAAACGACCATATGAGCAGTATACTGAGAGATATTAGAGTTCTCGTGAGACAGGGCCAGAACGGTTTCTGGGTCCCCTGTCGCGACTTTGAAAATTTACTATAAATTATCCAGAAATAATTAGAAGTCATTCCTTATATGTGCAGATTCCATTTTGAGTATAGTTTCTTTAGAAACAAACGGCACCAGTATTAAAGCCCTGTACAGAGAGATATTCAAGTTGTAACACGCGAAGGTCAGTGTAGTCGACCCCTGTAACATGGGTGACTTTAACTAATAAACTGTACCAATTGGCCCAACCAAAAATTCTAGAAATAAATCCAGGGATGGATATATGAGTCTAGTTTCAGGAAAAATTTACGGAACTGATTTTTGAGTTCTGGAACTCGAGATATGATTTTTAAGGTGACAGTGACGCAGTTAGCTAGCCTGCCTGGAACTGAAATCAATTATTGTCAAGAGAGAAATAAGGGAAGTAAGCCCGGTAACACCACGTGATCAAATTCGGTGACGGTCACGGGTTTGGGGTGTTACATACAAATACCCTCGAGAAGCACGGAATAAGCCACAACCTTTAGATAAAACCCTTGCCCAAATTCATAGCTTGGAACAACTCACAAGCCTCCTCCAATCTACCAGCATTACAGAACCCCTTGATCATTGCAAAATAAGTCATCATATCGGGATAAAGATCAATCAAGCCAATCTTTATCATCAATTTATGAGCCATATCCATATCCCCTTTCTCACAAAGCAGCCTGATAACCACATTATAAGCAATAGTATCCAGAAGTAAATTAAACCCCTTGATCATTGCAAAATAAGTCATCATATTGGGATAAAGATCAATCAAGCCAATCTTTATCATCAATTTATGAGCCATATCCATATCCCCTTTCTCACAAAGCAGCCTGATAACCACATTATAAGCAATAGTATCCAGAAGTAAATTAAATTCTGCCATTATAAGTAGTATCACAATATGTCCTCACCACATGAATATATTTATATTTACTCTGCCCTCGATATTGACTCGAAAACAAAATCGCAACAGCCCAAACTCCAAATAAGTAATTTGGTTAAAACATTACCTTTTTTTGTTTCAAAATGTCAATTCCATGTGATATTTGCTGTGCTAACAACAATGGCATAACTATTGATTTTCAAATTCCTTAAAACAAATAAAAAAAACTTAACCCAAACATAAAATATGATTTAAAATTTGGCTATTGATTTTCTACCAAGACTTGCATATGATAATCTGATCAACTTCAGTTGGTTGGAGAACTCACCAAACGTGTTGAAGCATATCATTTGCTTGGATAGTACAAGGACCTCCTGTGATAGGCTGCATGGAGCCTAACCCTCTTTAGCTTCCTATTTTAGTCTACCAAAAAAATATATTGAAAAGCTAATATTTGAATAGCAAATTAACAAAATAAAAATAAAAATTAGAAAAAAAATCAAATAAAAAAAACTTTGTTCCCTAACTTATCTACCATCATAGTTAATAATCTCAATTCATTTAGTTCACCCTTCGAAAAGTAGGTTCCTTAAAGATGTGTTATAAAAAAATTAATTATTCAAAACCAAAATGAGTTTCAAATCATATTATAACTCTGAACCATATCAAGGAGAACCTATCAGAGCATGAACTCAAATTCGAAATCTCTCAGGTTAATTTCCCAAGTTAGATACTTATTTTGAAACCTTAAAAAGAATTATCAAACTCCTTAAAGCAAATAAAAGAAATTTAACCCAAATACAAAACACAGTTTAAAATAACAACATATTTCAAGTTTCGAATATTGAAAACCTGATATTTCAACAGCAAAACACAATTTATTCCTTCAATGGTTAACAAAAAAATCATAAATAAAAATTAGAAAAAGAGTTTATAAAAAAAAAGTAGACCCACTCAAGCTTCGTACGGCCGCTAGCCCCGCCACGTACGACCTCCGTACGCCCCACACCAAGTGCCACGTCGTAGCTCCAGTTGGCCCTGTACTTGCAAATCAGACGACAACAACAGCAACAACAAATGCAGCAGAAGAAAAAAAAACAAAAAAACAGGGACTATAATCATTCGGCTATAAAGCCATGAACATTTTTCATTGTAATTTTTTACGGATACAAGCAAGTCAAATCGAAAAATAGAGAATCAAAAATTCAAAGGTGGTTCTTTATATTTTTTCTCTCTTCTTCTCGTGCATTTATATATATATATATATATATATATATATAGAAGAAAATAAAAGAAAAAGAGAAAAATCTTACTCTGTTCATAATATTTGTGCCGCCATAGACGGTTGAGGTCTGCCGATTCCGATGAAAATCAACATCTAATAGGTTCGGGAAGTTAAAAGCTTTAAAAAATGGGCCTTTTGGGTTTTTCCAGCCACCATGTACAATGGCTACCACGGCGGAGGCGTGGCGGTTTGATGACCGAAGCAACGCTGGACCGATGGCCGAAAATCGGGAAAAGGGAGAGCTTCTTTTGAAAGTTTTAAAGTTTTTTTTTAAGAAAGGGGGAAATGAATTTTTTTTAACAAAATTTTAGTTTATATAATACCCCCATACGGCGTCGTTTTGGAGCAAGCCCCAGACGCCCAAATCGGCGCCGTTTTAGTCTATAATCTAAATTTTGACTCGACCCTGGCAAGGATCCGCATGTTTTTGGACCTGATGGTCTATTTGCCTTATGGGTCCTTCCGCTTTCTCGGCCTATTTCAATTTAGTCCCTTTTTTATACTTCCTTTATTTTACGAATCGGACCGCTGAATTTGTTGTGTGATTCAATTTGATTCTTGGCACACTGATCTCTTGGAGAAAGCACGCGTATCCGACCTAGGGATAATTGCCTGATAAGTCCCCCTCCTTTTTGCGCATTACAATTTGGGTATGTTATTTTATCCTATTCTTTTTTTTTCTCCTAAAATTCTGTTTAGTTTTCAAACAAGCCCTTGTTTTGATTTCTTTTTATTTTTATTTCAATCTTTATTTTTGTTTTATTTTACACTCATATTTTTTAATTAAAATTTCATTTACTTATTTAATTCAATTTTCTTTAAATCAAACTTATATTGGTTCCCTATTTATTTTTCCATTGGCTTGTTTTATTTCTTATATTCTTGCCCTTTGTTTGATTGCTTTCTTTTTATTATTATCTATTCGTTTATTGCTTTGCTTCCAGGCCTTAAATTATTCCTATTAATGTTTATGCATGTTTACATTAGGATTCGATAATAGTAATGCTATATGGGTTAAGTTCTATTATGCATATTATGTTATCGTTATTCCAAATGTGTTACATTATCTTTATTAGATACGCATGACTCTTTTAAATTGCAAACTATTTCTAAACTATACATGTATCATTTTAAATATTTCATTCATATTTTACCCAAATTCATAAGAGGAGGAAATTTTAAAATTCGGAAATATTTCGAGTTTAGGAAGTTCGAGAAATCATACCCTAACTTACGGGGTTTTGATTTTCTCGTTAAACCTAAATAGCCAAATATTCTTTCAAATTTTTTAAATACATGAGTTGTAAATAAAAAAAAGTGATATTCTGCATTTAGAAACTCGAGAAGGCCGTGCCCTAACTTATAGGGTTTCGATCTTTCTCATTGGACCTAAATAGTCGAATATCCTTTTAAAATCAAAATATATTTTTTAATAAAAAAATTAGAAGACAAGCTTATTCTCGAAGGTTCGAATGTTGTGTCCTAACTTACAGGGTGTGGCATCCTGTTATCTCGAGACAAGAGAGCCTTTGATGCCCGTTTTAATTTATTCAAGCGTTTTCTCTTTTAAATGACATTAACACAAAAGGATCGTATTTGAAATTCTTTTCGAGCTTTCAACTTTCGACGTTAAGACATTAATTAATCAATTAGGTACCAATTTTGGGCGTTACGCGGGTGTTAATCCTTCTTCGTAGTAACTGACTCCTGAACCTATTTTCTAGTATTTCGTAGACCAAAATTGTTATTTTAGTAAATCAAAACATTTTATTGAAACATCAATCATAAGGTGATCTGATCACACCTCGAAAAAGGATTGGTGACAACTCCTATGTTCGTTTTCATTTTCAAAATTAAAGTCGACCCCGTTTTCCAAACAAAAAAAAATTGGTTTCAACATATATGATTTCAAATTTATACCTCTAAAATGAAATTAGCTATACTGTAACAAGATTTTAATTTGACATATTTAATTTTTTAATTTAACTGGAACTGTTTCACTCAATTAGACTCAACTCAAATTTCATTTCACTTTACTCGATTTGAAAAAAATTCAAATTGAGTTAAGATGATAAAATAGAACTTGTCAACTCGATTAACTAGAAATTTTTCCACTCGATTTGGTCGAACATTCATCCTTAATATCCATGGGAAGACAAAATATTTCAAGATCAAGTACCATTTTGTGAAGGAAGTTGAAAAAAGTAAGGAAGTAACTTAGGTTCATTGCAGTTCAGAAGTTCAGCAAGTAGATATTCTGACCAAGCCTCTTAGAAAGGTGAGGTTCGAAAAATTAAGGAATGAAATTGGTGTTTGCAGCATGGTAGCTAATGAGGAGTGTTATGAGATAGCCAACCATGCATTGGCGAACACATATGGCAAACAACATAAATGGAAAACAATCCAAATGTCGAACAAACATAGTGGATAGTCCATGCATGAGTCATGTGGCACATAGTCAAACTATGAGAAAGTTGGCAAACTGTCATGTGAGTGATGCATTGATGATTGACTTCTCATTGAAAATATGTTTAAATGCTAATTTTGTCATGTTAGCCTTTATGTACAAGTTATGTTTTCTCAGTTTTTTAGAAGATTAGACGTTTTTGGTAGAGTATGAGGAAAGAAATATTGTTATAAATTGTAATGCTTTTTCTTGTTGAAAATTAATGAAAAATATTAGCAGATCATTTTATACCACTATCGTACTCGTTTCTTCTCCATTTTACTTTCTTTCTTAGTTCATATCTCAAACAAGCGACTTTAAAAGTAGGGTTTTACCAAGGGAAGCTACAAAATGAGGTAAACTCATTCCTAATTGTTTTTCCCTAAGAAATAGAATACATTTTATCTGTTAAGAAGATCCTTTATGGTCGACCTTTATATGCTTGGAATGCTTTTGAAGGCACTGAATAAAGTTTAGGTAAAAATTTTAAAAAACACATATAAGAATATGACACCTGTAAGATTTTAAATAGTGATCAATCTATTATTGGTTTTCATGATTGAGGCAACTTGGTGGTTGTTGGGCCCTGGAAGAGGGAAAGTCTAAGTGGATGTAGATATATATACATACATACATATTATTCTTCATAGCCTGTATGTATTTGTCAAATAGTTTAGATTATATGTTTAGCATGATATGAGCGCATTTGATGTCTTTGGTTATATTAATAGTCTTACCAAAAGGCTCAATACATGTGTTTTTAAACGTTTGTAAGGTGTTCAATCATTTTCCATAGGGATATTCAGTATTTAATAATTGGTTAGAAATTCTAGTTCCTATAAAGAAGTTCGTTGAAATGTTCCTTTTCTTTTACTTTCTTTGTTTTTGATTAAATTCTTTAAGATTTTCTTAACTGAAAACTTCTAAACCTATATGATAGTATTACCAGTTTAACCATACTAACAATTTAGAAAACTTTTACTACTTATTTAGTTATTTTATATGTATACACACAAGGATTTGAGGTTGTGCTTCCAGCTAAAGTAACCTTGGAGCACACTGTAGTTCTTGCATTTGATGCTATAAATAGAAAAGACTAGCAAGGAGTGCAAAATTTACTGAGAATCGCTCTCCAAGTCCTCTTGGTGAAGGTAGTTAACATTGTTATCCTTATGATAAGTGCTAAAAGTAACATATTTTAATCCTATTTTTAATACATTTTTGGATGATTATTCAATGTAAATTGTGAAGTTTTGCTCTTAATCCCTTAAATTCATGTTTTTATACTTAAAAAGCATCTGGGAGAAAAAAGAGCGAAAAATGAGTGAAAACTAGAAAATTGGAACAAGGTACAAGGTCTACAAATTCCAGACCATTCCATACGACCTGGACACATGACCGTGTGAGCCACACAGCCATGTGGCAAGCCTTGTTGATTTTACGAATTGGCATTCTGAATAGTAGAATAACGTGAAATTTAGGTTTTTCGGGCATTCTAAGACCTATATGTGAAAAAAAAAGAATATAGGAGTGAGTCGTCATAGAATATTCAATAAAACAACTTAAAAAATACCATTGAAGCTGATTCTGAAGCAAATCTCTGTCAAGATTGAAGACTCCCAATTGATTTCTTGGGAGATTATCATGAGTTTCTTTATTTCTTTTGGTTATATTGTCTTTTAAATGTTTTTATTTTCAAGCATGAATTGATTTTTTAAATACCTAGGGGAGATGAACCCTATGATGAATTATGTCTTTTGATTTTTTATTTTACGCAATAAACACTTAGATCTTGTTCTCAATTATGTGTGCTTAATTCTTGATTATATTTTTAGACAATTGATCAAGATACTAAGTAAGAAATTGCATGATTTAGATTGATAATGACAAATGAAATCTATGTGAATTTTTCCAAGGTACTTGTAACACTCTTAACCCGTAGGGTTACGGAGCATTACCGTACAAACGAAACATTTAAACATACTTTTCATATACTATCATAAACATATTAGAAACTAATCATTCACATACATGTCGTCCCCAAATCGAGCCCTTTAGGCCCTAAAAAATACCTTAAAAACAATTTGGGACTAAATCTAAAATATTTAGAAAGTCTAAGAAAAGGTTATAAAAATTTAGAAACAGGGGTTACACGACTGTGTGGCCAGGTTATGTGCCTAAACAGCTAAGACACACGCCCGTGTCTTAGGCCGTGTAACCTTTGAACTAGGGACACACGACCGTGTCCCAGCCCGTGTCCTCACCTATGTAACTCTATGAGTAGGGTCACGTGGACATGTCACACACCTGTGTGTCTGGCTATGTAACTCACTGACTTGCATACAAAGTGTAACAACCCGTTTTTAGTCAAATCAGAACAGTGGTTTTCGGACCCCAAATATGAGGTCAAAATATTTATTTTGTTATTATTTTAATTTTTATAGCATGATTGAATGATTGTGTGAAAGTTTAGTGAAGAAATTTTATCGTTTGGTTGGTTAAATAGGTAAAAAGGACTAAATCGTGTAAAGTGAAAAAGTGATGTTCTAATAGCTAAAGGTGTTTAATAGTTATAGAACCTTAAATTTAAGGTGCTTAAGTAGAAATTAGACCATTATTATGATAGTGGATGATAATGGCATGGCATAAATGAAATTTTGAATTAATTTAAAGGTTAATTTTGGTATTTGATTATTAAAGGTTATTTTAATTAAAACAAAACACAAAAAATTAAGGCATTCATCTTCTTGTGTCGATTTTTGAGGAGGAAGAAAGCCATTTCTTTAGGGTTCATTCAGCCAAGCTTTCCTAGCTCATTAAGGTACGATTTTTATCCTATTTTTAATGATTTCTACATTTTTGATATCGTTGCAGCTAGTACTAGCTAGCCCAGGGACTAATTTGCAAAAAAAAATTAGATATTTTGAATGATGCCATTGATGAATACATGAGTATTTTGATGTTTGATGATAGATTTTGAATAGTTGTTGATAGTTAAACGAGATTTGTTAAGTGATTTTTAGTAAAAATGCAAAATAGGGATTAAATTATTAAATGTGTAAAGTTAGTGGTTAAAATGTGAAATAAATGAAAAATATGGGCTACTAGGGGCATAATAGTAATTTGGCTAGTAAGGGTATATTTTGAATTTCATTAATTTGTGACTTTATGAAGTGAGGACTAAATTGTAAAAAATGTGAAATATTAGGGGCAAAAGTGAATGTATTTTAAAGTGTGTTTTAGAAAAAATTGAATGAATAGATGATTGAATAAGTCAATTTTGAATATATTTAGATCAAAAAAAGGAGAAATACGAACTTAGATTGGGAAAAGAATAAAGTTACAGAATAGTTGACTCGATTCGTCGTTTTAGAATCCGAGGTAAGTTCATATGTTATAATTTCATTTTCAATGTATTCTATATGCTTTGATATAGCATAAATTGTGATTATGTGACTACGGATAAGTTTGGAAATGATTCGACGATAATTAGACAGTTGGAATCCCAGTTAAACCTTAGGAATAGTTTAGGATACTAGTGACATGTCATTAAGGGATACAGTGAGTTGGCTTCGGGCCATGATATATCACTTCGAGTGTGAGATAAATCTATTTGGCTTTGGCCTATGCATATCGGCTGATTTGGCTTCGGGCCATGATATTAATATTTCTGGAATAAGTTACCTTGATTTGGCTACGGGCCATGTTATAGGTACTTATCAAGTGAGATCCTTGAGTATCCGAATTCTATTCCGAATGGTTCAACGGATAAATGAAAGAAAAGAATGTGTACGAGATTAGTATGAAATGGTATAGGTATGTGCATAAACCATATTAGCTTTGAATCGAAGAAATGGTGAAGAAAGTATATAGTTTAGTGAATGAGTTATTGAAAGGTTTGTTAGTTGATATGAATTCTTATACTTATGATCAATGGTGAAGAAAGTATATGCTTACTCTATTTATTTTTTCTATGTTTTATACTGAATTCAAAGCTAGCTCGGATTCAGGGATCGTCGGAGACATCGCCACACTATCCATCTATCTCTCAGTACCTATGAACTTGGTATTTTAAGTATATGGCATGTATAGGGATTTTGGTTATTTTGGTTATGACTTGATAATGATTTTGGCCAAATGAATTGGATTGTAAATGTATATGTGTTGGTATGTATAAATAGCCATGAGTGATGGCTTATTTTGGTATATTTGGTATGTTTGAATCATGTACATATATGTATGAATATGTCTTGTGAATTGAGTTGGTTGATAGTTATGTGATGATTGATGATAATAGGTATTATGAATGTTCAACTGATGATTTGTGGATGTTGGTATGCTTGTGAAATTAGGCCAAATAATGCATATTTGAGTTTGGTCATTTTGATGTTTGAAGTAGTTGATATTAGGTATGAACTAAATGGTAAATTGGAATATTGTATGTCTTGTATATTGTTGGCATTGAAATGGTTTAAATGATACTTGGTTGAGGTGGATTTAATGCCTATTATGCTATGAGTTGATGCTTTGACTTGTGGAGTAGGTGTGTAACAATTTGGGTGGAAAAATGGCTTGGTAAATAGCCTATTTTTGTCCACACGGATAGAGACATGGGCGTGTGTCTCAACCGTGTGTGACACACAGTCAAGTACATGGCCATGTGTCCCTTGGTGTTGAAATTGAAATCAAGTCAGTATGATCCACACGGCCTCACATATGGGCGTGTAACTTGGCCGTGTGGCATAAGTTAGTATACCCTATAGGTTTGGCATGGCCTAGTACACGGCCTGGCACACAGGAGCGTGTGGCCATTTTTAGGGCACACGGGCGTGTATGTTGGTCATGTGACCTAAGTTAGAGAGTTATACAGGGTCAGACACAAGCTGGGACACAGCCATGTGTTCCCATTTCGAATGTTTACACGGCCTTTGGCACGAGTGTGTCTGGCCACACGAGCGTGTGTCCCTATTTTGAGAAAAATTTTCTAAGTTTCATAAAAGTTTTATAAGTTATCAGTTTAGTCCTGAACCACTCCCAATGCATGTTTAAGGCTTCGTAGGATCGTATTAAGGACAAACAGATTGAGATTGAATGATGTATGGATGAATTGAGAAAATGTATGCTAAATGAATGTTTAATTGTAATATGAGTTTGGTAATGCTCCGTAACACTATTCCGGTGGTGAATACGGGTGAGGGGCGTTACACAATGAAACCCTCAAATGACACATAGCCTTGTCGCCAGGCCATGTGCCATACACAGCTAAGTCACACACCTGTGTTGTAACAGCCCGATTTTAGCTTAAATAGGAACAGTGGTTTCGGAACCACAAATTCGAGATCGTAAAATTGTTTTAATATTATTTTATGTGTTTAGAACATGTAAATATGTATATGTGAAAATTTTGTGAGCTAATTTTATAGTTTAATAGCTCAATTTGAGAAAAGGACTTAATCGCATAAAATGCAAAAGTTGTATTCGATTTGATAAAGGTGTCTAATTGCTATCGCTTATTAAATGTGAAGTCCTTATGTTGATATTAAACCATTGAAAGTGGATTTTTTCATAAATGGACATTTATTAAAGTGTTTTAATGAATTAATAATAAGGTTAAATTAGTAAATTGGTTATTAATGAATTAATAAACAAAACAAAAGCCATTTCATCTTTAATTTCTCTTCATATTAACCGAATAGCAAAATAAAATAAAGCTTCCATGCTTATTTAGGGTTTGGCACTTTGAGGGATCAATTGGTAAGTGTTTCTAGCTCAGTTTTTGATGATTTTTATGTTTTTGTGATCATTATTTAGTGTTCTAGCTAGCCCATGCCTCAATTTTTGAATTGGTTGATGAATTCGTGAGTTTCCATTGATGATAGCTTGATGTTTTTGAGTGTTGATGATGAAAAATGAATAATTGTTGATAGATTAATATGTTTTGTTAAGTGATTTTTGGTAAAAATACAAATTAGAGATTAAATTGTGAAAAAATGAAAATGTGGGGTTAAAAGTGTGAATAAATGTGAAATTTGAGCTGCTAGGGGTATTATGGTAATTCAGCTAAGCATGGATTAAATTGAATTGTGTGAATTTGATATATTTGATAAATAAGGACTAAATTGATAAAATTTAAAAGTCTAGGGGCTAATGTGTAAAAATACCAAAATGTGTATTGGGGACTAAATTGAAATATTATGTGATTAAATGAGTTTAATTTGTTATAATATAGATCAAGAAAAGAGGAACTCAGACTTAGATCGAAGCAAGAACAAAATACTCGACTAATCTACTAATTTCATCATTTTTACGTCCTAGGTAAGTTCATACGTGATAAACATTGTTACAATTATGTTTTTAATGCTTTAATATTGCATAAATTATATATATGAAATGATAGATGTGTACGACGATGAATCAGATCTGTTTTGCACTTAGTGTGCGTATCGAGATAGCTTCGGCTATATAAAGCACTTAATGTGCGAATTGGAATAGCTTCGGCTATATATATGACACTTAATGTGTGAGACTGAGATAGCTTTGGCTATGAAAGGCTCTTAGTGTGCGAGATTATAGTAGCTTCAGCTATGTTTTGGCACTTAGTGTGTGAGATATCGAGTATTCGACAGTATCACGTAAAGGTATGAGTTCGATATGAATTTGTATAGGTATGTACGTATAAAGCATGAAATCAAAATAGAAGAAGTTATGAACTTATTCATAAACAATTGAATAAGTATGAGAAAGTTTGTTGGTCACCATGATTTAAATATTAATTAGTTCGAATTGATGATTTGTATATTATGAACTGTTGAGTATATTTAGTACGAACTTACTATGCTATGAAGCTTATTGTGTGTTATTTGTTTATGTTTTATAGAGAATCAAAGCTAACTTGGACTCGGTGATCGTCGAGAAGTGTCATCACACTATCGATCATTTTTTTGGTACTTTTGAAGCTTTGTATATATGGTATATGACATGTATAGGCTAGTGTTATTTTGGTATATTTTGAGTTATGATATTAGCCATGAGATTTGGCTTGTAAATGTTGGTGTATATGGTCATAAGTTGGATTGAATTATGTGTTTGATAAGTGATATATGAGATGTATATAATGCCTTATATGTTGGCTTGTTTTGGTATGTTTGCTATAATTGTTGATATAGCCAAATGGTTGTTCATTTGGTTAGTTATTAGTTGATGTATTAATGTTTAGAAGTTGGCATATTGTGGTTTGACCTTGAGATGATATTATGTTGTGTTTTATGGGATGGCATAGATGATAGATGATGAATTAACGCATTTGGAACTTATGTAAGTTTTGATAACTTTGGCATGATGATTTGGTATATTTTGAATATGGAATTGAGTAGTTGGAATGGTTGAGGATAGATGGCATGATATGTGTATAAATTGACATGTTTTGGCTGCTTATATAGGTGTTGAAATGGTACCAATTTGGTTACTTTGTGAGCATGAGTAAACGGTGGCAAATTGGCTTTATATATGGCCTATTTTTGTCCACACGAGCAGAGACATGGGCGTGTGTCTCAGCTGTGTGCAACACACGGTCATGTTGCACGGCCGTGTGTCCCCTGGGGTACCCTTTCGAATTAAGGCAGTATAACCTACTGGTTTGACACGGTTTAGACACACAGGCATGTCTACTGGCCGTGTGTGACACATGGGCAAGCATATGGGCAAGCCGTGTGACCCAAGTTAGTAAACCCTCAAATTTTCCCACGGCCATGGCACACAGGCGTGTCCTTGGCCGCGTGGTGCAAGTCAGTATGTATGCCCTATTTTCATACGGCCTGTGACATGGGTGTTTATGGTGGCCGTGTGAGACACACAGCCTGTTCACACGAGTGTGTGACCCTTAAATGTCTAAAAATTTTCTAAGATTTCCAAAGTTTACAAATGTTAACGGTTTAGTCTCGGACCACTTCTGATCATGTTTTAAGGTCTAGTAGAACCTTAAAAGGAATGATGTGAATGATTTGATTGGATTTTGATTATGAATGCTTTATTGTATGTGAATAATGTGTATTATTCGGTAATGCCTCGTAATCTTATTCAAGCGACGGATATGAGTTAGGGGTGTTACATTTAATTAGTATCAGAGCTATGGTTTAATCGATTCTAGGACGAACGTAGCGTGTGAGAGTCTAGATATATGCGATATATATATAAAGTACGATAGTGTGATGATTCTTGAGATGATTCCTGACAGTTAAAATGTAAATTTATATAGTAAATGGATCCCGATCGAGTCGTAGCTGACATTGTTGAAAGTAATGCACCCACTCCCACTCAAGGGGCAGTGCAGTCTGATTCTAGACTCGTAACTAGTAGCCATGAGGGAGAGGCTAAACAAGCCTTTTTCCACATGATAAATGAGTGGTTCTTGGAGTTCATTCGAATGAATTTGGCTGCTCAACAACCTCCACCCCCACCTGTTCCACAGCAAGTCCCAGTTGTGCCGCAAGTGATAGATCCGATTCATTTGAATAAGCCACCTATTGATAAGATTCAGAAACACGGGTCTGAGGTGTTCCGAGCTACAAATGATGATAATGCTGAAAGAGTTGAGTTTTGGCTCAAAAATACTATTCGGGTATTCGAGGAATTGTCCTGTACTCCAGAAGAATGTATCAAATGTGTGGTATCTTTACTTAGAGATAATGCATATCATTGGTGGAAAACATTTACATCTGTAGTTCCTAAAGAACGAGTTACCTAGGAATTCTTTCAGATCGAGTTTCGAAAAAAGTACATAAGTCAACGATTTTTGGATCAAAAGCATAAAGAGTTTTTAGAATTGAAACAAGGCCGCATGACTGTAACCGAGTACGAGAGGGAATTTGTATGGTTGAGCAAGTATGCTCAAAAGTATGCTTCAAGTGAAGAAATAATGTGTAAGCGGTTTATTGATGGGCTGAATGAAGATATTAAACTTCTGGTCGGGATATTAGATTTGAAAGAATTCGTTGTGCTAGTTGAACTGGCATGCAAAGCTGAAGATTCTACCCTAGAAAAGGGAAAGGTTGATTCAGAGGTAAGAGATTCGAGGAAGAGATTGATAAGTTAATCTTATCATTCCTCGTCTAAGAAATCTAGAGACTATTTTAACTGATCGACAACTTTAGTGAGATATTAGAATAGAGGTCGCGGAAAGCAATACACCAACCTTACAGCTCAAGCCATATCGGTATCGAGTGTTGGTAATGTAAAAGATGTTAAATCCGAGTGTCAGCAATGTGGAAGATGGCATTTTGGATATTTTTGGGTGAAAAATAAGAGTAGAACTTGTTACAGTTATGGTTCACGAGATCATTTTATTAGAGATTGTCATGAGTTAATTGAAAAAGCTAAATCTCAAAATGTAAATTGAAAAACACAGCTACTCGAGGGAGACCACCAAGAAATAGGGAAATACAAGCGGTAACCATGGTATAACGAGAGATTCTGCTGCAAGATCTGATGCTAGAGCACCTGTGCTACGCTATTCGTGCTCGCGAAGAAGCGTCATCTCCAGATGTTATTACCGGTACTTTTACTCTCTATGATACCAAAGTTATTGCATTGATAGATCCAGGATCGACTCATTAGTTTATATGTGTGAATTTAATATCCAGTAAGACTTTGCCTATAGAGTCTACTGAATTTGTGATTAGAGTATCGAACCCCTTAGGCAAGTGTTTGTTGGTTGATAAAGTGTGCAAGAACTGTCCGTTGATGATTCGAGATATTTGTTTTCCGGCTGACCTAATGTTGTTACCATTTGATGAATTTGATATAATACTGGGAATGGATTGGTTAACGCTGCATGATGCTGTTGTGAATTGCAAATGAAAGATAATTGACCTGAGATGTCAGAATAATGAGATTATTCGGATTGAATCAGATGATCTGAATGGCTTGCCAATAGTGATTTCATCGATGTTAGCTCAGAAATATGTGAGAAAGGGTTATGAAGCTTACTTTACTTATCTGCTAGATACGAAAGTGACTGAAAAGAAGATCGAATCAGTACCAGTTGTGTGAGAATAACTAGATCTATTTTTTGAAGAGTTACAGGGTTTACCACCGATCCGAGAGGTTGACTTTAGCATTGAGTTAATGGCGGGTACAACACCGATATCTATAGCTCCGTACAGAGTGGCTCTGACAGAGTTAAAAGAATTGAAAGCTCAGTTCCAAGAATTGATGGATAGAGGTTTTGCAAGATCGAATTTCTCGCCTTGGGGTGCTCCTGTGTTATTTGTGAAAAAGAAAGATGGCACAATGAGAATGTGTATTGACTACAGACAGCTGAATAAAGTGACAATCAAGAACAAATATCCTCTACCGCGGATTGATGATTTGTTTGATCAATTAAAAGGGGCTACAGTGTTTTTAAAGATAGATTTGAGATCGGGTTATTATCAGTTGCGAGTTAGAGACTCTAATGTGTCGAAGACTGCATTCAAGATGAGGTATGGTGACTATGAATTTTTAGTTATCTCTTTTGGACTAACGAATGCACCGCTATTTTTATGGACATAATGAATCAAATTTTTAGATCGTACCTAGATCGATTTTTTGTTGTGTTCATAGATGATATTTTGATATATTCACGAGATGAAATTGAGCATGTTGAAAATTGTAATGTAGACTCTACGTGATAAGCAGTTATATGCAAAGTTCAGTAATGTGAATTCTGGTTGTGTAAGGTTGGTTTCTTGGGGCATATTGTGTCAGCATTGGGTATTAAAGTTGATTCAAGCAAGATTTCTACAATAATGGATTGGAAACCTACGAGAAATGTATCTAAAGTCCGCAGTTTTTTGGGACTAGCTGACTATTATAAACTGTTCGTGAAAGGCTTTTCGATGATTGCGACTTCGTTGAAGAGATTGCTTCAGAAAGATGTAAAATTTGAATGGTTCAAGAAATGTCAAAAAAGTTTTGATCAGCTGAAAGTTCTTTTAACTGAAGCTCCACTATTAGTACAACCAGAATCAGATAAAGAATTTGTGATCTATAGTGATGCATCGATGAAAGGTTTGGGCTGTGTTTTGATGCAGGAATGCAAAGTCATAGCTTATGCCTCGAGACAGTTGAAACCACATGAAAAGAATCACCCGATGCACGATTTAAAGTTAGTAGCCATTGTGTTTGCATTGAAAATTTGGCGCCATTATTTGTTTGGTGAGAAATGCTATGTTTATTCAGATCACAAGAGTTTGAAATGTCTGATGACTCAGAAAGATTTGAATTTACGACGACAGAGATGGCAAGAATTGCTAAAAGATTACGAGCTAATGATTAATTATCATCTCGGAAAAGAAAATGTTGTTGCAGATGCATTAAGCCGAAAATCTTTGTTTACTCTACGTACAATGAATAATCGATTGGATCTATCTGATGACGGTTTAGTTGTAGCTAAATTGAAAGCGAGACCATTGTTTTTACAATAGATCTACGAAGCTCAGAAAGTGGATAATGAAATGTTAGCAAAACGAGCTCAACATGATTCGAACCCTAATTCAGAGTTTCAAGTTGATTCCGATGATTGTTTAAGATTCAGAGGTCAAATATGTGTTTCGAGAAATTCAGCCTTGATTCAGATGATTTTGAAAGACGCACATAGCCGTCGTTTATTTGTTCATCCGGGAAGCACAAAAATATATAACGATTCGAAACAACTTTATTGGTGACATGGCATGAAATGGGATATATCAAAGTTCATTTCTAAATGTTTGATTTGTCAGCAAGTTAAAGCTGAACATCAGGTATCGTCTAGTTTATTGCAACTGATTATGACTCTTGAGTGGAAATGGGATAGAGTGACTATGGATTTTGTGTCGGGATTGCCTCTATCTCCGAAAAAGAAAGATACGATCCGGGTTATAGTTGACAGATTAACAAAATCAGCTTATTTCATTCTGGTACGAATGGATTATTCGCTTGAAAACTTAGCTGAGCTGTATATCTCCGAGGTTGTGAGATTAGATGGAGTACCTGTTTCTATTGTTTCGGATAGAGATCCGAGATTCACATCGAGGTTTTGGAAGAAACTGCCAGATGGATTAGGTAAAAAACTACATTTTAGTACCGCATTTTACCCGTAGACGGATGGTCAATCTGAGCGAGTTATTCAAATACCTGAGGATATGTTGAGATGTTGCATTCTTAAGTTTGAAGGTACGTAGGAAAAGTATTTGCCATTGATTGAATTTACGTATAACAATAGTTTTCAATCTAGTATGAAAATGGCACCTTACTAAGCTTTATACAGTCGAAAGTGTCGAACACCATTGTACTGGACTAAACTTAGCGAGAATAAGATTCACGGGGTTGATCTGATTAGAGAAATAGAAGATAAAGTGAAATTTATTTGTGATAGTCTGAAAGCAACATCAGATCGTCAGAAATCCTATGTAAATTTGAAACGGAAATATATTGAGTTTCAGATTGGGGATAAAGTGTTTTTGAAAGTATCTCCATGTAATAAAATACTTCGATTTGGTTGTAAATGAAAATTAAGTCCGAGAGTCATTAGACCATATGAAATTATCGAGCGAATTAGACCAGTGGCTTATCAGTTAGCATCATCGTCTGAGTTAGAAAAGATTCATAATGTATTTCATGTATCGATGCTTCGATGATACCGATCCAATCCTTCACATGTTATTTCCCTAACAGAAGTTGAGATTTAGTCAGACTTATCATACAGTAAAGAACCGATTCGAATTCTAGCTTGTGAGATCGAAGAGCTGATAAATAAGAAAATTTCATTAGTGAAAGAATTATGGCATCGACACAGGGTAGAAGAAGCTACGTGGGAACTCGAGGATGCTCTGAGAAAGTAATATCCAAATCTATTCACTAGTAAGATTTTCGGGGTCGAAAATCCCTAAGGGGGAGAGTTGTAACAGCTCGGTTTTAGCTTCAATCGGAACAGTGGTTTTGGAACCAAAAATCTAAGATCGTAAAATTATTTTAATACAATTTTATGTGCTTACAGCATGTGAATATGTATGTGCGAAAATTTCGTGAGCTAATTTTATAGTTTAATAGCTCAATTTGAGAAAATGACTCAATCGCGTAAAATGCAAAAGTTGCATTCTATTTGATAAATGTGTCTAATTGCTATGGCTTATTAAACGTGAAGTCCTTATGTTGAAATTAGACCATTGAAAAGGGAGTTTGTCATGAATGGACATTTATTAAAGTGTTTTAATGAATTAATAGTAAGGTTAAATTAATAAATTGGTTATTAATAAATTAATAAACAAAACAAAAGCCATTTAACCTTTAATTTCTATTCATCTTAACCGAATAGCAAAAGAAAATAAAGCTTCCATGCCTATTTAGGATTCAAAAATTTGAGGAATCAATTGGTAAGTGTTTCTAGCTCAGTTTTTGATGATTTCTATGTTTTTGTGATCATTGTTTAGTGTTCTAGCTAGCCCATGCCTCAATTTTTGAATTGGTTGATGAATTCGTGAGTTTCCATTGATGATAGCTTGATGTTTTTGAGTGTTTATGATGGAAAATGAATAATTTTTTATTGATTAATATGTTTTGTTAAGTGATTTTTGGTAAAAATACAAATTAGGGATTAAATTGTGAAAAGATGAAAATGTGGGGTTAAAAGTGTGAATAAATGTGAAATATGGGCTTCTAGGGGTATTATGGTAATTCTTCTACGCATGGATTAAATTGAATTGTGTGAATTTGATGTATTTGAGAAATAAGGACTAAATTGATTCGGGGCTAATGTGTAAAAATACCGAAAAGTGTATTATGGACTAAATTGAAAGATTATGTGATTAAATGAGTTTAATTTGCTATAATATAGATCAAGAAAAGAGGAACTCGGACTTAGATCGATGCAAGAACAAAATACTTTACTAATCTACTAATTTCGTCGTTTTTATGTCCTAGGTAAGTTCATACGTGATAAACATTGTTACAATTATGTTTTTAATGCTTTAATATTGCATAGATTATATATATGAGATGATGGATGTGTACGACGATGAACCGGATATGTTTTGCACTTAGTGTGCGTATCGAGATAGCTTCGGCTATATAAAGCACTTAGTGCGCGAATTGGAATAGCTTCGGCTATATATATGGCACTTAGTGTGCGAGACTGAGACAGCTTCGGCTACGAAAGACACTTAGTGTGCGAGATTATAATAGCTTCAGCTCTGCTTTGGCACTTAGTGTGTGAGATATCGAGTATTCGACAGTATCACGTAAAGGTATGAGTTCGATATGAATTTGTACAGGTATGTACATATAAAGCATGAAATCAAAATAGAAGAAGTTATGAACTTATTCATAAACAATTGAATAAGTATGAGCAAGTTTGTTGGTCATCATGATTTAAATATTAATTAGTTCGAATTGATGATTTATATATTATGAACTATTGAGTATATTTAGTAGGAACTTACTAAGCTATGAAGCTCACTGTGTGTTATTTGTTTATGTTTTATAGAGAATCAAAGCTAACTTGGACTTGGGGATTGTCAGGAAGCGTTATCACACTATAGATCATTTTGTTGGTACTTTTGAAGCTTTGTATATATGGTATATGGCATGTATAGGCTTCTGTCATTTTTGTATATTTTGAGTTATCATATTAGCCATGAGATTTGGCTTGTAAATGTTGGTGTATATGGTCATAAGTTGGCTTGAATTATGTGTTTGATAAGTGATATATGAGATGTATATAATGCCTTATATGTTGGCTTGTTTTGGTATGTTTGCTATAATTGTTGATATAGCCAAATGGTTGTTCATTTGGTCAGTTATTAGTTGATGTATTAATGCTTAGAAGTTGGCATTATTATTGTGTGTTTTGTGAGATGAAATAGATGATAGATGATGAATTAAGGCATTTGGAACTTATGTAAGTTTTGATTACTTTGGCATGATGATTTGGTATATTTTGAATATGGAATTGAGTAATTGTAATGGTTGAGGATAGATGGCATGATATGTGTATAAATTCTTATGTTTTGGCTGCTTATATAGGTGTTGAAGTGGTACTAATTTGGTTTTTTTGTGTGCATGAGTAAAGGGTGGCAAATTTACTTTTTAAATGGCCTAATTTTGTCCACACGGGTAGAGACACAGGTGTGTGTCTCAGCTGTGTGCGACACATGATCATGCTGCACGGTCGTGTCTCCCCTAGGGTTCCCTTTCAAATTAAAGCAGTATACCCTACAGGTTTGACACGGTCTCGATATACGGGAGTGTCTGCTAGCCGTGTGTGACACACGGGCTAGCACATGGGCATGTGGCTGGCCATGTGATCCAAGTCAGTAAACCCTCCAGTTTTCCCACGGCCATGACACACAGGCGTGTCCTCGGTCGTGTGGTGTAAGTCAGTATGTATGCCCTATTTTCACAAGGCCCGCTGACACGAGCATGTATGTTGGCTGTGTGAAACACATGGCCTGTTCACACGGGTGTGTGACCCTTAAATGTTTGAAAATTTTCTAAGATTCCCAAAGTTTGCAAATTTAATCGGTTTAGTCCTAAACCACTTCTAATCATGTTTTAAGGTCTAGTATAACCTTAAAAGGGACAATGTGAATGATTTGATTGGATTTTGATTATGAATGCTTAATTGAATGTGAATAATGTGTATTATTTGGTAATGCCGCGTAACTTTATTCCAGCGACAGATACGGGTTAGGGGTGTTACAAGTGTCTCAGGCTGTGTGGACATAAATTTGCCTAAAATCAAGCCATTTCCTATACCATTTCATGCATCAACAATTAGGTCTTTTGTGCACATTTTCAAGGAAGCAAAACCACATCCAAAACATACATTTGTTTGCCATTCCAAAGTCCTAATTCAACCAACCAATATGCCATTCAAAGGGAGCTCAAATGCAATCATCAAGACTTACCTAAACATGCATATATTACCACTTTTCATTTATCAATTACTAGTTTCAAAACTTACCAAACATGTCGCAACTTGACCATTACTATTCCATCACAAAGCATACCATAACTTGACCATATTCTTACCATTTCAAATATACCATAGAACTCATTCCAAACATGCATCATAAGTTAACCAAAATGACACCATCAAGCAAGGTATCAAATGGTACCAAACCAAGATAACATCTATAACTTATACAAACCAATTCACCAACTAACCATTCATCAAAATGACATTACAATTCAACCTATACATTCCATTATAACCTTAGCCAAAACATTTTGAAACTACTGATATTTATGTTGGATAGTGTGATAGATCTTCAACGAGCTTCCAAACCAATCAAGCTTCCGATAATTTATAAAACATTGAAGAGAAACTATGTAAGCAAATAATGTTTTGTAAGTTTGTAGAAAATAAGACATAACTTACCATTTCATTCACATAATCACAGGTATAAGCATAATGTAACTCAAACAACAAGCTTGGCACAAGCCTAAGCATCATCATCAATACACAAGTTACTGCATTTATACATAACTCATTTGCATTAACCATATGATAAGTCATTTTCATACGAAAATACATCTTTGGTTCATACATTCTTTTCATGAGCATATGCAAAATTCCACTAGGAAAATTATCATTTAAATCCCTTTTCTTGCCCGTTGAACCATCTAGAATATCATTGGATACTCGAGAAAGCTCACATGAAGTGTGCTTAAACAAATGACTGTAAGTTTTCCTTTACATCATTACTCACACGAGCTCTGAAATGGGCCTGCTCACACGAGCTATAAGTCAGAATGTAAGCTACACAATGATGCTCACATGAGCTGTGGAGCATCCGTAACAAATGCAAAAACACAACCAACGGTAGGACATTCAAAACTAGCACCTGAAACATGAAATCCCTAAGGACATGTCATTTGTATCTTACGAATTCCTAAGGTTCAACTAGGACTCAACATTTGTCAAATTATCACGTCTTTGGTACAGTTTTACATTGATCCATTTACATTGAAATAACATAATAAACATTCAAATTAACAACATTAAGCCAATAATCATTCATACGAATTTACTTCGACAACTAGGGCGTAAAAGTTAAACGAGCTATTCCGAAGCTTTTGTTTTGCCTCGATCTAAATCCGTACGTGGTCTATTTTGATCTAAATAGACAAATTTCAATCCATTTAATACCTCTAGTATTCAATTTAGTCCACATTTCATATTTATGAAAAATTACTATTTTGCCCCTAACATTTTAAATTTTTTACAACTTAGTCATTAAGTTCATAAATTGAATTCTAAGCATTTTAATCCCCCATTCAAGCTAACAAAATCATTAGGGACTTAAATCAACTCATATAAACCATCATTTCATAAATTTAACATGAATTTTTACCATTTTACAAATTAATCCCTAAATGCAAATTTCATAAAAATTCACTTTAGAAAACTTGTTCATTTGTCAATAAGGATTCATAATCTACCATTTAACATCAAGAATCATTCAAAAACATTCATGGCATAACCCTCAATCTTAACGGTTTTACAAGTTGACCCTCGGCCTAGCTAGATTAAGCTAAAACAACCTCAAAAACATAAAAATAATTAAAAATGAAATTCAAAATCATACCATGCAAGAGAAGCAAGTTAGCCGAAACCTTCTCTCCTTTAATGGCTAAAAATCTTTTAGGTTTGATGAATGAAGAAGATGAAAACTTTTGTTTTATTTAATTTAACCTTAATTTACTTAATTATAATTACGATTTTAACATTTAAAAACGTTTAAATTTCAATAAAACCTTGCCATGAATATCCACTAACTATTAAAACGGTCTAATTACCATCTAAGTCCATTCACTTTAAAGTTTCATAGCCATTTGACTTTTTTAACTAATGGAAACCTAGTTTTAAACTTTTTACGAGCCATGAATATCCACTAACTATTAAAATGGTCTAATTACCATCTAAGTCCATTCACTTTAAAGTTTCATAGCCATTTGACTTTTTTAACTAATGGAAACCTACTTTTACACTTTTTACGATTTTGTCCTTTTCACTGAATTAATCATACAAACATCAAAATTTCTTAACGAAATTTTATTACGACCTTACTAATATTCCATAGAAATTAAAATAATAATAAAATAAAATTTTACTTGTCAGATTTGTTGTCCTAAAACCACTGTTTTAATTTCACTAAAAACGGGTTGTTACAGTATTGTTTCGCTTCTTGGTTCTTTACTCGATTATTTTCATGTTTTGTTCTTTATTGTGTTTGTAGTTAATTAATTTGGTTAAATTTTTTCTAATCAATCACTCGATTTTATCGGTTAAATAATAGAAAACGGTAATTACTAGTACTTTTAGTCCTCGTGGAAAGAATATATTTGCTCACCGTAGCTATAATATTAATTGATAAGTGCACTTACTGTAACGACCTGAATTTTACCGTTACCGAAAAAGTATATTTTCGGGTCTCCATTTTTGAAAAACGGATTCGTAAATATTTATTAAAAATATTTATAGCTCGATTTTCAACTTTGAGGTCTCGATACCTCATTTTTGACCCGTTTGACCTAATAAATTCTTTTAATTCACTAATTTCACCATTTCACAAATTCTTCTAAATTCTTACTTGACTCCTAAATATTAAATTACTATCTTGTTCAATCTTATTTGTCGAATTTAGTGATCTCAAATCACCATTTCCAATTTTACCGTTACCGAAAAAGTGTATTTTCGGGTCTCCATTTCTGAAAAACGGATTCGTAAATATTTATTAAAAATATTTACGAAGTAAAATGAGTGGTTAATTAGAGTTTAATTAAGTGAATTTAATTTAATGAAGAGTAATTAAGAAAAGGACTAAATTAAATATAGGATGAAAGTTAAATTGTAGATTAAAAGAAAATGAAGAGGACCAAAATGGCAATTATGCCATTTGTCCTAAGTGAGGCGATGTACCGTGAAGAAAATCTAAGATTTTTTTATGTTTTAATTATATTATATTATATTATATATAAACATAAGAAACAGAATGAAATGGAAACGAAACAGAGAAGAACAGGGAGAAAGAAAGGAAAGAAAGAAAGAAAGGAGAAAAGGGAAAATTGATGTTTTGAAGCTTTAAACTTTAATTGGTAAGTCAATTTAGCCATTTTACTTAATTTTGATGTTTTAGAAGTTTTAGAACAAAGTTTTGATGAAATTAAGTTAATATTTTGAAGTTATTAGATTTCTAGATATTGTCCATGTTAAATAAAATGATGAATTAAGGGCTAAATTGATAGAAATTCAAGTTAGAAATGATATAAGGATTGAATTGTAAAGTGATTCATAAGTTTTATGCTTTAAGGACTAAATTGGAAGAATTTTGAAATTATGGTTTTATGATGAAAAATAGATAATTATGTCTAAGTTTGGTTAAAATTGAGTAGAAATAAAGTATGAATTAAGATAGAAAAGTAAGTGAATTTAGTTAGAATTAAATTGAAATTAAAGTAAATCAACATTTTGTATTGGACAGCAGCAGTAGTCTAAGTTTGAAAAATCATCAAAAATTGTAGAAATTGAATTAGAGGATGAATAAAATATAGAATTAAATATTATTGAGTCTAGTTTCTTATAGAAGAAACTATATAAGCAATTGAATTGTAAATTATGAGATATAATAAATTTTGTGAGACAAGGTCAGAATGAATTCGGGTTCCCCTGTTCTGACTTTGGAAAATCACCAAAAATTGAATAAAAATAATTAGAGGCTTAAAGTTATATGTTTAGAATCCCTAATGAGTCTATTTTCATTAGAAATCAACGAGAATGTTATCCGAGTTCTGTACTGTGAGATAATTAATTTTTAGTGAAGAAGGGACGAAACTGTTAGACAGCAGAATAGGGGTGAATTTAAAGAATAAACTGTACTTAATGGCTAAACCAAAAATTCTGAAAATTTTATTGTAAGAAGACTTGTGAGTCTAGTTTCAGGAAAAATTAGCGGATCTTAATTTAGAATTCTATAACTCAAGATATGAATTAGTAATGTATTAATGATTATGAATTGTATTAATTTCAGTAGTCAATGTGGTACCGTAAATCTCGCTAAGAAAGGACAAGACAAAGTCAATGGGAGTTAGCTCGAAAATTACGGTTTGTATTTCTATAATCCGAACCTAATACTTAATTGTTGAATTTATTTCTTAATATGTATATTAAGTGTTTTGAAGTAAGAATTATTGTGTTTTGCAAATGAAATAGATTGATATAGTATGTGATGAATTTATTGAATTTATATTGATTGAATTGGCGATATATATATAGATATATATATTGAATATTGAATATATATTGATTATTTGAATTGGATTGAAATATAAATTGTTTGAAAATTTTAAATATGAGATTTGTGATATTTGGATATTTGTTATTGAAAAGTGAATTGAATTGTATTGAATTATGAATTTATGTGATTAATTAAAATGTGTATTGATTGAAAAAATTGAAAGTGAATTGAATACCCTATTAACAAAGATCGAAATTGAGTCGGACATAGTTGGCATGCCATAGGATTGGAAGTGTTCAGGGATTCTTCGACCTCGAGTCGATGAGACACTAGGTGTCACTATATTTCTTCGGATAGATTCGATGAGGTACTGGGTACCAACTTTACTTTGGCTAGGCCGATGAGACACTGGGTGTCAAATATTGCTTCGAACTATCCGATGAGGCACTGGGTGCCATATTGGTGTGTTTGGTTGGATCCGAGTATCTGCCAAGGTCCGAGTCTTGTTAATAGGGGTAAATAAGTGAAAAGATAAGTTGAGTGAATTTGATTGATTGAGCTATTGGAATAAAATGAGAAATTGAATTGAGAATTGAAATTGAGATATGAGATTGAAAACATGAACCAAAAGGTTCATGAAATGAGTGAAGTTCAAATGGATGATGATTGATGTTAGAATGAATTAAAATGGTATATTGTTAAGAAGTAAAGTGTGAAAATAAGTGAATTGTGAATATATTGTATAGAATTTATACGGT
Organism: Gossypium arboreum; assembly: GCF_025698485.1. Lineage (NCBI taxonomy): Eukaryota > Viridiplantae > Streptophyta > Magnoliopsida > Malvales > Malvaceae > Gossypium > Gossypium arboreum. The sequence goes on from NC_069072.1 coordinate 23,196,227, forward strand.
AAGTAAATGAAAAGAATTGAACAAATATGTTATTGTGTTTGTTATATGACTTGTATAGAATTTATATGGTAAGTAATTGAAATTTTATCTATAAAACAAATAAATGAATACTTATAATTGTTATTGTGATTTTAAGTTTAATTGTTATATTATTAAGTGTTCGGATTATGGAAATACCACGAGTATACCATACTCACAGACGGTTTGTTTCCGCATGCAGTCTAGTAAAGATAGAACGTTGAATCAAGATCCCGATTCGATCCCGAATTCATTAAGGTAAAGTGTGTTAACTATTGGTAATGGCATGTACCTAGGATGTTTTATGAGAGTAATTTCGGTTGTAGATGTACTCATGAAATGAGTAAATTATGGTTGGCAACGGTATGTAGTATGAATTTTGAAATTTACTAAACATTCGTAGTGATTCTAAATTAGTCCCGAATTGAATTTACTGTTCATATTGGACCGCGAGGGCCCATTAAAGGGACGACATCTTAAAACTAGGATGTGTGTAAATATTTATTTTAATTAATGACCGAAATTGGATTGTACTGACTGGTAATGTCTCATAACCCTGTTTCGATGACGGTATAGGGCTAGGGGGCGTTACATTTAGTCGTATCAGAGCTATTCAGGTTTAGCCGATTCTCGGACTAAATCGAACTCGGAATTGAGTCTAGGGGTACATGCCATAATTGAGTCGAAATTGTGTCGGGATCGGATGCTGATATATTTGTTTGGTATTGTTTTATAGTGAAAATGTTAGACAAAAATATCAATGGTATTGATTATTAAATGTGTACTAGAGACGAATAGTCTCGTGAATTAGATGAAAACTGAATCAACAACACTGGGTATAAACTCAATGGGTAATTAATTACTGAATGATGACTGATGAAATAATATAAAAAAATGATACATAATTATTTAGAATTATAACTGATGTTTTTCAGTGAATAGAAGAAATTGTAATTGTTATGATATCTACCCCTCCTGTTTCTCAATCGGTTCTCGAAGTGCTTTAAGGTATAGAGTTTGTCTGAACGGGTAAGTTATCTACTGTTAATGATCTGGACATGTATATATATGGTGCGGATGAATTGAGAATTACGATTAAGAATGATCTTGAAAGAAACTGAAACTGGTTAGAGAATATTATCTGGATTGTAAATGAATTGTTCGATCACCGATTAAATGTTAGAAGGGTATGATATTCTGTTAAAAGATTCAGCTTACCAAAGTGGTAGGAAACATTGATTATGTTGTGATTAAGAAAGGGTTATTTGAAAATTTTCCGAGATGAGTTCGAAAGAAAATATATATATCATCGAGATTTCTTGATCGAAACATACGTAATTCTTGAAGCTTAAACAGGATCATATAATTGCAACGTGTATGAAGGAATTTGTTTGATTAAATAAATATATCGAGGGTATATTCCGATAGAAACTATATGATACAAATGGTTTGAAGATGGTTTAAATGAAGACTGAAGCTGAAGAATATAGAATAAGGAATGGAATATGTGTTAGACATGATTCTCCTGATTATTATCTTAGTGATTGCTTGAAGAAAAAAAAAACATTATTCAGAGTTCAAGACCGAGTAATGTAGTTAACAGAGGTAGGTTACCCTGTAATCTCAAAAATACGAGTGAAAGTCAAGTGTGACAAATGACTTCACTGTAAAATCGGAGAATGAACATCACCGTGGTATATGTTAATTATATATGAGAAGATTTATCTCTACGGATGTCATTACGGTACTTTCTTCTTTATCGACACTAATATGATTATTTTAAATTGATCTTGGTTTGACTATTCCTATGATTACATAAGTTCAAGATCTATTAAAGATTTGCTGTTGGGTTTCTTTGGAATTTTGGGTTGAAGCATTAAATTTTTCAGATTAGTATTTATGGGCTGCTAAGATCTGCAGGAACTGTTTGATAATGATACTACTGTTTTCTGAACGATTTGATGTTCTTACTGTTTGATATAATTTCAATAATGGAATGGTTAATTCTGCGTGATATGGTGGTAAATTATAAGCAGAAGTATAATATGTTGCAAGATCAAGATGATGAAATGTTTTGTTGAATCAGAGAAGATTGAGCTAATTGTCTATTGTGATATTGAACATGCCAACATAGATATATGCCGGAAAGGGGTCATGGTATTTACCTTGTTTATGTATTGAATATTAAAATATTTAAGTTAAGGTTTAAATCAGTGGCAATAGTGCAAGAGAATTCTAATGTGTTTCCAGAAAAGTTACCCGAACTACTGTTGATTGAAGAAGTTGAATGTGCTATAGATTTTGTAACTGAAATGATAGTGAAAAATATATTTGAAATTAGAGGTTTTGTAAAACTAGTCGGTTATTACAGAAATATGTGGAATTGGAATGATCTGATAGACATTAGCAAGGTTCTGATTAGTTGAAAGCTCAGTTAACTGAAGCACTAGTTCTGGTTCAGTCTGAAATCCGATAAAGAAACTTGTGGTTTACAAGGATACCAGTGTTTTGATGCAAAAAAAAAAAGAAAAAAAAAGTGAAGTAATGGTTTATGTTACGAAATGTTAGAATCACATGGGAAGAATTATTTGATACCTGATTCGGAAGTGGTAGTTATTGTTCTTGCATTAAAAGATCAAGATATGATAATTAATTATCATCCGAAAAGACAATGAATGTATGTATATTCAAGTTGAAAGCTTTGTTTTGTGTTATGAGCTATGAACATCTGACTGTTATCATTTGAAGATGGTTCAATTTTGGTAGAGATAAAAAAATTAAACCGACTTCTTTACAGCAGATCTCGAAGCTTAGAAATATGGTAATGAGTTATCGATTAAATGGATATAGTATATGATTTTGATTAAACATTTCAGATTGGATATGATGGTTGTTTGCTATTTAGAAATAATAGCTGAACAGAGAGATTCGAACTTATATGGGAGAATTTGCATGAAATTATAGTAGTACTATGTCTATGCATTTTGGAAGAATAAGATGTACAAGTGATTTGAGAAAGATGTGTTGAAGATCGGGAAAGAAAAGTAGTACTTTGAAATTGTATATAAATGTTTATATCGATATGAGATATCTTGAGCTATCATATGACTAGAAAGAATATCAGAATGGAAGTGGGATATAATTTCTATGGGTTTGAATTGGAATTATCTCGATCTTTGAAAAAGAAAGACGGTATTTGAGTAATCATCGAAGGTATGGTGAAGCTTGTATATTTTATTCTAGTATAAATAAGTTTCTTACTCAATAATTGTTTGAAATCTAGGTTTCTGAGATTATCAGATTACATGGTATAGTGGTTTCTATTATTTCTGATTGAGATACGTGGTTTATACTCTGATTATAGAACAAGTACAAGAAGTTTTGGGTGCGTAATAATAGTTTTCAACACTGTATGAAGTTCTGAATAATGATTGATGTAAAATTGCATGGGATTTGATTAAATACAGTGAGAAAAAGAATATGCAGAGTTGTTTAATTCGTGAAATTGAAGAAAAGTGGAAGTGATTCGAGATAGATTGAAAGTAATTTTGACAGATAAGAATCATATGTGGACTTGAAACGTTGGGATATTGAGTATTTTGTTAGTGATATGATATTTCTTAAAGATTCAGTTTGAAAGAAAATTTTGAAGATCAAAGTTGAAAAGAAATTGAATTCTTATTCGTTGGGCCATGTGAAGTTGTAGAAAAGTCGGATCGGTAAATTATTGCTTGGTTTTGCTTCCGGGTTACGAAAGTTTATGATAATTTTCCCGATTTGAAGCTCGAAAATGATATAGATCAGATTTGTTACATGTTATATCGACAAAGAATAATGAGATTTGATATGATTTATCGACGGAGAAAAAGCTGTTGAGATACTCGCTGAGTAAGTGAAGCCATGATATTGAGGAAACATACGAGAACCGAAAGAAACAAGTGAGATCAATGAACCCCCACCTCTCTTTTAGGCAAATTTCGAGGACGAAATTTCTTAAGGGGAGAGAATTGTAACGACCCAAATTTTACTGCTATCAAAAAGTGTATTTTCGGTCTCCATTTCGAAAACGGATTCAGTAAATATTTATTAAAAATATTTACTAAGTAAAATGAGTGGTTAATTAGAGTTTAATTAAGTGAATTTAATTTAATGAAGAGTAATTAAGAAAAAGGACTAAATTAAATATAGGATGAAAGTTAAATTGTAGATTAAAAGAAAATGAAGAGGACCAAAATGGCAATTATGCCATTTGTCCTAAGTGAGGCGGTGTACCGTGAAGAAAATCTAAGATTTTTTTTTATGTTTTAATTATATTATATTATATTATATATAGACATAAGAAACAGAATGAAATGGAAACGAAACAGAGAAGAACAGGGGAGAAAGAAAGGAAAGAAAGAAAGAAAGGGAGAAAAGGGAAAATTGATGTTTTGAAGCTTTAAACTTTAATTGGTAAGTCAATTTAGCCATTTTTACTTAATTTTGATGTTTTAGAAGTTTTAGAACAAAGTTTTGATGAAATTAAGTTAATATTTTGAAGTTATTAGATTTCTAGATATTGTCCATGTTAAATAAAATGATGAATTAAGGGCTAAATTGATAGAAATTCAAGTTAGAAATGATATAAGGATTGAATTGTAAAGTGATTCATAAGTTTTATGCTTTAAGGACTAAATTGGAAGAATTTTGAAATTATGGTTTTATGATGAAAAATAGATAATTATGTCTAAGTTTGGTTAAAAATTGAGTAGAAATAAAGTATGAATTAAGATAGAAAAGTAAGTGAATTTAGTTAGAATTAAATTGAAATTAAAGTAAATCAACATTTTGTATTGGACAGCAGCAGTAGTCTAAGTTTGAAAAATCATCAAAATTGTAGAAATTGAATTAGAGGATGAATAAAATATAGAATTAAATATTATTGAGTCTAGTTTCTTATAGAAGAAACTATATAAGCAATTGAATTGTAAATTATGAGATATAATAAATTTTGTGAGACAAGGTCAGAATGAATTCGGGTTCCCTGTTCTGACTTTGGAAAATCACCAAAATTGAATAAAATAATTAGAGGCTTAAAGTTATATGTTTAGAATCCCTAATGAGTCTATTTTCATTAGAAATCAATGAGAATGTTATCCGAGTTCTGTACTGTGAGATAATTAATTTTTAGTGAAGAAGGGACGAAACTGTTAGACAGCAGAATAGGGTGAATTTAAAGAATAAACTGTACTTAATGGCTAAACCAAAAATTCTGAAAATTTTATTGTAAGAAGATTTGTGAGTCTAGTTTCAGGAAAAATTAGCGGATCTTAATTTAGAATTCTATAACTCAAGATATGAATTAGTAATGTATTAATGATTATGAATTGTATTAATTTCGTAGTCAATGTGGTACCGTAAATCTCGGCTAAGAAAGGACAAGACAAAGTCAACGGAGTTAGCTCGAAAATTACGGTTTGTATTTCTATAATCCGAACCTAATACTTAATTGTTGAATTTATTTCTTAATATGTATATTAAGTGTTTTGAAGTAAGAATTATTGTGTTTTGCAAATGAAATAGATTGATATAGTATGTGATGAATTTATTGAATTTATATTGATTGAATTGGCGATATATATATAGATATATATATTGAATATTGAATATATATTGATTATTTGAATTGGATTGAAATGTAAATTGTTTGAAAATTTTAAATATGAGATTTGTGATATTTGGATATTTGTTATTGAAAAGTGAATTGAATTGTATTGAATTATGAATTTATGTGATTAATTAAAATGTGTATTGATTGAAAAAATTGAAAGTGAATTGAATACCCTATTAACAAATGATCGGGTGAGTCGGACATAGTTGGCATGCCATAGGATTGGAAGTGTTCAGGATTCTTCGACCTCGAGTCGATGAGACACTAGGTGTCACTATATTTCTTCGGATAGATTCGATGAGGTACTGGGTACCAACTTTACTTCGGCTAGGCCAATGAGACACTGGGTGTCAAATATTGCTTCAAACTATCCGATGAGGCACTGGGTGCCATATTGGTGTGTTTGGTTGGATCCGAGTATCTGCCAAGGTCCGAGTCTTGTTAATAGGGGTAAATAAGTGAAAAGATAAGTTGAGTGAATTTGATTGATTGAGCTTGTAACACCCCGAATTTGGGCCTAGAAGTATTGGGCCTTGAGTGGGGGTCCGTAAGGAGGTTGTATATAGGTATTTAATTGTGCAATGAAATGAAACAATTAAATGTTTGCTATTAGTGGTTAATGGCTTTGAGAAGTGTTGGAGAAATCTTGGGTTCAAACTTGGGCTTTAGCAAAATTTTGGTATTAAGTGAAAAAAACACGGATGCTTGGATGAGGGTTTTTAAATTATTGTGTTAAATAAATGACTCAAGGAAGCTTGTAGTCTAGTGGTTGTGGTGTCATTAAGGTTGTATGGGAGCCTGGGTTGAAGCCTTGGCTCTTGCAATTTATTTTGTTTTTTTTAAAGGAACCGGACTTTGGCCTTTAGACCTTATAATTAATTGGGGATAAAATATGACACAAAAAGCCTTGTGGCTTAGTGGCAAGTAGCGTGTGGAGCATTTAAGGGGAGGCATAGGTTCGAATCCCATGGCAAGCAAAGAGCATTTATTTTGCTAACAGGGGGCGGCAAGAGTTGGTGTTGAATTTAAACTCTAATGTTGGAGGGATCCCACATCGAGAAGCTAACATAAGAGTGGATACAAAGTTGGCTTTAAATAGAGGGAACCATGAGGAGAGTAAAGGCACCTTTCTTGGCTGATCTCTTTCGCTGTATGGCGTGCTCGTTTGGGTTGGGCGTCGGCTAAGAGTGCTCGGAGCGTGGATTAACTCCAGTCTCCTATCGGGTGTGTATTTTCTCGCTACTCTAGCTGTAGGATGGCTACTTCGGGCCGCGATGGGTCGAAAGGGGTCATGTGGGCCTAATGGGCCTATAAGTCCAATTGGATAAGTTGTTTGATTGTGTAGTAAATATTGGGCTAGGCTAGGTGAATCTAATATTTGTGGCTAGGTTTGGGCTAAAAGGGCCACACGAGCGTGTGGGCCCATTTGGGCCGAGAATAGGCTTTAGGCCCATTCGTATTTTATCCATGTTTAGAATACTTTAGTTTACCAATTACTGAAATACCCTCGACTTGTAAAATTACCAAAGTACTCCCGATTTACAGAATTACCGTTTTACCCTCGATTTACAGAATTACCGTTTTACCCTCAGTTTATAGAATTACTATTTTACCCTCGATTTACAGAATTACCGTTTTACCCTCAGTTTACAGAATTATTATTTTACCCTCGATTTACAGAATTACCGTTTTACCCTCGATTTATAGAATTACCGTTTTACCCTTGATTTACAGAATTACTATTTTACCCTCGATTTATAGAATTACCGCTTTTACCTCGATTTGTAAAATTACCGCTTTTACCCTCGATTTCTGTAATTACCGCTTTACCCTCGGTTATGTAATTACTATTTTACCCTCGATTTATAGAATTACCGCTTTTACCCTAATTTACATAATTACCATTTTACCCCGATTTACATAATTATCGTTTTACCCTCGATTTATAGAATTACCTGTTTTACCCTCGATTTACGTAATTATCATTTTACCTCGATTTATAGAATTACTGTTTTACCCTTGATTTCTGTAATTCACTGTTTTACCTCGATTTACAAAATTACTAAAATACCCTTGGGTTGTGAAATTACCGTAATACCTCAATTTGTAAAACTACCAAAATACCCTGATGGTAAAATGATGAATATGCCCTTATGTTCCGTATGGTGATGTGCTTAGGATTTACATATATTGATATTGGAATAGTTAAGTTTGAGTGATGTGGTGGTTATCGAGGTGATTGATTATGGAAACGTTTCAACTTCAACCCGTAATGTGTGTACTAACCTCGTAATAGCTTAGATTAATATTTTTTGAAAAGTCAAAGCTTCATATTTTAGTGATTTGGGAATTAATATTTAGATCTATTTTCACGCACGTTTAAGTTGGATTCACAACGGATATGGGGTAGGAATGTATTTGGAACGTTCTTCAATGAGTAGATCTCTTGGTAAGTATTCAACCTTCTTTCCATTTGTATCTTGTGGTTTAAGAAAAGTGAAAACCCTCCGTCGACTAAGGCTAAAAGGGTTTTGGTGTTATTTGGTTTGTTGGTGCTAGTGATTATTAAAGGCTACCGATCGAGGAGTGTGTGAAAAGCTTGGATCATCGGAGTGACTAAATATAGTCATCAACTTCGGCAAAGGTATGAACCCAAGGGCCATTGTGGATGGTGGCGAATGTGTAAGTGATGATAATAGGTAGTTTTCGATTTGGTTTAATATTAACATGGTCTAATCTATAAGTGGTTGATTATAGGAGAAATCGCATAGGAGATCTCGTCAAGGAATATCGCAAATCGTGTGTAACGAACCCTTTTCATAGTTTAAAGCGATGAATGCCGAAAAGTCAAATGCCAAATTTCGGCATTTCGAGGACTTGTGAGCAAGCTTAACGCTCACTAGTTAGTTAGAATCGATGAGATTATGATCGGAAACATTGAAACGGTAAGAACGTGATTTTTGGCATTCACGGTAAGTTGGGCCTCGAGGGTCGCAATAGGGCCCAATAGGCTTTCGAGCCCATTTGGGTAAAATTGGTAGAAAATGTAAATCGTTAAATTGCATGATAAGACCGTTAAAACCGTTATGGAATATAGGCTAAGTGGGCCTAGACGACGTAATTGGCTAAGTAGGGCCCATTAGGGTTTTAGGCCCAATAACTCGATTTCGCTAAAATGGGCCGTAATCACTGCTTGCACCCATGGATTGTTAGTAATCGTTAATGAACATGGAAACCCTAATTTTTGGTAAAATTACGAGATTACCCTTATAATATGAAAATGACCGTTTTGCCCCTAGGTAAAAATGACCATTATACCCCTAGGGTTTATGTATGATCTTAATGCATGGGATTTTGATAAACATGATATGTATGATATGCACATGACATGTATGATATGCACATGATATGTATGATATGCACATGAGATGTTCATAAATGCATTGGGTTGGGAATTTATATGGATGGAGGAAGTGCAAAAGGGCTTATGCCCCGCTTATTAAAGGGCTTATGCCCTGCTTATCAAAAGGGCTTATGCCCTGCTTATCAAAAGGGCTTATGCCCCATTATTAAAGGGCTTATGCCCCGCTTATTAAAAGGGCTTTTGACCCGCTTATTAAAAGAGGCTAGGCCTCGGTTATATGATAAAGCACTATGCCGCCAAAGGAGAGTTATGGCGGGGTGGGTCGAGTTAATCCCACATGGTGTGTTGGTTGGTACGGGTGGAGAGTAGCGGATGGTGGGTTGAGTAGTCTCCCAAATGGGTTGCATTCTTTCATTTGACATTACATGTGTTATAAAATGGGCCTAAGGGCCATACTGCTTCTGAGAAAGGCTTGACAAGAATATGAAATATGAAAAGGCTTCGCCCAAGAATATGAAATATGAAAAGGCTTCGCCCAAGATATGAAATATGAAATATGAAAAGGGCTACTGCCCAGTGCATGATTGAGATTGATTTGGGCTTAGACCTAACAGTCGTTATTGTTTTGGGCTCGAAAGGGCTTGTTGCACATCGAGTTTCCAAACTCACCCCTTTCCTTAACCTTGCAGTGAGCCTTGATGTGGGGACTTGGGCGGAGGGATTCAGAGTGGCCACGGTGATCATCTTTGGGCTTTTAAATAAGTGTTGGTTTTCATTTAATTTCCTTTAATTATTATTTATTTTTGGGTTGTAATAAGGCCAATTTTAACTTTCCTTTTATTTCTTTTCTAATTATTTTAATTTTAATAACTTTAAAATTGGTTAATAATTATTCAAATGGGCTAGACTTAGGACGTGTTTTCAAAATGATACTTGTTTTCAAAATATCTCAAAGACCACGATTAATCGATTTATCAAAGACGCCCACTTAAACAAATTTAAACTCGATATAACAAAGTGTGGCTATGGTTGTGGGCATGTCAGGATTGGATCCAATTAAAGAGCTTGGTACTTAAGTAGCCTTCATGGCTCACCTCCTCTCTCGGATACCTACCGGTGCCCAATTTCTATACACTTTGTTAACTCAACAAAATATATGGTTTTAAAACACTAAAACGGAACGTGGGTTTTCAACTCCAATATGGCACGTCAGATTCGGTCATAACGTCTAGGCTGGGTTTGGGGTGTTACAGAGCTATTGGAATAAAATGAGAAATTGAATTGAGAATTGAAATTGAGATATGAGATTGAAAACATGAACCAAAAGGTTCATGAAATGAGTGAAGTTCAAATGGATGATGATTGATGTTAGAATGAATTAAAATGGTATATTGTTAAGAAGTAAAGTGTGAAAACAAGTGAATTGTGAATATATTGTATAGAATTTATACGGTAAGTAAATGAAAAGAATTGAACAAATATGTTATTGTGTTTGTTATATGACTTGTATAGAATTTATATGGTAAGTAATTGAAATTTTATCTATAAAACAAATAAATGAATACTTATAATTGTTATTGTGATTTTAAGTTTAATTGTTATATTATTAAGTGTTCGGATTATGGAAATACCATCGAGTATACCATACTCAACAGACGGTTTGTTTCGTCATGCAGTCTAGTAAAGATAGAACGTTGAATCAGCATCCCAGTTCGATCCCGAATTCATTAAGGTAAAGTGTGTTAACTATTGGTAATGGCATGTACCTAGGATGTTTTATGAGAGTAATTTAGGTTGTAGATGTACTCATGAAATGAGTAAATTATGGTTGGCAACGGTATGTAGTATGAATTTTGAAATTTACTAAAAATTCGTAGTGATTCTAAATTAGTCCCGAATTGAATTTACTATTCATATTGGACCGCGAGGGCCCATTAAAGGGACGACATCTTAAAACTAGGATGTGTGTAACTATTTATTTTAATTAATGACCGAAATTGGATTGTACTGACTGGTAATGTCTCATAACCCTGTTTCGATGACGGTATAGGGTTAGGGGGCGTTACACTTACCTTAGTCAGATTTTTATTTAGTTTACAACTGCAATCAATTTTTTGGCGCTGTTGTCGGGGACTAAAATATTAGGAAAACTTTATTTCTATTAATTTAGCCATTTTTTTATTTTTATTTTCATATTTTTGTTTTTAATTTAATTTTTTCATTTTAATTTTTTGTTTGTTTGATTCAGATAGATTCTTTTGGTTTATGACTATAGGAAACTCATTGGAACTGTCAATTTATAATAGTGAGATCAAAAAAATTGCTCATAGAAATCGGAGAGAAGTTCAAGAAGCAAGAGAAGATCAACATATTTTAGTAGACGATCAAGAGCAAAAGGATATTACTGTGGACATGGAAAATAATCAAAATAATCAACAACCTCTTAAACATCTTGCTCCTCGAACTATGTATGATTATGCTAAGCTACTCTAATTAGGGCTGAACCAAGTATTGTCAGACCAACAATTGCTGCAAATAATTTTGAGATCAAGCCGATTACAATTCAAATGGTTCAGCAATATGTTTAATTTGACGGGCTGCAAATTGAAGATCTGAGTGCTCATTTGGCTAACTTTCTAGAGCTCTACGGCACATTCAAGATTAACGGCGTTACTAATAATTCCATTTGCTTATGGTTGTTCCCATTCTCTTTGAGGAGCAAGGAAAAATAGTGGTTGAATTCACTTCCACAGGGTCCTATCATTACTTGGGCGCAAATGATTGAAAATTTTTTGTTGAAGTATTTTCCACCGGCTAAAACTGCTAAGTTAAGGAACGACATCTCTTCCTTTACTCAAATTGAGTTGGACATTGTATGATGCACAGAAGAGATTTCAGGATATGTTGAGAAGGTGCCCTCATCATGAGTTACCTTTGTGGTTACAAGTTCAAACCTTTTATAATGGTTTGAATCCCTCGACTAGATAGATGAGTAATGTAGTAGCTGACAGAATCTTGAATAATAAGACACCTGAGGAAGCGCAAGAACTTATTGAGGAGATAACATTGAATAAGTATCAGTGTCAAGTCATAAGGACAAAACTGATCAAGGCAACCGGTGTTTTTAATATGGAAGCAGTTGCTATGTTGGCATGTCAGGTAGAAGCATTGAATAAAAAAATTGATGGTTTGAGTTGCAATAATACGATGAATCCAGTAATGCAATGTGATGCAACTGGAGCAGGGATGATCAATCCAGAATGTTTTCCCTTCGATTCTAACATGGAGCATGAGCAAGTCAACTTTATGGGTAATAATTCTAGATCGCAAAATAACCCTTATATGGATGTAGTTGTTATGTTGGCAAGTCAGGTAAAGGTACTAAAGAAAAAAATTGATGGTTTGAGTTGCAATAATACGATGAATCCAATAATGCAATGTGATGCAACTGGAGCGGGGATGATCAATCCCGAAGGTTTACCCTTCAGTTCTAACATGGAGTATGAACAAGTCAACTTTATGGATAATAATTCTAGACCTCAAAATAACCCCTATAGCAATAACTATAATCTAGGATGTAGGAATCATCCAAATTTCTCTTGGAGTGGTCAAGGAAATCAAAGGTCGCAACCCCTTTCAGGTTTTCAACAACCTTATCAACAAGAAAAGAAACTAAACCTGAAGAAGATGTTAGCTAAATTTATTTGGGTGTCCAAAACTCAATTTTAGCACACTGAGACAACTTTGAAAAATCAAAAAGTATTGATTTAAGGGCTTGAAAATTAGATTGGATAGCTTGCTAAATTAGTTTCAGAGAGACAATAAGTTATCTTACCTAGAAACACTGAAACTAATCCAACAGAGCAAGTTCGTGCAATCATTGTTCGAAGCGTGGAAGGGTTAGTCGAGCTTGAACAACAGTCGAAATTAGAAACTGTTGTGAAAAATGATGAGGTTGAAGAAGGCAAGAAAGAGCATAAGATGGTGGTCAGAGAATACAAACCTTGAATTTCATATCCAATAGCATTGAAGAAAGACCACATAAAATAACAATATGGTAAATTTTTTGAGCTCTTAAAAAAATTGCATATTAACTTACCTTTTGTTGAAGCCCTTTCGCAGATACCAAAGTATGCAAAATTCTTAAATGAGCTGATAATGAATAAAAGGAAGTTAGACAACTTGTCAACTGTAGAGCTTAATGAGGATTGTTCGATCATTCTCCAAAACAAACTACCTAACAAGTTTAAAGATCTAGGGAGTTTTACTATTCCTTGTCTTATTGGTAGTTTAAATGTTGAAAAAGCATTGGCTGATTTGGAGGCTAGTATAAATGTTATGCCTTATAGAATGTTCAAATAACTTGGTCTTGGGGAACCCAAACCCACTAGGATAAGTATCCAATTAGCTAATAGATATATTAGGTATCTTCGGGGTATTATTGAGGTTGTACTTGTGAAAGTGGAAAAATTTATATTCCCTATTGATTTTGTTGTACTGGACATGGATGAGGATATTGACGTTCCAATGATATTATGTCCACCCTTTTTAGCCACTACTAGAGCTGTTATTGATGTGGGTAATGGTAAACTTGTGCTAAATGTAGGTGATGAAAATGTTATTCTTCAAGCACGTGATTTTGTTAAAGTCCCTAGTAAGGAAGGTTATGCTAATTATTCTACTAAAGTTAGTAATCATGTGACTCAACGTTCTTTTGCAGGAAATCACTCATGAAATTGTGTTGGAACCGTATCATATTCAAAGTTATAGAACTCGAGGGACAAATGAAAAGCGAATGGTGCAGCTTGACGAACTAGATGAACGACGAATGAAGGTTGATGAGAAACTGAGAAAGTGTAAAGAAGTAACAAAGCAATGCCATGATATGAGTGAAAAGGGAATAGACCAATTCAAAGTTGGGGACAAAGTGTTGTTAGACAAATCATATCCATGAATTTTTCCTTTAGAGTTTAAGTCAAGAGGGTCTGACTCATGTGTGGTAAAAACCATTTTTCCATACAGTATAATTGAGGTAACAGATCCTGAATACGACACATTCAAGGTAAACAGCTATCATCTCAAATTTTATTATTGTGGTAATACTAATAATGAGATAGAGGAGTTTTGACTTTAAGATCTGCTTTAACCGTTTGGGCAAAAGCGAAAGTAGAGCTTAGGCTCTAAATAAGCGCTTCTCGAGAGGTAACCTGAGCATTTTTATTTCATTTACTTTTAGTTTATTTATTTTACTTAAAAAAAGAAAAAATAAAAAAAGGGCCACACAACTTGGGGTGGTCCACACGGCCTGGGCACACGGCGTGTCTTAGACCATGTGCATATTAGAGCTAATTTATTTTAATTTTCTTTCGACACACATGACATCAATTAGTTACACAGCCTGAAGACATGGCCATGTAGGACACACGGCTCGGCACAAGAGTGTGTAATGGACTATGTGACCTACATGGCCTTACACACAGGCATGGGAGAAGTGAAGGATAATCGCACACGGTCTGGACACACGGGCATGTCCATGGCCGTGTGGAAACTTGGTTTATTTTATTTTAATTTTTAAATTTCACACGGGTTAGAAGTGCACACACACGCATGGGACACTACTATGTGGCCCAACACAGGCCTATACACGATCGTGTCTCCTTAAAACAATTTGAAACCCTAATTTTTCCCTTTCCCTTCTCCTCACAACATTGCAGCCGAGTCCCCCTTCCCTCCCTTTCAATCTACTTCCACTAAGCCCCAACCCTAGCTGCAGACACACCCATGACCACTTCCACCATGCAACGAACCCTTCCCTCGTCCCTTCGTGCCTCATCATTATAGACCTTTCCCTCCCTTCCACTGTTCATTGACCCTTTTTCCCCAACGTCTCCCCTAGCCTCGATTGAACCTTTCTCTTCCCTTTTTCCTATTTAACTCGGCCTCCGTCCTCATAGCCACTATTTCCCCTACCCTTTTCACTCTCAACTACCCTAGTCGAAGTCCCCTTCACAGCTAAACACGATCTCGCCAGCCTATTCACTCGCACTGTCCACCGCGCACTGTCGACCATCACCTGCGCCCCACCATTGCCGCTGTTAACCACCCTTACCACTGTTTTGTCCCTCCCTAGCCTTATCTTTATTTTATTTTATTTTTCTATTTCTATTTCTTGTTTTTTTATCATTAACTTTTTTTATTAGTGTTGTTACTGTTTTTATTAGTGTTGTTATTCTCATTATTAGGTTTATTATTAGTATTATTAGTATAGTTGTGTTATATTAATGTTAACTTTATCTTTATTAGGTGTAGTTATATTTTTATTATTCGTATTATTCTTATTGTTTTTCATTTGTTACATGTATGCTAAATTATTATTAGATTTATTGATAGGTGTTTTAGTCTAGATTTTAGTTTAGATTCAGTGTTTGTTATGTGGTTTATTGGACTAGGACCTTTGTGTTAATTCATACATTTGATTCATTTTATGTTCATATTTGATTTTAATATTTTATTTCAAATACATTATGACTAAAACTCATGGTAAATCTAAGGTCACTATCCCCACCTTGAAAAAACAAGAGACACCAGGTGCGACATCGCCTTCAAGCCCCACCTCCATCGCGAGACATCCATGTCACCAATTTCCTCAGGGTCAACACGAGGACCAGTATCAGCACCTACAACAATAACCCTTGGGATTGGGTCATTTTAATGACTAGGAGGCCTTACAAGATATACATTTGGCTGACAGAGTGCGAGCACTGATCACAACAACTCTGTGGGACCAATTTTCTCTATTGTCGAGCCTACCTACTCGGAGCTGACATTGGAGTTTTGTTTGACATTTTTTCTACAACATGCTATGTCATGATACAATGAGTCACGCATTGTTTCTTTCTGACTAGGTGGTATGACGCGTTATCTGAGTGTCCCAGATTTTGAACCCGTCATTGGACTTTATTCTGAGGTGTTTATAAGTACTCTAAAGTTTCCCACATTATCTCGGCGCATCCATCATTTAGTGCCTCTCTATTGGTCTGAGATAGCTGAGATAGTGACGTTGTACAACCCGAGCCAACTGAAGGCCAGCTGTCTACCTCTGGCCCTTCGTTATATCCATGACCTTCTAGCACACACATTAACCGATCGTAGGGAGAGCAGTGGCGTTGTTGGTATGACTGATGCGTATTTCTTGTGGTGTATGTCATACGACACCCCATCGATGTTGCTTACTTTGTGGCCCTCTTTTTGTCGCTACCAATCTGACCGAAGTAGGAATGGTCAATCTATTTGGGCCCTTTTATGACTCGATTGGAGAGATATTTTGGATTGCTTGACACTCTGGAGCAGACTTCCTCATTCACATTTGTTCGACAAATGATCCGGCAGGGATTATCTATTATAAGTCATATGAGGATGATTGAATACTTACACGAAGTTGATCCCCGACGATTCACCCTATCTCATTCGAATCCTTAAGATGAGCACGAGCTTTCAGATGATGATCTTCCTCAACACAAGGACCCAATTCACTCCTCTCCTCCTCCGAGTCACCCTACTACTGCGCATTCTATGTTGCACGATGATATCTCTGAGCGTTTTAACCACTTTGAGTAGCGATACTTTGATCAGATTGACCTTTTCCAATGACGTCATTCAGAGTGGATTGATCACATGGAGGCATATCTGCAGCAGATATGCCAACATTTACATATCTCTCCTCCCGATCATCGCCTTGTGATCCCGACACCTTACACGATGCCGATCATTGACCTGATTTTGTTTTCTTTTTTTTTTCAGCTGTACTTTTATTTTTATTGTTAGTTTTTATTTTATTTTATCTGAGAGACGTCTTTGTTTTATTTTATTTTTATTCTAAACTTTATTTTTATTATTTTGTTGGTTGTTTTTTCTAATTTATTTTCTCTTTATCTTATTTAATTTTGTCTCTTTTCTTATTATTTTGCTCGTAAACATGTACTTCTTATAGAACCACCAACGATTTTGGTTTTCAATAATCTGGCAAATTCATCCAAATTCAAGGAAATTTCAGTTCTCTCGCTCCCGTATGATATTGTGTTTATTCTGTGATTATAATTGTTTGTACATTAAGGGCAATGTACATATTAAGTGTGGGGAGCTTGTTTATATGTTTATGAGATAAAATCTCTGAATTGTTGTTTGTTTTCAAGTAATTTTCTCACGCCTACCATTACAGTTATCTTTTTTAATTTGGAGTTTTTATTGATTTTGTTTTGGTATAATTTGTGGATTTATCTGTGTTGTTTGATTTATACTTTAAGATATGAGAGAGTCAAGCATGATAAGTTATTTTCCAGAAAATATTATTTTAGGTTATCTTCCTAAATTGAAGCATTATCTAGAAATTTAAATTTGCAAGTTTGACATCAAAACCATGATTTTTTGTAAGTTTTTGAGCCTATAGAGTATATATATATTTATGCTCATTTTATTTTTGATTGTGAGTATGTCGACTTGATTTTTTATTCTAGAACTTGCTTTAGTTATACATGTCGAGACCACATTAGTGATTTGGTATATTAAGATGATAGAGACACTTAGGATTTAACCCATTTAACCTTTAAACAACTTACTCATTGAATTAACCTCTAGTAAACCCTGTTGGTCCTAACACATTTTTTTTCTAACCCGTTAATGTTAACCCTAACCCAAATTACTGTTGTAAATTATCCTTTTATTACTCCCTTTTTGTCAAGATTTGATTTGGTTAGTTCCCTAACTATGTTTCATCATTGTATTACTGAATTCTATTCTTGTTCTAAAAAAAGAAGAAAGAACAAGAAAGAAAAAAAAAGAAAGGAAAAAAATTGATTGAGCTTGAATTGTTAGTTTCATATTCTGTTGAAAAGCTTGTTTTCATTATTTATTTCTTCTTGATGTGAAATCTATTGAGCAATTGATTTCTTTTCTAGTTTGGCAACTTATCAACTCAATTCTCAATTTTAACCAATTTTTCTGGCCTTTTCCATACCCTTAAACTAAGCCCCTTTACAACCTTGTAAAGACCTCTTGATTGGTGTGTAATTTCATTTTATAGTGATGGAGACTTGATTTTCAATCAAGCATATGGTAATAACATTTTCCGTTTGACTGTTGAGTGTACATTATTTAAACCTTAAATATTTTGAGTGCTTTGAGTGCTTTCAGTGAATCCTTAGTGAGGATGTTAATTCTAGTTGAGTTTGAATTTCAGGTAATCGTTGAAATAGGGGAGATGCTTATGTTTTGTGCTTTAAAATTTTTGGCTTGGAGTGTTTATGCTTTTTAGTGTAATTTTAGTGTGAATTTCTAGTGCATAATTATCTATGGATTGTCCTAAGGCATTATCGATGAAAACAATGAATTAAGGGAAGTTAACTTGAATTTGGGTTTTTGCTTGAGGACAAGCAAATGCTCAATTGTGGGGATATTTGATAAATGCTAAAAGTAACATATTTTCATCTCATTCTTAATACGTTTTGGATGATTATTCAATGTAAATTGTGAATTTATGCTCCTAATCCCTTAAATTCATGTTTCTATACTTAGGAGAACATTTGGGAGCAAAAAGAGTGAAAAACGAGCAAAAACAGAAAAATCGAAGCAAGGTATAAGGTCACACTAGCTGGATCATTCCACACAGCCTGGAGACACAGTTGTGTTAGCCACATGAGCTACCACATGGCCATGTGGAAGGCGTATCGATTTCGTGAACTGGTACTCTGAACAATGAAAAACATAAATTTTAGGTTTTTCGGGCATTCTAAGACCTATATATCACAAAAATAATAAGGAATGAGTGAGCTGTCATAGAATATTCAAGAAAACAACTCAAAAAACACCATTAAAGTCGATTCTGAAGTAGATCTCCGTCAAGATTGAAGACTTCCAGTTTATTTCCTAGGAGATTATCATGAGTTTCTTTATTTCTTTCAGTTATACTATGTTTTGGATGTTTTTATTATAAGCATGAAGTGATTTTCTAAATACCTAGAGGAGATGAACCCTATGATTGATACTATCATTTGATTGTTTATTTTATGCAATAAATACTTAGATCTTATTCTATGTTATGTGTGTTTAATTCTTGGTTTGAAATTTTTTGTAACACCCCTAACTCGTATCCTATGCCGAGAAAGGGTACGAGGCATTACCAGACTTAAACACATGCATACAAATATTTTCGGGTCATAACATTCCGCTCAAATTTAAAACTTTCAAAATTCCTTTTAACGTCTCTAATATGGACCTACGAGGCCTAAAACACGCTTTGGAAACAGTTCTCGCATAAACCGAACACTTTAGAAAACTTTGAAAAATTTCAATGCAAACGGGGGCATTTTTTTTCTCAATTCGAACCTACAAGGGTTTTCACACGGCCTGGCACACGCTCGTGTCCATGGCCCGTGTCCCTCACACAGCCATGACACGCCCGTGTCTCAACCTATGTATTAAAACATTGACATTTTGTTTCTAATGTCATCAACCATTTAGGGGTACATAACCAAGGCACATGCCCGTGTGCTAGGCCGTGTTGTGAATTTAATGTCGCATTTAAGATGCAGACTTTACACGGCCTGGGCACATGCCCATGTACTATGGCCGTATCCTCTACATAGTTGAGACACACGGTCGTGTCTCCGCCCGTGTGGTTACTACTGGGCATTCTGTTTTGCCCAATTTTGGTGCAGGGAACACACGGCCTGACTACACGCCCATGGGGCAGACCATGTGTCATACATAGCCTAAACATATGTCCATGTGTCTGCCCATGTGGACAAAAACAAGGCTATCTACCAAGCCTTTTAGCCACCCTTACTTGCACTAACCTACACCACATCAAGCATCTTCAATCCAAGCATAAACACATAACCAAAACAGCCACAACCAAACATCCACACATCGATTCTCAACTATCTTCTATCACATACGACATCTTCTACTTATCAATACAAACCATGCAATAATCACATCCATGGAAATCCTCATCAAATGCATTTAGCAATAATAAATATTTGCCATCATCTATGGCCTTATAAAAAATGAATCAACCTTCATGACAAGCCAACATATTTGGCTAAAATAATATGACACTTAGAAAAAGTCCAAGTCCTTATACATGCCATACTCAAAATGATAAATCTAACTATGCCAAATATTCTGATTGATAGTGTGATCGAGCCTCTGACGTCTTTTGATCCCCGAGTTAGCTTGGCGATGAGAAAAGGAAAAGGAGTAAGCTTAAAGCTTAGTAAGTTGCATATAAATAAGTAACAACATCAACCATACATCTTTAAACACATAGCATATTATAAACCAGCAAAACATTCTTGATTTAACAATGGTATATTTACTACATATTTACACATCACAAGTATAAGCCAAAGATTTTAAGATCGTCCCAAAAATAATTCTCATAGATAGAACTTACTCAATTTCATCCTTACCATTAAGGCATCATAACTAAGCTCATATCTCATGAGTTTCGAGTAAGAACCTGTACCACTCACAACATGATTATATTCTTTCATATGTATATCACAAGTTTAAAATAACCCGTGGAACCATTTGGAATACTAAAGGATACCCGATAAGCCTCACACAATAAGGTAAATTGCCGATGCCATATCCCAGATATTTTAACACCCCTCACCCGTATTCGACTCCGAGACAGGGTTTGAGGCATTACCAGACTTAAACATTCACAAACATACAAAACTGGGTCACCAAATTTCGCCCAAAATTAAAACTTTTCAAACATGATAAACCGTAATTTATACATATTTTTACCCCATGCTTAACGTATTTATGGATGGTTTCTCCTTAGAATTGGTGAATTCGATGCTCCTAATCCTTTAATTTCATGTTTTATACTTAGGTGAGCATGGGAGAATAAAAAGAGCGAGAAACGGGTCAAAAACGGAGAAAATGGACCCATATGGGAAAACAACACGGCCTAGACTTCCTCACATGGCCGTGTCCCTTTGGCAAGGGCAAAGCACGATTTACACGGGCAGATCACACGCTCGTGCCCATTTAACAGCCCTGACCACAGCCTTAAGCAATCGCACACGGGCGTGTCCCTACCGAGCCCAAGTTGAGTCCAATTTGGAAAAGGCCAATTTTGAGGGTTCTTAGGCATTCTAAAGCCTATAAATACACCTTAGAGGAGGAGGAAAAAGGGGGCCACAGAGGAGGAAGTAGGGAACTGCTCAAGGAAAGCCGATTGATCCATCTCAGAAGCCGAATTCATTATCAAGACTGAAGATCTCCTCTCAATTTCCCTTCAAGAGTTTTGGGTTTTTCTTTATGTTTTGTATTCATTATTCTTATGAGATGTTTACCTTTTTAGTTATGAACTAAAACTGCTAAATACCTAAGGGAAATGAAACCTAAGACAGATCTTATTATTATTATCTGAATTGTATGATAAATATTTGACTTGTTCTCAATTATGTGTTCTTAATTCTTGTTTTGATATTCCATGATATAGATTCAAGTTAAGCTCTTATTCAAGGGAGGAATAGACCCTGTCTAAGAGTATATTTGTCATAATTAAGCGGATTTTGTTGCACACCTAGAGATAGGGTGATAAGATTTTGCTGGATTAGGGTGAAACCTAATAAGGGTGTCCATAGATCGAGTTAATTCAACCTTAGGGAGTTAATTAGAAAGAGATTTCAATTATTCAACCTAGGGTTTGACGTTGTTAGTCTCGAGAGGGATAATAATATAACTTAGGGATTTCTACAGATCAAGTCAAATGAATAAATCATTCGATTCAGAGTCAAATAACAAGTGAAGTCTAGGTGGATTTTTCCTTAGGTATTGTCTTAACTCAATCGTTTTTCCAAAAGTAATTCCCCAATTCTATTTTCTGTGAATTCTTAGTTTAGTTAATTAGTTAGTTAAAACAAACCCCATTATTCTCAGGCTAGATAATAAAAAGACAGTCATTACTAGTACTTTTAGTTCCTTTGGGTTCGACAAACCGGTCTTGCTAAAGCTATACTACTGTTCGATAGGAACACTTGCCTTCATCGTGATAATAGTTAGTTTCAAGAACGATTCATTATAAACATTTAAAACCTGTCAAGAATATCACGTATCAAGTTTTTGCACTGTTTCTGGGGAACTAAGATATTAGGAACACTCGATTTTTATTACTTTAGCCATTTACTTTTAGTGCAATTTAAATTTTATTCTAACTTTTATTACAAATTCTTCTTTTTCCCTTTTTTTGGAAAGTTTTTATAGTTTATGACTAGAAGAAACCCGTTAGGACCATTACTTTTTGACAGTGAAATCAATCGCACAGTTTGCAAAAACCAAAGAGAAATAAGGCGAAGCTTAAGATACACAGAGAATGAGCAAGAGGACGATACTTCAACCACAACCGGGGAGATGGCTGAAAACCAAGAAAATCCGCTACCTCCTGCAATTGCTGTTAATCAAAATCCTGCTCCGCGCACTATGTATGATTATGCTAAACCTAATTTAATAGGAACTGAGTCAAGTATAGTTAGACCTACTATTATTGCAAATAATTTTGAACTGAAACCTAACACAATTCAAATGATACAACAGTTTGTTCAGTTTGATGGTTTGCAGGACAAGGATCTCAATGCTCACTTCGTAAATTTCCTTTAAAATTAATGGCGTTTTTTATGACGCCATTCACCTTCGGTTGTTTCCCTTTTTGTTAAGGAATAAGGCTAAACAATGGCTGAACTCGTTACCACGAGGGTCAATCACTACTTGGGAACAAATGACTGAAAATTTTTTATTAAAATATTTTCCACCAGCTAAAACAACCAAATTACGTAATGATATCTCTTCTTTTGTGTAGATGGATTTAGAAACACTCTACGATGCATGGGAGAGATACAAGGACCTTTTGAGAAGGTGCCCTCACCATGGGTTACCACTCTGGCTATAGGTTCAAACTTTCCATAATGGCCTGAATCCTTCGACTCGGCAAATGATTGATGCAGCCGCTGGAGGAACTATCAATAATAAGACACCTGAGGCGGCTTACAAATTTATAGAGGAGATGTCACTGAATAACTATCAGTGGCAAGTCATGAGGACAAAGCCAATGAAAACAGCCAGTGTTTATAACGTCGATTCGGTCACCATGCTCTCTAATCAGGTAGAACTCTTGAATTAGAAAATTGATGGTTTTCTTAGTTCTTCACAGGTTCACCCAGTAATGCAGTGTGAAACAAATAGAGGTGGATCAAGCAATTCAGAATACTCACCTTATGCCACAACATGGAAAACGAACAGTTAAATTACATGGGTAATAATCCTCGATCTCAAAACAATCCTTATAGCAATACTTCCAACGCAGGTTGGAGGAATCACCCAAATTTTTCATGAGGAGGCCAAGGAAATCAGAAACCACCACTGTAACACCCCTTACCCGTATTCAAGGCTGGAATAGAGTACGAGACATTACCAGACTTAACAATACACATAGACAAAAACCGGGCCATAAAATTTCATTTAATTCAAAACTTTTCGAACACATGCATAACAAACAAAGCTAACTATATCATCACATCAAAACATAGGACATGGCACGATTAATTAAACTTATAAACCATAATGGATAAGGATCACATCTCATGATTTTATACGATAACTCAATGCAAACTGATACTTACGGTCAAAATCATAATAAAAATACATATCACAAACCAACTTCCTATACATGCCACTCACTTGATATTTCTAATATTTGAATTAATTTTCCCAAAAATGATAGTTTGATAGTGTGATTTTACCTCCGACGATCTCCAACCCCGAGCCGACCTGCCAATACTAAAGAAATGGAGAGGATGGGTAAGCTTTATGCTTAGTAAGTTCATATGAAAATAATAAGCAATTACTATCATGCTTTTCAAGATAAAACACTATAATTGTACAATTACACATATTCAGGATAGGCTGTTTTCTGGAGTCCCAGTGTAAAAAAAAATCATATCTCAAGTTAAAAAACTTGAAATCCAGTTCTGTAAATTTTATATGAAACTAGACTCATATGTCTACTTAATAATTGTTTTCTAGAATTTTTTGTTGGGCCATTTAGTACAGTTTATTAGTTAAAGTCTCCCCTATTTCAGGGTATGACTACTCTGACCCCTGTGCACTACAAACCAAATTTCTCCTTGTACAGAATTCCAACAACCATGTTGTTTGTTTCCCTTAAAATTAGATTCAATAAGGAATCTATTCATGTAAGGTATGACTCTCAATAAGTTTTTTAAAATTTATGGTGAATTTATAAAGTCAGAACAAGGGATCTCAAATTCATTCAGACCCTGTTTCACAAGAATTCAAATATCACACAATATAGAATTCTTTTTCTTCCTCTGTTTCTTTCATTTGAAAATAGACTCATTAATATTTATTTCCATAAATTTTTTTAAATTTAATTCAACTTACACAATTTTTGGTGAATTTTCAAAGTCACGCACTGCTGCTGTCTAATACTGTTTTACTACTAAAGTTCACTTTTACACAATTTCACTTAATCCATTCCATTTTACCAAGGTTCGTTCAAATATTGAGCATATTGCTCATAAATTCAAATAAACATATACTTGCACTTGTTCATCACATAATCACTTTCACATGTATTTTCATTTAATCGATTTCCCGTTGAACTCATCGGAATAATAACAGATACACAATTGCCTGCACATTTTCCCATTTCCACACTTGTAGCCGAAACTATCTGGTATGCATAGTAGCCTGCACTTAGTACTACACATGCGACCAACAGTCTGGTACACGTAGTAGCTTGCACTTAGTACTACACACGTGACCTCACCATTTAATACACGTAGTAGCCTGCACTTAGTACTACACACATGATGACAGTTTTCGGGTACGCATAGTAGCCTGCACTTAGTACTACACATGCGACCTCACAATAGATCATTCGTATCATTTTTATTCTGAAGGTTCAATCGGGAAATTCCTCATTTTTCAACATTTTACTAAATTGTTCGTAATCAATTTAAATTCATAATTTACATCAAATAACCATTTGACAGGCAACTACATTTCATATGATATCAAAATATAATAACATAAAAAGAATCGATAGATTATTTATGTACGAATTTACTCGAAGTGTCAATCTCACTATCCATAGTACCAATTGTCCATTCATAGTATAATA
This sequence comes from Gossypium arboreum, assembly GCF_025698485.1. Lineage (NCBI taxonomy): Eukaryota > Viridiplantae > Streptophyta > Magnoliopsida > Malvales > Malvaceae > Gossypium > Gossypium arboreum. The sequence goes on from NC_069072.1 coordinate 23,221,472, forward strand.
AGACACAACTCAAATATCAAATCAACTTTTAAGAATTTACATAACATATATCACATATTTCATATATCACTTGTCATGTATCTTCATTTTCTTGCATTTCATGTAACATTCTTTCATGTCATATTTCCACATCATAAACACCATTCCATAAACTTTTCCAATATATTAAATCATAAAATATATGAAATAATAGTAAGAAATATAATTCAAACATAACATTGCATTATTATTATCATACGAACTTACCTCGATCTAGAAACAACAATTTACCATTTTAGTCCATAACCTTGTATTTTCCCGATTTAAGCCCGAATCTCGATTTCCTTCATCTATAATATCACATTTAGCCTAATAATTAGTCACACTATTCATACAGGTCTAAAAATCATATTTTTAAAAATTTTCATTTTGACCCCTAAACTTTTGCATATTTGCACTTTTTCCCCAAGGTTCGGAAATTAAACTTAATCCTATTTTCTTATGTTTTATGACATGCTGATAATTGTTTCCTTCTATGGCACTATCAAATTCTCACTCTAACATGTACTTATGACTATTAGGTATTTTTACCGATTAAGCCCTTTTGCTCGTTTTCACTTAAAACCGAGTAGCACAAGTTGTCTAACATAATTTAAAACCTCATATTCTATCATAAAACACCAAAATACACAAATTTCACCTATGGGTATTTTTCCAAATATGAACCCTAGGTTGAATAATTGCTAGCATAAGCTAAATCAAGTTACTGGGACTCCAAAAACATAAAAATCATTAAAAACGAGGCTAGAACGGACTTACAATTGAGCTTGGAGGCTTGGAAACCCTAGCCATGGAGTCTCCCTTGGTACACACGTCCATGGTGAAGAAGATGAACAAAATTGTCTTTTAATTTTGTATTTTAATTCATTATACCCCTAAATGACCAAAATGCCCTTACTACTAAACTTTTCAAAAATTCCATTCATGTCCAATATTTGTCCATAAACTTTGAAATTGGTCAAATTGCTATTTAAGACCTCCTAATTAATATTTCAAAGCAATTTCATACTAGAAACTTCTAGAATGCAAGTTTTGCAACTTATTCAATTTAGTCCCTAACTTCAAATTAAGCACTTTATGCATAGAATTTCTTCACGAAATTTTCACACAATCATGCAATCATATAATGGACATCAAAATAATCATAAAATAATTATTTCTATCTCGGATTTGTGGTCACAAAACCACTATTCTGATTAGGCCCTAATTCGGGATATTACAACCACCCCCTCTAGGCTTTCAGGAACCACCATACCAGCAGGAGAAAAAGCCGAACTTGACGAGATGTTAACCAAATTCATCTTGATGTCAAAGACTCGTTTTTAGAATATTGACACGGCACTAAAAAATCAACAAGCATCGATCCAAGGGCTTGAAACTCAAATTGGACAACTGGCTAAGATGATTTCAGAAAAAGCACCAGAAAATCTACCTAGTAACACAGAACCCAATCCAAAAGCACATGTGAAAAAAGCTACACTGAGGAATGGGAAAGTGTTAGTTGAATTAGAAAAGAAGCCACAACAAGAAGCTGACAGAAGCAAAGGAGAGGACGTAAAACTCGAAAGCAATGACAATCTAATGCCAAATGAATATAACCACTAATTCCATACCCAGAAAAGTTGAAGAAAGACCGCATGGATGCACAATTTGGTAAATTCCTTGAACTTTTTAAACAACTACATATTAACTTACCTTTTGTTGAAGCTATATCGCAGATGCCTACATACGCAAAATTTTTAAAGAAGCTCCTAACAAACAAAAGGAAGTTTGAAGACTTATTTACAGTGGAACTTAACGAGGAATGCTCGGTTATACTCCAAAACAAACTACCAACCAAACTAAAAGATCCAGGAAGTTTTACTATACCCTGCTTAATTAGTAGTTTTAACATTGATAAGGCACTAGCTAATTTAGGTGCTAGCATTAATTTGATGCCATATAAAATGTTTAAACAACTTGGTCTTGGGGAACCTAAACCCACTAGGATGAGTATTCAACTAGCTGATAGATCTGTTAAACATCCTAGGGGTATTACAGAGGACATACTTGTAAAAGTAGATAAATTTATATTCTCTGTTGACTTCGTAGTGCTGGATATGGATGAAGATGTTGAAGTGCCTTTAATCATAGGGCGTCCATTTTTAGCCACTGCTAGGGCTATTATTGATGTGGGTGATGGTAAAATGGTACTTAGAGTAGGTGACAAAGAAATCGTTTTTAAAATTTATGATGCCATGAAATTTTCTAGGGAACAGGGTGACTCATGTTATTTTATTGACTCTATTGATCATGCTACTCAAGATACTTTGCAGGAAATCATACATAAGGACACGTTGGAACTGTGCCATGCCCAAGGAGAGGAGATAGATGACGATGATTCCGAGACAGGTAAAATAAAAGCTAAACTGAACTTCAATGGATCTTCCCAATGACAAGCAGAATATGAGGACATTAAAGGGAATGATGATTTTAAGCAAAAACCCTCTATTGAAGAACCTCCCAAATTGAAACTCAAACAATTACCAAATCACTTGGAATACGCATTCCTTGGAAATAATTCTACATTACCAGTTATTATTGTATCTAACTTGCAACCCAAGGAGAAAGAGGAATCAATCCAGGTATGAAAAGAACATAAAAGGGTCATAGCTTGGAAAATTTCTGACATTAAAGAGATCAGCCCTTCTTTTTGCACCCACAAAATTTTAATGGAAGATGAATATATACCATGTGTGCAAGCTCAAAGACGACTGAACCCCAACATGAAGGAAGTTGTTAAAGCCGAGGTAATTAAACTTCTAGATGCTAAAATTATTTATCCTATTTCTGAAAGTTCTTGGGTAAGTCTAGTGCAGGTTGTTCCTAAGAAAGTAGGCATGACTGTGGTGGCCAATGAGAAGAATGAACTAATTCCAACTAGGACAGTCACAGGTTGGAGAGTTTGCATTGACTATAGGAAGCTAAATGATGCCACGAGAAAAGATCACTTCCTCTTGCTATTCATTGACCAAATTTTCGAAAGACTATCAGGGCACATGCACTACTGCTTCTTAGACGGACTATCTGGCTATTTTCAAATCCCAATAGCTCCTGAAGATCAGGAAAAAACAACATTCACATGTCCATACGGAACATTTTCTTATCGAAGAATGCCCTTTGGATTATGTAATGCTCTTGCTACATTCCACGCTGCATGATGGCCATCTTTGACAAACTCGTAGAAGATATCATGGAGGTATTTATGGATGATTTCTCGGTATTCGGTAACTATTTCCATCTTTGCCTTAAAAATTTAAAATGAGTTCTAACAAGATGTGAGGAAACGAACCTTGTACTTAACTGGGAAAAATGTCACTTATGGTTCAAGAAGGTATTGTGCTAGGACATAAAATTTCTCGTAAAAGGATTGAGGTTGATAAATCTAAAGTTGAAATCATTGAAAAATTACCTCCTCCTAGTTCAGTTAAGGCTATTAGAAGTTTTTTTTAGGACATGTTGGGTTTTATAGAAGATTTATTAAAGATTTTTCTAAAATAGCTAAGCCTTTGACCAAATTACTAGAAAAAGATATGATCTTTAATTTTAATCAGGAATGTTTAGAAGCATTTAATACTCTAAATGATAAATTGATTAAAACTCCAATTATAATAGCACCTGATTGGAATTTACCTTTTGAACTAATATGTGATGCGAGTGACTTTGCAGTAGGTGCAATTTTGGGACAGCGAAGGGACAAGCACTTTCAACCTATTTATTATGCTAGCAAAACTTTGACAGTTGCACAGGAGAACTACACCACCACGGAGAAAGAATTGTTAGCTGTGGTTTTTGCATTCGATAAATTTAGGCCATATCTAATATTGTCTAAAATTTTCGTTTATACTGACCATTCTGCCCTCCGCTACCTGTTAACTAAGACTGATGCAAAACCTCGACCCATTCGATGGATTTTGTTATTGCAGGAATTTGACTTGGAAATTCAAGATAAGAAAGGAGCAGAAAATCTCGCAGTTGATCATTTATCCAGGCTTGAAAATTCAAGTACTAAAGAGCTAGATGAAGTGGAAATAAAAGATTCATTCCCTGAAGAACAATTTTTTGCTATTTCTGACTCGGAGGTACCTTGGTTTGTAGACATCGCGAATTCTTTTGCCGCTAACGTTATCCCAAAAGGGTTGACACATCAACAAAAGAAACGATTCTTTACTGATGTGAAAAACTACTTTTGGGAAGATTCTTTTCTATTCTGTATTTGTGCAGATCAAGTCATTCAGCGATGCGTTACAAGAACAGAAGCATTAAAAATCTTGGAACATTGCCACTCAGGACCAGCTGGAGGACATTACGGTGGAAATAAGACCGCACATAAAATACTCGAATCAGGTTTTTATTGGCAAACCTTATTCAAAGATGCCAACATGTATGTTATTTTTTGTGACAAATGCCAAAGGACAGGTAATATCTCAAACCGTGATGAAATGACTCAAACATATATGCTTTCATGTTAAATATTTGATGTTTGGGGTATCGACTTCATGGGTCCATTCCCTAGTTTATTTGGAAATAAATACATCTTAGTACAGGTCGATTATATGAATAAATGGGTTGAAGCCTAAGCTCTGCCTACAAATGATGCTAGAGTAGTGGTATGTTTCCTTAAAAAACTTTTCTCTCGATTTGGAACACCCTAGATTAATCATCAGCGATAGAGGGACTCATTTCTGTAACGCCCAATTTGAAAAGACCCTCAAGAAATATAAAGTTTACCATCGAACAGCTACCCCTTACCACCCTCAAACTAGCGGCCAAGTCAAAGTGGCAAATCGAGAACTCAAACGTATCCTAGAAAAGACGGTAGGATTAAACAGGAAAGATTGGGCAATGAAAGTAGATGACGCATTATGGGCTTATAAAACTACTTTTAAAACCCCATAGGAACATCACCATACAAACTCGTTTATGGAAAAAGTTGTCATCTACCATTTGAGTTAGAACACAAAGCATCCTGGGCTATAAAATTTCTAAACTTTGATCCCAAACTTACAGGTGAAAACAAGTTGATGCAGTTAAACGAGTTAGACGAATGGCGAACCTATGCATATGAAAATTCAAGACTATACAAGGAAGCAACGAAATGACGCCACGATGCTCGTTTAAAACAAAATAAACAATTCGAAGTTAGAGATCTTGTACTATTATATAACTCGAGACTCAAATTGTTCCCTGGGAAGCTTAAATCACAATGGTCAAGTCCGTTCATAGTCAAAACAGTTTTCCCATACGGCACCGTAGAAATAAGTCACCCATCGCAAGGTACTTTTAAAGTAAATGGACATCGCCTCAAACTTTACAATGGTGAGAATTTTAAAGATGACAGGGAGGAGCTACGGCTCCACAAATCTCCTTAAGTATACTCACACGGTAAAGTCTAGCTTAGACTTTAAATAAGCGCTTCTCGGGAGGCAACCTGAGCACTAAAAATATCACTTTCTTTAAATTTTAGTTTTTAAAATCTAACATACTAACCAAATCATTGAACACAGGCTTTTCAAAACCACGCGGCCAGTAACACGGGCGTGCCGCAGGCCGTGCACATACCACGGAATGCAACACGGCCATGCGATATGGCCGTGTGAAAATAGGGAAAAATTTTCTTCCTCAACACGGGATGCAATAAGTAGCCACGGCCGTGCGACATCGCTGTGGGCGAAATTGCCAAAATAACACGAGCGTTCAACACGCCCGTGTTTTGAAACCGTGGGTAAACCTGTCAATTTAACACGGGCATGCGCCTGCATACACGGGCGTGGGAGAAGCGAACAGAGATCAACACGGCCGTGCAACATGGCTGTGTACACCAATGCGCCTAATTTCAAAAATTACGAAATGTATGGGCTGAGCTTAGAGCACACGAGCGTGCCCCACGACTGTGTGCCCCAATTTCTCTATAAACACCTATTATTTATTTTATTTTATTTTTATCTCTATATTTTGAAATTATTTTTTTTCCTTTTAATACTATTTCATCCTGAGTTTTTACAATTTTTATTCTTCAGCTATTTCATTACGAGTAATTATGCTTCAGTATACCTCTTAAAGAGTTCCTGATTTTATCACAGTCAGAAAGAGCTCCAAAGCTCATCCTCGCATAGGAACTAAAAACTCCACCGGGAAAGGTCCTCCACGACTGCCATGTCCTGCTCGACCATGACCATAGCTACCACCAGATATAATATTCTTTTGGCATAGGACTTATGGATTAATGAACCTTTACCACCACAGGGGTATCCTCCTCCATTCTCACGCCGATTATCCTCCAAAACTCCAGTTCAAGGAATTCATTCATCATTCAGGAAGTTTCATTTCTCTCCTTATTTATGATTATGAATCTATCATTTTCATTATATCTATCTTTGTACATTGAGGGCAATGCACATCTTAAGTGTGAGGGGTCTTTTAAATCATCATTAGAAATCCCTGAATTGTGTCTTATTCTCATGTAAATCATTTATATCACTATTAGAATGAATTTTTAATTAATTTGTGATTTTTATTGATATGTCTCGAATTAAAACATAGGCATTTATGCATTGAGTGTTTAAACTTTAAGACATTAGGGAATCAAGCATGATAAGTTGATTTTTGAAGAATTAAAAACTTTTAGGTTGTTTTTCCCAAGTTTAGGTATTATCTTGAGTTGAAATTCACAGGTTTAAACATCACAAAGCCATAATTTTTGTGAGATTTTGAGCCTTTAGAGTATCTATCATTTCTTTCATGCTCACTTTTATTGTTGCTTTGAGTGTGTCAGTATTGAATTGTTATTCTAGAACTTGCTTGATTATGCATGTCAAGACCACACCATTTGAGTTGATATGTCAAAATGATAAAGACACTTAGGTTTAACCCACTCACTCCACAAAAGCCTACCTTCATAACTAACCCTTAGTGAACCCCTTTGAGCCTAACAAGCCATTAATTGGTTTACCTTCAATATTAACCCATAAACCATTATTTTTGAAATCCCCTACTTTGATCCCTATTTTTGTCGAGATTTGATTTGAACTAATTTCTTAGCTATGTTTTGCTCTTTTATGTAGCTGACTTGTTCTTAAAAAAAAATCATACTTACATATTAGTAGTAATTCGGTATTGTTGAGCCGCAGTATCTAAATTCCATCTTCTGAGAAGAAGCTCACTTGTACTCAATTGATGTTCAATTACTTTTCTAATTAAGCAAATTTTCAATTCAATCTGGATTCTAACCTTTTCTTTCAGCTTGTGACCACACCCCTTAACCAAAGCCACGTTACAACCCTTTAAAGACCTTTTGATTGATGTTCATCTCAATATATAGTGGTGGAGATTTGATTTTCATGCAAGCATATGATAATGACTTTTCATTATTGACTATTGGGTGCTTCATATATTATCCTTAAACACCTCGAGTGATTTGAGTGAATCTTTAGTGAGGATGTGAAAATCTGTGATATTTTGAGTCAAAGATAATTACTTAGATGAGGGGAGACACCTATGCTTTCATGATAAAATACTCAACTTGGAATGTTTGAAACTTTGATGTTCTTTCAATAAAATTCTCAATGTATGATTACTTATGGATTATTTTGATATATTATTAATATGAATTATAAGTTAAGAAGAATTTATTTTGATTGTGAGTTGAGGGTTTTTCTTGAGGACAAGCAAATGCTTAAGTGTGGGGGTATTTGATAAACCATAAGTTATACATATTTTTACCCCATGCTTAACGCATTTATGGATGGTTTTACCTTAGAATTGGTGAATTCGATGCTCCTAATCCTTTAATTTCATGTTTTATACTTAGGTGAGCATAGGAGAATAAAAAGAGCGAGAAATGGGCTGAAAATGGAGAAAATGGACCCACATGGGAAAACAACACGGGCTGGACTTCCTCACACCGGTGTGTCACACGGTCGTGTCCCTTTGGCAAGGGCAAAGCATGATTTACATGGGTAGGTTACACGCCCGTACCCATTTAACAGCCTTGACCACTGCCTTAAGCAATCGCACACGGTGTGACCCTGCCGAGCCCAAGTTGAGTCCAATTCAGAAAAGGCCAATTTTGAGGGTTCTTAGGCATTCTAAAGCCTATAAATACACCCTAGAGGAGGAGGAAAAAGGGGGCCACAAAGGAGGAAGCAAGGAACTGCTCAAGGAAAGCCAATTGATCCATCTCAAAAGTCGGATTCATTATCAAGATTGAAGATCTCCCCTCAATTTCGCTTTAGGCGTTTTGGATTTTTCTTTATGTTTTGTATTCATTATTCTTCTGAGATGTTTAACTTTTTAGTTATGAACTAAAACCCCTAAATACCTAAGAGGAATGAAACCTAAGACAGATCTTGCTATTATTATCTGAATTGGATGATAAATATTTGACTTGTTCTTAATTATGTGTTCCTAATTCTTGTTTGGATATTCTAGGATATTGATTCAAGTTAAGCTCTTATTCAGAGGAGGAATAGACCCTGTCTAAAAGTAAATTTGTCATAATTAAGTGGAGTTGATTGCACGACTAGAGATAGGGTGACAAGATTTTGCCGGATTAGGGTGAAACCTAAAAAGAGGATTCATAGATCGAGTTAATGCAACCATAGGGAGTTAATTAGAAAGAGATTTCAATTATTCAACCTAGGGTTCGACGTTGTTAGTCTCAAGAGGGATAATAATATAACTTAGGGATTTCTACGGATCAAGTCAAATGAATAAATCATCCGATTCAGAGTCAAATAACAAGTGATGTTTAGGTGGATTTTTCCTTAGGCATTGTCTTAATTCAATCGTTTTTCCAAAAGTAATTCCCAATTCTATTTTTTGTGAATTCTTAGTTTAGTTAATTAGTTAGTTAAAACAAACCCCATTATTCTTAGGCTAGATAATAAAAAGACAGCCATTACTAGTACTTTTAGTTCCTTTGGGTTCAACAATCCGGTCTTGCTAAAGCTATACTATTATTCGATAGGTACACTTGCCTTCATCGTGATAATAGTTAGTTTCAAGAACGATTCATTATAAACATTTAAAACCTATCACAAATATCACGTATCAAAAAGCATGCATATCGTCCCTTATACAGGCCTTTAAAGCCTATAACATATATCGGGGCGGTTCAGAATTAAACTGAGAACTTTGAAAATCTTTGGGCAACTTAACCAATTTTTCTTGCTTTGGATAGTCACACGACCGTGTGGGTTGGGCATTATGATCACACACGCCCGTGTGGCATGGGACACGCCCGTGTCTTTAGCCCATGTAACTCTCTGTTTATGACGTCAACAACCATTTAAAGGCACATGGCCAAGGCACACGCCCGTGGCCAAAGGCTGTGTCCTCCACACAGCTGAGACATACGGCCGTGTCTCTACCCTTGTGGTTAAAACTTAGGCTAATTTCCAAGCCTTTTTGTCATTTTCACATGCACACACATACATTTGACCTTGTCATATTATTAATCACTTATACCATTATGTTATGGTTATTAACTTATACATCAACATCCATGTTCAGGGCACTAACAACTTATTACCATATCACACAATCATTCCATGACCATGACCGCCTCGAACGGTTCTAAGGCATTCATCATGTACACATGCCATATACTTCTCATACGTAGTGAACAAGCACAATCACATAACCACATCACAAGACATTAACACATATCATGGATAAATAGGCTTACAAGCCAAAATCATTATAAGCTACATCTCATGGCTATAAACAACAAATCAATATAAGCCAATACCTTTGGCTAATCACAACAATAGTCATCATAGAAAAACTAAGTCCCTATACATGCCACTCACTTGAAAACATTTAACATACACAAATCAATACTCACTTGAAAAACATTTACGCTTACTAAGCTAGCATGAAAATAATAAGCAATGCGATAACATGCTATTTTCATATTCTTTCTATTATTCAAATACCAGCTAAGTTGTTTTCTCTAGTCACAGTCATTAAATTATTTATATAGAGAGCTACAAAACTACAAATTAAGATCCGTTAATTTTCCCAGAAACTACACTCACATCTCTTCTTACTAGAAAATTTTTAGAATTTTTGGTCCAACCAATAAGTACAGTTTATTATTCAAATCTCCCCTATTTTGTGGTTTGACAACTTCGACCTTTCTTCACTAAAATTTATTTATCTCATATTACAAAACTTAGATAATGTTCCCGTCTCTTTCTACTGAAAGTAGACTCATTTAGGATTTCATCCATATAATTCATAACTCATAATTTTTTTTACAATTTCTAGTGATTTTCAAAAGTCAGAACAGGGGATTCCAAACTCATTCTGACTTTGTCTCACGGGAATTCGAATATCTCATAATATTAAATTATTTTTCTTATACCGTTTCTTTATGTAAAGCTAAACTCAATAAGATTTCATTTCATATTTAATTCATTCTCTAACTAAATTTTCACTATTTTTGGTGAATTTTCAAAGTAGGACTAATTCTACTGTTCAATTCTGTTTTGGTACAATATAATGTTCACTATTATAAGATCATTTCCAACTAATTATGAACTTACCATTTCATGGATCCCTTACTCATTTTTCACAATAGAGCTCAATATAAAAGTCATTATTTCTCATGGGCATACTTAGTCATACATCCCAAGTATAGGATAATTCCCTATCACATGCACTCAACCATCAAATTATTCTCATGACAAAACATCATAGTATTAATCTTAGTTGAGCTCAAAAATTCAAGAATTTCCATTCTCATTTCTCATTTTGATCCCACTAAATTTCTCAAGAATCTTGATGGATGGCCATTTACCGTCAAATCATACAAGTGATCATTTTCAAGCACGCACTCCCGCGAACCTCACATCTTACGGAGGGATTACCAGTCCAGGCTAAATCCCTTGTCATGACAAACACCCTCAATGAGCTCAGATCTGAATTACCAGTCCATGCTAAATCCATTTACACATATTCTTTGGGAGGCTAGATCACTTTAGGAACACCCGTCAGGGCAGGATCCTTTTTTATTCTGAGATCAACGGATTACTCGTCTGGGCTAAATCCTTTTCTGCATCATGCAGGATCTGGTAGCAATTAAGAATGGTATATCCATCAGATATCTCTTATTCATTCAACCGAGACATTTATCATTTTGTCATATTTATTACTAACACATTCCATGGATTTTCATGCCATGATTATATACAACCATCGCACATTCATAAAACATGCATTTAGGCATATTAGAGGTTTACTTTAGGTAATTCGAACTTACTTGTCGAAATCTCGTCAGGTACAACCGTGTAGCAATACATACAACCCATGTAATAGTAATTTAACATTCAATTCATGTAATGATAATTTGCCATTCAATTTCACTTGACACAACAAGCAGAACATTTTCCATATAATACACACTATTCATCAACTTCTCTTAAACATATTAAATCATACAATTTATGTCATAACAATAGAGAATTAAAATTCATGCATGCTATTGCCTTATTATTAACACACGAACTTACCTCGGATCCAGAAACAACAGTTTACCATTTTAGTCCATAACCTTGTATTTTCCCGAGTTAAGCCCGAATCTCGATTTCCTTAATCTATAATATCACATTTAGCCTAATAATTAGTCACATTATTCATATGGGTCCTAAATTCACATTTTTACAAATTTTCATTTTGACCCCTAAACTTTCACATATTTGCACATTTTCCCCAATGCTCGTAAAATGATTTTTATTCAATTTCCTTACATTTTAAGCCTAGCTGAATCATTTTCATAACTGTGACAGCCCCAAATTTCCACTAAATCACCCTTTTATGACCAATTTTACAACTTTTACAAAATGGTCCTTTCAAACGTTTTCATTGAAAATCGCTTAGTAAAAGTCGTTTATTTAACACCCAACACTCATTTTCTACCATTAGACATTAAAATGCATGCATATTACTCATGGGTAAATTTTTAAATATAAACCCTAGCTCAAAATAATGGTAGAAATGAGTAGATCATGTTACCAAGACTTCGAAAATGTAAAGAACATTAAAAACGATGTTCGGGATCACTTACAAATGATCTTCGAAAGCTTGAAAACCCTAGCCATAGTGTTTTTCATGAGACATTCAGCCATGAGGAAGAACATAGCAAATTTGGCTTATTTTGGCTTTTTAATTCATTTAATTACTAATTTACTAAAATGCCCTTAATGAAAAACTTTTAAAAACCTATCATACCATGTCCATTTTTGTCCACGAACTTAAAAATGGTCTAATTACCATTTAAGGACCTTTAATTTAAAAAAATCATAATAATTAGACACCTCTAACATGTAGAACTCAATTTTTACACTTTTTACAATTTAGTCCTTTTGACCAAATTGAGTGCCCAAACGTCAAAATTTTCGAACGAAATTTTCATGAAATTATTCGAAGGAGTCATAGACCATAAAAATATAATAAAAATGAAATTTTCTCATCAGATTTGTGGTCCCAAAACCACTGTTCCGACTAGGCCCTATTTCGGGATGTTACATTTCTCCCCCCTTTCGGGATTTTCGTCCCCAAAAATCTTACGAGAAGAGTGGTTTAACTTTCATATAGGCTCTTCTATCCCATATTTGATAAGGAAATTTTACTAATGATGTATTTTTTATATTAGCTCTTAAATCACTCATACTGAAATTATAAGCGATTCTTCGCTATGCGACACATTAACTGGATCATGCTCTTCATCCACTTAAAGAGAACTAGCATACCAAGAAATTTGACAATCCCAAAGATACATGATTCCATTGATCCGTTAAGCGAGAATTCGACACGTACCAAAATGATTTGCAGATTTCATCAAACATTTATCAACAGGCAACAAAACATTTTTCTCTTTCAAAGGTAAGAATAATCCGAATAACACTCTATGTATTCAAACATAAGGATCAGAAATGTCGAGTTCCAAACTCGAGTACCACTACATTGCTCCTGTGAGTTTTCTTACAACTTTCTAAATAAACTCTAGATTTTCTACCCAAGCCCTTGTAACCACATTTTTCTTTACTCAAAGATCATACAGTAACTAACTCATCATCTTTCAATGGTTCAGATCATCTATGCTATCTCAGATTCAGACCTTTCCGTAACATTGGATACTTTAAGCTATTTCATTACCTTATAGTCTTAAAACACATCATATTTCGATTAATGGCACATCACTGAAAATTAAGAAGTCTTTGCTCAATGCAGTCTAACCCAGTTCAAAAGCTTTAGTTAACAACATTCTCATCTATTCAAAGCTTTACTACTATGTAATAGACCATTCCACTTTCACAAGATGAAAATTTTATCACTCTTAGCAACTTTAAGATCAAATCAAAATCTTCTTAGAAATATACACTTTTTATTCAGACCATCAGTCTTTATTTGTAACAAAATGAAATTTTATTCCCAGACATGAATATTTCATTTAATCTTTCAAACAATAACCAATACCGATTGAACAACCAAATCGGTCTTAATCATCAATAAATGACCTTTCAAGAAATCCTCTCTTGAAGTCGATAGAACGATTCAACATGTAATCATTCAAAGTTCACTTTTCACGCTAATCAAAAACCATTTCAAATGCATTAACTGAAATAACAAGGATACCTCAATTGAAGGCATCAACTTCAATTAACTTACTTGAAAAAAAGAATTCCATCATACTAATTGAAATTCGCATTTTCACTACTTATGTCCTTGCTGATGTCAAATTTTTCACGAAGATTTAGAGAAATCCAGATATCGGAATCACCACATTACTATAATCATCCAGAAGTATGATCATAATTAACTTAGTCATCATAGGCCAAAGAACACATTTGGATATGAGCCACAATCGATAATTTAAGGAATAGAGATGACATGAAAACCAAGATAAAGAAATCCAAGATACAATATAATAATGAAAAACCCAGAACAACGCTCATAAGAAAAATATGAAGGATCTCGATAATTCTTCAGAATAAAGAAGTCCAAAAGAATACATCAATCCAACCTACTGGAATTAAATGCAACAAGGATAATATACCTTCCCATATATGTATATCAAATAGAGCATCAATTAGAAGAAACAGAATTATAATATCATGTGCAATTTCTCATGAAATCCCAACAGACAGAACGTAACAGAATACCAGAGAGAAATAGAGCAATACTGAGTATAAACCAATCGAGTTATCAATGCTTTCGTCTAATGTCAAGATTAGAAAACATCCTCGTGCAATAACAATTTATCCAAAGATAGATAGGCCCATTAACACTTCTGAGAACAAGTAAACTCATAAAGTACCCCAAGAGAGACAATCATAACCTGCTCACTGAAATTACCATATTTAGTTATCTTACATTTCAAAATTTATTTCTCCAACTATTTCTGCCATCATTAATCCCATATTATTTCTTTCACTGAAGAAAATAAGTTCAAAAGGAATTCTAGTTGCCACATTCTTTAAACATCGTGTCTGAATCAGTCGATTTACCAAAGTTAATTTCTCCTCTCATTACGATATTTCGTAAACCGAACAATCTTTAAATCGACTTGATACCTTTCTAGTTCTATCTTTACTTATCAATTTATTCACAAACTATGATCATATTTATAATTGTTCTACAACTGAACTCTTTGGTTTTACACTTGGGAGCTTATCCCACAGATCTCGTATAATCATTATAAACACCACTCCGGTAAGGGGGTGGGGTCGTGAGATCCCTAACTTGTCTCTCATGCGCATATACATATGACACTATTTCATCATTATAGTGACATTTTCACAGACATAGATGAGTGTGCTACAATCTAAGCTCCCATCCAGCACATCATCATATACATATCATTATAGTCATATAACTCGATTCAATCAATTTAGCACATTTATTTAAGCTGTGACAGCCCAAAATTGACCCTAGTCGGAATGTGGTTTCGGGACCACAAAACCGAGGCATAAAAATAATTTAAAATTTATTTTGATGCCTATAATATGTGTATGCTCATGTATGACATTTTTTGATGATTGATTTAGTGTTATAAAGGTGAATTTCACTAGAAAGGACTTAGTAGTGAACTTTGAAAGTACGATAGGGAAATGTGTGATGACTAATTAAAGCATGCATGCAAAACAATGGACTTGCATGTCAAATTCCCTTTTATAGGTGGTGGCGGCCATGACCAAGAAATATGGGCTAAACATGTCATGAAACATGTTTTGTTGGGCATTAGGGAGAAATAATAAACAAATAAGCATGGGTAAGAAAAGAATGAAAAAAAATGTGTGTGTGAGTGTGGTATCTCCCCATTGCCGTGAGTTGTAAAGGAAGAAAGAAAAAATTTGTTCATCCTTTCTTTGAGCCAAAACTAAGGGGAAGAAGAGATTTTTGCTTCATTTTATTTGTTTAGAAGAGATCTAGAAGGAGATTTGGCTAAACTTGCACCAAGATTAAGGTATGTATGAGGTTGTGTCATGAGATTCATGCATGTTTTAGTTGCCAACTTGATGTTCATGTTAGCCATGGTTCAAATCCTTGTTATGCCATGGAAGTGGTATTTGGTCAAAGTTGATATTGTGATAAAGCCATTGCATGCTAAGTGTGAAGCTTGATGATGATGCATGCAATGATGGATTGTCTACTCTTGAAATTTCTTTGTAGCCATCTTGAGTAAGACATTGAGTTTTCTTTTGTTTAACCATGATTGAAGTTGAAAGGGCATGATTGTGATGTATTCGCCATGATGCATTCATGAGCATGGTTCATGCTTCTTGCATGTTAGTTAAAATTTGTGTTTTGGATGGCTAGGGACACCTTGAAATTGACCATGCACATATATGTATATATATGTTTGCACATGATGTTTTGGTTATGAAGTAAGTGATGAATATGTTTGTTTAAAGAAGAAAATGTTGAAGAATGCTTGTGAAATTGCAAGTACATTCGGCCTAGTACACATATGATGTGGAAATCTTGGAATTTATTGTTGAATTGGTGCAAGTATGACTAAGTATATTCGGCCTTAGGTAGCCTATTGATGGCCTTAGCTTTTCCTTGATGCTTGAATGAATTGTATTGAATTGCTTGATGTAGTATAAAATGTGCATGACCATTGTGTATTCAAGCTAAAGGGTGGCCATATGACCATTTAAACTCCTTGTCATATTCGCCATAAGCTAGCATAATGAGGTTTTAATAAATTGAATTTGTTTGAATTAGCTCAAGAGCTTAGAGGGCCACAATTGGACAAGGGGAAGGAAAAAGTGATCGAATAGCCGTAAAAGCCGTTCGACAACATCCGAGGTAAGTCCTCAAGAAGTGACCCTACTTGAATTATGTGAAATGAAATATGGATGTGTAATGATTATTGATTTATGTGTGTATGAGTATTTGAATGATACCGGGCTAAGTCCCGAAGGCGATTATGCTAGTGATTACATTTGTGTTTGAGCCTTAGTAACGAAAATGAAACATGAATGTCTAATGATTATTGATGTATGTGTGCATGAGCAATTGAATGATATCCGGCTAAGTCCCGGCGACATTTATGCTGGAAATTATATCCGGTTAAGACCCAAGGCAATTGTGCTAGTGGCTACATCCGGGCTAAGACCAAGGCATTCGTATGAAGTCGTTCTATCCGGCTAAGACCAAGGCATTCATGCACGTGGTTATATCCGGTTGTATTCAAGAAGCTTGGGCTGGAGGTGAGTGTTGGCTGCTGTAATAAATTCCATTAGTACGCTCGAAAAGCCCAAAGAATAAGGTATGATTATATGTGCATTGGAAAAGTCGACATGCTTGAGCAACATTCGCTCAATCGACTAACAATTTCAGCTATTGAATTGGTTGATACCTTGTGAAAGTATATAATGATGAAGTGTGAAGTAAGAATGATTATGTGAATGTGTATTAATGAAATTATGCATTTGGCTATGTGAATGTATTGCTTTAATTAAAGCTGATTTTATTCCTTGAGACTTACTAAGCATAAAATGCTTACCCGTTGCTTTGGCTCTCTGTTTTATAGATTTTGCTCGATAGCAATCGGATTCGGGATCATTAAAGTCAAGTCATCTACACTATCAAAGCCTCCATTTTGGTATAAATTTTGGTTGAACTTTGAAATGGCATGTATAGGACTACCCTTGTTGGTTCAAATATGTTGTGATGTATATGTGTACGGCCATGCGAAAATGGCTCGTAAAAGTGAAGTACGAACTTAGACTATTTGCGGTTTGTATATATATATATATATATGGTGTCATGATGTGATTATGGATTGGAAATGGGAGTGTTGGTCACATGATCAGCCATTGGTATGGTTAAAATGATCATATGTGAACCTATGTATGGCAAGACTAGTTGGTTCATGGAGACTACAAAATAGGTAAGACCTACCTTAAAAACAGATGCTGCCAGCTGCAGTGACGTGAATGTGAAAAATCACCAAAATTTTTAGGAATGGTATTAAATAGTGAATAAGCTATGTAAATGAACCTTGATGAGTCTACTTTCATATGGAAGAAACGAAACGGTCATAGGAGTCACATGTTAAGAGATATTAAAGCTTTCATGAGACAGGGCCAGAACGGTTTCTGGGTCCCCTGTCGCAACTTTAAAAATTTACTATAAATTATCCAGAAAGAATTAGGAGTCATGCCTTATATGTACAGATTCCATTTTGAGTCTAGTTTCATTAGAAACAAACGGCACCAGTATTAAATCCCTGTAAAGAGAGATATTCAAGTTGTAACGCGCGGAGGTCAGAGCAGTCGATCCCTGTAACATGGGTGACTTTAACTAATAAACTGTACCAATTGGCCCGACCAAAAATTCTAGAAATAAATCCATGGATGGATATATGAGTCTAAATTCAGGGAAAATTTACAAAACCAGTTTCCGAGTTTTGAAACTCGAGATATGATTTTTAAGGCGACGGTGATGCAGTTTTCCAGCCTGACTGGAAATGTCAATTGGTGGGCGAAATATGTGGATTTGGCTTGTTAACCCCTCGTGTCCGACACCGGCGATGGTCTCGGGTTCGGGGTGTTACATAAGCTATGCGAGTTTGCCAATCATACTTATTCAAACAAGCATACACGAACATTCGTTCTATCAATAAAGTTGGTGAGTTACTCAAATACATACGTTCACTCGAGCAAATCAGGCATATACATCATAAAGCTGTCAATTAAACATAGATAACTCATTACAATATATCCCTTTTATCTCACTCATAGATATCATTGCAATCCATCAACATTCAATGTCCAATCGGGACAATGACATTTTTATCCGTAACATAATATTGTAAACCTTTATTCATACCTTTATGAATTTCTTTTTATCGCATTCACTTAATCAAACAAGTCAAGTGCACAATATCATATGAACATCAAACAAGCATAGGTAATCTTCGTAACATGAACTTTCATCTCACATGTTATCACGTATATCATGAACTTTTATTCATAATTTTCTGACTCCAGGCTTATCATGACTATACTTTACCCGAATACCTTAGCATCACATTTAACATGGTCGGTGTAGCTCGGTTGGAGAGTACATCTGTCCAAACAAGATGGTTCTTATTTGCGTCGCGAGACATCACACTATCACGGATTGGTGGCATGTATAGATAGACTCTCATCCATACTAGGTTAGTCCGAGAACCAACTAAACTATAGCTCTGATACCACTAAATGTAACACCCCTCACCTGTATCTGACTCCAAGACAGGGTTTGAGGCATTACTAAACTTAAACATCCACAAACATACAAAATTGGGTCACTAAATTTTGCCCAAAATTAAAACTTTTCAAACACATGCATAACGTCCCTTATACAGGCCTTCGAAGCTTATAACATACATTGGGATGGTTCGGGACTAAACGGAGAACTTTGAAAATTTTTAGGCAACTTAACCAATTTTTCTTGCTTTGGAGAGTCACGGACCCGTGTGGGTTGGGCCGTGTGGTCACAAATGCCCGTGTGGCTTGGGACACGCTCGTGTCCTTAGCCCGTGTAACTCTCTGTTTATGACGTCAGTATCCGTTTAAGGGCACACGGCCAAGGCACACGCCTGTGGCTAGAGGTCGTGTCTTCTACACGGCTGAGACATACGGTCGTGTCTCTACCCGTGTGGTCAAAACTTAGGCTAATTTCCAAGCCTTTTTGTCATTTTCACATGCACACACATACATTTGACCTTTTTCATCTTATTAATCACTTATACCATTATGTTATGGTTATTAACTTATACATCAACATACATGTTTAGGGCACTAAAAACTTATTACCATATCACACAATCATTCCATGACCATGACCACCTCGAACGGTCCTAAGGCATTCCTCGTGTACACATGCCATATACTTCTCATACGCAGTGAACAAGCACAATCACATAACCACATCACAAGACATTAACACATATCATGGATAAATAGGCTTACAAGCCAAAATCATTATAAGTCACATCTCATGGCTATAAACAACAAATCAATATAGACCAATACCTTTGGCTAATCACAACAATAGTCATCATAGAAAAACTAAGTCCCTATACATGCCACTCACTTGAAAACATTTAACATACACATATCAGTACTCTACGGATAATGGATCGATAGTGTGATGCTACCTCTGACAATCTCCAACCCCGAGCTGACTTGAAAAAACTAAAAGAAGTGAAGAGGGAGTAAGCTTTACGCTCGCACGAAAATAATAAGCAATGCGATAACATTCTATTTTCATATTCTTTCTATTATTCAAATTCTAGCTAAGTTATTTTCTCGAGTCACAGTTATTAAATTATTTATATCTAGAGCTACGGAACTCCAAATTAAGATCCGTTAATTTTTCCAGAAACTAGACTCATATCTCTTCTTACTGTAAAATTTTAAAAATTTTATGGTCTAGCCAATAAGTACAGTTTATTATTCAAATCACCCCTATTTTGCTATTTGACAGCTTCAATCTTTCTTGACTAAAATTTATTTATCTCATAGTACGAGACTCGGATAATGTTCCTGTCTCTTTCTCCTAAAAGTAGTCTAATTTAGGATTTCATTCATATGATTCCTAACTCATAATTATTTTTTTACAATTTCTAGTGATTTTCCAAATTCAAAATAAAGGATTCCAAACCCATTCTGACTTTCTCTCATGGGAATTCAAATATCTCATAATATTAAATTCTTTTGCTTGTATCGTTTCTTCTATGTGAAAATAGACTCAATAAGATTTCATTTCATATTTAATTCAGTCTCTAACTAAATTTCCACTATTTTTGGTGGATTTTCAAAATAGGACTAATGCTGCTGTCCAATTATGTTTTGGTACAATATAATGTTCACTATCATAAGGTCATTTTCAACTAATCATGAACTTACCATTTCATGGATCCCTTACTCATTTTTCACAATAGAGCCCAATATAAAAGTCATTATTTCTCATAGACATACTTAGTCATACAACCCAAGTATAGGATAATTCTCTATCACATGCACTCAACCATCAAATTAGTCTCATGACAAAATATCATGGTATTAATCTTAGTTGAGCTCAATAATTCAAGAATTTCCATTCTCATTTCTCATTTTGATCCCGTTGAATTTCTCGAGAATCTCGATGGATAGCCATTTACCGTTAAATCATACAAGTGATCATTTTCAAGCACGCACTCCTGCGAACCTCACATCTTATGGAGGGATTACCAGTCCAGGCTAAATCCCCCGAAATATAAACTCAAAGAGTGATGTCGGGATTATTAGTCCAGGGTAAATCCTTTGTGATGAAAAACACCCTCAATGTGCTCGGATCTGAATTACCAGTCCAGGCTAAATTCAGACCCTAATTTGGATTACCCGTCCGAGCTAAATCCGTTTACACATATTCTTCGGAAGGCTAGATCACTTTAGGAACACCCGTCTGGGCTAGATCCTTTTTATTCCGAGATCAACGGATTACCTGTCTGGGCTAAATCCTTTTCTGCAACACATGCAGGATCTCGTATCAATTAAGAATGGCATTTCCATCCGATATCTCTTATTCATTCAACCAAGACATTTATCATTTTTTCATATTTATTACTAACACATTTCATGGATTTTCATGCCATGATTATATACAACCATCACGCATTCATAAAACATGCATTTAGGCATATTAGAGGTTTACTTTAAGTTATTCGAACTTAATCGTCGAAATCTTGTCAGGTACAACCGTGTAGCAATACAAACAACCCATGTAATAGTAATTTAACATTCAATTCATGTAACGATAATTGTCATTCAATTTCACTTGACACAAGCAGCATAACATTTTCCATATCATACACACCCTTCATCAACTTCTCTTAAACATATTAAATCATACAATTTATGCCACATCGAATAGAGAATTACAATTCATGCATGATATTGCATTTTTATTCACACACGAACTTACCTCGGATCCGGAAACAACAATTTACTATTTTAGTCCATAACCTTGAATTTTCCCGAGTTAAGCCCGAATCTCAATTTCCTTGATCTATAATATCACATTTAGCCTACTAATTAGTCACATTATTCATATGGGTCCAAAAATCATATTTTTACAAATTTTCATTTTGACCCCTAAACTTTCACATATTTGCACTTTTGCCCCAATGCTCGTAAAATGATTTTTATTCAATTTCCTTACATATTAAGCCTAGCTGAATCATTTTCATAGCTATGGAAGCCCAAAATTTTCACTAAATCATCCTTTTATGACTAATTTTACAACTTTTACAAAATGGTCCTTTCGAACGTTTTCATTGAAAACTGCTTAGTAAAAGTCGTTTATTTAACACCCAACACTCATTTTCTACCATTAGACATTAAAATGCATGCATATTACTCATGGATAAATTTTTAAACATAAACCCTAACTCAAAATAATGGTAGAAATGAGTAGATCATGTTATCGGGACTTCAAAAATATAAAGAACATTAAAAACGGTGTTCGGGATCACTTACAAATGAGCTTAGAAAGCTTGCAAACCTTATTCATGGTGTTTGTCATGAGACATTTGGCCATGAGGAAGAAGATGAGCAAATTTGGCTTATTTTGGCTTTTTAATTCATTTAATTACCAATTTACTAAAATGCCCTTAATGAAAAACTTTTAAAAACCTATCATACCATGTCCATTTTTGTCCACAAACTTCAAAGTGGTCTAATTACCATTTAAGGACCTTTAATTTAAAACTCATAATAATTATACACATCTAACATGTAGAACTCAACTTTTACACTTTTTACAATTTAGTCCTTTTGACCAAATTGAGTGCCCAAACGTCGAAATTTTTGATTGAAATTTTCACGAAATTATTCCGTGAAATCGTAGACCATAAAAATATAATAAAAATGAAAATTTTCTCATCAGATTTGTGGTCCCGAAACTACTGTTCCGACTAGGCCCTATTTCGGGCGTGTGCCTTGGCCGTGTGCCCTTAAACGATTACTGGCGTCATAAACAGAGAGTTACATGGGCCGATGCCATGTCCCAGACATGGTCTTACACTGGCTCTCATAATGTGGCCAATAACATGTCCTAGACATGGTCTTACACTAGCACACATATCAATGCCAATGCCATGTCCTAAGCATGATCTTACACTGGCTCTCATAATGTGGCCGATGCCATGTCCCAAACATGGTCTTACACTAGCACACATATCACCCAATTGTCATGGCATGGATATCCAATCTATTCCTAAGGTTCAACCGGGAGTTTTTTTTACTACATCAGTTTTCATCATGCATATTCACAACAATAATCAAACACTTTATGCCATATTAATTGTTCAATACATAATAACAATAAAGTTGTATTATTTACGTACAACTTACCTCGGTATACAAAAAGTGGGCGACTAGATTGAATTACTCTACTAGCTTGGTCTTTCCCCGGTCTAGGTCCGAACTCCATTTTTCATGATCTATAATGACAAATTCACTTATTTAATCACTACATTAATCAACAAAATCTATAATTCATACTTGGAAAAATTACCATTTTGCCCCTAGACTTTTACATAATTACGATTTTGCCTCTAGGCTCATAAATCGATTTTAATCAAATTTCCTCTTTTAACAAGCCTATCCAAACCTTTATTACTCTTATAGAACCTCACAATTTTCAATTATTTCACACATTTACAACTTATTTTATAAACTTCACAAAATGGTCATTTTAAGTGTTTTCATGAAAACCCCTTTCACAAAAGTTATTTATTTAAAAACCAAGATTCATTTTCTTCCATAAAGACTCAGAAAACATCACAAATCCTCTCATGGTAAATCTCTAGACTATCAACCATTTTGCAAAATAGTCCCCTCATTAGCCAGATTAAGCTATAAGGGTTCCAAAAACACAAAAAAAAAAACAAAAATAACCATCAAAATCACTTACTTGCAAGGGATAGAAGTTGTTGAAATTTTTGAGCTCTCAGAACCCCCTCTTTGCAGAAATTTTCAGTGGAGAAGAAAAGAAAATGAAAAAGATGATAGCTAGCCTTTTAGGTTAATATTTTATTATCAATTAAGTCACCTAACATTTGACCATTCCATGAATTAAGGCTCCATGTCCAGCCACTAATAAATTTGTGGTCTATTTACCCACTAAGGACCTCTAATTTAAAGTTTCAAAGCCATTTAACACTTTCAACTAGTAAAACAAATCTTTCGCACTTTATGCGATTTAGTCCTTCTTCGAAATTAAGCAAGAAATCGCTAAAATTAGTTCACCAAAATTTTCAAACGTTCATATAACCATGCTATAACATATAAAATAATATTAAAATAATTTCTTTGACTTTGGATGAGTGGTTCCGAAAACACTGTTTCAATTAGGCCCAAAATAGGGCTGTTACATTTTTAAACTATTGATCCATTTTTTATATGCTTAAATCAGAGGAGGAATAGACCCTGTTTAAGTGTAGATCTAGCGTAATTGAGTGGATTTGCATGCAATCCTAGAAATAGGACAACATAAATCTATCAGATTAGAGTCAAATCTAATAGAGGAATTCATAGATCGAGTTAAAGTGAAAATCAGGGTTTTAATTAGAAAGAAATTTCGGTTAATCAACCTAGAGTCAGTTGCTTTTATTCTTGAAAAGAGATATTAGCATAATTTAGGGATTTCTACGGATCAAGATACTAAGTGAAGAAAACAAAATTTTGATTGATAATGATAGATGAAATCTAGGTGAATTCTTTCCTGGGTATTGTTTCGCTTCTTGGATGTTTACTCAATTATTTTCATGTTTTGTTCTTTGACGTGTTCATTGTAACTCCCCTAACCCGTACCCGTCACCAGAATAGGGTTTCAGAGCATTACCAAAACATTCAAAATATTTTTCCATTTATCTAAGTAAATAACTATTCATTTACCAAGATCATCTATAACGTCCCTTGATCGGGCCCTCGAGGCCCAAAACAAGCTTTAGAATGAATCAAGACTTAATCAGGACCTCCAAGAATTTTTCTCAACTTTTCAAAAATTTTCCAAGGTGCAAGGCTCACACGCCTATGTTGTCTAAGGGACACGCCAGTGTGACCCTAGGACATGCTCGTGTTGGAGGCCGTATTCGACCCTACGTAACTCTCTGACTTGTACACACGGTTGAGACACACGCCCCTGTCTCTACCCATGTGCTCAATTATGAGCATTTTGTTTCTCAAAATTAAGGTGTAGGGGACACACGGCCTAACCACATGCCCATGTTACTAGACCATGTGTCACACACGGTCTAGACACATGCCCGTGTGTTTGCCCGTGTGGAAAAAATAAAGTCATTTCTAGTTTCATTTCTCACCCAAAATTTCACCCAAGACCTGGACTTGAAACACACATCCAATACCAACCAATTCAAGCATTCAAATTAGGCAAATCATCATTTAACAAGGTATACCATTACATGCATAGGTAGTTATAAACTTACCTTGGATTAACTTAGGCATTAGCATCATTTGGTCATATATACATAACATATCACATATGAATATATCATCATAACCTACTTATCATACCAAAATAAACCATTACTAGCCATTCCAGTGGCTAGATTACAAAATATCATTTTCAAGCCATTGTTGGCCAAGTTGTTCTATACATGCTATTATACCAAAATGATTTTACTAAGTATACCCAAAATGACTAGTTGAAAGTGTGACGATGCTCCAACGATCTTCCAACCTTCACGAGCTTTCGAGCACTATAAAACAAGGGGAAATAAAATGGAGTAAGCATTACATGCTTACTAAGTTTGTATAACGGAAACTAAACTTACCAATCTTGCTTATTAAATCTAGGCATACAATGTTATGTTTCCATCCATTTGGCTATATTGCCTAATGACATACATTCGATCAAACATGTTAGTCACCAAAATCTTCATATCAATCAAGTAACATAGATGAGCTCATCAAGCAATATTCTTTCAAATCATTATCATATCATCTCAAGATTTTCATGTGATGTCAAGAATTTCATGTCCATTGAATCATTGAATTCCGATGGATGCTCAAGTAGTACACTCGAGGTGTATGATTCAAAAATCCATCAATTCCTTATTCAAAGGTACCTATTAAGGTACTTAACCAAGAAACACTCTCTCAAGTCACATATCGTATAACAGGATTACCAGTCTAGGCTAAATCCTTTATATAATGTATGCTCAGAGGGGCTAGATTAGGATTACCAGTCTAGGCTACACCCTAATCATAATATATGCTCGAGAGGTATTATATCGAGATAACCCATCTCGTCTAAATATTTTCTATAATAAGGTCAATGGAATTACTCATCCAAGATAAATCTCGTCCGCAATAAATGCAGGACCTTATTAGTTTCAGGAAAGCGCATACAATCACCGAAATTCAACATTCAATCGGGACTTAACCCTTTATCACCATTTAAAGCATGTATTAAGATTCTCCTTCTAAAATTCAAGTAATGTACATCAATATAAATCACATTCCATACAACACATCATTCAATTAAACATATTTACTTGCCGGATTAAGTTGCACGAACATACCTCGACACTTGTTCGCTTAAAAGTTTACTAATCCGAAATCTTTTCTTTTCCTCGATCTAACCACGAATTATCCGAATCTATATAAATGAATTTAACCATCAATTTCACACATTTCATATTTAAATGGACTCAATTTACGTCCTAGGAAAAATTACCATTTTGCCCCTAACTTTTCCATAAATTCTGATTTTGTCCCTAGGCCCGAAGAATGAAACTTGTGCAAATTGCCCCCTATTCCAAGCCTAACCAAAGCCCCATTACAAATTTTCCAGCACATGTATTCATAAAATTTTAGAATTTTTCATCAAATTTTATAACTTTTCATTTTAGTCCCTAAATCATGTTTTCATCAAAAATAACTTTGTAAAAGTAGTTTATCTATCAAAATATTTCATTTTATACCATAAATTTCTAATTTCCAACATATACATCCATGACCCATTTTCATACCTTGATAACTTTACAAATTAATCCCTCAAATAGAGAGATTAAGTTATCCCGATTTTAAAAATACCAAAATTTCTAAAAACGGGACAAGAGAACTTACCCAATTAGGCCTTGAAAGTTTTTTTTCTCTCTCCTAGGGTTTCCATGTGTTTTAGGTTGAAGATGACATAAAATAAGATGATTTCTTTTATCATCTTTTTAATTAATTAAGTATTTTACTATTTCCAATTTAGTCCTTGCTCTTTTTCTATAATTCCATGGACTTCTAGTTTTGAATTCCATAGCTATTTGATCCTTGTAGCTACTAGAATTCAACTTTCGCATTTTATGCGATTTAGTCCTTCTTATAATTAAGTACTTAATCGTTAAAATTTTCGTGTCAAAATTTTTACACAACATATCTACTATATTATTGACCATATAATAAAATCAAAATAAATCATATTTTTGGGTCAAATTTGTGGTCCCGAAATCACTATTCTGATTTCACTGAAAAATAGGTTGTTACAACTCTCCTCCCTTAAGAATTTTTGTCCTCGAAAATCTTACCAGTAAAAAGATTTGGGTATTGCTTCCTCATAATATCCTCTAGCTCCCAGGTAGCCTCTTCTATACCATGCTGTTGCCAGAGAACTTTTAGTAGAGCTGCCTTTTTATTTCTGAACTCTTTTGTTTCCCAAGATAAGATTTTGATTGGTTCTTCACCATATGTCATATCAAGCTGGATTTCTACATCTTTTGGAGAGATAACATGTGAAGGATCGAATCGATACCGCCGTAGCATAGACACATGAAAAACATTATGAATCCAATCAAGCTCTGGTGCTAAAGCTAATCGATATGCAACCAGTCCAATTCTTTCTGTAATCTTATATGGTCTAATAAACCGTGGACTCAATTTTCCTTTGCGTCCAAACTGGAGAACTTTCTTCCAAGGTGACACTTTTAAGAATACTTTGTCATCGAATTGAAATTCTATTTCTTTTCGTTTCAAATCAGCTAGGACTTTTGATGATCAGAAGCTACTTTCAAGTTGTCTTGGATTACCTTCACTTTTTCCTCAGTCTCTTGGACCAAGTCAACTTTGTGTAACTTTTTCTCACTGAGTTCTATCCAATACAATGGATTTCTACATTTTCCTCCATACAAGGCTTCATACGGTGCCATTTTCATACTAGATTGATAACTGTTATTATAAGCAAATTCAACCAAAGGCAAATACCTTTCCTAGTTACCTTCAAACTCAAGTACACAACACCGAAGCATATCTTCCAAGATCTATATTACTCGTTCAGATTGACCATCTGCCTGGGCATGAAACGCAGTGCTAAAATGTAGCTGAGTACCTAGAGCTTCTTGCAATTTACTCTAGAATCAAGATGTAAATCGAGGATCTCTATCTGAGATAATGGAGACAGACACTCCATGCAATCTGACAATCTCAGAAACATATAATTCAACCAATCTATCCAAGGAATAATCCATACATACTGGAATAAAGTGTGCAGACTTGGTCAACCGATCAACAATTACCAAATGACATCTTTCTTCTTTGGAGACAGGGGTAATCCCGTTACAAAGTCCATAGTAATTCTTTCTCATTTCCATTCTAGTATCGTAACTGGCTGTAATAGTCCAGAAGGCAACTGATGTTCAGCTTTTATTTGCTGATATATCAAACACTTAGATACGAACTCAGAAATATCTCATTTCATTCCCAGCCACCAGTACATCTTTTTCAGATCATTATACATTTTATTACTACCAGAATGTATAGACATGTTACCATTGTGAGCTTCATTCAAAATCTTCTATACTAGTTCTGAACTTTTCAATACACATTTTCTGCCTCTGAATAACAAACAACCATTAGCCCCGATCTCAAATTCTGAGTCAGGAATCAATTCGCTTTGTACCCATTTTACTTGCAGATTATTATCATCTTTCTAAGCTTTAGAGATCTTTTGCAAAAACATTGGTCTAGCTTTTAGCTCAGCTACGATTGAACCATCATCAGAGAACAATAATCGAGTGTTTATTACTCGCAAAGTATACCAGAATTATCTGCTCAAAGCATCTACCACTACATTGGAATTTCCTGGATGGTAATCAATAACAAGCTCATAATTTTTCAGCAATTCAAGCCATCTACGCTATCTCAAATTCAAATATTTCTGTGACACCAAATATTTCAGACTTTTATGATTAGTGAATATGTGACATTTTTCCCCGAACAAGTAATGCCGCCAGATTTTTAGTTCAAACACTATGGCTGCCAATTCAAGATTGTATGGCAGGTTGTTCTTCTCATCTAGCTTACCATCTTGCATCAAAACACAACCTAAACCATTCAATGACGCATCACTTGTAACATCCTGAAATAGGGCCTAGTCGGAATAGAGGTTTCGGGGCCACAAATTCGACATCAAAATATTCATTTTATGATTATTATGAGGCCTAGAATATGATTATATGCATCTGTTAAAGTTTCATGAAGAAATTTTAAGTATAAGGTATCCAATTGGAAATCAGGAGCTAAATTGAATAAATTGCAAAACTTGGTTTCTAGAAGCAATTCGTATGAAATTGCTTTAGATTATGAATTAGAAGGTCTTGGAGAGAAATTTTCCCAAATTCTAAATTTTTGGACAAAAATGGGCTTGCATGAATGAAATTTTAAAGAAAGGGCACAAGGGCATTTTGGTCATTTGTCACTTTAATGAATTAAAATGGGAAAAATCAAGCCAAAATCAGCCATTTTCTTCTCCATGGCTGCCGAAAATTGAAGAGACACCATAGCTAGGGTTTTCAACATTTTCAAGCTTAATAGTAAGTGCCCCCAAGCCCCATTTTTAACGCTCTTTGTATTTTTGAAATCCCGGTAGCTTGATCTCTCCTGTTCTACCCAAATTTCATACTAGGGTTCATGTTTAAAAATTTACCCATGCATGAGTTGCTTGTATTTTGATAGATTATGGAGGAATATGAAAGATTAATGTGTGTTAAACATTTTTTTCTAGTTGATTTTCATAGGAAACCCTTATAGGGACCATTTTGTAAAAGATGTAAATGTCTGGTAGAAATGAGAAATTAATGGATAATGTGGGCTACCATAAGAAGGAAAAGTGTTTGGCTAGGCTTGGGTAAGATAGAAAGTGTATGTGTTTCATTATCCGAGCCTAGGGGCTAAATCGTAAAAATGTGATAGGTTAGGGGCAAAATGGTCATTTGGATCAGGGATAGATATTAAACTCAAAATGCATAATGTAGTGTATAATGAGTTAATTTTGTTGTTATAGACCCCAAGCAACAAATTCCAGAGGTCGATCGAGGTAAACGCAAGGTTTCGGAGTAACCAAAACATAATCCCGAAAAGAATACCAGGTAAGTTCAGATAACTTAAAGTAAACCCCTAATATGTATAATTGCATGATTTATGTATGCATGATATTTGCATTTATATATGGCATGAAAATGTATGAAATGCATCTTTGATAATGAATTGTTGATAACCGTCTCAGTTGAGGTTAAAAAGGGAATTAGATGGATAAACCATGTTTTACATGTGGAATGAGATCCTGCATGTGTTGCACTAAGGATTTAGACTGGACAGGTAATCCGTGATCTCAAGTATGAAAAGGAATCTAGCCCGAACGGGTGTTCCTTGAATGATCAAGCCTCTCGAAAAATATGTGTGCACTATGGATTTAGCTCGGACGGGTAATCCGATTAGGGTCTGAATTTAGCATGGACTGGTAATTTAGATCCGAGATATGGGGAATTTAGCCTGGACTGGTAATTTAGCCATGAAATGTGAGGTTCATGGGAGTACATATATGTAAAATGATCATTCATGAGAATTGACGGATACTGGGTATTCCATCGAGATTTCCTAGAAACTCAACGGGGTTATATGATGTATGCTAACAAAATGATGAATGATGAACTCATCTATATAAAATTACATGATGTTTTGTTAAGTGACTAACTCATTGATTGAGTGCATGTGATAGTAAATCATTTTATAATAGATGATTCCATGATTTAAGTATGGATGTATGCTAATTACTCGGTAAGTTTACTTTTCGATTATTCGAGCTTACTAAGCATGTAAATGCTTACCCTTCTCTTTTTTCCTGTTTCACAGAGCTCGAGGACTCAAAAGGATTGAAAGACAGTTGGAGAAGCAACACACTATCAACTAGCCAAGCTTTGGTATAAGGACACTTCTACTTTGTTAATGGCATGTATAGGATTTTGAGTATTTTGTTATATGTGTCATTTGATTTACCAAATGGAGGCATGTAGAAATATATTTATCTCTTTGTATATAGCCATGAAAGTTGGCTTAATTTAAGTAGGCTATGACCTATGATTTTATGCATGGTTTTATTACAAACGATGGGTTGCTATCAATTGGCAATGAGACTCTTGAACGAGCCAATTTCGGATGGATTAATGCACCATGGGAACCCATAAATGCTAGATGGGAAATAACCTTTTGCATGAAACCAATGATATGAGGTTTCCATGCAACTAACTTCATCAAGATCATTTACAAGTGTATAATCATGTTTTACTTTGAATTTGGTATCTATTAAGAAGAAGCAGTAGGAAAGAGGTGACTAAAGGCTTGGAAAATAGCCTATTAAGGTCCACATGGTTAGACACACGGGCGTGTGTCTAGGCCGTGTGAGACACACGGTCCATCCTCATGGGCGTGTGGTATGATCGTGTGTCCCCTGCACCTAAAACTTTAAACTAAATTAGCACAGGGTAGGACACACGGGTGTGTGTCTTGGACGTGTTAATTCAACAGAATGCTCAACTTATGAACACGGGATGAGTACATGGGCGTGTGCCCTGGTCGTGCCTAAATGTCAGTGTTGCCCACGGGTTAAAAGCATGGACATGCCCCAAGTCACACGGGCGGTTGAGTCCACACGGCCCACCTGCACGGGCGTGTGCCCCTTTTTGCTAAGAAAAATATTCTAAGGAGCCTAAGGGAAATCAAACGAGCCCGAATTTGTCCCACGTTTCCTTTTAACATGTTATAGGTTTTGAAGGCCTATATAAGGGATGAGATGTTCATGATTGAAAGGTTTTAAGTTTAAATGAAATTTTGTGACCTGAGTTCATGTATCGAAAGTGTAAAGTCCCGGTAATGCCTCGAGCCCTGTCCAGAGTTGGATACGGGTTAGGGATGTTACATTACTGTAAACTACAAATAACTTACTCAATTCAGGCTGGACTAACACAAGTGCTTCTGTCAATAAAGCCTTTAATTTTTCAAAGCTCTGCTGGCATTTCCCAGTCCATTCAAATTTTACATCTTTTTATAGTAAACGAGTAATCGGAGAAGCTATTATCGAATTTTTTTTTACAAATCTCCAATAATAACCAGCTAGACCCAAAAAACTTCAGACTTCAGACACATTCTTCAGTGGCTTCCAATTAACAATGGCTGAAATTTTCTTCAGGTCTACCCTGACACCTTCAACAGACACAATATGCCCAAAGAGCCAAAATTCACATTTACTGAATTTGGCGTACAATTATTTCTCTCACAGGGTTTGCAACATTATTCTGAAATGTTCAGCATGTTTCTCTTTATCTCGAGAGTAGGCCAAAATATCATTTATAAATACCACCACAAACTTGTCTAAATACGGGCCAAAAATTTTGTTCATCAAATCCATAAACACTACAGGTGCATTTGTCAAGTCGAATGGCATTACAAGAAAGCCATAGTGTCCATACCTGGTTCTAAAAGTTGTCTTTGGTACATTTGATTCTTTTACTCATAATTGATAGTAACCAAAACGAAGATCAATCTTTGAAAAAATAGTAGCACACTTTAACTAGTCAAACAAGTCACCAATACGAGGTAATGAATACTTGTTTTTTATTGTAAATTTGTTGAGCTATTTGTAATCAATACACAGCCTCAACGATCCATCCTTCTTCTTTACAAATAGAATCAGAGTACCTCAAGGTGAGAAACTAGGTCGAGCAAAACCTCCGTCAATCAACTCTTGCAACTGTCCTTTCAGCTCTTTCAATTTAGTAGGAGCCATTCTATAAGACGCTATAGATATAGGTGTCCTACATGGAACAAGATCTATAGAGAATTCCACTTCTCTATCCATGGTAAACCAGGTAATTCCTCTGAGAATACATTAGGAAATTCATATACTGTTGGCACTTATTGAATCTTTGACTTAGATACTTTGGTATCAATCACATACGCAAGACAGGCATCAAACCCCTTTTTAACATATTTCTGTGCTGATATTGCTAAAATCACATTAGGTAATCCATCCAGTTTATCAGATTCAACATGAAGTAATTCACCATTCTCACATTTCAATACAATATATTTTTGTTTAATGTCTACCACTGCATCATATTGAGTTAACCAATCCATTCCCAAGATCACATCAAATTCATCAAATGGCAATAACATCAAGTCAGCCGAAAAGTAATAACCTTTTACCATCAATGGATTGTTCTCACAAACTTTATCCACCATAACACACTGGCCCAGGGGGTTTGAAACTTTAACCACAAATTCAGTGAATTCAACCGATAAATTTTTAATAGACACTAGGTTCGTGCATATGAATGAATGTGTGGAACCAGGATCAATCAATGCAGTAATATCAGTATCAAGTAGAGAAAATGTACCAGCAATGATGTCTGGTGTAGAGGCATCTTCTCTAGCACGAATAGCATATGTCCTTGTAAGTGCTCATGTCTCTAATCTAACTATTGTATCCTTGGTAGTACCTGGACTACCAGCAACAATACCGGGATGTTGGGGTGGTCTGCCCCTCGAGATAGGATTACTAGGCTTCAGACCTGTAACTATTTCATTTTCAACTCTTTCGGGACAATCTCTGAGAAAATGGTCAAGTGAACCACATCCGAAACAAGCTCCACTTCTAGAACAAAATTCCCCATGATGGAATTTGTTACAATGTTTACATTTCGGTTTGAGATTACCGACACTACCCATACTGGTCACAGACGGAGATGAAGACCTCGAACATTGAGAGCCTCGCTCTCTTCTAGAATATCCCGTAGATGTGGTAACACGATCATAATACTTCTTTAATTTCATAGAAGCAAATGATTGAGACTTACTTATAGCTCTTTTCTTAGAAACTCGAGCCTTTCTTTCGGCTTGTTTCTTTTCTTTACTCAGTTCCTTAGCTTTATGTGTTCGATCGGCTAGCACCGTAAATTCCCTTATTTCGAGAATTTCAATCAACAACTTGATATCTTCGTTTAGCCCCTTTTCAAAGTATTTACACAATTCAACCTCGGTTAAAAACTATTCCTTAGCTTACTTGCTCAACTGAACAAATTCTAGTCCTATTAAGCTCTAGAAATTCTTTCTTTTTCTGACCCATAAACCTCTGACTCACATACTTCTTCCTGAATTCAGCTTGGAATAATTCCCACGTAACATTCTCTCTCGGCACAACTGAAGTTATGGTATTCCACCAATGGTAACCTATATCTTTCAATAGGGATACTGCACATTTCAGACATTTGGCGGGGGTGCAAGGTTGTTCATCAAAAACCTGGATAGTATTCTCTAGCCAAAACTCAGCCCTTTCTGGATCATCATCTGTGGTAGCTCTAAATTCTTCCGCCCCATGCTTGCAGATTTTATCTCTCGGAGGCTTACCAATTCTAATAGGTTTGGCACCCTGTGGTACTTCAGGAACCGGTTGGGGAGCAGGTGGGGCAGGTCGTTGTACAACAGGGTTTATCTTCAGATACTGCGTAAACTATTCATTCATCATTTGAAAGAAGGCTTGTTTTGCCTCCTCACTTCGGCCCTCAGATACAGCCTTTCACTACCAAACACAGACACAACTCTTTGTACTGAAGCTGAAGCATTGCTCTCAGCTTTCTCGGATTCAGCTCTAGCTTGGTTAGATGACATTTCTATAGGAAAAACACATTTAAAATGATCAGGAGTCATCACACTATTACAATTTATATAATGGCATGTATAGCTAAACCCGTGTTTACTACGTCAGATCCGAGAATTGGCTAAACTGTAGCTCTGATACCACTAAATGTAACTCCCCTAACCTGTACCCGTCTCCGAAACAGGATTTCGAAGCATTACCAAAACATTCAGAATATTTTTCCATTTATCTACGTAAATAACTATTCATTTACTAAGATCATCCATAACATCTCTTGATTGGGCCCTCGAGGCCCAAAATGAGTATTAGAATCAGATCGGGACTTAATCAGAACCTCTAAGAATTTTTCGTGACTTTTCAAAATTTTTCCAAGGCATAGGGCTCACACGCCTGTGTTGGAAGCCGTGTTTGACCCCGTCTAACTATTTAACTTGCACACACGGTCATGCCACACGCCCGTGTACTAAGCCGTGTGATTAATTAATTCAGAT
Source organism: Gossypium arboreum (assembly GCF_025698485.1). Classification (NCBI taxonomy): domain Eukaryota; kingdom Viridiplantae; phylum Streptophyta; class Magnoliopsida; order Malvales; family Malvaceae; genus Gossypium; species Gossypium arboreum. The sequence continues at coordinate 23,256,529 of NC_069072.1, forward strand.
CGAAATTAGGAGCAAGTTCCACACGGCCAAGACACACGCCCGTGTTACACATGCCCGTGTCTCTGCCCGTGTGCTCAATTCTAAGCATTCTATTTCTCAAAATTAAGGTGCAGGGCACACACGGCCTAACCACATGCCCATGTTACCAAGCCGTATGTCACACATGGTCTAGACACAGACCCATATGTCTACCCGTGTGGACAAAATAAAGTCATTTCTAGCTTCATTTCTCACCCAAAATTTCACCCAAGACCTGCACTTGAAACACACATCCAATACCAACCAATTCAAGCATTCAAATTAGGCAAATTCATCATTTAACAAGGTATATAATTACATGCATAGGTAGTTATAAACTTACCTTGGATTAACTTAGGCATTAGCATCATTTCATCACGTATACATAACATATCACATATGAATATATCATCAAAACCTACTTATCATACCAAAATAAATCATTAATAGCCATTCTAATGGCTAGATTACAAAACATCATTTCCAAGCCACTATTGGCCAAGTTGTCTTATACATGCCATTATACCAAAATGATTTTACTAAGCATACCCAAAATGACTAATTGATAGTGTGATGATGCTCCAACGATCTTCCAACCTTCACAAACTTCTGAGCACTATAAAACAAGGGGAAATAAAATGGGGTAAGCATTACATGCTTAGTAAGTTCGTATAACAAAAACTAAACTTACCAATCTTACTTATTAAATCTAGGCATACAACGCTATGTTTCTATCCATTTGGCTAAACTGTCGAATCACATACATTCAATCAAACATGTTAGTCACCAAAATCTTCATATCAATCAAGTAACGTAGATGAGCTCATCAAGCAATATTCTTTCAAGTCATTATCATATCATCTCAAGATTTTCATGCCATGTCAAGAGTTTCATGTCCATTGAATCATTGAATTCTGATGGATGCTCAAGTAGTACACTCAAGATGTACGATTCAAAAATCCATCAATTCCTTATTCAAGGGTACCCATTAGGGCACTTAACCAAGAAACACTCTCTTGAACCACATATCGTATAACAAGATTACCAGTCCAGGCTAAATCTTTTATATAACATATGCTCAGAGGGGCTAGATTAGGATTACCAGTCTAAGCTAAACCCCAATCATAATGTATGCGCGAGAGGTATTATATCGAGATAACCCATCTCATCTAAATATTTTCTATAATAAGGTCAATGGGATTACTCATCCAAGATAAATCTCGTCCGCAATAAATGCAGGACCTTATTAGTTTCGGGAAAGCGCATACAATCATCGGAATTCAACATTCAATCGGGACTTAACCCTTTATCACCATTTTAAGCATTTATTAAGATTCACATTATAACATTTAAGTAATTTACATCAATATAAATCATATTCCATACAACACAACATTCAATTAAACATATTTAAATGCCGGATTAAGTTACACGAACTTACCTCAACACTCTTTCGCATAAAAGTGTACTAACCCGAAATCTTTTCTTTTTCCTCGATCTAATCTCGAATTAGAGTTGTCCGGATCTATATAAATGAATTTAAAAATCAATTTCACACATTTCATATTTAAATGGACTCAATTTACGTCCTAGGCAAAATTACCATTTTGTCCCTAACTTTTCTATAAATTCTGATTTTGTCCCTAGGCCCGGAAAATGAAACTTGTCCAAATTACTCCCTATTCCAAGCCTAACCAAAGCCCCATTACAAAATTTTTAGCACATGTATTCATAAAATTTTAGAATTTTTCATCAATTTTTACAACTTTTCATTTTAGTCCTTAAATAATGTTTTCATCAAAAATCACTTTGTAAAAGTTGTTTATCTATCAATAATCTGCCATTTTCTACCATAAATTTCTAATTTCCAGCATATAAATCCATGACCCATTTTCGTACCTTGATAACTTTACAAATTAATCCCTCAAATAGAGAAATTAAGTTATCCCGACTTCAAAAATACCAAAATTTCTAAAAATAGGACAAGAGAACATACCCAATTAGGCCTTGAAAGTTTCTTTTCTCTCTCCTAGGGTTTCAATGTGTTTTAAGCTGAAGATGACATAAAATAAGATGATTTCTTTTATCATCTTTTTAATTAATTAAGTATTTTGCTATTTCCAATTTAGTCATTGCCCTTTTTCTATAATTCCATGGATGAGTCACAAAAAAAAATCTACATACTTTTCTTAATGGTCTAATTACCATATGAGGACCTCTAGTTTTGAATTCCATAGCTATTTGATCCTTATAGCTACTAGAATTCAACTTTCGCATTTTATGCGATTTAGTCCTTCTCGTAATTAAGCACTTAATCGATAAAATTTTTGTGTCAAAATTTTCACACAACATATCTACTATATTATGAACCATATAATAAAATCAAAATAGGTCATATTTTTGGGTCAGATTTGTCGTCCCGAAACAACTGTTCCGATTTCATTGAAAAATGGGTTGTTATATTCATAGTTAATTAATTTAGTTAACTTTAGTTTTTAATCAATCACTCAATTTTATTGGTTAAAATAGAAAGATAGTAATTACTAGTACTTTTAGTCCTTATGTGAATGATATATTTGCTCACTTTAGCTATACTATTAATTGATATGCATTTGCCTTTGTCAAATTTTTAGTTAGTTTACGACTGCAATCATATTGCATCCTATGATATGCATAATCTTCTACCTCCAGATGATTCACTTCTTAAGAAACGTATTAACCCAACGGATGCATTGGCCATGTCTACTATCAAGTGGGCACAACAAGCTGTGAATGAATTTTTATGCATTCTTATTACGACTTTAAAAGAAAATTTTATTACATATTCTAGGGAATATGTTTATAAAAAAATGCCCTATATTTTTTTGTTCATTTGACAATTAACAAAATGTATAAGAACAATGACAACAAAGAAAATTATTAGTGAGAAGAAGTGCCTAAAGTCTTTCACGATATGTTGTCTTAGAGAAATAGGCGATAGTGGTTTTTGAAGGTTCTTCACCTTCAGACAGCTATATTAAGCATGTTAGATGGATAGTTGGATTAACAAATTCGTTACTTCAAATCTACATGTTTTACAAGAAGAAAAGAAAATGACAAGAAAGTTACTTTCTAAAAGAAAACATAACATGCAGTGAATCAAAGAACAAATACAAAGATGAAAGTAAGATTACTGTTGCAAGGAAAGATGGAAGAAAAGCATTTTGTGTGGCTTCTTCCTCCCAATGCAGCTCTTTTCACCACTTTCCCTTCTCATGATTTGAAAATTTTGGTTATGAAAATAGTTTAATTATAGTGAAAGTTTAAAAAATTTCAAAATCAAGCCGATTTATGATATTTATAATTATAAACATTCTACCGAAAAGTATTTGTATTTTTATGCGAGACAGATCCAAAACATTCTCAGCTTTCAACCGAATAGCTTTCTTCATTATCCTCTTACCCTGAATTAGGTTGAGTGTGAACTCGAACAATAAGAACCAAACACAGAACCAAAAATGATTTATTATTTTTAGCAGAAAAGTAATTCTCTCAATAGAAACTAGTATAAATTATTGAAACCAAAAAATATAATTTATTCTAAGAAAATAAATTTTCACTACTTTCTGGCAGAATAACAAGATATGAAACTTATGTATAAAAACTTATGTAAATAGCTTTACTAGTGTCACCTATTTATAGGAGAGAGATAAGAGAATCATGGTTGAATAATTTTAACACAAATAATATTTATTTAATAGAAAAGCATTCACCTAATCAACCTAGAAGAGGGGAGCACACCCTAGATAGAAACGCTAGGGTTGTTCTAACACCCCTAACCCGTCTCTGTCACCGAATTAGGGTTACAGAGCATTACTGAACAATCAAAACAACATTTAACATCAAAACATCTTAATAAAATCATTTTACATTAATTAAATGCATATTATTAAAAACCTATCAAACATATGTAATTGGGCCTCAAATCAAGCCTTTGAGGCCTTAAAATAGTTTAGAAGCAATTCAGGACTAACTTGAAACAAATCAAAAGATTTTGGGAAAAAGTTAAAAATTTGAAAACAAAGATCACACGGCCATGTCCCAGCCCGTGCCTCAAACCGTGTAACTCACTGACACACGGTCGTTCGCAGATCATGTTCCAAACCGTGTAACTCACTGAGTTGGTTCGCACGGCCGTGTCATAGATCGTATGCCAAACCGTGTAACTCTCTAACTTGTGACACATGGCCGTGTCACAGGCTGTGTGTTAGGCCATGTAACCACTAAAAATTATCAAAGTGACATAGACCGTGTAGCCAGGCCATTTGATAGCCCGTATCCCAGGTCGTGTTCTCCACAAATTGACCCTAAAATCAAGCCATTTCAAATCCAAAACATACCTATTCAATCACTCCATTCATGCACACATTCAATAGACCTAAGCATCATTCAAACACATCTAAACATACCAATTCAATCAAACTATTTCATCTAACCAATATGCCATCCAAAGGCACCTAAAACAAGTTTAAAGCAATCAAATAAGTAAATTAAGTACATACATAACTCAAACCTATCATTCACTCTCAATTATCCATACATAACTCAAACCTATCACTCACTCTCAATTTTCCACCAAATGACCAAATATAGATAAACATTCATTTATAATACCATTTCAATAATGATAACTAAGCCTAGATTAAATATTATACTTGAAACACCTCAATTGAAAACCAATAAACCAACCACTTCAACAGTATAACCATCATGTAATAACATTTACATTAATATCCCAAAAAAATTATATACAAACATTAATCTAAGTTAACACATCATTCACAAGCTTAAAGACAACATTCCACACAAGTAACTTTCATCAGAAATTAACTAAAATCAAAAGTTCATCACTCAAAACATTGACATCCTAGGTACATGCCAAGACTTAAAAGTAAACATCACTAGCTTAAGTTCAGGATTGACATAGAATGCTGAGTCGTTAGCCAAATTAGGTACCTAACCTACACACAGGATAATGATTAAATACTAAATTCACTTCTTAATTCAAGAACTACTATTATACCCTATAAACGTAACTATATAAAACACATCATGCTATATTCATTCGATTTTTTCAATCATGCTATATTCATTCGATTTTTTCAATCATTGAGTTCAACATGAACATACATAACCTCTTCATAATAACCTTCATTTACAATATGAATTAATTTAGTAATGGCACTCGGTGCCTAGTGGATAAATCGTAACACGATTTTACTCCCAGCGCTAGTCAGATAACCAACAATAGATGTTCCTAGCACTAGTCAAACTAATCGACGGTGTCCTGTACCTAGTGTTAGTCAGTTAAAGTGACAAATATAATGGTGTGCCCAGCACTAGTCAGATAAACTGACGAATGTTACGCCCAGCGCTAGTCAGGTAAACTGACAAATAATTGTGCCCTGCACTAGTTGGTCGTACCAACGATGTGTTGCGCTCAGCGCTAGTCAAATAAATTGACGATTTCGATTGCATAATTCCATATTCCATCAATTCTTTATCAATCTTTCGCATTAATCAATTATGCTATATCACATGATCGTATATCATATCGTTCAATATAATTCCATAATATTTCATTCAAACAATTTAAACTCTAATCATTCATCGATTCCTTTCATAATTTAATAATTTGCATATATATAAAAAATATAATTAAAATATCAAAGTACTAATTAAGTATTTAATTTAAATAAATGGAGTTCGAGTTCAAAGACTATGAACTTACTGAATTTACGATAGTTTCTAATGAACGAGATATATTAATCGACAACTTTCTCCTTCCCTCGATTAATGACCGCTTTGCTCGTCTCTTGATCTAAATACGATAATCTAATTAGTTAACTAATTCAAAACTACAATAATTCAATTTAGACAATCTATCATAAAGTCATATCTTCACATTTAATTCCTAATAATTGGTCAATACTCAACTCAATCTTTAACATCAAAATTAATTTAATTTCATATATTAATTCAATTCAATAGACATAATTCCTTATTTTCAATTTTGTTCATTTTTCCCTAAACATTTACACTCAATAAAATTTAATCCATAGAATTAAACAAGTTAATTCCACAATTAATACATAACCCCAACATTGTTATTATACAACCTATATATCCTTAAATTTATAACAAACCTTTCTCATAATACAAACTACTCAATTAAATCCCAAATTTCTAAATTTATAAAGTTTTACTCTATAAAATAACACAAAATCAATGTCAAACACTCAAGGAAAACTCTTTCAAGTAGAAAGCTTCAAAAACATTATGAGCATACTTTCTCAACTTTACTAACTTTACAAATTAACACCCGAACAAGATAGATTTCAACTCAACTAACACAAAAACATAAATTTCATTAAGAAACAATTAAGATATCACTTACATGCAATGAGAAATTACAAAACCGAAGCTCCCTTATATAACAATGGTGTTTCGGTTGGAATGAGAAAGAAAAATGAAGAAGATGATAGTAGCCCCATAATGTTTTGTTATTCTTATTATTTTTACTTTATTTTAATGTAATTTTAGTCATAAACCCACTTAAAACAAACTTCAAAACCAGCCACTAATTTTAACATTGGCCAATTTACTAATTAAGTCCATCAACTCTCTAATTCCTAACTACTTAGTACTATTAACTTTTGGAACTAATTTTTCAAGCTTTTGCAATTTAATCCTTTAACTAATTTACTACCCAAACGTCAATACAATTTAACCAAATTTTAGTACGAGCCTCATCAGACTTCTTAAACATTAATTAAGTAATGAATTACTGACTCACTTGTCGGAATTGGGGTCTCAAAATTATCGTTTCTGACACCACTAAAAATGGGTCGTTACAATTGTAATCTCTCACATGTAAAATCAAAGGAATTGGGCTTCTTATGTATTTGGTCCAATTATATGTGTTTCCTCGACTTTTGATCCAGCACTTTATAATTTCATCCAACTTAATATTTGTTTTCTATTCCCAAAATAAATATTAATTAATTAATTTAATTAACTAAAGTAATTTCCCAATTAAATAAATTTCTCAATCCGATTCTAATTCTATTAAAGTCATGACAACTTTACCGTAAAAGAATCTATGATGAAATATATTTAATTTCCATATTTAATTTATTCATAATTACTAATTATTTTATTTTTATTTTTGAACTTTAATTAATTAATTATAATTAATTAAATAATAATTTGAAAACCTTAAATCAATTCTCAAGTCATCTCTATACTTAGTGAGAAAACACATTCAGTTGTGAATGCGATCATTTGGCTAACTTCATCATTTTTTTTTTCATTTCTGTTCATTTGGTTCTACATGCAATTCATTTCTAGTTTCAACAAGCTAGTAGAGGGACCGATTGGACAAATATAATTAGACTCAAATAATTCATAATTAAGTTTCAGATTTTCGCCTATTAATTATAAAATTATTTAGTCACGGAGTCATTCTACTATAGTATCATGACTGAGCTCTCCCTAGTTACATATCATTACGAAAGCTATTTAATCAGTGCTCGTCCAATGACATTTTCATAAGTGTGTTACCCTCATAGGATATCCTTAATCTATATGGGATAAATATGTTCTTCCAATACGAGTCTATTTTATCTTATGGTAACCATTACATCTTCCTTCATGAAAAGTCAATTATTATCAAATAGTCATAAATTCATTTATCACAAAGACAACTGACGTTGCCACATTTACTTTTCATCAACGATGTAATACCAATGAGAAGATATCATTTGCCAATTAGTTGGGCTATGAATTCCATTACTATGAATGATGTTACATATTGCAGAAGTCGTGTACCAATGCATCAGCTTTCGGTTCTTTATCTATTTGAACTCAAACTTTTACTTACATCAGAATATACGAGTCACACATATATAGTCCATTATTCACTTAGGATTAAGATATGTCACACTATGAACATCACAAGTGAATAAATCCATAAACAAGTTTAGGATCTATTATACTTGAGTAATGTTCGATGTACTATTAGTCCAATCAATCACATCTATGTCTCTATCTTCTGGGGGTCATTCGTTCTGATGCTCAAGACAAAGCATCTCCCTAATTGGACTTAATAGACATCATATTATTCTTTCAATCAATTTGCTCATTTTCGATTAGACTAAGGGCATGTTTAGGTTTATCTATTAATACAAATTGTCTTTTCGTATTATGATTTAATCACATAATACTACTTAGTGCAAATATGAAGGAACTCCATGATGTTTGTTGTAACCATCACAATTACACTTTCAAAGCCTTACATTTTTTTTTTTTGTAACACTATAGATCAAAATGATTGTTTGTGCTTATGAATGTTATGCTTCTTTTTGCATTATCAAAATCCTCTGTAAAACCAAAGCCCGAAAATCTTTTGTAAAATCAAATCTAAAAATGATGGCTATAGAATTTTATATTATCTTATGAATAAAAATATCAACTAATGAAATTGTGTACATTGTACAATGATCCTTATATTGTTTAATGATCTCATGTATTTATGTTGCTTAATAACATTCATTGTGTTTCTATTGCATAATGACCATTTACATATTTACAATGTATAATGATCCTCTTCTCTTCTTTCTCGCATTTGCTTCCTTTTGTAATTTCTTTTTTTAATTTAAATTTATTTTAACAATATAGAAAAATTAAATAAAACATTGATATCCTTGAAACAACTCAAAGGCATCTATACTAATATATATAAAAGAAAAATAAGATGTTTATTGAGACATTTGAAAATGTACCATGAAAAGACAAATCCAACATGTGGACAAGATTTTTTACAAAATAAAAATTAAAGAACTTAGGAAGTTTCATCGAGGCCCTAGGGGTGCTTTCGAGGTACAACTCTCTAGGGACCAAAGATAAAGGGCTCAAAAATATTTATTTCATTAATAATAAAAGGGCTCAAAAGATAAAAATATCTTTAAAATAATATTTATTTTAGATAAAAGATTCTTAAATTTTAATTATTGTTTGGTATAAATAATAGATTTTTAGTAGGGTAATTATTCTATTCATGATAGGTGCTAAAAGTAACATGTTTTAATCTAATTCTTAATGCATTTTTGGGTGATTATTCGATGTTAATGGTAGATTTTATGCTCCTAATCCTTTAAATTCATGTTTTTATACTTAGGAGAGCATTTGGTAGCAAAAAAAGTAAAAAAAAAGAGCGAAAATCGAAAAATTGAAGCGAGTTACACGAGCCACACGGGCAGGACCATTCCACACAACTATGTGAGCCACACGGGCTGCCACACAGCCATGTGGCATGCCATGTCAATTTCGTAAAACGCACTCCAAAAAATAAAAAAAAACACGATTTTCAAGGTTTTCAGGCATTTTAAAACCTATATATGACAAAAATAAAAAGATACGAGTCGTCATAGAATACTCAGAAAACAACTCGAAAAACACCATTAAAGTTGATTCTGAAGCAGATTTCCATCAAGATTGAAGATTCTCTTTTAATTTCTTTGGAGATTATTATGAATTTCTTTGTTTCTTATGGTTATACTATTAATTGATAAGTACACTTGCCTTAGTCAAATTTTTAGTTAGTTTACGACTGCATCAAATTTTTCTTGAACCTAACATTAAAGTTAATTTTTTTAATTTAGATTTTTTATTGATTTTGTTTGGGTTTAATTTGTGGATTTTTGTGCATTGTTTTATTTATACTTTAAGACAAAAAATAGTCAAGCATGATAAGTCATTTTTCAGAAATTATTATTTATAAATTTGACATCAAAATCATAATTTTTTGTGAGCTTTTGAGCCTATAAAGCATATATTTTCCGTGCTCATTTTATTTTTGGTTGTGAGTATGTCAACTTGATTTATTATTCTAGAACTTGCTTTGATTATACATGTCGATACCACATTATTGATTTGATATACTGAGATAATAAAGACACTTAGGATTTAACACACCTAACCTTTAATCAGCTTACATGTTGTATTATCCAGTAGTAAACCCCATTAATCCTACCACATTTTTTATTTTTCCTTCTAACCCATTAATGTTAGCCCTTAACCCATATTTATGTTGTAAATTATCCATTTTATTGACTCATTTTTTGTCGAGATTTGATTTGGTTAGTTGTCTAACTATGTTTCATTATTTGCATTCTAAATTTTACTTTGTTCTCTAAAAAAACAGAAAGAAAAAAGAAAAAAAAATCAAGATATCAAAAAAGTATATTGACTGTGAATCGTTAGTTTCATATTATGTTGAAAAACTCATTTTTATTCTTTATTTCTTATTGATGTAAATTCTTTTAATTCAACAATTGATTTTTTTTTCTAGTATGGTAACTTATCAACTCAACTCTCGATTATAACCAACTTTTCTGACATTTTCCATACCCTTAACCTAAGTCCCATTACAACCTTCTAAAGACCTCTCGATTGGTGTTTCATATCATTCTATAGTGGTAGAGATTTGATTTTCCAACAAGCCTATGGTAATAACATTTCTCGTTTAACTGTTAAGTGCATATTACTTGAACCTTAAACACTTTTAGTGCTTTGAGTGAATCTTTAATGAGGATGTTATTTTAAGTTAAGTTTGAATTTTAGGTAATTATTGAGATAAGGGAGATGCCTAATGTTTTTAAAGCTTAAAATTATCTGCTTGGATTGCTTGTGTTGTTTAGTGTCATTTGAGTGTGAATTTCCAATGCATGATTTTCTGTAGACTACCCTAAAACATTATCGATAGAAACAATAAATTGAGGGAAGTTAATTTGATCGTGGGTTGAGGATTTTGCTTGAGGACAAGCAATCGCTTGAGGACAATCAATCGCTTAAGTGTGGGGATATTTGATAAGTGCTAAAAGTAACATGCTTTAATCTCATTCTTAATGCGTTTTTAGGTGATTATTCGATGTTAATGGTAAATTTTATGCTCCTAATCCTTTAAATTCATGTTTTTATAATTAGGAGAGCATTATGGAGAAAAATGAGTGAAATAACAAGCGAAAATTGAAAAATCAGAGCGAGTTACAGGGCCACACGAGCTGGACCATTCCACATGGCCTGAACACAAGACCGTGTGAGCCACACGAGCTACCACACGGCCATGTGGCAAGCCGTGTTGATTTTGTGAATTGCACTCTAAACAGCAGAAAAACTTGATTTTCAGGATTTTTCAGGTATTCTAAGACCTATTTATGACAAGAATAAGAAGATAGGAGGGAGTCGTAGTAGAATACTCAAGAAAACAACTCAAAAAACACCATTGAAACTAATTATGAAATAGATTTTCATCAAGATTGAAGATTCCCTTTTAATTTCTTTGGAGATTATTATGAATTTCTTTGTTTCTTGTGGTTATATTGTATTTTGGATGTTTTATTTTCAAGTATGAACTAATTTTCTAAATACCTAGGGAGATAAACCCTATGATAAATTCTGTCTTTTGATTTTTATTGTACACTATAAATACTTAGATTTTGTTCTCAATTATGTGTGTTTAATTCTTGATTTGATATTTTTAGATTATTTATCCATGTTTTAGGTGCTTAAATTAGAGAAGGAATAGCGTAATTGAGTAGAGTTGCATGCATTCCTAGAAAGAAAACAACATAAATCTACCAAATTAAAGTCAAATTTAATAAGGAAATCCATAAATTAAGTTAATGTGATAATAGGGGTTTTAATTAGAAAGAAATTTCAATTAATCAACCTAGAGTCAGTTGCTCCTATTCTTAAAGAGAGATATTAGTATAATTTAAGGATTTCCACAAATCAAGATACTAAGTGAAGAAATTGTGTAATTTAAATTGATAATGATAGATGAAAATCTAGATAAATTCTTTCCCAGGTATTATTTCGCTTATTGGTTGTTTACTCGATTAATTTTCCTATTTGTTCTTTGTCGCATTCGTAGTTAATTAATTTAGTTAATTTTAATTATTAATCAATTGCTCCAATTATTCGGTTTAATAATAGAAAGACGATAATTACTAGTACTTTTAATCTTCATGAGAACGATATCTTTGCTCACTGTAGCTGTACTATTAAATATAAGTGCACTCGCCTTAGTCGGATTTTTAGTTGGTTTACGACTGCATCAGTCCAATATTAATTGAGTAAAAAACTCAACAAGCATATCTAAACTAATGCCAAGTGTTTTTTTAATTATTATTTTATTATACTCTAAAAACAAATGACATCAATCTAGACAAAGTTTTTTACTCCAGTAACAATATATAAAATAATTATCTTTTTAATAAATTCACAATTAAATTGAGGTTGGATTGATTCATCATATTGTTAAGTAAAATTCTTAAATAATAATAGTATCAATAGATTTTTTTCTTAATTGAATACAAAATTTATATTTTTCGACGCATTAAGATCAAAATTATGATTTATTGTGATAACCATCACGCCATATCACTTATAATTGGTTTTTTATATAAAAATCTAAAAAAAAATCTAATCTACGGGATTTGTACAATGGTGACCTAGGTGTAAGTAAAATAGATACTATATATAATAGCTTAAAACATGCTTTTACATCCTTATACTTTTTGTATATTTAAATTTTAATCCTTTTATATTTCATGTTTTAAAATCCGGGTTCAATTGTTAACTCCATCCAATTTTTCTAGTAAGTTCACTAATATGATATTTTAAAATAAAAAAGATACTCACTTAATAGTCATGTATAACTTTACACATTAGACTAAAATTCGTGCATAATTTGAGTTTTGTCCCTTTCATTAGTAGTAACTAATTTTAAAATAAAAAAATCGAGAAGGATTTTTTTGGAAAACATTGATGTTGATGTTATCATTAATGATTTTGCATCTCAAAATGCTCGTAGAACCCATTTTTTATAATTTTTTTGTATTTTTGTAGTTGATGACATAAGAGAAGATTGAATGAAAAATGTTTTTTTTAACTTTGTTAGAAAATTATATTATTCGCTAATATCATAAAACATATTATTTTAATGAAATTATCAGTATATTATTTTTTATTTTATTATATTTTATAATTAATTTTAAAAGGGCCCAATTTATTGTTTCGTTTAGGGCTCCAAAAGTATCAAGAAGAAGCTTGAGTTTCATGTTGATTTTTTTTGTGAAAAGCTCATAGCTCTTACCAATTTACACCTTAAATAAATAGGTTGATAAAATATAATAAAAGATTTAAAAAAACTACTCAAACTAAAATCTTGAATTTTTATGGAATTACAAAATAATTTGTAATATCATTTACGATAATTTCTTTTGCTAATTTTTAACAATAATTTTTTCGATAACTTAGAAGCCTTACGAACACTGTTAGATAAACGAGAAAGGAAAAAATACATTATGAGTGGTGAAACCATACATCTAATATATATGTATATATATTTGTCTAATAAATATACATATTGACATATAAGAACAACCAATAAAAAATAAATCAAATTATCACAGCTTGTACATTAAAATGAAAAGCAAAAAAAAAATACCTTTATGTAGATTAAACTGCAGCTACATTTGAACTTTTTTGCCTTTTCAAACATGTCCTTCCATCGTGGTCTAGTTGATTGCAAAGTCCTTATCTAGTAATCTTCCAACCTTCTTTAATATCCATCTCAGTTTTAATTCATGTAGACTATGATCGATCCTTTTTTTGAATGTCTACAAGCAGTATCTAGTCATAGTTGAGGGATATTACGCTCTGGCCAATAAGTTTCATGAGGGAATGGATTGAATTAAGACGCCCAAGTTTGAAAGTAATGTTCAATGGAATAATAATTTTCTATGTATTGCCAATTGTCAAGGGCTAATCTTCCACATACAACCATCACATGGGAACAAGGAAACCTATAAATTTACCATTTACCACATGTACATGTTCCTTTATCAAGTTGAACAATTTGTTTATTATTGCATTCTCTCGCCATAGGATGTAGTTATTACTTCAAATGCACTTCTTTGTCTATCAAATGGGACAAGATCATGTGTGTTAGCTTTTGCCTAATAACCTTGAAGTCTGATCGAAACATAGGGAGTATACATGTCTCTTGGCTAATGCCTCTGTCGCAAAGCCTCGCCTAGTGCTAAGAAAGCTAACTAGTCGATAAAAGGTTAATTGCACACATGCTATGATAGGAAAATTTCAAGCTCCTTTTAGCACACTATTGAACACTTTAGGTAAATTTGTCGTCATTATTCCATAATGTCGACTACTATCATGTGTCAATGCCCATTTCCTTACAGGTATATCATCTAACCATTTTCAAGCGTCAAGATAATATTTTCTCTCTTTAATTATGGCATCAAACTTCTGCAATTGGTGTGCACTCTCAACTTTATAGACAAGCATTTGCAACTATTTTATTGTGAATCTTTTCATTGAAATTACTACATATATGTCGGAAGCAAAATCAATGATAAGCCCATGGTTCTTGCCATCTAGAGTGGAACTCATTCGTTGCTACATGAATGATCAGATATCAGACAAATATCTTTTCTTTGAGGTTGACCTTCTCTCTAATGCAAGTAAGAAACCATCTCCAACTATCAAAAGATTCTTCCTTAGCAATAGCAAATGCAAGTGGAAAAAGTTGATTGTTAGCATCAACTCCCATTGCAATAAGCATTTTACCTTTATATCTTCCATATAAATGGGTAGCATCGATACTTGTAAATGGTCTACAATACTTGAACCCTCCTATAGAACGTGGAAAAGCCCAAAAGAACAATGAAACACTCCAAATGACTCGACAAGAATTTTGCGACTTAAATTGCCACATAACAATTGCCCCATTATACTTCTCAAGTGCAACAACGAATCTAGGCAACACTCTATAAGATGTGTCCTAATCGCCAAAAACATTTATGACGGCCTTCTGTTTTGCATGCCATTTCTTCTTATATGAAACATCATAAGAAAATTTGTCTTTGATTTTGGCACTCAAAACTGCAATAGTAATTGAAGGTTCAGCTTTCACTTGGCTTTCAATTTCATGCGCTAACAAATTTGAGGTTAATTATGGGTGATCACGACTCAACCTTAGATAGACACATGTACGAGTGCCATCATATTGAGAAATCTCAAGTAACCCATTATATTTACGTTGATATGCACGAAGCCTCCATTAGCATCCATTGTTAAAATGTCTTTTACACCTCAAAGCCGGTACCTTTTTTTGGCTTCCACCACTTCATAATTTTGGTGTCTCTTAATAGAGTATAATTGCACGGCTCTTTTCATATCTACCTTATCTTGGAAATTTATCACTTTTTGGATTCCAAACAATAGTTTTAATTTGTGGAGGCCAATTACCAATAACAGCGTCATCAAGTCTATTAATATTTGTAAAGAATGATGGTATATTTGGCTGTTGAGGTGGCACCTTTAAAGGAGCGGTTTCAATTTCTAAGTTGACTTCTTCTGGTGATTGGTCAGTATTATATCAGCATTTTCATCTTTTTCAAAACCATCTTGCTCTTCATGCTCCTCATTTTCTTCTTCAAATACTCCGCTCTCCACATTTGTATCCCTGAACATATCATTAGTTTCGGAAAAAATAATATTAAAATATTAACTATTTAGGCATGCTAAACTTTAATGCCAGCAACTATTACCTATAAGTTGAAGAATAAACAATGATAATGATATTTATCTACAATTGAAGAGAAAAAGGTCGAGGAGAAAAATCATTTAAACAAGAGAAAACGTTATTATGAAATTCTAAGAAACAAATTAATTTCATTGAAAGCCATGTTATATGTGTGGATATATACACCACTTCGTATTGTTTCAATAATAATAATTGTTCAATTATATCAACAAGGCACTAGGGAAACATATTTGGTGCTTCATGGTTTAACTCTCTTGAAAAATTATACTCATAAATATGTTCTACACAAATACTCAACAATAATTCAAATTAGAACATTCAAAATAACCCAAAACAAAAACAACACATTAACTTACTTATAAAATATACTGAATTTAACTTATAGAATATATTAATAAAACTTATAATTGAGTAAACATAACAAAATTAAAAATAAAAGTTAAATTCTTAAAACTTGTATCGTAGTTCACATAAATAATAATAAAAAGAAACAAAATTTACAATAAATAATACAAACAAATCAATCACTAAAGATGAAAAGATTTAATCTCTTCAACAAAAGATGAAATTACTAAGCAGAAAAAAATTATGGAGATGAAAATATTGTTACATTAAAAGCAATCACTTTTTTTCTTATTTCTCAATATATCCATTAAAGCCAACTGATTATTTTCTCTATTCAAAATAATGTTTTTATGTTATAAAAAACTTTCTTTTATGTAAATTATTAAAAAATTATTAAAACTTTTAAAGATTTGATATAACTTAAAGTATTAAAAAAATTCGAAAGAACCCATTCTTGAAAGAAACTCTATTAAATTGTCCACATGATGGAAGGCCATTTATTTTGGGATTTAATTAGGTACATCATTCCGCTATAAGTCCAAAGTTGAGCTATAAACCATTAAAACTGAATTAATATTTATCGTTATGCTATACTATTTTCAATAGACACCAAAATTTATATTTATCATTAGCACAATATGTAACATGAGAAAAATGAATTTAGAAAAATTATTAATAATTAAAAATTAAAAAATTAATTAAAGATGATAATTCATAAGAAGCAAAGGCAACAATAGCATTATTTGCCAAAATTTTAGAATTTCTATATTTATTATTCATTTTAATATGCAAAATTTAATAGGTTGCTTACAAGAGAGTTTATAGGTATTTTGGATGACAACTATAAAATAAAAATTTATAAAATTAGGCTAAATAAGTTAAATATGTCTTCTTTTTTTATAGGTCGTTTTTTTAAAGAGCATGTGTGAAAGCGTATCTAGCTGGGGACGCTTTCCTCCAACGGTCATTTTCCCAACAACTTTTTAAACCTTGGAAATGGTAAAATCATTTTAAAATGCCAACAGTAATACCTTTTCCTATAAATACCAAGTCATTTTTCATTCTTTTCACTCAAATCTAACTCTCTCTATTCTCTCTAAACTCTCAGTTCTCTCAACTCTCTCACTTCTCTCAATTCTTACAATTTTTGTTCAAAATTTTTCTATACACTTTATTTAAAAATACTATAGTTTTATTTAATTATTTCGTATATTCATTTCGGTTAAAATTTCACTAATGACAAGCTCTTTAATTCGTTTCAACGATAAGCACATTTCTACCGCTCAAGTGATAATGGTAAGGAGAAATTTTAAATTTCATTATTTTCAATTAAGTTTTAAAATATTTTATTTTTTAATATAAATAGGTGGATGATTGTGTTTTGGAAGGGTTCATATATAATTTTTCAAAGAGCTCAAACACCGAAATTTATGGTTACTTGCAGAATGCGAGATTCTTGCATGCGTCTTGTATGCTCGGGGGCTGTAAACTCGATCCTACGCTCATTAACACTTAGTGGAAAGATGGAGACCGGAAACATACACTTTTCATCTCCCATACGGTAAGTGTACAATTACACTAGAGTATGTAGCTTTACAATTCAGTTTACCGATGGATGGGCTACTTATTACAGGGTTAACGGTCATTCCCGGTAGAGAGGACCTTTGCGAGGCATTTTTGGGAATGTGTCGGACAAGTTTCAATGTGACCAGATAAATATGAAGTGATTGGAAACTAATTTCAAATATCTTCCTCTAAACACCCCCGACGTCGTCAAAGAACAATACACTCGAGCATTCATCTTGAGGTTAATCGAGGACATTCTAATGCTCGATAAATATCAACATTTGGTACACATAATGTGGCCACTACACCTAGTCGACTTCAAAGAATGCGGACGACTGAGTTAGGGATCAGTTGTGTTGGTTGCATTGTATCAGGAGTTGTGTCAAGTGATAGAACTGAATAAGATGACAGTCGGTGGTTGCCTTCTCCTGCTGCAGTCATGGGCATGGTGGCGACTACCATTTCTACGCCCCTAAGTGAACGGCCCTTATACATTCCTATTGGTGACAAAGTAAAAATCATTTGATAATAATATCTAGTTAATATAGTAAATGTTGTTTATTTATTATATGTTTGAATTAACATATCGCTTGAATATATAGAACTATGGGCATAGTTACGTGGTACTACCAAAGCAATTCAAAGATATCCAGCTGTTGTTAGATCAACGCTCGAAAGTAGAGATTAGTTACTGATTTTTTTCAAACCTATAATAATTACGCAATAATTTGTAATTTAAATTTTAGTACATAACAAAATATACAATTGCATACTGTAGTTTGAATGGATGTCATATGTCGATCTGGATATCATAGAATCTGTCCTACCAGAATTTTTGGTCATTCAGAGTATATGAGATGCAAAGGTGCCATTAATAATATATGTGACGATGGAGATGCACAAATCGAATCGAGTGATGCGACAGTTTAGGTGGAGGTAAAACATTCCGTCGCCACCACGAGACATGGAAGCACTACACACGCTCAATCTGCAGGGAAAGACCGAAGAAAACTGGTAAGATTACTATAAGAAGTACATCGACATTTGGGATCGTTGGATGGAATTTTTACCCATCGCGAATCTTTTTTCTTATCAAACATGGTGACCTATTTGGAGTACATCCCCTGTTTTAGGGTTGTCGGCAAGCCATATCTACCATCAGTAGAGGCGAGGAGTAAACAACTTTGTCAAAAGAGGCCATGACGATCATGTAACATCCTGAAATTTGAGGTTAGAAGTTTTGAGGTTTGGGGTTAAGGTCTGTGAGTGGATTGAACGTTTGGGTTTAGTTTTGTGTTTTAATATCAGAATGGGCCTGCTGGTCTGATGGTTGGTTGTGTGTTAGTGTATCTTTATGTCTCGTGTTCGAATCCCTGTGAGTGTTTTTTATATTTATTTGTTTTAAAAGGGGAAGTTATTTTTAAAATAAAAAAAAAGTTTCACGTTCTTCTTCAATTTTGCCCCCATTGCTCCTCTTTTTCTGTTCTTTTCAATTTTAATTCCGTTTATTCTTGCTTCTTCTATTTTACGTAATTATTATTTATCATTACATCAAAGAAAATTACTCTTATGTGTTTCATGCAATCGGATGTGAGTCAAAATAGTCTTGTGGAGGTGAAGTGGTTAATCTTTGTTGTTTGTAATTCTGATTTAAGGTGTGTTTTCGAAACTGTTGATTTTAATTGTTGAGTTATTGTTGGATTGCATGATATTCTGCATATTTTAGTATATTTCTAGATTTCAAAAGGATGGGGATTGTTTCAGTGTCAAAAATACAAATTTTAAGCTATTTCGGTGTGGTTTCGTGACCACACGGATGGCCACACGGTCATGTGCCACACACGGTCAGTCCACACGGCCATGTGTAATTAGGAATTTAGGGTTTTTGATAGTTTTTGTTCCACACGGCCTGGCCACATAGGCGTCTAAGATCTCCAAACGGCCATGTCTCATTTGCGCTTTATTTTTGGCACTTTTGGAAAGTGAGTTACAAGGGCTGTAAAACCTCAAAAATCCCAAAACTCAAAAATCTTGAAATTTTGATTTTTTTTCCTTTTTGTGCTTAGCAATTTCGATTAAGTGTTAATTACGCGATAGTAGGTCTTGGTCAAGGTTTAGGGTCCAAACCTAGGGGTAAAAGAAATTATAATTATTAAAAGAATCAGGGTTGGCAAGTAGTTGGGCTTTTAAATAAAGATAGGGGAAAATAGCATCAAAAAGCCTTGTGAAGAAGTGGCTAAGTGACGCCATTTAGAGTGTAGAGAGGTGGCGTTAACAGCTAGCAATGAGGTCCAAGGTTCGAATCCTAGCTTAGTGTTTTTAGAAGTTTAATTTTGGCCTTCTAGAAGATTGGAAGTGGCGTAGAAATAGACTCCAAGGGAAGTGTTCAGGAGAGAAATTTGAGGAAATGATTAAGGGGTTATCAATGAGAAAATGAGGAGATAAGAAGTGAGGAGCAAGTGGAGCCGAAATAGGAACTTGGGCTTGAGGAGTTCGGCCATAAGGGTTATAAATAGGTGAAGAATGCAAGGGTATGAGGCTAATGCCAAAATCTTTTTCTCACCTTGTTGCTAGAAACCCTCTTCCTTAAAAGCCGAAAACCCTTGTTCTCCTTTTTATTTTCCTTGTGCCGATTTCTTTGTTTCACTTTTGGGTTTAGTCGATTTTTCTTCCTCTCTCCCTTGGTGCCAAATAAGCAATTGTTACCATTCAAATCTCTAGAGTCGAATAATCTTTGACCGAATCTAGTGTAAGTGTTACTTTTCCAATTAGTTTTCTTTGCTAGGTATCGAATATTGTCCCTCACTCTTTCTAATCAACTGTGGTAGGGAATAAGTATCGGATCTCGGATCTTAGCTCATTGCCGAATTGCTCCTTAGGTGTTGCGGTATTGGTAAGTATTCCTCTCCCATTGGCTAAGGTGGCCGAATGTTCATAGTCTATTATTCTGGTTTTAATGAGTAAGATTAATGCAAATCTAGGGAGTATGTGATCAAGGAAAGCTATTAAGGATTGTTGTTCAAGGTAAGGTTAAGGTGAGGTTTCGGTTTTTGGGTAGAAGATGGATTAAGCATACGATTAATGGAAGGGTGATATCATTGTAGGTTGGTGACTAAGGGAATCGCGGCACGCTTGCTTACCAGGTGTGTACATACACTGCACACATACTATGAATCGGCAAAAGTCGAAATGCCAAAATGCCAAAATGCTGAAATGTCGAAAAGTCGAAAGTTTGGCTACGGTAGTCTTGCGAGTGTGCGAACACTCGTAAGGGGGAGACCAATAGGTTACCTGAGACCCACGGGTGATTTCGTGGGCTTGGGTTGTGATTTGGCCATACGGGCCAAAATGGGCTAAATGGGCACGATGAGCTGTTGGGCCCATAATAGACAAAAACTGAATATTGATGCTATGTAGTAGGAATTTGTATGTGAGCATGAATATGAATGTGCTGGGTCTAATGGGCCATATAAATGTGATTTGGCCTAATGGGCCATATGAATATGATTGGGCTTAATGAGCTAGATACAGGTATGTAAATTTGTTTGGGCGTTGTAAGGGGTTTTGGGCCTAGAATATGTAACTACATAAGACTTAATTAATATATTGCAACCGTGGACAAGTCAAAGGGTTAAGGTGTGGCAACGGGTATATGCATATCTAGGATTGGATCTAGGGAGAGCTTGGTACTTAAGCAGTCTTAATGACCTACCTCCTCTTTTTTGGAAACCTACCTGGTGCATAGTATTCGTTCATCTTAGCTCACGGGACTTGTTAACGGGTCAAGGTAAGTAAAAACTATAATTAAGGGAAAATTACTGAAACGCCCCTAAGTGTAAAAATGACCAAAATACCCCTAGGTGTTGAATGTGAGTTTTATGGATGTGACATGCATACATATGATGTTTTGCTTAGGTTGCATATGGGGTGGGAACTATGGAACGGAGGAAGTATATGAGGATCGCATGGTTTCCTGACAATCGTGGATCCACCGACGGCTTTTAAAGCCCAATATGTAAATGAAGGTAGTTTCGCAACAGGGCCACCATTGGTGTGTGGGCTGGGTGGGTTGATATTTATATCCCCACATGGTGTGACGGGGGACAGAACTGGTGTGTAGCGGATGGATAATTTGGATGGGATTGCATTACATGTTTGATGATTTCTCTTTGAATGCTTGTTTTTCATCGAGGGTTGTACACATTGAGTTTGCGAAAACTCACCCCCTCTTTTATTTTATTTTCAGGTGATACTCAGTAGAAGGTTCGATGTTTGAAGGGACTCCGGGTGGCCAGCTAGTAAGAAAATTTTGAACTTTGTTTTTTTTTTAAGCATTTAAGTTTTTATTTCTTTTTAAGTGTGTTCAGACCAGATTGTAATAAGGTTTAAATTATGTTATTAATACTTTAATTATTATTATTTTCATTGTAATTACGAGAAGTTGAACATGGATTTCTTAAATTATTGTATGTTTTCTACGTTTCCACAACTATGTTTTTTTTTTAAAATCAAATGTTTTAAACAAGGCTTTCGTAACTGAAAGATTTTTTTTAGTTAATTAGGGTTTCTTTTATTTTAAGAAGGGTTTTCGATGAAAAAACGATTTTCGCTAAAACACTTTAAAGTGACACACCAGATTTGGCCATAGCGTCTGGGCCGGGTTTGGGGTGTTACACGGGCTACTCACATGGTCATGTAACTTGGTCACACGGGCATGTGTCTCCTCCACATGGGCGTTTGTCTTCTCCACATAGGCATGTAGGCCTCCACACGGCCTAGACACTTCCACACAGCCGGGGCACACGACCATGTGGCCCTATTTTGTATTTTTTTTTTATTTTGAGTCATAAACTGTCTGTTTTATGTTTTTGTGAAATCCAACCCTCGTTCAAGCTTCGATAAGTATGTTTGAGACTCGATTTAGTTTGGTTCGTGTATATATATGTGTTTATGGGCTTTAATTTTATTGCTCATTTATGTGATGAATAAGTATGAGTCTATTTTGTTATCGTAACTGAATATTAGAATACAAGTGTAATCAAATCTGAATCTGTTCAAACTGGAAATGTAAATGTCTATTTCTGTATATTATCGTCGTAATGTATGCATTGTTACATAACATGAAAATTTTGGGATTTGATTATGAAGAGATGGAAGATAAACTTAGCAGTTTTAACTGTGATGCTTTTGTATAGTGGTTTACTGCACTATCCTATAAGTATATCAACTCAGCTGCACACAGTTACTTAAGTGGCATAGTTCCATATTGTGGTGTGTAGTGTGGATGAATCTATTATGGTTCTATGTAGTGTACATGGTGGACAGGCCTACCATAGCCCTTATGTGATGTGCTGGATGGATAAAGTGGTGTTTGGTTGGTGGGGTGAGATTTTGACTTGTGCATCTGTTCACATCTAAATATACGTCTGTTTGTCGGAACATTTTGTCTGTTTGTGTGAACTTTTAGTTATTGACAATATAGTTAATTTCATGTAATATATTCTGATTATTGTGTATGATTGGATCTTCGTTTTTATAGTTTGATATGTATTTGACATACCGATTGAGACTTTCGTAAGTTATAATTTTATGTATATGCTTGTTTGAGGTATTTATTGTGTCACTCGTTCTTTTGCCATCTGTTCATGTTTCGAACTCACATTAAGTTCGCGTAGCTCATCTCTGTAGTGTTTTTCCTTTCAGGTACATTCCGTATTTTGGAGCTAGACTTGGTATACTAGAGGTTTTAGAAAGATATGGTTTGATTCAGTTTAAGTAAAATCTCTTAAATTTTTTACAGTTAATTTATGTTGTTTTGTAAAACGATTATATAAATTGTGGTACAAGTTCTAATACTGGACTTTTGTAAGGTGTTATGTGGACTAAACTTTAGAAACTGTGGAACTTATTTCTGACTGTTTGACGCCGGTTTAATATTGTTTCAAACATAATAAACAAAAAAGTTTTCTTGGTTTGAATTAGTTTTGTTTCCGCCACTTTTGGTGGTCAATGTAACCTCCAAGATTTGGTCTAAACTTCTAGGCTGAGTTTTGGGGTGTTACATTTAGTGGTATCAGAGCCAGGTTTGTAAAAACTTGGCATGTGTTTTTACGTATCCGTGTGTGCACGTGTTTGTTTTAAAAAAGTTCTAAAAAATTGTACCACGATGTTTCGAAAAGGTTTTGAGAAAATAAAATACCTCAGACTCTTATACTGGTCCGTGCAAAACTCTCAACTTGTCGAATTAGTTCTGTAATATTAAAATGGTAATGTTTAGACAATTATCTTTGTGTTTGATTTTGGCATTGTAAATTCTTGAGGTTAGTTCGAAGTTCGATATGGATTTTGGTTTTAAGCAAGATCGAGAGGGTCAGTCTGGTGAGACTGTCGAGAAGTCATTGGCTTCTCTAGGAGGTGTGTCTATTCAAGAGTCAGAAGTTAATGCAATTCAGTCAGCTATGGGTAGCGATAACCCGGAGGTTGGTACTGAGGCATTAACTCGGGTAGTAAGAGAAGTTTTAGAGAAGGTCTTCAAGGCTAGTTTAGAAAAAACTAGAGAAATGGTTCAAGGCAGGTGTATGGATTATGGGAAGAAAAGATATCGTAGTCCTTCGAGGTTAGAGCCTCAATCTGCAAAACGCGTCAAGTCTCAGCAGAGTGTCAGTAAGAGTAATGTGGGAGGTTCCAGTAGGGGAGCAAGTGTGTCAATTTATGGGCATTGTAAGAAGCGTCATACGGGCGATTGTTGGAAAAAATCGAGAGCATGTCTCAGATGCGGGTCCACAGGCATCGGATTAGGAACTGTCCTCAACGACATTGAGTCAGGTATAGTTGTGTGATGTTGTTAACTTTGTGTGCTATTATTTATGAATGATTTGACTTTCTAAACATGGCATTGTATTTGTGTGTGTAATAGAAAAGTAAATTGATCTAGTTCAGTGGTTAAGTATTTTGGGTATGTATGAGAAATTTTAAGGTTTAGTATGATATAGTAATGTTTCGAGGTCAGAGTGCACGGCAGGAATGTAGTGGTGAGTTTTTGTTTAGACGGCTATTCTATTAGTTTGAAATTTCGGGGACAAAATTTTTTTAAGGAAGGGTGAGTTGTAACATCCAAGAATCTGGGGTTAGAAGTTTTGAGGTTTGTGGTTAGGGCCAGTAAATGGGTTGAACGTTTGGGTTTAGTTTCGCGTTTTAATGTCAAAATGGGCCTGCTATTCTAGTGGTTAATTGTCTGTTAATATATCTCTAGGTCTCGTGTTCGAATCCCTATAAGTATTTTTATATTTATTTTTTTTGTTATTTTATTTTATTTTAAAAAGGGAAGTTATTTTTAAAATAGAAAAATAAAATTTCACGTTCTTCTTCATTTTTCCCCCATTGCTCTTCTTTTCCTATTCTTTTCAATTTCAATTTCGTTTGTTCTTGCTTCTTCTATTTTACGCAATTGTTATTTATTATTCCGTCAAAGGAGATTGCTTTTGTGTGTTTCATGTAATCAAATGTGAGTCAGAATAGTCTTGTGGAGGCAAAGCGGTTAATCTTTGTTGTTTGTAATTCAGATTTAAGGCGTGTTTCTGAAACTGTTGATTTTAAGTATTGAGTAATTTATGGTTGCATGATATTCTGCATATTTCAGTATATTTTTGGATTTCAAAAGGATGGGGATTGTTTCGGTGTCAAAAACACGAATTTCAAGCTGTTTTGGTGTGGTTTCGTGACAACATGGATAGCCACACAGGTGGTGAGATCTGCACACGGTCGTGTCTCCTTTACTATTTATTTTTGATACTTTTGGACAGTGAGTCACAAGGGCTAGTCACACGAGCGTGTGTCTCCTCTACATGGCCTAGACACTTCCACACAACCGGGGCACACGGCCATGTGGCCCTATTTTGCAAAATGTTTGTTTTGTGACATATATTGTATGTTTTATGTTTTTGTGTAATTCGACCCTTGTTCAAGCCTCGACAAGTGTGTTTGGGACTCGATTTAGTTTGGTTCGTGTATATATATGTGTTTATGGGCTTTAATTTTATTGCTTGTTTATGTGATGAATAAGTATGAGTTTATTATTGTTGTCGTAACTGAATATTAGAATACAAGTGTAATCAAATCTGAATCTGTTCAAATTGGAAGTGTAATTGTTTGTTTTTGTATATTGTCGGTGTAATGTGTGCATTGTTGCATAGCATGAAAATTTTGGGATCTAGTTATGAAGAGAAGGAAGACAAACTTAGCAGTTTTAACTGCGATACTTTTGTACAGCGATTTATCGCACTATCCTATAAGTATATCATCTCAACTGCATACAGTTACTCAAGTGGCATAGTTCCACATTATGGTGTGTAGGGTGGATGAACCTCTTATGGTTCTATGTGGTGTACATGGTGGACAGGCCTACCATAGCCCTTATGTGGTGTGTTGGATAGACGAAGTGGTGTTGGTTGGTAGGGTGGGATTAACTTGTGCATCCGTTTGCATCTGAATATACGTTTGTTTGTCAGAACATTTTGTCTGTTTATGTGAACTTTTGGTTATTGACAATATAGTTAATGTCATGTAATATGTTCTGATTATTGCGTATGATTGGATCATCATTTATGTGGTTTGATATTGTATTTGACATATCGATTGAGACTTTCGTAAGTGATATTTTTATTTATATGCTTGTCTGAAGTATTTATTGTGTCACTCCTTCTTTTGCCATATGTTCATGTTTCGAACTCACACTAAGCTCGCGTAGCTCATCTCTGTAGTGTTTTTCCTTTCATTTTCATTCCATGTTTTGGAGCTGGACTCGGTATACTGGAGGTCTTAAAAAGATATAGTTTGATTAGGTTTAAGTAAAATCTCTTAAGTTTTATACAGTTAATTTTAAATCGGTTTGTAAAATGATTATATAAAATGTGGTACAAGTTTTTATGCTGGACTTTCGTAAGGTGTTATTCTGACTAAACTTTAGAAACTGTGGATTTTATTTCCGAATGTTTGACATCGGTTTAATATTGTTTCAAACAAATGAACAAAAAGATTTTCTTGGTTTGAATTAAAGTTTTGTTTCCGCCACTTTTGGTGGCCAAAGTAACCTCCAGGATTCAGCCTAAACTTCTAGGCCGGGTTTTAGGGTGTTACAGATCGCCTCAGCAGTGTAGGTCCGGGGGAGGTGCCCTGACGGGTTCATCCCTAGCTCCAACCCAACAAGCGCTCTGAGGTGCACAAATTTCATATATCGTGCCGAGATAGGACCATTACCTCGAAAACCTATCCTGTGAAAGTCGGGTTCTGGGGTGGTTTTGCTTTATATGATCACGGGTGAAAGTCTACGTAGAGGTTTCGGTCTACCGCTGTTATGAGGTCATTGATCGGAGTATAATGGGGGAGCCAGTTAACTGTCGTTATGCAGATATGAGTTCAAACTTTTCGGATACCTAGAGATGTTGCCTTATAAATACCATACAGAAGTTTAAGGGCATAATCATTGGGAAAAACTGTAGGCCTTCTTGCTGTAATCAGCATAAATTTTTTCTCCATTTCCATACAGCCAGTATCTTCTTCCTTCTTATTTAAAGGTTGGCACCGTCGTGAACGCAAGAGGACTCTCAAGCAAGCAACGGTTGTGATGTTGGAGTAAAGATGATGCTCTTTTCAGGGCAACAACGATTGTCATTATTAAACAACGTATTAATAACTACAACCGTTGTCGTGCCGATCCGAGTTTGACCTCTACTTCGACGGAACATTCGTTCTCCACTTAGAAGCCCTCTTGTGTCTACTTCAGTGTCAGCCTTCAGATAAGAATGAAAGATTGAAAATATTAGCTGCCTGAAAATGGAGAAAAAAATCGCGTTGATTACACTAGAAATCCCTCTGTTTTTCCCTATGATTATGGCATCAATCTTATGTATGGTTTATATAATACATTATTTGCGGGTATCCAAAAAACTTGAACTTGTGATCGTATAATGACCATCAATTGGCCCCCAGTTATACTTGAACTCATAACCGCTTCACGGCCTTCAACTAGAACCTCTACTTAGACTTTGATCTGTGATCATATCAAACACTGTCACCCTAAAACCTACCTTTCATAGGATGAGTTTCTGAGATAATGGTCCTATTCCAGCATGACATATGAAATATATGTGTTCTGAAACTTGTTATCACATCTCCAACCCCTCAAATTTACCTATAAACTTTCACAATTTCACTCCTAAAATCCTAACTCTTAATTCCTAAAAAAATCCTAACCCTAAACCTAACAAAATTAAAAAGGCCTTGAAAAGAGTATGTAAAAATGCACCTAGTTAAACGCATTTTTACGCACCCTTTTTAAAATAGATATATTTCCTTAATTTTCAAAAAATATATTTAAAAACCAGTTTTAAAATAGTATATATAGCTTATTTAACCATAAAATTAATACCAAAATTTGTTGTTGTCTTTTATCTTTTTCTGAAGACATAATTATTTCCCCAAAAACAGATTAGACTGAGGTGATGTGACTTCTACTTTTATGTGTTTTGAGACGAATTGCAATAAACCATTAACAGAAGTTGCAATTCAATAATTATTGAAATTTTGATCTATTTAGACTTAAATTATAAACGAAAAATAATTTTAAAAACTTTTTAAATAATAAATATTAATTTTATTATAATTTAATTTCATTTAATTTTTAATAATATAAAATTTAAATTCAATTATTTAATAGTAAATAATTTAATTTGATTCAACCTCTATAATAATAAAATAATTTAACAGATATTTTTATTTTTAGTAATGTGAAAATTTCAAATTGAGATTTCAATTCAATTTCTTATAAAAGGAGAAAGTTTCGTAAAAATATAAAAAATATTAAACATAAATAAATAATAATAATGTTAAGATTATATTAGAAATTATGATAATTATTTACTATTTTAGAAATTTGAAACAATTGAATTAACTTTTCACTTATTTATTTACTATTTTTTCAATTATAAGATACTAATAAAACTGTCAAATTTCTAGTTTCACAATTTAAACTACCTATTGAATCTCATGAGAAAATCATAATACAAAGTATATCAGATGTGAATTAAAAATAAAGTATATAAGATCATCTTAATTTTAAGTAAAATAATAATAAAGAAAATGTAGAGATAGAAGAAGTCCATGATGAGGCATGATACAAATACCCACCTCCACCATTACCTAAAATTATATATAAATACGAAAGAAAGACTTTGTGTTCCCGAGAGCAGCTGAAATCATTACCCACCGCCATTTCATACCATCCCATCCCCAGGTTTTGACCAGATCTCATCATTTTCATCTTTTCTAATTTACCCCTCCTCCCTTTCATCATTACTTCCCCCTTTTTTTTTAAAACAAACCATCATTCTAAACATTATATTTAATTTTACTTGTATATTTCATATATACGCAGCACGCACAACAATTATAGAAAGAATATAATAAGATAATGTTATAATTGATGTTATATGATTTTTTATTTATATTATTTATATTAATTAATAGTTTTATTTTTTAGTTTAATTTTTATTTTTATGAAATAATTTTAGACGTTAATAATTTGTGAATTAAAATTTAAACAGTTTTTCTCTGATTTCTTATACTGATAGTCAATCAATTTAGATTTAATGTATGTTATTTTACTTGTCGATAAATCTTGATTCACCATATTAATTGTCGAATCGTTACTTGAGTTCGTTAGTAGAATTTTAAAAATTAAAATTCTTAAATAGTTCAATGACTTAAATGAAAACTTTTAAATAATTAAGTGATAAAATTATAACTTTTTAAACAAAAAATTATTCATAATGATTAATAATGTAGTTTAGTTAAAATTTATTTAATTTTATATAATAATAAAAGGAGTTTATTTGTATGAAACTCTATAATATTTTCATTAATAAAAGTTACAAGTGGTGTGGTAGTATGATGAAGATGAAATGTGAAGCTTAGGTAAGCAGATATTAATGTGTTGGTTGATCCATGAATGTTCAAAATCCAAGCTCTACGTTGAAGCAAACCTTGGGCGACTGTTTGGCGAGTCAGTTCAGGGTTGTTGATCCATCATTTCGATCAAGTTGAGAAACAACCCTATCTACGCTTCTTTCATTTTATTGTAATATTTTAGGTTTTTTCAATTTGTAAAAGATTGGCCATTGGTTCAATCTATTCAACCGTAAATTTATATTTCACCAATTCGAAATATACAATCGATTATGACCTTTTTTTTTTTCTTTTTCTTTTTTTACTTTTTCATTAAAAATAGTTGGATTGATGAGATTTGGGCTTTCAGAAAATTCACGGTTTGCTTAAATATTTGTATTTAGTTAGTAATAATACAATTTACTAATTCTATCGGTAATTAAAGATGCATTTGGTCAAGTAAAAAGTTTATGATTAAATAATGGAGTGAACAAAAAAAAATATAACATACTCGTTTGATATAAATTTAAACTGTATTATCATTATTTGTTACCCGTAAATGGAATAGTTGCATAAAATGCGAAGTGTTATTCCATTGTTTAAGAATGATCAATACTTTTCTGGCCCTTTAATTTTATAAAAAAAATTATTTTAGTTATTTATTTAATTTTTTATTTTTTTTAGTCTTTAAAATTGTATTGTTTGTCAAATCACCTCAAAATGGATGAAAATAACTTTGCCAATGTGGTGTACACATAGATGCCACATAAGTAATTAATTAAAATTTTAAAAATTCAAAATATATATAAATTATTTTTAAAATTAAAAATTATTAAAATATATAAAAACATAAGAAAATATTTTTTAATTTTTAAAATTTTAATTAATTGCTAACATAGAATACATGTGGACCACCACATCAATAAAGTTAACCAACACGAACATTTCCATCTATTTTTGGGTAATTTGATAAATAATGTAAGTTTAATGGCTAAAATAGGCAGAAGTTTAATGGCTAAAATAGGTAGAAATTTAAATAGAGGGTTAAAATAACTTTTCTTATAAAGTTAGAGGGCCAAAATAAGTCATTATACTTTTTCTGTTCTTTTTATTAAATTATGGAGTAAAAATTTAAATGCTACAATATACTCAAAGTTTTGTATTCTTCATATATTTAAAATTCAGTCTCCATACTTATTTTTAGATATTTGATTTATTTGTAATTTAAGTTATAAATTTTATTTGATTTATTACTTAAGATTATATTATTTGATAATTATAAATTTTAGATTATAAAAATATATTTTACATTTATTTGTAATTTTTAAACATTTTATCTTATTTTAAATAAAACTTAACAATTTTGAAATTAAATTTTTTAGGATAATATTATAATAAATAAAATATAATTAATATAATTAAAATATTCTCGTTAAGTAATAAGTAGGTCTGTTCTACGTTTTTTATAGAAAAATCTTCATACTATCAAACATGCATAAAAAATAAAACTATTTATTTATTTTAGTGATTTATCAATCAATGTATAAACTTATTAATGGCCATCCGACTAAGTCATCTGACTTTAAAAGATTACAATGCTCACCCCACTTACTCTCTTATTTTTTTAAGTCCGTTAAATTGCTAACAGACGTGGCTGTTAACTCAATCACTTATTTTTTTATCGTTTGTTTTTATCCAACATAATTTTCATGTCATATTATAATTAAAAAAAGTAACCCAAAACTACATCCTTTTTTGGGTTATTTCCATCTCCAAAATCCACTCCAACCACAACTCCGGTCGTTTCTCCGATGAAACCTCCCATGACTTCTTCAGCTCCTACGTCGACATCACCTTCGAAATCTCTTTCATCATCGCCTCCATCCTCAACTCCTGCTAGTTCCCTGATCACATCATCGCCGCCTGCAACTTCTCCGACTACTATTCCTCCATAAACCCAACCTCCGGCTGCAACTGTACCTACTTCTAGCCCACCGGTTCCCTTAGGAGGGGATTGAAGCAGAACCATTTTTTCTTTCAACTAGAAAACCATCCTCAAGATAAAATCCAACCAAATTCGAAGGATTACTCTTTCTCAAACTAGATTCAAATCCCTTAAACTCTACATCATTCCACCTTATTTCTAACCCCAAAAAATCAGATAAAGAAAATTCCCCCACATTTTCCTACAACATCCAAATTTCGTCTAATCAAAACAATTTCAATAAAAACAACTAAAATGGTAAGAAAAAGAAAATAGAAACACTATCATTCTATTACGATAAAAAAACATAAACAAATAAAAATCATTAAAAAATATTGGCTTGTAGATCCATCCAAGTTAAGCGAGTGAAGGAACCATCGGTACCGAGAAGTAGATTGGAATTTGATCGGCAGAGGTGTCTCATGGTAGGGCGTTTGCCGTAAAAAATGCAAAGGATGGAATTACTACTTGAGATAAAAACTGCAAGAAAGAGATTTCGTGGGAGAAACAGTTGGATTTGTGGTTCGAGTGGATTTTGAAGGATGGAGAAGGTGAAATTTTTGGAGATGGAAATAACCCAAAACAGTGTGTTTAAAAAAAAAGTAAAAAACAAGTCATTGAATTATGAGCCAAGAATAAAAAGATAAATCGAGTATATTTTGTAATTGTTTAAAATCGAATGATTTAACCAAAAAAAAATTGTAATAGTCGAATAATCATTTACGTAGTTTATTCATAAAATAATTAGTAATAAAGATTAGTTTAAATTACCAGTTAGCTCTGTCTAACCAGCCTTAAAATTGGGGATGATCAATTGATACCAATTAGTCCCCTACTTTTATTTTGGAAATACAATCTTCTTCTTTTTAAATTTAAAATTTAAGTCCAATTGATATTAACGTTAAATTTTTTTATTAAATTTACTTGGTGTGCATTGCTTTATTGTGGCTGTTTAGTTCTTTTGTTGTTCATTTGCTTTTGAGTTTACTTTCGCTTTATTTCAGTGCTTTAAAGAATTTTCAGGAGAATTTTCATCTTTTGACAGTTAGGCTCACTTAGTCGGATTTGAAACAATGAAATCGCCTAAGGTCGTGCGGTTTGCCAGACTTAAGTTCTAACCTCATGACAGTTGATATCTGAGCTAAGGTTCAAAGGTGTCAGTTGAGATTACGAAAGAAGTAGACTAGTAGGTTAAGTTTAATGAGACTAGTGATGGGGGTAAGAAAGCTAGAAAATCGAGGGATATGTTGTTAGTTTTATATGAAAGAGTTGCCAAACTCAAAGCCTCCTGGGTGATGTGAGGGAGACCTTTGAGGAAGTTGAAAGACGTACCACAAAGCTAGAATCGAGGCAAGACCAGCTCAAAGGGCAAGTGGCAAAGACCTACGATGTTAATATGGATGCAATGCAATGGGTCCTTAATACCACTGTGGGTGAGTTGATTGAGAAGGATGATATTCTCGAGGCCATGATGACAACCTTGAATGAATAGAAGGGGGAGCTGGCTATCTGTAAGGCTACTTTGGGTAATAGGATGTTAGCAATGGCACCCAAGCTTAAGGTAGATGTCCCTAAATCAAAAGAGTTTAATGGGACGAAGCTCACAAAGGATGTGAACAACTTCTTGTGGAGAATGGAGCAATACTTTCGTGCCAAAGGCATTGTGGATGATGATACTAAGGTAAATATTGTTACTATGTATTTTATTGATGGCGCTCTGTTATAGTGGCATTGTATGTCCACGGATGAGAAACGAGGTGGATTATAGGATTGAGTTTATCCCCAATATTGAGTTGCCGACTAGGGCCCCATATTGAAAGTCTCTACCAGATTTAGAAGAGTTGCGAAAACAGGTGAAGGAGATATCAGACGTTAGGTTCATTAGACAATCCAAAGGCTCACATAATACAATGATTTTGTTTCAAAGAAAGCATGATGGGTCATTGAGTTAATGCATCAACTATCGGGCATTGAACAAGATCATTGTGAAGAACAGGTACCCAATTCCACTTATTACAGATTTGTTTGATTAGCTTGGTAGTGCAAGGTGGTTTACCAAGTTGGATTTGCCATTGAGGTACCATTAAGCTAGAATAACCAAGGGACAACCCAAAAACAACTTGTCTAATGCGTTATGTGTTGGAAAAAATCCGGCAATTTTATCAAATTGACCCAAAAAAATTGATATTTACAAAAATGACCCAGGTTAAAAAACAATTACCAAAATGACCTGAAATGAACAGTAGATTGGGGTTTTGGCCTGTCAATGGCTGGCACCAACTCGTATTTTGCACACATGATTGCCTGATGATTGTGTCAGGCTTTAAAAAATTAATTTTTTTGGTTTTGGCCTGTCAATGGCCGGTACCAAGGTATTTTTTTTCAAACCATATCATACTGGTATACAAAAATACGAGCTTTTAAAAAAAATAAAGTATGCATTATTAAAATTAAATTAAAATATTAAATAAGAAATAAAATTATAAAACAATATGTTATTTGAAAAATAACTATTATTATAATGAGATACATGCTTTATTAGGTATAAGTATTTAAAATTTTGTTTTTGTAATGTGATACATGCGTAAATATATATATAAAATCATATTAGTGAATCTGCTAATGCGTACTTCATCCGGATAAAGTATGCATTATTAAAATTAAATTAAAATATTAAATAAGAAATAAAATTATAAAATAATATGTTATTTAGAAAATAACAATTATTGTAATGAGATACATGTTTTATTAGGT
This sequence comes from Gossypium arboreum, assembly GCF_025698485.1. Lineage (NCBI taxonomy): Eukaryota > Viridiplantae > Streptophyta > Magnoliopsida > Malvales > Malvaceae > Gossypium > Gossypium arboreum. Next base: position 23,290,809 of record NC_069072.1, read on the forward strand.
ATAAGTATTTAAAATTTTGTTTTTGTAATGTGATGCATGCGTAAATATATATATATATATATATATATATATATATAATCATATTATCGAATTCGCTAATGCATACTTCATCCGGATAAAGTATGCATTATTAAAATTAAATTAAAATATTTTTTAAAAACTCGTATTTTTGTATACCAGTATGATATAGTTTGAAAAAAAAATACCCTGGTGCCGGCCATTGACAGGCCAAAACCAAAAAAATTAATTTTTTAAAGCCTGACACAATCATCAGGCAATCATGTGTGCAAAATACTAGTTGGTGCCGGCTATTGACAGGCCAAAACCCCAATCTACTGTTCATTTCAGGTAATTTTGGTGATTGTTTTTGAACTTGGGTTATTTTTGTAAATATCAAATTTCTTGGGTCAGTTTGGTAAAATAGCCAAAAAATCCTGTTCGAAAACGATTTTCTTGCATAGTGAAAAATTAAAATTTTAAAAATCGAGCCGGTTTGTAATATTTATAGCAATAAACTTTACCCGAAATCGCACCTGTGTTTTCGGCAAGACAAACCTTTGTTGTTCCTAGCTTTCAAATGAACAACCTTCTTCACTATTCTTATACCATGAACTGCTTCGAGTATGAGTTCGAATGAATTTGAGCCAAATACAAAACCATAAATTATTTACTTTACTTTCAGTGGGAAGACAATAATATCTCTCTAATAGAAACCAGTAGAATTATTATTCCGTAAAATAAAATTTATACCTAAAAATAAATTCTCACTATTTTCGGGCAGAATAACAATATCTCAAAGTTGAGTAAAACTTATTGTGTATTTAGCCCTTCTGGTGCCATCTATTTATAGGGAGAAGTGAAACCTCTGTTGAGTTATTAGAAGTCTATTAAAATAGAAAAACACCTTTTTAGTTGAATTAGGAGAGAGAAGGACTAATAGGGTGTGCTTCCCCTCATATGTATTCTGATGGGGATTTGAGCCTCTCTTATATTGGGTCTAATTATATGTGTTTCTTAGACTTTTAACGCAACACTTTATAATTTAATCTGACTCAATACATGTTTTTCTATTTTTCAAAATAAACATCATAAAATAATTTAAATTAATTAATTAATTTCTCAATTAAATAAATTTCTCAACCCGATTCTAATTACGTTAAAAGCGTGGAAACTTTAACTAAAAGAATCTATGAGAAAATATCTCTAATTTTTTTACATTTAACGGATTCACTATGACTAATAAATTAAATTCTATTTTTGAACTTCAATTAATTAATTAATTAATAATTCAAAAACCATAAATTAATCATCATGTCATTTCCATACATAGTGATAAAATCATATTCATTTATGAATGTTTCTCATTTCTCTAAAACCATATTCATTTATGAATGTTTCTCATTTCTCTAACTTTATTATTTCTATTCATTTGATTCAACATGTAATTCATTTCTGGTTTCAACGAGCTAGCAGAGGGACCGATTGGACATGTGTAATTAAGGCTTAAATGATTTATAATTAAATTTAAGCTTTTCGCCTATTAATTATACACTCATTTAGTCACAAAGTCATTCCACTATAGTATCGTGCTTGAGCTCTCCCTAATGACATACCATTATGAAAGCTACTTGATCAGTGCTCGTCCAATTACCTTGTCATAAGTGTGTTACCCTCATAGGATATTGTTAGCTTTAGTTTTTCAAGTATTTTGATATAACAAAAAGTATATTAAAAATTCCCTACTTAAATTTGCAAAAAATTTTTATAAGTCCTTAAAATTATTTTCAAACTGTTGGACAAAATAAACTTTTAAAACGCTTTGAGTTAACTTAATTTTTAATGAGTTTTTGAAGTCTGAATAACTTCTATCGATACTTAGGTGGACAAGTATCTATAGAACTCAAGATGGAAAGACCTTGAGAAGGCTATAGAATTCTACTAGTAGAACTAGGAGTTCTACTGATACAACTCTGAGTTCTATTGTTACAACCCGGACTTCTATCGGTAGAACACACTCCAGTGTGCAAGGTAGTTTTGGCCTGGGATCTTTACTTTTACAACCAGAGTTCTACCAATACCTTGAGAATTTCTACCAAAACAAGTCAAGGCAATAGCCAAAGTTCAGCCTCCCTTGCACTTCTACCAATACTCTGTTGGGTTCTACCGATACCAGTTGAAACCCTCAGAGTTCTTCCGATACAAGGGATATCTACCGATACAACGAGCCCAACGGTCATACTTTGGAAGGACTTCTACTGATACAAGTCCCATTACAATAAAGTTGCAGACTGTAATTAATGCAAGTTTTTATGGCTGCAACAACTCTATTTTGTTTTTAACTGCTACAAACATCAATAAGGTTGTTAGAGGACTTAAATACAAGGTCAATGCTCCTCATTAATATATAGAAACAAGTGCCTAAATTCCAAGAACTAAAATTTTCAATCTTTCTCAATCATTAACTAAATATTTCTTATACACACTTGTGGGTTAAGTCTTCTATCATTCTTTCAAGTGTTGTAGCTTTGTGTGAGAGTGCTTAATTGTTGATTATCTACCTTTTAGAGGTATCATCTTATTCATAATTATTTTTTCTCATTTGTGAGGTGTTACTTAAGGTTTTGGGTAGAAACTCAAAACATTAAGGGGAAGTGGTTCTATCTTATCTTTGAAAAAATAAGAATTTGTAAGGTTAAATATTGTCCTTAAAGGTTCAAATCTAGTGGATTTGAGAAACCTTTAGTTGAGGAAAGCTAAGGTAGTGGATGTAGGCAATTGTGGTCGAACCACTATAAATACTTGAGTCGTTTTATTTTTGCCATTTCTCGAAAACGATTTAATACACCAATTCACCCCCCTTTTGGTGTATTTTGATGCCAATAATTGGTATCAGAGCTAGAGCACTAGAGACAGTTTTACCACCAAAAGAAAAGATCTTCAAGATATTCAAGATGGAAGCCACAAGTTAAGAAATTTACTTCATGGAATTAGAGCACCATATTGGGAGAAGGGCATTCCGCCATAAGGCCTCTTTTATTCAATGGCACCAACTACTCATATTGGAGAATAATAATGAAACTATTCATTTAAGCTAACGACTATGAAGTTTGAAGGATAATTATAAATAGGTCATCTCTTCCAATAAATAGGGTAAAAGATGTTATTGTCCGAAAGGAAGAGAGTAAATGAGATGATAATGATATCAAGAATGTGCAATTAAATGTAAAAGCTATGCATACTTTATTTTGTGCTTTTAGTCCAAATGAGTAAAATAAAGTTTTCTTATGTGACAATGCAAAAAAAAAAAAATATGGTACAAGCTTTAAGTCACTCATCAAGGAGATGTCACATTCAAACATAAACACAATGTCCCTTCTATGGGTCCACATGGCCCTTAACATACTTCAAGGATGGTTCGGGACTAAACTGAGAACTTCTAAAAATTTTTATAATACTTAGAAAAATTCTCCAAATTTGAAGAGTCACACACCCGTGTGGGTAGGCCCTGTGGTTTTCACACGACTGTGTGGCTAAGACACACCCGTGTCCTCAACCTGTGCAACTCTCTGTTTATGACGTTAGCATTAATTAAAAGTCACACAGCCAAGTTATACGCCCGTGAGCTAGGCCGTGTCGCAAATTTAATTTTTGCATTTACGGTGCAGACTTCACACGGCCTAGGCACACGCCCATGTCCTGAGGCCGTGTCTTCCACACTGTTGAGACACACGGCCGCGTCCCTGCTCGTGTGTTTACTACCATGCATGCTGACTTGCAAAGCTAGGGTACAGGGGACACACGACCAGACAACGTGTCCATGGGGCTAACCGTGTGTCACACACGGGCTAGACACATCCTCGTGTGTCTACCCATATGGACAACTTTGAGGCTATTTTCCAAGGCTATTTTCCAAGCCCTTTTGTCACCCCTACTAACACATGCACACTCATATATGTCAATGGTGATTGTCATGGCATAATTGGGTTACTTAAACATCCATAGCTTTAACTAATGCATGACAATTATTTGCCAAAGTATACATATTTGGGACTCCATTGTAATGGCCAATTTTTGGCCTAAGCAAAAACCAAAATTCAAGTCCATTTTACAATATTAAACAGCCCAAAAATCAAAACAGGCCCAATTTCCACATTGAAAGGCCCAAACCTAAAACTAAACAAACCCAATACAAAACAACCCAAACTACTAACCCTAGCCCAGACCAATAATAAAAAAATAGCAAAGAAAAAGAACCCTGGTCACCCCACGCCTCTGCAGCACCATTTGTAACACCCCAATCCCGTGACCGTTACCGGAAATCGAATACGAGGTGTTACCGAGCTTACTTCATTTATTTTCCCTATTTATTTTTTTTTGTTCCAGGCAAGCTGGCTAACTGTATCGTAGTCGCTTTAAAAATCATATCTTGAGTTCTGGAACTCGAAATCCAATTCCGTAAATTTTCTCCGAAACTAGACTCATATATCTATATGGGGGAATTTTTTTAGAATTTTTGGTTGGGCCAATTAGTACATTTTATTCATTAAAGTCTCCCCTGTTTCAAGGTTCGACTACACTGACCTCTGTACCTTACGATTTAAATATCTCCCTGTAAAGGGCTTCAATGCCTATGCCGTTTGTCTCTAATGAAACTAGACTCGATAACGAATCTGTACATATAAGGCACGACCTCTAATTATCTAGATAAAATTTACGGTGAATTTTCTAAGTCGAAACAGGGGATCCAGAAATCGCTCTGGCCCTGTTTCACAAGAATTTAATTATCTCCTAACATACAGCTTATATGGTAGTTTCGTTTCTTCCATATGGAAATAGACTCATCAAGCTTTGATTACATAATTTATTCATTATTTAATTCCATTTATACTATTTTTAGTTATTTTTCAATCTCACATAACTGCTGCTGTCAGCATCTGTTACTAAAGCAAACTATGCCTATTTCATGATTTTTCCTTGATCTAACTAATAATTCATCATACATATTACAAATTATGACCGTGACTAGCCATGCCAAAGGTTAATCATCACCGAGCATCTCCCTACTACACTATTACCAAATCATGAATTTAACACCAAAAATAATCAGCCATGACATATGGCATAATAATCGAGTAGGCCTCAACCAATACTCAACCAAAACCGAATTACCAAGACTTGTGTCCAAACATCATAGAACCAAATCCAACCGAACATTATGCCATTTTCGCATGGCTAAAGTTTACATACCAAATTTCAACAAAACATAATAGCCTATACATGCCGAAATGTTCTCCTAGACCAACTAAAAAGAAGATACCAAAAGTTGCTAGCGGTGTGATGACTTCGATGACGGTCCCGAGTACGCAAAAAGTCGAGTCCAAGAAACCTAAAATAGGTGACAAGCAAACACCGAATGAGTATATAACTCAGAAGTCATAAGCATTACACTACCATCCATTAATAAAATTTTCACAAGAGGAAACAACGAAATGAGGCTAAGTACTCCATCCATACCGAACTATGCCATAGTTTCTTAGACCTTACGATTCAATCTCATTCCAAGTCCTACATTGACATTTCATACGCTATTCAATAGAGTAATTGAGGCATTTCCATACATCATTTTATTTTCGTTACAATCATACAACTAAACGAACTTTCACCTATTCCACGATGAACCTTATGTACGTGACTTCAATTATAATCATCACATAGGTTCAAAACTTACCACGCTCAACTCCAAATATAAACATAGCACCTATTAGCCATGAACTCAAGGTACTTACCCTTTCCATCGTCCAAAATCGACTCGGTAAGGTCGCACCCTTAATGTAAATAATCTATAGAAAATACATAGTGGGTTCGCACACATAGTGCTTAATAATCACCAGCGCACACTTAGTGCCATATACTTTAAACTCGCACACTTAGTGCCATGCATTTCAAGCTCGCACACTTAGTGCCATGCATTTCAAGCTCGCACACTCAAGTGCCAATCTCTCAACCGTGAACACTTATTGCCCGCACACTTAGTGCCGAAAACCAGCCACTCTATACGCTTCACTTCTTTTTTACATTCGACAATTTCATCTCTACATACATATACATTTGTATACATTTCACCTCATTAAACACAATTGCATAGGTATTACGATCGTTTAAATCAATACCAAATATATGCTTAATGACTTACCTTGTGTTGGGTAGAACGGTTCCAACTCGGCTATTCGATTGCTTTCTCCTTTCCTTTATCCGATTTAGTTCCTCTTTGCTCTTGAGCTTAATTTAACAATTAAATTGATTTAATCATTTTGAATATCAAAGAGAAATTCAAGGTACTCAACCCTTATTTTTAATAATAAGACCAACCATACACCTATAATAACATCCAATTCATTAATTATTTTAGCACACGCATGGCACATAAGGTTAACTAAAGCTACATTCACTTATAAGATAGCACCCTTAATGAGCTCATACCATGACTATACCTAACCGAATTCAAATAGAGAATTTAGTACAATTACACATTCTTACTAATGTATAATTCTAGCATGCTTTAATATTTTATACACCTCATTCGCCCTAACCATTCACTTAACTTATATGTACAAATTCCATCTCAAAATTAAGAGTTGCAACTACAATTAGGTTACAACAATGCCCATCAATGACCGAATGCTTAAGCACAACTATACTAAAATTTATCCAACATCGTTTTAATTTGCCCTTCACTATTTTTTTTCTAATCATCAAATACAAAGTGATTTACATATATATATTAAACCAACCTTGCTAGCACACAATATTCCTTAACCGAATGTCATAAACCCAAGCCACACACTTTGTTCATTAAGACCCTTCAATGACCACATTCGGTACCCCCCCTTATGAACAAACCAATTTCAACCTTCAAGAAAAGTATATGTACCAAGAGCTTCAAACTACTTGGCGAATATCAAACCTCCAAACAACCAAACTTAATCCATGGAATGAGTAGAACTTGAACTAATCACCTTATTTATACCTAAATTTCCAAGAATTTCAAAGTGCTTACTTCTTCCTAAGCATCATCCAAGCCGAATCATGAACAAAAGAATTCCTTTCTTCTTCCTCCCTCAAGTCACGGCAATGGAGAAGAAAGATGAGCATTCCTTCATTTTTTCATTTTTACCTTCTTTACTAACAATATTTTATCTCCAATAACCCAATTTCTTATTATAATATCTAATTAACATATATATTGCCCATCAACAATCCATCTTGGCGGCCACTACCAAGGAATTGGGGAATTTGACATGCAAGTCCACCCTTGTGTCATCATGCATTAACAAGCCATTTAAAATTAGCCTATCATATTTCACCATGTCTCATATTGATCCCTATTTAATAATTTCTCATGCAATTGGAAAAATTAGAGAATGAAACTTCCACATACTCATGTACACACATAATAAGCATAGAATATAGCAATTAATTATTTTTATGACTCGGTTTTGTGGTCCCGAAACCACTTTCCGACTAGGGTCACATTAGGGCTGTCACACCATTCCCAGGCATCACACACTCCCACCAACTCCTCCATACCCTGCAAAATGAAACAAACACCAAGACAGAGCAGACGACAAGGAGCAATGGCAAGAAACTTAAAAAAATGTTGTATAGAAATGGCTATAAAGGCCAGATCCGAATGTAAAAGGGGGTCTCTTCTTTTTTCTTTCATTTTGGCAGTAAGAAATAAACACAAAAACAAGAAAGTGAAACATTCAATCTCAGATTCAATATAGTGATTCAATCGTTTAAATACGTAAATAGCATTGGGCATACAAAACACCAAGATCAAAAGATTAAAAGCTTAAAAACCTAAGGTGATTTCTTTTTCTTTCTATTTTAAATTCGGTTTTAAGTTTTTTTAACCTATATATATATTAAAACATAAAAAATACAAAAAAAATAATTTTTTACCTTTTAAACCACACAGACGAGGAGGTGGCTGGGCTCCCATGAGCCTCGATGGTCGTCGGTGATTTACCTGGCCGATTCCTCCTCCTCTCTCCCTTCTCTCTTCCTTCTCTTCTTTTTTTTTCTTTCCGTCTCCCCAAATGATTTTTTTTGGTTATTTTAGGCCTTATATAGCCCTCCAAAACGACGTCGTTTTGGGGGCTACACTTAAGCCCCAAAACGACGTCATTTTGGCCATGCCCGACCCATCCGACCCGACCCGCTAGAGGATCCGCGTGTTTTTGTTTGAATGGGATATTTATGCGCGCAGTCCTTCCGCTTTTCTTATGCTTCGCAATTAAGTTTTTTTATGGTTTTCAATTCGGCCCCATGATTTTTTGAGGTTATCAAATTAGTCCTGTTAATGCGCTGCGTTTAGAGGGAGTGGAAATATTGCTGTTTCGGTCCCCCCAACGTTTCACGCTGCATAATTAAGTCCCTTTTCTTTGTTTTCATTTCAAATTGGCCCCACAACTTTGTTTTTAATTTAATTTTAGTCCTTTTTTTCGTTTATTTTTATATCTTTATTAAATATCCTTGTTATTTTTATATTATTAGTATTATTAGTATTACTATTATTATTATTATGTATTAGTATATATTTTTATTATGTACGTGTATACATATATATATTTTCATATTTAATATTTTTATTTCACTTTATTTTAATATTTTATTAATATTATGTTTGTTTCTTTTATATTCCAATGTTATTATTATTATTATTATTATTATTATTAGTTTATGCTTTGTTATATATTTATATATTTATAATGCGTATATATACTTGATATATTTGTATATACCTAGGTAATATTATTACTAGTTTTTTAATACGTATATATTACCTAAATATTTTAGTATTATGTATATTCTTCATGTATTATATATATGTGTTCTTAATACTATACTTTATTTGTATCATGTTTTTTATGTTGTATTATTATATTTTAATATTATATTATATATTTATATATATATATATATATATCTTTTATATATATTATCATGTATATATTTTAATATTATCGTTATATATCTTTATACTATATGATTTTTAATACTATTATTTATATATATATGTGTATAAGTATGTGTATAGTGTACAAAATGATTTTATTATTATTATTATCACTTCTAAGGTACGCATGTATTGTATATGTTCTATATATTTTAATATTACTCGTTATATATAGTTCTTATACATTTCCAAGTACATATTTCTATACCATCTTATGTATATATTTTTAAATACTATATTGTATACATATATATATATATATATTCTTAGTACCACATTACGTATATATCATGTATATATTTATTTTTACCCATATTGTATTTGTTATTAATTTTAATACATTTATTTTATCATACGTATATATATATACCTTCCTTATTTGTATCATTTGTGTATGTCGTATTATTGATTTTGTATTTATTATTTTCCTATTGCTACTTATTATATTATTATTTGGTGTACATACATCTTTTACTATTATTAGTATAAATGTATTTTCTTTGTCCATAGTATTCCTAATATTATTGATTTTGTATTTATTATTTTCCTGTTGCTACTTATTATATTATTATTTGGTGTACATACATCTTTTACTATTATTAGTATAAATGTATTTTCCTTGTCCATAGTATTCCTAATATTATTGTATATGTTCAATTATACTATGTGTACTTGTATCTAGTACGTGTATATTTAGTAATATTGCACATATATGTCTATTAGACATTATATTTTCATACATCATGTATATATGTCATATATTATATTTTTGCATATTTATATGTTACCTTATATTATTATTACTAAATGTACTTTATATTTGTTCATGTTTGGTTTTATTTCTCTTTTAAATATTATTATTACTGTTTTGCTACTTGCTCTAGTATTATGTTAACATTTTCATTGATAATGTCATTGTTTGCATCTTTGATTTATTTTAAATTCTTATTTCATGAATATCTTTTATGTTTTAATTACTAATCGAGGCAATATATCGATTTAACATTAAGTCGTAAATTTCATCGCTATGTTGGATGGAATTTGTCGTCTCGTGTTAAAATGGTATATCCTTCTCAAAAATCAAAAATTGAAAGTTCTCGTCTTTTAAATCGGATCACGATTGGAATTTAAACTGAACTAGCCTTCTTGAAAATTAAGACAACACATGTTTAAAAGATACCAATTTTGGGCGTCGCGACGGTGCTAACACCTTCCTCACGCGTAACTGACTCCCGAGCCCTACTTTGTCTCTGATTTTAACGTAGACCTAAACTCGGCCTTCTTTTGTTTTAAAAATAAATTTATTAGGTGTCCGATCACACCTATAAAAAGGGTCGGTGGCGACTCCCCTCTTTATTTCTGTTTTTCAGTTTATGTTTCAAAAAAATCAAACTTCAATTTTCAAGTTTTCAACAAATTGCCACAATTAGCGACCAAGATAAAATTTTTACGTCGCTACAGTTGGCGACTCCACTGGGGATCAGTTTTAGTCGAGTTGAATTAAACGCGTGTTGTCAAAATTTTCAAAGTTCCGTGTTCAAATTAATCTATAATCATGATCCTTAAGTTTTGTTTTCAAAAAATCATACATACATATCTCCTAATTTGTTTTATCTTTCATTTTTCAGTTTTAAGTTTTACGGTTTTAGTGTTGTAGTTTTAAAATAAATGAAAGGTTTGCAAGTTTCTCCCTACGCACCGTGCACTTGCATTTTGCATAACATGAGCTCTCTACCCGGGCTCCGTCCCTGTTAAGTGAAAGTAAACGCTACGCCTTCGTGAGTTAACTCGTTCCTCCAAGACAAAGCTAGTGAATACTTTCGGGTTACATATGACTTATGCTTTCGTGAGTTAACTCGTCCCTCCGCATAGGCATAAGTAAATGTAATCCCTCGAATTGATCTCGTAAGCCTATGATGGGCCATGACCGAGACTCTGTACTAATCTTAGTAGATGACAGTATAGACGATTCGAGTACCCATCTAGAACCAAAACCGCATATAGTGAACCATACGAGCCATCCAACTAGAGCTGTGCCAAACCTCCATCCGTTTACTAGTCACCGAAATAAGTACACGGGAAAAACACATCTTACCTTCTGTTTCTTTTACATTTACGCTTTTTATGCAAGGGAATCGAGTCCATTGGACCAAGTAGCTTAATTTATTAGATTGTCTACAATTTTTCTCCGTTCATATGTGTTGTGCTAACCGAGTTTGTTTGTTTTTATTCTTATTTTACATCATGCATTATAGGCATCATATTAGGAAGGTGTTGACTAGAGATCGGTTTCCAAAAAATGGGTTTCTAATAGAAGAGTCAATTATACAAACAACTGAGAGGAATGTCGCAGTTCGAGACTAGTCTCTAAAGACTCAGAAAGAAAGAGGAGATAGTCTAGTGGAGGGATGAATTGCCAATCTGCCCGAGCACGTAACTGTAAATGTTTGCCAAAATAACCTTGAAGATTTGGTTCGGGTGTGGAATCAGTGGGACTCGGATACTAGGGGTATCTTCACTGAGAGATATGGAGACATAGCCAACTTGATTGTTGTCAGCGTAGACGAATGATTTATCCAAGCCATGGTCAGATTTTGGGATCCGGCTTACGCATGTTTTATCTTCAACCAAGAAGATATGACTCCTACTATAGAGGAGTATGCTGCTTTGCTCCGTGTCGATAATGTACAATCCTATAAGATATATGTGAAAGAGCTTAAGCCAATGACCTTCAAGAAAAAGTTAGTGAGATTGACAGACATGACTGACGCGTGGGCCAAAAAACAGATAAAGAAAAAGAATGAAACCATTTACATTCCATGGTCTTCCCTACGAGACTTGATTCTGAACCATCCCGACATGTTGAAAAGGGTAAATCTGTTCACTCTGGCCATTTACGGTTTGATCATCTTCCCGAAGGTCCTTGGACACATAGAAGTTGCGGTGGTAGATTTCTTCGGAAGATTAAAACAAGGAATCAACCCCGTTCTAGCTATCATCACCAAAACCTTCAGATCACTAAGTAGCTGTAGGAAGAAAGGGGAAGGTCGTTTTATCGGATGCGCGCAGTTACTTAATGTTTGGATTCTGAGCCACTTCTGGAAAGTAAAGCGCACACCATTCCATATGTTTTCTAAAACATTCTCCCCGTTAGAAGCGTATCTCAAGAAAGAATGGCCGAAGGAGGTCACTGAACAACACTAGGTCTTAGTCTTTCAGAATCTTCGCGCCGATGACGTAACTTGGAGAGCCCCATGGATACGCCCGTTAGTTTTGCTATACAAGGTCGGAGATCAAGATTGGGTGCCACTACTCGGATTATGGGGAGGAGTCGGATATGGCTCATTATTAGTCCAAAGGCAATTTTCTAATAGAATTGGCCTTATATGCTGATACCCTAACTCAAGATTACGACATATGGAGGAAGCAACGGATAAATAGTCAGCAAATCTCGTCAACAAACTACACCGTCCAGAATCCTTTCTCAGAAGAAATGTCGTCTGAGCTAGAAATAGCAAGACAAGAATTTGAACGAGAAAAGGCCAAGATGTCTCGGGACCTTAGTGCCCTTCAAGAAGAAAACTACCAGTTGAAGATCGACATTTAGATTGAAAGATCCAGAACCGAGAAAGCGCAAAAAAAGAAGTTGAAGTCGTGAGAAATGACCTAAGAGACCTCCATCTGGAAAATAAAAAGTTAAGAGGCACAATAAAAAATAGTGGGCTGGGCAAGGCGTCGGCAGAATGGAAAGAGGAGATAAGCAACATTAAAGGAGGGATGGTGTTTTGGAAAGGAAAAGCAAAGAAAGAGGAAGAAAAGGCTGCGCGGGCTATGATAGAATTGAGGAAGAAGAACGCCGAATACAAAGTCGTGTCTGCCGAGGTGATGACTAGTCGATCTAAACTTCAAGAACTAAAAGAAAGGATACGAGAGTTAGAAGATATGCTGCAAGATCGCCAACAACAGTTAGATACTCTATTGAAGGCTTTGGAAGAAAAAGATAGTCAGTATGATAGAGACGTTCGTGCTTACGAAGAGGGCCTCTAGGAAAAAGAAAGGCAACTTAGCTATTTGATCAATGAAGTTCGTGGGGTAGCCATGCACATGGTACAATTATCGGAAGAAGCTAAAAATCTCAGTTGCCAATTCCCACCAAGCCAACGATCGAGCATATCGGAATTCTTAGAGCGAATAAAGAAATATGGCGATATAGCTAGAAAGTTTGTGTAATAGCTGAATCAAAAATGGCAAAATATTTTGTAATGAACTCTTTTGATGAATGAAATGCTAAATAGGGGCTATCTTGAAATCAACACCAATTCCTTACATGTCATTCATGACTAACATTCATTTGGCATTCAAGCATTCATGCATTTATTCATTCATTCATGGCATATCCCGTACTCATTTGCTGAGGTTAAAACGTACAATTCGCAGTTGCAATACTTCAAATCTGGAACCACGCCACTCGTATAGAACGCGTCGGCAAACTAGAACAATGGATGCTGCATTCAATGAAAGGATTGAAAGAATGGAAAGAATCCAAAAAGAATTACAAGAGCAGTTGGCTAGGTCACAGCAAGAGATGAGAGACTTAATGGTGAGATCACGAGAAGTATCGCTCGAACAGAAGGATCAAATGGCCAAGATGATGGAGATGATGTCAACTTTAGTTAAAGGAAAGGGACCCATGCAGAGCCCTGACATCGAAGAATCTCGGTCAAGAGTTAATCACAATCAGGACCCGCTCTATCCCCCCGGATTCACTCCACCATACGCCCGCGCAGCACAAAGAGGGTACACCCAAGGAGAACCCACAGACCCAGAGCAACGGTCGGTGCCACATACTCATTTAGGGCAAGGAATATTCATATCAAATTCTGGGGCTAATCCTGCCAATCCAATTGTTCCAGATTTGGACGATCCAGTGGAAATAGCCAAGTTGAGAACGGACAATCATGAGGCTCAAGAGAAGTATAGTAGCTTAGAGGAAAGACTCAAAGCAATAGAGGGTACTGAAGCCTTCTCTGCACTAAGTGCCAAAGAGCTCAGTTTGGTGCCCGATCTAGTTCTGCCTCCGAAGTTCAAGGTGCCTGATTTCGAAAAATACGATGGCACGAGATGTTCAAAGGCGCATCTTGTCATGTTTTGTCAAAAAATGACTGGTTACGCGAATAAATACCGGCTACTCATACATTGTTTTCAGGATAGTCTAGTAGGATCGGCTCTTCGGTGGTATAACCAGCTTAGTAGGGAAAGGATCCGATCTTGGAAGGACTTGGCATCAGCATTCTGTGAGCAATACAAGCATGTATCGGATATGGTACCAGACCGGATGGCTTTGCAAATGATAGAGAAAAAGCCATCAGAAACTTTTAGACAGTATGCACAGAGATGGAGGGATGTCTCAGCCCAAGTGGAACCCCCATTAGTAAAAACGGAGATAACCGTTCTTTTCATCAACACTTTGAAAGCACCGTTTTATGACAAACTAGTGGAAAGTACCACGAAAGACTTTGCAAATATTGTAATATCCGGTGAGCTTATAGAGAATGCCGTCAAGAGCGGTAGAATGGAAGGTCAAGAAAGTTCAAGAAGGGTAGCGCCCGTGAAGAAGAAAGAACTAGAAACCCACATGGTGGGAATGGGAAGCTGTTATACCCCTAATTCGTATCCAAACCAACCCCGACCTTGAAATTATCCACCTCCGAATTTCTATTACCCTCCTCAAACCCCTTACTACCAAACACCACCTCCTTACTCTTCTTACCCTGTTTACGCCACAAGTAACCCGAGGCCAACCGCCACATTCCCACAAAACACTCTACCCGCTCAAAGCCAACCCAGAAATGAACCAAGACCAACAAGGCCCAATCCCGAGAAACAGCAATTCACCCCTGTTCCTGTGTCGTATGGGGAGCTGTATCCAAAACTCCTGGAGAAGCAGTTAATATCTCCCCATTACATGGCACCCCTTAAACCTCCATACCCGAAATGGTATGACCCAAATGCTAGTTGTGCATACCATGCCGGGAACCAGGGGCACTCTACGGAAAACTGCCTGGCCTTTAAAAGGAGAGTTCAAGGGCTCATCGATACGGGTATACTGCGATTTGATGGCACTGATGGTACATCCGGGAACCCATTCCCTAACCACGCCGAAGGGAATGTGAGCGCAGTGGGAGAGGGGGACAAACGGCAAAGTAGAAGATGGGTTTCTGAAATAAGAACAGCTCTGCAGAAAATCTGGGAGGTGCTAGTTGAAAAGGGTTTGCTTTGTCATCTTAACAGAGTATTCGAGGGAAGGAATACAAAAGATCAAAGTTTTTGCGAATTCTATGGTATTGAGGGGCACGAAATTCAATCCTGCGAAGAGTTCAGGAGATTACTGCAAAATATGATGGACAATAAGGAGATTGGGATTTTTTATGAAGGCGAAGAGGCCGATAGAGGAGAAATATGTGCCTCTGACCATCAATCGTTTGGTTTCCCGTATAGCGCTGACCGACCGTTAATAATTTATTATGACGCGAAGAAGGAACCAATGAAACCAAAAGTGATAATCGAGGTACCATCTCCTTTCCCCTACAAGGACAATAAAGTAGTACCATGGAAATATGACGTTAATATCGTCACACCTGAAGATGAAAAACCCAAAGCCATGACTGGAAGCGTTGGGGAAGTAGGTTATTTCACTCGTAGTGGAAGATGTTATTCGAAAGAGGTCGAATCAGTAAAGAAGAATAGTGACTTGAAACAGAAAGGAAAAGCACCGATGCATGTGACCGAAGATGAGTATGAAACTGTGCCTGAACAAGAAGCTAAAAAGCCTGTGGACGGGAAGAAGCACAGGAATTCTTAAAATTTATCAAGCACAGTGAGTACAACGTAGTAGAACAATTGAATAAGTAGCCAGCGCGAATCTCGGTATTATCTCTGCTGTTGAATTCTGAACTACATCGGAACGCTCTGCTGAAAGTGTTAAATCAAGCTTATGTGGCAAACAATGTATCCGTTGAAAAACTGGATAGGTGGGTGAACAACTTGAATGCGGATAATTTCATTTCTTTTAATGATGATGAAATATCGCCCAATGGTAGAGGCTCAGTGAAAGCATTGCATATCACAATCCGTTGTAAGGGCTATATAATACCGAACGTGCTCATCGACAATGGATCGGCACTCAATGTCATGCCTTTGGCCACACTTTCTAGAATTCCGATGGATTTGTCCTATCTAAGGCCCTGGCATTCTACAGTAAGGGTATTCGATGGAACAAGACGAGAAGTTATGGGAAAAATCGAGATCTCTCTAGAAGTGGGTCCCTATATATACGATGTTGAGTTTCAAGTCATGGACATTACACCATCATACCATTGTCTATTGGGAAGACTTTGGATCCATCCTGCTGGAGCAGTCCCATCATCCCTCCATCAAAAGGTGAAATTCATTATGGATAGCTGTTTGGTCACTGTCGAGGGAGAAGAAGACATTGTAGCATCTATTTCTGCCGACACACCATATATTGAAGTGAGTAAAGATGCTATGGAATGTTCCTTCCGATCTCTTGAATTTGTCAATGCCACATTCGTCGCTAAGGAAGCAATTTCGAGCCAAAGCGCGAGAAATACCAAGATGGGTGTCAAGTTGACTGTAGGAAAGGGAGCCCGAGCAAGGAAAGGTTTGGGAAGGTACCTGCAAGGAATAGTCAGGGCTCTAAAGCCAGTGCACCACAAGGCCCAATACAGTTTAGGGTTCCAGCCGGACATGCGTCAAAGAAGAAAATAGTGGAAGAAGGATCAGGAGAGAAGGATTGTAAGAACTTTGGGCCGAGAAATAGAATGGGAGCCCATAACGTACCCTCCTTTGTCAAAAACATTTACATCTGCAGGAATGTTATACCCCAGACAGGATAATATACAAAGCACGCTGTTATTAATTGAAAGGGGTCTTCAGAATGTCAGTATAAATGTCATTGACAAAGAAGCTAACGCAAGTAAAGACATCTCAAGGATACGCCTTGTCCCCGGGTTTCAAAGTTGAACAATTGACCGCCGAGGATCTTCTTGTAGTCTATAAGTCTTGAGTAATGCTCAAACGTTAACATTCATTACGTCCTTAGATATAATAGAATTCTTTTGTAAGAGCTTGCATTCGCTCTTTATCATTTAAATGAATATCAATGAAGATGCATTTTATCACGATCTTTCGCATTATCACTAATTTCATAATCATCTTTTCATTTCAGAGCCTATCTGTACATTTGCCTCATACCATGCCATAACATTTCGTTTGTTGGTTCCAATACTTGGATGCCCTCTATAGTTTCCTTTTCCATTCAACTTTCGGTGTTTCGGATATCAACAGCATGAACAAACCCGTTCTGAGTCCCGAAATCGATTTTGAGAATTTGTTTGTTTAGGAGAATTTGAAGTCGAAGAAAATGCTGAAGACTATGTCTCGTCTCCTGACTTTCTAAGAATGGTGGAACAAGAGGATAAACAGATTTTGCCTCATCAAGAATCTGTTGAAACAATAAATTTGGGAACTGAAGAAAAGAAGCAAGAAGTGAAAATTGGGACTTCTATTTCAGAGGACACCAAGCATAATTTGATTGCTTTGTTCCGCGAGTACAAAGATGTATTCGCATGGTCATATCAAGACATGCCAGGATTGGATGAAGATGTAGTGGTCCATAAGCTCCCATTAAAGCCAGAATGCAAACCCGTTCAACAAAAGTTAAGACGGATGAGACCCGAAATGTTGTTGAAGATAAAAGAAGAAGTCAAGAAGCAATTTGATGCTGGCTTCCTACAAGCCTCCAAATATCCAGAATGGGTGGCTAATATAGTCCCGGTGCCAAAAAAAGACGGCAAAGTATGGATGTGCGTGGATTATCGTGACCTGAATCGAGCAAGTCCTAAAGATAATTTTCCCTTACCACACATTGATACGTTGGTGGATAACACAGCAAAACATTCATTGTTTTCTTTCATGGAAGGATTCTCGGGGTATAATCAGATCAAGATGGCCCCTGAAGATATGGAGAAAACTACCTTCGTAACAATGTGGAGAACATTCTGCTACAAGGTGATGCTATTTGGGTTAAAGAATGCTGGGGCAACATATAAAAGGGCTATGGTGACGTTATTCCATGACATGGTGCATAAAGAAATAGAGGTCTACGTCGACGATATGATTGCTAAATCCCGAGGGGAAGAAGAACATGTAGTAAACCTGAAGAAATTGTTCGACAGACTGAGAAAGCTCCAGCTAAAGCTCAATCCGGCCAAATGTACGTTTGGGGCTACCTCGGGAAAATTACTGGGCTTCATTGTCAGCGAAAGAGGTATCGAGGTTGATCCAGATAAAATAAAAGCTATTCAAGAGTTACCACCTCCGCGCACGCAAAAGGAAGTCAGAGGATTTTTAGGGAGGTTGAACTACATCGTCCGATTTATCGCTCAACTTACCAACCAATGTGACCCAATCTTTCGGCTTCTTCGAAAACATAACCCGGGAGAATGGAATGAGGAATGCCAGGTGGCTTTTGATAAGATAAAACAATATTTCTAGTCCTCCAGTGCTAGTACCGCCAATACCGGGAAGACTATTGATATTGTATTTGACTGTGTTCGAGAATTTAATGGGTTGCGTACTGGGGCAACATGACGAGTCAGGAAAGAAAGAAAAGGCGATCTACTACCACAGCAAAAAGTTTACTGAATACGAGGCAAAGTATTCGTCCATAGAAAAAATACTACTGCACTCTGGTTTGGGTAGCTCGGAGACTCAGGCAATATATGCTGTATCATACGACATGACTAATTTCAAAGTTGGACCCAATAAAGTACATGATGGAATCACCCGCACTCTCAGGACGAATGGCACGATGGCAGATCTTACTATTAGAATATGACATCGTCTGTGTGAGCCAAAAGTCGATAAAAGGGAGTGCAATAGCTGACTTCTTAACAACTCGAACAACGGAGGAATACGAGCCATTGAAATTTGATTTCCCAGATGAAGACTTAATGTGCATTACAGAAAAAGAATGTGAGTCATCAAAAGAAAAGTCATAGAAGATGAGCTTTGATGGTGCATCGAATGCATTGGGGCATGGGATTGGAGCAGTCTTAGTATCACCAGAAGGGAACCATTATCCGTTCACTGCTAGGCTGAATTTCTTCTGTACCAATAACATAGCGGAATATGAAGCTTGTATCATGGGACTTCGTGATGCAATTGAACGAAACATCCAAACTTTAGAGGTATACGGAGACTCAGCATTAGTGATCTATCAGATCCGTGGAGATTGGGAAGTGAGGATTCAAAATTAGTCAAATCTGATGATTTCGTGGGGGGTTGATTAAAGAATTCAAAGAAATAACTTTTAATTACTTTCCACGAGAAGAAAACCAGTTAGCTGATGCCCTGGCCACTTTGGCTTCAATGTTTAAAGCAAACAGAGAAACAGAAATAATGCCTCTTCAAATGAGCATATATGAAGTCCCTGCACATTGTTTCAGTATTGAGAAAGAGCCAGATGGGCAGCCATGGTTCCATGATATCTTAGAATACATCAAGAATCAAAGGTATCCCGAGCAAGCAAATGTGAACGACAAAAGAACAATCAGAAGAATGGCAGCGGAATTTATTCTTGATAGGGACATCCTATACAAAAGAGGAAAAGATCAGGTGTTCTTGAGATGCGTGGATACAGTTAAAGCCAGAAAAATACTTGAAGATGTCCATGAAGGAATTGTGGAACACACGCTAATGGTTTCACTATGGCCAGGAAGATTATGAGACTCGGTTATTACTGGCTGATGATGGAAAGTGACTGCATTAGTTTCGCACAGAAATGTCACAAATGTCAAATTTATGGTGATAAAATTCATGTAGCTCCTTCGCCCCTTCATGTCATGACTTCTCCGTAGCCGTTTTCTATGTGGGGCATGGACGTTATAGGGCCTATCTATCCAAAAGCTTCTAACGGACACCGGTTCATTTTTGTGGTTATTGATTACTTCACAAAATGGATAGAAGCCGCTTCATTTACCAACGTGACAAAGACTGCAGTTTGTAGGTTTTTGAAAAGGGAAATCATTTGTCGATATGGTTTGCCTGAAAGAATCATTTCAGATAACGCCATGAACTTGAACAACAAGATGATGAAAGAAGTATGTGAACAATTTCAAATAAAGCATCATAACTCATCGCCTTATCGCCCGAAAATGAATGGAGCCGTTGAAGCAGCCAACAAGAATATTAAGAGGATTATTGGAAAAATGACTGAGACATATAAAGACTGGCACGAGAAGTTACCCTTTGCTCTGTTTGCATATCGCACATCCGTACGGACATCTACAGGAGCAACTCCTTTCTCTCTGGTCTATGGAATAGAAGCTATGCTACCTATCGAAGTTGAGATCCCCTCTCTATGAGTCTTAACAGAGTCGAAATTAGAGGAAGCAGAATGGGTTCGAGCTCGATATGACCAGTTAAACCTCATCGAAGAAAAATGTCTAAAGGCAATTTGTCATGGACAGATGTACCAAAAAAAATGGTTGCGGCTCATGATAAGAAGGTACGGCCAAGAGAATTCCACGAAGGAAAACTCGTGCTAAGAAAGATTCTCCCAATACAAAAAGACTTCCGAGGAAAATGGGCGCCAAATTGGGAAGGTCCATGCGTCATAAAGAAGGCATTCTCGGGCGGAGCTTTGATTCTCACCGAGATGGATGGGAAGGAGTTACCGAATCCAGTAAACTCAGATGCTGTAAAGAAATATTATGCTTGAAAAAGGAAACCAAGATGAAAACCCAAAAATGACATCTTAAAAAAAAAAAAAAGATCAAGGTGAAAACCCGAAAAGGGCGTCTTGATTAAACACAAAAGATTGGCATGAAAACCCGAAAGGGCATTCTAATGAAGTAAACCCGGGCTTAAAGAACAAGGCGTTTTGAACGGTGGGTCAAATCGTGAGACTACCGTATTTAAAGCATTTCTGAAAGCTCGAAATTTTCTACGCAAGAAGCCATGCTCGAAAAGATTCTTGATTGAGGATGTGGAAGAGTTCATGCATTGATTATCTAGAGCACTTGTATTTGTTGAGCGCAATCCTTTTCTTTTATAACATTTTTTACTATCATGGGTTAACTTTCTTTGTTTGCTGCATTTTAAATGAATAAATGTGAGGTATCCTTTTGTCCGTACCTGACTATTTTTTTGTTCTGTGCATCTCATTATGTGGTTCGTTTACATGATAAATAGTGAAATGACATACTCTAAACAAAAGAAATGTTAAGCATTACCCGGGTAAGAATTTGATAAGTACAAGAGCCTCAATGCAAGGACAAAGCTCAACCAGGGCCAAAGAGTGATATCCGGAAATACAGATTATTCATGAAGCTTGAGGACGGGTACATAGCCCAAGAGAAAGTCAAGAATCAAAGCAATGAACACAGATCATCAAAAATCGTGACGAAAAGGGGATATATGACAAACATGCTTAAAGCTCATATCATAATCATGTAGGCATAAATGCATTTAAGACAAACATGTGCATATCATGATAACATCATGCATGACATTTACAGGTACGCCAGTAGAGCAAGAGGATGTGATGATAGCTGAAAAGACACATGAGTTCCTCCAGATGACATGTTTTGGTAATCTAATGTTTTTATTTCTGTTCCAAAAATCAACTCATAGGGCGAGAGGTGAGTTGAGCCTCAGGACATGCTGAGGTATTTTCAAATTCTTTTTTCAAAAAAATCAACTCATATTACGAGAGGTGAGTTGAGCCTCGGGGCACGGTGAGGTATTTTCAATCGTTGTTTGTCAAAAATCAACTCATACTGCCAGAGGTGAGTTGAGCCTCAGGGCACGCTGAGGTATTTTCGATTTCTGCTTTTCAATTTCTGCTCTTCAAAAAAATCAACTCATATTGCGAGAGGTGAGTTGAGCCTTAGGACACGCTAAGGTAATTTCAATTTCTGTTTGTCAAAAATCAACTCATATCGCGAGAGGTGAGTTGAGCCTCAGCTCACATGCTGAGGTCTTTTCAATTTCTGTTTTTCAATTTCTGTTCGTCAAAAAAAATCAACTCATATTGCGAGAGGTGAGTTGAGCCTCAGGGCACACTGAGGTATTTTCGATTTCTGTTTTCCAATTTCTGCTCTTCAAAAAAATTAACTCATATTGTGAGAGGTGAGTTGAGCCTCAGGACACGCTGAGGTAATTTCAATTTCTGTTTGTCAAAAATCAACTCATATCGCGAGAGGTGAGTTGAGCCTCGGCTCACATGCTGAGGTCTTTTCAATTTTTGTTTTTCAATTTCTGTTCATCAAAATCAACTCATATTGCGAGAGGTGAGTTGAGCCTCGAGGCACGCTGAGGTATTTTCAATTAATGTTTTTTCAATTTATAATTTTCAAGAATCAACTCATATTACGAGAGGTGAGTTGAACCTCAGGTCACATGCCGAGGTATTTTCAAATTTGTTTGGCAAATTCTGTTTTCAAAAATCAACTCATATTGCGAGAAGTGACTTAAGCCTTTGCTCACGTGCTGAGCTATTTTTCAATTTCTATTTTTAATGTCTAGTTTTTAAAACTCAATTCATATTGCGAGAAATGAGTTGAGCTCAGGATCACACACCGAGTAAAGAATAAAGACTGGAGCTAATTGAAGGCACCAGATTTTGTTTCCCCGAAGTGCGGTGGAGTGAACCAAAGCAACAATTCCTATGCCTCTGAAGATGCAGTGGGATGAAACGAGGCTATTAGAAGAAAAGAAGTACCAAGAAGTTAAGATTCAGTGAGACTAAGCAAAATTGGCCATTTTGGAGTCTTTGCTCCATTCTTGTTACATGACAATGAGCAAAGAGGGGCAGCTGTAATGGCCAATTTTTGGCCTAAGCAAAAACCAAAATTCAAGTCCATTTTACAATATTAAACAGCCCAAAAATCAAAACAGGCCCAATTTCCACATTGAAAGGCCCAAACCTAAAACTAAACAAACCCAATACAAAACAGCCCAAACTACTAACCCTAGCCCAGACCAATAATAAAAAAATAGCAAAGAAAAAGAACCTTGGTCACCCCACGCCTCTGCAGCACCATTCCCAGGCATCACACACTCCCACCAACTCCTCCATACCCTGCAAAATGAAACAAACACCAAGACAGAGCAGACGACAAGGAGCAATGGCAAGAAACTTAAAAAAATGTTGTGTAGAAATGGCTATAAAGGCCAGATCCGAATGTAATAGGGGGTCTCTTCTTTTTTCTTTCATTTTGGCAGTAAGAAATAAACACAAAAGCAAGAAAGTGAAACATTCAATCTCAGATTCAATATAGTGATTCAATCAGCGTTTAAATACAGAAATAGCATTCAGGCATACAAAAACACCAAGATCAAAAGATTAAAAGCTTAAAAAACCTAAGGTGATTTCTTTTTTCTTTCTATTTTAAATTCGGTTTTAAGTTTTTTTTAACCTATATATATATATTAAAACATAAAAAAAATAAAAAAATAATTTTTTTTACCTTTTCCGGCCACCACGTATGCGGGGGCCACGCCGGCGAGCCTTTGATGGCCGTCCGGTGATCAGCCCCTGGCCGGATTCCCCTCCCTCCTCTCTCCCTTCTCTCTTCCCTCTCTCTTTTTTTTTTTCTTTCCCTCTCCCCAAATGATTGTTTTGGTTATTTTAGGCCTTATATAGCCCTCCAAAACGACGTCGTTTTGGGGGCTACACTTAAGCCCCAAAACGACGTCGTTTTGGCCATGCCCGACCCATCCGACCCGACCCGCTAGAGGATCCGCGTGTTTTCGTTTGAATGGGATATTTATGCGCGTAGTCCTTCCACTTTTCTGATGCTTCGCAATTAAGTTTTTTATGGTTTTCAATTTGGCTCTATGATTTTTTGAGGTTATCAAATTAGTCTTGTTAATGCGTCGCGTTTAGAGGGAGTGGAAATATTGTTGTTTCGGTCCCCCCAACGTTTCACACGTGTACAATTAAGTCCCTTTTCTTTGTTTTCATTTCAAATTGGCCCCACAACTTTGTTTTTAATTTAATTTTAGTCCTTTTTTCGTTTATTTTTATATTTTTATTAAATATCCTTGTTATTTTTATATTATTAGTATTATTAGTATTACTATTATTATTATTATGTATTAGTATATATTTTTATTATGTACGTGTATACATATATATATTTTCATATTTAATATTTTTATTTCACTTTATTTTAATATTTTATTAATATTTTGTTTGTTTCTTTTATATTCCAATGTTATCATTATTATTATTATTATTATTATTATTATTATTAGTTTATGATTTGTTATATATTTATATATTTATAATGCGTATATATACTTGATATATTTGTATATACCTAGGTAATATTATTACTAGTTTTTTAATACGTATATATTACCTAAATATTTTAGTATTATGTATATTCTTCATGTATTATATATATGTGTTCTTAATACTATACTTTATTTCTATCATGTTTTTTATGTTGTATTATTATATTTTAATATTATATTATATATTTATATATACATATATCTTTTATATATATTATCATGTATATATTTTAATATTATTAGTTATATATCTTTATACTATATGATTTCTAATACTATTATTTATATATATATATATATATGTGTATAAGTATGTGTATAGTGTACAAAATAGTTTTCTTATTATTATTATCACTTCTAAAGTATGCATGTATTGTATATGTTCTATATATGTTCTATATATTTTAATATTACTAGTTATATATAGTTCTTATACATTTCTAAGTACATATTTCTATACCATCTTATGTATATATTTTAAATACTATATTGTATATATATATATATTTTCTTAGTACCACATTACGTATATATCATGTATATATTTATTTTTACCCATATTGTATTTGTTATTAATTTCAATACATTTATTTTATCATACGTATATATATATACCTTCCTTATTTGTATCATTTGTGTATGTCGTATTATTGATTTTGTATTTATTATTTTCCTATTGCTACTTATTATATTATTATTTGGTGTACATCCATCTTTTACTATTATTAGTATAAATGTATTTTCCTTGTCCATAGTATTCCTAATATTATTGTATATGTTCAATTATACTATGTGTACTTGTATCTAGTACGTGTATATTTAGTAATATTGCACATATATGTCTATTAGACATTATATTTTCATACATCATGTATATATGTCATATATTATATTTTTGCATATTTATATGTTACCTTATATTATTATTACTAAATGTACTTTATATTTGTTCATGTTTGGTTTTATTTCTCTTTTAAATATTATTATTACTGTTTTGCTAATGCTCTAGTATTATGTTAACATTTTCATTGATAATGTCATTGTTTGCATCTTTGATTTATTTTAAATTCTTATTTCATGAATATCTTTTATGTTTTCATTACTAATCGAGGCAATAGATCGATTTAACATTAAGTCGTAAATTTCATCGCTATGTTAGATGGAATTTGTCGGCTCGTGTAAAAATGGTATATCCTTCTCAAAAATAAAAAATTGAAAGTTCTCGTCTTTTAAATCGAATCACGATTGGAATTTAAATTGAACTAGCCTTCTTGAAAATTAAGACAACACATGTTTAAAAGATACCAATTTTGGGCGTCGCGACAGTGCTAATATCTTCCTCGCGCGTAATTGACTCTCGAGCCCTACTTTGTCTCTGATTTTAACGTAGACCTAAACTCGGCCTTCTTTTGTTTTAAAAATAAATTTATTAGGTGTCCGATCACACCTATAAAAAGGGTCGGTGGCGACTCCCCTCTTTATTTCCGTTTTTTAGTTTATGTTTCAAAAAAATCAAACTTCAATTTTCAAGTTATCAACAAATTGCCACAATTAGCGACCAAGCTAAAATTTTTACGTCGCTACATCCATAACTTATTAGGTTCATTCAAAATATTTCTTTACTTTAAACCATGCTATAACTTAACCAAGTGACATCAAGCATCCATCAAGCATAGATTCCATATTTATCGTTCATTGTCAACAACCAACTTATCACACACCTCGAAGGTAATAACACATCTCATGCATGCATCAATATTTAGGGTTACAACCCAATAATCAATATGAGCCATAATTCATGACCATATACAAAATGAATTAGTATACCAATATGAGCCACCACTTTGGCTAACCAATATGACACATATGAAAAAATACTAAGTCCCATATACATGCCATATTTAAATGTATTAAACCAAATATATCCCCAAAGATTTTTTGATAGTGTGACATGAGCTCTGACGTCCTCAATCCCCGAGCTAGTTTGGTGATACTAAAAAGAATAGGAAAAGAGAGGGGGTAAACATAAAGCTTAGTAAGTTGTATGTAATTAATTAAAAACATAGCTCATACACTTTCATGAATTTAAACATACTACTAATTACCACCAAATTATCAATTTACACACAGTTGACATATTGAGAATTGGCAATAAACATCATTGAACTTCATAACTCATCTAACTCTTTCTTACTCATGATAAATTTTCCATCATGAATTGAATTCTATATTCATGAGGTTTACGTACATACCTGTACTACTCATGGCTTATTCATATTTCTCCATTTCTTAACCTTGATCATGAATGGCCTGTTGAACCACTTGGAATACACAAGGACGTCCGGGATTATCATACACCAAATAGGGTGCCAAAGCCATGTCCCAGACATGGTCTTACATGAGACCACACATCGATGCAATATCCCAGATATGGTCTTATACAAAGTCTCAAATCGGTGTTGATGCCATGCCCTAGACATGGTCTTATACGGGACCTCATATCAATACCATGTCCCAGACTTGGTCTTATACGAAATCACTTATCGATGTCGAAGCCATATCCCTGATATGGTCTTACACGGGATCGCGTATCAATGCCGATGTCATGTCCCAAACATGGTCTTACACATGATCTCGTTAATCATGGTGTCATGACATCCAAATCCTAAGTCTTCCTTAGGGTCACCCGGGATTTTCGAGATACAAAGCTATCATCAAATTATTTCAAGTCAAATTCCATAAGGGCATATGCACATATTTCATATAACATCAAGCATTAAATACACGATAATGAAATTTTTGAATTACCTACACACAACTTACCTTCGTCCCAAAATATTGCTAACTTTACGTTTTAGTCCAAAACCTTGCTTTTCCCTCGGTTTAGGTCTGGACTCCATTTTTCTTGATCTATAATGAAAAATTCCACTTGTTTAATTATTACATTGCCCAAATCAGCCCATAAATCACAATTTGAAAAAATTATAATTTTGTCCCGAAACTTTTACAAAATTACAAATTAGTCCTTAAGCTCGTATAATGAAATGTACTACCCAAGCCTAGCCGAATCTTTATTGTACTCATAGTAGCCCACATTACTCATCAAAAATAGATTTTTATCACTCAATTTACACCTTTTTAGGTGTTCTCATGCAAAATCACTTAGTAAAAGATGTTAAACACACATCAAGCTCACATATTCCTTCATTAAACATCAAAGAACATGCATATCACACATGGGTAAATTTTTAAACACAAACCCTACTTCAAAATAAGGTTGGAAATAGGTAAATCAAGCTATGAAATTCTAAAAAATGTAAAGAACATTAAAAACGGGCTAGGGAACACTTACTATTAAGCTTGAAAATGTCAAAAACCCTAGCCATGGAGAGCTTAGAAATTTCAGCAGCCGCATGAAGAAGATAAACCAATTTTTTCTTTAATTTTCCCTTTTTATTCTTTTAATTACTAATTGACCAAAATACCCTTAAGGCATTTCTTTCAAATTTTTCCTATGCATGTCCATTTTTGTCCACAATTTTTGAAATTGGTCAAATTGCTAATTAGGACCTTCTAATTTATAATCTAAAGTAATTTCATGCTTGAAGCTTCTAGAACACAAGTTTTGCATCTTATTCAATTTGGTCCTTAAGGTTCAATTGGACATTTTACGCATAGAATTTCTCCATGAGATTTTCACACAAGCATGCATACCTATCATGGACCTTATAAAAATCATAAAACAATTATTTCTATCTCGAATTTGTGGTCTCAAAACCACTGTTCCAACTAGGCCCTAATTTGGGATGTTACATATCCAAACAAGAAGATGGTGAAGAACATGTTAAATAGTCTCCCAAAGTCTTGGGAACCTAAAGTGACGACAATATAAGAATCAAAGGATCTCAACTTACTCTCACTTGATGAGCTCATTGGTTCCTAGTTGACATATGAATTGAAGATCAACCACAATGCATAAGAAATCAAAGAAGCTCTAAAGAAAGTGAGAGTTGACTTCAAATCAACAACTTGTGAAAAGGGTGAAGGCTAAAGAGGAGGATGAGGAGATGACTACATTTGCAAAGAAATTCAAAATATTCATAAAGTTCAACAAAGCTAAAAGATTCCTAATAAGAGACATCATCAAAGGTGAACCAAGCAAGAAGGAAAATGACTTAATCATTTGCTATGAGTGCAAAAAGTCGGGCCACATTAAATTTGATTGCCTATAATTTAAGAAGAAAAATGCATTAAAACAAAATAAGAAAGCCATAATGACAACTTAGAGCGATAGTGATTTATCCGATAGTGATGAGGACAATGAAGTTGCCAACCTATTCTTATGGCTATTGAAGAACCAAAGGTAATCTTAAAATCTAGTGAATTAAATGAATATACATTTGAAGAATTTAAAGATGCCTTTGATGAATTAGTTATAGATTTTGAGACTATGAACTCCAAATATAAGAAAATGATTTCAAAATTAAAGGAGGAAAATAAGTCTCTAATCATAGCTAAAGAGGAGATAGAAAAGAAATTTAATAATTTGCAAGCTCAAATTGATTATTTGACTTAAAAGAATAAGAACTTGCATAATTCATTTTCTTTGTTTCATGGGACAACAAAAACTAAATGATATGCTTGAATCTTAAAGAGCCTTTTTTTATAAGAGTGGCTTAGGTTTTGTAAATTTACAAAAAGAAAACAAAGAACCAAGCTATATTTATGATGCCTCACTCTTATGCACACATTTTCACGAAAAAGGGGTATGATAGACAAGTATGTTCTTTAAGGAAGCTCACATCTAGGAGCAAACTCACTAAGAGTATATGGATTCTAAAATAATTAAACACATCTCAAAATGAGGATGCTTTAAAGAAGTAGATTCCTAAGGGGACAAAAATTGTTAAGACTAATGCTAATGGACCCAAGAAAGTTTGAGTAGCAAAACCCAAAGTTTAACTTTGTGTACCTTAATAGTGGATGCTCT
Organism: Gossypium arboreum; assembly: GCF_025698485.1. NCBI lineage: Eukaryota > Viridiplantae > Streptophyta > Magnoliopsida > Malvales > Malvaceae > Gossypium > Gossypium arboreum. Next base: position 23,320,208 of record NC_069072.1, read on the forward strand.
AAACACATGACCGGTAACAAAAGCCATTTTATGGAACTAATGCTAAATAATGGAGGAAAAGTTACATTTGGTGCTAACTCCAAATGGCTTATTAAAGGTATTGGTTCTATAGGTATAAATTCTTCCACTTTCATTAAAAATATGCTTTATGTCAATGGTATTAAGCACAACCTCCTTAGCATTAGTCAACTTTGTGACAAGGTATTCAAAGTAATATTTGAGTCTAATGGGTGTAAAGTTGTAGATATTGTAAATAATAGAATTCTTTTTATAGGACATAGGGTAGGTAATATTTTTACGGTGCATCTTGATGACATATCTTCCTCTAATATTTGTTTTATGGCTAATAATGAAAATATATGTTGACTATGACACAGAAGATTAGGACATGCAAGCATGTGTAATTTCAAAGCTTATTAAAAATGAACTTGTTAATGGCATGCCTAACTTTCCTATTGAATTTGATAAAGTATATGATGCATGTGCTAAAGGTAAACATAGGAGAACATCCTTTAAATATAAAAATGTAGTTTCTACATCTAGAGTAGTCCAACTCATTCATATTGACCTTTTTGGACCCACTAGAACTATGAGTTTAGGAGGTAAACAATACGAATTTGTTATTGTTGATGACTATTCTAGAAATAATGAGTTTTATTTTTGTTTTCAAAAGATAAAGCTTTAGAAAGATTTATTACTTTTTGTAAAATGATTCAAAACCAAGTGGGATATTCAATTTCAAGTGTAAAAGTGATCATGGAAAAGAATTTGAAAACCTTGGTTTTGATAATTTTCGTAATGAACATGGTATTAGTCACAATTTTTTGGCACATAGAATCCTTTAACAAAATGGAGTTGTTGAGAGGAAAAATAGGACCTTAGAGGAAATGGCTAGAACCATGTTATGTGAAAATAATTTGCGAAGATATTTTTGGGCAGAAGCCATAAACACTTCTTGCTATATTATAAATAAAGCTATGGTTGGCCTATTTTGAAGAAAACTCCTTATGAACTTTTTAAAGGAAGAAAGCCTAACATAAGCCACTTTCATCCTTTTGGTTGTAAATGTTTTGTTTTGAATAATGGAAAATAAAATTTAGGAAAGTTTGATGCTAAAAGTGATGAAGGTATTTATCTTGGATATTCCACAAATTCTAAAGCTTCTAGAATTTTTAACAAAAAAACCCTTATTGTAGAAGAATCTATACATGTTATTTTTGATAAATCTAACTCTCATTCTAGAAAGGAATCTATTGATTTTAACGATGTAGAAATATATCAAGTTGAGTAAAATCAAGCATCACATGAAGATCAAGGCATAAATGAGTTGGTTCAATCACTCAAAATTGATGAACTGCAAGAACCAACTCACGTTGAAAGAGAATCTAGCCACCCAAGAGAGCTTTCATCTATAAGGATGGACATATAATTGGTGATACATCTAAATGGGTAATTACTAGATCTTTAATTAGAAATACTTGTAATTATATTGCTTTCATTTCTTGCATAAAACCTAAAAACATTGATGTTGCTTTAAATGATGAATTTTGGATAATGGCTATGCAAGAAGAATTAAATCAATTTGAAAGAATTCTATTACGAAATTTAGTTGATAGACCTAGTAATCATCCAACTATAGGAACTAAATAGGTCTTTAAAAATAAACTTGATGAAAATGGTAACATTGTTAGAAACAAGGCTAGATTAGTTGCCAAAGGATATAGCCAAGAGAAAGGTATAGACAATGATGAAAGTTATGCTCCAGTAGCTAAGTTAGAAGTCATTAGGATGTTATTAGCTTTTGTATGTTCAAAAAATTTCAAACTTTTTCAAATGGATGTCAAAAGTGCTTTTTTAAATGGTTTCATAAATGAAAAAGTTTATGTTGAACAACCTCCTGGTTTTGAAAATCTAAATTTTCCAAATCATGTTTTCAAATTGTCCAAAGCTCTATATGGTTTGAAGTAATCGCCTAGAGTTAGGTATGAAAGGCTTTCCAAATTTGTAATTAAAAATGGCTTTAGAAGAGGCAAAGTATGTAACACCCCTTACCTATGTCCTACGCCAGCACAGGGTACAAGGCATTACTGAACTTAAACACAACCAATCATGTAAAACCGACCATAAAATTTCATTCAAATTAAAAAAATTAATTATACGCATGCATTCGTCCTTTAATTGGGTTTATGAAGCCCAAAACATACATTGGGAGAGGTCCGAAACTAAACCGAGAACTTTGGGAAAGTTTTGGGAAAAACTTAGAAAATTTTTCTCATGAAACAGGGTCATACGCCCGTATGGACAAAGGGCATGCCTGTATGTTTTTGACACACCTATGTCCCCAGGCCGTGTAACTCTCTGTTTATGATGTCATCAAATAAATTGAACCACACGGCCAAGCCACACGCCCGTGTGCTAAGGCCGTGTCCCCCATACGGTTGAGACACACCGTCGTGTCTCAGCCCGTGTGGCCAACACTTAGGCTATTTTCCAAGCCTTTATGTTACCCTTAATCCTTCGCATCTTTTATTTCCATATTACACATTTAATTCATGGCCATATGACCATTTAGATTGGTCATAAAACATTCATCATGCATATATTTCATAACACCAACCATATATGGCCAACAAGCATAATCACATCACAAGCATTAGAACATAGCATAGATAGTTAGGTTCACAAACCATAATCAATATTAGCCACCTTTCATGGCCATATACAAAAAAATCAATATAGGAAAATACATTTGGCTAGTCATGTTAACACATATCATAAAAAAACCAAGTCCCTAAACATGCCACTAACTTGAAGGCGCTTAATATAAATATATATCAATATTCCAAAGGTGATGGTTTGATAGTGTGGTGTTGCCTCCGACGTTCTCCAACCCCGAGCTAACCTGTCAACACTAAAGCAAAGGAAAGGAAGGGAGTAAGCTTTATAACTTAGTAAGATCGTATGAAATTAATAAGCAATTTATCAACTTGCTTCTCAAGGTAATACTACAATATTTGTGCTTTTGCTTATGTTCAAGTCAAGCTGTTTTCTCGAGTTGCAGTCACTCATGGATTTTTAGTACATACCTGTACCCTTTCAACATGATCATAAAAATAGCTTACTCATTTTCATTCCTCACTAATCATACAACATAAATTGAGCATGCATTTCATGAAATTCATGTAAGTACCTGTACCACTCACAACATGGTCATAACCTCTCTTATTCCGACATAAACCTTAAATTTCCTATTGAACCATTTGGAATACTACAGGATATTCAATAAGCCTCAAGCATAGGGTAAGGTGCCGATGCCATGTCCCAAACATGGTCTTACACTAGCTCACACATCAAAGTCGATGCCATGTCCTAGACATGGTTTTACACTGGCTCTCATCTATCGGTGCCGATGCCATGTCCTAGACATGGTCTTACACTGGCTCTCATCTATCGGTACCGATGCCATGTCCCAGACATGGTCTTACACTGACACATATCAAGCCGATGCCATGTCCTAGACATGGTCTTACACTAGCTCTCATATCTCGAGGCTGATGTCATGTCCCAGACATGGTCTTACACTAGCTCTCGTATCTCGAGACCGATGCCATGTACCAGACATGGTCTTACACTAGCTCTCGTATCTCGAGGCGATGCCATGTCCCAGACATGGTCTTACATTAGCTCTCGTATCTCGAGGCCAATGCCATGTCCCAGACATGGTCTTACACTAGCTCTTATATCTCCCTAGCATCATGGCATGAATATCCGATCTATTCCTACGGTTCAACCGGGAGTTTCTCGTATTAGTCCCATCATACATTACTCATAGCCACATTCAAACATTTTATGCAAAATCAATCATTAAATGCATAATAACGATAAAGTTGTAATATTTACGCACATCTTACTCGTTTCAATGGAATATCATATTCCATCAAATTTCTAATGTATTCAATCATCACATAAATGTTATTAACATTTGACATCACTTTCTCATACTTAATATCACCAACATATAATTCAATAAAATCATAGCAAGATAGATTTCAAGTATATTAACAATAACATGGATAACATGCTTATTTAGTCACACGGATTTACCTCAAATGCAAAAATGGCTAATTATTCCCTTTTTGTCCTAAGCTACGTACTTCCTCGATTTAAGCCCAAATATTGATTTTCTTGATTTAAACTATAAAATTTACTCATTTAATCATCACATTAAATTAAGCGTTCCACAATTCATGCTTTAGCAAAATGACCATTTTGCCCCTAGACTTTTACAAAAATTACGATTTTACCCTTAGGCTCGTAAAATGATATTTATCAAATTTCCTCATTAACCAAGCCTAGCCCAATGTTTATTACTCTTGTAGCAACTCCAAATTCCAATTATTTCACACAATTCCTAACCATTTAACAAACTTTACAAAATGGTTCATATTAGGTGTTTTCATGAAAATCCTTTCACAAAAGTTGTTTATGTTACAACCATGACTCATTTTTTCCATAAAGTTTCAGCTAACAACATAAATACTCTCATGGAAAAACCCTAGACTTTCAACCATTTTGCAAAATAGTCCCCTCATTAGCTAGCCTATGCTACAAGGGTCCCAAAAGTACAAAAATTATCAAGAAAAACCATCAAAATCACTTACTTGTAAGGGATATAAGTTGCTGATATTCTTGAGCTTTCAAAACCCCCTCTTTGCTTCTATTTTTGGTGGGGAAGGAGGAAGATGAAAGATGATACATCTTTTCTTTATTTTATTACCTAACCATTGAAAATTTTTATCTCTTTGTCTCTATGGACGGCCAAACCTTTCTTAAAGGTCTATTTGCTCTTTAAAGACCCTTAATTATGGTTCTCTAGCTATTTAACACATTTAGCTAGAAAAACAAAACTTTTGCCTTTTATGCGATTTAGCCTTTTTTTCTCAATTAAGCTCACAAACACTAAAATTAATTCACCAAAATTTTCATGTACCCATATAATCATGTTATAACACCAAAATAATATTAAAAATAATTTATCAACCATCAGATTTGTGGTCTTGAAACCATTGTTCCGACTAAGCCCAAAATTGGGCTCTTCCAAAGTAGACACCACCCTGTTCATAAAAACTAAAGACAAAGACATTTTAGTAGTACAATTTTATGTTGATGATATTATATTTGGTACTACTAATGAACTTCTTTGTCAAAAATTTCCTAAGATTATGCAAGTTGAATTTGAAGTGAGCATGATAGGTGAGCTCAACTTTTTTTTGAGACTTCAAATCAAGCAAACTAAAAATGACATCTTCATCAATCGAACCAAATACATAAAGGAAATGCTTAAGAAGTTTAAAATGGAGGACTTGAAGCCTTAATCAACCCCAATGAGCATTTCAACAAAACTTGATAAAGATGGAGAAGGTAAATGTGCTGACATTAAACTTTATAGGTCTATGATAGGGTCATTGCTTTATCTTACCACAAATAGACCGGATATATTGTTTAGTGTTTGTTTATGCTTTAGATTTTAATCATCTCCTAAGGAGTCATATTTACAAGCCATTAAGAGAATCTTTAGGTACCTTAAGTACACTCCAAATCTAGGACTTTGGTATCCCAAAGATTCATCATTTAGTTTGCATGTTTACTCCAATGCGGATTTTGGAATATGCAAGTTAGATAGAAAAAGCACTTCCAGAACATGTCAATTCTTAGAAATCATGCTTGTTTATTGATTCTCTAAGAAACAAAATAGTGTAGCTTTGTCCACAACTGAAGCGGAATATGTTGCTGTAGGTAGCTGTTGTGCTCAAATTCTTTGGATGAAGCAATAATTAGTTGACTATGGAATTGATATGGATCACATTCCTATAAGGTGTGATAACACTAGTGCTATTTTCTTAACCAAAAATCTCATCCAACACTCGAGAGCAAGCAAATAGAGATAAGACACCATTTCATTAGAGATCAGGTACAAAGAGGTGGCATAGTTCTAGAGTTTGTAGATAGTTTGCATCAACTAGTCGATATTTTTACAAAGCCTTTAGATAATGAGAGATTTTGGATAATTAGGGGAGAGTTAGGAATAATGAACATGCCTTCATAAGCTTCTTTTATGATCTTTCTGACATTCTTGGACACTTGTGTTGTTTTATGCATGCTTTGTGTACATTACTTGGTTATACTTGTAAACTTATAAATTACTTTTTTTTCTCTTTATTCTAGCATGTTTGAAATGTTGTTAATATGTAATATAATTAAGTTAGATAGTATTTTAAATCATAGATCAAAATTTGAGTATGTTAGTAGATTTATTTTCCACATTTTGATTGCTTCCAAGCATGTTTTTACTTGATTTTCTTGTAGATATTTGTTTAAACATGGTATTATATGATTTTACATATGTTACCTATTTGTTTTTGTGCCTTTTCCCATGTATTTTTTCATTCTCTAATTAGTTATTTTGGTATTACATAGGGATGTATCAGTACAATTGTGCCTAAATGGTATTTCTGGGTTTGTAGTCATGAGATATTGGTAGAAGTAAACTTCTACCAGAACCTGTCGACTTCTATTGGTAGAAGTGGACAAGTATTAGTAGATGCAGGCATATATATACCCCAGCAGCATTTTTTACAGTATTATCTTCTTTCTAAAACCTCACCCCTATTTTCGGTTCCCACCTCTCCAATACTCTACATTCCATTGTTTTTCCTCAATTTTTTTACTTAATCTTGTCTCCCACGTGCCTTCCACTTTGTTTTCAACAAGGTTTCCACTAAAAGTCTCCATATTTTCCTCATTTCCCATGTTTTTAAGGTAAACCCTAAAATGCCATTTTTAATTTTTTTTATTTCAAAATCATACTAGTTTTAAAAGATAATTTTTTTTATAAAAATATTGCTTTAAGCTAAACATATATAAATTATATATATACATATTTTTGTTACATTACATATATATAATTCATCACATGCATAAATATTTTTTTCAAAATTGCATCTGTTGCTATTGGGGATATAAATTGTTCATATTACTATTTTCTTCTGCAAGTACACTTTTTAAACTGATCCATTAACTCTTAATCTACTCATCCTTTAGATAAAATGCCTCTTTTATATCTCATAAGCGTCCTGCACCTAAACGTGCTAGAGGCGAGTCCTCTTGCACTCTTTTAAATTACCCTTCGAAAAGGAAAAATGCCCATGTTTTGGCAATTCCACCCAAAAGATAATGGGTTGCCCCTATAGCATGTCCTTGTACAATGTTCAAGGCTTTAGGTTGAGTAGCAAGAGCAAATTTTAATTTATTTTGAGCCCAAACGATGGATTCAATAAGTTCTTGCCAATAACCATGTCCACTGAATAGAAATATTAAACTAGAAGCCCATACAAAATGAGCACCTAAGAAAAGAAAGCCATATGCAGATAATGAAGAACCATAAGATTGAATTACCTGGGATGCTTGTGCCTATAAGAAATCGCATAGCCACCCATTAATAGTAATAGAAATCTGCGCAAAATTTCCTCCTGTGATATGAGTTACCACCCCTTGATCACTTATAGTACCCTAAACATCTGACTGCATGTTCCAATTGAAATGGAATTTACTACCGAAATTGAATTGTAATGTTTCAAGAAAAACGATGTCCTCAAAAAATTTAACACCTATTTTACAACTTTTGCGGTTTAAATCTCCTGTCCCGTTGATCTAAACGTTTTAGTAAATACCCTTACATTCAAATACCTTAACCAACTCCACGATTGAGGTTGGCTCGAATGTCTCCAAATTAAGGGTCCTTGCTATGACAACCTTGTTCGGGCATTTTACTCAAACGCCAAACTTAAACATGACTCAAACACCCACCTAGTTCAATCTATTACTTCTTTCGTCATGGGCTAAGAGATTACTATCTTGGTCGAGGCCCTCTCTACTTAGCTTTCTATCACCAATGAGGGTGATGAACACCATACCGACTCATACGAGACTTCCTTATCTAGGCCCAATGATTATGTAAGCAACGACATAGACCTTCATGATTGTATCCTCCATCTTATATTCACATGGATTATTGCCCCAGCCAATAAACATTTTGGCTTTCGCCATACTGATTATTATATGTGGCATTGTTTTAGAACCAACCATCCCATCAACTTAGCCTTCATTATTTTTCTAAACCTTCTTGAGATTCTTAGGTTACTGATGTCTAGCAACAAAACCTTACATTACAGTATGTTCCTCTCTTATATCTTTCGTATCCTTAGAATAAACGTGAGTGTAGACCCCGGTCGTTCCATGAACTCCTTTATCGATATCTCAATCATGCATAGTTGCAATTGAAAGCTTGATGATGAGGGAAATTGGGTCCAGAAGTTTGACCAGCAATCCTTGGTGGCTCAAGCATTGACAGTTCAACCAGTTGCTTCACCAACATCTGATACTCCTAGGTCTTTGCATGAGGCTTATCCAGCTCTCCTCACTCCGTGGTCCCCACACATAGCACGTTTACTCGAGGTGATCAATGGGTTGTAGTTGCAAGTCGATGCACGATTTAATGCATTGACTGGCCATTTCGGTGATCGCTAAATCAATTAGATGAGCGCATCAATGAGTTGGCCTCTCGATTTTCTCCACCATCGGATGATTAGTACTTCACTTCTTGGTTGATTTTTATATGCTTTTTGGTTGGATTATATAACTATTTTGGTTTGTTTGGTTGTCTTTCTTTGGATATTTGGGCTGTTTATATTGGTTGTATATTTGGTTGCTTTGGGATGTTTTTATTTTCATTGCCTTTGGATGCTTTTGTTTCAAATGTACTGCCATTGTTTTTTTTTTGTATGCTTCATTTTTATTTTGTTTTTATTTTTCATTCTTATGTCTCCATATATTTAAGTATTGTGCACTTACTCCCCTAGTTTTTTATATTAAAAAAAGGGGCGAGAAAAATACAAAATTTGCATAATATAATTTTCAACTTAATCTTAAAGTCGAATTCTTTAAGTTGGAAATTTAAATGAAATGACATCTAAAATATTTTCTTTCAAAAAGGGAGCTTATTTTGAAAATAATGTTTAAGATAGGGGGAGTTAGCACATTTTTTCAAAATGTTATTGTTATATAAAAAAGGAGGAGATTGTTAACTCGAGTTTTTCAAGTATTTTGATATAACAAAAAGTATATTAAAAATTCCCTTCTTAAATTTGCAAAAATTGTTTATAAGTCTCTAAAATTATTTTCAAAGTGTTGGACAAAATAAACTTTTAAAAACCTTGAAATAACTTAATTTTTAACGAGTTTTTGAAGTTTGAATAACTTTTATCGATACTTAGGTGGACAAGTATCGATAGAACTCAAGATGGAAATACCTTGAAAAGGCTATAGAATTCTACTAGTAGAACTGGGAGTTCTACTGATACAACTCTGGGTTCTACCGATACAACCCGGACTTCTATCAGTAGAACGTACTCCAGTGTGCAAGGTAGTTTTGGCCTGGGATCTTTACCAATACAACTAGAGTTCTACTGATACCTTGAGAACTTCTACCAAAACAAGTCAAGGCAGTAGCCAAGTTCAGCTTCTCCTGCACTTCTACCAATACTCTGCTAGGTTCTACCTATACTAGTTAAAACCCTCAGAGTTTTATCGATATAAGGGGACCTCTACCAATACAACAAGCCTAACGGTCATATTTTGGAAGGACTTCTACCAATACAAGTCCCTTTCTACCGATACAACGAAGCTCCAGACTGCATCTAATGTAAGGTTTTATCGCTGCAATGGCTCTATTTTGTTTCTAACGGCTACAAATGTCCACAAGGTTGTTAGATGACTTAAACACAAGGTTAAGACTCCTCATTAATATATAGAAACAAGTGTTTAAATTCCAAGAACTAAAATTTTCAATCTTTCTCAATCTTTTACTAAATATTTCTTGTACACAGTTGTAAGTTAAGTCTTCTATCATTCTTTCAAGTGTTGTAACTTTGTGTGAGAGTGCTTAATTGTTGATTATCTACCTTTTAGAGGTATCTTCTTATTTATCATTATTTTCTCTCATTTGTAAGGTGTTACTTAAGGTTTTGGATAGAAACCCAAAACATTAGGGGGAAGTTGTTCTATCTTACTTTTGAAAAGATAAGAATTTGTAAGGTTAAACATTGTCCTTAAAGTTTCAAATCTAGTGGATTTGAGAAATCTTTAGTTGAGGAAAGCTAAGGTAGCGGAGGTAGGCAATTGTGGCCGAACCACTATAAATACTTGAGTCGTTTTATTTTTTCCATTTCCTGAAAATGTTTTAAAACACCAATTCACCCCCTCTTGGTGTATTTCAATTTTAAAAAATATCCTTAATCTCTTTAAGATAAATTCACTCTCACAATATGATCTTATTTTATCTCATGGTAATCATTACATCTTTTTTCTTGAAAAGTCAATTACTATCAAATAGTAATTAAGTCATTCATCATAAAGACGAACAACTTGTGGCCATGTTTACTTTTCATCTACCATGTAATATTAATGAGAGAATATCATTTACCCATGTCTTGGGCTATGAATTCGTAGATGACATATTAGTTTTTCAATCGGTTTGCTCATTTCTAATTAGATTGAGGACATATTTTAATCATCTACTAATATAAGTTGGCTTTCTATATTACAATTCGACCACGTAATACCGTTTAGTATGAGTTAAACATTAGAAAACCAGTGAGCTAATGTTTGCCTCTATTTTGTTTTGCATGCAAAAACCACATAAGGAAATTAAACAAAGAATACTAAAGTAATGAATGAATAATTTTAATAATCCAATCTGTTAGAAAAAATTACAAGTGTACATAGATGAAAATAGTACACTTAAGGCACCAGATCCAACTTTATGCCATTTGGACTAACTAAAGCTCCAACAACGTTTTGCACTTTGATGAATAAAATACTTCAACCTTTTTTAGATCATCCTATGGTTGCTTACCTTGATGATATTGTGGTGTACAATAAGTCATATAAGGAGCATGTGGAACATTTGAGAGAAGTGTTTCAAACCTTGTGAGAGAATGAACTTTTTGTCAATGAGGAAAAATACTCATTTGCTCAACACGAGGTGCCATTATTAGGTGACATTGTGGAAAGTGGTAGAATTTAATGGATGTAGCACCCCAAACCCGGCCCAGACGTTAAGGCCGAATCCGACATGCCACTTTGAAGTCAAAAACCCGTGTTCCCTTTTTAGTGTTTTAAAAAAAAGCCGAATTTTGTCAAACTAACCAAGTGAATGGAAGCTGGGCACCAGGTAGGTATCCATAACAGAGGAGGTGAGCCATGAAGGTCGCTAGTACCAAGCTCTCCGATTGGATCCAATCCTAGACATGTCCACATCCATTGCCACACTTGGTTATAACAAGTTGAAATTTCTTTGAGTGGTTATCTTTGGTAAATTGAATATTCGTGTCATCGTGTTATTTAAAAAATATCGTTTTGAAATCGTGCCCTAAGTCTAGCCCATTTGAATTATTATTATCCATCAATTTAAAGTTGTTTAAAATAATATAATCTCGAAAATCAAAGAAGAAAATAAAGTTAAAATGGCCTTATTACAACCCAAAACTTAAATAGTAATTAAAAATAACTTAAGAAAACCAGTCTCTTTTTAAACCCAAAAGTGTTCACAATGGCCACTGAATCCCTCCGGCTCCAAGTCACCCACATCAAGACTCACCGCAAGGTTAAAGAAGGGTGAGTTTGGGGAAACTCAGTGTAAGGAAAACCCATTCAAAGCCCAAGTCACTCAAGCCCATTGGGCCTAAGCCCATTCAAGTAACAGTGGTCTTGGGCCGAGCCCTTTTTCAGATTACAATAAACGGGCCTTAGCCCCTTATTCAGATAATGAAGATGGCCCATAGGCCCATTTCAAAATACATGCAACATCAAGAAACATATGCAAGCCCATTTGGGGAGACTACTCAACCCACTAACCACTACACTCCACCCGCATCACCATACACTCCATGTGGGAATAGCTCAACCCACCCACCCAACACTCCACGATTATAGCCTTGCTTGCTCGATTATCGAAGAATTGAGGCAAAGCCTCCAAGACGTGGACAAGCCACTTTTATTACTTCTCCGTCAATATCCCGGTCCATGCATCGATAATAACAACATGGCATGCAAGAAATAACAACATCAAACATGCATTTAGGTCAATTTAACCCTAGGGGTATTTGGTAATTTATCTCCGTGGGTAAAATCGTAAATTTTCCACTTTTAAAGGTATTTCAATAATTTATCTATTTTAGGGTTTTTCATGCAAATTCCTACCTTTCACGTACTAATGTAATTACTACCGAGGGTTCTTACTGAATTGGGCTGTTGGCCCATCATTCCAATTTTGGCCCATTAAGCCCAAAAATATCAAGGGCACAGAAATCATGCACTTTGCAGTCCAAACATTGCAGCTTACCAAAAACATTAATCGATTTACCTCACAGGCATTTGCACACTCGCAAATCTACAAAATACCGATTTTCGGCATTTCGGCTTTCGGCTTTTGCCGATCTAGACTAAGAAAGAGGGTGTTAGTTACACACCTGTTTCCGACGATATGTTGACGAGATCCACACACGAACCGCCTTCAATTTTTCCTCCTCCTAGTGACCGAATATTCAAGGGTTTCCTCCCCTATTTGCTCTCTCTCAAATTCAGCTATGGAGAACAAAGAATGAACAACAACCTTCCTTTACTCCCTTTTGTTATTCTTATCACTCAACATTTTATGACACATAAATGATATACTAATATTTGTGCCATACTCATGCCATAATTCCAATAAAAATATGCCCATAATGCTTATCATGCCCATCATCCATTAACTATTAAAATGCTAATGCCCATCATTCATTAACTATTAAAATGCTAATGCCCATCATCCATTAACTATTAAAATGCTAAAATGCATACATTATCAACTATCCATCACCTTGGCTGGCCACTACATTAAAAGTGGGGAATTTGACATGCAAATCCTCCTATTTTGCACTCCTATTTATTTGGCCACTACAAATTAGCCTATAGCATTTTCAAACATTTTCACATAGGTCCTATTTCATAATTTCACTCCCTTTTTCTTATGGAACAAAAATTAACTAAAATTACCGGGTTCTATCTTAAGCTTGGGCCTTCTAGAGGCCCACTAACATAATTAAACCTATGCCAACATTCACAGAATTCCCGAAAATTGGGGCGTTACAATGGATGGGGGGCAAAATTTGGGCTATTGCTGATTGAAAGCCACCAACCAAGGTAATAAAGTTACGGTCTTTCCTTGGGTTGGCAAATTATTACCGAAACTTTAGTGAAGGCTACTCCAAAATTACCACACCTTTGAAAAATATATTGAAGAAGGATATAGTGTGGATTGGAACGAACAATGTTAGAAATCCTTTGATCAGGTGAAACAAGTAATGACCAAAAAGTTTGTGCTTGCCCTGCCAAATTATACTAAATCGTATGATGTGCATACAAACACACCAGACTATCCAATTAGGGGAGTACTTATGCAAAATGGGCATTTGATAACTTTCGAGAGTCGAAAGCTTAATGATACTAAGCGACAATATACAATTCAAGAGAAAGAAATGATCATAGTGGTAAATTGTGCGCACACATAGAGACACTATTTTTTGGGTTTTAGGTTCATGGTCTTTACGGATAATGTTGCAAATAATTATTTTATAACTAAAAAGTTATCTCCGAAGTAGGGGTGTTCAATCGGTTAACTGATCAATTAATCAATCCGAACTAGCATTAACTGATTTACCCAACCCTTTTAAACTCTTAACCATTAATCAAATCAAACTTTTTCGGTTAATTCGGTCGATTAATCAAAATTTATATATATTTTTTTATTTTTGGTTAAAACAAGTATAAAACACATAAAATAAACTAACTGAATTAACTAAATTAACCTAATTAACCAAATTAACCAAATTAAAGTATTGAATCACTACATAATTAAAAACACTATATAAGTATTGAAATCAACACATAATTAAAATGTAAGTCTTTAATATTCTCCATTTGTATCCATTTTTCTCTCTGAAAGATCTTCATTTGCATTATACCCGCAAAAATATGTGCAAAAAATGAGCATATGATAGAAATATATGCATTTAAAAAATCAAATAATATAAACAAATGAATAGATAGTAAGTTAACACGAATAAGATAGTAAGCATACCTTTCAACTCACAAAAGCTCATGAATTTAGGGTAGGTTCTGATGCATTCCAAGAAAAGTCTAAACATTGAATTGATTAAATAAGTTAATGTAGGAGTGATATGGTAAAAAAAATTGAAACTATTAAAGTAAAACAATAAATATACCATATTCAATCTTGTCAATCTCTTGGATTTGTTCTTCAATCTTTTTTATGTCTTCTTGTGATCATGATTTTCAAATCCAATCTTGAGTACAAAAAAGAGCTTGTACAATTTTAAGAGTTAAAAAACTCCTAAATTAATCAAGCACATACCTCGCGGTGCTAATTACAGACTCTGAAGCAATAGTAGAAACCGGTATAGCTAACACATTTCTGGCCATCTTTGAAAGAGCGGGAAATCTAGGGCTATTCACTTTCCACCACAGTAAAATATCAAAATCTTCGACAAAATTCTCATTAGCCTTAGCTAGATATTTATCCAATTTAGATGTTTTATCCTCACCATTATTTCCAACTCATGCTTTTTATACAAAGCTTGCATATGCCTTTTCATTTTTTGTTGTGGTTCATCCAGAGAAACATATACAGACAGACTCGATTGGCTACAAGTATTATAAAGTGGAGGCTTATACTCATCAAATAATTCATATAAAGCTTCATTAAATTTTCGCATCATTTCACAAGTTTTTTCAGAATTAGACATTTCATTAAGTGCAACTTCTAGGTACTTTAATTTTGTCTAGGATTAAAACACAAGCAACAAAGCAAATTCATCTTATCAATATCACCCAAATACTTATTCTACTTGTCTTTCATCTTCATGGCCATAATACTAAAATCAACATCAATATTTGACTGAGCATCTCGTAAAAGAATGTCAATTTCAGAAACCTCATCAAAAAAATTATTGGACATGAAATATGAAGTGCCAAATATACGCAAAGTGACTTCATAAAAGTATCTTAAGAAATCCCTCAAGTTTCTAACACTAGCCCAGTCATCCACACTAGGTCAACCCTCTCTCCTTTTAAGTTCAACACTAAAGTTTCTATCTTGCTCCTCAAATCTCTCAAAAGCTTTCTCAAAGTTCTAAGTAATGTCTAACGTTAAGTAGGTCGAATTCCACTAGTACAAACATTAAGACACAACATCTTCTTGCACTTTATCTTTTCCATCACAACACACTCCTTAAACTTTTGTAATCTAGCTGGAGATTGTCTCACATATCTAATAGCCCCCTAACGCGTTCAATAGATTTATTAGTTTCCTTTAAGCCTTCAACAACAATCAAATTCACAATGTGTGCTAGACATCTCATGTGAAGATATTTACCATTTTGAACTAAACGCCCTCGAGGGTTAAATTTCTTTCTCAAGTAACCAATAGCAACATCATTTGAACTTGCATTATCAAAAGTAACAGTAAACAACTTATCAATCCCCTAATTCAACAAGCATTTCTCAATCACCTTCCCAATGGACTCACCCTTATGACTAGGAACTAGACAAAAGTTTAAAATCTTTTTATACAATTTCCAATCATTAACAATAAAGTGAGTAGTGATACACAAATAATTAACTCTTTGCAAAGAAATACATGTGTTAGTAATTAAGCAAACTTTGGAACAAGAATTTCTCAAAACTTGTTTTATCTTGACCCTTTCATTTAAATACAATTGATAAATATCTATAGTCATAGTAGTTCGTGAAGGAATATGAAACCTAGGATGTGCCACGAACATAAATTTCTTAAAGCCTCCACTTCCAACAAACTTGAAATGTAATTCATCAATCACAATCATTTGTGTTAATCCTTTCTTATATGCTTCTTAATCAAATCTCCAAGTTGAAAGATACCCCCCTTCAACTCCCTTTCTAGGTAAAACTAGTTGTCATTGGCTAGTGTCAACAACATTACTAGGATTTTTCTTACATGAACCAATATGATATTTCAATGACCTTATACCATTTTTTTCTTATCATAACAAAATTCCTTTTCACAATAATTACATTTAGTCTTACTTGCACATTCACTATTAATAATCTTAGTGAAGTGAGACTAAACTTTTGACCTTTGAGGAGTGGCTTTTCTTTTCCCAGTAGTCCCTTTTGTTTGGCTTGAAACTTCACCTATTGAATTTCCAGAATCTATCGAAGTAGGAGGTGTAACACTACCCTTAATAGATATTGGTTCGGTGGACATTCTATAAGACAAAAATTATATAATATATTAAAATACATTTATAATATTAAAATAAATGCAAAGTTAAATGACCAAAACAAAATCACGGGCATAATTAGGTCAATATCTAAATAATTTAACCTAAAAATATTTAACAATTTTCTATTTGGAATTTTGGCCATTGATCATCAATTAATTTTGTCAACTTTACAAATTTTAGAATCACAAAACTTAATAATCGATCACCTCATATTTAGATATTTAGAGAGAAAAACAATATCAACCATTTTTTAGACTTAAACTAAAAGCCCTTGCACTCAAATTAAAGGCATTTTGATATAATAATAATAAACAAAAAAAAGAAGATGATAGGGAATAGATTTTTAGGGAAGAATATGGAAGCAACAACAGCTAAGTAGTAATATTTTTGTTCTTGTTTTTAACTGATTTAATGACAATGACAAAAAGGGTCCAAACAAACATATGGGCCTAGCTCATCTAACTACAAACAATCCTACCACAATACCTACATTAAAAGCACATAATTAATTTACTTTTACCTTTCCAAAACTTATACATCTTCAGTAAAATCAATGTTTACTTTTTATCATTTTTATTCTTTTCTATTTAAAATTCACTTGTGATATTTTAATGATTTAAAGTAGTAGCAAGACAAATGGCACAACCGAACAAAGTGTTCAAAATTCTTATATCATTATATTAACTTAGATGTTTGATTATTAATTCCCAAATTGATATGGGATAATGTGGTTGGATTATAATTTCTATCAGACATTACTTTTTGTATACAATACATAAAGAATCTAAAATTACCTCTTCTCATTATGTTCCTCTTCTCCTTACAAAAAGAAGCTAACCTTGTAACTCCCCCCAATAGCTAGAAATAAGCATATCCCATAGAAAAGAAATTTGCTGATCTTTAGTGTCCAAGCCAAATAATGTAATATACATTCCAAAGAAAAGGTAACATATGGGATTAATTCCCTTCACTACTTATTTAGAGATTGGTCCCCCTCATAAAGAAATACTACTAGTATGAGGGGGTGGAAAAATCGAATCTCAACTCTACAATTTCATTTCTCTCATAATATTATTGGTTTTTTTCTTGCATTAGCATGCACCCTTTACCATTAGTATTGAAACATATATTACCCATTTCTTAGTTAAATATGTAGGTGGCTGGTACTAAACAACCATGGATTTGTCACCACCCAAGTCCTAGTAACAAAGCCCCAAAGAAAAGATTTTTAACAAAACACACTTGAAAAATCCAAAGTGAGTGTCAATAGTGGTGAGTGAAGTTCAAATCGAAGGTGAATCACTGCAATGGCTGATGGTGGACGAATGTCGAATGATGATGGTGACCTGGTGGACGTCGGATGGTTCACGGAGGTGATGGCACTGGTAGTAGAGATTTTAGGAGATTTCAAATTAGATATTTTGAATTTTGAGGGTTAGGGATTTCTCATTTTTATGCGTGATTTTTAGTTTTAGGATTTTTATTTTTATTTATTAAATTATTAAATTATTTTTAGTTTTTGGGATTGGGTTAGATTGGGTTTATATATATATTGAATTGGGTTTATATTGGGTAGGACTTAGAAGTGTTGGGGGTGGGCCAGTGGCTGGGACTTGGGTCTGGGTAAGCAGTAGGCTAATACTTATATATTATAATCTTATTTATTGATTTCGATTAATTCAGTTAACTAACCATTTTCAAATTGAGTTAACCGTTAACTGAATCTCTAAAAAATCATTAATTGACCCCTAACTGAATTAATTTGGTTAGCTGACAGTTTAACCAAATTAATTTGGTTCGATCGGTTAAATCAATTTTACCCAAAATTTGCACACCCTTACTCTCAAGTAGACTTGTTGGTAGGTTTTCTTGGTAGAATTTAATTTCAACATGGAGTACTAGTCAGGGAAAGCTAACACAATGGTTATTGCACTAAGCTTAAAGGTAGAATTTACAGCAGTTTGGAGCAAATTAGAGAGGTTTATCCCATCATTCCACAGCCAAAACATTGTTCGAGCTTGCCAAAGATGGGAAAATGATGCGGTTTTGGCTTGAGGAAGATTTGTTGTACACTTAGAGGCATCGTCTTTATGTGCCTCAATATAGGAATTTACGCAAGGAAATCATGAAAGAGTGTCATGATTCGAGATTGGTTGGCTATTCAGGTATGCATCGTACATTGGCTTTTTTGAAAGATCATTATTATTTGCCTCACATGGGTGATGATGTTGAGACCTATATGAATACTTGTTTTGTGTGCCAACAAGACAAGGTAGAGTTGAAAACTTCAACTAGTTTATTGCAACCTTTGCCTATTTCGAAATGCCCATGGGAAAGTGTATCCATGGACTTTATTATTGGTTTACTTAAATCTAATGGGTTTGCGAGTATTATTGTTATGGTTGACAGATTTTCCAAGTATGGAACCTTCATTCCAACAACCAAAGAGTACCCTACTGAGGAGGTGGTTCACTTGTTCCTTAGACATGGGGTAAAATATTGAGGAGTGTCATAGTCTATTGTTAGTAATCGAGGTAGGTGGTTTACGATCAGTTCTAAATATAGTTGTTCATTTTGACAGGGTCAAACTTGAACTTTTCCACCAGCATGCATCTGCACATTGATGGGCAAAATAAGAGAGTAAATACTTTATTGGATACATGTAACATCTCGAAATAGGGCCTAAATGGAATAGTGGTTGCGAAACCACAAATCTGAGGTAGAAAAATTTATTTTATTATCATTTTAAGGTCTATGGCATGATTTCATGATTGTGCGAAAATTTCGTTTAGAAATTTTATCGATAGACGGTCCAATTTGATATTTAGGACTAAATTGCAAAAGTTGTAAAATGTGTGTTCTAGTTCACAAAGGTACTAAGTACTTGTGAGTAATGGGTTTTTAAAGTGGAGGTCCTTGGATAGTAATTAGACCATTATACTAGTTTGGACAAAAATACCTAAAGGAAGATAAAACACCATAGTTTTTAATTAAGAGCATTTTGGTCATTTAGTTATTAAAATGAATTAAAAACAAAATTAAAAGCCAATTTTTGTCCATCTTCAACCCCTTGGCCGAATTTCACATGAGAAAGACATAGCTAGGGTTTTTCAAGCTTCCAATCTCGATTGTAAGTCTGTTTTAGCCCCGTTTTTAATGTTCTTTACGTTTTTAGAGTCTCGGTAACTTGATTAAGCTTATTCTAGCAATAATTTAACCTAGGGTTTATATTTGGAAAACTACCCATAGGTGAAATGTGTTTATTTTGATGTTTTATGGTAGAATATGAAGCTTGAAATTGAGTTAAACAACTTTTGCTAAGCGATTTTACATGAAAACAAGTAAAATGACATAATCGGTAAAAATACGTAATGTTCATAAGTACATGTTAGAGTGAGAATCTGATGTTGTCATAGAAGGGAAAAATGATCAGCATGTCATAAAACATAAGAAAATAGGATGAAGTTTAATTTTCGAGCATTGGGGAAAAAGTGTAAATATGTAAAAGTTTAGGAGCAAAAATATAATTTTTCCAAAGTTTGAGTCAAGGACTGTTTTAATAAATGTGAGTATTAAATAAGCTAATTTTTTTTTATTATAGATCAAGAAGAATGAAATCCGGAGTTAGACCGGAGAAAGAAAAAGATAGTGGACTAAATCGATATAGTTGATCGTATTTTGTTTCACAGTAAGTTTGCAGTAAATAAATGCAATATTCTATTATTTTATATTAATGTTGTTAATTTACAGCATGTGTATATTTATTTTATGAAATTATTAAAAGAAGACTCAAGCATGAATTGACGGAGAAGTAATTTCAGAAAGTCCCGGTTGAACCTTAGGAATGTGTAGGATACAAATGTCATGACATTAGGGTTTAAGGATAACATGTAAGACCATGCCAAGGCATGGCAATTGGTAAGGTTTCTAAGGCAAGGAAATCATGTAAGACCATGTCAAGACATGGCATTGATAAGTTACTATAAGGCAAAGGTCCCATGTAAGACCATGCCAAGGCATGGCATTGGTGAGTTCATAAGGCAAGGATACCATGTAAGACCATGTCAAGACATGGCAATGGTAAGTTTCAAAAGGATACCACGTAAGACCATGACAAGTCATGGAAATGGTAAGGTACCCGTGTATCCTTAGTATTCCAAGTGGTTCAACGGGAAAATTTAAAAAGAATATCAAGGTAAGGTAAGGTAAGACGAGTTATGCTAAAAAGGTAAGACAACTTCATGCTAGAAGAGCAAAGGTAAGTATATAATGTTTATGCATGCTTGATAAAGAAAAAGGTAAGTAAAATGTATTAATAAATTTGATTAAGTAAGTAAGTATTTAAGTAAGTGAGTAAGTGAAGAAGTTTAAAATATGTCAATGACAATTAATGAAGTTGCATTAAGTAGTATCATGCCAAGTAATAAGATAATTCTTATGAATGTTGTTATTTATTTGCATGCAAACTTACTAAGCTTAATACTTACCTCCTTTATTTTTCTTCTTTTTATAGTTTTGTCAAGCTAACTCGGGGATCGTAAAGTACGTCGGAGGTCCGGGCACACTATCACAATGATTATTTTGGTATAGCTAGACGTTTTATTTTGAGTATGGCATGTATAGCATCGTAGCCATTTTGTGTGTATGATCTTATGATATGGCTGATGAATGGTATGTAAATGCTTGATAATGATTAGCTGTTGGAATGGCTAATCAAGGACATGTTTGGTGTTATGTATGCCTAAATGCTAGTTATTCCATGGAAATCATGAAAAAGGTGAAATTAGCTTTAAAACAGTATCGGACAGTAATAATGATGTGAATTTGGAAAATCACTATAAATAGTAGAAATGGATTTAAATAGTGAATAAGATATAGAATTAAATATTATTGAATCTATTTTCATATGAAAGAAACAGAGTAAATAAAGAAGTTGTATTTTACGAGATATTTAAATTTTTGTGAGATAGGGTCAGAGTGATTTTTGAATCCCCTATTCTGAATTTATAAATTCACTAAAAATTGTACAAAAATAATTAGGAGTTATAATTTATATGTATAGATTCCTTATTGAGTCTACTTTTAAATAAAATAAACGGCATGGTTATTTGAATTCTTTACAGGGAGAAAATTAATTCGTAGTGAACAGAGGTCAGAGCAGCCGAACACTAAAATAGGGGAAACTTTAACTAATAAACTGTACTAATTAGATAGACCAAAAATTCTAAAAACAATTTAGTAAGAAGATATATGAGTCTAGTTTCAGATAAAATTTACGGATTTGGATTTCAAGTTTCGTAACTCGAGTTATGATTTATTTAGTGACTATGACGCAGATGGACAGTTTATTTGTGAAAGATGAAATAAATTGTTTTGATTTGTTTAAGTGATCGAAAAATTTTTATTGATTCCGGTTTGTTCCCGAACTATTTCCATTTCATGTTTTAGGGTCTCGAGGACCCTTTTTAAGGACATATTGAATGAATGAAACTAAATTAATTTTAAAAGCAATTTTTTTTGCCCCGAATTAGTAAGCTAAGTCAGGTAACGCCTCGTGCTCGACTCTGGCGAGGGTCTCGGGTAAGGGGTGTTACAATACATTTTTTCTACACTATGTGAGTGTCACATAAAGGGACCAGCCAAAGTTGTTGGATGTGGTCCAATTTTCTTATAACTGCGGTGTAGTTTGGCCACGAATCAAAATCTATTCGAGATAGTGATGAGGCAAAACCACTCACACCCAACATTGTTGCAACTCACTATGTAGGATCGAATCTAGCAGCTTATTGATTTGCTAAAGATTGGCATGAGTAGAATAACATAGCCAGAGCTTGCTCACACAAGGCAAGTAAGTACAACAAGAAGTGGGCTACTTAGTGCCGTAGGAATATGTTGTTTCAAGTTGGTGACTTAGTCCTTGCTAAATTACACTTAATTTTGCACCACAGTGGCTTGCAGAAAGGGCTTGTGTGATAGTATGTGGGGCTTTTAAAGTTCTAAAGAGGGTAAGCAAAATGGCTCATAAACTAGAGTTGCGAGCAAAACTTAATGTTCATTTGGTGCTCCATTTTGTTTCCTTAAGTCTTTCCATTAGGACCAGAAGGACCCAAAACAAGACAAGTATGAATGAGTGCCACTGGGGGTAAAGGTCTTTTATGATCGTGATGTTGAATGCATCATGATAGACCAAGTGATTTGACGAAAATACTACAGGCTGATGCACGAGTACCTTATTCGATGGAAGAGACTTTCTAACAGTAAGGCTAGTTGAGAACCTGCTAAGGCTTTATGGTAGTTCCAAGAAAAGATAGACTAGTTTCATTCTAAGGACGCGATGAGGGCGTCTTGAGAACAGGTGGGAGAGAATGTCACGGGCCACGCAAAGGAGCCCACAACTGATGCACACATTTTATACCCTTTATATTCCCTTGAGGTCATTTGGTTCGACAAGAATGGCCCATTGCTTAAAAGAAACTTAAGGCCCATCTATTTGGATCCTGGTTAAAATGAAACACCGGAGTAACTTATATCTTTACTAGGATAATTATTGTAAATCCTAAATGATAAGAATGTATAGACTTTAAATCTTTTAGGACTCTCATCTTGTAGATAAGCACAAATCTCAGTCATTGATGTAATTCAATCTGTGTCGTCAGATTTTTGGGAGTTTAATTATAAATAGAGCCATCCCTCTTCATTTGTAGTGGCTTCATTCTTAAGTTAAAGAATATATTTGAGAGCATTTACTCAAACACTTGATGTGCATTGCTTTCTTGTGGCTTTTTAGTTCTTTCGTTGCTCATTCGCTTTTGAGTTTGCTTCCACTTTATTTCGGTGCCTTAGAGAATTTCCAGAGAATTCTCATCTTTCGGAAGTTAGACTGAATTAGGCTGATTTGAAACAAAGAAATCACCTAGGCCACGCGATTTGCCAAACGTAAGTTCTAGCCCTGTGGCATGTGCATGTGGAAACCATATATTTAAAATATGGATGTGTGTTTAAAAATAACATACAATAAATAATGAAACATATGGTTCGAACTAATTAATCATAATAACATATGAAATATGTACGATATTGAAATAAAAAATTAGATTAAATCATGTTAAAATTTATTTTTAAAATTTATTTAAGAATTATTATTGGTGTAGTGGTAAAGAATTTGTTTATAAATCCATTAAACACATGTTCAATTACTAGACAATTTAAATTTGATTCTTTTATTTAAAAACTATATGAAAGTTTGAAAAGACAAAAAAAACCCATCAAAATAATAATAGTAGTCATTTAATAAAAGGTCATATTAGTCATTACGTAATTGGGTTGGTATCCGTTTACCTTTAACACCAATTCAATTAGCAATTTTATTAATAGTATAAATACACAAATTTGACGAGAGAACATTTTATATTAAAACTTATTTAAAAATTGTTTAGAAATTATTAATGATGTAGTGATAAAGAATTTATTTATAAATCTATTAAGCAAAATCAATTCTTAGACATAATAATTTAACTTCTTCTATTGAAAAATTATATAATAATATAAAAGACAAAAAAATCAAAATAATAGTAATTATTTAACAAAAGTCTATATTTATCATTTTTAACTGAATTTATATTCCTGATATCAATTAAGTGAAAAATTTATTAATAATATATAAAAAATTATATTACCAACTAAGAATAATGAGATAGGAGTAACGAATAAATTGTATGAGCATTCCTATAAAATACGGGAATTAGCCCAACCAATCAAAAACGATGAATAATTAAATCTTAAGCTTTCACGCACTCAATATAAAAGATGGTATATTTGAGTTATGAACTTACAAGATGAATTATTTTCTTTTCTAAAGTTCACCATTATCCTTCATTCGACTTAAAGCATTAAAAACTATCTCGAAATATAAGCTTTGATGACCCATACTTTATGCTTTTTTCTGAATGCGCTCTTTAATCCATTTCTGTAAACACACATTAACTTAACGCTGATGGTAAAACTGTAAATTGATGAAGGGAAGACGAAGGGCATACATATCATCATGGAGTCGGTATAACAAAATCATCATAAAAATTAAAATGAAAGGAAAAAGTGGGTGGGGACAGAAAATCATGCCGTGTACGTGTATCGAAGAACCCCTGTTGGGTTAAAAATTCGATAAATCACGTTAGTAATTCTCTAATTATTAGAAAATATTTTAATTATTTAATTATAAAAATTATTAAATAATCATTTTTCATTCCAATTATTTAAAATTTCCTCATTTGGTTACCAATCATTAAATTTAATAATAAAAATAATTCGATAGCTTTTAAATTGGTAGAATAATAATTTTAATTCTCAACATTTATACATTATGTTAATTTAAATTTGATTCTAAAAATCAACCTCAACGTTTACATGGTATAATTTAATTTTTTAATTTTTCTTTTATTTGTGACATTAAGTTTAATTTTAAAATAATGAAAAAGATAAAAATTTATTATATTAGATTTTAGGTGTTTTCATTTCGATATATTTTCAATCAAATTTAGTTGATATACTTATTTTATCTTTTTAGGTGAAAGGTCACAAAGAAAAATAAAATTGTAAAAAAAATCAAATTACACAATGTGTAAACATTGGGCTAAATTAGCCTAATATGCCAATTTTTTGAATTAGGCTTTTAAGCAATTTTTTTTAAAAATTTAAAAAAAAGGCCAGTTTTGGAGAGAGAAACGGAAAGTGCGTCGTGCTTTCCATTTCTCTCTCCTAAGGTTAAGATTTTTAATATTTTTAGGTCTAAGGTTTTAATATTATTAGGGTTTAGGGTTTTTAAATATTTTTTATAGTTTTTTTGTTTAGGGTTTTTTAAAAAGGTTCATGGTTTTCAACTGAAATTGAGGAATTTCAAAGGTAGTTTTGAGGAGTCGAGGATGTGATAACGCACCTCATAACACATGCATTTCATGTGTCGTGGCGGGATAGGACCATCACCTCAAAAACTCAGTTTGGGGAAATTATATTTCGAGGTGATTGTGTTTGATAAGATCTAGGGTCAAAGTCCAAGTGGAGGTCCCGATCGACAGCAGTGATACGGTCACAAGTTCGAGTATAACTGGAGGTTGGTTGACAATCGTTATGCAGTCACAAGTTCAAGCTTTTTGGATACCCCGTAAATGATACCTTATATATATCATACATAAGATTGGGGTCATAATCATAGGGAAGAATGAAGGGATTTTTAGTGTAATCAACGTAAATTTTTTCTCTATTTCCACACAGCCAGTATATTTAACTTTTCATTCTTATCCGAAGGCTTATACCAATGTGGAACAAGAGGACTCTTAGGGAGAAAGCAAATGTTTCGATGAAAGTAGAGGTTAAACTCGGGTCGGCGTGACAATGGTTGTAGTTATTAATGTGTTGTTTAATAACGAAAACCAATGTCAGTTTGAAAGGAGCATCACTTTTACTCAACCGAAACAGCCGCTCCCCACCTAAAAGTCCTCCTACATCCAGAACAGTGTTGGCCTTCGGATAAGAAGGAAGGTTAAATGTATCGGTTGTCTAGAAATGGAGAAAAAAATTATGCCAATTAGAGTGGGAAGGCCCACAATATTTCCCTATTATTATGCCCTTAAACATCCGTATGTTATTTACAGGCAACATTTTTAGGTATCTGAAAAGTTTGAACTCATGGTCGCGTAACTAGCGTTAACTAACTCTCCAATTATACCTCGATCCATGATTGTATAACAGTCGTCCATGGGGACCTCCATGTATACTACCACTCGTGACCGTACAAAGTAAAATCACCCTGAAACTTAACTTCTTTAGTATAAGCTTTAGAGGTAATGGTCCTATCTCGGCATGATATATGAAATATGTACGGCTCGGAGCGATATCGTATCACCTACGACTCAATAATACCTTGAACATTAACCAAAAAATTTTAACGACATAAATTTTTAACATTGAGAAATGTTTTGTATAATAATGATGGGTAGGCTGTGGGAGAAGATTTTTAAGGGATGATGAAGTATGGAGTGGAAGGCCCCTTCTGATGATGATGCTGAGGCAATTTTTGTTACCTCCTCTACGAAGTTGCCTACTGCTTGCCTCCACCAATAGTAGATAAGGCTTGCCGACGAGCCTGAACCACGACAAGTACTCCAAATAGATTGTCGTGTTTGCTGAGAAAAATGGTTCGCGGATAGGTAAGAAATCAATCATACGATCCCAAGCCTCAGTATACTTATTATGCACCTCTCGCCAATCCTCGTCACTCTTCTCACACATGTCCACCTTGTGAGCTCCTTTAAGTCTTGCGGCGATTGCGAAAGTTTTTGCCTCTACCCAAACTGTCGCATCACCTGGTTCGGTTCTTGCATTTTCATTGTCACGAATGCTATCAATTGCACCTTCGCATCCCACATCCCTCGATTGTCCAACACTCCTTCGGGATGCAAGATATGGTGTCGGTGTCAATGTCAGTGTATGGCATCCATTCAAACTGAAATGAGCAATTGTAAATTTCATTATATATGAATTTTTATTTTACAAATCATTGCATGATTAATATAGGTTCGAAAGAATAAGTAATAAACTTCGACTTCTGAGTGTTGATTTAACAGTAGTCTAATGTCTTTCAACTCTTGGGGTAGTCCCACATAACTCGACTCATGGGTCCACCTGTAAAAGCAATATGTTAGTTCAAAATACGATAAATAAAAACATTTACCGTACAAACTACGTATTTATTAATAAATGATTTTTACCTTGTCACTAACGGAAACATGTGCGGGTCGTTCACTCGGGGACATAAAAATGGTAGCCACTACCAAGCTTACAATTGCAGCAGGAGCAAGCAACCACCGATGGACATCTTATTTTGTTCTGTGGCGTAACATAGATATCGATATAATATAACCAACACGATTGATCCTTAACTCAGTTTTTCTCATTCTTTGAAGTCTACTGGGTGTAGTTGCCACTTTATGTGTACCAAATTTCAAGATTTATCGGGCATTAAAATGCCCCCAATTAACTAAAGGATGAATGCTTGGGTGTATTGTTCTTTGGCAACCTCGGTCGCATCCACGGGAGACTTATCAAAATTTTTTGCCAACTAATTCATTGATATCCAACCACTATCAAACTTGTTCGGGACCTTTCCTAATAATGCCACGCAGAGATCCTCTTTACTTGGAATGATCAATGCTCCAGTGACGATCGACCCATCCACCGGCAGACTAAGTTGTAACGCCAAATCCTCCAATGTGATTGTACACTCGCTGCGTGGAAAATGGAAAGCATGTGTCTTTGGCTTCCATCTTTCCACCAATGCGCTAATGAGTCTAGGATCAAGTTTGATGTCTCCGAGCATACGAGACACATGCAAAAATCCCGCCTCTTGTAAGCAACCACAAATGGCGGGGATTGGAGGCTTTGCCAAATTATGTACGAATGCCTCCAAAACACGATTGTTTGCCTATTTATAAAAACAAAAAATATTTTAGTTTATAGAAAAATGTTTTAAATTTAACTTAATCAAAAATAAAAAAAATTAAATTTTTGTCTTACCATTATTGCTTGAGCGGTGAAAATGTGCTTGTCATCCAAACGAATTAGAGAGGTTGTCATTCGTGAAAACTTAATTTGAACAAATCAAATTCAAAATAATTAAAAATATATATTTTAAAACGAGAATATCGAAAATTTTTGAACAAAAACTTAAGAAAATTGAGAGAGTTAGGAGATTAGAAAAATTGAGAGGATAGGATGTGAGTGAAAAAAATTATTTTGAAGGTATTTTCATGTAAATTTTTTTTGATTGTTACCCTTTTAAAATTTTTTACTATTGCAATGGCAACGATTATATGAACGTTGAAGGAAAGTACGCCCAACTGGATGCGCTTTCCGTTTCTCTTTCAAAAAATGACCTATTTCCCTAAATTTAAAAAAAAACGGTTTAAAAGCCTAATTAAAAAAATTGCATATTTGTCTAATTTGGCCTAAATATTGAAGGTTAATTTAATTTTTTTAGAATAAATATTAAATTGATCTAATATATAAATTTTGTGGGGTAAAGTTACTATTATACCAATTTTAAAAGTTGCTATGTGATATTTTGTGAGCCATTTAAGTGTTGGTAAGAAAAAAATTAAGTAATTAATAACTATTTTGTAACTTTTCATAATTGAATGGAAAAAAATATTTCTAATTAAGTGAGTATAATTAGATGAGAGAAAAGTAATTAAATTATTATAAATAAAATTAATAAAACTTATATCATGAATGATTAAGCACCAACATTTATTTGTACTCAAAAGACCAACATTTATAAATATAATTATAACTTATAAAACTTAAATTATAAGTCTAGAATTTTTATTAAATAACAAGTACTTTTATTTAATTGGTACAAATATATAATGATTATAAAATTCTTAGTTATGATTGCAAGCAGGAGTGAGGTAAAGTTGGATAGATGTGGTTTTAGTTGAATTCAAAATAAGTTTATTAATTATAAAATCTTAAATACTATTGTAATCCATTTTAAATTTCCTATTATGAATTTTATTTCTAATTTAACTTTTTGTTTTCTGAATTAAAAATACAACCTAAAGTGGAAAAGAAGGTAAGATAAGATGGTAGAGTAAAAAAGAAAAGAAACGAAAAAAAAAGGGGGATGATTACAATGACAAAAAAGCGTGCGGGTGAGAATAATTGCAAGCAATTATGGGTTAATGGGCCAAAGCGGGTATTAGATGACTCGCTTAACTCACAACAGAATGAAAGCTAGTTTGATAATAAAGTAGCATTTTCAATGGCATCAAAAAGGCATTGAGAGAAGAATTCAAAGGACAAAAGAAAATTTCATTTTTAGTTGTGGTTGTGAAGGGGTTATTGGTGGGCATGGAAGGGCTGGCCATGCTCGGGCAGCTAATCGGTCAGATTCAAGATCTTTTGCAGCTTCACGGCTCTCCTCCTCCGCCTCCTCCTCCGTCTCATTTTCGCCTTCTTCAACCGCATCTTCACCCCGACGACCACCACCGCAGGTCTTTCTTCAGAATTAGATAGATCTCTTCAATTCCTTCTTTCTCTCTTACCTCGCATTCTCGCTTTCCTTTCAAATGTTTTTCCCCCTTCTCTGCTTCCATCATTTTTTGCTTCTGTTTTATTTTGATAAAAACAATGTGATTTAGTCGTAGGTTATCTTTTATTCCTATAATTTTTCCAATGGTATTTTCTTTCTTGCATTACTTGTTGAGATTTTTTAGTACTTGGTTCTTATGCCACTGCTTTTTTTTTTTCTGTCAAATTTTCTTTTTTTTTTCAAGGGCTTCGGCATGTTAATGCCATTAGAATTTTTCTGGGTATTCGTTTCTACCTATTTTTTACTCTCTTTTTTTTTTTTTCCAAAAAGAATGAGTTTTAGTGTATACCATTTTTCAGTTTTTTCCTTGTATTCCAATCATGTAGATTCTTTTTTTTTTCTTCTACTTTTTGCTTTGCTTTTTCTTTTCCCCTTTTGCAGTTTTCAGGTTTTTTTTGTTCCCTCTTCTTTGTTAGGGGCTGATTACATTATGTCATGGTTAACTTTGAACTTGTTGACCGCTGTGTTTTTTGGTAAAATGATACTTGAATGTTTCTTCTTGGTTGTGTTAACATGTGATTATAGTTTCACTGTGTATATGGAATCTCAAACCTCGCTTAAACCAATGATTCTTGCTTATTATATGCCATAGACTAATCAGCTCTTTTTTAATTTTCTTTTTCCTTGCTACATATGAAGAAAAAAGAGAAAGCTAATCTACTCGTAATTCAACTAATCCGGAGCCAGGGGGTTTTAAGCAACACATAGTTGTTGGTCTTTATTTGTTTCGAGGTCTCCTTTAAAACTTCGGGTTTAACTAATGAATGTTGAGTGGGCTGCTACTTTGGTTCGTTCATAATGCTCGGTTTGTCCATATGTCACAGTAGTCGTCTCTCTCTCTGAATATTCCTTCAATACCCATGCCTTATGCAAAGCCATTCTTCGCAATGTAACCAAGCACATAGTGGAAAATTTCTTTTAACTGTGAATGTAGGCGTCTATTTTCCATGTAGTTCAGTTATTATTGATGGAGGCGGTTTGTGAAGTTAGACGATTCCAAGGTTCATATATCATCTTTTATAAGTTAATCCTGAAGCACCGATGTATATGGGCATCTTGTGTCAATTCTAAAGTTCATTTTGAGGTTCTTTTCTAATGAAAAAGGTTTGGTGGTCAAGATGTATCTTGCCAAGGTGCATTTTGAGTTTCATTTCTAATGAACATGTTAGGTAAAACCATAAGGAAAATTGTAATATACATTTTTTATGAAGATGTTGAGATGAATTTATCTTGTTTGGAGACATGATTTATGTCATGTCCAGAGCATGCACAGCTTTGGCATGGTAGTTTTGCTTGGGCTTAGCCTTATTTTGATCGATAAATGGCCATAAAGATGTCAACCAGCAAAAGCCTGCAGATAAGGCCTTGACTTAAATAAGGTTTGATGATTGAAGTTCAAAGGTGATGTGAATGTTGAAGTCCGAATGGACTGCTAGTTACTTGCACAATCGCCTACTAAATTTGGTTATAATCTCTAGCTTTTGTCTCTTGCAATGAGGCACTCTCCTTTCCTTCCCTCTCTAGCTGGCTTGAGCCTCGACTCCACTACTGGAGAGGAGTCTTCTGTCCCTTGTGCTATACAGGTTAACTGTGGAACATGTTGCTTCACAGACACAAGGCTTCTTTACTACCTTTTATATTATGATGTTCTGAGAAGTTTCTATCAGTTTGTATTCATTTTTCACCCCAAGAAGTTCTCTAGGATTCTTTGGTTCTCTTATCAATGTACCCATTGTGGGGTGCATGGGTATTTTTTGATGTGTAAACTTATATAAGAGGGAAGATTGGTAATTGAGTACATTGCTGCATCTATTGATTTTGATCAATAAGATGGTGAGGAAAGTTGTTAAATTCTCTCTTCGGGCCTGCACAAATTGAACAGATCTTATAACTCGAAATATTTACCATATTACTTGTGATGGGATGAATGGTGGAATTCCTATTGCTTTAAACATGTTTGAGCTTAATGATCTTAAATTTATTGTAGCTGGTAATTATTTAGCATATTTCAAATAGACAGTAGGAACGGGATTACTTATGTTAGCTTCCGTGCAGGTGGTGTTTGCACAATGTAGATTATACTTCTACAGACCATTACTACAGTCTTGTAATGGCTGCTGGGAAATCTGGAAGTTGTAAGATGTTGGAACCTTTTGAGCCTCCAGGTCCTCCACCAAGCAAGAAATCACGAAAGGGGCGGACCCAAGAGAAATTACATGGAAGTACTGCTATACCTGAGGCTGAGGTTATGGAACAAGATATTTGGAAAGAATTCCCTGAAGACCTTCTTGAAGCCATCATTGCAAGACTTCCCATAGCCTCATTCTTCCGCTTTCGCTCTGTTTGCCGTAAATGGAATTCCTTGTTGGAGTTGCAAAGTTTCTCTCAGCATTGTGCTGAAATCCCGCAAGGCAATACCTGGTTCTATGCTTTTACTCATGACAATGTGAACTCCGGAACCATGTATTATGACCCTTCCATGAGGAAATGGCACCATCCTGCATATAGGCCAACAAAAATGATTGCTTTGCCAGTTGCATCTGCAGGTGGTCTAGTTTGCTTTCTTGATATTGGTCATAGGAAAATCTATGTCTGCAACCCTTTGACTCGGTCATTTAAAGAGTTGCCAACTGGGTCAGTTAAAGTGTGGTCGCGAATTACTGTAGGAATGACTCTGAATGGAAACTCAACCACTGGAGGCTACAAGGTCATGTGGGTGGGACGTGACGGAGAGTATGAAGTTTATGACTCAGTGAAGAATTCATGGAGTCGGCCAGGACGCATGCCCTCAAACATTAAGGTGCCACTATCACTTAACTTTCTGTCTCAAGCTGTTTCTGTTGATAACACACTTTGCTTCATGCGGTCGGACCCTGAAGGGATTGTGTCCTACAACATGGATACCGGGGTATGCAAACAATTTATTATTCCAGCCCCATTACATCTGAGTGACCACTCGCTTGCAGAGTGGAAGGGCAGGATCATGCTCGTTGGATTGCTGACCAAAAATGCTGCCACTTGTGTCTGTATATGGGAGCTGCAGAAGATGACGCTCTTGTGGAAGGAGGTTGACAGAATGCCAAACGTATGGTGCTTAGAGTTTTACGGGAAGCACGTTCGAATGACTTGCTCGGGCAACAAAGGTTTGCTCATGTTGCAACTGAGATCGAGACAAATGAACCGATTAGTTACATACAATGTGATGAGCAGGGAGTGGCTTAAGGTTCCTGGATCTGTTGTACCACGGGGTAGAAAGCAACAGCGGGTAGCATGTTGCATTGCTTTTAACCCTTGCTTGACTGCTACTGCTTGATTTCCAACCCTTTATGTTTCAAGGAAACTATTTCCTATTTTAATGTTTCCCGACTATGTTCGGTTGCTGCTAACAAGTCCCACCTAAGGCCGTATTTTCTTTTTGGTTGCATGGAAATTGGAATGGGCTTTTCCTTTATTTTCTTCTTTTTGTTTGGACTTATGGGTGAATAACACGCTTGGTTCTTAATGAGGCGTGTGAAACTACTGCCGTCTTGTTGCATCGAGATCATAGTTACACATAAATTGAGCGTTGCCTCCTCTTTTAAAAGATTCATTACCCTAAACAGGAAATTCTCTACTCAGTGCTAAATTTGATGAATGAGGTTCATATAGAAGCTAAATCTAGCGGGCTTGCACGTGAGAAAGCTCGAAAAATAAAAATCTTTACGCATCATCTGCTGAAGCTGTTGGTATAACCATTCAAATATCGAGTTACTCGGATAACTCAGTTCAACCACTAATATATCGGTATTTAGTCCATCTCATTGCATAAATGAAAAAAGTAGCAGACAAAGCACAATGAACAGACAACTAAAGGGGAGGTCTTATTCAAATTCCAAACATTTCACATCGTAAGCATATATCTCTAGTAAATATAGCATCAGTTTTTCCCTACAAAACTAACAGAAAAGCAAAGCCCAATGCATGACCAGTCTCCTCGCAATTCCTTAACATCAGAAGTGCAGACTTATGCCATACCTCCGCTGGTCGCTGTCCTGATAATCTGGAAGAGAGCTGTTAAGGTGAATGTAAATGAAGTTGATCAGTAAATCATGACAGACAGGACATGCAGAAAATCTTGATTCTAAATTGTAAATATAGATATTTTAATTTAAGCAAACATCCTTGAAGATTACAATGAAATAAACTCAACACCAAGAAAAGCTAAACATATCACACTTTCCAAACGAAGAAACCAGACAAATTATCCATACACATTGAATAAGGAAATATGATGGCAAAGAATCCTTACATGATCCAATGACGACGAATATGAAGAACCCAAGAAGCAGAGGACCGACAGGATAATCCTTCCCCTTCTTTGTGGTTGTCTCAGGCACAGCTCCTCTCTTTGTTATGTTCTTTTGGAACTTCTCCACCTTTCTTTCTGCAAGACGCCTTGATGTTGTCTGCCCAAAGCAGAAAAAGTAAGGGGATAAAGTGTAAATTTTAAAATTGGATAAATAGAAACAAAGCAATTTTTTTTTTCTTTTAGGGAATAAAAGTGTTAGGGTATCCCATGCTCGGCCTGGCCTAATTTGGCGATGGATCTTAACATTTATACAAGATTTATGAGAAATATAAACGACGTTTCGAATGAGTTTTGAACTGTGAAAATAGAATTCGAACTGTTGACCAAAAAATAAAAGACAATTCAGACTATTTGCAAACGACAGGTCAACAGTTCTAAATTAAAACAATAATGAAAAGCAATATAAAGACGAATAAATTATTCAAAAGATTTTCGAACAAATACAAGATCAAATTGTGAGGCATATATCTGCTAAATTTAGATCTATAATAGCTGAAATCTACAAACAATTTTATAAACACGCTAAAATTTAGATCCATAATCTATATTCGGAGAGGACGGAAGACGAACAAGAAGTTTATATTGGATCCACTCAGATACAAGAAGATCAAGAAAAATAATAATCAAATTAATAGGAAAAATAAATATGAAAACTGTGAAGTGAACCAATTATTAGAAAAAAAATACAAATTAACAGTTTCTTAGAAAAAGAAAATAAAAACTTACCATGATGACGGATAGATCAGGTAGCCGGAGAAGATTGAAGAGAGAAAACGCAGGAAAATTTCAGGATCTCGCTAATTCCCTGCGAAGTATTTTCTCTCTCGATCTCTCACTTTCTCGCGAAAATGTCCGGATTTGATAGAGGATGTCAACTATCCATCCGCTTTATATAGTGCTGAAGACGGGAAAATAAATGATAGTTGACGGTCACGCGTAAGTAGCGTCACCGGCTTCGCTCTCATTGGGCGCTTTTGATGGATCTCACTATACCCTTTTTTCTTATTCAAATTTTGATACTCCACTTACTTTCCTTTTATATATTTTTATTGAAAAATTGTGATTATGATCATACCATTCCAAAATTTTATTCCAAATAGCAGTTTATATAGTATATTTTAATTTTTTTATTAAGGTTTAAATATATAATTTGCACTCAAATTTTTTCACTTTTCTCAAATTAGTATTTATGATTTTTTTAGATTAGTACCCTAAATTTTGTTCCGTTAACTAAATTAGTACCTAAATCTAAATTCATTGATGTCATAATCTAAATTTTTTTTTAAAACTATTTCTTTTTTTTTTCTTTAGTTTTCTCAGTGACCTTTCTTCCACCCCAATTTCTTTTTTTTACCCCGTGATCTTTCTTTTTCCCACTATCCTTTTCTATTCTTTTTTCCACTAACACGTTTGCTTTTCAATGGCTGATTTCAATTCCTCTCCTTTACATTCTACTATTGTTGCTGCTGCTTCTTTATTCGAGGTAGAAGATACTGAGAAAATAAAGTTTCTAGACATAGAGGAAACATGTTCAAATTCGGGCTACAAAGATTCAGATTACCCAATAGACTCGAAATGAAAAACTCGTAATTGAAACTTGACTATTAATAAAGTTTTTCGATAGTTGGATTTTTTTTGTTTGTTTCCCGAGAAATTATGAGAAAGAACAAAAAATATATATATATATATATTTTTAACTTTGGTTTCTTTTTAGCTTCTAGATTCTAGGTTTATCTTTTATATTTCAAGTCTTGGGTTCATCTTTTTTTTTTTGATTTTTGCATTCAATTTTTTTCTATTTTTTTCAATTTTTGGGTAGTTAGATTTTTTTATTTCATGGGAAAATACTAGAAAGAAAAAAAAATGGTAGATGTAGACAACTCCATTGGATTTTTATTTTACTTTATAAGTTTCTAAGAATTTAAAGTTTTTATCGAAGAATTCATTTTGTAATTTGTTTGTATGTTATTGTGGCTATTTATGGTGAAGAAGGATACTATGATTTGCACAATGATTTTTAAACAAATTAGGTACTATTTATTTTGATATTATTGTTTGCTTCATGAAATTGTATCTTACATTACCCCTCTTTCTTCTCATTTTTATTATCACTACTTTTCCTTCCACACAATATTTACAAATAAAACATAATTAAGAGGTAAAGAAAAATAAACATGGTGGACATACAACAAGTAGACGAAGTGGAAGGGCCATTACCGATAGTTTCATCTGAGGCGGTTGGATCAAAACGCTAGAGATGTCCAAGCGTTCGGTTAGTGACATTGACAGTGAGCAACCTTACGTTTCTCATGTAAGAAGACCCCCTTCTTTTTCCGAGCAATAGAAACACCACTCCAACAACCTTTTTTTAAATCCCTCACTCGCCTCTCCCTATTTTAAATGTTCCAAAACTCGCATCCTTACCAATCTCACTACTGATTTCAATGCTACCAATGACACCCTTGATGACGCCCCATGAAATGACACTCCACCATGAAACAACCTCGGTCCAATTGGGTTCCCATCACAAGGTTATCTAAGATAGGTGAAAGTGTAGTTTAGCTCAGTTGGTTCAAGCCATGAGTTTTTATGGGTTAGTTTGAACAGGGGAGGGGAAGTTGTAGGGCTTGGTTGATGGTGGCTGAAAAATGGGGAGGAAAATGAAAGGGGATTAAGATATGTGATTTTTGTGATGATTAGATGGTGAGAAAATGAGTGAAAATTTTTGGGGTAAGAGTTTTTGACAAAAGAAAGAAGGGAATGTGAAATCATGAGTTTTTTATAGAGGAAAGGAAGTAGAAATGATGAAGAAAAAGAAAAATAAGAAAAGAAAAGAAAATGGAAAGAAAAAGGGGGAAAATAAAAAAAATAAAACAAAAAGAAAAAGAGGTATAAGAGGACGTCACGTGGCATTGCGCGATTGGCTAGTGTTGCCACGTAAGTAAAAAGTTAATGGCGTTAGACTTAGGTATCAATTTAGCTGACGAAAAAAAATTCGAGTTCCAATTTGGAAAAAAAACCATAAGTACTAATGCTGGAGAAGTGAACAAGTTCGAGCACTAATTTTATATTTAACCATTTTATTAAAAAATAAGTAAACTCGTCTCTTTATGTTAGATGAATGAATGAAATAGCCTCTTTGATTAAATGCTTACTTTGATGTTTTATATTTAAGGCATAATAGTAAATTTAGCCATAAATTTTACATATTTAATTTTATCTCTTTTCTTTTATTGGGAATAACTTGACTGTCCACTTTTCATTAGTGATGTGGCATATTTTTTATGTTCCATATCAATAAATAATTTAAAATTATAAAAAATAGTTAAAAATTATAAATAACTTTTAAAATATAAAAAGAAAAAATAAAGATTTATAAAAAAATTAAAAATGCAAAAGAAGTTAAAAGGTTTTTTATTAAAAAAAGTTCGAAAGGAAAATAAAAAAGAAAGTAAGAGAAGTTTTATAGTAATTTGTTGTTTTTCTTTTAATATTAGTGCAAACTGTTCTAATGCTAGCCTTAGCCCTTATTCTAGCATGTTGTTGGATTTTTAATGGTAATTTATTAATTTATTAATTTATTATGATATGGTGGTACCCCGTATACTTCACATTATTATTACTTTAGTATTGTTTGAAAGGAAAAATAAACAAAGTGAAGAAAGCTTTGTAGTTTATTTATAATCTATGACATAAATTACCTAAAAAGTCCCATTTCCAAGCATATTTACGAAAATGGGTTAATTATACAATTATTTACCGGAAAGGGCCTCTTTTTACAAAACGCACCTATGTGGCCGCGTTTAAGGGGAAAATTGCCAGTAAAGCACGCCCCTGGGGAGCGTTTTTTGCCACGTCAGCAAAATGCTTCCACGTAAGCGCGATTTGCTGACGTGGTAAAAAACGCCCCCCAGGGGCACACTTTGCTCCGTGTTTTTATATGTTAGGGATATTTGCATGTTTAGTCCCTAAAGTTTTTTAGGGTTTTTAAGGTTAGGGTTTTGCCAAAATAAGTTAGGATTTAGTGTTTAGGTTTTTGTTAAAACAAGTTAGGGTTTAGAGTTTTAGTAGATTTTAAAATTAAGATTTAGTGTTATTTTATAAATATTATTCAAATTAGAGTTTAGGGTTTTAAATAAATTAAGTAAATTAGGGTTTTAGGGTTTTAAATAAATTAAATTAGGGTTTAGGTCTTTTAAATAAATTAAGTAGATTAGGGTTTTAGGGTTTTAAATAAATTAAATTAGGGTTTAAGGTTTAAAGTTTAATTTAATTAAATTAGGTTTATTTTTTTTAAAATAACATTGTGTTTATTTTTTTAACAAAATTGACTATTTGTACCCTGAAAAAATAATTTTGAGAAGACGTTTCTGAACAAATAGTGTCAAAAACGTTTCAAGCAGGATGCACTATCAGCAAAAATACAGAAAAAGCTCCCATGTGGACGCTCTTTTTCTACAGTAGTTCCTGAAAAAATAATTTTGAGAAGATGTTTCTGAACAAATAGTGTCCAAAATGCTTCAAGCAGGATGTAATGTTAGCAAAATTTTTGAAAAAAGCTCTCACGTGGACGCTCTTTTTCTACAATAGTTCATGATTGACCTTAGGCTATAAACGAGGCAAATTTCATTCTCAGAATGCATAAGTTACAACAAGTAAAATTAGAGAGGCTAAGCAAAATAGAAATTGAAGATGAATGAACGCATTAGTGCTATTATTTACTATGATGGTGAGGTCCGTGACACCGAGAACAGAGTTGTTTTTTTATCAGAGAACACAGCGCGAATGGTTTTTAACCAGAGTATAGATTTTACAGAATTTCGTAAAAGAATTAGGTACAAAATCTTCAGAACAAAGCTAAGTAGGATTTTTTCAATTAAATATCAATTTTGTGCTTCGATTGATCGTATGACATATGACTCATTTGATATCAAAGGTGTTCGTAACTTTGAGACGATGGTGTAGATCTCGCTAGTGGATCACCCTATCTTAAGTTATATGTTCAATTTTCATTGCCAATTGAAACATTTGTGACTTCAACATCAACTACTGTTCGAGAGGAATACACGACCTGTAGCCGACACTCCGTTAGTGGGAGGCGGAACATGGAAGCGCCCATGTTTGGTGGCAGTATGGAAAACACAACTTTTGTACGACACTTGGTTAGAGGATAGGACAGCACATTGGTGGGTTAATGTTCGATGCTGGAAATATGTATTGGGGAATGACATCAACTTCTAGTAGTTGGCAATCCATATCTGATTGGGGATGTTACGAAACGTCCACAAGAAGGGATGATGTACTCCCTACGACGTTCGCCGGCGAGGGGACCTCGTACATTGTAGATGATGGTGGGTTGGATGATGAGTCTGATATGGATCCACCTCGAGAGCCCGGGCCCGATGGTGCAAAAGTTGCATTATTTTCTGAACCGTAGCTTGTTCCATCCAAACCTGAAGATGTTGAAGGGGGTTTAGATGAAGAAGAAGAAGATCTGTGATTCAAGACGTACTCGTCTCTAGCCTACATGCATAATGTCGATATATCAGCAGATGATGTGTTGGAGTTTCCAGATCTACCACACAGAACGCGTGACCGTATAGGTTCGAATTTGGGTGATTTGGAAGTTGGCAAGGAGTTTTCCAGCAAGGATAGTTTTCTTGATGCTTTGAAACAACATAACATCAATCAGGGGGTTAACTACAATATGGTTAAATCCAAATCCGAGAAGTTCGAGGCCAAAGGTGCAGTGCAAGATGATATATGTTCATGGAAAATCATGGCTTCTTTTAGGAAAAAGACAGGCTTGTGGGAGATAAAAAAGTACAAAGGTCCACATACCTGTGTTGCTGATACAATATAACTAGGTGTTTAGGGTTTTGAATAATAATGTTATTACTTAATGTTGCATTATTTAACGTACTTCGTTGACAGGTGTTTCACAAGATCATCCCAAGATGGATTCAAGCATGATAGCTAGCTTAATACTACTTATGTTGAAGGCGGATCCTAGGACTTTTGTGTCATGCATAATTGCCAATATTCGTAGCTAATGGAGGTACACGCCCTCTTACCGCAAGACTTGGATAGCTAAGCAAAAGGTGTTGGAAAAGATGCACAGTGGGTGGGACACTTCATATAATGAGGTTTGACAGTGGTGTCAGGTGCTGGAGAGGTACATTCCAGATTACATAACAGACCTTGAAATGGTCCTTGCGTACTACAACGACCGATTGCTCCGTGGATGCCAAGTGTTCAAACATCTGTTCTAGAGCTTTAAGCAATGTTAGGACGCATTTGTGTACTACAAGCCATTGGTGCAAATTGACGGTACCATTATGTATGGTAGATATACCCATCGGCTATTGCTAACTGTGGCATAAGATGGTAGTGGGAGAATCCTTCCAATTGCATTTGCAATAACAACGGGGAGTTAGCTGATGACCGGCAGGGTACGTAATATTCAATTTATTCTGAAAGGAATATTGGTATGTAATTTTCACTATCAACTTATATTGACAGGGTACGAGATCAATAAGGACCGTTTTCATGAGATGTTAGGGAATTGGCGTTAAGTTAACGATCAAGGCGTAGACTATCTCTGTAACATACCTTTCAAACAGTGGACACAAGCATATGAAGGTGGCCTAAGATATGTTTATATGATCAAAAACCTGGCTGAATGCATAAATTCTGTTCTAAAAAGAACGCGCCATTTTCTGATAACCTCGATTGTGCGAGAGACATATTTTCATTTGGTGGCACTATTTTCAAAGCGAGCAGCAAGTTATAAAGGCCAAATGTAGGGAGACCATGTATGGCTACAGAAGGTATTGCAAGAAATTAAAAAGACGAAGGTGCGGGCTAACACGATGCACACTGTGTGTCACGATCGCGATAACCTATGGTTTTGTGTGAAGGAGTTTGAAAAATCGAGCCAATGTATTACCAACGGGCAATATTGTGTACACTTGAAAAATAGGACTTGCAACTGTAGGACGTTTGATTCATTTCATTATCTATGCGCTCATGCAATCGCAGCTTGTCAGAATCTCCGTTTGGATCCCATGAGATATGTCGACAAAGTGTACAAAATAGAATACATGTACAATGTGTGGAGACACGTATTCCCATCGGTCCCAGATGAGCGTAAGTGGCCGTCTGTATCACTTGCTCCATTTAAGTTGTTACCGGATAAAAAATTGCGTCGCAAACCAAAAGGTCGACATTGCTCGAGTAGAATACGTAATAATAAGGATATTCGAAAAAGAACGAACCAATAGAAGTTGTGTGGATTGTGTAGGAACCCAGATCATACAATTCGATCATGTCCAAATAGAAATAGTTGATAACTGCTATTATGAAACAATGTTGCATTATTTCTATTCCGCATTATTCAAAAGAACTTATATATTAAAAAAACTTTTTTTTATTAAATGAAACAATATAGAAACAACTTCTACAAATATATTAAAAAAATCAATGTATATGCCGGTCGAAATCAGTGCCACATGGGGGTGGACGATGATTACGCGCTGGATTCCTCCTTGGTTGCTCCGACGGGGGTTGTGGTTGCTCCAGTTGTGGGTGTTGGGAGGATGTCCCACCTTGGTAGAATAAAGAATGTGGAGGTGTTTGCATCACCCACGGCAGAGCTGTTTGAATCCCATAAGGTGATAAGAAATGATAATGAAATGAGCTTGCCGACGGTGCCTCATGCGATCCTTGCAGCGACGATGACTTATATATCATCGGTTATGTCGGAGTCATTAGGAAAGGAGATGCACCAGGCCATACATTCCAACCTGCCATAGGTCTGGGAAAAGAAAACATATAAGGGTTAGGATACGCACCTGACATAATTTGAAGGGGCTGTGATATGGGTGTCGTCGATTGAGGCATTGGGCCTGGTGATTGTGTGGGGGCTGTTGATGGGCCCATTGATTGTGTGGGCACTATTGATGGGCTTGTGCCGTAATCCCTTCTCCTTGGATTTAAAGGGCCCTGTCATTCCCTTTCCATACGGATTTGCTAATGCCTCTACTCTTCCAACAGCAAATATGGCTTGCCATGGATCCTAAACAATGACATGTAATCTGGGGTGCACGCTAACTCTGGGACGATGATTGGTTCGCGATCAGGTATATGATCATACCGATTTTCCAAAATTTTGATATATTCTGACCAAAATATCAGCCAATTTGTATTCGTTTGCTGTAAGTCGATTCTGTGCTGCTCATCGAGCACCTCAGCTTCCTCAAGAATTGATTGTCAAAATCCAAATTGTCACAACACTCTATTCGTCTGGTGTATCTCGACAGTAGCATAGTTGACCAATGGGACCTTAACATGCCAAATGTTTGGATTTTGAAAGAATTCTTCCCGAATTACAACCTGCATTGCCGGATCCTCATATGGTGACGAGTTTCAACAACCACCTCAGATGTACGAGGTTTCGTG
This sequence comes from Gossypium arboreum, assembly GCF_025698485.1. Taxonomy (NCBI): domain Eukaryota; kingdom Viridiplantae; phylum Streptophyta; class Magnoliopsida; order Malvales; family Malvaceae; genus Gossypium; species Gossypium arboreum. Next base: position 23,362,599 of record NC_069072.1, read on the forward strand.
ACAAGTTCGACATTAGATGACCTCCAATCATCCCAAGGATATATGCTTGAGCACATTGTATTCTTTCTACTTCAGTTGAATCATTTCCCGACTCCAGGAATGTGTCTCGTAACCAGCCCATTCTCGATCTGACCTCCATAAATATTATCCGGAATCGCACCTAAAAGATTGTAGTACATGACTCCCCAATTAGCAGATTGAACGGACCCGGTGAGTGCGGCCCCATCCACTGGTAATCCTAATTGTAACTGGACGTCCTCTAATGTGATAGTACACTCTCCGCATGGAAGATGGAATGTGTGCGTCTCTGGTCTCCACCTCTCTATTAACGCGCTAATAAGTTTCGAGTCCAACTTGCACCCTTGGCCTATAGTGGCTGCGTTTCAAAAACCCGCTTCACTCAAGTAATTTTCTATCAACAGTGATGGCGGACCAAATATATTAAGAATATAACATTGTAATACCCGATCTACTGATTGTTATAAAAATTATAAAATAAAAATTAATTAAAATTACATAAATGAAAAATATTAAATAATATTCAAAATTTAAAATAAATGAAAAAATATTAAATAATATTTAAATTTTAAAATAAACCGTTACCATTTTCATTTGTTCAACAGAGATATGTTTATGATCGAGACGAATTAATTCACTGGCCATTGCTAACACGATAAAATATTTTTGAAATTCTAAAAAAATAATACTAATTTAGAAAAAAGTTAAAGTAAATAACTGTAACAGCCTGATTTAGACCCTAATCGGAATAGTGGTTTCGGGACCACGAATCTGAGTTGGAAAAATATTTAAAAATTATTTTCTGTGTTTATTTCGTTTGAATTTATATTTTTGAAATTTTCGTGATTTAATTTTGTTGCTTGAGTGTCTGATTAAATAAACGGACTTAAACGCGTAAATTAAAAACTTGATAGTTAAAAACATAAGGGCCAAATTCTTAATGGCTTTGTAAGTTGAAGCATTTATGTTGCAATTTGACTAAATGGTTATAGCATGGACGGTAATGGCCATGAATTATAAAGGTTTTATATATTATTATAAAGGTTAATTTAGTAAAACATGTATATATGTAATTATATAACATAAAAATTAAAATAAGCTTTCATAATTCTTGGTTAGTGCCGAAACTAAAAGAAAAAGAAAGCTTAGGTTGTGGTTTTAAGTTCGGCAACTTGAAGTTCAAATTAAGGTGTGAGTTTAACTCGGTTTTTGATAATTTTTACGTTTTTGAGATCGTTGCTTCAAATACTATCCGACCCAGGCTAGAATTTCTGATTTTGATGAATGTTTTGAGTTATGCTATTGATGAATATTTGTGTTTTGTGATGTTTGATGATGAAATATTAAAGATATGTTTTAGATTAACATGTTTTGTATTGGAGTTTTTGATGATTTTGAGTAATTAGGACTAAATTGTAAAAATAATAAATTGAGGGACTAAAATGTAAAATAAATGAAATATGTGGACTAGTATAAGTATAAGGAATATTCGGCCTAACTATATTATTGTGAGATTGTGCATATTTTGTGTTTTATGCAATAGGAACTAAATTGTGAAAAATGTGAAATATCAGGGGTAAAAGTGTAATTTTTCCATTTGTGTGTTTTTGGATGAATTTGGTTGAAATTTTGATTTAATAAGTTTAATTTATATTAATTTAGATCAAGAAAATAAAAAATCAGATTTAGATCGGGGAAAAAATAAAGTTGTCGACTAGCCAATTCGTACCGATTTTTCATCGTCCGAGGTAAGTCTATAAGCAGATAGATATTGTTAATTCTAATTATGTATGAGTTAATATGCTGATTTGGTATTTATAGATTTATAGTAGAGTTAGCTGAATATGATTAAGCATGGAAATAATGTATTTGAGCTAGTTTGACTGAGTTATAACATCTGAAAGTCTATATGAACTATATGGCATATTTGGAATTTTCGATATATAAATTATTTATGAGACAACTTTATAATAGTGATATTCGGGCTTTGAGCCTAGCAAGCCTTGTGCTGGTAAATTAAATTGGGCTTTATGCCTAGCAGGCTTATTGCCGGTGTATAAAATCAAACCTTGAGTTTAGCAGGCTTTGTGCCGGTGTAAAATACAGGCTTATATCTAGCAGGCTTTATGCCGGTGATTACTTATAAGTTTATGCCTAAAAGACTTCATGCTGATGTGGTATTTGAATACGTTAAATGAGCTAAATGGCCAGGTATGAATTAACTTGTTACCTACTTAAAATAAGGTAAGTAAGTAACTTGATTATTTGTTACAAATCATGTGTGATGCAAATGAAGTATATATCTGATTATGGTATGTGTATTCAGTCTTATGATCGAATGATATGAATATTATGGATTTGGTCTTTGAATATGTGTATACAAGACCATGTATATTTGGCCATAAGGATAGTTCATGTACGTAATGTTATATTATGATTTTTGAGCTTATGTGTATGAGTGTATGTACATTTAGTTATTTATTGACATCTTGATTCTAAAGGTTGGATGATAATTAATTATTTTGATCATATGAGCATTCAGCCAAGGAGGAATTGTTCTATGAAATTATATGTTATATATGTATGGGATTAAAAGCTTGAAATTAAATGTGATTACAAATGTATAAGTTGAATTATTTGATTGAAATGATTTAGTATTGAGATGATATTATACATTAATTGTTTAATTTTCTTAAGGCTTACTAAGCTAAGTTAGCTTACTCTGTGTATTTTCGTTTACTCTGTTTTATAGATTTTGGATTTAAGTTACAAGCTCAGGGACCGTCAGCAAAGTTCATTACACTATCCACTGCTTCGGTATTTGTAACACCCCGAACCCGAGACCATCGCCGGTGTCGGACACGAGGGGTTAACAAACCAAGTTCACTTGTTTTGCCCACCAATTTGACATTTCCAGTCAGGCTGGAAAACTACGTCACCGTCGCCTTAAAAATCATATCTCGAGTTTCAAAACTCGGAAACTAGTTTCGTAAATTTTCCATGAATTTAGACTCATGTATCCATCCATGGATTTATTTCTAGAATTTTTGGTCAGGTCAATTGGTACAGTTTATTAGTTAAAGTCACCCATGTTACAGGGATTGACTGCTCTGACCTTCGCGCGTTACAACTTGAATATCTCACTGTACAAAACTTTAATACTGGTTCCGTTTGTTTCTAATGAAACTATACTCAAAATGGAATCTGTACATATAAGGCATGACTCCTAATTCTTTCTGGATAATTTATAGCAAATTTTTAAAGTTGTGACAGGGGACCCAGAAACCGTTCTGGCCCTGTCTCACAATAGCTTTAATATCTCTTAACATGTAACTCCTATGACCATTTCGTTTCTTCCATATGAAAATAGACTCATCAAGGTTCATTTACATAGCTTATTCACTATTTAATACCATTCCTACAAATTTTGGTGATTTTTCACATTCACGTCACTGCAGCTGGCAGCATCTGTTTTTAAGGTAGGTCTTACCTATTTGGTAGTCTCCATGAACCAACTAGTCTTGCCATACATAGGTTCATATATGATCATTTTAACCATGCCAATGGCTGATCATGTGACCAACATTCCCATTTCCAATCCATGGTCACATCATGACACCAAATATATACATATACAAACCGCAAATAGTCTAAGTCGATACTTCACTTTTACGAGCCATTTTCGCATGGCCGTACACAAATACATCACAACATATTTAACCAACAAGGGTAGTCCTATACATGCCATTTCAAAGTTCAACCAAAATTTATACCAAAATAGAGACGTTGATAGTGTGGATGACTTCGACTTTATTGATCCCGAATCCGATTGCTATCGAGCGAAATCTATAAAACAGAGAGCCAAAGTAACGGGGTAAGCATTTTTATGCTTAGTAAGTCTCAAGGAATATAATCAACTCTAATTACAGCAATACATTCACATAGCCAAATCGTCATTTCATTAATACACATTCTTACTTCACACTTCATCATTATATACTTTCACAAAGTATCAATCAATTCAATAACTGAAATTCATTAGTCGATTGAGCGAATGTTGCTCAAACATGTCGACTTTCCAATGCACATATAAACGTACCTTATTCTTTGGGCTTTCGAGTGTACTAATTGAATTTATTACAGCAACCAACACTCACCTCCAGCCCAAGATTCTTGAATATAACCGGATATAAGCATGTGCACAAATGCCTTGGTCTTAGCCGGATAGAATGACTTCGCACGAATGCCTTGGTCTTAGCCGGATATAGCCGCTAGCACAATTGCCTTGGTCTTAACCGGATATAATTTCAACATAATTGTCTTGGGCTTAGCCGGATATCATTCAATTTCTCATGCACACATACATCAATAATCATTGGACATACATATTTCATTTTAGTTACTAAGGCTCAAACACAATTATAATCATTAGCATAATCGCCTTGGGACTTAGCCGGGTAGAATTGAATACTCATACACACATAAATCAATAATCAATACATCCATATTTCATTCCACATAATTCAATTAAGGTCACTTCTTGAGGACTTACCTCGGATGTTGTCGAACGGCTTTTACGGCTATTCGATCACTTTTCCTTCCCTTGTCCAATTGTGGCCCTCTTAGCTCTTGAGCTAATTCAAACAAATTCAATCTATTAAAACCTCATTGTGCTAGCTTATGGCGAATATGACAAGGAGTTTAAATGGTCATATGGCCACTCTTTAGCTTGAATACACAATGGTCATGCACATTTTATACTACATCAAGCAATTCAATACAATTTATTCGAGCATCAAGGAAAAGCTAAGGCCTTCAATAGGCTACCCAAGGCGAATATTCATGTACATGTTGAGGCCAATTATGCACTTAATACCTCACAAAAACAGCATGCATTTTACTAGTTAATGCTTTGCATATTGTTGCTCAAAACTTATAATATAGCATCGAGCACTCATATGTGTGCTAGGCGAATGTGCTTGCAATTTCACATTCATTCTTCAACATCTTCTTCTTTAAACAAACATATTCATCACTTAGTTCATAACCAAACATCATGTGCAAACATATATATACATATATGAGCATGGCGAATTTCAAGGTGTCCATAGCCATCCAAAACACAAATTTTAACTAACATGCAAGAAGCATGAACCATGCTTATGAATGCATCATGGCGAATATGACAATCATGCTCCTTTTCAACTTCAATCATGATTAAACAAAAGAAAACTCAAAATCTTACTCAAGAGTAGACAATCCATCATTGCATGCATCATCATCAAGCTTTACACTTAGCATGCAATGGCTTTATCACCATAACAACTTTGGCCAAATACCATTTCCATGGCATAACAAGGATTTGAGCCATGGCTAACATGCACATCAAGTTAGCAACCAAAACATGCATGAAACTCCTAACACAACCTCATACATACCTTAATCTTGATGCAAACTTAGCCAAATCTCCTTCTAGATCTCTTCCAACCCAAGCATGAAGCAAAAGTCCTCCCCTTTTCCTTAGTATTTTCGGCCAAGAAGTGAAAATGGATGAACACAACAAAATTTTTTTCTTCCTTCTTTCTCAACTCACGGCAAGGGGCATCCAAGCTCATCTTTCTTTTTTTTTTTTTCATTTTTTATGCTTATTTTATTATAATACTTCCTACATGACTCACTAGCCAAACATGTTGGAAACATGTTTTCCTTGCCCATCATGCCCACCTTGGCGGCCATTATAGTCAAATTTGGGGAATTTGACATGCAAGGACAACATTTTCCTAGTGTGCATCAATAGGCCTCTTCAACATTTGCCTATCTCATTTCTAAGTTTTCTCACACAAGTCCTTTCTAGTGAAATTCACCTTTATAACACTAAATCAATCATCATAAAATGTCATACATGAGCACGCACATATTATAGGTATCAAAATAAATTTTTAATTATTTTTATGCTTCGGTTTTGTGGTCCCGAAACCACATTCCGACTAGGGTCAATTTTGGGCTGTCACAGTATTTATATAGCTGAACTTGAACTATGGCATGTATAGACTGGAACATACTTTTTAAATGTTGGATTTTGGTTTGTATGTATATAAGCCATGCGAAAATGGCTTGTTTATTCATGATAAGTTTGGTTTTAAGTTTTGAATATGCTATGGACATGTTTGATTGTGGTTTTGATGTTGCAGCTATTATATGTGTTTATATGTGAACCATGGTTAATATATTGTTAATGTTGATAAAGTTATGCCAAAGTATATGTGATTGATATAATTGGTATGATGTGATATTGTGGTTGGATATTTTGTTGAATGATATGCTTGATATATAAATGGGATATATTAGGTAAATGGCTATGATTCGAAGTATTGATATTTGGTGATGTGATGAAGTAGGTAAGGATATATATATACATATATGTCTTTAATCATTGATTTTAAATATGACTTTAAGTGTGTGAATAGCATGTGAAACAACCATGTTTTGATTCGCAATAAGGTGAATTAGTTTTCGGTGGATGTTAGATAAATTGGGATAACATGTATTTGATATTAAAAGTGGATTGTTTTGGATATATGGATACATATATATACATATTTAGCCGAATATGTGAATGTTGAAATAGTTTTGGAACATGACTGCTGTTACTTTGATTGATAAGTGATAACAATACATGTGATTATTTGGTTTAGTTTTTGGAAATATTTTATGCGTGTAAAGCGATAGAGTATAATGGAAGTTGACATCAAATAAGGCATATGTATTTTTGCATGTTATATATATATATATATTCGGCTATAGTTTTAATAAATGACCATATGAATAGTAACTTAGGTTTTTAATGAGATTTTTTTAATCCTTATGCTTATATTCGGCCTTTTAATAACGATTATGGTGGAATGTTATTTAATTTATGTGTAACCTGTAAAATTTAGTTTGATTTAGTATTTATTCAAATGTGATGTATTAAGATAATTAATTTCTATGTATATCCATGAATGTATGAAAGTTGTGTTTCGTTTGGTAATACCTCGTAACCCCTTTCCTCCAACGAATATGGGTTAGGGGTGTTACAATAACTAATTATGAAGAGCTTTGAGAAATTTAATGAGAAATTTGATAGCTTTGGGGAGAAATTTTAGATATTTTTTGCTAAATTGTGAATAAATTATGTGTGAAATAATAGGGGGATTTAATACTTTTTTTTTGACCGTTGGACCCCCTCAACGGTAAAAAAGAAAATTAGCCGTTGGGGTTGAAATTGCCAACAAAGCGCGCCCCCGTGGAAGCGTTTTGCTAACGTGGCAAAAAAGGCTCCCCCAGAGGAATGCTTTGATGGTAATTTCCCCTTAAACGCGGCCACGTAGGCATGTTTTGCAAAAAGTGGCCCTTTCTAGTAAATAATTATGTAATCGGCCCATTTTCGTAAATATGCTTGGAAATGGGCCTTTTTAGGTAATTTAGTCATAATCTATAATAGATAAATGATATAAGTTTATAGAAAATTTTGAGTTGACGAAAATATTATATTTTTGTTAATTATATTATTAAATTAAAATTATTTTTAACCTATAAAAGTAAGAGTATGGAGAAGTTTTTGAACTAAATAATATAACTTTTGTTGTTTATTTTAATTATTATTATTTATTAAATTTATCATATTTACAAATAAGAGTTTTAATATTTTAAAATAATTAGTTAAAAATTAATTGATAAAAAATTTGTCATTTTTATAAATAATAATTTTAATTTTATAAAAAACTTTAATGAAATGAAATTATATAATAACAAATTTAAAAGTTAAATTTTATATTTAAATTTTGATTTTCCATATGCATTGATGTACATCTTACTTGAGAATTGCTATATGGTGTTGCAATGAACTTTGAATTGAGTAACTACATGAGTAAGCGAAAACGAGAATTTTGGTAGGAATCTTGAATGTGTTAAATGTCTTAATTAATGTTTTACTTGATAGAATGATTAGGATACGGTTGACATGTTAATAGGGATTAGTAGCACGCTTTGATTGAAAATTATGGTTAAAAGATTATAGTGTATATTGCCTTATAACATAGCATTTCGGCGTAAGGTGTTGTGCCCCTCTCCCTCTCTATATATATTTGGTGTGATGAATGCACTTGTAGTGCAATATACGTGTGGTGTATTGGATGGATAATCTCAAGTGTTTGAGTCGTATTTTATTAAAGTTATTAAAGGCTAAAAAATTAAATGTGTGTTTAAATTAGTATAATGAGAAAGTGAAATGAACCTAAAAATTCTAAAAGGATGATTTAATTCATTGATGTAATAAGCATGTGTGGGGTGTGCCTTGCATTTTTAGGCAAACTAGAGACAAAACAGAATCAACATCACCACGAGGAGGAGCATGATATCGTGACGATGTGTCGGATGATGCCCAAACGAGGTAATATACCACTTTACGACATGGCGACGTGTATTCAACTTAAATGAGGTTTCTTCTCTCAGTTAAACTCAACTACTACCTTTTCCTAGTTGAACTTTGGTTATTCTAGGGATAATTTAGTCATATATGCACATGAATTTTAGCCTATAAAAAGGCCTTAGTAACCCTAGAATTTATATTTTCATCACTGTAACAGCCCGATTTTTGGCCTAGTCGGAACAGTGGTTTCGAAACCACAAATTCGACACAGAAAAATTTATTTTTATTATATTTTTATGGTCTAATATTTTATGGAATGATTTTGTGAAAATTTCGTTCAAAAATTTTGACGTTTGAGCACTCAATTTAGTAAAAAGGACTAAATTGCAAAAAGCACAAAACTTGAGTTCTAGAAGCTAGAGGTGTCTGATTGCTATGAAATTTTAAATTGAAGTCCTTATATGGTAATTAGATCATTTTTTAAGTTAGTGGACAAAAATAGACATGAAGTAAGAGAAATTTTATGTTTTAAGAAAAGGGTATTTTGGTCATTTAGTAAATAAAGACAAAAATAACTAATAAAAGATGTCATCTTCTTCAATTTCATCTCCTTGTGCCGAATTTGAAGAGTCACCATAGCTAGGGTTTTGGCCAAAGCTTCCAAGCCTGATTGTAAGTCTGTTGTAGCCTTGTTTTTAATGATTTTCATGTTTTTGAGATCCTTGCAACCTAATCTAGCTTATTCAAGGACTAATTTGAAAGAAAGATGAAGTTTAAAATTCCACTCATGATATATATTTGTTTATTTTGATGTCTAATGGTAGAAACTGCATGTTTGGTATTAGATAAACAACTTTTGCTAAGTGATTTTCGGTAAAAATGTAAAAAAAATGACCTATTTGTAAAAGTTATAAAATAAGGAGTAAAAGTGTGTTTAAGTGGAAAATGTAGGCTAGTGTAAGTATGAAAATTGTTCGGCTAGGCTTGGGTAATGAAAAAATTGGATGAAAATCATTTCACAAGCCTAAGGGCTAAATTGTAAAAATGTGAAACATTAGGGGCAAAAATGTAATTTTTCTATAATACAATTTTTGGATTGAATTGAACAATGTGTGTAACATCCTGATTTTCGGGTTTTTCGCGATTCTTGATATTTTAAGTAAATTTCTAAAATTTGGTATGTGATGATGGAATTCATAATTTGGGTATGTAAATGGGCTTATGAAAGGCCCATGAGTTGGCCAAAACCTTAGTAGAATTTTTTAAATTTTGGACTTAGGAGTTAGGGGTTCGGCTAGGTGCCCTTATATTAAGTTGTGGGTAAAGTGTATCACAAAAGAGCCTTAGTAAAGTGGCAAGGGTGACGCCACTAGGCTCCTAAAAGGTGGCGTGTGGAGCATAGAGGAAGACACAGGTTCGATTCCTGTGTTGGCAAATAAGAGTATTTATTTTTGTGCGGGAAGGGTAAGTGTTGGAACTTAAGTGGATTCTGTAAGAGGAGAGTTGGATCAAGCCAAATGCATAAATTAAGGAGGGATAAGGGAGAGATTTTAGGGATGTGATATGGAGATAAAGTTGGCGAATAAGGGAGATTGGAGAGGGATTTTCTAAAGGGCATTAGGTTAGTAATTTGGCATTAGGGTCTTAGTTGTGCCGATTTCTTCTTTGGTGTGTAGCCTTTTCTCTCTTTTCTTTTCCAGCGAATCTACCTCCCTCCTATTCATTTTTCTTCCTTTTCTTTCTTTCAAATCAGCCCACTATTTCCTTCCATTCACCATTGTTTCTTTCCTTATCTCTATTTTTGCGAAGTGCATAAAAAGCGAAATCAATGAAGATAGGGGTGCCGATTCTTTGTGACCAGCAACCTTTTCTTCCTTTTCAATAGTTGGCGTTTGGTTCCTTTACCTTTTAGACATCCGGATTCAAGAGGAGAAAGACGTGGTAAGTGTTCAAACTCTAAACGATTCCTAGTGTAGCTTTGGCCAAAAGTCAAACTTCAAGTTTAGGGAGATGGCGAATATGGGCATAGACTCTATGGGGTCTTCTTTTAATATTTTGGTTTATTTATTGAAGGAGCAGCAAGGTGTAGTGTCGATTTGGAGTAGCTTGGATCACGGAGTAGCTAGGCCTAGTCATCAATCGCGACAAAGGTAAGGTGCCTAAGGCCATTATGGATGGTGGCGAATGTGTAAGTGTTAATATTGGAAAGTTCTTGATTTGGTTCAATTATTGCGAGCTGATCTATTTAACAATTGATTATAGGAGAAATCGCATAGGAGATCTCGTCAAGGAATATCGCAAATCGTGTGTAACGAACCCTTTCATAGCTTAAAGCGATAAAATGTCGAAAAGTAAAATCCGAAATTCTGGCATTTCGAGGACTTGTGAGCAAGCGAACGCTCACTAGTTAGTTAGAATCGATGAGACGGTGATGAGAACGATGGAAACTGTAAGAATGTGATTTTTGGCGTTCTTGGTAAGTTGGGCCTCGAGGGGCCGAAGTGGGGCCCATTGGGCTTTCGGGCCCATTTGGGTAAAAATTGGTAGAAAACGAAAATCTATTATATGGCATGATAAGACTGTTAAAACCGTTATGGAATATAGGCTAAATGGGCCTAGATGACGAAATTGGCTAAGTAGGGCCCATTAGGGTTTTAGGCCCAATAACTCGATTTCGCTAAAATGGGCCGAATCACTTGTTTGCACCCATGGATTGTTAGTAATCGTTAATGAACATGGAAACCCTAATTTTGGTAAAATTATGAGATTACCCTTATACCATGAAAATGACCGTTTTGCCCCTAGGTAAAATGACCATTATACCCCTAGGGTTTAAGTATGATTTTAATACATGGGATTTTGATAAATATGGTATGTATGAGATGCACATGACATGTATGATATGCACATGATATGTATGATATGCACATGATGTAATCATAACTGCATTGGGTTGGGTTTTATATGGATGGAGGAAGTGAAAAGGGCTTATGCCCGTTATCAAAAGGGCTTATGCCCGATTATCAAAAGGGCTTATGCCCCGATTATAAAAGGGCTTATGCCCGATTATTGAAAGGGCTTTTGCCCTGATTATTAAAAGAGGCTAGGCCTCGGTTATATGATAAAGACTATCTTGCCAGTGGAGAGTATGGCGGGGTGGGTCGAGTTAATCCCACATGGTGTGTTGGTTGGTACGGTGGAGAGTAGCGGATGGTGGGTTGAGTAGTCTCCCAAATGGGTTGCATTCTTTCATTGAAATTATATATGATATTGAAATGGGCCTAAGGGCCATACCGTTTACAGTAAAGGCTTCGGCCCAGTAATATGAAATATGAAAAGGCTTCGGCCCAGTGTTATGGAATATGAAACATGAAAAGGGCTATGGCCCAGTATATGTTGAGATTGGATTTGGGCTTAGACCCAACAGGCTGTTATTGTTTTTGGGCTCTGAAAGGGGCTTGTTGCACACTGAGTTTCCAAACTCACCCCCTTTCCTTAACCTTGCAGGTGAGCCTTGATGTGGGGACTTGGGCCGGAGAGGATTCAGAGTGGCCACGGTGATCATCTTTGGGCTTTTAAATAAGTGTTGGTTTTCATTTAATTTCCTTTAATTATTATTTATTTTTGGGTTGTAATAAGGCCAATTTTAACTTTCCTTTTATTTCTTTTCGGAATTATTTTAATTTTAATAACTTTAAAAATTGGTTAAGAATTATTCAAATGGGCTAGACTTAGGACGTGTTTTCAAAATGATACTTGTTTTCAAAATATCTCAACACCACGATTAATCGATTTATCAAAGACGTCCACTTAAACAAATTTAAACTCGATATAACAAAGTGTGGCTATGGTTGTAGGCATGTCTAGGATTGGATCCAATTAAAGAGCTTGGTACTTAAGCAGCCTTCATGGCTCACCTCCTCTGTCTCGGATACCTACGGTGCCCGGCTTCCATACACTTTGTTAACTCAATAAAATGTATGGTTTTAAAACACTAAAAGCGGGCGTGGGTTTTCAACTCCAATGTGGCACGTCAGATTCGGCCATAACGTTTGGGCCGGGTTTGGGGTGTTACAATGTGTGTGTTAAATAAGTTAAATTTTTTATTATAAATCAAGAAAAACGAGGTTCGAACCTAGATTGGGGGAAAAACAAAGTGGTTGACGATTAGGTCAAATTCTACTATTCTTGTACTGGGGTAAGTTCGTAGGTAAATAATGCATTATTATATTTATGTTTTAAATGCTTTAATATTGTATGATTTGTGAATGAATCTTTGGTCGTATTCGACAAAGTTTTGACAAGCAGGAATTCCTAGTTGAGCCTTTGGAATAGAATATGATACGAGTGACATGTCACTAGGAACCTATGTGTTTATGTGATCCGGGTGCTGGTCTCGTACGTCCTACTAATGGCTGGGTAGTCCAACATAAGTTGTGGATACCTAAAAGCTTGTGTGAGCAGCACTGTGTAGTTACATCCTGACTGACAGCTTGTGTGAGCAGGCCCGTGAATAGCTTGATTACGAGCTTATATGTATTATGAGATGTGAGGTAGCTTTGGCTACATGTATGACACTTATGTGCAAGATTTCTGAGTATCCGTTTATATTCTGAGTGTTCAATGGGAATGTCAAAGTTGTGAAAGACTATGGCCATATTGAGAGTTGGTACAGGTATGCACGTAAAACTTATAACACCCCTTATCTGTGTCCGACGCGGGGACAGGATACGAGGCATTACCTGACTTACACACAAGAAAACATACAAAACCAGGTTATAAAATTTTGTTCAAATCAAATTCATTCATACATATACAAATTGTCCTTTATATGGGCCTATGAGGCCCAAAACATACATCGGGAGTAGTTTGTGACTAAACCGAGAACTTTAGAAAAGTTTGGGAAAACTTAGAAAATTTTCATGAAACAAGGTCACACGCCCGTGTGGAGATAGGAGACAAGCCCGTGTCTTCAGGCTGTGTAACTCTCTGTTTATGACGTTAGCACTACAATATAGTCACACGCTCATGTGGCTAGTCCGTGTGGTTGATTAAAATTTCAAAATTTTTCATAAAATGGTGCAGACTTCACACGGCCTGGGCATACGCCCATGTCTCCAAGCCATGTCCCTTACACGGCCAAGACACACGCCCGTGTCTTAGCCTTTTGTTTTGTCTAATTAGGGTGCTGGGGAAACACGGCCAGATCACACGCCCATGGGGCAGACCGTGTGTCACACATGGCCTAGACACATGTCCGTGTGGACAACTTTGAGGCTATTTTCCAAGCCATTTGCCACCCTCAAATGCTCACTCACTTATACTTTTTTGATGGCATGCAACATAGCATATTTAGTTACTCAAATACTCACAATCATGATTAATCCATGACTTTGTAATGTCAACATATCACATGCTCAAACCATCATGCTTTCATATGGCATTCCACACCAATTTCATATTTATTCATTCTTATAAACCTACCTTCAATCTACTCAATTATACCATAGCTATGGTCATACTTACTAGTCCCAATTCATTCATTAAGCATATGTGCCAATTATCACATCCATTACCAACAAGCAACCACCGACCACATCACAAAGCATAAACATATTGCATGCATGCTTAAATAATTAGGGTTACAACCCGAGAAGCAAATATAAGTCACATCCCATGGCCTTATACAAAATAAATCATAATATCATCATGAGCCAACTCATTTGCTAGTCGATATGACACATAACAAAATGACCAAGTCCCCTATACATGCCATACTCAAAATGTTGAGACTAACTATACCCAAATGTCCAATTGATAGTGTGATTGAGTCTCTGAGTCCTTCGATCCCCAATCTAGCTTGGTGACACTATACAAGATGGAAATGAAGGGGGTAAGTATTGAAGCTTAGTAAGTCCATATGTAAATAATATGCAATCTAAACAAGTATTTAACATGCATTTAACGTCATGAACGTAAATTTGTATTTCATCAAGTCACTTAAACTTACTCATCACATAAACAACCTTGTCATAAGTTCATCACATACCAAGGCATTACTCGTGAGTTCGGTATACATACCTGAATCAACTCATAACATAATATCTTACTCATTCTTCTCATTGCCTTACCCCTTGGATCTTCTGTCAAGTTACTTGATAATTTACCCGTTGAACACTCGGAATACTATTGGATACATGGAAGGCTTGCACATAAGTGCCACATACGTAGCTAAAGCTGCCTTATATCACATAACAGATAAAAACTCATTCTCGAGCTAGTCATGGGTCTGCTCATACAAGCTGTCGGTCAGGATGTAGCTACACGGGCTACTCACACAAGCTTTTAGGTATCCGCAACATATGTTGGACTACCCAGCCACTGGTAGGACGTACAAGACCAGCACCTGGAACTACATAATCATATATCACATATGTCATGAACTCATAAATCACATGGTTCCTAGTGACATGTCACTTGTATCCTAAAACTATTCCTAAGGTTCAAACGGGATTCTTCGATATTACATCTCTATCAAGCTTGCTCGTAATGTCGATCTCATTGTCTATAATACTAATCACTTACTCATGGAGCAATCAAAGTATAACTCATAATACCATTAAAGAATTTGAATTCACATAATACTCAAGCATCGAAAATATAACATAACATCACATTATTTGTATATGAACTTACCTCGGTACAAAATGCTGAAAATAAGCCTATTCTTCGTAAACCTTGTTTTTCCCACGACCAAGACTCGAATCACATTTTTCTTGATCTATAATGCCAAATTTAACTTGTTTAATACATACATTGTTCGAATCAACCCATAACACATATTTTGGTAAAATTACCCTTTTAACTCTAACTTTTCACTTATTTACAAATTGGTCCTTAGGCTCGTAAAACAAAATGCATACATTTTCTTTGTCATCCAAGCCCAACTGATTCATATTCCTACCCCTCACAGCCTACATTTTTCTTTACTTCACATATTTATTACTCATTTTACAACTTTTACAAATAGGTCCTCTTTAGGTGTTTTCATGCAAAAATCACTTTGTAAAAGATGTTTATCACACATCAAACTTCTATATTCTTCCATTAAACATCAAAATACATGCATGTCATACATGGGTAAATTTTTGAACATAAACCCTTGTAAGCAGCCCAATTTTCCCGGGCCCATCAGAAATAATAAAACAAAATAATTAACAAAAACCACAAAAATAAACAGTCCAAAATAGTCAATTTACAGTCTTTACCAGCCCATACAAAAATGAAACCACAAAATAAAACCAAATAAATAATACACCAAAATAAGTTTTTATAGGTCCAATGTCCTTTTACAAATTTCCAGGCTTAAACCATAAACTAAGTTCAAAGCCCAAACTTTAAACCTAACGTAGGCCCGAATTAAAACTAAATAAACCCTTTAAGCCCAATTTTTAACCCAAACCCGAATTGAGACTACCCTAACCAAATACAAGACCCAGACCCAATGGCCCAATACCCAAAACAAGCCCAGGCAACCCAAGCAGTTTCGACTGCTGAGAACCCTATCAAGGGGCCTTGAGTCGCTGCCCACGAACGGCCTCTCCACGTCTCCACGAACAGCCTCTTCCTCCATACACCCTATGCGTTGCCCTCGTACGACCTCACGTCAGTCGAACCTTCGAGAAGAAAAGAATAACAGAATATAGCAAAGCAATAGCAGAAAAAATAAGGAAAATTTGTATTTATTCAGCTATAAAAAGAAAGCCGATTGTATACTGAAAAAAAAAAAAGAAGAGAAGAGGGCAAACAATAGCAATAAAAAAAATCAGATCCAAAGTTTAAAAGGTTATTTTACTGTTTTTCTCGGATTTTCTCTTCGTGTTCGTGTTTCCTTTACTTTTTGTTTTTTTTACAAACCGATCTTAAATAAAACTGAAGGAGAAAGGCTTACCTGGATTTGCTCTTTGAATCGTCGACAGAGGCGGAGCTGCATGAAGCACCGATGACCCTCATGGGCGGCTCCTAGGTTGAAACTCTAGCAGAGAATTGGGGGGGGGCATTCTTTTCTTTCTTTCTTTTTTCTTTTTAAATAATAGATCAAATGAGGTTCAGCAAAAAAAATAAAAAAATAAAAATTAGACTTATATTAGCTTATGGAACGACACCATTTTGTGCCTTAGTTTTGGACGCCAAACGACACCGTTTAGGCACCAAACCCGATGACCCGACCTAGACACAGCTAGGATCCGCGTGTTTTGGTCTTTGAGGGATATTTGCGTGATTAGTTCTTCCGTTTCGCGTCGGCATTTGATTAGACCCTATTTATATTTTCTTTGTTTTTTAATTTTTTCCCTGGAATTTGCACGCCATTTCAACTTAATCCGCACCTAAACTCCGCGTTTTGGGATGTGGGACATTTGCATTTTTAACCCTCGCTCGTTTGTGCGCATTTTATTTCAGTCCTTGATTCTATTTTATATAATTTGATTAGTTTATAAATTATCCTTTTGATTTTGTTTTTATTTCAGTTGGGTTTTTAGTTTATGTTTTATATTCTTTATTCATTATTGATTATTCATTTTTAACATTTTATTTTAATATATTCTTTTGAATTATTTTATTGATTTCACTTTGTTTTAGTTTTTTTATTTTCTTTTGAATATTTTTAAATTGTTTTATTATATAATTTATTTATTTTAACAGTTTCTTTTATGTATATTCTTTGTTTTAAATATTACATTATTATTTTGTATATATTATTTATATTAAACTACTCGTATCTTATGTATATTATCTATTTTAGATTGATATATATATATATATATATTGTTTTGTATATTATTCTCACATAATACTTATTCTAAAATTAATTTATATATTATTGTTTTACATATTATTAATTTTTGTTCTTTTTTATGGCTTATTTCAAACTTTTAGAAGCATTACTTATTTTAAATTTCTTTATACATATAATTCATTCTTAAATTGTTTTTATATTGTCAGTTTCAAATTCCTTTTCTTTTTCATCATTTGTTTTAGCATTGTTCACTATTATTTGGAAGCTTAGTACATTTTATTTTTTATTTTATTTTACTTTATATTTTTAAGTCGTTATATTTTTTCACTAATTTTGGATTATAAATGTTAATTTTAAATAGGATGGTTGCAAGATTATTGCTATTATGTATTTCGATTAGTATATTCGTACTTTTATCATTGTCATTCATTTGTATAATGTTGAACTCACATGTTATATTTCATGCTCGATACTATGTTTGTTTCTTATTATCGCATTGTGATTCAAATTCCAACGTATTTAGGCTAATTTTAGTTGTTTCATTTTTATCCCAAACAAACCGAGTAAACACATTTTGAGCCGGTTTTATAATCACTTTTATTTAAAATTTTCTCAAAACAAGGCAATATTTTGTGTTTGGAAATTCGAGAAAACGTGCCCTAACGTGCTGGGTTTCGATTTTTCATTTGACCAAATAGCCAAATATTCTTTTAAAATTTCAATGCACGAGTTTTGGAAATCATGAGATGATCTTAATTTTGAAGGTTTAAACTATCGTATCCTAACGTACTGGATGTGATATTTTATTCCTTCGGAGCAAGAGAATCTTGATATCCAATTCGAGTATATTCAAACATTTTTAAAGGGGATTTTATTTTAAAATCTTTTCAAATTTTTGACATTAGGGCATTAATAAATCAATTAGGTACCAATTTTGGGCGTTGCGAGGGTGCTAATCCTTCCTTACGTAATCGATTCCCAAACCCGTTTTCTTGAATTTCGTAGGCCAAAATCAATATCTTAATAAAGTAAAATGTTTTATAGGTGATCCGATCACACCTAAACAAAAAGGATTGGTGGTGATTCCGTATTTCTTTTTAAATTCGATTCCCGTTTTTCAAAATAAAAAATGGTTTCGACAACCTTACTTCAAAATAAGGGTAGAAATGGATAGATCAGGCTTCAAGGATCTCAAAAATGTAAAGAATATTAAAAACGGGCTTGGAGGTACTTACAATCAAGCTTGAAAAGTTGAAAAACCCTAGCTATGGAGAGCATGAAAACTTTGGCAGTTAGGGAAGAAGATGAACATGAATTTTGCTTCCTTTTTCCCTTTTTATTCTTTTAATTACTAAATGACCAAAATGCCCTTAAGGCTTTTATTTCAAAATTTTCCTATTCATATCTATTTTTTTCCAAAATTTTAGAACTTGGCCAAATTACTATTTAAGACCTTCTAATTTATAATCCATAGCAATTTCATGCTTAAAGCTTCTAGAACTCAAGTTTTGTAACTTATTCAATTTAGTCCCTAACTTTAAATTGGACACTTTAGGCATAAAATTTCTTCATGAAAATTTCACACAAACATGCAATCATACCATGGATCATCAAATAATCATAAAATAATTATTTCTACTTCATATTTTGGTCTCGAAACCATTGTTTTGACTTGACCCTAATTTGGGATGTTACAAAACTCATACGTAATGAAATCGATTTGTTATGAAACCTTAGTAAGGTTGTGATCGAGTAAGTACGGCTATAAGATTTTCATAATATTCTTGCCAATTTTCATTATGTTAAATGTATGTTAGTTGTGTGGTTATGATGCTTGTTAATTGCATAGGAACTTACTAAGCTTTATAGCTTACTCCCCTTCCTTTCCCTTGTCTTATAGTGTCACCAAGCCAGCTCGAGGATCGAAGATTGTCAGAGATTCACTCACACTATCAAAAATTATTTTGGTACCAATGATTTCAACATTTTGAGTAATGGCATGTATAGGGGACTTGGTTATTTTGTTATATGTCATAATTGATTTGGCCAAAAGTATTGGCTAATTGATTTGGCCAAAAGTGTTGGCTATTAATGGTTGAAAGTTTATTTTGTATAAAGCCATTTGAAATTGGCTACTATTGGTATAAGTAATCTATATGATGGTGTCTTTCATGGATGTGAGATTTTACTTGAGTTGAGTTGGTAAGCATGTGATGTTTGTGTATGATAAATGGTAGGATGTATGATATGTTGATGTCATGGTTGTGGCTGATTCAGTTGTATGTAAAAGCTTGAATTGGTACCATGTTGTGTTGTGTAGGTATGTGCATCAAATGGTGGAAAAATGGCTTGGTAAATAGCCTTATTTTTTGCCCACACGGGTAGACACATAGGCGTGTGTCTAGGCCATGTGTGACACATGGTCTGCCCCACGGGCATGTGTTTAGGCCGTGTGTCCCCTGCACCCTAATTATTGCAAAACAGAATGCTCAAAGTTGAGCACATGGGTAGAGACACGAGTATGTGTCTCAGCTGTGTGGATGACACAGCCTCAGGCACGGGCATGTGTCCTGGGCATGTGAAGTCTTGTAACACCCCGCACCCGAGTCCGCTGCCGGAGTCGGACACGAGGGGTTAACGGCTTAAACCATTCACTTTTGCAGTCCATTTTAAAAATTTTCTAGGCAGTTGGCTAACTGCGTCACTGTCACTTTAAAAATCATATCTTGAGTTCCAAAACTCGAAAACCAGTTTCGTAATTTTTTTCTGAAACTAGACTCATATATGCATCTACAGATTTTTTTCTAGAATTTTTGGTCAGGCCAATTAGTACAGTTTATTAGTTAAAGTCTCCACTGTTATAGGGTGCGACTACACTGACCTTCATGCATTACGACCTGGATATCTCCCTGTACAGGGCTTCAATACTAATTCTGTTTGTTTCTATAGAAACTAGACTCAAAGAGGAATCTATAAATATATGGCATGACTCCTAATTATCTCTGGTTAATCTACAATGAATTTTCAAAGTCAGAATAGGGAATCCAGAAACTGTTCTGGCCCTGTTTCACGAAAACCTAAATATCTCTTAACATACAACTCATATGACCGTTTCGTTTCTTCCATATGAAAGTAGATTCATCAAGGTTCATTTACATAATTTATTCACTATTTAATTCCATTCCTACTATTTTTAGTGATTTTTCACATCCACATCACTGCAGCTGTCAACCTCTGTGCTTAAGGTAGATTTTACCTACTTCATAATTTCCTTGATTCAACTAGCCCTTTTAGCATACATGGCACAAAAGATGATCACGATTAACCATTCCAAGGGCTAATCGATTCCAAACATTTCCACATCTCTTAATGAACAACATACAAAATGATTATGATACCATGCCAAAGTGTATACAAGCCATTTTCGCATGGCTATCCAAATTTATACAAAATCAAAGGGGTCTATGACCAACAAACGAAAGAGTAGCCCTATACATTAACCAAAATATCCTCTCACTACTAGTCTATTCTATACATGCCATAAGATATTCCAAAACATAGCAGTACCAAACAGTGGATAGTGATAGTGTGACTAGTTGCTGACGATCCCCGAGCCTGTAGCTTCGCAATGAGACCTACAAGGCAGAGGAAACAGAGTAAACGGAGTAAGCATTACAATGCTTAGTAAGTTATAAGCAGTGTCAACAGATAACAATCAAATTATAACATAGTTGTTCGTATTTTTATTTCACTCTTCCTTCGGGCATACCATCCCTTTACCGAATATGCACATCTCATCATATACAATAGGCAGATAAACTCTCACACTAATCCGATGTCACATAATCATAGGAATAGTCCCATAGATTACTCTCGTATGCATCATATATAAACTTGGAGTACATACCTGTTTAACCTTTCGCATTGCGTATATTTATAAGCAATTCTTATTACGAAGTCTTACCCGGACATAATCTCCACACGTAGTCATCGGGTCGTACCCGGACATAATCTCCACACGTAGTCATCGGGTCTCACCCGGAACATATTTCTAAGTTTCATGTACACTTAATCACATGTTACAACATTCACATTAGCCATTCGGCTTTACCACATATATATATACACTTTCACATTCATCACGTCGGCCATTAGGCCTTATCACATATATATACAGTTTCACATTCATCACATCGGCCATTAGGCCTTATCACATATGTATACAGTTTCACATTCATCACGTCGGCCATTAGGCCTTATCACATATGTATAAATTTTCACATTCATCACGTCGGCCATTAGGCCTTATCACATATGTATACAGTTTCACATTCATCACGTCGGCCATTAGGCCTTATCACATATGTATACATTTTCACATTCATCACGTCGGCCATTAGGCCTTATCACATATATATACAGTTTCACAGTCATCACGTCGGCCATTAGGCCTTATCACATATGTATACATTTTCACATTCATCACGTCGGCCATTAGGCCTTATCACATATGTATGATTTCACATTCATCACATCGCCATTAGGCCTTATCACATATGTATACATTTTCACATTCATCACGTCGGCCATTAGGCCTTATCACATATATATACAGTTTCACATTCATCACATCGGCCATTAGGCCTTATCACATATGTATACAGTTTCACATTCATCACGTCGGCCATTAGGCCTTATCACATATGTATACATTTTCACATTCATCACGTCGGCCATTAGGCCTTATCACATATATTATTATGTACAGACTTGGTCTTGGCCGAATCTACATCAATCATTTTCCAACGAATAATTCAATTTCACGCCATACTATCATTTCATATTCGAATACTCATAAACTTACAATTTCACAAATTTTGATATCAAAGATCCATCTAACACTCATGTATCATTTTACAATATCACAATTTAGAATTCAAGTATGGGATCAATCAATAGCTTATGAGCAACTAAAACAAGTTTTTATCCATGTTTACAACAAAATCACATATTCGCTACGAGCTATTTTCCTGAGCAATGGTCACTAAATTATTTATACCCGGAGCTACAAGACTCCAAATCACTTGCCGTTAATTTTCTCAGAATGTAGACTCATATACCTTCCATACATGAAATTTTTAGAATTTTTGGTTTGGCCAATCAATACCAGATTTTTCTTAAAGTTTCCCCTGTTTCACTGTTTGACTAATCTGACCACTCTTCGCTACGAATCAAATTTTTCATTGTACAGAATTCATAATGTGTTCTATTTGATTCCATTTGAAACTAAACTCATTAAGGAGTCTAAGAATATAAATCTTATCTTATAACCATGTTTGTACAAATTATAATGATTTTCCAAAAACAGAACAGGGGATTTCGGAGTCATTCCGACACTGTCCCGCACAACTTTAAATATCTCTTTATAGGAAATTTCTTTGCTTCCACGGTCTCTTTTATAAGAGACTAGGCCAACTAAGCTTTGATTACATATTTTATTCAGCCTATAATTCTACACCAACAATTTATAGTGATTTTCTAAAATCACATTACTGCTACTGTCCAAGCAAATTATTACAATTTGCTCTTAAATTTCCAACTCCAAACACTTATGAACTTACCATTTGGGTTTAAGACATATCATGGCCACATCATATCTTATTAAATCAACTCATTATGTCCTATTATGATTGAATTTACTCAACGTTTAATCACTTAAAACTTACCTCGAAAGTGGTCGACGACTAGATATCCACGGCTATTCGTTTACTTCCTCTTTTCCTTATCCGACTTTGATCCTCTAGGCTCTTGAGCTAAATCAAACAATTTACTTCCCAATCAAACACAATCACACGGCATCCATATACATTTTAGAACCATTCTTAACATATTTACTACTCAAGCATGTAACTTAACAACTTAACCATTAGTTGCGAACCACAAACAAAACATATTCATACGTCAATATCTCAAACCTTACCATAACAACCAATATGCAAGATATCACATATTCATAACTTAGCTTATGAGAACATATGTATTACATCATAAACACATCTTTTACCAATTACCTCACTTAAGCCAAATTTTTATAATCAACCACAAAGAAAAATATACCACAAATCACACTTCCAAAATGAGCTACCTCCATGGCCGATTATACTTCATCATTAACATATCTCATTTTCGAATCATATAATCAACATTTGTTCAAGACATCAAACCTCTTTAATTTCGGCTATTACTAATATAAACATTGACAAATCATATTCTTAGGAAGACCGATTTCTTTCCATAACACATTCATCATCAATACATAGATGAAACAATCAAAATCCCTTCCTTTATACCCTAGCCGAATGCTCCAATCATCCATCAAAATTACAAATTTTAGCATGGGCTAAGTAAGAACCATGATTATTTACCTAAAACAAGTTAAAAATTTCACCATTTGACATAATATACTAACCTTCTTAATGACTCAAGTGACCAAAAATTCTTCCCCTCCTTTGTTTCTTTTATTCGGCCATGTTGAACAACCAAGAAAGAATTTTGTTTCTCCTCCCCTTTCTCTAGTCACGGCAATGGGGGGGGGGAAACATGGATGAGACAACTTTGTTCTCATCACCCCTCCCATCCATTTCTTTATTACTAACCCTTTGTTTTATTCTTTCTCCCATAACACACTAACACAACATGTTTCCAACATGTTTCACCCCATAACATTTTGTCCATCCTCATGCTCATGGCCGGCCACTACATATTAAGGGGGGAAAATTGACATGCAAGTCCTCCCTTTTGACTACATGCACTATTAGATCCTTGTAGATTAGCCTATCACATTTCAAAAGTGTCACACAAGTCCTTTTGACTAAATTCACATGCAATTTACTAAATCGAAGCTTAAAAATTTTCGCACATTCATATTCACATATTTTAGACCATAAATATCACATCCAAATAATTTGGTGACTCGGTTTAGCGGTCCCGAAACCGCTTTCCGACTAGGGTCACTTTAGGGCTGTCACAAGTCTGCACCTATTTTATGAAAAATCATAATTTTTAGATCGACCACACAGCCTACCACACAAGCGTGTGACTTGGCTGTGTGTCTTTATTTTGTTCTTGGGTGACAAACAGAGAGTCACACGGGGTTGGGACACGGGCGTGTGTGACCACACGGCCTGCCCACACGGGCGTGTGACTCCTGTTTAATGAAAAACTTTCTAAGTGTTGTGAAATTTTCTAAAGTTCTCGGTTTAGTCCCAAACTACTTCCAAAGCACATTATGGGCATCGTAGGCTCGCAATAGATACATTGTGATTGTACATAAATGGTTTTAAATTGGACGACAATTTATGACTCAGAAATGTATGTTTGCTTGTGTTTAAGTTAGGTAATTCATTGTACCCT
Source organism: Gossypium arboreum (assembly GCF_025698485.1). Classification (NCBI taxonomy): domain Eukaryota; kingdom Viridiplantae; phylum Streptophyta; class Magnoliopsida; order Malvales; family Malvaceae; genus Gossypium; species Gossypium arboreum. The sequence continues at coordinate 23,387,237 of NC_069072.1, forward strand.
GTTCCGGCGTCGAACATGGGTAAAGGGTGTTACATTCACATTAAGATTAAGAGAAGATCAAGAGAGTTTTAATGGAGCTTTGTGTTTTATCCTGAAAGCTTTGTTTTTCTATAATTAAGGTGGTTTCTATTTTTGGTTATCTTTATAGCGCCCCATTCCCGACCGTTAAGGAGGATCCAGGAAAGGTGCATTACGCCCTTAAAGTATTTTCCCTTCAGAAATGTAATTGACGAAACCTCAAGTTTACAAAAACAATTAGGTATATGTTATAGCAGTAATATATAAAACATTTAAGCTTAAGGACCCAAACACTTCTCAAACATAAAACTTCATTGTAAGGATTGAAGGAAATAGCACAGTTTGACGAATACAAATTTTAGTTACAAAATATTATTCTCAAATTTCAAGCCTTGATGCCACCCTCATTTGTCATACATAATACAAAATCATTTTATCTCTTTGCTAGTCTTGAGAAAGGAAGATAAATGGAGTAAGTTCATAGAACTTAGTGAGTTCTAGAGTGAACAGTAGGATATCTATACGTCACACAGATAAAAGGACTCTTCCTAACTCAGTGGAACATAGAGTTCACCCATTGGTGAATACACCACACAAACTGACTTCATGTAACTCACCTATTGGCGATTACCAAACTTACATAGAATTTAACAGAATAGAACCCATATTGGCACATACACTATGCCCATGCATTCATGCAGACAACCTCCTACGTGCTAACCAAAAACCTTAGTTTGTGCTTAGAGATTGTATTGTTTGTTTCTATTTCCTCTGTTATGTTTTGCCAATCTAATTTGCATTACACTTGCCTTACTAGAGGCTGCATCACATCATTCATGTATTGCGATTTGCCAATTTAATGCTCTTTGCAATGAAGGCAATGCCATGAATTCACTTCCTTTGTTCTGACCATATGGTTTCTTTTTCAGAGTAAGGTGGGTAATGACTTTGCACAAAGTAAGACCCTTTCATTTCTTACACAGACATGCTAAGCTAGAATTTTCATTAGATAGACAAACTCACCTTGAACCAGACATGTACAACACACACATGCGATATGAAGGAACTTACCAGAAGATGTAGCAGAAACTAAACAATAGGTCCATTTCCCTTGTCTCGAAAGCTTTCGGGAGTTTCTTGAGCTATAACATAAGTAGTTAACTTATTAGATCATTTTTTTAGAAGAACTAACAAGCTTTCAAGAACACTTAAATTAAGAAACCTCGAATCTGGAAGTTTCCTTCCCTTAATATTTAGTCTGTTTCTAAAGCATGAAACCCTAGGGTCTCGTAAATAATCAAAAAACAACTAGAGTTTCATTATTATTCACCAGGTTTCACAATAGTAAAGTTAGCTGACTACAAGGAAATCTAATTCTTCGAATAGGCCTTGGCTCTAACGCTTTCTTGAAAAATGCAGAGATAATTTTTGAAAGAAGTATAAATTTCCAAAAAAAGTATAAAACTTGTTTAGGAAGCTGAGGTTGGCTTTGTATAGGTGCACACGAATGGAAAACTTAGTGGACAAGCTTATTTCCCTCTACTAACTTTCTTTCGGTACCCGTGACTAATATTTTTCTCTTTTATCTTAAATGCATTTGTAGAATTTATATATTTATCATTTCTGTCAGACCAAGGGTTTAACAATAAGACTCACAAATCTATTCGCTAGGGCGGCGTATACTCTATCAAAGAGTTCGCTAAACCTCAGAGCTCGCCTTAATCAAGGCTTCGCCCAATGGCGCATTTGCAAAACTTAATTACTTAATAAATTTCTAACCCTTTCCTTACTTGGAGGGTCATACTATAACCCTTTTTTCAATTAACAATACTCAACTACTACCATTCACCAGGCAGGATGTTACAACTCTCCCCTACTTAGGAAGTTTCATCCTCAAAATTCATACCTGAAAAAAATTGTGGATATTGTTGTTTTCATTATGCTCGCCTTTTCCTAAGTGGCTTCTTTAGTGTTTTGATTCATCCATAGTAACTTTACTAAGGTAACTCTCTTATTCCTCAGCTCTTTAACTTCTTTGGCCAAAATACGGGCTGGTTCTTCCTCATAAGATAGGTTTAATTCAATCTTAAGCTCTTTAATTTGTACCATGTGCTTAGGGCTGGATCTATGCCTTCAAAATATTGATACATGGAAGACATTATGAATCTTTGAAATTTCAGGAGCCAAAGCCAATTTATACGCCACCAGACCAAATCTTTCCAGGATTTCCTAAAGTCCCGCAAATCTTAGGCTTAGCTTGCCTCTCTGGCCAAATCATATAATCCTCTTCCAAGGGGATACCTTTAAGAAAAATTTGTCTCCCACCTTGAAGGAGATTTCCTTTCTTTAAATATGTATAGGACTGTTGTGAATCTTGAGAAACCTTCAAGTGGTTACGAATGAAGACAACCTTTTTCTTCAGTTTCACGCACTAAGTCTGGACCCATGATTTTTCTTTCGCTTAACTCTGTCCAACAAGTAGGTTTTCTACATCTTCTATCATATAAGGCCTCGAAAAGAGACATCTTTAAACTGGTGTGGTAGCTATTGTTGCAGAAGAATTCAATAAGAGGAACATACTTTTCCCAATTTATCCCAAAATCGATCACACAGTAGCACAACTTATCTTTTAAACCTTGAATTACTCTCTCAGATTGGCCATCAGTTTAAGGGTGAAATGTAGTGCTAAATTTCAATTTGGTTCCCAATGATTGTTGTAATTGTTGCTAGAATCTAGAGGTAAATCTTGGATCCTTATCAGACATAATGGATAATGGCACTCTATGGAGATGCACCACTTTAACAATATATAGTTCAACTAGCTTTTCTAAATAATATGTAGTATTCACAGGCAAAAAAGTGCATTAATTTTGTGAACCTATCTACCACCACCTAGACAGAGTTTGTAACAACCTATTTTTCATTGGTGTCGAAAATAACAATTTTGGGACCAGAATTCTGATGAGTGAGTATTTAATATTTACAAGTCAAGTATTATGATATAGTGAATTTTATCTGATAATTTTTATTTAACTGGATAATTAGTTAAGTACAAGTGGGTTGTCCTAAAATTTAAGTGGTTTTGGAAAATGAGATTTTGAGACCTCGTTTCTATAAATCGAGCCTGTAAATAAAAATATTTATGGAGTTAAAATATAGGTATATCGAATATTAGTCCGAAAATTTTAACGATTAGATAATTAATTAAGTAAAAAGGACTAAATCGTAAATGATGTAAAACTTAATCTCTATTGAATTTTATTAATTAAATGGTTTAATTAGGAAATATGAGTAGACTTATGAGGAAATGAAGCCATTATTAAAGTTTGTAGATGGTTGGTGCCCATTTTATTTGATTATATTATTATTAATTAAGTTTTTAATATTAAAACATGTTAATTTATGAAGTAAAATGAAAAGATAAAAGATATTCATCATCTTTTCTTCTCATCCACATTGTTCTTCCATTCTCAAAGCTTGAAAGTTTTGGCTAGGCCTTGTAGCTTTACATGGTAAGCCATTTTTCACCCGTAATTTTTATGTTTTTGATCGTTGTAACTAGATCTAGCTAACCTGTATCTCCAATTTCAAAATCGTTAAAGATTTAAAAATTTTCCATTTATATTTTTGAAGCTTTTTAATTGTTAATGGTTTAGTTTGAAGCTTGATGATGAATATGGATTAATTTGTAAAATGATTTTGTATAGTTTTGAGTTTAGGGACTAAAATGATTAAATGTTGAAATTTGGTTAATTTTCTTGTAAAACTTCAGAATTAGAGGGTGATGAAGGAATGGTTAAGAATTTGAAAATATGGGTTTAAGGGTTAATTGTGTAAATAAGCTTGTTTTGGTTTTAGGGACTAAATTGAATAAAATATAAAATTTTAGAGAAAATTGTCTGAAATAAAATTAAAATATTATAAGCATGAATTTGAGTATTATTGTGAGATTGGTATTGATATTTTGAATTTTAACTATTATATAAATTAGGTTGTTGATTTAGGCAAAAAATAAAAAATTGTCGAATAGTCCCTGGTATCTGAAGCGTTATTGTTTTGTCAAGTAAGTTCATACTACTTCTGTGATTATAGTTTTTTTATTAATTGTTTTTAATTATATACATATATAAACTACTAAAATTGGAATCAGACTATGTGGTAATGAATTGAATTATGAGATAATTCCAATGGATCGAGTAAAAGTCTCATATACGAGGTTTCATATTGATTCCTGACTAGATTGAGCTCCAGCATTTTTCTAGACTTAGATATACATGTGACACATATTTAAACTGGATTGGTAATCTATTGTCATTTTAAAGGTTTAGCATGGACCGATAACCTTACATATATTTATAGCCCTGGCCAGACTATTTTTTTGTGTTGCCACTGGTTTAGCTCGGATGGGTAACCTAGTACATATATTTTTGTATATGACTAGCTTGTGTCACTGGGCTAGATCTTTCATCTTACGATCCATGTGGCCTTAGGCAATCTGTTCGCTCCAAACTCACCTAATACTCCCAAAAGTGATGATTCCTTTAGAATTCCTCTAAGGCACCAATTTGTATAGCGGAACCGATTACACCAAAATAAGCTACAAATAAACAATAGAAAGCCAAAGAAAGAATGCATACAAAATATTTGAGTAAATGCTCAAAGAATTCTATTACTCTTAAGAATTCATCATACAATGGTTGATTTACAAGTGAGAGGGAGGCTCTCTATTTATAGTTGAGCTTCCCCAAAACCGATGGTCAAGATCAAATTACATCGACGAACGAGATTAGCCTATTCCTTAATTTTTTGGATTTACAAGATTACATCATATCATATCAAATCTACAAGATATGATTCCCCTACTTACTAAAAATATCCTATGTTGCCATATCTTCATTATCGGGCCAACCAGGCTTCAGTTTGACAGGCTTCTACAACAGTTCTTGGAATCGGGCCAGTTCTTGTGGGCTAAATGATCCCCATCTAATTGATCGACCTCCATGGGGCCTATCTTATGCCATGGTCACAGGATTTGTACTTTGGCCGTGACCTTCTCCCCCACCCATTCTCGCAACGCCCTTGTTGCAGCTTTCAAATGGCACTGACTTGATTCACATTGGAACTCTCTCGTTGCCTGAGCCTCTTCCCGACTCATCTTGTGATTGGGTCATCCCTTCCTTTGGAACCTTTGCCTCGACTTTCGTTGCCTCTTAACTTGAACCATTGCACTCGTTGGTACATCTCATTGGCAAGAAGTTTTTTCTCTAACTTGCCCCAATTTAACTTGTTCCCATTAGAATCCCCTAGATTCTCACATCTTGGCTTCGTACAACCCACTGTCCCTTGGCCTCCTTTCTTAAAAACTTTGGAAGGGCCCTTACAACCTTGCCAAGCCAACAAGTCAGAATTCAAAACACTATCAGAGTGTTTGCAATGTACCTTACTCACGGAATTTACTCGTTTCGACTGCTTTTGCATCACTTTTTTCCCCTCGAAGCCCAATACATTACCCACTTTTCCCAAAGGTGGCAGCTCCATAGTTGACTTCATAAGCCTCATATCGGTCTCATGCTCCACTAACTTTTCCAAGGGGCATTCTTAGCATTCCATTCTATCAAGTTAATGTTTCTCCCATACAAAACATCTTCGACTAGTTGGATTGACGACAACACCTTGGTCCCAACCTTCATATCCCGATGCACCGGCATGATAATCTTTGATAACGGCCCAGTAACAATATGAATTTGATTGGCCGATGGATATAGCACTGTCTGAATCCTGTCAAGGAAGTTTAAGCTAAGTACATAACCTTAATCATCTAATTGAATTACCTTAAAGTCTTTCTTGCCTTTCCATTCACCGATTCATAGTTCCACATTTTGAACTACTCCCAAAGTTGGGGCCTCCTCAGAAATTTCTGTCTTGATCTTCTTATTTGATTTCCTAATCGATAGACCAAGCTTCTTCACAGCCTTTTCCAATATGAACAAGTCTGATGCTCCCATATAACAAGAGCACTCCGCTTCTGACCCGCAATGTGATGCCCACAGACATCAACCCTTCTTCACCATTCATTTTCTTATGAATGAACAGCATTGAATTGACCCTTGCCGTCTTTTCCTCAGTAGTCTTTGCCTCTTCCTTCGGCTCATCTTTCTTTTTGATATTCAAAATCATCGATTTCTTCAAACATTTTCGTGCCATGTGTGGTCCTTGACAAAGGAAGCATTTTATCCTCTTCTTATTGTCCTTTAGGTTGTTGGATCCCCGCTTCGTATCTCGTGGTTACCCATTGCCACTTGTGCTATCAGTACTGTTGTCATCATTGCTATGTCCCTCTGCATCTTCTTTATGGTTTTTCTCACCATTACCTTTTCCATTAGGCTTAGACTACTCAAACTTGTCTTTCGTTGGACCAAGCTCAACAAAGGACTCTACTTCGACCATGGCTATGGTAAGTTCGGTGATTCCTTGCCTATGCAACTCATGATTTTCCCATGGCTTTAACCCATCCTCGATAATAGAACGCTTCTTTCTCGCTCAAGTTAGAGATTTGAAGCATCAACTCGCTAAATGACCGAACATACTCTAGAACAGTGCTTTGTTGCATGAGACAACACAACCTAGCCCGAGCCTCCTTCTCGGTATATTATGCATAAAACTCTTTCTTCAACTCTCTTTGGAACTCCTTCCAAGTCCCAATCGCGTTCCCACCACATTATCATTCGTGGACCTACGACGCCACCACAAGAGAGCCATATCAGTAAAATAGATTGGAGCAGTGTTTACCTTAATGGCATTATCCTCGATGCCCATCGCTTAGAAGTATTGCTCCATTTCTCACAAAAAGTTGTTCACATCCTTTGCGGACCTTGCACCCTTAAACTTCTCTAGTTTGGAAACATCCATTGCTTGTTGCTTCGGCCTTGAAGACAACATCCCATTACTAAAAGTAGCTTTGTAAATCGTGAGCTCCCCTTTAAACTCTTTGATTTCTTTCTTCATGGCTAGCACCATATCCTCGAGATTCTCATCCCTCTCTACCAGCTTTTCCATAGTGGAATTGACTAATTCATTCATCTTTTTTGCATTGGCACCGAGAGAATCCAACACAAATTTTTTGGGTTACTCTTCTATTGAGTCAAACCCATCTGTGCGTCCCTTGACTAACTCAAGCACCTCCTTCATGTTCCCTACGGACTCCTCAAGATTACCCACTCGATTTTCCAAAGCTATCAGCATGTCCATCGTGCGACTTACTTTTCTGGCCGCCCTCCTACGGGTCTGCATTGGCTCATTCTAATCAACAACTTCTTTCAACATCCCAACAATGCCTTCAAACCATTAGCTCGAATACCACTTATCACAGGGCTATGTCTTTCATCTCATGATCTATACGGCCTTAGGTGATCTATTTGCTCCAAACTCGCCTAAGTCAGCCTTTACTCCCAAAAGTGAAGATTCCTTTGGAATTCCTTTAATGCACCAATTTGTATAGAGAAAGCGATTGCACCAAAAGAAGCTACAAATAAGCAATAGAAAGCCAAAGAAAGAATGCACACAAAGTGTTTGAGTAAATGCTCAAAGAATTCTATTACTCTTAAGAATTCAACATACAATAGATGATTTGCAAGTGAGTAGGAGGAACTCTTTTTATAGTTGAGCTCCCCAAAACCGATGGTTAAGATTAAATTACATCAACGGACGAGATTAGCTATTCCTTAATTTTTGGGATTTACAAGATTACATCATATCATATCAAATCTACAATATATGATTCTCCTACTTACTAAAAATAGCCTATGTTGTCAGATCTTCACTATCGGGCCAGCCAGGCTTCAATGTGATAGGCTTTTCCAACAGTTCTTAGAATCAGGCAAGTTCTTGTGGGCTAAATGATCCTCATCTAATCGATCGACCTCCATAGGGCCCATCTTGTGCCATGGTCACGGGCTTTGTACTTTGACCCGTGACACTTGGATGAGCATCATATGTTACCCACACTCATGTACTGAGTTTTTTTACAAATTCCCATAAAAAAATCAAAGGATATACAGTGTGAACTTTGAATATTTGTACGTTCATTATTTATTGACCTAAATATTTTTTGAACTATGTCATGATAGGAATAATATTTTGAATAACTATTTAAAATTAACTATTAAATTAGAAAGATAAGTCATTGAATTAAATTGTATGAGCTTACTAAGGATTTTATATACTTACTTCTGTTATTATGTTCTGTAGATTTTGGATACTCTGAACGTGTCGATTGGATTAGCAGAAGCTCACAGTTACCATCTTTTGACTCGGTAGTTTTTGATGTTTGAAAGTGTGGTTACTTGTAGCATGTATATAGGGTGTCTACTTTTCAAATTAACGATCATGTTTTAGTTCTTTGTTTATGAATAAGATTATAAGTAACCTTGACATATTAAGTGCTTGGTACCTAATTGACATTTAGTAAGTTGATGATGTAAGTCAATAGTTGAATGGCATTATGTGTAAGTTTAGTTAATAACATAACTTGATATCGAATGTTGGTAATTGTTGATATTTGTAGATAACGACTTCAATGATATAAAATGGTTAAAGGCATGATTTAATAAGGTATGCTTAAATTGTGAAAATAGATTCTTATGTTTTAGTTTAGTTATTGAACTTTGCTTCTTGATATCTTAGTTAAAGTAATGATGATTGTATAAGTATGTTTAGGCATGAAAAATCTTGGCATGAATGTTAATATTTTGGATGGTTGTTGTTTCATGGTTGTATTGTGATGCCATTAAGGGCATATTGGTTAGGTTTAGATTGAATGTTTAATTGGCATGTTTTGACATGTTTTAGTGAGTTTTGAATTGGTATAAATAGATATAATTGGTATAGCTTTATTTCTAAGAAAATATGGATGGCATTACTTGTGTTTAAAGGTGTTTTGGATTCACATGGCCTATGACACGGTCTGCCACACAGACGTGTGCCCCATATGATTATGTACATGGTTGGTAACACGATTGTTTGCTCAGTTGAAAATTTGAAATTTTAGGTCCACACAGCATCAATCAGTTACACGGTCTGGGCTCTGTCACATGACTTGGCCACACAACCATCTCCCTACACCATACAGTCTCTGCCCTCTCACACGGCCGTGTGACCGTTGTTTTCATTATTTACCTATATTTTTGTAAAAGTTTAAATTTAATCCAGAATTGATTCTAGTTTATTTTAAATGTTCCGTAAGTTTGATATAGGTCCCAATATGATTGAATAACATGGAAATGAGGTCCTGATATGATTGAATAACATGGAAATGATTGTAATATATTATGAATTGATCTTTTTGGCTTTGTTTTAATAGTTGGTGACCCCTGATTTGCATTTTATCTATTATTTTTTATTTTTCGTAATTCAGTGTAGCAGATTAAACTAGTTTTCACACTTAAGGAACCTGAATACAAACATTTTCATTACATTTTAGTTAAGTTTCTTTAGTATTACTTACATTAAATAAGATGAGGCCTAAGAGAGAGCTAATGTACTTTGTGAGTGTGTAGGAGACCATTAGAAGGCATTTTAAGCTGATATTGGATGCTATGTCGCAACATGAGAGGTATGATGTCACAACATAGGGAATAAAATAAAAAAAAACTTAATTTTGCCTTCGATGTCCCGACATAAACTGAGGGTGTTGCAACATACCCTTGAAGATGGCTATAGGGAAGCATACTGGTTGCTTTGTCATGACACAGGTCTTGGAGTGTCATGACATCAACTTTGTGATAAAAACTAAATGCAAAATAGGGGCGTTTTGGTCTGCACAACCAAAATTTTAAGCTCAGGAGCATCATCTTACCTAGGGTTAATGACAACGACCACCTGAAGGCTATAAATATGCTTACTTGTCACTTGTTCAGGACAACTTTTCATTAACCTAGTTTTTTTTTAGATTTAGTTTCGCTTTGTTTCTTTCTTAGGTTTCTAGAGTTTAGTTTATTTGTTCGTTGTTTTCTTTCAAGAGATTTGGATTGTTGAATCATTCAAACTCTGTGGATTTGCGCTTAATCTTAATACAATCAGGCTCTTTCATTTACTCTATCTTGTCGATTTAAGTAGCATGCTTTCTGTTTACATTGATTATATATTGTTTATGGACGCCATGAGGAACTATGGATTACTCAATGGATCAGCTATTTAGGAAAGGGAGAACGTGAAGGAAACTCTAGGCCTGATAACCCCGAGAGGTCATCAAGGTGGGAATTAACCTAAAATTGGTATTGCCCATTCGTGAACACCTTGACCTCAATCTAGTCTAGGCTATGAGGTCGGAAGATAAGTAGTTCTTACTAACTCGTTATGTCAATGGAAGATTGAAAGATCCTACTAGGGTAGCGACTAGTTGGTCGACGAGGAACTCGAAATGACAGTTGGTGGAGATTATCGTAGCGAGCTAATTACCCATAATCAAATTTGATTTATTCTCCTTTTTTAATCTTTTGAATTTTATCCTTTTTTTATGTTGTTTTATTTTTACTATTATTATAAAACCTCCAAAAATCTTTTATTTTATATTCTTCGTACTATAACTGAATTTAAAGTACTAATTAGATCTCTTAGTATTAACAGCCTCTACTCATGCACCAAAAGCACAATTGTAGAAAGTAAAAATAACAAAGTTAAATAAAACTAATGGAATTATATAAGAAAATAACAAAACCAAAATTCACCAAATTGTTGATCCCCGACTACAACGCCAAAAACTTGTCGTGTGTGAATATAATATGCGAATGTGCAAGTGTACACATCGAATCAAGTAATAAAGTAGTAAGTAAGATCATTTCCTCAATGATCGAATAGGATTAATTCGGTTAAGCTATTACTATAACCTATATGAATCAGGCTGTGGCAAAACAAAATAACAATTTGTAGAGGAATAATCATGTATGCAATATTAAAATCAAATAAATAACTTAAAATGTTGTGGCAAAGATATGGAGACGAAGTTGAGAGGATATACGTTGTTGAATGTGAAGGTTGGGATTACTAAGATTCTTTCCTTATAACACAATAATACCATGGGAAAATCTTAACCAATCTACTATTCAGATTAAATCTATGGTAGTATACTTCTTTAGAGAGTCAAACTTCAAGCTACCCTACCGAATGCTTTGCATGTCTACAAGCCTTAAAAAGGATACACAACACTATTTCTTCCTTTCTCTGTACAAAGCGGAACTCTATGTCTAGAGCACTACGAGTAGTCTATCAAATACTCGCTTGTATCATTCAATCACAATCTAACTCATCTAACCTTTTTAGAATTAAATCTAAGTTTATGAACATACCATACATTCATCTATGTCTAGGGACTGCATGCATACATTTTAAAATAGCATAAATCGAATGAACTAGTGAATGAAATCAGGATAATGCCTATTCATCTAGTAATCCTAACCCGATGAGATTAACTCATGAGTTGGAAATTAAAATCCAAAATGAAAGTATCATTCAACAACATATTTCCACATTTAAAATTCACAGAAATCAATTAAGATAATGAAAGAAGAACTTTAGGAAGCTTTCGTCAATCCAGCCCTCAACTCTAGTGTTGCAATATCTTGCGAAGCCCAGGGTTGAATGTTTTTCCTTCTTCCTTGTGTTGTTGTTTTGTTCCTTAGCTGCTACCCTCTTTCCTTGCGTCTCTGGATCTCCTACGAGAAATTGTGTGAGAGGAAAATCCTACTTTTATATTTTATTTCTCTTTCTTCTTTTTATAGGGTAGGTTCCCTTCTCAGAACACACTCTTTTCTACCTTTTTTTTAGGTGAATATTTCTGGTACAAGTATAACTGGTTGAAAGTGACACGCATTGACAGATGAATCAGCATCTTCTTGGAATTGCCTTGGCATTTGTGCTAGCAATCTATCCAATATTTTGTCATGAAAAAACTTCACTCCTTCATTTCGTTTCCTCCTTTCTGCATTTGCCGTAAGCAACACACAATTCCTTTCCTTCCATAAGTAAAAGAAACATATAGTGATATTGAAAGCACAATCTAAGCTTTATGATGCAATGTTATAAAAATACTAATATAATTTCCTGAAAGGCAACTTACTCAAGTACAAACAATTAACCAAGTCTAGAAGATTGAAATATAACTCTTTTCAAGAGTTATCACACCCCCAAACCTGAGTTATTTCTTGTCCTCAAGCAAAATATGCATGCATGAATGAATGAGTTGCCAAAAAAATATAATTACTTTTGTATTTTTAGACCATTAAGAGAGCATTTTGTACTTCAGTTCTCAGCCATCTTCTATGTCTAAACAGTCGATCAAGTTTCATAAGCTTATTTAGCAAAGCCTGTGCGGAAAATATTGCCCTAAAAGAAAGAAAAATCCTAAGTACTTATACAACTTTCACTATAACAAGCATCTCCTAATTTACTTAGTTCATCTTTTAACTAACTCAATTTTCCCTATTTGTTTTCTTTTCTTTTTTCATCTGGCCTTATACATACTCAATTACATACATATTCATTTATTATGCCTATTTTTTTACTAGGGGATTCAACTCATGACATGATTCTTTGACTCGGCAATTAGAATGGAGTATAACTAAATTGTCGAATACTCAATCATGTCACAATTTAAATACTTACTCATGAAGCTACGGCTTTTGACTAACAAGATGGATGGAGCAAACAACTACCTCCTTAGCTACTCAGCTTATTACTATAGTAGAGTGCCCCTAAACTACTTCTTTTATTAGATCACTCTTACTTGGACTCACCCTTCTAATAAAAAACACGATAGAGAAAACAAAATGGTGTTGACTTACTTGGTAATTCTAAGCATTGAAATATTTGATGGCATTTTTTTCTTCAATTTGTTTAAACATTGTCAATTTATTCATTATTGAGTAATTCATTTGTATTGAAATTAGCTTCAAGAATCTCTAATTTTATTAAAAGAAACTTACTATAGATCAATTGTAATTGGAATTAGGACATCCTAATTTTAGGGATCAATTTATAAGCAAACTATCCTAAGCTAAACTTACCTAATTCACTGTCACAATTTTATAGGAATGTCAAAGAATTAAATTCCTCATTGAATATCATATGCAAAAATATACTCATTATAGTCTAACAATTCTTTGGCATTATTATGTTTCATGGAAAAATGAATGTCAAAAACAAAATGAACAATTATTTGAATGCAACTTATATGCACAACACACCGCCAATCCTAAGGGATGCATTGTCTTCAATGCATGAACAAAAAAAAGTTATGAATGCACAGAGATATATATGGAGAAAAAATGATACGACAAAAACGATGAATGCATGCTAAAATGAAATGAAAAACAAATAACATAAAAAAAATGAATGAAGCGTTAAGTGAAATTATTGTTACTTTAATTTGGACGAGTGGATTTTCGTGTAGCATGCTTGTAGTGCTACTTCCTTTTGAACATGTTGATTGGAACCTCGTCTTCCTCATCATTTGATTTTTTGAGATCATCAATCAGTTTATTGATATCACGATCTTGCTTTGTCATTGGCGCAGTCGATTGAGGTGGGACAGGTGCAGTAGCATCTACAGATGGTGCAGAAGTTGGGTTTTGTAACACCCCAAACCCGACCCAGACGTTATGGCTGGATCTGACGTGTCACATTGAAGTTTTTAAGAAAACCCATGCCTCTTTCAACGTCCTTCTCAGTGTTTTAAAAGATAGTCTTTGCTAAGTTAATAAAGTGAATGGAAGCTATGCACTAGGTAGGTATCCGAAACAGAAGAGGTGAGCCATGAAGGTTGCTTAAGTACCAAGCTCTTGATTGGATCCAATCCTAGACATGCCCACAACCATTGCCACACTTTGGTTCGAGGTTAGGTTTTGAGCAAAACAAGTTGGAATTCATTTAAGTAGATATTTTTGATAAACCGATTAATTGTATCGTTGCGTTATTTTGAAAACAATTATGATTTTGGAAACGCGCCCCAAGTCTAACCCATTTTGGATTGTTATCAGTAAAATATAGGGTATAAAATAAAATAATCCCAGAAAAATAATTAAAATGGCGTTATTACAACCCAAAACCAAATAATAATATTAATTAAGATAAAAATTATAAAAAAATAAACCGGTTACTTATTGCAATTAAGAGAAACAGAAATAGTAGTGTGGCCATCTCCGAGTGCCTCGCAGCTCCAAACCATTTAAGCTTAGGGATTACCTGCACAGTTAGAAACAGGGTGAGTTTACGAAAACTCAGTTGTAATCCCCAACAAAAAACAAACAGTGAATAACACAGTGTCAGTACAATCTGGGCCTTAGCCCTTAAACAGTAGCAATATGGGCCTAAGCCCTAATTCAATCTCGACATATACTAGGCCGAAGCCTTTTTATAAATCATATGACTAGGCCGAAGCCTTTTCATAAATCATATCACTGGCCGAAGCCTTTACTGTAAGCGGTATGGCCCATAGGCCCATTTCAATATCACATGTAATATCAATGAATGTATGCAAGCCCATTTGGGGAGACTACTCAACCCACCATCCGCTACTCTCCACCCGTACCAACCAAGCTCTCTATGTGGGGAATAACTCAACCCACCCAACCAAACTCTCCACTGGAAGCATAGCTGCTTTATCATATAACTAGAGGCCTAGCCTCTTTTAATAACTGGGGCAAAGCCCTTTTCGGTAAACTAGGGCATAGCCCTTTTAGCACTTCATCCATTTATAAAACCCAACCCATGCAACATGTCATGTATGCAGAATGTCATGCCCATATTTGAATCAAACAATCATAGTCAAGTCATTCATATCACCAACATATATTCACAATCAAATCCGTCAACCACACAGTCCAAGTCAGTCACTTGCCCACAAGGGCAAAACAGTCATTTAGCACCCTAAGGGCAAAATGGTAATTTTACCCCACAAGGGTATATCGGTAATTCTACCCTACACGGGTATTTCGATATTTCTACCCTACAAGGGTATTTCGATAATTCTACCCTACAGGGGTATTTCAGTAATTCTACCCTACAGGAGTATTTCGATAATTCTACCCTACAGGGTTATTTCAATAATTCTACCCTACAGGGGTATTTCGGTAATTCTACCCTATAGGGGTATTTCAGTAATTCTACCCTACAGGGGTATTTCGGTATTTTACAAATCAAGGGTATTTTGGTAATTTTACAAACCAGGGGTATTTTAGTAATTTTACAAACCAGGGGTATTTTGGTAATTTTACTGATCGAGGGTATTTTGGTAATTTTGTAAACCAAGGGTATTTTAGTAATTTTGTAAATCGAGGGTAAAATGGTAATTCTATAAATCGAGGGTAAAATGGTAATTCTGTAAATCGAGGGTAAAATGATAATTTTATAAATCAACGGTAAAATGGTAATTCTATAAATCGAGGGTAAAACGGTAATTCTGTAAATCGAGGGTAAAACGGTAATTTTATAAATTGAGGATATTTGGGTAGTTTTATAAACCAGGGGTACTTTGGTAATTTTACAACTGGGGGTATTTCAGTAATTTGGTAAACTAAAGTATTCTAAACAGGGATAACAATACGAATGGGCCTAAAGCCCTTCTCGGCCCAAATGGGCCCATACGCTCGTGTGGCCCTTTTAGCCCAAATCTAGCCACAGATATGAGATTCACCTAGCCTAGTCCAATATTTACTACACAATCAAACAACTTATCCAATTGGGCCCGTAGGCCCATTGGGCCCACATGACCCCTTTCGGCCCATCGCAGCCCGAAGTAGCCATCCTACAGCTAGAGTAGCTTGAAAATACACACCTGATTGGAGACTGGAGTTAATCCACGCTCCGAGCACTCTAAGTCGATGCCTAACCCAAACGAGCACGCCATAAAGCGAAAGGGATCAGCCAAGAAAGGTACCTTTACTCTCCTCATGGTTCTCTCTATTTAAAGCTAGCTTCGCATCCCCTCTTATGTTAGCTTCCCGATGTGGGATCCCTCCAACATCAGAGTTTAAATTCAACACCAACTCTTGCCGCCCCCTGTTAGCAAAATAAATGCTCTTTGATTGCCATGAGTTTCGAACCCTAGACCTCTTTGCCAACTCTATGACGCCACCTTGCCACTTCACCACAGGCTATTTTGTGTCATTTATTTAACACAATAATTTAAAAGGCCCTCATCCAAGCATCTAGGTTTTTTTTCACTTAATACCAAAATTTTTGCTAAAGCCCAAGTTTGAACCCAAGATTTCTCCAACACTTCTCAAAGCCATTAACCACTAAAGCAAACATTTAATTGTTTCATTTCATTGCACAATTAAATACCTATATACAACCTCCTTACGGACCCCCACTCAAGGCCCAATACTTCTAGGCCCAAATTCGGGGTGTTACAGGTTTGCTTCTTATCCATCATGGTCAGTCTCAATACTCACTGATTCAGTCTTCTCCTCATCTCACTCTAGTCCTTTTGTGGCCTTCTTCTCAATGGCAGGGTGGGGTAGGTCTGGTCTCATTAACCTCTGCTTCATCATCTCCCCCTTTCTCTGCATCAGAGAGCAGTTCCTTGAGGAAGCTGGGGAATGCAGGCATAAGCATGGTGAAATTCTTTTAAAGGGATTTCTCAATAGCTACGTCCATTTTCCTCACATAACCCTAGAATAGATCCATTTCTTCATGTGCCCTACCCAAATTTGAAGTAATATGTGATTACTGCTTCTCGAACAAACTAATCTGCTAGTGCAACCTCTCATGAGCACTTGTTGCTCAAAGACATTAGTAGAAGTGGAAGGGGTTGCTAGGGCACAAGTTGGGGTGGAGGATGTGACAGCCCTAATTTGGCCCTAGTCAGAAAGTGGTTTTAGGATCACAAAACCGAGCCAAAAAAATAATTAAATGTTATATTCTGTGATTATTACATGTGAAAGTGCATGTGTGAAAATTTCATGCTTTGATTTTTGCCATTTGTAAGTGAAATTATGAAATAGGACTTATGTGAAAATTTTTGAAAATGCAATAGGCTAATTTGTAGTGGCCAAATAAATAGGAGTGCAAAATAGGAGGATTTGCATGTCAAACCTCCCATTTTAATGCATAGTGGCCTGCCATCATGTTGATGGTAGACAACATGTGCAAATTTTTTTATTTGAGTTATGGCATGAGTATGGCACAAATATTATTTGTGTTTTTGTGTCATAAAATGTTGGGTGATAAGAATAACAAAAGGAAGTAAAGGAAGTTTTTGTTCATTCTTTGTTCTTCATAGCCGAATTTGAGAGAGCAAATAGGGGAGGAAACCCTTGAATATTCGGTCACTAGGAGGAGAAAAATTGAAGGTAAGTTCTTAAGTGTTTAAGCTTGATTCCTTTTTATATGCTTAAGAGTTAAATTAATATGGTAAAGGGAATGTAAATTTTATTTAGTTAATGTGCCGAATATGTAATGATTTAAGACTATAAGCAGATTATGGCTATTATGCCTAAGTTGAATTGGATTTGGAAATTTGATGCACTAAATGAGTGTTACAATGAATAAACTATGTTGTATATGTGCTGGGGGAGATATCACGATTTGTGATTATTGAATATCTAAAGGAAACCATGATGTATATACAATTATTATATTTAGTCCGTTGTGGTAGCCGAAGGTGGCTTGGTACTAAAGTGATTAAATGTGAACTTCGATAAGGTAACTGTTAGTGATCGATGATATAAGTTATGCATTATAATATATATTCGGCTTTCAAACCTAGCAGACGTAATGGCAGTGAAATGACATCGGACTTAAAGGTCTAGCAGGCTCATGGCCGGTGATGAAATCAGGTTATTATCTAGCAGGCAAATTGCCGGTAAACTATTAAAAGCGTGGTGCTATAAGATTATGGGCTAATACGATATGTGGATTCGTTCCGTATAGTAAATTATTCAGGTACGGACAACCTAATTAAGTACATGTGAAGTAAATAAATTTGATGATTGATGTGAATCGAACGTATAAGAAATGGTTTCATGTTTATGTTCAACTATGAGACCTTGTGTTAAATCGACAATCGAATTTGTTCAAATACATTAAGTTGGTCAGGTATGCGATATGTACTTATGCATGTTAAATTGATTGGAATTGAATCACAAATGTGAATTGAGAAGCATAAGTAAAAATGCCTATATGTGAGTAAGGGTAAAACCATCGTAAATTATCGATAAGGATGGGCTATGTGCAGAACCATCTTATAATTGCTAATTTGAAAGGTTGTGTACGAATCAGTGAGCAATATGTATATATTAGATGAATTGTGACCTTTTGGTTCTATCTGAATTAAGTTGTGCGATAAATAATTTATGTATATGACTTATATTCGAATGGTCACTATGGGTTAAGTTTGAATGATGAAATGGATATGTGATATTTTCGTATGACTTTTGAACTGAAATGTAAATGATGGTGTTCATATGGAGCTTATATCCGAATGTAGCAAATGACTACTAATGTGATATGTTGAATGAGAGATGTTAAAATATGATTAAATATGCATGATATTTGATGTATATCCGGGTTAAATCTCGTAGGCTTTGTGCTGGTATTATATCCGGGTTAAATCCCGCAGGCTTCGTGCTGGTATTATATCCGGGTTAAATCCCCCAGGCTTCGTGCTGGTAATATGTCCGGGTTAAATCCCACAGGCTTCGTGTTGGTATTATATCCGGGTTAAATCCTGCAGGCTTCGTGTTGGTATTATATCTAAGTTAAATCCCGCAGGCTTCGTGCTGGTAATATATCCGGGTTAAATCCCGCAGGCTTCGTGTTGGTATTATATCCGGGTTAAATCCTGCAGGCCTAGTGCTGGTATTATATTCGGGCCTTTGAGCCTAGCAGGCTATAATGCCGGTGAAATGATATGTTATGTGAATTCGATGTTCCTTGTAAGATAGGGATTTAGCCGAATGTTAAAGATGAAATGATAGTGTATTGTATCATACTTATATGGCCTAATGGCAAGTATAACATGTTGGTAAATATGTAATGTGCTTTTATAATCGAATGATAAGTTTGAAATGAATGTAAGTGAAATGTTATGCATAAGCTATCAAATGCTAAGTGTGAAAATAAGATGAAAGAAAGGTGTTTGAGATGTATAATTATATACGTTCGAATGATGTTAGTACTTAATTGATATGAATATGTTATATGGAACTTGTTGATTTGATTATTCGGGCCTTTGAGCCTAGCAGGCTATAATGCCGGTGAAATGATAATCGGACCTCGAGCCTAAAAAGTAAATGCCGGTGATTTGAGAAAATCTAAGACTAAGGTACCTCGTATTAGATTGAAAAATGAATATATTCAATACGTTAAGTGGGCCAGGTACATATTATGTACTCATTTGTGAGTTTGATTTGAATTGAATCATAAGTATGTAATGTGATACATACGTGAATAAATGTTATAACTATATCTATGATCATGATACACCTGGTCAGGGTGAGAAAGTATGTGAAAGTATTTGATGTAATTATGTTATATGAATTCAGATTAAGTGTGATAAGAATGCTGAACGTGCATTATGTGCTCGTGAATATTCGGCCAGATGGCAATTATACCTAGAATATGGTCTCTTGAGAAATTGAATAATCGAAGTATAATTGCGTTTATTTGTTTGCATTGCTTAAAACTTACTAAGCTTATGAAAGCTTACTCCGTTGTTACGTTCCTCTGTTTTATAGATTGTTGGCTCCAGTTACTTGCTCGGGTTGGAGTTTGCAGGAGATATTATCACACTGTCGAGCTCACGCTAATGGTGTAAGTAAATCCTAGTATTTCGAGTCTATGGCATGTATAGGGTTTTAATTTTTTGGACATCGTAAGCCCATATATGGGATAGATTGCATGTGAAAAGAAAAGTTTTAAATTGATTGAAAATTTTCGGCACGATTTTTGTGTGATTGACTGAGTTTAAGTCGGGTAACACCTCGAACCCTATTCCGGTGAGGGATACGGGCGAGGGGTGTTACAGAGGATGTAGAGGCAGAATTGGGAGGTGGATGTCGTGGCAATTCCTCCCCTAAAAACCTCTTAACAATCTGCTTCGTAATGGCCCCTTTGTTTGGAATCATATCTTGATTTGCTTGAACCAAAAGTTTCACATGTTGGTAAAGGGCTGTATGAAGGGAAGGAAAATTAAGGCTTCCAACATTCTTCTGGGCACACCTATGAACCTTTTTAAAAATGATTTTTCCCACATTGGTTTTCCTCCCTATCAATATAGAATGGGGTAGCAACATTTTCTCCTTTGAAATATTTGTGTGCCCGATTTTATTTTTCTCTTTTTTGTTCTTGTTCATATTGTAGATGGGTCAATCCCCAACAACATGTAATGATTGATGAGTTTTATTGTAAAATTTTGATATGTGATATTATAAGTACAATTAGTCAAATGTAAGAATGTAGTTTCTTAAATGTGCTAAATGTGTGTGAGTGCATGTGATTAAGTATATTTGACTAATTGTATCACTTATTAATGCCATATTCACAACTTAATTCAATTGCTCAAGTCTCACACATGGTAACAAGGTAACTAAGCTCATTTTCATGGATTTTTATCAAGTAATTATGCTTAACGCTCTGTTGTTTTCTTGTGCACAAATTTTGAGTAAAGATTGTAAAGTTAACTTAACCCTTGGATCCTATCACAATCTTGAGGCATCAAGTAGTATGAAATTAGATATATGTATATTTTTTCAAAAATGCCATCTAGAAGGAATATCTGGATGGTGTCAAGGCTGTTTTAAGTTGTGTAAAGTGTATTGATTGTATTATGAGTTATTGATAGTCCATTTTATGTACTTGCCATGTCTAAACACCTAGGGGATGATTCGATATGATTTATAAAATGTCTTTGAGCCTTTGAAAATGTTGGGATTTGTTTTATGAGATTTTTATTAAATTATTCACGTAACTATTTTATTAAAAGAAATTTTGTAGATGCTAAGATTAGATCATCGTGACATCACCTACCCATTTCGGACATCAATTTGGGTAAGGGTATTACAAGTGGTACCTAAATTACTTTTTTGCCTAAGTTGGTTCCTCTATTTGTTTAACTCTCAAGTCCATTTTTAAAGAAAAAATTTTAACCCAAAAATTTGCACCTAAACTATATAACTTTTCTTTTTTCTTTTTTATTATCTCTTTTTAGGTTTTTTCTATTTTACTTTTATTTCTTTCTTCTTCCTTTATAATGTCTACCCAATGTTGACAATACTCAAAATTTGTCCCCATGAGGTTGAGCTGATGGCAATTAATTCTATTTTTGAACTTCAATGCTTGCTTGCTCAACCTATTGGGATTGAAAAAGTTCTTTTATCGATCAAAACTAATATTTTCAAATAGGACCAAATGATTGGACCGATTGAATCAAGAACTGGCTAGGGTATCGATTTGAATATAGGGGTTGAACTAATTGATTTATGAATCAATATAGACTAGTTCCATTGAGCTAAAAGAACTGGTCGAACCAATTTTCTCTATTTTTATGAAATTTTAATAATTTATTTGATTGAGCTAAATGAACCAATCAAACTAGGTACTGGAGGCTTGATCGGTTCAACCATTTCTGTAACCACCTGGTTTATAGTGGTGTCAGAAAATGTGATTTTGGGACCTTGTTTACATAAACTGAGTTCGTACATATTAAATAATTCGTACATATTAAATAAGGATATTTATGAAGTTAGCATGTAGATGAATTGAAATTTGATTAAGCGATTTAGCCGATAATCACTATAGATTTTTAATTAGAATAAGGCTTTGGGACTTAAATAACAATTATTCAAAGGACCAAAATAGAAAACGAGCCAAATTGAGATAGATGTTAGTGGGATGTGATGTTAACTATCATTAGATTAAGTTAATTAAAGTTTAAGCCTAATTTATTACAATTAAGTTAATTAACTAAGTTTAATTAAAATAAACCTAAGTATAAAAGCAAATTAAGTGGGAAAAAGATGAATTTTTTTTCATTTTCTTCCCAAAGGCCACTAAAACCATTTTAGAAGAAAAGAGAAAGCTTTCAAGCTTTATTCAACATTTGACCCTTAATTGTAAGTAAGTCCCTAGCTATTTTTTATTGATTTTTATAGATTTGAGGTCATGGAAGCTTGGTTTAGCTAGCCTATGTACCAATTTGTGAAACTATTAAAGTTCTTGAAAGTTACCATTAATTAGAATTAGATGAAATTGGTGCATAATAGTTAGAAATTAAGCTTAGTATATGAAAATGACAAATTTTAAAACTTAATTGTTAGTTTTGTACAGTAGGGACTGAATTGAATAAAATGAAAAAATGTCTTGAGATGTTGGTAGGAATAAAAAATACAAGGTCCCTAATGAGTTATGGTGAAATTGGATTTTAATTTGAAACCCTAAATTAAAAGTTATGTTTGTCCTAGTTTTACGGACTAAATTAAATAAATTGTAAAATATGTATAAATTGATAATTGGTTATGAGTTGGCTTGAAATTGATTGTATAATATGTTTTTTTGGTTATTCATAGCTACTGACTACACCGAATCTTCGAGAAGGAAAGGAAAGCGAAAATCGTTGACGAGTGATGTGTGAAACCTTGGTTTGTACTTTTATAATTCGAGACAGATTTAATTGCTTATATATATATATATATATATATTAATTCCTTGATTGATCATTGAGGTAAGTATATGGTGATAATTTGAATTGTTTTGATTGAGTTTGGTGTGAGATATCGAAATATAGGACTAAAATGAAAAAAATGAAAAATAACATCGAATACTTAAACTAAGGAATTTAACCACTATATATCAAGCCTTTTTGCCACTCTTTTATGCACACACCTACACAACATATCATAGCACCAATCCAAGCATATACGTACAACCAAATCAGCCACAATCAAGACATCACCACATCATACACCACATCACATATTTATTGACTTAAATCATGTAAATTTCCACATCCATGAAAGGCATCATCATATATATTGCTTATACCAATAGTAGAAAATTTCGAATGGCCTTATACAAAATGAAGTTTCAACCAATATAAGCCAACACATTTGGCAACATAAATTATGACACATAACAGAATGACCAAGTCCCCTATACATGCAATAATTCAAAACGTTGAAATCATTGATACCAAAATAATTGCTGATAGTGTGAGTGGATCTCTGACAGTCTCCGATCCTTGAGCTAGCTTGGTGACACTATAAGACAAGGGAAAGGAAGGGAGTAAGCTATAAAGCTTAGTAAGTTCCTATGCAAATAATAAGCATCATAACCACATATTTAACATAAAATTAACATAATGAAGATTGGCATGCATTTTATTAAAATCTTATAGTCATAACATACTCAATCACAACCTTACCAAGGGTTCGTCACATATTGAGCTCATTATACATGAGTTTTACGTACATACCTGTACCAACTCACAACATAACCATAGTCTTTTACAACTTTGACATTCCCTTTGAACACTCGGAATATTAAGGGATACTAAAAAATCTTGCACATAAGTGCCATATATGTAGCCATAGCTAGCTCACATCTCATAATACATATCGGCTCATTTTTGAGTTATTCACGAGCTTGCTCACACAAGCTGTCAATTAGGACGTAGCTACACAGTGCTGCTCACACAAGCTGTCAATTAGAACGTAGCTACACAGTGCTGCTCACACAAGCTGTCAATTAGGACGTAGCTACACAGTGCTGCTCACACAAGATGTCAGGTATCCACAATATATACCGACATACCCAGCCACTGGTAGGACGTACAAGACCAGCACCCGAATCATATAAACACATGGGTTCCTAGTAACATGTCACTCGTATCCTATTCTATTCCTAAGGCTCAACTGGGAATTCTCGCTTGTCGAAAATTTTTTAAATACGTCCAAATAGTCAATCACACAATTCGTACAATATTAAAGTATTTAAAACATAAATATAACAATGCATTATTTACATACGAACTTACCTCGATATAAAAATAGTAGAAATGGGACATAATCGTTAAACATTTTGTTTTTTCTCCCAGTCTAAGTCTGAACCTCGTTTTTCTTGATCTATAATAACAAATTTAACTCATTAATACTCAGATTTTTCAATTCATCCAAAAATCATATTAAGGCAAAATTATATTTTTGCCCCTAATGTTTCAAATTTTTTCAATTTAGTCCCTAGGCTCGTAAAATGAAATGTATTCCATTTCTTTAAAACCCAAGCCTAGCCGAACCATTTTCATACTTATACTAGCCCACGTTCTCCACTTAATCACACTTTTACTACTTATTTTTGTAACTTTTACAAATAGGTCATTTTTAACATTTCCATAAACAATCACCTAGCAAAAGTTGTTTTTCTTGCATCTAACATACATTTTCTACCATTAGACATCAAAATAAACAATTATCTATCATGGGTAAAAATTTAGACTTTGATTATTTCTTAAATTTGTGGTAGAAATAGATAAATCAGGTGACAACGACTTCAAAAATGTAAAGAGCATTAAAAATAGGGCAAGAACGGACTTACAATCGAAATTGGAAGATGAAAAAACCCTAGCTATGTCTTCCTTAGGGATATTTGGCCATGGGAGAAGAAGATGGACAAGATTTTGGCTTTATTTTGCTTATTAATTCATTTATTAATCGAATAACCAAAATGCCCCTATCTTAAAACATAAAATTTCTCTTACTTCATGTCCATTTTTGTCCACTAACTTAAAAGATGGTGTAATTACCATCTAAGGACCTTCAATTAAAAATTTCATAGCAATTAGACACCTCTATCTTCTAGAACTCAAGTTTTGTACTTTTTACAATTTAGTCTTTTTTGCTAAATTGAGTGCTCAAACGTCAAAATTTTCGAACGAAATTTTCAAAAAATCATTCCATAAAATATAAGATAAATAAATTTTTCTATGTTGGATTTTTGGTCCCAAAACTACTGTTCCTGTAACACCCCAAACCCGGCCCAGACGTTATGGCCAAATCTAACGTGCCACATTGGAGTTAAAAATCCGTGTTTCGTTTTAGTGTTTTAAAAGCCATATATTTTGGTTGAGTTAACAAAGTGTATGGAAGCTAGGCACCAGTAGGTATCCGAGGAGGAGGTGAGCCATGAAGGTCGCTTAAGTACCAAGCTCTTTGATTGGATCCAATTCTAGACATGCCCGCAACCATAGCCACACTTTGTTATCTTGAGTTTAAATTTGATTAAGTGGACGTCTTTGATAAATCAATTAATCGTATGCGTTGAGATATTTTAAAACAATTATCGCTTTTGAAAACACGCCCTAAGTCTAGCCCATTTGAATAATTATTAACCAATTTTAAAGTTATTAAAATTAAAATAATCCCGAAAAGAAATAAAAGAAAAGTTAAAATTGGCCTTATTACAACCCAAAATGAATAATAATTAAAGGAAATTAAATGAAAACCAACACTTATTTAAAAGCCCAAAGACGATCACCGTGGCCACTGAATCCCTCCCGCCCAAGTCCCCACATCAAGGCTCACCGCAAGGTTAAGGAAAGGGGTGAGTTTGGAAACTCAGTGTGCAACAAGCCCTTTCGAGCCCAAAACAATAACAGCCTGTTGGGCCTGAGCCCAAATCCAATCTCAACATGTACTGGGCCATAGCCCTTTCTCATATTTCATAACACTGGGCCGAAGCCTTTTCATATTTCATATTATTGGGCCGAAGCCTTTACTGTAAATGGTATGGCCCGTAGGCCCATTTCAATATCACATGTAATGTCAAATGAGAGAATGCAAGCCCAATTGGGGAGACTACTCAACCCACCATCCGCTACTCTCCACCCGTACCAACCAACACACCATGTGGGGATTAACTCGACCCACCCCGCCATAACTCTCCACTGGCAGCATAGCTACTTTATCATATAACTAGAGGCCTAGCCTCTTTTAATAACTGGGGCAAAGCCCTTTTAACAACTGGGGCATAAGCCCTTTATCATAACTGGGGCATAAGCCCTTTAATAACTGGGGCATAAGCCCTTTTGCACTTCCTCCATCCATATAAAAACCCAACCCAATGCATTTATGAACATCTCGTGTGCATATCATACATATCATGTGCATATCATACATGTCATATGCATATCATACATATCATGTGCATACCATACATATCATGTTTATCAAAATCCCATGCATTAAGTTCATGTATAAACCCTAGGGGTATAATGGTCATTTTACCTAGGGCAAAACGGTCATTTTCATATTATAAGGGTAATCTTGTAATTTTACCAAAATTAGGGTTTCCATGTTCATTAACTGGTTACAAACAATTCATGGGTGCAAACAGTGATTCCGCCCATTTTTAGCGAAAACGAGTTATTGGGCCAAATACCCTAATGGGCCCCTGCTCATTTGATTTTGTCATCTAGGCCCATTTAGCCTATATCCATAACAAGATAATGATCTTAACATGCAATTTAACATATTTCCGTTCTCTACCAATTTTACCCAAATGGGCCCGAAGCCCAATGGGCCCCACTTGCCCTCGAGGCCCAACTTACCAAGAACATAAAAATCACATTCTTACTGTTTCCATCGTTCTCGATCATCGTCTCATCGATTCTAACTAACTAGTGAGCGTTCGCTTGCTCACAAGTCCTCGAAATGCTAGGATTTCGGCATTTCGGCATTTTATCGCTTTAAGCTATGAAAAAGGGTTCGTTACACACCTGTTTTGCGATATTCCTTGACGAGATCTCCTATGCAATTTCTCCTTTGTCGCGATTGATGACTAGGTCTAGCCACTCCGGTGATCCAAGCTACTCCAAGTCGACACTACCCTTGCTGCTCCTCCACACAGTCTTTCTCCTCTTGAATCCGGATGCCTAAAAGGTCAAGGAATCGAACGCCAACTATTGAAAAGGAAAGAAAAGGTTGCTGGTCACAAAGAATCAGCACCCCCTATCTTCACTGATTTCGGCTTTTTGTGGCACTTCGGCAGAAATAGAGATAAGGGAAGGAAATAATATATGAGTGGAGGAAAATAATGGGCTGTTTTTGAAAAAAGAAACGGGAGAAAAGATGAGAGGGAAGATGGTAGATTCGGCTAGGGAAGAAAATAAGAAGAGAAAACTAATACAGAAGAGAAAATAGCACAGCTAAGACCCTAATGCCGAAATTGCTAAACTAATACCCTCCTGCCGAATTCCCCTCTCTAACCCCTTCCAAACGGCTAAGCTCTATCCTTCTCTCAAATCCCTAAAATCTCTCCCCTTATCCCTCCTTAATTTATGCATTTGACTTGATCCAACTCTCCTATTACAGAATCCACTTAGGTTCCAACACTTACCCTTCCTGCACATAAAAATAAATACTCTTATTTGCCAACACAGGGAATCGAACCCAGGTCCTCCTCTATGCTCCACACGCCACCTTTTTTAGGAGCTTAGTGGCGTCACCCTTGCCACTTCACCAAAGCTCTTTTGTGATACATTTTACCCACAACTTAATATAAGGGCACCTAGCGTAACCCCTAACTCCTAAGTCCAAAATTTAAAAATTCTACCGGGTTTTGGCCAACTCATGGGCCTTCCATAAGCCCATTTACATACCCAAATTATGAATTCCATCATCACATACCAAATTTTAGAAATTTACTTAAAATATCAAGAATCGCGAAAAACTCGAAAATCAGGATGTTACAACTCTACCCTCCTTAAAGAAATTTCGGCCTCAAAATTTACCTGATCCAAACAGTTGAGGGTACTGCTAACGCATTGCCTCTTCGGTCTCCCAGGTAGCTTCTTTCTTGCCATGGTTCCTCCAAAGTACCTTCACTAACGGGACTGACCTCCTTCTCAACACCTTGACATCATGATCAAGTATTTGCATGTGTTCCTCTTCAAAGGTCAAACCGATCGTACTTCAATTTCGCAATCGCACGATATGAGTTGGGTCGAACGATATCGCCTTAGCATGGACACATGGAAGACATCGTGAATGCGATCCGATTCGAGGTAACTCTAGTGATAAGCCATCGCCCTATCCGCTTGATGATTGGTAAGGCCCAATAAATCGTGGGCTCAACTTACCCTTCTTACCAAATCTCAAAATCTTCTTCCAAGGCGAAACTTTCAAAAGACCATGTCCCCTACCGATATTCAATATCCTTACGCTTCAGATCGCAGATAAGACTTTTGTCGATCCGCCGCCTCTTTAACCGCTTCTCGATCACCTTAATCTTGTCTTGATTCGCTACCAACTCGTCCAAGTATTTGCCTTTCCCCAATTACGCCCAACAAGTAGGCGAACGACACCTTCGCCCATATAGTGCCTCATATGGAGCCATCCAATACTTGCTTGGTAATCTGTTGTTATACGTGAACTCCGCTAATGGCAAATGGTCCTCCCAAATGCCTCTAAACTCAATAGCACAACCCTCAACATATCCTCTAAAATCAATAACCCTCTCGATCGCCCATCCGATCGAGGGTGAAAAGCCGATTGAAATCTAATCGCTCCCAATGCCTCATGCAACTTCGCCAAAATCGAGATGTAAACCTTGGGTCTCGGTCTAAAATTATCGATCATGGCACACCATGCAACCAGTACTATTTCCGCCACATACAATCGCCAACTTCAAGTGAGTAATTGGTCTGGACAGTATGAAATGAGCAGATTTCGTGAGTCTATCCACAATCACCCAAACCGAATCCTTCTTAGAAGGTGTCAACGGCAACCCACTCACAAAGTCCATAGTTACCCTTTCCCACTTCCAAAGTGGTATCTTTACCTACCGTAATAATCCCGAAGGTAGTTGATGCTCGGCCTTCACTTGTTGACATGTCAAACATCTTCTTACAAATTCGGTCACTTCGCTAAGCCCGGGCCACCAATATTGCTCTCGCAAGTCGCGATACAACTTACTCCCCACGGATGCATAGCACAAGGTCCATTATGTGCCTCTTTCAAAATCATCAATCTCAAGTCGAGTCTTTCAAGATACAAATTCTTCCTCGAAAACAAAGAACTCCCTCACTATTTAACCCAAAGTCGATTCTCCTTCTCAACTTGTCAAACCGAGAAACCAACGCCTCATCCTCCAACTGCTTTTTAATTTGTTCTACCCAAGTCGGTCTTACTTGCAACTCCGCCAATAAACTTTCGTCGTCATACAAACTTAGACGAGCAAACATCGCCTTTAATTCTGCCACAGCCCTTCGACTTAGCGCATCAGCCACGACATTCGCCTTACCTGGATGATACTCGATCAAACAGTCATAGTCCTTTAACAACTCTATCCACCTTCGCTGCCTAAGATTCAGCTCCTTTTGAGTCAGCAAGTACTTAAGACTCTTGTGATCCGTATATATGATGTATTTCTCTCCATACAAGTAATGCCTCCATATCTTAAGTGTAAAGATTACCGCTGCCAATTCCAAGTCATGCGTAGGGTAGTTCACCTCATGTGGCTTAAGTCGTCATGAAGCATCGCGACCACTTTACCCTCTTGCATCAACACGCACCCAAACCTACATGTGACGATCGGCAGACACAAGTGAAATCCTTACCGGACTCGGTGAATCAAACCGGTGCTTCCACAAAACCTTCTTCAACTTCTCAAAAGCCTCTTGTCGCTTATTTGTCCAAACAAAAGGTGCTCCTTCCTTATAAGTTTAGATTAGCGGTGTCGCCAACACGTAAAATCCGTCCACGAATCTTCGATAATAACCTGCCAACCCCAGAAAACTTTGAATCTCTGTTACCGACTTCGGTGGCTTCCATTCCAAAATTGCTTCAATCTTTCGAGGGTCCACCTTGATCCCCTCGGCAGACACAACATGCCCCAAGAAGGTAACTTCCTTCAGCTAAAACTCGCACTTACTAAACTTTGCATAAAGTTGCTTCTCCCTTAACACTTGCAGCACTACACGAAGATGCTCATCATGCTTCTCTTCCGTTTCCGAATACACCAAGATATCATCAATAAAAACGACTACGAACCGATCCAAGTATGGCTGGAATACCCGATTCATCAAATCCATGAATGCTACCGGTGCATTAGTCAACCCAAAAGGCATTACCAGAAATTCGTAATGACCATATCGAATCCTAAACGCCGTCTTATAAACATCCCCCTCTTTAACTCTTAATTGATGATATCCTGACTGAAGGTCGATCTTAGAAAACACTGAGGCTCCTTTTAATTGGTCGAATGATCATCGATTCTTGGTAACGGATACTTGTTCTTGATAGTCACTTATTCAACCGCCGATAGTCAATACACATTCGCATAGTCCCATCTTTCTTCTTCTTTAACAAGACGGTGTTCTCCACGGGAAACACTTGGTCTTATAAACCCTCTATCCAACAGCTCTTGAATCGAAGCTTTCAATTCTACCAACTCCTTTGGTGCCATCCTATAAGGCTTAATGGACACAGGAGTATTCTGTAGTAAATCGATTCCAAACTCGACTTCTCTGTTTGGGGTAATCCAGGAGTTCATCGGGAATACATCCCGAAATTCCTTAATAGTCCTAACCGACTCTACCGTTATCTCCTCAAGTCCCGCTTGACTTACAAGGGCCAAGTCGCCTCACAACCTTTCGAATCAACTTCTCGGCTCTTAAAGTCGAAACAACATTGGACAAATAATCCCTTCGTTCCCCTATGACCATTACCTCCTCATCTTGGTAGTTCTTAGTACCATCCTCTTTGCCGCACAATCCAACGTCGCCTTTGTGCTTAGTTAACGGTCCATTCCCAAGATAAGATCAAAATCCCAAAATGGCAGCTCCATCAAATCTCCTTCAAAGATTTTATCTTGTGTCACTAACTTGATCGCCTAAAAATTTTATCTACCTTAACCGAATGTCCCAATGGACTTATCACTGAGACCCCACTCACGGCCTTCTCGTGAAGCACATCCAAAGCCCCAGATACATCACAAGCAACATACGAGTGGGTAGAACCCACATCAATCAAAGCAGTATAAGGCATGCTATGAATGAAGAACGTACCAGTTATAACATCAGGAGCGTCACCCTCATCACGACGTCGTGCAAAGATAAACCAACGCCGGTTGTCGAAGCTTCAAGATGTCCGGCACCTCCGCCGGTGCCCCACGCCCTCGTCCATTACCATTGCCACCTCTACCTTGCCCACGACCCTCCGTGGTGGTGGTCCTCCTCGCCGTGGTTGGACATCCCTTTGCTCTGCCGCTAGCTCTGAGTTGTCCTCCGAGGACACTCTCGAACTTATGCTCCTTAGACCCACATCGAAAACATGCTCCATTCGCTTCAAAGACTCCCCATATGCACCTTACCACAATCCCCGCAAACTGCGGTCTATAAGTATTTATCGCACCGCCAGACCGGTTCCTCCATCCTTGCTCTTTTAACATTTCGATTCGTGGCACTTGAGGGTCTAAAATCCTCTTGAATCTGGTCGCTCCTTCTCACGATTCTATCGCTCGGTCACTTCACCTCCTCGGCTATCTTAGCCTTTTCTACCAATGCAAGCAAAACCACGCTCCCTCCGTGGAGCTATCAATATCCTAAGCTCATCGGAGACCATCCTCAAATCGGACATGCGCTCATATTCGGTTGCCACTATGCCACTAGCATATCGACTCAGCCTCAAAAATTCTGCCTCATACTCTGCTACAGTCTTATCACCTTGAGTCAGATTTAAGAATTCCTTCCGACGAGCATCCACATAGCTTGCTCCAACATACCTCCCCTTAAAAGCAGTTTTGAACAATTCCCAGGTTACTTGCTCAATCGGGGTACTCTCCCTTACGGTGATCCACCATCGGTATGCCTCGTCACGTAGCAAATGACACAGCTCCTTTCAGCTTTTGCTCCACCGGCGGCCTAGATCGTCCATGATCCGCTCTGTTGCCTCCACCAATATTTCGCCACATTTGGGGCTACTCCAGATACACCCTAAATACTTACGCTCCGTGGTCTTGAGTCGCCCGATATAGACCCCTATTCACCGTCCCAAGATTAGCTCTAGCCATTCTTTCTAAAACCCTTAACATGGCTTGGGATAAAGCGCCATCCCCGCACTCGATCATATGTCCCGATCTCCGTTGCTTGCGGCACAGATGGCTCCTCGGTGGCCTATGCCCGAGGATGAAGATTCACTTGCACCCTTCGCGACCACGTCTGCGGCCTCGCCCACGAGCTCCTCTTGTACTCATTTCAATTTTCATTTACAAGTTTTATGAAATTAGTATAATGTTCCACTATTTATTAAGAAAATGTCTTATAAAGATATAACAGTTCAAGGATTGTTTTCGTATCATCGTAGCCTAACTACTGGCCTCATTCCTACTGTTTACTGACTCTACCCTAGCTAAAGTATCATAGTAGGGTCTCAAAGACTATTCATAATATCATATATCGTAAAGAAAATATACTAATGAGACTTGGTGCCGGGATTCAAAGGCGCCACTTCTTTCTCCAATCCATTTAGAACTTACAAACCATGTTTTTGATCATCGAAAATAGAAATTTGAAAACTTTGATTTGAAAACTCCTTTATTTTGAACTTTTGATTTAAAAGTAAAAACTGGTACCTTTTTAACATATATTCTCCATAAAACATCTTTAAAATGAACTTTTCAAAACCATTTCCAAAATACCCTTCTTAGGCCTAAACTTTCAAAAATTTTCGGACCGATCCACGTACCGAGTTGTTGCAACTTAGCTCGATACCACTAAATGTAACACCCCAAACCCGCCCAGATGTTATGGCCAAATCGACGTGCCACATTGGAGTTAAAAATCCGTGTTTCGTTTTAGTGTTTTAAAAGCCATATATTTTCTTTGAGTTAACAAAGTGTATGGAAGCTAGGCACCGTGTAGGTATCCGAGGCGGAGGAGGTGAGCCATGAAGGTCGCTAAGTACCAAGCTCTTTGATTGGATCCAATCTAGACATGCCCACAACCATAGCCACACTTTGTTATATTGAGTTTAAATTTGATTAAGTGGACGTCTTTGATAAATCAATTAATCGTGGCGTTGAGATATTTTAAAAACAATTATCATTTTGAAAACACGCCCTAAGTCTAGCCCATTTGAATAATTATTAACCAATTTTAAAGTTATTAAAATTAAAATAATCCCGAAAAGAAATAAAAGAAAAGTTAAAATTGGCCTTATTACAACCCAAAAATGAATAATAATTAAAGGAAATTAAATGAAAACCAACACTTATTTAAAAGCCCAAAGACGATCACCGTGGCCACTCTCAATCCCTCGCCCAAGTCCCCACATCAAGGCTCACCGCAAGGTTAAGGAAAGGGGTGAGTTTGGAAACTCAAGATGCAACAAGCCCCTTTCAGAGCCCAAAACAATAACAGCCTGTTGGGCCTGAGCCCAAATCCAATCTCAACATGTACTGGGCCATAGCCCTTTTTCATATTTCATAACACTGGGCCGAAGCCTTTTCATATTTCATATTACTGGGACGAAGCCTTTACTGTAAACGGTATGGCCCGTAGGCCCATTTCAATATCAACGGTAATGTCAAATGAGAGAATGCAATCCTAATTAGGGAGACTACTCAACCCACCATCCGCTACTCTCCACCCGTACCAACCAACACACCATGTGGGGATTAACTTGACCCATCCCGCCATAATCTCTCTTTGGCAAGATAGTGCTTTATCATATAACCGGAGGCCTAGCCTCTTTTAATAACTGGGGCAAAGCCCTTTTAACAACTGGGGCATAAGCCCTTTATCATAACTGGGGCATAAGCCCTTTAATAACTGGGGCATAAGCCCTTTGCACTTCCTCCATCCATATAAAACCCAACCCAATGCATTTATGAACATCTCGTGTGCATATCATACATATCATGTGCATATCATACATGTCATGTGCATATCATACATATCATGTGCATACCATACATATCATGTTTATCAAAATCCCATGCATTAAGTTCATGTATAAACCCTAGGGTATAATGGTCATTTTACCTAGGGCAAAACGGTCATTTTCATATTATAAGGGTAATCTTGTAATTTTACCAAAATTAGGGTTTCCATGTTCATTAACGGTTACAAACAATTCATGGGTGCAACAAAGTGATTCCGCCCATTTTTAGCTTAAAACGAAGTTATTGGGCCAAAAACCCCTAATGGGCCCCGCCACCGATTTTGCCATCTAGGCCCATTTAGCCTATATCCATAACAGTATTAATACCTTAACATGCAATTTAACATATTTCCGTTCTCTACCAATTTTACCCAAATGGGCCCGAAGCCCAATGGGCCCCACTTCTACCCCGAGGCCCAACTTACCAAGAATGCCAAAATCACATTCTTACTGCTTCCATCATTTTCAATCATCGTCTCATCGATTCTAACTAACTAGTGAGCGTCATTGCTTCATAAGTCCTCGAAATGCCGAGATTTGGCATTTCGCTTTTCGCATTTTATCGCTTTAAGCTATGAAAAGGGTTCGTTACACACAGTTTTGCGATATTCCTTGACGAGATCTCCTATATGATTTCTCCTTTGTCGCGATTGATGACTAGGTCTAGCCACTCCGGTGATCCAAGCTACTCCAAGTCGACACTACCCTTGCTGCTCCTCCACACAGTCTTTCTCCTCTTGAATCCGGATGCCTAAAAGGTAAAGGAATCGAACGCCAACTATTGAAAAGGAAAGAAAAGGTTGCTGGTCACAAAGAATCAAGCACCCCTATCTTCACCGATTTGCTTTTTGCGGCACTTGGCGTAAATAAAGATAAGGGAAGGAAATAATAAATGAGTGGAGGAAAATAATGGGTTGTTTTTGAAAAAAGAAACGGGAGAAAAGATGAGAGGGAAGATGGTAGATTCGGCTAGGGAAGAAAATAAGAAGAGAAAACTAATACAGAAGAAAAAACAGCACAGCTGAGACCCTAATGCCGAAATTACTAAACTAATACCCTCCTGCCGAATTCCCCTCTCTAACCCCTTCCAAACGGCTAAGCTCTATCCTTCTCTCAAATCCCTAAAATCTCTCCCCTTATCCCTCCTTAATTTATGCATTTGACTTGATCGAACTCTCCTCTTACAGAATCCACTTAGGTTCCAACACTTACCCTTCCTGCACATAAAAATAAATACTCTTATTTGCCAACACAGGGAATCGAACCCAGGTCCTCCTCTATGCTCCACACGCCACCTTTTTTAGGAGCTTAGTGGCGTCACCCTTTCCACTTCACCAAAGCTCTTTTTGTGATACATTTTACCCACAACTTAATATAAGGGCACCTAGCCGTAACCCCTAACTCCTAAGTCCAAAATTTAAAATTCTAGGGTTTTGGCCAACTCATGGGCCTTCCATAAGCCCATTTACATACCCAAATTATGAATTCCATCATCACATACCAAATTTTAGAAATTTACTTAAAATATCAAGAATCGCTGAAAAACTCGAAAATCGGGATGTTACAACTCTACCCTCCTTAAAGAAATTTGGCCTCAAAATTTACCGATCCAAACAGTTGAGGGTATCGCTAACGCATTGCCTCTTGGTCTCCCTGTAGCTTCTTTCTTGCCATGGTTCCTCCAAAGTACCTTCACTAACGGATCGACCTCCTTCTCAACACCTTGACATCATGATCAAGTATTTGCACAGTTCCTCTTCAAAGGTCAAACCGATTGACTTCAATTTCGAATCGCACGATATGAGTTGGGTCGAACGATATCGCCTTAGCATGGACACATGGAAGACATCGTGAATGCGATCCGATTCGAGGTAACTCTAGCCGATAAGCCATCGCCCTATCCGCTGATGATTCGGTAAGGCCCAATAAATCGTGGGCTCAACTTACCCTTCTTACCAAATCTCAAAATCTTCTTCCAAGGCGAAACTTTCAAAAAGACCATGTCCCCTACCGCATATTCAATATCCTTACGCTTCAGATCGGCATAAGACTTTTGTCGATCCGCCGCCTCTTTTAACCGCTTCCTGATCACCTTAATCTTGTCTTCAGATTCGCTACCAACTCGGTCCAAGTATTTGCCTTTCCCCAATTACGCCCAACAAGTAGGCGAACGACACCTTCGCCCATATAGTGCCTCATATGGAGCCATCTCAATACTTGCTTGGTAAGCTTGTTATATCGTGAACTCCGCTAATGGCAAATGGTCCTCCCAGTGCCTCTAAACTCAATAGCACAACCCTCAACATATCCTCTAAAATCAATAACCCTCTCTCGATCGCCCATCCGATCGAGGGTGAAAAGCCGATCTTGAAATCTAATCGCGTTCCCAATGCCTCATGCAACTTCGCCAAAATCGAGATGTAAACCTTGGGTCTCGGTCTAAAATTATCGACATCGCACACCATGCAACCGTACTATTTCCGCCACATACAATCTGCCAACTTCAAGTGAGTAATTGGTCTGGACAGTATGAAATGAGCAGATTTCGTGAGTCTATCCACAATCACCCAAACCGAATCCTTCTTAGAAGGTGTCAACGCAACCCACTCACAAAGTCCATAGTTACCCTTTCCCACTTCCAAAGTGGTATCTTTACCTACCAGTAATAATCCAGAAGGTAGTTGATGCTCGGCCTTCACTTGTTGACATGTCAAACATCTTCTTACAAATTCGGTCACTTTCGCTTAAGCCCAGGCCACCAATATTGCTCTCGCAAGTCGCGATACAACTTACTCCCCCGGATGCATAGCACAAGGTCCATTATGTGCCTCTTTCAAAATCATCAATCTCAAGTCTGAGTCTTTAAGCATACAAATTCTTCCTCGAAAACAAAGAACTCCTCACTATTTAACCCAAAGTCGATTCTCCCTTCTCAACTTGTCAAACCGAGAAACCAACGCCTCATCCTCCAACTGCTGCTTTTAATTTGTTCTACCCAAGTCGGTCTTACTTGCAACTCCGCCAATAAACTTTCGTCATCATACAAACTTAGACGAGCAAACATCGCCTTTAATTTCGCCATGACCCTTCGACTTAGCGATCACCACGACATTCGCCTTACGGATGATACTCGATCAAACAGTCATAGTCCTTTAACAACTCTATCCACCTTCACGCCTAAGATTCACTCCTTTTGAGTCGCAAGTACTTAAGACTCTTGTGATCCGTATATATGATGTATTTCTCTCCATACAAGTAATGCCTCCATATCTTAAGTGTAAAGATTACCGCTGCCAATTCCAAGTCATGCGTAGGGTAGTTCACCTCATGTGGCTTAAGCTGTCATGAAGCATACGCGACCACTTTACCCTCTTGCATCAACACGCAGCCCAAACCTACATGTGACGCATCGCTGTACACAGTGAAATCCTTACCAGACTCTGGCTGAATCAAAACTGGTGCTTCCGTCAAAACCTTCTTCAACTTCTCAAAAGCCTCTTGCTGCTTATTTGTCCAAACAAAAGGTGCTCCCTTCCTTATAAGTTTCGTTAACGGTGCTGCCAACACAGAAAATCCGTCCACGAATCTTCGATAATAACCTGCCAACCCCAGAAAACTTTGAATCTCATATCGACTTGGTGGCTTCCATTCCAAAATTGCTTCAATCTTCGAGGGTCCACCTTGATCCCTCGGCGGACACAACATGCCCCAAGAAGGTAACTTCCTTCACTAAAACTCGCACTTACTAAACTTTGCATAAAGTTGCTTCTCCTTAACACTTGCAAAGACTACACGAAGATGCTCATCATGCTTCTCTTCCGCTTCCGAATACACCAAGATATCATCAATAAAAACGACTACGAACCGATCCAAGTATGGCTGGAATACCCGATTCATCAAATCCATGAATGCTACCGGTGCATTAGTCAACCCAAAAGGCATTACCAGAAATTCGTAATGACCATATCGAATCCTAAACGCCGTCTTATAAACATCCCCCTCTTTAACTCTTAATTGATGATATCCTGACTGAAGGTCGATCTTAGAAAACACTGAGGCTCCTTTTAATTGGTCGAACAGATCATCGATTCTTGGTAACGGATACTTGTTCTTGATAGTCAGCTTATTCAACTGCCGATAGTCAATACACATTCGCATAGTCCCATCTTTCTTCTTACTGAACAAGACGGTGCTCCCCACGGGAAACACTTGGTCTTATAAACCTCTATCCAATGACTCTTGAATCGAGCTTTCAATTCTACCAACTCCTTTGGTGCCATCCTATAAGGCGAATGGACACAGGAGCTATTCCGGTAGTAAATCGATTCCAAACTCGACTTCTCTCGCTTGGGGGTAATCCAGGAGTTCATCCGAATACATCCCGAAATTCCTTAATAGTCCTAACCGACTCTACCGTTATCTCCTCAAGTCCCGTTTGACTTACAAGGGCCAAGTACGCCTCACAACCTTTCCGAATCAACTTCTCGGCTCTTAAAGTCGAAACAACATTGGACAAATAATCCTTCGTTCCCCTATGACCATTACCTCCTCATCTTGGCAGTTCTTAGTACCATCCTCTTTGCCGCACAATCCAACGTCGCCTTGTGCTTAGTTAACATCCATTCCCAAGATAAGATCAAAATCCCAAAATGGCAGCTCCATCAAATCTCCTTCAAAGATTTTATCTTGTGTCACTAACTTGATCGCCTAAAAATTTTATCTACCTTAACCGAATGTCCCAATGGACTTATCACTGAGACCCCACTCACAGTCTTCTCAGGAAGCACATCCAAAGCCCCAGATACATCACAAGCAACATACGAGTGGGTAGAACCCACATCAATCAAAGCAGTATAAGGCATGCTATGAATGAAGAACGTATCAGTTATAACATCGAGCGCCACCCTCATCACGACGTCGTGCAAAGATAAACCAACGCCGGTTGTCGAGCTTCAAGATGTCCAAGACCTCCGCCAGTGCCCCACGTCCTCGCCCATTACCATTGCCACCTCTACCTTGCCCACGACCCTCCGTGGTGGTGGTCCTCCTCGCCGTGGTTGGACATCCCTTTGCTCGCCGCTAGCTCTCGAGTTGTCCTCCGAGGACACTCTCGAACTTATGCTCCTTAGACCCACATCGAAAACATGCTCCAGATTCGCTTCAAAGACTCCCATATGCACCTTACCACAATCCTCGCAAACTGCGGTCTATAAGTATTTATCGCACCGCCAGACTGGTTCCTCCATCCTTGCTCTTTTAACATTTCGATTCGTGGCACTTGAGGGTCTAAAATCCTCTTGAATGGGTCGCTCCTTCTCACGATTCTATCGCTCGGTCACCTTCACCTCCTCGGCTATCTTAGCCTTTTCTACCAATGCAAAGCAAAACCACGCTCCCTCCGTGGAGCTATCAATATCCTAAGCTCATCATGAGACCATCCTCAAATCGGACATCGCTCATATTCGGTTGCCACTATGCCACTAGCATATCGACTCGACCTCAAAAATTCGCCTCATACTGCTATGCCTTATCACCTTGAGTCGATTTAAGAATTCCTTCCGACGAGCATCCACATAGCTTGCTCCAACATACCTCCCTTAAAAGCGCTTTGAACAATTCCTGTGTTACTTGCTCAATCGGGTACTCTCCCTTACGGTGATCCACCATCGGTATGCCTCGTCACGTAGCAAATGACACGGCTCCTTTCAGCTTTTGCTCCATCGAGCGCCTAGATCGTCCATGATCCGCTCATTGCCTCCACCAATATTTCGCCACATTTGGGGCTACTCCAGATACACCCCTAAATACTTCTGCTCCGTTGGCCCGGAGTCGCTCCGATATAGACCCCCTATTCACCGTCCCAGTACTAGCTCTAGCCATTCTTTCTAAAACCCTTAACATGGCTTGGGATAAAGCGTCATCCCCCGCAGCTCGATCATATGTCCCAGTCTCCGTTGCTTGCGGCACAGATGGCTCCTCAGCTGGCCTATGCCCTGAGGATGAAGATTCAGCTTGCACCCTTCCGCGACCACGTCTGCGGCCTCGTCCACGAGCTCCTCTTGTACTCATTTCGAATTTTCTGTTTACAAGTTTTATGAAATTAGTATAATGTTCCACTATTTATTAAGAAAATGTCTTATAAAGATATAACAGTTCAAGGATTGTTTTCGTATCATCGTAGCCTAACTACAGTCTCATTCCTACCGTTTACAGCTCTACCCTAGCTAAAGTATCATAGTAGGGTCTCAGCACTATTCATAATATCATATATCGTAAAGAAAATATACTAACAGACTTGGTGCCGGGGATTCAGTGCGCCACTTCTTTCTCCAATCCATTTAGAACTTACAAACCATGTTTTTGATCATCGAAAATAGAAATTTGAAAACTTTGATTTGAAAACTCCCTTTATTTTGAACTTTTGATTTAAAATGTAAAAATCGGTACCTTTTAACATATATTCTCCATAAAACATCTTTAAAATGAACTTTTCAAAACCATTTCCAAAATACCCTTCTTAGGCCTAAACTTTCAAAAATTTTCGGACCGATCCACGTACCGAGTTGTTGCAACTTAGCTCGATACCACTAAATGTAACACCCCAAACCCGCCCAGATGTTATGGCCAACCGACGTGCCACATTGGAGTTAAAAATCCGTGTTTCGTTTTAGTGTTTTAAAAGCCATATATTTTCTTTGAGTTAACAAAGTGTATGGAAGCTAGGCACCGTGTAGGTATCCGAGGCAGGAGGTGAGCCATGAAGGTCGCTAAGTACCAAGCTCTTTGATTGGATCCAATCCTAGACATGCCCACAACCATAGCCACACTTTGTTATATTGAGTTTAAATTTGATTAAGTGGACGTCTTTGATAAATCAATTAATCGTGGCGTTGAGATATTTTAAAAACAATTATCATTTTGAAAACACGCCCTAAGTCTAGCCCATTTGAATAATTATTAACCAATTTTAAAGTTATTAAAATTAAAATAATCCCGAAAAGAAATAAAAGAAAAGTTAAAATTGGCCTTATTACAACCCAAAAATGAATAATAATTAAAGGAAATTAAATGAAAACCAACACTTATTTAAAAGCCCAAAGACGATCACCGTGGCCACTCAATCCCTCCTACCAAGTCCCCACATCAAGGCTCACTGCAAGGTTAAGGAAAGGGGTGAGTTTGGAAACTCAAGATGCAACAAGCCCTTTCGAGCCCAAAACAATAATGACTGTTGGGCCTGAGCCCAAATCCAATCTCAACATGTCTTGGGCCATAGCCCTTTTCATATTTCATAACACTGGTCAAGCCTTTTCATATTTCATATTATCGACGAAGCCTTTTATCAGAAACGGTATGGCCCGTAGGCCCATTTCAATATCAACGGTAATGTCAAATGAGAGAATGCAATCCTAATTGGGGAGACTACTCAACCCACCATCCGCTACTCTCCACCCGTACCAACCAACACACCATGTGGGGATTAACTTGACCCATCCCGCCATAACTCTCCACTGGCAGCATAGCTGCTTTATCATATAACCGGAGGCCTAGCCTCTTTTAATAACTGGGGCAAAGCCCTTTTAACAACTGGGGCATAAGCCCTTTATCATAACTGGGGCATAAGCCCTTTAATAACTGGGGCATAAGCCCTTTTGC
This sequence comes from Gossypium arboreum, assembly GCF_025698485.1. Lineage (NCBI taxonomy): Eukaryota > Viridiplantae > Streptophyta > Magnoliopsida > Malvales > Malvaceae > Gossypium > Gossypium arboreum. The sequence continues at coordinate 23,428,837 of NC_069072.1, forward strand.
ACTTCCTCCATCCATATAAAAACCCAACCCAATGCATTTATGAACATCTCGTGTGCATATCATACATATCATGTGCATATCATACATGTCATGTGCATATCATACATATCATGTGCATACCATACATATCATGTTTATCAAAATCCCATGCATTAAGTTCATGTATAAACCCTAGGGGTATAATGGTCATTTTACCTAGGGGCAAACGGTCATTTTCATATTATAAGGGTAATCTTGTAATTTTACCAAAATTAGGGTTTCCATGTTCATTAACTGTTACAAACAATTCATGGGTGCAAACAAAGTGATTCTCGCCCATTTTTAGCGAAAACGAGTTATTGGGCCAAAAACCCTAATGGGCCCCCGCCACCGATTTTGCCATCTAGGCCCATTTAGCCTATATCCATAACAGTATTAACAGTCTTAACATGCAATTTAACATATTTCCGTTCTCTACCAATTTTACCCAAATGGGCCCGAAAGCCCAATGGGCCCCACTTCGGCCCCTCGAGGCCCAACTTACCAAGAATGCCAAAAATCACATTCTTACCGTTTCCATCATTTTCAATCATCGTCTCATCGATTCTAACTAACTAGTGAGCGTTCGCTTGCTCACAAGTCCTCGAAATGCCAGGATTTCGGCATTTCGGCTTTTCGGCATTTTATCGCTTTAAGCTATGAAAAAGGGTTCGTTACACACCTGTTTTGCGATATTCCTTGACGAGATCTCCTATATGATTTCTCCTTTGTCGCGATTGATGACTAGGTCTAGCCACTCCGGTGATCCAAGCTACTCCAAGTCGACACTACCCTTGCTGCTCCTCCACACAGTCTTTCTCCTCTTGAATCCGGATGCCTAAAAGGTAAAGGAATCGAACGCCAACTATTGAAAAGGAAAGAAAAGGTTGCTGGTCACAAAGAATCAGCACCCCCTATCTTCACTGATTTCGGCTTTTTGCGGCACTTCGGCAGAAATAAAGATAAGGGAAGGAAATAATAAATGAGTGGAGGAAAATAATGGGTTGTTTTTGAAAAAAGAAACGGGAGAAAAGATGAGAGGGAAGATGGTAGATTCGGCTAGGGAAGAAAATAAGAAGAGAAAACTAATACAGAAGAAAAAACAGCACAGCTGAGACCCTAATGCCGAAATTACTAAACTAATACCCTCCTGCCGAATTCCCCTCTCTAACCCCTTCCAAACGGCTAAGCTCTATCCTTCTCTCAAATCCCTAAAATCTCTCCCTTATCCCTCCTTAATTTATGCATTTGACTTGATCGAACTCTCCTCTTACGTAATCCACTTAGGTTCCAACACTTACCCTTCCCGCACATAAAATAAATACTCTTATTTGCCAACACAGGAATCGAACCTGGGTCCTCCTCTATGCTCCACACGCCACCTTTTTTAGGAGCTTAGTGGCGTCACCCTTTCCACTTCACCAAAGCTCTTTTTGTGATACATTTTACCCACAACTTAATATAAGGGCACCTAGCCAGAACCCCTAACTCCTAAGTCCAAAATTTAAAAATTCTACCGGGTTTTGGCCAACTCATGGGCCTTCCATAAGCCCATTTACATACCCAAATTATGAATTCCATCATCACATACCAAATTTTAGAAATTTACTTAAAATATCAAGAATCGCGAAAAACCCAAAAATCAGGATGTTACAGTTCCGATTAGGCCCAAAATCAGGCCCAAAATCAGGCCCAAAATTGTTGCCCATGTGAACTCAAAAAAAAGTTATAATATGATTATGAGTATGTATTTGATGTCTACAGGCTTTGCACTTTGGTGCCTTGGAGTGTTGTAGTTTAAGCTCTTATGAGCTACTTGGTGTGGTGTAGTTTACCTATGTATCCAAGATCGTTTTACTAGGGTTTTGTTAGATGTTATTATAATTGGAATTGGAACACTTGAAAATGTAACAAAATAGATTGACAATAGAATATGGTATCGAAATGAATATGAATGAGTTGATAGATTCCAAAAAAGAGAATTGAATGGTTTGTAAATGGTTAAATATGCAAAATGGAATTTGGATTGAATGTTATAATCTTGAGATTGTGAATGTCTAAATTATGAATTGGTAATGTTAGTTAAGGGGTCATAAGATAGGTTTTGGTTTATGTAATTGAATTTGTTCCTTTTTAATGTCATAATGGTTGAATTGGTTAACCATTTGATATAGGTACACATTCATATAGAAATAGTTATATAGTGTGTTGCAATATGAAGCATTCCGATGATCATACCGAAGGGAGACAGAATTAAACTAATAAAAAGTGCACGAATCAAGTTGTAATATAGTTGTTACAACAGAACACGAAAGTATTCTGATGACCTTACCCAAGGGAGACTGAATTAAACTAATAACTTCTACACTAACAGGTCTAAATAGTACTCAATTAAAATCATATTACGATGCACCAAGAACAATAGTGTGCTGGAAAATAAAAGAAAAACAAGAAAATGAAATAAACAACCAGAAACACTAAAGTTATGCAAACAGAAGATCAATTACACTCAACCCAATCCAACTAATTCTAGGGCCATTAATCCTAAGGTTTAATTACACTCAACCCAATCCAACTAATTCTAGCGCAAACCCTAAATCGTTAGTTAATTAATCCCACATCTAGTTGTGAACCTTCATAGGTTGTTCCTCATCAATCTAAATACAAAAACCCCTTAGTTAATTTTAAACATTAAAATAAATATAAAAAACAACAAGAAGGGCATGTACCTAGGCTTTACTCGTTCAAATTCTATAAATGGTCAAATTGTGTTATAATGTTTTGAACATAATGTAATGACTAATGTTTATGCATAATTTGGTTGGTTGTAATTCATAAGTTGTTGAATTAGCTGTATGGGAATGGAGTATACATGTTTTTAGGTCACTAAAACTTATAACAAATTGATTTTTTTGAAGTAACAGTTTGTCACATCGTAACAGCGTGCCCCCAACGTCGTGACAAGAAACAATTCAAGGTTTAGGTTGTGACAACATAGCCTTGAGGTCATGATGAACCCTAGTCAGAAAGTCATGTCGCGACAAGGAAACTCCTGAAGTCGTGATGTTAACTTGTAACTTTGTAACTTTACAGTTTGATCCATTTCAACCCCAAGTTAGTAAAAGACCTTTCATAAGCTCGTACAAGACCCATAAATGACTATGTATTGTTAATACACATGATTTACCTATAATTAAATGGATAATGACATTGGATTGAACATTATTGATTGTAGTTGTTTCAACAACAAACGTGGCACCTTGTAACTCCGACATGATGATCGGGTTGAGTATCGAGGTGTTACATTTAGTTGTATTAGACCTATAAGTTTAGCTAATTCTCAAATTAAATTGAGCTCAAAATTGAGTTTTGAAGTACATGCCAAGTTGATTCGGGTCTAGGTCAATATCTAGAAGTTGATTATAAAATTTATCTATTTTATATCTAAAATGTTCGAGCAATCAAGAGATGATGTGGGTGATTATAATTCCAACACTAATCACTCTACTACGGGTCAGAATTGAAATGGTATTGAGGCAACAGGTGTAAATCTAGCCAATCCTTGATAGAATAGGGTTGATAGACCTTGTCAAGAAGGTCAAGATAGTGAGAATTTGCTCTGTACCATTGTGAAAGTTCTTTAGCAAGTAGCAAAAGTTGCTTTGCAAGTCGCATCGGTAGCCGAAACTTGGTGGGCTCTAATAAAAATGTTACGTAAATACAAAACGACTGAGTTTAGAGGTTTAAAGGGGGTGGATCCTTCGACAGGCAAGTCTTGGCTTGAAGCTACTAATTGGGTATTACAATAGCTTGAATGTTGTCCGTATGCACGAGATATCTATCCTAAAAAAGAAGCATATAAATGGTGGCTTATTGTTACTTGGAACGTGCCAGCTGATCGGATCACTTAGACTTTTTTCCAGTTCGAGTTTCAATAAAAATATGCCAGTGGGTTGTATTTGGAGGACCAAATACATGAATTTATGATGCTGAGTCAAGGTGATATGTTGATGCTCATTATGAATTGGAATTTTACGGCTCAGCATGTATGCTTTAGAATTGATTTCATTTGAAGAAGATAGTTATAAGCGGTTCCTCTAGGGATTGCGTGATGAGATCAGAGTTCAACTAGTATCGCATAAATTGAAAGAATTTTCCAATTTAAATGAACGTGTAAAGATGGTTGAGTAAGCCAATGGGCCTTGATAAAAGGACTGAATCCTCCCAAGACTTCGAGAAAAGACTAGGGGCTTCTAGTTCTCATCTGTAACCTAAGTGGGCTAAAGAGTTTCAAGGATATTAGAGGTCGACTTCAAAAACTGTCAGATCTGAGAGAGGCTAGGATTGGCAGCCGTCTGTATCGATAGGCAGTATCAGAGGCCCCGTGAGATATATAAAGGTGCCAAATTGTGATTGTTGTGGAAAACGGCACTATGGCGAGTGTTGGAAAAACATGGGTGAGTGTTTCTGTTATGGATCCTTGGAGCATTTTGCTCAAGAATGCCCAAAGAATGACGATGCTTCTCCTGTTTTCACTCAAAGGTCTAATCCTACTATTAGTGGTCGGGGAAATCCTCATGGTGGTTCTATTTCTAAAGGAAGTCAGAAGAAATGTGTCGATCAGACTATTCAATAATCAAAGGCTAGAGCCCTAGCGCGAGCCTACATTTTCTGGACCGATGAAGTGGGTGATATTACTAATGTCATAACATGTATTTTTCTTTTATATTCAACACCTATTTATGTCGTAATTGATCCTGGATTTTCATATTCTTATATCAACTCTAGTTTTGTGAAATCGAGAAATCTAAAGTCTAAGTTGCCAAAAGTGGCAATGGTTGTTTTGAGTCCTTTGGGACAGATCATGCTTGTTGATCAAGTATGTAGACGGTGCTTTTAGTACCCCTCACCCGACCCAAATATCAGGTTTGAGTTACGAAATGTTATATTCGTTGTCAGAGCTACCACAGTCAAACAGACAACATTTAATCATTTATACATGTAGTCAAGAGTTAATCACTTTCAAAATTATGTTAAACAATGAATTTTGAGTCCTAATATAGCTTACAAAAGCTTTTGTCAGCTCGAGCATGAAACATGACCAAATTGAAAATTTTTAAAAGTTTAGGGCTGACATTGTGACATCATCCCTCACATGTTGTGACATCCCCAAAATAGTATGTCACGTCACGACCTGAGGCCACTTGACGTCTTGACGTCACATATTGTCGGCTGATGTTGCGACGAGGAAAAATGGTCATCGAGACGAGGACCCTGTTTTTAGTAAAAATGAACCATTTAGTACCTATTTCAATGTTTCCAACCAAACCTTTCAAAAGATACTCCTAAATACCATTACAAATTTCTCAAAATCTACCAAAACATACAATATGAGTTCAAACATACAATTTCAACTTTTTATCAAACATTTTCCACCTATTCATCAATTAAACTTAAACATTTCATTACTATTATAACCTAACAACCAAGTCACGTAATTATCAAACATTACTAATTCTATATCATTTTGAAACATGTTATATCACCTTAGTTTCATACAAATACGTTCATTTTATACTTTAATAGCTTATTGCCTTTACATGAACCAAATCATCTATTCACTAATACATATCTCAAGTTTACCAATCAAACATACCATCTGAACTTCATTCCATGCCATTTTCCTTTACGTATTTTCATTTAACATTTTTTAGAGAAATAATCAACCAATAATAACTTTTACATCCTGTACTATTTCTATATAACTAATATTTACATGAACTTACAATTCAGGTCTATTTTGAAATACAAGTGCCGAATTCATTAAGTATATTCAAATATTTACACATATATACAAGTATAAATTCAAATACCATTCATACATAAAATAAAAATAAATTGGTAAGTTCTCTGATCAAAACAACAAAAAATTGAATCTTTAGAGACTAATCGACGATTTTGGCTTTTCCTCGATTACCATCGGTTTGATCCAATTCTTGATCTATTCAATTATTCCATTCAATTAATCAATACCAAACATTTATGCATTATGCTATGACATAAATGAGCCTAAATAATCTCATTATTCGATACCTCCAAAGTTTTACATATTATTCAATTTAGTCATTGAAATCGAAATAACAATTTCTTTCCATTTTTAGCCTTAGTTTAAAAACCAACTTCAGTTACATCCTTTGGAGAACCTCTAATATCTATTTATGCCAAAATTTCACAAATGCACAACTAATAATTAAACTTTACAATCTAGTATTTTTTCATGATCTAAGCTTAAAATTTATCAATTTAACATCAATTTATTCAAGAAATTAACAATGAAAACTTTCAAAAACTTTAACAATTTTGTAAACTGGTACATAGACTAGCTAAATCAAGCTGTCATGACCTCAAAAACATACAAATAATAAGAAAATGACTTGATTTGCTTACCAATTGAAAGAACAAATACTTGATCTTCAAACTGGTTTTTCTTTGTTGATTAGGTTGAGAGATAGAGAAGATGAGTGAAATCCACTAACTTAAGCTTATATAATATGATTAAGTTCCTGTTTACGTAGATTAATTAACTTAATTTTGTTTAATTAGTTTAACTCACCATTAATTAACAACGATGAAATCTCCCATCATCATCCACCAACACATATTCAAAAATGGTTAAATTTCCATTTAGACCTTTGGTTAATTACAATTCAAGTCCCTAAGTTTTTGGCCAATTAAAAAACTATAACGATTGGACTTTTACAATTGAGTCCTTATCCCTAAATAAACTATTAATTCAACAAAATTACTAGACCAAGCTCAAATATATTTCTATACCAACTCCGTAAATATTTATATTTAATATTTTTGGACTCAGTTCACAGAATAGGGTTTCAAAATTGCATTTTTTGGCACAACTAAAAATTGGGTTGTTGTAGTGTCCATTGGAAATCCAGAATATATCATTTCCTGTTGATTTGCTGATTGTATCATTTGGTGATTTTGATGTAATTCTAGGAATGAACCAGTTAACCGAGCATGGTGTAGTTCTGGATACCATAAAAGGAAGTTTTCTATCCAGAGTCAGAGAGGTGAGATAGTGAAAGTGAGTGGCATCAGACCAACAAGCTCAACTTGTATCATTTCACCAGTTTGAGCTAATAAGCTCCTAAGTCGAGGTTATAAAGCATTTCTAGCCTATATTATTAAACTAAACTCGGATGAAAATCAAATAAGCAAGATTCGAACAATATGGGAGTTCCCATATGTATTTCTTGAAGAATTACCAAGATTGCCTCTTGATCGCAAGGTTGAATTTGCAATTGAAGTTTAACTGGGTACAGTTCCTGTGTCAATTGCTCCGTACTGTATGGCGCCAACTGAGTTAAAAAAGCTAAAAATTCAATTACAAGATCTTCGGAACCACGACTGTATATGTCATAGTATATTGTAACACCATATACCCGTCCAGACCACTAGGTTCAGGAAACAAATGTCACAATTTAAATCGTATTACTTAACAGTCTTCCTAGATTGATTTAATTACAACTTAAACAACACCAATTTACATGGGTTTTCTTTATGTTTTGTATTCTTTATTCTTCTGAGATGTTTTCTTATTTAGTTATGAACTAAAACCCCTAAATACCTACGGGGAATAAAACCTAAGACGAATCTTGTTATTATTTTCTGAATCGTATGATAAATATTTAACTTGTTCTTAATTATATGTTCTTAATTCTTATTTTGATATCCCAGGATATTGATTCAAGACATGCTCTTATTCAGAGGAGGAATAGACCCTGTCTAAGAGTACTTTTGTCATAATTAAACGGAGTTGATTGCGCGCCTAGAAATAGGGTGACAAGATTTTGCCAGATTAGGGTGAAACCTAATAAGGGGATCCATAGATCGAGTTAATGCAACCCTAGAGTGTTAATTAGAGAAAAGTCTCGGTTATTCAATCTAGGGATTAGACGTTATTAGTCTTGAATAGGGATAATAACATAACTTAGGGATCTCTACGGAACAAGTTGAATGAATAAAACGTCCGATTCGGAGCCAAAATAACAAGTAAAGTCTAGGTGGATTTTTCCTTAGATATTGTTTTCATTCAATCGATTTTCCTAAAAGCAATTCCCCAATTCTTTTCTCTGTGAGTTCTTAGTTTAGATAATTAGTTAATTAAAACAAAATCTCTTTATTCTTAGGCTAGATAATAAAAAGTGTAACACCCCAAACCCGGCCTGGACGTTATGACCGGATCGATGCGCCACATTGATGCGCTCAAAACATTCCAGATTACTTAGTTTGGAAAAGCCGAGTTGGTGTTGTAAAAGACACTTTTAAAAGTAGGTTAAAGTGAATGGAAGCAAGACCGGGTAGGAAACCAGAAGAAGAGGAGGTGAGTCCGTCGGACTACTTAAGTACCAAGCTCTCTCTTGGATCCAATCCTAGACATGCACACCGCCATTGCCACACTCTAACATCTCGTATAATTTTGAGAAAACCGCTTGATTATGACCACTTAAGAAAATGATTAAGGTTGCAAATCGTTTGCTTAAAATATTTATTTTCTTGGGAAAACATTTACTTTATGGAAACTTTATGCGTCATCGTGATCTTTTAAAAACAAGTAGATTTTATAAAACGAACCCTAGTGCTAGCCAGTTTAATAATCCCCAAAATATAAGTAATTAAAAGAGCGACCTTATTACAACTTTAAGCATAATAAAATAATCCAAAATAAATATTAAACTTATTTAAAATCGGCAATCAATCTTCATGGCCACTCTGAATCCCGCCCACTCCAAGTCCACCAATTCTAGGGCTCACCGCAAGGATGGAAGAGGAAGGGGGTGAGTTTGGGAAAACTCGGTGTATCTGAAACCCATCCAAAGCCCAATTCAGCTCGAGCCCATTGGGCCCGAGCCCTATTCAGATATCAAGACACACGAGGTCAAGCCCTTTTCGAATCTGAGCAAGGCCTTAGCCCTTTTTACATAACAATGTGGCCCATAGGCCCAGTTCAAGAATATGAGTAACAACAAGAATAATGAATGCAAGCCCATCCGGGAGACTACTCAACCCACCAACCGCTACACCGCCTGCACCAACCCTACACACCATGTGGGGAATATCTCAACCCACCCAAATTTACACACTACACATTGCGAAAGAACGCACTCAAATTTCAGTCGATTGAGGCAAAGCCTCCAAGACGTGGATGAACCACTTTCAGATTTCCTCCATTAATACCCCAATCCCATGCAACAGATATTAATAAATGCATATCATGCAAAATACAGAGTAATCAATCAAGCAGTTCACCAATTTAAAACCCTAGGGGTATATCGGTAATTTTGCTCTTTAGGGTAATTTGGTAATTTTACTCTTTAGGGTAATTTCGTGATTCACGCCATCGCATAAACTAATTCAGAATTTTATCAGTTTTATGCAATTTGATTCCACCATCTACCTAATAAAGCTAATTTGCCCATCTCTTACCCATATTGGTCCGTAAGCCCATTGGGCCCGCTTTTGGCCCGTCGAGCCCCTTTTTCCGAATACGCCAAAACATCACGCTGAACGTGCTTACCACCTTGCGGTGCCAGATCTAACAATTACTCTATGACTTGAGAGCATTCACATACTTACATGACCATGAAATGCCTAATTTCTAAGATTTCGGCATTTCGACTTTTCTTGAATTGAACTAAGAAAGGGTGTTCGGTACACACCGATTTGCGACGATCGCCATCGAGATCTCTTCCGATATCCTACAATTGATTAGCACAAAGGCTTATTTACAAACCATAATCACTAAACTCCAAAACTTAACTCACCCATGATCGAACCATGTCCCTACAAGCCTTTGAAATCTTACCTTTTGCCAAAATCGATAGCTAGCTCGAATCCGATTGCTCCAATGATTCACGCTTTCAATCCAACACTTAAGAAGACACTAATCATTGATAGAAAACGCCGCTTAAAACCTTTAGAGCCACATGCCCAATTCGATGACCTCTCTATATTTTGGGACTTCGCTTTTCCTAACTTTGTAAAATATAACCAGATCTCGAGATGATGAACACTTACCCTTACTCCTTTTTGATCTCCACGCAATCTAGTACAGATTTATCTTTCAAACGATGGTAAAACTCGACTCCGGAGTTCGAAGTTTCGCTATAAGCCCCTAATTCTATGGTTTTTCGCTTTTGTGTGATGAAGGAGATGATAATGCGGGCTACAACCTTGAAGTAGAATTGCGGTCAGAATCCGAGGATTAAGAAAAGATAATTTGTAAATTAATAAAAGCAAAAGAACATAGGAGAACCGGCTTTGAAGAAATCGGCACAAGCAAAGGATCACGAATTTGGCTTTTATGGATTCGCAAAAGTGTTGATGAATAGTAGGTATGATGAACAGTTTGAAGAAGAAAAAATAGAAGAAGAAGAATAGGGAGGTGGTAGTTTTGCCAGAGAGGAAAAGAGAGAAAAGAACAATCCTAAGGTGTAAAAGCAGAAGAAAACGGCACCAACAATACCCTAAGTGCCGAAATACTACCCTCATAATCCCCCTGCCGATTTTTCCTCTTCAATTCCCCCCATTCGGCTAACTCCTAGCCTCATCCCAATCCCTTAAATCTCTCCCCTTATCACTCCTTAATCCAAGCAGTTAAACTGATCCAACTCTCCTCTAGCAGAATCCACCTGAACTCCAACACTTACCCCTCCTGTACTAAAAAATAAATGCATCTATTTGCCAACAAAGGGAATCGAACCCAGGTCTTCCCCCAACACTTACACGCCACCTTCATAGCTCCCTAGTGGCGTCACTTAGCCACTTTACCAAAGGCTCATTTGTGTCATAACTTACGCAGTTCTTCTTAAAAGCCCACTTAACCAAATCTCCTATTCACTTAAAAATCCCACCTTGATATTTTACCGTGTTTAGCTTAGTCTTGGGCCTTCTAAAGGTCTACTAACACATTTAAACATAATTCCAATATTTAGAACATGAAAATTTCAAGATTTACTAAAAATCACAAAAACCCAAAAAATCCCGAAAATCAAGGCATTACAACTAATATTTTTTTTCTGAAATGATAATATTTAAAACTTCCTAATTTTTCAGGTTTTCTTCTATTCGAATCCCAGACTCAAAACCCAACTCTTCTAGGCCCCAAATTCAGGATGTTACAAAAAGACAGTCATTACTAGTACTTTTAGTTCCTTTGGGTTCGACAATCCGATCTTGCTAAAACTATACTACTGTTCAATAGGTACACTTGCCTACATCGCGATAATAGTTAGTCCAAGAACGAGTAATTATAAATATTTAAAACTTATCATGAAACCTCGCGATCATATATGATGCCAAGTTTACTGTCATTTCAGACTTCGTATGTTTCCATAACCTAGCTATGGTTTTACACTATATGATGACATGTTTACGGTCCTGGCGGACTTCATATGTTGCCATAGCCTAACCATGGTCTTACAGTCTTATAGGCTTAAAGCCTCTAATCAATGTCATGACTCAAATGGGCCTTTGATTCTAAATAATTAGTAAACCACTTTTGAGGTGTCGTCTCAAAGGACCAGTCGATAACCGTCATCATGGTGTCACTCCATAAATTTGATAGACCATTGTCACGGTGTCTCTCTAGCGATCCAGAAGATAACCATTCGACAATGCCACTAAACTCCCTTGAGTCCCATAACAATCCATCCATTCCCCCATTACGCCAATTTTTCCTATCTTCATCTACCTTGTCAAGGTAATTTCCTCTCTACTCCGCATATATCATAATCATGTATTTTATGCAAATCAAAGTACTTATTGCATAACATATAGTATGCCACTTATTTAAATGTGATATCATAAGCATTTGATATTCAACAATCATACTTATACAGTGTTATGCATTCACAGCATACTCATTCTCCATTATCATACACAACAATAGATTCAAACAAATTAGAATAGACACAACGCAAATTATTTAAGCAACACATTTTCATTAACCACTTAAAGGTAAAGTACAGAAACTTACCTTACATCCTTTGTCCTCGTCAGATCCTCTTTCATCCTGACAGCTAAGCATGACAACCATATATGTATTTCGGTTAGACCAAAAGTATTCCAATCTCAAAACCTTGAATCCAATATTGTAGCGAAGCTTTTCAAAAATTTTTACTTCTCTTTCTTCTAGATCACGAATACAGAGAAACTTAGGAGCTTACCTGCTTACTAAATTCTCTTCTTTCCAAACTCAAGTCTCACATTCATCACCCCGTGCAGAGCTTCCATAACCTCCTCTTCTTCAGGGCAACGGAAGAAGACATTACATACAAGAAGGAAATTATAAGTCGATTGAGAAGAATTTCTTTCACACACATACATATATATATATCTTAAATTTGCATGGCCTCCATAGTCCACAGTAGCCATCCATCGTTAATCATTGTGTCTCTCACTATGGAACCAGACAGTTCCATCTTAACCAAACCAGAATTGAAAACCAACTTTTTCACGATCCACCCACTTAAATTTTTAAATTTTTTGGGAGAGCCCGGTCAACTTAGTATTTTAGTTAATTAACTCCCAACTCTTCTATAAATTTGTGTCTGTGAAGAAACACGAGTGTGACATATATTGCCCTAGGGAGCTCCAGTATTGTTTATTAAGAAGAAAGATGAGTTTTGAATTGATTATCGATAGTTGAATAAGCTAAAAATTAAGAACTGATTTCCATTGTTGCGTATCGACGATTTATTTAATCAATTGAAAGGTGGATCAATCTTCTACAAGATTGGTTTGAGATAGGGATATTATTAGTTGAAGGTGAAAAACAGTGACGTACCAAAAATAGTGTTTCCTATGCAGTATGGTCACTATGAAATTTTTGTGATTCCATTCGGGCTGATGAAAGCACCTGTGACATTCACGGATCTCATAAACTGTATTTTCTAACCCTATTTAGATTAGTTCATGGTGGTGTTTATTGATGACATCTTAATATACTTTAAATTAGAAGTTGAGCATGAGAAACATTTGATAATCGTACTGCAAGTATTACGTGAGAAGTAACTTTTTGGGAAGCTTAGTAAATATGAGTTTTGGTTATCTGAAGTGGTATTTTTAAAGAAAATGTATATGAAATTTGAAGCTTCATCAGCTTGGTTGATTATTACAAGAGATTTGTGAACAACTTTTCTAAAATTGGTTTGGCGATGATGAAACTCCAACATAGAAATGTGCCATTTGTGTGGAATAATCAGTGTTAGGACAATTTTGAGAAGCTGAAAGTTATGCTGATAGAAGCACTAATCCTGACTTTGTTCGAATCGGGAAAAGAATTTATTGTTTATAGTTATGCTTCATTGAATGACTTGGGTTGTGTTTTGATGCAAGATGGTAAATTAATTATGTATGTGTCCTGACAGCTGAAAACGCGTGAACGCAAGAGCTTGCTATTGTGGTATTTGCTCTAGAGATCTAGAGGACTATTGTATGGTGAAAAGTGTCATATTTATACAGATCACAAAAGTTTCAAATATCTTCTCTCCCAAAAGGAGTTGAACCTAAGACAACGTCATAGGATCAAATTTTTGACAGATTATGATTTTGTAATCAATTACCGTCCGAGAATAGCGAATGTCGTTGCCAATTCTCTGAGCTGGAAGTCAGTAATTGAATTAAGAGTGATGCTTGCCCAACTCAGTATTTGTGGTGATGGCAACCTATTGGTTGAGTTGAAAGTTAAGCCCGTACTACTTGATCATATTAAGGAGGCACAATCTATTGATGCTACGTTAACGGAGAAGATGAAACTTGTTCAGCAAGGTGACATTGAGATTTTCAACATTGACTCAAATGATTGCCTCCAATTTCAAAATTGAATCTGTGCTCCTGATAATACTAATCTGAAAGAAATGATTTTGCATGAGGCTCATGATGGTCATTTTTCCATGCACATCGATAGTGCGAAAATGTACCGTGACTTGCGAGAATCATACTAGTGGCCTAGAAGAAAAGAGAAATTGTGGAGTATGTTGCTAAACACCTTATCTGCTAGTGGGTGAAGAACGAGCATCAAGTTCCCATTAGGTTGCTTTAGCCTAACTCGGTTCCAAAATGGCAATGAGAACGGATTGCTATGGATTTTGTAGTTGGTCTATCATTATCTTCGAACAAAAGAAATGTGACTTGGATGATAATGGATTGGATGAAAAAGTTTACTCATTTCCAGACAGTGAGAATTGATTGGTCACTTCTAAAGTTAGCTAAAGTTTATATTCATAATATAGTTAGACTGTACAATGTGTCTGTGTCTTTTATCGTCGATCGAGATCCTCGTTTTACCTTGAGATTCTGGAAACAATTGCATGAATCATTATGTATGAGGTTCAATTTCAACACGACATTCCATCCTAAGTATGATGGTCAATTAGAGTGAGTTATTTAAGTATTGAAAGATATGTTGTGAGCTTGTATTATTCATCTCGATACTAACTGAGAGTGTTATTTATTATTAGCTGAATTTGTGTATAATAACAGTTTTCAATTGAGCATTCAAATGGCTCTATACGAAGCTTTATATGGTTGTAGATGTAGAACACCTATTTGTTGGTCATAATTGAGCAAGAGAATGGTTGTCAGTTTGGAATTGATTTAGGAAGCTGAAAATATGGTAAAACTAATCAGTGTCAGATTGCAAGCAACGTCTGATAGACAAAAATTGTATGTTGTTATGGAACATAAAGATATCGAATATGTCATGTGCGATAGGGTATTCTTGAAAGTATCTTCGTGGACAAAGATCTTGCGTTTTGGTCGTAAAGGGAAATTAAGTCTCAAATTTATCAAGTCATATGGAATCTTAGAAAGTGCTGGACCAGTTATATATTACCTAGCTCTACCATTGGAATTGAAAAATATCGATCTGACCTGTCTCATATTATTCATATGGAAGAAATTGAAGTTTAGCCTAGTTTATCTTATGAGGAAGCACCGATTGAAATGTTAGCTCGATAAGTAAAAGAGCTAAGAAATAAAGGTGTGCTATTGGTGAAAGTTCTATAGCACAATCATAGCGTAAAAGAAGCAACTTGGGAACGAGAAGAGACAATGAAATCCCAGTATCCCCACCTCTTTTTAGGTAAATTTTGGGAACAAAATTTCTTAAGGGGGAGAATTGTAATAACCCAATTTCCAGTGGTGTCAAAAAATATGAGTTCAGGATCTCGTTTTTGTAAAATAAGTCTGTAAATATTAAATAAGAATATTTACGGAGTTAGTATGTTGTTGAATTGAGAAATGGTTAAGTGATTTAGCCGAAATTGTGTCTAATTAAGGCTCAACGACTGAATTGTAAAAGTTTAATCACTATAGGTTTTTAATTAGGATAAGGCTTAGGGACTTAGATAGTAATTATCCAAATGATTAAAATGGAAATTAAACTTATTTTAAGTGGATAATAGTAGGATGTGATGTTGATTGTCATTAGTTTAAGTTAATTAAGGACGAAAGCTTAATTAAACTTGATTAAATTAATTAATCAAATTTAATGAAGATTGAACTTACTATATAAGTTAATTGAAAGTGGGAAAAGATGAGAATTTGATTTCATCTTCTTCCTGAGCTGCCGTCCACCATTAATACACGAAAGAAGAAAGCTTTGAAAACCCTTTGATATATGGCCATCAAATTTAATTAAGTCCCTAGCGTTTTTCATTAATTTAATAGATTGGAGGTCATGGGAGCTTGATTTAGCAAACCCATGTACTAATTTGTAAAACTACTAGAGTTTTTAAAAGTTGTTATTATTGATAATTGAATGAAATTGATGTGAACTTGTTAGAAATTAAGCTTAGTATATGAAGAGTATTAAATTGTAAAGTTTAATTGCTACTTTTGTACATTAGGGACCAAATTGAATAAAATGCGAAAATGTTATGAAATATCAGCAGGAATAGAAAGCAGAGGGCTCTTAGTGAATATATGTGAAATCAGATTTTAATCTGAAGCTTTAGACCGAAACCTACTCCCGGTTTTAGGGACTAAATTGAATAAATTTCAAAATTTGCATGAATTGATAATTGGTTGTGAATTGGCTAGAAATTGATAGTGTTATATGTTTTGTGACTATTTGTAGCTAACATTGATGTGGAAACTTTGAAAAGGAAAGGAAAAGCAAGATTTGTTGATGAGTGACCGAAAACTCTAGTTTGTGCATTTATGATTGAAGATCATAATAATTAATTTTATTTTCATGTTATCTGCATATGGGAATGTCAAGCTGAGTGTATAGTGGTAAATTGAATAATTGGATTGACCTTGAATATGAATTGTCGAAATACAGGACTAAAGTGAATAAAATGTAAAATATCATGCATTGCTTGAAATATGATGTGCATTTTGGAATTGGGCAAAAATATGTATTGAATTGTATGAATTACATGTGGTATGTTAATGAATTGGATTGTGATAGTTAAAATGATTGAGAAATAGTATGTGTACTAAATTGTGGAAAGGAATTGAATATTGATACCCTATTAATTAGTCAGGCTGAGTCAGATATAGTTGGCATGTCATAGGATTGGATTGTGTACGAGATTATGCGCTTATGCCCTAGGATGCACATCGTGTGCCAGGATGCGCTTCGTATGCCAATATGCGCTTTGTGCGCCAATATGTGCTTCGTGTGCTAGTATGCGTTAGTATGCACTTTGCGTGCCAGTTACCCTACTTCAGTTTATTTGATGATGCATTTTGCTGCCATTTTGGTGTGTTGGTTTGACGATCCTAGTATTCGCTCGAGTCCGAGTCAGATTAATAGGGGTTATAATGGTGAATATGATATATATTGCCAAAAATGAAATTGGTAATGCTATTGAATTGATTGTGCATACATATATAGTTTATAAATTGAGAAAAGCAAATAATCTAACATGCAAAATGGGTGAAACGAGCCCTAAGGGCCTAAACAAAAATGAATGAGTCAATAGAATCAAAAAAATGAATTGGATGGTATAAAATCAAAGTAAAAGAGATGATTTCCATGAAACCTGAATAGTGGGATGTTAATAGCATATGGAATAATTACATAAATATGTGTGTTTGATTGCAATGTATTGTATGATTGGTAATTGGTGAAGAAATTGGAATTGAACATATATTTCCATTGTTGAATAGGTTGGTTGATAAAGTTATAGTATGCTTATACAGATAGATTGATAATGAAGAATGGTTAACATTTTGGAATATGATTTGATTAGATATTGATAACATAAATGCATTTTTTTCTTAAAGCATATTGTTAATGTTGTGTTATATATCTACATCTTGAATAAAAAATGAAACACTGAGCCTTATTGCTCAGTGTACGGTTTGTTTTCTCTGTGCGCAGGTGCAGGTATTCTTTAAGCCCCGAGAAAGTGAAGTTAGCATCCAAACCGTAACCATCAACTCAATATAGTTTGCATAGTTGTTTTCTTTTTATCTAAGGGCATGTGCCTAGGGTTCACCTGTTCAAAGTCTATAAATGGTCAAATTGTGTTATAATGTTTTGAACATGATGTAATGGCTAATGTTTATGCATAATTTGGTTGGTTGTAATTGATAAGTTGTTGAATTGGTTGTAAGGGAATGAAGTATTCATGTTTTCAGATCACCCAAAATTGTAACAAGTTGATTTTTTTTAAGTAACAGTTTGTCACGTCGCAACAATGTACCCTTAGTGTTGTGATGATAAACAACTCAAGGTTGACGTTGCGATGATGTAGCCTAAAGGTCACAACAAACCCTAGTCAGAAAGTCACATTGCGATGAGGAAACTCCCGAAGTTGCAATGTCAATTTGTAACGTTGTAATCTTTACAATTTGATCCATTTCCATCCCAAGTTAGCAAAAGAACTTTCGTAAGCTCATACAAGACCTGGAAATGACTTTGTATTGTTAATACACATGATTTACTTATAATAAATGTGTAATGATGTTAGATTGAACATTGATTGTAGTTGTTTCGGCAACGAACGTGGCACCTTGTTCCTTGGACTTGACGATCGGGTCGGGTATCAAATTATTACTTATGTGCATCTTGTTTCATTGATATTGTTAAATTATGTTATATTATCTTGAATCATGAAAGTACCATTGAGCCTTGTTGCTCAACGTACGATTCGTTTTCTTCGTGCGCAGTTTAGGTACTCCTCGAAGCCTTAGATTTGAAGTCAGCATCTGGACCACCTTTTTTGACTCAACTAAGTTTGTATAACTGATTTCATTTTGGTCAAGTGGAATGTACCTAGGTTTTACTTTGTTCAAATGATACAAATGGTCAATTTTGAAAAATGGTAGTGTAAATGGATGAAATGGTTAATAGTTATGCTTGAAAATGGTGTTGATGTTTTTGGACATTGGTGGTTAAAAAGGTTGAATACATGCTACATGATCAATTTAGGCATTGAGGGCATCCATGTGTGTTATTCTAGTTGGGCAATGCATAAAATTGGACTTTGTGGAAAACGAAGGTCATGTCACAATGTCGATTCCTTAACACTGCAATGAGACCTAGTTAGTATGTAGCGTCACGAGAGGAACTCTTGGCGTCACGACGTCAACCTGACATTTTGTAAACTTTACAAATTGGTCTTAATGCGACCTTGAGTTAGCAAAAGAGCTTTCGTAAGCTCGTCTAAAACCAAGAAATGATCCTATAATGTATAGTTCACATATGTCACTCGTATTTAAATGTTTAATAGTCTGAATTGAATATAATTGGTTGTAATTGCTCCGGCAAAGAATGTGGCATCCTGTAGCTCAAACTTGACAATCGAGCTAAGTATGGGGTGTTACAAATGTCATTAGTTTGGTTCTGAAAATCTTGACCAAAACCATGAAGCCCAAAATGCTCACATTTGTAGAAGAATCCCAAAATAAGAGAAAGAAGAAAGAAAAAATAGAGTAAAAAGAATATATATATATAAAGAGAAAACAATACATTTTGTCTTATTTTTTTACTTGGTAATTTTTAATTGATTATCTTCTTTTAGATAGACTCAACAGTTTGACCACTAGTTGAACTAACAAAAGTACCGATTTAGGAAAAGAAAAGTAGTTTAGGTACCACTAATTACAAAAAAAAAATGTTTAGGTACCAAAATGGAAAAATGTCAATTTTAGTACCAATTTGTAGGTTAAACCTTGATTTTTTTTGAAATTTTAGATTTTTTTTCATATTTTTGAAATTATAATTTTTAGTTATTATATTTTTAACCTTTTAAAATTTTCGTAACTTTTAAATTATTTAATAATTTATAAGACAACACAATATCAAGTAAACAATAAAAAAAAATTAAAAGGCAATTTACATCAAATAAAAGAGTGAGGACCAAATCCAAAAAAGTGGGAAAGTCAAAAGCTAAATTTGTGACTTGAATATAAAAGGCCAAAATAAACATTTAACAAGGGGATTATTTCGCTTATTTCCTTTGAAATATAGACAAAAAAGCAAGGACCAAATAAAAAGTGAAAAAATTGAAGGATAAATTTATATTATGAGGCTGAAATAAACATTTAACAAAGAGATTATTTTGCTCTTTCATCCCAAATATAATGACCAGTTTACCTATTTTTTTTCAATAAGGGACCAAAATACAATGAAATATATAGTTTAGGTACTGCTATGGTATTATTAACCAAGAAACTGAGCACACGGAATCAAAAAAATGAAAGGCAAATTAGAGAAGATATATTTGAACACAAAATCCAAAGGCATTGAAAATAAGGATAAGCCATTAAAAAGTAAAAGATGATTACAAATATGGTTTAAGCAGTAACGTTATCAATTCACAATCTGTAGTGTTTACTTAATCTCTAATCTGAGCTAACGGTACAACTCTAGGGCCAAGTACAAAAAGTCTTGAATCCGTGACTATTAACTGCTAATAGTTGAGAGAATTGAGCAAGAAAAAACACTTAACATTGAAATAGTAAGAACGCCAACTGCCTGCATGATAGAGAAAAGGGGTCTCAAGGCTGAAATGGCACAGAAGAGCTTGTGTAGCTCGCTGCTTTTGAATCCCAATGAAGTTCCATTTAGCAGAATCGATGCGCTTTTGCAGGGAAGCGGGGTAACCACCCAAAACCATGTGGATTTTCTATTCATTGAATTTCATCAACTTGCAGATCATTGCAACTTTATATATATTTTGAATTTATCTTCGCAACTTTAAGTGCGAAAACAGCCTGAGATAATACATTTGATGAACAAATCCATGAAATCAGTTCCACCCAACTTTACAGACAGTCCAAAAAAACATGTCCACTTCAAAACCAGTTACTTCCAAAATGGCTCCATTCTATCAGCTTTCTTAAGTATTTCCAACATTGACTAAAACTTCTACGTCTTCAAGAGCTTTAAAACCACTGTCCTCTTCTTTCTTCGTTTTGGCACGATTCTCCCCCACCCCTCCATCATTAGCTTTCTCGACATCCACAACATTTTCTTCAGTAATCACCTTACCCTTTTCCAGAATCTCATCATCCTTAACATCCATTATTACCTGAAGAAGTTCCACTGGTGTAGCAGCTGGATCTAGCTCCCGGCAACCCTTTGGAGCATTGGATGCCTCTTGACCTGTAAGCAAGTACGAAGGAACTTGATGAGAGAAACGAAACATCTCTTCTCTTGGAATCCTCCTGATTTCTCTATGGTCCAGATGTCGGTGAAAGACCGTCTTGAAACCAGCAACCTTGACAAGGGGAGTAACTGTGACACCTAGTTCTTCATTGTAGTCATCCAGTACTTCTACCATATCATACTTGTGTATTACTTCATTGGCTGTTAACTCATTCCAGTCAGGGGACCAGTGCCTATAGATCGCCCAAACATCACCCTTTCTTGGATATATATGAATGGTCCCACGCATCCCCTTTGTCCACCTAACTTTGTGTGAAAAAGAATTAAGTGAGCTGTTAATCTCATGCCTACCTATTCTAAACTCCCCGCAGGTTTTTGAGAAACCAGAACCTACCCAGTCAAGTGGACCCAATTCACTGTTAGTTTTCGAATTAAGCCAGCTGATCCTCATCTTGAGTGGATCTCGAGAAATAACATTATGTATCATAGCATAATATCGAGGCATCCCATCATCATCATCATATGCAGCCCATACCTGGTTATCTTCAAAAGATCTTTCAGTTCGATCCTTGTCAAAATCATGAAAATCTGGATCCGGGACATCTATGGACATTGCTTCCAATGTTTCTGCATCAAAACCAACACCAGAACTGACAGGAAAAGGGTTGATAAAATGATCCCCGTTGATTTCATCAACAAGCCCCTCTTTCTTCTTCTGATCCTGTGCATCATTGTTTACAAAAGATTTGTTTTGTTTCTCGTTTGCATTTTCATTGCCTTTAATATCTTTGGATGTAGTCTTAGCTGCCGCTGCTGAATTCCATTCATTCAGTTTCTTTTGAATTTCTCTCTTCGCCTTCTCCACCAACAAACATTGCATTTCTATCTGGGAGATATCTCTTGCATTATTGTGCTTATTGGTTCCATTGATCCAACCAGCTTCTAAACTGCCTAGCTTAGATCCTGATAGATTAGCTGCACCACCATTTCCTACACCCATTTGATTGGTAATACTAGTTCCATGGACGCTGGCACTACCATCTTCCATGCCCCTCCTCCTCTTTGAAGCATTAGTGTATCCGCTTGAGGAAGCACCGCTTGCCCTTTTAGAGCCATGATGCTTTTTCCGCATGGCCTCTTCTCTTTTGGTTGCTGCCTGTGCTTCCTCCCGCTCCCTCCTCACTTTCTCATATGCCTGCTGAACCACACTAGCAGCTTGAGCTGCAGTTGAAGTACCACCTGTCCTAGAAAAGGGACCCCACTGGAAGTTGCTTTGACTATATGAATCATGACTAGTAAATCCGGCAGCGCTATAAGAGGAGGAATGGTTTCTTCCTATATTATTTGAGCTTTTGTTACCTGCTTGACCATTTGAGTTATGCCGCTGCTGTGAAAATTTCCAAGGGGTTGGGGTAGATGTAGTTGGGGGAGCAGTTTCTACAGCCAAAAATGGTTCATGGCAGTTGGGGCACAATAGATTATGATTAAGATACACTCTCAGATACTCATAATGCATCTTGCACCGATGACAGATAGTCCAGAAGGTATTTGGTTTTGGCTTATGAAATGATGCAGGGTTTGATGACTGACCAGCAGCAGTATTTGACGAACGACCAGAAGGGGTCGACGACTGAGCTGCATGAGGGTTACTACTCTTGGAAGTTTTCACATTTGAAGTGCTTGTCTTGGCAGCGTTGTAAAAGCCATTTGCCGCTTTTGACGCCTTTGAGCTCCCACTAGGTGTTGGAACTGTTTGAGTTACTTTTGCATACCTCCTCTTGTCATATGCTGCTCTCCTACCCTTATCAGACAACAAACTCCAAGCCTCTGAAATAAGTTTAAATGCCCCTTCAGCTCCTATAGACTTATTTTTGTCAGGGTGAAGCATTAGTGCCAATTTCCTATATTGCTTCCTCACCGATTCATCATCAGCCAGTGGATTCACACCAAGCACAGCATACCAATCTGCTTCTCCATTGATTTTGTTCTCCGCAGAAATATAAACATCGAGTGTTGCTATCATTTGGGGAATGCCATCCAGACTAGGATACAAATTCTGGGCTTTCAAAGCAAATTTCTTTGCTCCATTAATATCCTTTGCTATGAACTTCTTCTCAGCAAGCTCTTTAGCTCTAGTGGCCTCATCCTTATTGCACTCCATTTCCCTTTCCCAGCGTTGCTCTCTGATGAAAGAGTCACCAGCAGACAACTCTTAAATATCTCAGCTACCCTCAACTTAGACTCTTTCCCGTACTTTACAGAAAAAGAAAAAGACCAAAGCTTAATGAAAAACACCATACAAACAAATCATCAAAAACAGGAAAAATCATTCAGAAAAAGGAAAAGCGTACAAAAGTGCAAACAATACAAGTCAGGTCCTTCATCGAAGATTGAAATGCAAAGCAACAACTGGGTCAAATGCAATAAAATAAGAACATTCTCCTACGCGAATAATCCGGCAATTATCGTAGACAGATACATCGAGTGGTAATAAAGAAATGTTCAAGAATCAAACTAATCCAAATAAACACGCAAGCAACATCCATGGATCTACGTTATAATCAAGTTTCTAACTCAGCCTATGCAAACAAAAAATTCAAACCGAAAAAAGGGGGATCATAATTTATCAATTAAAACCCAGAAACTTTAGTACATCAAGCGATTAACTTATGAATAAAAGTGTTAAATTTTTACCTTACAATAAGAACAGCACTAGTAGATGGAACATTCTTTGGTACCAGAAAGACACCATGGACATACCTCCATCACCAATTTTTGTTTCCTTTTTATACCACTCTTTTCTCTATCAAACCTTTTTTAAAAAAATTCCCCAAAAACTGGACTTTTCCCCAAAACCCCCTCTTAACCCGAACAGGACAGGCCCCTTCCCTAATAACAAAAAACCATAAAAGGATTTTATTATGCTTTTTATGAAAATAGATTTGATGCTATGGGACTTTTCTTTGTGTTTTCGTTTTGCAATTTTTCTTGTTAGCCCTAACCATTTTTTTTATAATAATTGGTTAGGGTCTTAACCCTGGTTAAATTTTAACTCTTTAAATGGGTTTACTACTTTGCTTAATACATTATAATTGGTTGAGAATCTTAACCATGGTTAAATTTTACCTCTTAAATTGTTTTTACAACTTTACCAAAAAACTAAAAATATTTTCAAGTTCCTGTTATGGGAATAATATAGTCATTTTATCTTATTATATTTAAATCTATATAAAATATCTATACTTACATAAAATTAGATTTTGGTGTAAGTTAAGTGAAAACAACTAAATTAGAAATTTAATTAAAATTAGTTTTTTGTAAATTTATAAATAATATTAGAAATTTTATTATATATGTATATATGTGACAACTACATATTTAGAATATATATGTGTTTAAAAATAATATAAATAAATAATGAATCATATGATTTGAAACTAATTAATAATAACAAATGCGATCGTATGATATTCAAATGAAAAATTAGATTAAATTGTGAGTAAAATAGAATTTAAACACGTAAGTACATTAGATTAAGAATATTAAATGTACTACAATTGTTTATTATGGTTTTATGATCAATTTTGAGTTAATGGCAAGTAAACTTATGACACCAACTCAATTAATAAGATAGTCAATATATACAATTGATGGGTGTAATTGTGCACCTAATAAAGTTAAAATGTATAAAGCATTTTATGATAAGCATTGGTTGAGAGGTAAAGTTAAAATTTTATCAGCCTAAATAACTCAAATCCCACAATATACAAAATATTTATTGATGTTTTTAAAAAATAAAAGACCAACATACTTAGGGTAATATAACTTTTTACATACATAATAACATTTTTGTAATTTATTTAATTGAGTTGGTTTTAAGTTAACTTGTAATACCAACTCGGTCAAGAGTTTAATAATAGTATAGATTATAGTAGATATATTTCTAACTGTAAAGATCTAATTTTTGTTGATGTTAGAAAAGTCGATTTCGAGACTAAATTCTGTAAGTTAAGCTAAACCAAGAATTTTATTTGAACAGTTCATGTGATGTATATGGAATTATAAAATCAAAGTGTCAAGTGATTAAATTTAATTAGTTATTAATTATAGTACACAGATTAAATTGCGAAGTGATTAAGTAGAGAGAATTGATTAAGGATTGAGCAAAGACTTTAATAGTAATTTTTCCAAGGACTTGTTTGTGACTTACGAATAGTTAAAACTTGGCTAGTGGCATGAGATGATCTTGGTCATCCTTTCCGACTTGCTTAATTAAGGAAGAATAATAACCATTATATTAGTGATTAGTAGTTTAATTAAAGGAAGAACAATAACCATTAAATTAGTGATTAGTAGTTTAATTAAAAGTTAAGTATATATATATAAGTGAGTGGAAAAAGGAAATGATAACATTTTTTTTTCCATTCATCTTCTTTTCTCCCAACGTGAATAAGAAAAGAAAAGGAAGCTTAGGTTTCTCCATTGCCAACCACTTCTATGTAAGGTTAATTATTGTTTCTGATAGAAAAAAAAAATCAGTTTGAAAACAGTTTTCTTGCACAATGGAAAAATAAAAAATTTGAAAACAGGGCCAGTTTGTGATATCTATAGCAATCAACTTTTCCCGAAATAATACATGTACTTTGAGCGAGACGGATCCTAGAAGTTCTCGGCTTTCAACTGAACGATCTTCTTCGTTATTCTCATACTACGAACTGCTTCGAGTGTGGGTTTGAACAATCATGAATCAAACACAAAACTAGAAATAATTTTCTTACTTTTAGTAAGAAAGTAAATCGCTCTCTCTCTCTTATAGAAACTGGTAGAACTGTTATTCCCGGAAAATAGAATTTATACTTAGAAATAAATTATGACTATTTTCGGGCAGAATAACAATATCCCAAAAGTTTTATATTACTTCGTCTATCTTTAATGCTATTGGTCTCATCTATTTATACAGAGAGAAAGTGAAACTCTAATTGAATTAGTATAATGCATTTAATGTCTATTCAATAGAAAAAACCAATTCCCTAATTAAACTAGGAGAGAGAGGCAATTAATAGGGTGTGTCTCCCCTCATATGTATTATGATGGAAATTTGGGCCTCTTTTGTATTAGGTCTAATTATATGTGCTTCATGCACTTTTAATCCAACACTTTATAATTTAATCTAACTGAGTACATGTTTTTCTATTTCTCAAAATATATATTATTTATTAAATTAATTTTAAAAATAATTTCTCAATTAAATAATTTTCTCAACCTAATTCTAATTTCGATAAAATCATGGCAACTTTACCGTAAAAGAATCTATAAGAAAATATATTTAATTTTTCTACATTCAACGGATTACAACAACCCATTAGTTTAAATCCATTTTCAAACTTCAATTAATTAATTATTTAAAAATTATAAATTAATTCTTAGGTCATTTCCATACTTAGTGAGAAAACCACATTCATTTTCGAATTAGTGAGAAAACCACATTCATTTTCGAATGTAACACATTTCCTAACTTTATCATTTTTATCAAATTCTATTAATTTGATTCAACATGCAATTCATTTATGGTTTCAACGAGATAGTGGAGGGACCGATTGGATATATATAATTAAGGCTCAAATGATTAATAATTAAGTTCCACCTTTTCACTTATTAATTATAAACTCATTTAGTTACGAAGTCATTCCACTATAGTATTGTGATTGAGCTCTCCCTATTGGCATGCCATTATGAAAGCTACTCGAACATTGCTCATCCAATGATATTTCATAAGTGTGTTACCATCATAGGATATGTAACATCTTGAAATAGGGCTTAGTCGGAACAGTGTTTCGGAACCAAAAATTTGAGGTCGAGAAATTATTTTAATATTATTTTGGGTGTTATAGCATGATTATATGAGAGTATGAAAATTTTGGTGAAATAATTTTAGCGATTACTTGCTTAATTTTGAAAAGGAACTAAATCGCGTAAACTACTAAAGTTGTGTTCTATTAGTTAAATATGTTAAATAGCTAGATAACTAAAATTGGGGGTCTTTAAAGAGAAAATAGACCCTTAAAAATAGGATGGCCGGCCGTAGGGGACAAGAAAGTTGAAAAGTCAAAATTTGGTGGACATTAGGTGATTTTTTTTTTTGGTAATAAAATAAAATAAGGAAAAAGGTTGTCATCTTTTTCATTTCTTCTTCTTCAACCACCGAAAATGGCAGCAAACAAGGGGGTTTTGAGAGCTTAAACTTTCAGCCACTTCGTTCCCTTGCAAATCAATAAAATCGAGATCCGGGCTTAAATCGAAAAATATGAGGTTATGGACTAAAATGGAGTAATTAGCCGAAATTGCATTCAAGGTAAATCCGTGTGATTAAATAAGCATGATATCCATGTTATTGTTAATATACTTGAAATCTATCTTGCTATGATTGCATTGAATTATATGTTGATGATATTGAATATGAGAAAGTAATGCCAAATGTTAATAACATTTAGGTGATGATTGAATACATTGGAAATTGATGAAATATGATATTCCATTGAAACGAGTGAGTTGTGCGTAAATATTACAACTTTATCGTTATTATACATTGTATGGTTAATTTTGCATAAAATGTTTGAATGTGGCTATGAGAAATGTATGATGAGACTTAACGTGATAAACTCCCGGTTGAACCTTAAGAATAGATTGGATATTCATGCCATGACATTTGGGTGATATGTGTGCTAGAGTAAGACATGTCTGGGACATGCATCGGCCACATTATGAGAGCCAGTGTAAGACCATATATGGGACATAGTATCGGCATTAAGATGAGAGCTAGTGTAAGACCATGTCTGGGACATGGCATCGGCTTGATATGTGTAAGACCATGTCTGGGATATGGCATCGACACCGATAGATGAGAACCAGTGTAAGACCATGTTTGGGACATGGCATCGGCCTCGGTATATAAGAGTAAGTGTAAGACCATGTCTGGGACATGGCATCGACTTTGATATGTAAGCCAGTGAAAGACCGTGCCTGGGACATGGCGTCGGCATCTTACTCTATGTTTAAGGCCTATTGAATATCAGGTAGTATTCCAAGTGGTTCAACGGGTAGTTTAAAGCTTGTGATGAAAGCGAGAAGGTAAGTATACTCAAATACTATTACGATCATGAAATGATGCATCTTTGGTAAGGATACAAATAAGTAAGCTATGCCTATGAGAATGAAATATTGATGACCTTAAGATTATGGTTCTATGCTTATGATGTACCAATATGTATTTTTA
This sequence comes from Gossypium arboreum, assembly GCF_025698485.1. Classification (NCBI taxonomy): domain Eukaryota; kingdom Viridiplantae; phylum Streptophyta; class Magnoliopsida; order Malvales; family Malvaceae; genus Gossypium; species Gossypium arboreum. The sequence goes on from NC_069072.1 coordinate 23,456,775, forward strand.
CCATAATGTTTAAAATGGTTTGTAAAGATGTTAAAAGCTTAGTTACCATTATTTTACGCTAAATAGTTTTGGGATAGCTACAGTAGTCCAACTTGGAAAATACACCAAAAATAGTGGAAAGATGGTTGAAGATTGAGCGAAATATGGAATTAAATCTAATCAAGTCTAGTTTCTTATAAAGGAAACGAAGTAAGAAAAAGAATTTCATATTATGATATATTTGAATTTGTGTGAAACAGAGTTAGAACAATTTTGAAATCCTCTATTCTGATTTTAGAAAATCATTGAAAATCATAAAAAAATAATTATAGGTTATAATTTATATTATTAGAATTATTAATGAGTCTATTTTCAAGAAAAATAGATGGGAACATTATCCAAGTCTCGTACTATAAGATAATTAATTTTTAATGAAGAGGGGTCGGAATTATCGGACAACGAAAAAGGGGTATCTTTAAATAATAAACTGTACTAATTGGCTAAACCAAAAATTCTGAAAATTTTATGGTAAGACTATATGTGAGTCTAGTTTCTGGAAAAATTAGCTGATCTTAATTTGGATTTCTTTAGCTCCAGATATAAATAATTTCGTGACTATGACTTGAGGAAATAGCTTGATCTAAACATAAGTAAAAGTGCAAATATGGTTGTATTACTTTGAGGAGCAAGTTGATAATTGCATATTATTTTTCATATGGTTTTACTAAGCTATAAAGCTTACTCCCTTCATTTCTTTTTCTTTATGTTGTTAGGTTAGCTCGAGATTAGAGATCGTCGGAGGCAGCATCACACTATCAAGCCATCATCTTTGGAATATTGATATTTGTTAAGTGTGTTCATATGAGTGGCATGTATAGGGACTAGGTTTTTATGATATGTGTTATTATGATTAGCCTAATGTATTGGTCTATATTGAGTTATTGGTATATGGCTAAGAGGTGTGTCTCATATTGATTTTAGTTTGTGAACCTATCTATCTATGCTATATTCTAATGCTTGTGATGAGATGATGTGATTATTCTTGTTGGCCATATATGGTTGGTGTTAATGTTATGAATGTGTCTTAAAATGAGATGCTAAACCATTGAAATGGTGTCATGATATGTATCCTTGGTGCGTATAAAGATGTGAAAGATTAAGGGTAACATAAAGGCTTGGAAAATAGCCTAAGTGTTGGCCATACGAGCTAAGACACGGCTGTGTGTCTCAACTGTGTGAGGGACACAGCCTGGAGGCATGGGTGTGTGCCCTGGTCGTGTAAAGTTTGCACTTAATTTCGAGAATTTAATTTTTCATATAGCTTAGAGACACAGGAGTGTGCCTTGCCCGTGTGCCCCTAAATTGATGATGATGTCATAAACAGAGAGCTCCACGGGTAAGAGAGGCGGGCGTGTCCCAAGCCACATGGGCATGTGAGAGCACACGGCCTACCAACACAAGCATGTGGCCCTATTTCATGATAAAAATTTTCTAAGTCCTCAAACGTTTCCAAAATTCCCGTTTTAGTCTCGAACCACCCTGCTGTATGTTTTGGGTGTTGTAAGCTCGTTGAAGGGATGTTGTGCATGTAAATGAAAAGTTTTAAATAGAACAAAATTTTATGGCCCGGTTTTGGTTGAGTGCATATGTTTAAGTCTAGTAATGCCTCGTATCCTATCCCAGCGTCGGACATTGGTAAGGGGTGTTACGGTATCAGAGTTATGGTTTAGTCGGTTCTCGGGCTAACCTAACACGTGTAAGAGTTTAGCTATACATGCCAAAAATTTGTGTAGTGTGATGTGTCTCGACGTGAATGAGAACTATCTTGTGTGGGCAAGGTACTCTCCAACCGAGCTACACCCGATCACGTAGATAATGATCTAAAGTATTCAATAAAGTGCAGTTATGAGGAGTTGAAACTTGAAAAGGTACGAACAAGAATTCGTGAAATGTATATGTATATGTTTGTGATATGAGAAACATGAAATAGAATGTGTACATGGCATAATGAGCTTATCTATGATTGATTTGTTCGAGTGAATGCATGTGTTTAGATAACTTACTAAAAATACAGGTAGAAAGAATGTTCAAGTATAATTAATTGAATGATTATGATTGGCAAGCTCATATAACTTGAGTAAATGTGTTAAATTGTTTGGATAGATTTATATGATTGTGATGGTGTCACTATGATGATGAAAGTTGTGTCATATGTATATGTATATAAGAGTCGATTCAGAGGCCTATGACCTCACCCTCTTACCAGAGTAGTGTTTTGTGATGGAATTTCGTAAGATTTGCGTTGAATAAACTCAAAAGTGTGGAACCAAAGAGTTTAGTGGAGGAATAACTATAAATATAATTAGAGATTGAGAATGGGTTGATAGTAAGCCAGATCTAGAAAAGTATTAGGTTGACAAAAAGATTATTTAAGCATTGCACTGTCACAATTAGAGTAGAAATTTGCTTTGGTAAATCGAATTACTCAGGTACGAGGTCAAGAAAATGTAATGATTGAGATCTCCTCAGTACTGATCTTCTTTAGTGAAAAGAATAATATGGAATTTGTGATGACAGAAATAGTTGATGAGGGAAATGTACGTGAAGCTATGATTCTGTTTCTTCTGGATGGTACTCTGTTTCGGTACATATGTATGAACAGGATGTGGTCCTTGTTGCATTTGATTCCAATGAGTCTGTGTAGTATCCTTTTCTGGATTTCTTTTCTCTAGGGGATCGTTAAGATCTTTGTTATTTATTTTTTCTGGACTATGATTTCGGAAATTTTGTATGTCTTCATATCTTGAAAGTAAATTTCTTGAATCTTTGGTCATTCCTGTTGTTAATATGTATTAAACATGGTTCATTGTATGGGATATACTTGGTTCAGAGTTAAAAGTGTTTATTATGATTATATCTTTAGCCTGATTACGAAAATAAGGTGATATTGATGTGACGTTTTCTAGTTTTTGTAAAAAGGGTTGAAATTTGCCAGCATATAGATTGTGGTAGCTCAAGTCCAGATTGTGTAATGAGTTTCATTTACTGGTAACCTTGATTTCTATTGGGATTAGCAAGAGACCATATGGTTTGGTTAAACGAAACTAGTTCGTAGAGAATTTTGATTTGTGTTATGAAAGAATCATAAAAGGGCTGTATGTTCAACTTATTCTGTTATTAGCATAAAGGGATTTCTTGAATTATTAATGATTGATGATCGAGGGCGATTCAGTTGTTCAATCTGTGTGGATTACTTGCTCAAAAGGCTAAATGAGATAATTATGTCTGAGTTTATTTTCAGGTTTGGGAATGAAATTTCATTTCTTCATGGTAAAAAAACGGGTAGTCTAAATAAAAAAATAAAAAAATGCATATTTTAGAAGACCATGACATGAGTTAAAATTGTTCGAATTGAAAAAAAAATTATCGCTTTCATGGGAAATTAAAATGGTCTATTGTATGCTAGCAGAGTTTTAAATGGTTGGAAGTGTTGTTAACCAAGGTATTAAATTTAGTTCAGCTGAACTCAGGCAGAGAGTTCTTGATTTTTCAATGATGTGTCAGTAAATGGATTATAATGTGTTGTGAGACTATAAGACAATGTGATAGCTTAAAATATCTAATGTCATGGATAGAGATCTGAGTTTGAGGTAGCATAAGTGACTTGAGCTATTGAAAGATTTCAAGTTAGTCATTGTTGATCTTTAAGAAAGGTTAAAAGTAGTTACAAGTGTTTTGTTAAGAAAACCCCGTTTACTTTGAGAATGATGGTTACACGGTTGAATTTGTTTGTTAACAAGATCGGTCTTAGCCGAATTCAAGATTGAAAATTGAAATTTTATTTCAAGTCTGTGCAGTTGAGAAAAGTGTTAGTGAATTGTAAGCTAAATGAGTACAGTAAAGGTCGACATCTGATTGTAAATTTCAGGTCAGACCTGATGAATGATATTATATTGAGTAAAGATTTGTGTAACAGAAAACCCAGAACCTATGCAGAAATGTTTCAAGAAAACTCATAGAAATAATGTATTAGTGATCGAGTTTGGGACTCGACATTTCTAATTTTGTGCATGAATATTTGGAGTAATAACATGACTAAAACTGAATATCAAGTGTCTTCAGTACTACTTCAGCCAGTGTTGGTACTAGAATGGAGTTGAGAAAGAGTATTATAGAATTCCTATCGAGATAATTCATGTCTCTAGAAAAGAGAAGTGTTATGTGGGTTTATTATTGAGTAATTGACGAGATCTGCAAATTATTTCAGTATGTACAGAATTCTCGTTTAACAGAGTAATTGAATTGCTTGTGCTTAATGTTGTTAGATTTCATAGAAAGCTTTGAATGCGTAGTTGTGTTTTGGCATCGCATTTCATTTTCGGTTTGATCAGTTCAGATTCTTGACAATATGTTTCCTTTCCGTGTTTCAAAATTTAAGAGTAAGTGAGAATTGGATTAAAAAACTATTGGGCCATACGAGGTAATAGAGTATAAGGCCAGTGATGTACTGACTAGCTTCACCATGCAAATTTGAGAAGATTCAAGTGTGTTATGTGTATATGTGATATGACGGTATGGATCGTACCCTTTGTGTATATGAGTTCTCCTATATAGATCAAGATTCAGTTGATATGTTGTATGATGAAGAACCGTTCATGACTTTGGTATGAAAGATTGAAGTGTTAAAGAACTAAATGTTCAATCTTAGTGGGAGTTTCTCTAATAATGTTATGAATAATAGAGCCTATGCGAATACCACCACATTTTCAGTAAGACTTTTGGGGACGAAAGTCCCTAGGGGGAGAATTGTAACATCTTGAAATTGGGCTTAGTTAGAATAGTGGTTTTGAAATCACAAATATAAGGTCAAGAAATTATTTTAATATTATTTTGGGTATTATAGCATGATCATATGAGAGCATGAAAATTTTGGTGAAATAATTTTAGCGATTGCTTGCTTAATTTTGAAAAAAGACTAAATCGCGTAAAGTGCTAAAATTGTGTTATATTAGTTAAATATGTTAAATAGCTAGATAACCAAAATTGGGGGTCTTTAAAGAGCAAATACACCCTTAAAAATAGGATGGCCAGCCATAGGGGGCAAGAAAGTTGAAAAGTCAAAATTTGGTGGACATTAGGTAACTTTTTTTTTGGTAATAAAATAAAATAAGGAAAAAGGTTGTCATCTTTTTCATTTCCTCTTATTCAACAACTGAAAATGGAAGCAAACAAGGGGGTTTTGAGAGCTTAAACTTTTAGCCACTTAGTTCCCTTGCAAATCAATAAAATCGAGATCCGGCCTTAAATCGGGAAGTACGAGGTTATGGACTAAAATGGAGTAATTAGCCGAAATTGCATTCGAGGTAAGTCCGTGTGATTAAATAAGCATGATATCCATGTTATTGTTAATATACTTGAAATCTATCTTGCTATGATTGTATTGAATTATATGTTGATGATATTGAATATGAGAAAGTGATGCCAAATGTTAATAACATTTTTAGGTAATGATCGAATACATTGGAAATTGATGGAATATGATATTCCATTGAAACGAGTAAGTTGTATGTAAATATTACAAATTTATCGTTATTATGCATTGTATGGTTAATTTTGCATAAAATGTTTGAATGTGGCTATGAGAAATGTATGATGAGACTTAACGTGATAAACTCCCAGTTGAACCTTAAGAATAGATTGGATATTCATGCCATGACATTTGGGTGATATGTGTGCTAGAGTAAGACATGTCTGGGACATGCATCAGCCACATTATGAGAGCCAGTGTAAGACCATGTCTGGGACATGGAATCGGCATTAAGATGTGAGCTAGTGTAAGACCATGTCTGGGACATGGCATCGGCATTGAGACAAGATCTAGTGTAAGACCATGTCTGGGACATGGCATCGGCACCGACAGATGAGAGCCAGTGTAAGACCATGCCTAGGACATGGCATCGGCCTCGATATATGAGAGTAAGTGTAAGACCATGTCTGGGACATGGCATCGACTTTAATGTGTGAGCCAGTGTAAGACCATGTCCGAGGCATGGCGTCGGCAGCTTACCCTATGTTTGAGGCTTATTGAATATCTGGTAGTATTCCAAATGGTTCAATAGGTAGTTCAAAGCTTGTGATGAAAGCGAGAAGGCAAGTATATGGGCATGTTCTCGAAGCTCAAATACTATTACGAGCATGAAATGGTGCATCTTTGGTAAGGATACAAATAAGTAAGCTATGCCTATGAGAATGAAATATTGATGACCTTATGATTATGGTTCTATGCTTATAATGTACCAATATGTATTTTTACCATAATGTTTAAAATGGTTTGTAAAGGTGTTATATGCTTAGTTACCATTATTTTACACTAAATGGTTTTGGGACAGCTGCAGTAGTCCAACTTGGAAAATACACCAAAAATAGTGGAAAGAGGGTTAAAGATTGAGAAAAAATATGGAATTAAAGCTAATAGAGTCTAGTTTCTTATAAAGGAAATGGAGTAAGCAAAATAATTTCATATTATGAGATATTTGAATTTGTGTGAAACAGAGTCAGAACGATTTTGAAATCCCCTGTTTTGATTTTAGAAAATCATTGAAAATTGTAAAAAAATAGTTATGGGTTATAATTTATATTATTAGAATTATTAATGAGTATATTTTCAATAAAAATAGATGGGAACATCATCCAAGTCTCGTACTATGAGATAATTAATTTTTAATGAAAAGGGGTCAGAATTGTCGGACAGTTAAAAAGGGGTATCTTTAAAGAATAAACTGTACTAATTGGCTAAACCAAAAATTCTGAAAATTTGATGGTAAGACTATATGTGAGTCTAGTTTTTGGAAAAATTAGCTGATCTTAATTTGGATTTCTTTAGCTCCAGATATAAATAATTTCGTGACTATGACTTGAGGAAATAGCTTGATCTGAACATAAGTAAAAGTGCAAATATGGTTGTATTACCTTGAGGAGCAAGTTGATAATTGCTTATTATTTTTCATATGGACTTACTAAGATATAAGGCTTACTCCCTTCTTTTCCCTTTCTTTAGGGTTGTCAAGTTAGCTCAGGATTGGACATCGTCAGAGGCAGCATCACATTATCAAGCCATCATCTTTGGAATATTGATATTTGTTAAGCGTGTTCATGTGAGTGGCATGTTTAGGGACTAGGATTTGATGATATGTGTTATTATAATTAGCCTAATTTATTGGTCTATATTGAGTTATTGGTATATGGCCAAGAGGTTTGTCTCATATTGATTATTGTTGGTGAACTTATTTATCTATGCTATGTTCTAATGCTTGTGATGAGATGAAGTGATTATGCTTGTTGGCCATATATGGTTGGTGTTAATGTTATGAATGTGTCTTAAAATGAGATGCTAAACCATTAAAATGGTGTCACGATATGTTTCCTTGGTGTGTATAAAGATGTGAAAGATTAAAGGTAACATAAAGGCTTGGAAAATAGCATAAGTGTTGGCCACACAGACTGAGACACGGTCGTGTGAGGGACACGGCCTGGAGACATGGGTGTGTGCCCTGGCCATGTCAAGTCTGCACTTAATTTTGAGAATTTAATTTGTCACACGGGAAGACACGGGCGTGTGCCTTTCCCATGTGCCCCTAAATTGATGATGACATCATAAACATAAAGCTCCACAGGCAAGGGACACGGATGTGTCCCAAGCCACATGGGCGTGTGAGAGCACACGGCCTACCAACACGGGCGTGTGACCTTGTTTCATGATGAAAATTTTGTAAGTCCTCAAACGTTTCGAAAGTTCCCGGTTTAGTCTTAAACTACCTCGATGTATTTTTTGGGCCTCGTAAGCCCGTTTAAGGGACATTGTGGATGTGAATGAAAATTTTTAAATAGAACAAAATTTTATGGCCCGGTTTTGGTTGAGTGCATATGTTTAAGTCGGATAATGCCTCGTATCTTGTCCCGGCATTGGGCACGGGTAAGGGGTGTTACAGGATATCATTAATCTCTTTGGGATAGATTTATTCTCTCCATATGATCCTATTTTATCTCATGGTAATTATTATATATTTCTTCATGAAAAGCCAACTACTACCAACTAGTAATTAATTCATTCATCACAAAGACGAACGACTTGTGGCCACGTTTACTTTTCATCTATCATGTAATGCTAATGAGAGGATATCATTTACCCATGTCTTGGGCTATGAATGTTGCTACATACTACAAAAGTCGTATACCCAATGCACCCACTTTCAATTCCTTATCTATTTGAACTTAGGTTTTTACTTACATCAAAGTATAAGAGTCATGCATAAATAGCCCATCATCCACTTAGGATTAAGGCATGTCACACTATGAACGTTACAAGTGAATAAATCCATAAACAGATTCAGGATTTATTCTAATTTGGTCTAGTCGATGTACTATCAGTCTAATCGGTCATATCTATATCTTTATCTTCTAGGAGTCATCTGTTTCGATGCCCAAGACAAAACATCTCTCTAATTGGACTTGATAGACGACATATCAGTCTTTCAATCGATTTGCTCATTTTCGATTAGACTAAGGTCATGTTTAGGTTTGTCTACTAATAAAAGTTGTCTTTTCATATTACAATCCAACCACATAATATCACATAGTATTAGTTAAACATTAGACAACAAGTGAGCTAATATTTGCTTCTATTTTGTTTTGCTAATATTTGTTTCTATATTGTTTTGCATGCAAAAACAATTGAGGACAATATACAAATGATATTAATGTAATTCATGAATACTTTTTATTAACCAATTTGTTCGAAAAAATTACAAGTGTACATAAACGAAAATACTACACTTAAGGCACCAGATCCAACAATTTCTTCCTTAATTTTTTAGTTATTATACTAGGATGTTAGATGATCATGACCGAAGAATTAAAATTTTCAATTAATAAAGATTTAGTTAGTTAGCCATGGATGAAAATTTGGAAATTTAGAATAGAAAGGTTAGGTTCATAAATGGTTAATGATATTTAAGTTGTAATCACAGTGAAAATTAGTTGAATTGATACAGGGTAATATAGAATTAGGTTCAATTAAGTGTTATTAAGGAAAAAATTATTGAGTTCTTAGGGACCTATGTGTATGAGATAAGAACTTTGGGATTTAATGGTATGTAATGGTAGTTTGATATATGTAAAGTATAATTACAAAGTTGGATTTAGATCCGAACGAGAGATTATTGAGTTATACAAATTTCAGATATTGAAGCACTAGTTAATTAAGTATGAGGACTAGCGTATATCATGCTTTGTTTCATTGGAATTCAATGTTTGATTATGCATTACTAACTTGTTTAAATATTCGAATTATCTAACGTAGCTCACATTGAGTTCAAAACATTGAAGGGACAGGTGACGAGTAGCTAACTCAGTTTGTGCTAACTTAATATGTTTCTGATTCATGCTTTTAATTGTTCTTAAATTCATTGATTTAGTAGTAAATATGAGTCTCAAAGTATATGTAATGATCTGATTTTAGACAGTGTTGAAAAATACAGTTTGGAGCTCAATTTCGTAAACATAGTTAGTGAAATTATGAATAGGATAATTTATGTGTTTAAATTGAAAATATATTGATGAATGGTCAAGTAATTAAATCGAGAAAAATCATTAATTATAATACATGGACTAAATTTTAAAAGTGCAATTGCTATTGAGTTTTGATTGAAGAATTTTTGAGGGCCTGTAAGGCAATTAGACCAAGGATTAGTAGTCAATTAGCCATTTTAGGTTCTTGAATTAGTAAAAAGGATGATTTAATCCATCTATTCTTGTTATACTAGTTGAGATTTAATTATGATATTTAAATTAATAATTAATTAAGTTTAACTGGAGATTAATTAACTCCTCATTATATGCATATATAAGTAATAGATAATGGAAAAGAAATTTCTCTTCTTCTTCTCTCTAAATCGTAAAAAAATCAGGGAAAGAAGAAAACTTTCATTTTCATTTTGGTCCATAATCTCTTAAGGTAAGCTTTTTTGAAATCTTTATGTTTTCATGATCCTTTAAGCATGAGTAAGAAGACCCATGCTTTAGAGTTTTCAATTATTAATTTTTTATCAAGATGCCATTAATGACATTTTGATGAAATGAAAGCTTAGGAATAATGATGTGATGATAATTATGTTTAGGTTTTGTTAATAGTCATGTTAGAATGTAGTGGAAAGTTTTTTTATTAAGGTAGAAATTAAGTTAAGCTTTATAGATAATTTTATGCATTAGGGACTAAATTGAATAAATTAAAAGTTATTAATAAATTATGCTATAGGTTAGAAGTACGAGGTCCTTAATGGGAGAATATGAAATTTGAGTTTGATTTAATACTAAATATTGGAAAATATGAATATTTCAAATATAAAGACTAAAATGAATAAAATGCAAACTATGTTTAATTGATGTAATTTCATGTGATTGAGTGAAAACTAATACTATTCGATAATCGAATTATCGTAAGTAGTCAAAGATGACTTTGTTTCGTCTCATGATAAAGGAAAGTGAAGGTCGTAGATGAGTACTATCCCAATTTGTGCTTTTGTGATTTAAATTCAAATTACATATATGGATTTTTGCAATTAACTTGCTTAAGGTAATGAACTTACTTGTTTCATGAATAGGTAAATATAAAATAGTTGGTAACTTGTGAAAAATGTGATGATATGCATATGATGATATGAAATGGTATGAATTGAATTGAGCATGATATAAGTTGGTTATGTATGAAACTATGATATGTGAATCATGTATATATGATTGAAACATTAGTTACCCTATTAACGGTCTTGGACAGAGTCGGGTCTAGTTGACATGCCATAGGATTAGTGTACAAGATTGTACTTCAGTTTATACTGATGAGGCGCGAAGCATATATTATACTTTGAATGTACAAATAAGGTGCTAAACACATTTATATACTTTGATTTATACCAATGATGCGCAAAACGCATATTATACTTTGGACGTACTAACGAGGCGCTGAGTGCCAAATATAATGGTGTGATGGTTGGATGATCCGTGTATTTGTCCTGAGTCCATTTCTTGTTAATAAGGATTATGAAACATACACTTTTCATATTGACATTTGACATGGAATGAAATGATGAATTGTGTAGCATGTATATCAATGATAAAGTAATAAAAGATATTATGATCTGGTTATTACGAGCCTTAAGGGTCGATTTAGTTGTAAAACGAATCAATGGATTTGAGATTGCATGAGAAAATGGAATTACTCTTGTGATATGCTATGACATTCATGTAAATGAGATATAATAGTAAATAGATTGAATGATAGAATATGACATGTTAAATAGCTTAAAGAATGATGTTTTGTGCTCATGAGATAAGAAATGAAATTGTGATTTAGGTAGCATTTGGATTTCATATTATATGTATTGGTATTTTGCTTCTGCGTGATTAATGCTTTAAATCATGTTAGTACCACTAAGCCTTATTGCTCAGCGTACAGTTTGTTTATTTTCATGCATAGGTATCATTAGATCTCAAGGACTCGAGAAATGTGACAACATCCATGGCTCAACTCTTGACTTGGCAAAGTCTGTAAAATTTATCTTAGGTATATAGCAAGTGGTATGTACCTAATTTCCTAAATTGGTCTTTAGGTCATTTTGATGTTTTGGTATTCATGGTAGGAATGCTTGCATTTTGAACGTGTTCATGTTTACTTAATGGTATGTATATATAATAATTTGGTGACACAATGGTATGTTTGCTCACTGTGTATATGTATGCTTGTAATTAAAGATTGCTTACATGCCAAGTAATAAGGTGTGATGCATGAGACTAGAATGAATATGTATAGATGTGTGATTATATGTTAAAAGATGTTTAAATGTGCCAAGCATGGTAGTTTGGCATTTGAGTTAATGCTTAAGATTTGATGTGTTGAGCTTTTGGGTCATTTAGACCATTTGGAATTGGTTCTTGGAAGGTTTACAAAAAATTGTACAAAAATTAAGGGAATTGTCTTCAATGTCATGACATTCCCCTACTAAAGTCACAAAATTAAGCCCATTGTCTTCAAAGCCGCGACATCGAGTTGATGTCTTCAAGGTCACGACTCATCCCTATTGAATTCATGACATCAAGCTACTACCCTCAGTGTCATGACATTCATCCTTAGATGCCATGACAACACCTCTGCATTAGTTGTTTTTACATTTTAATCCCTTTTTTGTTACCGGAGTTCCATAAGAGATTTTGTAAGCCTACTTATAACCTATATTTGAATGATTAATGTTTTTATAAGTTTTAAAACTCAATTGTTCACATGATTTGTATTTTGATTATTGAAATGCAATTGTAGTTGCTTCGGCAACAAATGTGACATCTCACATCTCAAATCCAACGATTGGGTAGGGTGTGAGTGTTACAATATATTTTATCTCATGTGGTTGAATTTAAAGTGGTAGCATAAACACTAAGTGCTTGTAACACCCCACACCCGACCCGATTGCCGGATCCGAGATGTGAGATGACATATTCGTTGTAGAAGTAACTACAATTTCTTTCAATATCTAAAAGAAAAGTCATACAAGAAATTAAGTTTCATGACTTAATAAAACACATTATTAATACAAATATGAGTTATAGGTGAGCTATGAAAACTCTTATGAAACAATGCTAACAATTGAGGGACTAAAACATTAAAATTGCCTAATATAAGGGTAATGTTACGACATCGAAGGATGCATGTTGAGACATTGAGGGTAGAAGCATTATGTTGTGACTTAAATTGTGGTGAGTTGCAACCTTAAAGATAAGAACTTGACATTTTGACTTTCGTGACCTTGAAGACAGGGCGACTCAATGTTGCGACACTAGTAAGGGGATGTCGTGACTATGAAGGCAATTTCCCCCAATTTTGTATCATTCTTCTCAACCCTACCAAGTACTAGTCTTAGATGGTCTAAGTCACCCAAAAACTCATCATTGTACATTTTAGGCATTAATTCAAATGCTAAACTACCTTTTTTGGTACATTTAACCTCTTTCAACACATAACTATCTATACATGCTACAATCATGCATAACATTCATTTACTTGGCATGCAAGCAACGTACCAATATCAAGTCATGGCATAACATATCTATCATACACAAGCAACAATATATCACTAGATTATAACATCTATATTCTAGATTTATATGTTTATGATCAAGTATAAGCATTTATTACCATAAGTGCCAAAATAACAACTTGAACTTTAGGACCAATTCAAATGTTAAGTATATGCCACTTGCTATTAATATGAAAAAAATTATACAAACTTGTTAAGTCAAGAAAACTGAATTTGGATGTTGCCGATTACTCTGGGATTTCAAAATCTATGATACTTGCACAAAGAAATAAACAAACCATATGCTGAGCAATAGGGCTCAATAGTGCTATCATGATTTAAATAAATAATCATATAAAATAGTAAGTCAGTGGGCTCTATTGGGGAACCTAAAAATATTTGGGCTGATTGGGAATTAGTTGAGATCCAATTCTGGTTTGGTTAAGTTAGAACTAACTGGTTCCTTAGTGGGAGACAGAATGATTAGCGATGGACGGCTATTTTGGACCATTGAGATAGCGCAAAATAAGAGTACATATATGTGTGTGAGAAGAGATATTTCTGCAAAGGAATTCTTCTCAATTCTGTTTATAATTTTCTTCTAATCTGTATCTTTTTTGGTAGTTTCGAAGAAGAGAAAGTTAAGGAAAACTTTGCATAGGGCAGTGAATGTGAGACTCAAGACTAGAAAGAAGAGAATCCAATAAGCTGGTAAGCTCCTAAGTCTCTTTGTACTCGTGAATTAGAAGAAGAAAGAAGTAAGGATTCCTATAAAGTTTATGTATAATAATGGATTATGGATTTTTAAGGTTTGAATCCCTTCAATTTAACTGACATATATGGTTGCCATGCTTAGCTACCAGCACCAAGGAGGTTCTAGCGCTTGGACAAGCTAAGCTGGCAAGAACAAATGATTCAATATGAGTTTTTGACTCCATTTGGGTGATTTTTGTTAAAGTGTTAAAATGTTCTGCTCTTATGTCTTCCATGAGTTCAATCTAAATCCCATGGTTGTGTATGATCACGGTGAATGAGTATACGATGTATGCATAAAGTTGTGAAAATATATGGTTGTTTGCAAGTATGTCCTTTGTATGCCAAATGTGGTTGTTTATTGACGTATTGTTAAATGTCATATTTTAGGTCATAGTAATAAGTATAATGACTTCTATGAATTGTATGTTCATAAAATATGGAGTTTGGAGGGAGTTTCTTTGACGGTGTAGATGAAGATAGGAAAAAAATGGCGTAATGGAGGAATGGACAGATTGTTATGGGATTCAAGGGAGTTTAGCGGCATCTTAGAACATATATCTATTGGTCTTTTGGGGTGGCACCATGATGAAAACTATCTATTGGTCCTTCGAGGCGACATCATGACGACAGTTATCTACTGATCCTTTCGGGTGACACTGTGATGACGATATATAGGTCATTTTGGGTGACATTGTGTAAACGGTATATAGGTCCTCCAAGGCAAAACTGTGTAAGCAATATATAGGTCATTTAGGGCAACACCTCGAAAGGGCCTTATTGATTCTTTGGAATCAAAAGTCCATGGTTAGCCATTGCTGGATCCAGTGGTGAACATGTAACAGCCCGATTTTAGCTAAATTGGAATAGTGGTTTCAGAACCACAAATCTAAGGTCATAAAATTATTTTAATATTATTTTTGGTATTTATAGCATGTGAACATATATGTGTAAAAATTTTGTGTGCTAATTTTATCGTTTAAGTGGTTAATTTGAGAAAAGGACTAAATCACGTAAAATGCAAAAGTGGCATTTTATATGATAAAGGTGCCTATTTGTCATGGCTTTTTACATGGGAGGTCCTTATGATGAACTTAGACCATGGATAGTGGATATTGACATGAATGGCCATCCATTATATGTTTTTAAATGAACTTAAATAAGGTCAAATTGGTAATTAGTTAAATAAATCATAATTTAATAAAACCAAAGTTAAAATATGTTCATCTTTTCCATTCTCAATAGAAAATAAAGAAGAAAAGAGAGCTTTAAAGCATTCTAGGGTTCGACAATATATATCCTTGATTAATGTATGATTTTTGATCGTTTTTTGTTGATTTTTACGTTTTTGTGATCGTTGCTTTGAATGCTTGCTAGCCAGTGCCTTAATTTTTGGAATTGATGATGATTTTGTAAAGTGACATTGGTGAATGCTTAAGTTCTTGGATGTTTGATGATGAATTATGAAGGTTTGATATTGGATATACGTGTTTTGTAAAGTGATTTTGAGTAAAAATGCACATTAGGGATTAAATTGTGAAAAGTGTAAATTGAGGGGTTGAATTGTGCAATAAATGAAAAATGTGGGCTGCTAGGGACCTATAGAAAATTCAGCTAAGCATGGGCTTTGTTAAATTTTGTGTAATTTGTGTTTTTGTGGTTAAAGGACTAAATTGATTAAATGTGAAACTTTAGGGGCTAAAGTGTAAAAATGTCCAAATATGTGTTTGTGGATGAAATTAAAAGTATTGATTAAAATGAGTTAATTTTGAATACATATAGATTAAGAAAAGAGGAACTTGTACTTAGATTGAGGAAAGAACAAAATACTCGATTAGTCGACTAATTTCGTTGATTCTACAACCGAGGGAAGTTCGTAGGTGTTAATTTAATTATAAATGAATGTTATATGCTTTAATATTGCATAAAATGTGTTTATGAGATTATGGATAATGTTTGAATTGTGAATACAACTATAAGGAAGTGTTCGACGATGAAATTGATAAGCGAACCTTCCCGATTGAACCTTAAGTACAGTTATGATGATAATGAAATATCATTAAGTTAATGCATTGGATTCGGGCCATGATATCGGCACTTCGGGTGCGAATAATACCTTAATTTGGCTACGGGCCATGATATAGGTATTTTGAGAGGAGTTACCTTGACTTGGCTACGGGTCATGGTTTAGGTACTCCAAGATAAGTTACTTTGATTTGGCTACAGGCCATGGTATAGGTACTTATCGATTGTGATTCTTAAGTATCCAATTTCTATTCCTAATGGTCCAACAGATAAATGAATACCGTGGTTGAGAAAGAGGTTAGTACAAGGTGATATGAGTATGTACGGAACCTATTCAAGTACTACATTGAGAAAGTTTAATGAAATGGTATTTAATCATGTTTGAGACATGAATAAGGTTTGTATTAATGTAATGTTGATTTGGTAATGTGCAAATGGTTGAATTATATTATTTGATAAATTGAATTGCTTAACTATGAGCTTACTCAGCTATGAAGCTTACTGTGGGTTATTTGTCTATGTTTTATAGATAATCAAAGCTAGCTCAGACTCGGGGATCGTTGGGAAACGTCATCACACTATCGATCACTTGTTGGTACTTTTGAAGCTTGTATATATGGTATATGGCATGTATAAGATAGAGTCATTTTGGTATGTTTTGAGCTATGATGTTAGCCATGTAATTTGGCTTGCTAATGATGTAAATCTTGGTATGTTTGCCATAGTTGTGGATATAGTTAAATGGATGTTGATTTGGTTAGTTATTAATGTTTGAGGAATGGTAAATTTTGATGGTTTTGGTATATTTGTATATGGAATTTAGTAGTTGAATTGGTAGATGATATAAATATAGCATGATATGTGATTGATTTGGCATGTTTTTGGTTGCCTAAAAATGTATTGAAATGATGCTATTTTGGTTGATTTGTATGCTTGAGGAAAGGGTGGCAAATTGACTTTACAAATGGCTTATTTTTGTCGACACAGGCAGAGACACAGGCATGTGTCTAAGACGTGTGCGACACACAGTCATGTTACACGACCGTGTGTCCCCTGGGGTAGCCCTACGAATTAAGTCAGTATACCCAACATGTAACACCCCTTACCTGTATCTAAAGCCGGGATAGGGTTCGAGGCATTACCTGAGTTAAACGTACACCATTTCATAAAACTAGGATATAAAATTTCATTCGTATCAAAACTTTTCATACACATGCATAGTGTCCCTTACACGAGCTACCAAGGCTCTAAACATGCATTAAAGGCGGTTTGGGACTAAACCGAGAATTTTGGATAGTTTTTGGAAAACATAGAAAAATTTTCATGAAACAGGGTCACACGCCAGTGTGGACATAGGAACACGCCCGTGTGCCATCAACACGCCTGTGTCCTCAGGCCGTGTAACTCTCTGTTTATGATGTCAGCAAAACAAATTGAACCACACGACCAGGCCACACGTCTATGTGCTAGGCCTTGTCCTCCACACGGCTGAGACACATGGCCGTGTCTCTGCCCGTGTGGCTAGCACTTAGGCTATTTTCCAAGCCTTTTTGTTGCCTTAATCTTTCACAAACTTAACCACTTTAAAGACACCTATCATAGCATTAGTTTTAATGATTTAGCATGCCTCACTAAGGCATGTTTTTAACAAGCAACCATAACATACTACCCAATAATTAATCTCTAGTTATTCAACAAATGTCCATGTTCAAACATTATCAACTTAATGCCAATTTATGCATTTATTCCATAGCCATGACCACCCCGAATGGTCCTAAGGCATTCTCATGCACATATGTTATACTATATATTCATAGTAAACAATTATAATCACATCGTAAGGCATTAACAAATACTAAGGATAATTAGGCTTATATGTAACACCCCTATCCCGTAACCATCGCCGGAATAAGTAAGGGGCATTACCGGACTTGTAACTCATGACAGAACGGTAAAACTTTTTTTTTTTTAGATCATTCATTTGGATAAACACTAAACACAACCAGGGATAACATGTAAACTACTATAAGTAAACATTCAAAAGATGCCATTTTCATATGGCTTATATACAATAGTCAAAATATCATTCTACTATATTGTCTATCCTATACATGCCATAAGCTAAGTCTAATCACATAGTTGCCGTAATGGTAGATAGTTTGACGAAGTGCTGATGATCCCCGAACTGGTAGTCAGAATCCACAACCTATAAACCAAAACATGATCGAACAGAGTAAGCTTTTGTAAGCTTAGTAAGTTTTAAGCAAAACGATAATTTTGTTGAATCAATGACGTTTTTCACATATACTTAATCTAGATAAAATCTCATTTGACCCAATATACCTAACCAAAATTTCACATAATTTAATTCACCTTTCTTTAGCCCTGAGCTTTAAGTCGCAAAGTGTTTTCATTCAATATCTTTGGTCATTCATTTCAACTGTTCGATGAAGTTAATCTAGAGCTTCATCTCGAACTATAATATCAATAAACGCATTACTTAACTCTCACATATATATATACTTTCGTACAATAGTGATCTAGATGGTCGAATATTTCCAAAGCACATTCTTCATCAATTTTCAACTTTCAATAATCCTTTCCACTTGTTCATAATCACATCCATATTTTTAAGTATTTCAACATGACAAGTACTAAATGACCGTAGGCACATAAAGAACCAAACATATTCCTTATCACATATCGTAAGCTTACAAAACATAATCCTTACCTTGTCTTGGCACATCTAGCTGAACCCAACCCATACTCAAATCATAAGGCTTTTGGGCAGAATATGCACTAATACATAAGAATATTTCATCGCATACTTCATTATACAAGCATACCATTACCAATTAGATCATTCTCATATTTGGAGTTATAATATTAATCACATTTACCTACCTCTTTGATCTTGATAATTCACCTCGAAATCACTCCACCGATGAGTAAGTAATACGATACTGAACATCTTAAATACATAATACTTATTTGATGGTAACTTACTGCAGATACTCAATATCAAAGTCTTACTTGAATCCTAGCATTTAGCCGTCGGATCTTTAAAGCTCGGATATAGTACGAAACGAAGCCTACGGACATTAATCGGATAATATTCTCGATAAAGCACCGTGGGGTTTTAACCGGATATAATCTTGACACAAATGTCCTTCGGGACTTATCACGATTATACACTTCCACTTCCATCACATTGACCATTCGGCCTTATCATATATATATATACTTTCACATTCATCACATTGGCCATTCGGCCTTATCACATACATACACTTTCACATTCATCACATTGGCCATTCGGCCTTATCACATATACATACACCTTCACATTCATCACATTGGCCATTCGGCCTTATCATATATATATACTTTCACATTCATCACATTGGCCATTCGGCCTTATCACATATACATACACCTTCACATTCATCACATTGGCCATTCGGCCTTATCACATACATACACCTTCACATTCATCACATTGGCCATTCGGCCTTATCACATATACATATCTTGTACATCAATTTCATCATAACAAAATTGACTAGGTATACTAGTCATTTACGGCTTATAGCTTCACTTTAATACAGATTTGGTACTTTGATTACCAATATTTAATCGATAGCTTATAAGCAAATCAAATAGTTTTATTAAGGTTTACAACATAATCACAAATTCAGCACAAGCTGTTTTTCCTGAGCAACAGTCATTAAATTATTCGTAAATGGAGCTACGAAACTCCAAACGAAGTGCCGTTAATTTTCCCTGAAAATAGACTCATACATATTTTATCCAACAAATTTTCAGAATTTTTGGTTTGGCCAATCAATACCAGATTTTTCTTAAAGTTTCCCCTATTTCACTGTTTGACTATTCTAACCACTCTTCACTACGAATCAAATTTCTCATTGTACAAAATTCAAAATATGTTCTAGTTTATTTCATTTGAAACTAGACTCACTAAGTCATATAGCATAAAAATTTTGTCTTTTAAAAATTTTTGTACAATTTATGATGATTTTCTAAAAACAGAACAGAGGATTACAGTGTCATTCTGCACTGTCTCACACAACTTTAAATATCTCATTATCAGAAATTCCTTTGCTTACACGGTTTCTTTTATAAGAAACTAGACTCATTAAGCTTTAATTTTATATTTTATTCAGCCTCTAATTCAAGTCCATAAATTTATGGTGATTTTCTAAAGTCACGTTACTGCTGCTGTCCTAAGCAGATTATTTCAAATTACACTTAAATTTCGAAGCTCAAACACTTAAGAACTTACCATTTGTTTTTAGAACATATCATGGCCACATCATATCTTATTAAATCAACTCATCATGTCCTATTATGATTGATTTTACTCAACGTTTAATCACTTAAAACTTACCTCGGAAGTGGTCGACGACTAGATATCCACGGCTATTCGTTTACTTTCTCTTTATCCAAAATTGCCCCTCTATGCTCTTGAGCTTAATTAACAAAATTTAAACTATTTTAATCACCTTGTTATATCATTAAAAACAACAAGGTAAATCTTCTCAATGAAACTCATACATAAGGCAACACCTCGATACATCTGCACACATTCGGTATTTCATAAAAACCATCCCAAATACATTTACCTAGGTATCACCATGTCGCCTTATATACATATACTAGTTATGTGGTCAATTTTACCCATGACCTATGCATGTAACTAATTACACCTTTAATAATATTCACAAAGCCGATTATCCACATGACTACCTTAGCATATTATTAGTTAGCTTCTTATCCAAATTTGCCATAAAGAAAATTAACTCATATACCCTCAAGTGCATAAGCAATTGCATCCAAAGGACACTTTAAATGCATGTTATGAGAGTAACCGAATGCACATATATTTATACCAAGACATCATATACTTCAAAACCAACTATCAAAGCATAAAGCCGAACCTTCAAAATCAATTATCAATACACGTTCAAACATGCCCTCCTACAATTATATAAGTTCTCCCTTGGTTAAACTAAATCATGCTTTAAGGTTTAACACATTTGACCATTAGAGAGTTAATCAAATTAGCATTCAATTATTCTATAAACCCACCATTAACCGAATCTCATTTAATCAAATTTATTTTTTGACAATTTCATCACATTCGGTCATTGGTAATTTAATCCTATAAAGAGTCAAATTTTACTTCAATTCACTAAGGTGAGGTTATTATAATTTAACCTCTATTTCCGAATGTCCCCTTCTCCATAAAACCATCAAATTTTCAAATTATAATAGGTTCATAACTCATTTAACCACTAATTCCATGCCAAGCATAAAAAGGCCATTGGTTTTACACCTAACTTACAAGACCATAAAACATAAAGGTTTAATGATCATCTTTAACACAATTACCACACTTCAAACTAAATTTTCAGCTTCATATATCCCACACCAGATTTTTTTTTCCATGCTCAATTTCCATGGCCGAATGAAATTATGCCCTAATTCATGAACTTAAACAACATTGGCCAACTTTCCAAGCTCATTTGAGCCATCAAGCACATTTAGTTTGTTCATACTCAACTAGAATCAATTATCCTCCCAAAATCATCAAACATACAAAATATACCCCATTAAGCTCATGACCGATTGCTACATGCTTCATGAACACAAAAATTTTCACATGGGTCTTGTTGCAAGCTTCAAAACCAACCAAAATTCACAACTTTTCAAAGAAAATAACATGAACCTTACCTTATTTGAAGCCTTCTTTTGCCGAATGCCCTAAGCTCAAAGGTTTCTATTTTCTTTCTCAACTCACGGCAAGAAGAAGAAGAAATGGCCTTGTTATTTTCACCTCAAACATGTTTTATTCATTTATTTCATTAACTTTTATTATTTCTATTTTATGAAACAATTTTCTTTAATATAAACAAATATATTATTAACATTATTTACTAACATACAAAGCACAAAATGCCAAATTGTGTCATTCATGCCCATCCTTGCCATCCACTACCAAGAAAAGGGAATGTTTGACATGCAAGTCCCTCATGCTTCAAACCATGCAATTTTTAGCCACTTCCAATTAACCTATGACATTTTCAAGATTTTTCACATAAGCCCCCTTTTTTATTTATTTCACATCCAAATGACAAAATTTAAAGCATGAAATTTTCACACATACTTATTCATAAATAATAAGCATAAAATATAACAATTAATTATTTTTGTGACTCGGTTTTGTGGTCCCGAAACCACTTTCTGACTAGGGTCAAATTAGGGGTGTCACATTATAAGCCAAAACATTATAAGCCACATCCCATGGCTATATACAATGAATCAACATAAGCCAATACATTTGTCTACTCATGATAACATCTAACATAAAAACTAAGTCTTTATACATGTCACTCACTTGTAAAAGCTTAACATATATATATAAGTCGACACTTCCAAAATGTTGACTTGATAGTGTGATGCTACCTCTGACTATTTTCAACCCTGAGCCAACCTGATAACACTAAAGAAATGGAGAGAAGGGAGTAAGCTTAAAGCTTAGTAAGTCCATATGAAAATAATAAACAATATGCCAACATGCTTCTCAAGGTAATACAACCATAATTACACTTTTACTTATATTCTGATCATGTCGTTTTCTCGAGTCATAGTTAACAAATTATTTATATCTGGATCGAAAGAATTCCAAATTAAGATCCGCTAATTTTCCCTGAAACTAGACTCATATATCTTCTTACCATAAAAGTTTTAGAATTTTTGGTCTAGCCAATCAGTACAGTTTATTCTTTAAAGTTACCCCTTTTTTGCTATTTAATAGTTCCGACCCCTCTTCACTAAAAATTAATTATCTCAGAATACAAGACATGGATGATGTTCCCATCTATTTATCTTGAAAATAGAATCATTTATAATTCTAACCATATAAATTATAACCCATAACTATTTTTTTTACAATTTTCAATGATTTTCTCAAATCAGAACAAGGGATTTTGAAATCATTATGACTCTCTTTCACACAAATTCAAATATCGCATAATATGAAATTCCTTTGCTTACACCATTTCCTTTATAAGAAACTAGACTCGATTAGATTTAATTTCATATTTAATTCAATCTTTAACCCTCTTTCCACTATTTTTGGTGTATTTTCCAAGTTGGACTACTGCAGCTGTCCCAAAACTGTTTAGTGTAAAATAATGGTAACTAAGCTTATAACACCTTTACAAACCATTTTAAACATTATGGTAAAAATACATATTGGTACATCATAAGCATAGAACCATAATCATAAAGTCATCAATATTTCATTCTCATAGGCATAGCTTATTTATTTGTATCCTTACCAAGGATGCATCATTTCATGATCGTAATAGTATTTTAGCTTCGAGTACATACCTGTACCTTTTCAACATGCTCATATACTTACCTTCTCGCTTTCATCACAAGCTTTGAACTACCCATTGAACCATTTGGAATACTACAGGATATTCAATAAGCCTCAAACATAGGGTAAGATGCCAATGCCATGTCCCGGACATGGTCTTACACTAGCTCACACATCAAAGTCGATGCCATGTCCCAAACATGGTATTACACTGACTCTCATAGATCGAGGCCGATGCCATGTCCTAGACATGGTCTTACACTGGCTCTCATCTACCGATGCCGATGCCATGTCCCAGACATGGTCTTACACTGACACATCTCAAGCCAATGCCATGTCCCAGACATGGTCTTACACTAGCTCTCGTCTCAATGCCAATGCCATGTCCCAGACATGGTCTTACACTGGCTCTCGTAATGTGGCCAATGCATGTCCCAGACTTATCTTACACTAGGACACTTATCACCCAAATGTCATGGCATGAATATCCAATCTATTCTTAAGGTTCAACCGGGAGTTTATCACGTTAAGTCTCATCACGCATACTCATATTCACAATCAAACAATTTATGCCATATCAATTTAATCACACATAATAACCATGTAATTGCATTATTTACACCCAACTTACTCGTTTCAATGGAATATCATATTTCATCAAATTTCCAATGCATTCAATCATCACATAAATGTTATGAACATTTGGCATCACTTTCTCATATACAATATCATCAACATAAAATTCAATACAATCATAGCAAGATAGATTTCAAGTATATTAACAATAACATGGATATCATGCTTATTTAATCACACGGACTTACCTCGAATGCAATTTTGGCTAATTACTCCATTTTAGTCCATAACCTCGTACTTTTCGATTTAAGCCCAAATCTCGGTTTTATTGATCTATAATGATAAAATTCACTACTTTAATCATCGTATTAACCAATACATTCCATAATTTATACTTTGACAAAATCACCATTTTGCCCCTAGACTTTTATAAAAATTATGATTTTACCCCTAGGCTCGTAAATCAATTTTTATCGAATTTCTTCATTAATCAAGCCTAGCTGAATTTATTTTAGGCTTATAGAAGCCCAAAATTTCATTCATTTCACACATTTATCACCTTTTTATCAACCTTTACAAAAAGGTCCATGTAAGTGTTTTTCATGAAAATCCTTTCATAAAAGTTGTTTATTACACAACCACGACTTATTTTCTTCCATAAAAATTCAGCAAACACATAAATATTCACATGGAAAAACCCTAGAATTTCAACCATTTTGCAAAATAATCCCCCTATTAGCTAGATTAAGCTACAAGGGTTCAAAAAATACAAAAATCATCAAAAATGACCATCAAAATCACTTACTTGCAAGGGAACTAAGTGTATAAAAATTTAAGCACTCAAAACCCCCATGTTTGCTGCCATTTTCAGTGGAAGAAGAAGAAGAAATGAAAAAGATGACAACTTGTTTTCTTTATTTTATTTTATTACCAAAAAGGTCACTTAATGTCCACCAAATTTTAACTTTTCAACTTTCTTGTCCCCTATAGCCGACCATCACTCCCCTAATGGCCTATTTGCACTATAAAGACCTTCAATTTTGGTTCTCTAGCTATTTAACATATTTGAGTAGTGAAACAAAACTTTTGCCCTGTATGCAATTTAGTCCTTTTTTGCAATTAAGCTCACAAACACTAAAATTAATTCACCAAAATTTTCATGAACTCATATAATCATGCTATAACACAGAAAATAATATTAAAATAATTTCATGACCTTGGGTTTGTAGTTTCAAAACCACTGTTACGACTAAGCCCTATTTCGGGATGTTACAATTCCCCCTTACAGACTTTTGTCCCCGAAAGTCTTACCGAAAATGAGGTGGTATTTGCATAGGCTTTATCATTCACAAGATTATTAGAGAACCCCCCATTAAGATTGAACTTTTAATTCTCAACCTTTTGTACCAAAGTCATGAGTGGTTCTTCATCATACAACACATCAACTGAATCTTGATTTATATCGGAGAACTCATATACACAAAGGGTACGATCTATACCGTCATATCACGTATACACATAACACATTTGAATCTTCTCAAATTTGCATGGTGAAGCTAGTCAGTACATCATTGGCCTTATACTCTATTAGCTCGTACGGCCCAATAGTTTACGAATTCAATTCTCAATTACTCTTAAATTCTATAGCACGAAAATGAAACATACTGTCAAGAATCTGAACCAATCAAACCGAAAATGAAATGCGGTGCCAAAACACAACCATGCATTCAAAGCTTTCTATGAAATCTGACAACCTCAGAGATACACGATTCTATTGATCCGTTAAGTGAAAATTCAACACATACTGAAATGATTTGCAGATTTCATCAAACATTTAGCAATAAGCCACAAAACATTTTTCTATTTCAAATATAAGAATAATCCTGATAACAATTCATGTATCCAAATACAAAAATTAGAAATGTCGAGTTCCAAACTCAAGTACCAATACATCACTCCTGTGAGTTTCCTTGCAAACTCTCTCTGTATAAGCTCTGGATTTTCTACCCAAGCACTTGTAATCACATTTTTCTTTTCTCAAAGATCATACAATAACTAACTCAAGTCATCTACGTCATCATAATTTAGATCTGTCTTTAACATCGGATACTTTAAGTTATCATATTGCCTTATAGTCTCATAACATATCACTGAAGGTCGTGGAGTCTTTGCCCAATGCAGACTAAACTAGTTCAAAGGATTCGATTAACAATATTCTCATCTGACCAAACCTTTCTAACAAGTAATAGACTTTTCAACTTCCGTAAGATAGAAATTTCTATCGTTCAAAGTAGCCTTAAATTATATCAAAGCTTTCTCAGAACTATATACTTTTCATTCAAACTGTCCGTCCTTTACCCATAAGAAAATGAAATCTTATTCCCAAACATAAATATCTCATTTAATCCTCCAAACAATAACCTATTATTGATTGAAAAACCAAGCCACACTTAATCATCAATAAATGACATTTCAAGAAATCTTCTCTTCCAGTCGATAGAACGAATCAACATGTAATCAGTCAAAATTCACTTATCATGTTAATCAAAAGACCACTTCAAATACATCAACTCAGAATAACAAGAATATCCCGACTGAAAGCATTAACATTAATTCACTTACTCGAGAAAAGAAATCCAGATACTAGAATTATCATGTTGCTATAATCAAACCAGAAACATAGTCGTAATTGGCATAGTCTTCATAAGCCAAAGAATACACTTTAGGCATGAACCATAATTAATAATTTACGGAATAAATATGGCAAGAAAAATACATATAAAGAAGTTGAAGACAGAGGTATCCAAGATAAAGAAATTCCATGATTTAGAAATCCAAGATACATTGTCAAAATGAAAGATCCAGAACAAAGTTCATAAGAAAAATATGAAGGATCTCGATAATTCCTCAGAGAAAAGAAGTCCGGAAGAATACATCCTTCCAACCCACTGGAAGTAAATGTAAAAAGAATGATATACCTTCCCATATGTATACATAGCGAATAAAACATCAATTACAAGAAACAAAGTTATATCATCATGTGTACTTTTTCATAAAGTTTCAATAGATGAAACACAATCGAATGTTAGAGGGAAATGGAGCAATACAGATTATATATACTAGTCAGACTACCAATACTTTCGTCTATACATCAAGATTAGAAAACATTTCCAAAAAACAAAGGTTTTATTAGAAGAGTAAAGACCATAGGAACAAATCTCAAGAACAATTACACATATAGAATATCGCAAAAGAGACTGTCAAAATTTGTTCAGCCATAACTGTCACACTCAATGTCTTACC
This sequence comes from Gossypium arboreum, assembly GCF_025698485.1. Lineage (NCBI taxonomy): Eukaryota > Viridiplantae > Streptophyta > Magnoliopsida > Malvales > Malvaceae > Gossypium > Gossypium arboreum. The sequence goes on from NC_069072.1 coordinate 23,483,937, forward strand.
TTTCAAATATTATTCCTTTAACTATTTCTGTCATCACTAATCCCATATTATTCCTTTCACTGAAAAAAAGTAAGTTTAGAAGGAATTCCGGTTACTACATTCTTTCGACGTCGTGTCTGAATCAGTCAGTTTACCAAAGTTAATTTCTTCTCTCATTACGATATTTTGTATGTAACACCCCTTACCCGTTACCGTCGCCGGAACAGGATACAAGGTATTACCAGAACATAACACATACCATTAAACATAACCGAAATATAAATATGTCATCCAATTTGATAGTGCATCGTATAATATATGTCTTGAACAATATTAGCCAACTTTAATGGCTTGTACAAATTAGCTGGTCGAAATCTTGTAACTAATATTTTAAACCTAGACAAATATGACACGTAACAAAATAATTAAGCCTACTATACATGCCATAATTCAAAGCGTTTAGTTCAAATACCCTAAAGTATGATAGTGCGGGTAGATCTTCACGATCCTTAACTCCTGAGCAAGCCGAAGAACACTATAAGACAAAAGAGAGAAACAAAGTAAGCTTATAGCTTAGTAAGTAAGTATGTAAATACTAATTAAAAAAAATCTAACATGTTTACACAACAATTCAAGTATATCTACTTTAACTTCACTATTCATTCCACTTTGTTTAAGCTGTCTGCTGCATCATATTCATTAAATAAATCATAACTCGAGTTACAAAACTCGAAATTCAAATCCGTAAAATTTCCTGAATCTAGACTCATAAAGCTTTTTGCTAATTTTTTTCTATAATTTTTGGTTCAGCCGATTAGTACAGTTTATTAGTTAAAGTTTCCCCTGTTACACAGCTCGACTGATCTGACCTCTGTTCACTACAAATTGAATTTCTCTCAGTACACAATTCAAACAACCCTGAAGTCTGTTTCATTTAAAACTAGTCTCAATAAGGAATTTAGGCATGTAAACTATATTTCTTAATTTGCTTTGTACAATTTTTAATGATTTTTCAAAGTTGGAACAGGGATCACGTATTCATCCTGAGCAAGTCACATACAATTGTAAATATCTCAAAATATAGAATTCCTTTGCTTGCTCTGTTTCTTTTATATGAAAGTAGACTCATTAAAATTTAATTTCACATCTCATTCAACCTCTAATTATATTCCTCCTATTTTGGTGATTTTTCAAAATCACGTCACTGCTACCATCTAAATACAGTTTTAATGCTAATTTCACTCTTTCACACATTCTTTATGCTAACCTCATTTTATCTTATATATGTATATACCACAAATCATTTTCACTACATTTCATTCACCATAAGTGTAGGTCCAAACCACAATATCACCACAAAACCATCCCGTTGAACAATTCGGATCAATCCTCGATATTTAATGGTTTCAAAGACACACCCCACCATCATACTTCGTTTAGTTCGGCTCTCTTGTACACATGGTGAACACTTAGTACCACTCATGCGGCCCAACCGATTTGTCTCGTAGCTCTCTTGTCTACATGGTGTCCTTCACTTGGAATCACGCATGCGACCTAGCTACATTTATCTTTCACGTAGCTCTCTTGTCTACTCTCTTGTCTACATGGTGTCCTTCACTTGGAATCACGCATGCGACCTAGCTACATTTATCTTTCACGTAGCTCTCTTGTCTACATGGGATACATCTCGTATCACACATGTGACCTAGCTACTACTGAGGTGTCTCGTAGCTTTCTTGTACACATGATGTGCACTCAGCATCATACATGTGACCTAGCTACGCCCTCTATTTCATTCGATCTCTCCAGAATGTTCAACCGGATCTCTCTCTATATTTATTTCCATTCTTCCAATAGTCGATTTATATTTTAACATCAGCTAGTATATTTATATAATAGGCTGAAATATAAGAATGTACATGAAATTATTGTAATATTTACATACAAACTTACCTTGGTGCAAAATGTGGAAATTTTGCAATTTAGTCCAAAACTTTTCCTTCCCGTTCGAGATCAATTCGCGTCTTTCTTGATTATGGAGCTTGAAAATTGAAGAAACCCTAGCTATGGAGAGAGGAGAATTGGCAGCAACTAAGGAGGATGATGATCAATTTTGTGTTATTTTTCCCATTTTATTTCATTTAATATCCAAATGACCAAAATGCCCTCCTTACTAAACTTTCAAAAATTCCTTCCATGTCCTAATTTTGTCCATGAACTTAAAATTGGTCAAATTGCTATTTAAGACCTCCTAATTAATATTCCAAAACAATTTCATACTAAAACTTCGGGATGCAAATTTTGCAACTTATTCGATTTAATCCCTACTTTCAATTTAAGCACTTTAGGCATAGAATTTCATCACGAAATTTTCACACAATCATGCAATCATATCATAAACCCCAAAATAATTATAAAACAATTATTTCTATCTCGGATTTGTGGTCACGAAACCACTATTCCGATTAGGCCCTAATTCGGGTTGTCACATTGTAAATCGAATAATCTTTAAATCAACTTGATACCTTTCTAGTTCTGTCTTTACTTATCAACTCATTCTCAAACTCTGACCATATTTACAATCATTCTATCGCTGAACTCTTTTAGTCTCATACTCGTGAGCTTATTTCAACACAAGTCTCATGAAATCCTTTATAAACACCACTTTGGTAAGGGGGTGAAGTTATAGGGCCTTTGACTCGACTCTCATATACCTATGCATATGACAAAACTTTCATCATCATAGTGACACCATCACAATCATGTCATTCATTTTAGGAAAATCATCGTTCATATTTGTATTTCACTATTTTTTGATTATCTTATTCACTCAAGTTCACTTATGCACACATTCTATGCATTCTGGATAACTTTTCTCGTCACATTCATTTAATTAAACATATCAAGCACATCATATCATATGAGGGCCAACAAACATGGATGAGTATACATTACAATCGAAACCTTAATTTCACACATCATCATATGCATGTCATTACAATCATATAAATATATCCGAACAATTTAACGCATTTACTTAAGCTATACGAGCTTGCCAATCATAATCATTCAAATAATTATAAATGAACACTCGTTCTACCTGTATTTTTAGTAAGTTATCTAAACACATGCATTCACTCGAACAAATCAATCATATACACTATACGATTGTCAATCAACCATAGATAAGCTCACTATGCCATGTACACATTCTATTTCATGTTTCTCATATCATAAATATGTATATATGCATTTCATGAATTCTTATTTGAACCTTTCTGAGTTTCAACTCATCATAACTGCACTTTATTAGAATACCTTCGTATCTCTATCTACGTGATCGGGTGTAGCTTAGTTGGAGAGTACCTTGTCTACACAAGATAGTTCTCATTCGCGTCGGGAGACATCACACTATCACGAATCTATGGCATGTATAGCTAGACTCTTACACGTGCTAGGTTAGTCCGAGAACCGACTAAACCATAGCTCTGATACCACTAAATGTAACACCCCTTACCCATATTCGATACTGGGACAGGGTTCGAGGTGTTATCGGACTTAAACATACACTATTTTATAAAATCGGGCCATAAAATTTCATTCGTATCAAAAATTTTCATACACATGCATAATGTCCCATACACGAGCTATCGAGGCTCTAAACAAGTATTAAAGGTGGTTTGGGACTAAACCGAGAACTTTGGAAAGTTTTGGGAAAACATAGGAAAATTTTCATGAAATAGGGTCACACGCCCGTGTGTCATCAACACGCCTGTGTCCTCAGGCCGTGTAACTCTCTGTTTATGATGTCAGCAAAACAAATTGAACCACACGGCCAGGCCATACGCCTGTGTGCTAGGCCGTGTCCTCCACACGGCTGAGACACATGACCGTGTCTCTGCCAGTGTGGCTAGCACTTAGGCTATTTTCCAAGCCTTTTTGTTGCCTTAATCTTTCACAAACTTAACCAGTTTAAAGATACCTATGATAGCATCATTTTAATGATTTAGCATGCTTCACTAAGGCACGTTTTTAACAACCAACCATAACATATTACCCAATAATTAATCTTTACTTATTCAGCAAATGTCCATGATCAAACATTATCAACTTAATGCCAATTTACGCGTTTATTCCATAACCATGACCAACCCGAATGGTCCTAAGGCATTCTCATGCACATATGTTGTACTATTCATTCATAGTAAACAATTATAATCACATCGTAAGGCACTAACAAATAGTAAGGATAATTAGGCTTATAAGCAAAACATTATAAGCCACATCCCATGGCTATATACAATGAATCAACATAAGCCAATACATTTGGCTACTCATGATAACATCTAACATAAAAAATAAGTCTTTATACATGCCACTCACTTGTAAAAGCTTAACATATATATATATAAGTCGACACTTCCAAAATGATGACTTGATAGTGTGATGCTGCCTCCAACGATTTCCAACCCCAAGCCGACTTGACAACACTAAAGAAATGGAGAGGAGAGAGTAAGCTTAAAGCTTAGTAAGTCAATATGAAAATAATAAGCAATATGCCAACATGCTTCTCAAGGTAATACAACCATAATTACACTTTTACTTATACTCTGATCATGTTGTTTTCTCGAGTCATAGTTACCAAATTATTTATATCTGGATCTACAGAACTCCAAATTAAGATCTGCTAATTTTTCCTGAAACTAGACTCACATATCTTCTTACCATAAAATTTTGAGAATTTTTGGTCTGGCCAATAATTATAGTTTATTCTTTTAATTTACCCCATTTTCACTGTCCAATAGTTCCGACCCCTCTTCACTAAAAATTAATTATCTTACAATACGAGATTGGGATGATGTTTTCATCTATTTCTCTTGAAAATAGACTAAGTATATTAATTATAACCCATAACTATTTTTGTACAACTTTTAATGATTTTCTCAAATCAAAACAGGGGATTTCGAAATATTTCTGACTCTGTTTCACACAAATTCAAATATTGCATAATATGAAATTCTTTTCTTACACTCTTTCCTTTATAAGAATCTGGACTCGATTAGCTTTAATTCCATATTTCATTCAATCTTTAACCCTCTTTCCACTATTTTTGGTGTATTTTCCAAGTTGGACTACTACAGCTGTCCCAAAACTATTTAGTGTAAAATAATGGTAACTAAGCTTATAACACCTTTACAAACCATTTTAAACATTATGGTAAAAATACATATTGGTACATCATAAGCATAGAACCATAATCATAAAGTCATCAATATTTCATTCTCATAGGCATAGCTTATTTATTTGTATCCTTACCAAGGATGCATCATTTCATGATCATAATAGTATTTGAGCTTCGAGTACATACCTGTACCTTTTCAACATGCTCATATACTTACCTTCTCGCTTTCATCACAAGCTTTGAACTACCTGTTGAACCACTTGGAATACTACTGGATATTCAATAAGCCTCAAAGATAGGGTAAGATGCCGAAACCATGTCCCGGGCATGGTCTTACACTGGCTTACACATCAAAGTCGATGCCATGTCCCAGACATGGTCTTACATTGACTCTCATATATCGAGGCCGATGCCATATCCCAGACATGGTCTTACACTGGCTCTCATCTGTCGGTGCCAATGCCATGTCCTAGACATGGTCTTACACTGAGACATCTCAAGCCGATGCCATGTCCCAGACATGGTGTTATACTAGCTTTCATATCTCGAAGTCGATGCCATGTCCCAGACATGGTCTTACACTGGCTCTCATAAAGTGGCTGATACATGTCTTAAACATGTCTTACACTAACACACATATCACCCAAATGTCATGGCATGAAAATCCACTATTCCTAAGGTTCAACCGAGAGTTTATCACGTTAAGTCTCATCATGCATACTCATATTCACAATCAAACAATTTATGCTATATTAGTTTAATCACACATAATAACCATGTAGTTGCATTATTTACACCCAACTTACTCATTTCAATGGAATATCATATTCCATCAAATTTCCAATGCATTTAATCATCACATAAATGTTATTAACATTTGGCATCACTTTCTCATATAGAATATCATCAATATAAAATTCAATACAGTCATAGCAAAATAGATTTCAAGTATGTTAACAATAACATGGATACCATGCTTATCTAATCACACGGACTTACCTCGAATGCAATTTCGGGTAATTATTCTATTTTAGTCCATAACCTCGTACTTTCAGATTTAAGCCCGAATCTCGATTTTATTGATTCGTAATGATAAAATTCACGCTTTAATCATCGTATTAACCAATACATTCCATAATTTATACTTTGTCAAAATGACCATTTTACCCCTAGACTTTTACAAAAATTACGATTTTACCCCTAGGCTCGTAAATCAATTTTGATCAAATTTGTTCATTAATCAAGCCTAGCCGAATTTTTTTTAGGCATATAGCAGCCCACAATTTTATTCATTTCACACATTTATCATCTTTTTATCAACCTTTACAAAAAGGTCCATTTAGGTATTTTTTTATGAAAATCCTTTCAAAAAAGTTGTTTATTACACAACCATGACTTATTTTCTTCCATAAAAATTTAGCAAACACAAATATTCACATGGAAAAACCTTATAATTTTAACCATTTTGCAAAATAATCCCCCTATTAGCTAGATTAAGCTACAAGGGTTCAAAAAATACAAAAATCATCAAAAATGACCATCAAAATCACTTACTTGCAAGGGAACTAAGTGGCTAAAAATTTAAGCACTCAAAACCCCCATGTTTGCTGCCATTTCAGTGGAAGAAGAAGAAGAAATGAAAAAGATGACAACTTTTTTTCTTTATTTTATTTTATTACCAAAAATGTCACTTAATGTCCACCAAATTTTAACTTTTCAACTTTCTTGTCCCCTATGGCCGGCCATCACTCCCCTAATGGCCTATTTGCACTATAAAGACCTCAAATTTTGGTTCTCTAGCTATTTAACATATTTGAGTAGTGAAACAAAACTTTTACCCTTTATGCGATTTAGTCCTTTTTCGCAATTAAGCTCACAAACGCTAAAATTAATTCACCAAAATTTTCATGCACTCATATAATCATGCTATAACACAGAAAATAATATTAAAATAAATTCTTGACTTTGTGGTTTCAAAACCACAATTCCGACTAAGCCTTATTTCGGGATGTTACAGTACAGGTTTGACACGGCCTGGACTCACGGGCGTGTTTACTGGCCGTGTGTGTCACACGAACTCACACACGGGCATGTGACTGACTGTGTGACATGAGTCAGTATAGCCCCCTAAATGGTGCATGGCCTAGCACACAGGTGTGTATGGCCATTTCGAAAGGTGCGCGAGTTAGACATACGGGCATGTGGTTGGCCGTGTGACCCAAGTCTGTAACATTCCTAGTTTTCCCACAGCCATGGCGCACGGACGTGTCTTCTTCCGTGTGATACAAGTCAGTATGTATGCCCTATTTTTACACGGCCTACACCATGGGCGTGTCGGGTGATCGTGTGAGGCATACGGCCTGTTTACACGGGCATGTGATCTATGATTTCATGAAATTATTTTCTTCTAAGTTTTTAGAAATTTTTATATGTGATCGGTTTAGTCCCGAACCACTCTTTAGTATGTTTTAAGGTCTCGTAGACCTATTTAAGGGACTTTGTGTATGTGAATGAATGAGATGTGATATTGAATGTTTGATAAATGTTTTATTGTCTGGTAGTGTTTCGTAACCCTATTCTGGTGACAAATATGAGTTAGGGGTGTTACATTTTTTGGTATCAGTGTAACGCCCCAATTTTTAGGATTTTTGGGATTTCTGTGGTTTTCAACGAATTTTAAAATTTCTGTGTTTTGGCTGTTTGGCGTAGGTTTAATCATGTTAGTGGGCCTCTAGAAGGCCCAAGCTTAAGCTAAAACCCGGTAATTTTAAGTGATTTTAATCTATAGGAAAAAAAGGGGTTCTGGATAACTGGGCTTTCTAAAAATTAACTGGGTAAAATAAAGCACAAGGAAGCTTGTGGTAAGTTGGCATGTGACACCACTTGGGGGATTTAGAGGTGGCGTGTGAATGACCAAGGAGAGCAAAGGTTTGAGTCGCAAGGTAAGCAAATTAGTGATATTAATTTTTATGTACAGAAAAGGTAAGCAATGGAACTGAAGTGAATGGCTGGAGAAGATTTAGGAGCTGATAAGGGAGAGGATTTAGGAGCTGATAAGGGAGAGGATTTTGGAGTTGATAAAGGAGAATATTTAGGAGCTGATCAAGGAGCAAGAGTTGGCCGGCCAAGGGCCTCTAGTATAGGGAATTTCGGCTAGGTTAAGTGCCAGTATAAAATCAGCATTAGAGGTAAGTTGTGCCGTTTCCTAACTACTCTCCTCTTCTTTTTCTTTTCTCCTCTCTCCATCAACTTTTTCTTCTTTTCTCTATATCCGAATCTTTCTATCCTCCTGTACATCTCCATCTTTTCTTCAGACGTTTCTAAAACCTTTATAGCCATTTGCCATAAAAAGCCAAAATCCCAAAAACCATACTTTCTTCTGTGACGATTTCTCCTAGCCAATTCTCTCATCTTTTTCATTATTCTTGACCGATTCCTTAGTTCTCTAAACCTCAAGTTTCTGTCGACAAGACCACAACAAAACCTTCCTATTTCATCTTTCGTTACACAGTTACAAGAGAAAAGCCGAAAACTCCACTCCTAGAGACTTAGTCAAATATTAAGATCATTGAAGGCTCGGCTTTTGCTATCATTTGAGGGCTTAGATCGGCATCAGAATCGAGTGGATATTAAGGGGAGTTGTTGACTGAAGGAATCGGTGGTAAGCCTTTCCAACCTAGTCTTTATTTCGTATTCTTGAAAAAGCTGAAATCCCTAAAGGTTAGGGAGGCTGTCGATTTGGACTTGTAGCCTTAAAGACTCTGACTTGAGGCAGGCAATATTGAAGAAAGCTCATGGGGTACTTTGTGCTATGCATCCTAGAGGGAATAAATTGTATCACGACTTGCGAGAATTGTACTGGTGGCCTGAACTTAAACGGGAAGTAACAGAGTTTGTAGGGAAATGTCTGACTTGCCAGCAAGTGAAAGTTGAGCATCAATTACCTTCGGGACTGTTGCAACCAGTGAAGATACCACTTTGGAAGTGGGAGAGGGTAACCATGGACTTTGTGAGTGGGCTGCCTTTGACACCATCAAAGAAAGACTCGGTGTGGGTGATTGTGGATAGGTTGACCAAATTAGCCCATTTCATACCTGTACGTACTGACTTCTCACTTCAAAAGTTAGCCAAGCTGTATGTGTTGGAGATTGTGCAACTTCATGGAGTTTCAGTTTCGATTATCTCTGACCGGGATCCCAGATTCACATCTCGATTTTGGCAAAAGTTGCATGAGGCGTTGGGGACGCGATTGAACTTTAGTACGGCTTTCCATCCCCAAACTGATGGATAGTCGGAAAGTGTTATTAAGATTCTGGAGGACATGTTGAGGGGATGCGTGATTGACTTTCGAGGTAGTTGGGAGGATTACTTGCTGTTGGCAGAATTTGCGTACAATAACAGTTATCAGGCAAGTATTTGAATGGCACCGTATGAAGCACTGTATGGATGAAGGTGTCGTACCCCTAATTTTTGGACTGAACTAGGAGAGCGACAAGTTCTTGGGCCAGAATTGGTAGCTGATACTGAGGATAAGGTCAGAATAATTAGGGATCGGTTAAAAGAAGCTTCTGATAGGTAAAAGTCGTATGCAGATTTGAAGCGAAAGGAGATTGAGTACTCAGTAGGTGATATGGTTTTCTTGAAGGTTTCACCTTGGAAGAAGATATTACGGTTTGGTAAGAAGGGCAAGTTGAGTCCGCGGTTCATTGGGCCCTATCGGGTTTTGAAGTGAGTAGGCCCAGTGGCTTATCAATTGGAGTTGCCTCCAGAACTAGATAGGATTCACGATGTTTTTCACGTCTTAATGTTAAGGCGTTATCGTTCTGACCCTACCCATGTCGTGTCGGTTGCAGAAATTAAAGTGCAAACTGATTTGACATTTGAGGAAGAGCCGGTGCAAATATTGGATCGAGATGTTAAGGTCCTGAGAAGGAAATCTGTCCCGTTAGTGAAAGTGCTTTGGCATAATCATGGCAGAGAGGAAGCTACGTGGGAGCCAGAAGAGGCGATGCAACAGCAATACCCTTATCTGTTTGAATCAGGTAAAATTTCGAGGACGAAATTTCTTTAAGGAGGGTAGAGTTGTAACGCCCCAATTTTCGGGATTTCTGTGGTTTTCAATGAATTTTAAAATTTCTATGTTTTGACTGTTTGGCGTAGGTTTAATTATGTTAGTGGGCCTCTAGAAGGCCCAAGCTTAAGCTAAAACCCGGTAATTTTAAGTGATTTTAATTTATAGGAAAAAAGGGGGTTCTGGATAACTGGGCTTTTTAAAAATTAACTGGGTAAAATAAAGCACAAGGAAGCCTGTGGTAAGTTAGCATGTGACGCCACTTGGGGGCTTTAGAGGTGGCGTGTGAATGACCAAGGAGAGAAAAGGTTCGAGTCGCAAGGTAAGCAAATTAGTGATATTAATTTTTATGTACAGAAAAGGTAAGCAATGGAACTGAAGTGACAGGCTGTCAGGAGAAGATTTAGGAGCTGATAAGGGAGAGGATTTAGGAGCTGATAAGGGAGAGGATTTAGGAGCTGATAAAGGAGAAGATTTAGGAGCTGATCAAGGAGCAAGAGTTGGCCGGCCAAGGGCCTCTAGTATAGGGAATTTCAGCTAGGTTAATTGCCAGTATAAAATCGGCATTAGGGGTAAGTTGTGCCGTTTCCTAACTACTCTCCTCTTCTTTTTCTTTTCTCCTCTCTTCATCAACTTTTTCTTCTTTTCTCTATAGCCGAATCTTTCTATCCTCCTGTGCATCTCTATCTTTTCTTCAGACGTTTCTAAAACCCTTATAGCCATTGGCCATAAAACGTCGAAATCCCGAAAACCATACTTTCTTCTGTGACGATTTCTCCTAGCCAATTCTCTCATCTTTTTCATCATTCTTGACCGATTCCTTAGTTCTCTAAACCTCAAGTTTCTGTCGACAAGACCACAACAAAACCTTCCTATTTCATCTTTCGTTACACAGTTACAAGAGAAAAGCCGAAAACTCCACTCCTAGGGACTTAGTCGAATATTGAGATCACTGAAGGCTCGACTTTTGCTATCATTTGAGGGCTTAGATCAGCATCAGAATCGATTGGATATTAAGGGGAGTTGTTTACTGAAGGAATCGGTGGTAAGTCTTTCCAACCTAGTCTTTATTTCGTATTCTTGAAAAAGCCGAAATCCCTAAAGGTTAGGGAGGCTGTCGATTTGGACTTGTAGCCTTAAGGGGTTGTGATAACTATTTTATCTTGATGATAGTATGATCTAGAGGCTGCTGATCAGGGGCTTGGACAAGAGGAACAACTGGATCTAAAGCTAGTCGCTAACTTCGACAAAGGTAGGATTGCAAGTGCCTGAGGTGTTATTGGCCGAATAAGGTAAGGGGTTAATATGTAGTTCATTTTGGTAGTTAGATTAACGTGGTAGTAATATAATTGTAGGCAGTTTGTGTGTGGATCTCGTCAATGAATCGTCACAAACAGGTGTGTAACTGACACCCTCTCATAGACTAGATCTGCAAAAGCTGAAAAGCCGAAATGCCGAAAAGTCGGTATTTTAGGAACTTGCGAGAGTGAGAATGCTCATAAGATAAGTGGGTTAATATTTTTGGTAATCTAAAGTGATAAAACTGCAGTACATGCAATTTCTTGCATTAATGATATTTTGGGCTTAACGGGCCGAAATAGGGTTAATGGGCCAACGGGGCCCAATTCGGTAAGTATGCGCGGTAAGTGTTTTTGTTAGTAAGTAAATGGTAGAAATATGCATGGAAACTCTAAAATAGTTAAATTACTTGAATACCCCTATGTATGGAAATTACTGATATACCCCTAGGTGCAAAATTACCATTATACCCCTAGGGTTACTTTTGACTGAAAAGCATGATGATTCAATTCTGTATGATGTATGCCATGATTGTATATCTGTTGCATCGGGACATGGGTTATATTATGGAGGAAGCGTCCTGGTGGCTATGCCACAATTATCTGATCTGGTGGCTCTGCCACATATATCTGTTCTGGTGGCTCTGCCACGATTATCTGTTCTCGTGACTCTGTCACATTATTCGCTCGGCACCATCTTGCATATTTCGTGGCGATGTAGCGGTTGGGTGGGTCGAGTAGTCTCCCCACATGGTGAAAGGTTGGTATGGGGGTGCATGTGCTTGGATGGGTTGGGTTTTGCATAACATGTGATATCTGTTCTATTCTGTTATGGGCTTATGGGCTCTATTCTGACTTCTGTTCTGGGCTAAGGCCAACTTATTATGTTTCTGTGGTTTGAGCTGATATAGGCTATGGTTGGGTTAACTTACACACTGAGTTTCCCCAAACTTACCCCTTTATTTTTCATCAACGCAGGTGATCCCCAACCATAGTAGGCTTGGAGCTGTGAGGGATTCGAAGTGGCCACGCGAGTCTACAAATTTAGTTTCTTTCTGATTAACTGGACGTCCTTTTATTTTCATTTATGGTTTTGGTTTTTTTTTAAAAATGTAATAAGGCCGCTCAATTATTTTATGGTTTTGATTTATATTTTATTTTGACGTACCTAATTTATTTTAACTATCAAAATTGGGTAGATCTAAGGCGTGCTTTCAAAAACATAAATTGATTTCAACGTAACACGATTACAAGCAAGGCTTCCGCTATGATAATGTTTTCCAAATTCAAATATTTTTTTTAAAACGAACATAATTACCTTGGTAACCTAAAAGTATACACGATGTTAGAGTGTAGCAATGGCGGTGTGCATGTCTAGGATTGGATCCAAAGGGAGCTTGGTACTTAAGCAGTCCGATGGACTCACCTCCTCTTTTCTGGTTTCCTACCTGGTGCGCAGCTTCCACTCACTTTAACCTCCACTAAAATTGTCTCTTAAAACACTAAGTAAGTTTTTCTAGAACAACAACCTGACATGTTTTGAATGCTTCGATGTGGCATGTCGGATCCGACCATAACGTCTAGGCCGGGTTTGGGGTGTTACAATCAGAGCTACATTTTAATCGATTCTAGAAATAACGTAGCGTGTGAAAGTCTAGCTATACATGCCATATATATAAATTACAATAGTGTGATGATTCTTGACAATTAAAATGTGTTTTTATATAGCAAATAGATCCTGATCGAGTCATAGCTGATGATGTTGAAAGTAATGCACCCGCTCTTGCTCAAGGGGCAGCGCCGGTTGAATCAATGCCTATGACAAGTAGCCAAGAGGGAGAGACTAAGCAAGCCTTTTTCCAAATGATGAGTGAGTGGTTCACAGAGTTCGTTCGAATGAATTTGGCTGCTCAAGAACCTCTAACCCCACATGTTCCTTAACAAGTTTCAGTTGTGTCACAAGTGATAGATTTGATTCGATTGAGTAAGCCGCCAGTGGATAAAATTCGTAAGCATGGTGCTGAGGAGTCCGAGCTACCATTGATGATGATGTTGAGAGTTGAATTTTGGCTTGAGAACACTATCTGAGTATTCGATAAATTATCTTATACTCTAGATGAATGTGCTAAATGTGTTGTATCCTTACTGAGAGATAATGCGTGTCATTAGTAGAAAACATTGATATATATAGTTCTAAGGGAACAGGTCACCCGGGAGTTCTTTTAATCTGAGTTCTGAAAGAAGTATATAAGTCAGAGATTTCTCGATCAGAAACATAAAGAGTTTCTGGAATTGAAACAGGGCCGAATGACAGTTACTAAGTATGAAATAGAATTCGTATTATTAAGCAAGTATGCTCGGGAATACGTTTCCACCGAAGAGATTATGTGTAAATGATTCATTGATGGACTGAACGATGTTATAAAGCTATTAGTTGGGATTCTAGAAATTAAAGAATTTGTTGTTTTAGTTGAAAGGGCTTGTAAAGCTGAAGATCTTAGCAAAGAAAAGAGGAAAGCAGATTCCAAGGCTAGAGACACCATAAAGAGATTGATGAATAAGTTGTATCAGTCTTTATCAAAGAAATCCAGCGATTCATATACTTGCCCAAATGCTTCCATTGGAGATCCGAACAAGGATCATGCTAAACAACACTATGGTTCTAAAGCTCAAGCTACATCAGTAGCTAGTGTTGGCAGTGTGAGTGACAATAAACCTAAATGTTAGCAGTGTAGGCGATGACATTTTAGAGAATGCTGGAACAAAAGAAATAAAGCATGTTACAAATGTGGATCATTGGATCATTTTATGCGAGATTGTCCAGAGTTGATGGAAAAAGATGATGTTCAGAACACAAGGCTGAGTAACACTGTAAACAAGGGTAGACCACCTAGAAACACGAGAAATGTCAGTGGCAGTCAGAAAGTGGCTAAAGACTCTATTGTGAGGTCCGAGGCGAGAGCACATGCTAGAGCCTATGCTATTCGTGCTTACGAAGAAGCATTATCTCCAGATGTTATCACTGGTACTTTTACTCTCTATGATACTAAAGTTATTGTATTGATAGATCTAGGATCAACTCATTCGTATATATGTGTGAATTTAGTATCTAGTAAGACTTTGCCTGTAGAGTTTACTGAATTTGTAATTAGAATATCGAAACCCTTAGGCAAGTGCGTATTGGTTGATAAAGTGTGCAAGAATTGTCCGTTGATGATTCGAGATAATTACTTTAGGACTGATTTGATGTTGTTGCCATTTGATGAATGGTAACATTGCATGGTGCTATTGTGAATTGCAAACGAAAGACGATAGATTTGAGATGTCAGAATAATGAGATTATTCAAATTGAGTTAGATGATTTGAATGGTTTACCAGCAGTGATTTCATCGATGTTAGCTTAGAAATATGTGAGAAAGGGTTGTGAAGCTTATTTAGCTTATGTGTTAGATATGAAAGTGACTGAAAAGAAGATTGAATTAGTGCCAGTTGTGTGTGAGTATCCAGATGTGTTTCCTAAGAGTTACGAGGTTTACTACTGATATGAGAAGTTGAGTTTGGCATTGAGTTAGTGTCGGGAGCAACGCCGATATCGATAGCTCCGTATTGAATGGCTCCGACAAAGTTAAAAGAATTGAAAGCTCAGTTGTAAGAATTAACCAATAGAGGTTTTGCTAGATCAAGTTTCTTGCCCTGGGGTGCTCCCATATTGTTTGTGAAAAAGAAAGATGGCACTACTGACAGTTGAATAAAGTGATGATCAAGAATAAATACCCTTTTCCCAGAATAGATGATTTGTTTGATCAATTGAAAGGGGCTAACATGTTTTCAAAGATAGATTTGAGATCGGGTTATTATCAGTTGCGAGTTAGAGATTCTGATGTGCCAAAGATAGCTTTCCGAACAAGGTACGGACATTATGAATTCTTAGTTTTTCCTTTTGGACTAACGAATGCTCCTGCAGTCTTTATGGACTTAATGAACCAAATTTTTAGACCATATCTAGATCAATTTTTTGTTGTGTTCATAGATGATATTTTGATATATTCACGAGATGAAACTGAGCATGCCAAGCATTTGAGAATTGTATTATAGACTCTGCGTGATAAGCAGTTATATGCAAAGTTCAGTAAATGTCAATTTTGGTTGCTTGAGGTTGGTTTTTTGGGGCATATTGTGTTAGCATAGGGTATTCGAGTCGATCCTAGCAAGATTTCTGCAATAATGGATTAGAAGCCTCCAAGAAATGTATCTGAGGTCTACAGTTTTCTGGGACTAGTCGGCTATTATAGACAATTTGTGAAAGGGTTTTCTATGATTACGACTCTGTTGACGAGATTGCTTTAGAAAGATGTAAAGTTTGAATGGTCCAAGAAATGTCAGAAAAGTTTTAATCAGCTGAAAGTTATTTTGAATGAAGCTCTAGTGTTAGTACAGCCAAAATCGGGTAAAGATTTTGTGATTTATATAGCCAGAATCGGGTAAAAAATTTGTGATTTATAGCGAAGCATCATTGAATAGCCTGGGTTGCATTTTAATGCAGGAAAGCAAAGTCATAGCTTATGCCTCGAGACAGTTGAAGCTGTATGGAAAGAATTACCCGATGCACGATTTAGAGTTAGCAGCCATTGTGTTTGTGTTAAAGATTTGGCGTCATTAGCTATTAGATGAGAAATGCCATGTCTATTCAGATCACAAGAGTGTGAAATATCTAATGACTCAAAAAGATTTGAATTTTTTATAGCAGAGATGGCTAGAATTGCTAAAAGACTATGAGTTAGTGATCGATTATCATCCAGGAGAGGCTAATGTTGTTGCTGATGCATTAAGCCGAAAATCTTTATTTGCCCTACGTGCAATGAATACTCAGTTGGCTCTATTTGACGATGGCTCGATCGTAGCTGAGTTGAAGGCAAGACCATTGTTTACAGTAGATTTGTGAGGCTCAGAAAATTGATAATAAAATGTTAGCAAAATGAGCTCAATGTGATTCGAACCTTGATTCAGAATTTCAAGTTTATTCTGATGATTGTTTAAGATTCAGAGGCCAAATTTGTGTTCCAAGAAATTCAGAACTAATTCAGATGATTTTGAATGAAGCACATAGTAGTCATTTATTTTTTCATCCGGGAAGTATGAAAATGTATAACGACTTGATACAGCTTTATTGGCGGCATGGTATGAAACGTGATGATAAATCATAATTTATACATATTTCTATCCCATGCTTAGCACATTTTATGGATGATTTTTCCTTAAAATTGGTGAATTCAATGCTTCTAATGCCTTAATTTCATATTTTATACTTAAGTGAGCATAGGAGAGTGAAAGGAACGAGAAACGGACCAAAAACTGAGAAAATGTGCCAATGTACGAAATTAACACGGCCTGGACCTCCTCACACGGGCAGACACACGATCGTGTCAATTTGGCAGAATCGAAGCACAACTCACAAGGGTGGACCACACACCCGTGCCTATTTAACAGGCTTGACCACGGCCTGAAGTAATCGCACACGGGCGTGTCACACGGGTGTGTCCCTGTCGAGCCGAAATTGAGTCCAATTTGGAAAAGGCCAATTTTGAGGGTTCTTAGGCAATCTAAAGCCTATAAATACACCCTAGAGGAGGAGGAAAAGGGGGCCATAGAGAAGGAAGCAGGGAACTTCTCAAGGAAAGCTGATTGATCCATCTCGGAAGCCAGATTCATCAAGATTGAAGATCTCCCCTCAATTTCCCTTCAGGAGTTTTGGGTTTTTCTTTATGTTTTGTATTCATTATTTTTCTGAGATGTTTACCTTTTTAGTTATGAACTAAAACCCCTAAATACCTAAGGGGAATGAAACCTAAGATAGATCTTGTTATTATTATCTGAATTGTATGATAAATATTTTACTTGTTCTTAATTATGTGTTCTTAATTCTTGTCTTGATATTCCAGGATATTGAATCAAGTTAAGCTCTTATTCAGAGGAGGAATAGACCGTGTCTAAGAGTGCATTTGTCATAATTAAGTGGAGTTGATTGTGCGCTTAGAGATAGGGTGACAAGATTTTGCCGAATTAGGGTGAAACCTAATAAGGGGATCCATAGATCGAGTTAATGCAACCCTAGGGAGTTAATTAGAAAGTGATTTCAATTATTCAACCTAGGGTTTTATGTTGTTAGTCTCGAGAGGGAGAATAATATAACTAAGAGATTTCTACGGATCAAGTCAAATGAATAAATCATCTGATACAGAGTCAAATAACAAGTAAAGTCTAGGTGGATTTTTCCTTAGGTATTGTCTTAATTCAATCGTTTTTCCAAAAGTAATCCCTCAATTCTATTTTCTGTGATTTCTTAGTTTAATTAATTAGTTAGATAAACAAAACCTTTTTATTTTTTAGGCTAGATAATAAAAAGGAAGTTAATACTAGTACTTTTACTTTCTTTGGGTTCGATAATCCGGTCTTGCTAAAGCTATACTACTGTTCGATAGGTACACTTGCCTTCATCGTGATAATAGTTAGTTTCAAGAATGATTCATTATAAATATTTAAAACCTGTGACGAATATCACACGTATCAAGTTTTTGGCACCATTGCCGGGGAACTAAGATATTAGGAACACTCGATTTTTATTACTTTAGCCATTTAATTTTACTACAATTTAAATTTTATTCTAATTTTTATTACTAATTCTTCTTTTCCCCTTTTTCTGGCAGGTTCTTCTAGTTTATGAATAAAAGAAACCCGTCAAGACCATTACTTTTTGACAGTGAGATCAATTGCACAATTCACAAAAACCAAAGAGAAATAAGTCGAAGCTTAAGATACACAAAGAATGAGCAAGAGGACGATATTCAAACCACAACCAAGGAGATGACTGAAAATCAGGAAAACCTAATACCTCCTGCGATTGCTATTAATCCAGTAAATCAGAATTTTGCTCTGCTCACTATGTATGATTATGCTAAACCTTCTTTAACAGAAACTGAATCGAGCATAGTTAGACCTACTATAGCTGCAAATACTTTTGAACTGAAACATAACACAATTCAAATGATACAACAATTTGTTCAGTTTGATGGTTTGCAGGACGAAGATCCCAATGCTCACTTGGCAAACTTTTTAGAACTATACGATATATTTAAAATTAATGGTGTTTCTGATGACGCCATTCGCCTTCAGTTATTCCCTTTTTCTTTGAGAAACAAAGCTAAACAATGGTTGAATTCGTTACCGCAGGGGTCAATCACTACTTGGGAACAAATGACTGAAAAGTTTTTGCTAAAATATTTTTCGCCAGCTAAAACGGCTAAACTACGTAATGATATCTCTTTGATCGCGTGATTCGTAACAAGTAATAAATATTTATAATGAAGATCAAACCTGGACTAACTATTATCATGACAAAAAGGCAAGCGCACCTATCGAACAATAGTATAGTAATGTCAAGACCGGGATATCGTACCCAAGGGAACCGAAAGTACTAGTAATAACTATCTTTTTATTATCTAGCCTAAGAATAAAAGGGTTTGTTTTAATTAACTAATTATTTAAACTAAGAATGCATAGAGAAAAGAATTGGGGAATTGCTTTTGGGAAAATCGATTGGCTTGAGACAATACCTAAGGAAAAATCCACCTAGACTTTACTTGATATTTTGGCTCCGAATCGGACGATTTATTCATTCAACTTGTTCCGTATAGATCCCTAAGTTATGTTATTATCCCTATTTAAGACTAATAACGTCGAATCCCTAGATTGAATAACCGAGACTTTTTTCTAATTAACACTCTAAGGTTGCATTAAATCGATCTATGGATCCCCTTATTAGGTTTCACCCTAATCCGGTAAATTCTTGTCACCCTATTTCTAGGAGCGTAATCAACTCTGTTTAATTATGACAAATGTACTCTTAGATAGGGTCGATTCCTCCTCTGAATAAGAGCGTGTCTTGAATCAGTATCCTGGGATATCAAAACAAGAATTAAGAACACATAATTAAGAACAAGTTAAATATTTATCATACGATTCAGAAAATAATAACAAGATTCGTCTTAGGTTTCATTCCCCTTAGGTATTTAGGGGTTTAGTTCATAACTAAATAAGAAAATATCTAAAAAGAATAAAGAATACAAAACATAAAGAAAACCCAAAACTCCTGAAGGGGAATGGAGGAGAGATCTTCAGTCTTGATGATGAATCCGGCTTCTGAGATGGATCAATCAGCTTCCTTGGGGTAATTCTTTACCCCTTTTCTCTGTCTCGCCTTTTCTCCTCCTCTAGTGCGTATTTATAGCTTTGGAATGCCTAGAAACCCTCCAAAGTGGCCTTTTCCGAATTGGACTTAACTTGGGCTCAATAGGGACACTCCCGTGTGACACGACTGTGTGATGTGATTACCAAGCTGTGTTTGATCCGTTAAATTGCACACTGTCGTGTGGGTCAATGGCTAGGCTGTGTGAATCATGAAAGCCTTAGTCGACACCCTCGAAAGAGACGGGCATGTGAGCTGCCCGTGTGGCAAGGCTTAGGCCGTGTCATCTTCTCGATTTGGTCCATTTTGTCCCTTTTTGGCTCATTTTTGGCTATTGGTGCTCTCCTGAGTACAAAACATGAAATTAAAGCATTAGGAGCATTGAATTCACCAATTCTAATGAGAAATCATCAATAAAATTCATTAAACATGAGGTAAAAATATGTATAATTTACGGTTTAACAAATACCCCCACACTTAAGCATTTGCTTGTCCTCAAGCAAAATTCTCAACTCATAATGAAAATAAATCCTTCTCAACTTATAATTTCTATCAATAATATTTCAAATTAATCCATAGGTAATCATACATTGAGAATTTAACTAAAAGAACATAAAAGTTTCAATCATTCCAAGTTGAGCATTTTATCCCGAAAATATAGGTGTCTTCCTTCATCTAAGTAATTACCTTTAATTCAGAATATCACAGAGTTTTACATCCTTATTAAAGATTCACTCAAATCACTCTAGGTGTTTTAAGGAAAATAATGGAAGCACTCAATAGTCAATAATGGAAAGTCATTACCATAGGCTTGCATGCAAAATCAAATTTCCACCACTTTAATTTTAAGATGATACATCAATCAAAAGGTCTTTAGAGGGTTGTAATGAGGCTTGGTTAGGGGGTGTGGTCACAAGCTAAAAGAAAGGGTTAGAATCGAGATTGAATTGAAAAGTTTCCTAACTAAAAAAAGAGTTAATCTTCACTTGCGTACAATAGAGCTTCTCTCAGAATATGAAATTACAGATATGCATACATAGTTGTGTTTTTTTTTTAAGAACAAGTTAAATAATATAGACTAAATATCAAGAACAAAACATAGCTAGGCAATCCATTCAACTCAAATCTCGACAAAAATAGAGATTAATTTAGGGGATTTCAACAATAATGGGTTAAAGGTTAATATTAAGGGTAATACAAGAATTGGTTTGTTGGGCTCCATAGGGTTTACTAAGGGTTAATCGTAGAGGTAGGCTTTTCATGGCATGAGTGGGTTAATCCTAAGTGCCTTAATCATTTTGATATATCAAATCAAATGGTGTGGTCTTGACATGCATAATCAAGTAAGTTCTAGAATAACAGTTCAATACTGACGCACTCAAAGCAATAATAAAAGTGAACATGAAAGGATGAACAGATGCTCAAAAGGCTAAAAAATCTCACAAAAAATTATGGCTTTTTGATGTTTAGACTCGTGAATTCTAATTTAAAGTCATACCTAGACTTGGGGAAACAACCTATAATTTGATTTCTTAAAAATCAACTTATCATGCTTGATTCTCTAATGACTTAAAGTTTAAATAATCAATGCATAAATCCCTATGTTTTAATTCAAGATATATCGATCAAAATCATAAATCAATTAAAATTTATCCTAAATATGATATGAGAGTTTTTTATGAGAACAATGTGATTATTCAGGTATTTTTCTGATAATGAAATAAATGCCCCCCACACTTAAGATGTACATTGCCCTCAATGTACAAAGATAGATGTTAGAGTATAAAAATAAGATAGGGAGAGAAGTGAAACTTCCTGTATGATGAATTCCTTGAACTAGAGTTTTGAAGGGTGATCGGTTCGAGAGTGAAGGAGGATACTCTGGTAGTCGTAGAGGTTCATTGGGCCATAAGTCCTATGCCAAAAGAATATTATATCTAGTGGTAGCTATGGTTGTGGTCGAGTAGGACATGGCAGTCGTGGAGAACCTTTCCCGGTGGAGTTGTAGTTCCTATATGATGATGAGCTTAAGAGCTCTATATAATTGTGATAAAATCAGGAACTTTTTAGGGGATATTAGGAAGAATAAGTACTCGAAAAGAAATAACCAAAATTAATAAATTAAAAAAATTAAAATTCTAAAATCTAACAAAAATAAAAAGTAGTTTCAAGAAAAATTAAAAACATAAAGTAATAAAGAAATATTTCTAAATATCTTTATCGCTGGATGGTTCGCGAGGTGGGACTGGCGATGAAATGTGGAGGTGCTGACAAATCTGCTGTTGAGTAGCATCAATGGTGTCAAATCATTGAAAACACTGCTGTCTGAATTGGGTGAGGCGCTCAGAGATGTCAGAATATGAAGCCACCACATGAACTGGACAAGAGGTTGGTGGTGGCTAAGGAGGTTGGTCCTCGTGCTGTGAGGGGACTCCGTGCGGAGGAAAAATGGAGGGAAAAGAGAGAGGAAAGTGAGGATTAATGCAGGCGGAGTGGAGTTTAGGGTGGTTTGGGGGTAGAGGGAGTGAGAATCGGTGGACTGGTGGTCAGAATAGGGATTAGGGAGTGGAGAGGGGGAGATTTCGGCTAGGGTTTTGAAAGGAAGAAGAAAATGAATAGTGCTTTGCTTATATAGGGGGAAGCCACACAGCCTAGGGCCACGCCCGTGTATTGTTGTCCACGGCTTAACGGCATGGGCGTGTTGCACGCCCGTGTCGAAGAAACAAAATCGAGCCTTGCCTCTGGCACGCCCGTGGTTGTTCGTTCGCATGCTCGTGATCACCTATGAAGTTCACCCACAGCCATGTCGCATGACCGTGGGGATTTATCGCAACCCGTGTTTTGGGGAAATCATGTCCTGCTTTCACACAGCCGTATCGTACGGCCGTGTCTCTTCCTCTGGTTTGCCACGGCTTTAGGCACGCCCGTGTTCCTGGCCGTGTGTTCTGAAAAAATTTGCAATTCAAAGATAAATTTAATTATTTAAAGTGTTAGAAATAAGAAATCAAAATATGTTAGTGCTTGGGTTGCCTCCCGAGAAGCACTTATTTATAGTCTAATCTCAAATTACCTCTCTAGTGGATGGTCAGGGTGGTTTGAGGAGTTCATACTCCTCGTTCTTGCTGTCAATCTTAAAATAAGGTTTTAATCAGGTGTTGTTTACCTTAAAAGTGCAGAACTTGGGATGACTCACCTCAATCGTACCGAATGGGAAAATTGTGACATTCTTAAAACGACCCTAGTCGGAATGTGGTTTCGGGACCACAAAACTGAGGCATAAAAATAATTTAATATTTATTTTATTGCCTATAATATGTGTTAACTCATGTGTGACATTTTTGATGTTTTGATTTAGAGTTATAAATGTGAATTTCACTAGAAAGGACCTAGTAGAAAACTTTGAAAGTATGATGGGGAAATGTGTGATGACTAGTTGATCATGCATGCAAAAATGAGGGTTTGCATGTCAATTTCCCTTTTATTTGCTAATGGCCGCCATGACAAAGAATTATGGGCAAAACATGTCATAAAACATGTTGGGTGAATGCTTGATGTTAGAAATAATAAAATAAAGAGCATGGGCAAAGAAAAAAATGGTCTCATCCATGCCCCCCCTTAGTGAATGAGAGAAAGAAAACAAATAAGAAAAAAAATGTGTGTGTTCATCCTTGAACATCTTTTGGCCAAAATTGAAGGAAAAAGGGAAGAAGGGAGTGAAGCATTCGGCTATCCTAGGTCACTATTAAGGTAAGTTTGATGTTGTGCCATGAGATTCTTGCATGTGTTAGTTGTTAGCTTGAGCTCTACCTAGCCCATGGTCTAAACCTTGCTATGTGATGGAGATGGCACTCGGCCATGGATGTATCATTCTTGCTTGGTGTTGATGTTGTGTTGATGAGATATTAAGTGATTTTTGTAAACCATGTTGAAATTTGATTTGTGGGGTGAGTATGGTTTTCGGCTATAAAAGATTAATAAGGGTGATGGTTGTGTTTCATGCTAAACTTAGATAAATAATGGTAGTTTGCTTACATCTTGATATCTATGAGTTCCTTTCTTGGTTCTACCAGAGACCCACGAAGTATATGTTTATGTTGTGTTGTTGGAGATTATGATAGAAGCTAATGAGTGAGAGTTTGATAGATACTATGAGGTTAAACTTCATGAGATTGTAAGCTTGTAAGTTGGATGATGAAATTCATACTTTGTGAAGGTAAATGGTGTGGAAGGAGCATTCGGCCATGATGAAAATATATGAGATAGTTATAATCAACTTGAGATTCGGCCCTTGCACCTACATGTATATATGTTGCACATGATGTATTGGTATGACGTATATACTATCTCAAGGTATATATTTGCATATGATGATGTTTCGGTTATGAAATAAATGATTGATGCGTATTGAGTTACAATATGGAATGCGTTAGTTAGTAAAATGTATGCTGTTTTTGGGTGGTATTAAGTGTATAATTGGCCTCAACATGGACATGCATATTCGGCCACATGAAGGGGGGGTTGGTGTGCATGCATTCAGTTAAAGGCAAGCATGTTGATGCCTATTCTTGGCTTGGAAAATTCGGCTAAGGAGAGTGCTAACTAATGTGTTGAATTCGATTCGTGATTTCGTACACATGTGACTCTAATGTCTAATGTATATAAGGGGTAAGTACCTTGAGCTTCACTTTGATGTTTGAATGAATTGTATTGAATTGCTTGTTGTGATTAAAAATGTGCATGACCATTGTGTATTTGAGCTAAAGGATGGCCATATGACCATTTAAACTCCTTGTCATATTCGGCCATAAGCTCTCATAATGATATTTTAATAAGTTAAATTTGTGTGAATTAGCTCAAGAGCTTAGAGGACCACAGTTGGATAAAGGAAAGGAAAAAGTGATCGAATAGCCGTCGAAATCGTTCGACAACATCCGAGGTAAGTCTTCGAGTAATGACCCTACTTGAATTATATTGAAATGATTTGTCATATTATGGCGGACAGCCGAATGTGCGTAGGGACTAAGTTATAAAGTCAATTGAAATCATGCTCTTTGTGTGTGGCTATTGAGCCGAAATTGGAAAGGTTTGATAAATGTTTTGTGTTTGAGCCTTAGTAACGAGAACGAAATATGGATGTGTCGTGATTATTGATATATGTGTACGTGAGCATTTGAATGATATCCGGGCTAAGTCCCGAAGGCATTTATGCTAGTGATTATATCCGGGCTAAGACCCGAAGGCATTCGTGCGAGTTGTTATATCCGGGCTAAGACCCGAAGGCATTTGTGCAAGTTACGAAATCCGGGTTAAGACCCGAAGGCAATTGTGCTTGTGGTTATATCCGGCTAAATTCCGAAGAAACTCGGTTTGAAGGTGAGCGTTTTGGTGCTGTAATAAATTCCATTAATACGCTCGAAAAACCCATACGATAATGTATGTTTACATGTGCATCGGAAAAGTCGATTCATTTGAAATAGTATTCGTTCAATCGACTAACGAACTTTCGGCTCTTAGATAAGGTTGATACCTTATGTGTATATGTTGATGAAGTGTGAAGTAAGTATGATAATGAGAATGTGTATTAATAAAGTGATTCATTTAGCTACGTGAATGTAATACTTTAGTCAAAGCTGATTTCGTTACTTGAGACTTACTAAGCATTAAAATGCTTACCCCGTTGCTTTGGCTCTCTGTTTTATAGATTTTGCTCGTTGGCTATCAGATTCGGGATCATCGAAGTCGAAGTCATCCACACTATCAAAGCCCCCTTTTTGGTACAAATTTTGGTTGAACTTTGAAATGGCATGTATAGGACTACTCTTTCGTTTGTTGGTCATAGACCCCTTTGATTTTGTATAAATTTGGATAGCCATGCGAAAATGGCTTATATACACTTTGGCATGGTATCATAATCATTTTGTATGTTGTTCATTAAGAGGTATGGAAATGTTTGGAAACGATTAGCCATTGGAATGGTTAATCATGATCATTCCTTGTGCCATGTATGCTAAAAGGGCTAGTTGAATCAAAGAAATTATGAAGTAGGTAAAGGTTACCTTGAAAATAGATGCTGACAGCAGCAGTGATGTGGATGTGAAAAATCACAAAAAATAGTAGAAATGGAATTAAATAGTTAATAAATTATGTAAATGAACCTTGATGAATCTACTTTCATATGGAAGAAACAAAATGGTCATATGAGTTATATGTTAAGAGATATTAAAGTTCTCGTGAAACAGGGCCAGAACGGTTTCTGGATCCCCTGTTCCGACTTTGGAAATTCATTGTAAATTAACCAGAGATAATTAGGAGTTATGCCATATATGTATAGATTTCTCTTTGAGTCTAGTTTCTATAGAAACAAACGGCATCAGTGTTGAAGCCCTGTACAGGGAGATATCGAAGTCGTAATGCGCGAAGGTCAGTGTAGTCGATCCCTGTAACAGGGGAGACTTTAACTAATAAACTGTACTAATTGGACTGACCAAAAATTATAGAAAAAAATTTGTGGATGGACATATGAGTATAATTTCAGGGAAAAATTACAAAACTGATTTTCGAGCTTTGAAACTCAAGATATGATTTTTAAGGCGACAGTGATGCAGTAACCAGCTTGTCTGGAAAATTTTAAATGGACTGTGAAAATGATTAAGTCAAGTTTGTGGGCACCTTGTGTTCGACTCCGGTAACGGACTCAGGTACGGGGTGTTACAATTTTATTGGTATCAGAGCTACGGTTTAGTCGATTCTAGGACTACCGTAATGCGTTTGGGTCTAGCTATACATGCCATTTTATGTGATTATTCGATAGTGTGGTGATTTCTGACGTTTGAATTTGTGTTTATTTATAGTAATGGATCCCGATCCCAACCGAGCGATAGTGATGATGTGGAGAGTGTGGCGCTGCTCCCGCACAAGGGACGAGTCTTGGCGGACTCTCAACTGTTGCTAGCAATCCGAATGATGAGGCTAGGCAAGCTTTCTATAGCGTGATGAATGATTGGTTCAACCAATACATTCGAACTAACACGGCTATTCCACAACCTCCATTCCGACTAATACAACCCCGCACCTACAATGCCTCCCAGAATCGACCAAATAAGGTCCAATAAGCCCCAGATTGATGAGAATCCGAAAACATGGGGCTCTGAATTTAAAGCCACGGATAGCGACGATGCCGAGCAAGCTGAATTTTGGTTGGACAACACTATCCGGGTACTCGATGAGCTATCTTGTACACCGATGAATGCCTAAAGTGTACTATCTCCTTGCTACGTGATTACGCCTACTATTGGTGGTGTACTCGACTTACATTGTGCCCGAGAGCAAGTAACTTGGGAGTTTTTCCAAAGCGAGTTTGGAAAAAGTATATCGATCGAGATTTATGGATCAAAACGGAAGGAATTTCTTGAACTTAAACAAGGTTCCATGTCGGTTCCGACTATGAACGAAAATTTGTGAGGCTTAGCCAGATGCAGCAAGAATGCATTTCTTGAAGTTGTGATGTGTAAACGCTTCGAAGATGGATAGAATGATGATATAAAGCCGTATGTTGGCATTTTGGAAATCCGAGAGTTTGTGGCTCTTGTCGAGCGGCGTGCAAAGCCGAGGAGCTCAAGATGGAGAAAAGAAAAGCTGAAGTGGGAGCAAGGGAGTTTCAGTAAGAGGTCTTGGGAAGCCCTTCCCACATCATCAAAGAAATTTAGAGATGGCTTAGGCGGTCTAGAGACACTTCGGGCTTTTCTAGGCGAGATCGCGATCGACCCCTGAACCACACGAGTCACTTGACGCCATGAGTGGAAATGATCGTCGAGAGAGAACGGAGTGCCAGTATTGTGGCAAATGGCATTCTGGAAGTTGTAGATTCCGTGACCGCTCTTGTTACAAGTGCGGATCAGTTGACCACTTCATTAAAGATTGCCCAAGGTTGTCTGAACAGAATGTAGATCAGAGTGGGAAACCGGGCGCTACCACTGCTC
Organism: Gossypium arboreum; assembly: GCF_025698485.1. Lineage (NCBI taxonomy): Eukaryota > Viridiplantae > Streptophyta > Magnoliopsida > Malvales > Malvaceae > Gossypium > Gossypium arboreum. The sequence goes on from NC_069072.1 coordinate 23,511,688, forward strand.
GAGGTAGACCATCTAGAAATACGGGCAATGCTAGTGGTGGTCAGAGAGGATCTAGAGATGCTACGACTAGATCTGAGGCTCGCGCTCCTGCTAGGGCTTATGCCATACGCGCACGTGAGGATGCTTCCTCGCCAGATGTTATTACCGGTACTTTTACTCTCTTTGAAACTAATGTGATTGCTTTGATTGACCCTGGTTCTACTCATTCTTATATATGCGAAACCTTAGCATCCAGTAAGACTTTACCTATTGAGTCTACTGAGTTCGTAATTCGGGTGTCAAATCCCTTGGGTCGTTACGTGCTTGTCGACAAAGTGTGTAAGAAATGCCCCCTAGTAATTCGAGGTTCCTGTTTTCCGGCGAACTTGATGCTTTTGCCGTTCGATGAATTTGATGTTATTCTTGGTTTGGATTGGTTGACCGTGCATGATGCGATTGTGAATTGCAAAAGCAAAACTATTGATTTGAGGTGCGCAAATAACGAAATGATCCGAGTTGAGTCTACGGACTTGAAGGGGTTGCCAGCTGTAATATCATCAATGTTGGCCCAGAAATATGTAAGAAAAGGGTGCGAAGCATACCTTGCGTATGTACTTGATGATAAGGAGTTAGAAATAAAACCGAATCTGTGGGTGGTTTGTGAATACCGGATGTTTTTCCGAAGAATTACCGGGTTTGCCACTGTTCGGAGATAGAGTTTGGTATTGAGCTTGTACAGGACCACACCGATTTCGATAGCTCCGTATCGTATGGCACCAACGGAATTAAAGGAGTTGAAAGCTCGGTTGCAAGAGTTGGTGGATAGAGGTTTTGCTCGCCGAGTTTTTCACCTTGGGGTGCACCGGTGTTGTTTGTGAAAAGAAGGACGGAACCATGAGGTTGTGCATTGACTATCGTCGACAATAAAGTGACAATAAAGAACAAATATCTCATATCACGTATCGATGATTTGTTCGATCAACTGAAGGGAGCCTCGGTGTTCTCAAAATAGATTTGAGATTGGGCTATTATCGATTCATGAATCCGAGATTCGGACATACCCAAAACCGCCTTGAGCGAGATATGGTCACTATGAGTTCTTAGTGATGCCGTTTGGGCTCACTAATGCCCCTGCGGTATTTATGGATTTGATGAATCGGATCTTCAGACCATATTTGAATCGGTTCGTAGTTGTGTTCATTGACGACATCTTGGTCTATTCAAGAGATGAGACCGAACATGCGAGCACCTGAGATTAGTGTTGCAAATATTACGGGATAAGCAGTTATATGCTAAGTTCAGCAAGTGTGAGTTCGGTTAGAGAGGTTAGCTTCTTGGGTCATGTGGTATCTGCATCGGGTATTCGAGTCGACCCGAGCAAAATTTCAGCCATACTTAACTGGAAGCCTCCAAGAAATATTCTCGAGGTTCGGAGCTTTTTGGGACTTGCGGTTACTACCGACGGTTTGTAAAAGGATTCTCGATGATAGCCACACCCATGACTAAACCGCTTGTAAAGAGGTCAAGTTTGAATGGACGGAAAAGTGTCGAAAAGTTTCGATCAATTGAAAACTCATTTGTGGAAGCTCCGGTATTAGTGCAGCCGAATCGGCAAAGAGTTTGTCATCTATAGTGACGCCTCCCGACTTGGGTTAGGTTGCGTATTGATGCAAGAAGGTCGAGTTGTGGCCTATGCGTCGAGACAATTAAAGCCACATGAGAAAAATTATCCGACCTATGATCTCGAATTGGCTGCCATCGTATTCGCCTTAAAGATATGGCGACATTACTTATTTGGTGAGAAGTGCCATGTGTATTCGGATCACAAAAGTCTCAAATATTTGATGACTCAAAGAGACTTAAATCTGCGACAAAGACATTGGCTCGAGTTGTTAAAAGATTATGAGCTTGTCATTAATTATCACCCGGGAAAGGCTAATGTGGTTGCGGACGCCTTAAGCCGAAAATCACTGTTTGCTTTACGAGCTATGAATGTACACTTGTCTATTCTACCCGATAATGTGTTAATAGCCGAATTAAAGGCCAAACCATTATTGACTCATCAAATTTGTGAAGCTCAGAAAGTTGACGATGAGTTGGTTGCAAAACGGGCTGAGTGTGTTCCGAACAAGGAATCGGAGTTTCAATTTGATGATGACGATTGTTTGAGGTTCAGAAGTCGTCTGTATGTTCCAAAGAATTCGGAACTTATTTCGATAATTCTGAACGAAGCCCATTGTAGCCGAATGGCAATCCACCCGGGGAGTATGAAGATGTACAACGATTTGAAACGTCGGTTTTGGTGGCATGGTATGAAACGAGACATCTCCGAATTTGTTTCGAGATGTTTAATATGTCAACAAGTGAAAGCGGAACATCAAGTGCCTTGAGGTTACTTCAACCGATCACGATACGGAGTGGAAATGGGATCGAGTCACAATGGACTTTGTGTCCGGACTGCCATTGTCGACAAGTAAGAAGGATGCGATTTGGGTTGTTGTTGATAGACCGACTAAGTCGGCTCACTTTATCCCGTGCGTATGGATTTTTCATTGGATAAACTAGCTGAATTGTACGTTTCTCAGTTGTGAGATTACACGGGTACCGATTTACATTGTGTCGGATAGAGATCCGAGATTCACCTCGCGATTTTGGAAGAAATTGCAAGAAGCTTTGGGTACCAAGTTGCATTTCAAAGACCGCCTTTCACCCCCAAACCGATGGTCAATCCGAGCAGATAATTCGGATACTTGAGGATATGTTGAGATGTTGCATCCTCGAGTTCGATGGTTCATGGGAAAGGTATTTACCTTTGATTGAATTCGCCACAACAATAGTTTTCAATCAAGTATTAAGATGGCGCCTTACGAGGCCTTGTGCGAGCGTAAATGCCGTACACCATTGTTTTGGACCGAGCTCGGTGAGAGCAAAATTTTCGAGTGGATTTGATTAAAGATCTTTGAAGAAAGTAAAAGTAATCCGTGAAAATCGAAGATAGCCTCCGATTGTCGAAGTCGTATGCGGATCTCAAACGAAAAGACATTGAGTATCGGTGGGAGATAAAGTGTTTCTTAAAGTTTCGCCTTGGAAAAGATACTCGATTTGGGCGCAAGGGCAAATTGAGTCCGAGGTTCATCGGGCCATATGAGATATCCGAACGAGTCGGTCCAGTTGCGTATCGTTTGATTTTGCCCCCTGAACTTGAAAAGATTCACGACGTCTTTCATGTTTCGATGCTTCGACGCTATAGATCTGATCCGTCGCACGTAATTAGTCCATCAGAGGTTGAAATTCAAGCCGATATGAGTTATGAAGAAGAACCGATTCGTATCCTAGCTCGTGAAGTAAAAGAGTTGCGAAACAAAAGGGTTCCGCTAGTGAAAGTGTTATGGCTCAAACACGGGATAGAAGAAGCTACTTGGGAACCCGAGAACTCTATGAAAGAGCGATACCCAAATCTATTTACGGTAAGATTTTCGGGGACGAAAATTTCTTAAGTGGGGAGAGTTGTGATGACCTTAAAACGACCCTAGTCGGAATGTGGTTTGAACCACAAAATCGAGGCATAAAAATAATTTAATATTTATTTTATTGCCTATAATATGTGTTAACTCATGTGTGACATTTTGATGTTTTGATTTAGAGTTATAAATGTGAATTTCACTAGAAAGGACCTAGTAGAAAACTTTGAAAGTATGATGGGGAAATGTGTGATGACTAGTTGATCATGCATGCAAAATGGGGGTTTGCATGTCAATTTCCCTTTATTTGCTAATGGCGGCCATGACAAAGAATTATGGGCAAAACATGTCATAAAACATGTTGGGTGAATGCTTGATGTTAGAAATAATAAAATAAAGAGCATGGGCAAAGAAAAAAAGGGTCTCATCCATGCCCCCCTTGCCGTGAATGAGAGAAAGAAAACAAAGAAGAAAAAAAAAATGTGTGTGTTCATCCTTGAACATCTTTTGGCGAAAATTGAAGGAAAAAGGGAAGAAGGGAGTGAAGCATTGGCTATCCTAGGTCACTATTAAGGTAAGTTTGATGTTGTGCCATGAGATTCTTGCATGTGTTAGTTGTTAGCTTGAGCTCTACCTAGCCCATGGTCTAAACCTTGCTATGTGATGGAGATGACACTTTCGGCCATGGATATATCATTCTTGCTTGGTGTTGATGTTGTGTTGATGAGATATTAAGTGATTTTTGTAAACCATGTTGAAATTTGATTTGTGGGGTGAGTATGGTTTTCGGCTATAAAAGATTAATAAGGGTGATGGTTGTGTTTCATGCTAAACTTAGATAAATAATGGTAGTTTGCTTACATCTTGATATCTATGAGTTCCTTTCTTGGTTCTACCATAGACCCACGAAGTATATGTTTATGTGGTGTTGTTGGAGATTAGGATAGAAGCTAATGAGTGAGAGTTTGATAGATACTATGAGGTTAAACTTCATGAGATTGTAAGCTTGTAAGTTGGATGATGAAATTCATACTTTGTGAAGGTAAATGGTGTGGAAGGAGCATTCGGCCATGATGAAAATATATGAGATAGTTATAATCAACTTGAGATTCGGCCCTTGCACCTACATGTATATATGTTGCACATGATGTATTGGTATGACGTATATACTATCTCAAGGTATATATTTGCATATGATGATGTTTCGATTATGAAATAAATGATTGATGTGTATTGAGTTACAATATGGAATGCGTTAGTTAGTAAAATGTATGCTGTTTTTGGGTGGTATTAAGTGTATAATTGGCCTCAACATGGACATGCATATTCGGCCACATGAAGGGGGGGTTGGTGTGCATGCATTCGGTTAAAGGCAAGCATGTTGATGCCTATTCTTGGCTTGGAAAATTCGGCTAAGGAGAGTGCTAACTAATGTGTTGAATTCGATTCGTGATTTCGTACACATGTGACTCTAATGTCTAATGTATATAAGGGGTAAGTACCTTGAGCTTCACTTTGATGTTTGAATGAATTGTATTGAATTGCTTGTTGTGATTAAAATGTGCATGACCATTGTGTATTTGAGCTAAAGGATGGCCATATGACCATTTAAACTCCTTGTCATATTCGCCATAAGCTATCATAATGAGATTTTAATAAGTTAAATTTGTGTGAATTAGCTCAAGAGCTTAGAGGACCACAGTTGGATAAAGGAAAGGAAAAGTGATCGAATAGCCGTCGAAATCGTTCGACAACATCCGAGGTAAGTCTTCGAGTAATGACCCTACTTGAATTATATTGAAATGATTTGTCATATTATGGCGGACAGCCGAATGTGCGTAGGGACTAAGTTATAAAGTCAATTGAAATCATGCTCTTTGTGTGTGGCTATTGAGCCGAAATTGGAAAGGTTTGATAAATGTTTTGTGTTTGAGCCTTAGTAACGAGAATGAAATATGGATGTGTCGTGATTATTGATATATGTGTACATGAGCATTTGAATGATATCCGGGCTAAGTCCCGAAGGCATTTATGCTAGTGATTATATCCGAGCTAAGACCCGAAGGCATTCGTGCGAGTTGTTATATCCGGGCTAAGACCCGAAGGCATTTGTGCAAGTTACGAAATCCGGGTTAAGACCCGAAGGCAATTGTGCTTGTGGTTATATCCGGCTAAATTCCGAAGAAACTCGGTTTGAAGGTGAGCATTTTGGTGCTGTAATAAATTCCATTAATACGCTCGGAAAACCCATACGATAAGGTATGTTTACATGTGCATCGGAAAAGTCGATTCGTTTGAAATAGTATTCGTTCAATCGACTAACGAACTTTCGGCTCTTAGATAAGGTTGATACCTTGTGTGTATATGTTGATGAAGTGTGAAGTAAGTATGATAATGAGAATGTGTATTAATAAAGTGATTCATTTAGCTACGTGAATGTAATACTTTAGTCAAAGCTGATTTCATTACTTGAGACTTACTAAGCATTAAAATGCTTACCCCGTTGCTTTGGCTCTCTGTTTTATAGATTTTGCTCGTTGGCTATCGGATTCGGGATCATCGAAGTCGAAGTCATCCACACTATCAATGCCCCCTTTTTGGTACAAATTTTGGTTGAACTTTGAAATGGCATGTATAGGACTACTCTTTCGTTTGTTGGTCATAGACCCCTTTGATTTTGTATAAATTTGGATAGCCATGCGAAAATGGCTTATATACACTTTGGCATGGTATCATAATCATTTTGTATGTTGTTCATTAAGAGGTATGGAAATGTTTGGAAACGATTAGCCATTGGAATGGTTAATCATGATCATTCCTTGTGCCATGTATGCTAAAAGGGCTAGTTGAATCAAAGAAATTATGAAGTAGGTAAAGGTTACCTTGAAAACAGATGCTGACAGCAGCAGTGATGTGGATGTGAAAAATCATTAAAAATATTAGGAATGGAATTAAATAGTGAATAAATTATGTAAATTAACCTTGATGAATCTACTTTCATATGGAAGAAACGAAACGGTCATATGAGTTATATGTTAAGAGATATTAAAGTTCTCGTGAAACAGGGCCAGAACGGTTTCTGGATCCCCTGTTCCGACTTTGGAAATTCATTTTAAATTAACCAGAGATAATTAGGAGTCATGCCATATATGTATAGATTCCTCTTTGAGTCTAGTGTCTATAGAAACAAACAGAATCAGTATTGAAGCCCTGTACAGGGAGATATCGAAGTCGTAATGCGCGAATATCAGTGTAGTCGATCCCTGTAACAGGGGAGACTTTAACTAATAAACTGTACTAATTGGCCCGACCAAAAATTCTAGAAAAAAATTTGTGGATGGACATATGAGTCTAATTTCAGGGAAAAATTACAAAACTGATTTTCGAGCTTTGAAACTCAAGATATGATTTTTAAGGCGACAGTGACGCAGTAACCAGCTTGTCTGGAAAATTTTAAATGGACTGTGAAAATGATTAAGTCAAGTTTGTGGGCACCTTGTGTTCGACTCCGGTAACGGACTTGGGTACGGGGTGTTACAAAAATACTGAGTACCGTAAGAGGGATTTCCTCATTTGGTGTGGTAGTGACAATGTTGGGATCTGCGGCATCCAGTAAGACTTTATTGCCAACCTGAAGTTGATTAGGAGAGGTATCGATCTTGTTTTGGCGTAGTTTCAGTTTATCATATGTTCTCGATTTGTGTGCTCTCCATTCATCTAGCTCCTCTATTTGAAGCCTTCGTTCCTCATGGGTGTCTTTGTTCGCTACTTGATAGTAGTCAACTATCTCCATTGTCTTGGTTGAAGGAGGTTCCTACAAGGACGATTGAATATTAGTTTTATCATCGACAGGTTTTATAGCATTATCTTGAGTTTTAGAGGTTTTGACTAAGTCGCATGCTTGTAGTGTTACTGCATCGTCACCTGCATGAAGTGTTAGTTCTCTTGTGCCTACATTAATAATGGTTCTGGCAGTTGCTAAAAAGGGTCGTCCTAAAATTAAAGGTACCTCATTATCCTCATCCATATCTAAGATGACAAAGTCTACTGGGTAAATAAATTTATCAATATTAACGAGAACATCTTCAATAATACCCTTAAGAAATCTAACTGTTTTGTCAGCCAATTGTATGCTCATCCTAGTCTGTTTGGGTTTACCAAGACCTAGTCGTTTAAACATTTTATACGGCATAACATTTATACTTGCCCCTAGATCTGCTAAAGCATTATTCACAGATAAACTACCAATTAAGCAAGGAATTGTAAAACTCCCTGGATCTTCTAATTTGTTAGGTAACTTATTCTTTAGAATAGCTGAGTAAACTGCATTGAGTTCCATATGCAATGTAGCGTCCAATTTTCTTTTATTAGTCAGATGTTCCTTTAAGAATTTTGCTGAGTTAGGCATCTGTGAAAGGACTTCAATAAAGGGTAAGTTAATATGTAATTTCTTTAAGAGTTTGACTAACTTACTGAATTGTTCTTCTGTTTTGTCTTTGTCATTGCTTTAGGATATGACACACGAGGTTCATAATTCGTACTTACCTATTTAGGATCATCATCGTTTACCTCTTCTCGACCTTTGTTCATCGCGTTGTCTTGTTGTAATTCTGGCTCAGGTGCAATGAATCCTTCCTTATCTTGAGTACTCATTGCATTGAGGTGTTCCCTCGGATTAGGTTCAGTATTACTTGGTAAGCTACTTGGTGGTCGTTCGGAGATTAGTTTGGATAGCTGGCCTATCTGAGTTTCGAGTCCTTGGATTGATGCTTGTTGATTCTTAAGTGCTGTCTTGGTATTTTGGAAATGTGTTTCTGACACAGAGATGAATTTAGAAAGCATCTCTTCAAGGTTTGGTTTCTTCTCTTGTTGATAAGGTGGCTATTGAAAACCTTGAGGATTTTGTGGCTTTTGATTTCCTTGACCACCCTAGGAGAAATTTGGGTGGTTCCTCCAACCTGCATTATAATTATTACTGTATGGGTTATTTTGAGATCTGAAATTATTGTTACCCATATAGTTGACTTGTTCCTCTTCAGTTGTGGGATTGAAGGATTGATATTCTGTATGCACACCTCCTCCACTTGAGTCACACCTCATTACTGGATGTACCTGCGTAGAACCAAGTAAACCGTCAATCTTTTTATTGAGAAGTTCTACCTGATTAGAGAGCATCGTGACCGAATTGATGTTATAAATACTGGCTATTTTCGTTGGCTTTGTCCTCATAACTTGCCACTGATAGTTATTCAGTGACATCTCCTCTATAAATTCATAGGCATCTTCTGGTGTTTTATTGTTGATGGTTCCGCCAGCAGCTGCATCAACCATTTGCCGAGTCGAGGGATTCAGGCCATTGTGGAATGTTTCCACTTGAAGCCAAAGCGGTAACCCATGGTGAGGGCACCTTCTCAGTAAGTCCTTGTATCTCTCTCATGCATCATAAAGTGTTTCTAAATCCATCTGTACAAAAGAAGAGATATCATTACGTAATTTAGCCGTTTTAGCCGACGAAAAATATTTTAGTAAAAATTTCTCGATCATTTGTTCCCAAATAGTGATAGACCCTCGTGGTAACGAGTTCAACCACTATTTAGCTTTGTTTCTCAGTGAAAAGGGAAATAACCGAAGACAAATGGCTTCATCAGAAACGCTATTGATTTTGAATGTATCACAAAATTTCAGGAAATTTGCTAAGTGAGCGTTGGGATCTTCATCCTGCAAACAATCAAACTGAACAAACTGCTGTATCATCTGAATAGTGTTAGGTTTTAATTCAAAAGTATTTGCAGCTACAGCAGGTCTAACTATGCTAGATTCTATTCTTGTTAAAGAAGGTTTAGCATAATCATACATAGTACGTGGAGCAGGATTTTGATTAGCAGTAGTTGCAGGAGGTAGCTGATTGCCTTGGTTTTCAGCTATCTCATCGGTTGGGGTTTTAGTATCGTTTTCTCACTCGTTCTCCGTGTATCGTAAGCTACGGCTTATTTCTCTTTGATTTTGGCGAATTGTACGATCAATTTCTTCGTCAAAAAGTAATGCTCCCGACGGGTTTTTTCTAGTCATAAACTATAAAAAACCTGCTAAAAGAGAGAAAAAGTAAATTAATAAATAATAAAATAAAATAAAATTGCAAGAAAAATAAATGGTTAAAGTACTAAAAATTTAGTGTTCCTAATATTTCAGTTCCACGACAACGGCGCCAAAAACTTGATCGCGTGATTCGTAACAAGTAATAAATATTTATAATGAAGATCAAACCTGGACTAACTATTATCACAACGAAAATGCAAGCGCACCTATCGAACAATAGTATAGTAATGGCAAGACCGGAATATCGTACCCAAGGGAACCAAAAGTACTAGTAATAACTATCTTTTTTATTATCTAGCCTAAGAATAAAAGGGTTTGTTTTAATTAACTAATTATTTAAACTAAGAACGCACAGAGAAAAGAATTGGGGAATTGCTTTTGGGAAAATCGATTGGCTTGAGACAATACCTAAGGAAAAATCCACCTAGACTTTACTTGTTATTCTGGCTCCGAATCGGACGATTTATTCATTCAACTTGTTCCGTAGAGATCCCTAAGTTATGTTATTATCCCTCTTCAAGACTAATAACGTCTAATCCCTAGATTGAATAACCAAGAATTTTCTCTAATTAACACTCTAGGGTTGCATTAACTCGATCTATGGATCCCCTTATTAGGTTTCATCCTAATTTGACAAAATCTTGTCACCCTATGTGACATCCCTAAAGTGACCCTAGTCGGAAAGCGATTTCGGGACCACTAAACCGAGTCACTAAATCATTTGAGTATGATAGTTACTGTCTAAATATGTGAAAATGCATGTGTGAATTTTTAATTCTTTGATTTAGTTAATTTGAATGTGAATTGAAAGAAAAGGGCTCATGTGAAAGGATTCAATTATATGTGGCTAATTTTAAGAGGTTAATAAAGGAATGAAGTAAAATAAATGGAGTTGCATGTCAAATAATCCATTTGACAAGGATAGTGGCCGCCATGACAAAATTATGGGCAAGGAAACATGTTTCCAACATGTTATGTTAGTGGGGTATGTAGGAAACAATAGAATAAAACTAGCATTAAAGAAATGAACAAAAAAATGAGCATGGATGCCCCCATTGTGCCGTAGCTAGAGAGAAAGAAGAAGAAAAGGTTTTGTTCACCCTTTTACCTTGCCATTGCCGTGAGTGAGGGAGAGAAAGGGAAGGAATGCTCATCTTTCTTCTTCTTCATTGCGAAATTGAGAAAGGAAAGATTTAAAAAGAAACCAAGGCATTCGGCCATAGCTATTTCAATGGAAAGGTATGCATTGTGATTTTTGTTTACTAATTGATATTGAGATTAAGTTGATAAGTGTATAGTCTAGCTAACCCATAACAAAACTCATGGATTCATGGTTGGGAGACAAGAATGGTAGTTGCCGTATGTATGGGCATATATGCACTTTGGAAAGGAGATTTTGGTGTCATTTGAGTTCCCTTTATGAATGTATGTGCATGAGTATTCGGTCATGTTATTGTTTCAGGTTGAAAATGTTTAATGCTTAAGGTGTTGTATAATTTTACTTGTGAATGAACTTGAGAACATCTAAATTATTAGTTGGAGGTGCCGAATGTGGTCTTGGATGAATTTTAAAGAACAAAGAAATTTTGGGTGACTAGGCGTCAAGGACATTCGACCAAAGGCTTGTGTGCTAGCAAAGTCGGCCTAGATGTGGTAAATGTTAAGTGTTAAATGCAATGGGAATGCTAGATTAATGTTGCATATTCGGCTATAGTTAGGCATGTTGATGATCTCATTTAGACAATTAGACATAAAAGGGTGGTAATGAGGTTGAAAATTTGTTGAATGGCTGGTTGGGAAATGAATGAAACATTCGGCCATATGGGGTATAAATGGGCATAGGTGTTAAATACCTTGTATTGGAAATTTGGATGAATAAGTAGCAATAAATTAAGATGAGATTGAGTAAATTTTCAGCTTAGTTGTGTTAAGTATTCGGCAATAATCATAATGATGTATATGAATGTCGTATGTTTGTGTTTGATGGAGAGGTAAATTGTTTGATTTAGCTCAAGAGCAAAGGGGAACTAAATCGGACAAAGGAATGGAGAAAGCAAACGAGTAGCCGATTTGGAACCGTTCTACCCAAAACTAGGTAAGTCATTAAGCATATATTTGGTGTTGATGTAAATGACCATAATATATACGCAATTGTGTTTAAATGAGTTGATGTGTAAATGAAAATGTATGTGTATGGAATGATGCCATTGTTGAATGTATAAAGGCAGCAACATGCATAAGGTATTGGTATCGGCACTAAGTGTGCGGGTATAAATGGACACAGTGACAAGATTGGCACTAAGTGTGCGGGTTTAAAAATTGTATAGCACTAAGTGTGCGAACTGAAAATATATAGCACTAAGTGTGTGAGCTGAAAATATATAGCACTAAGTGTGCGAACTGAAAATATATAGCACTAAGTGTGCGAGCTGAAAATATATAGCACTAAGTGTGCGGATTCACTATATGCTCTTGCGTTACAATTGGCAATTGAGTGTGCGACATTATCGAGTTAATCCCGGACAGCGGATCGGGTAAGTACCTAGAGCTCATGGCGAATAGGCACTATGGTCATGCTCGGGGTTGAGCTTGGTAAGCTTTAAATCTATGTGATGATTACAATTGTATGATTGTGGTGAAAATGAGTTGGTGTATAAAATGACTCAAATATCTTATTGAATAGAATATGAAATGTGAATGTATGACTTGGTGCGAGATTGAACCGAAGGTCTAAGGAACTATGGTATAGTTCGATATGGATGGAACAATTAGCCTTGTTTCATTGTTTCACTTTGTGATGAATTTAGCTAATGGATAATTGTAAAGTGCTTATGACTTCTTGAGTTATAAACTCACTCGGTGTTTTCTTGTCACCCATTTTAGGTCTCGTGGACTCGTCTCTTTTGTGTGCTCGGAACCGTCAACGAAGTCATCACACCGTGAGCAATTTTTGGTATTGTCTTCTTAGTCGATAGGAGAAAATTGGCATGTATAGGCTATTTGGTTTTGTTGAATTTTGGGTTGTAAGCTTTTAGCCATGCGAAAATGGCCCATATGGTCGGTTGAATTTGGTTCAAAACACTTATTCATGAGTCTTAAAAATCTTAATTTTGATATGGTGGTCAAAATTTGTGATATGAATGATGGATGATTAGTTGGGTCATGGAGGAATTATGAAATAGGCATTGTTTCCCTTAGTAACAGATGCTGACAGCAGCAGTGATGTGAGATTGAAAAATCACTAAAAATAGTAGAAGTAGAATTAAATAGTGAATAAATTATGAAATTTAACCTTGATGAATCTAATTTCATATGGAAGAAACGAAACAGTCATATGAGTCGGATTTTAAGAGATAATCAGGTTTTCGTGAAACAGGGCCAGAACGGTTTCTGGATCCCCTGTTCCGACTTTGAAAATTCACTATAAATTAAACAGAGAGAATTAGAAGTCATACGCTATATGTACAGATTTCTTTGTGAGTCTAGTTTCTTTAGAAACAAACGAAATAAGTTTTGGAGCCCTGTACAGGAAGATATCCAAGTCGTAGTGCGCAAAGGTCTGTGTAGTCGAACCCTGAAACAGGGGAGACTTTAACTAATAAAATTTACTAATTTGCTTGACCAAAAATTCTAGAAAAAAATGTGTAGATGGAATTATGAGTCTAGTTTCAGGGAAAATTTACGGAACTGATTTCCGAGTTCTGGAACTCGAGATATGATTTTTAAGGTAACAGTGACGCAGTTAGCCAGCACTGCACTCGAAGAAATTAATTATTTCAAGAGAGAAATAAGGAAGTAAGCCGGTAACACCTTGTGGTCAAATCCGGTGACGGTCACGGGTTTGGGGTGTTACATTTTATTGGTATCAGAGCTATGGTTTAGTCGGTTTTAGGACTACCATAGCGCGTGTGAGTTTAGCTATACATGCCAAATTGTTTGTGCTTATTAATGTGATGACTTCGGACGGTTGAGATTTTGTTTTGGTTAGCAAATGGAACCCGGGGTAGAGAGACCCTTAGCGGATGACGTTGAAAGTGTAGCGGCTGCTCTGCGCAAGGGACACCACTGTTGAGCCTCGGTCATCTGCGGATAATCAAGGTGAAGGGCGAAACAAGCCTTCTTCACCATGATTAATGAGTGGGTCGCATAATATGCGAACCAATCTGGTGTCCAACCATTCCGAATTTAAATACCCCACCCCAAGAGCCCGTAATGCCATCGATTCTCGATCTGTGAGGTGAGTAAACCACCTATGGACTTGATTAGGAAGCGGGGCCGAGGAGTTCAAGGCCATAATTCTTGACGATCTGCCGAAAGGGCCGAGTTCGCTTGATAATGCCATTGGTGTTTGATGACTATCATGCACACGAAGAATGTCTTAAGTGTGCTATATCCTTGTTGCGAGACTCAGCCTACTATTGGTGGAGGACCTTGATTTCCATAGTCCCAAAGGAACAAGTTACTTGGGATTTCTTTCGATCAGAGTTTCGAAAGAAATATATAGGTCAACGGTTCATCGATCAAAAGCGCAAGGAATTCTTGGAACTCAAGTAAGGCCGTATGATAGTATCTGAATACGAACATGAGTTCGTAAGACTTAGTCGGTATGCTCGGGAGTGTGTGGCTGATGAGGTTGCTATGTGCAAAAGATTTGAAGAAGGATTGAATGAAGATTTAAAGTTCTGGTGGGTATTTTAGAGATAAAGGAATTTGTAACACTAGTTGAGCGAGTCGTGAGGCGGAAGAACTTGGAAAGGAGAAGAAGAAGGTGAATTTGAAGCTAAAGGACCGTAAGAGATCGATGGGTAAAGCTCCATTTTCGGTGTAAAGAAGTTCGGGGAGGACACAAATAAGTCAAGGACATTGCGGGAGTTTCTATTAGAGCACGACCATCGATGGACTCACGAGCTACTTGGTTGCTAGTGTGGGCAATAATCGTCAAGAAAAGCCGAATGCCCCCAATGTGGAAGGCGACACATGGGTGAATGTTAGGGTAAGTCGCTAATGAGGGCTATTACGGATGTGGTTTGAAAGACTACTTCATTAGAGATTGCACGAGCGGATGAGAAAAATAAGATGCAAGGTGCGAGACCTAGTGGAACGACGGCTAGAGGTAGACCCCCGAGAATTTCAGGAGGTAGGGGTGGTAATCAGAGAGGGGCCTCTGATACGGTGGTTCGATCCGAGACTCGTGCTCCTGCTAGAGCATATGCCATCCGTGCGCAAGAGGAGGCATCCTCCCCTGACGTTATCACTGGTACTTTCACTCTCTTTGATACTAGTCTGATTGCATTGATTGACCCTGGCTCTACTCAGTCATACGTATGTGAAACCTTAGCATCCAGTAAGACTCTACCTGTTGAGTCTACTGAGTTCGTAATTCGAGTGTCAAACCCTTTGGGTCAATACGTACTCATTGATAAAGTGTGCAAGAGATGCCCCCTAATAATTCGAGAATCCTGTTTTCCAGCCGATCTGATGCTTCTACCATTTAACGAATTTGATGTCATTCTTGGTATAGATTGGCTGACCGTACATGAGGCAGTGGTGAACTGCAAAAAGAAAACCATTGATTTGAGGAGTGCAAATAATGAGATAGTCCGAGTTGAGTCTACCTATTTAAAGGGAGCGTCAGCGATAATATCTTCAATGACCGCTCAGAAACATGTGAAAAAAAAGGGGTGTGAAACATACCTTGCGTATGTGCTTGATAGCAAAGAGACGAAAGGAAACTTGAATCGGTACGATTGGTGCGTGAGTATTCGGATGTTTTTCTGAGGAGTTATCGAGATTGTCACCGGTTCGAGAAGTGGAATTGAGATCGAAGTTGTGCAAGATGCGACGCCGATCTCAATAGCCCGTGTCGTATGGCATTAACGGAATTAAAGGAATTGAAGGTTCAATTGCAAGAATTGACGGATAGAGGTTTGATCGACCGAGTTTTTCTCCATGGGCGCACAAGTATTGTTTGTGAAGAAGAAGGATGGAACTATGAGATTGTGCATCGACTATCGTCAGTTGAATAAAGTGACGATAAAGAATAAATATATGTTGCCACGAATTGATGATTTGTTTGATCAATTAAAGGGAGCCTCAGTGTTTTCAAAGATAGATTTGAGGTTGGGGTACTATCAGTTGAGGGTTCGAGAATCGGACATACCCAAAACTGCTTTTAGAACGAGGTACGGTCACTATGAATTCTTAGTGATGCCGTTTGGGCTCACTAATGCCCCTGTGGTATTTATGGTTTTAATGAATAGAATTTTCAGGCCATACTTGGATCGGTTCGTAGTTGTATTTATCGATAACATTTTGGTCTATTCGAGAGATGATGGCCGAACATGCGGAACACACGAGGCTAGTGTTGCAAATTTTACGAGATAAGCGATTATCGCAAAGTTGATAAATGTGAATTTTGGTTGAGAGAGGTTAGCTTTTTGGGGCACGTGGTGTCCGCATCGGTGTCGAGTGGACCGAACAAAATTTGACCATAGTCGATTGGAAACCTCAAGGAATGTTACCGAAGTTAGGAGCTTTTGGGGTTTGCGGATACTATCGACGATTTGTAAAGGGTTTTTGATGATAGTTTGCACCGATGACGAAACTACTCCAAAAGATGTTAAGTTCGAGTGGTGGAATCTTTGTCAAGAAAGTTTCGATCGACTAAAAAAAACTGTTTAACCGAGGCCGGTGCTAATACGGTAGAGAGTCCGGTAAAGAGTTTGTCATTACTGATGGCGCATCCTTGCTTGGGCTAGGTTGTGTGTTGATACAAGAAGGTCGAGTTGTGGCTTACGCGTCGAGACAACTAAAGCCACATGAGAGAAACTATCCGACCCATGACCTTGAACTAATGACCATAGTGTTCGCCTTGAAAATATGGCGACATTACTTGTTTGGAGAAAGGTGTCATATTTATTCGGACCACAAAAGTCTTAAATATTTGATGACTCGAAGAGATCTAAATCTGCGATAAAGGCGTTGGCTTGAGTTGTCGAAAGATTATGAACTTGTCATTGATTATCACGGGAAAGGCCAGCGTGGTGGTGATGCTTTAAGTCGTAAAGCAGCATATGCCTTGAGAGCGATGGATGCTCACCTATCCGTTTCACCCGATGGGGTGCTAGTAGTTGAATTAGAGGCCAAACCGTCATTGATTCATCAAATATTTGAATCTCAGAAGGTCGACGCTGAATTGGTCGCTAAACGAGAGGAATGTGTTTCGAATGAGGAATCGAAATTTCAAATTGATGACAATGATTGCTTGATATTCAAGGGTCAATTATGTATTCCAAGGAATTCAGAACTTGTTTCGATGATTTTGAACGAGGCTCATAGTAGTCGAATGTCAGTCCACCCGGGGTAGTACTAAAATGTACAATGACACAAACGTCAATTTTGGTGGCCGGTATGAAGCAGGACATTTTTAATTTGTTTCAAAGTGTTTGATATGTCAACAAGTGAAAGCGGAACATCAAGTGCCATCGGGATTACTTGACCAATCATGATACCCGAATGGAAATGGGATCGAGTAACAATGGACTTTGTGTGCAGGTTACCATTGACTCGAATAAGAAAGACTCGGTTTGGGTCATTGTTGATAAATTGACCAAGTCTGCTCATTTTATCCTGTCGCTTGGATTTTTTCGCTCGATAAATTGGCGAATTATACATCTCCCAAATTGTTCGATTGCATGGGGTACCTATTTCTATCGTGTCGGATAGAGACCCAAGATTTACATCGCGGTTTTGAAGAAATTACAAGAGGCTTTGGGTACCAAGCTGTATTTTTACTTGCTTTTCATCCCCAAACCGATGGTCAATCCGAACGGATAATTCAAATACTCGAGGATATGTTGAGATGTTGCATCCTTGAGTTTAGTGGTTCATGGGAGCAGTAATTACCTTTGATTGAATTCGCCACAACAATAGTTTTCAATCAAGTATTAAGATGGCGCCTTACGAGGCTTTATACGATCGTAAATGCCGTACCCATTATTCGGACTAAACTTAGTGAAAGTAAAGTCTTGAGGTTGATTTGATTAAGGATGCCGAGCGAAAGTTCGAGTAATTCGTGAAGGTTTGAAAGTCGCTTCGGATCGCCAAAAGTCGTTTTGGATTTGAAAAGAAAAGACATGGAATATCGGGTTGGAGACAAGGTATTTCTCAAAGTCTCACCACGGAAGAAGGTGCTTAGATTTGGTGTAAGGGCAAATTGAGTCCGAGATTCATCGGTCCGTATGAAGTATCCGAACGAGTTGGGCGATGGCGTCCGATTAATTTTACCCCGAGCTCGAAAAGATTTACAACGTTTTCCAAGTCTCGATGCTTGACGATATAGATCCGGCCGTCACGTAATCACTCCATCGAGATTGAGATTCACCTAATTTGAGTTATGAGGAAGAGCGGTTCGCATTCGATGCGTGAAGTAAAGAGTTGCGAAATAAGAAAATTCCATTAGTGAAGGTGTTGTGGCATAAACACGAATTGAAGAAGCCACTTGGGAACCGAGAACTCTATGAAAGAGCGATACCCAAACCTATTTACGGTAAGATTTTGGGGACGAAAATTTCTTGAGTGGGAGAGAGTTGTGACATCCCTAAAGTGACCCTAGTCGGAAGCGGTTTGGGACCACTAAACCGAGTCACTAAATCATTTGAGTATGATAGTTCTTGTCTAAATATGTGAAAATGCATGTGTGAATTTTAATTCTTTGATTTAGTTAATTTGAATGTGAATTGAAAGAAAAAGGGCTCATGTGAAAGGATTCAATTATATGTGGCTAATTTTAAGAGGTTAATAAAGGAATGAAGTAAAATAAATGGAGTTGCATGTCAAATAATCCATTTGACAAGGATAGTGGCCGGCCATGACAAAATTATGGGCAAGGAAACATGTTTCCAACATGTTATGTTAGTGGGGTATGTAGGAAACAATAGAATAAAAACTAGCATTAAAGAAATGAACAAAAAAAAAATGAGCATGGATGCCCCCCATTGTGCCGTAGCTAGAGAGAAAGAAGAAGAAAAAGGTTTTTGTTCACCCTTTTACCTTGCCATTGCCGTGAGTGAGGGAGAGAAAGGGAAGGAATGCTCATCTTTCTTCTTCTTCATTGCCGAAATTGAGAAAGGAAAGATTTAAAAAGAAACCGAGGCATTCGGCCATAGCTATTTCAATGGAAAGGTATGCATTGTGATTTTGTTTACTAATTGATATTGAGATTAAGTTGATAAGTGTATAGTCTAGTTAACCCATAACAAAACTCATGGATTCATGGTTGGGAGACAAGAATGGTAGTTCTTGTATGTATGGGCATATATGCACTTTGGAAAGGAGATTTTTGGTGTCATTTGAGTTCCTTTATGAATGTATGTGCATGAGTATTCGATTATGTTATTGTTTCAGGTTGAAAAATGTTTAATGCTTAAGGTGTTGTATAATTTTACTTGTGAATGAACTTGAGAACATCTAAATTATTAGTTGGAGGTGCGAATGTCGTCTTGGATGAATTTTAAAGAACAAAGAAATTTTGGGTGACTAGAGGTCAAGGACATTGACCAAAGGCTTGTGTGCTAGCAAAGTCGGCCTAGATGTGGTAAATGTTAAGTGTTAAATGCAATGGGAATGCTAGATTAATGTTGCATATTCGGCTATAGTTAGGCATGTTGATGATCTCATTTAGACAATTAGACATAAAAGGGTGGTAATGAGGTTGAAAATTTGTTGAATGGCTGGTTGGGAAATGAATGAAACATTCAGCCATATGGGGTATAAATGGGCATAGGTGTTAAATACCTTGTATTGGAAATTTGGATGAATAAGTAGCAATAAATTAAGATGAGATTGAGTAAATTTTCAGCTTAGTTGTGTTAAGTATTCGGCAATAATCATAATGATGTATATGAATGCCGTATGTTTGTGTTTGATGGAGAGGTAAATTGTTTGATTTAGCTTAAGAGCAAAGGGGAACTAAATCGGACAAAGGAATGGAGAAAGCAAACGAGTAGCCGATTTGGAACCGTTCTACCCAAAACTAGGTAAGTCATTAAGCATATATTTGGTGTTGATGTAAATGACCATAATATATACGCAATTGTGTTTAAATGAGTTGATGTGTAAATGAAAATGTATGTGTATGGAATGATGCCATTGTTGAATGTATAAAAGCGACAACATGCATAAGGTATTGGTCTCGGCACTAAGTGTGCGGGTATAAATGGACACGGTGACAAGATTGGCACTAAGTGTGCGGGTTTAAAATTATGCAGGACTAAGTGTGCGAACTGAAAATATATAGCACTAAGTGTGCGAGCTGAAAATATATAGCACTAAGTGTGCGAACTGAAAATATATAGCACTAAGTGTGCGAGCTGAAAATATATAGCACTAAGTGTGCGGATTCACTATATGCTCTTGCGTTACAATTGGCATTGAGTGTGCGACATTATCGAGTTAATCCGGACAGCGGATCGGGTAAGTACCTTGAGCTCATGGCGAATAGGCACTATGGTCATGCTCGGGGTTGAGCTTGGTAAGCTTTAAATCTATGTGATGATTACAATTGTATGATTGTGGTGAAAATGAGTTGGTGTATAAAAATGACTCAAATATCTTATTGAATAGAATATGAAATGTGAATGTATGACTTGGTACGAGATTGAACCGAAAGGTCTAAGAAACTATGGTATAGTTCGATATGGATGGAACAATTAGCCTTGTTGCATTGTTTCACTTTGTGATGAATTTAGCTAATGGATAATTGTAAAGTGCTTATGACTTCTTGAGTTATAAACTCACTCGGTGTTTTCTTGTCACCCATTTTAGGTCTCGTGGACTCGTCTCTTTTGTGTGCTCGGAACCGTCAGCGAAGTCATCACACCGTGAGCAATTTTGGTATTGTCTTCTTAGTCGATAGGAGAAAATTGGCATGTATAGGCTATTTGGTTTTGTTGAATTTTGGGTTGTAAGCTTTTAGCCATGCGAAAATGGCCCATATGGTTGGTTGAATTTGGTTCAAAACACTTATTCATGAGTCTTAAAAATCTTAATTTTGATATGGTGGTCAAAATTTGTGATATGAATGATGGATGATTAGTTGGGTCATGGAGGAATTATGAAATAGGCATTGTTTGCCTTAGTAACAGATGCTGACAGCAGCAGTGATGTGAGATTGAAAAATCACTAAAAATAGTAGAAGTAGAATTAAATAGTGAATAAATTACGAAATTTAACCTTGATGAATCTACTTTCATATGGAAGAAACGAAACGGTCATATGAGTCGGATTTTAAGAGATAATCAGGTTTTCGTGAAACAGGGCCAGAACGGTTTCTGGATCTCCTGCTCCAACTTTGAAAATTCACTATAAATTAACCAGAGAGAATTAGAAGTCATACTCTATATGTAAAGATTTCTTTGTGAGTCTAGTTTCTTTAGAAACAAACGGCATAAGTTTTTAAGCCCTGTACAGGAAGATATCCAAGTCGTAGTGCGCAAAGGTCAGTGTAGTCGAACCCTGAAACAGGGGAGACTTTAACTAATAAACTGTACTAATTTGCTCGACAAAAAATTCTATAAAAAAATGTGTAGATGGAATTATGAGTGTAGTTTCAGGGAAAATTTACAGAACTGATTTTCGAGTTCTGGAACTCGAGATATGATTTTTAAGGTAACAGTGACGCAGTTAGCCAGCCTGCCTGGAACAGAAATTAATTATTTCCAAGAGAGAAATAAGGGAAGTAAGCCCGGTAACACCTTGTGGTCAAATCCGGTGACGGTCACGGGTTTGGGGTGTTACACCCTATCTCTAGGCGCGCAATCAACTCCACTTAATTATGACAAATGTACTCTTAGACAGGGTCTATTCCTCCTCTGAATAAGAGCGTGTCTTGAATCAATATCCTGGGATATCAAAACAAGAATTAAGAACAAGTTAAATATTTATCATACAATTCAGAAAATAATAACAAGATTTGTCTTAGGTTTCATTCCCTTTAGGTATTTAGGGGTTTAGTTCATAACTAAATAAGAAAACATCTCAAAAGAATAAAGAATACAAAACATAAAGAAAACCCAAAACTCTTGAAGGGGAATGGAGGAGAGATCTTCAGTCTTGATGATGAATCCGGCTTCTGAGATGGATCAATCGGCTTCTTTGGGGTAATTCCTTACCCTTCTTCTCCGTCTCGCCTTTTCTCCTCCTCTAGTGCGTATTTATAGGCTTTAGAATGCCTAGAAACCCTCTAAAGTGGCCTTTTCCGAATTGGACTTAACTTGGGCTCAACAGGGACACGCCTGTGTGACACGGCCGTGTGGCGTGATTACCAGGCCGTGTTCGATTCGTTAAATTGCACACGACTGTGTGGGTCAATGGCCAGACCGTGTGAATCGTGAAAGCCTTGGTCGACACCCTCGAAAGACACGGGCGCGTGAGCTGCTCGTGTGGCAAGGCTTAGGTCGTGTCATCTTCTTGATTTGGTCTGTTTTGTCCCTTTTTGGCTCTTTTTTGGCTCCTTTTGACTCTTGGTGCTCTCCTGAGTACGAAACATGAAATTAAAGCATTAGGAGCATCAAATTCACTAATTCTAATGAGAAATAATTTATAAAATTCATTAAACATGGGGTAAAAATATGTATAATTTATGGTTTATCACTCTTCATTTGTGTAGACGGATTTAGAGACACTCTACGATGCATGGGAGAGATACAAGGACCTTTTGCGAAAATGCCCTCAGCATGGGTTACCACTCTAGCTACAGGTTCAAACCTTTCATAATGGCCTTCGACTCGACAAATGGTTGACGCAGTTGCTGGCGGGACCATCAATAATAAAACACCTAAAGATGCTTATGAGTTTATAGAGGAGATGTCACTGAATAACTATCAGTGGCAGGTCATGAAATTTTTAAATGAGCTTTTAGCAAATAAACGGAAGTTGGACGAGGCTTCAAATGTAAAGCTAAACACAGTTTGCTCAGCTATTCTACAGAATAAACTAGCCAACAAATTGAAAGATCCAGGGAGTTTTACAATTCCTTGCTTAATTGGTAGTTTAGATGTTAATAATACATTAGCTGATTTAGGGGCTAGTATTAACGTCATGCCTTACAAAATGTTTAAACAACTAGGTCTTGGGAAACCTAAATAGACTAGGATGAGCATTCAATTAGCAGATAAAACTATAAGATTTCCTAGGGGTATTATTGAAGATGTGCTAGTTAAAATCGATAAATTTATATTTCCCATTGACTTCATTGTTCTAGACATAGAGGAGGATAGCAACACTGCTTTGATTTTAGGAAGGCCCTTTTTAGCAATTGCTAGAACGATTATTGACGTTGGCACAGGTGAACTCACACTTCGTGTAGGAGACGAAACAATTAACCTTCAAGCTCGCAACCCGAACAACACATCAAAAATTGAAGGTGATTGTAGAAATTGTTCTACTAAGACTGATCATACAGTGCAACCTATTTTGCAGGAAATAAGTTCGAAGGACACACATGAGCCATGTTCAATCCTCAACAAAGAATCTACCTATGAAGAATGAAGGTTACGAATCGAGGAGTTAGATGAATGGCTGACATTTAAACCGAGAAAACACGATAAACCAAAACTACGCCAGAACGAGCCCAATGCCTCACCAAATCAACTTAAGGTTGGAGATAAAGTTTCATTAGATACCGCAGATCCTCACATTGACACTACCAAACTGAATGAAAAAATTCCTCTTACGATACTTAGCATTTTCCCATTTGGTACAGTCGAGGTAAGTCATCCCAAATTCAGCACCTTTAAGGTAAACAATACTCGTCTAAAATCTTATTTTGATGGGATTCATAGTAGGAATGAGGAGTATAAACTCCTTGAACCACCATGATCACACACCAGAGAGGTAAGTCAAGCTTAGACTATAAATAAGCGCTTCTCGGGTAGCAACCCGAGCACTAACAATATTACTTTCTTTAAATTTTAGTTTTTAAAATCTAACATACTAACCAAATTGAACACAGGCTTTTTAGAACCACACGGCCAGGCACACGGGCGTGCCGTAGGCCGTGCACATACCACGGGATGCAACACGACCGTGCGATACGGCCATGTGAAAATAGGGCAAAAAAATTTCTTCCCAAACACGGGATGCGATAAGTAGCCACGGTCGTACGACATGGCCGTGGATGAAACTATCAAAATAACATTGGCATGCAACACACTCGTGTTTTGAAACCGTGGGTAAACCTGTCAATTTAACACAGACGTACGCCTGCATACACGGGCGTAGGAGAAGCGAACGGAGACCGACACGACTGTGCAGCATGGCCATGTACACCAATGCACCTAATATCAAAAATTACGAAACGCACGGGCTGAGCTTAGAGCGCACGGGCGTGTCCCATGGCTGTGTGCCCCAATTTCTCTATAACCACCTATTATTTATTTTATTTTATTTTTTGAAATTATTTTTTATTTCCTTTTAATACTATTTTATCTTGAGTTTTTTTTTTTTTTACAATTTTTATTCTTCAGCTATTTCATTACGAGTAATTATGCTTCAGTATACCTCTTAAAGAGTTCCTGATTTTATCACAGTCATAAAGAGCTCCAAAGCTCATCCTCGCATAGGAACTAAGAACTCCACCGGGAAAGGTTCTCCACGACTGCCATGTCCTGCTCGACCATGACCATAGGTACCACCAAATATAATAATCTTTTGGCGCAGGACTTATGGACTAATGAACCTCTATCACCACCAGAGTATCCTTCTCCACTCTCACACCGATTATCCTCCAAAACTTCAGTTCAAGGAATTCATTTATCATTCAGGAAGTTTCACTTCTCTCCCTATCTTATGATTATGAATCTATCTTTTTCATTATATCTATCTTTGTACATTGAGGGCAATGTACATCTTCAGTGGGGGGTCTTTTATATCAGAAAAATCCCTGAATTTTGTTTTATTCTCATGCGATCTTCTCATATCATTATTAAAATGATTTCCAATTAGTCTATAATGTTTATTGATATGTCTTGAATTAAAACATAGGCATTTGTGCATTGATTGTTTAAAATTTAAGACATTAGGGAATCAAGCATGATTAGTTGATTTTTGAAGAATTAAAAACTTTTAGTTTGTTCCCCCAAGTTTAGGTATTAGTTTGAGTTGGAATTCACAAGTTTAAACATCAAAAAGCCACAATTTTTATGAGATATTTAGCCTTTAGAGCATCTATTATTTCTTTCATGCTCACTTTCATTATGAGTGCGTTAGTATTGAATTGTTATTCTATAACTTGCTTGATTATGCATGTCATGTAACACCCCTAACTCGTGACCGACGCCGGTGTCGGACACGAGGGGTTAACGGCCAAACCCTCTCAAGATACCAACCAATTTGACATTACCAGTCAGGCTGGAAAACTGCGTCACCGTCGCCTTAAAAATCATATCTCGAGTTTCAAAACTCGGAAACTGGTTTCGTAAATTTTCACTGAATTTAGACTCATATACCCATCCATGGATTTATTTTTAGAATTTTCGGTTGGGCCAATTGGTACAGTTTATTAGTTAAAGTCACCCATGTTACAGGGACCGACTGCTCTGATCTTCGCGCGTTACAACTTGAATATCTCTCTGTACAGGGATTTAATACTGGTACCGTTTGTTTCTAATGAAACTAGACTCAAAATGGAATCTGTACATATAAGGCATGACTCCTAATTCTTTCTGGATAATTTATGGTAAATTTTCAAAGTCGCGACAGGGGACCCAGAAACCGTTCTGGCCCTGTCTCACGAGAACCTTAATATTTCTCAGTATACTGCTCATATGGTCGTTTCGTTTCGTCCATATAAAAATAGATTCATCAAGGTTCAGTTCCATAATTTACTCACTATTTAATTCTACTTCTACTATTTTTAGTGATTTTTCAATCTCATCTCACTGCTGCTGTCCGCAACAGTTACTGCAGTAGACTATGCCAATTTCATGAATTTTTCCTTGGCCTTAATCATCCATCATACATGACACAAATTATGGCCACCTTATCAAAATTTGAGTTTCTAAGACTCGTGGCTATAGGTTCTAGCATCCCACTCGACGACCACATAGGCCATTTTCACATGGCTTAAAGTTTACAACCCACAATTCGACAAAATATAATAGCCTATACATGCCAAATGTTCTTCAACAACAAAAACAATACCACAAGATTTCAGCGGTGTGATGACTTCAACGACGGTCCCGATCACATAAACAATACGAGTCCGAGAGACCTAAAATGGGTGACAAGAAAAACACCGAGTGAGTTTACAACTCAGTAAGTCATAAGCATTAATCAATCCATCGATAAAGTTACTACTACATGTACAACAAATGAGGCTAGGTACTCGTCCATATCGAATCTATACCATAATACCTCGGACCTTTCGGTCCAATCTGTACCAATTCATACATCCACATTTCATATTCTACACAACAAGATAGTCAAAGCATTTTTACACATTAACTCATTTTCCAGCACAACCATACACATTTCAATCATCACATAGATTTAAGGCTTACCAATTTCAATCCCCAAGCATGAACGAATTCTCTATTCGTCATGAGCTCGAGGTACTTACGATCCGCTGTCCATACTCAATTCAATGGAGACACACCTTCCATATATATAGAGTACGCACACACAGTGCTTACCACTCGATTTCGCACACTTAGTGCCACGTAATTTAAGCTCGCACACACGATTGCCATACCCTCGAACTCGCACACCCAAGGTCAGTATTTTTTCCAGCTTGCACACTTAGTGCCAAATATTTCCAGCACGCACACTTAGTGCCATATATTTCAAGACGCACACTTAGTGCCAATCTCATCACCATACACACGTATTGCCCACACATAGTGCCGAAAGCAAACTTTCTACACATTCCACTATTTCTTTTACATTCAACAATTATCCTCATTCCATACACATACAATTTCATTTATACATATATATAGCATTCCATTAAACACAATTGCATAGATTTTCCAATCATTCAAGCAATATCAAATCGTGCTTAATGACTTACCTTGTTTGGGGTAGAACGGTTCCAAATCGGCTACTCGTTTGCTTTCTCCTTTCCTTTGTCCAATCTAGTTCCCTTTGCTCTTGAGCTAAATCAAACAATTTACCTCTCCATCAAACACAAACATACGGCATTCACATGCATTATTATGGTTATTGCGAATACTTAACACAACTAAGCTGAAAATTTACTCAATCTCATCTTAATTTATTGCTACTTATTTATCAAAGTTTCCAATACAAGGTATTTAACACCTATGCCCATTTGTACCCCATATGGCGAATGCTTCATTCCTTACCCAATTAACCATCCAACAATTTTTCAGCCTCATTACCACCCTTTTCATGTCTAATTGTTTAAATACTCTCAAGCTCATTCACAAGTACTATTATACATCTCATTAAGCATTAATCATGTTGCAACATAAATTCTATAGCATGGCCGAATACTCATGCACACACACATAACAACAAGAACTCAATGGCACAAAATTTCCTTTTGTTAAACATTGAACTTACTCATTTCCATGCTTTCATCACAACAACATCAAAACACTCACCAAGGAAAACAACATGCATGGCCGAATTTTAACTCACCTAACAACTTAGTTTCGATTTGAGATTCAAGGAAAATTTTGAACCAATCCTCCAAATCATGCATGCATTTTCAAGAGTGGCATAAAACATACCTTCTTGTATCAAAACACCTTAGTCTAGTAAGCTCCCATGGCTGATTTTCTCAAGCTTTTTCCCCCCTTTCTTCTTAGTATATTCGGCCAAGCAAGGAGAAAATGAGAGAATGAACACCCCTTTTTTTTTCTTTCTTTCTTTGCTTTTGTTTCTCTCATGTACGGCAAGGGGGGGGGAAAGCATCCACACTCTTTTTTTTTGTTATCATCATTTTCTTTTTTCCATTTCTTTAATGCTAACTTTCTTATTTTATTGTTTCCTACATGCATCACTAGTCTAACATGTTGGAGACATGTTTCCACCCATAGCATGGCCGGCCATCATGCTTCATTTTGGCTAATTTGACATGCAAGGACAACACTTTCCCACATGTATTAATAGGCCACCTTACATTTGCCTAGCACATTTCTAAATTTTCTCACATAAGTCCTATTTGATAAAAATTCACTTACAATTAACAAAATCCAAACATGAAATTTTCACACATGCTTATATACATATAATGAGCATCAATTATGATGGTTAATTATTATTATGACTCGGTTTAGTGGTCCCGAAACCACTTTCCGACTAGGGTCAATTTAGGGATGTCACATGTCAAGACTACACCATTTGATTTGATATGTCAAAATGATAAAAGCACTTAGGTTTGACCCACTCACTCCATAAAAGCCTACCTTCACAATTAACCCTTAATGAACCCCCTTGAGCCTAACAACTCATTCATTAATTTACCCTCAATATTAACCCATAACTCATTATTGTTGAAATCCCCTAAATTGATTTGATCCTTATTTTTGTCGAGATTTGAGTTGGAATAGTTGCCTAGCTATGTTTTATTATATTTTGTAATTTGACTTGTTTTGAAAAAAAAATACAAGTATACATATTAGTAGTAGTGATCTTCTGAGCTAAATAAGTTAAATTCCATATTCTGAGAAAAAGCTCTGTTGTACGCAATTGATGACTAGTCATTTTTCTAGTTAGGAAAATTTTCAATTCAATCTCGATTCTAACCCTTTCTTTTAGTTTGTGACCACACCCTCTAACCAAAGCCACTTTACAACCCTCTAAAGACCTTTTGATTGTTGTTTCATATCAATTTATAGTGGTGGAGATTTGATTTTCATGCAAGCCTTTGGTAATGACTTTTCATTATTGACTATTGAGTGCTTCATTTATTGTCCTTACACACCTCGAGTGATTTGAGTGAATCTTTAGTGAGGATGTGAAACTCTATGATATTTTGAATCAAAGGTAATTACTTAGATGAGGGGAGACACCTATAATTTCATGATAAAATACTCAACTTGGAATGTTTGAAACTTTGATGTTCTTTCGGTTGAATTTTCAATCTATGATTATCTATGGATTATTTTAAGATATTATCGATAGAAATTATAAGTTGGGAAGAATTTATTTTAATTATGAGTTGAGGATTTTGCTTGAGGACAAGCAAATGCTTAAGTGTGGGGGTATTTGATAAACAGTAATTTATACATATTTCTATCCCATGCTTAGCACATTTTATGGATGATTTTATCTTAATATTGGTGAATTCGATGCTCCTAATGCCTTAATTTCATATTTTATACTTAGGTGAGCATAGGAGAGTGAAAGGAATGAGAAACAGGCCAAAAACGAAGAAAATGGGTCAACGTATGAAATCAACACGACCTGGACCTCCTCACACGGGCAGACCACACGGCCATGTCAATTTGGCAGAATCGAAGCAAGACTCACACTGGTGGACCACACACCCGTGCCTATTTAACAGGCTTGACCATGGCCTGAAGAAATCGCACATGGGCGTGTCCCTGTCGAGCCCAAATTGAGTCCAATTCAGAAAAGGCAAATTTTGAGGGTTCTTAGGCATTCTTTTGAGATGTTTACCTTTTTAGTTATGAAATAAAACCCCTAAATACCTAAGGGGAATGAAACCTAAGACAAATCTTGTTATTATTATCTGAATTGTATGATAAATATTTTACTTGTTCTTAATTATGTGTTCTTAATTCTTGTCTTGATATTCCAGGATATTGATTCAAGTTAAGCTCTTATTCAGAGGAGGAAAAGACCCTGTCTAAGAGTACATTTGTCATAATTAAGCGGAGTTGATTGCGCGCTTAGAGATAGGGTGACTAGATTTTGTCGGATTAGGGTGAAACCTAATAAGGGGATCCATAGATCGAGTTAATGCAACCCTAGGGAGTTAATTAAAAAGAAATTTCAATTATTCAACCTTGGGTTAGACGTTGTTAGTCTCGAGAGGGGTAATAATATAACTTAAGGATTTCTACGGATCAAGTCAAATGAATAAATTGTCCGATTCAGAGTCAAATAACAAGTGAATCTAGGTGGATTTTTCCTTAGGTATTGTCTTAATTCAATCATTTTTCCAAAAGTAATTCCCCAATTCTATTTTCTGTGATTTCTTAGTTTAATTAATTAGTTAGATAAACAAAACCCTTTTGTTTTTTAGGCTAGATAATAAAAAGGAAGTTAATATTAGTACTTTTAGTTCCTTTGGATTCGATAATCTGTTCTTGCTAAAGCTATACTACTGTTCGATAGGTACACTTGCCCTCATCGTGATAATAATTAGTTTCAAGAACGATTCATTATAAATATTTAAAACCTGTCACGAATATCACGTATAACGTGACATTTTAGAATTTGTTTCTAAATGTTTAATTTTTCTGCAAGTTAAAGCTGAGCATTAGGTATCATCTGGTTTATTGCAGCTGATTTGATTCCCGAGTGGAAATGGGATTTAGTGACTATGGATTTTGTTTTGGGTTTGCCCCTATCTCGAAGGAAGAAAGATGCAATCTGGGTTGCTGTTGATCAATTGAAAAAATCGGCTCATTTTATTCCTGTGCGTACAAATTATTCTCTTGACAAGCTTGCTTAGTTGTATATCTCTGAGATTGTGAGATTACACGGTGTACCTGTTTTTATTGTTTCAAATAGAGATCTGGGATTCACATCGAGGTTTCAAAAGAAATTGCAAGATGGACTGGGTACAAAATTACATTTTAGTACCGCGTTTCACTCACAGACGGACGGTCAATCCGAGCGAGTTATTCAGATACTCAAGGATATGTTATGTTGTTGCATTTTTAAGCTCGAAGGTACATGGGAAAAGTATTTTCCATTGATTGAATTTGCATATAACAATAGTTTTCAATGGAGTATTAAATTGGCACCATATTAAGCTTTATACGGTCGTAAATGTTGAACACCGTTGTACTGGACTGAGCTAAGCGAGAATAAGATTCACGGGGTTGACTTGATTAAAAAGACTGAAGAAAAAGTGAAAGTGATCCGTGATAGTTTAAAAGTAGTGCCAGATCATCAGAAATCCTATGTAGACTTGAAACGAAAAGATATTGAGTTTTAGATCAGGGATAGAGTGTTTTTGAAAGTATCTTCGTGGAAGAAAATACTCCAATTTGGCTGTAAAGGCAAATTGAGCCTGAGATTGCAAGTTGGACCAGTGGCTTATCGATTAGCATTGTCGTCTGAGTTAGAAAAGATTCATAATGTATTTAATGTATCGATGTTTCAAAGATACCGATCTGATCCGTCGCATATCATTTCCTCGACTGAAGTTGAGATTCAGTCTGATTTA
Organism: Gossypium arboreum; assembly: GCF_025698485.1. NCBI lineage: Eukaryota > Viridiplantae > Streptophyta > Magnoliopsida > Malvales > Malvaceae > Gossypium > Gossypium arboreum. The sequence goes on from NC_069072.1 coordinate 23,542,612, forward strand.
TCGTACAAGGAAGAATTGATTCGAATTCTAGCTCGTGAGATCAAAGAGCTGAGAAATAAAATAATAGAGTTAGTAAAAATATTATTGCATCGACACGGGGTAGAAGAAGCTACATGGGAACCCGAGGATGCTATGAGAAAGCAATATCCAAACCTATTCTCTGGTAAGATTTTTGGGGGCGAAAATCCCCAAGGGGGGAGAGTTGTAACAACCCGGTTTTAGCTAAATTGGAATAGTGGTTTTGAAACCACAAATCTAAGGTCATAAAATTATTTTAATATTATTTTTGGTGTTTATAACATGTGAATATATATGTGTGAAAATTTTGTGTGCTAATTTTATCGTTTAAGTGGTTAATTTCAGAAAAGGACTAAATTGCATAAAATGCAAAAGTGGCATTTTATATGTTGGTGCCTATTTGTCATGGCTTTTTAAATGGGAGGTCCTTATGATGAAATTAGACTATGGATAGTGGATATTGACATGAATGACCATCCATTATGTGTTTTTAAATGAATTTAAATAAAGTCAAATTAGTAATTAGTTAAATAAATCATAGTTTAACAAAAACAAAGTTAAAATTACGTTCATCTTTTCCATTCTCAATCGAAAATAAAGAAGAAAACAGAGCTTTAAAGCATTCTAGGGTTCGGCAATATAGATCGTTGATTAAGATATGTTTTCTGATCTGTTTTTGATGATTTTTACGTTTTTGTGATCGTTGCTTTGAATGCTAGCTAGCCCGTGCCTTAATTTTTGGAATTGATGATGATTTTGTAAAGTGCCATTGATGAATTCTTGAGTTCTTGTGTGTTTGATGATGAATTATGAAGGTTTGATATTGGATATCCATGTTTTGTAAAGTGATTTTGAGTAAAAATGCACATTAGGGATTAAATTGTGAAAAGTGTAAATTGAGGGGTGAATTGTGAAATAAATGAAAAATGTGAGCTGCTAGGGACCTATAGAGAGTTCAACTAAGCATGGGCTTTGTTAAGTTTTGTGTAATTTGTGTTTTTGTGGTTAAAGGACTAAATTGATTAAATGTGGAACTTTAGGGGCTAAAGTGAAAAATGTGTAAATATGTGTTTGTGGATTAAATTGAAAGTATTGATGAATAAATGAGTTAATTTTGAATACATATAGATCAAGAAAAGACGAACTCGGACTTATATCGAGGCAAGAATAAAGTACTCGATTAATCGGTTAGTTTCGTTGTTTCTACAATCGAGGTAAGTTTGTAGGTGTTAATTTCATTATAAATGAATGTTATATGCTTTGATATTGCCTAAAATGTTTTTATGAGATTGTGGATAATGTTTGAATTGTGAATACAACTATAAAGAAGTGTTCGACGATGAAACCGATAAGCGAAACTTCCCGATTGAAGCTTAAGTATAGTTATGATGACAATGAAATATCATTAAGTTAATGTATTAATGTAATGTTGATTTGGTAACATGCAAATGGTTGAATTCTATTATTTGATTAATTGAATTGCTTAACTATGAGCTTACTAAGCTATGAAGCTTACCGTGGGTTATTTGTTTATGTTTTATGGATAATCAAAACTAGCTCGGACTCGGGGATCATCGGGAAACGTCGTCACACTATCAATTATTTGTTGGTATTTTTTAAGCTTGTATATATGGTATATGGCATGTATAAGTTAGAGTCATTTTGGTATGTTTTGAGCTATATTGTTAGCCATGTGATTTGGCTTGCTAATGATGTAAATCTTGGTATGTTTGCCATAGTTATGGATATAATTAAATGGATGTTGATTTGGTTAGTTATTAATGTTTGAGGAATGGTAAATTTTGATGGTTTTGGTATATTTTTATATGGAATTTAGTAGTTGAATTGATAGATGATATATATATAGCATGATATGTGATTAATTTGGCATGTTTTTGGTTGCCTAAAAATGTATTGAAATAGTGCTATTTTGGTTGATTTGTATGCTTGTGCAAAGGGTGGAAAATTGGTTTTACAGATGGCCTATTTTTGTCCACACGGGCAAAGACACGGGTGTGTGTCTCAGCCGTGTGTGACACACGGTCATGTTACACGATCGTGTGTCCCCTGGGGTAGCCCTACAAATTAAGTCAGTATACCCTACAGGTTTGACACGGCTAGGACATACGGGCGTGTTTAACGGCTGTGTGTGTCACACGGACTCACACACGGGCATGTGGCTAACTGGGTGACATAAGTCAGTATACCCCCTAAATGGCACATGGCCTAGCACACGGGCGTTTATGGCCATTTCAAAGGGTGCACGGGCTAAACACATGGGCGTGTGGTCGGCCTTGTGACCCAAGTCAACCTTCCTAGTTTTCCCACAGCCATGGCACACGGGCGTGTCTTCGGCCGTGTGGTACAAGTCAGTATGTATGCCCTGTTTTCACACGGCTTGCAACAAGGGCGTGTCAGGTGGTCGTGTAAGGCACACAGCCTGTTCATACGGGCGTGTGATCTATGATTTCATAGTAATTTTTATATGTGATCGGTTTAGTCCCGAACCACTCTCAAGTATTTTTAAGGTATCGTAGACCTATTTAAGGGACTTTGTATATGTGAATGAATGAAATGTGATATTGAATGTTTGATAAATGTTTTGTTGTCCGATAATGCCTCGTAACCCTATTCTAGCGACGAATACAGGTTCGGGATGTTATAGAACAGGTACACCTTATGGTGAAATGGAGTCCGCTAGGAAAGTAAATAAGGAATCCTATCAAGGCTTAAAAAGGGAAGTCACTATATGACTCGCACAGCAAGGAAATTGACACAATGGTCATAGTCCATATGAAGACACGGGCAAGTATGTTAATAAGAGGATCTTCCAAAAATACGAAGGTAAAAAGAATTGGTAGAAGCGTTTTAACCTAGAATATGCGAAAGGAAAGGGTATTTTCTTCAAATTATTTAAGTGTCCACCGTTATAAGTGTGACAGCCTTAAAACGACCCTAGTCGAAATGTGGTTTCGGGACCACAAAACCAAGGCATAAAAATAATTTAATATTTATTTTATTGCCTATAATGTGTGTTAACTCATGTGTGATATTTTTTATGCTTTGATTTAGAATTATAGATGTGAATTTCACTAGAAAGGACCTAGTAATAAACTTTGAAAGTATGAGGGGAAATGTGTGATGACTAATTAAAGGATGCATGCAAAACAATGGACTTGCATGTCAAATTTTCCCCCATAGCTAGTGGCCGCCATGACAAGGATTTATGGGCAAAAATCATGTCATGAAACATGTTTGGTAAATGGGTTATGATGGAAAGAATAAAATAAGGGTATGGAATAAACAATTAATGTTAGTAGATGAGAAACAAAAAAAAAAAGTGTCCATCTTCCTCCATAGCTTGGCCGAATGTCCTAAAGGAAGAAAGAAAAATTTTGTTCATCTCTTTTCACTCTCTTGTTGGCGAAAATACTAAGGTTAAGGAAGGAGTTTTGCTTCATACTTGGTTTGGAAGAGGATTAGGAAGAGGTTGGCTAAACTTGCATCAAGATTAAGGTATGTTTGAGGTTCATGCATGTTTTAGTTGCTAGCTTAATGTTCTTGTTAGCCCATGGTTCAAATCCTTGTTATGTCATGGGAATGAAATTCGCCAAAGTGAATGTGGTGTTAATGCCATTGCATGTTAAATAACAAGCTTGAAAGTGATACATGTGATGGAGGATTGAAGATTCTTAGATTTTCTTTTAGCATTTTTTGAATGAGATACTAAGTTCTTTGTTTCACCATGACCAAATTGAAATGGTGTGGTGTTGTGGTATTCGCCATGATATATCCATAAGTATAATTCATGCATGTTGCATGGTAAGTAAGATTTAAGCTTTGGAAATGTGTATATATTTGGATATAAGCCACTTGAGAATTGGCCCTTGCACCTACATGAATATATGTTTGCACATGATGGATTGGTATGACATATATACTAATTCAAAGTGTATATTTGCTTGTGATGATGTGTTGATTATGAAGTAAATAAGAGATGTGCAATGAATTACGATATGTAATGTGTTAGTAGTAAAATGTATGCTGTTTTTTTTTTTGTGTGGTATTAAGTGTATATTCGGCCACATGAGGGTAATTAGTGTGCATGCATTCGGTTTGAGGCAAGCATATTGATGCCTATTCTTGGCTTAGAAAATTGACTAAGAGGAATATTAACTAATGTGTTGAGTTCGATTTATGATTTCGTACATATACAACTTTGATGCCTAATGTATATAAGGGCCAAGTACTTTGAACTTCACGTTGATGTTTGAATGTATTGAATTGCTTGTTGTGATGTAAAATGTGCATGACCATTGTGTATTTGAGCTAAAGGATGGCCATATGACCATTTACACTCCTTGTCATATTCGCCATAAGCTATCATGATGAGATTTTAATAAGTTAAATTTGTGTAAATTAGCTCAAGAGCAAAGGGAGCTAAATCCGATAAAGGGAAGGAAAAAGTAGTTGAATAGCCGTCGAAATCGCTCGACAACATCCAAGGTAAGTCTTCGAGTGATGACCCTACTTGAATTATATCAAAATTATGCTCCTTGTTTGTGTGGCCATTGAGCGAAATAGTAAAGGTTGATAGATATTTTGTGTTAGAGCTTTAGTAACGAAAATGAACTATGGACGTGTCTTGAATATTGATATATATGTAAGTGAACATTGGAAATATATCGGGCTAAGACCAAGGCATTCGTGCGAGTTGATATATCAGGGCTAAGACCGAAGGCATTCGTATGCGAGTTGATATATCCGGCTAAGACCGAAGGCATTCGTGCGAGTTGATATATCCGGCTAAGACCAAGGCCTTTGTGCAAGTCACCAAATCCGGGTTATGACCGAAGGCAATCGTCTTGAGTCGCTATATCCGGTTAAATCCGAAAGTATGTGATTCGAAGTGAGCAATCTTGCTGTGAAAATTTCAGCTTATACACTTGTGAAAATTCCAGCAATGAGGTATGTTTGTATGTGCTTGTACTAATTGAATTCTTACAAGTAAGTATGCGCTAAGTTGATAAACGAGCTACCGGCCTTGGGCTAAGTTGTTCTTTTGTGTATGAACATAAGGGTTGGTGATGTGAAATAAGTATGAGTATGGGAATGTGAATTAGTAAAGTGGTTTAATTAGCCATGTGAATAAAATACCTTAGTCAAAGCTGATTTCATTGCTTGAGACTTACTAAGCATTAAAATGCTTACCCGTTGCTTTGGCTCTCTGTTTTATAGGTTTCGCTCGTTAGCTATCGGATTCGGGATCAAAGAAGTCGAAGTCATCCACACTATCGAAGCCCCATTTTGGTACAAATTTTGGTTGAACTTTGAAATGGCATGTATAGGACCATCCTTTGTTGAAGGTCATGTACCTTCCGGTTTGTGTAAACTTGGATAGCCATGCGAAAATGGCTTATATCGTTTTAGCATAGAACTATAATCGTTTGTATGTTGACCCTTATGAGGTATGGAATTATTTTGAAACGATTAGCCATTGGAATGGTTAATCATGATCACGCTTTGTGCTATGTATGTAAAAAGGGCCAATTGAATCATGGAAAGTATGAAATAGGTAAAGCCTACTAAAGGCAGATGCTGACAGCAGCAGTGACGTGGATGTGAAAAATCACTAAAAATAGTAGGAATGGTATTAAATAGCAAATAAATTATGTAAGTGTACCTTGATGAATCTACTTTCATATGGAAGAAACGAAATGGTCATATGAGTTATAAGTTAACAGATTTTAAAGTTCTTGTGAAATAGGGCCAGAACGGTTTCTGGATCCCCTGTTCCAACTTTGGAAAATCATTGTAAATTAACCAGAGATAATTAGGAGTCATTCCATATATGTGTAGATTCCTCTCTGAGTCTAGTTTCTATAGAAACAAACGGCATTAGTATTGAAGCCCTGTACAGGAGATATCCAATTCGTAACGCACAAAGGTCAGTGTAGTCGATCCCTACAACAGGCGAGACTTTAACTAATAAACTGTACTAATTGGCTCGACCAAAATTCTAGAAAAATTATGTAGATGGACATATGAGTCTAGTTTCAGGAAAAATTTACGGAACTGATTTTCGAGTTGTAAAACTCAAGTTATGAATTTTGGAGCGACTAGTACTCAGATTGGCAGCTTGTCTGAAAATTGTCAATAAGTGGGTTGAAGTTCTGTTAACACCTCGCGTTCGACTCGTGACGGTCTCGGGTTCGGGTGTTACAATTTTATTGGTATCGAGCTACGGTTTAGTCGATTCTAGGACTACCGTAATGCGTTTGGGGTCTAGCTATACATGCCATTTTATGTGATTATATGATAGTGTGGTGATTTGACGCGTTTGAACTTGTGTTTATTTATAGTAATGGATCCCGATCCCAACCGAGCGATAGCTGATGATGTGGAGAGTGTGGCGCTGCTCCGCGACAAGGGACAGCGGCGGACTCTCAACCTGTTGCTAGCAATCCGAATGACGAGGCTAGACAAGCCTTTTATAGCGTGATGAATGATTGGTTCAACCAATACATTCGAACTAATACGGTGTTCCACAACCTCCATTCCCAACAAACACACCCCAAGACCTACAATGCCTCCGTAATTGACCAAATAAGGTCGAATAAGCCCCAGTTGATAGAATCCAAAACATGGGGCTACTGAATTTAAAGCTACGGATAGTGATGATGCCGAGCAAGCGAATTTTGGTTGGACAACACGATCCGCACTCGATGAGCTATCTTGTACACCGATGAATGCCTAAAGTGTACCATCTCCTTGCTACGTGATTACGCCTACTATTGGTGGAGTACTCGACTTGTTGTGCCCCGCGAACAAGTAACTTGGGAGTTCTTCCAAACCGAGTTTCGGAAAAAGTATATCGATCGAGATTTATGGACCAAAAACGAAAGGAATTTCTCGAACTTAAACAAGGTTCCATGTCGGTTCACCGACTATGAGCGAAAATTCGTGAGGCTTAGCCAGATGCTGCGAGAATGCATTTCTTCGAAGTCGTGATGTGTAACGCTCAAGATGGACTGAATGATGAGATAAAGCTGTATGTTGGCATTTTGGAAATCGAGAGTTTGTGACTCGTCGAGCGGCGTGCAAAGCCGAGGAGTTTAGTATGGAGAAAAGGAAAGCGAAGCGGGAGCAAGGGAGTTTCAGAAGAGGTATTCGGGAAGCCCTTCCAACAGTCATCAAAGAAACTTAGAGATGGCTTAGGCCGATCTAGAGACACCGGGCTTTTCTAGACGAGATCGCGATCGACCCCTGTGACCACACGAATCACTTGATCGCGATGAGTGGGAATGATCGACGAGAGAGGACTGAGTGCCGATTGTGGCAAATGGCATTTTGAAGTGTAGATTCCGTGACCGCTCTGTTACAAGTGTGGATCAGTTGACCACTTCATTAAAGATTGCCCGAGGTTGTGCGAGCAGAATGTAGATCGGAGTGGGAAACCGGTACTACCACCGCCGAGGTAGACCATCCGGAAATACGGCAAGGCTAGTGGTGGTCGAGAGGATCTAGAGATCTGCGACCAGATCCGAGGCTCGCGCCCAGCTAGGACTTATGCTATCTGGCGCAAGACGCGAGGATGCCTCCTCGCCGGATGTTATTACTGGTACTTTCACTCTCTTTGATACTAATGTGATTGCTTTGATTGACCACGGTTCTACTCATTCTTATATATGCGAAACCTTAGCATCCAAAGAAGACTTTGCCTATTGAGTCTCTTGAGTTCGTAATTCGGTGTCAAATCCTTTGGGTCGTTATGTGCTGGTCGACAAAGTGTGTAAGAAATGCCCCTAGTAATTGAGGTACTGTTTTCCGCGGACTTGATGCTTTTGCCGTTCGATGAATTTGATGTTATTCTTGGGTTGGATTGGTTGACCGTGCATGATGCGGTTGTGAATTGCAAAAGCAAGACTATTGATTTGAGATGCAAACAACGAGATGATCCGAGTTGAGTCTACGAACTTGAAGGGGTTGCCGGTTGTAATATCATCAATGTTGGCCCGAAATATGTAAGAAAAGGGTGTGAAGCATACCTTGCGTATGTACTTGATGATAAGGAGTTAGGAATAGAACCCAAATCATGCGGTGGTTTGTGAATACCGGACGTTTTTCCGAAGAATTGCCGGGTTTGCCACTGTTCGGGAGATAGAGTTTGGCATTGAGCTTGTACAGGACCACACCGATTTCGATAGCTCCATATCGTATGGCACCAACGGAATTAAAGGAGTTGAAAGCTCGGTTGCAAGAGTTGATGGATAGAGGTTTTGCTCGCCTCGAGTTTTTCACCTTGGGGTGCACCGTGTTGTTTGTGAAAAGAAGGACGGAACCATGAGGTTGTGCATCGACTATCGTCGCCTTAATAAAGTGACAATAAAGAACAAGTATCCGTTACCACGATCGATGATTTGTTCGATCAATTGAAGGAGCCTCGGTGTTCTCAAAAATAGATTTGAGATCGGGCTATTATCGATTCTTGAATCCGAGATTCGGACATACCCAAAACCGCCTTCGTAAGCGAGATATGGTCACTACGAGTTCTTAGTGATGCCGTTTGGGCTCACTAATGCCCTGCGGTATTTATGGATTTGATGAATCGGATCTTGGATCATATTTGGATCGGTTCGTAGTTGTGTTCATCGACGACATCTTGGTCTATTCAAGAGATGAGACCGAACATGCGAGCACCGAGATTAGTGTTGCAAATTTTACGGGATAAGCGGTTATATGCTAAGTTTAGCAAGTGTGAGTTACGGTTAAGAGAGGTTAGCTTCTTGGGTCACGTGGTATACGCATCGGGTATTCGAGTCGACCCAAGCAAAATTTCAGCCATACTTAACGGAAACCTCCAAGAAATATTTCGAGGTTCGGAGCTTTTTGGGACTTGCGGTTACTACCGACGGTTTGTAAAAGGATTCTCGATGATAGCCACACCCATGACGTAAACCGCTTGAAAGATGTCAAGTTTGAATGGACGGAAAAGTGTCGAAAAGTTTTGACCAATTGAAAACTCATTTGACTGGAAGCTCCAAGATTAATACAAACCCGAATCGGCAAAGAGTTTGTCATCTATAGTGACGCCTCCCTACTTGGGTTAGGTTGCGTATTGATGCAAGAAGGTCGAGTTGTGGCCTATCGTCGAGACAATTAAAGCCACATGAGAAAAATTATCCGACCCATGATCTCGAATTGGTCGCCATCGTATTCGCCTTAAAGATATGGCGACATTACTTATTTGGTGAGAAGTGCCATGTGTATTCGGATCACAAAAGTCTCAAACATTTGATGACTCAAAGAGACTTAAATCTGCGACAAAGACGTTGGCTCGAGTGTTAAAGGATTATGAGCTGGTCATTGACTATCACCGGAAAGACTAATGTGGTTGCGGATGCCTTAAGCGGAAATCTTTGTTTGCTTTCTGACGATGAATGTACACTTGTCTATCCTACCCGACAATGTGTTAGTAGCCAATTAACAGCCAAACCATTGTTGACTCATCAAATTCGTGAAGCTCGAAAGTTGATGAGGAGTTGCGTGCAAAACGGGTGAGTGTGTTCGAACAAGGAATCGGAGTTTCAAATTGATGATGACGATTGTTTGAGGTTCGAAGTTGTTTGTGTGTTCCAAAGAATTGAACTTATTTCGATAATTCGAAGCGAAGCTCATTGTAGCCGAATGGCAATCCACCGGGAGTACGAAGATGTACAATGAGTTGAAAGCGTCGGTTTTGGTGGCATGGTATGAAACGAGACATCTCCGACTTTGTTGCAAGATGTTTAATATGTCAACAAGTGAAAGCGGAGCATCAAGTGCCTTCGAGGTTACTTCACCGATCACGATACCCGAGTGGAAATGGGATCGAGTCACAATGGACTTTGTGTCCGGACCGCCGTTGTCGACAAGTAAGAAGGATGCAATTTGGGTTATTATTGATAGGTGACTAAGTCGGCTCACTTTATCCCTGCGTATGGATTTTCATTGGATAAACTAGTGAATTGTACGTTTCTCAGTTGTGAGATTACACGGGTACCGATTTACATTGTGTCGGATAGAGATCCGAGGTTCACCTCGCGATTTTGGAAGAAATTACAAGAAGCATTGGGCACCAAGTTGCATTTCAAGACCGCCTTTCACCCCAAACCGATGGTCAATCCGAGCGTATAATTCAGATACTTGAGGATATGTTGAGATGTTGCATCCTCGAGTTCGATTGGTTCGTGGGAACGATACCTACCTTTGATTGAATTCGCTTACAACAATAGTTTTCAATCAAGTATTAAGATGGCGCTTACGAGGCTTTGTACGGCGTAAATGCCGTACACCATTGTTTTGGACCGAGCTCGGTGAGAACAAAATTTTTGGAGTGGATTTGATTAAAGATCTTGAGCAGAAAGTAAAAGTAATCCGTGAAAATCAAGATAGCCTCCGATCGTCGTAAATCGTATGCGGATTTGAAACGAAAGGACATTGAGTATCGTGGGAGATAAAGTGTTTCTTAAAGTTTCGCCGTGGAAAAAGATACTCAGATTCGGCCGTAAGGGCAAGTTGAGCCCGAGATTCATTGGGCCGCATTGAAATCTCCGAACGAGTTGGCCCGATTGTATCGCTTGATCTTGCCCCCGAACTTGAAAAGATTCACAACGTCTTCCATGTTTCAATGCTTGACGCTATAGATCTGATCCGTCGCACGTAATTAGTCCATCGAGGTTGAAATTCAAGCCGATATGAGTTATGAAGAAGAACCGATTCGTATCCTAGCTCGTGAAATGAAAGAGTTGCGAAACAAAAGGTTCCGCTAGTGAAAGTGTTATGGCTCAAACACGGGATAGAAGAAGCTACTTGGGAACCCGAGAACTCTATGAAAGAGCAATATCCAAACCTATTTACGGTAAGATTTTCGGGACGAAAATTTCTAAAGTGGGGAGAGTTGTGACAGCCTTAAAACGACCCTAGTCGAAATGTGGTTTCGGGACCACAAAACCAAGGCATAAAAATAATTTAATATTTATTTTATTGCCTATAATGTGTGTTAACTCATGTGTGATATTTTTATGCTTTGATTTAGAATTATAGATGTGAATTTCACTAGAAAGGACCTAGTAATAAACTTTGAAAGTATGAGGGAAATGTGTGATGACTAATTAAAGGATGCATGCAAAACAATGGACTTGCATGTCAAATTTTCCCCCATAGCTAGTGGCCGCCATGACAAGGATTTATGGGCAAAAATCATGTCATGAAACATGTTTGGTAAATGGGTTATGATGGAAAGAATAAAATAAGGGTATGGAATAAACAATTAATGTTAGTAGATGAGAAACAAAAAAAAAAAAGTGTCCATCTTCCTCCATAGCTTGGCCGAATGTCCTAAAGGAAGAAAGAAAAATTTTGTTCATCTCTTTTCACTCTCTTGTTGGCCGAAAATACTAAGGTTAAGGAAGGAGTTTTGCTTCATACTTGGTTTGGAAGAGGATTAGGAAGAGGTTGGCTAAACTTGCATCAAGATTAAGGTATGTTTGAGGTTCATGCATGTTTTAGTTGCTAGCTTAATGTTCTTGTTAGCCCATGGTTCAAATCCTTGTTATGTCATGGGAATGAAATTCGCCAAAGTGAATGTGGTGTTAATGCCATTGCATGTTAAATAACAAGCTTGAAAGTGATACATGTGATGGAGGATTGAAGATTCTTAGATTTTCTTTTAGCATTTTTTGAATGAGATACTAAGTTCTTTGTTTCACCATGACCAAATTGAAATGGTGTGGTGTTGTGGTATTCGCCATGATATATCCATAAGTATAATTCATGCATGTTGCATGGTAAGTAAGATTTAAGCTTTGGAAATGTGTATATATTTGGATATAAGCCACTTGAGAATTGCCCTTGCACCTACATGAATATATGTTTGCACATGATGGATTGGTATGACATATATACTAATTCAAAGTGTATATTTGCTTGTGATGATGTGTTGATTATGAAGTAAATAAGAGATGTGCAATGAATTACGATATGTAATGTGTTAGTAGTAAAATGTATGCTGTTTTTTTTTTGTGTGGTATTAAGTGTATATTCGCCACATGAGGGGTAATTAGTGTGCATGCATTCGGTTTGAGGCAAGCATATTGATGCCTATTCTTGGCTTAGAAAATTCGCTAAGAGGAATATTAACTAATGTGTTGAGTTCGATTTATGATTTCGTACATATACAACTTTGATGCCTAATGTATATAAGGGCCAAGTACTTTGAACTTCACGTTGATGTTTGAATGTATTGAATTGCTTGTTGTGATGTAAAATGTGCATGACCATTGTGTATTTGAGCTAAAGGATGGCCATATGACCATTTACACTCCTTGTCATATTCGCCATAAGCTATCATGATGAGATTTTAATAAGTTAAATTTGTGTAAATTAGCTCAAGAGCAAAGGGAGCTAAATCCGATAAAGGGAAGGAAAAAGTAGTTGAATAGCCGTCGAAATCGCTCGACAACATCCAAGGTAAGTCTTGAGTGATGACCCTACTTGAATTATATCAAAATTATGCTCCTTGTTTGTGTGGCCATTGAGCCGAAATAGTAAAGGTTGATAGATATTTTGTGTTAGAGCTTTAGTAACTGAAAATGAACTATGGACGTGTCTTGAATATTGATATATATGTAAGTGAACATTGGAAATATATCCGGGCTAAGACCAAGGCATTCGTGCGAGTTGATATATCCGGGCTAAGACCGAAGGCATTCGTCTGAGTTGATATATCCGGGCTAAGACCAAGGCATTCGTATGAAGTTGATATATCCGGCTAAGACCAAGGCCTTTGTGCAAGTCACCAAATCCGGTTATGACCGAAGGCAATCGTCTTGAGTCGCTATATCCGGTTAAATCCGAAAGTATGTGATTCGAAGTGAGCAATCTTGCTGTGAAAATTTCAGCTTATACACTTGTGAAAATTCCAGCAATGAGGTATGTTTGTATGTGCTTGTACTAATTGAATTCTTACAAGTAAGTATCGCTAAGTTGATAAACGAGCTACCGCCTTGGGCTAAGTTGTTCTTTTGTGTATGAACATAAGGGTTGGTGATGTGAAATAAGTATGAGTATGGGAATGTGAATTAGTAAAGTGGTTTAATTAGCCATGTGAATAAAATACCTTAGTCAAAGCTGATTTCATTGCTTGAGACTTACTAAGCATTAAAATGCTTACCCCGTTGCTTTGGCTCTCTGTTTTATAGGTTTCGCTCGTTAGCTATCGGATTCGGGATCAAAGAAGTCGAAGTCATCCACACTATCGAAGCCCCATTTTGGTACAAATTTTGGTTGAACTTTGAAATGGCATGTATAGGACCATCCTTTGTTGAAGGTCATGTACCTTCCGGTTTGTGTAAACTTGGATAGCCATGCGAAAATGGCTTATATCGTTTTAGCATAGAACTATAATCGTTTGTATGTTGACCCTTATGAGGTATGGAATTATTTTGAAACGATTAGCCATTGGAATGGTTAATCATGATCACGCTTTGTGCTATGTATGTAAAAGGGCCAATTGAATCATGGAAAGTATGAAATAGGTAAAGCCTACTAAAGGCAGATGCTGACAGCAGCAGTGACGTGGATGTGAAAAATCACTAAAAATAGTAGGAATGGTATTAAATAGCAAATAAATTATGTAAGTGTACCTTGATGAATCTACTTTCATATGGAAGAAACGAAATGGTCATATGAGTTATAAGTTAACAGATTTTAAAGTTCTTGTGAAATAGGGCCAGAACGGTTTCTGGATCCCCTGTTCCAACTTTGGAAAATCATTGTAAATTAACCAGAGATAATTAGGAGTCATTCCATATATGTGTAGATTCCTCTCTGAGTCTAGTTTCTATAGAAACAAACGGCATTAGTATTGAAGCCCTGTACAGGAGATATCCAATTCGTAACGCACAAAGGTCAGTGTAGTCGATCCCTACAACAGGCGAGACTTTAACTAATAAACTGTACTAATTGGCTCGACCAAAATTCTAGAAAAAATATGTAGATGGACATATGAGTCTAGTTTCAGGAAAAATTTACGGAACTGATTTTCGAGTTGTAAAACTCAAGTTATGAATTTTGGAGCGACTAGTACTCAGATTGGCAGCTTGTCTGAAAATTGTCAATAAGTGGGTTGAAGTCTGTTAACACCTCGCGTTCGACTCCGGCGACGGTCTCGGGTTCGGGGTGTTACAATAAGTCCGTCAGTGTTTGGCAAGTAGAATATCATTTTGTGAGATACAGCGAAACAATTAGGCATATTTTGATCTTAAGAATCTGTGGTAGAGAGGCCGCCAAAATAGGGAAAGTCCACCATGGACTATCTTAGGTAGGAAGTCCACCAGGGATAATCTAAGAAAGAGGTAGTCTGTTGGGAACCATTTATTAATGAGAGTTCTTAAGAATCGGTCTAAATTAGGAAAATTCCTATGGGACTGTCTTATAAGTCCAAGTCTACAAATGAAGGGGTGCTTAATCATCAACAAAATCTCATATTTAGGACCACGAATGAGGGTATCATTAAATATATTTCCTTAAAAGGAGAGTTCTACGCAACAAGCTAAGTCCTAAGAAGGTAATTGCCGGGGTAATGTAATAAGTCCACATTAAGTCTGTATGGAATGAAGTGGTTAAGGTGTAACACCCCTAACTCGTATCCGTCGCCGGAATAGGGTTATGGAGTATTAACAGACTTATTTCTTAAACAACCATACATTTCACATTCATTTCACAATTCTAAGTAAAAGTTATTCAAATACAGTTATATAGTCCCTTACACGAGCCCTCGGGGCATAAAACAAGCATTAGAAGTGGTTTGGAACTTAATCGAATACTTAATAAATTTTTAGAAAAACATTGAAAATTTTCAAAGTACAGGGGACACATGCCTGTGTGGTCAGGCCGTGTGGACATTCGAAATGGGATCACATGGCCGTTTCCCAGCCCGTGTCCTACCCCGTGTAACTCTTTAACATGGGTCAGTCGGCCAACCACACGCCCGTGTAACTAGCCTGTGTACCCTTCGAAATGGCCTCACACGCCTGTGTGCCATGCCATGTGCTAAGCTGTGTGAAAACTGGAGGGTATAATGACTTATGCCACATGGCCAAGCCACATGCCCGTGTGCTAGGCTGTATGAAGCTACTGACTTGGTTTTTAAATAAACATCAGGGGACACACGACCGTGTCACCTGGCCATGTGTCACATACGGCTGAGACACATGCCCGTGTCTATACCCATATGGACAAAAATAGGCTATTTTCCAAGCCATATTTCTCACCTAAATTTGCATCAACCTACACATAACAAATATCATATGTCCATATCATCAATAGGCATTCAAACCAAACTCAACCATTTCCAAATCATGTTATACCAATACCAACAACCATAATGTTCAAAAACATCACAATTTGCCACTTCAAGACATACCAATACCATCTTAAAAAATTCACCTAAATGGTCACTTTTATATATACATTATCTTGCCTAATACTTATGTAACACCCCTCACCATTTTTCAATGCCAGAATAGGATTAAGGAGTATTACCAGACTTATAAAATAATTAAATATTAACTTTGCATACATTGCCACATTTCATGCAATTATCATTCAATCTCAATCAAAATGTCCCTAATACGAGCATACGAGGCCCTAAACATGCTTTAGTAAAGGTCCGGGACTAAACCAATAACTTTGTAAACTTATAGAACATTTAGGAAATTTTTCTCAAAACAGGGGACACCCACTTGTGTGGCCCAGCCGTGTGTCTCACACGGCCAACAGACATGCCCGTGTCACAGGCCGTGTGGACATTCAAAATGGGAGCACATGACCATGTCCCAGCCTGTGTCCAACCCCATGTAACTCTCTAACTTAGGTCAAACGGCCAACATACATGCCCATGTGGCTAGCCTGTATGCCCTAAAAATGGCCATACATGCTCGTGTGCCAGGCCGTACGAAGCTTGTAGGGTATGCTAACTTATGCCACATGGCCAAGTCACACGCTCGTGTGGAGCATACTAACTTGATTTTAATTTCAACACCAAGGGACACACAGCCATGTAACATAACCGTGTGTCACACACAGCTGAGACACACGTCCGTGTCTCTGTCGTGTGGACAAAAATAGGCTATCTACCAAGCCATTTTTCCACCCAAACTTATGCACACCTACATCAACCCAATTGGCACCAAAACATAGCATAATATGACATTTTAAACAACCAATTCAAGCTTAATTCATGCACAATATATACCACCTTTCTCAATACACACTCTACTCAAAATATACCATACCATTTAGACCAAAATCACATAGACAATTTAATTAAATATAAACTTCAAAATATGCATCATTTAACCTAATTTCACAAGCAAATCAATATCCACAAATCAACCATTTGATATTGATAAGGCCTATTATCATTAAGCATCACACAACCATCATTCAACATATTTTACAAGACAAAGACACATATATATAAACATGATTCAAACATACCAAATTAACCCAAAATGAGCCATCACTCATGGCTATACATACAAACCAAAACATATACATTTACAAGCCAATTCAAATGGCTAAAATCATTACCAATAGATAACCAAAATGTCCAAAGTCCCTATACATGCCATAGGACCAAAACACAAGCTCAAAAGGACCAATTTGATAGTCGGATAGTGTGATGATTTCTCCGACGATCCCCGAGTCTGGGCTAGCTTTAGAGCCACTATAAAACATGGAAAAATAAACAAAGTAAGCTTTATAGCTTAGTAAGCTCGTATGAAATAAACTCAATCTAAACATGAATATTCAAATCATCAATTTGAACATATCAACATGTAATTCATGTAACTAACAAACCTTTCAAATTTTCAATCATAATCTTATATATAATTTCACAACTTCTTCGATTTAAACTTATATGGTTCATGTACATACTTGTACCATATTGTATCAGTATTATACACAATCACGTCTTTCATTTACCCATTGAACCATTTGGAATACTATCAGATACATGGAAAACTCACACCCGAAGTGTCACATACATATATAGCCGAACCTATCTTAATCTCATATCACATATACTACTCACACTAGAGCTATCAATAGGCCTGCTCACACAAGCTTTGGGTCAAGACATAGCTACACGGTGTTGCTCAAACAAGCTGTAAAGTATCCACAACACATTCTGGTATTCTCAGCCACCGGTAGGACGTACAGGACCAGCACCTGGATCACATAATCACAATAATCCCCTAATGACATGTCACTAGTATCCAAATCTATTCCTAAGGTTCAACCAAGATTTTAAATGCCTTATCGTCGTCGAATCATTGTCGAACATATCCGTAGTCTCGTAATCATAGTTTATGCAATATCAAAACATTTAAAATACATTTATAATGAAATTTATCACATACGAACTTATCTCGATGTAAAAACTGCTAAATTGGTCGATTAGTCGAGAACTTCGTTTTTCCCTTGATTTAGATTCGAGTTTTGCTTTTCTTGATCTAAATATAATCAAAATTAACTTATTTAATCATCTCTCTATTCAATTTAATCCAAAATTTCACTTTAAGGCAATTTTTACATAATTGCCCCTAGTATTTCACATCTTTTACAATTTAGTCCCTATTTCATAAAAACACAAATTAATGCACTTCAACCATAACCCATGCTAGTCGAATTTTAATTAAGTCCCTAGCAGCCCATATTTTCCGTTTTAACCACAAACTTTTCATATTTTTTAATTAAATCCCTAATTGGCATTTCCACTAAAAATCACTTAACAAAACTTGTTTATCTATCAACAACCATTCATAATCTATCATTAAACATCAAAACACTCATGTATTCATCAATGACAACATTAAAAATCTTTAATAGTTTTGCAAAATATGTAACACCCCAAACCCGGCCTAAACATTATGGCCGAATCTACGATGTCACATCGAAGTGTGTTTTGAAAAGCATCGTTTTGTTTGAAAAGTCCGTACTATATCAAAACCCTTGTAGAGATCTTTTACAAACTTTTAGGTATCTTGATCGCCGTTAAAAACTCAAGTAGGTTTAGTAAAAGTTAATCATTTCAGGTTGTGATTACACTTTAAAAATAATGTTTGTTGTGGAAGCTTTTTGAAATAGGTTGTAATAGCGAAGTGGTTTGGAAAATATTTATCTTTTTGAAAATTCGCGACCTACTACTGGTAGATACAAATCAAATAAGTAAATCCCAAATTAAAGTAAAAATTTAAAGAGGCCTTATTACATAGAAAATACCCGAATTAACTAGCTTAAAGAATAAAAGTTTAAAACAGTAGCAAAAGCAGTTGTCTGGCCTCCATCGAGTCCCTCGCAGCATCGACCCGCCTAAGGGTTTCCTACACAGGAAAGCAGAAGGGTGAGTTTATGAAAAACTCAGTGTGTAATCCCTTTACATTAATTAGCCAGACTGTAGGCAAAAACAGTTTGGGCCTAAGCCCGTTTCAGTGACAGTCTAGTATCAATTAGGGCCATAGCCCATTACAGTATAAGTATCAGTGTGGGCCTTAGCCTAATATAGTAATAGTAACAGTTATGCAATCAAAAATCCTACCCATCCATCCTCTACACTCCACTCCGTCCAGCCCTACACTCCATGTGGGGGTAAAATCAACCCACCCATCCCTACAGTCTAAAATATAGCACCTGTTACGACACTAAACAGTTATTGCAGTAGAGCTGCCAGTACAGTACACTTCCTCCAAACATATCAAACCCACCCCCATGCAACATGTCATGTCATAATATCATGCGTGTATGCAAGAATGTCATGCTCGAATATAGTCATACATATCATAGAGGTATATAAGTCATTTTACCTCGTAGGGGTATAATAGTCATTTCATCAGTATGGGGTCTAAGTGTATTTATCGACCCAACAGTAGGTCCACAGCCGTCTCGAGCGACCCGTGCAACCTTAATAGTCAAACAGTGATAATGGGCCCAAAGCCCATAATGCAGCCCATGTGGGCCCACACGTTCGTGTGGCCTACACAGCCTATCCCAATAATTTCCACACGTCTGTGTTGTTTACCCGTGTGGGGCACACGAGCCTGTGGGGCCCACATGGCCTATTTCGGCCAAACTTGGCCCAAAATAGCCCAAACCCATGAAATCGCTCATGGTGGCCTCTATGATCAAATGCCCATGTTTTACGATTTTGGACTACCACACGAGCAAGCGTGCGCTCGTGTAGCATCAAAGGTCATACTTTCCTTGCTTTTACCAGTCTACGTTTAAAGTAGTGTGATTACACACCTAATTGCGAAACGTGCGTCTAGCTCAAGAGTTCCCCAAACCTACATTTAATCAAGATATTTCATTAGTCACTTGACACTAGGATTAATCACCCTTTTCTATCCCCAATTCAAAATAACATCCAATACTTGCCTTGATTTCAAGAGTGTGGTTATTCCTATTTGAATCGATGACGAAGGTTAATTTACCCTCCTAATCGAAAAGCTATATTGACAATGAAACCCATTAACGAAGATCACATAAACATATGACTTGAAACCATATAATGGCTTATTAAAAACAAAAAACCAAGGATAGGGGAAAAATGGGGCAATCATCCAACACCCTCCTATACAAGTCATGCACCAATCGAACATAAGAATCGCAAACAGAGTTACCTTGATCGAGTGATGAGGGAAAGGTTACGACTGCTTTAGTATTTACTAGCAACTCCCTCACTCCCCGAGAAGTTCCAGAAACTGAAAGAAACACCACACCTGAGAGAAAGAAGATAAGAATTGGTAAGAAGGTAAAGGAGTATTCGGCTTTAAATAATGCGAGAGTACTTATCGATTTGTCAGAGAACAAAAACCAAACCACAACGAAAGGGATGGAGTAATCGACCTGGCTACTAAAATAAGAAGAGATAGTAAGAAAAGCGGTTTGGAGGGAGAAAAGAGAGGAGAAGCAAAGGGTATTCGGTCACAATAGCAAGGTGGATCGAAATGAACTCAGATAATCATGAGAGTTGAAAGAGGGGAGATGATAGATTCGGCCAAAAGAGAAATGGTTGGGGAAAAAAAGAGACGAGAAGGAGTCAAAGAGCACTTGCCCGAAACTGAGACAAAGGCAATAAGGTAATCAGCCTAGGCAACAAAGTGGAAAGAGGAGAAGGGAGAATTGAAACACACTAGAATCAAAAGATGCAATAAAAGAACAACAACAATGTTTGGCTTCAGAAACAAAAGTGAGAAGAATCACAATTTGGCAAAAACCCGAAATGAAGTGACCAATTACCAACTCATAGCCGAATTCCTAAGTGGTAAAAGCCACATTCGACCACAATTCCCCCCACTTTCAAATTCCACAAAATCCTCCTAATATCACTCCACCATTATCTCCTCAACCACCGAATTCAAACTCTACTCAACTAGTAGAGTTTCGGTCAACCTCAACTTCCCACACGGCAGAGCAACAAAATAAACACCCCTTGTGTGCAACAGAGCTCAAAGCCAAGACCTACTAGAAGCAGTAACACGCCACTACCCCTTGGACCAATAGCCTTTTTATGTCATGCTTTAACCATAATTATTTAAGAAGCCTACTGACTAGAGACAGGGTTTATTTAAGTAAAAATAAAATTTTTGTACAAGTCGAAGCTTGAACTCAGGATTTCTCCAACACTCCTCAAGACACTTAACCACTGAAGCAAGCATGCATTTATGCAACTTAACATACAAAAAATAAACACTTAAGATTTAGGGCGTTACAAAATAGCCTCTGGGCTAGCTATACCTAGTTGCAACGACCTCAAAAACATAGAAATCATTAAAAACTGAACAAAAATGGACTTACATGCTCAAGAAGACAAGGCTGAATACTTAAGCTCTTTCAATGGAGTATCCTAGCTCACAATTTAGTTGAAGATGATAGAAATTAAAGATGATTTTATGTTTCTTTTATTTTTATTAAGTTATTTCTTAATTTACTATTTTACCCTTAATTAATAACCATCAAAACACCTAATAAAATTTCCATATATGTCAACTCATGTTTCAAATGGTCTAATTACAACAAAAGGACCTCTAAATTAAGATCCATAGCTATTAGATACCTTTAGCTATTGGAACTCCACTTTTACACTTTACGCAATTTAGTCCTTTTTATCAAATTAACTAATCAAACGATAAAATTTCTAACCGAAACTTTCACACAATCATTCAATCATGCTGTAAATAATAAAATAATAATTATTTTGATTTCAAATTTGTGGTCCCGAAACCACTATTCTAATTTGACTAAAAACGGGTTGTTACAACTTAGCATGCTAATACATTCTCAATTTCAACCATTTGCTACCTAATTACCAATTCACAACAAGGCATTCACATAGCAATTATAGACCAAATATAAAAGGGCCATTTATACATATTTACATATAAAAACATATGACTACTTACAAGCCAATTGAAATGGCCAAAATTCATCAAAACATAAAGGCTACATTAGCCAAAAGACTTATACATGCTATATAACCACATTACTCAAAGTTCAAAAGTACCAAAACAATGGCTGGATAGTGTGATGAGATCTCCGACAACTTCCAATCTGAGCAAGCTTCGAAATCACTATAAAACACGGAAAAGTAAACAAAGTAAGCTATTAAGCTTAGTAAGCTCATATGGCTACTAAGTACAACTTACCAATTAATCAATATTTAAGTAATTAAACATGGCATAATGCAACTCAATTTAATCTACTAACCTAACACATATTCATCCATAAGGTTAGACATAAAATTCACAAATTTCATAGATTCAATGCTTATATGATTTACATACATACCAGTAATGATACGTATCAATCTCTTATTCTTTCATACCATTAATGTACCCATTGAACCATTTGGAATACTACGGATACTCAGCAATCTCGCACACTAAGTGACAATACATGGTCAAAACCATCTCTATCTCATATCTCATATAAATGCTCACTCTCGAGCTATCACTAGGTCTGCTCACACAAGTTGACGGTCAAGACGTAGCTACAGGGTGCTACACACAGAAGCTAACGAGTAACCACACCACATGCCAGAAACTCAACCACTGGTAGAACGTACGGACCAACACCCAAAACACAGTAACCCCTATGACATGTCATTTGTATCCTATCTATTCCTAGGGTTCAACTGGGATTTATACATTGTCAATAACTCGTCGAGAATTTCTACGATGTTGTATCATCTTAATTATAACAAATAAGCATTCAAACACATATAATTTAATGTTTATTAAACATACAAACTTACCTTGATCACCAAAAATGACGAAATAGGATCGACTAGTCCACAACTTTATCTTTCCCTCGTTCTTGATCCGTACGAGGCTTAACTTGATCTAAATAATCAAATTCAATCGATTTAGTATACATTCTATTAAATTCAGCCCAAAATACATATTTTTGCAAATTTACACTTTTACCCCTAATATTTTAACTTCTTTACAATTTAGTCCCTATCTCAAAAAAATGCAAATTCATGCAATTTAACTTATACCAATGCTAGCTGAAATTCACTTAAGCCCATAGCATCTCATATTTTTCATTATTTCACATATATACCACATAATTTTCATTTTTATCAATTTAACCCCTAATTTGCAATTTCATTCAAAATCACTTAACAAATGTTGTTTATCAAACAATAACCATTTATTTTCTACCATCAAACATCAAAACTCATACACATTCATCAATGGTAAACCCTAATACTTTAACAGTTTCACAAATTAGTCCTTGGACTAGCTAGATTAAGCTACAACGCCTCTAAAGACATAGAAACCATTAAAAACCGAGCAAAATTACACTTACATGTACAAGGAATTTTGGACGAACCTTCAAGCTTCATTCATGGAGTTTTCTTAGTCTAAATTTTAGTGGTAGATAGGAAGAAACAAGATGATGGCTTTGTTTTAATCATTTTACTATTATGTAATTATTAAATTACTAAATTAACCTTATTAATTAACCTTTAAAAACATCCATTTAGTGTCCATAAATGTCCACTCACTATAAAATGGTATAATTACCACATAAACCCTCTAATCATTTAATTTCATAACTATTAAATCCCTTTAGCTTATAAAACTCCAGTTTTGTACTTTACGTGATTTAGTCCTTTTATCAAATTGAGTATGCAAACGATTAAATTTCTTAGCGAAACTTTCACATGACTCTATTAACATGCTGCAGACACTAAAATAATAAAATAAATATTTTCACATCAGACTTGTGGTCCCGAAACCACTTGTCTAATTTCACTGAAAACGGGCTGTTACATAAGGTAAGAATTTGTAGTTGTGGAAAGTTATCTACTAATCTGCCAATAGTAGTCACCAATCTGTATAATCATGTAAATGGTCATCTTCAATGACTTAAATTAGGAAAGGTAAATTGGGAATTTGAGATGAACTTGGATAGGGTCAAGTCCTAGAAGAATTATTATTGGAAGAGCACGCCTATGTTTAAATCAGGGGATATGTCCCTCTTCAGTTGGCTTAGAGAATTCAATATATCGACTACGCCAAAAAATCAGAAAAACTTGCTAAGATAGTCAGGAAGTTTAAAATTTTATGCTTTTAATTTTATTCCTAGAAATATATAAGGCCTTTTACGAGTACTGCCGTACAAAATCTCACTAAGTTCACCCGAACTTATATGAGTTTTGAACTTGAATACAGGGTCAAGGATTGACTAAAGGATCGTGTGGAGGGGCCAAGCCAGACACTGCCAAGCTCGTACGAATGGTGCCATAACTATATCATGCATATAGAGGGGCACCTTTAGAGGCCATGCCTCGGGGATTAATTTCATGTATCTATATTAAAGTCTCAAGTTATAATTTGTAAATAATTATTATGCTTAATAAGGTAGAATGTCTGTAAGAACTTAGTGCTTGTATGATAAGGAATTTAATAGAATTTTAAATTTTGGAATATAATATTAATATTGTAATTGAATAATACAGATTAGTAGCAATGTATGCATAAGTTGGTAATGTTTAAGTCTGTAACTAAATCTGGTTAGAAATTTTGTTAAGTCATTCAGGGGTTATTTATGATGCATGGTACCCGGTGATCAAGTCAAGTATAGGGTGTTAAAAATTAGTGTTATCAGAGTTTCAGTTTAGCCAATCCTCTAGATGTAGGAAAATAAAAAGTAACCCCTATATCAATGTTATATTAGGTCTGGCTTAATCCATTATACTTAAAATAGGGATACAATGTTGTGTTATATGTATAAGTAAAGGGTTGGCAGACCATTATTAGGTGGTAGTAAACATGCTAGGAATAGCAGAAAAAAAAGTGCAACAAAAATAAAAGATAAGAGATGAAGAGTAGAAAATTTCATTAAATAGGATGATTGGTACAAATACAAGAGAAAGTTAAACATTGTCTTTAGTTGGCTGATTAGCGGTCTCCTCTACATCTTCCTCCTCCTCAATACTAGCTTTCTTTATGGGGCCAAGAATGTTGGCCAAGGTTCTAAGAAGAAGAAGAGATTTTCAAATTCTTTCCACTTCTTTTGAAACTCTTCCTACTCAACTCTAAAGGGATTCAACACATTGAAGCTCAGATTAACATTAGTGAGCTTGTGCATGCAGCTAAAGTTGACTTGGCTCACATCAAAAGGCCCCACGGTGACTTGTGCGTGAAGAATGTGGTTAGATCATAATTTGGGAATGTGGTTTTGTATCTTCGCTGTGGTTTTAGCCTTGTAACACTCTAACGCTTCATTGTTTTCCTTTTGCACCTTCTCAAGATTTTCCAAACATTATTCCTCTAAGAAAGTGATCTGGCTTTCTAGCTGGCGTATCCTTTCTTCAAAATTTTCCTTCAGGGAATTGTATTTAGTATCCCAGCTAAAGACGAATTCAGTGAGCTTTGGTCTATCATAATTTTTTGTAGCAGATTAAACTATTTTCTGTACTTAATGAGCTTGTAGAAAAGCAAATTAGTTATGTTTTCATTAAGTTTTGACTTTTAGTATGTAGATAATAAAAAAAACAATTCTAGTAAATTATATGACTTTGGGTGTAACACCCCTAATCTGTATCCTTCATTAGAACAGGGTTACAGAATATTACTAGAGCTCACAGAACATTTACATATAAATCGAGTTAAAAATACTAATCATATACAACATTAACCATATTTTCCCTTAAATGGACTCCCGAGGCTCAACATGAACAGTATAATTGATTCGTGAACAAATTGAGATCTTATAAAGTTTTTCAAAAAATTTTAAAATTTCTCTTGTGAACAGTACCCACATGCCCGTGTGGTCTAGGGACACGCCCCTGTGATTAGGCTGTGTAGCTCACACGGCCATAAGGCATGCCTATGTTCTAGGCCATATGGCTACACACGGCCGTGTCCCTAGCCCATGTAACTCTCTGTTTTGCAAGCATGAAGACATTGAAGTCACATGGCCAAGTCACGCGCCCGTGTGCTAGGCCATATGGTAAATTTAATTTTTGAAATTTAGGTGCAATTTTCACACGGCCATGTCACACGCCCGTGCTCAAGGCCGTGTCCCTCACATGGTTGAGACACACGCCCGTGTCTCTACTCATGTGCTCAATTCTGAGCATTCTGTTTCTTGATTTTTAGGTACAGGGGACACACGGCTAGATCACACGCCTATGGGGGCAAGCCATGTGTCATACACGGCCTAGACACACGCTCGCGAGTCTACCCGTATGGACAAAATGGAGCCATTTCCTAGCTTCACTCTCTCACCCAATTATGCTAATAACCTACACCAACACTTACATGTTTATACCAGCCAATTCAAGCATTAAGACCAAGCCAACTCCAATGATTATCATAGATAACTCACATGCATATCAAGTTCATAATCATACTTTTAATGCACATTCAAACTAAACATAATCCCATCAACCCCAATTAACACATTGGCAATGAACATAAAGAAACATTGTAAACACATTAAATAAAACATTACTAGCCATTCCAATGGCTAGATTACAAATTATCACTTACAAGCCATCATTTGGCCAAATAAGCTATTACATGCCATTATACCAAAATAGATATCTATTTATACCAAAAAGGAGATAGTGGATAGTGTTATTGATGCTCCGACCAGATCCTCTGACCTTCACGAGCTTACTAACACTATAAAACAAGGGAAAATAAAATGGGTAAGCATTTTCATGCTTAGTAAGTTCGTATAACAGGAAAATAAACTTACCGGTCATATTTAATAACACAAGCATTTATAGTCATACAATCCATCAATTATGATAAGTTACCTATAAATATCAATACAATTTAGTCATATAATCTTTTATAAATATCAAATAAATTAGGATGAGCTCATCATATACAAACTTCCATTTAATTTCACCTTTACACAATTCAAAAGTCTCTTCCATTGAGCTATTGAAATTTCGGTGGACACTTGGGTGATGTACATGAAGAATACATATCATTTATCCATTATTTCATATTCATTATTACACATTTGGCATAATTTCAAGAGCACACCCTCGAGCCACATATTATACAATAGGATTACCAGTCCAGGCTAAATCCCGTTATTCAACTGACACTCAAGAATCGTCTAGGATTGTTAGTCCAGGCTAATCCCATTAGTGACCTATACTCTAGAGTGCTTAATTAGGGTTACCTGTCCAAGCCAAACCCAATCTATAACATATGCTCGAGAGGCTAATTTCAGGATTACCCATCCAGGCTAAATCCTCTTTGTACCTTTACCATATCATACTCATTACAAGAAATCACCAAAATCCATCGAATTTCAATGTTCAACCGGAACATGACATTATATTTAGCATATCATAAATTGTAATTATTTTACTACAAACATCATCTCATACATATCATTTCAATCATACAAATTAATTCAAGTATATTTACATACATATTTAAGTTACACGTACTTACCTTGATGATGGTTCGAGTTTGAAATTCAACTAATCCGAAACCTTTTGTTTCCCTCGATATACTTCTGTGGTTGGTCTTTTCAGTTCTATATGAATAAATTTAATTATTAATTTATCACATTTCACATAATTTGCATTTTACTACGCCCAGGCAAAATTACCATTTTGCCCTTACACTTTTCAAAAATTTTGATTTTGTCCCTAGGCTCAGAAAATGAAATTCATGAAATCTAGTCCTCTTTTCAAGCCTAGCCAAAAATTAAATACAAACTTTTACAGCACACACATTCTACAAACTTCAGCATTTTCCATGGGTTTTACCTATTTTTCATTGTAACCCCTAACTAGGTTTCCATGAAAATTTGCTTTGTAAAAGTTGTTTATCTATCAACTATCTTTTATTTTCTACCTTAAATTTCAAATTTCCAGCATTTACATCTATGACAAAGTTTCTACACTTTGTTATCTTTTTTAAATAAATCCCATAAATAGAAAGATTAGGTTATCCCGATTCTAAAAATATAAAAATCATTAAAAATGAGACTTGATTTCATACCTTATTGAGCTTGAAAAGTTCTCTTCCTCTCTCCTAGGGTTTCCATAGAAATTTTGCGGAAGAAGATGAATAGAAAAGATGATAATTTCTTTTTATATTCTATCATCTTTTTAATTTTGTTGATTTCTAATTTAGTCCCTAGCCATTTCTAATTTTTCCATGGGTGAGTCATAAAAATCTCTACTAACTCTCCCTAATGGTCTAATTACCATATAAGGACCTCTAGTTTTAAATTCTATAGCTATTTAATACCTATAGCTACTAGAAGGCAACTTTTGCATTTTATGCAATTTATCCCTTTTCCTAATTAAACACACAATCGATAAAATTTTCTTATCAAAATTTTCATGTGACTTTCCTATAATAATGCCAATCATAAAATAAAATAAAATAAAATTTTTGGGCTCAGATTTGTGGTCCTGAAATCACTGTTCCGATCTCACCGAAAATGTGTTGTTACAACTTTACCCCTTTAAAATTTTTCGTCCTCAAAAATTTTTACCAAAAAAAAGATTAGGATATTACTTCCTCATAGCCTCCTTGGGTTCCCAAGTAGCCTCTTCGACCCCATGTCTTTTCCATAAAACTTTCACTAAGGCTATGCTTTTATTTCTCAACTGTTTAATTTCCTGAGCTAAAATTTTAATCGGTTCCTCACCATAAGTCATATTGGGTCGAATCTCAACCTCTGTCGGTGAAATTACGCATGAAGGATCTGATCAATAATGGCGCAACATCGACACATGAAACACATTATGGATCCTTTCTAACTCTGATGGTAAAGCTAACCGATATGCAACTGACTCGACTTTCTTAATGATCTCATATGACCCTATGAACCATGGGCTCAATTTTCCTTTACGACTGAATCTGAGAAATTTCTTCCAATGTGATACCTTTAAAAACACTTTTATTACCAACTTGAAATTCCATCTCTTTTCGTTTCAAATCGGCGTAGGACTTTTGACGGTCTGAGGCTGCTTTCAAATTGTCTCGAATTACCTTTACTTTCTCTTCATTTAATAGATCAAGTCAACCCCGTGTATTTTTTTCTCACTTAGTTTTGTCCAATACAATAGAGTTCTACACTTGTGACCATATAGAGCCTCATAAGTTGCCATCTTAATACTGGATTGATAATTGTTATTGTAAGCAAATTCAACCAAAGGCAGATACCTTTCCCAATTACCTCCGAATTCAAGCACACAACACCGAGGCATATCCTCTAAAATCTATATTACACGTTTTGATTTTCCATAAATTTGTGGATAGAGTGTCGTACTAAAACGTAATTGAGTGCCCAGAGCTTCTTGCAATTTACTCCAAAATCGGGATGTGAACTGATAATCTCTATCTAAAATAATGGAGGTCGGCACTCCATGCAATCTTACAATTTCAAAGACATATAATTCGTCCATCCTATCTAAAGAAAAATCCATATGTACTGGTTTAAAGTGTGCTGACTTAGTTAAGCGATCAATAATCACCCATAAAACATTTTTCTTTTTCGGTGACAAGGGTAGTCCCGTTACGAAGTCCATGGTAATTCTTTCCCATTTCCACTCCAGGATTGCAATTGGTTGCAATAACCCCTAAGATACTTGATGTTCAACCTTTATTTGCTGACATATCAAGCATATAGATACAAATTCAAAAATGTCTCTTTTCATTCCCGGCCACCAATACATTTTCTTCAAGTTATTGTACATTTTGTTGCTACCTGGATGCACAGACATAATACTATTGTGTGCTTCATGTAGAATCTTCTGTACCAATTCCGAATTCATCAGTACACATAATCTCTCTCTGAACAACAAACAACCATCTGAATCAATCTGAAACTCTAAATCAGGATCTGACCCACTTTGCACTCGTTTGGCCTGTAACTTATCATCATTCTTCTGAGCTTCACAGATCTATTACCAAAATGTCGATCTAGCTTTTAATTCAACTATAATCGAATCATTATCAGACAAAGACAATCGGGTGTTCAATGCCCACAAGGTAAATAATGATTTTTGGCTTAAGGCATCCGTAACCACATTATCTTTCCCCGGATGGTAATCAATGATGAGATCATAATCCTTCAATAGTTCCAACCATCTTCGTTGTCTCAATTTCAGCTCATTTTGTATCATCAAGCACTTTAAACTTTTGTGATCCGTAAAAATGTGACATTTTTCACCAAAGAGATAATGCCGCCATATTTTCAGTGCAAACACAAGGGCTGCTAACTCAAGATCATGTATCGAGTAATTCCTTTCATGCGGTTTCAGCTGTCTAGATGCATAAGCTACAACTTTATCGTCTTGCATCAATACACAACCCAAACCATTCAATGAGGCATTACTGTAGATTACAAATTCTTTACCCGATTCAGGTTGGACTAATTTAGAAGCTTCCATCAATAAAGCTTTCAGACTATCAAAACTTTGCTGGCACTTATCAGTCCACTCGAATTTCATATCTTTTTGCAGCAATCAAGTCATTAGAGAAGCTATCATTGAAAATCCTTTAACAAACCTTCAATAGTATTCCGCTAGTCCTAGAAAACTTCAAACTTCTGAAACATTCTTCATTGGATTCCAACTTAAAATGGCTGAAATCTTATTCGGGTCCACCCAAATACCTTCTCCAGATGTAATATGTCCAAGGAAGCTAACTTCTTGTAACCAAAATTCACATTTACTGAATTTGGCATAAAGTTGCTCCTCACGCAGGGTTTGCAATACAATTATTAAATGCTCAGCATGCTCATTTTCATCCCGAGAATAAACCAAAATATCATCTGTAACACCCCAAACGCCAAGTCTGACGTGCCACATAGAAGTCTAAAAACCCATGATTCGTTTTAGTGTTTAAAAACTAACTTTTGTTAAGCTAACAAAGTGAACGGAGGCTGGGCACCAGGTAGGAATCCGTGACAGAGGAGGTGAGCCATGAAGGCTGCTTAAGTACCAAGCTCTTCGATTGGATCTAATCCTAGACATACCCACAACGATTGCCACACTTGGTTATAACGAGTTTAAATTTTGGAAAAAATGCGTTGCAATTCATTTAAGTCGATATTGTTGATAAACCGATTATTTGTATCGTTGCGTTATTTTGAAACTAGTGTCGTTTTGAAAATGCGTTCTAAGTCTAGCCCATTTGAATTATTAAAAACCAGTTTAAAGTTATTAAAAAATGAAATAATCCCAGAAAAAAAAGAAAATAAAGTTAAAATGGCCTTATTACAACCCAAAAATAAATAGTAAATAAGATAATTAAAGAAAACCAGTCACTTGTTTCAAGCCCAAAAGTGATCACTGTGGCCACTCTAAATCTACTCCTGCTCTAAGTCTCCAAATCAAGGCTCACCTGCAAGGTTAAGGAAAGGGGGTGAGTTTGGAAACTCAGTGTGCAACAAGCCCCTTTCAGAGCCCAAAACAATATCAGCCTGCTGGGTCTAAGCCCAAATTCAAACTCAGCGTATACTAGGCCGAAGCCTTTTCATATTTCATATTACTGGGCCGAAGCCTTTACTGTAAACGGTATGGCCCATAGGCCTATTTCAATATCACATGTAATGTCAATAAAAGAATGCAAGACCATTTGGGGAGACTACTCGACCCACCATCTGCTACTCTCCATCTGTACCAACCAAGCTCTCCATGTGGGGAATAACTCAACCCACCTAACCAAAACTTCTCTTGGCAAGATAGCGCTTTATCATATAACCGAGGCCTAGCCTCTTTTTAATAACTAGGCAAAGCCCTTTTGATAAACCGGGGCAAAGGCCCTTTTAATAAACTGGGGCAAAAGCCCTTTTCGGTAAACTGGGGCATAACCCTTTTTGCACTTCCTCCATCCATATAAACCCAACCCAATGCATTATGAATACATCATGTGCATATCATACATATCATGTGCATATCATATCAATCATGTATATCAAAACCCATGTACCAAATTCATAATTAAACCCTAGGGGTATAATGGTCATTTTTACCTAGGGGCAAAACAGTCATTTTTATAATATAATGGCAATTTCATAATTTTACCAAATATTAGGGATTTTCCATGTTCATTATCAGTTACTAACAATTCATGTGTTTAAACAGCGATTCTAGCCCATTTTCAGTGAAATTGAGTTATTGGGCCAAAAACCCCTAATGGGCCCTACATAGCCGATTTAGTCATCTAGGCCCGTTCAGCCTATATTCCATAATGGTATTACCAGTCTTAACGCGCAATTTAACCAGATTTCATTTCCTACCAAATTTACCCAAATGGGCCCGTAAGCCCATTGGGCCCGATTTCAGCCCCTCGAGGCCCAACTTACCGTGATGCCAAAAGTCGTGCTCTTACCCTTTCCAACGTTCCCGATCATCAACTTAGAGAGTCTAACTAACCAATGAGCGTTTGCTTGCTCACAAGTCCTCGCAATACCAGAATTTTAGCATTTCGGCTTTTCGGCATTTATCGATTTAAGCTACGAAAGAAGGTTCGTTACACACCTGATTTGCGATATTCCTTGACGAGATCTCCTATACGATTTCTCCTATAACCAACCGCTTATAGATCAATTTATAATAATTAAACCAAAATGAGAACCATCTATTATCCACACTTACACATTCGGCCACCATCCATAATGGCCTTAGAATCCATACCTTTGCCGAAATTGATGACTAGATCTAGTCACTCCAATGATCCAAGCTAATCCAAGTCGACACTACGCCTTGCTGCTCCTCCACTATACAAACCATAAAAAGATTAAAGAAGAAACCCAATAAGGCCTATACCCACATTCGGCCACCTCCCTAAACTATAGGGGTTTCGGCTTTTGTCAATAGTTACTATTAAAACGCTTTAGAGTACGAACACTTACCACAATCTCTCTTCTTGAATCCATGTAAAGCTTAAAAATAAATGGATTGGCTACCAAAAAGTGAAAAAAAACAGAGGGTTACTGGTCAACAAGATTTCGACAACATCTAGCTTCACAGGTTCGGCTTTTGGCGGTTTTTTGGCAAAAGTGGAGGTAAGGAAAAGAAACAATAGATGAATGGAGGGGAGTAGTGGGTTGGTTTGGAAGAAGGAAAAGGAAGAAAAGATGAAAGGAAGGGTGGTAGATTCGGCTAGGGAAGAAGAAAGAAGAAAAAAGAAGACTACTCCTATGGTTACAAAGAAGAAAACGACACAATAAGTACCTAAGTGCCGAAAATCCCTAACTAAAACCCCTCTGCCGAAATCCCCTCTCTAATCCCCTCAAATCGGCTAACCCTATCCCCCTTTCAAATCCCTAAAATCTCTCCCCTTATCCCTCCTTAATCCATGCATTTGACTGATTCAAACTCTCTCCTATAGAGTTCCATCCAGCTTTAAACTCTAGCATGCACAAGCATAAAAATAACATTACCTTTGCCATCACAGGGAATCGAACCCAGGTCTTCCCCCAACCACTTACAGCCACTTTTCTAGCCCCTTAGTGGCGTCACTTAGCCACTTTACTAGAGGCTCTTCTGTGATACGTTTTACCCATAAATTTTAATAAGACCACCTATCCAAGGCCCCTAACTTCTTAAGTCCAAAATTCAAAAATTCTACCGGGTTTTGGCCAACACATGGGCCTTCCATAAGCCCATTTACATACTCAAATTATGAATTTCACAACCAAATACCAAATTTTAAAAACTTTACCAAAATATCGAGAATCGCAAAAAACCCAAAAATCAGGATGTTACATCATCTATAAATACTACCACAAACCGGTCCAAGTATGGACTAAAAATTCTATTCATCAGGACCATGAACACGGCTGGTGCATCAGCCCAAACGGCATCACTAGAAACTCTTAGTGCCCATATATGGCTTTGAAAGTCATCTTCTGCACATCCGAATCCTTTACCCTCAACTGATAATAACCAGATCGAAGATCAATTTTTGAAAATATAGTAGTACCCTTTAATTGGTCGAACAAATCATCAATTCGAGACAACGGATATCTGTTCTTTATTGTGACTTTATTGAGTTGCTTGTAATCAATGTACAACCTCAATGATCCATCTTTCTTCTTCACAAACAATACCGGTGCACCCCACGGTGAAAAGCTGGGTCGAGCAAATCATTTATCAATTAATTCTTGTAATTGCACTTTCAACTCATTTAGTTCAGTAGGAGCCATTCTATATGGTGCTATCGATATCGGTACTGTCTCTGGTACAAGCTCTATAGAAAACTCCACCTCTCTAGCTGGTAGTAAGACGGGCAATTCTTCTGGAAATACCTCAAGAAATTCACAAACAACTGGATTGACTGGATTTTCAACTCAGACACTTTGGTATCCAATACGTAAGCAAGATAAGCCTCATACCCTTTCTTAATATACCTCTGTGCTAATATTGCTGAAATCACATTCGATGACCCATCTAATTTTTCAGATTCAACCCAAAGTAGCTCACTATGTTGACACTTCAACACAATGTACTTACGTTTATGATTTACTACTGCATTATGTTGGGTTAACCAATCCATTCCTAATATCACATTAAAATCATCAAAAGGTAATAACATCAAATTAGTCAGAAAACAATGACCCTCTATTATCAACGGGCAATTATTACAAATTTACCATAACATGCTGACCCAAGGGATTTGAAACTTTGACCACAATTTTGGTGAATTCAACTAACATATTTTTAACTGTCACGAATTTTGTGCATATATATGAATGTGTTGAACCAGGATCAATCAAAGCAATAATATCAGTATCAATTAAAGAGAATGTACCAGTGATAATATCTGGTGTTGAGGCATCTTCCCTTGGACGTATGAAATATGTCCTCACTAGAGCCAGTGCCTTAGATTTAGCCATTGAGTCCTTTACGGTAGTACGACTACCGCTGACATTACCGGGATATCGTGGTGGTCTACCCTTTGGGACGAGATTACTTGACTTCGAGGTCTGATCAACATCTTTCTAAACTTTTTTTGGGCAATCCTTGAGAAAATGGTCAAGAGAACCACATTTAAAGCATGCTCTACTTCTCATTCGGCATTCTCCAAAATGAAATTTGTTACAGATATTACATCATTTTTTAGGGTTTCCAACACTCCCAACACTGGTCACTGAAGGAGAGGAAGACCTCGGGTTAGAGTGTTTGGAACTTCTTTCCTTTCCCGAATACCCCACTAATGTGGCAAATTGTTCATGATAACTTCTTGACTTCTTTGATGCAGACGATTGCATCTTACTTATAAATCTTTTACTCGGAAATCGAGCTTCTCTTTCGGCTTACCTCTTCTTTTTGCTTAATTCTTCGGCCTTGTGGGGTCTTTCAGCCAACACTGCAAAATCTCTTATTTTCAGAATCCCAATCAACAATTTAATGTCTTCATTCAGCCGTTCTTCAAATCGTTTGCACATGTCGGCCTCAGTCTGAACCCATTCAGTAGCATACTTACTCAGTCTAACAAACTCTCGTTCATACTCAGATACAGTCATATTCCCTTGCTTGAGTTCTAAGAATTCCTTTTTTTTTCTGGTCCAAGAACCTCTGACTAATATATTTCTTTCTAAACTCGGTTTGGAAGAATTCCTATATAAAATTTTCTCTCGGTACAATAGAAGATATGGTTTTCCACCAGTGGTAAGTTGTGTCCTTCAGCAAGCATACCACACATTTGAAGCATTCGGCAAGAGTACGTGATAATTCATCAAGAACCCGGATTGTATTTTCCAGCCAAAACTCGACCCTCTCTGGATCATTATCGGTCGTAGCCCTAAATTCTTTAGCCCCATATTTTCTAATCTTATGAACCGGAGCCTTACCGATTCTAAAGGGTCCAGTACCCTATTGTGTTTCATCGGGTTGTGGAACAGGTGGGGGAGGTAGTAGGGTTTGCTCTTAGGTATGGACTAAACCATTCATTCATCATTTCAAAGAAGGCTACTTTTTCCTCCTCACCTCAGCCCTCAGACATAGGTCTTCCACATCACTAGATGCAGCTCGATGCAAGGAAGCTTGAGCAGTGTTTTCGGCTTCCTTAAATTCATCTCTCGCTTGATTGGAGGACATTACAATATAGAAATACATTTAGAAGTAGTCAGGAGATATCACACTATCATAATTTATATAATGGCATGTATAGCTAGACTCATACTTACTACGTTAGTTCAAGAATCGACTAAATTGTAGCTCTGATACCAATATATGTAACACCCCTAACTCGTATCCGTCACCAAAACAGGGTTACAAAATATTACTAGAGCTTACAAAACATTTACAGATAAATCGACTTAAAAATACTAATCATATACAACATCAATCATATTGTCCCTTAAATGGACTCCCGAGGCCCAACATGAACAGTATAATTGATTCGGGACCAAATCGTGATCTTACAAAGTTTTTCAAAAAATTTCAACATTTCTCTTGTGAACAATACCCACACGTTCGTGTGGACTAGGGACACGCCTGTGTGGTCAGGCCGTGTGGCTCACACGACCATAAGGCATGCCCATTTTCGCGTGGCTACACACGACTATGTCCCTAGCCCGTGTAACTCTTTGTTTTGCAAGCATAAAGGGATTAAAGTCACACGGTCGAGTCACACGTCCATGTGCTAGGCCGTGTGGCAAATTTAATTTTTGAAATTTAGGTGCAGTTTTCACACGGCCATGTCACACGCCTGTGTTCAAGGCCGTGTCCCTCACAAGTCTGAGACACATGCCCGTGTCTCTACCCGTGTGCTCAATTCTGAGCATTATGTTTCCATGAAAAATTGCTTTGTAAAAGTTATTTATTTATCAACTATCTTTTATTTTCTACCATAAATTTCAAATTTCCAACATTTACACCATGACGACGTTTCTACACTTTGTTATCTTTTCAAATAAATCCCATAAATAGAAAGATCAAGTTATCTCGATTCTAAAAATATAAAAATCATTAAAAATGTGACTTGATTTCATACCTTATTGAGCTTGAAATGTTCTCTTCCTCTCTCTTAGGGTTTAGAAATTTTGAGGAAGAAGATGAATAGAAAAGATGATAATTTCTTTTTATTTTCTATCATCTTTTTAATTTTGTTGATTTTCAATTTAGTCCCTAGCCATTTCTAATTTTTCCATGGGTGAGTCATAAAAATCTCTACTAACTCTTCTTCAATGGTCTAATTACCATATAAGGACCTCTAGTTTTAAATTCTATAGCTATTTAATACCTATAGGTACTAGAAGGAAACTTTTGCATTTTATGCAATTTAATCCTTTTCCTAATGAAACACACAATCGATAAAATTTTCTTATTAAAATTTATGATGACTTTCCTATAATAATGCGAATCATAAAATGAAATAAAATAAAATTTTATTTTATTTTTGGGCTCGGATTTGTGGTCCCGAAACCACTGTTCCAATCTCACCGAAAATAGGCTGTTACATTGAAGGCCAAAGTAGGCCTAAAGGTAGACTAATAAGTTCAGTGAGTGTATAGGACTCCATTCGGAGGCATAAGGATAGGAGACTGCCCGCGATGTTGCAACATGAAGCTTGGATGTTGCAAAACAATTAACAGAGTACCCAAAATGAGTAGTCTACCTTTGGTATCATGATTCAACCATAGGGTGTCATGACTTACCCCTAAAATCATGCCCTAAGGAGTAAACTGCCATTAGTGGTGTGACGCAGGCCAAACGATGTCATGACACCAATGTGACATGGTAAATTAATGAGCCAAGGGTGTTTTCGTCTACAAAATGAACTTTAACACAAAAATGTCAACTGAATTAGGTCAAAGGTCAGCGACCAACCTTAGGCCTATAAATAGAATTGCTCTAGATAGATTTTACTTAGCTTTTAGTTAGTTTTAATTTTTCTTTCATTTTTATTTAGTTTTTTTTCAGTTTTCTATTTCGGTCTTTGCGGGGATCAAATTGTAGATCACTCAACTCTTGACGGATTACCTTTACATTTTATTATTATATCAGGATTTCTGTCATCTTTATTCTTGATTTATTCATAATTTCTATCTTTTCTGTCAACTACTTTGCATGTGTTAAATCCATGGGGAACTAATCTAGTAAAGGAGATTAACGAGTGGATGTGAGATTAATTAACTTCTATGTAGGTTTCTCAGTAGATCAACTAGTTGGGATAGGAAAAACTTAAAACCCTAGGCTTGATGACCCTAGGAAGTCATATAGGTGGGAATGAACCCAAAATTAGTATTTCTTATCCGTGAAAACCTTACCTTGATCTGGTATGGACTATGACATCTAGAGATAAGTAGTTCTTGTCGACTCATTAAGTTAGTGGAAAGCCGAAAAGTCCTGCTAAGTTAATAACTAGTTGATTTGATAGAACCCAGAATAAGAGTTAATTATGAACATTGAAGCGAGTTAATCTTCTATCAATGAATCTTATAAAATATGCAACATGTCTCCACAACAACTTTTTATTATTTTTATAAAATAATTATTATCATCACCTTAGGATTAATTGTAATATAATATAATTAAATTACTAACTAGACCCATTATCGTAGAAGTTAATCTTAGTTTAGTCTCACCTCCCTTGGATACGATCCTTAAAGTACTTCCACAATTCATTGTAATAACCCATTTTTGGTCAAATCAGAATAGTGGTTTTGGAACCACAAATCCAATGTTAGAAAATTATTTTTATATTATTTTTGATATTTACATGATGTTATTTGATATGTGTGAAAATTTCGTGAATTAATTTTATTGATTGGTTGGTTAATTTGATAAAAAGGACTAAATAGCGTACAATGCACAAGTTGCATTCTACTTGTTAAAGGTGTTTAATAGCTATGGTTTATTAAAGTGAAGGTCCTTATATTGTAATTAGACCATTAATAGTATGAATGGACATATATGGACATTTAATGGATGTTTTAAATGTCATTAAGGTTAAAATGGTAATTAGCATAATTATTATATGTTAAATAAAATAAAATCAATTTTAAGCTTCATTGTCATCTTCTTGGCCGAATATTAAGAGGAAGAAAACCATTCTTAATTTTTAAAACATTAGGCACACTCCTAGTTTGATTAAGGTAAGGTTTTAACTTTGTTATTGGTGATTTCTATGTTTTTGTAATTATTGCAGCTCAATCAAGCTAGTTCATACGTTTAATTTTGAAACTGTTAAAGATTCTGAGAGTTGCCATTATTGAATCTATGTGTTCTTTGATGTTTAATGTTGAAATTGAAAGCTTGATGATAGATTAATAGTTTTTGTAAAGTGATTTTTGCCAAAAATGTCAAAAAGGGATTAAATTGAGAAAATGTGAAATGTAGTAGTTAAAAGTGTGAATAAATGAAAGTTTTGGGCTGCTAGAGACCCATATATAATTCGGCCAAGCATGGATTTTGTTGAATTATGTGAATTTTTTATTTTGTGAAATAAGGACTAAATTGTTAAAAGTGTGAAAGTTTAGGGGTAATGTGTAAATAGGCCTAAATGTATGTTTTGGACTAAATTGAGTGAATAAATGATGGAATAAGTTAATTTTGAATATAATTAGATCAAGAAAAGTGGAATACGAACTTGGATTGGGGAAAAGATAAAGTTATTGACTAATTGACTCAATTCCCTATTTTAGCATTCGAGGTAAGTTCGTATGTCTTAAGCATTGTAATAATTATGCTTTTAGTGCTTTGATATTGCATAAATTGTATATACGGGACTACAAATATGTTGAACGAAAAATCGGTTATTTGTGGCACTTAGTGTGCGAATCGACATAGCTTCGTCTATATATGGCACTTAGTGTGCGAAATCGAGATAGCTTCGGCTATATTTGTAACACCCCGTACCCGAGTCCGTTACCGGAATCGAACACAAGGTGCACACAGACTTAACTATTTTCACAGTCCATTTAGAATTTTCCAGACAAGCTGGTTACTGCATCACTGTCGCCTTAAAAATCATATCTTGAGTTTCAAAGCTCGAAAATTAGTTTCGTAATTTTTCCCTGAAACTAGACTCATATGTCCATCTACAGATTTTTTTCTAAAATTTTTGGTCGAGCCAATTAGTACAGTTTATTAGTTAAAGTCTCCCCTATCCCAGGGTTCGACTACACTGACCTTTGTGCGTTACGAATTGAATATCTCCTTGTACAGGGATTTAATACTGATACCGTTTATTTATATAGAAACTAGACTCAAAGAGGAATCTATACATATATGGCATGACTCCTAATTATCTCTGGTTAATTTACAATGAATTTCCAAAGTCGGAACAGGGGATCCAGAAACCGTTCTGGCCCTGTTTCACAAGAACTTTAATATCTCTTAACATGTAACTCCTATGACCGTTTCGTTTCTTCCATATAAAAGTAGACTCATCAAGGTTCATTTACATAATTTATTCACTATTTAATACCATTCCTACTATTTTTAGTGATTTTTCACATCCACATCACTGCTGCAGTAAGCATCTGTCTTTAAGGTAGGATTTACCTATTTCATGATTTCCATGATTCAATTGCCCCTTTTTGCATACATAGCACAAAGTGTGATCATGATTAACCATTCCAATGGCTAATCGTTTCAAAACAATTCCATACCTCATAATGATCGACATACAAACGATTATAGTACTATACTAAAAACGATATAAGCCATTTTCGCATGGCTATCCAAGTTTACACAAAACCGAAAGGTACATGACCTTCAACAAAAGGGTAGTCCTATACATGCCATTTCAAAGTTCAACCAAAATTATACCAAAATGGAGGCTTTGATAGTGTGGATGACTTCGACTTCAATGATCCCGAATCCGATAGCTAACGAGCAAAATCTATAAAAGAGAAACAGAGAAAACGGAGTAAGCAATTTATGCTTAGTAAGTTTGAGCAAGAAATTCCAGCACACAAAAGCATAGCATTCATAAAGCTAACGGATAGTTTCATATGCACAAATTCTCAATATCATACTCATTTCACATTCCAACCCCTATGTTCATACATAAGGGATCACCTTAGTCAAATACCGAAACTCATTACTCGATCGAGCGAATATTATTCAAGGAATCAACTAATTCAAGCTCATATGAACATACCTCATTGCTGGAATTTTTCAAGCGTATTAACTGAAATTTTACAGCAAGATCGCTTATTCTCGAATCACGTACCTTCGGAATTTAACCGGATATAATGACTCGCTCAAATGCCTTCGGGACGAAGCCCGGTTATAGTGACTCGCACAATTGCCTTCGGGTCTTAACCCGGATTTGGTAACTTGCACAAATGCCTTCGGGTCTTAGCCCGGATATAACAACTCGCACACGAATGCCTTCGGTCTTAGCCCGGATATAATTACTAGCACAATTGCCTTCGGACTTAGCCCGGATATCATTCCAATGTTCATTTACACATATATCAATATTCACGACACATCCATAATTCATTTTCGTTACTAAGGCTCAAACACAAAAATATTTATCAAACCTTTACAATTTCGGCTCAATAGCCACACACACAAGGAGCATGATTTCAATATAATTCAAGTAGGGTCATTACTCGAAGACTTACCTAGGATGTCGTCGAACGATTTCAATGGCTATTCGACCACTTTTTCCTTCCCTTTGTCGGATCTAGTTCCCCTTTGCTCTTGAGCTTAATTTAACAAATAAATCGATTTAATCATTTGAGCATCGAAAGAGGAATTCAAGGTACTTAGTCAATATATATACTCATCAGGCATTAAAGTCGCATATGTACGAAATCATGAATCGAACTCAACACATTAGTTAATATTCCTCTTAGCCGAATTTTCTAAGCCAAGAATAGGCATCAATATGCTTGCCTCTAACCGAATGCATGCACACCAATTTTCCTTCATGTGGTCGAATATGCATGTCCATGTTGAGGCCAATTATACACTTAATACCACACAAAAACAGCATACATTTTACTAACTAACGATTACATATCGTAGCTCAATACACATCTCTCATTTACTTCATAACCAAACATCATCACAAGCAAATATACACTTGAAATAGTATATATGTCATACCAATACATCATGTGCAAACATATATTCATGTAGGTGCAAGGGCCGATTCTCAAGTGGCTTATATCCAAATATATACACATATCCAAAGCTTAAATCTTACTTACCATGCAACATGCATGAATCATACTTATGGATATACCATGGCCGAATACACCACAACACCATACCGTTTCAATTTGGTCATGGTTAAACAAGGAACTTAGTATCTCATTCAAAGGTGCTAAAAGAAAATCTAAGAGTCCTCAACCCCCCCATCACATGTATCATTATCAAGCTTGATATTTAGCATGCAATGGCATTAACACCACATCCACCTTGGCGAATGTCATTCCCATGACATAGCAAGGATTTGAACCATGGGCTAACAAGAACATCAAGCTAGCAACTAAAACATGCATGAATCTCATGGCACAACCTCAAACATACCTTAATCTTGATGCAAGTATAGCCAAACCTCTTCCTAATCCTCTTCCAAACCAAACATGAAGCAAAATTCCTTCCTTCCTCTAGTATTTTCGGTCAAGAGAGAAAAAATGGATGAGCAAAATTTTTTTTCTTTTCTTTTCTTCCATGCACGGCAATGGGGGGGTTCACTCACACACACATTTTTTTTTCTTTCTTTATTACCCATACTTATTTGTTTATTGTTTCTCCCTAATGCACCAACAAAACATGTTTCATGACATGTTTAGCCCATACTCCCTTGTCATGGCCGCCATCACTTGTAAAAAGGGGTATTTGACATGCAAGGCCATTGTTTTGCATGCATGCTTTAATTAGTCATCACACATTCCCCCATCATACTTTCAAAGTTTTCTACTAGGTCCTTTCTAGTGAAATTCACATTTATAACTCTAAATTAAAGCATCAAAAATGTCACACATGAGTTAACACATATTATAGGCAATAAAATAAATATTAAATTATTTTTATGCCTCGGTTTTGTGGTCCCGAAACCACATTCCGACTAGGGTCGTTTTAAGGCTGTCACAATATTTGGCACTTAGTGTGTGATTTAAGATAGCTTCAGCTATGTACGACACTTAGTGTGCGAGATATTGAGTATGAGACTTAGTGTCGAGGTATTGAGTAATCAACGGCATTCCGTGTATGTATGAACTTGTTATGGATTGGTATAGGTATGTACATGTATATTATGAGCTTAAAATCAAATAAGTTACAGGGTTTGTATATAAGCTTATGAATAAGCAGTTGAAAGGTTTGTTAGTAATCTTAAAGTATATGATAATATGTTTAAATTGATGAATGTTGTATTTGTGATTAGTTAAGTTTATATCATACGAGCTTACTAAGCTATGAAGCTTACTTTGTGTTATTTTTCTATGTTTTATAGTGAATTAAGGCTAGCTCGAATCCGGGAGTCATCAGGAACATCATCACACTATCAAACATCTAAGTTGGTACTTTTGGATTATGCATTTTTGGCATATGACGTTGGAACGACGGAAAAATGTGCAAGTGTACACAATCGCAACAAGTAATAAAG
This sequence comes from Gossypium arboreum, assembly GCF_025698485.1. Lineage (NCBI taxonomy): Eukaryota > Viridiplantae > Streptophyta > Magnoliopsida > Malvales > Malvaceae > Gossypium > Gossypium arboreum. The sequence continues at coordinate 23,585,769 of NC_069072.1, forward strand.
TGACAAGTAAATGTCGAGTTATCGTACCCATAGGGACTGTAAAATGAATTATTTATGAAATTAATTGTAAAACACTTTGGTGAAGTAAAAATAATTTGGTTTTAAAATGTGGTCAAAAACTATTTAAAAACTAAGTAAATGATTAAAATAAAACAAAGGAGTTCTAGTGCACGATTTCAAATAAGATTTAATCAATGTAACATACTTGTGTTGGATTAATTATTTTTCTTGAACTCAGGATTACTAAACTCATGTTTACACTGTTACGAATAAATTCATAGCAACCTAGTAATTCGCTAACTTATGAACAAATTTACATACCAAAAATCCATTCATCTCTTAACATATCCCTATGTCAATTCAACTGACTAAACAAATTCTAGCAAGCAAACATGCTATTGCACATACATACTCATTAAATTGAACCAATCTATTGCATATCCCTATGTCAATTCAAACGATTAATTAAATCTAATAAGCATATGAAAGACTTTGAGAAGTAACAAGATATCCCTACCTTGGAACAATTTAATCACAATAATCTTGCAAGTTATGCAAGACAATAATATCGCCATATATATTGCTAATTTAACCTTCAGCTACCTTAGAAGAATAAACATGCACTGATTAAGTATTGTGTCAACTAATTACAATTGCAATCCGTTTAAATAATTAATTCATTAGTTACCTCACAGTCGTAACGCAAGAATAACTTAGGCATGAATTTACTTAATCAAGCATCTTACCGAGGCTTATAACAGCATAAACAACATTTTAACAATTCAAGTAGGCAGAATATAATCAACCCAACACAAACATAATTTAAGCTGAATTGGTTAAAATAACCATTTCAATAGCATAAATATTCATAAACATGTTCGTCAAAACAACAACAAAAATTAAAGAGTTAGGGAACAAGAGGCAAATCCGGTGTTTCTCCGTGGCTTGACTAGTTGCTCCGTTCTTCATTCTTCGTTGGCCTTGGCTATCAAGGTGGTTTATGAACACCTAATTTCTGCTCCAAAATGGCTGATGGAAGCCTCTTTCCCAAGAGAAGAAATCGGCACTTGAACAAGAGGGAATGGAATGGAAAAAATGAGAGAAAAGTGAAAGAGGGAATGAGAGAATGATGTGAAGTGAGGGATGCTTTGACTGATCAGCAAGGGGTGGCTTTTGCAGCTGATTGTGGCTGCTAAAAATAGCAAATTCCAGCAGCTAAAGAGCCCTCCCTTGGCCAGCCACACACATGGCAAAGTTGAGAGTTTCAACTTTGCTATTTTAAGCTTGGGGAAAATCTATAAGGTGGGGTTTGAATGCAATTTAGAAGTCTTTTGAGGACATTTTTTCAAGCATATTTAGTCAGCTAAAATGCTGATTTGGGTCAGCATATGGACGGTTCTGGGCTGCCCATTTAGTGTCTGGTTTGGTTCGCTCAATCTAGCTCGACCAGTGCGATTCAACTGGACCCTTTCTCCTTAATAAATTAAAAATAATTTATTTAACCCAAATTAAATGGGGAATAAATTAAAATTAATTAAATTATGAATTAATACACATTTCTAAACTGTCTTAAGCTGGAAATTAAAGTGCCTCGATACTTGAAATTGCTTCTCGGTTTTGTGCTTTCAGCAGTGTCAGCCAAGCCAATTTTCACCCTTTGTACGAATCTGTCGAAAATAGTCAAAATTAGTTGAAGTTAAGTATAAAATGAAATAAATTCACCATGTTCATATTTTTAACATGACTTAATTATTTTATAATATTTAATTATTTTTCGACAAGAATTTAATCGAATTTGCATGAATTTAAGAAAAATTGGGTATGAAAAAGTATATAAATTTTTGTGTTTCCACACCCCCAAACTTAATTTATTGCTCTCCCTGAGTAATGCACAAATTTTGAAAAGAATTTCTCAGAAACACCTTTGAAAAATTCCTTTAGAACAAATTTTTTCCCAAAATTATGAGTTTAAAATACTTATGCTCAAAGACAAGAAATCTGATAGTTATGCTACTGAAGTATACATATTGTTCTAATTAAATTCAACAACTTATTATAATAGCAAAATTTAGACTAAATGCTTTTGTAACAAAGACATGTTAACCCTTACCAATTTGATTTTTATTCCTTTATTCAAGACTAAGCTGCAATCATTAAGCTTAACTTATGTCTTCATATGTTGATCGTAGCAATTTCTCTCCACTAATGTAGGTAGCATGAGGACTTTGAATCAATAGGTCTTCATCAAGGTTGTAACGTGGCTAGGCTAGAGGGTAGGTGAAAGATGGATAAATTTGGTTTAAAAACCCTAGACTCAGCCTCAATCGAACCTTCAGATTTTTTACCTTCGATACACCAACTTGACTTTTATATGCTCTTTTGTACATGTAACGCCCCAATTTTCAGGAATTCTGTGAATGTTGGCATAGGTTTAATTATGTTAGTGGGCCTCTAGAAGGCCCAAGCTTAAGATAGAACCCGGCAATTTTAGTTAATTTTAGTTCCATAAGAAAAAGGGGGTGAAATTATGAAATAGAACCTATGTAAAAATGTTTGAAAATGATATAGGCTAAATTGAAGTGGCCAAATAAATAGGAGTGCAAAATAGGAGGATTTGCATGACAAACCTCCCATTTTACATGAAGTGGCCAGCCATCATGTTGTTGTAGACAATATGAGCACTTGATATCCATAATTCATGGTACAAATTGATAATGGGTTAGGTAAATGTTCCATGATAATGGATTAGGTAAATATTCCATGATAATGGGCTAGGTAAATGTTCCATGATAATGGTTTAGGTAAATGTTCCATGATGGACATTTCATGTTTTTTGTATTAAAGAATTAAATGGATGAAATATGAAATTTTATTAAAATTAAAAGGGCTGAAAAGAACAAAGTTTTGTCCATCTTTGTTCATCATAGCCGAAAGTTAGAGAAGAGAAAGGAGAGGAGAAAGCTCTTGAATGTTCGGTCACTTGGGGAAGAAAATTGAAGGTAAGTTCATGGTAATTTGCTTCTATCTTGATGTTCATGAGTTCTTCTTGATTCTACCTTAACTCTTGAAGCATATTTTGGTTTTTAGTTGTGTTGTGAGCATTTAGTTATGAATTAAAATGAAGGAAATGGTTGTTTTTCATGTTCTTTTGATGAAAAATGGAAGATAGGTGAAGTTGAGCCAAACAAATGAGCATGCATGTGCCTTAGATGCTAAAGGGAAAAATCGGCTAACATGTTGTGCTTTAAAATGATGAAATGGAGATTATACTTAAGTAAAATCATAGATATGTGATGATTGATTGGTGATATACATGTTTAAATAACATGCATGCAAGTTATGTGTGAAAGAGTGATTTTGTAATAAATCTGCTTGGGACAGCAGTAGTAATGTGACTTTGAAAAATCACCATAAATTGTGGGAGATGAGTTAGAAGCTGCATAAATTATGTAATTAAATCTTAATGAGTCTCATTTCAAATGGAATAAATGAGAACATATTTTGAATTCTGTACAATGAGAAATTTGATTCGTAATGAAGAGTGGTCAGATTAGTCAAACAGTGAAACATGGGAAACTTTGAGAAAAATCTGGTATTGATTGGCTAAACCAAAAATTCTGAAAATTTTATGGATAGAAGATATATGAGTCTATTTTCAGGGAAAATTAACGGTACTTGATTTGGAGTTTCGTAGCTCCAGTTATAAATGATTTAGTGACTGTTGCTCAGGAAGATAGCTTGCAGTGAGATTTTGATTATGTGGTAAACATTGACAAAAAAATTGTTAATGAGTTGCTTATTGATTTCTTATAAGCTTACTATGATTTGTAGGTGTGGTTGGCCGAATATTGTAAGGGGTTAATATGTAGTTCGTATTTGAATAGTTAGATTAATGTGTTAGTAATCCAATTGTAGGCGGTTCGTGCGTGGATCTCGTCAGCATATCGTCGCAAACAGGTGTGTAACTAACACCCTCTTTCTTAGTCTGGATCGGTAAAAGTCGAAAAGCTGAAATGCTGAAAACCGGTATTTTGTAGATTTGCGAGTGTGCGAATACTCGTGAGGTAAATCGATTAATGTTTTTGGTAAGCTGCAAAATTTGGACTGCAAAGTGCATGATTTTTGTGCCCTCGATATTTTTGGGCTTAATGGGCCAAAATTGGAATGATGGGCCAACGGGACCAATTCGGTAAGAACCCTCGGTACGTGATTCTGTTAGTACGTGAAAGTAGGAATATGCATGAAAAACCCTAAAATAGATAAATTACTGAAATACCTTTAAAAGTGGAAAATTTACAGTTTTACCCCTAGTAGATAAATTACCGAAATACCCCTAGGGTTAAATTGACCTAAATGCATGTTTGACTGTTGTTATTTACTGCATGCCATGTTGTTATTATCTGATGCATGGGATTGGGATATTGACGGAGGAAGTACTGAAAGTGGCTTGTCTACGTACTGGAGGCTTTGCCTCAATTTATCGTTAATCGAAAGCAAAGGTCGCAAGAATGTGGAGTGTTAATGGGTGGGTTGAGCTATTCCCACATGGAGTGTAGGGCTGGTACAGGTGGAGTGTAGTGGTTGGTGGGTTGAGTAGTCTCCCCAAATGGGCTTGTAACACCCCTTACCTGTTACCGTCGCCGGAACAGGATACAAGGTATTACCAGAACATAACACATACCATTAAACATAACCGAAATATAAATATGTCATCCAATTTGATAGTGCATCGTATAATATATGTCTTGAACAATATTAGCCAACTTTAATGGCTTGTACAAATTAGCTGGTCGAGTACTGTAACTAATATTTTAAACCTAGACAAATATGACACGTAACAAAATAATTAAGCCTACTATACATGCCATAATTCAAAACGTTTAGTTCAAATACCCTAAAGTATGATAGTGCGGGTAGATCTTCACGATCCTTAACTCCTGAGCAAGCCGAAGAACACTATAAGACAAAAGAGAGAAACAAAGTAAGCTTATAGCTTAGTAAGTAAGTATGTAAATACTAATTAAAAAAATCTAACATGTTTACACAACAATTCAAGTATATCTACTTTAACTTCACTATTCATTCCACTTTGATTAAGCTGTCTCTGCTGCGTCATATTCACTAAATAAATCATAACTCGAGTTACAAAACTCGAAATTCAAATCCGTAAAATTTCCCTGAATCTAGACTCATAAAGCTTTTTGCTAATTTTTTTCTATAATTTTTGGTTCAGCCAATTAGTACAGTTTATTAGTAAAAGTTTCCCCTGTTACACAGCTCGACTGATCTGACCTCTGTTCACTACAAATTGAATTTCTCTCAGTACACAATTCAAACAACCCTGAAGTCTGTTTCATTTAAAACTAGTCTCAATAAGAAATTTAGGAATGTAAACTATATTTCTTAATTTTCTTTGTACAATTTTTAATGATTTTTCAAAGTTGGAACAGGGATCACGTATTCATCCTGAGCAAGTCACATACAATTGTAAATATCTCAAAATATAGAATTCCTTTGCTTGCTCTGTTTCTTTTATATGAAAGTAGACTCATTAAACTTTAATTTCACATCTCATTAAACCTCTAATTATATTCCTCCTATTTTGGTGATTTTTCAAAATCACGTCACTGCTACCATCTAAAAACAGTTTTAATGCTAATTTCACTCTTTCACACATTCTTTATGCTAACCTCATTTTATCTTATATATGTATATACCACAAATCATTTTCACCACATTTCATTCACCATAAGTGTAGGTCCAAACCACAATATCACCACAAAACCATCCCGTTGAACAATTCGGATCAATCCTCGATATTTAATGGTTTCAGCACACAGCCCCACCATCATACTTCGTTTAGTTCGGCTCTTTTGTACACATGGTGAACACTTAGTACCACTCATGCGACCTAACCGATTTGTCTCGTAGCTCTCTTGTCTACATGGTGTCCTTCACTTGGAATCATGCATGCGACCTAGCTACATTTATCTTTCACGTAGCTCTCTTGTCTACATGGTGTCCTTCACTTGGAATCACGCATGCACCTAGCCACATTTATCTTTCACGTAGCTCTCTTGTCTACATGGGATACATCTCGTATCACACATGTGACCTAGCTACTACAGGGTGTCTCAGTAGCATTCTTGTACACATGATGTGCACTCAGCATCATACATGTGACCTAGCTACGCTCCTCTATTTCATTCGATCTCTCCGAATGTTCAACCGGATCTCTCTCTATATTTATTTCCATTCTTCCAATAGTCGATTTATATTTTAACATCACCTAGTATATTTATATAATAGGCTGAAATATAAGAATGTACATGAAATTATTGTAATATTTACATACAAACTTACCTTGGTGCAAAATGTGGAAATTTTGCAATTTAGTCCAAAACTTTTTCCTTCCCTGCTCGAGATCAATTCGCGTCTTTCTTGATCTATAATAACACATTTAGCTCATTTAATACTCATACTATTTATTTCAATCCAAAAATCACATCATGGAAAAATTACATTTTGCCCCTAACTTTTCAAAATTACAATTTTGCCCCTAGGCTCGGAATTTAATTTCAGCCCTTATTCTTATATTTTATGATATGCTGAACATTTTCTCTTCTACAACAACATCAAATTCTCACTCTATCATATAGTTATGAACAATAGGTATTTTTACCGATTATGCTGCTTTTACTCGTTTTCACTTAAAACCGAGTAGCACAAGTTATTTAACATAATTTAAAACCTCATATTCTATCATAAAACATCAAAATACACAAATTTCACCTATGGGTATTTTTCCAAATGTGAACCCTAGGTTAAATTATTACTAGCATAAGCTTAATCGAGCTTCCGGATTCCAAAACGTAAAGAACATTAAAAGCGGGCTTGGAATCACTTACTATGGAGCTTGAAAATTGAAGAAACCCTAGCTATGGAGAGAGGGAGAATTTGGCAGCAACTAAGGAGGATGATGATCAATTTTGTGTTATTTTTCCCATTTTATTTCATTTAATATCCAAATGACCAAAATGCCCTCCTTACTAAACTTTCAAAATTCCTTCCATGTCCTAATTTTGTCCATGAACTTAAAATTGGTCAAATTGCTATTTAAGACCTCCTAATTAATATTCCAAAACAATTTCATACTAAAACTTCGGGATGCAAATTTTGCAACTTATTCGATTTAGTCCCTACTTTCAATTTAAGCACTTTAGGCATAGAATTTCATCACGAAATTTTCACACAATCATGCAATCATATCATAAACCCCAAAATAATTATAAAACAATTATTTCTATCTCGGATTTGTGGTCACGAAACCACTATTCCGATTAGGCCCTAATTCGGGTTGTCACAATTCTCCCCCCCTTTTGAGATTTTCGTCCCCGAAAATCTTACCGGTAAAGAGGTTTGGGTACTGTTTCCTCATAGCTTCCTCATGTTCCCACGTAGCCTCTTCTATCCCATGTCGTGCCACAATACTTTCACTAAAGCTATACTTTTATTTCTTAACTGCTTAACCTCTCGAGCCAAAATCTTTATTGGTTTCTCCTCATAGGTCATATCCGATCGAATCTCAATTTCATTGGGAAATCACATGTGAAGGATCGAACGATAACGTCGCAACATTGATACATGAAACACGTTGTGAATTCTTTCTAACTCGCGGTAAGGCCAACCGATATGCCATTGGTCCAATTCTCTCAAGAATCTCGACGCCCAATAAAACGCGGACTCAACTTGCCTTTTCGACTAAATCTCGAATCTTTTTCCATGGTGACACCTTCAAGAACACTTTATCACCCACGAAATTCAATCTCTTTTCTTTTTAAATCGCATATGACTTTTGTCGATCTGAAGCGACTTTCAAGCAATCCCGAATTACTTTTATTTTCTCTTGGTTTCTTTAACTAGATCAACTCCATGAATCTGCTTTCTCACTAAGCTCGGTCCAATATAAAGGAGTTCGACACTTACGACCATACAAGGCTTCAGATGCGGTGCCATTTGTATACTTGATTGATAAGCTGTTATTGTAGGCAAACTCAATCAAAGATAGATATTTCTCCCAACTACCTCCAAATTCTAAAACACAAGATCTAAGCATATCTTCGAGTACCGGATTACTCTTTCCGTTTGACCATCTGTTTGTGGATGAAATGCGGTACTAAAGTTCAATTTTGTACCCAAAGCTTCTTGTAACTTTTTCCAAAATCTCGAGGTAAATCTTGGATCTCTATCGATATTATAGACATAGGTACTCCGTGCAACTTCACAATTTCAGCAATATATAATTCGCTAATTTATTAAGTGAGTAATCAGACGCATCTTGGTATAAAGTGGGCTGACTTTGTTAATCTATCAACCACTACCCAAACAAGCATCCTTCTTTTTAGGAGTTAAAGGCAAACCGGTTACAAAATCCATGGTAATCTTGTCCCATTTCCACTCGGGCACCATTACGGTTGAAGTAATCCTCAAGGCACTTGATGTTCAACTTTTACTTGTTGATGATCAAACACTTGGTTACAAATTCGAAATGTCCTTTTCATACCGCCACCAATACACTTCTTTAAATCATTATACATTTTGTGCTACCAGGATGAACCGATAAACAGCCATTGTGCGCCTCATGTAATATTTTTCGAATCAATTTATCGCTTTTCGCACACATATCCTGTCTCGAAACATCAAAGCAGTCATCTGGTCCAACTCAAAATCTGAGTCGTAACCTGATTCACATTGAGTTCTCTTGATTCGCAACTCACTATCATTCTTTTGAGCATCACAAATCAACTGGAGAAATAACGGTTTAGCTCTCACCGCTAAGATTGACCCATCATCAGACAATGCTAACCCCGTGTTCATGGCTCTCAAAGTAAAAAGAAATTTTCTGCTCAAGGCGTCAGCAACTACATTTGCTTTTCCCGGATGATAATCAATCACTAAATCATAATCCTTTAATAATTCAAGCCATCTTCGCTGTCGCAGATTCAGATCCTTTTGATTCATCAAGTACTTCAAACTTTTGTGATCAGTAAAAATTCGGCATTTTTCACCGTACAAATAATGTCGCCAAATCTTCAAGGCAAAAACAACAATGCCGCCCAAATCATGTGTAGGATAGTTCTTCTCATGCGGTTTTAACTGTCTCGAAGCATAAGCTACCACTTTACCCTCTTGCATCAACACACATCCAAGGCCTGTCAATGATGCATCACTATAAATTACGAACTCCTTTCCTGACTTGGGCTGTACTAAAATTGGTGCTTCAGTCAATCGTGCTTTTAATTTTTCAAAACTTTGTTGACATTTATCAGTCCATTCAAACTTAACATTCTTTTGCAACAACTTAGTCATAGGAGAGGCAATCATCGAAAATCCTTCAACAAAACGTCTATAATACCGGCTAAGCCTAAAAGCTTCTAACCTCGGATACATTCTTGGCGGTTTCCAATCAACGATCGCAGAAATCTTGCTTGGATCCATCCGAATACCATCACCGAGACTATATGCCTAAAAATCCGACTTCACGAAGCGAACTCACTTTTACTAAACTTGGCAAACAGTTTCTTTTCTCTCAAGATCTGCAATATAGTTCTCAAGTGTTCGCATGTTCAGACTCATCTCGAGAATAAATTAAAATGTCATCTATAAACACTACTACAAACTTATCCAAATATGGCCTAAGATCCGATTCATTAAGTCCATAAATATAGCTGGAGCATTTGTTGCGGAAGGCATCACAAGAAACTCATAATGTCCATACCTTGTCCTAAAGGTGGTTTTCGCACATCCGACTCCTTAACTCTCATTTGGTAGTAACCGGACCTCAAATCAATCTTTGAAAACACTGTGGCCCCTTTAACCGATCGAATAAATCATCAATCCTCAACAACGGGTACTTGTTCTTTATAGTCACCTTATTGTCGACGGTAATCAATGCAAAGTCTCATTGAACCATCCTTCTTCTTTACGAATAATACAGAGCACCCTAGGGAGAGAAACTCGGTCTCACAAATCCCTTGTCCGTTAACTCCTGAATCGAGCCTTCAATTCTTTTAATTCAATGAGCCATTCTATATGGAGCAATCGAGATCGGTGCGCAGACCAAAGAACAAATCAATGGCAAAATCTATCTCTCGTTCGAGGCAACCTGCAATTCCTCAGAAATACATCCGAAACTCACAGACTATCGATCGATTCAAATTTCAGTTGAGGCAACTCAATATTCATTACATAAGCGGATAAGCTTCACACCCTTTTCTCATGTATTTCGTGCAGACATGTGCGAAATCACCATAGGCAATTTATTTGATTCATCTGTTTCAACCCACGAATTTCTCCATTTTCACATTTCAACTCTAGTGTCTTTTGTTTACAATCTACCTTAGCATCATACAATGTTAACCGGTCCATTCCCAAGATAACGTCAAACTCACCAAATGGTAACAACATCAAGTTGGCGGAAAAGCAGTGACCTTGAATCATTAATGGGCAATTCTTGCAAACCTTGTCAACTAGCACATATTGGCCTAAGGGCTTGACACTTTAATCGTAAACTCAATAAATTCAACAGCAACTTTTTATTGGATACTAAATTCATGCAAATATAGGAATGAGTGGACCGGGATCAATCAATGCAATAACAATAGTATCATAGAGAAAATGTACCAAGAATAACATCGGAGATGATGCATCTTCTCGGCACGTATAGCATAAGCTCTAGCAGGTGCTCTAGCTTCTGATCTTGCCGTTAAATCTTTCATCATAGTTTTACTACTAGTCCCACCTCCAGTATTTCTCGGTGGTCTACCTCTATTAGCGGTGGTATTCTGCTCTAGCACTCAAATCTTTCTTCTTTAAGTTTCTCGGACAATCTCTAATAAAATGCTCGCGAGAACCGCTTTTGAAACAAGCTCGCTCGGTCCCCAACACTCACCATAATGTTGCTCGCCACATTGTCGACACTCGGGCTTTCTAGGTCGCACATTACCCACACTTGCCACCGAAGTAACTTGAGCTTTAGACCCCGAATATGCTCTACCACGATCTCTGTGTGAATCCCCAACTGTCATTCGAGGGTTTGTCTCTTTGGACCTCTTTGGTTGAGATTGAAATGGCTTGCTTATCTGTCTTTTTCTGACATCTCGGGCCTCAATAGCACTTTTCTTCTTTCTTTGTTCAATTCTTGACTTTAAGAGCTCGATCAACCAATACTACAAATTCTTTCAACTCCAAAATTCCTACAAGCACTTTAATGTCCTCATTCAGCCCATCTTCAAATCTTCTACACATAATGGTCTCGTGGACACACATTCTGGGCATACTTGTTGAGTCTTACAAATTCGCGTTCATACTCTGCATGACATTTTCCCTGCTTCAATTCAAGGAACTCCTTCCGTTTTTGATCAATAAATCGCCGACTTATGTATTTCTTTCTAAATTCTTCCTGGAAGAAATCCCAAGTAACTTTTCTTTTGGCACCACTGCAACCAAAGTCTTCCACCGGTGGTAAGTCAATCTCTCAAAAGTGATACAAAGACACTTTAAGCATTCCTCGGTGTACATGAGAGCTCATCAAATACGGGTAGAATTTTCAAGCCGAATTCCGCTTTCTCGGGATCATCATCGACCTTTGCTCTAAACTCTTCGCCCCTTGTTTTGAATCTTGTCAACCGGAGGCTTGTTCATTCTTACCAAATCTATACCTTGAGCAGCCTGAGAATAAATCGAGGTATAGGAGGGGTGGAGGAGGTTGAGCATTTGGATTTGCTCGAATAAATTCAAGATACCAATTGTTCATCATTTGGAGAAAGGCATCCGAGCCTCATCTCCTTGTCTCAATGTCTCACGTCTACTTTCCACAAAGCGGTCCCTTGTAAAGGGAGCCGCGCATTACTAGCAAAGACATCATCACCGCAGTTCCTTCGGGATCCATTACTATATTAAAACAAAACACGCTTTAGAATAATCAGAGTCACCACACTATCACAATATTTTTATGGCATGTATAGCTAGACTTTTACACACACTTTATTAGTCCGAGAACCTACTAAACCATAGCTCGATACCACTAAATGTAACACCCTTACCCGTTACTGTCAGGAACAGATACAAGGTATTACCGAACATAACACATACCATTAAACATAACCGAAATATAAATATGTCATCCAATTTGATAGTGCATCGTATAATATATGTCTTGAACAATATTAGCCAACTTTAATGGCTTGTACAAATTAGCTGGTCGAGTATTGTAACTAATATTTTAAACCTAGACAAATATGACACGTAACAAAATAATTAAGCCTACTATACATGCCATAATTCAAAACGTTTAGTTCAAATACCCTAAAGTATGATAGTGCGGGTAGATCTTCACGATCCTTAACTCCTGAGCAAGCCGAAGAACACTATAAGACAAAAGAGAGAAACAAAGTAAGCTTATAGCTTAGTAAGTAAGTATGTAAATACTAATTAAAAAAATCTAACATGTTTACACAACAATTCAAGTATATCTACTTTAACTTCACTATTCATTCCACTTTGATTAAGCTGTCTCTGCTGCGTCATATTCACTAAATAAATCATAACTCGAGTTAAAAACTCGAAATTAAAATCCGTAAAATTTCCTGAATCTAGACTCATAAAGCTTTTTGCTAATTGTTTTCTATAATTTTGGTTCAGCCGATTAGTACAGTTTATTAGTTAAAGTTTCCCTGTTACACAGCTCGACTGATCTGACCTCTGTTCACTACAAATTGAATTTCTCTCAGTACACAATTCAAAAACCCTGAAGTCTGTTTCATTTAAAACTAGTCTCAATAAGGAATTTAGGCATGTAAACTATATTTTTAATTTGCTTTGTACAATTTTTAATGAGTTTTCAAAGTTGGAACAGGGGATCACGTATTCATCCTGAGCAAGTCACATACAATTGTAAATATCTCAAAATATAGAATTCCTTTGCTTGCTCTGTTTCTTTTATATGAAAGTAGACTCATTAAACTTTAATTTCACATCTCATTCAACCTCTAATTATATTCCTCCTATTTTTGGTGATTTTTCAAAATCACGTCACTGCTACCATCTAAAAACAGTTTTAATGCTAATTTCACTCTTTCACACATTCTTTATGCTAACCTCATTTTATCTTATATATGTATATACCACAAATCATTTTCACCACATTTCATTCACCATAAGTGTAGGTCCAAACCACAATATCACCACAAAACCATCCCGTTGAACAATTCGGATCAATCCTCGATATTTAATGGTTTCAGCACACAGCCCCACCATCATACTTCGTTTAGTTCGGCTCTTTTGTACACATGGTGAACACTTAGTACCACTCATGCGACCTAACCGATTTGTCTCGTAGCTCTCTTGTCTACATGGTGTCCTTCACATGGAATCACGCATGCGACCTAGCTACATTTATCTTTCACGTAGCTCTCTTGTCTACATGGTGTCCTTCACTTGGAATCACGCATGCGACCTAGCCACATTTATCTTTCACGTAGCTCTCTTGTCTACATGGGATACATCTCGTATCACACATGTGACCTAGCTACTACAGGGTGTCTCGTAGCTTTCTTGTACACATGATGTGCACTCAGCATCATACATGTGACCTAGCTACGCCCTCTATTTCATTCGATCTCTCCAATGTTCAACCGGATCTCTCTCTATATTTATTTCCATTCTTCCAATAGTCGATTTATATTTTAACATCAGCTAGTATATTTATATAATAGGCTGAAATATAAGAATGTACATGAAATTATTGTAATATTTACATACAAACTTACCTTGGTGCAAAATGTGGAAATTTTGCAATTTAGTCCAAAACTTTTTCCTTCCCGTTCGAGATCAATTCGCGTCTTTCTTGATCTATAATAACACATTTAGCTCATTTAATACTCATACTATTTATTTCAATCCAAAATCACATCATGGAAAAATTACATTTTGCCCCTAACTTTTCAAAATTACAATTTTGCCCCTAGGCTCGGAATTTAATTTCAGCCCTTATTCTTATATTTTATGATATGCTGAACATTTTCTCTTCTACAACAACATCAAATTCTCACTCTATCATATAGTTATGAACAATAGGTATTTTTACCGATTATCTTGCTTTTACTCGTTTTCACTTAAAACCGAGTAGCACAAGTTATTTAACATAATTTAAAACCTCATATTCTATCATAAAACATCAAAATACACAAATTTCACCTATGGGTATTTTTCCAAATGTGAACCCTAGGTTAAATTATTACTAGCATAAGCTTAATCGAGCTTCCGGATTCCAAAACGTAAAGAACATTAAAAGCGGGCTTGGAATCACTTACTATGGAGCTTGAAAATTGAAGAAACCCTAGCTATGGAGAGAGGAGAATTCGGCAGCAACTAAGGAGGATGATGATCAATTTTGTGTTATTTTTCCCATTTTATTTCATTTAATATCCAAATGACCAAAATGCCCTCCTTACTAAACTTTCAAAATTCCTTCCATGTCCTAATTTTGTCCATGAACTTAAAATTGGTCAAATTGCTATTTAAGACCTCCTAATTAATATTCCAAAACAATTTCATACTAAAACTTCGGGATGCAAATTTTGCAACTTATTCGATTTAGTCCCTACTTTCAATTTAAGCACTTTAGGCATAGAATTTCATCACGAAATTTTCACACAATCATGCAATCATATCATAAACCCCAAAATAATTATAAAACAATTATTTCTATCTCGGATTTGTGGTCACGAAACCACTATTCCGATTAGGCCCTAATTCGGGTTGTCACAGGGCTTGCATATGTTATTGATGTTGCATGTATTTGAAATGGGCCTATGGGCCATACTGTTATCTGAATAAGGGGCTAAGGCCCGTTTATTGTAATCTGAAAAGGGCTCGGTCCAAGATTACCACTTTATTACTGATGGGCTTAAGCCCAATAGGCTTGGTGACTTGGGCTTTGAATGGGTTTTCCTTACACACTGAGTTTCCCCAAACTCACCCCTTTTATTTTCATCCACGCAGGAAATCCCCAACCATAGTGGGCTTGGAGCTATGAGGGAATTCGGAGTGGCCACCCGTTCTGAAAGTTTGGTTTTCTTCTGGTGAACTGGACATCCTATTATTTACGTTGAGGTTTGGGTTTTTAAATGTAATAACGCCGCTTAATTATTTTTTATGGTTTTAATATGTATTACTAAGATAGGTATTACTTATTTTAACTGTTGAAATTTGATAGCTTTAGGGCGCGTTTTAAAAAATAACAATTGATTTCAAAATAACACGACAACAAGCAAAGCTTCCGCAATAAAAGTATTTTCCAAAATTAATCACTTTTCCTAAAAATGAAATAATCAAATCGGTTTCCTAGAAATATCCATGACGTTAACGTGTGTCAATGGCAGTATGCATGTCTAGGATTGGATCCGAAGGGAGCTTGGTACTTAAGCAGTCCGATGGATTCACCACCTCTTTTCCGGTTTCCTACCTAGTGCATAGCTTCCATTTACTTTAACCTATAATGAAATTGTCTTTTAAAACACTAAGTAAGTTTTTCTGGATCAACAATATAAAATGTTTTGAATGCTTCGATGTGGCATGTCGGATCCGGTCGTAACGTCTGGGCCGGGTTTTGGGGTGTTACAGTACATCTCTTTCAAATACATGTGCTCTCTTTTTTTTTTTTACATGAGCACTTACTTTGTGTACTGCAATTCTCGAGCAATTGATACTTCTTTTCAACTCCCCCAACTTATTTTCAAAGTACGTCTTGAATATTACTGAGTCTAGTGTTTGGGACAATTTTAAGATCATTAAGAGAAAAGTAATGGCTAATTATTGTAAGGGTCGAAATAAAATTAGGCGATATAGTCTCAAAGTTGGGTTTCAAAGGATAAAATTTTACCATGGTGGGCTTGAAAGGCTCAAACGGTCCAAACAATAGTTGCCTAAATCATTTCCAACGTTTCATACTCCCTAGGATTTCACCTCAAGAAACTACTAAGTTAATTCTAAAGACTTAAACTTTCATGCATACCTAACTTTCCTAAAGACTAAAAATTTTATGGTACGAGTTTGCATGCTCTATTAAAAAATACATTCATGTCATTATTATGCTAACATAATAATTTATTGAAATAATACAACTTTATTCATACTCAAACTGAGTATACTTAACAAAAATCAAATTTTTGAACAAAATATCCTAATCATAATTTAAAAGAAGAATTTTATTCTGAGTGGAAATAATTCAAATTTTATGTCCCCCCAACTTAAAATGAACAATGTCCTCATTGTTTAAAGTGTACAGATACTATACACCAGGTAGGATTTTAGAAAAGAGGAGGTGAGTCAATTTGACTGCTTAAGTACCAAGCTCTTTCTAAATCCAATCATGGACATGTATATATCTATTGCCACACTTTAAACTTTGTGACTTGCTCACATTTTATTAGTGATTTCCCTCTCTTGTTTTATTATGCAACAAAAAAAAAAAGATTCCTAATTAAACTTAATCCTAAAATGACCTAAGAACAGAAATAAAATAAAGTCAAGATCCCTCCTTTATTTATTTGCAGACCCTTCTGAATTTGACTCATCTTTTGCTCCATCATTATTGCCTTTGCATGAATCGCTTTGCTCCTTTTTTGATAATGAACTCCATGGTTCAAATATAAAATCTGGAAACTCAGGCGCAAAAATAAACGGGTCATTGTATATTTTCTTAAAAGCACTTATCATTGAGTCATCCCCTATTTTTAAGTATCTCCAGTAGGCTTGTTGCTGGAATTGCATATGTTGCGTTAAGTCCATCAATTTTGACAGCTCATTTTGCAGGTCTGGGCTAGGCGGTTGAGCTCTAAACATTGCGGTTGAGCTCTAAACATTGAAGTTTCAGCATCAGGTTCAGCTTCTGTCTCCACTGATTCTACCTTTTCAGGGACTTCGAATGATTTCATCGTGGGATCTTCTTCTTCATTAGGGTCCTCCGGTTCCTCACTTACTTCAATTCAGTGCTGTATGACTGACTCTCCAACTACTCGGTAAAGGTCCCAATCCATGATTGTGCCTTGGCTATACCCTGTCTTCCTTACTTTTGCAAGAGTTTCAATTTTCAAGCATAGAATTGTTATTGTAAAGGGGAAATGAACAGGGCCAGAGTGTTTAATGTCACAATTCCACATCTCCCTCAAGATGATCTTCCCCACATCAATGGTCTTACCAGTTAGGATCGATTATAATAAGACCATTCGCTCTAATGAGATTGTAGTCCCATGTGAGCTAGGCATAAGGCTGAATCGGATGAAGTAAAACCATACCTTCGCGAGTGGCATCAAATATTCTCTTCGACAAGTGTGGATTCCTTGTTTTGACACAGTCCATGTAGAACCCAGAACTGTCAGTTCCTCGAGAATTTCTTACAAATTTTCAGGCTTGATATTGCTCATCAATGTGGAATATTCATCATTTTCGAAATCTGGTAATTCAAAGAACTCATTAATAGCATTTAAATTTATTAGTACCTTGATTCTGCGAACTGGAACTTCTGTCATCTCGCTTAAAGTTAAATTTGCATAGAACTCACTAACTAGTTCCTCATCCACACTAGGTCTCTTTTCACAAAACAACTCCCAATAGAGGGTTTCAGCAACTTGACGAATACGTGCCATAAAGTCTCGGTAGTTTCTCTCCTTTAAAGTGAATCCTTTTTCTGGATGCACCTGTTGATTTTTGAAGATACTTTCGTATCTCACTTTGGCGTCTTCACAGTGGAATTTGTTTTGTGTTTCATCAATTTGAGCGGAAGCACGAGTTCTCTTACGAGGCATTTTTAACCTGATCATAAGATGGAAAATTAGTTTCTCAATAAAATTTAATAAAAATTATTAATAATTCAATTAATTGAAAAATTAATAAATAAAATTAAAATTAAAAATTAAGAGAGACTAGGTCTTACCACTTTTTTTGTAAAAATATAAGAACTCCAAAAATTAATAATAATAATGAAGAAAAAGATGAGAATTAAAAAGAAGAGTTGGAGGGTTTGTGGCTTAGGGTGGATGGAAGAGGAATGCCGCACAAGCAGCTAGGGTGTGTGGGTGTAGTGCGTTTGGGAGCAGTGATGCGCAGCAGGGCTAGAAGCAATCACCACACGGGCATTCGGCAGCAGGTAGGACCTGGGTGCGCAGGATGGTGCGGAGGGCAGGTATCGCACGCGGGGTGAAGGCCTGGCGCGAGCTGAGGTTGGGGCAGCTCGAGGCAACACACGCGTTGTGTGCGCGGGATGGAGCTGGGTGTGTGCTGGCCGGCTGCTTGGTGCTGCTGTTGCTACGGGCTTCGGCACTTTGGTGTTTTGGTGCTTTGGGTTTTAAGTGTTCGATGAATGGGAAGATGGGTGGTATTTATAGAGGAAGAAATAGGAATTAGAATAGAATTCTTAAAACAATTTAATTAATAAAATTCTAAATTCTAATCCTATATAAAGATAACAACAATTAATAATTAGATATATGCATATTAAATTATTAATTGCTATTTAATTTATTTTAAACAAAGATAAAATAAAATTAATCCTAATTCTATGCTAAGTTGATAAAGATTAATATATAAATTATAATAGATATAATTATATATTAAAGATTATCATCTTATTATCTTTATTAAAATTTATCGAATAAAATCCTAAAATTGATAATAATTAATATATATTATAACGGGTATAATTATATATTAATAATTATCATCATTTTTTAAATAAAAAAACATTTATTCTAGAAGCCTTTTGAAAATATTTACAAAAAGAGGTATCTAGTTTTTATTATTTACAAAAGAGCAACCAAATTTTAAAAATACTTCAATTAAGTCCCTAGACTTAATGAAAATTTGAAATTGAGTTGCAATTTAAAACTCGAGTCAAAATTGACCTTTTTATTTGAAAAATCAAAGATTAAAATCTCTATTTAGAGAATAATTTTTAGGAAAATTATGTTAAAATCAATTCTGTGAAAGATTGTAGGGTCTGGCAGTCCGCTTAAGTTCTAATCTCCTAGACATAATTCATTTAAACATACTAATCCCAAAAATATACCCTAAATCATTTATTAAAAAAAACGAACATAGGAAAATTTTAAACATCCGATAAAATGAATGAAATTTCATTCCGTTCAATCTTATCTCCCCAATAGTGTTTCAGGCATTAAGCGTTAACTCGAAAATTATCTCCCTTACCTTGGAGCTCGACAACTCCGTATGGATAGACATGATGGATCGTAAATGGACCGGACCAACGTGATTTTAACTTACCTAGAAAGAATTTTAGTCTGGAATTAAATAACAAAACTCACTGACTTGATTCAAATTCTCGAACTCGAATGTGCTTGTCATGCCATTTCTTAAGTCTTTCCTTGTGTAATTTGGCATTTTCGTAGGAGAATAGCCGGAGTTCCTCTAGCTCATTGAGTTGGAGCATCTGTTTCTCCTTAGCAAGCTTAGGATCCAAGTTGAGTTGTCGAAGAGCCCAGTAAGCCTTGTGCTCTAACTCTAAGGGTAGATGACATGCTTTCCCAAAGACCAACCTGTAAGGTGACATCCCTAGAGGTGTCTTGTATGCTGTTTTGTAAGCCCATAAAGCATCATCCAACCTTTTGGACCAATCACGTCGGTTTGGGCAGACTACCTTCTCAAGTATGCCTTTGATTTCCTTATTTGCCAATTCAGCTTGCCCATTTGTCTGTGGATGGTAGCTGTTTCAACCTTGTGTTTCATTCCGTGCTTGTCTAATAACCATCTTAACCACTTGTTCACGAAGTGGGACCCTTCATCACTAATGATAGCTCTTGGGGTTCCAAACCTTCTGAACACGTGTTTCTGCAAGAACTTAATTACAACCCTAGCATCGTTTTTCAGATAAGCTTCAGCTTCGACCCACTTAGACACATGGTCTACTGCTACCAATATATACTTGTGACCAAAAGATGGAGGGAAAGGACAAAGAAAGTCAATACCCCATACATCAAACAATTCTACCTCAATGATGTTTGTTCGAGGCATCTCATTTCTGTTGGTGATATTTTCAACTCTTTGACATCGGTCACAACTCTTTATGTATGCGTATGCATCCTTGAATAGTGTTGGCCAAAAGAATCTGGCTTGCAATACTTTGGCCGCCATACGAGTACCTCCGAAGTGTCCCTCACTCAGAGCTGAGTGACAATGGTATAAAATCTTTTGTACTTCATCTGCTGCCACACATCTCCTGATCATCTGATCTGCACACTTTTTAAACAAATATGGCTCTTCCCAGAAATAGTACTTAACATCGTGAAGAAACTTCCTCCTTTGTTGATAAGTCTTATCAATTGGCATCAAACCACAAGCTAAATAGTTAGCAATATCAGCAAACCAAGGGGTACTATGGACATGACTTACCTTCAGTATGTGTTCATCTGGAAACGTTTCTTGAATTGGTATAATAGAAGAATTCCCTTCTTAAGGCTCCAATCTGGACAAGTGATCTGTTACTTGGTTTTCTACTCCTTTTCGATCTTGAATTTC
Organism: Gossypium arboreum; assembly: GCF_025698485.1. Classification (NCBI taxonomy): domain Eukaryota; kingdom Viridiplantae; phylum Streptophyta; class Magnoliopsida; order Malvales; family Malvaceae; genus Gossypium; species Gossypium arboreum. The sequence continues at coordinate 23,606,361 of NC_069072.1, forward strand.
TAGACCGAACTCTTATAGTAGAAGCACCCACCAGATTAGTCTCGGCTTAGCATCTTTCTTGGCAAGTAAGTACTTGATTACCTAGTGGTCCGTATAAACAGTTACTTTGGTACCTAAAAGGTAAGATCAAAACTTGTCAAAAGTAAATACAATAGCAAGTAACTCTTTTTCTATTACCGTATAGTTCAGTTGAGCTCCTGTAAGAGTTCGACTTGCATAGTAGATAGGATGAAAAACTTTGTTCCTTCGTTGGCCCATGACAGCTCCTATTGTGAAATCGCTTGCGTCACACATTAATTCAAATGGTAGATCCTAGTCTGGTGTGACAATTATGGGTGCCGTAACTAATCGACTCTTAAAATTCTTGAAAGCCTTTAAGCATTAATCATCGAACTTGAATGTCGTGTCCTTCTCCAATAATTTGCATAAAGGTTTAGCAATTTTGGAGAAGTCTTTGATAAATCTTCGATAAAACCTAGCGTGACCTAAGAAACTTCTAACACCCTTTACAAATGTCGGAGGTGGGAGTTTCTCGATAACATCTACCTTTGCTTTATCTACCTCGATTCCATGTCTCGTTATCCGATGCCCTAGAACAATCCCTTCTCGTACCATGAAATGGCACTTTTCCCAGTTAAGTACTAGGTTTGTTTCTTCGCATCGTCTTAGTACCTTAGCTAAATTGGCTAAGCAATCACCATAAGTATCTCCGAACATTGAAAAGTCATCCATAAAAACTTCCAAGTACTTTCAACCATGTCAGTAAAAATAGACATCATACATCTTTGAAATGTAGCAGGTGTATTACATAAACCAAATGGCATGCATTTAAATGTAAATGTACCGTACGGGAAGGTGAATGTTGTCTTGTGCTGATATTCTGGTGCTACTGTAATCTGATTATACCCCGAGTATCCATCGAGAAGACAGTAATAGTCTCACCTAGCGAGTCTATCCAGCATCTGGTCCAAGAATGACAAAGGAAAATGATCTTTCCTAGTCACCTTGTTCAGCTTCTGGTAATCAATGCAAATCCTCCATCCTGTAACTATTCTAGTTGGTATCAACTCATTATTCTCATTCTCTATGACTGTGATACCTCTCTTCTTTGGCACGTATTGGACCGGACTTACCTACGAACTATCTGAGATAGGATAAATGATACCCACATCTAACCACTTGATAATCTCCTTTTTCACCACGTCTTTCATGATGGGGTTTAGTCTTCGTTGTCCATCAATCGTCCCTTTTTCACCATCTTCTAGGATAATCTTGTGCATGCATACAGATGGACTAATACCCAGATATCGGCTATGGTCCATCCGATAGCCTTCTTGAATTGTTTCAACACCAAGATGAGTTTCTCTTCTTGCTCAGTAGTTAATTCTGCTGAAACAATCACAGGCAAAGTAGAAGCGTTACCTAAATAAACATATTTCAAATGTGAGAGTAGTACTTTCAGTTCTAACTTAGGTGGCTCCTCGATTGACGCTTTTGGTTGGGCATACTTCCTGTTCTCTAACTCCAAAGGTTCAAAGCGGGATTGTGGTTTAAACCCCCTTTGATTAGCTTCTAACAAATCTAAATATTCATCCTCCTCTTCATCATTTGGAGGATCTGATGTCAGAATTTGTTCCAATGGATCTTCAACATAGTTAAGCTCCTTTTCCACTATGAAATCCTCTAAATCGGATACTGCAGAACAATCATCAGTTTTGTCAGGAAATCACATAGACTTAAAAACATTAAATGTTACCTGATCATCCTGAACACGCATCGTAAGCTCACCCTTCTGCACATCTATAAGGGTCCTTCCGGTTGCTAAGAATGATCTTCCTAGGATAATCGACACTTCTTTGCCTGCTCCAAAGTCTAGGATAACAAAATCAGCAGGAAAGATAAATTTATCTACACGTACCAATACGTCCTCGATTTTTCCTTCTAGGTGTGCTAAGGATCGATCTGCTAGTTGAAGTGTAACCGTAGTAGATTTAACTTCACCTATCCCCAACTTTCTAAATATTGGCATAGGCATCAAGTTAATACTCGCACCTAAGTCACATAATGCCTTACCACAAATATGTTGCTCCAATGTTGCAAGGTATGGTAAAACATCCAAGATCCTTCAGCTTCGGGGGTAGTTTGTCTTGAAGATATGTGCTGCATTCCTTCGTCAGAGCTACCATCTCAAATTCTCCAAGTCTTCATTTTTTGGACAGGATATTCTTCATAAACTTGACGTAATTCGGCATTTGTTCAAATGCTTCAACCAGCGGGATGTGATATGAATTTTCTTGAGTATGTCTAGGAATTTCTTGAATTAGATTTCCTGTTTCCGCTTCTGAAGTCTTTGAGGGTAGGGTGGTGGAGGTTTCTTTACTAGAACTGGTTGATTCATTTTCTGCGGCAATTCTGCATCTAACGGAGTTGTTAGTTGATCAGAATTAGCTGGTTCTGGAATTACCTTGTCAAATTTTTCAAATTCTGGTTCTTGTGTAACTGGAATTTCAACACTCGGTTGAACTTCCTCTGAATCTCGAGCATCAGCTAGCTCCTTTTCAGTTTTGATAGTGTTGGGCTCTACTGTCTTTTCACTCCTCAATGTCAATGCTTTACAATGTTCCTTCCCTGAATTCCTCGGATTCTCCGTATCACTAGATAAAACACCTTATGGTCGGTTCCTGAGTTCAGTAGCCAGCTGACCCACTTGATTCTCCAAATTTCTTAGAGTGGCATCATTTTTTGCCATGTATGCCTTCAATAAATTCTCTAAGCTATTGGATGATTCGGCCTGAGCTGATTTCTGAGCTTGTTGAGAAAAACTAGGCGGCTGAGTTGGTCTAGATTGAGCATAGTTGTTACTAGTTCCAGCCCCTTGGTTACTCTAGGAAAAATTCGGATGGTTTTGCCACGATGGGTTGTAGAAGTTGGATTACAATCCTTGCCTTCCTCTATTTTGGTTCTGGTTATTCATGTAATATATGGATTTGGGGTTTGATGGACATTTTTCGAACAAATGTCCTTCCCCACAATAAACACAGGCTATTCTCTCAAATTGGTGAGGTGGTTGGGCTGCAAAACTGTTAGACCCATTAGTGGTAAGATTCTTAAGCATTGAGGTTATTGAAGATACTTGAGATGCAAATGAAGTGAGAGCGTCCACTTCATGTATTCCAGCGACTCGTTTTCCTGACGCGGCTCGATTGGTCGGCCATTGATAATTGTTACTGGCGATCCTCTCGATGATTTCGTAAGCCTCATTATAAGACTTAGAAATGAGAGCATCGTTAGCAGAAGCGTCCACTACCATCCTCGTGTGAGCATTGAGACCATTATAAAATGTCTCAAGTTTGATGTATTGTGGGATTCCGTGATGAGGGCATTTCCTTAGTAGTTATTTGTATCATTCCTACGCCTCATACAAGGATTCATCATCCATTTGTTGGAAGGCAGTGATCTCGTTCCTCAATTTAGCATTCTTACTTAACGGGAAATACTGCATGAGGAATCTTTCGGCTAACTCTTGCTATGTAGAAATTAAGTTTGGTGGCAATGAATTCAACCAGGCTCGAGCTCTGTCCCTTAGTGAGTACGGGAACAGCTTCAATCGTAATGCATCTTCGAAAACTCCAGCTAATTTGAAAGAGTCGCTCACCTCCAAAAATAGTCTTAAATGAATATGAGGATCTTCTGTAGACATTCCACTGAATTGGCACACTGTCTAAAGCATCTAGAACATGACTGGCTTTAGCTCAAATTATTGTGCCTCGATTTCGGGTCTCCTAATACCCGGATTAAGATCGTTAAATACTGGCACAGCATATTGTCTTAAGGCTCTATCCCCATCGTCAGCAATAAGGATAGGATTTTGAGCAAGGTTTGCTCCATTTCCTTGATTCATATTCTCGAAATACATTCATTCAATCCTTCTCTGGTTCGCTTGTCTTCTTCGCTGCCGGAAAGTTTGTTCAATCTCAGGGTCTACAGGAAGTAAGTCAATAATCTGGTTAATACTCATAAACACCTGAAATAATCACAGAAAAACTAATTAAGTTAAAAATTAAATAGAAAAATAATCCAAAACATAAAACTAACAAATTCACAAATAATGACTTTTTGAAACAGTCCCCGGCAATGACGCCAAAAACTTGGAACGACGGAAAAATGTGCAAGTGTACACAATTGCAAGAAGTAATAAAGTGGCAAGTAAATGTCGAGTTATCATACCCACAGGGACTGTAAAAAGAATTATTTATGAAATTAACTGTAAAACACTTTGGTGAAGTAAAAATAATTTGGTTTTAAAATGTGGTCAAAAACTATTTAAAAACTAAGTAAATGATTAAAAATAAAACAAAGGAGTTCTAGTGCACGATTTCAAATAAGATTTAATCAATGTAACATACTTGTGTTGGATTAATTATATTTCTTGAACTCAGAATTACTAAACTCATGTTTACACTGTTACAAATACATTCACAGCAACCTGGTAATTCGCTAACTTATGAACAAATTTACATACCAAAAATCCATTCATCTCTTGACATATCCCTATGTCAATTCAACCGACTAAACAGATTCTAGAAAGCAAACATGCTATTGCACATACATACTCATTAAATTGAACCAATCTCTTGCATATCCCTATGTCAATTCAAACGATTAATTAAATCTAATAAGAATATAAAAGACTTTGTGAAGTAACAAGACATCCCTACCTTGGAACAATTTAATCACAATAATCTTGCAAGTTATGCAAGGCAATAATATCGCCAGATATATTACTAATTTAACCTTCAGCTACCTCAGAAGAATAAACATGTACTGATTAAGTCTTGTGTCAACTAATTACAATTGCAATCCGTTTAAATAATTAATTCATTAGTTACCTCACAGTCGTAACGCAAGAATAACTTAGGCATGAATTTACTTAATCAAGCATCTTACCGAGGCTTATAATAGCATAAACATCATTTTAACAATTCAAGCAGGCAGAATATAATCAACCCAACACAAACATAATTTAATCTGAATTGATTAAAATAACCATTTCAATAGCATAAATATTCATAAACATGTTCGTCAAAACAACAACAAAAATTAAAGAGTTATGGAACAAGAGGCAAATCCGGTGTTTCTCCATGGCTTGACTAGTTGCTCCGTTCTTCGTTCTTCGTTGGCATTGGCTATGAAGGTGGCTTATGAACACCTAATTTCTACTCCAAAATGGCTGATGGAAGCCTCTTTCCCAAGAGAAGAAATCGGCACTTGAACAAGAGGGAATGGAATGGAAAAAATGAGAGAAAAGTGAAAGAGGGAATGAGAGAATGATGTGAAATGAGGGATGCTTTGAATGATCAGAAAGGAGTGGCTTTTATAGCTGATTTTGGCTGCTAAAAATAGCAAATTCCAACAGCCGAAGAGCCCTCCCTTGGCCAGCCACACACATGGCAAAGTTGAGAGTTTCAACTTTGCTATTTTAAGCTTGGGGCAAATCTATAAGGTGGGGTTTGAATACAATTTAGAAGCCTTTTGAGGACATTTTTTCAAGCATATTTAGTCAGCTAAAATGCTGATTTGGGTCAGCATATGGACGGTTCTGGGCTGCCCATTTAGTGTCTGGTTTGGTTCACTCAATCTGGCTCAACCAGTGCGATTCAACTGGACCCTTTCTCCATAATAAATTAAAAATAATTTATTTAACCCAAATTAAATGGGGAATAAATTAAAATTAATTAAATTATGAATTAATACACATTTCTAAACCGTCTTAGGCTGGAAATTAAAGTGCCTCGATACTTCAAATTGTTTCTCGGTTTTGTGCTTTCAGCAGTGTCAGCCAAGCCAATTTTCACCCTTTGTACGAATCTGTCGAAAATAGTCAAAATTAGTCAAAGTTAAGTACAAAATTAAATAAATTCACCATATTCATATTTTTAACATGACTTAATTATTTTATAATATTTAATTATTTTTTGACAAGAATTTAATCAAATTTGCATGAATTTAAGAAAAATTGGGTATGAAAAAGTATATAAATTTTTGTGTTTCTAGACGTGTATAGGCTAGATGTGGTATTTTGGTTGTGATTATAGCCATGAGATTTGGCTTGTAAATTGTATATGTTTTGGTTTGTATATATAACCATGAATGATGGCTTATTTTGGTATGTTTGGTATGAATGTGGCTATGGTTTTATAGTTGCTCAAATGGTTTTTTATAAGGAAGTTATGTGAGTGTGAATTATGGTAAATGAACTATATAGATTGATATTGTTTCGGTATGTATTTGGCTAAGTAAGTAGTAGTGATTTAAGATTTGGAATAGATGAAATTATAATGGCATGAATTGCACATTTGGTTGATGATTTTGGCTGCATAATTGAATGATGAATTGGTACCATTTTGGTTGTTTAGGTGAGCATGTATAAGGGTGGCAAATTGGCATTGCTAATGGCCTATTTTTGTCTACACAGGCAAAGACACGGGTGTGTGTCTCAGCCGTGTGTGACACACGGTCATGATACATAGCCATGTGTCCCCTAGTGATGAAATTGAATTGAAGTCAGTATGCTCCACATGGTTTCACTCACAGGCGTGTGACTAGCTATGTGGAACAAGTCAGTATACCCCCTAATTGGCACACGGCTTAGCACACGGGCATGTGACTTGGTTGTGTTGCATAAGTTAGTATACCCTACAGTTTTGGCAGGGCTTAATACACGGCCTAGCACTGGGGCATTTGTGGCCACTTCAAAGTGCACATGGGCTAGACACACGGGCGTGTGGTTGGCCATGTGACCCAAGTCAATATGTATGCCCTGTTTCTGCACGGCCTGAGACACGGGCTCTGTAGCTATGTGAGGCACACGACCTATTCACATGGGCGTGTGACCTCTGTATGGTCGAAATTTTTCTAAGTTTTCAAAATTTTCATATGTTATTGGTTTAGTCCCGAACTACTTCTAAAGCATGTTTTAGGCCTCGTAGGCCCTTATAAGGGACAATTTGATTGTGTTGAATGATTGATGAGAATGAATTCTTTATGTATGAGTTATGTATGTTAAATATTGTGAATTGATCGATAATATCTAGTAACCTTACTCTAGTGACAGATACCGGTTAGGGGTGTTACATTTTATTGGTATCAGAGTTACGGTTTAGTCAATTCTAGGACTAACGTAGCATATGTGAGTCTAGCTACACATGCCATATATATAAATTGAGATAGTGTAGTGACTCTTGATGTTTTAAACTGTGTTTTCATATAGTAATGGATCCCAATCGAACTATAGTTGTGACAGCCCTAATTTGACCCTAGTCGGAATGTGGTTTCGGGACCACAAAACCGAGTCAAAAATGTATTTAAAATTTATTTGCATAACTTCTATGTGTGATAGTGCATATGTGAAAATTTTGATGTTTTAATTTAGTCTTATGAATGGGAATTTTACTTGAAAGGACTTAGTCGAGAAACCTTGAAAATGGGATAGGCAAATGTGTAGTAGCCAAACATTTTATGTTTTAGTATTATGGGGGACTTGCATGTCAAATAGACCAATTTTGAATGCAAATGGCCAGCCAACATGCATGTAATCATGGGTTCTATTATTTTATTTTAATTGGTGGGAATTATATAATATAGAAATAAGCATATTAGGAGAAAAATGTTTTTTTATGGGGAGAAGAACATTCGCCACTTTGTTTTCATGCTTTAGAGCTGAATTTGGTTGAAGGAATTTATGAGAGGAGAGGGAAGAGAGCTTGATCTTCTTCTTTGTTTTTTTGGGCTGTTGATTGGAATGGAGAGGAGACCATGACACCGGCTGCATGGAGGAAATCCATTTTCTTTTACTCCTCCATTGCCTTAGCTTGAAGTGAGGAGAAGGAAATTCCTTTGCTTAAATTTTCAGCTTAGGTGATGGCTATAATGAGAATGGCGGAGGTGGCGGTTGCATGAGGAAGCTAAAGGAAGTGAGGAGGACATGGGCAAGAAGGGAAGGCAAAGGTTGGGAGTTAGTTTCGCCTTGGGAGAAGAAAATTCGGTGAGTTCCTTGAGCACTTGTTTATTGATTGCATACTTAAGATTTTCCTTCAACAAGGGTGGTGTTAGTGAGGAAGAAAGTAATTAAATGGCTTGACTTCTATGCTTGAATTCGGGTATGTTTGATCATGGTTTAAGCTTATTTTGGTTAAACGCTACATGCCATGCATGAATGGTATTTGTGATATGCTTGGTATAAATATGTTCGGCATGAGATAATTGTATATGGCTTATGATTAGTTCTTTTAAAAATAAAAGCTTGACATATATATTTGTGGTTGATGAATCTGTTTTGGATTATTGATTGTTTATGTACTTATGTATTCGATTCGTGATAAAATATAAGTGATGGTTATGAGCTATTTTGATTCGGCATGAGTAGCTAGTTGTGATTCGGCATTTATATTCATGAAATATGATGAATGGTTTGATATTTGATTCGGTTTAGTGGGGTAAAGAATGTTATACTTTAAATGTTATGTAAGGAAGTTATTAAGACGGTTGAATATATATATTGAAAGATGAGTGGTTTTGTGTATGCATTATTGAGCATGAAAAGTAACATATGAATTGGGTATATTTATCATTGTTAAATGTGCTTAAAAGGGTTCATTTATAATATGGTCCTATGCACATAAAATATGTAATAAGAGAAGATGTACAATTGGTATAGTTTTAAAGTCATTTTATGTGTAATATATAGGGATAAGTGTATATATATATCTTGTATATCGTGTATGTGAAATAAAATGCTCGTAATCCGGTATATTATGAATCTATCAATTGTGATCGAAAAGGTGGTTGGAATAATAGTCGATGGATATAAATTATTGGTTAAATTGTTGGTTTTTTGTTCATAGTAAATGGATAATAATGGATATGACTTGTGCTTAAAGCTTGATTGGTGTTTTGGTTATGTGTTTGTCTTTCAAATATGGTAATTTTGGCATGTGAATTGGCACATGGTTTTGTGACTTAAATAAATGTGTAAAGTATTCTTGTTCATAAAGACCATTATCAATGCCACTTATGATAATAGATATAAAGATTGATATGTGATTTGTTTGGTTTGATGAGTGCATGAATCATGAAATAGGCATAGTTACTCTAGTAACAGATGCAGACAGCAGCAGTGATGTGAAATTGAAAAATCACTAAAAATAGTAGAAATGGAATTAAATAATGAATAAATTGTGTAATCGAAGCTTGATGAGTTTATTTTCATATGGAAGAAACGAAACGACCATATGAGCTATATGTTATGAGGTGTTTAAATTCTTGTGAAACAGGGCCAGACCGATATCTGGATCCCCTGTTCTGACTTAGAAAATTCACCATAAATTTTATCGAGATAATTAAAGGTCGTGCTTTATATGTACAGATTTTTCATCGAGTCTAGTTTCATTAGAGATAAACGTCATAGACATTGAATCCTTGTACAGGGAGATATTTAAGTTGTAATGCACAGAGGTCAGAGTAGTCGAACCTTGAAATAGGGGAGGCTTTAACAAATAAACTGTACTGATTGGCCCAACCAAAAATTCTACAAAAATTCTCTCATATAGATATATGAGTCTATATTCAGGGAAAATTAACGAAACTTCATTTGGAGTTTCGTAGCTCCATTTACGAATAATTTAATGACTGTTGCTCAGGAAAAACAGCTTGTACTGAATTTGTGATTATGTTGTAAACCTTAATAAAACTATTTGAGTTGCTTATAAGCTATCGATTAAATATTGGGAATCAAAGTACCAAATCCAGTATTAAAGTGAAGCTATAAGCCGTAAATGACTAGTATACCTAGTCAATTTTGTTATGATGAAATTGATGAATGTGAAAGTGTATATATGTGATAAGGCCGAATGGCCAATGTGATGAATGTGAATGTGTATATATGTGATAAGGCCGAATGGCCGATGTGATGGATGTGAAGGTGTATATATGTGATAAGGCCAAATGGCCAATGTGATGGATGTGAAAGTGTATAAATGTGATAAGTCCCGAAGGGCATTTGTGTCAAGATTATATCAGGGTTAAAACCCCGCAGCTTTATGCGAGAATATTATCTTGATTAATGTCCGTAGGCTTCGTGCTCGTACTATATCCGAGCTTTAAAGACCCGACGGCTAAATGCTAGGATTCAAGTAAGACTTTGATATTGAGTATCTGAAATAAGTTACCATCAAATAAGTGTTATGTATTTAAGATGTTCAGGTACGTATTACTAACTCATCGGTGGAGTGATTTGAGGTGGATTATCGATATCAAAGAGGTAGGTAAATGTGATTAATATTATAACTCCAAATATGAGAATGATCTAATTGGTAATGGTATGCTTGTATAATGAAGTATGTGATGAAATATTCTTATGTATTAGTGCATATTCTGCCCAAAAGCCTTATGATTTGAGTATGGGTTGGATTCAGCTAGATGTGCCAGTACGAGGTAAGGATTATGTTTTGTAAGCTTACGATATGTGATAAGGAATATGTTTGGTTCTTTATGTGCCTATGGTAATTTAGTACTTGTCATGTTGAAATACTTAAAAATATGGATGTGACTATGAACAAGTGGAAAGGATTATTGAAAGTTGAAAATTGATGAAGAATGTGCTTGAAATATTTGACCATCTAGGTCATTATTATTGAAAGTATATATGTGATGACCAAGTGATACGTTTATTGATATTATAGTTCGAGATGAAGCTCTAGATTAACTTCATCGAACGGTTGAAATGAATGACCAATGATAGTGAATGAGAACACTTTGTTTTGCTTAAAACTTACTAAGCATTGTAATGCTTACTCTGTTTACTTTGTTTTCTCTGTTTTATAGATCTCATTTGAAGCTACGGGCTCGGGGATCGTCGACAACTAGTCACACTATCACTATCCTTTGCTTATTCTTGTTATGTTTTGAATTATCTTATGGCATGTATAGAATAGACCAATGGCCGAAGAATATTTCGGTTAATGTATATAAGCCATGCGAAAATGGCATCTTTTGAATGTGTACTTATAGAAGTTTAAATTGTATCACTGACTGTCTTTAGTACTTATTTAGATGAATGATCTTTATTTCAAGAAAAGTTCAAAAATTTTCTTTGTTCGATATGAGTTTCAAGTCCGGAATGCCCCTTTACCTATTCCGGCGACGGATATGAGATTGGGGTGTTACAATAGTCGATGAGGTTGAGAGTAATGCACCTACTCCCGCGCAAGGGACAAAGCCATCTGATTCGAAGCCCGTTACAGTTAGTTAGGTAAAAGAGGCTAAAGAAGCCTTCTTCCAAATGATGAACGAATGGTTCACCCAATACATTCGTACGAACCCGGCTGCTCAATAACCTCCACCCCACCTATTCCTCAACAAATCCTTATTATTCCTTAAGTTACAGATTCGATACGATTGAATAAGCCTCTAGTTGACAAGATTCATAAACATGGGGCTGAAGAGTTTAGGGCTACTACGGATGATGATATTGAAAGAGCTGAGTTTTAGCTCGAAAATACTATTCGAGTATTGGCTTGAAAATATGATTCAAATATTCGATGAATTATCTTGTACTCCTGATGAATGTATTAAATGTGTTGTATCTTTGTTGAGAGACACTACGTACCAATGGTAGAACACTTTGATATCTGTGGTTCCGAAAGAATGAGTTACTTGGGAGTTCTTTCAATTCAATTCTGAAAGAAATACATCAGTCAAATATTTCTCGATCAAAAGCATAAAGAGTTTTTAGAGTTGAAACAAGGCCACATGACTGTAACTGATTACGAGAGGGAATTTGTACGATTGAGCAAGTATGCTCGATGTTATGTGTGTACTGAAGAAATAATGTGCAAGCGGTTTGTTGATGGGTTCAATAAAGACATTAAACTTCTCGTTGGAATTTTAGAACTGAAGGAATTTGTTGTTTTAGTAGACAGAGTTTGCAAAGTCTAGGAACTTAGTAAAGAAAAGAGAAAGGCTGATTTAGAAGCAAGAGATTCGAAGAAGAGATCAATGAGTAAACTGTATCAATCTTCATCAAAGTAATCCAGAGACTATTTTAACCAATCGATAGCTTCAGTGGGATATTCTAATAGAGATCGCAGAAAACAATACACCAGTCATAAAGCTCAAGCTACATTAGTATCGAGTGTTGGCAACGTGAAAGATGTTAAACCTGAATGTCAACAGTGTGGAAGATGACATTTTGGAGATTGTTGGATGAAAAATGATAATAGAGCTTGTTAAAGTTGTGGTTCGTGAGACCATTTTATCATAGATTGTCCCGAGCTAAATGAAAAAGATAAATCTCAGCATCCAAGATCGAGTAATACGAAAATGAGAGGGAGACCACCAAGAAATACAAGAAATGTATCCAATGGTAAAGGTGTGATGAGAGATTCTGCTGTAAGGTTTGAAGCATGAGCACCTGCCTGAGCTTATGCTATTCATGCACGGGAGGAGGCATCATCTCCAAATGTTATCACTGATACTTTCACTCTCTATGATACTAATGTGATTGCATTGATAGATCCAGGATCAACTCATTCTTATATATGTATGAATTTAATATCTAGTAAGACTTTTCCTGTTGAGTCTACTGAATTTGTGATTAGAGTATTGAACCCCTTACACAAATGTGTTTTGGTTGACAACTTCTGCAAGAATTGTCCGTTACTGAATCGAAATTTCTTTTTTCTGGCTATTCTGATGTTGTTGTCATTCGATGAATTTGATGTGATTTTGGGTATGGACTGGCTAACGATGCATGATGCAGTTGTGAATTGTAGATGAAAGATTATCGAATTGAAATGTTAGAATGATGAAATTCTTCAGATTGAGTGTGACGATTCGAGTGAGTTACCTACTACGATATCATTTATGTTAGCTCAGAAATGTATGAAAAAGGGTTGTGATGCATATCTTGCATACATATTGGATACAAAAGAGTTTGAAACAAAGATTGAATTAGTCCCAATTGTGTGCGAGTATCCAGATGTATTTCCCAAAGAGTTACCGGGTTTACCACCTATTAGAGAAGTTGAGTTTGGTATTGAATTAGTACCAGGAACAACACCGATATCGATAGATCCATATAGAATGGCTTTGACAGAGTTAAAAGAATTGAAAGATTAGTTGCAAGAATTGACAGATAGAGGTTTTGTTAGACCGAGTTTGTCTCCCTAGGGTGCACTAGTGTTATTTGTGAAAAAGAAAGATTGCATGATGAGAATGTGTATAGACTATCGACAGCTCAACAAAGTGATAATCAAGAATAAATACCCTTTGCTACGAATAGATGATTTGTTTGATCAATTAAAAGGGGCAACAATATTTTCGAAAATTGATTTGAGATTGGGTTATTTCTAGTTGTGAGTTAAAGACACAGATGTGCCAAATACTGCATTTAGAACAAGGTACGGACACTACAAATTTCTTGTTATGCCTTTTGGACTAACAAATGCACCCGCTATTTTTATGGACTTGATGAACCATATTCATGCCGTACTTAGACTGATTTGTAGTTGTGTTTATTGATGATATTTTAATTTACTCTCATGATGAATCTGAGCATGTCGAGCATTTGAGAATCATGTTACAAACTTTGAGAGATAAACAATTGTTTGCAAAGTTCAGCAAATGTGAGTTTTGGCTATGAGAGGTTGGTTTTCTGGGACATATAGTTTCAACCGCGGGTATCTGAGTTGACACGAGTAAAATTTATGTGATTATAAATTAGAAGCCTCTGAGAAATGTATCCGAAGTCTGTAGTTTTCTAGGACTGGCTGGCTATTATAGACGATTTGTGAAAGGCTTCTCGATGATTGCAACTTTGATGACACAATTACTTCAAAAAGATGTTAAATTTGAGTGGTAAAAAAAGTGTCAGCAGAGCTTCGAGCAGTTGAAAGCATTATTGACAGAAGCACCAGTGTTAGTTCAGCCTAAGTCGGGAAAAGAATTCATAATTTTTAGTGATGCATATTAAAATGGCCTAGGTTGTGTTTTGACGCAGGAAGGCAAAGTTGTAGCTTATGCCTCGAGACAGTTGAAGCCGTACGAAAAAAATTATCGACACACAATTTAAAGTTAATTGTGATAATGTTCGTATTGAAAATTTGGCACCATTACTTGTTTGGTGAGAAATACCATATTTATACAGTCCACAAAATCTTGAAATATCTGATGACTTAGAAAGATTTGAATTTACGACAACGAAGATGGTTAGAATTGCTAAAAGATTATGAATTAGTGATTGACTATCATCCAGGGAAAGCAAATGTAGTTGCTGATGCTTTGAGCCAAAAGTCCTTATTTGCGTGCTTTGAACACACAATTGGCTTTGTCTGACAATGGTTCTATAGTAACCGAGTTGAAAGTGAGACCATTATTTCTACAGCAGATTTGTGAGCCTAAAAAATTTGATAATGAATTGCAAGCAAAACGAGCTCAGTGTGAGCCGACTTTTGATTCAGAGTTTCAAATAGGGCCTGATGACTGTTTGATATTCCGTGATAGAATATGTGTACCAAGAAATTCTGAGCTCTTTCGGAAGATTCTAAATGAAGCACACAGTAGTACTTTATCAGTACATCCGAGAAGCACGAAATTTTATAGTGATTTGAAATAGCATTATTGATGGCACAACATGAAACGCTATATCTCAGACTTCGTTTCGAAATGCTTGATTTGTCAACAAGTCAAAGCTGAGCATTGTTGATAGATTGACAAAATCCGCTCATTTCATTCTGGTACGTACAGATTTTTCGCTTGATAAATTAGCTAAGTTGTATATTTCTGAATTTGTGAGATTACATGGTGTTCCCCTATCTATTGTTTCAAATAGAGATCCAAGATTTATTTCGTGATTTTGGAAGAAATTGTCAGAAGCTTTCGGTTAGAAGCTGCATTTTAGCACTGCATTTCACCCTCAAATAGATGGTCAATCCAAACGAGTTATTTAGATACTTGAGGATATGTTGTGTTGTTGCATTCTTGAGTTTGAAGGTAGTTGGGAGAAATATCTACTACTGATTGAATTTGCTTACAATAATAGCTTCCAATTGAGTATAAAGATGGCATCGTACGAATCTCTATAGGATCGTAAATGTCGAACACTGTTGTATTGGAGAGAGCTC
The DNA here is from genome assembly GCF_025698485.1 of Gossypium arboreum. Classification (NCBI taxonomy): domain Eukaryota; kingdom Viridiplantae; phylum Streptophyta; class Magnoliopsida; order Malvales; family Malvaceae; genus Gossypium; species Gossypium arboreum. The sequence continues at coordinate 23,621,540 of NC_069072.1, forward strand.
AGCGAAAATAAGATTTACGGGGTTGATCTGATTAGAGAGACTGAAGAAAAAGTGAAAGTAATTTGTGATAGGTTGAAATCGTATGGAGACTTGAAACGAAAAGATATTGAGTTCTAGATTGGGGATAAAATGTTTTTTAGAGTGTCGTCATGGAAACAAATATTACAGTTTGGTCGAAAAAGGAAATTGAGTCTGCAATTCATCGGACCGTATGAGATTACTGAGCAAATTGGGCTAGTGGCATATTGACTATCTTTACCATCTAAGTTAGAGAAAATACATAATGTATTTCATGTATCGATGCTTCAACGATATCGATCCAACCCTTTACATGTCATTTCCCTGACCAAGGTTGAAATTCAGTTTGATATGTCATATGCTGAAGAACCAATTCGAATTTTAGCTCATGAGATAAAAGAGCAAAGAAATAAGAGAATCACATTAGTGAAAGTATTGTGGCATCGACACGGGGTTGAAGAAGCTACATGGGAACCCGAGGATATTACGAGAAAATAGTTCCCTAACCTATTCACTGGTAAGATTTTTGGGGATGAAAATCCCTAAGGGGGGAGAGTTGTAACAGCCAGTTTTTGGTCAAATCACAATAGTGGTTTCGAAACCACAAATCCGATGTCAATAAATTATTTTAATATTATTTTCAGTATTTACAACATGTTATTTGATATGTGTGAAAATTTCGTGAATTAATTTTATCGATTGGTTGGTTAATTTGATAAAAAGGACTAAATCGCGTAAAATACAAAAGTTGCATTCTACTTGTTAAAGGTATTTAATAGCTATGGTTTATTAAAGTGAAGGTCCTTATATTGTAATTAGACCATTAATAGTATGAGTGGACATATATGGACATTTAATGGATGTTTTAAATGGATTTTCATTAAGGTTAAAATGGTTATTAGCATAATTATTATATGTTAAATAAAATAAAATCAATTTTAAGCTTCATTGCCATCTTCTTGGTCAAATATTAAGAGGAAGAAAAACATTCTTAGGTTTTAAAACATTCGGCACACTCCTAGCTTGATTAAGGTACGATTTAGCTCAGTTTTTAGTGATTTCTATGTTTTTGTAATCGTTGCAGCTTAATCTAGCTAGCCCGTACCTTTAATTTCAAAACCGTTAAAGATTTTGAGAGTTTTCATGGTTGAATCTATGTGTTCTTTGATGTTTAATGTTGAAATATGAAAGCTTGATGATAGATTAGTAGTTTTTGTAAAGTGATTTTTGATAAAAATGTCAAAAATGGATTAAATTGAGAAAATGTGAAATCTAGTGGTTAAAAGTGTGAATAAATGAATGTTTTAGGCTGCTAGGGACCCATATATAATTCGGCCAAGCATGGGTTTTGTCAGATTATGTGAATTTTATGTTTTATGAAATAAGGACTAAATTGTTAAAAGTGTGAAAGTTTAGGGCTAATGTGTAAATAGGTATAATGTATGTTTTGGATTAAATTGAGTGAATAAATGATTGAATAAGTTAATTTTGAATATAATTAGATCAAGAAAAGCAGAATATGGACTTGCATTGGGGAAAAGATAAACTTATTATCTAATAGACTCGATTCGCTGTTTTATCATTCGAGGTAAGTTCGTATGTATTAAGCATTGTAATAATTATGCTTTTAGTGCTTTGATATTGCATAAATTGTATATACGGGACTACAAATATGTTCGAGAAAAATCATTTATTTGTGGCACTTAGTGTGCGAATCGACATAGCTTCGGCTATATATGGCACTTAGTGTGCGAGATCGAGATAGCTTCGGCTATATTTGGCACTTAGTGTGTGATGTAAGATAGCTTCGGCTATGTACGACACTTAGTGTATGAGATATCAAGTATGGCACTTAGTGTGCAAGGTATTGAGTAATCAACGACATTCCCTATATGTATGAACTTGTTATGGATTGGTACAGGTATGTACAAGTATATTATGAGCTTAAAATCGAATAAGTTACAAAGTTTGTATATAAGCTTATGAATAAGCAGTTGAAAGGTTTGTTAGTAATCTTAAAGTATATGATGATATGTTTAAATTGATGAATGTTGTATTTGTGATTAGTTAAGTTTATATCATACGAGCTTACAAAGCTATGAAGCTTACTTTGTGTTATTTTTCTATGTTTTATAGTGAATCAAGGCTAGCTCGGATCTGGGAGTTGTCGGGAACATCATCACACTATCAAACATCTAAGTTGGTACTTTTGGATTATACATTTTTTGCATATGGCCTGTATAGGCTAGATGTGGTATTTTGGTTGTGATTATAGCCATGAGATTTGGCTTGTAAATTGTATATGTTTTGGTTTGTATATATAACCATGAGTGATGGCTTATTTTGGTATGTTTGGTATGAATGTGGTTATGGTTTTATAGTTGCTCAAATGGTTATCTATAAGGAAGTTATGTGAGTGTGAATTATGGTAAATGAACTATATAGATTGATATTGTTCTGGTATGTATTTGGCTAAGTAAATGGTAGTGATTTGAGATTTGGAATAGATGAAATTATAATGGCATGAATTGCACATTTGGTTGATGATTTTGGCTGCATAATTGTATGATGAAATGGTACCATTTTGGCTGTTTAGGTGAGCATGAATAAGGGTGGCAAATTGGCCTTACAAATAACCTATTTTTCTCCGTATAGGTAGAGACACGGGCAAGTGCCTTGGCCGTGTTAGCCATGTGTGAACACGGTCATGATACAAGGCCATGTGTCCCTTAGTGATGAAATTGAATTGAAGTCAGTATGCTCCACACGGTCTCACACACGGGCGTATGACTGGCTGTATGGTACAAGTCAGTATACCCCCTAATTGGCACACGGCCTATCATATGGGCCTGTGACTTGGCTGTGTTGAATAGGTCAGAATACCTTACAATTTTGGCATGGCCTGGCACACGGGCGTGTGTGGCCACTTCGAAGGGCACACGGGCTAGACACATGAGCATGTGGTTGGCCGTGTGACCCGAGTCAGTATTTATGCCGTGTTTCCAAACGGCCTGAGACACGAGCGTGTCTGAAGCCGTGTGAAGCACACAGCCTGTTCACACAGGCGTGTAACCCCTGTATGGTTGAAATTTTTCTAAGTTTTCAAAATTTTCATATGTTATCGATTTAGTCCCGAACTACTTCTAAAGCATGTTTTAGGCCTCGTAGGCCCTTAAAAGGGATAATGTGATTGTGCTGAATGATTTATGACAATGAATGCTTTATGTATGAGTTATGCATGTTAAATGTTGTGAATTGATCGGTAATACCTCGTAACCCTACTCTGGTGACGAATATGGGTTAGGGGTGTTACATGCACACACTACCTTAATTCATATCTTTAGTTGCACTATTCTCTATTCTGCTGTTGGTGTCGTTGCCGTGGAAGGCTAAGAGGCTGTAATAACCCTAACCCGTATCTGTTGCTAGAACTGGGTTATAGAGCATTATTGGAGTTTATGTTTCAAAACTATCAAAAAATTAAAACATTTAATTCATAACATTAGTCAATGCAAAACCAATCAATTCATAACATTTTATAAGCCCTCGAGGCCCTAAAAAGACATTAGAAACATGTCGGGACTAAATAAAAAACATATAGAATTTTTAAGAAAAAAGACGAAAATTTTTAAAACTGCAGGGGTCACACGTCTGAGACACATGCCTGTGTCTTAGGCCGCACGGGAATTCGATGTAGGGACACACGGCCGTGTCTCAGCCCTTGTTCATACCCATGTAACTCTCTGACTTGGGTCACACAGTCAAGCCATACGCCCGTGCGCTAGGCCGTGTACCCTTTGAAATAGCCTCACACGCCCGTGTGCCAGGCCGTGTGCTAGGTTGTGTAACTACCTGACTTGCAAACCTTTGAAAGCTATAGGGGACACACGACCGTGTCGCATGGCCATGTGTCACACACGGCTAAGACACACGCCTGTGTCGCTAGCCCTATAGAGAAATAATAGGCCATTTCCAAGCCATTTTCTCACCCCATCATGTCCACACCTACAATCAATTTCCACATGTAAACAAGCATTCAAAATGCACCAAATAATGCATCCACAAGCTAAACCAATAAGGTATATGTGCATACAACCAATATGCCCAAAAGGCACCTCAATCACAACAATTAAACATGTATAACTATATGCATAGTTTAGCCAAAGGTTTAATCAACTTATAACTAAGTTTATGCCAAAACTTACCACTTTATTTACCTATCAAATTCACACCAAAAATACCAAATTGGCCATTTGACATTTAGCACCATTAGCCATACATATCCACTACATTCCAAATACCAAAATAACCATATTCAACCATGTCAAAGAACATTCCGTTACACACATTTTAAATAACATTTCAACTTCCATCATTTAAACATCATAAAGACTATAAAATCAACCATCATAAGGTCACATATATATACCATAATTACAAGCCAAAACATAATGGCTATAACATCAACCCAAACACCTAAACATGTGCATATTTAACCAATTATCACTTAACTTGTTATCATGCCAAAACATAACATAATTGATACATAAAAATCATACCAATTTTGGTCATTTCAAAACATACACCAATTTGACCATATTAACCACAACCAACAAGCTATCAATAGTACCTTAAGTACCTCAAATCCAAGGTAACATTTCATGCCATAATCATCAACCAAAATGACATATATATGCCAAACTCATCAATTAAAACATTAGACATAGTCCACCTATACATGCCATAATAACCGTGACCAAAGCATAGAAATCTACTGATAAAATCGATGGATAGTGTGATGGATCTCCGATTAGCTTCCAACTCGATCGAGCTTCCGATAATCTAAAAAATAAAGGAAAAACAACTACGTAAGCAATGAATGCTTAGTAAGCTTGTATAAAATTTAGTCATATCAATCCATTTCAAATATGAAATTTATACATATCAAGAATAATCCTATACCAATACCGTAAGATTCATGAAACCATATTCAGAAACTCACAAAGTGAATAAATGCACAACATCACATATACATATCATCCCTAGCATAGTAGGATTTTATAAAACTTAATCCCTTTCTAATTTTCTTATTTTCATTTGCATTTCATTACTTTCCATTGCATTTACTTTATTTAGCTTAAATTACAACATCAATTCAACTCATCATTTCCTTTTTCATCATTTTACACTTCAAGTATGAACTTACTATTTTAGTACCTGTCGACGCCCATTTCATATGCATAGCACACAAAACATAAGCATATCATCCAACATAGCCACAAACTAGTGCCTTCAAACATAGATCTTTTGGAATTAACCACATGATAAACCATTTCATAAGAAATTACATAATTTAAATCTTACCATTCTTTCATGAACACAAGCATATTTCCATTTGCACACTTACCATTTCAATGCATAAGTAAACATAATACAATCCAACCAATAGCTTGGCACATGCATAAGCATCAAACAACAACACATGTTAGCATACTTGAACATATTTCACATGAACTCAACATGGATAACCATTATACTTGAATATGATTCAATTGGATATAACATCCTTCATAACATAACATGCTTACCATGTATCTCATCATTTCAATATATTTCACGTATACATGTATTTGCTCATATTGAATATTTATCGTTTCCTTTTCCAATTTATGCCTGTTGAACCAAATAGAATATCTTTGGATACCTGGGATAGCTCACACAAAGTATGGTAACTCATATAACTGTAATGCATCAATTCATGTACATATATGCTCACATGAGCTATGAATAAGTGTGCTCACACGAGGTGAAAATGGGCCTGCTAACACGAGTGTGGGTCAGAATGTAGCTACACGATGCTACTCACAGGAGCTGTGGAGTGTCCGCAACACGTGCTAGACCTCAACCATTGGTAAGATATTCAAGACCAGCAACCAAATCATGTAAACCAAAATTTGTATCCTACGAATTCCTAAGGTTCAAATGGGGCTTGATAGTCATTGTACGTCGTTGAATTTCTATCGTTTCATGACATAATAAATTGCATAGTAAATCTATATATTAATTCATGTACAATTGAATGCCCTATTAAACAGTCAATTTAACTCACATTTAAGTGTTTAGAGTTCATACGAACTTACCTGGCTAAATTTCAGAAATGTCAAAGTATAGGGGCATTTTGATAATTTTCCATTCTCGTTGATTTTCCACCCGATCTTGATCTAAATTAATAATTTCATTCAACCTATCAATTTAGACAGTAAAAAATGTATTTTATGCAATTTAGTCATTTTTGACATTTTACAAAATTACCCTTAAAGTTTTACTTTTATTCAATTTAATCCTTGGGCCTAAATCAAGCAAATTAACCTCTCTTTTTTTCCAAATTTAAGCTTATCCAAATGTTCGTGGCACCCAAAAAATCCTACATTTGTATTAATTTCACATTAAATCCTTGTATTTTTACTATTTTAACAATTTAGTCCTTAATCAATAAATTCATCAAAAAGCACTTAACAAAATACTTTTAATTATCAATCAACATTTCAAATTCATAATTTAACATAAAAAATCACAAGTTTCATCAATGACAACATTCAAAATCTTTAACAGTTTTCAAAATTAAAGATATGGGCTAGCTGGACCTAGTTGTAACGATCTCAAAAACATCAAAACTATTAGAAACTGGTAGCTTAGGGACTTACATGCAATGAAACATGGTTGGCTGAACTTCAAACTCTCCCATGATGGTTCAGTGATGAACCAAATGGGGAAGAGAACTATTATGTTTTCTTATTTTATTAACCTTTATTTTATTTTTATCATTTAATAATAATATAATAACATATAAAACACATAAAATTAAATGAAAATGAAGCTTTAATCGTACACCAACTAAAGAATGGGTAATTTTCCCATTAAGGCCACCCAATTATAATTCTTTAATCAATTTAACACCTTTAAACTAATAGTAATTGATTTGTTCAACTTTTACGATTTAGTCCTTTTTAATTAATTAACTATCGAAATGTTAAAATTTTTAAACGAAACTTTAATACCACCTTAATGGCACTTTGTAAATATTTATAAAAATATTTTTGGCTCGGTTTATAGAAATGAGGTCCCGATACCTCATTTTTTAAAACCACTTGACCTTAGGGTCATATCACTTGAACTTAATAACTCGCTTATATAACATAAATTATCAAATCAAAAACCTTTATTCATATCTTTAGTTGTAGTATCCTCAATTCCAACGTTGGTGCATCGGGAGGCGATCAAGTTGTTGGCGTCGTTGCCGGGGAGTGATAACTCTTGAAAAGATTTATATTTCATGCCTTCAGACCCAGCTAATTGCTTGTACTGGGTACACTTAGTGGCTTTTTAGGACATTTTATTAGTATTTTTATCATTTGCATTAGGAGCTTTGACTATGTTTATGTAACAACCCAATTTTCAGTGATGTCAGAAAAAGTGGTTCGAGACCACTAAAATCTGACAAGTGAGCTTATAAATTATTATTTAATATTTATGAGTCAATTTTAAATTTAGGAAGACTTATGAATTAGTGATTTGTGCTTTAGAAATATTTATCAAATTAATTAGTTTTGAAACTGAGGTATCGAGATCTCGATTTCATAAACTGAGCTGTAAATATTTTTATAAATATTTATGGAATGTCATGGAGTTAGTATTAATTTTTGTTAGGAGATTTTAATGTTTTGATAGTTAATTAATTAAAAGGATTAAATTAAAAAATTGTTGAGACTCGTTCAGTAAATTGCATTCGTAAGTATTTATTAAAAATATTTACGAAGCTAGTTGTGTATTTAATAGGTTTCGGTTAAGTGAATTAGCTTAAATTAAGGTTAATTAGGTATAAGGATTAAATTGAATAAATGTGAAAGCTTAGTTATAGATTAGAGAAAAGTTGGAGGACTAAATTAGGAAATAAACCATAAATGACAAATGTATGGTAAATTATAATTCCATGTGTATGTATAATGTACATATATTTATTTATATTAAATACATACTTAATGTTTAAGTATATATAAAATATTATTATCTTATATTATCTTATATTATATCATATTATATTAATTAAATAAAGTAAATAAATAAATAAATTAAATTATGACAAATGTGTGATAATAATAATGTATATGTGTAATAAATACGTATGTACATTTGTAATACATATATATATATTTGCTTATTAATTAAGAAATAATAATATTATATTAATATAATAAACAAAAGGTAAATAAAAAAATAAAGAAACAAAGAAACAGAATAGCAAAAATGAAAACAGGGGAAAGAAGGGAGAAAAAGAAAGAAAGAAAAGAAAAAGGGAAATTAGGGTTTTAAAGGTTCCAACTTCAAGTGGTAAGTCAATTTAATCCCTCTTCTTATAATTTTTGAGTTTTTGGAATTCTAGAACAAAATACTACTTTATTTATATTGAAATTTTGAAAGATAGTTAGTTTTAGATGTAGTTCATGTTGAATTAATTGAAGGATTAGGGGTTAAATTAATAGAATTTCAAGTTAGAATTGAGTAATGGATTGAATTATAAATTTAATTATAAGTTTTGAATATTAGGGACTAAATTGAAAAAAATTCAAAATTAGGATTTTATGGTGAAATAAGAGAGTTGAAATTAGATTAAAGTGGAAATTTTTGTAAGAAAAAGAATTAGTTTTGATTTAAGGACCAAATTGGAATTTAGGTAAAAGTTGAATATAAATTGAAACATTCAATGTTAAATTGTGTTGTGTTGATGATTTTCAATTATTTTAATTTCGTAGCATTCGTTGAACCAGAGACCTCAGCTAGGAAAGGAAAAGACAAAGTCAACGAGGAATAGCTCGGAAATTACAGTTTGTATTTCTATAATCCGAATTTTAATTATTATTTCTATGTTTTGGTTTATATGTTATGGTAATTAATTAAGGTAAGTATTAGCAATTGTTATTGAATTGAATTTGTATGGATATATGTGATCGATGTGGAAAATTGAATATAGGATATATGTTATATTTGAAAAATATATTGATTGGGAATGTGATGAAATTGATAAGAATATGTAATTATTATGAAATTTGAATATTTGTTATTGAAAAGTGAATTGAATTGTACTAAATTGAGAATATGTGATTAATTGAAATGTGTATTGATTGGAAACTGGAAAGTGAATTGAATACCTTATTAACTGTATCGAGCTGAGTCGAAATTAGTTGGCATGCTATAGGATTGAAAGTGTTTAGGGATACTTCGACCACGAGTCAATGAGACACTGGTGTCAAATTATTTCTTCATATAAATTCGATGAGGTACTAGGTAACAACTTACTTAGGCGTGGCCGATGAGACACTAGGTGTCACTATATTACTTCGAATTATCCGATGAGGCACTGGGTGCCAAACTTGTGTGTTTTGGTTGGATCCGTATATTCACCAAAGTTCGAGTTGTGTTAATAGGGGTAAATAAATGAATTGATAATAAAATTGATATTGAATGATATTGAATGTGAATTTGAAATTGGACACTGAATTGAATTGTATAAATGAAATGCATGAACCAAGGGTTCATGAAAGAGTATTGTTATTGCCAAGTGATATGTAAATTCAAAGTGAGAAAAGCTATTTAAAATAGCTATTGGTGAAAATTAAATGTGTGATAAATGATTTATATGTGAATTGATTAATTGAATGGATTTAAAAATTGTATGAATTAAATGTGCATGTTTAATTATTTTGTTTTAAAGTATTCAGATTATGGAAATACCACTGAGTTTTATACTCAGCGTATGGTTTGTTTTTGTGCGCAGGTTAGGTTAAAGTTGAATTGCTGAATTAGCATCCAAGGCCAATCCCGAACTCGTTGTGGTGAAATACATATCTTTTTGGTGATGGCATGTACTTAGGACATTTTTGTTTGTCATTTTGAAAAGTGTTGCAAAATATATTATAAATGTTATTGAATACATAAATATATAAGTTTATGTACTATATTAAGATTATAAATAGTATGTTTTGGTATGAAAATTAGATTTGATTTGAATGAAGTAATTGAATTGATTGAGATTTTATATGAGAAATAATATATTTGTTAGATAGTTATGTAATGTTCATATTTGATCCGAAATATCCGGTAATGCTTTGTAACCCTGTTCCGACGACAGATATGGTTTAGGGGGTGTTACAGTTTACATGCTAGATACTTTTAATCGTGTGTGGAAAGGGTATGTTTGGTGGTTTGGTAGGTACAGGATATGGAGAAAGAAATAAAGGAGTGAAGGTTTGTCGAGGCAGAAGGTTGGACAGTTCGCCAACTTGTATGCCCTGGAAATTCAGGAAGATGACCGAGTCAACACTCATGCAAACCAGTTTTAGCCCAACTTTACTTGTATTAAAAAAATATGCCTAAAAAAAAGGAGAAGATATTGTGGGCTGTTGGAGCTATTTTAGGAAGAAAAAGCCTATAAAAAGCTGAAGGAGGAAGCCTTAAGTGTGGAGATCCAAAGGCAACAATAAAGGTTAGCGATTGGGTAAAGTTGAAAAGGGGAGACTGAAGGCAGTCCCTCTCAGCTATCATAGGATGTTATGCTGCTGGGTTGAGGATTGATTTGGCAACCATCTCCCTAAGTTCTTCCATTATTTCCTATTTTCTTTTTAGTAAATTGAATTGATCAAAACAATATTGGATGTTATTTCGAACTTGAATTTTAATCACCAATCCATGAGCTAAATTTCATAGGGTTAGGATTACATGATGTAAACTTTTATTTTCTTTAATGGTTGAAGCATATGTTTTATTTAATCTACTATTTCATTCAATTGTTTTAATTTCCTAAATGTATGCGTATATTCTATAGACATAGATGAATATGCAGTATGCCTATAAAACTGAATCTAATTCTGAAAAGGTTGGATTAGTTGGACTGTAATTGAATGATATGAGCAAATACACTACAAATACTTGTAGTAGACTCTAGACACAAAGCAACATTCATTTAGAATGAAGAAAAAATAATGTAGGGTACCGTGATAAGGCCTATAGACACATGCTAGGTAACTTGAGACCTTGCTCTAGAAAGAAATAGGTCACTTTAAGTCTCTTCTGAACAGTAGATATAACGCCCCAAAAATCCTAAAATCCCAAACTTTCTTTGTTTTCACTTTTGATAAAAATTGTGTTTTATGTTCCTAGCCATGTGACAATTATAGTAGGTCTTAATTAAGGTTTGAGTTCGAACCTAGGAATAAATGAAATTATAATTTAATTATTAAAAGAATCAGGGTTGGCAAGTAGTTGGGCTTTAAATGAAAATAGGGGAAAAATAGCATCAAAAAGCCTTGTGGAAGAGTGGCTAAGTGACACCACTTAGAGTGCAGGGAGGTGGCGTTAGTAGCTAGCAAGGAGGTCCAAGGTTCAAATCCTAGTTTTATGTTTCAGAAGTTTAATTTTGGCCTTCTAGAAGGATTAAAGTGGCGTGAAGATGGACTCTAAGGGAAGTGTTTAGAAGAGAAAATTAAGGAACGGATCAAGGGGTTATCAGGGAGAAAAACAAGGAGATGAGAAGGGAGAAGTGATGAAGCTGAATTGGGAATTGGGCATGGAAAATTCAGCTATAAGGGCTATAAATAGGGGTCGAATACAGGGTTGCCAGGCTACTGCCGAAATTCTTCTTCACCTTGTTGCCAAAAACCTCTTTTTCCAAAAGTCGAAAACCCTTTTCTTTTCAAGATCCAAAAAGCCAAAAACCCTTTTTTTTTCTTTCTTTTCTTCCTGCCGATTTCTATTCTTCTCTACACTATTTTCTTTGTTTCACTTAACCGATTTCTTCTTCTACTCTTTTTCTTTAATCTGTACCAAATAAACCTTATTCACCATACTATGTTCGAAAAGTCGAAAAGCTGAATCTCCCAAGGGATGAATACTCTTTGACCGAATCTAGTGTAAGTGTTGCTTCTCCAATCGATTTTCTTTGCTAGGTATCGATATTGTCCCTCACTCTTTCAATCAACTTTGGCAGGGAATTAGTATCGGATCTCGGATCTTAGCTCTCTGCCGAATTGCTCTTTAGGTGTTTGCGGTTTTGGCAAGTATTCCTCATTCATTGGCTAAGGTTGGCTGAATAGCCAAAGTAAGGTAAGAGGACTTGTGCTGGATAGGAGTCAACTATTATTCTAGTTTTAATAGTTATGATTGGTGCAGATTTAGGAGTTGATCGTGGTTAGTGAAGGGGTTGTTATACTTATCGCGCAAGGTATGGTTAAGGTGAGATTCTGGCTTTTGGTAAAGTATTCGATAAGTATGTAAGATTAATCTTTGAGTGATATTGATTGTAGGTTTGGGCTAAGGAGATCACATCACGCTTGCTTACCAGGTGTGTACATACACTGCACAGACACTATCAATCGTCAAAAGCCGAAATGCCGAAATGCCGAAAAGCCAAAATGCCAAAAAGTCGAAAGTTTGGCTATGGTAGTTTTGCGAGTGCAGGAACACTCGTAAGGGGGAGACTAATAGGTTGCCTGAGACCCACTGGTGATTTCGTGGACTTGGGTTGTGATTTGGCCTTACGGGCCAGAATGGGCTAAATGGGCCCGATGGGCTGTTGGGCCCATAATAGGCAAAAACTGAATATTGATGCTATGTGATAGGAATTTTTATGTGAGCATGAATATGAATGTGACTGGGCCTAATGGGCCATATACAGGTGATTTGAGCCTAATGGGCCATATGAATATGAATGGGCTAATGGGCCAGATATAGGTATGTGAATTTGTTTGGGGCTTTGTAAGGGGTTTTGGGCCTAGTATATGATATCCACATAAGACTTTATTAATATATTGCTACCGTGGACAAGTCAAAGGGTTAAGGTGTGGCAACGGGTATATGCATGTCTAGGATTGGATCTAGGTAGAGCTTGGTACTTAAGCGGTCTTAATGACTCACCTCCTCTTCTCTGGATTCCTACCTAGTGCATAGTGTTCGTTCATCTTAGGTTGTATATGGGTGGGAATTATGGAATGGAGGAAGTATATAAGGATCGCATGGTTGCTTGACAATCATGGATTCACCGATGGCTTTTAAAGCCCAATATGTAAATGAAGGTAGTTCCACAACCGGGCTACCATGGTGTATGGGCTGGGTGGGTCGATATTCATATCCCCACATGGTGTGATAAGGGACGGAGCTGGTGTGTAGCGGATGGATAATTCAAATGGGATTGCATTGCATGATTGATGAATGATGTTTTGTTTGGATGTTTGTTTTTTCTGAGGGTTGTACGCACTGAGTTTACGAAAACTCACCCCCTCTTTTATTTTATTTTCAGGTGACGCTCCGTAGAAGGTTCGATGTCTGGAGGGACTCTGGGTGGCCAGCTAGCAAGATAAATTGGACTTGTTGTTTTTAAGTATATAAGTTTTTATTTCATTAAGCATGTTTCAGATCAGATTGTAATAAGGTTTTCATTATGTTTACTTGAATTATTGTTATTATTTTCATTGTAATCACACGAAGTTGAACATGGGTTTCCTAAATTATAGTATGCTTTCTACGTTTCTACAATTAAATTTTTAAATGATAAGTTTTCTTAAATCAAATGTTTTAAACAAGGTTTTCGCAACTGAAAGGTTTTTTTTTAGTTTCTTCTATTTTAAGAAGGGTTTTCAATGAAAACACGATTTTCGCTAAAACACCTCAATGTAACATGCCAGATTTGGCCGTAGCGTCTGGGCCGTGTTTGGGGTGTTACAGTAGATTAAGTACAATTTTGTTAAGGTATTACTGAAAGTAAGGGCAGATTCTTAGTAATCCCAGCTTTCTAATCAATATCGTAGAGCTTCAATCCGTTGTTGTAGCATCGTTGCCATAGCATTCTTAGTTATTTATTTATTCACTCATATTTTATTCATGTAATTATTCTCTTAATTGCCATTGCATTTTTTCTCTTCCTTTGGTTTAGCACTTTCCAATATCAATCAGTATACATTTCACACTCATCCTTATTATTTTAATTTATCACTGCGTACTTAACTCGACTTTGCCATAACATTAATCATTATCATAACTTTACCATTTCTATAGCTAATCTGATCCCTATAGAGACAATCTCACTTATTAGTTTATTACTTGATTCGACATGTATACTTACACAATTCCCATATCATTTTCACACGCGACAAGTTTTTTACGCCATTGTTGAGGATCAGCAATTTGGTGTAAATTGGCTTGGTTATTTTACTTAATTCCATTAGTTTTATTTAACTTAGTTGAATTTAGTTTCTACATGTTTTCCATTGGTACATGAGAAGAGGCTTTCTACATGTTTGCCATTGGTGCATGAGAAGAGGCTTTCTACATGTTTGCCATTGGTGCATGAGAAGAGGCATTCCTACTAACAAAGAATATCCTTTTGACCTAGATATCAAAAGAACTTTTCGAAGAAGGAAAAAAGAATTACGAATAACGACTAGGAACGGGAATGATCGTAGTCTTAATGATAATTCGAATGGTTAAGATGCTAATCCTCCTATTCGTAGGGTGATACATATGAATGATAATTTGAATGGTCAGGGCACTAATCCTCATATTCATAGGGTGATTGATCATCGAGATAGACCAATCCGAGAGCATGTTTTGCCAATTTTGGATGACCTGAACCCAGGGATAGTCAGACCACAAATACAGGCTCAGTTGTTTGAACTAAAACCAATAATGTTTTTAGATGTTACAAACAGTGAGACAGTTTAGTGGACTACCTACGAAAGATCCAATACTATATTTACAACATTTTCTAGAGGTTTGTGACTCATTTAGGAAACAGGGTGTACCTGAAGACACTCTACGACTTAAACTATTTCCATATTCTTTAAGAGATCGTGCGAGAGCATGGCTGAATGATTTGCCGTCAGGAACAGTGACATCATGGAATGATCTTTTCCAGAGGTTTTGCTACGATATAATCCCCCAATATGAATGCCAAGCTTAGAAATGACACCACTTCTTTTAAGCAATTGGATGATGAAACACTATATAAAGTTTGGGAACAATTTAAAGACTTAATTCAGAAGTGTCCGACTCATGGATTTCAACACTGGGCTTAGATAAAAATATCCTATAATGGGTTGAATGCGCATACGAGGATAAATATTATAATAAAAAGCTTTGACCGGCAATCTTAATCTCAATTTTTTTTTTGTTTTCCAGATACTATTCAATTGGGCTCTAAAGCTATCCGGATTGTAGGGTTTTGTCATCCATGCCATCCCTAAGAAAGTTGACTTTCCTTTGAGGGCTACCAGCTAAATTTTCACTATCAGATATACCAATTCTTCTTCCAGGAGAGAGATATCATCTCTCGACATAGCTATCTTTGTCATCGCCCTACTCACTACCCAGCCATAGCAGACCTATTTCTTTAGGAGACTAACGAGAGAGCACTGTTGACAGTTATTCTTCATATTTCTTTCTTTAACATTATTAATTGAATGTTTGTGTAAATATTAGGATCATTTTATATGTTATACATATTTTGCATGTTTCAAATGTACTAATCTAATTAATTAATTTATAGGTAGAGTTCAATTTGGATTAGTTAAATCTGATTGAGTACAATTAAACCCTAGGATTGACAACCCTAGGAAATCATTTAGGAAAGAATTAACTCGAAATTGATATTTCATACCAAGCATCACTCATTTATGTACGCAGGAACCCTACACAAGGACATCATTATATTTATGACCTTTAAATGAACAAGGAAGAAGAAACCCGCCATAAGGCTATAGTAACGTCATGGTCAATCGAGTAACTTCCTTATTATATATTTGAGGGTTACACATTAGGGACAATGCATTATCTAAAGTGTGGAGGGGTAACATAGGAAGTTTATGCTTAAGTTTTTTTCATAATTTTTTTTATCTTTCTTGTCTAAAGTGTGCTTGAGCTTGTAGAAATATTTTTTTTTATCTTTCTTGTCTAAAGTGTGCTTGAGCTTGTAGAAATACAAGTGATTAGATAGGAGCATGTATATAAGATGATTGTCTTTATTGTAAATTTGGTATCATAGTGAGTGATTTTAAATTATCAATTACTAGTCTAATTAGTTCTATATATTACACTGTAAATAGACATTAAGTAATTCAATATACCAAATGATAGAAAAAAAATACAAGGAAACGAGTATGTTAGTATGAAAAATAAACGACTAGAGTTGTGATTACTTAGTCGACTAATTCATGAATATTGAGATACCTAGGGATGACCCAAGGCATTATTTAGTATAAACCGACAACCAAAAAGCTAACATTATTCATTGACCTTTAGTATCATATTTGAGCCAAAAATCTCTTCATAAGAAACCTTCATACAAAACCCAAAGCCAAAAAGTGAATTGTACTTACCCTTTTTCTTTGGTCCCTAAACGACGGAAAATTTGACGTCAAGCCATACGTATTGAGGGATAGACAGAGACATAATAGTGGTTTTGTAAAAATAGAGTAAAATAGGAAGAAGCGGTGTGATATATTAATTATAGGTTAAGCTAAAAATATGCGAATAAAGAAAATTTCAAAAAAAGTCAAAAAGAGTGGAAAAGTACAAAATCAATAGAAAAGCATTATGAGTGAGAAAATTTAGAAAAAGTCAAAGTGATCCAAAAACAAGGTCCCAAAAATAGAAACACTCGATCATTAGTGTACAAAAACTCGTAAGTTGACCATAATTGCTATTATTACACTATGACTTCCCACATGGAGAAACAAGGAAGGTGAGAGAAGGAGAGTTAATATGGTGAGTGGGAAAACGACACTAAAGGGGGTGAATAGGGAACAATATAATATGCCAAACTAATTTCGTGCTTTGAATGGCTTTGATGATTCTTGTTTTTCAATTAGATACCAAACTTAAGCCTCAGAGCGTTACAAGCCGAAAAGTCTTATGTGACCTAGGTAAATATGTCTGTGAGTGGACATTGTGTTAGGTGATCATAATAATAGTTGTTTCTATTTTACTAGTATAAACAAAAGCCTTATGTAATTTCTTGATGGACCAATATATTCGATGATATTTCTATTTATATACTTTGTAATATGACTGAACTGAGGTGTTTGAAGTTCTGTAACGCCCTAAATTTTGGGTCTAGAGGTATTAGGTCTTGAGTATGGGAACAGTTAGGAAGCTGCTCATTAATATTTAGTTGTGTAAGAAAGTGACACAAATGCATGTTGGTTTTAGTGGTCAAGCGTCCTGAGAAGTTTCTAAGAAGTCTTGGGTTCGATCCTGGGTAGGTGCAAAAAGTTTTATTTTTTAAAGGATTAAACACTGTCTCTTGGCAGTAGGCTTTTAAATAAAAATGGGTAAAGCATGTCAGAAACAGCCTACTAGCCTAGGGGATAAGTGGGGTGCTATGGTTATTTGAGGTCTGAGGTTCGAATCCTACTTTGAGCAGTGGAGTGTTTTATTTTGCTGCACTGGCCGTGTGGGTAGCAGAGGGTGACTGAAACATTGTTGAGTGGAGTGGAGTTTGAATTGGTCTTGGAGGGATTTTAGGAGGGATTTTAGGAGAGAATTAAGGGAGGAAAATATGGAATTTAAAATGTGGAAGAGTTGGTGCTGAAATGGTAAGCTAAGCCACTCAGAATTCATACTTGGGAGGATTATTCTCCATTTAGACTGTTGTGAGCATTTCGGGTTCTATTTCTTTTACTCTCTGGAGGCTGAGTAGTGCTAAGAAAGATTAGGTAATACCTTTGATTTTTTCCAATTTCAGATTTACACTCCTCTCTTTAGCCAAAGGCTCTCCTCCCCTCTCCCTCAATTCCTTTGATCTATCAAACCTCCTCTTTTGCATCATATTGTTTGGCTGTACTCTCACTCTCTTTCCCTCTTAACACTTTCGGTTGTGACAAAGGGCTACCTCGATTTCTTGTTATTTTTGTGACTTTACTTGATCGATTACTCTATCTTCATTCCTCCTTATCTATTCTTGTTCTTGGTTCGGCAAGTGTTCTTTGATCATTTGGGTTAGGGCACACTATTCTCCTCTCCCTCTATCCCTATTGCTTTTCGTTGGACAAATGTTGATCAATCCTCCTCTTTGGTTCTTTACTGAATCTGTTCTTTCTCATGCACTCAACTCTTGAATACCGTTAGTTCGATAAGTATTTTAGTAGGGGAAAAGTATGCTTTAATCATTTTTAAGAGAAGTTGTCATTTATTATGGAGTAAGTTCTAACTTTCGGTTATGTCGACTTCTGTTGGGCAGCAAATTGTATCGAACTTGGTTTACCTATGGAGCTATAGGGCCGTATCGATTGAAGTAGTGGAAGTAAGTGATAGTAATGATTTCATTGGGGACTGTTTTTGTATTACTACTGCTAAGCATGACAAATGTTGGTCATGGATTTGTCTTATGTTGTAGATGATTATTTCAGGAGCATTACGTATTAAAAATCCTATAAGGTGTGTAACTACACTACTGTAAATGTAGATCGGCAAAAGCCAGAAAAGTATGAATATTGACGCTACACAAGCATGTGCTCGCTTGTGTGGTAATCCGAACGCATAGATGTGGGCGTTCGATTGTAGAAGCCACCATGAGCAAATTCATGGGCTTGTGCCGTTTTGGGCTACATGGACCGAGTGGGCCTTATATAAGTAAATCAGACGGATGAGTGGAGACTATTGGGCTAGGCTGTGTAGTTTACATGGCAAGGCCATTTTTGGGCTTTATGGGCCACACGGGCGTGTAGGCCCACACGGGCCCGTAATATGAGCCTTAGGCCCATTTTCACTATATGACTGTTAATGTTGCATGGGTCGCCTGAGATCACTGTGAGCCTACTGTTGGGTCGGTAAGTATACCTAGACCCTCAAATTGGTGAATAACTGTTTTGCCTTTTTGAGGTAAAATGATTGTTGTCCCCTTATGGTGTAAAATGACTGTTTCGCCCTTTTGTGGTTAAATGATTGTTTTGCCCTTATGAGGTAAAATAATTGTTTTACCCTTATGGGGTAAAATGATTGTTTTTCCTTTATGAGGTATAATGACTGTTTTGCCCTTATGAAGTAAAATAACTATTTTGCCCTTACGTGGTTAAATGATTATTTCCCCTTTTTATGGTAAAATGATTGTTTTACCCCTATGTAATGTATACTTATATTTTAGCAGGCTATTGTAACTGTATTGTACATGTACAATATTATGACATGTTGCATGATGCTTTGCATGGGGATGGGTTTTAATATGATTGGAGGAAGTGTATTGTACTGGTAGCTCTGCTGCAAATCACTGATGGTTCTAAGCCTATTATACTAACAGCTCTGCTGCAAATACTATTTAGTGCCACAACCGGTGCTATTTTGGAATATAGGGATAGGTGGGTTGATTTTATCCGCACATGGAGTGTAGGGCTGAACGGAGTGGAGTGTAGAGCCTGGTTGGGTAGGACTTGTATACTATTCAAATTGTTACTGCACTGATTACTGTTGCATGACTATTTCTATACTGAAATGGGCTACAGCCCACACTGATACTATTACTGTAATGGGCTAAAGCCCTAACTGAAACTGAATTATTACTGATACTGGATTAGGCCTAGACTGTTTTGTTCATTGTATGATTGTTTATTTGTTTATTAAGGGATTACAAACTGAGTTTTTGTAAACTCACCCTTCTGCTTATCTATGCAGGTAACCCTTAGATGGATTGGTCTTGCGAGGGACTCGAAGGTGGCCACACAACCGCTCATGCTTTCATTTTTTCCTTTTTATTTAAGTAATTTAATTCTAGTATTTTTTTGTAATAAGGCCTCTTTAAATTTTTAACATTTAATTTGGGGTTTTATTTATATTGATTTATATCTACTAGCAATTGGACACGGGTTTTTAGAAAATAAATGTTTTTCCAAGATACCCCGAATACGTAAACAGTTTTAAGAGCTACTGCAAGAAAACAACGTTTTACAAGTAAACTCTAGTATGCAAGTGTTTTATAAAGCTTCCGCTACAAACGAGGTTTTGAAATTAAGAATGTTTCAAAGTAAATACTTTTGGTAGCGACACAAGTTTTGAAATGAATGACAAACTCAGAAACACACAAAGAGGCTTAATAAAGATTGGACTTTGCAAACGATATCATGCTTTGTGAAAAACACTTCAACGTGACATCGCCAGATTCGACCATAACGTCCAGGCCGGTTTGGGGTGTTACATTCAGTGGTATTAGAGCCAGGTTGCAAAACTCAGCTGTGGATTTGAGTTTTTTTCCAAAACTTAGAATTTCTAAAAAAAACTATTTCAAATGATTTGGAAGTATTTTGAAGTATTTTTATACTAAATGTATGTGGTACATTGAGTCTCCGCACCGATCGTGTAAGTTCTCTCTGAAAACTTTGTTTTGATTCTTGACCGAAACTGCCGTAGGTAGGATTACTGAGACTACTAAAGGTAGTAGACTATACTGAAACACTCTACTTAGGGTAAACTAGAAACTGTAGTAAGACTACGATTTACGAAAATAAACTCTGAATTACTAATACTGTCTCCATAAAATATCTATTAATAAACACTGGAACTGTAAGCTGATGCATAAAACTGTTAATAAGATAAAACACAGATCAACAACACACACCAGACGTACTTGCAGAAGGGGTACAAGAGGCTGCAGCAGAGGCCATGGAGGTGCTCGAGCTGGGTCTCACGATCGTGCGGCTGAGTATTGGATTGACGCATTGCTGCAGTCTATCTATAGACTGTACTGGAATCATTCAGGTTCAATGTGGTAGCACTCTGGAATTAGAGTGTGCAGCAACAGCGTAGTGGTGTAGTCTGTGTATGCAACTGATTTCATAGTTGGAAATTTTGGGGACAAAATTTCTTTAAGGAGGGGTGAACTGTAATGCCCCGAATTTTGGGCCTAAAAGTATTAGGTCTTGAGTATGGGAACATTAGGAATCTGCTTATAAATATTTAGTTGTGTAAGAAAGTGACACAAATGCATGTTGGTTTCAGTGGTCAAGTGTCTGAGAAGTCTTGGGTTCAAGCCTAAGCAAGTGCAAAAAGTTTTGTTTTTTAAGGGATTAAGCACTGTCTCTTGGCAGTAGGTGATCGCGTGATTCGTAACAAGTAATAAATATTTATAATGAAGATCAAACCTAGACTAACTATTATCACGACGAAAAGGCAAGCGCACCTATCGAACAATAGTATAGTAATGGCAAGACCGGGATATCGTACCCAAGAGAACCAAAAGTACTAGTAATAACTATCTTTTTATTATCTAGCCTAAGAATAAAAGGGTTTGTTTATTAAACTAATTATCTAAACTAATTAACTGGTTTAATTAAAGTGAAGAGAAAATTTAGAAAAAGGCTTGAAGAAAACTAATTGATAAATATGACACCCAAGGAGGAATCCACCTAGATTTCACTTGTTATCTGTCTCTGAACCGGACGATTTATTCACTTGACTTGATCCATGAGATTCCCTAACCTATGTTATTATCCCTATAAAATAAGAGTACATCTCAAAAGTATAAAAATAACAAAACATGAAGAAAACTCTAAAAACCCCTGAAGAAATTCTGAGAGAGAGATCTTCAGTCTTGGAGTAGCTCCGGCTGTTGGAATGAATCGTCTAGCTTCCTTCAAGTAATTCCTGGTGTGTGGTTCTGTATTCCAGAAAAGTTCTGGAAGAGGCCCCCCCTCTCTAGGTCATACTTAGGTTGTTTGTATAGGCTTTGGATTGGCTTTCTTCCTCCCTAAGTACCCTTTTCTGTGTAAAATACAACTCTTTGAAAAAGGGACACGCCCATGTGCGACGGCCATGTGACATGATTACTAGGCCATGTTCGATCCGTTAAATTGCCACGGCCGTATGGGCTCAATGGCCAGGCCATGTGAATCGTGTAAACCTTGTCGACAACCCCGAAGGCCACGGGCATGCGAGATGCCCGTGTGGCAAGGTTTAGGCCATGTGATCTTCTCAATTAGGTTCGTTTTGTCCCTTTTTAGCTCGTTTTTGGCTTCTTTTGACTCTTGGTGCTCTCCTGAGTACAAAACATGAAATAACCAGATTAAGAGCACCAAAATACACAAATCTAGTAGTAAACATCCATAAATATGCTAAGTATTTGGGGTAAAACTATGTATAATTTGGAGTTTATCAGTAGGCTTTTAAATAAAAAAGGGTAAAGCATGTCAGAAAGAGACTGCTAGCTAGGGGATAAGTGGCATGCTATGGTTGTATAAGGTCTGAGGTTCGAATCCTACTTTGAGCAGTGGAGTGTTTTATTTTGCTGCACTAGCCGTGTGGGTAGTAGAGGGTGACTGAAACACTGCTGAGTGGAGTGAAGTTTGAATTGGTCTTGGAGGGTTTTTAGGAGAGAATTAAGGGAGGAAAATGTGGAATTTGAAATGTGGAATATTTGGTGCTGAAATGGTAAGCTAAGCCACTCAGAATTCAGCATTGGGAGGATTATTCTCCATTTTGGCTGTTGTGAGCATTTCGGGTTCTGTTTCTTTTGTTCCCTGGAGGTTTTAGAAAGATTAGGTAATACCTTTGATTTTTTCTTTAGACCGATACTCTCCTTCCCTCTCCCTCAATTCCTTTGAGTCTATCAAACTTTCTCTTTTGCATCATATTGTTTGGTCGTACTGTCACTCTCTTTCCCTCTTAACACTTTCGGTTGTGACAAAGGGCTATCTCGATTTCTTATTCTTTTTGTGACCTTACTTGATCGATTACTCTATCTTCATTTCTCCCTCTCTATTCTTGTTGTTGGTTCGGCAAGTGTTCTTTGATTATTTGGCTTATGGCGCATGATTCTCCTCTCTCTCTCCCCCTATTGCTTTTTATTGGTCGAATGTTGATCAATCCTCCTCTTTGGTTCTTTACCGAATCTGTTCTTTTTGATGCACTCAACTCTTGGATCCCGTTGGTTCGATAAGTCTTTTGGTAGGGTGAAAAGTATGCTTCAATATTTTTTAAGAGAAGTTTTCGTTTATTATGGAGTAAGTTCTAACTCTCGGTTATGTCGACTTGTGTTGGGCAGCAACAAATTGTATCGAACTTGGTTTACCTGCAGAGCTGTGGGGCCATATCGATTGAAGCAGTGGAAGTAAGTGATAGTAATGGTTTCGTTGGGGAATGTTTTTGTATTATTAGTGCTAAGCATGACTAATGTTGGTCATGGATTTGTCTTATGTTGTATGTGATTATTTTAGGAGCATTACGTACCAAGAATCCTATAAGGTATGTAACCACACTACTGTAAATGTAGATTAGCAAAAGCTGGAAAAGTATGACTATTGACGCTACACGAGCATGCGCACGTTTGTGTGGCAGTCTGAATGCATAGACATGGGTATTCGATCGTAGAAGCCACCATGAGCGAATTCATGGGCTTGGGCCATTTTGAGCCACTTGAGCCGAGTGGGCCCCACAGTCTCATGGGGCCTACAAGGGTAAATCACACGGATGAGTGGAGACTACTGCGCTAGGCTGTGTAGTTTACACGGCCAAGGCCATTTCTGGGATTTGTGGGCCACATAGGTGTGTGGGCCCTCATGGGCCTGCAATATGGCCTTAGGCCCATTTTTACTGTATGACTGTTAAGGTTGCACGAGTCGCCTAAAACGACTATGAGCCTAGTGTTGGGTCAGTAAGTATACCTAGACCCTCAAGTTGGTAAATGACTGTTTTGCCCTTATGAGGTAAAATGGTTGTTTTGCCCTTATGAGGTAAAATGATTGTTTTGCCCTTATGTGGTAAAATGACTGTTTTGCCCTTATGTGGTAAAACGACTGTTTTGCCCTTTTATGGTAAGATGGTTGTTTTTCCCCAATGTGATGTATGTTTATATTTTAGCATGCTATTGTAACTGAATTGTACATGTATAATATTATGACATGTTGCATGATGCATTGTATAGGGATGGGTTTTAATATGATTGGAGGAAGTGTACTGTACTGCCAGCTCTATTGAAATCACTGATGGCTCTAAGCTTATTATACTGGTAGCTCTACTGCAAATACTATTTAGTATCGCAACCAGTGCTATTTTGGAGTGTAGGGATGTGTGGGTTGATTTTATCCGCACATGGAGTGTAGGGCTGGACGGAGTAGAGTGTAGAGGCTGGTTGGGTAGGACTTGCATACTGTTCAAACTGTTACTGCACTGATCACTGTTGCATGACTGTTTTTGTATTGAAATGGGCTACAGCCCACACTGATACTATTACTGTAATGGGCTAAGGCCCTAACTGAAACTGAATTGTTACTGATACGGGCTTAGGCCCAGACTGTTTTGTTCACTGTATGATTGATTGTTTGTTTATTAAGGGATTACACACTGAGTTTTCATAAACTCACCCTTCAGCTTATCTGTCCAGATAACCCTTAGACAGATTGGTGCTGCGAGGGACTCGAAGGTGGCCACACAATCGCTCATGTTTTCATTTATTCCTTTTTATTTAAGTAATTTACTTTGGGTATTTTTTTGCAATAAGGCCTCTTTAAATTTTTAAAGTTTAATTTGGGCTTTTATTTATATTGATTTATATCTACTAGCAATAGGACATAGGTTTTCAAAAGATAAATGTTTTTCAAAAATACCCCGAATACGTAAATGGTTTTAAGAGCTACCGCAAGAAAACAATGGTTTACAAGTAAACGCTAGTACGCAACTATTTTATAAAGCTTCCGCTACAAACAAGATTTTGAAATTAAGAACGTTTCAAAGTAAATACTTTTGGTAGCGACACAAGTTTTGAAATGAGTGACATAACTCAAAAACACACAAAGAGGCTTAATAAAGATTGGACTTTGCAAATGATATCATGCTTTACGAAAAACACTTCAATGTGATATCGCCAGATTCGGCCGTAACATCCAGGCCAGGTTTGGAGTGTTACCAGTTCATAGTGGTAAGTCATTTACATATCATGCCAAAATTATGTGTACCTATGATTACTCCTATTTACTTCGCTCCAAAACTAATCCTAGTATCATACTTGCTCAAGGGTTGTCATTTATTTTCATGTTTTCTTACCTAAGGACAAGCAATTACTTAAGTGTGGGAGAGTTTGATCTTCTACAATTTGTTGTAGTATATTAAACTATTTTATGTACTTAATGAGCTCGTAGGAAAGGAAATTAGTTGTGTTTTCATGAAGTTTTGGAAAGGAAATTAGTTATGTTTTCATGAAGTTTTCACTTTCAAGATGTAGATAATAAAAAGAGAAGTTTTAGTAAATTATATTACCTTGGGGGGCAAAGTAGGCCTAAAGGTAGACTAATATGTTCGGTGAGTGTGTAGACACAATTCAAAGGCATAAGGATAGGAGACTGACCGCGATGTTGTAGCATGGACCTTAGATGTCACAACATAATGAATAGATTACCTAAAAAGAGCAATCTACTTCGATGTCGCAACACAACCCTGAAATCACGCCCTAAGGAGTAAACTGCCATCAATGTCATGATACAAACTAGAGGGTGTCGTAACACTTACATGACATGATTTATTAATGAGCCAAGGGTGTTTTTGACCATACAATAAACTTTAACACAAAAACCTCAGCCTAATTAGGTCAAGGGTCAGTGACCAAGCTTAGGCCTACAAATAGAATTGTTCTGGACAATTTTTACTTTGCTTTTACTTAGTTTTAATTTCCCCTTCAGTTGTATTTAGTTTTTCTTTCAGTTTTCTATTTCGTTCTTTGAAAGGATAAAATTGTAGATCACTCAAATCTCAATGGATTACAGTTTGCACTTTATTGTTATATCAAGATTTCTCTCATCTTTGTTCTTTATTTATTCATAATGTTTATCTTTTCTATCAATTACTTTGCATATGTTAAATCCATAGGGAACTAATAAGGAAAAGGAGATTAACAAGGGGATGTGGGATTACTTAACCTCTATGTAGGGTTTCTTAGCGAATTAGCTGGTCTAGATAGGAAGAACTTTTGGCGACCCTAGGAAGTCATATAGGTGAGAATGAACCTGAAATTGATATTGCCTATCTGTGAAAACCTTACCCCAATATAGTATGGACTGTGACATAGAGAGATAAGTAGTTCTTGCCTACTCATTAGGCTAGTGGAACACCGAGAGACCCTATAAGGTAGATGGGAAGTTGATTGGATAGAACCCGAAGTAGGAGTTAATTATGAACACTGAAGCGAGTTAGTCTTTTATCATTTGTCACCCCATTTTCCCCGGGAACCAAGAGCAGGAGCAGCCCATTCAGGCTTGGTCAATGAAAATTTTACTATTAATAGGCCGGAACCGTAGCCAATGAGTCTGCTCCACTCCTCTTTGTTCTGCACCACTTGGCTATAGCTATTTCCCCACCTAGGATCCCCAAAAAAATAGCATAATATATAATATAATAAAGTGAAAGATCAGATTGTTACAGAAGACCAGATCGAGGGAAGGTACCGGACAATCAAAGAAAGAAGCCAGCTTAAAAGCACCCTGGTCGAAGCGAAGCGCATGCGATGAGGGAAGAGAGAGACCACCAATGCAAGTGGATCGACTTAAGCATCGATTTCGAAGGCGACAACATGAAGCATGAAAATAGAGCCAGCCACTTTTCTCGTTAATAATGTTACAAGCAACAACGAGAAAATACGCTCTTGGATGCATGCATGCCCCTATCCCCCACCCATCGTCCTGATCTTGGCTTGAAGTATCCAACCCGATCTTGGCTTGGAGTATCCAAGTAGCGCTAAAACGAAAAAGCGAACTATTGGAATTCTTGGGCTTAGCCTTTGAATTGCCCTGGATCAGTCCTATTTGACAAAATCTGCAATCTGCCTCCATAATGCTTTTTATTATTTTTATAAAATAACTTTTCTCATCACCTTAGGACTAATTGTAATATAATTTAATTAAATTAGTAGCTAGACTCATTAGTGTAGACATTAATCTTATTTTACTCTTACCTCCCTTGGGTATAATCCGCAAAGTGCTTCTGTGACAGCCCAAAATTGACCCTAGTCGGAAGGTGGTCTCGGGACCACAAAACCGAGGCATAAAAATAATTAAAAATTTATTTTGATGCCTATAATATGTGTGTGCTCATGTATGACATTTTATGATGATTGATTTAGTGTTATAAGGGTGAATTCCACAAGAAAGGACTTAGTAATGAACTTTGAAAGTATGATAGGGAAATGTGTGATGACTAATTAAAGCATGCATGCAAAATAATGGACTTGCATGTCAAATTCCCCTTTATAGGTGGTGGCGGCCATGACTAGGAGGATGGGCTAAACATGTCATGAAACATGTTTTGTTGGTGCATTAGGGTGAAATAATAAACAAAGGTGTATGGGTGATAAAAAATGAAAAAAAATGTGTGTGAGTGTGGTAATCCCCCCATTGCCGTGAGTTGTAGAGAAGGAAAGAAAAAATTTTGTTCATCCTTTCTTTGAGCCAAAACTAAGGAAGAAGGAGGATTTTTGCTTCATGCTTGGTTTGGAAGAGATCTAGAAGGAGATTTGGCTAAGTTTGCATCAAGATTAAGGTATGTATGAGGTTGTGTTAGGAGTTTCATGCATGTTTTGGTTGCTAACTTGATGTGCATGTTAGCGATGGCTCAAATCTTTGTTAAGCCATGGAAATGGTATTTGGCCAAAGTTGTTATGGTGATAAAGCCATTGCATGCTAAGTGTGAAGCTTGATGATGATGCATGCAATGATGGATTGTCTACTCTTGAGTAAGATTTTGAGCTTTCTTTTGTTTTATCATGATTGAAGTTGAAAAGGAGCATGATTGTCATATTCGCCATGATGCATTCATGAGCATGGTTTATGCTTCTTGCATGTTAGTTAAAATTTGTGTTTTGGATGGCTATGGACACCTTGAAATTCGCCATGCTCATATATGTATATATATGTTTGCACATGATGTTTTGGTTATGAAGGAAGTGATGAATAAGTTTGTTTAAAGAAGAAGATGTTGAAGAATAATTGTGAAATTGTAAGCACATTCATTGCCTAGCACACATATGAGTGCTTGATGCTATATTGTAAGTTTTGAGCTACAATATGCAAAGCATTAACTAGTAAAATGCATGCTATTTTTGTGTGGTATTAAGTGCATAATTGGCCTCAACATGGACAAGTATATTCGGCCTTGGGTAGCCTATTGAAGGCCTTAGCTTTTCCTTGATGCTCGAATAAATTGTATTGAATTGCTTGATGTAGTATAAAATGTGCATGACCATTGTGTATTCAAGCTAAAGGGTGGCCATATGACCATTTAAATTCCTTGTCATATTCGGCCATAAGCTAGCACAATGAGGTTTTGATAAATTGAATTTGTTTGAATTAGCTCAAGAGCTAAGAGGGCCACAATTGGACAAGGGGAAGGAAAAAGTAATCGAATAGCCGTAAAAGCCGTTCGACAACATCCGAGGTAAGTCCTCAAGAAGTGACCTTACTTGAATTATGTGGAATGAAATATGGATGTATTGATTATTAATTTATGTGTGTATGAGTATTCGAATGATACCGGGCTAAGTCCCAAGGCGATTATGTTAGTGATTATAATTGTGTTTGAGCCTTAGTAACGAAAATAAATATGTATGTCCAATGATTATTGATGTATGTGTGCATGAGAAATTGAATGATATCCGGGCTAAGCCCAAGACAATTATGCTGGAAATTATAATCGGGTTAAGACCAAGGCAATTGTGCTAGTGGCTACATCCGGGCTAAGACCGAAGGCATTCGTGCGAAGTCATTCTATCCGGGCTAAGACCAAGGCATTTGTGCAAATCGTGATATCCGGTTAAGTCCGTGAGGCCTTGGTGCGGGTTACCATAACCGGGCTATGTCCAAGGCGATTGATCGAGTAGCGACATCCGGTTAAACTCAAGGTATGTGATTTGAAAATTATAAGCTTGCTGGAAAATTTCAGCTAATGCACTTGTGAAATTTCCCAATGACAAGGTAAGTGCGGTGTGTGCTTATGCGCTAGGAGTAAGAGCGTGTGAATATCCGCTCCTATGATGGAACGAGTTATCGGCCTTAATGAAGCCGTTATTTGTGTATGAACATAAGAGTTGGGATGGTGAAGTAAGTATGATTATGTGAATGTGCATTAATGAAATGATGCATTTAACTATGTGAATGTATTGCTGTAATTAGAGTTGATTATATTCCTTGAGACTTACTAAGCATAAAAATGCTTACTCCGCTGCTTTGGCTCTCAGTTTTCTAGATTTCGCTCGATAGCAATCGGATTCGGGATCGTTGAAGTCGAAGTCATCCACACTATCAAGCCCCCATTTTGGTATAAATTCTTGGTTGAACTTGAAATGGCATGTATAGGACTACCCTTGTTGGTTTAAATATGTTATGATGTATATGTGTACGGCCATGCGAAAATGGCTCGTAATAGTGAAGTATCAACTTAAACTATTTGCGGTTTGTATATATATATATGGTGTCATGATGTGACTATGAATTGGAAATGGGAATGTTGGTCACATGATCAGCCATTGGCATGGTTAAAATGATCATATGTGGACCTATGTAAGGCAAGACTAGTTGGTTCATGGAGACTACAAAATAGGTAAGACCTACCTTAAAACAGATGCTGCCAGCTGCAGTAACGTGAATGTGAAAAATCACCAAAATTTGTAGGAATGGTATTAAATAGTGAATCAGCTATGTAAATGAACATTGATGAGTCTATTTTCATATGGAAGAAACGAAATGGTCATAGGAGTTACATGTTAAGAGATATTAAAGCTATTGTAAGACAGGGCCAGAACGGTTTCTGGGTTCCCTGTCGCAACTTTAAAAATTTACTATAAATTATCCAGAAATAATTAGGAGACATACCTTATATGTACAGATTCCATTTTGAGTCTAGTTTCATTAGAAACAAACGGCACCAGCATTAAAGCCCTGTACAGAGAGATATTCAAGTTATACCGCGCGAAGGTCAGAGCAGTCGATCCCTGTAACATGGGTGACTTTAACTAATAAACTGTACCAATTGGCCCGACCAAAAATTCTAGAAATAAATACATGGATGGATATATGAGTCTAAATTCAGGGAAAATTTACGAAACCAGTTTCCGAGTTTTGAAACTCGAGATATGATTTTTAAGGCGACAGTGACGCAGTTTTTCCAGCCTGACTGGAAATGTCCAATGGATGGGCAAAACAAGTGAACTTGGCTTGCTAACCTCGTGTCCGACACGGCGATGGTCTCGGGTTCGGGTGTTACAATTTTATTGGTATCGAGCCACGGTTTAGTCGATTCTAGGACTACCGTGAGGTGTTTGGGGTCTAGCTATACATGCCATTAAATGATGAATCGATAGTGTGGTGATTTCTGACAATTTGACTTTGAGTTTGTTTATAGCAATGGATCCCGATCCCAACCGAGCAATAGCTGATGATGTGGAGAGTGTGGCGCCTGCTCCCGTACAAGGGACAGCGCCGGCGGACTCTCAACCTATGGCCAGCAATCCGAATGATGAGGCTAGGCAAGCCTTTTATAGTGTGATGAACGAATGGTTTAATCAATACATTCGAACTAACACGGCTGTCCCACAACCTCCATTCCCGACAAATGCAACCTCAAGACCTACAATACCTCCGTGAATCGACCAAATAAGGTCAAGTAAGCCTCCAGTCGATAGGATTCGTAAACATGGGGCCACTGAATTTAAAGCTACGGATGATGATGATGCCGAACGAGCTGAATTTTGGTTGGACAACACTATCCGGGTGCTCGATGAGCTATCTTGTACACCCGATGAGTGCTTAAAGTGTACCATCTCCTTGCTACGTGATTCCACCTACTATTGGTGGAGTACTCTGACTTCTGTGGTACCTAGAGAGCAAGTGACTTGGGAATTCTTTCAAACCAAGTTCCGAAAAAAAAAAAAAGTATATCAGTCAGAGATTCATCGACCAAAAGCGAAGGGAATTTCTTGATCTTAAGCAAGGTTCTATGTCGGTTACCGACTATGAACGAAAATTTGTGAGGCTTAGCCGATACACGCGAGAATGCATTTCGTCCGAAGCTATTATGTGTAAACGCCGAGGATGGGCTGAATGATGATATAAGGATGTTCGTTGGCATTCTCGAAATACGAGATCGTAGTACTTGTTGAGCGAGCTTGTAAAGTCGAAGAGCTTAGAAAGGAGAAACAAAAAGCTGATGTGGGAACCGGAGAATTCGAAGAGGTCCTCGGAAAGTCTCTTCAACAGCAATCAAGAGATTTCGAGATGATGTGAACCGGTCTAGAGGTGCTTTGGGCTTTTCTAGACGAGGACGCGATCGACCCCGTGACCACACGAGTCACTTCGATCGCTGATGGTGGAAATGATCGCCGAGAGAGGCGAGTGTCAACATTGTGGCAAATGGCATTCGGGAGCTGTTGGTTTCGTGATCGCTCTCGCTATAAGTGTGGATCGGCCGACCACTTTAGGAAGGATTGCCCGAGGATGCTTGAGCAGAATGTGAGTCGAGTGGAAACTCGGTGCTACCATCGCTCGAGGTAGGCCACCTAGAAATATGGGCAATGTCATGGCGGTCGAGAGGATCTAGAGATGCTACCATCGGATCGAGGCTCGTGCTCTGCGAGGACTTATGCCATACGCGCACGACGCGAGGACGCCGCCTCTCCGGATGTCATTACGGTGCTTTCACTCTTTTCAATACTAATGTGATTGCTTTGATTGACCCCGGTTCTACTCAATCTTATATATGTGAAACCTTAGCATCCAAAGAAGACTTTGCCTATTGAGTCTCTCGAGTTTGTAATTCGGTGTCAAACCCTTGGGTCATTACGTGCTTGTCAACAAAGTGTGCAAGAAAAGTCCCTAGTGTTTCGAGGTTCTTGTTTCCGGCGGACTTGATGCTTTTGCCGCTCGATGAATTGACGTTATTCTTGGTTTGAATGGGTTGACCATGCACGATCGCGGTCGTAAATTGCAAAAGCAAGACTATCGATTTGAGGTGCGAATAACGAGATAATTCGGGTTAAGTCTACGGACTTAAAGGGTTGCCACCGTAATATCGCAATGTTGGCCGAAAATATGTAAGAAAAGAGTGCGAAGCGTACCTTGCGTACGTGCTCGATGACAAGGAATCAGAAAAGAAACCCGAATCTGTGCCCGTGGTTTGTGAATACCCGGATGTTTTCCCTGAAGAATTGCCGGGTTTACCACCTGTTCGGGAAATAGAATTTGGCATCGAATTGGTACCTGGTACCATTCCAATTTTGATAGCTCCGTATCGTATGGCACCAACGGAATTAAAGGAGTTGGAAGCTCAGTTGCAAGAATTGGTGGATAGAGGTTTTGCTCGCCCGAGTTTTTCGCCTTGGGGTGCGCCAGTGTTGTTCGTGAAAAAGAAGGATGGAACCATGCGGCTGTGCATCGATTATCGTCAGCTTAATAAAGCGATAATAAAGAACAAATATCCGTTGCCACGTATCGATGACTTGTTCGATCAACTAAAGGGAGCCTCAGTGTTCTCGAAAATAGATTTGAGATCGGGCTATTATCAATTGCGAATCCGAGATTCGGACGTACCCAAGACTGCCTTCAGAACGAGATATGGTCACTATGAGTTCCTAGTGATGCCGTTTGGGCTCACTAATGCCCCTGCGGTATTTATGGATTTAATGAATCGGATCTTTAGACCATATTTGGATCGATTCCGTAGTCGTGTTCATTGATGACATCTTGGTCTATTCAAGAAATGAGACCGAACATCTGAACACTGCGGTTAGTGCTGCAAATTTTACGGGATAAGCAATTATATGCTAAGTTCAAGCAAGTGTGAGTTACGTTAAGAGAGGTTAGCTTCTTGGGTCATGTGGTATCTGTGATCGGGTATTCGAGTTTAATCGAATAAAATTTCAGCCATACTTAATTGGAAGCCTCAGAAATATTCTCGAGGTTCGAGCTTTTTGGGGCTTGCTTAGGTTATTACCGACGATTTGTAAAGGCTTCTCAACGATAGCCACGCCGATGACGGCTACTCCAAAAGGATGTTAAGTTCGAATGGACGGAGAAATGCCAAAAAGTTTCGATCAATCGAAAACTTATTTGGTGAAGCCCCAATTCTAGTGCAACCCGAGTTCGACAAAGAGCTTGTCATCTATAGCGACGCCTCTCTACTTGGGTTAGGTTGCATATTAATGCAAGAAGGTCGAGTTGTGGCCTATGCGTCGAGGCAATTAAAGCCACATGAGAAAAATTATCCGACTCATGATCTCGAATTGGCCGCCATCGTATTCGCTTTAAAGATTTGGTGACATTACTTATTTGGTGAAAGGTGCCATGTATACTCGGATCACAAAAGTCTCAAATATTTGATGATCCAAAGAGACTTAAATCTGCGACAAAGACGTTGGCTCGAGTGTTAAAGGATTACGAGCTGGTCATTGACTATCACCGGGAAAGGCGAATGTGGTTGCGGATGCCTTGAGTCGTAAATCATTATTCGCTTCGGCGATGAACGTGCACTTGTGCATTCGATCCGATAGTGTGTTAGTAGCTGAATTGAAAGCCAAACCACTATTGATACATCAAATTCGAGAAGCTCGAAAGTCGACGACGAGTTGGTCGCAAAACGGGTGAGTGTGTTCCAAACAAGGATTCGAGTTTCAAATCGATGATGACGATTGTTTGAGGTTCAAAAGTCGTCTGTGTGTTCCAAAGAATTCGGAACTCATTTCGATAATTCTGAATGAAGCCCATTGTAGCCGAATGGCAATCCACCCGGGGAGTACGAAGATGTACAATGATTTGAAACGTCGGTTTTGGTGGCATGGTATGAAGCGAGACATCTCCGACTTTGTTTCGAGATGTTTAATATGTCAACAAGTGAAAGCGGAACATTAGGTGCCTTCAGGATTACTTCAGCCAATCACGATACCCGAGTGGAAATGGGATCGAGTCACAATGGACTTTGTATCCGGACTGCCATTGTCAGCAAGTAAGAAGGATGCGGTTTGGGTCGTGGT
The DNA here is from genome assembly GCF_025698485.1 of Gossypium arboreum. NCBI lineage: Eukaryota > Viridiplantae > Streptophyta > Magnoliopsida > Malvales > Malvaceae > Gossypium > Gossypium arboreum. Next base: position 23,655,588 of record NC_069072.1, read on the forward strand.
AGATCGATTGACTAAGTCGGCCCACTTTGTCCCCGTACGTACGGATTTTTCAATTGACAAATTAGCTGAATTGTACGTTTCTCAGATTGTGAGATTACACGGGGTGCCTATTTCCATCGTGTCGGATAGAGATCCGAGATTTACCTCGCGATTTTGGAAAAATTTGCAAGAAGCTTTGGGTACCAAGTTGCATTTCAAAGACCGCCTTTCACCCCAAACCGATGGTCAATCCGAGCGGATAATTCGGATACTTGAGGATATGTTAAGATGTTGCGTCCTCGAGTTTAGTGGTTTATGGGAACGGTATTTGCCGTTGATTGAATTCGCTTACAACAACAAACTTTCAATCAAGTATTAAGATGGCACCCTACGAGGCCTTGTCTTTGTCGTAAATGCCGTACACCATTGTTTTGGACCGAGCTCGGTGAAAGCAAGATTTTCGGTGGATTTGATTAGGGATCTTTGAAGCAGAAGTGAAAGTAATCCGTGAAAGTCTGAAGATAGCCTCCGATCGTTAGAAGTCGTCGCGGACTGAAGCGTAAGGATATCGAGTATCGTGGGTGATAAAGTGTTTCTCAAGGTATCGCCTTGGAAAAAGATACTCGATTCTACCGTAAGGGCAAGTTGAGCCCGAGGTTCGTTGGGCCATATGAGATATCCGAGCGAGTCGATCCCGGTGGCATATCGCTTGATTTTGCCCCGAACTCGAAAAGGTTCACGATGTCTTTCACGCTTCGATGCTTTGACGCTATAGATCCGATCCATCGCACGTGATTAGTCCATCGAAATTGAAATTCAAGCTAATATGAGTTATGAGGAAGAACCGATTCGTATCCTATCACGAGAAGTGAAAGAGTTGTGAAACAAGCGGGTTCCGCTAGTAAAAGTGTTATGGCTCAAGCACGGGATAGAAGAAGCTACTTGGGAGACCGAGAACTCTATGAAAGAGCGATATCCAAACCTATTTACGGTAAGATTTTCTGGGACGAAAATTTCTTAAGTGGGGAGAGTTGTGACAGCCCAAAATTGACCCTAGTCGGAAGGTGGTCTCGGGACCACAAAACCGAGGCATAAAAATAATTAAAATTTATTTTGATGCCTATAATATGTGTGTGCTCATGTATGACATTTTATGATGATTGATTTAGTGTTATAAGGGTGAATTCCACAAGAAAGGACTTAGTAATGAACTTTGAAAGTATGATAGGAAATGTGTGATGACTAATTAAAGCATGCATGCAAAATAATGGACTTGCATGTCAAATTCCCCTTTATAGGTGGTGGCGGCCATGACTAGGAGGATGGGCTAAACATGTCATGAAACATGTTTTGTTGGTGCATTAGGGTGAAATAATAAACAAAGGTGTATGGGTGATAAAAAATGAAAAAAAAATGTGTGTGAGTGTGGTAATCCCCCATTGCCGTGAGTTGTAGAGAAGGAAAGAAAAAATTTTGTTCATCCTTTCTTTGAGCCAAAACTAAGGAAGAAGGAGGATTTTTGCTTCATGCTTGGTTTGGAAGAGATCTAGAAGGAGATTTGGCTAAGTTTGCATCAAGATTAAGGTATGTATGAGGTTGTGTTAGGAGTTTCATGCATGTTTTGGTTGCTAACTTGATGTGCATGTTAGCGATGGCTCAAATCTTTGTTAAGCCATGGAAATGGTATTTGGCCAAAGTTGTTATGGTGATAAAGCCATTGCATGCTAAGTGTGAAGCTTGATGATGATGCATGCAATGATGGATTGTCTACTCTTGAGTAAGATTTTGAGCTTTCTTTTGTTTTATCATGATTGAAGTTGAAAAGGAGCATGATTGTCATATTCGCCATGATGCATTCATGAGCATGGTTTATGCTTCTTGCATGTTAGTTAAAATTTGTGTTTTGGATGGCTATGGACACCTTGAAATTCGCCATGCTCATATATGTATATATATGTTTGCACATGATGTTTTGGTTATGAAGGAAGTGATGAATAAGTTTGTTTAAAGAAGAAGATGTTGAAGAATAATTGTGAAATTGTAAGCACATTCGCCTAGCACACATATGAGTGCTTGATGCTATATTGTAAGTTTTGAGCTACAATATGCAAAGCATTAACTAGTAAAATGCATGCTGTTTTGTGTGGTATTAAGTGCATAATTGGCCTCAACATGGACAAGTATATTCGGCCTTGGGTAGCCTATTGAAGGCCTTAGCTTTTCCTTGATGCTCGAATAAATTGTATTGAATTGCTTGATGTAGTATAAAATGTGCATGACCATTGTGTATTCAAGCTAAAGGGTGGCCATATGACCATTTAAATTCCTTGTCATATTCGGCCATAAGCTAGCACAATGAGGTTTTGATAAATTGAATTTGTTTGAATTAGCTCAAGAGCTAAGAGGGCCACAATTGGACAAGGGAAGGAAAAGTAATCGAATAGCCGTAAAAGCCGTTCGACAACATCCGAGGTAAGTCCTCAAGAAGTGACCTTACTTGAATTATGTGGAATGAAATATGGATGTATTGATTATTAATTTATGTGTGTATGAGTATTCGAATGATACCCGGGCTAAGTCCCGAAGGCGATTATGTTAGTGATTATAATTGTGTTTGAGCCTTAGTAACGAAAATAAATATGTATGTCCAATGATTATTGATGTATGTGTGCATGAGAAATTGAATGATATCCGGCTAAGCCCCGAAGACAATTATGCTGGAAATTATAATCGGGTTAAGACCGAAGGCAATTGTGCTAGTGGCTACATCCGGCTAAGACCAAGGCATTCGTATGAGTCATTCTATCCGGCTAAGACCAAGGCATTTGTGCAAATCGTGATATCCGGTTAAGTCCGTGAGGCCTTGGTGCGGGTTACCATAACCGGGCTATGTCCCGGCGATTGATCGAGTAGCGACATCCGGTTAAACTCGAAGGTATGTGATTTGAAAATTATAAGCTTGCTGGAAAATTTCAGCTAATGCACTTGTGAAATTTCCCAATGACAAGGTAAGTGCGGTGTGTGCTTTTGGCGCTAGGAGTAAGAGCGTGTGAATATCCGCTCCTATGATGGAACGAGTTATCGGCCTTAATGAAGCCGTTATTTGTGTATGAACATAAGAGTTGGGATGGTGAAGTAAGTATGATTATGTGAATGTGAATTAATGAAATGATGCATTTAACTATGTGAATGTATTGCTGTAATTAGAGTTGATTATATTCCTTGAGACTTACTAAGCATAAAAATGCTTACTCCGCTTTGGCTCTCGTTTTCTAGATTTCGCCGATAGCAATCGGATTCGGGATCGTTGAAGTCGAAGTCATCCACACTATCAAGCCCCCATTTTGGTATAAATTCTTGGTTGAACTTGAAATGGCATGTATAGGACTACCCTTGTTGGTTTAAATATGTTATGATGTATATGTGTACGGCCATGCGAAAATGGCTCGTAATAGTGAAGTATCAACTTAAACTATTTGCGGTTTGTATATATATATATGGTGTCATGATGTGACTATGAATTGAAATGGGAATGTTGGTCACATGATCAGCCATTGGCATGGTTAAAATGATCATATGTGGACCTATGTAAGGCAAGACTAGTTGGTTCATGGAGACTACAAAATAGGTAAGACCTACCTTAAAACAGATGCTGCCAGCTGCAGTAACGTGAATGTGAAAAATCACCAAAATTTGTAGGAATGGTATTAAATAGTGAATCAGCTATGTAAATGAACATTGATGAGTCTATTTTCATATGGAAGAAACGAAATGGTCATAGGAGTTACATGTTAAGAGATATTAAAGCTATTGTAAGACAGGGCCAGAACGGTTTCTGGGTTCTCTGTCGCAACTTTAAAATTTACTATAAATTATCCAGAAATAATTAGGAGACATACCTTATATGTACAGATTCCATTTTGAGTCTAGTTTCATTAGAAACAAACGGCACCAGCATTAAAGCCCTGTACAGAGAGATATTCAAGTTATACCGCACGAAGGTCAGAGCAGTCGATCCCTGTAACATGGGTGACTTTAACTAATAAACTGTACCAATTGGCCCGACCAAAATTCTAGAAATAAATCCATGGATGGATATATGAGTCTAAATTCAGGAAAATTTACGAAACCAGTTTCCGAGTTTTGAAACTCGAGATATGATTTTTAAGGCGACAGTGACGCAGTTTTTCCAGCCTGACTGGAAATGTCCAATGGATGGGCAAAACAAGTGAACTTGGCTTGCTAACCCCTCGTGTCCGACACCGGCGATGGTCTCGGGTTCGGGGTGTTACAGCTTCCATATTTTGTTTTAAAAACTATATTACAACATGAGCAAAATATTTGTGGACACCTCTTTAATTCATATATTTAGTTGTAGTATTCTCACTTCTAACATTGGTGCATAGGGAACCGGTCAAGCTCATTGTTCTGGCGAACTGTGGTTCATGAGTTTGGCAAAGTTGGGCTAGCTCTTAATTTTTGGAAGCCAAGGTCTTTTCTAGTTCAGCCCGTCTAGCTTCACTTCCACTACAGTGTTAGCGGAGGGTCCAGCCAAGGATTCCACATTCTTCTATCATAACTTGGTAAGTATCCACCAATTCAGGTAAAGTTTGTTGGCGGGCACTAGCAGAAGAAGGGAAGGTGTAGTTCTTCAGCGGTTGAGGTAGACTCCTCTCCCATATTTAGTTGACTTCAAGAGAGAGAAAGGGGACTGACTTGTGTTGTCATGGTTTCTCCATAGGAATAAGCTAGATACCCCACCAGAAGAAGAAGGAATTAACACTGAACCAGGGCGAGAAGACAGCGGTACATAATGAACGGTGTTCTGTGTAGGTGGAAACACGAAAATATACATACTTTTTCATGCCTTTTTTAACTCAAATTCATGCAGTTTCGTAGTAATTCTTGTTGAAAAATATATAATAATTAAATTGTACTTAAATTATTAACATGTTGAATTTTAATTAATTTTATAATAAAATTTGATTAATTTTGATTTATTTTTGATAGATTCGCGCAAAGGGCAAAAATGGCTCGGTAGACACTGCTAGAAGCACGAAACCGAGAAGTGATTTTGAAGCATCGAGGCGAATTAATTTTCAGACTAAGACGGTCCAAATTATGAATATTAATTTATAATATAATTAATTTTAATTTTAATCCAATTTATTTTCGGTTAAATAATTATTATTAATTAAATTATGAAAAGAGGCTCAACTGTGCTAAACCAAGAGACTGATCTAATTGAGCAATTGGGCTGCCCAAAACCATCCAACATGTGGACCTAATCAGCTTATTTAGCTGATTATTTGGCTTGCAAAATAGCCCTTGAAGCTTCCTTGAAATTTCATTCAAACCCCTCCACTTATCAAGCCTTTGTAGATTTATCCCTAGCTAAATTTAACAAGTTTGAAAGCTTCAAACTTGCCACATCTGTGGCCGGACATGGGGGAAGCCTATGGCTGCTGATTTTTTCTATTTTTAGTAGCTTATCCAACCTATAAATATCCTCTTGGCTGATCATTTCAAACACACCTATCATCTTTTCATTCTTCACTTTTCTCTCACTTTCTCTCTTCAAAACCCTTCCTTTGTTCTTTATTTTCCATTCCATCCCCTTGCTGACTTTCCCTATTGGAAAAGAGACCTTCAACCATCATTGGTAGCTACATTCAAGTGCTCATAGAAGCTTCAGTTCAACAAGAACAAGCAGAGTAGGAGGAGTGGAGCAAACTAGTCAGGCTACGGAGAAACGTCGAATTTGATTCTAGTTCCCTCTCTTTTAATTTTTATTATTGTTGTTATGAACATGTCTATGAATACTTGTTATGTTGATATGTTTAATTCAATTAATATGGCTTCAATTTAATTCGTGTTAGGTTGATTGCATTTTGTCCACTTAAGTTATTAAAATTATGTTTGTGTTGTTATAAGCCTTGGTAAGTTGTTTGATTAAGTAAAATCATGGTTAAGTTATTCTTGCATTATAATTGTATGGTAACTAATGAATTAATTATTTAATCATGTTGAAATTGTAATTAATTGACACAATACTTAATTAGTGCATGTTTAATCTTCTAAGGTAGCTGAGGGTTAAATTAGCGACACTATTAATCAATACATTAGCCTTGCATAACTTGCAAGATTATTGTGATTAAACTATTTCAAGGTAGGAATACATTGTTACCTCACTTAATATTTTATGTGCTTATGAAGATTGATTAATTGTTTGAATTGGAATTGGAAAATGTTCAAGAGATTAGTTAATTAAATGGGTATGTATGAGTAGTAGTTAGCAAATTACCAAGTTGCTGTGAATTTATTCATGACAACATGAACATGAGTTTAGTAATTCTAAATTAAGAAATGTAATTAATCTAACACAATTAAGTTATCTTTATTAAAATCATCTTTTAAAATCGTGCATTGGAACTTTTATTTTTATTTAATTTTACTTAGTCAAATTTTAGTTTTTAATCACTTCCTCAAAATCAAAATATTTTTCTTCACTGAAGTGTTTTAATTGCATTCATAAATAATTTTCTTGCACAGTCCCTGTGGGTACGATAACTTACATTTACTTGTCACTTTATTACTTGTTACAATTGTGTACACTTACACATTTCCATCGTTCCAATAGGCTTTTTAGGAAGTAGTTGAGCAACTAGAGTTAAGTCCACTGGTGTTGCAGACTTTGATGGTGAGTAGGGAGGGCTGGCAGAGTAAATTCTCTTCCAGGATTTACTAGTCCCTTACCTTGCCTGCAGTGGACTAGTCTGCTACCACTGCTCTCCTCAGTACTTTGAAAGCCCCATTCAACCCTTAGCATCTTGTGGCTACTACAACCTGGTTGCATCCTTGCACCTGCTGCTGCAATGGCCTCATATTCCCCTTCCATTAAGGCCTCTATGTCCATGCTGCTTAAAGTTTGTGATGGGGTGAAAGATTGAGAAGAACCTATAATAATAAGATTAGGGTCAACCATACGAGGAGCCAAACCCTTACTAAAAGACTCACCTATGACAATTGCTTGCAAGGTAAACTAGTTTTGTGCACACATTTTGCATACAATATAGGAAATAGTATGAGGGTTTCATCTTTCCTCCCTACCAACACGACGGCTAGGCCATTTAAGGCACTGTACAGCCATGCTATTTTGGTGGAGTGTACAACTTTAGGATTAGCCTCGACTGCAATATCTATGGGCCTATAGCCATTAAGACTCTAATTTTCCAAACAGAAGCGAAATATGTTTCTTGCGGTAATGGGTTCCTTTAGTTCCAGTACATGACCCAATTTTAGACCATTAAATTGTTCCACAGCAGCATCATTATCTAGCGGTTGCTTGTGGGAACAGACAAAATCCCGAGGAATGAACTACTTGATTGGGAAACAAAACCCACCCCTCAGTCTACCCCTTACTCAGATGAATTTATTTCTATTAAGGTAGAGGTTTGAAGCCTAATTTTTAACAATTGGCTCACGTCATTGGTAAGTGATGAAGTGTGCCATCCAAATAGTGGCACATTGAATGGTAACTTTCAACTGGTAATTCCACTAAAAGAAACCAAGAATAGGTGGCTTGTTCCTCTGACTGCAATCAATGAAGTTTATAATTGGAGTCCACTAGGATGAACCAACTAGTTGTCCTAGAGCAATGCCATACTTGTTCAGTATGGTATAGATAAAGGCATACAATAAAAGGTGAAACCCAACCTCTAACATGTAAATAGGAAGGATGATTCCATTAGAATTATCACTTAATCGGCATTCATTGTGAACAATGTTGAATTCATAGGCAAAGTTCAACACTTGTATTCCCTTAGCCTATAGATGCCTGACCATTTCCTCCTATGTCGTTGAACACTAGAACAGGTAGATGGGAAGGATGATTCCATCGGAACTGTCACTTAGCTACCATTCATCATGAATAATATTGAGTTCATAAGTGAAGTTCAACATTTGTATTCCCCTGTCACATAGATGCTTAACAATTTCCTCCTAGGTTGTTAAACATTGGAAAAAGGGGTCTTCACTGGTGGTACTTACTTCGCGATTACTGGGCCCAGACCCTATTGCCTTCTCTAACACCACACTCGTGAGCCCTTCGACTATGACCACCACTATTTCTTCTATCCTCTTGGTGGTTGTTTTTAATCCTAACCATTTTGGTGAGTTGAAAGAAAGGGGAAATACTAAAATATTACCTAGAAAGGAACAACTGAGAAGCTATCCAAAAATACTAATAAAAAGGAAACAAGGCTCAAAAAAAAAATCAAAAAGGGAAAAGAAATGAAACTTAGGGATTCAAAACAAAACTTAGTTGGCAAGAAATTGGGGAAAATGATTCTAGATGAAAGGGTTTCCTTTCTTTGCATCTCGATTTAAATAGCTGAACATCCAAGAGAAGTTTGGGTTAAAAGCTCAAATAAATTGTTCGAGTCTTGAAATCCATGGCTGACACCTGTTGGATACATGTAGGGTTTTTCTTAAACCCTCGATAACCAAAAAAAGTGGGAATATCCACCAGAACCAGATGCCTAGTAAGTACCCGCCAAACGGTATACATTAATACAGAATCCACTAAGCAGCATTATGTTGAGCAACTAACCAGTTCAAATGTAAACTAAGGATTCCTCTAGGATAGTAGTGAGGTTATCCTTAATGTAGCTATCCACTTCATATGAAGTATAGACGGATCCACAATTTAAGTGGGATGGGTTTAAAGTGAATCTATGAATAAGTGGCAATGGTAATGAATCAGGGAAGAGTAGAGGTGCCTACCTCTAAGTTAAGATAGAAGTTATCAAAGAAAAACGTAATCGCTCAGAGTCTACTTCTAGGACTAGTCACAAGAAGAAATTTCAAGAACAAAATTTTCTTTAAGGGTGAGGGAGTTGTCACACTCCGATTTTTAGTAAAGTCCCGAAGTTAAAGTTGGGAGTTAATTGAATAAAATAGTAATTCTGTACGCTCTATTGAGAAACTTGGAAATTTTTGGGCTGACTAGAAATTAGTGGGAATAGAATGATTAGCGATGTATGACTATTTTGGGCCATGGAGATCGTGCAAAATAAGAGTATATATATGTGTGTGAGAAGGGATATTTCTATAAAGGAATTCTTCTCAATTATATTTATAATTTTCTTCTCATCTGCATCATCATCTTTAGTTTCTCCAAGAAAGAGCCCTACTTCTCTCTGTACTCATGAATTGGAGGAAGAAAGAAGTAAGGATTCTTGAAAAGTTTATGTATAATAATGGATTTTAAGAAGTAAGGATTCTTGAAAAGTTTATGTATAATAATGGATTTTAGGTTTTTAAAGTTTGAATACTTTCGGTTTAACCGACATATATGCGTTTAGACAGGCTAAGCTGGCGAGGACGAAGGATTTAAGGTGAGTTTTTGTACTCCACTTGGGTGATTATTGTTGATGTGTTAGAATATTTTGCTTGCCTGTCTAACATGAGTTCAATCTGAATCCCATGGTTGTGTATGATCACGGTGAATGAGTATTCCATGTATGCATAAAGTTGTGAAAATATATAGATGTTTGCCAGTATGTCCTTAGATGCCAAATGTGGCTGTGTATTGACGTATAGTTAAATGGCGTATTGTATGTTATAGTAATAAGTACAATGACTTATGAGAATTTTATGTTCACAAAATGTGGAGTTTGAATGGAGTTTCTTCGACGGGGTAGATGAAGATAGGAAAAATTGGCATAATGGAGGAATGGACGGATTGTTATAGGATTCAAGGGAGTTTGTTAACATCGTGGAACGGATATCTACTGGTCCTTTGAGGCAACACCATGACAATGGTAATCTAATGGTCCTTTGGGGCGACACCGTGTAAATGGTATATAGATCCTTCAGGGCAACACCATGTAAATGTTATATAGGTCCTACTGGGCGACACCTCGAAAGGGTTTTATTCATTCTTTGGAATTAAAAGTCCATGGCTAGCCATGGCATGATCTAGTGGTGAGCAAGTACATATTAGGGTGAAATGGAGTCTGCGATGACAGTAAACAGAGAAGCTTGCCAAGGCATAAATTCCAAGGTAAAAGGAATTGGTAGAAGCATTTTAAGATGGCATATGGGAAAGGAAGGGGTATTTTTTTCAAATTATTTTAGTGTCCGCCATCATGAGTCTTTCAGTGTTTGGTGAATAGACTAGCAATGGGTAAGATAAAGTGAAACGATTAAGCAGATTTTGATCCTGAGAATCCATGGTAAACAAGCTGCCAGAAATAAGAAAAATTCGCCAAGGACCCTTTTAAAAGGGGAGTTCACCAAGGACTATCTTAGTTGGAAAGTCTGCAAAGAACAATCTAAGAAGAAGTTAGTCCACCGGGAACCATTTTTTTAATAGAAACTCTTGGTAATTAGTCTGAAGTGGGAAAAGTCCTATGGGTCTGTCTTATAAGTCCAAGTCCGCAAATGAAGGGGTGCTTAATCATTAGTAAAATATCAAATTCAAGGTTGCGAATGAGGGTATGATTAAATGGATTTCCTTAAAAGAAGACTTCTATGCAATAGGCTAAGTACTAAGAAGATAATTGTCGAGGTAATGCGGTAAGTCCATATTAAGTTAGTATAGAATGAAGAGGTTAAGCTAAGAATCTGCAATTGTGGAAAGATATCTGCTAATACACCAATAGTAGTCATCGATCCATATAATCGCGTATATGGTCATCTTCAATGAGTCAAACCAGGAAAGGTAAATTGGGAATTTGAGATGCAGTGGGACAAGGTCAAGTCCAAGAAGAATTTGTTATTGGAAGAGTATGCCTATGTCTAAATCAGGGGATATGTCTACCATCAGTTGGCTCAAAGAATGAAATATATTGGCTACACTAGAAAATCAACAGAACCTTCTATGATACTCAGGGAGTTTTATATTCAGTGCTTTTATTTTTATTACCAAAAATATATAGAGCCTTTTATGAGTACTACTGTACAGAATCTGACTTAGTTCACTCAAACTTATATGAGTTTGTACCATGAATGCATGGTCAAAGATTGACTCAAGGGTCGTGTGGAGGGGCCAAGCCAGACACTGCCAAGCTTGCATAAGTAGCATCATAACTGTATCATGCATATAGAGGATCACCTTTAGAGGCCACGACTCAGGGATTAATCTAGTGTATCTGTAGTAAAGTCTCAAGTTATAATTTGTACATAATTATTATGCTTAATAAGGTAGAATGTTTGTAAGAACTTAGTGCTTGTATGATAAGGAATATAATAGAATGTAACACCCCAAAAAAATCTTTTATATATTTATTTCTGTGTGTTTGTGACACAACAGTGTATCTGCTTCAGTGGTTATGTGTTCTGGGAGTGTCTGAGAAGTCTTGGGTTTAAGCCTTGTTTTGAGCTAAATTTTTGTTTTAATTGAATAAAGCCTTGCTTTTGTGCAGTAGGCTGATAGTTAAAAGTTGGTAAAAATATGTCAGAATGGGCTTGCTGGTCTAGTGGTTAACTGGAATGTCAATGTGCTGGGGGTCTTGAGTTTGAATCCCTGTACATGCAAAGGGGATTTCTTTTGTACTTGTGCCATGAAGGAGTTGGAAATGTTGTAAAATACTGAGTGTTTGAGATGTATGGGAGGTGGTGGACAGTTTTGGGGTGTTTGAGTTATATTGGGAGAGTGTGGGAGCGAATTTAGGGATAAGGGGGGAAAGATTTTGGGAATTGTGATCAGATTGTGGAACTTCCTGAAAACTTTTTCTTTTCTTCTATTCCATTATCAAAATATCAGTTTTTCTTTTGGGTATTCTGACATTTCCTCCTTTCCATCACTCTCACTATCGAATTTTCCTTCTTCTCCTTGCTGCTATTTCTGTTTTTCCTTCCCTTTCTCTTATTTGATTCCATTTTCAATCCGTTTTGATTGCACAACGTAGTTTCGCGCAATCGGTAAGTTGGGCGTTTTTGTTTCTCTTTCTTAACTATTTTCTTGATTTGATTAATAGGGGTTCGGTTGGTTTTAGGTGTTAATAGAGAGGCTGAACAGTGGTCTTTGACGATTTAAATTTATAGGATCTCTGTTGGTCAACCGAAAGTAAGGAATTTTTATGATTATAGTAGGTATACCTCACTGAATTTTGATAAATTATCGATCAAAAGTGACTGGTTAGAGGTTACTATCGTCTTGACAGCAAGGGATCATTCGAATGAGGTCCCTTTTTTATGATGTTTTAGTTTATTCGTTCAGGGTTTCAAGGTAGGTATCGTGCAATTGAGTTGGAACTATATCTGGCTTTATGTTGTTGTGCTAATCATGAGTTGAGACTAACGATTAAGTTGAAATGTTCAATTTCAAGGTACTACTGGTCTCGGAAGTGTTTTTGCTGCAGAACCATAAAAGGTGTGTAACCATAACATTGTAGACAAAAATTGATGAAAAGACGAAAAGTATGGTTCTTGAAGCCACACGAGCGTGCGGCCGCCTGTGTGGTAAGTCGTGCGACAAAACACAGGCGTGTGATCGACAAGGTAGGTCGTGTGTGACACACGGGCCGAACTGAACTAGGCCGTGTGGGCTACACAAGCATGTGGAATTTTTGGGCCAGGCTGTGTGATCCACATGGCCAAGGCCATTTTGGGCCACGTGGGCCCACACGGGTAGACAACATGGGCATGTGGGCCCATTTTCATTGTTCAGTTGCTAAGGTTGCATGGGCTGCCCGAGTCAACTGTGGACCTACTGTAGGGTTGGTAAGCTTACTTAAACCCCTAATTAATTGAAATGACTGTATGACCAATATAATTATGCACGTTATTAAGCATGATGATGCCCCACTGATTTGATATTGTATGCACTGATTATATGGTTGATATTATGTGATAGCATGCCATAACTGTATATTGCATTACATTGGGTTGGGGGTTGATATTGTTCGGAGGAAGTACACTAAAAGGCCTCAAGACTAATTTACTGGCAGCTCAGCTGCAAACTACTATCTAGTGCCGCATTCGTTACTTTTTGGATTGTAAGGATGGGAAGGCTGTTTATATCCCCACATGGAGTTTATGGTTGGATAGAGATGCTGTGTAGAGGCTGGTTGGGTAGGATTTTGTGACTGCATATTCCTAGTGTTTACTGTTACTTCAATGGGCCAAGGCCATATTGATTACTAATATTGTGATGGGCGAATGCCCTACTGCATGACTACTTATGTTCTGAAATGGGCTAAAACCCAAACTGGTACTGCTTTTAAAAAAGGCTTAGGCCCAGACTGTTAATATTTGCATACTGGCTGATTGCTGGTGTAGGGATTACACACTGAGTTTTCGTAAACTCACCCTTCTAATTTATCTGTACAGGTAATCCCCAGACTTAGACGATCGAAGCGGTGGAGGACTCAGCGGTGGCCATACGCATTTTTACACTGTTTTGTACCTAATTAGATTTTTAAAGTTTTATTTGGGGTATTTTACTGTAATAATGGCCTCTATAGATTTTTGCTTTAAATTTGGATTTTATACTGCTTTGTGTTTTATATCTGCTAGAGGTAGGTAAAACATGGGTTTTATTTTTTAAGAAATGCATGTGTTTTAGCAAAATACCTACAAGGACACAAACTGTTTTAAAAACCTTCCGCAATGTATAATGTTTTGAAAACTACCGACTGAATAAAAGCCATGACTTTGGAATTAATAAAAGATAATGACGAGTTCTGAAGGAAAAATATTTTAAGCAAAGTTACGATTTTTCAACACAAGCTACAGTTTTCGAACACACTACCATGTGACATCGCCAGATTCGACCATAACATCCAAGTCAGGTTTGGGGTGTTACATAGAAGTTTAAATTTTGGAATCTAAAGTTGATCCTAAAATTAAAAAAGATTGATTAGTGGCAATGAATGCATGAGTTGGTAATGTTTAAGTCTGCAAGTAAATCAAGTTAGAAATTTTGTTAATTCATTCAAGTTATTTGTAACGTATGGTACCGGGTGATCAGGTCGAGTATAGGGTGTTACATAACTGGATTGGCCTTCAGGGCTCGTAATAACCAAATCATGTGTTCTTTCACATGCCATCATTTATTTCTTGAAAATCAAGATACATTTATCCAATTCAATAAGCAATGTTAATAGGCAAGTGCTTTTATAATCCCTATTAACCAGATAATGACTCAAGATGGATACACAGATCATCTAAAAACCACGCTAATATATCAAGACTCAATGCTTGACCACCTCCAAGCGTGCGAACATCTGTGCTAGAAATACTGCAACAAAAATATATATAATAAAGAAATGGTGTCTGGAAGTATACATATCAAATTTTAATATAGTAAGTTTTACAACGAAACACTTCGAGAAGTATTCCGAGATCGTACCTAAAGGAGGTTAAATTAAAAAAAAAACTACTTTCTACACTAATAGGGCTAAACAGTAATTATCTAAAATTATAGTACGAAAAGAACAAGTCTCAATTAATAAAAAAAAGCATAAATTGAATAATATTAAAGAAAATAATTTGATAATCAAAATTACTCAAATAACAAGCAAAAGATTAACTTACATTAGTGGTCATAATTAACTCAGAACTCAGGTTTTAATGAATTAATTAATAACTATCCAATTATTACCTCTTAACCTCTAACTAATTAATTAATTGACAAAAACCACTTACCTCTCGACCTTGCAGTTTAAAACGAAATAAATTAAGAAGTACTCAGTGAACTATTCTCTTGACCTTATTTACCTTGATTACTTCCTAGGGTTGTCAATCCTAAGGTTCAATAATACATAATTTAAGCCAATTAATTCTAAGAAAGACCTTAATTCTTCTATTAATTACTCCCACATTTAATCGTTAATCCTTTTAAGGAAAATTTCCACTCATGAATCTAGATGCAATTTTCCCTAAATTTAATTAAAACATACAAGAATAAGAATTAAACTAAAAATAAGGGAAAATAGAAATCGATTCGATTTTGACAGTAGACACACTTAGAAGGAGAAACTCCTTTAATGTTGATTAAGATAACATCGATTGCAATTGAAAACGAAAGAGAATTGTAAATTGATGAAGAAACAAAAGCTTGGAATCAAATCAAATCCAAGTCTGAAAACTAAAGAAAACTAAAATTTAGACTTAAACTAAATTAAACAAGATTGAAAGCTAAAATTAAAATTCTAAAATCTACTCTAAAGACAACCTCCTCTAGCTCAGCCTAAGCCTTATTATTTATAGGTAATTTTAGCTTCCTTAATTAGGTCAAATATTGTAATATCTCGAATTAGGGCCTAATTGGAATAGTGGTTTTGTGACCATAAATCTGAGATAGAAATAATTATTTTATGATTATTTTGAGGTCTATGATATGATTGCATGATTGTGTGAAAATTTCGTGAAGAAATTCTATGCATAAAGTGCTTAATTTGAAGTTAGGGACTAAATTGAATAAGTTGCAAAACTTGCATTCTAGAAGTTTCTAGTATGAAATTGCTTTGAAATATTAATTAGGAGGTCTTAAATAGCAATTTGACCAATTTCAAAGTTTATGGACAAATATTGGACATGAATGGAATTTTTTGGAAAGTTTAGTAGTAAGGGCATTTTGGTCATTTAGGGGTAAAATGAATTAAAATACAAAATTAAAAGCCAATTTTGCTCATATTCTTCACCATGGACGTGTATACCAAGGGAGACTCCATGACTAGGGTTTCCAAGCTTCCAAGCTCGATTGTAAGTCCGTTCTAGCCTGGTTTTTAATGATTTTTACGTTTTTGGAGTCCCGGTAACTTGATTTAACTTATGCTAGCAATAATTCAACCTAGGATTCATATTTGAAATATTAATTAGGAGGTCTTAAATAGCAATTTGACCAATTTCAAAGTTTATGGACAAATATTGGACATGAATGGAATTTTTTGGAAAGTTTAGTAGTAAGGGCATTTTGGTCATTTAGGGGTAAAATGAATTAAAATACAAAATTAAAAGCCAATTTTGCTCATCTTCTTCACCATGGACGTGTATACCAAGGGAGACTCCATGACTAGGGTTTCCAAGCTTCCAAGCTCGATTGTAAGTCCGTTCTAGCCTGGTTTTTAATAATTTTTACGTTTTTGGAGTCCCGATAACTTAATTTAACTTATGCTAGCAATAATTCAACCTAGGATTCATATTTGGAAAAATACCCATAGGTGAAATTTTTGTATTTTGGTGTTTTATGATAGAATATGAGGTTTTAAATTATGTTAGACAACTTGTGCTACTCGGTTTTAAGTGAAAACGAGCAAAATGGCTTAATCGGTAAAAATACCTAATAGTCATAAGTAAATGTTAGAGTGAGAATTTGATGTTGCCATAGAAGGGAAAAATGATCAGCATGTCATAAAACATAAGAAAATAGGATGAAGTTTAATTTCCGAACCTTGGGGCAAAAGTGCAAATATGCAAAAGTTTAGGGGTCAAAATGAAAATTTTTAACAATATGATTTTTGGACCGTATGAATAGTGTGACTAATTATTAGGATAAATGTGATATTATAGATGAAGAAAATCGAGATTCAGGCTTAAATTGGGAAAATACAAGGTTATGGACTAAAATGGTAAATTGATGTTTCTAGATCGAGGTAAGTTCGTATGATAATAATAATGCAATGTTATGTTTGAATTATATTTCTTACTATTATTGCATATATTTTAAGATTTAATATATTGGAAAAGTTGATGGAATGGTGTTTATGATGTGGAAATATGACATGAAAGAATGTTACATGAAATGCAAGAAAATGAAGATACATGACAAGTGATATATGAAATATGTGATATATGTTATGTAAATTCTTAAAAGCTGATTTGATATTTGAGTTGTGTCTTATTATACTATGAATGGACAATTGGTACTATGGATAGTGAGATCGACACTTCGAGTAAATTCGTACATAAATAATCTATCGATTCTTTTTATGTTATTATATTTTGATATCATATGAAATGTGGCTGCCTATCAAATGGTTATTTGATGTAAGTTATGAATTTAAATTGATTACGGAAAATTTAGTAAAATGTTGAAAAGTGAGGAATTTCCCGGTTGAACCTTCGGAATAGAAACGATACAAATGAACTATTGTGAGGTCACGTGTGTAGTACTAAGTGCAGGCTACTACGTGTACCGGATAATTGGTCACATGTGTAGTACTAAGTGCAGGCTACTATGCGTACCCAAAACTGTGATCACGTGTGTAGTACTAAGTGCAGGCTACTACGTGTATTAGATGGTGAGGTCACATGTGTAGTACTAAGTGCAAGCTACTACGTGTACCAGACTGTTGGTCGCATGTGTAGTACTAAGTGCAGGCTACTATGCGTTCCAGATAGCTTCGGCTACAAGTGTGGAAATGGGAAAATGTGCAGGCAATTGTTTATCTGTTATTATTCCGATGAGTTCAATGGGAAATCGATTAAATGAAAATACATGTGAAAGTGATTATGTGATGAACAAGTGCAAGTATATGTTTATTTGAATTTATGAGTAATATGCTCAATATTTGAGCGAACCTCGGTAAAATGGAATGGATTAAGTGAAATTGTGTAAAAGTGAACTTTAGTAGTAAAATAGTATTAGACAGCAGTAGTACATGACTTTGAAAATTCACCAAAAATTGTGTAATTTGAATTAAAAATAAAAAAAATTTATGGAAATAAAGCTTAATGAGTCTATTTTCACATGAAAGAAACAAGGGAAGCAAAAGAATTCTATATTGTGTGATATTTGAATTGTTGTGAAACAGGATCTGAATGAATTCGAGATCCCCTTTTCTGACTTTAGAAATTCACCATAAATTGTACAAAAATTATTGAGAGTCATACCTTACATTAATGGATTCCTTATTGAATCTAATTTTAAGGGAAATAAACGGCATGGTCATTGGAATTCTGTACAGGGAGAAATTCGGTTCGTAGTGCACAGGGGTCAGAGTAGTTGTAACACCCCGAACTCATGGCCGTTACCGGAAATCGAACACGAGGTGTTACCGGCTTACTTCATTTATTTCCCCCTATTTTTTTTTTGTTCCAGGCAAGCTGGCTACTGTATCGTGGTCGCTTTAAAAATCATATTTTGAGTTCTGAAACTCGAAATCCAATTCCGTAAATTTTCCCCGAAACTAGACTCATATATCTATATGGGGGAAGTTTTTTAGAATTTTTTTGTTGGGCCAATTAGTACAGTTTATTTGTTAAAGTCTCTCCTGTTTCAAGGTTCAACTACACTGACCTCTGTACCTTACGATTTAAATATCTCCCTGTACAGGGCTTCAATGCCTATGCCGTTTGTCTCTAATGAAACTAGACTCGATAATGAATTTGTACATATAAGGCACGACCTATAATTATCTCGATAAAATTTACGGTGAATTTTCTAAATCAAAACAGGGGATCCAGAAATTGCTCTGACCCTGTTTCGTAAGAATTTAATTAACTCCTAACATACAGCTCATATGGTCATTTTGTTTCTTCCATATGAAAATAGACTCATCAAGCTTCGATTTCATAATTTATTCATTATTTAATTCCATTTCTACTATTTTTAGTGATTTTTCAATCTCACATCACTGCTGCTGTCAGCATCTGTTACTAAAACAAACTATGCCTATTTCATGATTTTTCCTTGATCTAACTAATAATTCATCATACATGTCACAATTTATAACCATGACTAGCCATGCCAAAGGCTAATCATCACCGAGCATCTCCCCACTACACTATTACCAAATCATGAATTTAACACCGAAAATAATCAGCCATGACATATGGCATAATAATCGAGTAGGCCTCAACCAATACTCAACCAAAACCGAATTACCAAGACTTGTGTCCAAACATCATAGAACCAATTCCAACCGAACATTTATGCCATTTTCGCATGGCTAAAAGTTTACATACCAAATTTCAACAAAACATAATAGCCTATACATACCGAAATGTTCTCCTAGACCAACTAAGAAGAAAATACCAAAAGTTGCTAGCGGTGTGATGACTTCGATGACGGTCCCGAATACACAAAAAGTCGAGTCCAAGAAACCTAAAATAGGTGACAAGCAAACACCGAATGAGTATATAACTCAAGAAGTCATAAGCATTACACTACCATCCATTAATAAAATTTTCACAAGAGGAAACAACGAAATGAGGCTAAGTACTCCATCCATACCGAACTATGCCATAGTTTCTTAGACCTTACGATTCAATCTCATTCCAAGTCCTACATTGACATTTCATACGCTATTCAATAGAATAATTGAGGCATTTCCATACATCATTTTATTTTCGTTACAATCATACAACTAAGCGAACTTTCACCTATTCCACGATGAACCTTATGTACGTGACTTCAATTATACTCATCACATAGGTTCAAAACTTACCACGCTCAACTCCAAATATAAACATAGCACCTATTAGCCATGAACTCAAGGTACTTACCCTTTCCATGTCTCGAAATCGACTCGGTAAGGTCGCACCCTTAATATAAATAATTGATAGAAAATATATATATATAGTGGGTTCGCACACATAGTGCTTAATAATCAACCACGCACACTTAGTGCCATGTACTTTAAACTCGCACACTTAGTGCCATGCATTTCAAGCTCGCACACTTAGTGCCAATCTCACAACCATGAACACTTATTGCCCGCACACTTAGTGCCGAAAACCAGCCAATCTACACGCTTCACTTCCTTTTTACATTCGACAATTTCATCTCTACATACATATACATTTGTATACATTTCATCTCATTAAACACAATTGCATAGGTATTACGATCATTTAAATCAATACCAACTATATGCTTAATGACTTACTTTGTGTTGGGTAAAATAATTCCAAGTCGGCTACTCGATGACCTTCGATTTCCCCTTGTTGGACGCCTCTCCTTTAGGATCTTGAGCTTAAACAAATAAATTAACTCATTCAACCGCTTTGCTACATAAATTGGTATTCACATTTTAATGATTTTATGACATACGGAACGGCATGGTAAAATTTTTATCTTGCTACCTTATGTTCTTAGCTATTCGGCTAATAACCTTATGCAATTACCATACTTTCAATAATCCAATCACACATGCATATGTATACTTCGACATTCGGCAATCACCTTTGCTAGTTTTTCCCTTTTTTGTCGAGTTATATATACATAGTCCTAAGGTAATATCACGAATGGGCTTACATATATATGTATATATAGCGAATATGCAAAGCTTAAACTCAACATCACATAAGCTCCTAAGTGATGGCGAATATGTATATCTATATATATATATATATATCAACTATACTATTACTTTTAATTCATCTAATTACAAAATTTCATCTCATGAACACTTGACCCATTTCTCACAAAAATGAAACAACAACTAAAATGAACATCCCATTTTTTACCCCATATGGCCGATTGCTTCATTTGTTACCCAACTAACAATTCAACAATTTCAACCTCATTACAACCTCTACCTATCCAATATAACATGAACACAATCCTCCACCCCTAAATTAGATTCGGCAATCACTTAACCCATTTTAACCTCAAAATCCTAAGTCTAATCTATAGGATGAGTAGAATTTGAACTAACCATCTCAAACATGCATAGATTTTCAAGAATCATTCAATACATACCTCATTCTAGCCATCTTCCAAGCCAAAATCAAATAACCAAATCTCCCTTCCTTCTCCTCACTCACGGCAATAGCCAAAGAAAAAAAAAGATGAACGCTCCGTCTTCCCTCCTTATTTTATTCATCTTTTCCTTTTTAATTCCTTTCTTTAATTTATTTTAATTTACTTACCAATATTAAATAATAAACAACATAAACTTGGAGGAATGAAACCATGCTTGGCCGGCCACTTAACATGAATTGGGCACTTTGACATGCAAACCCAAACTTTCCTATTTTAATACTATTTGGTCCTTACTTATTTACCTATCATAATTTTCTAAGTCTCTCAACTAGATCCTTTCAAGCAAAATTCACATTCCTAAGATAAAATTAAAACATCAAATTTTTATACAAGTACTATCACACATATAAGATATGCAATTAAAATTTTAACTAAATTTTATGACTCAGTTTTGTGGTCCCGAAACCACATTCTGACTAGGGTCAAATTAGGGCTGTCACAGTAGTCATACCCTGAAACAGGGGAGATTTTAACTAATAAACTGTACTAAATGGCCCAACCAAAAATTCTAGAAACAAATTAGTAAGTATACATATGAGTCTAGTTTCATAAAAAATTTACAGAATTGGATTTCAAGTTTTGTAACTTGAGATATGATTTTTTTTAACACCGGGACTCCAGAAAACAGCCTGTCTTGAATATGTGTAATTATACAATTATAGTGTTTTATCTTGAAAAGCATGGTGATGGTAGTAATTGCTTATTATTTTCATATGAACTTACTAAGCGTAAAGCTTACCCATCCTCTCCATTTCTTTAGTATTGGCGTGTCATTTCGGGGTTGGAGATCGCGGAGGCAAAATCACACTATCAAACTATCATTTTGGGAAAATTAATTCAAATATTAGAAATATCAAGTGAGTGGCATGTATAGGAAGTTGGTTTGTGATATGTATTTTTATTATGATTTTGACCATACGTGTCGACCGCATTGAGTTATCGTATAAAATCATGAGATGTGGTCCTTATCCATTATGGTTTATAAGTTTAATTAATCGTGCCATGTCCTATGTTTTGATGTGATGATATAGTTAGCTTTGTTTGTTATGCATGTGTTCGAAAAGTTTTGAATCAAATGAAATTTTATGGCCCGATTTTCGTCTATGTGTATTGTTAAGTCTGGTAAAGCCTCGTACTCTGTTCCGGCCTTGGATACGGGTAAGGGTGTTACAAATATAGGCGTTAAAGATGAAAAATATTGATTGTGTGGACAAAAACACCTTTGGCTTATTTCTGGCCCTCATCACAATGGTGTCGTGACACAGGATGTGGGTGGTGCGCCATGAAACTTTAATCCTAAATTCTAGAGTTGGTTCTATAGTGTTGGGACCTAGGAAGCTTGTGTTGCAATATGGTTATCATTTCTGATGTTCCTAAGCTTGAAAATTGGAGTCTGCGCACTCAATTAAGCTCGTTAATACTACCTTAAGCTCGTATTTGACCAATAGATCATCCAATGCTAAATTATGCGTAAAAATGCTTATTTTGATAATAATTTAATTTAAATTACTAAAATGGAAATCGAAACAAATTAACATCAACAGGCTTAAAAATAAGCTCCTTAAGTGCCAGAAAGTATCTAATTTGCCATAACGAATTGTGGCAGATTAGTACCTTATTGGTACGTCTGAAGTATAACATGCCAACTATACCTGGCTCTACCCGAGACCATTAATAGGGTAACCATTATTTCAAACATATATACATGATTCACATATCATAGTTTCAAACACAACCAACTTATATCAACCTCAATTCAATACAAAACATTTTCATATCATCATATCTAAAACATCACAATTTTCACAAGTTATCAACCATTTCATACTTCCCTATTCATGAGACAAGTAAGTTCATACCTTAATCAAGCTAATCGCTACAATCTATATGTGAAATTTTGAATTTAAATCATGAAAGCACAAAGCAGAATAACTAATCATCTATGGTATTCACCTTTCCTTTATCTTAAGATGGCCTAATGATGCGTTATATTCGTAACAAGTTTCAAGGATTTATAAATGAAACGTTCTTGAGACTAACTTATTATCACGATTAAGGCAAGTGTACCTATCAAATAGTAGTATAGTTCAGCAAGACTGGATTGTCAAACCCAAAGGAACTACGAGTACTAGTATTTACTTCCTTTTTATTATCTAGCCTAAAATTTAAGAGGTTTGGTTGTCTAAACTAATTACTAACTAAGAATGCACAGAAAGAAAAACTTGGGAAAATACTTCTGGGAAAATTCAATTGATTGAGACAATACCTGAGGACAAATCCACCTAGACTTCACTTGTTATTTGACTCTGAATCAGACGATTTATTCATTTGACTTGATCCGTAGAAATCTCTAAGTTATATTATTATCTCTCTCAAGACTAATAATGTCTAACGCTAGGTTGAATAATTGAAATCTCTTTCTAATTAACACCCTAGAATTGTATTAACTCAATCTATGGATTCCCTTATTAAGTTTCACCCTAATCCAGCAAAATCTTGTCACCCTATCTTTAGGCGTGCAATCAACTCCGCTTAATTATGACAAATTTACTCTTAGATGGGGTCTATTCCTCCTCTGAATAAGAGCTTAACTTGAATCAATATCCTGGAATATCAAAACAAGAATTAAGAACACATAATTAAGAATAAGTCAAATATTTATCATACAATTCAGATAATAATAACAAGATCTGTCTTAGGTTTCATTCCCTTAGGTATTTAGGGGTTTAGTTCATACTTATGAAAGAAAACATCTCAAAAGTATAAAGATAACAAAACATAAGAAAACCCAAAACTCCTGAAGGAACTTGAAGGGAGATCTCCAGTCTTGATGATGAATCCGACTCTTGAGATGGATCAACCGGCTTTCCTTGAGTAATTCCTTGCTTCCTACTTTGCATCCCCCTTCCTAAGTGCCTCTTCAAGTGTTTAAATAGGCTTTGGAATGCCTAAGAGCCCTCAAAATTGGCCTTTTTCAAATTGGACTAAACTTTGGTTCGGTAGGGACACGCCCGTGTGTGATTACTGAAGGCCGTGGTCAAGGCTGTTAAATGGGCACGGGCGTGTGATCCACCCGAGTAAGTCATGCTTTGATCCTACCAAATCAACACACCCGTGTGAGGAAGTCCAGCCATGTTGTTTTCCCATGTGGGTCTATTTTCTCTGTTTTCGGCCCGTTTCTCGCTCTTTTTACTTTCTTATGCTCTCTTAAGTATAAAATATGAAATTAAAGGATTAGGAGCATCAAATTCACCAAATCTAAGGAGAAACCATCCATAAATGCGTTAGGCATGGGGTAAAAATATGTATAAATTACGGTTTATCACCTAACGTCATCTTTAGATAAGTATGATAATTCAATTATAGAAATGGTATTAGTTTCCACTCAATCACATGAAAACGCATAATTTAACATAATTTGCATTTTATCCTTATATTCAAAATGTACATTACTTTTATATTTAATGTCGATTAAAAATCAAATTTCTTATTCTTTCATTAGGGACCTTGTACCTCTAACCTATAGCATAATTTATTAACACCTTTTAATTTATTCAATTTAGTCACTAATGTTATACATAAACTACACAGCTTAATTCAATTTCTAATCAATTTCAACATTTTTTTCTACTTTTCAACTTAGTCCTACCATGCTCAAAACTCATACTTCAAATTACAATCAAAATCAAGCTCAATTTCATCAAACACCTATAACACCCCACACTCAACCCAATCGCTGGGTCTAAGATGAAAGATGTCACATTCACCGTTATGCCTACTACAATTTCATTTGCATATTAGTTAAACAAGTTATACAAGTTATTAGGTTTCAAAACTGAATAAATGCATTATTTAATCAAATACGTGTCATAAACAAGCTTACAAAAGCTCTTATGAAACACCAATGTTAATTGAAGGACTAAAATGTAAAAGTTTCGAAATGCAAGGTTGATGTTGTGACCATGAGTGAGATTTGTCATGATATTGAAGGTAGAATCATGATGTCATGACTTCAAGCAATGTGAGTCACAACCTTAGAGACAAGAAATTGACGTTGTAACTTCAGTAGGGGAACTTCATGAACTTGAAAACAAGGGGATTATATGTCGTAACCTCAATAGGGGAGAATCACGACTATGGAAATAGAAGCTTGATGTCGCGACATCAATAGAAGAATATCACAACCTTAAGGGAAGTTTCCCATAAATTTTTGTAAACATTTAATTCAACCTGCCAACGTCAAAACCAAATGGCCTAGATGGCCTTAAATATCAACACATCCCATTTTAGGCATTAATTCTAATGCCAAACTTCATCTTCAATACTTATAAAAATCTTAAAACATATGATCATATACATATTCACATTCATTCTAGATTCAAGCATTTCTTTCATTAACTTGGCATATAAGCAACATTCCAAATTCTATTTATTGCATCACATATCTACTTTTAATGTAACGACCCAAAAGCCAGTGATATCAGGAAATGAAGTTTTAGGACCTCGTCATCGTAAATTGGACTTGTGAATATTTTATTAAATATTTACAGAAGTTATATTATAGGTGAACTGAATTTTGGATAAGCAATTTTATTGAATTAGTGAATAATTGTGGTTCTAGGACTAAATTATAATAGCACTAAAATTTGCATTATGGATTTTTAAGCTAGAAACAAATATTAGGGACTAATGTGGTAATTATACCACATTGGAAGTATAATGGATAGTAACTGACCATGTTATTTGAATAAATGTGATAGATTAATAATGTAACATAATAAAAATAATAAAACATAAGTAATAAAAAAAGGTAATGGAAGCTAGTGGAGAGAAACTGATCGCCTATCGTTCATAGAATAAATATATCACCAAAAATATAAGAATTAAGAATAGCAGTGTCCAGAAGTGCAGAAGTCAAATTGTAATATAGTTGTACAACGAAATTTTGAAAAGATTCCAAGGATCGTACCCAATGGAGGATGGAATAAATAATGAAAATACTTTTATAATAACAAGTAGTAGGGATTATTTCTTATATTACGATTAACCATAAAATAGATTAAGAGAAATCATGCCAAATTTGAGTTAATTCCCACCTTAATGACTTCCTAAGGTTGTCAGGCCTAGGGTTTAGTCTTTTCCTTTCCTGAATAGCTGATCCACTAGGAGAACCCTACAAAATAGTTAATTAATCATAACTGCACTCGCTAATCCCCTACAGGAGGATTAGTTCCTTGTGGATCTCATAAACATTATAAACTTGATAGAAAGCGTAAACATGAATAATAATTCAAGAATGTGTTTAGAAGAAGCCTGATTTGTATTAGAATTGAATGAAGAATCCTCATAGAGTTTGATTATGTTTCACAAATTTGATTTCTTCAACAAAAGAAAATAACAAAAATTGAAATAAACCTAAAGCCTAAGAAAAGAGAAAAACTAAAGACTAAATCTAAGAAGAAAATTATATAAGACGAAAGTTGTCCATAACATGTGTTAAATGAGCCTATTTATAGACTTTAGAGTGTTCGTCGTCCTTAACAATAGGTTATCTAACGTCCTCATGCTTAATGTTTGATAGTGCAAACCAAAATACCCCTGACTCGTAATTATTTCCCGTACAGAGGTGATGTTGCGACACACCAGGTCCTGTGTCGTGACATCAAGGGTAGTATGTTCTACCTTCAGGATGTCTTCAGGGGTGTGTCGCGATACCCTTAGGCTGAATTGCGACACTGAAGACAGTCTTGAAAATTTTCTATTCTACTCCCCATGTTACGACATCCAGCTCTTCATGTTGCAACACAGCCTTCTAATATTCTTATGCATGTTCACGTTTAGGCCTCATTTAGCCCTTAAGGTCAATAAAGACTAAAATTACACACTTTATTGAATTTAACTAAACTTACAAAAATGTAATTAAAGCTTAACTAAAATGATTGTGTTCAAGCTCCTAAAGTGCAAAAACTAGTTTAATCTGCTATACTGAATTACGACATCTCAACCAATTAAGCCATATATTTACAAAGTGAGATCCTCCATCACTAATTATAGCTCTCGGAGTCCCATACCGTGTAAATTCATGCTTATGTAGGAATCACATGACTACCTTAGCATCATTCGTTGGGTATGCTTCGGCTTCCACCCACTTGGATACATAATCAATAGCTACTAAGATGTACATGTTACCATAAGAAGAAGGAAATAATCCTAGAAAACCAATTCCCCAAACGTCAAATGATTCTACCTTTAAGATGTTTGTTAAGGGCATCTTGTTCCTTTATGATATGTTTCCAGTCCTTTGGAATCTATCACGATTCTTTACATATGCATATACATGCTTAAACACTGTTGGCCAGAAAAATCCAACTTGTAAGATTTTTTATGTAGTGTAGGAAACACCAAAATGTCCCCCACTTGGATATGAATGGTTGTGCTATAGGATCTCGTCAATATCTCTTCCAGCTACACACTTCCTAATTATATTATTTGCATATTGCTTAAAGAAAAATGGACCCTCCCAGAAGTAATACCTACTATCATGAAAGAATTTTTTTCCTTTGTTGGTATGTTATTCCATGAGGCATTATTCCTAATGCTAAATAATTTTCAAAATAGGCAAAGTAAGGAGTTTCACAGATTTGACTTACCTAAAAAATATGCTCATCTAGGAAATTTTCATTGATAGAAACAAGTGAGTGAGTTACCTCGTGTTACACAAATCTCGACAGATGGTCAATTACTTGATTTTCAACTCCCTTTCTATCTTGAATCTCAAGGTCAAATTCTTGGAGTAAAAGTATCCACCAAATCAATCTCGGTTAAGCATATTTTTTGTGAGTAAATATTAAATGGTTTAATGATCAGTGAAGATTATGACTTTTGTACCTATAAGATATGCACGGAACTTGCCAAAAGCAAAAATTGTAGCAAAAAGTTCTTTTTCAATTATCGTATAATTAAGTTGGGCTCCTGTCAAAGTTCTGCTTGTATAAGAGATTGTATGGAATACTTTTTTTCTTCTTTGCCCTATCATAGCTCCCACAGCAAAATCGCTAGCATCACACATCAACTCAAAAGGAGAGTTTCAATCTGGTGTAACAATTATTAGTGCTGAGATTAACAGATTTTTCAACACTTCAAAGGCTTCCAAACATGCTTTTTTAATCTCAAAAGTTGAATATTTTTCTAATAGCCTACATAAAGACTTGGAAATCTTTGAGAAATCCTTGATAAACCTCCAGTAAAAATCAAAATGGCCCAAAAAACTTCTAACTCCTTTAACAGTGACTGGTAGTGGTAATTTCACATTTACATCCACCTTTACTTTATCAACTTCGATCCCTCTTCTGGAAATTTTGTGTCTTAAGACAATCCCTTTCTTAACCATAAAGTGGCATTTCTCCCAGTGGAGGACAAGATTTGTCTCTTCACATCTCTTCAATACCTTAGCCAAATTACTCAAACAAATATCATATGAATTACCAAAAACAAAAAAATGATCCATGAATACCTCAACAAAATTTTCAACCATGTCCGTAAATATTGCCATCATGCATCGTTGAAATGTTACAGGTGCATTACATAAACCAAAATGCATTTTCCTAAAAGAAAACATATCGTACGAGCAAGCAAAATTTATTTTGTGTTGGTCTTCCAGGGCTCTAACTATTTGGTTATATCCCGAATATTCATCTAAGAAGCAGTAATATTTGTTACCTGCCAGTCGATCCAACATCTGGTCCATAAAAGGTAATGAAAAATGGTCCTTCTAAGTTGCCTTGTTCAATTTTCTATAGTCAATACGAATTTTCCAACCACTGACCATCCTCGTTGGGATTAATTTGTTACGTTTATTCTCCACAATCGTGACTTCACCCTTCTTTGGTACACACTGTACCAGACTTACCCATTAACTATCTAAGATGGGGTAGATAATTCTCGTATCTAACCATTTAATAACTTCTTTCAAAATTACCTCTTTCATAATAGGATTAAGTCTCATTTGCCCATCAACTTTAGCTCTTTCACTTGAGTCTCATTTGCCCATCAATTCTAGCTCTTTCGCCCTTCTTTGAGCTGATCTTGTGCATACAGAAGGACGGGCTTATCCTCGGATATCAACTATGGTCCAACCGTTCGCCTTTTTCAAATTCTTTAAAGCTTTGATCAGTTGCTCCTATTGGTGTTCTATTATTTCTGCATAAATAATCACAGGCATAGTAAAATAGTTACCCAAATAAATGTATTTCAAATGAGAAGGTAGTACATTTAGTTCAAGTTTGGTTGGATCCTTGATTGACAACTTTGATTGTGCGTATTCCTGAGTTTCCAACTCCAATGGTTCAAACCGTGCTGGTTGAACATAGTCCTTCGGATTGGCTTCTATCAAATCCATATTTTTCTTACCTTGTTCATCTTCTAATGGTTCAGAACCTAAGGTGTTTTCCAATAAGTCTTCTACAAAATTACACTCCCATTCTGTAAAAACTAAGGTTTCTAGCTCCTCCATTACTAAGCATTCTTCCACTGGATCAGGAATTTCATGACTTTAAGAACATTAAAAGTCACCTGGTCATCTTGACCTCTCATAGTGAGTTCACTTTTCTATACATCTATTATTATTCTCCCCATTGCTAAGAAAGATCTCCTTAAGATGATCGACACTTCATTATCTACTTCAAAATCTAAAATAATGAAACCAATAGGAAAAATAAACTTGTCCACACATACCAGAATATCCTCGATCTTTCCTTCCGAGTGTGCTAAAGATCAATCTACTAGTTGAAGTGTCACTATTGTAGGTCTAACATCAACTTTACCCAACATCTTAGAAATAGACATTGGTATCAAGTTGATGTTTACTCCTAAATCGTATAAAGCTTAACTACAATAAGATTCTCCAATGTTATAGGGTATAGTAAAGCTTCCGGGGTCCTTCATTTTCGAATGTAGCTTGTTCTGTAGGAATGCACTACATTCCTTTGTTAATGCTAAAGTCTCGAACTCTCCAAGCCTCTTCTTATCTGACAGAATGTCCTTCATGAACTCGACATAATTGGAAATTTAGTCTGAGACTTCTACCAATGGGATATTGATGTGAAGCTACTTAAGAACATCCAAAAACTTTTTGAACTACACCTCTTATTTATGCTGCTTGAGTCTTTATGGATATAGAGGTGATGGAACCTTAGCTTGGATTGAACAACTTTCTGAGGTATCTCATCTGCATCTAACATAGGGTTTAGCTTATCAAAATCAACTGTTGGTTGATTTTCCACCTTCTCGATAGGTTCATCTTCAACCTAAACTACTTTGGGTTCTAAAGTCCTTCTACATCGTAAAGCAACAGTTTTGCAATGTTCCTTACCAATATTCCTCATATATTCCATGTCACTCGGCAAGGCTCCTTATAGTCTATTACGCAGCTTCATAGCTAACTAACCCATTTGGTTCTCCAAATTTTACAGTGTTGCTGCTTGGCTTTGGATTAAGGCGTCATTCTCAACCATGTACGCCTTCAACAAATTTTCCAAATTGCTGGACAGTTCAGCTTATAGTGGTTTCTAAACTTTTTGATTAAACCCTAAAGGTTGATTTGTTCTATGTTGTATGTAGTTGTTGTTCGGTCCAACTCATTGGTTACTCCAAGAAAAGTTTGGATGGTTTTGCCATGAAGGGTTATAGAAGTTGGATTGTGGTCCTTGTCCACTTCTATTCTGGTTCTGATTTCCTACATAATAAACAAACTCAGGATTTGATGGACAATTCTAAAATGAATATCTATCCCTACAGTATACACAAGAAATAACATCAAATTGACTTAGTGGTTGAGCTGCAACATTGTTTAAATCATTAGTAGAAAAAAGATTTAAGCATTGAAGAAATTGAAAATATTTGAGCTGCAAGTGAAGTGAGAGCATCCACTTCATGTACTCCTGCTACTCGTCCCCTTGAAACTGCTCGATTGATAGACCATTAGTATTTCTTACTGGCTATTCTCTCCATAATTTCATAAGCCTCATTACAAGACTTATAAAGAAAAGCACCATTCGCAGAAGCATCTCCACCACCCTAATGTGTGCGTTGAGACCATTATAAAATGTCTCCAACTAGATGCAATGCGAAATCCCGTGGTGAGGACATTATCATAGTAGCTCTTTAAATATTTCTCATGTCTTGTATAAGGATTCATCATCCAATTGTTGAAAATTTGTGATCTCATTCTGAAACTTAGCATTTTTGCTAGGTGGGAAATTTTTAACCAAGAAGCGTTATGCTAATTTTTGCCAAGTAGAAATTGTGCTTGGTGGTAATGAAATAAGCAATGCTCATGTTTTATCTCGTAACAAGTATGGAAACAACTTCAACCTCAATGCATCATCGATTAACCAGCTACATAAAAGGAATCACTCACCTCTATGAATAGTCAGAGGTGAAAGTACGGATCTTCTGTGGGTATTCCATTAAATTAGCCCACTGTCTGAAGCATCTAGAACATCACAGTCTTTAGTAAACTTTGGTGCCTCGATCTTCGGTCTCCTAATTCTTGAATTAAGTTTGTTAAAAAGTGGCACAACATACTTCCTTATAGCTCAATCCCTATCATCAATAATAAGTATTGGATTATGAGCATTAGCACTTCCATTCCCTTGAACTTCATTTTGATTTTCAAGGTCCATTTTTGCTGCTTGTCTCTTGGCTAGTCTTTCTCGTATTCTTTGTCTAAATGTCCACTCGACTTCAGGATCTATAAGGAGTAAATCAACGATTCGATCTATGCTCATAAACACTTGAAAATAAAAACACAAGAAATAAAAAAATTAATTAATTAAAGATAAGAATAAATAAACCAAATTGCAAGAAATAATTTCATAAATAATGATTAAATTAACAGACCCCGTCAACGATGGCAAAAACTTGGTTCACAATAGAATCTGCAAGTATACACAATCGCTTTCAAGTAAAGAGTAAGTAAAAAAAGTATCGTCTCTACAGGGACTATGTTGAAATCAATAGCTATAAAGTTAATATTTTACAAATTGGTCAAGAAAACACAATATTTTAAGGTGATGGATGTTAAAATTAAATTAAACAATTATAAGCAAATGAATTAACCTAAATGCAATGAAAAATGCAATGAGATGGTTTAGCATACAGTGAAATGGTTTAGCAACAATTCACAAGTTTTAACAACAATAACATGAATAAGCTAGAAAAATTTCAACACTTGCCACAATTCTTTTTTAATCTTGTTTAACAATGTTCTGGAAAAAAATCTATGGAAAATTGATCATTCATTAACTTGGAATCTCATATAAGTTCTCTCGAAGTCTTATACTTTGAAAAACATGCATATTTCTATGTCAATATTTAACTAAGGGTTCCATAGAATTTATGTGAAGTACCACGGATTGGGTCGATTTGAAACAATTTAATCACATGAGCCTAAAGCTATGTAGGGTAATAGTATTCTGTGGAATCATTACGAACCTTTTATTTATACTGGGTCAGATATAAATTAAACATGCACCTTCCAGTTATTCTATTCATTAATCACCATATGGGTCGAATTAAGCAACTAATTCTAATGCATTCAAACATATTTTAGTGCATGAATAACATGAATGATTTTAATTGGAAGAATGAACAACTAAGGCATAAAACAATATAAACATGAATTGAATGAATTTAATCAAAGCATTGCAATTATTCTAGCTGAAAAAAATTTAAGTCATTGTCATTAAGGAAAAAACAATAAAAAAATTTGCAAACCTATTTAAAAACTAAGAATAAATTAAAGATAAAGGAAGAAGAAACTCTTATATTAATCTGGGAATTTCCCTAAGACTATTTGTGGTGGCTTCATCCGATTTTCGTGACTGCTCCTTTGTAAATTGCTCCTCAAGGTGGCTAGCCAAGAGAGCTTTTCTTTCAAAGAAATGCTTGCTAAGGGAAAATGGGGAGACAAAGAGAAATGAAGGGTTTGAGTTGTGAATGAGAAAAGATGAATGAGTGATGATTGAAGAATTAGGGATGAAGGATAAAGGATGGATTGAAAGGTGAATGGAAGCAGCTATTTATACTTGAAGAAGAGTTTGGGAGTTTGCTAAAAATAGCATGCACATCCCTTGAGAATCTCCCATGCATGGTGGGCCTTGCTTTGTAGGATAGGGATTTGTTGGTTGCTTGATTTGTGACTGATTCTTTCCTGATTCAATGCATAGGGTTGGACGGCAATCAAGGGACTTAGTTGGGCCTGATTTGTAATTTTTCACACATGTAAGGTCCTTCCTCCAATTGTTCCAAAGCTAATTTGGGTTGCTTTTTCATGTCTTTACCGAATTTGGGCTTCTTTTCCCCTTAGTGGACTATTTGGCAACTTAATTACAAAGTAGACTAATTCATTTCAGCAACTATCTTCCAAGCTAGGTTAGAGTAATTTTTATGAGTCCAATTCATTAGCTTTCCATCCATATTGTTGGATAATTAGCTCATTTGCATGTGTATCCT
The DNA here is from genome assembly GCF_025698485.1 of Gossypium arboreum. NCBI lineage: Eukaryota > Viridiplantae > Streptophyta > Magnoliopsida > Malvales > Malvaceae > Gossypium > Gossypium arboreum. Next base: position 23,688,799 of record NC_069072.1, read on the forward strand.
TACTAACTCCCAAAGTCAACAATTTATTGGTCTATACTGCAACATTTTAAGCAAGAATTTTAACATTAGAATAATAAAGTGAGATTATTTTAAATTAACACCTAATTATGTAAAATTATAAATTTCACTAAAACTATGCCCAATGTATCAATATGAACTATAATTACATAATCAGTAATTTAAGTGCTCAAGATATGCATAAGTTCCAAGTAAAAAGGTGTTAAATAAACCTATATAAATTAGACTTATCAATTATTGTCACTATTCTGCAACTATTACTGATAGCATGTTAAATCATATTCGTTGTATTTGATAAATCTAAATGCATGTTGAAAACATGCCCATTGTTTCTAATAAATCTTATCGCATGTTAAAATCATGCCTATTGTACTGATTTTGTTACTGTCATTGTATGTCATTGTACATTGCATTGGGGTTGGGATGATTATGAAAGGAGGAAGCTCTAGAAGTATAACTGTAATTTTAGTGGTTTAACCACATATATCTGGTAGCTTAACTACAATTATTGATGGCTTTTTCGCATATTTCTAGCAGTATATCTGCATATCTAGTGGCTTGTCCACATATATTTATGGCAGCTACTGCAATTGCTAGTGGCTTGTCCATAATATGGTGTGTTTTTTGATGGATGAGTTATGGGGAACTCTTATTATGGTGTGTAGCGGACTTGGGTAGGAACTTCTCTGGAAATATTGCATTAACATGCTCATGCATATTCAAAACTGCGAATCTATACAGTTTTAATTCTCTAATTAATTATTGGCTTGAAAGCCATGTTTACTGTCTTATACTGATACTCATACTAAGCTTATTAGTTCACTCATTAGTCTATTGATTTATTTTTCAGATAATCCTCAAGGTTAGAACTTGGACATGGCTTTTGGAGGAGCAACTTAGATGTTTTATATTTACAGTATTTTATACTTATTTTTAATATTTGTTTTGGGACTATGATAAATTTTATTTGGATAGTGGCATGGGTTCTTAATATGGGATTATTTTAATTGCATGACATTAAAACTTTTAAAACTGCTTAAATTGGTATTTGAAATAGTTATGCATGAAATTTGGTTTTTAATGAAAAAAATCTGTCAATATCACTCTTTTCCACTGCAATACTAAAGACCATTATTTTCATAAAATTCAACTTCATTTTCAAAATAATTAATCTTTACAAATGTAATTAGTAAAATCAATCGATTTCTAAAATTAACATGTTTTTACGAAATTAAGAGAAACATTTGATTTCACTAGTTTTGAATGGATAAGCACATGGTTTAAAAGTATGTTTGAAATACGAAAGTTTAACTAGGCCATTTTGATAACCAATGTAGCCTTCAAAATTCATCCATAACGTCCAAGCTAGGTTTGGGAGGTTAAACATTCATGTAATTTTTATACTACATCCGGTGTGCCTGCAAGTCTCTTCTTCTTTTGAAAGCCTCCTTTTAACACCTTGAATTTTGGAGGCAAGCCCACAACTACAATTTTCAGGGCTAAAGGATTATTAGAGTAGAAGATCTAGTCCATATCATGCACATTCAAGTGCAATGCCCGGACATCCTAACGAAAGGCATCTACTTCCTGCTACCAAAGACTTGCATGCACACCATAGCCCTCTTCCTGCAAGGGCACGATGTTGTCATAGTGGTTGAAATGGTCCACTTTCATTTTCTGAAAGCCTTCCTCATTTTGCCTAAGTTTCTCCTGATGAAAGAGTTGTTGTTGTTTGTACCTCATGTTCTGTTGCAACATTTGTTCCTTTAACATACCTACTTGGTCCTGTAAATTTTCCAGCTACTCTTGAGAGGACCCTTGGTCGGAAGGGTTAGGAGTTTCTTCATCGAAGGGGAAATTTAGGTTGAAAGCCTTGTGGGTGTCCTTCTAACTTGAGTTGCCAAGGCTTTCCAATAGGTTGGTAAAACCAGCCAACAAAAAAATCAAACTTCTACAGGTGATCATCAATCTCTTCTCTTGTGTTGTCGTGTGAAGATGGTTGGGTCGAGAATCTCTTGTTCGGGTGAGCCATATTGTCTTTTTTCTTACTTTGATGGACGAAAATGTCTCCACGCTCACCGTACCAATTGTTGAGTATTTCATTCTCTCTCTCTCTTCTCTTGGAGTCCATTCTTCATATTTATAAGGTGTAGGTCCCTGATGTGGAATACTAGGGACAACTGAGTGTCACACACAGACACGTTACCCCCTTAGGGGTGACATGTGTCTTGAGTGATTCTCCTCAAGAAACTAAGTTGATGAGTTGAATACAGGCGAGCAGAGAGATAGCGAGGTGGACGGTGGCAAGCTAAGAAGGACATGGTGAACTAAGTTGGGTGACGAGCTACACGTGGCGAGCTAAGTTGGGCTTGATGAGTTAAATGATCCCAAAATAGGAGAGGCATAAAGTGAAAAGGGTCGGACCGGACACAGGTCTCCTGTCGGATAATGGCGCGCCTTATAACACAAGTAGTTGACATTTAATTTATAATTTTTTTCCTTTCTGTGATACAGTCATGTTTGTCACTGAATCTTCATCAATGTATACAAGCATTCTTCAGGTGACATTTACAGCATTTTTTTCATATTTAAATTTAAATTTTCTTTTTTTCTGGCAAGAAATTTTTGTTTTGGCTTTTACAGGTATCACAAAAGCATTGGCTTGGATTATTCGAAATTTAGTTTAATAAACACTTTTTTCTTCACGTCCCAAGCAAACTCTTGAACATATGTTTAGATTTTCCATTTTTTAAATAATATGGTGAACAATGCTCAACCTCCTTTTTAAATTTTCACTCTATTGACCCTTTTTTTTTTCTTGAATAAGATCTAAGGGCTTTCGTAATAGATATGGTTTCAATCATCTTTAATTTAGTGATAAAATAAGTTGGTTGGTTCTTATTGAAGGTATTAGTTGGAAAGATTAACAATTTATGTTAATTTAATGAAATGACTTTGACAAAGTTAAGTTGTGTAACACCCCTAACCCGTATTTGTCACCTGATTAGGGTTACGAGGCATTACTGATTAAATGCAACTCAAAATAGACAATTAAACAATTTATACTTCGTAAATCAATCGCATGAATACTCTCATCTTATTTAAAATTTGAAACTATTAATCTAAAATACATATCATATACCGAGCATATATCAACCAACTCACTTATTATCTGAGTATCAAAACAATTTTATAGCTAATGCTCATGTACTCTTTAACAACAAATTGTGCATGCTCCATAATTACCAACAATCAACTCATATAGTTATTTAATAACTATGGTATTCGAAATTATAACTATGAATCAAACAAGTTACCTTATTTAAATAATCAGTGTCATTACACTCAAATAATTCATGTCATATATCTACAAATTAATAACCCAAATTCATAAGCAAAACCAACATTATAGAAGGTTATATATAAAACCCATTTCATTTCCTTATCTGTACGGCTAACACAATTCATTTGTACATATTCGTAAGCTTACAAATAGCTAATGAATTTATATAGCCATACATATATACATATCAACCATAATATAAGTGCGTATATATACATGTAAAAACATATAAGAGCTCAACTATCAAATCATAATCAAATACCAAAGCACACATATCATTTCCAATCTCCTTATATAAATCTAAGTCCCAATATGTCCGACTTACCATAACAACAAATCAAGTATCATACATATCATTAATATAGTCCATAAGTGAACACCAAATTTACCCCATGCATATATCTTGATTTTTATCAAGCTAATACATGATATATCTTGGCTCAATTAACAACAACTACATACCATATGACCGAAACACATAACAAACTTCACAAAAATCATATATCTTCGATACACTCTCAATATAAACTCAAACCAAGACCAAATATACTTCAAAACCAATTCATTCTTACCACATCTGAAATCATCAACCAGCCTCAATACACAAACACATATAACAAATTCTAATCATCCATGGCACATAACATAATAACCAAAATGGATTTAAACCATAATTAAAACAAAACCGAACTCAAGCATAGAAGTTAAGCCATTTTCACGTGGCTCAAATTATACATAGACCAAAATACAACATTTCAAAACTATAATCCAGCCTACACATGCCATAGCTCCAAAAATTCAGCTTATAAAATACCGAAGACAGTCGATAGTGTGATAGACTTTGCTGACGATCCCTGAGCTCGTAACTCGACTCCAAAATTTATAAAACAGAGGCAAACAAAAACACTTACAATAAGCTAACATAGCTTAGTAAGTCATAAGCAAATAAACAACCCAATGATATAATCAACTCAATTAAACTAAACCAAATTATATTATCATTACCACAATTAGTCTCAAACTTACAAATTTCATAAATAATACATTTTCATACACAAATGCTACCTTGGCCAAATGCTCATATAATTAAAATAACAAATTATCATTCAACTTTCAAAACCAAAATGTCATTATATAACCAAATATACATACACTGTGACAGCCCAAAATTGACCCTAGTCAGAATGTGGTTTCGGGACCACAAAACCGAGGCATAAAAATAATTTAAAATTTATTTTGATGCCTATAATATGTGTGTATTCATGTGTGACATTTTTGATGTTTCGATTTAGAGTTATAAAGGTAAATTTCACTAGAAAGGACCTAGTAGTAAACTTTGAAAGTATGATGGGAAGATGTGTGATGACTAGTTGATCATGCATGCAAAATAAAGGATTTGCATGTCAAATTTCCCCAAAAGAAGCTTAGTGGCCGCCATGACATGGTTTATGGGCAAAGAAAACATGTTGAAACATGTTTTGTTAATGGATGATGAGAGAAATGATTAATAATTAAGATGTGGGAAGAGAAACAAAAAAAAATGTGTGTGAGTGTAGCATCCCCCCATTGCCGTGTAGGTAAGAAAGAAAACAAAAAAATTGTTCATCTTTTCCTCCTTCCTTTGGCCGAAATTTCTAAGAGGAAGAAGAGATTTTTGCTTCATTTTCTTTGTTTAGAAGAGATCTAGAAGGAGATTTGGCTAAACTTGCATCAAGATTAATGTATGTATGAGGTTGTGTCATGAGATTCATGCATGTTTTAGTTGCTAACTTGATGTTCATGTTAGCCATGGTTCAAATCCTTGTTATGCCATGGAAATGGTATTTGGCCAAAGTTGATATTGTGTTAAAGCCATTGCATGCTAAAAGTGAAGCTTGTTGATGATGCATGTAATGATGGATTGACTACTCTTGAAATTTCTTTTTAGTATTCTTGAGTAGGGCATTGAGTCCTTTGTTTAACCATGACCAAAAATTGAAAGGGTGTGGTGTGTGATGTATTCGCCATGGTATGCTCATGAGCATGGTTTATGCTTCTTGCATGATAGTTAAAATTTGTGTTTTGAATGGTTATGAACACTTTGAAATTGACCTTGCACCTATATGTGTATATATGTTTGCACATGATGATTTGGTTATCAAATAAATGATAAATATGTTTGTTTAAAGAAGAAATTGTTGAAGAATGTTTGTGAAATTTGCATGTACATTCGCCTAGTACATATATGGTGTGAAAAACCTTGAAATTTATTGTTGATTTGGTGCAAGTATGACTAAGTATAATCGGCCATATGAGTGCTTGATGCTATGTTATAATTATTGAGCTCAAGTATGTGGATGTAAGTGTGTGCGCCTTATAAGGGCTACGTACCTTGGATTCCCTTTGATATTCAAACGACTAAATCAATTTATTTGTTAACATAAAGCTCAAGAGCTTAGAGGGCCACAATTGGATAAGGGGAAGGAAAAAGTGATCGAATAGCCGTTGAAGCCGTTCGACAACATCCGAAGTAAGTCTTCAAGAAATGACCCTACTCGAATTATGTGAAATGAAATATGGATGTGTAATGATTATTGATATATGTGTGTATGAGTATTTGAATGATACCGGGCTAAGTCCCGAAGGCGATTATGCTAGTGATATGTTTGTGTTTGAGCCCTAGTAACGAAAATGAAACATGGATGTGTAATGATTATTGATGTATGTGTGCATGAGCAATTGAATGATACCCGGGCTAAGTCCCGAAGACATTTATGCTAGTAATTATATCCGGGTTAAGACCCAAGGCAATTGTGCTAGTGACTACATCCGGCTAAGACTCAAGGCATTCGTGCAAGTTGTTATATCCGGCTAATACCAAGGCATTTGTGCAAGTCGTTATATCCGGCTAAGACCCGAAGGCATTCGTGCGTGTGGTTATATCCGGTTGTATTCCGAAGAAGCTTGGGCTGAAGGTGAGCGTTGGTTGCTGTAATAAATTTAATTAGTACGCTCGAAAAGCCCAAAGGATAAGGTATGTTCACATGTGCATTGGAAAAGTCGATACGTTTGAATAATATTCGTTCAATCGACTAACGAATTTTCAGCTCTTGAATTGGTTGATATCTTGTGAATGTATATAATGATGAAGTGTGAAGTAAGTATGATTATGTGAATGTGTATTAATGAAATGATTCATTTGGCTATGTGAATGTAATGCTTTAGTTAAAGCCGATTTCATTGCTTGAGACTTACTAAGCATAAAAATGCTTACCCCGTTGCTTTGGCTCTCTATTTTATAGATTTTGCTCGTTAGCGATCGGATTCGGGATCATTGAAGTGAAGTCATCCACACTATCAAACCCCCTTTTTTGGTACTATTTTAGTTGAACTTTGGATATGGCATGTATAGGACTACCCTCGGTTGTTTTCAAGTACTTTGTGATGTATATGTGTACGGCCATGCGAAAATGGTTCGTAAAAGTGGAGTATGAATTTGACCATTTGTGCTTGTAATTATATTTGGTTTCATGGTGTGATTATGGTTTGGAATGAGAGTGTTGGTCACATAATCAGCCATTGGAATGGCTAAGTATGATCATATGTGGACCTATGCATGTCAAAATTTTAGTTGGCCCATGGAAACCACAAGATAGGTAAAGGTTACCTTGAAAACAGATGCTGGCAGCAGCAGTGGTGTGGTTTTGAAAAATCACCAAAATTTGTAGGAATGGTATTAAATAGTGAATAAGTTATGTAAACGAACCTTGACGAGTCTATTTTCATATGAAAGTAACGAAACGATCATATGAACAGTATACCGAGAGATATTAAAGTTCTCGTGAGACAGGGCCAGAACGGTTTCTTGGTCCCCTGTCGCGATTTTGAAAATTTACTATAAATTATCCAGAATTAATTAGGAGTCATGTCCTATATGTGAAGATTCCTTTTTGAGTCTAGTTTCATTAGAAACAAACGGCACCAGTATTAAATCCCTGTACAGAGAGATATTCAAGTTGTAACGCGCGAAGGTCAGTGTAGTCGACCTCTGTAACATGGGTGACTTTAACTAATAAACTGTACCAATTGGCCCGACCAAAAATTCTAGAAATAAATCCATGGAAGGATATATGAGCCTAAATTCAGGGAAAATTTACGGAATCAGTTTCCGAGTTTTGAAACTCGAGATATGATTTTTAAGGCGACAGTGATGCAGTTTTCCAGCCTGTCTGGAAATGCCAAATTGGTCGGTGCTTTAAGAGGACTTGGCTCGTTAACCCCTCGTGTCCGACACCGGCGATGGTCTCGGGTTCGGGGTGTTACAATTTTATTGGTATCAGAGCTATGGTTTATTCGATTCTAGAACTACCGTGATATGTTTGGGGTCTAGCTATACATGCCATTAAGTGATGAATTGATAGTGTGGTGATTTCTGACAATTTGAATTTGTGTTTGTTTATAGCAATGGATCCCGATCCCAACCGAGCAATAGCTGATGATGTGGAGAGTGTGGCGCCTGCTCCCGCGCAAGGGACAGCACCGGCAGACTCTCAACCTATGGCTAACAATCCAAATGATGAGGGTAAGCAAGCCTTTTATAGTGTGATGAATGATTGGTTCAACCAATACATTCGAACTAACACGGCTGTTCCACAACCTCCATTCCCAACTAATGCAACCCCCGCACCTACAATACCTCCGGTAACTGACCAAATAAGGTCAAGTAAGCCCCCAGTCGACAGAATTCGTAAACATGGGGCCACTGAATTCAAAGCTACGGATAGCGACGATGCCGAGCAAGCTGAATTTTGGTTGGACAACACTATCCGGGTGCTCGATGAGCTATCTTGTACACCCGATGAGTGCTTAAAGTGTACTATCTCCTTGCTACGTGATTCCGCCTACTATTGGTGGAGTACTCTGACTTCTGTTGTGCCTAGAGAGCAAGTAACTTGGGAGTTCTTTCAAACCGAGTTCCGAAAAAAGTATATCAGTCAGAGATTCATCGACCAAAAGCGAAAGGAATTTCTTGATCTTAAGCAAGGCTCTATGTCAGTTACCGACTACGAACGAAAATTTGTGAGGCTTAGTCGGTACGCACGAGAATGCATTTCGTCTGAAGCTATTATGTGTAAACGCTTCGAGGATGGGCTGAATGATGATATAAGGATGTTCGTTGGCATTCTCGAAATACGAGAGTTCGTAGTACTTGTTGAGCGAGCTTGTAAAGTCAAGAGCTTAGAAAGGAGAAACAAAAGTTGATGTGGGAACTGGAGAATTTCGAAAAAGGTCCTCGGGAAAGTCTCTTCAACAGGCATCGAAGAGATTTCGAGATGATGTGAGCCGGTCTAGAGGCGCTTCGGGCTTTTCTAGACGAGATCGCGATCGACCCCTTGTGACCACACGAGTCACTTCGATCGCCATTGGTGGAAATGATCGTCGAGAGAGAGCGGAGTGTCTGCATTGTGGAAAATGGCATTCGGGGAGCTGTAGGTTCCGTGATCGCTCCTGCTATAAGTGTGGATCGGCCGACCACTTTATCAAGGATTGCCCGAGGTTGCTTGAACAAAATGTAAGTCAAAGTGGAAACCCGGGTGCTACCACTGCTCGAGGTAGGCCATCCAGAAATGCGGGCAATGCTAGTGGCGGTCAGAGAGGGTCGAGAGATGCTACAACAAGACCCGAGGCTCGTGCTCCTGCTAGGACTTATGCCATACGCGCACGCGAGGATGCTGCCTCACCAGATGTTATTACCGGTACTTTCACTCTTTTCGATACTAATGTGATTGCTTTGATTGACCCTGGTTCTACTCATTCTTATATATGTGAAACCTTAGCGTCAAAGAAGGCTTTGCCTATTGAGTCTCTCGAGTTTGTAATTGGTGTCAAACCCTTGGGTCATTACGTGCTTGTCAACAAAGTGTAAGAAAAGTCCCCTAGTATTCGAGGTTCTTGTTTTCCGGCGGACTTGATGCTTTTGCCGTTCGATGAATTCGACGTTATTCTTGGTTTGGATTGGTTGACCATGCACGATACGGTTGTAAATTGCAAAAGCAAGACTATCGATCTGAGGTGCGCGAATAACGAGATAATTCGGGTTGAGTCTACGGACTTAAAGGGGTTGCCAGCTGTAATATCAGCAATGTTAGCCCAGAAATATGTGAGAAAAGGGTGCGAAGCATACCTTGCGTATGTGCTCGATGATAAGGAGTCAAAAAAGAAACCCGAATCTGTGCCAGTGGTTTGTGAATACCCGGATGTTTTCCCTGAAGAATTGCCGGGTTTACCCCCTGTTCGGGAAATAGAGTTTGGCATCGAATTGGTACCTGGTACCACTCCAATTTCGATAGCTCCGTATTGTATGGCACCAACCGAATTAAAGGAGTTGAAAGCTCAGTTGCAAGAATTGGTGGATAGAGGTTTTGCTCGCCCGAGTTTTTCACCTTGGGGTGCACCAGTGTTGTTTGTGAAAAAGAAGGATGGAACCATGAGGCTGTGCATCAACTATCGTCAGCTTAATAAAGCGACGATAAAGAACAAAGATCCGTTACCGCGTATCGATGACTTGTTCGATCAACTGAAGGGAGCCTCAGTGTTCTCGAAAATAGATTTGAGATCGGGCTATTATCAATTGCGAATTCGAGATTCGGACGTACCCAAGACTGCCTTCAGAACGAGACATGGTCACTACGAGTTCCTAGTGATGCCGTTTGGGCTTACTAATGCCCCTGCGGTATTTATGGATTTGATGAATCGGATCTTCAGACCATATTTGGATCGGTTCGTAGTTGTGTTCATTGATGACATCTTGGTCTATTCAAGAAATGAGACCGAACATGCTGAACACCTGAGGTTAGTGCTGTAAATTTTATGGGATAAGCAATTATATGCTAAGTTCAGCAAGTGTGTGTTCTGGTTAAGAGAGGTTAGCTTCTTGGGGCATGTGATATCTGCATCGGGTATTCGAGTCGACCCGAACAAAATTTCAGCCATACTTAACTGGAAGCCTTCGAGAAATATTACCGAGGTTCGGAGCTTTTTGGGGCTTGCCGGTTATTATCGACGATTTGTAAAAGGTTTCTCAACGATAGCCACGCCAATGACGAAGCTACTCCAAAAGGATGTTAAGTTCGAATGGACGGAGAAATGTCGAAAAGTTTCGATCAACGAAAACTTATTTGATGAAGCCCCAATTCTAGTGCAACTCGAATCTGGCAAAGAGTTTGTCATCTATAGTGACGCCTCCCTACTTGGGTTAGGTTGCGTATTGATGCAAGAAGGTCGAGTTGTGGCCTATGCGTCGAGGCAATTAAAGCCACATGAGAAAAATTATCCGACCCATGATCTCGAATTGGTGCCATCGTATTCGCCTTTAAAGATATGGCGACATTACTTATTTGGTGAGAAGTGCCATGTGTATTCGGATCACAAAAGTCTCAAATATTTGATGACTCAAAGAGACTTAAATCTGCGACAAAGACGTTGGCTCGAGTGTTAAAGGATTATGAGCTGGTCATTGACTATCACCCGAGAAAGGCGAATGTGGTTGCGGATGCCTTAAGTCGTAAATCATTATTCGCTTCTGAGCGATGAATGTGCACTTGTCCGTTCGATCCGACAATGTGTTAGTAGCTGAATTGAAAGCCAAACCATTATTGATACATCAAATTTGTGAAGCTCAGAAAGTCGACGATGAGTTGGTTGCAAAACGGGCTGAGTGTGTTCCGAACAAGGAATCGGAGTTTCAGATTGATTATGACGATTGTTTGAGGTTCAGGAGTCGTCTGTGTGTTCCAAAGAATTCAGAACTTATTTCGATAATTCTGAACGAAGCCCATTGTAGCCGAATGGCAATCCACCCGGGGAGTACGAAGATGTACAACGATTTGAAACGTCATTTTTGGTGGCATGATATGAAACGAGACATCTCCGACTTTGTTTCGGGGTGTTTAATATGTCAACAAGTGAAAGCGGAACATCAAGTGCCTTCAGGATTACTTCAGCCGATCACGATACCCGAGTGGAAATGGGATCGAGTCACAATGGACTTCGTATCCGGACTGCCATTGTCAGCGAGTAAGAAGGATGCGATTTGGGTCGTTGTAGATAGATTGACTAAGTCGGCTCACTTTGTCCCCGTACGTACGGATTTTTCAATGGACAAACTAGCCGAACTGACGTTCTCGAGTTGTGAGATTACACGGGTGCCTATTTCCATCGTGTCGGATAGAGATCCGAGATTTACCTCGCGATTTTGGAAGAAGTTGCAAGAAGCTTTGGGTACCAAGCTACATTTCAGCACCGCCTTTCACCCCCAAACCGATGGTCAATCTGAGTGGATAATTCAGATACTTGAGGATATGTTAAGATGTTGCATCCTCGAGTTTAGTGGTTCATGGGAACGATATTTGCCTTTGATTGAATTCGCTTACAACAATAGTTTTCAATCAAGTATTAAGATGGCACCCTACGAGGCTTTGTACGGTCGTAAATGCCGTACACCATTGTTTTGGACTGAGCTCGGTGAAAGCAAAATTTTCGGGGTGGATTTGATTAGAGATGCTGAACAGAAAGTGAAAGTAATCCGTGAAAGTCTGAAGATAGCCTCCGATCGTCGAGTCGACGCGGATCTGAAGCGTAAAGACATCGAGCATCAGGTGGGAGATAAAGTGTTTCTCAAGGTTTCGCCTTGGAAAAAGATACTCAGATTTGGCCGTAAGGGCAAGTTGAGCCCGAGGTTTATTGGGCCATATGAGATATCCGAGCGAGTCGGTCTAGTTGCATATCGTTTGATTTTGCCCCTGAACTCGAAAAGATTCACGATGTCTTTCATGTTTCGATGCTTCGATGCTATAGATCTGATCCATCGCACGTGATTAGTCCATCAGAGGTTGAAATTCAAGCCAATATGAGTTATGAGGAAGAACCGATTCGTATCCTAGCACGTGAAGTGAAAGAGTTGCGAAACAAGCGGGTTCCGCTAGTGAAAGTGTTATGGCTCAAAAACAGGATAGAAGAAGCTACTTGGGAAACCGAGAACTCTATGAAAGAGCGATACCCAACCCTATTTACCGGTAAGATTTTCGGGGACGAAAATTTCTTAAGTGGGGGAGAGTTGTGACAGCCCAAAATTGACCCTAGTCGGAATGTGGTTTCGGGACCACAAAACCGAGGCATAAAAATAATTTAAAATTTATTTTGATCCCTATAATATGTGTGTATTCATGTGTGACATTTTTGATGTTTTGATTTAGAGTTATAAAGGTAAATTTCACTAGAAAGGACCTAGTAGTAAACTTTGAAAGTATGATGGGAAGATGTGTGATGACTAGTTGATCATGCATGCAAAAATAAAGGATTTGCATGTCAAATTTCCCCAAAAGAAGCTTAGTGGCCGGCCATGACATGGTTTATGGGCAAAGAAAACATGTTGAAACATGTTTTGTTAATGGATGATGAGAGAAATGATTAATAATTAAGATGTGGGAAGAGAAACAAAAAAAAAATGTGTGTGAGTGTAGCATCCCCCCCCATTGCCGTGTAGGTAAGAAAGAAAACAAAAAATTGTTCATCTTTTCCCTCCTTCCTTTGGCCGAAATTTCTAAGAGGAAGAAGAGATTTTGCTTCATTTTCTTTGTTTAGAAGAGATCTAGAAGGAGATTTGGCTAAACTTGCATCAAGATTAAGGTATGTATGAGGTTGTGTCATGAGATTCATGCATGTTTTAGTTGCTAACTTGATGTTCATGTTAGCCATGGTTCAAATCCTTGTTATGCCATGGAAATGGTATTTGGCCAAAGTTGATATTGTGTTAAAGCCATTGCATGCTAAAAGTGAAGCTTGTTGATGATGCATGTAATGATGGATTGACTACTCTTGAAATTTCTTTTTAGTATTCTTGAGTAGGGCATTGAGTCCTTTGTTTAACCATGACCAAAAATTGAAAGGGTGTGGTGTGTGATGTATTCGCCATGGTATGCTCATGAGCATGGTTTATGCTTCTTGCATGATAGTTAAAATTTGTGTTTTGAATGGTTATGAACACTTTGAAATTGACCTTGCACCTATATGTGTATATATGTTTGCACATGATGATTTGGTTATGAAATAAATGATAAATATGTTTGTTTAAAGAAGAAATTGTTGAAGAATGTTTGTGAGATTTGCATGTACATTCGGCCTAGTACATATATGGTGTGAAAAACCTTGAAATTTATTGTTGATTTGGTGCAAGTATGACTAAGTATAATCGGCCATATGAGTGCTTGATGCTATGTTATAATTATTGAGCTCAAGTATGTGGATGTAAGTGTGTGCTGCCTTATAAGGGCTACGTACCTTGGATTCCCTTTGATATTCAAACGACTAAATCAATTTATTTGTTAACATAAAGCTCAAGAGCTTAGAGGGCCACAATTGGATAAGGGAAGGAAAAAGTGACCGAATAGCCGTTGAAGCCGTTCGACAACATCCAAGTAAGTCTTCAAGAAATGACCCTACTCAATTATGTGAAATGAAATATGGAAGTGTAATGATTATTGATATATGTGTGTATGAGTATTTGAATGATACGGGCTAAGTCCCAAGGCGATTATGCTAGTGATATGTTTGTGTTTGAGCCCTAGTAACGAAAATGAAACATGGATGTGTAATGATTATTGATGTATGTGTGCATGAGCAATTGAATGATACCCGGGCTAAGTCTCGAAGACATTTATGCTAGTAATTATATCCGGGTTAAGACCCGAAGGCAATTGTGCTAGTGACTACATCCGGGCTAAGACCCGAAGGCATTCGTGCAAGTTGTTATATCCGGGCTAATACCCGAAGGCATTTGTGCAAGTCGTTATATCCGGGCTAAGACCCGAAGGCATTCGTGCGTGTGGTTATATCCGGTTGTATTCCGAAGAAGCTTGGGCTGAAGGTGAGCGTTGGTTGCTGTAATAAATTTAATTAGTACGCTCGAAAAGCCCAAAGGATAAGGTATGTTCACATGTGCATTGGAAAAGTCGATACGTTTGAATAATATTCGTTCAATCGACTAACGAATTTTCAGCTCTTGAATTGGTTGATATCTTGTGAATGTATATAATGATGAAGTGTGAAGTAAGTATGATTATGTGAATGTGTATTAATGAAATGATTCATTTGGCTATGTGAATGTAATGCTTTAGTTAAAGCCGATTTCATTGCTTGAGACTTACTAAGCATAAAAATGCTTACCCCGTTGCTTTGGCTCTCTGTTTTATAGATTTTGCTCGTTAGCGATCGGATTCGGGATCATTGAAGTGAAGTCATCCACACTATCAAACCCCTTTTTGGTACTCTTTTAGTTGAACTTTGGATATGGCATGTATAGGACTACCCTCGGTTGTTTTCAAGTACTTTGTGATGTATATGTGTACGGCCATGCGAAAATGGTTCGTAAAAGTGGAGTATGAATTTGACCATTTGTGCTTGTAATTATATTTGGTTTCATGGTGTGATTATGGTTTGGAATGAGAGTGTTGGTCACATAATCAGCCATTGGAATGGCTAAGTATGATCATATGTGGACCTATGCATGTCAAAATTTTAGTTGGCCCATGGAAACCACAAGATAGGTAAAGGTTACCTTGAAAACAGATGCTGGCAGCAGCAGTGGTGTGGTTTTGAAAAATCACCAAAATTTGTAGGAATGGTATTAAATAGTGAATAAGTTATGTAAGCGAACCTTGACGAGTCTATTTTCATATGAAAGTAACGAAACAATCATATGAACAGTATACCGAGAGATATTAAAGTTCTCGTGAGACAGGGCCAGAACGGTTTCTTGGTCCCCTGTCGCGACTTTGAAAATTTACTATAAATTATCCAGAATGAATTAGGAGTCATGTCCTATATGTTCAGATTCCTTTTTGAGTCTAGTTTCATTAGAAACAAACGGAACCAGTATTAAATCCCTGTACAGAGAGATATTCAAGTTGTAACGTGCGAAGGTCAGTGTAGTCGACCTCTGTAACATGGGTGACTTTAACTAATAAACTGTACCAATTGGCCCAACCAAAAATTCTAGAAATAAATCCATGGAAGGATATATGAGTCTAAATTCAGGGAAAATTTACAGAATCAGTTTCCAAGTTTTGAAACTCGAGATATGATTTTTAAGGCGACAGTGACGCAGTTTTCCAGCCTGTCTGGAAATGCCAAATTGGTCGGTGCTTTAAGAGGACTTGGCTCGTTAACCCCTCGTGTCCGACACCGGCGATGGTCTCGGGTTCGGGGTGTTACATACACCCATATGCACAAGCTCAATAATCATAATATAACATCATGTACATATACTACTTATGTGGTTGAATATACATGGTCGTATATACACATATTCAAGAATCAATTCCATAATTTTCATATCATTTATTCACAAAGACGAATACACTTACCATGTTCACATACATTCTTCTTTTACTTCATACAAGACTTACAACAAATATCAAGTAACTTGCTTACCTTATTTCAAGTAGGAAATAAACTAATTCATACCTGATTATTTTAGCTCAATTTACACATTCGATCAAACTTATCGTTGCCTGATGAACCATTCAGAATTGGGTAGCATACTCGGATTATCACACATATCGTACAATGCCAACGTCCCAGACGTGGTCTTACATGTAATCACATATTGATGCCACTATCCCAGATAGGGTCTTACATGCACACATATATCAGAATCACATATCGATGCCAACATATAAAACGTGGTCTTACTCGCACACATATATCGATGCCATGGTCTTGCACGCACATCACATATCAGAATCCTATGTCATGACATATGTATCCTAGCTATTCCTAACGCTCATACGGGGCTTTCGGACGACATAACTTAGTCGAAACGAATTCATAAACATAGCTGCCAAGCTTGTACACATTCGGTTAATACATGTATTTATTCACATATTCATTTCAGCATATTTAGTTCACATTTAAATAAAATTAACAACATCTATTTGCTTATAAACTTACCTTAGACGATGTAAAACGGAACGGGACGACTAGCGACAACTTTAGTTTTCCCTTGATCCAAATCTGATTTCTTTGGTTCTTGATCTAAACAAATTCAAATTAAGCTCATTCAAACATATTTTCATTAAATTTAGTCCACAAACACATAAATGGGCAAATTACTATTTTACCCCTGACATTTTACACTTTCTACAATTTAGTCCCTATTGCACAAAACACAGAATATGAAAAATCTCAGCATACCCATGTTAGGATGAATGTTCCTAGTGTTCATACAAGTCCATGTATTTCATTTATTTCACATTTTATTCCCTCAAATTATTATTTTTGCAATTTAGTCCTAATTACTCAAAATCATCAAAAACTCTAATACAAAACATGTTAATCCAAAACATATCTTTCATATTTCATCATCAAACAACAAAAATCACAAGCTTTCAACAATGGCATAACTCCAAATATTCATCAATACCAAAAATTCAAGCATGAGTTTTGTAGATAACTTAGCAACGATCTCAAAAACGTAAAAATTATCAAAAACGGAGCTAGTTACATACCTTGATTGAGCTTAGCAATGGTCGAGCATGAAAAACCTTATTCTTTTCTTTTTATTTTAATTTTCGGCAATGGTAAGAAAGTATGAACACTTATGTGTTTTATTATATGTTTTATATTATTATTACATTTTAATTAATTTACAATTATAACCATTATAATTAAATAACTAAAACATATATACTAAGGGTACAACCGGCCATCACTAACTCCAATGGTCTATCTGCAACTTACATGCTTAAACTTCAAAAGCCAATAGCAATTCGGCCTGTATACATTAAACTACTAAGTTTTCAATTTACACGATTAAGTCCTTTTATTTAATCAACACTCAAATGACAAAATTAAATCACGAAAAATTCACAAATACAAATTCACTCATAATAAATACAGAAAATAATTTCTAAATATTTTTTTGAATCGAATTCGTGGTCTCAAAACCACTATTCCAAATAGGGTCAAAATCGGGCTGCTACAACTCTCCCACTTAGGGATTTTCGTCCTTGAAAATCTTACCGGTGAATAGGTTCGGATAACGCTCTTTCATCGCGTCTTCTGGCTCCTATGTTGCTTCGTCAACTCCGTGTTTATGCCACAGTACTTTAACTAATTGAATTTTCTTATTTTGTAATTCTTTAACTTCTCAAGCTAGAATGCGAATCGGTTCTTCCTCATATGTCATGTCGGACTTAATCTCAATCTTTGACGGAATCACATGTGAGGGATCAGATCAATATCTACTAAGCATCGAAACATGAAATACATTGTGAATCTTTTCTAGCTCAGGTGGCAACAACATTCTATAAGCAACCGGCTATATATGCTCAATAATCTCATAAGGCCCAACAAATCTCAGACTCAATTTGCCTTTACGACCGAATCTGAGTATTTTCTTCCACAGTGAGACCTTTAAAAAGATTTTGTCCCCGATTTGAAACTCTATATCTTTTCATTTCAAATCCCCATACGATTTTTGACGATTTGACACTGTTTTTAGACTTTCGCGAATCACCTTTACTTTCTGTTCAATTTCTCTGATCAAATCTACCCCGTGTATCTTGTTTTCATTGAGCTCGGTCCAACATAATGGTGTTTGACATTTACGACTGTACAAAGCCTCGTAAGGTGCCATTTTGATACTCAATTGAAAGCTATTATTGTACGAAAATTCAATCAAAGGTAAGTATCGTTCCCACGTACCTTCGAACTCAAGAATGCAACATCTCAACATTTCCTTAAGTATCTGAATGATTCGCTCAGACTAACCATCTGTTTGCGGATGGAAGGTAGTGCTAAAATGTAAGTTAGTACCTAATGCATCTTGCAGTTTCTTTCAAAACTGCAATGTGAACCTCAGATCTCTATCCGAAATAATAGAAATAGGCACACCGTGTAATCTCACAATCTGAGAAACATATAACTCAGCAAGCTTCTCAAGCGAAAAATCTGTACGAACCAAAACAAAGTGAGCCGATTATTCAATCTATCCACAAGAACCTAGATTGCATCTTTCTTGCTCGGTGTCAACGGTAAACTGGATACAAAATCTATCGTGACTCTGTCCCATTTCCACTCAGGTATCATGATCGGTTGAAGCAACCCAGAAGGTACCTGATGTTTGACTTTACTTGCTGACAGACTAAACATTTCAAAACAAAGTAAAAAATGTCTCGTTTCATTCCATGCCACTATTAAAGCTATTTTAGATCATTGTACATCTTCATACTACCCGGGTGAACAGATAATCGACTGTTGTGAGATTCATTCAAAATCATTTGAATCAACTCTGAATTTCTCGGAACACATATTCAATTTCTGAACCTCAAACAACCCTCAGCATCAACTCTGAACTCTGTATCAACATTTAAATCACATTAAGCTCGCTTTACTAACAAATCATCATCAACTTTCTGAGCATCACAAATTTGTTGAACAAATAACGGTCTTACTTTTAATTCAGCTACAATCGAACCATCATCAGACATAGCCATATGTGTATTCATTGCACGAAAAGCAAACAATGATTTTTAGCTTAGAGCGTCAACAACAACATTAGCCTTTCCCAGATGGTAATCAATCACAAGCTCGTAGTCTTTTAACAACTCTAACCATCATCGCTGTCTCAAATTTAGATCTTTCTGAGTCATCAAGTATTTCAAGCTTTTGTGATAGAATAAACATGACATTTTTCACCGAACAGATAGTGACACCATATCTTCAATGCAAACAAAATAGCTACCAATTCTAGGTCATGTGTCGGATAATTCTTTTCATGTGGCTTTAACTGTCTCGAGGCATAAGCTATAACTTTGCCTTCCTACATCAAAACACAGCCCAAACCATTTAAAGATGCATTACTATAGATAACAAATTCTTTACCTGATTCTGGCTGAACTAGCACTGGAGCTTCAGTCAAAAGAGCTTTTAACTGATCAAAACTTTTTTGGCACTTTTCTGACCACTCAAACATAACATCTTTCTGTAATAGCTTCGTCATCAAGGTTGCAATCATAGAAAAACCTTTCACGAACTGTCTATAATAACCGGTAAGTCCCAAAAAATTTCAAACTTGAGAAACTTTTCTCGGAGGTTTCCAACCAAGTATAGCTGAAATTTTACTCGGATCAACCCGAATACCCGATGCTGATACAACATGGCCCAAAAAATTGGCTTCGTGTAACCAGAATTCACAGTTACTGAACATTGCGTACAACTATTTATCTCACAAAGTCTGTAACACAAGTCTTAAATGTTCGGCATATTCGGTTTCATTACGGGAATAGATTAAAATGTCATCTATGAATATAACGACAAACCGATCCAAATGCTATCTGAATATCCGATTCATCAAATCCATAAGAACAGCAGGTGCATTAGTAAGTCCAAAAGGCTTAACCAGAAACTCATAATGTTCGTACCTTATTCGGAAAGTAGTCTTTGGCACATCGGAGTCCTTAACTCGCAACTGATAGTAGCATGATCTCAAATCTATCTTCGAGAACACTTTAGTCCCTTTCAGCTGCTTGAACAGATCGTCAATCCATGGCAACGGATATTTATTCTTTATAGTCACTTTATTGAGCTATTTATAGTCAATACACATTCTCATAGTTCCATCTTTTTTTTTACAATAAAACAGGTACAACCTAGGGAGAAAAACTCAGTCGCGCGAAACCTCTATCTGCCAACTCTGTAACACCCCTAACTCGTGACCGTCGCCGGTGTCGGACACGAGAGGTTAACGGCCAAAACCTCTCAAGGTACCAACCAATTTGTCATTTCCAGTCAGGCTGGAAAACCGCGTCACCGTCGCCTTAAAAATCATATCTCGAGTTTCAAAACTCGGAAACTGGTTTCGTAAATTTTCCCTGAATTTAGACTCATATACCCATCCAAGGATTTATTTTTAGAATTTTTGGTTGGGCCAATTAGTACAGTTTATTAGTTAAAGTCACCCATGTTACAGGGACCGACTGCTCTGACCTTCACGCGTTACAACTTGAATATCTCTCTGTACAGGGCTTTAATACTGGTGCCGTTTGTTTCTAATGAAACTAGACTCAAAATGGAATCTGTACATATAAGGCATGACTCCTAATTCTTTCTGGATAATTTATGGTAAATTTTCAAAGTCACGACAGGGGACCCAGAAACCGTTCTGGCCCTGTCTCACGAGAACTTTAATATTTCTCAGTATACTGCTCATATGGTCGTTTCGTTTCATCCATATGAAAATAGATTCATCAAGGTTCAATTTCATAATTTACCCACTATTTAATTCTACTTCTACTATTTTTAGTGATTTTTCAATCTCATCTCACTGCTGCTGTCCGCAACAGTTACTGCAGTAGACTATGCCAATTTCATGAATCTTTCCTTGGCCTTAATCATCCATCATACATGACACAAATTGTGGCCACCTTGTCAAAATTAGAGTTTCTAAGACTCGTGGCTATAGGTTCTAGCATCCCACTCGACGACCACATAGGCCATTTTCACATGGCTTAAAGTTTACAACCCACAATTCGACAAAATATAATAGCCTATACATGCCAAATGTTCTTCAACAACGAAAACAATACCACAAGATTTCAGCCGGTGTGATGACTTCAACGACGGTCCCGATCACATAAGCAATACGAATCCGAGAGACCTAAAATGGGTGACAAGAAAAAAACACCGAGTGAGTTTACAACTCAGTAAGTCATAAGCATTCATCAATCCATCGATCATCACTACAACATGTACAACAAAGCGAGGCTAGGTACTCATCCATATCGAATCTATACCATAATACCTCGGACCTTTCGGTCCAATCTAAATACCAAGTCATACATCCACATTTCATATTCTACACAACAAGATAATCAAGCATTTTTACACATTAACTCATTTTCCAGCACAACCATACAATTTCAATCATCACATAGATTTAAGGCTTACCAATTCAACCCCAAGCATGGACGTATTCTCTATTCATCATGAGCTCGAGGTACTTACCCGATCCGCTGTCCGGATTAACTCGATAATGTCGCACACTCAGTGCCAATTGTAATACAAGAGCATATAGTGAATCCGCACACTTAGTGCTATATATTTTCAGCTCGCACACTTAGTGCTATATAATTTTCAGCTCGCACACTTAGTGCTATATAATCAAACTCGCACACTTAGTGCTGTACAATTTAAACCCGCACACTTAGTGCCAATCTTGTCACCGTGTCCATTTATACCCGCACACTTAGTGCCGAGACCAATACCTTATGCATTTTGCTGCCTTTATACATTCAACAATGGCATCATTCCATACACATACATTTCCATTTACACATCAATTCATTTAAACACAATTGTGTATATATTATGGTCATTTACATCAACACCAAATATATGCTTAATGACTTACCTTATATTGGATGAAACGATTTCCAATCGACTACTCGATTATCTTTCCTTTGCCTTTGCTTGATTCTCCACCTCTAGCTTCTTGAGCTAAATTTAACAAATAAATTGGTTTTATCATTTGAGCATCGGAAGAGAATTCAAGATGCCTAGCCAATATATAAATATCTACTCATTAGGCATCAAAGTCGCATATGTACAAAATCATGAATCGAACTCAACACCTTAGTTAGTATTCCTCTTAGCCGAATTTTCTAAGCCAAGAATAGGCATCAATATGCTTGCCTCTAACCGAATGCATGCACACCAATTTCCCCTCATGTGGCCGAATATGCATGTCCATGTTGAGGCCGATTATGCACTTAATACCACACAAAAACAGCATGCATTTTACTAACTAACGCATTACATATTGTAGCTCAATACACATCTCTCATGTACTACATAACCGAAAACATCATCCCAAGCAAATATATACCTTGAAATAGTATATATGTCATACCAATTCATCATGTGCAAACACATATTCAAAGCTCAAATCTTACCTACCATGCAACATGCATGAATCATACTTGTGGATATACCATGACCGAATACATCACAACACCATCATTTTGGTCATGATTAAGCAAAGAACTTAATGTCTCACTCAAAAATACTAAAAAGAAAGTCCAAGAGCCATCAATCCCCCATCACGTACACCATTAACAAGCTTCATATTTAACATGCAATGGCATTAACACAAAATCCACCTTGGCCAAATACCATTTCCATGGCATAACAAGGATTTCAACCATGGCTAACATGCACATCAAGTTAGCAACCAAAACAAGCATGAATCTCATGACACAACCTCAAACATACCTTAATCTTGATGCAAGTATAGCCAAATCCCCTTCTAGTTCTCTTCTAAACCAAGCATGAAGCAAAAATCCTCCCTTTTTCCTTAGTATTTTCGGCCAAAGAAGAGAAAATGGATGAACAAAATTTTCTTTTCTCTTCCACAATGCACGGCAAGGGGGGTTTCACTCACACACACACATTTTTCTTTCTTTCTTTATTACCCATACTCATTTGTTTATTGTTTCTCCCTAGTGCACCAACAAAACATGTTTCATGACATGTTTAGCCCATGATTCCTTGTCATGGCCGGCCACTTCATGTTAGGGGAAATTTGACATGCAAATCCTTATTTTTGCATGTATTATCAACTAGTCATCCCACATTTCCCCATCATACTTTCAATGTTTACTACTAGGCCCTTTCTAGTGAAATTCACATTTATAACTCTAAATCGAAACATCAAAAATGTCACACATGAATTAACACATATTATAGGCATCAAAATAAATTATAAATTATTTTTATGCCTCAGTTTTGTGGTCCCGAAACCACATCCCGACTAGGGTCAATTTTGGGATGTCACAACTCTCCCCCACTTAGAAATTTTCGTCCCGAAAATCTTACTGAGTAAATAGGCTCGGGTATCGCTCTCTCATAGAGTCCTCAAGTTCCCAAGTGGCTTCTTCAATTCGTGTTTATGCCACAACACCTTCACTAATGGGATTTTCTTGTTTCGTAGCTCTTTTACTTCACGCATCAGAATGCGAACCGGCTCTTCTTCATAACTCAAATTAGGCTGAACCTCGACCTCAGATGGAGTAATTACGTGCGTCGGGTCAGACCTATATCGTCGAAGCATCGAAACATGGAAAACGTTGTGAATCTTTTCGAGCTCAGGGGGGTAAAATTAATCGGTACGCTACTGGCCCAACTCGTTCAGATACTTCATACGGACCGATGAACCTCGGACTCAATTTGCCCTTATGGCCAAATCTAAGCACCTTCTTCCAGGGTGAGACTTTGAGAAATACCTTGTCTCCAACCTGATATTCAATGTCTTTCCTTTTTCAAATCCGCATACGACTTTTGGCGATCCGTAGCAGCCTTCAAACTTTCACAAATCACTCGAACTTTTTGCTCGGCATCCTTAACCAAATCAACCCCGAAGAATTTACCTTCACTAAGTTCAGTCCAGAATAATGGGGTACGGCATTTACGACCGTATAAAGCCTCGTAAGGCGCCATCTTAATACTTGATTGAAAGCTATTGTTGTGGCGAATTCAATCAAAGGCGATACCGTTCCATGAACCACTAAACTCAAGGATACAACATCTCAACATATCCTCGAGTATTTGAATTATCCGTTCGGATTGACCATCGGTTTGGGGGTGAAAGGCGGTCTTTGAAATGCAACTTGGTACCCAAAGCTTCTTGAAATTTCTTCCAAAATCGCGAGGTAAATCTCGGATCTCTATCCGACACAATAGAAATCGGTACCCCGTGTAATCTCACAATCTGAGAAACGTACAATTCGGCTAGTTTATCCAATGAAAAATCCGTACGCACGGGGATAAAGTGAGCCGACTTAGTCAGTCTATCAACAACAACCCAAATCGCATCCTTCTTATTAGCTGACAATGGCAGCCCGGACACAAAGTCCATTGTGACTCGATCCCATTTCCACTCGGGTATCGTGATCGGCTGAAGCAATCCTGAAGGCACTTGATGTTTCGCTTTCACTTGTTGACATATTAAACATCTCGAAACAAAGTCGGAGATGTCCCGTTTCATACCATGCCACCAAAACCGACGTTTCAAATCGTTGTACATCTTCGTACTCCCCGGGTGGATTGCCATTCGGCTACAAAGGGGCTTCGTTCAAAATTATTGGAATAAGTTCAATTCTTTGGGACACAGACGACTTCGAACCTCAAACAATCGTCATCATCGATTTGAAATTCGAGTCCTTGTTCGAACACACTCATCCCGTTTTGCAACCAACTCATCGTCGACTTTTCGAGCTTCACGAATTTGACGTATCAATAATGGTTTGGCTTTCAATTCAGCTACTAACACATTGTCGGGTAGGATAGACAAGTGTACATTCATCGCTTCATAAAGCAAATAGTGATTTCGGCTTAAGGCATCCGCAACCACATTAGCCCTTCCGGGTGATAATCAATGACGAGCTCATAATCTTTTAACAACTCGAGCCATCGTCTTTGTCGCAGATTTAAGTCTCTTTGGGTCATCAAATATTTGAGACTTTTGTGATCCGAATACACATGGCACTTCTCACCAAATAAGTAATGTCGCCATATCTTTAAAGGCGAATCGATGGCGACCAATTCGAGATCATGGGTCGGATAATTTTTCTCATGTGGCTTTAATTGCCTCGACGCATAGGCCACAACTCGCCCTTCTTGCATCAATCGCAACCCAACCCAAGTAGGGATCGTCACTATAAATGACAAACTCTTTGCCCGATTCGGGTTGCACTAGAATTGGGGCTTCAGTCAAATAAGCTTTCAGTTGATCGAAACTTTTCGACATTTCTCCGTCCATTCGAACTTAACATCCTTTTGGAGTAACCGTCATTGGCGTGGCTATCGTCGAGAAACCTTTACAAATCGTCGGTAATAACAAGCAAGCCCCAAAAAGCTCTAACGGTAACATTCCTTGGTGGTTTCAATCGACTATGGCGAATTTTGTTCGGGTCCACCACGATACCGATCGCGGACACCACGTGCCCTAAAAAGCTAACCTCTTTCAACCAAAATTCACATTCTTGAACTTTGCGTATAATCGCTTATCTCGTAAGATTTGCAACACTAGCCTTAAGTGTTCAGCATGCTCGTTTCATCTCTCGAATAGACCAAAATGTCATCGATAAATACAACTACTGAACCGATCCAAGTATGGCACGAAAATTCTATTCATTAAATCCATAAACACCGAGGGCATTAGTGAGCCCAAACGGCATCACCAAGAATTCAGTAGTGACCGTACCTCGTTCTAAAAGCGGTTTTGGGTATGTCCGATTCTCGGACCCTCAACCGATAGTACCCGACCTCAAATCTATCTTTGAAAACACCGAGGCTCCCTTTAATTGATCAAACAAATCGTCAATTCGTGGCAATGGATATTTATTCTTTATCGTCACTTTATTGAGTTGGCGATAGTCGATGCACAACCTCATGGTTCCGTCCTTCTTCTTCACAAACAATACAAAGTCGCCCCATGGAGAAAAAACTCGGTCGGCGAAACCTCTATCCGTCAATTCTTGCAATTGAACCTTCAATTCCTTTAATTCCGTTAATGCCATACGATACGGGGCTATTGAAATCGGCGTAGTACCGGTACAACCGATGTCAATTCCACTTCTCGAACCGGTGGCAATCCCGTAACTCCTCGGGAAAAACATCGAATACTCACAAACCACTGGTACCGATTCGAGTTTCCTTTCCGTCTCTTTACTTCCAAACACATACGCAAGGTATGTTTCACACCCTTTTCACATACCTCGAAGCGGTCATAGAAGATATTATCATTGGCGCTCCTTTTAAATCGATGAGACTCGACTCGGACTACCTCATTATTTGCACTCCTCAAATCAATGGTTTTCCTTTGCGATCCACCACTTGCATCATGTACGTCAGCCAATCCATACCAAGAATAACATCGAATTCATTAAATGGTAGAAGCATCGGATCGGTAGGAAAGCAGGATTCTCGAATTATTAGGGGCATCTCTTGCACACTTTATCAGCGAGTACGTGTCGACCCAAAGGGTTTGACACTCGAATTATGAACTCATGAGACTCAACGGTAGAGTCTTCTTTGGATGCTAAGGTTTCACATACATATGAATGAGTAGAGCGGGGTCAATCAATGCAATCACACTAGTATCAAAGAGAGTAAAAGTACCGGTGATAACGTCGGGGAGGATGCCTCCTCTCGTGCGCTGGATGGCATATGCTCTAGCAGAGTACGGGTCTCGGATCGGACAGCCAGTATTAGAGGCTCCTCTCGATTACCACCCCTACCTCCAGAGATTCTCGGGGCCTACCTCCACCGTCGTTCCACTAGGTCTTGCACCTTGCGTCTTATTCCTCTCATCTAGCTCCGTGCAATCTCTAATGAAGTGGTCCTTGAACCGCATCCATAACAGGCCCTATTAACAGACTTACCCGACATTCACCTAGGTGTCGTCTTCCACATTGGGGGCATTCAGGTCTCTCTTGACGATTATTGCCCACACTAGCTATGAAGTAGCTCGGAGTCCGTCAATGGTGGGCTCTAATGGAAATTCCGCGATCGTCCTCGACTTCTTGGTGTCCTCCCGAACCTCTTTACAGCCGAGAACGGAGCTTTACTCGTCGATCTTTTACGGTAATCTCTTGCTTCAAATTCAGCCTTCTTCTTCTCCTTCCCAAGTTCTTCCGCCTTGCGAGCTCGTTCGACTAGTGTCACGAACTCCTTTATCTCCAAAATTCCCACTAGTAACTTTAACTCTTCATTCAATCCTTCTTCAAATCTTTTGCACATCGCAACCTCATCAGCCACACACTCCGAGCATACCGACTAAGTCTTACGAACTCATGTTCAGATTCAGAATCTGATCATACGGCCTTGCTTGAGTTCCAAGAACTCCTTACGCTTCGATCAATGAACCGTTGACTAATATATTTCTTCCGAAATTCGTTTGAAAGAAATCCCAAGTAACTTGTTCCTTTGGGACTATGGAAATCAAGGTCCTCCACCAATAGTAGGTGAGTCTCTTAACAAAGATATAGCACACTTAAGACATTCATCGGGTGTGCATGACAATTCATCAAACACTCTAATGGTGTTATCAAGCGAACTTCGGCCCTTTCGGCATCGTCGGTAACTATGGCCTTAAACTCCTCGGCCCCACGCTTCCTAATCAAGTCCACAGGTGGTTTACTCAGCCTCACGGGATCGATGGCGATGGCATTACGGGCTCTTGGGGTGGAGTATTTAAATTCGGGAATGGTTGGACAGTAGGGTCGGTTCGGGCATATTGCGCGACCCACTCATTCATCATGGTGAAGAAGGCTTGTTTCGCCCCTTCATTTTGATTATTCGCGGATGGTGAGGCTCAACAGGCGGTGTCCCTTGTGCGGAGCAGCCGCTACACCTTCAACGTCATCCGCCAAGGGTCTCTCTATCCGGGTTCCATTGCTATTTAAAACAAAAATTTCAACCGTCAAGTCATCACATTATTCAGCACTAACAATTTGGCATGTATAGCTAGACTCACACGCGCTATGGTAGTCCTAGAACCGACTAAACCATAGCTCGATACCAATAAAATTGTAACACCCTAACTCGTGACCGTCGCCGGTGTCGGACACGAGAGGTTAACGCCAAAACCTCTCAAGGTACCAACCAATTTGTCATTTCCAGTCAGGCTGGAAAACCGCGTCACCGTCGCCTTAAAATCATATCTCGAGTTTCAAAACTCGGAAACTGGTTTCGTAAATTTTCCTGAATTTAGACTCATATACCCATCCAAGGATTTATTTTAGAATTTTGGTTGGGCCAATTAGTACAGTTTATTAGTTAAAGTCACCCATGTTACAGGGACCGACTGCTCTGACCTTCACGCGTTACAACTTGAATATCTCTCTGTACAGGGCTTTAATACTGGTGCCGTTTGTTTCTAATGAAACTAGACTCAAAATGGAATCTGTAAATATAAGGCATGACTCCTAATTCTTTCTGGATAATTTATGGTAAATTTTCAAAGTCACGACAGGGGACCCAGAAACCGTTCTGGCCCTGTCTCACGAGAACTTTAATATTTCTCAGTATACTGCTCATATGGTCGTTTCGTTTCATCCATATGAAAATAGATTCATCAAGGTTCAATTTCATAATTTACCCACTATTTAATTCTACTTCTACTATTTTTAGTGATTTTTCAATCTCATCTCACTGCTGCTGTCCGCAACAGTTACTGCAGTAGACTATGCCAATTTCATGAATCTTTCCTTGGCCTTAATCATCCATCATACATGACACAAATTGTGGCCACCTTGTCAAAATTAGAGTTTCTAAGACTCGTGGCTATAGGTTCTAGCATCCCACTCGACGACCACATAGGCCATTTTCACATGGCTTAAAGTTTACAACCCACAATTCGACAAAATATAATAGCCTATACATGCCAAATGTTCTTCAACAACGAAAACAATACCACAAGATTTCAGCGGTGTGATGACTTCAACGACGGTCCCGATCACGCAAGCAATACGAATCCGAGAGACCTAAAATGGGTGACAAGAAAAAAACACCGAGTGAGTTTACAACTCAGTAAGTCATAAGCATTCATCAATCCATCGATCTGATCACTACAACATGTACAACAAAGCGAGGCTAGGTACTCATCCATATCGAATCTATACCATAATACCTCGGACCTTTCGGTCCAATCTCGTACCAAGTCATACATCCACATTTCATATTCTACACAACAAGATAATCGAAGCATTTTTACACATTAACTCATTTTCCAGCACAACCATACAATTTCAATCATCACATAGATTTAAGGCTTACCAATTCAACCCCAAGCATGGACGTATTCTCTATTCATCATGAGCTCGAGGTACTTACCCGATCCGCTGTCCGGATTAACTCGATAATGTCGCACACTCAGTGCCAATTGTAATACAAGAGCATATAGTGAATCCGCACACTTAGTGCTATATATTTTCAGCTCGCACACTTAGTGCTATATAATTTTCAGCTCGCACACTTAGTGCTATATAATCAAACTCGCACACTTAGTGCTGTACAATTTTAAACCCGCACACTTAGTGCCAATCTTGTCACCGTGTCCATTTATACCCGCACACTTAGTGCCGAGACCAATACCTTATGCATTTTGCTGCCTTTATACATTCAACAATGGCATCATTCCATACACATACATTTCCATTTACACATCAATTCATTTAAACACAATTGTGTATATATTATGGTCATTTACATCAACACCAAATATATGCTTAATGACTTACCTTATATTGGATGAAACGATTTCCAATCGACTACTCGATTATCTTTCCTTTGCCTTTGCTTGATTCTCCACCTCTAGCTTCTTGAGCTAAATTTAACAAATAAATTGGTTTTATCATTTGAGCATCGGAAGAGGAATTCAAGATGCCTAGCCAATATATAAATATCTACTCATTAGGCATCAAAGTCGCATATGTACAAAATCATGAATCGAACTCAACACCTTAGTTAGTATTCCTCTTAGCGAATTTTCTAAGCCAAGAATAGGCATCAATATGCTTGCCTCTAACCGAATGCATGCACACCAATTTCCCCTCATGTGGCCGAATATGCATGTCCATGTTGAGGCCGATTATGCACTTAATACCACACAAAACAGCATGCATTTTACTAACTAACGATTACATATTGTAGCTCAATACACATCTCTCATGTACTACATAACCGAAAACATCATCCCAAGCAAATATATACCTTGAAATAGTATATATGTCATACCAATTCATCATGTGCAAACACATATTCAAAGCTCAAATCTTACCTACCATGCAACATGCATGAATCATACTTATGGATATACCATGACCGAATACATCACAACACCATCATTTTGGTCATGATTAAGCAAAGAACTTAATGTCTCACTCAAAAATACTAAAAAGAAAGTCCAAGAGCCATCAATCCCCATCACGTACACCATTAACAAGCTTCATATTTAACATGCAATGGCATTAACACAAAATCCACCTTGGCCAAATACCATTTCCATGGCATAACAAGGATTTCAACCATGGCTAACATGCACATCAAGTTAGCAACCAAAACAAGCATGAATCTCATGACACAACCTCAAACATACCTTAATCTTGATGCAAGTATAGCCAAATCCCCTTCTAGTTCTCTTCTAAACCAAGCATGAAGCAAAAATCCTCCTTTTTCCTTAGTATTTTCGGCCAAAGAAGAGAAAAATGGATGAACAAAATTTTTCTTTTTCTCTTCCACAATGCACGGCAAGGGGGGGGTTTCACTCACACACACACATTTTTTCTTTCTTTCTTTATTACCCATACTCATTTGTTTATTGTTTCTCCCTAGTGCACCAACAAAACATGTTTCATGACATGTTTAGCCCATGATTCCTTGTCATGGCCGGCCACTTCATGTTAGGGGGGGAAATTTGACATGCAAATCCCTTATTTTTGCATGTATTATCAACTAGTCATCCCACATTTCCCCATCATACTTTCAATGTTTACTACTAGGCCCTTTCTAGTGAAATTCACATTTATAACTCTAAATCGAAACATCAAAAATGTCACACATGAATTAACACATATTATAGGCATCAAAATAAATTATAAATTATTTTTATGCCTCAGTTTTGTGGTCCCGAAACCACATCCCGACTAGGGTCAATTTTGGGATGTCACAAACTCTTGCAACTGAGTTTTCAATTCTTTTAATTCAATAGGTGCCATTCTGTACGGAGCTATCGATATCGAAGTCGTCCCTAGTATTAACTCAATACCGAACTCTACCTCTCGAATAGATGGCAAACCTAGTAATTCTTAAGGAAACACATCCGGATACTCGTACACAACAGGTACTGATTCAATCTTTCTTTCGGCCACTTTACTATCAAGTACATAGGAAAAATAAGCTTTACAACCATTCTTCACATATTTCTGAGCTAACGTCGAAGATATCACTGCTGGTAAACCATTCAGATCATTAGATTCAATCCAAATAATCTCATCATTCTGGCACCATAAATCAATAGTCTTTCTTTTGCAATTTACAACAGCATCATGAAAGTCAACCAGTCCATATTGATACGTGATATTCACGACAGGTTTTAAAAATTTATAATAAATCATTCTTGAAACTAACTACTATCACGATGAAGGCAAGTGTACCTATCGAACAGTAGTATAGCTTTAGCAAGACTGGATTGTTGAACCCAAAGGAACCAAGAGTACTAGTAATTACTTTCTTTTTATTATCTAACCTAAAAATTAAGGGCTTTGTTTATCTAAATTAATTAACTAAACTAAGGGTGCACAGAGAGAAAATTGGGGAAAAGCTTTTGAGAAAACTTGATTGATTAAGACAATACCCAAGGAAAAATCCACCTAGACTTCACTTGTTATTTGACTCTGAATCAGATGATTTATTCATTTGACTTGATCCGTAGAAATCCCTAAGTTATATTATTATCTCTCTCGAGACTAATAACATTTAACCCTAGGTTGATTAATTGAAATCTCTTTCTAATTAACACCCTAATGTTGCATTAACTCAATCTATGGACTCCCTTATTAGGTTTCACCTAATCCAGCAAAATCTTGTCATCCTATCTCTAGGCGTGCAATCAACTCCGCTTAATTACGACAAATTTACTCTTAGACAGGGACTTTTGCTCCTCTAAATAAGCGCATTAACTTGAATCAATATCCTGGAATATTAAAACAAGAATTAAGAACACATAATTAAAAACAAGTCAAATATTTATCATACAATTCAGATAATAATAACAAGATCCATCTTAGGTTTCATTCCCCTTAGGTATTTAGGGGGTTTAGTTCATAATTATGAAAGAAAAAATCGCAAAAGAATAAAGATAACAAAACATAAAGAAAACCTAAAACTCCCGAAGGAAATTGAAGGGAGATCTTCAATCTTGACGATGAATCCAGCTTCTGAGATGGATCAATCAGTTTTCATTGAGTAATTCCTTTCCTCCTACTCTGTGTGTCTTCTAAGTGCCTCCTCAGGTGTTTAAATAGGCTTTAGAATACCTAAAAGCCCTCTAGAGTGGCTTTTTCTGAATAGAACTAAACTTGGGCTCGACAGGGACATGCCCCGTGTGCGATTTCTTCAATCCGTGTTCAAGGCTGTTAAATAGGCACGTGCGTGTGGTATACTCGTGTGAGGAAGTCCAGGCCGTGTTGATTTCCCATGTTGGTCCATTTTCTCCGTTTTCGGCCCGTTTCTCACTCTTTTTACTCTCCTATGCTCACCTAAGTATAAACATGAAATTAAAGTATTAGGAGCATAGAATTCACCAAATCTAAGGATAATTCATCCCAAAAATATGTATAAATTATGATTTATCAAATACCCCCACACTTAAGCGTTTGCTTGTCCTTAAGCAAAATCCTCAATTAGCAATCAAAATAAATTCTTCTCAACTTATAATTCTCATCAATAGTCTCTCAAAATAAACCATAAGTAATCACACATTAAGAATTCAACTAGAAGAAAATCAAAGGTTCAAACATTCCAAGTTGAGCATTTTCTCACGAAAACATAGGTGTCTCCCCTCATCTAAGTGAGTACCTTTGACTCAAAATATCACAAAGTTCAAGCTCCTCACTAAAGATTCAATCAAATCATTCGAGGTGTTTAAGGACAATAAATGAGGCACTCATTAGTCAATATGAAAAGTTATTACCATAGTCTTGCATGAAAATCACATCTCCACCACTATGTATTGAGATGAAACATCAATCAAAAGATCTTTAGAGGGTTGTAACGTGGCTTTGGTTAGGGGTGTGGTCACAAGCTGAAAGAAAAGGTTAGAATCGAGATTGAATTGAAATATTACCTAACTAGAAAAATACTACAACTTGATAAATTACATATTTAATTAGAAAAATTCTTGAATCGAGCTTTGCTTCATGGGATAAGGAGTTTAAAAACTTAAGCTCAAAAACAAAGAATTATTACTGATATGAATGCATGTTTTTTTTTTTAAGAACAAGTCAAATAACATAGAATTTTGCTAATTATTACAATGAAAAATAAAACATAGCTAAGAAATTAATTCAAATCAAATCTAGACAAAAATAGGGATCAAATTAGTGGATTTCAACAATAATGGGTTATGGGTTATATTGAGGGTAAATCAATGAATGGCTTGTTAGGCTCAAAGGGGTTCACTAAGGGTTAATTATGAGGCTAGGCTTTTATGGAGTAAGTGAGTTAAACCTAAGTGCCTTTATCATCTCGACCTAACAAATCAATGGTGTGGTCTAGACATGCGTAATCAAGCAAGTTCTAGAATAACGATTCGATATTGACGCACTCAAAGCAACAATAAAAGTGAGCATGAAAGAAATAATATATGCTCTAAAGGGTCAAGATCTCACAAAAAATTATGATTTTTGATGTTAAACCTGTGAATTTCAACTTAAGATAATACCTATACTTGGGGGAACAACCTAAAAAAATTTTAATTCTTAAAGAAAAAATCAACTTATCATGCTCGATTCTCTAATTCCCTTAAAGTTTAAATAGTCAATACATGAATGCCTATGTTTTAATTCAAGACATATCAATAAAAATCATAAATTAATCAAAATTCATTCTAATAATGATATGAGAAGATCACATGAGAATAATACAACATTCAGGGATTTTCTGATAATGATATAAAAGACCCCCTACACTTAGATGTACATTGCCCTCAATGTACAAAGTTAGATTTATTGAATTATATAGATATAAGATCATAAGATAGGGAGAGGAATGAGACTTCCTGAATGATGAATAGAATCCTTGAATTGGAGTTAGGAAAGAGTTTGTCGTTCTAGTTGACAGAGCTTGCAAAGCCAAATAGCTTAGCAAAGAGAAAAGAAAAGCTGATTTTGAGGCTAAAGACTTTAGAAAGAGATTTGGGAGCAAATCATATCAATCAGTATCAAAGAAATCTAGAGAATATCATCCTCATTCTACTGCTTCTGTGGGGATTTTGATCAGAGATAGAGATACAAGACATTTCATCTTTAAACCTCAGACGACATTTGTTGTTAGTGTGGATAGTGCTAGAAATGTTGGACCTGAATGTAAGCACTGCAATAAGTGACATTACGGTGAATGTAGAATAATGAGTAAAGCTTGTTTTAAATGTGGATCTCTTGGTCATTATATCTGGGACTATCCAGAAAAGTCTATAGTTGAAAGAGACCAACTGACGAAAGTAAGTAATACGGCTACTAAAGGGAAACCACCCTGAAACACTGGAAATATGAGTGGTAATCGAGGTATTACAAGAGATTCTGCCATGAGATCTAAGGCACGAGCACTTGCCCAAGCTTATGTTATCCGTGCACGGGAGGAGGAAACATTGCCATATGATATTACTGGTACTTTTTCTCTTTTCAATACTGATATAGTTACGTTGATAGATCCTGAATCAACCTATTCATATATCTGTATAAATTTAGTATTTAAAAAGAGTTTACATGTCCAGTCCACAGAGTTTGTAATTAAAGTATCCAACCCCTTATGCAAGTCTGTTTTAGTTGATAAAATTTGTAAGAATTATCCTTTGATGACTCGGGGTTACTATTTTCTGGCTGAATTGATGCTTCTACCATTCGATGAGTTTGATTTGATTCTGGGTATGGACTGGCTGACTATGCATGATGCAGTTGTGAATTGTAGACGACAAATTATCAAATTGAAATGTCAGAACGGTGAAATTCTTTGGATTGAGTCTAATGATTCAAGTGAGTTACCTAATGTGATATCATCTACGTTAGCCCAGAAATGTATGAAAAAGGGTTGTGATGCATATCTTGCATACGTACTGGATACAAAAGTGTCTGAATCAAAGATTGAATCTGTACCTATTGTTTGTGAGTTTTCGGATGTATTTCCAGAAGAATTGTCGAGTTTGCACCAATTAGAGAGGTTGAATTCGGTATTAAATTACTACTGGGAATAACACCTATATCGATAATTCCATATAGAATGGCTCCAACAGAATTAAAAGAGTTGAAAGCTCAGTTGTAAGAATTGACAGATAGAGGTTTTGCACGACCGGGTTATTCACCCTGGGGTGTACCGGTATTATTTGTAAAGAAGAAAGATGGCATGATGAGAATGTGTATCGATTATAGAAAGCTGAATAAAGTGATTATAAAGAATAAATACCCTCTACCTCAGATTGATGATTTATTTGATCAGTTGAAAGGGGATAAGTATTTTCAAAGATTAATTTGAGATCAGGTTATTATCAGTTGCGAGTTAAAGACTCAGATGCACCTAAGACTACGTTCAGAATGAGATACAGACATTATGAATTCCTTGTTATGCCTTTTGGATTAACTAATGCTCCTGCAATTTTCATGGACTTGATGAACCGGATATTCAGATCGTATTTAGACAGATTTTTTGTTGTATTCATTGATGACATTCTGACCATTCATTGATGAATCTGAACATACCGAGCACTTGAGAGTTGTGTCACAAACTCTACATGATAAGCAATTATTTGTGAAGTTCAACAAATGTGAGTTTTGGCTTCGAAGGGTTGGATTTCTGGGGCATATTGTTTCTGCTGTAGGTATTAGAGTTGACTCGAGTAAGATTTCTGCTATTATTGATTGCAAATCTCCGATAAATGTGTCTGAAGTCCGTGGTTTTTGTATTTAGTGGGCTATTACTGAAGATTAGTGAAAAGATTCTCGATTATTGCAATACCGATGACACGACTACTGCAAAAAGATGTGAAATTTGATTGGTCAGAAAAATATCAGTAGAGTTTCGAACAGTCGAAAGTTCTGTTAATAGAAGCACCAGTTCTTTCAACTTGAATGGGGAAAGAGTTTGTGATTTATAGTGACGCGTCATTAAATGGTCTAGGATGTGTTCTAATGCAAGAAGGAAAAGTTATATCTTATGCTTCCCAACAATTGAAACCACATAAAAAGAACTATCTGACGCACGACTTAAAGTTGGCTGCAATTGTGTTCGTATTGAAAATTTGGTGACACTACTTATATGATGAAAAGTGTCACGTTTATACGAATCATAAAAGCTTAAAATATCTTATATCATAGAAAGATTTGAATCTACGACAACAAAGATGGCTCGAGTTATTGAAAGATTATGAATTTGTGATTGATTATCACCCGGGAAAAGCTAATGTTGTTGCTGATGCCCTAAGTCGAAAATCTTTTTTTGCATTACGAGCAATGAATACCCAGTTGATGATTTGTGATGATGGGTCTATTTTAGCTAAATTAAAAGCTAAACCGGTATTTATTCAACAAATCTGTAAAGCTCAGAAAGATGACTGTGAATTACAAGTTAAACGAATTCAATGTGAGACTATCCCTAATTCAGAGTTTCAGATTGGAATCGATGATTGTTTAAAGTTTCAGAATAAAATTTGCGTACTAAGAAATTCAGAACTCATTTAGAAGATTTTGCACGAAGCGCACAATAGTTGCTCATCAGTTCATCCAGGGAGTACCAAAATGTACAACGATTTGAAACAGTTTTACTGGTGGCAAGGCATAAAATGAGATATCTCAGAGTTTGTTTCCAAATGTTTTATTTGTCAGCAAGTCAAAGCTGAACATCAAGTACCATCTAGTTTACTACAGCCTGTGATGATTCCCAAGTGGAAATGGGATAAAGTTACAATAGACTGTGTCGGGATTGCCCCTAACTCCGAAAAAGAAAGATACTATCTAGGTTGTCGTTGATCTACTAACAAAATTTGCTCATTTCATACCGATACGTATAGATTTCTCACTTGATAGACTAGCTAAATTGTACATTTCTGAAATTGTTCGATTGCATGGGGTGCCATTATCTATTATATTTGATAGAGATCCAAGATTTACATCACGGTCCTAGAAGAAACTACAAGAAGCTTTGGGAACAAAGTTGAATTTCAATACATCTTTTCATCCTCAGACTAACGGTCAGACCGAGAGAGTTATTCAGATTCTTTAAGACATGTTGCAATGTTGAATTTTAGAGTTTGAGGGCAGATGGGAAAAATACTTACCGTTGCTTGAATTTGTGTATAACAATAGTTTTCAAATGAGAATAAAGATGGCACTGTATGAAACTTTATATGGTCACAAATTTCAAACTCTGCTATACTGGACTGAACTAAGTGAGAAAAAGATTCACGGGGTTGAATTGATTAGAAAAAGTGAAAACGATTCGTGACAATTTAAAAGCAGCTTCAGATCGACAGAAATCATACGAAGATTTGAAACGTAAAGAAATTGAATTTCAAGTTAGGGACCGAGTGTTTCTAAAGGTGTCATGTAGAAAAAGGTTCTTCGATTCGGCTGTAAAGGAAAGTTGAGTCCGCGATTGATAGGACTGTACGAAATCGTAGAAAGAATAGGGCCTCTACCATATCGACTAGCTTTACCATCAGAACTTGAAAAGATTCATAATGTCTTTCACATTCTATGTTATGTCGATACAGATCCAATCCGTCACATGTGATTTCTCTGGTAGAAGTTAACATTCAACCTGATTTAACATATAATGTAGAACAAATCAGGTTTTTAGCTCGTGAAATCAAAGAATTGAAAAATAAATGCATAGCTATAGTGAAGGTTATTTGGCATAAACACGAGATCGAGGATGCTACATGGGAACCCGAGGAAGCTATATGAAAATAGTACCCTAACCTATTCACTGGAAAGATATTTAGGGACGAAAATCCCTAAGGGGAAGAGTTGTAACAACCCGTTTTTGGTTCAAATTGGAATAGTGGTTTTGGGACCACAAATTTGAAGTCAAAATATTTATTTTATTAATTTCATAAGGTCTACGGCATGATAGATTAATTACGTGAAAGTTTCTTAAAGAAATTTTACCATTTAAATGCTTAATTCAGTAAAAAGGACTAAATCGCGTAAAGTGCAAAAGTGTTGTTCTATTAGCTAAAGATATTAAATAGCTATAGAACCTTAAATTTAAGGTCCTTAAGTGGTAAATAGACCATTAGTATGATAGTGGATGATAGTGGCATGGCATTTGGTGTAATTATTAAATGTTTTAAAGGTTAAATAAGTAAATTGATTATTAATGGTTAATTAAATTAAAACAAAGCCAAGTTCTATTATCTGTTAGCATCGTCAACTGATTATTCTAGTGAAAATAGGGTTAGACATTTGGAAAATACAGTCTTGGCATTAAGGTATGTATTTTGTCCGGTTTTTAATGATTTTTACGTTTTTGAGATCATTGCTACGTATTCTAGCTAGCCCGTACCTTAAATATCAAAATGGTTAAAGAATTACCATGTTTCCATTGTTGAATGCTTGAGTAATTTGATGATTACTGATAGATTATGAAGGTTTATTGATAGATTTACTAGTTTTGTAAAGGGATTTTTGACAAAAATGTCAAAAAGGGATTAGATTGAGAAAATGTAACATTATGTGGGTAAAAGTGTGAATAAATAAAA
This sequence comes from Gossypium arboreum, assembly GCF_025698485.1. Taxonomy (NCBI): domain Eukaryota; kingdom Viridiplantae; phylum Streptophyta; class Magnoliopsida; order Malvales; family Malvaceae; genus Gossypium; species Gossypium arboreum. The sequence continues at coordinate 23,727,726 of NC_069072.1, forward strand.
GATATGGGCTGCTAGGGACTCAATTAAAATTTGGCTAAGCATGGGTTTGTATTAAATTGCATGAATTTGCAATTTTATGTGATAAGGACTAAATTGTAAAAATATGAAAGTTTAGGGGCAAATGTGTAAAATAGCCTTAATGTGTGTTTTGGACTAAATTGAATAAATAGTTGATTAAATAAATTGATTTTGATATATATATATAGAGAGAGAGAGAGATCATGATAAGCAAGGATTGTATCTAGATCGAGGAAAAAGAATGGTTGACAATTAGCCGATATTTGTTATCCGAGCGATAAGAGGTAAGTTCGTATAATTAGAATCGAACTTTTAAATACTTGTAATCATTTGAAATGAATGTATGTAATTGAATAAATGATCTACTTGAAATTCAAATTCATTATTGATATAGTCTGATGGTTACCGAGCCCCGTTTCAACCGTAAGAAATCATAGGATACGAATGACATGTCTCTAGGGTTATCGTTTAGGTCGACATCCTACATGTGTTGCAGACTCACCACAGCTTGTCTGAGCTTACTAATATATCAATTCATAAGAGCTTATTGTTCTTATCTCATAAGAGCTTACTATTCTCAGCTCATTAGAGTTTACTGTTTCCAACTCAATAGAGCTTACTGTTCATTAGCTCAGAAGGAGCTTACCGATCATAGCTTGAAAGATACAATGATGAATTGACAGATTACCAATTAATACACTTAGTGTGTATCACCTGAGTATCTATCGGTATTCTAATAGGTTCAACAGGCATAATTTTGTTAATGATTATATGGATGAATTCCTGGTTATATAAATGAATTGTCGATTATATGAATGATAATGAGTTGTTACATATGTTATACAAGTTACATGACATTGGTATGATATAATACATTGATGTATAAAATTGAGATAAAGGTTTATTATATGTACTTATGAGACTAACATTTTGATGAATGCTTGTGTATAGGCATTTGGCAAGTGAAATTGATATACTTTGTTTAATTGTTTGATTATGTTTAAATGGTAAGTTAAATTCTAAATTATAAGGGCTTACTAAGCTATAAAGCTTACTCTGTTTCTTTTTCCATGTTTTATAGAGGTTGATAGCTCACTTGATTTGGATAAGTCAGAGTTACGCATCACACTATCCAGTTGCTAATTAGTACCTTTGAACTTAAGGATATATGGAAATATGGAATGTATAGGCTAGTTATAAAAATGATAGTTATAGTTACTCGAGATAGTGATTTCGGTACATGTTGTGGTATAAGTTAAAAGCCATGTGATTAGGCTTAACTTTGTAACACCCCAAACCCGGCCTAGACGTTACGACTGAATCTGGCGTGTCACATTGAAGCGTATAGAGAAGTCATGTTTTCTCTAAAATCTTTCTTAGTGTTTAAAGAATATTTTCATTTTAAATTAAAGTGAATGGAAGCTACACACCAGGTAGGATTCAAGAAAAGAGGAGGTCAGTCAATTAGACTCCTTAAGTACCTAGCTCTTCCATGATCCAATCCTAGACATGCACACATCCATTGCCACACTTTAAGCTTATTACTTGTCCACAAACAACAAATTAAGTTTAAGTCTATTTAAAATATTTATTTCCTTTGAAAACATTTACGTTGCGGAAGCTTTGCTCGGTTATTGTGATATTTTGAAAATAAGTAACTTTTATAAAACGCGCCCTAGAGCTAACCAATTTTAAGGAATCAATTTAAGTGATGTGAATCTCAAGTTGAAAACGATTTAAGTAACCCAAAATAAAAATAATAGAGCATCCTTATTACAACTTTAACCAAAATAGAAAAGATCAAAAATAAATGCGAAATATAAAAGGAAGCTAATTGAAACTTATTTAAAAACCAAAAATTTAATCTTCGTGGCCATTCTGAATCCCGCCAAGCTCCAAGTCCACCACCTAGGGCTCACCTGCAAGGATGGAAGAGAAAGGGGGTGAGTTTGGAAAACTCAGTGTGTATGGAAAACCCATCCAAAGCCCAAGTCAGCTCAAGCCCATTGGGCCTAAGCCCTATTCAGATAACAGCGGGTACTGGGCCAAAGCCTTTTTCAGAATACAGTAAACTAGGCCTTAGGCCCATTTCAGATAACAGTATGGCCCGTAGGCCCATTCCAGAACAGAACAGACATATTCGTGTATGCAAGCCCAACCCAGCCTATAACCAACCGCTACACTCCACCCGTACTAGCCCTACACTCCATGTGGGGAATAGCTCAACCCATCCAGCCCTACACTCCACAGTTGCAGCATAGTTGCTCAGATATCAGTATTGAGGCAAAGCCTCCAGTATGTGGTCAAGCCACTTTCAGCACTTCCTCCATCAATAACCCAGTCCCATGCATCAGATAATGATAACATGGCATGCAGTAAATAGTAACAGTCAAACATGCATTCAGGTCAACCTTAACCCTAGGGGTATATCATTAATTTTGCTCCTAGGGGTAAAATTGTAAACTTTCCACCTATAAAGGTATTTCAGTAATTTTATCAGTTTTAAGGGTTCTCATGAATGTTACGGTCCTTACTAGCCCATTTGTCATCACAGTAATTTATTTATCTCAATTTCACAATTTTAGTCATTGGGCTCTAGAAACCCTAATGGCCCTACAGCGTCCATTAGCAATTTAAGCCCATTTAACTAAAGTTTTATGACCAGTTTACCAGTTTAAGCAGTTTCAATTCTACAGTCTAACAGAACATACTTATTGCCTATTTTTTTTCATATTATACATATTTTTATTATTTCTTTATTATTTACCCGTATGGGCCCGTAAGCCCAATGGGCCCAGTTTTAGCCTATTAAGGCCCAATTATCGAGGTGTAGGAAATTTCACACACGACTAACTTACCACTTTGCGATTTCAGATCTAATGATTTCTAAACATCTTGTGAGCACTCGCACACTCACAAGCCCACGAAATGTCGGAATTTCAGCATTTCGGCTTTTGCCGAATTGAACTATGAGAGGGAGTTCGATACACACCTGATTTGCGATATTCCTTGACAAGATCTCCTACGCGATTTCTCCTATAATCAACTACTTATAGATTAGATCATATTAATATTTAAACCAAATCGAAAACTATCTATTATCATCGCTTACATATTCGGCCACCATCCATAATGGCCCTAGGGTTCATACCTTTGCCGAAATTGATGACTAGATCTAGATTTAGTCACTCCGATGATCCAAGCTTTTCACACACTTCTCGATCGACAGCCTTTAATCCTCACTAGCAAAACAAACCAAATAACACCAAAAAAATCCTTTCAGCCTTAGTCGATAGCCACCCTATGTATATAGGGGTTTTCAGCTTTTTTTAAACCACAAGATACGAATGGAAAGAAGGTTTGAATACTTACCAAGAGATCTACTCGTTGAAGAATGTTCCAAATACCTTTCTACCCCAGATCTGTCGTGAATCCAACTTAAACGTGCGTAGAAAATAGATCTAAATATTAATTCCTGAATCACTAAAATATTAAGCTTTTCAGCTTTTGGATCTATCCTAGTATATGGCTATTGCGATCTAAAAGACAAATAGGTGACGATAAGTTCACCATCGAAGAGACAATCAGTAGAGGAAGAGATGTAAAATTAGAGGTTCGGTCTTTTGAAAGATTAAAAGGAAAGGAGATATGGTTTCAACCAAAGGAGTAATCGGCAACCAATATTTGAGAAGAAAAAGTTGTTTTAAATAGAATTTGGCTTTGAGGAAAGAAAATAGAAAATGAGAGAATTGTTCAGCTTTTGGGAAAAATAGAAAAGAATATGAGCAAAAGAAATAAGATAAAATTTGAATAAAATAGAAACAAAGAAAAAATCTGATTGAAAGGAAAATAAAATTAAAATTGGCTACCACACTAAAAAAAAAAATCCCAAACCTCCAAGAAATGCCCGAATGGGTGCTTAAATAGGCACAAAAGTCCTTTTCCAAATTTAATTCCTTCCTTAGCTGCTTAATTCATGGCCAAATTCAAAGTTTGAATTTAATTCAAACTCTCCACTACTTAGCAGCGGTGAAACTTCCGTACGGCCCTTCCCACGCGCGTACAGCAAAAAGAAGAACTCTCTTACGCGTAACGCTGTTCGAACCTAGGACCTCCAGTTGCCCAGCACGCTACTGGCCACTGGGATGCGTGTTCTCTTTCAACAATATATCGTCACATTTTATCTTAAAGGTTACCTACTGATGTCCCATTCATTTTAAAAATATAAAATTAAAACATACCTGCGCCTGGACTCAAACCCATGCCCTTGTAGAACTCCTAACACCCTACTGCCACTCCGCCACAAGCGTCCTTGTAGCATAACTCGGTCGCAACTATTCTTAAACCTTACTTTAGTGCGAACTGGCTTCTAAAATAAGAACAAGCCTTTACGTGTGCCAACCCTCGAACCTAGGCACTACACCACACTCCAAGCGCCTCTGCCACTGGACCGAGCTAAAATAAGAACAAGCCTTTGCGTGTGCCAACCCTCGAACCTAGGCACTACACCACACTCCCAGCGCCTCTGCCACTGGACCGAGCTTTTCTTTGTGTTACCTTTTAACCCTAACTATATATAAGGCTTCCCTGCGTCGTTCCCTGATATAAAGAAAAATAAAACACTTTTGCACATGCTGGGAGTCGAACCCCAGCTCTCCTTCCCACTACCTAGCATGCTAACCACTGGGCCAAGTACACTTCTTCATGCCCAGTCTTGCCCAATTTATTTTATAAGCCTTATGCCCAGATTCCCTCTATGAGGCAAAAATTAAAACAATTTTTTTCCTAGAGTTTAAACACCAAAACAACAATACTTTTATAAATGTATATATATTTTCCTATCTAATAATAATAATTTTATAAATATATTTAATAATAAAAATTCAAATATCAATAATACAATAAATAATAATAATTTTCATAAAAATTTTCAAACATACATACAATAATATTTTTCTAATAATAATAATTTTATCTCATAATACTAATTAAAATTTCATAAAAATTTAAAATATCCGTAATAATAAATACAGATAAAAATTTTCTAGTAGCAATTTAATTTAAAATTTTTCTTAAACGATAATATTTAAAACTTCTTAATTATTCAGGTTTTCTTCCATCTGAATCCCAGATTCAAAGCCCACTCTTCTAGGCCCCAAATTCAGGGTGTTACAAACTTGGTATAATGTTTTGGTTGTGTATAAATAGTCAAATATGGTATGTTTTGGCAAGTAGTAAATGGAATAGAAATATGCAAATGTTGTCCTGATATGTAGTAGGCATATAAATGGAAAATGCATGATATTAATTAGGTATTTGAATACTATGTCAAATTGGTAAAAAAATGTGTATGAAATGTTATGGATTGGCTGCCTATTGAATTGTAAAATGTTGCAATTTATGTTGGTGCAGGTATGTAAAAATAGGATAGCAAAATGGCTTTGCAAATGGCCTATTTTTGTCCACATGGGTAGAGACACAGGCGTGTGTCTCAGATGTGTGTGACACATGGTCATGTTACACGGCCACGTGTCCCTTGATGTTGAAATTAAAATGAATTCAGTATGCTCCACACGGTCTCACACACGGGCGTGTGACTGGTCATGTTGTACAAGTCAGTATACCCACTAATTGGCACACGGCCTAGTACCCAAGCGTGTGACTTGGCCATGTTGCATAAGTCAGTATAACGTACAGGTTTGGCACGGCCTAGCATACGGCCTGTCACACGGGCGTGTGTGGCCATTTCGAAAGACACATGGTCTTGTGGTTTGCCGTGTGACCCAAGTCAGTATGTACCCCCTGTTTTCACATGATCGGTGACATGGGTGTGTCTGCTGGTGGCCTACCCACATAGGCGTGTGTCCTCTGTTTTGAGAAAAATTTTCAAAGTTTGTGAAAGTTTTATAAGTTGTCAGTTTAGTCCCAAACCACTCCTGAAGCATGTTTAAGGTATCGTAGGCTATTATAAGGGAAAATTGATTGAGATTGAATGTTGATTGTATGAATTGATTGAATGCATGAGAAAAGTACGATTATATGTGTTATAAGTCTACTAATGCTCCGTAACCCTATTCCAGCATTTAATACGGGTGAGGGATGTTACAAGTTTTTTATGATTTGGATGGTACATTGTGGTATTGATATGTTTTGTATTGGTTGGTGTTGGAAATGGTATGAATTATGCTTAAAAGAGGTTGATTGAAAGCCTATTATAATCTTTCTTTTGGTCTCTTTGAATTTTGGTGTAGGTGTATACAAGTTTAGGTGGCAAATTGGCCAATTTTTGGCCACACGGGCATGTGTTTCAACCGTGTGTGACAATGGTTATATTACATGACTGTGTGCCCCCTAGTGTTAAATTAAAATCAAGTCAGTATGCTCCATATTGCCTCACACACGGGCGTGTGACTTAGCCGTGTGGCATAAGTTAGTATACTGATAAACCGTAAATTATACATATTTTTACCCCATGTTTAATGCATTTTATAGATGATTTCTCATTAGAATTGGTAAATTTGATGCTCCTAATACTTTAATTTCATGTTTTGTACTCAGGAAAGCACCAAGAGTCAAAAGGAGCCAAAAACGAGCCAAAAAGGGACAAAACAGACCAAATCGAGAAGATGACATGGCCTAAGCCTTGCCACACGGGCAGCTCACACGCCCATGTCTTTTGAGGGTGTCGACCAAGGCTTTCACGATTCATACGGCCTGGCCATTGACCCACACGGCTGTGTGCAATTTAACAGATCGAACATGACTTGGCAATCATGTTACGTAGGTGTGTCCTTGCTAAGCCCAAGTTAAGTCCAATTTAGAAAAGGCCACTTTGAAGGGTTTCTAGGCATTCCAAAGCCTATAAATACACACTAGAGGAGGAGAAAAGGGGAGACAGAGAAGAGGGATAAGGAATTACCCCAAGGAAGCCGATTGATCCATCTCAGAAGCTGGATTTATCATCAAGACTGAAGATCTCTTCTCAATTCCCCTTCAGGAGTTTTGGGTTTTCTTTATGTTTTGTATTCTTTATTCTTCTAAGATGTTTTCTTATTTAGTTATGAACTAAATCCCCTAATTACCTAAGGGGAATGAAACCTAAGACGAATCTTGTTATTATTTTCTGAATCATATGATAAATATTTAACTTGTTCTTAATTATGTGCTCTTAATTCTTGTTTTGATATCCCAGGATACTGATTCAAGACATGCTCTTATTCAGAGGAGGAATAGACCCTGTCTAAGAGTACATTTGCCATAATTAAGCGGAGTTGATTGCGTGCCTAGTAAGGGGATCCATAGATCGAGTTAATGCAACCCTATAGTGTTAATTAGAGAAAAGTCTCAATTATTCAATCTAGGGATTAGACGTTATTAGTCTTGAATAGGGATAATAACATAACTTAGGGATCTCTACGGAACAAGTTGAATGAATAAATCGTCTGATTCGGAGCCAGAATAACAAGTAAAGTCTAGGAGGATTTTTCCTTAGGTATTGTCTCAAGTCAATCGATTTCCCAAAAGTAATTCCCTAATTCTGTTCTCTGTGCGTTCTTAGTTTAAATAATTAGTTAATTAAAACAAACCCTTTTATTCTTAGGCTAGATAATAAAAAGATAGTTATTACTAGTACTTTTGGTTCCCTTGGGTATGATATCCCGGTCTTGCCATTACTATACTATTGTTCAATAGGTGTGCTTACCTTTTCGTCGTGATAATAGTTAGTCTAGGTTTGATCTTCATTATAAATATTTATTACTTGTTACGAATCACGCGATCAAGTTTTGGCGCCGCTGCTGTGAACCGAAATATTAGGAACACTAAATTTTTATTACTTTAGCCATTTATTTTTCTTGCAATTTTATTTTATTTTATTATTTATTAATTTACTTTTTCTCTCTCTTGGCAGGTTTTTTTTATAGTTTATGACTAGAAGAAACCCGTCGGGACCATTACTTTTTGACGAAGAAATAGATCGTACAATTCGCAAAAATCAAAGAGAAATAAGGCGTAGCTTATGATACATGGAAAACGAGTGAGAAGACGATACTAAAACCCCAACCGACGAGATCGCTGAAAACCAAGGCAATCAGCTACCTCCTGCAATTGCTGTTAATCAAAATCTTGTTCCACGTACTATGTATGATTCTGCTAAACCTTCTTTAACAGGAACTGAATCTAGCATAGTTAGACTTGCTGTAGCTACAAATACTTTTGAATTAAAACCTAACACTATTCAGATGATACAACAGTTTGTTCAGTTTGATGGTTTGCAGGATGAAGATCCCAACGCTCACTTAGCAAATTTACTGGAATTTTACGATACATTCAAAATCAATGGCATTTCTGATGATGCTATTCGTATTTGGTTATTTCCCTTTTCACTAAGAAACTAAGCTAAACAGTGGTTGAACTCATTACCACAAGGGTCTATCACTACTTGGGAACAAATGACCGAGAAATTTTTACTAAAATACTTTTCGCCTGATAAAACGGCTAAATTACGTAATGATATCTCTTTGTTTGTGCAGATGGATTTAGAAACACTTTATGATGCATGGGAGAGATACAAGGACTTACTGAGAAGGTACCCTCACCATGGGTTACTACTTTGGCTTCAAGTGCAAACATTCCACAATGGTCTGAATCTCTCGACTTGGCAATTGGTTGACGCAGCTGCTGGCGGAACCATCAACAATAAAACACCAGAAGGTGCCCATGAATTTATAGAGGAGATGTCACTGAATAACTATCAGTGGCAAGTTATGAGGACTAAGCCAACAAAAATAGTCGGCGTTTATAACATTGATTCAGTCACCATGCTCTCTAATCAGGTAGAACTTCTCAATAAAAAGATTGAAGGCTTATTTGGTTCTATGCAGGTACATCCAGTAATGAGGTGTGACTCAAGTGGCGGAGGTGTGCATACAGAATACCAATCCTTCAATCCTACAATTGAAGAAGAACAAGTCAACTATATGGGTAACAATAACTTCCGATCTTAAAATAACCCATATAGTAATACCTATAATGCAGGTTGGAGGAACCACCCAAATTTCTCCTCGGGTGGTCAAGGGAATCAAAAGCCATAAAATCCTCAGGGTTTTCAACAGCCACCTTATCAACAAGAGAAGAAACCAAACCTTGAAGAGATGCTTTCTAAATTCATCTCGGTGTCAGAAACCTATTTCCAAAATACCGAGACAGCATTTGAGAATCAACAAGCATGGATCTAAGGACTCGAAACTCAGATAGGCCAGCTATCCAAACTAATCTCCGAACGACCACAAGGTAGCTTACCAAGTAATACTAAACCTAATCTGAGGGAACACCTTAATGCAATTAGCACTCAAAATAAGGAAGGACTCATTGCACCCGAGCCAGAAATACAGCAAGACAACGCGATGAACAAAGGACGAGAACAGGTAAACAATAATGATCCCAAACAGGTAAGTACAAATCATGAACCTCGTGTGCCTTATCCTAAAGCGATGAAAACAGACAAAACGCAGGAGCAATTCGATAAGTTTGTCAAACTCTTAAAGAAATTACATATTAACTTACCCTTTATTGAAGTTCTTTCCCAGATGCCCAACTTAGCAAAATTCTTAAAGGAACTTCTGACCAATAAAACAAAATTAGATGCTACATCACATGTGGAACTCAATGCAGTCTCCTCAGCTATTCTAAAGAATAAGCTACCTAACAAATTGAAAGATCCAGGGAGTTTTACAATTCCTTGCTTAATTGGTAGTTTATCTGTGAATAATGCTTTAGCTAATCTAGGGGAAAGATAAATGTTGTGCCATATAAAATGTTTAAACGACTAGGTCTCGGTAAACCCAAACAGACTAGGATAAGCATACAATTGGCTGACAAAACAGTTAGATTTCCTAATGGTATTATTGAAGATGTTTTCGTTAAAATTGATAAATTTATTTACCCAGTAGACTTTGTCGTCTTAGATATGGATGAGGATAACGAGGTACCTTTAATTTGAGGACGACCCTTTTTAGCAACTGCCAGAACCATTATTAATGTAGGCATAGGAGAGCTAACACTTCGTGCTGGTGACGACGTAGTAACAATCCAAGCACGCGACTCAGTCAAAACCTCTAAGACTCAAGATAATGCTATAAAACCTGTCGATGATAAAACTAATATTCAATCATCCTTGCAGGAACTTCCTCGAACCAAGACAACAGAGACAGTGCGCTACTATCATGAAGAGAACAAAGATGTCTATGAAGAATGAAGACTACGGATAGAGGAGCTAGACGAATGGCGAAGACACAAACCGAGAACACATAATAAACTGAAACTATGCCAAAACAAGCTCGATGCCTCTCCTAATCAACTTAAGGTTGGCGATAAAGTCTTAATAGATACCGTTGATCCTCACATTGTCACTACCACACTGAATGAGGAAATCCCTCTTACAGTACTTAGTATTTTTCCATTCGATACAGTGGAGGTGAGTCATCCCAAGTTCGGCACTTTTAAGGTAAACATCACACATTTAAAATCTTATTTTAAAATTGACAACAGGAATGAGGAGTATGGACTCTCGAACCACCATGATCATTCAACGGAGAGGTAAGTCAAGCTTAGACTATAAATAAGGGCTTCTCGGGAGGCAACCCGAGTACTAACCATTTTAAATTATTTTAAATTCAAGTTTTAAACATTTAGGTCACTAACAAAGTATTTGAAGCACAGGTTCCCAGCACCGCACGGCTGGTAACACGACCGTGCTTAAGGCCATGTACCTAACACGAAGGGAAACACGGCCGTGCGAAAACAAGGTAAATGATTTCCCCAAAACACGGGATGCGATAAATCCCCACGGCCGTGCGACATGGCCGTGGGTGAACTTGATACGTACACGGGCGTGGGAATGGAAACCCACGGGCATGCCAAGGACAAGGCTCGATTCTGTTTCTTCTACACAGGCGTGAGACACGCCCGTGCCGTTAAGCCGTGGATAACAATACGAGGGCGTGGTACTTTAACATGGGTGGGAGAGAAGCGAACAAAGCTAGGCACGGCCATGCGATATGGCCGTGTACCACATACGCCCTAGACACACGGGCGTGGGAGAATAGCCAAGGATGACTTAAAATTACAAAATTTGAAACACACGGGCTCACCCTCATAAGTACATGGGCGTGGCCCTAGGCCGTGTGGCCTCCCCTATATAAGCAAATCACTTTTCATTTTCTTCTTCCTTTCAAAAGCCTTAGCCGAAATCTCCCCTTCTCCACTCCCTGATCCTTATTCTCAGCCGCCACTACCCTCTCGTCCAGTTCATGTGGTAGCCTCATATGCTAACATCTCTAAGCACCTCACCCGATTCGAGCTTTAGTGTTTTCAAAAATTTGACAACATTGATGCTACTCTACAGCAGATTTGTCAGTACCTTCCCATCTCATCGCCAGTCCGACCTCGTGAACCATCCAGCAACGAAGATGTTTAGAAATATTTATTTATTATTTTCTATTTTTACTTATTATTGAAACTATTTCTATTATTTTTATTAGATTTTAGAATTTTATTTTTATTCTTTATTTCGGTTATTTCTTTTCCAATCCTTATACTTCCTAATATCTCCTAAAAAGTTCCTGATTCTATCACAGTTATATAGAAATCCTAAGCTCACCATCACATAGGAACTACAACTCCACCGGGGAAGGTTCTCTACGACTACCATGTCCTGCTCGACCACGACCATAGCTACCACTAGATATAATATTCTTTTGGCGCAGGACTTATGGCCCAATGAACCTCTACGACCGCCGGAGTATCCTCCTCCACTCTCGAACCGATCACCCTCCAAAACTTTAGTTCGAGGAATTCATCATATAGGAAGTTTCACTTCTCTCGCTATCTTATTTTTATACTTAACATCTATCTTTGTACATTGAGGGCAATGTACATCTTAAGTGTGGGGGGTATTTATTTCATTATCAGAAAAATCACTGAATAATCACCTTGTTCTCATAAAAAACTCTCATATTGTATTTAGGATAAATTTTAATTGATTTATGATTTTGATCGATATATCTTGAATTAAAATATAGGCATTTATGCATTGATTGTTTAAACTTTAAGACAATAGAGAACCAAGCATGATGAGTTGATTTTTAAGAATTCAAAATCTTAGGCTGTTTCCCTAAGTCTAGGTATTACTTTGAATTGGAATTCACAAGTCTAAACATTAAAAATCCATAATTTTTGTGAGATTTTTGAGCCTTTTGAGCATCTATTCATTCTTTCATGCTCACCTTTATTATTGCTTTTAGTGCGTCAGTATTGAACTATTATTCTAGAACTTGCTTGATTATGCATGTGGAGACCATACCACTTAATTTGATATATCAAAATGATTAAGGCACTTAGGATTAACCCACTCATGCCATGAAAAGCCTACCTCCACGATTAACCCCTAGTAAACCCCCTTGAGCCCAACAAACCAATTCTTGTATTACCCTTAATATTAACCTTTAACCCATTATTGTTGAAATCCCCTAAATTAAATCCCTATTTTTGTCGAGATTTGAGTTGAATGGATTGCCTAGTTATGTTTTGTTCTTGATATTTAGTCTATATTATTTAACTTGTTCTTAAAGAAAAAACACAACTATGTATGCATATCTGTAATTTCATATTCTGAGAGAAGCTCTGTTGTATGCAAGTGAAGATTAACTCTTTTTCTAGTTAAGCAACTTTTCAATTCAATCTCGATTCTAACCCTTTCTTTCAGCTTGTGACCACACCCCCTAACCAAGCCTCATTACAACCCTCTAAAGACCTTTTGATTGATGTATCATCTTAAAATTAAAGTGGTGGAGATTTGATTTTCATGCAAGCCTATGGTAATGACTTTCCATTATTGACTATTGAGTGCTTCCTTTATTGTCCTTAAAACACCTCAAGTGATTTGAGCGAATATTTAGTGAGGATGTAAAACTCTATGATATTCTGAACTAAAGGTAATTACTTAAATGAGGAAAGACACCTATATTTTCAGGATAAAATGCTCAACTTGGAATGATTGAAACTTTTATGTTCTTTTAGTTAAATTCTCAATGTATGATTACTTATGGATTAATTTGAGATATTATTGATATAAATTATAAGTTGAGAAGGATTTATTTTGATTATAAGTTGAGAATTTTGCTTGAGGACAAGCAAATGCTTAAGTGTGGGGGTATTTGATAAACTGTAAATTATACATATGTTTACCCCATGTTTAATGCATTTTATAGATGATTTCTCATTAGAATTGGTGAATTCAATGCTCCTAATGCTTTAATTTCATGTTTTGTGCTCAGGAGAGCACTAAAAGTCAAAAGGAGCCAAAAATGAGCCAAAAAGAGACAAAACGGACCAAATCGAGAAGATGACACGGCCTAAGCCTTGCCACACGGGTAGCTCACACGCCCGTGTCTTTCGAGGGTGTCGACCAAGGCTTTCATGATTCACACGGCCTGGCCATTGACCCACATGGCTGTGTGCAATTTAATGGACCAAACACAGCCTGACAATCATGTCACACGGCCGTGTCACGCAGGCGTGTCCTTGTTGAGCCCAAGTTGAATCCAATTCGGAAAAGGCCACTTTGGAGGATTTCTAGGCATTCCAAAGCCTATAAATAAGCACTAGAGGAGGAGAAAAAGGGAGACAGAGAAGAGAGGTAAGGAATTACCCCAAGGAAGCCGATTGATCCATCTTAGAAGCTGGATTCATCATCATGACTTCAGATCTCTCCTCAATTCCCCTTCAGGAGTTTTGGGTTTTGTTTATGTTTTGAATTCTTTATTCTTCTGAGATGTTTTCTTATTTAGTTATGAACTAAATCCCCTAAATACCTAAGGGGAATGAAACCTAAGACGAATCTTGTTATTATTTTCTAAATCGTATGATAAATATTTAACTTGTTCTTAATTATGTGTTCTTAATACTTGTTTTGATATCCCAGGATACTAATTCAAGACACGCTCTTATTTAGATGAGGAATAGACCCTGTCTAAGAGTACATTTTCCATAATTAAGTGGAGTTGATTGAGCGCTTAGAAATAGGGTGACAAGATTTTGCCGGATTAGGGTGAAAGCTAATAAGGGGATCCATAGATCGAGTTAATGCAACCCTAAAGTGTTAATTAGAGAAAAGTCTTGGTTATTCAATCTAGGGATTAGACATTATTAGTCTTGAATAGGGATAATAACATAACTTAGGGATCTCTTCGGAAAAATTTGAATGAACAAATCGTCCGATTCGTAGCCAGAATAACAAATAATGTCTAGGTGGATTTTTCCTTAGGTATTGTCTCATGTCAATCGATTTTCCCAAAAGCAATTCCCCCAATTCTTTTCTCTGTGCATTCTTAGTTCTAATAATTAGTTAATTAAAACAAACCCTTTTATTCTTAGGCTAGATAATAAAAAAGATAGTTATTACTAGTACTTTTGGTTCCTTTGGGTACGATATCCCAGTCTTGCCATTACTATACTATTGTTCGATAAGTGCGCTTGCCTTTTCGTCGTGATAAATGTAACGCTCGGGTTTTCTGTGTTTCTGTGATTTTTAAAATTTGTGTGTGTTCTGGTTGGTTAAAATATATATTTAGTAGGTTAGTGGGCCTTTGGAAGGCCCAAACTTAAGTTAAATCCGTGGTAGTCTTCGAAATTTTAATTTTATGAACAGGTGATGCAATTGGCGTTTGGGCTTTTAAGAGTAAAAGGGTAAAAGATGACACAAAAAGGAGTGTGGTGTAGTGACAAGGCAGCGCCACTTAGGGGACAAGGAAGAGACGCCATAGAGGAAGCAAGGGGTCCAAGGTTCAAGTCTTGGCTCTTGCAATATATTTTGGTTTTTCTTTTCAATAAATCTGGAAGCAAGTAGGTGCGCTTTAAAGTTTAATGTGTTGGATTTATGACACAAATGAGTTGATGGCCTAGTGATGGTGGCGTGAGTTGGCATGTGAGAGGACTTTGGTTTGAATCCTTTGGCATGCAAAGGTTGATTATTTTGCTATGTTGGGATGGCAAGAGTTGGTGTTGGTTTTAAACTCTGGTGATGGAGGGATCCCACATCGGGAAGCTAACATAATAGTAGATGGAGAGCTGGCTTTAAATAGAGCAAACCATGAGGAGAGTAGGCATACCCTTCTTGGCTGATCCCTTTCGCTTGGTAACGTGCTCGTTTGGGTTGGGCGTCAGCTAAGAGTGTTTGGAGCGCGGATTAACTGCAGTCTCCTAGCAGGTGTGTATTTCTCATTACTCTAGCAGTAAGACAACTATTTCGGGCCGCTATGGGCTGAAATGGGCCATGTGGTCCCAATGGGTCCGTAGGCCCAAGTGGATAAGTTGTAGAATTACTAAAATACCCTTGTAGGGTAGGACTACCGATTTACCCCTGGAGGGTAAAATGACTATTTTGCCCCTCGTGCGTAAATGACTAACTTGTGTGATGATTGGGTTAGTTGACGTGGATTTATGTTAGTTATCGTTAATTCGTAAGTCTAATGTGTTAGTGATCGATTGTAGGATTATCGCATGGGAGATATCGTCATCAATCATCATTAACCATGTGTGTAAACGACACCCTCCCTTAGACTGAATCGGTAAAAGCCGAAATACCGAATCGTTGGTATTTTGTGAACTCGTGAGCTTGCGAGTGCTCGTGAGACAGTTGTTAATGAATATGGTGTATTTGGATGATTAGACTGCAGAGTGTGCATTTTCGTGCACAACGGTATTTTTGGGTTTAATGGGCCGAAAACGGGCCAATGGGCCAACGAGCCCACTTTGGTAAAAAGACGAGGTAAGTACTTCTGATTACTTGGTAAACGTTAGAATGAGCATGAAACCTTAGAAATAGGTAATAATTACTAAAATACCCTTATACACGTAAAATTACGATTTTACCCCTAGGGTTATTTTTTTTCTGAAAAGCATGATGTTCTGTTTCTGTATACGTATGCCATGACATATTATTTCTGTTGCATGGGACATGGGTTTATATTGATGGAGGAAGCATTCTGGCAGTCTCGCTGCAATCTAGTGGCCTCACCACATATATCTGTTTTGGTGACTTTGCCACAATATCTGGCAACCTTGCTGCAATCTGGTGGCTTCGCCACATATATATATATATATATATATATCTGTTCTGGTGGCCTAGCTACAATATCTATATCTGGTGACTTTGTCACAATATCTGGCAGCCTCACTGCAATTTATGTGGTGTGTAGCGGTTGGGTGGGTCGAGTAGTCTCCCCACATGATGTAAGGCTGGTACGGGGGTGTTATGGATGGCTCTGGGTTGGGATTTCTACATTCATGATATATTGTTCTGTATCTGCTATGGGCCTATGGGTTTCATTCTGATTTCTGTACTGGGCCAAGGCCCAAACAAGTCTGACTCTGAGGTTTGATCTGTTTTGGGCTATGGTTGGGTTATGTTACACTGAGTTTACCGAACTCACCCTTTATTTTCATCTCTGCAGGAAATCCCCAACCATAGTGGGCTTGGAGCTGTGAGGGATTCGGAGTGGCCACATCATCTACAAAGTTGGTTTTTCTAAGTTGTTTTATTTTTATTATTTTTATATTCTGATTTAATTTTGGGTTTTAAGTTGTAATAAGGCCACTATTTAAATATCTTTTTTTCCGCTATGGTTTTATTTTCTGATTATATTTATACTATGACGAAATTGCTAGTGTTAGGCTGCACGGGTTTTTAAAATTAATGAACGTTCTCAAGATTTGGCAAGCACAACAAATGGATAGCCTAAAGATTGATAAACCGGCTTTTCATTCAACTGTTGTTTTTACAAAGACCACCCTAATCACTTAAACCAGTGAATGCATACTAAGTTGTAAGTCCATGTCACACGTCAGATCTGGTTATAACGTCTGGACCGGGTTTGGGGTGTTACATTTAGTGGTATTAGAGTCAAGTTGCAACAACTCAGCTGTGGAACGGGTCTAAAAACGGGAGTTTGTAAAGAAACACTGAATAAAGGTTTTCGAAAATCATTTTTTTTGGAACTTGATTATAAATTGTTTTTGAGAATATTTCCAATATTTTCTCTTTACAAATAGATGATTTTAAAGATTAAAATCAGTTTTCTAAAATTAGGGTTTTTAGAAGGTGGCACACCAAATCTCCAGCCCAAGTCTGTAAGTTTTCTGAGCCTTTCTGATTGTTTCTGAAATATCTGTTATATGCTTGTACAAAACCTTATCATGGTACTTTAGTTAGGTAACACCGAACTATAGAAACTCGATAAGTAGATCGAGGCTGTAGCTAGGCTACCACAAAAGGAAACAAACTCAAACTCTGAATTACTGTTATTCATAAGACATCTGTAATAAACACTAAAATATTAAACTAATTCATAAAATTCTTAATTAGATAATACGAAATAAGTACACGAGAAGCTCGTGGAAGAGGCCGTGGACGTGGCTGAGGTAATGCTCAGGCTGAATCTTCGTCTTCAGGACATGTGTCGACAGCAGATGCACAAGTACCACTGGCAACGGAGGTAGAGTCTCATGATCGAGGTGCCGGGGACGATGCTCTGTCCCAGGCAATGCTCCGAGTTTTGGAAAGGGTTGTTGGGGCAAGTATGGGAAACGAAATTCGGAGGTCTATTTCTGAGTGGCTCCGGACCAATGGAGCAGAGATATTTAGGGGCGTATTTGGTGTAGCTCCGAATGTGGCTGAGTATTGGTTAGAAGCCACAGAGCGGATTATGGATGATCTGGACTGCTCTATGGAGCAGAAGCTGAAGAGAGTCATATCGTTACTCAGGGATAAGGCTTATCAGTGATGGCTCACGGTGAGAGATGGAACTCCTGGTGACAGTGTGACTTGGGAGCTGTTTAAGATAGCCTTCAAAGGAAAGTATGTTGGGGCTAGTTACATGGACGCTCGGCGGAAATAATTTCTGAACCTGGTCTAAGGGAGTAAGTTAATGGCTGAGTATGAGTCTGAGTTTCTGAGACTGAGCCGCTATGCTTCTGGGATTGTCGCTACAGAGTATGAGCGTAGCGTACACTTTGAGGATGGTCTGAAAGATGAACTTAGGGTGCTGATTGCTCCGTAGAGGGAGAGTAACTTCGCTGCTTTAGTGGAGAAAGCTAAGATAGCTGAGGAAGTGAAGCATACAGAAAGACAAAATCGTGAGAAAGATCAGAACCGTTTTAGGAGAGATTCAGGACTTTCAGGTGGTATGAACAGGAATGTTAAGAGAGCAAGGGTAATGGAGCCAGTTCGAGCAGTACCAATGAATGCTGTTAGACCGTAGTGTTGTAGGAATTTTGGGAAGATGTATATGGGCGAGTGTCAAAAACGTTCTGGTGCTTGTTTTCGATGCAGATCTATGGAGCATAGGGTTAAAGATTGTCTCCAGGAACCAGATCAGGTTCAAGTTTTAGAGCAGAGGGTCGCTCCACCAGTAAGGGGTGGACCACAGTTTCCGAGAGGACGTGGGCAAGGCAGAGGTAGTAATGGAAATGGTCGAGGAAGAGGAGCGCCTGGCAGGGGTGCTGGATTTGCTGAGGCTCGTCAATCGGTGTTGGTGTATGCAGCTCGTCGCCGAGAGGAGGGTGATGCACCGGACGTCATAACTGGTACATTTCTGATTTCCAGTATGCCATACACTGCATTGATAGATGTTGGATCTACCCATTCATATGTTGCATGTGCTATATCTGGGTCGCTGGGTGTGCGCTCTGAGGAGACCGTGAGTGGGGTATCTGTACTAAATCCTTTGGGTCACTCGGTTAGGGTAGATAAATTGTATAGAGATGTGCCTATAGAAACTCAGGGAAAAGTTTTCTCTGGAGATCTGATGGAGCTACCTTTCGGAGAATTTGATCTCATTTTGGGAATGGATTGGCTTGTTAAGCATAGGGCTACTCTGGATTGTGTTGCTAAGCGAATAATGTTAAAGACCACAAAGGATGAGGAGGTTTTGGTGATAGCGAGCATAGGGATTATCTGTCTAATGTGGTGTCGGCATTGAGAGCCGAGAAGTGGATTTGAAAGGGATGTGAGGCTTATTTGGCATTTGTAAGCCAATCAGAAACTGAGGATCTGACAGTGGATAAAGTTAGAACCGTCAAGGATTTTTAAGATGTTTTTCCAGAGGAGCTTCTGGGTTTGCCCCCGAACCGAGAGGTTGAGTTTGGAATCGACTTGTTGCCTAGAACGGCACCGGTGTCCATTGCACCTTATAGGATGGCACTGAAGGAGTTGGTGGAGTTGAAAGCCCAAATTTAAGAGTTATTGGATAGAGGCTTCATTAGACCAAGTGTGTTTCCGTGGGGAGCACCAGTTTTATTCGTAAAGAAGAAAGATAGGTCAATGCGGATGTACATCGATTATCGGCAGTTGAACAAATTGATGATTAAGAACAAGTACCCACTGTTGAGAATCGATGATTTATTCGACCAACTTGGAGGAGCTTCAGTATTTTCCAAGATTGACCTTCGATCTGGGTATCATCAGTTGAGGGTTAAGGAGGTGGATATTCACAAGACGGGATTCAGAATTCGGTATGGTCACTATGAGTTCTTGGTTATGCCATTTGGGTTGACAAACGCACCTGCGGCATTTATGGATCTGATGAATCGAATGTTCCAGCCATACTTGGATCGATTCGTGGTCGTCTTTATCGACGATATTCTGGTTTCTTCTAAAACTGAGGAGAAGCATGATGAGCATCTTCGTATTGTGCTGCAAGTGCTAAGGGAGAAGGAGCTTTATGCGAAATTCAGTAAGTGTGAGTTCTGGTTGAGAGAGGTAACTTTCTTGGGGCATGTTGTCTCTGCTGAAGGGATCAAGGTGGACCTTCAAAAGATTGAAGCGTTTCTGGAATGGACATCGAGTTCAGTGTCAGAAATTCAATGTTTTCTGGGTTTAGCATGGTACTATAGAAGGTTTGTGGAAGGATTTTTTGTGATGGCAACGCCTTTGGCAAAGCTTATAAGGAAGGGAGTATCGTTTTTCTGGACTGAGAAACAACAGGAATTTTTTGAGAAGACGAAGAAAGTTCTGACCGAGGCACCTGTACTGATTTAGCCAGAGTCTAGAAAAGATTTTACCGTATGCAGTGATTCATCACATGTAGGGTTGGGCTGTATGCTGATGCAAGAGGGTAAAGTGGTTGCTTATGCATTACGATAGCTTAAACCACATGAAGTTAACTATCCTACTCATGATCTGGAGTTGGCAGTGGTAATCTTTGCGCTTAAGATTTAGAGACAGTACCTGTACGAAGAAAGGTGTATTATATACACAGATCATAAGAGTCTTAAGTACTTTGCGACTCGAAGGAGCTGAACCTTAGGCGCGGAGATGGATAGAGTTGCTTAAGGATTATGGTATGCGATTGAGTATCACCCGAGCAAAGCTAATGTGGTGGTTGATGCCCTAAGTCGTAGAAGCAGATATCGATCTCGAGAGCCATGTTTGCTCATTTGAGCTCTGATGATGACAAGAGTCTGTTAGCGTAAGCGCAAGTTAGGCCGACTGGTGGATGAGATTAAGGAAAACAATCGAGGATGAGTCCTGGTTTCTCGATTTCGCGAGTTAAGAATGGGGATACTTTTGAGTTCAGACTGAACAGTGAGGGAGTTCTGTGTTACCGAGGTAGAGTTTGTATTCCGAAGGACTCTAACTTGAGGCAAGCAATTCTGAAAGAAGCTCATGGAGGTCTGTGTGCTATGCATCCTGGAGGGAGTAAAAAGTATCGCGACTTAAAGGAGTTGTATTGGTGGCCTGGATTGAAGCGAGAGGTAACGGAACTTGTGAGAAAATGTCTGACTTGTCAACAAGTGAAAGCTGAACATCAATTACCTTCCGAACTTTTACAGCTAGTGAAAGTACCACTTTGGAAGTGGGAGAGGGTAACCATGGATTTTGTGAGTGGGTTACCCTTGACATCGTCGAAGAAGGACTCGATTTGGGTAATTGTGGATAGGTTGACCAAATCTGCTCATTTCATACCTGGCTGCACTGATTATTCACTTCAAAAGTTAGCCAAATTGTATGTGGCAGAAATAGTGCGACTTCACAGAGTGCTAGTGTCGATTATTTCTGATCGAGATCCTAGATTCACATCTCGGTTTTGGCAAAAGTTGCATAAGGCGTTGGGTACATTGTTAAACTTTAGTATAGCCTTTCATCCTCAGACTGATGGTCAGTCGAAAAAGGTTATTCAGAATCTGGAAGACATGTTGAGGGGATGCGTTATTGACTTTCGAGGCAGTTGGGAGGATTACTTACCATTGGTAGAGTTTGCATACAACAACGATTACTGTGCAAGTATTGAATGGCTCCTTATGAGGCATCAGATCGGCGAAGATGTCGTACACCTAGTTGTTGGTGAGTTGGGTGAACAGCGTGTTCTTGGACCTGAGTTCTTTGGCGACATCGAGGATAAGGTCAAGTTGATTAGAGACCGGTTGAAGGAAGCATCGATGATGCGAAGTCATATCTGATTTGAAGCGCAAGGAAATTGAGTACTCTGTGGGTGATATGGTCTTCTTGAAGGTTTCACCTTGGAAGAAAATATTAAGGTTTGGGAGGAAAGGCAAGTTAAGTCTGCAGTTCATTAGGTCTTATCAGATTCTTAAGCAAGTGGGTCCAGTAGCTTATCAGTTGGAGCTACCTCTAGAGTTGGATAGGATTTATAATGTCTTTCACATCTCCATGTTAAGGCGATATCGTTCTGACCCTACTCATGTTATGCCGGTTGCAGAGATCGAGGTCCAAACAGACTTGACTATTGAGGAAGAGCCTATGCAGATTTTGGATCGAGATGTTAAGATTTTGAGGAGGAAATCAGTTTCACTAGTAAAGGTGCTGTGGCATAATCATGGCAGAGAGGAAGCTACTTAGGAGCCAGAAGTGGCGATGCGTCAACAATATCGTCATCTGTTTGATTCAGGTAAAATTTCAAGGACGAAATTTCTTTAAGGAGGGTAGAGTTGTAACGCCCCAATTTTCGGGTTTCTGAGTTGCTATGATTTTTAAAATTTTTGTGTGTTTTGGTTGGTTAAAATATATATTTTAGTAGGTTAGTGGGCCTTTGGAAGGCCCAAACTTAAGTTAAATCTGTGGTAGTCTTCGGAATTTTAATTTTATGAACAGGTGATGCAATTGGCGTTTGGGCTTTTAAGAGTAAAGGGGTAAAAGATGACACAAAAAGGAGTGTGGTGTAGTGACAAGGTGGCGCCACTTAAGGGACAAGGAAGTGACGCCATAGAGGAAGCAAGGGGTCCAAGGTTCAAGTCTTGGCTCTTGCAATATATTTTGGTTTTTCTTTTCAATAAATCTGGAAGCAAGTAGGTGCGCTTTAAAGTTTAATGTGTTGGATTTATGACACAAATGAGTTGATGGCCTAGTGGTGGTGGCGTGAGTTGGCATGTGAGAGGACTTTGGTTCGAATCCCTTGGCACGTAAAGGTTGATTATTTTGCTATGTTTGGTGGCAAGAGTTGGTGTTGGTTTTAAACTATAACACCCCTGTCCCGTAACCATCGCCGGAATAGGTAAGGGGCATTACCGGACTTGTAACTCATGTCAGAACCGTAAAATTTTGAACTTTTCTTGAAATAAAGATCATTCATTTAAATAAGTACTAAGCCTGACCAGGGATAAAATTTAAACTTCTAAGTAAACATTCAAAAGATGCCATTTTCGCATGGCTTATATACATTAACCAAAATATTCTTCCGCCACTAGTCTATTCTATACATGCCATAAAATAATTCAAAACATAACAGTAACAAGCAGTGGATAGTGATAGTGTGGCTAGTTGCTGACGATCCTCGAGCCTGTAGCTTCTAAATGAGATCTATAAAATAGAGGAAACAAAGTAAACGGAGTAAGCATTACAATGCTTAGTAAGTTTTAAGCAGTGTCAACAGATAATAATCAAATTATAACATAGTTGTTCATATTTTTATTTCACTCTTCCTTCGGGCATACTATCCCTTTACCGAATATGCACATCTCATCATATACAATAGGCAGATAAACTTTCACATAAAAGTGAGCTCATGTGACATAGATATATTGTATAATTTCACATAACCTCTCACACTAATCCGATGTCACATAATCATAAGAATAGTCTCATAGATTGCTCACGTATGCATCACATAACTGCCTTATGATTTAGTTTAAATCAGGCTCACATATAAACTTGGAGTACATACCTGTTTAACCTTTCGCATTGAATATATTTATAAGCAATTCTTATTGGGAAGTCTTATAGCTTTAAACTCTACTCGGATTATCGGCAAGACCTTTAGCTCAGATGAAATCTCCACACGAAGTCAGCGGGTCTTAACCCAGACATAGTCACCACAAATGGTCATCTGGTCTTTAATCCCGAGTTTACATCATAGAGTTTCATACATATTTATTCATATGTTACAACATTCACATCGACTATCATATTTGTAATTCATTTAACTCATCAAATATCTAATAAAACACACCTTCCGCCGTTTGTCATTTGGCCACAGTATATATATATACACATCTCATACATATCTCACATTAGCCATTTGGCTTTACCGCATATCCATCTCATACACATTTCGCATTAACCATTCGGCTTTACCACATATATACACTTCCACATTCATCACATTGGCCATTCTGCCTTATCACACATATGCATGTTCACATTTATCACATTGGCCATTCGGCCTTATCACATATGTGCATGTTCACATTCATCACATTGGCCATTCGGCCTTATCACACATATGCATGTTCACATTCATCACATTGGCCATTCGGCCTTATCACATATATGCATGTTCACATTCATCACATTGGCCATTCAGCCTTATCACATATATGCATGTTCACATTCATCACATTGGCCATTCGGCCTTATCACATATGTGCATGTTCACCTTCATCACATTGGCCATTCAGCCTTATCACACATATGCATGTTCACATTCATCACATTTGCCATTCGGCTTTAGCTCATATATACACATTCACATTCATCACATAAAATCCTAAATCAAAATATAATTTACTCAGACTTTAACTCAACTTCCACAATTTATGGTAATTTTTCCAAAACACGTTATCTTCTTTGTCCCTAGCAGATTTATACAATTTACTCAGAAAGTTCTCATTCACATATTTAAAACATAATATCATATATGCCGTCATTTAGAAAAGTCATTGACCTTAACGTATATACATAATTCATATTCATCCCGTTTTAAAACTTAAAATTTACAAAGGAATCAAACTCAATTACTTAAGAACTTACCTCGGATGTTGTCGAACGATTTCAACGGCTATTCGATCACTTTTTCCTTTCCCCTATCCGATTTTGATCCTCTAAGCTCTTGAGGTAAATCAAACAATTTACTTCCCAAATCAAACATAGTCATACGGCATCCATTACATTTTAGAACCAATTCACTTGAATTAATTGCCCACTTAAGTCTCTCATCATTTCATTTTCAAATTTGTATATTTGGTAAGTCACATTAGACCATTATACATATAGCTTTGATACATTTTATACTCGCCGAAATGTACCATCAAGATATACTTTACTCAAATAATTTACATTGGCCGAACATGTACAATGTTTTATAGCTTAATAATTATAATATAACATCAAGTACTCATTTTACTCATGATTATACCTGGTCATACATACACGTAATTGAGTTATTTAACACCTAACTCACATAGCCATAGTGTACAAAATCTTAAGGTCCAAATATGAATACCTACAAGTTCTCACGACTTAACCCTTAACCATATTTTTTCGAAATTTCTTTGAATTTCTAATAGCATACACACATATAATCAATTTGGAGACTCTATTAACCAAACATACATACGGCAATAGTCTATAGATCTCTCGGCTACTCATTCCACAACTTAACAAAGCTTCAATTCGAAATCATTAGCGAGCATCAATTAACTTAAGCTGTAACACCCCAAACCCGGCCTGGACATTACGACCGGATTTGATGCGCCACATCGAAGCGTTCAAAACATTCCTTATTACTTAGTTTGGAAAATCTTAGTTGGTGTTGTAAAAGACACTTATAAAAGTAAGTTAAAGTGAATGGAAGCTGTGCACCAGGAAGGAAACCAGGAAGGAGAGGAGGTGAGTCCGTCGGACTGCTTAAGTACCAAGCTCCCTTCGGATCCAATCCTAGACATGCACACTGCCATTGCCACCCTCTAACATCTCGTATGATTTGGAGAAAAACCGTTTGGTTATGTCCCTTTTTAAGAAAATGATTAAGGTTGAAAAACGTTTGCTGAAAATATTTATTTTCTTGGAAAAACATTTACTTTGCGGAAACTTTGCGCGTCATCGTGATCCTTTAAAAACAAGTAGTTTTTATAAAACAAACCCTAGTGCTAACCAGTTTAATAATCCCCAAAATAAAATTAATTAAAAAGAGCGTCCTTATTACAACTTTAAGCATAATAAAAATAATCCAAATTAAATGCTAAACTTATTTAAAATCGGCAATCAATCTTCATGGCCACTTTGAATCCCGCCCAGCTCCAAGTCCACCAACTAGGGCTCACCTGCAAGGATGGAAGAGGAAGGGGTGAGTTTGGGAAAACTCAGTGTATACAGAAACCCATCCAAAGCCCAAATCAACTCGAGCCCAGTGGCCTAAGCCCTATTCAGATAAAAGACACAGTGGACGAAGCCCTTTTCGAATCTGATAGCAAGGCCTTAGCCCTTTTAACATAACAAAGTGTGGCCCATAGGTCCATTCAAGAACATAGGTAACAATAGTAGTAATGCATGCAAACCCATCCTGGGAGACTACTCAACCCACCAACCGCTACACCGCCTGCATCACCAGCCCTACACTCCATGTGGGAATATCTCAACCCACCCACCCTACACTCCACAGATTAAAGAACGCCGCTCAAATATTAGTGAGTTGAGGCAAAGCCTCCAGTACGTGGATAAACAACTTTCAATACTTCCTCCATCAATAACCCCAATCCCATGCAACAGATATTAATAAAGCATATCATGTAAAATACAAGATTAATCAATCATGCATTTTAGCCAATTTAAACCCTAGGGGTATTTGGTAATTATGCTCTTTAGGGGTACTTTCGTTTTACGCAACTACACACGTTATTTCAGTAATTTTAGCAGTTTAATGCAATTTGGTTCCACCATCTAACTAACATGCTACTTTGCCCATCTCTTACCCATATTGGTTCGTAAGCCCATTGGGCCCAGTTTTGGCCCATCGAGGCCCCTTTTTCTGAAATACGCTAAAATGTCACACGAACTTACTTACCACTTTGCGGTGCTAGATCTAACAATTACTCTATGTCTTGAGAGTATTCGCATACTCACAAGCCTATGAAATGCCGAAATTTTGGCATTTCGGCTTTTGCCGAATTGAACTAAGAAAGGGTGTTCGGTACACACCTGTTTCATGACGATCGCTCATTGAGATCTCTTCCGATGTCCTACAATTGATTAGCACAGTTCTTATTTACAAGCCATAATCACTAAACCCACAACCTACTTATCCATGATTGAACCATGTCCTTAAAAGCCTTTGAAACCTCACCTTTTTGCCAAAATCGATAGCTAGCTCCGAATCCGATTGCTCCAATGATTCACGCTTTTGATCCAACGCTTAAGAAGACTCTAATCACCGAAAGAAAACATCAGTTACAAACCCTTAAAGCCTTATGCTCAAATTGACAGCCTCCTTAATTTTTAGGGATTTCGGCTTTTCTTAACATCATAAAATAAGAACAGATCTGAGATGATAAGTACTTACCCCTTACTCCTACTTGATTTCCACGCAATCCGGTATAGATTTATCTATCAAACGATGGTAGAACTCGATTCCCAAAGTCTTGAAGTTTCGGCTATAAGCCCCCAATCTATGGTTTTTCGGCTTTTGGGTGATGAAGGAGATGACAATATGGAACTATAACCTTGAAGTAAAATTATCGTAAGGTATCTAGGATTAAGAAAAGATAATCGTAGATTAATAAAAACAAAGAACATAGAAGGACCTGGCTTTGAAGAAATCGGCACAAGCAGTGATCACAGGATTTCGGCTTTTATGGATTCGGCAAAAGTATTGATGAATAGCAGGTATGATGAATGGTTTTGAAGAAGAAAAATAGAAAAAGAAGAATAGGGGAGGTGGTAGTTTCGGCTAGAGAGGAAAAAGAGAGAAAAGAAAACCTTGTGATGTCTGAGCAGAAGAGAACGGCACCACTCAATACCCTAGGTGCCGAAATACTAACCTCAAAACCCTCTGCCGATTTTTCCCCCCTCAATTCCCAATATTCGGCCAACTCCTATCCTCTCTCCTAATCCCTTAAATCTCTCCCCTTATCACTCCTTAATCCAAGCGTTTGGACTAATCCAAACTTTCCTTTAGCAGAATCCACTTGGACTCCAACACTTACCCCTCCTGTACTTAAAAATAAATGCATCTATTTGTCAACACAGGGAATCGATCCCATGCCTCCCTCAAAGCTCCACACGCCACCTTTTTAGGAGCCTAGTGGCGTCACCCTGGCCACTTTACCAAGGCTCTTTTTGTGATGCAATTTACCCATCACTCCACTTAAGGCCACTTAGCCAGAACTCCTAACCTTTAAGTCCAAAAGTTCAAAAATTCAACCGGGTTTTGGCCAACACATGGGCCTTCTATAAGCCCATTTACCTACCCAAAATATTAATTCCACATCCAAATACAAAATTTTAAAATCTTTTCAAAATACTGAAAACCGCGAATAAATCCGAAAATCAGGATGTTACAACTCTACCCTCCTTAAAGAAATTTCGACCTCGAAATTTTACCTTATTAGAATAGTTGAGGGTACTGTTGACGCATAGCCTCCTCAGTCTCCCAAGTAGCTTCTTCTTTGCCATGGCTTGTCCAAAGTACTTTCACTAGTGGAACTGATTTCCTTCTCAACATCTTGACGTCACGATCAAGTATTTGCACAGGTTCCTCTTCGAAAGTTAAATCTAATCGCACCTCAATTTCGCGAATCGGTATGATATGAGTTGGGTCAAATCGATACCGCCTCAGCATGGATACATGAAACACGTCGTGGATACGATGCAGTTCTAGTGGTAACTCTAGCTGATAAGCCACTGGTCCAACCCGCTTAACAATTCGGTAAGGCCCAATAAACCGTGGGCTCCACTTACCCTTCTTACCAAATCTCAAAATTTTCTTCCAAGGGGAAACCTTCAAGAAAACCATATCCCCAACAGCGAACTCAATCTCTTTGCGCTTCAGATCCGTATACGACTTCTGTCTATCCGATGCCGCCTTTAACCGATCCCTTATTAGTCTAACCTTGCTTTCAGTGTCTGCCACCAATTCTGGTCCAAGTACTCGTCGTTCACCCAACTCTGTCCAACACGTCGGCGTACGACATCTTCGCCCATAAAGCGCTTCATATGGTGCCATCTGAATACTTGCTTGATAGCTGTTATTGTACGCAAACTCCGCCAATGGTAAGTAGTCCTCCCAACTTCCATGAAAATCAATGATACAACCCCTCAACATATCCTCCAGAACCTGAATAACTCTTTCTGACTGTCCATTTGTCTGTGGGTGAAAAGCGGTGCTAAAATCCAATCGTGTACCCAACGCTTCCTGCAACTTTTGCCAAAATCGAGATGTAAACCTAGGGTCTCGATCAGAAATTATAGACACTGGCACCCTATGCAGTCGCACTACCTCCGCCACATATAGCTTGGCCAACTTTTGCAGTGAGTAGTCGGTACGAACAGGTATGAAATGAGCAGATTTTGTTAACCTATCCACAACTACCCACACCGAATCTTTCTTGGTGGGTGTCAAAGGTAACCTACTCACAAAGTCCATTGTTACTCTTTCCCACTTCCATAGCGAGAATTTTCACAGTTGCGTAATCCCAAGGCAATTGGTGCTCGGCCTTAACTCGCTTGGCATGTCAGACATTTCCCAACAAATTCAGTCACCTCTCGTTTTAATCCGGGCCACCAGTACATCTCTCGCAAGTCCCGATATAACTTATTCCCTCCAGGATGCATGGCACAGAGTCCACCATGAGCCTCTTTCAGAATTAACTACCTCAATTCAGG
Organism: Gossypium arboreum; assembly: GCF_025698485.1. Lineage (NCBI taxonomy): Eukaryota > Viridiplantae > Streptophyta > Magnoliopsida > Malvales > Malvaceae > Gossypium > Gossypium arboreum. The sequence continues at coordinate 23,756,914 of NC_069072.1, forward strand.
GTCCTTTGGAATACAAACCCTTCCACGAAAGCACAGAACTCCTTCAGTTTTCAACCCAAAATCCTCGTTCTCACCACTCTTAACTTGCTGGAACCGAAGAGCTAATCAATCGTCCTTCAACTGCTTTTTCCTTAATCGCTTTCGGTCCAAGTAGGCCTTACTTGCGCTTCGCCAACAAGCTTCCATCGTCGTACAGACTTAAACGTGCGAACAAGGCTCTCAAATCAGTAACTACCCTTCGACTCAATGCATCCGCCACCACATTAGCCTTTCTGGGTGGTACTCTATCGAACGAGTCGTAGTCTTTAAGCAACTCCACCCATCTTCGTTGCCTAAGGTTCAACTCCTTCGAGTTAACAAATACTTTAGGCTCTTATGATCGTGTATATGATGCACTTTTCCCCATATAAGTAGTGTCTCCAAATTTTTAACATAAAAATCACCGCCGCTAGCTCCAAATCATGTGTAGGGTAATTCACCTTATGAGCCTTAAGTCGTCGCGATGCATAGCGACCACCTTGCCCTCTTGCATCAAGACGCAACCTAACCCCACATGCGACGCATCATCAGATACAAGAAAGTCCTTCCTGCACACGGTTGAATCAACACCGGCGCTTTGTTAATACCTTTTTCAAGCGATCAAAAGCTTTTGTTGTTTCTCGGTCGAGACAAATGGTACTCATTTCCTTATGAGTTTTGTCAATGGTGCCGCCATTACCGAGAAACCCTCCACAAACCTTCAGAGTAACTCGCCAACCCTAGGAAACTTCGAAATTTCCGACATCGACCTAGGTGGCTTCCATTCCGAATCGCTTCAATTTTATGAGGATCCACCTTAATCCCCCGGCAGAGACCACATGCCCTAGGAAAGTTACCTCCTTCAACCGTAATTCACACTTGTGAATTTCGCATAGAGCTCCTTTTCCTTAACACTTGCGAAAGACAATACGGAGATGCTCATCATGCTTCGCCTCCGTTTCAGAGTATACCAGGATATCGTCGATAAAGACGACTACGAACTGATCCAAGTAAGGTTGGAATACTCAGTTCATCAGATCCATAAAAGCTGCAGGTGCGTTCGTCAGCCCAAACGGCATGACCACAAACTCATAATGTCCATATCGAGTTCGAAATGCTGTTTTATGAATATCCCCTTCTTTTACCCTTAGCTGATGGTATCCAGAACGAAGATCGATTTTGGAGAATACCGAAGCTCCCTCGCTTGATCGAATGATCGTCAATCCTTGGTAGTGGATACTTATTCTTAATAGTCAGTTTGTTCAACTGGCGATAATCGATGCACATGCGCATCGTTCCGTCCTTTTTCTTCACAAATAGGACCGGTGCTCCCCAAGGAGACACACTAGGCCTAATGAATCCTCTATCTAACAACTCTTGAATTTGAGCCTTCAGCTCCACTAACTCCTTCGGTACCATCCTATAGGGTGCAATAGATACTGGAGCTGTTCCAGGCAACAAATCGATTCCAAACTCAACTTCCCGATTCGGAGGTAATCCAGGAAGCTCCTCCGGAAAAACATCCCGGAATTCCCTAACAGTTCTGATGGTCTCCACAGTCAGATCCTCAATTTCAGTTTGGCTTACCAAAGCAAGATATGCATCGCATCCCTTGCGCATCAGTTTCTCAGCCCTCAACGCCGATAGTACATTGGATAAGTAATCCCTTCGTTCTCCAATAATCATTACCTCTTCATTATTGACAGTCCTTAACACCATCCTCTTAGCTGCACAATCCAAAGTTGCCTTATGCTTGGCCAACCAATCCATCCCTAGTATCAAATCGAATTCCTCAAACGGTAACTCCATCAAATCCCCACAGAAAACCCTACCTTGAATCTCCAGAGGCACCTCCTTGAAGAGTTTCTCTACCTTAACCGAATGACCTAAAGGACTTATCACAGACACCCCACATACAGTCTCCTCAGAGTGCACGCCCAGTGCCCCAGAAATGTTATATGCTACATATGAATGGGTTGATCCCACATCAATCAGAGTAGTATAAGGTACACCATAGATAAAAAATGTACCAGTTATGACAAGACGGTCGTCACCCTCCTCATGGCGACGAGCAGCATACACCAAAGCTGGCTGACGAGCATCCGCATTACCAATACCCGCCGGGTGCCCCACGCCCACGGCCATTACCACCGCGACCTTGTCCACGACCTCTTGGCGAGACCGGTCTATCCTCACAAAGTTGAGCCGGTCGCACAGCCCCTTGTTCGGCCCCCTGAGCCTGAGTGGCCCTCCTAGGACAATCCTTAATCCTATGCTCCTTAGACCCACAACAAAGACAAGCCCCAGAACGCTTCTAGCACTCTCCTTGGTGCATTCTGCCGCAATCCCCACAAGCTTGCGGTCTACCTGTGTTCACCGGAACTGCTCGAACCGGTTCCTCCATCCTAGCTCTCTTAACATTTCAATTTGCAGCACCCCCTGGTCCAGCATCCCTCTTGAACCGATTCCGATCCCTATCACGATTCTTCCATTCGGTTTGTTTCACCTCCTCGGCTATCTTAGCCTTCTCCACTAGTGCAGTGAAATCTCGCTCTCTCTGCGGAGCTATGAGCACCCTTAACTCATCTCTGAGACCATCCTCAAAACGAACGCTTGCGGCCAGATTCGGTGGAAACGATGCCATTAGCATACGGCTCAATCGTAGAAACTCCGCCTCATATTCAAAGAATGGTCTTATTTCACGAGTCGTTAGGAACTCCTTTCTGCGTGCATCCACATAGCTAGCTCCAACATATTTTGCCTTAAAGGTCTGTTTGAACAGCTCCCATGTTACCCTCTCAGTTGGGGTACCCTCTCTCACAGTAATCCACCACTGATACGCTTCATCCCGCAAAGAACGACACCGCCCTTTCAACTTCATTCTCATGAGCGGTCTAGGTCATCCATGATCCGCTCTGTGGCTTCCAACCAAGCTTCACCACATTTGGGGCCACTCCAACACGCCCTAAAAATCTCAGCTCAGTGGTTCAAGTCGTTCGAAATGGACCTCTATTCATGGGTCTGACGTTAGCTCCGGCCACCCTTTCCAAAACCCTCAACATGGCTCGAGACAGGCGTCATCCCTGCGGCCCGATCATACGTCCCATTTTTATTAACCAGTGGTGGACGTACCTCGCCAGCTGGCATGTGTTCAGATGACACAGATCTAGCTTGAGTGCTACCTCGGCCTCGACCACGGCCTCTTCCTCGAGTAGCCCTTGTACTCATAACGATTTATCTGATTACGAATTTTATGACATTAGTTTACTGGTTTCACTATTTATTACAGAATGTCTTATGAACAGATAGAGTTTCAGAGTTATTTTCGCACAATCACAATTTAGCTACGGTCTCAGTTTTGTAGCCCTAATACTACCTTATCAATAACACTATCTCTAAGGCTCAATACTATCTATAGTATTATTTCCAGTCCAGTTCCATATAAATATGTAAAGCAGAAAAGGAACACTTACAGACTTGGTGCCGGGGATTCAGTGTGCCACTTCTTTATCAGTCCATAAAAACCCATGTTTTTGTTTACCGAAAATAAAAAGATTTTATTTGAAAACACTTTCATTTTAAAGCTATTGATTTAACCTCGTTCAATAGAAAAACTTTGAACATCTTTGAAAAACTTATAGAAAAACTTCTTTTTTTTTAAAAGATTTTCGGACCCGATCCACAACCGAGTTGTTGCAACCAGGCTCTGATACCACTAAATGTAACACCTCAAACCCAGCCTGGACATTACGACCGGATTTGATGCGCCACATCAAAGCGTTCAAAACATTCCTTATTACTTAGTTTGGAAAATCTTAGTTGGTGTTGTAAAAGACACTTGTAAAAGTAAGTTAAAGTGAATGGAAGCTATGCACCAGGTAGGAAACCAGGAAGGAGAGGAGGTGAGTCCGTCGGAATGCTTAAGTACCAAGCTCCCTTCGGATCCAATCCTAGACATGCACACTGCCATTGCCACCCTCTAACATCTCGTATGATTTGGAGAAAAACCGTTTGGTTATGTCCCTTTTTAAGAAAATGATTAAGGTTGAAAACGTTTTTGAAAATATTTATTTTCTTGGAAAAACATTTACTTTATGGAAACTTTATGCGTCATCGTGATCCTTTAAAAACAAGTAGTTTTATAAAACTAACCCTAGTGCTAACCAGTTTAATAATCCCTAAAATAAAATTAATTAAAAAGCGTCCTTATTACAACTTTAAGCATAATAAAATAATCCAAATTAAATGCTAAACTTATTTAAAATCGACAATCAATCTTCATGGCCACTCTGAATCCCTTGACTCAAGTCCACCAACTAGGGCTCACCGCAAGGATGGAAGAGGAAGGGTGAGTTTGGGAAAACTCGGTGTATCTGTAAACCCATCCAAAGCCCAAATCAACTCGAGCCAGTGGCCTAAGCCCTATTCAGATAACGATTACACAGTGGACCGAAGCCCTTTCGAATCTGATAGCAAGGCCTTAGCCCTTTTAACATAACGGTGTGGCCCATAGGCCCGATTCAAGAACATAGGTAACAATAGTAGTAATGCATGCAAACCCATCTGGGGAGACTACTCAACCCACCAACCGCTACACTGCCCCATACCAGCCCTACACTCCATGTGGGGAATATCTCAACCCACCAAGCCCTACACTCCACAGTTGCAGCAACGCTGCTCAAATATCAGTGAGTTGAGGCAAAGCCTCCAGTACGTGGATAAACAACTTTCAATACTTCCTCCATCAATAACCCCAATCCCATGCAACAGATATTAATAAAAGCATATCATGTAAAATACAGTATTAATCAATCATGCATTTTAGCCAATTTAAACCCTAGGGGTATTTCGGTAATTATGCTCTTTAGGGGTACTTTCGTACTTACGCAACTACACACGTTATTTCAGTAATTTTTAGCAGTTTTAATGCAATTTGGTTCCACCATCTAACTAACATGCTACTTTGCCCATCTCTTACCCATATTGGTCCGTAAGCCCATTGGGCCCAGTTTTGGCCCATCGAGGCCCCTTTTCCCAAAATACGCTAAAATGTCACACGAACTTACTTACCAATTTGCGGTGCTAGATCTAACAATTACTCTATGTCTTAAGAGCATTCACATACTCACAAGCCTATGAAATGCCAGAATTTCGGCATTTCGGCTTTTGCCGAATTGAACTAAGAAAGGGTGTTTGTACACACTGTTTCATGACGATCGCCATCTTGAGATCTCTTCCGATGTCCTACAATTGATTAGCACAGTTCTTATTTACAAACCATAATCACTAAACCCACAACCTACTTATCCATGATCGAACCATGTCCCTAAAAGCCTTTGAAACCTTACCTTTTTGCCAAAATCGATAGCTAGCTCCGAATCCGATTGCTCCAATGATTCACGCTTTTGATCCAACGCTTAAGAAGACTCTAATCACCGAAAGAAAACATCAGTTACAAACCCTTAAAGCCTTATGCTCAAATTGACAGCCTCCCTAATTTTTAGGGATTTCGGCTTTTCTTAACATCGTAAAATAAGAACAGATCTGAGATGATAAGTACTTACCCCTTACTCCAACTTGATTTCCATGCAATTCGGTGCAGATTTATCTATCAAACGATGGTAGAACTCGATTCCCAAAGTCTTGAAGTTTCGGCTATAAGCCCCCAATCTATGGTTTTTCGGCTTTTGGGTGATGAAGGAGATGACAATATGGAACTATAACCTTGAAGTAAAATTGTCGTAAGGTATCTAGGATTAAGAAAAGATAATCGTAGATTAATAAAAACAAAGAACATAGAAGGACCTGGCTTTGAAGAAATCGGCACAAGCAGTGATCATAGGATTTCGGCTTTTATGGATTCGGTAAAAGTATTGATGAATAGCAGGTATGATGAATGGTTTTGAAGAAGAAAAATAGAAAAAGAAGAATAGGGGAGGTGGTAGTTTCGGCTAGAGAGGAAAAAGAGAGAAAAGAAAACCTTGTGATGTCTGAGCAGAAGAGAACGGCACCACTCAATACCCTAGGTGCCGAAATACTAACCTCAAAACCCTCTGCCGATTTTTCCCCCCTCAATTCCCAATATTCGGCCAACTCCTATCCTCTCTCCTAATCCCTTAAATCTCTCCCCTTATCACTCCTTAATCCAAGCGTTTGGACTAATCCAAACTTTCTTTTAGCAGAATCCACTTGGACTCCAACACTTACCCCTCCTGCACTTAAAAATAAATGCATCTATTTGTCAACACAGGGAATCGATCCCATGCCTCCCTCAAAGCTTCACACGCCACCTTTTTAGGAGCCTAGTGGCGTCACCCTGGCCACTTTACCGAGGCTCTTTTTGTGATGCAATTTACCTATCACTCCACTTAAGGCCACTTAGCCAGAACCCCTAACCTTTAAGTCCAAAAGTTCAAAAATTCAACCGGGTTTTGGCCAACACATGGGCCTTCTATAAGCCCATTTACCTACCCAAAATATTAATTCCACATCCAAATACAAAATTTTAAAATCTTTTCAAAATATTGAAAACCGCTAATAAATCCGAAAATCAGGATGCTACATAAGCTACCTTTAAACTTTTACTTATCACCTCATGCCAAACCATCAAAATGAACTAATTATAATTACATAGGTACTACCAAAGCCGAAACCTATGCATACTATTATGTCTTATGCCCAAACCAAAGACCATATTCGGCAACTTTCATCCACCATTCTACCAAGCATAACCGATTACCCATCCTCTTCTTAAATCTAAATTCGGCACCTCCAAACAAAATAACTTAAAAATTCCAACTTTTATGCTAACATAACAAGCAACTTAACACATCCATATAACTAACATGCTAATAGTATCAAGGCATCAACTAAAATTTTGAAACCTCGTAGCCGAATCCTAACTCTCCAACAACCCCAAATCCAACCATGAGATAGATAGAATTTAGACTAATCATCCAAAGGATGTATAAACTTCCAAAAGTAACATTGAACATACCTTAATCTAGAGAACCACCTTGGCTGAATTTTTCTTCTTCTTCCTCTTCTAGTTACGGCAATGGAGGAGTAACATAAGCTATCTTTTGTTTCTCCTCCCCTAACCACTATTATTTTATTATCCATATTTTTATTTTTAACATAAAATATTAACATAAATTAATTATAATATGTTTTAGTCCATAACATGGCCGGCCACCATCTAGAATTTGGCTAATTTGACATGCAAGTACAAGCATTTTCTAACGTGCATTAATAGGCCACTTTAACATTTGCCTAGCACATTTCTAAATTTTCTCACACAAGTCCTATTTAATAAATTTCGCACAATATATACATAATTTAAGCATGAATCTTTCACACATGCATATTCATATATAATAAGCATCAAACATGACTGTTAATTATTTTTATGACTTGGTTTCGTGGTCCCGAAACCACTTTCCGACTAGGGTCAAATTAGGGGTGTCACATAAACTCTAGTGATGGAGGGATCCCACATCAGGAAGCTAACATAATAGTAGATGGAGAGCTGGCTTTAAATAGAGCAAACCATGAGGAGAGTAGGCATACCCTTCTTGGCTGATCCCTTTCACTTTGTGATGTGCTCGTTTGGGTTGGACGTCAGCTAAGAGTGTTTGGAGCGCGGATTAACTGCAGTCTCCTAACAGGTGTGTATTTCTCATTACTTTAGCAGTAGAACGGCTATTTCGGGCCGCGATGGGCTAAAATGGGCCATGTGGTCCCAATGGGTTTGCAGGCCCAAGTGGATAAGTTGTAGAATTACTAAAATACCCCTGTAGGGTAGGACTACCAATTTACCCTTAGAGGGTAAAATGACTATTTTGCCCCTCGTACGTAAATTACTAACTTGTGTGATGATTGGGTTAGTTGACATGGATTTATGTTAGCTATCGTTAATTTGTAAGTCTAATGTGTTAGTGATCGATTGTAGGATTATCGTGTGGGAGATATCGTCATCAATCGTCATCAACCAGGTGTGTAAACGACACCCTCCCTTAGACTGAATCGGTAAAAGCCGAAATGCCGAAACGTTGGTATTTTGTGAACTCGCGAGTGTGCGAGCGCTCGTGAGACAGTTGTTAATGAATATGGTGTATTTGGATGATTAGAGTGCAGAATGTGCATTTTCGTGCACAACGGTATTTTTGGGTTTAATGGGCCAAAAACGGGCCAATAGGCCAACGGGCCCACTTTGGTAAAAAGACGAGGTAAGTACTTCTGATTACTTGGTAAACATTAGAATGAGCATGAAACCTTAGCAATAGGTAATAATTACTGAAATACCCTTATGCATGCAAAATTACGATTTTACCCCTAGGGTTATTTTTTTCTAAAAAGCATGATGTTCTGTTTCTGAATACGTATGCCATTACATATTATTTCTGTTGCATAGGACATGGGTTTATATTGATGGAGGAAATGTTCTGGCAGCCTCGCTGTAATTTGGTGGCCTCGCCACATATATCTGTTCCGGTGACTTCATCACAATATCTGGTAGCCTCGTTGCAATCTCGTGGCTTCGCCATATATATATATATCTGTTCTGGTAGCCTAGCCACAATATCTGTATCTGGTGACTTCGTCACAATATCTGACAGCCTCGCTGTAATTTCTGTGGTGTGTAGCGGTTGGGTGGGTCGAGTAGTCTCCCACCGGTGTAAGGTGATACAGGGTGTTATGGATGGCTCGGGTTGGGATTTCGCATTCATGATATATTTGTTTCAGATCGCTATGGGCCTATGGGTTTCATTCTGATTTTTGTACTGGGCCAAGGCCAAGATAAGTCTGACTCTGAGGTTTGATCTGTTTACCGAACTCACCCTTTATTTTCATCTCTGCAGGAAATCCCCAATCATAGTGGGCTTGGAGCTGTGAGAGATTCGGAGTGGCCACATCATCTGCAAATTTGGTTTTTCTAAGTTAGTTTATTTTTATTATTTTTATATTCTGATTTAATTTTGGGTTTTAAGTTGCAATAAGGCCGCTATTTAAATTTCTTTTTTTTTTTGCTATGGTTTTATTTTCTGATTATATTTATACTATGACGAAACTGCTAGTGTTAGGTTGCACGGGTTTTCAAAATTAATGAACGTTTTCAAGATTCAACAAGCACAACAAATGGATAGCTTAAAGATTGATAAACTGGCTTTTCATTCAACCACTATTTTTACAAAGACCACCCCAATCACTTAAACCAGCGAATGCATACTAAGTCATAAGTCCATGTGACACGTCAGATTTGGCCATAACGTTTGGGCTGGGTTTGAGGTGTTACATAATAATTAGTCTAGGTTTGATCTTCATTATAAATATTTATTACTTGTTACGAATCTCGCGATCATATACCCTACAGGTTTAGCACAACCTAGCACACGAGTGTGTATTACCATTTCCAAGGCGCATGTGCTAGCAACACGGGTGTGTGTCTTGGCCGTGTGACCTAAGTCAAAGAGTTACACGGGCTGGAAAATAGCCATGTGCTCCCATTTCGAATGTCCGTACGGCTTACGACACGGGCATTACTTTGGTCATGTGAGACACATGGCTGGGCCACACGGACGTGTGTCCCCTATTTTTGAGAAAATTTTCTAAGAGTTTCAAAAGTTTCTAAAGCTATCGGTTTAGTTTCGAACCACCCTAAATGCATGATTTGGGCCTCATAGGCTCATATTTGGGACAATATGTTTGAGATTGATTCATGATTTCTTGAAATGTGAAAATGTGTGCAAAGAGAATGTGTAATTAGTATATAAGTCCAGAATGCTCCGTAACCCTATTTCAGTGTTGAACACGAGTGAGGGGTGTTACATTTATTGCTATTAGAGCTATAGTTTTGTTGATTCTTAGACTAACGTAGCATGTGTGAGAGTCTAGCTATACATGCCATATATAACCTGTGATAGTGTGATGACTCCTAACTGTAACATCCCTAACTCGTATCCGTCGTTGGAATGGGGTTACGAGGCATTACTAAACGAAAGCACAGTTCCGAATATTTTCATATTAATTCAAGTCATAATCATGTATATATAACAACCGTATTACATATGCGGATCATGTGTTCATTGCAATTCAAGATTTAAATTACATCAATGCTTGTGACTTAATCTAATATCTAATCATAAATTTATTATCATTCACCACATAGCTTAAGTAAAACATAATCCAAAATGTATATATTAAAACAATTTTTTACATATACATAACATATAACATATCGATAATTTCTTTATGGAATATTTGACCTATATTCTTATACTTAAACAAGTCATACATATACACAAGTTAATTATCCGTTGAACTAAATTTCATTACTGACCCTTTTCATTCATATTTGCGGCATTAATGTGTTAAACTATGGGTAATTCATATGTTATATATTAACTTAATTTAATAATAAACATTCAGTTATAAATAACCCATTTTAATTCTATGTATTCAGTTATAAATAACCCATTTTAATTCTATGTCTACTTGGCTAACTCAATTCATTTATACATATTTAATAATTTATAAATACCTAACAAATTCACATTTCCATGCACATATGCATATCAGCCATATTACAAGTACATATATTTATACATGAATAACATTTAAATATCTCAACTAATATCATATGACCAATTACCGAGCACACGTATATCATTATATAACCCAAAACCCCAATATGCCTTACTTATCAAACAACAATTTGAATGTCATCCATATCATTAATTTGGACCATAAGTAAACACTCAATTTAAACCATGCATATGTCTTGATTTTTACTTAACAACACATAACCTATCTTAGCTTAATTAACATCCGATAAAAAAAAAACAAATAGCCGAATCACAAAGTACTTTCACAAGCTTTATATACTCAAATACACTTTCAAAATTACACAAAATTGATCAACATGACATACGGCATAATAATCATATTAAACTTAGACCATGACCCAACCAAACCAAATTTGATCTTATGATTAAAGCCGTTTTCGATACATGAAATGCTTACCAAAAACGTCAAACATAACAATGATATAATTCACTAGTAAACACTGAATCCACCTCATGCAATTATATGTATTTTCAATACATTATACCATAATCGAACCTGTTAATGATGTACATATATAAAAAATTTGCAACTTACCTAAAATTTATATAACACTTAATTAATATGTATACCACACATTTAACCGAATTTTGTTCATGAAGCATACACAATATTATCAACACCTAAGCTCAATGAACATTTAACCAAAAAATGTGAAACCGAATTTAAGCTTATCAAGTAAACCATTTTTAAAGCATGTGGTACCTAACACAAATATTATACGTACATGGCATGTAACTATAGGACCAAAGTGAACATAAGCCGAACATAACATAACCAAATTTTAAAGATAAAAGCTTAGCCATTTTAGCATGGCTTATATACATAACCAACATTCAGTATTTTCAAAATATGTTCCAGCCTATACATGTCGTAGTTCCCAAATGCAACTTATAAAATACCGAAGGCGGCTGATAGTGTGATAGACTTTTCTTACGATCCCCGAGCTTGTAACTTGATCCAAAATCTATAAAATGGAGTAAGCAAGAACACACAGAGTAAGCTAACTTAGCTTAGTAAGTAATAAGTAAATAAACAACTCAATATTATTATAGTCAACTCATATAAACTAAATGAATTACATTAACATTACCATGCCTAATCTCAAACCTAAAAATTCCATAATTAAAATATTTTCATAGAAAATTACCCACCTAAACCGAACACTCACATAGTCATATAATATATTATCAATCAACATCCAAACCAAATAGTCATAATAAACCGTACATCCATTTATTCATATACGCAACTCAAGAATCATATACTAACATCACATATATAAATATTACCTATATAGATGAATATACCAGCTCATACATACACATATTTAAGAAACATATCAATGATATACAATTTATTCATTCACCGGTCGAATACACATACCACATACACATATATTCTTCATTTGCATTGTACATGATTTACATTAAATATTCATAGCACTTACTTACCATATCTCAAGTAGATATCAAATTAATTCATACCTGACCATTTAGCTCGTTTTACACATTCGAACATCACCTATCTTTTCCAGATGAACCATTCAGAATCGGGTAGGACACTCGGATAATCACACATATATCATACAATGCCAATATCCCAGACGTGGTCATACATGTAGTCACATACCGATGCTTCTGTCCCAGACAGGGTCTTAATCGTAAACACATATCGAAATCGCATATCGATGTCATGGTCTTACTCACACACATATGTCGGAATCCTATGTCATGACATATGTATCCTAACTATTCCTAAGGTTCATACGGGGCTTTCGGATGTCCGTAACTCGATCGAAACGAATGCTTGAACATAGTTACCAAGCTTATTCACATTCGGCAATAGCATACATAAATTCATATTTTCATACCAACATATATATATATATATATAGCATTTAGCTACAATTAAACACATCTATTTGCTTATAAACTTACCTCGGACGTTATAAAACGGGACGGGGCTGCTAGTCGACAACTTTCATTTTTCCCCGATCCAAATTTGATTTCTTTGGTTCTTGATCTAAACATATTCAAATTAAGCTCATTCAAACATATTTTCATTCAATTTAGTCCAAAAACATATAAAAGGGAAAATTACCATTTTACCTTGACATTTACACTTTTTACAATTTAGTCCCTACTGCACAAAACACAAAATATTCGAAATTTCAAGATACCCATGTTTGGCCGAATATTCCTAGTGTTCATACAAGCCCATATATTTCATTTATTTCACATTTTAATCCTCAAATTATTATTTTTACAATTTAGTCCAAATTACTCAAAATCATCAAAAACTCCAATACAAAATATGTTAATCTAAAACATATCTTTCATATTTCATCATTAACAAACAAAAATAACAAGCTATCAACAATGGCATAACTCAAAAGATTCATCAAAATCAAATATTAAAGCTTGGGGCTTCAAGATTACTAAGCAACGATCTCAAAAACGTAGAAATTATCAAAAACCTAACAAAAACAAACCTTCATTGAGCTTGAATATATGCCGAACCCTAGCCTGGTTTCTTCCTTTTTCTTTGTTTTAACTTTTGGCCAAGAGAAAAAATAATGAACATGGTTTTATTAATTTATGTTTTATGTTATATTATAACTTAACTTTTTAATTTACATTTTTAACCTTAAATGAAACATTATACTATCATTTATATTATGACCACTGATAAACCGTAATTTATACATATTTTTACCCCATGCTTAATACATTTTATGGATGATTTTTTCTTAGAATTGGTGATTTCGATGCTCCTAATGCCTTAATTTCATGTTTTATACTTAGGTGAGCATAGGAGAGCGAAAGGAACAAAAAATGAGCCGAAAACGGAGAAAATGGGCCAAAGTACGAAATTATCACAGCCAGGACTTCTCACATGGGCAGACCACACGACCATGTCAATTTGGCAGAACCGAACCCTGTCGAGCCCAAGTTGAGTCTAATTCGGATAAGGCTAATTTTGAGGGTTTTTAGGCATTCTAAAGCCTATAAATACGCCCTAAAGGAATAGGAAAAGGAGACACAGAGAGAAGGAAGCAAGGAACTGCCCAGAGGAAGCCGATTGATCCATCTCAGAAGCTGGATTCACCATCAAGACTGAAGATCTCCCCTCAATTTCTCTTCAGAAGTTCTGGGTTTTCTTTATGTTTTGTATTCATTATTCTTCTAAGATGTTTTCCTTTTTAGTTATGAACTAAATCCCTTAAATACCTAAGGGGAATGAAACCTAAGATGAATCTTGTTATTATTTTCTGAATTGTATGATAAATATTTAACTTGTTCTTAATTATGTGTTCCTAATTCTTGTTTTGATATCCCAGGATACTGATTCAAGATAAGCTCTTATTTAGAGGAGGAATAGACCCTATCTAAGTGTACATTTTCCATAATTAAGCGGAGTAGATTGTGCGCCTAGACATAGGGTGACAAGATTTTTTTAGATTAGGGTGAAACCTAATAAGAGGATCCATAGATCGAGTTAATGCAACCCTAGGGTGTTAATTAGAGAAAAGTCTCAGTTGTTCAATCTAGGGATTAGACGTTATTAGTCCTGAATAGGGATAATAACATAACTTAGGGATTCTATGGGACAAGTTAAATGAATAAATCGTCCAATTCGGAGCCAGAATAACAAGAAAAGTCTAGGTGGATTTTTCCTTAGGTATTGTCTTAATTCAATCGTTTTCCAAAAGTAATCCCCCAATTCTACTTTCTGTGAATTCTTAGTTTAGTTAATTAGTTAGTTAAAACAAACCATCTTATTCTTAGGCTAAATAATAAAAAGACAGTCATTACTAGTACTTTTAGTTCTTTTGTGTTCAACAATCCGGTCTTCCTAAAACTATACTATTGTTTGATAGGTACACTTGCGTACATCGTGATAATAGTTAGTTTCAAGAATGATTCTTTATAAATATTTACAACCTGTCACACGAAAATCGCGATCAAGATTTTGGCGCCGTTGTCGGGGAACTAAGATATTAGGAACACTCAATTTTTATTACTTTAGCCATTTATTTTTCTTGCAATTTAATTTTAATTATTATTATTATTTATTAATTTACTTATTCTTTCTCTTGGCAGGTTTTTATAATTTATGACTAGAAGAAACCCGTCAGGACCACTACTTTTTGACGAAGAAATCGATTGCACAGTTCACGAAACCAAAGAGAAATAAGGCGAAGTGTAAGATAAATAGAGAACGAGCAAGAGAACGATACTCAAACCCCAACCAAAGAGATGGCTGAAAACCAAGACAATCAGCTACCTCCTGTGATACACGTTGAACTAGCAAATCAGAATCTTGTTCCTCGTACTATGTATGATTATGCTAAACCTACTTTAATAGAAGCTGAGTCAAGTATAGTTAGGCCTGCTATTGCTGTAAATAATTTTGAACTAAAACCTAACACTATTCAAATGATACAGCAATTTTTTCAGTTTTACGATGTCATTCGTCTTCGGTTATTCCCTTTTTCATTAAGGAACAAAGGTAAACAGTGGTTGAACTCGTTACCACAAGGCTCAATTGTTACTTGGGAACAAATGACTGAAAAATTTCTATTAAAATATTTTCCGCCGGCTAAAACGACCAAATTACGTAATGATATCTCTTCGTTTGTGCAGATGGACTTAGAAACTTTTTACGACGCATGGGAGAGATACAAGGACTTACTGAGAAGGTGCCCTCACCATGGGTTACCGCTTTGGCTACAAGTTCAAACATTCCATAATGGCCTAAATCCTTCGACTTGACAAATGGTTGACGCAGCTGCTAAAACTGAAAATATGGTACAACCTACTTTGCAGGAAATGAGTCTGAAGGAAGCACATGAGTCATTCTCAAGTAGTAGAAGAGGACCTATTCATGAAGATCGAATGCTACAAATCGAAGAGCTAGATAAATGGCAAACACATAAACTGAGAACACATGATAAACCAAAACTATGCCAGAACGAGCTCAACACCTTCCCACATCAACTTAAGGTTGGAGATAAAGTCTTATTAGATGCCGCAGATCCTCACATTGTCACTACCACACCGAATGAAGAAATCCCTCTTATAGTACTTAGCATTTTCCAATTCGGTACAGTCGAGCTAAGTCATCCCAAGTTCAGCACTTTTAAGGTAAACAACACCCGTCTAAAACCTTATTTTGATGAGAATGATAGCAAGAATGAGGAGTATAAGTTCTTCGAACCACCGTGACCATTCAATGGAGAGGTAAGTCGAGCTTAGACTATAAATAAACACTTTTCAGGAGGCAACCCGAGCACTAACAATATTAATTTGTTTAAATTTTAGTATTTAACACCTAACTTACTAACAGAGATCTTGAATACAGGTTTTTCCACACAGACATGGCCAAGCACACGGGCATGGTTTGGGCCATGTGAAAATAGGGCAAAGATTTCCTCAACACGGGCTACGATAAATCGCCACAGCCATGTGTCATGGCAGTTGGTGAACCTGCCAAAACAACACGGGCGTGTGACACGCCCGTATCTAGAACCCGTGGTCAAACCTATTAAATGAACAGGCGTGGGCCTACATACACGGGCGTGGGAGAAGCGAACGAAGCCAGGCACGGTCTTGCGACACGGTCGTGTGCACCCACACGCCCAAAGAACACTGGCATGGACTAAAAGTCAGACATGTCCAAATTCAAAATTCGAGAGTCACACAGGTAAAATTGGGGAACACAGGCGTGTTCCATGATCATGTGCCACAAAATCTATAAATAGGCTGCACTATTCATTATCTTCTTCACCCAAAAAAAAAAACCCTAACCCTAGCCGTTGCAAGTCCACACGCCCTCCCCACCACGCCCGTGTGCCGCTTCTAACTGCATTTTCGACACCCAACCTCTCTCTTTTAGCGTTTGTTTACTCATTTTCTCTTTTATTTTACTAATTTATAATGATATTTATCATAGTAATCTATATTTTTCATCTTTCTATCACTCAAATGTCATTTATAGAACAAGTTATCATCTTTTTTTCTTGTTCAAATTCTTATTCATTACATGATTTCTCTACTCCACTTGATTAGTTAAAAGTGCATATTCATGGTTAGGATAGTTGAAATACTCATGCCTCTTGTGTTGACATTTATGTTCATTCGTATAGTATGATGCATTCCATTCTTTGCCATTTTTACTTATATCACCATGCTAATGCCACAAAAGTAGGCCATTGAACTTATTGTTTTAGCTGAACTTAGTAATTGTGGTTGAACATATTTATGGATTTTCCTTTTCGAATTTAGTCTCATTTTCCCCTGTCTACTCATCAAGACGAATTAATGTTTCCAATTGTAGGCATACAATGTCATCTTCATGTGGTAAAAAGGCTGTTGTCCCTGCTTCAAAGAAAAAGAAGGGAGCGTCATCTTCTTTGGGTCCTACGGTGGAAGTTTGTCACCCATTCCTGAGGTTCCCTATCGGGCCCCAAGAAGAACTTTTCCAAATACTCCAGGTTTGACCTTTAATTGCGTGCCGCTGCATCGATTGGGCTGCAGTAGAACAAGTTCAATTGGCTGATGCGATTCGGACCCTCTTAACCATCGACCCTTGGGAGCTTTTCTTTGGGATCATCGAGCCGACGTATCTCAAGCTCACGATGGAATTATGCTCCAGATTTCATCTTCAGACCTTGTTGATGAACTACGATGATCCCGACACGGTGCAATTTCGCCTAGGTAGATTAGTCTGCCAGCTCAGTGTCCCAAAATTCGGTACTGCACTGGGTTTATATACGGAGGAATTCAAAGAAGAGAATGACTTACATGCTCTCAACTGCCACATCCATCATTCTCCTTCATGGTGCTGGGACGCACTAGTACCAGGCGTGGCCGCTTACAATCCTAGCCGTTCCAAGGCATTGGCTCTCCCTCCATCTCTAAGGTACCTACACGTAATTTTGGCTCACACAATAATAGGAAGGTGAGAGAGCACTGGCATCGTCAATACTCACGACGCCTATTTTCTATGAGGTATGTCGTACAGGCATGTCATCGACTGTGCTTATTTATTACCCTCGCCATTCAACACCAGACGGAGCGGTATAGGAAGGGGGTCATCTCCATTGGCCCCTATGTGACACGATTGGCTCGACACTTCGGGCTCCTCAGCACCACGGCCTAAGAATCATCCTTGACCCTCATTGGTCAAATGTCTCCATAAGGCATTGTAACACCCCGTTCCCAATACCGTCGCCGGAGTCGGACACGAGGGGTTCTCAGACCAACTCTCATGTGTCACACAGACTATTTTTCACATTTCCAGTCCAGCTGGCAAACTGCGTCCCTGTCACCTTAAAACTCATATCTCGAGTTCCAGAACTCGAAAACCCGTTCCGTAAATTTTCCCCGAATTTAGACTCATATATCCATCCGTGGATTTATTTCTAAAATTTTTGGTCAGGCCAATTGGTACAGTTTATTAGTTAAAGTCACCCCTGTTTCGGGGTTCGACTACACTGACCTTTGCGCATTACGACCTGGATATCATCTCGTACAGAGCTCCAATGGTCATGACGTTTGTTTCTAATGAAACTAGACTCAAAGGGGAATCTATGCATATAAGGCATGACTTCTAATTGTTTCTGGATAATTTATGGTAAATTTTCAAAGTCGAAACATAGAATCCAGAAACTGTTCTGGCCCTGTCTCACGAAATCTTGAATATCTCTCAAAATACAGCTCATATGGTCGTTTCGTTTCATCCATATGAAAATAGACCCATCAAGCTTCGAGTACGTAATTTTTTTAGCAATTAATTCCACTTCTACTATTTTTAGGGATTTTTCGATCTTATATCGCTGCTGCTTTCCGCAACAGTTACTGCAGTAGACTATGCCAATTTCATGAATCCTTCCTTAGCCTTACTAATCATCCATCATACATGACACAAATTATGGCCACCTTATCAAAATTAAGGTTTCTAAGACTCGTGGCTATAGGTTCTAGCATCCCACTCAAACGACCACATAGGCCATTTTCACATGGCTTAAAGTTTACAACCCAAAATTTAACAAAACAAAATAGCCCATACATGCCAAATGTTCTCCTAAGTTGACTAAGAAGACAATACCAAAAATTGCTCTCCGGTGTGATGACTTCGTTGACGGTTCCGAGCACCCAAAAGGAGACGAGTCCAAGAAACCTAAAATGGGTGACAAGAAAACACCGAGTGAGTTTATAACTCAAGAAGTCATAAGCATTCCACAACCATCCATTAATAAAATTATCATAAAATGAAATAATGAAACAAGGCCAAGTGTTCCGACCATACCGAACTATACCATAGTTCCTTAGACCTTCGGATCAATCTCATACAAAGTCATACATTTACATTGCATATACTATTCAATAGGATATTTGAAGCAATTTCCATACATCATTTCATTTCCGCAACAATCATGCAATCAAATGAACTTTCATCTATTCCACGATACCTTATTTACGGAATGCAATTGAAATCATCACATAGATTTAAATCTTACCAACTCCACCCGAGCACGAACATAGCATCTATTAACCATGAACTCAAGGTACTTACTCTTTCCGCTGTCCATACTCATCTCGATAAAGTCACACCTCCATATAAATATTCAATCGGAGATATGTGTAGAGTTCGCACACATAGTGCTTAATACTCAATCACGCACACTTAGTGCCATGTGATTCAAGCCCGCACACATAGTGCCATATAGTCCAAACTCGCACACTTAGTGCCATACATTACAAGCTCGCACACTCAATTGCCAATCTCATCACCGTACACATCTATTTCTCGCACACTTAGTGCCAAGCAAACTTCCTACACATTTCACTATCTCTTTTACGCTCAACAATATCATCTTTTCATACACATACATTTGTACATATTTCATCTCATTAAACACAATTGCATAGATATTACAATCATTTAAGCAATATCAAATATATGCTTAATGACTTACTTTGTATTGGGTAAAATGGTTCCAACTCGGCTACTCGATGTTCTTTCCTTTGCCTTTGCTTGATTCTCCACCTCTAGCTTCTTGAGCTTAATCAATAAATTAACTAGTTTAACCGTCTTGCCACATATTTATACATGACATCAACTATACTATCATCATTAATTCATCAAATCACAAAATTTTATCTCATGAACATTTAACACTTAACATTTACCCCATCTAGGCCGACTTTGCTAGCACACAAGCCTTTGGTCGAATGTCCTTGACCTATAGTCACCCAAAATTTCTTTGTTCTTTAAAATTCATCCAAGACCAAATTCGCACCTCCAACTAATAATTTAGATACTCTCAAGCTCATTCACAAGTACTATTATATATCACATTAAGCATTAATTATTTTGCAACATGGATTCTATAGCATGGCGAATACTCATGCACATACACATATAACAACAAGAACTCAATGGCACAAAAATCTCCTTTTATTAAACATTCATCTCACTTCTCTTCATGCTTCGTCACAACAACATTAAAATACCAACCAAGAAAGACAACCTCCATGGCGAACTTCATCTCCATCAAATAGCAAAGAAATCTAAGCCATGGGCTAGGTAGGTTTCAAACTAACAACTAAAACATGCATGAATCTTAAGGAATGACATCAAACATACCTCAATCTAGTTGCAAGTATGGCCAAGCTTCTCCAAACCCCCTCTCCCTCACTCACGGCAATACAAAAATTTGAGAAAGGATGAGCACTTTCTTTTTTTTTTTCGGTTCAATTCACGGCAAATGGGGGCATCCATGCTCATCATTTTTTTTCAATTCTTTAATGCTAGCTTTTATTTTATGGCTTCCTACATACACCACTAACCTAACATGTTGGAAACATGTTCCTTTGCCCATAATCTTGTCATGGCGGCCACTATCCTTAGGAAATGGACTATTTGACATGCAACTCCATCTATTTTACTTCATTCTTTTACTAACCTCTTAAAATTAGCCACATATATTTAAATCCTTTCACATGAGTCCTTTTCTTTCAATTCACGCTCAATTTAACTAAATCAAAGAATTAAAATTCACACATGCATTTTCACATATATTTGGCATGGAATAAGGTATTTAAATATTTTGTGACCCAGGTTTGTGGTCCCAAACCACTTCCGACTAGGGTTAAATTAGGGATGTCACAACTCTCCCCACTTAAGAAATTTTCGTCCCGGAAATCTTACAGGTAAATAGGCTCGGGTATCGCACTTTCATAGAGTCCTCAAGTTCCCAAGTGGCTTCTTCAATTCGTGTTTATGCCGAACACCTTCACCAATGGGATTTTCTTATTGCGCAACTCTTTTACTTCGCGCATCAAAATGCGAACCGGCTCTTCTTCATAACTCAAAATAGGCTGAACCTCGACCTCAGATGGAGTGATTACGTGTGTCGGGTCATACCTATATCGTCGAAGCATCGAAACATGGAAAACGTTGTGAATCCTTTCAAGCTCAGGGTGTAAAATTAATCGATGCGCCATCGCCCAACTCGTTCGGATACTTCATACGGACCGATGAACCTCGGACTCAATTTGCCCTTACGACCAAATCTAAGCACCTTCTTCCGGTGAAACTTTGAGAAATACCTTGTCCCCAACCCGATATTCAATGTCTTTTCTTCTCAAATCCGCATACGACTTTTGGCGATCCGGCGACTTTCAAACTTTCATGAATTACTCGAACTTTTCGCTCGGCATCCTTAATCAAATCAACCTCAAGATTTTACCTTCACTAAGTTCACCAGAATAATGGGGTACGGCATTTACGATCGTATAAAGCCTCGTAAGGCGCCATCTTAATACTTGATTGAAAACTGTTATTGTGCTTAATTCAATCAAAGGTAAATACTGTTCCCATGAACCACTAAACTCAAGGATGCAACATCTCAACATATCCTCGAGTATTTGAATTATCCGTTCGGATTGACCATCGGTTTGGGGATAAAAGCGATGCTAAAATGCAGCTTGGTACCCAAAGCCTCTTGCAATTTCTTCCAAAATCGCGACGTAAATCTTGGGTCTCTATCCGACACGATAGAAGTAGGTACCCCATGCAATCGAACAATTTGGGAGATGTATAACTCGCCAACTTATCGAGCGAAAAATCCGCAAGACGGGATAAAGTGAGCCGACTTAGTCGATCTATCCACAACAACCCAAATCGCATCTTTCTTACTCGCCGACACTTTGGTAACCCGGATACAAAATCCATTGTCACTCGATCCCATTTCCATTCGGTATCATGATTGGTCAAGTAATCCGATGGCACTTGATGTTCCGCTTTCTCTTGTTGACATATCGGACACCTTGAAACAAATTGAAATGTCTCGTTTCATACCGGCCACCAAAATTGGCGTTTGGTCATTGTACATTTTAGTACTACCGGGTGGGTGACATTCGACTCATCGTGAGCCTCGTCCGTAATCTTGAAACAAGTTTGAATCCTTCGGAATACATAATCGACCCTTGAAAGTCAAGCAATCATTGTCGTCAATCTGAAATTGCGATTCCTCATTCGAAACACATTCGACTCGTTTAGCGACCAATTCAGCGTCGACCATCTGAGATTCAAGTATTTGATGAATCAATAACGGTTTGGCCTCTAATTCGACTACTAGCACCTTATCGGGTGAAACGAATAGGTGAGCATCCATCGTTCTCAAAGCAAACAGTGCCTTGCGACTTAAAGCATCGGCCACCACGTTGGCCTTTCCCGGGTGATAATCAATGATGAGTTCATAGTCTTTCAACAACTCAAGCCAACGTCTTTGTCGCAGGTTTAAATCTCTTTGAGTCATCAAATATTTAAGACTTTTGTGGTCCTAATAAATATGACACCGTTCTCCAAACAAGTAATGCCGCCATATTTTCAAGGCGAACACTATGGCTGCTAGTTCAAGGTCATGGGTCGGATAGTTTCTCTCATGCGGCTTTAGTTGTCTCGACACGTAAGCCACAACTCGACCTTCTTGCATCAACACACACCCTAACCCAAACAAGGATGCGTCATCAGATATGACAAACTCTTTCTGGGACTCATTTGTACTAATCTTGGGGCCTCGGTTAAACAGGTTTTTAGTCGATCGAAACTTTCTTGACAGCGTTCCGACCACTCGAACTTAACATCTTTTTGGAGTAGTTTCGTCATCGGTGCAGCTATCATCGAAAAACCTTTCACAAATCGTCGATAGTATCCGACAAGCCCCAAAAAGCTCCTAACCGGTAACATTCCTTGGAGGTTTCCAATCGACTATGGCGAAATTTTGTTCGAGTCCACCACGACACCGATGCGGACACCACGTGCCCCAAAAGCTAACCTCTCTCAACCAAAATTCACATTTCTTGAACTTTACGATAATCGCTTATCTCGTAAAATTTGCAACACTAGCCTCGGTGTTCAGCGTGTTCGGTTTCATCTCGAATAGACCAAAATGTCATCGATAAATACAACTACGAACCGATCCAAGTATGGCCTGAAAATTCTATTCATTAAATCCATAAATACCGTAGGGCATTAGTGAGCCCAAACGGCATCACTAAGAATTCGTAGTGGCCGTACCTCGTTCTAAAAGGTTTTGGTATGCCCGATTCTCGGACCCTCAACCGATAGTACCCGACCTCAAATCTATCTTTGAAAACACCGAGGCTCCCTTTAATTGATCAAACAAATCGTCAATTCGTGGCAACGGATATTTATTCTTTATCGTCACTTTATTCAACTGACAATAGTCGATGCACAATCTCATAGTTCCATCCTTCTTCTTCTCAAACAATACTGGTGCTCCCCATGGAGAAAAACTCGGTCGAGCGAAACCTCTATCCGTCAATTCTTGCAATTGAACCTTCAATTCCTTTAATTCCATTAATGCCATACGATACGGGGCTATTGAGATCGGCGTAGTACCCGGTACCACTTCGATGCCGAATTCCACTTCTCGAACCGGTGGCAATCCCGGTAACTCCTCAGGAAAAACATTTGAATACTCACAAACCACTGGTACCGATTCGAGTTTCCTTTCCGTCTCTTTACTCTCAAACACATACGCAAGGTATGTTTCACACCCCTTTTTCACATATCTCCGAGCGGTCATAGAAGATATTATCGCTGGCACTCCTCTTAAATTAGTAGACTCGACTCGGACTACCTCATTATTTGCACTCCTCAATCAATGGTTTTCTTTTTGCAGTCCACCACTGCATCATGCACGGTCAGCCAATCCATACCAAGAATAACATCGAATTCATCAAATGGTAGAAGTATCAGATCGGCCGGAAAATAGGATTCTCGAATTATTAGGGGGCATCTCTTGCACACTTTATCAACGAGTACGTATTGACCCAAAGGGTTTGACACTCGAATTACGAACTCGAGAGACTCAACAGGTAGAGTCTTCTTTGGATGCTAAGGTTTCACATACATATGAATGAGTAGAGCGGGGTCAATCAATGCAATCACACTAGTATCAAAGAGAGTGAAAGTACCCGGTGATAACGTCGGGGAGGATGCCTCCTCTCGTCTTGTGGATAGCATATGCTCTAGCAGAGCACGAGTCTCGGATCGAACAACCGTATTAGAGACCCCTCTCTGATTACCACCCCTACCTCCTGAAATCCTCGTGGGTCTACCTCTAGCCTCGTCCTACTAGATCTTGCACCTTGCATCTTATTCTTCTCATCTAGCTCAGTGCAATCTCTAATGAAGTGGTCCTTCGAACCGCATCCATAATAGGCCCTATTAACAGACTTACCCCAACATTCACCTATGTGTCGTCTTCCACATTGGGGGCATTTGGGCTTTTCTTGACGATTATTGCCCACACTAGCTACCGAAGTAGCTCGTGAATCCATCGATGGTCGTGCTCTAATAGAAATCCCCTTGATCGCCTCGACTTATTTGTGTCCTCTCGAACTTCTTTACAGCCGAAAATGGAGCCTTGCCCGTCGATCTTTTACGATAATCTATAGCTTCAAATTCAGCCTTCCTCTTCTCCCTTCCGAGCTCTTCCGCCTTGCAGGCTCGTCCAACTAGTGTTACAAATTCTTTTATCTCCAAAATACCCACCAGTAGTTTTAACTCTTCATTCAATCCCTCTTAAAATCTTTTGCACATAGCAACCTCATCAGCCACACACTCCAGAGCATACCGACTAAGTCTTACGAACTCATGTTCAGATTGAGATCTGAATCATACGACCTTGCTTGAGCTCCAAGAATTACTTATGCTTTTGATCGATGAACCGTTGACTAATGTATTTCTTTCGAAATTCCGTTTGGAAGAAATCCCAAGTAACTTGTTCCTTTGGGAATATGGAAATTAAGGTCCTCCACCAATAGTAGGTGAGTCTCATAACAAGGATATAGCACACTTAAGACATTCATCGGTGTGCATGGCAGTTCATCAAACACTCTAATGGTGTTATCAAGCAAGAACTCGGCCCTTTCGGCATCATCAGTAACTATGGCCTTAAACTCCTCAGCCCCACGCTTCCTAATCAAGTCCACAGGTGGTTTACTCAGCCTCACAGGATCAGCAATTGATGGCATTACGGGCTCTTGGGGTGGATTATTTCAATTTGGGAATGGTTGGACAGCCGGATTGGTTCGGGCATATTGCGCTACCCACTCATTCATCATGGTGAAGAAGGCTTGTTTCGCCCCTTCATCTTGATTATTCGCGGATGACTGAGGCTCAACAGGCGGTGTCCCTTGTGCAGGAGCAGCCGCTACACTTTCAACGTCATCCGCCAAGGGTCTCTCTACCCCGGGTTCCATTTGCTAATCAAAACAAAAATTTCAACCGTCAGAAGTCATCACATTTTTAAGCACTAACACATTGGCATGTATAGCTAGACTCACACGCTACGGTAGTCTTAGAACCGACTAAACCATAGCTCGATACCAATAAAATTGTAACATCCTGTTCCCGATACCGTCACGAGTCGGACACGAGGGTTCTCGGACCAACTCTCATGTGTCACATGACTATTTTTCACATTTCCAGTCCGGTGGCAAACTGCGTCCCTGTCACCTTAAAAATCATATCTCGAGTTCCAGAACTCGAAAACCCGTTCCGTAAATTTTCCCCAAATTTAGACTCATATATCCATCCGTGGATTTATTTCTAAAATTTTTGGTCAGGAAAATTGGTACATTTTATTAGTTAAAGTCACCCCTGTTTCGGGATTCGACTACACTGACCTTTGCGCATTACGACCTGGATATCATCTCGTACAGAGCTCCAATGGTCATGCCGTTTGTTTCTAATGAAAGTAGACTCAAAGAGGAATCTATGCATATAAGGCATGACTTCTAATTTTTTCTGGATAATTTATGGTAAATTTTCAAAGTCAAAACATAGAATCCAGAAACTGTTCTGGTCCTGTCTCACGAAATCTTGAATATCTCTTAAAATACAGCTCAT
Organism: Gossypium arboreum; assembly: GCF_025698485.1. Taxonomy (NCBI): domain Eukaryota; kingdom Viridiplantae; phylum Streptophyta; class Magnoliopsida; order Malvales; family Malvaceae; genus Gossypium; species Gossypium arboreum. Next base: position 23,783,011 of record NC_069072.1, read on the forward strand.
ATGGTCGTTTCGTTTCATCCATATGAAAATAGACCCATCAAGCTTCGAGTACGTACTTTTTTTAGCAATTAATTCCACTTCTACTATTTTTAGTGATTTTTCGATCTCATATCACTGCTGCTGTCCGCAACAGTTACTGCAGTAGACTATGCCAATTTCATGAATCCTTCCTTAGCCTTACTAATCATCCATCATACATGGCACAAATTATGGCCACCTTATCAAAATTAAGGTTTCTAAGACTCGTGGCTATAGGTTCTAGCATCCCACTCAAACGACCACATAGGCCATTTTCACATGGCTTAAAGTTTACAACCCATAATTTAACAAAACAAAATAGCCCATACATGCCAAATGTTCTCCTAAGTTGACTAAGAAGACAATACCAAAATTGCTCACGGGTGTGATGACTTCGTTGTGGTTCCGAGCACCCAAAAGGAGACGAGTCCAAGAAACCTAAAATGGGTGACAAGAAAACACTTAGTGAGTTTATAACTCAGAAGTCATAAGCATTCCACAACCATCCATTAATAAAATTATCATAAAATGAAATAATGAAACAAGGCCAAGTGCTCGACCATACCGAACTATACCATAGTTCCTTAGACCTTCGGATCAATCTCATACCAAGTCATACATTTACATTTCATATACTATTCAATAGGATATTTGAAGCAATTTCCATACATCATTTCATTTTCGCAACAATCATGCAATCAAATGAACTTTCATCTATTCCACGATACCTTATTTACGGGAATGCAATTGAAATCATCACATAGATTTAAATCTTACCAACTCCACCCCGAGCATGAACATAGCATCTATTAACCATGAACTCAAGGTACTTACTCTTTCCGCTGTCCATACTCATCTCGATAAAGTCACACCTCCATATAAATATTCAATCGGAGATATGTGTAGAGTTTGCACACATAGTGCTTAATACTCAATCACGCACACTTAGTGCCATGTGATTAAAGCCCGCACACATAGTGCCATATAGTCCAAACTCGCACACTTAGTGCCATACATTACAAGCTCGCACACTCAATTGCCAATCTAAATCACCGTACACATCTATTACTCGCACACTTAGTGTCAAGCAAACTTCCTACACATTTCACTATCTCTTTTACGTTCAACAATATCATCTTTTCATACACATACATTTGTACATATTTCATCTCATTAAACACAATTGCGTAGATATTACAATCATTTAAGCAATATCAAATATATGCTTAATGACTTACTTTGTATTGGGTAAAATGGTTCCAACTCGGCTACTCGATGTTCTTTCCTTTGCCTTTGCTTGATTCTCCACCTCTAGCTTCTTGAGCTTAATCAATAAATTAACTAGTTTAACCGTCTTGCCACATATTTATACATGACATCAACTATACTATCATCATTAATTCATCAAATCACAAAATTTTATCTCATGAACATTTAACACCTAACATTTACCCCATCTAGGCCGACTTTGCTAGCACACAAGCCTTTGGCCGAATGTCCTTGACCTATAGTCACCCAAAATTTCTTTGTTCTTTAAAATTCATCCAAGACCACATTCGGCACCTCCAACTAATAATTTAGATACTCTCAAGCTCATTCACAAGTACTATTATATATCACATTAAGCATTAATTATTTTGCAACATGGATTCTATAGCATGGCTGAATACTCATGCACATACACATATAACAACAAGAACTCAATGGCACAAAAATCTCCTTTAATTAAACATTCATCTCACTTCTCTTCATGCTTCGTCACAACAACATTAAAATACCAACCAAGAAAGACAACCTTCATGGCCGAACTTCATCTCCATCAAATAGCAAAGAAATCTAAGCCATGGGCTAGGTAGGTTTCAAACTAACAACTAAAACATGCATGAATCTTAAGGAATGACATCAAACATACCTCAATCTAGTTGCAAGTATGGCCAAGCTTCTCCAAACCCCCCCTCTCCCTCACTCACGGCAATACAAAAATTTGAGAAAGGATGAGCACTTTTTTTTTTTGTTTTTCTTGTTCAATTCACGGCAAATGGGGGCATCCATGCTCATCATTTTTTTCAATTCTTTAATGCTAGCTTTTATTTTATGGCTTCCTACATACACCACTAACCTAACATGTTGGAAACATGTTCCTTTGCCCATAATCTTGTCATGGCGGCCACTATCCTTAGGAAATGGACTATTTGACATGCAACTCCATCTATTTTACTTCATTCTTTTACTAACCTCTTAAAATCAGCCACATATATTTAAATCCTTTCACATGAGTCCTTTTTCTTTCAATTCACGCTCAATTTAACTAAATCAAAGAATTAAAAATTCACACATGCATTTTCACATATATTTGGCATGGAATAAGGTATTTAAATGTTTTGTGACCCAGCTTTGTGGTCCCAAACCACTTCCGACTAGGGTTAAATTAGGGATGTCACAACTCTCCCCACTTAAGAAATTTTCGTCCCTAAATCTTACCGGTAAATAGGCTCGGTATCGCTCTTTCATAGAGTCCTCAAGTTCCCAAGTGGCTTCTTCAATTCGTGTTTATGCGAACTCCTTCACCAATGGGATTTTCTTATTGCGCAACTCTTTTACTTCGCGCATCAGAATGCGAACCAGCTCTTCTTCATAACTCAAATTAGGCTGAACCTCGACCTTAGATGGAGTGATTACTTATGTCGGGTCAGACCTATATCGTCGAAGCATCGAAACATGGAAAACATTGTGAATCCTTTCAAGCTCAGGGGGTAAAATTAATCGGTACGCTACTGGCCCAACTCGTTCGGATACTTCATACGGACCGATGAACCTCGGACTCAATTTGCCCTTACGGCCAAATCTAAGCACCTTCTTCCAGGGTGAAACTTTGAGAAATACCTTGTCCCCAACCTGATATTCAATGTCTTTTCTTCTCAAATCCGCATACGACTTTTGGCGATCCAAGCGACTTTCAAACTTTCACGAATTACTCGAACTTTTCGCTTCGGCATCCTTAATCAAATCAACCTCAAGATTTTACCTTCACTAAGTTCACCCAGAATAATGGGTACGGCATTTACGACCGTATAAAGCCTCAGAAGACGCCATCTTAATACTTGATTGAAAACTGTTATTGTAAGCGAATTCAATCAAAGGTAAATACCGTTCCCATGAACCACTAAACTCAAGGATGCAACATCTCAACATATCCTCGAGTATTTGAATTATCTGTTCGGATTGACCATCGGTTTGGGGATGAAAAGCAGTGCTAAAATGCAGCTTGGTACCCAAAGCCTCTTGCAATTTCTTCCAAAATCGCGACGTAAATCTTGGGTCTCTATCCGACACGATAGAAGTAGGTACCCCATGCAATCGAACAATTTGGGAGATGTATAACTCTACCAACTTATCGAGCGAAAAATCTGTTTGCACGGGGATAAAGTGAGCCGACTTAGTCAGTCTATCCACAACAACCCAAATCGCATCTTTCTTACCTGCCGACACTGGTAACCCAGATACAAAATCCATTGTCACTCGATCCCATTTCCATTCAGGTATCATGATTGGCTGAAGTAATCCCGATGGCACTTGATGTTCCGCTTTCACTTGTTGACATATCAGACACCTTGAAACAAATTCAGAAATGTCTCGTTTCATCCGGCCACCAAAATTGGCGTTTGGTCATTGTACATTTTAGTACTACCGGGTGGACCGACATTCGACTATCGTGAGCCTCGCCCGAATCTTGAAACAAGTTCAATCCCTCGGAATACATAATCGACCCTTGAACGTCAAGCAATCATTGTCGTCAATCTGAAATTCCGATTCCTCATTCGAAACACATTTGACTCATTTAGCGACCAATTCAGCGTCGACCTTCTGAGATTCAAGTATTTGATGAATCAATAACGGTTTGGCCTCTAATTTGACTACTAGCACCTTATCGGGTGAAACGGATAGGTGAGCATCCATCGTTCTCAAAGCAAACAGTGCCTTGCTACTTAAAGCATCGGCCACCACGTTGGCCTTTCCCGGGTGATAATCAATGATGAGTTCAAAGTCTTTTAACAACTCAAGCCAACGTCTTTGTCGCAGGTTTAAATCTCTTTGAGTCATCAAATATTTAAGACTTTTGTGGTCCGAATAAATATGACACCTTTCTCCAAACAAGTAATGCCGCCATATTTTCAAGGCGAACACTATGGCTGCTAGTTCAAGGTCATGGGTCAGATAGTTTCTCTCAAGCGGCTTTAGTTGTCTCGACACGTAAGCCACAACTCGACCTTCTTGCATCAACACACAACCTAACCCAAACAAGGATGCGTCATCAGATATGACAAAGCTGTTTCTGGGACTCACTGTACTAGTCTTGGGGCCTCGGTTAAACAGGTTTTTAGTCGATCGAAACTTTCTTGTGCGTTCGACCACTCGAACTTAACGTCTTTTGGAGTAGTTTCGTCATCGGTGCAGCTATCATCGAAAAACCTTTCACAAATCGTCGATAGTATCCGGCAAGCCCCAAAAGCTCCTAACCCGGTAACATTCCTTGGAGGTTTCCAATCGACTATGGCGAAATTTTGTTCGGGTCCACCACGACACCGTCGCGGACACCACGTGCCCAAAAAGCTAACCTCTCTCAACCAAAATTCACATTTCTTGAACTTTACGTATAAGCGCTTATCTCGTAAAATTTGCAACACTAGCCTCGGTGTTGGCGTGTTTAGTTTCATCTCGAATAGACCAAAATGTCATCGATAAATACAACTACGAACCGATCCAAGTATGGCCTGAAAATTCTATTCATTAAATCCATAAATACCGTAGGGCATTAGTGAGCCCAAACGGCATCACTAAGAATTCGTAGTGGCCGTACCTCGTTCTAAAAGCGTTTTGGGTATGTCCGATTCTCGGACCTCAACCGATAGTACCCGACCTCAAATCTATCTTTGAAAACACCGAGGCTCCCTTTAATTGATCAAACAAATCGTCAATTCGTGGCAACGAATATTTATTCTTTATCGTCACTTTATTCAAGCGGCGATAGTCGATGCACAATCTCATAGTTCCATCCTTCTTCTTCACAAACAATACCGGTGCTCCCCATGGAGAAAAACTCGGTCGAGCGAAACCTCTATCCATCAATTCTTGCAATTGAACCTTCAATTCCTTTAATTCCGTTAATGCCATACTATACGGGGCTATTGAGATCGGCGTAGTACCCGGTACCACTTCGATGCCGAATTCCACTTCTCGAATCGGTGGCAATCCCGGTAACTCCTCAGGAAAAACATCTGAATACTCACAAACCACTGGTACCGATTCGAGTTTCCTTTCCGTCTCTTTACTCTCAAACACATACGCAAGGTATGTTTCACACCCTTTTCACATATCTCGGCGGTCATAGAAGATATTATCGCGGCACTCCTCTTAAATTAGTAGACTCGACTCGGACTACCTCATTATTTGCACTCCTCAATCAATGGTTTTCCTTTTGCGGTCCACTTTGCATCATGCACGGTCACCAATCCATACCAAGAATAACATCGAATTCATCAAATGGTAGAAGTATCGATCGGTAGGAAAGCAGATTCTCGAATTATTAGGGGCATCTCTTGCACACTTTATCAACGAGTACGTATTGACCCAAAGGGTTTGACACTCGAATTACGAACTCAGTAGACTCAACAGGTAGAGTCTTACTGGATGCTAAGGTTTCACATACATATGAATGAGTAGAGCCAGGGTCAATCAATGCAATCACACTAGTATCAAAGAGAGTGAAAGTACCAGTGATAACGTCAGGGGAGGATGCCTCCTCTCGTCTTGCGGATAGCATATGCTCTAGCAGGAGCACGAGTCTCGGATCGAACAACCGTATCAGAGACCCCTCTCTGATTACCACCCCTACCTCCTGAAATCCTCGGGGGTCTACCTCTAGCCGTCGTCCCACTAGATCTTGCACCTTGCATCTTATTCTTCTCATCTAGCTCCGTGCAATCTCTAATGAAGTGGTCCTTGAACCGCATCCATATGAGCCCTATTAACAGACTTACCCCAACATTCACCTATGTGTCGTCTTCCACATTAGGGGCATTCGGGCTTTTCTTGACGATTATTGCCCACACTAGCTACCAAGTAGCTCGTGAATCCATCGATGGTCGTGCTCTAATAGAAATCCCGCGCGCCTCGACTTATTTGTGTCCTCTCTGAACTTCTTTTTGTACGAAAATGGAGCCTTGCCCGTCGATCTTTTACGATAATCTCTAGCTTCAAATTCAGCCTTCCTCTTCTCCTTCCGAGCTCTTCCGCCTTGCGTGCTCGTTCAACTAGTGTTACAAATTCTTTTATCTCCAAAATACCTACCAGAGTTTTAACTCTTCATTCAATCCTCTTCAAATCTTTTGCACATAGCAACCTCATCAGCCACACACTCCCGAGCATACCGACTAAGTCTTACTAACTCATGTTCAGATTGAGATACCGTCATACGACCTTGCTTGAGCTCCAAGAATTCCTTATGCTTTTGATCGATGAACCGTTGACTAATGTATTTCTTTCAAATTCGTTTGGAAGAAATCCCAAGTAACTTGTTCCTTTGGGACTATGGAAATTAAGGTCCTCCACCAATAGTAGGTGAGTCTCATAACAAGGATATAGCACACTTAAGACATTCATCGGGTGTGCATGACAGTTCATCAAACACTCTAATGGTGTTATCAAGCCAGAACTCGGCCCTTTCGGCATCATCAGTAACTATGGCCTTAAACTCCTCGGCCCCACGCTTCCTAATCAAGTCCACAGGTGGTTTACTCAGCCTCACAGGATCAGCAACTGATGGCATTACGGGCTCTTGGGGTGGATTATTTAAATTTGGGAATGGTTGGACAGCAGGATTGGTTCGGGCATATTGCGCGACCCACTCATTCATCATGGTGAAGAAGGCTTGTTTCGCCCCTTCATCTTGATTATTCGCGGATGACTGAGGCTCAACAGGTGGTGTCCCTTGCGCAGGAGCAGCCGCTACACTTTCAACGTCATCCGCCAAGGGTCTCTCTACCCCGGGTTCCATTTGCTAATCAAAACAAAAATTTCAACCGTCAGAAGTCATCACATTTTTAAGCACTAACACATTGGCATGTATAGCTAGACTCACACGCGCTACGGTAGTCTTAGAACCGACTAAACCATAGCTCTGATACCAATAAAATTGTAACACCCCGTTCCCGATACCGTCGCCGGAGTCGGACACGAGGGTTCTCGGACCAACTCTCATGTGTCACATGACTATTTTTCACATTTCCAGTCCAAATTGGCAAACTGCGTCCCCTGTCACCTTAAAATCATATCTCGAGTTCCAGAACTCGAAAACCCGTTCCGTAAATTTTCCCCGAATTTAGACTCATATATCCATCCGTGGATTTATTTCTAAAATTTTTGGTCAGGAAAATTTGTACAGTTTATTAGTTAAAGTCACCCCTGTTTTGGGGTTCGACTACACTGACCTTTGCGCATTACGACCTGGATATCATCTCGTACAGAGCTCCAATTGTCATGCCGTTTGTTTCTAATGAAACTAGACTCAAAGGGGAATCTATGCATATAAGGCATGACTTCTAATTGTTTCTGGATAATTTATGGTAAATTTTCAAAGTCGAAACATAGAATCCAGAAACCATTCTGGTCCTGTCTCACGAAATCTTGAATATCTCTTAAAATACAGCTCATATGGTCGTTTCGTTTCATCCATATGAAAATAGACCCATCAAGCTTCGAGTACGTAATTTTTTTAGCAATTAATTCCACTTCTACTATTTTTAGTGATTTTTCGATCTCATATCACTGCTGCTGTCCGCAACAGTTACTGCAGTAGACTATGCCAATTTCATGAATCCTTCCTTAGCCTTACTAATCATCCATCATACATGACACAAATTATGGCCACCTTATCAAAATTAAGGTTTCTAAGACTCGTGGCTATAGGTTCTAGCATCCCACTCAAACGACCACATAGGCCATTTTCACATGGCTTAAAGTTTACAACCCAAAATTTAACAAAACAAAATAGCCCATACATGCCAAATGTTCTCCTAAGTTGACTAAGAAGACAATACCAAAAATTGCTCACGGTGTGATGACTTAGTTGGCGGTTCCGAGCACCCAAAAGGAGACGAGTCCAAGAAACCTAAAATGGGTGACAAGAAAACACCGAGTGAGTTTATAACTCAAGAAGTCATAAGCATTCCACAACCATCCATTAATAAAATTATCATAAAATGAAATAATGAAACAAGGCCAAGTGTTCCAACCATACCGAACTATACCATAGTTCCTTAGACCTTCGGATCAATCTCATACCAAGTCATACATTTACATTTCATATACTATTCAATAGGATATTTGAAGCAATTTCCATACATCATTTCATTTTCAAGAATCGCAATCAAATGAACTTTCATCTATTCCACGATACCTTATTTACGGAATGCAATTGAAATCATCACATAGATTTAAATCTTACCAACTCCACCCGAGCATGAACATAGCATCTATTAACCATGAACTCAACGTACTTACTCTTTCCGCTGTCCATACTCATCTCGATAAAGTCACACCTCCATATAAATATTCAATCGGAGATATGTGTAGAGTTCGCACACATAGTGCTTAATACTCAATCACGCACACTTAGTGCCATGTGATTCAAGCCCGCACACATAGTGCCATATAGTCCAAACTCGCACACTTAGTGCCATACATTACAAGCTCGCACACTCAGTGCCAATCTCGTCACCGACACATCTATTTCTCGCACACTTAGTGCCAAGCAAATTTCCTACACATTTCACTATCTCTTTACGCTCAACAATATCATCTTTTCATACACATACATTTGTACATATTTCATCTCATTAAACACAATTGCATAGATATTACAATCATTTAAGCAATATCAAATATATGCTTAATGACTTACTTTGTATTGGGTAAAATGGTTCCAACTCGGCTACTCGATGTTCTTTCCTTTGCCTTTGCTTGATTCTCCACCTCTAGCTTCTTGAGCTTAATCAATAAATTAACTAGTTTAACCGTCTTGCCACATATTTATACATGACATCAACTATACTATCATCATTAATTCATCAAATCACAAAATTTTATCTCATGAACATTTAACACTTAACATTTACCCCATCTAGGCCGACTTTGCTAGCACACAAGCCTTTGGCGAATGTCCTTGACCTATAGTCACCCAAAATTTCTTTGTTCTTTAAAATTCATCCAAGACCACATTCGGCACCTCCAACTAATAATTTAGATACTCTCAAGCTCATTCACAAGTACTATTATATATCACATTAAGCATTAATTATTTTGCAACATGGATTCTATAGCATGGCCGAATACTCATGCACATACACATATAACAACAAGAACTCAATGGCACAAAAATCTCCTTTTATTAAACATTCATCTCACTTCTCTTCATGCTTCGTCACAACAACATTAAAATACCAACCAAGAAAGACAACCTCCATGGCCGAACTTCATCTCCATCAAATAGCAAAGAAATCTAAGCCATGGGCTAGGTAGGTTTCAAACTAACAACTAAAACATGCATGAATCTTAAGGAATGACATCAAACATACCTCAATCTAGTTGCAAGTATGGCCAAGCTTCTCCAAACCCCCCCTCTCCCTCACTCACGACAATACAAAAATTTGAGAAAGGATGAGCACTTTTTTTTTTCTTGTTCAATTCACGGCAAATGGGGGCATCCATGCTCATCATTTTTTTTTTCAATTCTTTCTTTGCTAGCTTTTATTTTATGGCTTCCTACATACACCACTAACCTAACATGTTGGAAACATGTTCCTTTGCCCATAATCTTGTCATGGCCGCCACTATCCTTAGGAAATGGACTATTTGACATGCAACTCCATCTATTTTACTTCATTCTTTTACTAACCTCTTAAAATTAGCCACATATATTTAAATCCTTTCACATGAGTCCTTTTTCTTTCAATTCACGTTCAATTTAACTAAATCAAAGAATTAAAAATTCACACATGCATTTTCACATATATTTGGCATGGAATAAGGTATTTAAATGTTTTTGTGACCCAGTTTTGTGGTCCCGAAACCACTTCCCGACTAGGGTTAAATTAGGGATGTCACAGGCATCTCGAGCATGCTTAGCATAAGGATGATCGAAAAGCACCGAGAAACCTACCCTCCCCAACATCGTCTCACCCAATCTACTGAGGAGGAGGCCCCCGAGTACATTACTGATGATGTTCCCCATAGCACGAGGACCCACCATCTCAGCCACCACCACCCTCTCGTCCAGTTCATGCGGCGGCTTCATATGCTGACATGTAACATTCTAAAATAGGGCCTAGTCGGAATAGTGGTTCCGGGACCACAAATTCAACATCAAAATATTTATTTTATGATTATTATGAGGCGTAGAATATGAGTATATGCATGTGTTAAAGTTTCATGAAGAAATTTTAAGTATAAGGCGTCCAATTGGAAATTAGGGACTAAATTGAATAAATTGTAAAACTTGGTTTCTAGAAGCAATCCGTATGAAATTGATTTATATTATGAATTAGAAGGTCTTGGGGAGAATTTTGCCCAAATTCTAAATTTTTGGACAAAAATGGGCTTGTGTGGATGAAATTTTAAAAGAAGAGCATAAGGGCATTTTGGTCATTAGGATTTTTAATGAAATAAAATGGGAAAAATGAACCAAAATCAGCTCATTTTCTCCTTCATCCAGTCAAATTTCAAGGGTCACCATAGCTAGGGTTTTCAAGCTTTCCAAGCTAAATAGTAAGTGCTCCCAAGCCTCGTTTTTCATGTTCTTTATATTTTTGAAGTCCCGGTAACTTTCTCTCTTCATTTCTACCCATATTTCATGCTAGGGTTCATGTTCAAAAATTTACCCATGCATGAGTTATTGGTATTTTGATGGATTATGGAAGAATATGAAAGATAAATGTGTGTTAAACATCTTTTCCAAGTTTGTTTTCATGAGAAACCCTTATAGGGACCATTTTGCAAAAGATGTAAATGTGTGGTAGAGATGAGGAAAATAATGGAAAATGTGGGTTTCCATAAGAGAGAAAAATGTTCAGTTAGGCTTGGGTAAGATAAAAATTGCATGTGTTTCATTATACGGAACCTAGGGACTAAATCGTAAAAATGTCAAAGGTTAGGGGCAAAACGGTCATTTGACTGGGGTAGATATTAAACCTGAAATTTACAATATGGGGTATTAATAGGTTAATTTTCTATCATAGACCCCGAGCAACAAATTCGGAGGACGATCGTAGTAAAAGCAAAGTTTCGGAATAATCGAAACACAATCCCGAAAAGAATACCAGGTAAGTTCGGATAACTTAAAGTAAACCCCTAACATGTATAATTGCATGATTTATGTATGCATGATAATTGCATTTATATATGGCATGAAAATGCATCTTTGATAATGAATTGTTGATAACCGTCTCGGTTGAGGTTAAAAAGGGAAATCGATGGATAACCCCTCATTGACATGTAAACTGAGATCCTACATGTGTTGTAGTAGGATTTAGCCTGGACAGGTAATCCGTGATATCAAGTATGAAAAGGAATCTAGCCCGGATGGGTGTTCCTTGAATGATCAAGCCTCCCGAAAAATATGTGTGCAATATGGATTTAGCCCGGACGGGTAATCTGATTAGGGTCTGAATTTAGCCTGGACTGGTAATTCAGATCCGAGCTCATTAAGGGTGTTTGTCACTATAAGGGATTTAGCCTGGACTGGTAATCCCGAAATCACCTTACGAGTTCATGAGATGGGGAATTTAGCCTGGACTGGTAATTCCGCTATGAAATGTGAAGTTCACGGGAGTGCATATATATAAAATGATCATTCGTGAGAATTGACGGATAATGGGTATTCCATTGAGATTTCCTAAAAACTCAACGAGATTAACACGGAATACATCTATGAATGAAATGTTGAATGATGAGCTCATCTAGTTAAATTACATGATACATGATTATGTGACTAACTCATTGATTGAGTGCATGTGATAGGAAATCATTTCATAATGGATGATTTCATGAATTAAGTATGGATGTATGCTAATTATCCGATAAGTTTACTTTACGGTTATTCAAGCTTACTAAGCATGAAAATGCTTACCCCTCTCTTTTCCCTATTTTATAGAGCTCGAGGACTCATAAGGATTGGAAGATGATTGGAGAGCCAACACACTATCAACTAGTGAAGCTTTGGTATAAAGACACTTTTATTTTGTTAATGGCATGTATAGGGCTTTGAGTATTTTGTCATATATGTCATTTGAATTGCCCAAAAGAAGGCATGTAAAGATGCATTCATCTTTTTGTATAAGGCCATGGAAAATGGCATATTTGAAAGTAGGCTTTGCCTTTATATGCATCTTTATGCTCCATTATGTTGGGTTGCTACAAGTGGCAATGAGTTAAAAAACGAGCCAAGTTTTGAATGTAATATAATAACGTAAGAACCCATGAATACTAAATGGGAAATAACCTTTTTTGTGTGAAACCAATGATATGAGGTTTCCATACAATGAGCCTTATTAAGATTAATTCCAAGTGTAAAGTCATGTTTTCTCGCAAACTTGGAAATTTTCTAAGCATAAGAGGTAGGAAAGGGTGACCTTAGGCTTGGAAAATAGCCCAACAGAGTGCACATGATTAGACACACAGGCATGTGTCTAGGCCATGTGTGACACACGGTTCCCTCCCACGGGCGTGTGTTGTGACCGTGTGTCCCTTGCACCTAAAACTTTAAGTCAATTAGTACACGGGTAGGTCACACGGGCGTGTGCCTAAGCCGTGTTAATTTAACAAAATGCTCAAGTTTTGGACACGGGGTGAGACCACGGGCGTGTGACTTGGCCGTGTCTAAAATTCAGTGTTACCCATAGTTGAAGGGCATGGGCGTGCCCTAAGATACACAGGCGTGTGAGCCCACACGGCCCACATACACAGGTGTGTGATACTCCTAAATAAGGAAAATGTTCTAAAGTTATGGGATGTTCCCGGTCTTATCCCGAATCATCCCTATGTATATCTAGAGTCTTGAAGGTCTATTTAAGGGTTGTGATGCAAATGCTTGTAAGTCTCAGTTCTGAGCTAAACCTGTAACGCCTCACTCCCGAAACCGTCGCCAGAGTCGAGTTTGAGGTGTTACTAAACTTAATTCATTGATTAAACAACTCAAACAATTTATTTTAAAAAATTTTCAAACAAGCTGACTAACAGCGTCACAGTCGCTTAAAAATTCATATCTCGAGTTCCAAAACTCGAAATTAAGATCCATAAATGTTTCCTAAAACTAGACTCATATATCTATCTACTAATTGTTTTTTAGAATTTTTGGTCGTGCCAATTAGTACATTTTATTAATTAAAGTCTCCCCTATTTCAGGGTTCAACTACTCTGACCCCTGTGTATTGCCAATCATATATCTCCCTGTACAGAGTTTCAATGATTATTCCATTTGTTTCTCTTAAAACTAGACTCAATAAGGATTTCATATATGAAAGGTAAAACTAATAATTATTTTTTTACAATTTATGGTAAATTTTTAAATTCAGAACAAGGGATTCAGAGACCACTCTAATCCTGTTCCACCAAAACTTAAATATCTCATAAAATATAACTCATTTACCTGTTTTGTTCCATCCATCTGAAAATAGACTCATGAATATTCAATTTCATAACTAATTCATCATTTAATTCCATTTTTACTATTTATAGTGATTTTTCAAATTCACGTCACTGCTGCTGTCTAATTTTGTTTTGTGGCCAATTTTACCTTTCCAAGGATTTTCATGGTTTAGTTAAGACATAAAGCATACATGTTATCATATATAAACTTGATTAGCCATTCCAATAGCTAATCATTTACAAACCCTTTTCTTACCAAACCATAGTCATTTTACCAATTTAGGTCTTGGATAGTGTGAACGAGCCTTTGACCTATCCCGATTCTCAAGTCGGCTTGTCAAAACTACAATGAATGAAAAGGAGGGAGTAAGCATAAATGCTTAGTAAGTTCACATGCAAATAATAAGTAACATGATCATGCAATCCAACATAAACATCATTAAGACACATATAACATAAGAATACGTACTATCTTACCGCAATTTTGTCTCACCAAGTTCTCAACCAAGAATTAAACTCATACTTGTCCATTTTCACTTCTTCAACACATTCATCACCGAATCACTTTCATTTTAAGTATTCTCCATATTCTCTTAGGATTCTCCCATTGAACACATTCGAATATAATTTCAGATACGTGGATAGTGTGCACGTAAGTGCTATACTCATAGCTAAACAAGCTCAATACCTTTTGAAATCTATGTAGTCAAGCTACCATGTAACCCGCCCATAAACGAACTCGGACTCAACTCAACGAGCTCGGGCGTTCGCATCCATAAGTGAACTCGGACTCAACTCAACAAGTTCGGAACTCAACCATCCTAGTGACATGTCACTTGTACCCTAATCTACTCCCAAGGTTCAAACAGGATTCTTCTCAATTACACATTTTAATCGTCTTCTTCGAAATATAGAAACCGATAATTGCTAGCATCTCATACTTATCAAATTGTTCACACAATTTGCATACTACCAAATACTAATTCACAAAGCATAATATTTCACGATAATAAGTATAATATCATATAAATATCATTAAATCACTTAAAATAAAAATTATGTTACCTTATTTACACATGAACTTACCTCGATACAAAATATTAGCAATCGAGCCTATTCCTTGTAAACTTTGTTTTTCCCTCGATCACAACTTGAATCTTGTTTCTCTTGATCTATAATACCAAATTTATTTATTTAATACATACATTCATCAAAACAGCCCCTAGTACAAACTTTTACAAAATTACCATTTTGCCCCTAAACTTTCACATATTTGCACTTTTTCCCCAAGGCTCGTAAATTAAACCTCATCCTATTTTCTTATGTTTTATGGCATGCTGATCATTTTTCCCTTCTATGGCAAAATCAAATTCACACTCTATCATGTACTTATGAATATTAGGTACTTTTACCGATTAAGCCCTTTTACTCGTTTTCACTTAAAACCGAGTAGCACAAGTTATCTAACATAACTTAAAACCTCATATTCTATCATAAAACACCGAAATACACAAATTTCACCTATGGGTATTTTTCCAAATATGAACCCTAGGTTGACTTATTGCCAGCATAAGCTAAATCGAGCTACTAGGATTCCAAAAACATAAAAATCATTAAAAACGGGGCTTGAAATCACTTACTATGAAGCTTGGAAGTTGAAGAAACCCTAGCTATGGAGAGAGGTAAGGTTCGGCCAAGGCTTGATGAAGATGAACACATTTTGGCCTTAATTTCCCTTTTAATTAATCTTAATTACAAAATGACTAAAATACCCTTAATACCTTTCTTTGAAAATTTTCATGTACAAGCCCATTTTTGTCCAAAATTTTAGAAATTGGTCAAATTTCTATTTAAGACCTCCTTATTAATATTCCAAAGCAATTTCATACTAAAAACTTCTAGAATAAAAGCTTTGCAAATTATTCGATTTAGTCCCTAATCTCAACTTAAGCACTTTATGCATAGAATTTCGTCACGAAATTTTCACACAATCATGAAATCATATCATAAACCTCAAAATAATTATAAAATAATTATTTCTATCTCATATTTTTGGTCACGAAACCACTATTTTGATAGGCCCTAATTAGGGATATTACAAAACCTGGTGAGTTGACTCAGTAACTTTCTAAATAAAAAGTTTCGGTAACGCCTTGAACCCTATCCCGGCATCGGATACGGGTGAAGGGTGTTACATTTATTGGTATCAGAGCTACGGTTTAGTCGATTTTAGGACTGCTATAGAGGATGTTAAAGGTTCGCTATACATGCCATTACTCGAATGTTGATAGTGTGACGTCTCCTAATTGTTTAAATTGTTTTGAATATAGTAAATGTCTTCCAATCAAGCACAAGATAAGTCTGAGGGAGAAGAGAGTCATGCTCCAGCTTCCGTACAATGAGCTGTATCTAGTAGTAGTAGGAGGCTGATGTCAGAAGGCCGAGAAGAGGCCCGAGCTGCCTTCTTTGATATTATGGATGAATGGTTTGGGGATTATCTAAGAAATTGCCCCAATATACCGAGACCTCCGCCGCCCCTAACCTACCTGATGAGGATGTACCACGAGGGCAGACCGGTGAGAATCGGTAAAGCCCCTATAGATAAGCTTAGAAAGTATGGGGCTGAGGAATTCAGAGCGAAAGTTGATGATGACACTGAAAGAGTCGAGTTCTGGCTCAAGAACACTACGAGGGTGCTAGATGATTTGTCATGCACACCCGAGGAATGTTTGAAGTGTGCTGTGTCCCTTTTGAAGGACACTTCCTACAATTGGTGAAAGACAGTATCCTCGGTAGTGTTGAAAGAAAATATCACTTGGGATTTCTTCCAAGCTAAGTTTACAAAGAAATACATTAGCCAACGGTTTTGGACTCGAAGCGGAAGGAGTTTCTGGAACTCAAACAAGGGAATAAGACTATAACGGAATACGAGAGAGAGTTCGTACGACTAAGTCAGTATACAACTGAATGGGTCCAAACTGAATCAGAAATGTGTAAACGTTTCGAGGAAGGTCTGAATGAGGACATCAAGTTGTTAATTGGGATCTTAGAAATACAGGAGTTTGTCGCACTGGCTGATCGAGCCAAGAAGACCGAGGAACTTAATAATGAAAGAAAACAAGCTAAGAGAGAGGCTCGAGTTGTGAGCAAGAGGTCTAGCGGTAAAACACTCTCGTTCTCCACGAAGAAAGCCAGGAGCCTACATGAATGCTCTATTTTGTCAATGGGATATTCGGGTAGATCAAGAAGCTCTAAACGAAAAGGTCAAAAGTCTACCTCTCTGATGGAGACTAGTGTGGGGAGTGTAGATGATCAAAAACCAAAGTATAAGAGCTGCAACAAATTTCACTTCGGAGAGTGCCGAATGAAAAGCGGCGCGTGTTTCAGATATGGTTCTTTTGATCACTTTCTCAGAGACTGCCTAGAGTGAGTTGAAAAAGAAGTGGATGTAACCGCGAAATCGAGTACTTCTATTCATGGGGTAGACCTTCGAGATACCCAGGAAGTGTTAATGGCAGTCGAGTCGTGACTAAAGACACTGCAAAATTAGAAGTTCGAGCCCCGGCAAGAATGTATTGCAATACGTGCTCGAGAGGAAGCCTTTGCTCCTAGTGTTATTACAGGTACTTTTTCTCTTTATATGTAACACCCCGAACCCGAGACCATCGCCGGTGTCGGACACGAGGGGTTAACAAGCCAAGTTCACATGTTTTGCCCACCAATTTGGCATTTCCAGTCAGGCTGGAAGACTGCGTCACCGTCGCATTAAAAATCATATCTCGAGTTTCAAAACTCGGAAACTGGTTTCGTAAATTTTCCCTGAATTTAGACTCATATATCCATCCATGGATTTATTTCTAGAATTTTTGGTCGGGCCAATTGGTACAGTTTATTAGTTAAAGTCACCCATGTTACAGGGATCGACTGCTCTGACCTTCTCACGGTATAACTTGAATATCTATCTGTACAGGGCTTTAATGCTGGTGCCGTTTGTTTCTAATGAAACTAGACTCAAAATGGAATCTGTACATATAAGGTATGTTTCCTAATTCTTTCTGGATAATTTATAGTTAATTTTTAAAGTTGCGACAGGGGACCCAGAAACCATTCTGGCCCTGTTTCACAATAGCTTCAATATCTCTTAACATGTAACTCCTATGATCATTTCGCTTCTTCCATATGAAAATAGACTCATCAAGGTTCATTTACATAGCTTATTCACTATTTAATACCATTCCTACAATTTTGGTGATTTTTCACATTCACGTCACTGCAGCTGGCAGCATCTGTTTTAAGGTAGGTCTTATCTATTTTGTAGTCTCCATCAACCAACTAGTCTTGCCATACATAGGTTCACATATGATCATTTTAACCATACCAATGGCTGATCATGTGACCAACACTCCCATTTCCGATCCATAATCACATCATGACACCATATATATACATTCAAACCATAAATAGTCTAAGTTCATGCTTCCTTTTACGAGCCATTTTCGCATGGCAGTATACATATACATCGCCACATTTTAAACCAACAAGGGTAGTCCTATACATGCCATTTCAAAGTTCAACCAAAATTTATACCAAAATAGAGGCGTGGATAGTGTGGATGACTTCGACTTTATTGATCCCGAATCCGTTTGCTATCGAAATAAATCTATAAAACAGAGAGCCAAAGCAACGGGTAAGCATTTTATGCTTAGTAAGTCTCAAGGAATATAATCAGCTTTAATTAAAGCAATACATTCACATAACCAAATGCATCATTTCATTAATGCACATTCACATAATCGTACTTACTTCACCATCCCAACACTTATGTTCATACACAAATAACGGCTTCATTAAGGCCGATAACTCGCTCCATCATAGGAGCAGATATTCATACGCTCTTACTCCTAGCGCGCAAAGCACACACCGCACTTACCTTGTCATTGGGAAATTTCACAAGTGCATTAGCTGAAATTTTCCAGCAAGCTTATAATTTTCAAATCACATACCTTCGGAGTTTAACCGGACGTCGCTACTGCTCAATCGCTTGGGACATAGCCCGGTTATGGTAACCCGCACCAAGGCCTCACGGGACTTAACCCGGATATCACGATTTGCACAAATGCCTTCGGGTCTTAGCCCGGATTTAACAACTTGCACGAATGCCTTCGGGTCTTGGCCCGGATATAGCTACTAGCACAATTGCCTTCGGGTCTTAACCCGGATGTAATTTTCAGCATAATTGTCTTCGGGGCTTAGCCCGGATATCATTCAATTTCTCATGCACACATACATCAATAATCATTGGACATACATATTTCATTTTCGTTATTAAGGCTCAAACACAATTATAATCATTAGCATATTCGCCTTCGGGACTTAGCCCGGGTGGAATTCAAATACTCATACACACATAATCAATAATCATACACATCCATATTTCATCTCACATAATTCAAGTAAGGTCACTTCTTGAGGACTTACCTCGGTTGTTGTCGAACGGCTTTTACGGCTATTCGATCACTTTTTCCTTCCCCTTGTCCAATTGCGGACCTCTTAGCTCTTGAGCTAATTCAAACAAATTCAATTTATTAAAACCTCATTGTGCTAGCTTATGGCCGAATATGACAAGGAATTTAAATGGTCATATGGCCACTCTTTAGCTTGAATACACAATGGTCATGCACATTTTATACTACATCAAGCAATTCAATACAATTTATTTGAGCATCAAGGAAATGCTAAGGCCTTCAATAGGCTACCCAAGGCCGAATATTCATGTACATGTTGAGGCCAATTATGCACTTAATACCTCACAAAAACAGCATGCCTTTTTACTAGTTAATGCTTTGCATATTGTGGCTTAAAACTTATAATATAGCATCAAGCACTTATATGTGTGCTAGGCCAAATTGTGCTTGCAATTTCACAATTATTCTTCAACATCTTCTTCTTTAAACAAACTTATTCATCACTTCCTTCATAACCAAAACATCATGTGCAAACATATATATACATATATGAGCATGGCCGAATTTCAAGGTGTTCATAGCCATCCAAAACACAAATTTTAACTAACATGCAAGAAGCATGAACCATGCTCATGAATGCATCATGGCCGAATATGGCAATCATGCTCCTTTTCAACTTCAATCATGATAAAACAACAAGAAAACTCAAAATCTTACTCAAGAGTAGACAATCCATCTTTGCATGCATCATCATCAAGCTTTACACTTAGCATGCAATGGCTTTATCACCATAACAACTTTGGCCAAACACCATTTCCATGGCATAACAAAGATTTGAGCCATGGCTAACATGCACATCAAGTTAGCAACCAAAACATGCATGAAACTCCCAACACAACCTCATACATACCTTAATCTTGATGCAAATTTAGCCAAATCTCCTTCTTGTTCTCTTCCAAACCAAGCATGAAGCAAAACTCCTATCTCCTCCCTTAGTATTTTCGGCCAAAAGGAAAGAACAAGGATGAACAATTTTTTTCTTGTTTTTCTTTCACTTGCACGGCAATGGGGGGGGAGGATGAGCTATTTTCTTGATTTTTTTGTTTCTCCTCCAACATCATTAATTATTTTATCATTTAATTCATCATGCATTAACAAAACATGTTTCAACATGTTTTCTTTGCCCATAAACCATGTCATGGCCGGCCACTAGCTTCTTTTGGGGAAATTTGACATGCAAATCCTTTATTTTTGCATGCATGAGCAACTAGTCATCACACATTTCCCCATCATACTTTCAAAGTTCACTACTAGGTCCTTTCTAGTGAAATTCACCTTTATAACACTAAATCAATCATCAAAAATGTCATACATGGATACACACATATTATAGGCATCGAAATAAATTTTAAATTATTTTTATGCCTCGGTTTTGTGGTCCCGAGACCACCTTCCGACTAGGGTCAATTTTGGGCTGTCACAACTCTCCCCCACTTAAGAAATTTTCGCCCCGAAAATCTTACCGGTAAATAGGTTTGGATATCGCCTCGGTCTCCCAAGTAGCTTCTTCTATCCCGTGCTTGAGCCATAACACTTTTACTAGCGGAACCCGCTTGTTTCGCAACTCTTTCACTTCTCGTGATAGGATACGAATCGGTTCTTCCTCATAACTCATATTAGCTTGAATTTCAATTTCGATGGACTAATCACGTGCGATGGATCGGATCTATAGCGTCGAAGCATCAAACGCGAAAGACATCGTGAACCTTTTCGAGTTCGGGGCAAAATCAAACGATATGCCACCGACCGACTCGCCGGATATCTCAGATGGCCCAATGAACCTCGGGCTCAACTTGCCCTTACGGCTGAATCGAGTATCTTTTTCCAAGGCGATACCTTGAGAAGCACTTTATCACCCACCGATACTCGATATGCTTACGTTTCAGTTCGCTGCACGACTTCTCGACGATCGGAGGCTATCTTCGACTTTCACGACACTTTCACTTTCTGCTCAGCATCTCTAATCAAATCCACCGAAAATCTTGCTTTCACCAAGCTCGGTCTAAAACGATGGTGTACGGCATTTACGACCGCATAAGGCCTCGTAGGGTGCCATCTTAATACTTGATTGAAAGTTGTTGTTGTAAGCGAATTCAATCAACGGCAAATACCGCTCCCATGAACCACTAAACTCGAGGACGCAACATCTTAACATATCCTCAAGTATCTGAATTATCCGCCGGATTGACCATCGGTTTGGGGGTGAAAGGCGGTCTTTGAATTGCAACTTGGTACCCAAAGCCTCTTGCAATTTCTTCCAAAATCGCGATGTAATCTTGGGTCTCTATCCGACACGATAGAAATAGGCACCCCATGCAATCGAATAATTTGGGAGACGATAATTCGCCAATTTATCGAGCGAAAAATCCGTGCGGACAGGATAAATGAGCAGACTTGGTCACCTATCAACAATGACCCAAATCGCATCTTTCTTACTTACCGACACCGGTAATCCAGATATAAAATCCATTGTCACTCGATCCCATTTCTATTCGTATCATGATTGGTCAAGTAATCCCGATGGCACTTGATGTTCCGCTTTCACTTGTTGACATATCGACACCTTGAAACAAATTCGAAATGTCTCATTTCATACCGCCACCAAAATTGGCGTTTGTGTCATTGTACATTTTAGTACTACCCGAGTGGATTGACATTCGACTCATCGTGAGCCTCGCTCAAAATCATCGAAACAAGTTCAATTCCTTGAATACATAATCGACCCTTGAACGTCAAGCGGCCATTGTCGTCAATCTGAAATTCGATTCTTCATCCGAACACATTCGCTCGCTTAGCGACCAATTCAAGCATCGACCTTCCGAGATTCAAGTATTTGATGAATCAATAACGGTTTGGCCTCTAATTCGACTACTAGCACCTCCTCGGGTGAAACGGATAAATGAGCATCCATCGCTCTCAAAGGCATAAAGGCCTTGCGACTTAAAGCATCGGCCACCACATTGGCCTTTCCCGGTGATAATCAATGATGAGTTCATAGTCTTTCAACAACTCAAGCCAACGCCTTTGTCGCAGGTTTAAATCTTTCGAGTCATCAAATATTTTAGACTCTTGTGGTCCGGATAAATATGACACCTTTCTTCAAACAAGTAATGCCGCCATATCTTCAAGGCGAACACTATGGTCGCTAGTTCAAGGTCATGGGTCGGATAGTTTCTCTCATGCGGCTTTAGTTGTCTCGACGCCGTAAGCCACAACTCGACCTTCTTGCATCAACACACAACCTAACCCAAGCAAGGATGCGCCATCAGATATGACAAACTCTTTACCGGACTCTATTTGTACTAGCACCGGGCCTCGGTTAAACAAGTTTTTAGTCGATCAAAACTTTCTTGACAAGCGTTCGACCACTCGAACTCAACATCCTTTTTGGAGTAGTTTCGTCATCGGCGCAGCTATCATCGAAAAACCTTTCACAAATCGTCGATAGTATCCGCAAGCCCCAAAAGCTCCTAACTTCGGTAACATTCCTTGAGGTTTCCAATTGACTATGGTCGAAATTTTGTTCGGGTCCACCTCGACACCGATCGCGACACCACGCGCCCCAAAAAAACTAACCTCTTTCACCAAAATTCACATTTACCGAACTTTACGATAATCGCTTATCTCGTAAGATTTGCAACACTAGCCTCGTGTGTTCAAGATGTTCGGTTTCATCTCTCGAATTGACCTAAATGTCATCGATAAATACAACTACGAACCGATCCAAGTATGGCCTGAAAATTCTATTCATTAAATCCATAAACACCGTAGGGCATTAGTGAGCCCAAACGGCATCACCAAGAATTCAGAGTGACCGTACTCGCTCTAAAAGCGGTTTTGGGTATGTCCGATTCTCGGACCCTCAACCGATAGTACCCCAACCTTAAATCTATCTTTGAAAACACCGAGGCTCCCTTTAATTGATCAAACAAATCGTCAATTCGTGGCAACAGATATTTATTCTTTATCGTCACTTTATTGTGTTGACGATAGTCGATGCAAAACCTCATGCTTCCGCCCTTCTTTTTCACAAACAATACTGGTGCGCCCTATGGAGAAAAACTTCGTCGAGCTAAACCTCTATCCGTCAATTCTTGCAATTGACCTTCGCCTTTAACTCCGTTAATGCCATACGATACGGAGCTATCGAAATTGAGTGGTACCTGTACCAATTGATGCCAAATTCTACTTCCGAATAGGTGGTAAGCCTGCAATTCTTCTGGGAAAACATCCGGTATTCACAAACCACGGGCACAGATTCGGTTTCTTTTTCGATTCCTTGTCATCGAGCACGACGCAAGGTACGCTTCGCACCCTTTTCTTACATATTTCGGGCCAACATCACGATATTACAACGGCAACTCCTTTAAGTCCGTAGACTCAACCCAGATTATCTTGTTATTCGCGCTCCTCAAATCGATAGTCTTGCTCTTGCAATTTACAACCGCGATCGCATGGTCAACCAACCTGCACCAAGAATAACGTCGAACTCATCGAACGGCAAAAGCATCAAGTCCGCCGGAAAACAAGAACCTCGGAACACTAGGGGACTTTTCTTGCACACTTTGTTGACAAGCACGTAATGACCCAAGGGGTTTGATACCCGAATTACAAACTCAGTAGACTCAATAGGCAAGTCTTACTGGATGCTAAGGTTTCACATATATATGAATGAGTAGAACCAGGGTCAATCAAAGCAATCACATTTGTATTGAAAAGAGTGAAAGTACCAAGAATGACATCCGGAGAGGCAGATCCTCGCAGGCGCAGATGGCATAAGTCCTCGCAGGAGCACGAGCCTCAGATCTGATGGTAGCATCTCTAGATCCTCTCTGACCGCCACTGACATTGCCCATATATCTAGGTGGCCTACCTCGAGCAGCGGTAGCACCCGGGTTTCCACTCTGACTCACATTCTGTTCAAGCATCCTCGGGCAATCCTTCATAAAGTGGTCGGCCGTTCCACACTTATAACAGGAGCGATCACGAAACCAACAGCTCCTCGAATGCCATTTGCCACAATGTGGACACTCCGCCTCTCTCACGATCATTTCCACCATCGGCGATCAAGTGACTCGTGTGGTCACAGGGGTCGATCGCGTCCTCGTCTAGAAAAGCCCAAACGCCTCTAGACCGGCTCACATCATCTCGAAATCTCTTCGATGCTTGTTGAAGAGACTTTCCGAGGACCTCTTTCGAATTCTCCAGTTCCCACATCAACTTTTGTTTCTCCTTTCTAAGCTCTTGGCTTTACAAGCTCGCTCAACAAGTACTACGAACTCTCAGATCTCGAGAATGCCAACGAACATCCTTATATCATCATTCAGCCCATCCTCAAAGCGTTAACACATAATAGCTTCGGACGAAATGCATTCTCGCAGCATCGCTAAGCCTCACAAACTTTCGCTCAGTAGTCGTAACGGACATAGAACCTTGCTTAAGATCAAGAAATTCCTTCGCTTTTGGTCGATGAATCTCGATTAATATACTTTTTTCGGAACTCGGTTTGAAAGAATTCCCAAGTCACTTGCTCTCTAGGCACCACAGAAGTCAGAGTACTCCACCAATAGTAGGCGGACTCACGTAGCAAGGAGATGGTACACTTTAAGCACTCATCGGGTGTACAGGATAGCTCATCGAGCACCCGGATAGTGTTATCCAACCAAAATTCAGCTCGCTCGGCATCATCATCATCCGTAGCCTTAAATTCAGTGGCCCCATGTTTTCGAACCCTATCGATCGGGGCTTACTTGACCTTATTTGGTCACCACGGAGGTATTGTGGGTGCGGGGTTGCATTTGTCGGGAATGGAGGTTGTGGAACAGCCGTGTTAGTTCGAATGTATTGATTAAACCATTCGCTCATCACACTATAAAAGGCTTGCCTAGCCTCATTATTCGGATTGCTGGCCATAGGTTGAGAGTCCACCGGCGCTGTCCCTTGCGCGGGAGCAGGTGCCACACTCTCCACACCATCAGCTATCACTCGGTTGGGATCGGGATCCATTGCTAATAACAAACACAAAGTCAAATTGTCAGAAATCACCACACTATCGATTCATCATTTAATGGCATGTATAGCTAGACCCCAAGCACATCACGGTAGTCCTAGAATCGACTAAACCGTGGCTCTGATACAAATAAAATTGTAACACCCCGAACCCGAGACCATCGCCGGTGTCGGACACGAGGGGTTAACAAGCCAAGTTCACATGTTTTGCCCACCAATTTGGCATTTCCAGTCAGGCTGGAAGACTGCGTCACCGTCGCCTTTAAAATCATATCTCGAGTTTCAAAACTCGAAACTGGTTTCGTAAATTTTCCCTGAATTTAGACTCATATATCCATCCATGGATTTATTTCTAGAAATTTTGGTCGGGCCAATTGGTACAGTTTATTAGTTAAAGTCACCCATGTTACAGGGATCGACTGCTCTGACCTTCTCACGGTATAACTTAAATATCTATCTGTAAAGGGCTTTAATGCTGGTGTCGTTTGTTTCTAATGAAACTAGACTCAAAATGGAATCTGTACATATAAGGTATGTTTCCTAATTCTTTCTGGATAATTTATAGTTAATTTTTAAAGTTGCGACAGGGGACCCAGAAACCATTCTGGCCCTGTTTCACAATAGCTTCAATATCTCTTAACATGTAACTCCTATGATCATTTCGCTTCTTCCATATGAAAATAGACTCATCAAGGTTCATTTACATAGCTTATTCACTATTTAATACCATTCCTACAATTTTGGTGATTTTTCACATTCACGTCACTGCAGCTGGCAGCATCTGTTTTAAGGTAGGTCTTATCTATTTTTGTAGTCTCCATCAACCAACTAGTCTTGCCATACATAGGTTCACATATGATCATTTTAACCATACCAATGGCTGATCATGTGACCAACACTCCCATTTCCGATCCATAATCACATCATGACACCATATATATACATTCAAACCATAAATAGTCTAAGTTCATGCTTCCTTTTACGAGCCATTTTCGCATGGCAGTATACATATACATCGCCACATTTTTAAACCAACAAGGGTAGTCCTATACATGCCATTTCAAAGTTCAACCAAAATTTATACCAAAATAGAGGCGTGGATAGTGTGGATGACTTCGACTTTATTGATCCCGAATCCGCTTGCTATCGAGCTAAATCTATAAAACAGAGATCCAAAGCAACGGGTAAGCATTTTTATGCTTAGTAAGTCTCAAGGAATATAATCAGCTTTAATTAAAGCAATACATTCACATAACCAAATGCATCATTTCATTAATGCACATTCACATAATCGTATTTTACTTCACCATCCCAACACTTATGTTCATACACAAATAACGGCTTCATTAAGGCCGATAACTCGCTCCATCATAGGAGCGGATATTCATACGCCTTACTCCTAGCGCGCAAAGCACACACCGCACTTACCTTGTCATTGGGAAATTTCACAAGTGCATTAGCTGAAATTTTCCAGCAAGCTTATAATTTTCAAATCACATACCTTCGGAGTTTAACCGGACGTCGCTACTGCTCAATCGCCTTCGGACATAGCCCGTTATGGTAACCCGCACCAAGGCCTACGGACTTAACCCGGATATCACGATTTGCACAAATGCCTTCGGTCTTAGCCCGGATTTAACAACTTGCACGAATGCCTTCGGTCTTGGCCCGGATATAGCTACTAGCACAATTGCCTTGGTCTTAACCCGGATGTATTCAGATAATTGTCTTCGGGCTTAGCCCGGATATCATTCAATTTCTCATGCACACATACATCAATAATCATTGGACATACATATTTCATTTTCGTTACTAAGGCTCAAACACAATTATAATCATTAGCATATTCGCCGGGACTTAGCCCGGGTGGAATTCAAATACTCATACACACATAATCAATAATCATACACATCCATATTTCATCTCACATAATTCAAGTAAGGTCACTTCTTGAGGACTTACCTCGGTTGTTGTCGAACGGCTTTTACGGCTATTCGATCACTTTTTCCTTCCCTTGTCCAATTATGGACCTCTTAGCTCTTGAGCTAATTCAAACAAATTCAATTTATTAAAACCTCATTGTGCTAGCTTATGGCCGAATATGACAAGGAATTTAAATGGTCATATGGCCACTCTTTAGCTTGAATACACAATGGTCATGCACATTTTATACTACATCAAGCAATTCAATACAATTTATTTGAGCATCAAGGAAATGCTAAGGCCTTCAATAGGCTACCCAAGGCCGAATATTCATGTACATGTTGAGGCCAATTATGCACTTAATACCTCACAAAAACAGCATACCTTTTACTAGTTAATGCTTTGCATATTGTGGCTTAAAACTTATAATATAGCATCAAGCACTTATATGTGTGCTAGGTCAATTGTGCTTGCAATTTCACAATTATTCTTCAACATCTTCTTCTTTAAACAAACTTATTCATCACTTCCTTCATAACCAAAACATCATGTGCAAACATATATATACATATATGAGCATGGCGAATTTCAAGGTGTTCATAGCCATCCAAAACACAAATTTTAACTAACATGCAAGAAGCATGAACCATGCTCATGAATGCATCATGGCGAATATGGCAATCATGCTCCTTTTCAACTTCAATCATGATAAAACAACAAGAAAACTCAAAATCTTACTCAAGAGTAGACAATCCATCATTGCATGCATCATCATCAAGCTTCACACTTAGCATGCAATGGCTTTATCACCATAACAACTTTGGCCAAACACCATTTCCATGGCATAACAAAGATTTGAGCCATGGCTAACATGCACATCAAGTTAGCAACCAAAACATGCATGAAACTCCCAACACAACCTCATACATACCTTAATCTTGATGCAAATTTAGCCAAATCTCCTTCTTGTTCTCTTCCAAACCAAGCATGAAGCAAAACTCCTATCTCCTCCCTTAGTATTTTCGGCCAAAAGGAAAGAACAAGGATGAACAATTTTTTCTTGTTTTTCTTTCACTTGCACGGCAATGGGGGGGGAGGATGAGCTATTTTCTTGATTTTTTTGTTTCTCCTCCAACATCATTAATTATTTTATCATTTAATTCATCATGCATTAACAAAACATGTTTCAACATGTTTTCTTTGCCCATAAACCATGTCATGGCGGCCACTAGCTTCTTTTGGGGAAATTTGACATGCAAATCCTTTATTTTTGCATGCATGAGCAACTAGTCATCACACATTTCCCCATCATACTTTCAAAGTTCACTACTAGGTCCTTTCTAGTGAAATTCACCTTTATAACACTAAATCAATCATCAAAAAATGTCATACATGGATACACACATATTATAGGCATCGAAATAAATTTTAAATTATTTTTATGCCTCGGTTTTGTGGTCCCGAGACCACCTTCCGACTAGGGTCAATTTTGGGCTGTCACATTATAATACGAGTGTTGTTGCTTTAATTGACCCGAGGTCGACGCATTCATATATCTGTATGAGATTGGCGTCTAGTAAGAACATATCTATTAAACCTATAGAATTCATCATTAGAGTGTCAAACCCACTAGGCAGATCAGTCCTAGTTGATAAAGTCTGTAAGAATTGTCCTTTGACGATTCAAGGTCATTGTTTTCCGGCTAACCTTATGTTGTTACCATTTGATGAATTTGATGTAATACTCTGTATGGATTGGTTAGCCCTTCATGATGTAATTGTGAATTGTGGTAGTAAGTATATTAAGTTGAAATGTCTGGATGGTAAGATTCTACGGGTCGAATTAAGAGAATTGGGTTCACCGCCGGTTGTAATCACAGCAATGGTTGCCCAGAGATATATAAGGAAAGGATATGAAGCTGACCTTGCAATTGTACTGAACACTAAGGAAACAGAGTTAAAGATTGAGTCCCTTCCAATAGTACGTGAATACCCAGATGTGTATCCTGAAGAATTACCCGGATTACCTCCTGAAAAGGGAGATAGAGTTTGGTATTGAGTTGGTGCTAGGGACGACTCCCATTTCTATTGCTCCGTACAGAATGGCACCTACTGAGCTGAAGGAGTTAAAAGCACAGTTGCAAGAGTTGACGGATAAAGGATTCGAAAGGCCAAGTTTTTCACTTTGGGGTGCCCCCTTGTTGTTCATAAAGAAGAAAGATGGTTCGATAAGGCTATGTATCGATTATCGGTAACTGACCAAGGTGACTATTAAGAATAAGTATCCTTTTCCAAGGATCGATAATTTGTTTGACCAGTTGAGAGGAGCCATCATATTCTCCAAGATAGACTTGAGGTCTGGCTATTATCAGTTGCGAGTAAAAGACTCAGATGTACCCAAGACAGCTTTCAGAATGAGGTATGGCCATTATGAGTTTCTTGTCATGCCGTTTGGGCTGACGAATGCGCCGTCCGTGTTTATGGATCTAATGAATAGGATCTTTCGGCCATACTTGGATAAATTTGTCATTGTGTTTATTGACGACATTTTGATCTACTCTAAAGATGAGATAGAGCATGCGAAGAATCTGATAATTGTGTTGCAGACCTTGCGGGAAAAGCAACTGTATGCTAAGTTTAGCAAGAGTGAGTTTTGGCTCTAGAAAGTTGGATTTTTGGGTCATATAGTTTTGGGTGAAGGCATCCGAGTTGATCCAAGTAAGATTTCTGCAATTGTCGAATGGAAATCATCTAAGAATAAAACCGATGTTATAAGCTTTTTGGGCTTAGCTGGTTACTATCGAAGGTTTGTAAAAGGATTTTCCATAATAGCGACTCCAATGACGAAGCTACTACAAAAAGACATTAAGTTTGAATGGACGGAGAAGTGTCAGCAAAGTTTTGAAAGGTTAAAGACATTGCTGACCGAAGCTCCTATTTTAGTGTTACCTGAACCGGGAAGAGAATTTGTGGTCTACAGTGATGCTTCCTTAAGTGGATTGGATTGTGTGCTTATGCAAGATGCCAAGGTGATAGCATACGCTTCACGGCAATTGAAGCCCCATGAGAAGAATTATCCAACCCATGACCTAGAGCTTGCTTCTATTATTTTTGCCTTGAAAATTTGGAGGCATTATTTGTATGGAGAGACTTGACGTATGTTCACAGACCACAAGAGTTTGAAATACTTTATGACTCAGAAAGAATTAAATCTGAGATGGCGGAGATGGTTAGAATTAATTAAAGATTATGATTTGATTATCGACTATCACCCAGAAAGGCGAATGTGGTTGCCGATGCATTGAGTAGAAAATCCTTGTATGCCTTAAGAGCTATGGATGCTCATTTGACATTGCTTGATGATGGTTCAGTTCTGACCGAGCTGGAGGCTAGGCCAACCTTTCTGTAGGAAATCCATGATGCTCAATTTAATGATGATAACTTGCAAGCAAAAAGAGCTCAATGTAAGTTTGGGGTTGAGTCAGATTTCGAATAGTCCTGGTAGATGTTTAATGTTTAGAGATAGGGTTTGTGTACCCAAAGATAATAAACTTATTCGGAACACTTTGTAAGAGGCACATAATAGTCATTTGTCAGGTCACCCGGGAAGTACCAAAATGTACAATGATTTAAAGAAGATGTACTGGTGGAACAGTATGAAAAGAGATGTTTCTGAATTTGTATCGAAATGCCTGGTGTGTTAGCAAGTTAAAGCTGAACATGAATGAAGTACCTTCAGGTTTGTTACAACCTGTAATGGTCCCTGAATGGAAGTGGACAGAGTTACTATGGATTTTGTGACAGGACTACGTATGACTCCAAAAAAGAAAGATGCCATTTGGGTTATAGTGGACAAATTGACAAAGTCGGATCATTTCATTCCGGTAAGGACGGACTATTCTCTTGATAGATTGGCTGATTTGTACATTTCTAAGATAGTAAGATTGCACGGAGTACCACTGTCGATTATTTTGGACAGAGACTCGAGGTTCACTTCGAGATTCTGGAAGAAATTACAAGAAGCCTTAGGTACAAAGTTGAGTTTTAGCACAGCTTTTCACCCTCAGACCGATGGCCAGTCTGAGCGGATAATTCAAATTCTTGAGGATATGTTGCGTTGTTGCATCCTCGAATTTCAGGGTACTTGGGAAAAATACCTACCATTGGTAGAATTTGCCTACAATAATAGTTTTGAAACAAGTTTGAAGATGGTGCCTTATGAGGCCTTATATGGTAGAAAGTGCCGAACTCTATTGTACTGGATAGAACTTAAGGAAAATCGGATTCACGGAGTTGATCTGATTAAAGAAACTGAAGAAAGAGTTGAAGTGATACGGGATTGTTTAAAAGCGGCATCAGATAGGAAAAAGTTTTATGTTGACCTGAAAATAAAGGAAATTGAGTTTCAAGTTGGAGATAGAGTATTCTTGAAAGTATCTCCATGGAGAAAAGTATTGAGATTTGGTCGAAAAGGTAAACTGAGTCCATGATTTATCGGACTGTACGAGATCACCGAAAGAATTGGACCGTTAGTCTATCGTTTGGCATTGCCAACCGAACTGGAAAAGATTCGTGATGTGTTCTATGTATCCATGTTAAGGAGATACCGATCAGATCCCTCTCATGTAATTTCACCGACTGAGATTGAAATTCGACCGGACATGACCTATGGAGAGGAACCGGTTAAGATATTGGCTCTCGAAGTTAAATGGTTGAGAAATAAAGATTTGGCTCTTGTAAAAGTTTTATGGCATCGACATGGTGTTGAAGAAGCTACATGGGAGCCGGAAGAAACCATGAGAAACCAATATCCGAATCTATTTTCTGGTAAGACTTTCGAAGACGAAAGTCCCTAAGGGGGGAAATGTAACATCCTGAAATAGGGCCTAGTCGGAAACATCAAAATATTTATTTTATAATTATTATGAGGCCTAGAATATGAGTATATGCATGTGTTAAAGTTTTATGAAGAAATTTTAAGTATAAGGCGTCCAATTGGAAATTAGGGACTAAATTGAATAAATTGTAAAACTTGGTTTCTAGAAGCAATCCGTATGAAATTGATTTAGATTATGAATTAGAAGGTCTTGGGGAGAATTTTGCCCAAATTCTAAATTTTTGGACAAAATGGGCTTGTGTGGATGAAATTTTAAAAGAAGGGCATAAGGGCATTTTGGTCATTAAGATTTTAATGAAATAAAATGGGAAAAATGAACCAAAATCAGCTCATTTTCTCCTTCATCCAATGAATTTCAAGGGTCACCATAGCTAGGGTTTTCAAGCTTTCCAAGCTAAATAGTAAGTGCTCCCAAGCCTCGCTTTTCATGTTCTTTATATTTTTGAAGTCCCGGTAACTTTCTCTCTTCATTTCTACCCATATTTCATGCTAGGGTTCATGTTCAAAAATTTACCCATGCATGAGTTATTGGTATTTTGATGGATTATGGAAGAATATGAAAGATAAATGTGTGTTAAACATCTTTTCCAAGTTTGTTTTCATGAGAAACCCTTATAGGGACCATTTTGCAAAAGATGTAAATGTCTGGTAGAGATGAGGAAAATAATGGAAAATGTGGGTTTGCATAAGAGAGAAAAATGTTCGGTTAGGCTTGGGTAAGATAGAAATTGCATGTGTTTCATTATACTGGGTAAGTTCGGATAACTTAAAGTAAACTCCTAACATGTATAATTGCATGATTTATGTATGCATGATAATTTCATTTATTTATGGCATGAAAATGCATCTTTGATAATGAATTGTTGATAATCGTCTCGGTTGAGGTTAAAAAGGAAAATCGATGGATAACCCCTCATTGACATGTGAACTGAGATCCTACATGTGATGCAGTAAGGATTTAGCCCGGACGGGTAATCTGTGATCTCAAGTATGAAAAGGAATCTAGCCTGGACAGGTGTTCTTGAATGATCAAGCCTCCCAAAGAATATGTGTGCAATATGGATTTAGCCCGGACAGGTAATCCAATTAGGGTCTAAATTTAGCCTGGACTGGTAATTCAGATTTGAGCTCATTAATGGTGTTTGTCACTATAAGGGATTTAGCCTGGACTGGTAATTCTGCCATGAAATGTGTGGTTTACAGGAGTGCATATATGTAAAATGATCATTCGTAAGAATTGACGGATAATGGGTTTTCCATCGAGATTTCCTAAAAACTCAACGAGATTAATACGGAATACATCTATGAATGAAATATTGAATGATGAGCTCATCTAGTTAAATTACATGATACATGATTATGTGACTAACTCATTGATTGAGTGCATGTGATAGGAAATCATTTCATAATGGATGATTTCATGAATTAAGTATGGATGTATGCTAATTACCCGAAAAGTTTACTTTCCGGTTATTCAAGCTTACTAAGCATGAAAATGCTTACCCCCTCTCTTTTCCCTATTTTATAGAGCTCGAGGACTCATAAGGATTGGAAAATGATTGGAGAGCCAACACACTATCAACTAGTGAAGCTTTGGTATAAAGACACTTCTATTTTGTTAATGGCATGTATAGGGCTTTGAGTATTTTTTCATATGTGTCATTTGAATTGCCCAAAAGAAGGCATGTAAAGATGCATTCATCTTTTTGTATAAGGCCATCGAAAATGGCATATTTGAAAGTAGGCTATGACTTGCCTTTATATACATGTTTATGCTTCATTATGTTGGGTTGCTACAAGTGGCAATGAGTTCAAAAACGAGCCAAGTTTTGAATGTAATACAATAACGTAAGAACCCATGAATACTAAATGGGAAATAACCTCTTTTGTGAAACCAATGATATGAGGTTTCCATACAATGAGTCTCATTAAGATTAATTACAAGTGTAAAGTCATGTTTTCTCGCAAACTTGTAAATTTTCTAAGTATAAGAGGTAGGAAAGGGTGACCTTAGGCTTGGAAAATAGCCCAACAGAGTCTACATGGTTAGACACACGGGTGTGGGTCTAGGCCATGTGTGACACACAGTTCCCTCCCACGGACGTGTGTTCTGACCATGTGTCCCCTGCACCTAAAACTGTAAGTCAAATTAGTACACGAGTAGGTCACAAGGGCGTGTGCTTAGGCCGTGTTAATTTAACAAATGCTTAAGCTTTGGACATGGGGTGAGACCACAAGCATGTGACTTGGCCGTGTCTAAAAGTCAATGTTACCTATGGTTGAAAGGCATGGGCGTGCCCTAAGATACACAGGCGTGTGAGCCCACACGGCCCACATGCACGGGCGTGTGATACTCCTAAATAAGGAAATTTTTCTAAAGTTATGGGATGTTCCCGTCTTATCCCGAATCATCCCTATGTATATCTAGAGTCTTGAAGGTCTATTTAAGGGTTGTGATGCGAATGCTTGTAAGTCTCAATTCTTAGCTAAACTTGGTGAGTTGACTCAGTAACTTTCCAACTAAAATGTTTCGGTAATGCCTTGAACCTTATCCCGGCATCGGATACGGGTGAGGGGTGTTACATGACATCTCTGAGCACCTTACTCGATTCGAGCAGCAGTGTTTTCAACGATTTAACAACATTGATGCTACTCTACAGCAGATTTGTTAGCACTTCCACATCTCATCGCCACCCCCACCTCGCGAATCATCTAGCGATGAAGATGTTTAAAAACTTTTATTTATTATTTTATGTTTTTTCTTTTATTTTATTTTAAGACTACTTTTTATTTTAATTTCATCTTATTTTTATTAGGCTTTATAATTTTTATTAAACAATTTTGAATTTCAGCGATTTCCTACCGAGTAATCATTCTTCCTTATATACTTTCTAAAAGAGTTCCTGACGCTATCATAGTTACAAAAAGCTCCAAAGTTCACTATTACTCAGGGACTCGAAACTCCACTAGGAAAAATTCTCCACGACTGTCATGTCCTGCTCGACCACGACCATAACCAATTTCAGATATAATATTCTTTTGGCGCAGGACTTATGGACTACTGAACCTCTACCACCGCCAGAGTATCCTCCTCCACCCTCACGCCGATTATTCTCTGAAACTATAGTTCAAGGAAATTCATCCATCACTCAGGAAGTTTCACTACTCTCCCTATCTTATTTTGACATTCTTTTCTATCTACCTATCTTTGTACATTGAGGGCAATGTACATCTTAATTGTGGGGGGTATTCATTTCATTATCAGAAAAATCCCTGAATGATTGCCATGTTCTCTTGAAAAGCTCTCATATCGTAGTTAGGATAAATTTTGATTGATTTATGATTTTGATTGATATATCTTGAATTAAAACATAGGCATTTATGTATTGATTTTTTAAACTTTCAAACATTAGAGAATCGAGCATGATAAGTTAATTTTTAAGAATTTAAACTTTTAGGTTGTTTCCCCAAAGTTTAGGTATTACTTTGAGTTAGAATTCACAAGTTTTAAACATCAAAAAGCCATAATTTTTGTGAGATTTTTTAGCCTTTTGAGCATCTATTAATTCTTTCATGCTCACTTTTATTATTGCTTTGAGTGCGTCAGTATTGAACTGTTATTCTAGAACTTGCTTGATTATGCATGTCAAGACCACACCATTTGATTTGATATGTCAAAATGATTAAGGCACTTAGGATTAACCCACTCATTCCATGAAAAGCCTACCTCCACGATTAACCCCTAGTGAACCCCTTTGAGCCTAACAAGCCATTTCTTGTATTACCCTTAATATTAACCCTTAACCCATTATTGTTGAAATCCCCTAAATTAAATTTGATACCTATTTTTGTCGAGATTTGAATTGAAATAGTTACTCAGCTATTTCTAGTTCTTAATAGTTAGTCTATGTTATTTAACTTGTTCTTAAAAAAAAAACTGTGTATACACATAAGTAGTAATCTTTGTTTTTGAGCTTAAGTATTTAAATTCCATATTTTGAGAAAAAGCTCTGTTGTACGCAAATGATGATTAAATCTTTTTCTAGTTAAGTGATTTTCCAATTCAATCTCAATTCTAACTGTTTCTTTCAGCTTGTGACCACACCCCCTAACCAAAGCCACGTTACAACCCTCTAAAGACCTTTTGATTGATGGATCATCTTAATTTATAGTGGTGGAGATGTGATTTTCATGCAAGCCTATGGTAATAACTTTTCATATTGACTGATGAGTGCTATTTACATTGTCCTTAAACACTTTGGGTGATTTGAGTGAATCTTTAGTGAGGATGTTAAACTCCGTGAGATTTCGAATCGAGGTAACCACTTAGATAAGGGGAGATGCCTAAAGTTTTACATGATTAAATACTCAACTTGGAATGTTTGAAACTTTGATATTCTTTCAGTTGAATTTTGAATTATGATTACCTATGGATTATTTTGATATATTATCGATAGAAATTATAGGTTGAGAAGAATTTATTTTGATTATGAGTTGAGAATTTTGCTTGAGGACAAGTACATGCTTAAGTGTGGGGGTATTTGATAAATAGTAATTTATACATATTTTTACCCCATGCTTAATACATTTTATGGATGATTTTTCCTTAGAATTGGTGAATTTGATGCTCCTAATGACTTAATTTCATGTTTTATACTTAGGTGAGCATAGGAGAGCGAAAGGAACGAAAAACGAGCCAAAAATGGTACACTTATTAATTAGTTAATTAGTAATCCCCTAATTCTACTTTCTGTGAATTCTTATTTTAGTTAATTAGTTAGTTAAAGCAAAGCCCCTTATTCTTAGGCTAGATAATAAAAAGACAGTCATTACTAGTGCTTTTAGTTCCTTTGGGTTTGACAATTCGGTCTTGCTAAAACTATACTACTGTTGGATAGGTACACTTGCCTACATCGTGATAATAGTTAGTTTCAAGAACGATTCTTTATAAATATTTAAAACCTGTCACACGAAAATTGCGATCATCCACTACCGTCCAGTTCACTTACTATTGGGCTAATTTCAACATAAAGGCTTCCATTTAAAAAGCCAAGTGCAATTCAGCCCTTTTTAGAAATAACCACCTAATTTTCATTTTACGCGATTAAGTCCTTTTATTTAATCAGACACTCAAACGACAAAATTAAATCACGAAAATTTCACAGATATAAATTCACAAAAAATATACATAGAAAATAATTTTTAACTATTTTTCTGGCTTGGATTCGTGGTCCCAAAACCACAGTTCTGATTAGGGTCTAAATTAGGCTGTTACAACTCTCCCCCTTTAGGGATTTTAGTCCCCGAAAATCTTACCGATGAATAGGTTCGGATAGCATTCTCTCTTGCATCTTCTGGTTCCCACGTTGCTTCCTCAATCCCGTGTTTACACCATAATACTTTAACTAACGGAATTTTCTTATTTTGAAACTCTTTAATCTCACGAGTCAGAATACGAATCGGTTCTTCTTCGTATGTCATATCGAGCTTAATCTCAATCTTAGATGGACTAATCACATGTGAAGGGTCAGACCGATATCTACGGAGCATCAAAACATGGAATACATTGTGGATCTTTTCTAACTCAAGTGGCAACAATAGTCTGTAAGCAACTGGCCCGATACGCTCTATTACCTCATACTGCCTAATAAACCTCGGACTTAATTTACCTTTGTGACCAAATCTGAGTATTTTCTTCCACGGTGAAACTTTTAAGAAGACTTTATATCTTTACGTTTCAAGTCCGCATATGATTTCTGACGATCTGACGCTGCTTTTAGACTTTCACGGACTACTTTCACTTTCTGCTCAGTTTCTCTAATCAAGTCGACCCCGTGTATCTTATTTTCACTTAGCTCAGTCCAGTATGATGGTGTATGACACTTACTGTAACAGTCCAGTTGTGACCCTATTCGGAATAGTGGCTTCAGGACCACAAATCTGAGTCTCAAAAACATTTTAATATTATTTTCTATGT
The DNA here is from genome assembly GCF_025698485.1 of Gossypium arboreum. NCBI lineage: Eukaryota > Viridiplantae > Streptophyta > Magnoliopsida > Malvales > Malvaceae > Gossypium > Gossypium arboreum. The sequence continues at coordinate 23,821,057 of NC_069072.1, forward strand.
CTGTGATATGTGAATTTATATCTGCGAAGTTTCTGTGATTTAATTTGCCAATTTCTGTGCTTAATTATGAAAAAGGATTTAATCACGTAAATGATAAAATTTGCATGCCATATGTTCAATGTGTTTAATTGGCATGGCTTTGGATTATTATGGCCTTATGTGGCAATTACTCCATTGAATTTATGAGTGGTCGTAAATGACATTGTTTTATGTAATTGATATGTTTATTTATGAGGGATACAATGGTAATTCATGCTTTAACATGAAATAAAGAAAAAAAATTGCATGAATATGTTCAAAAACACATATTATATCCAAAAATCAAAGAAAATAAAAAAGAAGAAAGCCATTTTAGGTTTTGGCTAGCTTAATCCTTGATTAAGGTATGAATTTTGGTCTGTTTTTTATAATTTCTACGTTTCTGTGATTGTTGCTTCATGTTCTTCAAAACCCATGTCTGAATTTTTGTTTCCATTGATGCCATTGATGATTATATGAGCTTTGTAAAGTTTTTATATGGATTATGAAAGATATATGTGAGATTATCATGCTTTGTTCTGGAATTTTTTATGGAATAGAGATATTTGGGCTAATTTGTGAAAATGAGGTTTTGAAGGACTAAATTTTGAATTAAATATGTTATTTGGGCTTGTATGGAAGCTATGTATATTTGGCCAAGCTATAGTCTTGGTGAATTTTTCATATTTGTGATTTTATGAAAACGACCCGAATTATCTCATTATTCACACCTTAAATCGATAGTCTTGCTTTTGCAATTTACAACCGCATCGCATGGTCAACCAATCCAAACCAAGAATAACGTCAATTCATCGAACGCGAAGCATCAAGTCCGCCGAAAACAAGAACCTCGGAACACTAGGGACTTTTCTTGCACACTTTGTTGACAAGCACGTAATGACCCAAGGGTTTGACACTCGAATTACAAACTCAGTAGACTCAATAGGCAAAGTCTTACTGGATGCTAAGGCTTCACATATATATGAATGAGTAGAACCAGGGTCAATCAAAGCAATCACATTTGTATTGAAAAGAGTGAAAGTACCGGTAATGACATCTAGAGAGGCAGCATCCTCGCGTGCGCGTATGGCATAAGTCCTAGCAGGAGCACGAGCCTCGAGATCGATGGTAGCATCTCTAGATCCTCTCGACGACCGCCTAATCGACATTGCCCATATTTCTAGGTGGCCTACCTCGAGCAAAGGGTAGCACCCGGTTTCCACTCGACTTACATTCTGCTCATGCATCCTCGGCAATCCTTCATAAAGTGGTCGGCCGATCCACACTTATAGCAGAGCGATCACGAAACCAACAGCCCCGAATGCAATTTGCCACAATGTAGACACTCCGCCTCTCTCGGCGATCATTTCCACCATCGGCGATCGAAGTGACTCGTGTGGTCACAGGGGTCGATCGCGTCCTCGTCTAGAAAAGCCCAAACGCCTCTAGACCGGCTCACATCATCTCGAAATCTCTTCGATGCTTGTTGAAGAGACTTTCCGAGGACCTCTTCGAATTCTCCGGTTCACATCGCCTTTTGTTTCTCCTTTCTAAGCTCTGCACTTTACAAGCTCGCTCAACAAGTACTACGAACTCTCGATCTCGAGAATGCCAACGAACATCCTTATATCATCATTCAGCCCATCCTCGCGCGTTTACACATAATGGCTTGGACGAAATGCATTCTCGCGCGTGCACGCTAAGCCTCACAAATTTTCGTTCGTAGTGGTGAATCGACATAGAACCTTGCTTAAGATCAAGGAATTCCTTCGCTTTTGGTCGATGAATCTCGACTAATATACTTTTTCGAACTCGGTTTGAAAGAATTCCCAAGTCACTTGCTCTCTAGGCACCACAAGTCGAGTACTCCACCAATAGTAGGCGGACTCGCGTAGCAAGGAGATGGTACACTTTAAGCACTCATCGGTGTACAGGATAGCTCATCGAGCACCGGATAGTGTTATGCAACCAAAATTCAGCTCGCTCGGCATCATCATCATCCGTAGCCTTAAATTCAGTGGCCCCATGTTTTCGAATCCTATCGACCGGGGCTTACTTGACCTTATTTGGTCATCACCGGAGGTATTGTAGGTGCGGGGTTGCATTTGTCGGGAATGGAGGTTGTGGAACAGCCGTGTTAGTTCGAATGTATTGATTAAACCATTCGCTCATCACACTATAAAAGGCTTGCCTAGCCTCATCATTCGGATTGTGGTTATAGGTTGAGAGTCCGCCGACACCGCCTTGCGCGGAGCGACGCCACACTCTCCACATCATCACCGTCGCTTTCGGTTGGGATCGGGATCCATTGCTATAAACAAACACAAGGTCAAATTGTCGAAATCACCACACTATCGATTCATCATTTAATGGCATGTATAGCTAGACCCCAAACACATCACGGTAGTCCTAGAATCGACTAAACCGTGGCTCGATACCAATAAAATTGTAACACCGGACCCGAGACCATCGCCGTTCGGACACGAGGGTTAACAAGCCAAGTTCACATATTTTGCCCACCAATTTGACATTTCCAGTCAGGCTGGAAAACTGCGTCACCGTCGACAGTTTATTAGTTAAAGTCACCCATGTTACAGGGATCGACTGCTCTGACCTTCGCCCGTTATAACTTGAATATCTCTCTGTGCAGGGATTTAATACTAGTGCCGTTTGTTTCTAATGAAACTAGACTCAAAATGGAATCTGTACATATAAGGCATGACTCCTAATTCTTTCTGGATAATTTATAGTAAATTTTTAAAGTTGTGACAGGGGACCCAGAAACCGTTCTGGCCCTGTCTCACAATAGCTTTAATATCTCTTAACATGTAACTCCTATGACCATTTCGTTTTTTTCCATATGAAAATAGACTCATCAAGGTTCATTTACATAGCTTATTCACTAATTAATACCATTCCTACAAATTTTGGTGATTTTTCACATTCACGTCACTGCAGCTGGCAGCATCTGTTTTAAGGTAGGTCTTACCTATTTTGTAGTCTCCATGAACCAACTAGTCTTGCCATACATAGGTTCATATATGATCATTTTAACCATACCAATGGCTGATCATGTGACCAACACTCCCATTTCCAATCCAATATCACATCATGACACCATATATATACATACAAACCACAAATAGTCTAAGTTCATGCTTCCTTTACGAGCCATTTTCGCATGGCCGTATACATATACATCACCACATTTTTAAACCAACAAGGGTAGTCCTATACATGCCATTTCAAAGTTCAACCAAAATTTATACCAAAATAGAGGCGTTGATAGTGTGGATGACTTGACTTTATTGATTCGAATCCGATTGCTATCGAGCGAAATCTATAAAACAGAGAGCCAAAGTAACGGGTAAGCATTTTATGCTTAGTAAGTCTCAAGGAATATAATCAACTCTAATTACAGCAATACATTCACATAGCCAAATGCATCATTTCATTAATACACATTCTTACTTCACACTTCATCATTATATACTTTCACAAAGTATCAATCAATTCAATAACTGAAATTCATTAGTCGATTGAGCGAATGTTGCTCAAACATGTTGACTTTCCAATGCACATATAAACGTACCTTATTCTTTGGGCTTTTCGAGTGTACTAATTGAATTTATTACAACAACCAACACTCACCTCCAGCCCAAGATTCTTGAATATAACCGGATATAACCATGTGCACAAATGCCTTGGTGTTAGCAACCAAAACATGCATGAAACTCCTAACACAACCTCATACATACCTTAATCTTGATGCAAATTTAGCCAAATCTCCTTCTAGATCTCTTCTAAACCAAGCATGAAGCAAAAATCCTCCCCTTTTTCCTTAGTATTTTCGCCAAGAAGTGAAAATAGATGAACAAATTTTTCTTTTCTTTCTTTAGGATATTCGCCAAGGGCTATGGAGAAAGATGAACACTTTTTTTTGTTTCTCATCCTACTAACATTAATTTTTTTCCATACTCTTATTTTATTATTTCTAACATCCACCTCTAGCAAAACATGTTTAAGACATGTTTTCTTTTGCCCATATTCATCACCATGGCCGCCACTTCCCTCTCTTTGGGTAAATTGACATGCAAAACCATTCTTTTGCATGCATGTACTATTAGACCTTTGAAGATTGGCCTATCACCTTTCAACAATGTTTCATATAAGTCCATCTAAATAAATTCACATGGAAATGATCAAATTAATGCATGCAACTTTCACACATGCATTTACTAACATCATAAACATAGAATATAACTTCTAATTACTTATAAGACTCGGTTTAACGGTCCCGACACCACTTCCCGACTAGGGTCAAATTAGGGACGTCACAAAAAAATTGCATGAATGTGTTCAAAAACACATATTATATCCAAAAATCAAAGAAAATAAAAAAGAAGAAAGCCATTTTAGGTTTCGGCTAGCTTAATCCTTGATTAAGGTATGAATTTTCGTCTGTTTTTTATAATTTCTACGTTTCTGTGATTGTTGCTTCATGTTCTTCAAAACCCATGTCTGAATTTTTGTTTCCATTGATGCCATTGATGATTATATGAGCTTTGTAAAGTTTTTATATGGATTATGAAAGATATATGTGAGATTATCATGCTTTGTTCTGGAATTTTTTATGGAATAGAGATATTTGGGCTAATTTGTGAAAATGAGGTTTTGAAGGACTAAATTGTGAATTAAATATGTTATTTGGGCTTGTATGGAAGCTATGTATATTTGGCCAAGCTATAGTCTTGGTGAATTTTTCATATTTGTGATTTTATGAAAAATGGACTAAATTGTCAAAGTGTGAAAATGTAAGGGCTAAAATGCAAAGTGCCCTAAATATGTGTTCATGGATTATTTTGCATGAAATTAAGGATTGAATGGTTGAATTTGAATTGTATTAGATAAAGAACAAAGAAAATCGGACTTAGATCGAGGGAAGTCCAAAATAGTTAATAGTCGACTCATTTCCGTCCGAAATCCGTACGAGATAAGTCAAATTACAATTACGTGTTAAAATGACTAAATTCTATGCATACAAACTGTAATCTGTATTGGACAGCCTTGAGAGCCTGATGAATAAATTTTGAGTAAACTCTGATAATATGCTAGTATCTGAAAAGCTTTGTATGTTTCTAAAAGAACGTTGACATTGATCTGAACTATCGTGTAAGAACGTGTCTGGGACACAGGCCTCGATTTGAGATTTACATGTAAGACCATGTCTGGGACATCAACATCATATCTGATTTTGTGTAAGACCCTGTCTGGGATAGAGGCATCGATACTGAATTACATGTAAGACCACGTTTGGGACGTCAGCATTGTACCCGTTTATGAGTATCTATATCGTTTCTGAATCGTCTGATGATAGAGTATGACATATAGGAATGAATATATGAAATATATAATCTATACAGGTACATTTGTATCGTACTAAATTTCTGAATATGAAAGACTCTGTTTCTGTGAAATAATGAATGCGAAGTATGTATGAAATCATGGAAATGAAACATGACATGTATACAAGCAAATGAGCATAGTTAGGCTCATGAACTATTCTGTGAAATGTCTATGAATTCTTTCTGTTGATTTGTACTTTATATGCTTTAATAGTTAGACCAATTGTATTTGGCTTACTAAGCTCTTTGTAGCTTACTCTGTATGATTTCTCTCTATTTTAAAGTTATAGTAGCTGCTGAAGGCTCGGGGATAGTCGAGGATTGTCACCATACTATTGAACTCATTTTAGTACTTTTGAAAGTGTAAATATTTGATACGTGATATTCGTGACAGGTTTTAAATATTTATAATGAATCGTTCTTGAAACTAACTATTATCACGATGTAGGCAAGTGTACCAATCGAACAGTAGTATAGCTTTAGCAAGACCGGATTGTCGAACCCAAAGGAACGAAAAGTATTAGTAATGACTGTCTTTTTATTACCTAGACTAAGAATAATGAGGTTTGTTTTAACTAACTAATTAACTAAACTAAGAATTCACAAAAAATAGAATTGGGGAATTACTTTTGGAAAGCTCGATTCATTGAGACAATACCTAAGGAAAAATCCACCTAGACTTCACTTGTTATTTGACTCTAAATCCCTAAGTTATATTATTATTCCTCTTGAGACTAACAACGTTTAACCCTATGTTGGATAATTGAAATCTCTTTCTAATTAACTCCCCAGGGTTGCATTAACTCGATCTATGGATCCCCTTATTAAGTTTCACCCTAATCCGGCAAAATCTTGTCACCCTATCTCTAGTCGCACAATCAACTCCGCTTAATTATGACAAATGTACTCTTAGACAGGGTCTATTCCTCCTCTGAATAAGAGCTTAACTTGAATCAATATCCTGGAATATCAAGACAAGAATTAATAACACATAATTAAGAACAAGTCAAATATTTATCATACAATTTAGATAATAATAACAAGATCTATCTTAGGTTTCATTCCCCTTAGGTATTTAGGGGTTTTAGTTCATAACTAAAAAGGTAAACATCTTAAAAGAATAATGAATACAAAACATAAAGAAAAACTCAAAACTCCTAAAGGGAAATTGAGGGGAGATCTTCAGTCTTGATGATGAATCCGGATTCTGAGATGGATCAATCGGCTTTCTTTGAGCAGTTCCTTGCTTCCCTCTTTGTGTGTGTCCCCTTTCCTCCTCCTCTAAGGTGTATTTATAGGGTTTAGAATGCCTAAGAACCCTTAAAATTGGCCTTTTCTGAATTGGACTAAATTGGGCTCGGCAGGGACACGCCCGTGTACGATTATTTCAGGCCATGCTCAAGCCTGTTAAATAGGCACGGGCGTGTTGTCCACCCATGTGAGTCGTGCTTCGATTCTGCCAAATTGACACGGCCGTGTGGTATGCCCGTGTGAGGAGGTCCAGGCCATGTTGATTTCGCATGTTGGCCCATTTTCTCTATTTTTGGCCCGTTTCTCGTTCATTTCACTCTCCTATGCTCACCTAAGTATAAAACATGAAATTAAGGCATTAGGAGCATCGAATTCACCAATTTTAAGGAAAAATCATCCATAAAATGTGCTAAGCATGGGATAGAAATATGTATGAATCACGATTTATTAAAGACCCCCACACCTAAGCATTTGCTTGCCCTCATGTAAAATTCTCAACTTATAATCAAAATGAATTCTTCTCAACTTAAAATTTCTATCGATAATATCTTAAAATAATTCATAGGTAATCATACATTGAAAATTCATCTGAAAGAACATCAAAGTTTTAAACATTCCAAGTTGAGCATTTTATCATGAAAACATAGGTGTCTCCCCTCATCTAAGTAATTACCTTTGATTCAAAATATCACAGAGTTTCATATCCTCACTAAAGATTCACTCAAATCACTCAAGGTGTTTAAGGACAATAAATGAAGCACTCAATAGTCAATAATGAAGAGTCATTACCATAGGCTTGCATGAAAATCAAATCTCCACCACTATAAATTGAGATGAAACATTAATCAAAAGGTCTTTAGAGGGTTGTAACGTGGCTTTGGTTAGAGGGTGTGGTCACAAACTGAAAGAAAAAGGTTAGAATCGAGATTGAGTTGAAAATTTGTCTATTAGAAAAAAACTAGTCATCAATTGTGTACAACAGAGCTTTTTCTCGAATATGGAATTTAACTTCTTTAGCTCAGAAGATCACTACTACTAATATGTATACATATATTTTTCTTTCTTTCTTTTTTTCAGAACAAGTTAAATTACAAAATAGTATAAAACATAGCTAAGCAACTATTCCAACTCAAATCTCGACAAAAATAGGGATCAAATTAATTTAGGGGATTTCAACAATAAAGAGTTATGAGTTAATATTGAGGGTAAATTAATGAATGATTTGTTAGGCTCAAGGGGGTTCACTAAGGGTTAATTGTGAATGTAGGCTTTTATGAAGTGAGTGGGTTAAACCTAAGTGCCTTTCTCATTTTGAGATATCAAATCAAATGGTGTGGTTTTGAAATGCATAATCAAGCAAGTTCTAGAATAACAATTTGATACTGACGCACTCATAATAAAAGTGAGCATGAAAGAATTAATAGATGCTCTTGAAGGCTCAAATCTCACAAAAATTATGGCTTTTTGATGTTTAAACTTGTGAATTCCAACTCAAAATAATACCTAAACTTGGGGGAACAACCTAAAATTTTAAATTCTTAAAAATCAACTTATCATGCTTAATTCTCTAATGTCTTAAAGTTTAAATAATCAATGCATGAATATCTATGTTTTAATTTAAGATATATCAATAAAAATCATAAATCAATCAAAATTTATGCTAAACATGATATGAGAGCTTTTCAAGAGAACAAGGCAATCATTCAGGGATTTTTCTGATGGTGAAATGAATACCCCCCCACACTTAATATGTACATTGCCCTCAACGTAAAAAGATAGATATATAGAAAAGAATATAAATATAAGATAGGGAGAGAAGTGAAACTTCCTGAGTGATGAATGAATTTCCTTGAACTGGAGTTTTGGAGAATAATCAGCGTGAGGGTGGAGAAGGATACTCCGGCGGTGGTAGAGGTTGGGCTCCACAAATGCTGCGCCAAAAGAATATTATAGCTCAAGTTGGCTATAGTCGTGGTCGAGTAGGACATGGTAGTCGTGGAGAACCTTTCCCAGTGGAGTTTCAAGTTCCTGAGTAATAGTGAGCTTTGGAGCTCATTATAACTGTTATAGAATCAGGAACTCTTTAAGAGGTATACTGAAGCATGATTACTCATAATGAAATAGCTGAGGAATAAAATTGTAAAAACTCTAGATAAAATAGTATTAAAAGGAAATAAATAAAATAAAATAAAATAAAGTAAATAATAGGTGTTTAAAGAGAAATTGGGGCACACGGTCGTAGGGCACGCCCGTGTGCTCTAAGCTCAGCCCGTGAGTTTCGTAATTTTTGAAATTAGGCGCATTGGTGTACACGGCCGTGTTGATCTCTTTTGCTTCTCCCACACCCGTGTATGTAGGCGCACGTCCGTGTTAAATTGACAAGTTTACCCATGGTTTCATGTAACATCTTGATTTTTCGGATTCATTCGTGGTTTTCAATATTTTATAAAGACTTTAAATTATTGTATTTGGATGTGAAATTAATATTTTGAGTAAGTAAATGGGCTTATGGAAGGCCCATGAGTTGGCCAAAACCAGTTGAATTTTTGGAATTTTAGACTTAGGAGTTAGGGGTTACGCTAAGTGGCCCTTAAGTAGAGTTGTGGGTAAATTGCATCACAAAAAGAGCCTTGGTAAAGTGGCAAGGGTGATGCCACTAGGCTCCTAGAAAAGTGGCGTGTGGAGCAGTGGGGAAGGCATGGGATCGATTCCCTGTGTTGACGAATAGATGCATTTATTTTTAAGTGCAGGAGGGGTAAGTGTTGGAGTTCAGGTGGATTCTGCTAGAAGAGAGTTGGATCAGTTTAAATGCTTGGATTAAGGAGGGATAAGGGGAGAGATTTAAGGGATTTGGATGAGGCTAGGAGTTGGCCAAATTATGGGAATTGAAGAGGGAAAATCGGTAGGGGGTATTAGGTTGGTATTTCGGCACTTAGGGTATTGAGTGGTGCCTTTTTTCTTCTGCTTTAACACCTTAGGGTTGTTTTTCCTCACTTTTTCCTCTCTAGCCAAAACTACCACCTCCCCTATTCTTCTTCTTCTATTTTTTCTACTTCAAAACTATTCATCAAACCTGCTTATCATTAGCACCTTTGCCAAAATCACAAAAGTTGAAAACCTGTGATCACTGCTTCTGCTGATTTCTTCAAAGCCAGGTCCTTCTATGTTCTTTATTTTTATTAATCTACGATTATCTTTTCTTAATCCTAGATACCTAACAGCAATTCTACTTCAAGGTTATAGTTCCACATTATCATCTTCTTCACCACCCAAAAGCCGAAAGTACCACTGGTTTAGGGACTTATAGCCGAAACTTCTTCAAACTCCTGGATTCGGGTTTTACCATTGTTCTAAGGTTAAATCTGCACCGGATTGCGAGGAAATCAAGTAGGAGTAAGGGGTAAGTACTTATCATCTCAGATCTGTTCTTATTTTGCGATGTTAGGAAAAGCCGAAATCCCTAAAAATTAAGGAGGCTGTCGATTTGAGCATAAGGCTTTAAGGTTTTGTAACTAATGTTTTCTCTCCGTGATTAGAGTCTTCTTAAGTGTTGGATTGAAAGCGTGAATCATTGGAGCAATCGGATTCAGAGCTAGCTATCGATTTTGACAAAAAGGTAAGGTTTCAAAGGCTTTTAGGGACATGGTTCGATCATGGGTGAGTAAGTTTTGGAATTTAGTGATTATAGTTTGTAAATAAGCACTGTGCTAATCAATTGTAGGATATCGAAGAGATCTCAGATAGCGATCGTCATGAATCGTGTGTACCGAACACCTTTTCTTAGTTCAATTCACAAAAGTCAAATGCCGAAATTCCGGCATTTCATAGGCTTGTGAGTATGCGAATGCTCTCTAGACATAGAGTAATTGTTAGATCTAGCACCGCAAAGTGGTAAGTTTGTGTGACGTTTCAACGTACTTCGGAAATAGGGCCTCGATGGGCCAAAACTGGGCCCAATGGGCTTACGCCCAATATGGGCAAGAGATGGGCAAAGTAGCTTTGTCGGTTAGATGGGAGAATCAAATTGCATACGATTGTTAAGAATTCTGGAATAACGTGTGTAGTTGCGTAAGTACGAAATTACCCCTAAAGAGCATAATTATCAAATACCCCTAGGGTTTAAATTGGTTAAACCGCATGATTGATTAATACTGTATTTTATATGATATGCATTTATTAATATCGCTGCATGGGATTGGGGTATTGATGGAGGAAGTATTGAATGTGGTTTATCCACGATCGGAGGCTTTGCCTCAATCGATCGATAATTGAGTAAGCGTTGTCGCAAAATGTGGAGTGTAGGGTGGGTGGGTTGAGATATTCCCACATGGAGTGTAGGGCTGGTGCAGGCGGTGTAGCGGTTGGTGGGTTGAGTAGTCTCCCAGTTGGGCTTGCATTCATTTATCGATATTGTTACATATGTTATCGAACTGGGCCTATGGGCCATCTGTTATGTTAAAAGGGCTAAGGCCTTGCTATGTGATTCGAAAGGGCTTTGTTCCTTGTGTACTATTATCTGAATAGGGCTTAGGCCCAATGGGCTCGAGCTGATTTGGGCTTTGGATGGGTTTCAGATACACCGAGTTTTCCCAAACTCACCCTTCCTCTTCCATCCTTGCGGTGAGCCCTAGTTGGTGGACTTGAGTGGGCGGGATTCAGAGTGGCCATGAAGATTGATTGCCGATTTTAAATAAGTTTAGCATTTAATTTGGATTATTTTATTATGCTCAAAGTTGTAATAAGGCCGCTCTTTCTAATTAATTTTATTTTGGGGATTATTAAACCTGGTTAGCACTAGGGTTCGCTTTTATAAAACTACTTGTTTTAAAAGATCACGATGACGCCGCAAAGTTTCCATAAAGTAAATTGTTTTTCAAGAAAATAAATATTTCCAAAGAAACGCTTTTCATCCGTAATCATTTTCTTAAAATGAGACATAACCAAACGGTTTTCTCCAAATCATACGAGATGTTAGAGTGTGGCAATGGCGGTGTGCATGTCTAGGATTGGATCCGAAGGGAGCTTGGTACTTAAGCAGTCCGACGGACTCACCTCCTCTCCTTCCTGGTTTCCTACGGTGCACTGACTTCGTTCACTTTAACCTACTTTTAAAAGTGTCTTTTACAACACCAACTAAGTTTTTTTTCCAAACTAAGTAATACGGAATGTTTTGAATACTTCGATGTGGCGCATCAGATTCGGTCATAACGTCTAGGCCGGGTTTGGGGTGTTAAATTTCAGGCACGGGCGTGTCGCACGCCCATGTTTTTTTGGTAGGTTCGCCCACGGCCATGTCGCACGGTCGTGGTGATTTATTGTAGCCCGTGTTGGGGATATGTTTGCCCTGTTTCCACACGGTCATAAGCACGCTCGTGTGCTTGGCCATGTTTGTGTAGTAAAACTATTTTCAAGAGCTTCGTTAGTAAGTCAGGTGTTAAACACTAAAATTTAAAGAAGTTGATACAGTTAGTGCTCGAGTTGCCTCCCGAAAAGCGCTTATTTATAGTCTAAGCTTGACTTACCTCTCCATTGAATGGTCATGGTGGTTCGAGGAGTTTATACTCCTCATTCCAATTATGAATCTCATCAAAATAAGGTTTTAGGCTGGTATTGTTTACCTTAAAAGTGCCGAACTTGGGATGACTTATCTCGATTGAACCGAATGGGAGAATGCTAAGTACCGTAAGAGGAATTTCTTCATTCAGTTTGGCAGTGACAATGTGAGGATCTGCAGCATCTAATAAAACTTTATCTCTAACCTTAAGTTGATTTGGAAAGATATTGAGCTTGTTTTGGCGTAGTTTTGGTTTATCGTGTGTTCTCAGTTTATGTGTCCTCCATTCATCTAGCTCCTCGATTTGTAGCTTTCGTTCTTCATGAATAGGTCCTCTACTATTGCTTGAAAATGGCTCATGTACTTCCTACAAATTTATTTCTTGCAAAGTAGGTTGCACCATATTGTTAGTTTTAGTAGAATGGCTTAGAAAATCACCTTCAATTTTGATATGTTGCCAGAATTACGAGCTTGAAGGGTGATTGTTTCGTCTCCCACACAAAGTGTGAACTCACCTGTGCCAACATCAATAATCGTTCTAGCAGTTGCTAAAAAGGGCATTCCTGAAATTAAAGTAGTGTTGATATCCTCCTCTATGTCTAGAATAACGAAGTCAACGGGAAATATAAATTTATCGATTTTAACTAGCACATCTTCAATAATACCCCTAGGAAATTTTATAGTTTTATCTGCTAATTAAATGCTCATCCTAGTATGTTTGGGTTTCCCAAGACCTAGTTGTTGAAACATTTTGTAAGGCATGACGTTAATATTAGCCCTTAAATCAACTAATGCATTATTAACATCTGAACTACCAAATAAGCAAGGAATCGTAAAATTCCCTGGATCTTTTAGTTTTTTGGGTAGTTTATTCTTTAGAATAGCTGAGCAAACTGTGTTTAGCTTCACATGAGAAGCCTCATCCAACTTCCGCTTATTTGCTAAAAGCTCTTTTAAAAATTTCATTGCATTTGACATCTGCGATAGAGCTTCAATAAATGGTATTTTAAGAGTTTAAGGAATTTACCAAATTGTTCATCTGAGCGGTCTTTCCTTGTTGCATTAGGGTATGGCACACGAGGTTTGTATTCTGTACTTTCTGATTTCTGCTCATTTTGGTCTACCTCACCCTTACCCTTTCTTATCTCAATTTCTTGCCTTGGTTCTGGTTCAGGTATGATTAACCCTTTCTCATCTTGACTAGTAATCGCGTTTAGTTGCTCCCTTGGGTTAGATTCTGTGTTGCTTGGCAAGCTACCTCGTGGTCATTTAGAGATCAACTTAGCAAGCTATCCAATCTGAGTTTCGAGCCCTTAGATCGATGCTTGTTGCTTCTTAAGTGATGTCTCGGTATTCTGAAAATGAGTTTATGAAACCAATATAAACTTTGAGAGCATCTCTTCAATGTTCGACTCTTTTCCTATTGGAAGGGTGGTTGTTGGTAGCCTGGAGGTGGTCTCTGATTTCCTTGGCCACCCCATGAAAATTTTGGGTAATTCCTCCAACCTGCATTGTAAGTATTGCTATAAGGATTGTTTTGAGATCAAGGATCATTACCCATGTAATTTAACTGCTCGTTCTCTATGTTGTGGCCATAAGGTGTGTATTCAGAGTTGCTCGATTCACCTCTATTTGCTTCGCACTGCATTACTGGTTGAACCTATGTAGAACTAAGAAAACCATCAATTTTTTATTCAAGAGTTCTACCTGATTAGAGAGCATGGTGACTGAATTGACGTTATAAGCACCGACTATTTTTGTTGGCTTTGTCCTCATGACTTGCCACTGATAGTTATTTAGTGACATCTCCTCTATAAATTCATAAGCATCTTCAAGTGACTTATTATTGATGGTTCCTCCAGCAGCTGCATCAATCATCTGCCGAGTCGAATGATTCAGGCCATTATGGAAGGTTTGAACCTGTAGCCAAAGCGGTAACCCATGTTGAGGGCACCTTGTTAAAAGGTCCTTGTATCTCTCCTATGCATCGTAGAGTGTTTCTAAATTCATCTGCACATAAGAAGAGATATCATTACGTAGTTAGGCTATTTTAGCCGGTGGAAAATATTTTAGTAAAAATTTTTCGGTCATTTGTTCCCAAGTAGTGATTGACCCTCGTGGTAACAAGTTCAACCATTGTTTAGCCTTATTCCTTAACAAAAAGGGAAACAACCGAAGGCGAATGGCATCATTAGAAACACCATTAATTTTAAAGGTATCGCAAAATTTTAGGAAATTTGCCAAGTGAGCGCTGGGATCCTCGTCCTGCAAACCATCAAACTGAACAAACTGTTGTATCATTTGAATTGTGTTAGGTTTCAGTTTAAAATTATTTGCAGCAATAGCAGGTCTAACTATACTTGATCCAATTCCTGTTAAATTAGGTTTAGCATAATCATACATAGTGCGTGGAGCAGGATTTTGATTAATAGCAATTGCAGGAGGTAGCGGATTTTCTTGGTTTTCAACCATATCCTCGGTTCTGTTTTGAATATCGTCATCTTGCTCGTTCTCGGTGTATCTTAAGCTTTGCCTTATTTCTCTTTGGTTTCTACAAACTGCGATCGATCTCACTGTCAAAAAGTAATGGTCCTTACAGGGTTCTTCTAGTCATAAACTATAAAAACCTATCAAAAAAGGGAAAAAGAAGAATTAGTAATAATAAAAATTAGAATAAAATTTCAATTACAGTAAAAGTAAATGGCTAAAGTAATAAAAATCGAGTGTTCCTAATATCTTAGTTCCCCGGCAACGGCACCAAAAACTTGATACGTGATATTCGTGACAGATTTTAAATATTTATAATGAATAGTTCTTGAAACTAACTATTATCACGATGAAGGCAAGTGTACCTATCAAACAATAGTATAGCTTTAGCAAGACCAGATTGTCGAACCCAAAAGAACTAAAAGTACTAGTAATGACTATCTTTTTATTATCTAGCCGAAGAATAATGGGGTTTTTTTTAACTAACTAATTAACTAAACTAAGAATTCACAAATAATAGAATTGGGGAATTACGTTTAGAAAACTCGATTTATTGAGACAATACCTAAGGAAAAATCCACCTAGACTTCACTTGTTATTTGACTCTGAATCGAACGATTTATTCATTTGACTTGATCCGTAGAAATCCCTAAGTTATATTATTATCTCTCTTAAGACTAACAACGTCTAACTCTAGGTTGAATAATTGAAATCTCTTTCTAATTAACTCCCTAGGGCTGCATTAACTCGATCTATGGATCCCCTTATTAGGTTTCACCCTAATCCGCAAAATCTTGTCACCCTATCTCTAGGCGCACAATCAACTCCACTTAATTATGACAAATGTACTCTTAGACAGTGTCTATTCCTCCTCTGAATAAGAGCTTAACTTGAATCAATATCCTGAAATATCAAGACAAGAATTGATAACACATAATTAAGAACAAGTCAAATATTTATCATACAATTTAGATAATAATAACAAGATCTGTCTTAGGTTTCATTCCCCTTAGGTATTTAGGGGTTTTAGTTCATAAATAAAAAGGTAAACATCTCAGAAGAATAATGAATACAAAACATAAAGAAAAACCCAAAACTCCTAAAGGAAAATTGAGGGGAGATCTTCAGTCTTGATGATGAATCCGGCTTTTGAGATGGATCAATCGGCTTTCTCCGAGTAGTTCCTTGCTTTCTTCTTTGTGTGTGTCCCCTTTCCTCCTCCTCTAGGATGTATTTATAGGCTTTAGAATGCCTAAGAACCCTCAAAATTGGCCTTTTTCTGTATTGGACTAAACTTGGGCTCGACAGGGACACGCCCGTCTGCGATTACTTTAGGCCGTGGCCAAGCCTGTTAAATAGGCACGGGCGTGTGGTCCACCCGTGTGAGTCGTGCTTCGATTCTGCCAAATTGACACGGCCATGTGGTATGCCCGTGTGAAGAGGTCCAAGAAGTGTTGATTTCGTACGTTGGCCCATTTTCTCTGTTTTTGGCCCGTTTCTCTTTTATTTCACTCTCCTATGCTCACCTAAGTATAAGACATGAAATTAAGGCATTAAGAGTATCGAATTCACCAATTTTAAGGAAAAATCATCCATAAAATGTGCTAAGCATGGATAGAAATATGTATGAATCATGGTTTATCAATATTTTTAAGTATGGCATGTATAGGCTAGAATGTCTATGTATTTAAGCTTTGATATGTATATATGTTATGTCATGGGAGCTGGCTAGCAAATTGTATGTTTGTGCTTAGTTTTGGTAAATGGTTTGTGATGCCAAATTGTGTATGCTTGTAATGGTTATATGGCCTTGTATGTAGTGGTCATTTTGAAATATGGCAAGTTGAGGAAATGGTAAGTTTAAGCATGCCATAAGTGAGCTATGAAATGAGATATTCGACAAGTTGTTGTAATAAGATTTTTAATGTGTTTTGGCATGAATTTGAATAGGTTATTGAATGATGATGATTTAGTTATAACGAAGCATGTTTTGAGCATGGAATTGGCTAAAAATTTTGGTATAAATGTTGGTTAATATTGTTTGTAGGAATGACCCAAAAAGGGGTGACAAGTTGGCTTAAACCAAGCCTGCATTGTGCCATATGGTCAGGGAACATGGGCTTGTCTTGTGGCTATGTATGCAAAGCAGTAACCTCTTAAGATCACACAGTTAAGACACATGGGCGTGTCATATGGTCGTGGGCTTAAGTCAGTAGCCAGCTAAGTATCACAAGGCCATGGCACACGACCGTGTCTATTGACCATGTGTAAAAGTCAATATGTATACTCTGTTTTGGTACGGCTGGACCTCATGGGTGTGTCTGGTGCCCGTGTAATGTGCACGGCCTGATCAGACGGGCGTGTGACCTTAATAGAATTGAAAAATTTTTCTAAGTTCTGAAAATAGTAAATGTGTTTGGTTTAGTCCCGACCTTTTCTAAAATTATGTCTTAGGTCTTGGAGATCTCCATAATGGGTGAATTGTTGAATTGCTTATGCATTAATATTATGTGATATCCGTGATTCTATATTGATCTGTGATGTTCTGTCTGTCTGGTAATACCCCTTACCTATTACTACGACGGTTGCGAGATAGGGGTGTTACATTTTTTTGGTATCAGAGCTATGGTTTAATCGGTTCTAGGACTACCATAGCGTATGTGAGTCTAGCTACACATGCCATATATCTAGAACTGCGATAGTCGATGAATCCTGACATTGAAATGTGCTTTTATATAGCAAATGGATCCCGAACGAGCCGTAGCAGATGATGTAGAAAGTAATGAATCTACTCCCGCGCAAGGGATGGTGCACGCTGATTCTCGACCGGCTATGAGTAGCCGTGATGGTAAGGCTAAACAAGCCTTCTATCATACGATGAATGATTGGTTCACTCAGTATATTAGAACCAATCAGGCTGTACAACAACCTCCACCCCGATTAATTCTTCTCAAATTCCCGTTATGCCACCAGTGAATCCAATACAGATAAATAGACCACCAGTTGATAAGATTAGAAAGTATGGGGCTGAAGAGTTCTGAGCTACAACGAATGATGATGCTGAAAGAGACGAATTCTGGTTAGAGAATACAATACGAGTGTTTGATCAAATGTCTCTGAATCTTGAGGAATATGTAAAATGTGTCGTTTCACTTCTAAGAGATACAACGTACCATTGGTGGAAACTTTAATATCTATGGTTCCGAGTTGAATTTCGGAAGAAATACATTAGTCAGAGATTCATCAATCAAAAACGTAAAGAGTTTCTCGAGCTTAAACAAGGCCATATATCTGTCACTGAATACAAACGTGAATTTGTGAGATTGAGCCAATATGCTCGGGAATGTGTATCAAATGAAGCAATAATGTGCAAAAGGTTTGAAGATGGACTAAACAAAGATATCCGTCTGTTAGTTGGGATTTTGGAGATTAAAGAAATGGTAGTGCTCATTGAGCGAGCTTGTAAAGCTGAAGAATTAAGTAAAGAGAAAAGAAAAGCTAATTCTAAAGCTAGAGATGTTAGAAAGAGATCTTCGAGTAGATCATTTTAGTCTATGTCAAAGATATTCTGAGATGATCATAGCCATTCAAAGGCTGATGTAAGATATTCGAATCGAGATCGAACTAGATCTCATTCGAATTTCAGAGCTCCTGTTACTTCTGTTGCAAGTGTCGAGAATGTCTGATCTGAGAAACCTGAATGTAAACACTGTGGTAAAAAACATCCGGGAAATTGTAGATTGAATGACCGAGCCTATTTTCGATGTGGATCTCTGGACCATTTTGTAAGAGATTGTTCTAAACCTGCTGAGAAAGAGAATGTACAGAACCCGAGACTGAGTAACACCTCAGCTAGTGGTAGACCTTTCAGAAATACGAGAATTGCAAGTGGAGGTCAAAGAGCTACTAGGGATACTGTTGTTAGAGCTGAGGCCAGAGCACCTGCAAGAGCGTATGCTATCCGAGCTCGTGAGGAAACCTCGTCTCTAGACGTGATTACTTGTACTTTTACTCTTTATGATATTTCTGTGATTGCATTGATAGACCCAGGATCAACGTATTCATATATCTGTATGAATTTAGTGCACATAAGACTTTGCCTGTAGAGTCTACTGAATTTATAATTAGAGTATCGAACCCCTTAGGCAAAAATGTCTTAGTTGATAAAGTCTACAAGAATTGCCCGTTATTGATTTGAGATATCTGTTTTCCAGCTGATTTGATGCTTTTGCCTTTCGACGAATTTGATATAATTCTGGGAATGGACTAGTTAACTTTGCACGATGCTATTGTGAATTTCAAACGAAAAGTCATTGATTTAAGGTGTAAGAATGATGAGATAATTTGAATTGAGTCTAGTGGTCTGAATGGACTACCAACTATGATATCTGCAATGAAAGTACAAAAATATGTGAAGAAAGGATGTGAAGCCAACTTATCTTATGTGTTAGACTCGAAAGTCAATGATAAGAAAGTAGAATCAGTGCCTGTTGTCTGTGAATTCTCTAATGTGTTTCCTGAAGAATTACCGAGTTTACCTCCAATTCGGGAAGACGAGTTTGGCATTGAATTAGTACCTGGTACTACTCCGATTTCGATAGCTCCGTATAGAATGTCTCCGATTGAGTTAAAGGAATTAAACTCTCAGTTGCAAGACTTGATCGATTGAGGATTTGCTAGACCTAGCTTTTCACTATGGGGTGCTCCTGTTCTGTTTGTGAAAAAGAAAAATGGCACATTGAGAATGTTTATTGATTACCGTCAGCTTAACAAAGTGACTATAAAGAACAAATATCCTATGCCCAGAATTGATGACTTATTTGATCAGTTGAAAGGTGTTATTGTGTTTTCAAAGATAGATCTGGGATCGGGTTACTATCAGTTGCGAGTAAAGGACTTTGACATTTTGAAAACTGCTTTCAGAATGAGGTACGGGCATTATGAATTTTTAGTTATGCCTTTTGGATTAACGAATGCACCTGTTGTGTTTATGGATTTAATGAATAGAATTTTCAGAACGTATCTAGATCAATTTGTTGTGGTATTCATTGATGACATGCTAATTTATTCACGTGATGAATCTGAGCATGTCAAACATCTGAGAATAGTGCTACAGAGTCTACGAGATAAACAGTTGTATGCAAAGTTCAGTAAATGTGAATGCTGATTGCAAGAAGTTGGTTTCCTGGGTCATATTGTATCAAACTCTGGTATTTGAGTTGATCCGAGCAAAATTTCAGCTATTCTGGATTGGAAACCTCCGAGGAATGTATCTGAAGTCCGTAGTTTTCTAGGACTTGCTAGTTACTATAGAAGATTCGTAAAAGGTTTCTCGATGATTGTGACTCCGTTGACAAAATATCTCCAGAAAGATGCTCTTGGTACTAAATTGCATTTTAGCACTACTTCTCATCCGCAAATAGATAGTCAATCTGAATGGATTATTCAAATACTCGAGGATATGTTGAGATGTTGCATTCTTGAGTTTGAAGGTACGTGGGAACAATATCTACCTTTGATTGAATTTGCTTATAATAATAGCTTTCAATCGAGCATTAAAATGGCACCGTATGAAGTCTTATACGGTAGAAAGTGTAGAACTCCGTTATACTAGTCTGAGCTCAGTGAGAATAAGATTTACGGTATTGATCTGATAAAAGAAACAGAACAGAAAGTGAAAGCAATCCAAGATAGTCTGAAAGCTGCCTCTGATCGTCAGAAATCTTATGCGGATTTAAAACGAAAAGATATCGAATTTGAGATCAGTGATAAAGTGTTTCTGAAAGTATCTCCATAGAAGGAACTGTTCCGATTTGGTAAAAAGGGAAAGTTAAGTCCGAGGTTCATCAGAGCATATGAAATCATCGAGCGAGTTGGGCCGGTTGCTTATAGATTGAGACTACCATCTGAGTTAGAAAAGATACATAATGTGTTTCACATATCGATGCTTCGACAATACAGATCTGATTCTTCGCATGTAATTTCACCATCTGAGATTGAAATTCAACCTAATACGACTTATGAAGAAAAGACGATCTGTATTTTAGCTCGTGAGGTTAAAGAGTTACGAAATCAGAAAATTCCTTTAGTTAAAGTGATGTTTATCGACATGGTGTTAAAGAGGCCACGTGGGAGTCTGAAGATGTTATGAGACAACAATATATGAATCTATTTAATGGAAAGATTTTTGGGGACGAAAATCCCTAAGGGGGAGAATTGTAACGGTCCGGTTGTGACCCTAGTCGAAATAGTGGTTTCAGGACCACAAATCTGGGTCCGTAAAATATTTTAATATTATTTTTTGTGTCTGTGATATGTGAATTTATATCTGCAAAGTTTCTATGTTTTAATTTGTCTGTTTTTGTGCTTAATTATGAAAAAGGATTTAATAGCGTAAATGATAAAATTTGCATGCCATATATTCAATGTGTTTAATTGGCATGGCTTTGGATTATTATGGCCTTATGTGGCAATTACTCCATTGAATTTATGAGTGGTCACAAATGACCTTGTTTTATGTAATTGATATGTTTATTTATGGGGATACAATGGTAATTCATGCTTTAACATGAAATAAAGAAAACAAATTGCATGAATGTGTTCAAAAACACATTATATCCAAAAATCAAAGAAAATAAAAAGAAGAAAGGCATTTTAGGTTTCAGCTAGCTTAATCCTTGATTAAGGTATGAATTTTCATCTATTTTTGATAATTTCTACATTTCTATGAGTGTTGCTTCGTGTTCTTCAAAACCCATGTCTGAATTTCTGTTTCTGTTGAAGATTATGAAATGTGCCATTGATAATTATATGAGCTTGTAATGTTTTCATATGGATTATGAAAGATATATGTGAGATTATCATGCTTTGTTCTTGAATTTTTGATGGAATAGAGATATTTGGGCTAATTTGTGAAAATGAGGTTTTGAAGGACTAAATTGTAAATTAAATATGTTATTTAGGCTTGTATGGAAGCTATGTATATTCAGCCAAGCTATAATCTTGGTGAATTTTGCATATTTGTGATTTTGTGAAAAATGGACTAAATTATCAAAGTGTGAAAATGTAAGGGCTAAAATGCAAAGTGCCCTAAATATGGGTTCATGGATTATTTTGCATGAAATGAATGATTGAATGGTTGAATTTGAATTGCATTAGATCAAGAACAAAGAAAATCGGACTTAGATCGAGGGAAGTCCAAAATAGTTGAATAGTCGACTTGTTTCTGTCCGAAATTCATACGAGGTAAGTCAAATTACAGTTACGTGTTAAATTAACTAAATTTTGTGCATACAAACTGTAATCTGTATTGGATGGCCTTGAGAGCCCGATGAATAAATTTTGAGTAAACTCTGATAATTTGCTAGTATCTGAAAAGCTCTGTACGTTTCTAAAAGAACGTTAACATTGATCTGAAATATTGTGTAAGACCGTGTCTGGGACACAGGCCTCGATTTGAGATTTACGTGTAAGACCATGTCTGGGACATCAACATCATATCTGATTTCGTGTAAGACCCTGTCTAGGACAAAGGCATCGATACTAAATTACATTTAAGACCACATCTGGGACATCGGCATTGTACCCGTTTATGAGTATCTATATTGTTTCTGAACCGTCTAATGATAAAGTACGACATATGGGAATGAATATATGAAATATATAATCTATATAGGTACGTTTCTATCGTACTAAATTTTTTAATATGAAAGACTCTGTTTCTGTGAAACAATGATTGTGAAGTATGTATGAAATCATGGAAATGAAACATGACATGTATACAAGCAAATGAGCATAGTTAGGCTCATGAACTATTCTGTGAAATGGCTATGAATTCTTGCTGTTGATTTGTACTTTATATGATTTAATAGTTAGACCAATTGTATTTGGCTTACTAAGCTCTTTGTAGCTTACTCTGTGTGATTTTTGTCTGTTTTACAGTTATTGTAGCTACTGAGGCTCGGGGATAGTGAGGATTGTCACCATACTATCGAACTCATTTTGGTACTTTTGAAAGTGTAAATATTTTTAAGTATGGCATGTATAGGCTAGAATGTCTATGTATTTAAGCTTTGATATGTATATATGTTATGCCATGAGAGTTGGCTAGCAAATGGTATGTTTGTGCTTAGTTTTGGTAAATGGTTTGTGATGCCAAATTGTGTATGCTTGTAATGGTTATATGGCCTTATATGTGGTGGTCATTTTGAAATATGGCAAGTTGAGGAAATGGTAAGTTTAAGCCTGAGTTAGAAGGTGCCATAAGTGAGCTATTAAATGAGCAATTTGGCATGTTGTTGTAGTAAGATTTTTAATGTGTTTTGGTATGAATTTGAATAGGTTATCGAATGATGATGATTTAGTTATAATGAAGCATGTTTTAAGCATGGAATTGGATGAAAATTTTGGTATAAATGTTGTTTAATATTGTTTGTAGGAATGACCGAAAAAGGGGTGGCAAGTTGGCTTAAACCAAGCCTACATTGTGCCACATGGTCAAGGAATACGAGCGTGACTTGTGGCCGTGTATGCAAAGCAATAACCTCTTAAGATCACACTGTTAAGACACATGGGCGTGTCATATGGCCGTGGGCCTAAGTCAGTAGGTAGCTAAGTATCATACGGTCATGGCACACGGCCGTGTCTGTTGGCCGTGTGTAAAAGTCAGTATGTATACTCTATTTTGGCACGGCTGGACCTCATGGGTGTGTCTAGTGCCCGTGTAAAGCGCATGGCCTGATCACACGGGGGAGTGACCTCTACAGAATTGAAATTTTTTTCTAAGTTTTGTGTGACAGCCCAAAATTGACCCTAGTCGGAATGTGGTTTCGGGACCACAAAACCGAGGCATAAAAATAATTTAAAATTTATTTTGATGCCTATAATATGTGTGTGCTCATGTGTGACATTTTTTGATGATTGATTTAGTGTTATAAAGGTGAATTTCACTAGAAGGGACTTAGTAGTGAATTTTGAAAGTACGATAGGAAATGTGTGATGACTAATTAAAGCATGCATGCAAAACAATGGACTTGCATGTCAAATTCCCTTTTATAGGTGGTGGCCGCCATGGCAAGGAATTATGGGCAAAGAAAACATGTTATGACATGTTTTGTTAATGCATGATGTATTAAATGATAAAATAATTAGATGTGGGAAGAGAAACAAAAAAAATGTGTGTATGAGTGTAGCATCCTTTCCCCATTGCCGTGCAAGTGAAAGAAAAAAAAAAAAAATTGTTCATCTTTGTTTCTCCTTTTGGCCGAACATACTAAGGAAGAAGATAGGATTTTGCTCCATTTTTGGTTTAGAAGAGATCTAGAAGGAGATTTGGCTAAACTTGCATCAAGATTAAGGTATGTATGAGGTTGTGTCATGAGATTCATGCATGTTTTAGTTGCTAACTTGATGTTCATGTTAGCCATGGTTCAAATCCTTGTTATGCCATGGAAATGGTGTTTGACCAAAGTTGTTATTGTGTTAAAGCCATTGCATGCTAAATGTGAAGCTTGCTAATGATGCATGCAATAATGGATTGTCTACTCTTGAAATTTCTTTGTAGCAATCTTGAGTAAGACATTGAGTTTTTTATTTAACCATGACCGAAGTTGAAAGGGCATGATTGTGATGTATTCGCCATGAAGCATTCATGAGCATGGTTTATGCTTCTTGCATGTTAGTTAAAATTTGTGTTTTGGATGGTTATGGACACCTTGAAATTCGGCCTTGCACATATATGTGTATATATGTTTGCATATGATATTTTGGTTATGAAGAAAGTGATAAATATGTTTGTTTAAAGAAGAAATTTGTTGAAGAATGTTGTGAAATTTGCATGTACATTCGGCCTAGTACATGTATAGTGTGAAAAACCTTGAAATTATTTTTGATTTTGTGTAATTATGACCATGTATAATCGGCCACATGAGTAATTTGAGCACTTGATGTTATGTTAAAATTCTTGAGCTTAAATATATGGATGTATGTATATGTGGCCATATAATGGCGTTTTGGTTCAAAGGTTGAATGATAAATTATAATAAAGTGAGATGATATGAGATGCCGAATGTGATTGACTAGTGAACATTATTGAGAAAAATATTGAATACTTCTACTTGTATTCGTTAAGCTCAAGAGCAAAGGGAGCTAAATCCGATAAAGGGAAGGAAAAGTGATCGAATAGCCGTTGAAGCCGCTCGACAACATCCGAGGTAAGTCCTCAAGAAATGACCCTAGTCGAATTATGTGAAATGAAATATGGATGTGTAATGATTATTGAATTATGTATGTATGAGTATTTGAATGATACCCGGCTAAGTCCCAAGGCGATTATGCTAGTGATATATTTGTGTTTGAGCCTTAGTAACGAAAATGAAACATGGATGTGTAATGATTATTGATGTATGTGTGTGCATGAGCAATTGAATGATATCCGGCTAAGTCCCAAGACATTTATGCTGGTAATTATATCCGGTTAAGACCAAGGCAATTGTGCTAGTGACTACATCCGGCTAAGACCAAGGCATTCATGCGAAGTTGTTAAATCCGGCTAATACCAAGGCATTTGTGCAAGTCGTTCTATCCGGGCTAAGACCAAGGCATTCGTGCATGTGGTTATATCCGTCAGATTCAAGAAGCTTGGGCTGGAGGTGAGCGTTGGTTGCTGTAATAAATTTAATTAGTACGCTCGAAAAGCCCAAAGGATAAGGTATGTTTATATGTGCATTGGAAAAGTCGATATGTTTGAGTAACATTCGCTCAATCGACTAACGAAGTTTTCAGCTATTGAATTGGTTGATATCTTGTGAAAGTATATAATGATGAAGTGTGAAGTAAGTATGATTATGTGAATGTGTATTAATGAAATGATTCATTTGGCTATGTGAATGTAATGCTTTAGTTAAAGCTGATTTTATTGCTTGAGACTTACTAAGCATGAAAATGCTTACCCGCTGTTTTGGCTCTCTGTTTTATAGATTTTGCTCGTTAGCGATCGGATTCGGGATCATTAAAGTCGAAGTCATCTACACTATCAAAGCCTCCATTTTGGTATAATTTTGGTTGAACTTTGAAATGGCATGTATAGGACTACCCTATTGTTGAAGGTCCTGTACCTTTCGGTTTTGTGTAAGCTTGGATAGCCATACGAAAATGGCTTATATACGTTTTAGTATGATTCTATAATCGTTTGTATGATGATCATTATGGGGTATGGAATTTTTTGAAAAGATTAGCCATTGGAATGGTTAATCATGATCACACTTTATGCTATGTATGCAAAAGGGCCAATTGAATCGTGGAAATCATGAAATAGGTAAAGGTTACCTTGAAAACAGATGCTGGCAGCAGCAGTGGTGTGGTTTTGAAAATCACCAAAATTTGTAGGAATGGTATTAAATAGTGAATAAGTTATGTAATTGAACCTTGATGAGTCTACTTTCATATGGAAGAAACGAAACGGTCATAGAAGTTACATGTTAAGAGATATTAAAGTTATTGTGAGACAGGGCCAGAACGGTTTCTGGGTCCCCTGTCGCGACTTTAAAAATTTACTATAAATTATCCAGAAAGAATTAGAAGTCATTCCTTATATGTGCAGATTCCATTTTGAGTCTAGTTTCATTAGAAACAAACGGCACCAGTATTAAAGCCCTGTACAGAGAGATATTCAAGTTGTAACGTGCGAAGGTCAGAGCAGTCGATCCCTGTAACATGGGTGACTTTAACTAATAAACTGTACCAATTGGCCCAACCAAAAATTCTAGAAATAAATCCATGGAAGGATATATGAGTCTAAATTCAGGGAAAATTTACGGAATCAGTTTCTAAGTTTTGAAACTCGAGATATGATTTTTAAGGCGACAGTGACGCAGTTTTCCTGCCTGTCTGGAAATGCCAAATTGGTCGGTGCTTTAAGAGGATTTAGCTCGTTAACCCCTCGCGTCCGACACCGGCGATGGTCTCGGGTTCGGGGTGTTACATTTTGAGAATTTTAAATGTGTTTGGTTTAGTCCCAACCTTTTCTAAAAGTATGTCTTAGGTCTTGGAGACCTCCATAATGAATAAATTGTTGAATTGCTTATACATTAATATTATGTGATATATGTGACTCTGTATTGATCTTTGATGTTCTGTCTGTCTGGTAATGCCCCTTACCTATTCCGGCGACAGTTGTGGGATAGAGTTGTTACACTTACGACTGTACAAAGGCTCATAAGGTGCCATTTTGATACTCAATTGAAAGATGTTATTAGACGCAAATTCAATCAGAAGTAGGGATCATTCCCACGTACCTTCAAACTCGAGAATGCTACATCTTAACATATCCTCAAGTATCTGTATGATTCACTCAGACTGACCATCTGTTTGTAAATGGAAAGCAGTACTGAAATGTAATTTCGTACCTAGTGCATCTTGTAGTTTCTTTCGAAACCACGATGTAAACCTCAGATCTCTATCCGAAACAATAGATATAGGCATACCATTTAATCTCACAATCTGAGTAACATACAATTCAGCCAGTTTATCAAGCAGGTAATCTATACGTATCGGAAAAAAGTGAGCCGACAACAACCCAGATTGCATCTTTCTTACTCGACGTCAGCGGTAAACCAGATACAAAATGCATTGTGACTCTGTCCCACTTCCACTTAGGTATCATGATAGACTGAAGTAATCCTAAAGGCACCTGATGTTCAGCTTTTACTTGTTGATAGATTAAACATTTTGCAACAAAGTTAGATATTTCTCGTTTCATACCATGCCACTAGTAAAGCTGTTTCAGATCATTATACGTCTTTGTACTACCTGGGTGAACAGATAACTGACTGCTGTGAGCTTCATTCAAAATCATTTGAATCAACTCTAAATCCTTCGAAACGCATATTCAGTTTCTGAATCTCAAACAGTCATCAGCATTAACTCTAAATTCTGAATCAGCATCCGTCTCACACTGAGCTCATTTTGCGATCAACTCCTTATCAACTTTCTGGGCATCACAAATTTGTCGAACAAATAACGGTCTTGCTTTTAATTCAGCTACTATTGAACCATCCTCAGACATAGCCATATGCACATTCATTGCATGCAAAGTAAACAGCTATTTTTGGCTTAAAGCATCAGCAACAACATTAGCCTTTTATGATTGGAATACACATGACATTTCTCTTAGAACAAATAGTGACGCCAAATTTTCAATGCGAACATAATGGCTGCCAATTCTAGGTCGTGTGTCGAATAGTTCTTTTTATGTGGCTTTAAGTGTCTCAAGGCATAAGCTATAACTTTGCCTTCCTGCATCAAAACATAGCCCAAATCATTTAAAGATGCATCACTATAAATAACAAATTCTTTACCAGATTCTGGCTAAACTAGTACTAGAGCTTCGATCAAAAGGGATTTCAACTGATCAAAGCTTTTCTGGCACTTCTCTGACCATTCGAATTTAACATCCTTCTGCAATAGCTTCATAATCGGAGCTGCAATCATAGAGAAACCTTTCACGAACCGTCTATAATAACTAGCAAGTCCTAGAAAGCTTCGGACCTCAGAAACATTCTTCAGAGGTTTCCAATCAAATATAGCTGAAATTTTACTTGGATCAACCTGAATACCTGATGTTGATACCACATGACCCAGAAATCTGACTTCACTTAACTAGAACTCACATTTACTAAACTTCGCATACAACTTCTTTTCTCACAATGTCTGTAACACAAGTCTCAAGTGTTCGGCATGTTCAGTCTTATCATGAGAGTAGATCAAAATGTCATCTATAAACACAACCACAAATCGGTCCAGATACGGTCTAAAGATCAGATTCATCAAATCCATGAAAACAACAGGTGCATTAGTAAGTCCAAAAGGCAAAACCAAAAACTCGTAGTGTCCGTACCTCATTCGAAAAGTAGTTTTTGGTACACCGGAGTCTTTAACTCGCAACTAATAGTAGCCTGACCTTAAATCTATCTTCAAAAAAATTGTAGCCCCTTTCAGTTGGTCAAATAGGTCGTCAATCCGTGGCAACGAATACTTATTCTTTATAGCCACTTTATTAAGCTGTCTATAATCAATGCACATTCTCATAGTTCCATCTTTCCTTTCACAAACAACACAAGTGCACCCCAAAGAGAGAAACTTGGTCGCGTAAAACCTCTCTCTGTCAATTCTTGCAACTGAGCTTTCAATTCTTTTAATTCTAGGTGCCATTCTGTACGGAGCTATGGATATCGGAGTCGTCCCAGGCATTAACTCAATACCAAACTCTACTTCCCAAATAGGTGGGAAACCTGGTAATTCTTCAGGAAATACATCTGGATACTCACATACAATAGGTACTGATTCTATGTTTCTTTCTGCCACTTTACTGTCAACCATGTAGGAAAAATAAGCTTCAGACCCTTTTCTCACATATTTCTGAGCTAACATCGAAGAAATTACTATTGGTAAACCATACAAATCACTAGATTCAATCCGAATAACCTCATCATTCTGACTCCATAGGTCAATGGTCTTTCTCTTGCAGTTCACAACAGCATCATGAAAATGTCAACCAGTCCATACCTAGAATTATATAGAACTCATCAAATGGCAGCAACATCAAATCAGCCAGAAAGCACAGAGCTCAAACCATCAAGGGACAATTCTTACACATTTTGTCAACCATAACACACCGCCCAAGGGGTTTGACACTCTAATCACAAACTCAGTAGACTCAACAGGCAGAGTCTTGTTGAATACTAATGTCTTACACAAATAAGAATGAGTAGAACCAGGATCAATCAATGCAATTGCATTAGTATCATAAAGAGTGAATGTCCCAGTAATGACATTTGGGGATGAAGTATCCTCTCGTGCGCGTATAGCATAGGCTCTGGCAGGTGCACGAGCCTCAGCTCTTTTTGCTTTATCTTTAATTCCTCTCTGACTGCCACTCGCATTACCCGCATTTCTGGGTTATCTCCCCCAAGCTGCAGTACTACCCGATATCGTGTTCTACACTGAATTCTCTTCAACTAACCCTCGGCAATCTCAAATATAGTGGCCTATCGATCCACATTTAAAACAGGCCCACTCATTCAATCTACAACTGTCAAGATGTCATTTACCACAGTGTTTACACTCGAGTTGATTTGATCTGACATTACCCACACTGGCTACTGAGGTAGCTCTCGAACTCACCGGTGGTCTGTTATGGTCTCGTCGAGAATAACCCGAAGTGGCTTTTGAATGGCTGAATTAATCTTGAAACTTCTTTGGTGCCAACTGGATTGATTTACTGAATGATCTCTTACTCGAGTCTCTAGCTTCAAAATCAGCTTTTCTCTTCTCTTTACCGAGCTCTTTAGCTTTGTAGGCTCGCTCAACCAGTACTACGAACTCTTCTATCTCAAGTATGCCAACTAACAGTTTAATACCTTCATTCAGCCCATCTTCGAATCTTTTACACATTATGGCTTGGTGGAAACACACTCTCGGGCATACTGACTGAGTCTCACAAATTTTCGTTCATACTCTGTCACGGTCATCCGACCTTGTTTCAGCTCCAGAAATTCTTTTCACTTCTAATCACTAAATCTCTGACTGATGTACTTTTTATGGAACTTAGTCTGGAAGAATTCCCATGTCACTCGCTCTCTTGGAACCACTGATTCTAGGCTATTCCACCAGTGATATGCTGGGTCTCGAAGTAAAGATATGGCACAATTCAAACATTCATCTGGGGTACAGGACAGCTCATCAAACACACGAATAGTATTATCAAGCCAAAACTCAACCCGCTCACCATCATCATCATCAATAGCTTTAAACTCTTCAGCACAATGTTTTCTGATTTTGTCAATAGGTGGCTTATACAATCTCAAGGGATCACTTACTTGTGGTACAGCAGACATCGAAGATGGATTAGTCGGGGTGGAGGTTGTTGTGCAGCCGGGTTAGTCCGGATATACTGAGTAAACCAGTAATTCATCATTTGGTAAAAGGCTTGTCTATCCTCTTCTTCCTGGTTACTCAAAATCAGTCGAGAATCTTCCAGCACTGTCCCTTGCGCGGAGCATGTGCTACACTCTCGACATCATCAGCTACAGCTCTGTCGGGATCCATTTACTATATGAAAACACATTTTCAAATGTCAGAAGTCATCACACTATCGTAGTATATATTATGGCATGTATAGCTAGACTCAAGCACGTTACGTTAGTCCTAGAACTGACTAAATCGTAGCTCTGATACCAATAAAATATAACACCCCTAACCCGTATCCGTCGCCAAAATGGGGTTAGAGGGATTACTAAACAAAAGCACAGTTCTAAATATTTTCATATTAATTCAAGTCATAATCATGTATATATAACAACCGTATTACATATGCAGATCATGTGTTCATTGCAATTCAAGATTTAAATTACATCAATGCTTATGACGTAATCTAATATCTAATCATAAATTTATTATCATTCACCACATAGATTAAGTAAAACATAATCCAAAATGTATATATTAAAACAATTCTTTACATATACAAAACAAATAACATATCGATAATTTCCTTATGGAATATTTGACCTATATTCTTATATTTATACAAGTCATGCATACACACAAGTTAATTATCCATTGAACTAAATTTCATTACTGACCCTTTTCATTCATATTTGCAGCATTAATGTGTTAAACTATGGGTGATTCATATGTTATATATTAACTTGATTTAATAACAAACATTCGGTTATAAATAACCCATTTTAATTCTGTCTACTTGGCTAACTCAATTTATTTATACATACCTAACAAATTCACATTGCCATGCACATATGCATATAAGGCATATTACAAGTAGATATATTTATACATGAATAACATTAAAAATCTCAACTAACATAATATGACCAATTACCAAGCACACACATATCCTTATATAACCCAAAACCCCAATATGCCTTACTTATCAAACAACAATTTGAATGTCATCCATATCATTAATTTGGACCATAAATGAACACTCAATTTAAACCATGCATATGTCTTGATTTTTACTTAACAACACATAACCTATCTTAGCTTAATTAACATCCGATAAAAAAAATATATAGCCCAATCACAAAGTACTTTCACAAGCTTTATATACTCAAATACACTTTCAAAATTACACAAAAGTGATCAACATGACATACGGCATAATAATCATATTAAACTTAGACCATGACCCAACCAAATCGAATTTGAACTTATGATTAAAGCCATTTTCGATACATGAAATGCTTACCACAAATATCAAACATAACAATGATATAATTCACTAGTAAACACCAAATCCACCTCATGCAATTATATGTATTTTCAATACATTATACCATAATCGAACCTATTAATGATGTACATAAATATAATATATGCAACTTACCTAAAATTTATATAACACTTAATATAATATGTATACCACATATTTAACCGAATTTTATTCATGAAGCATACAAAATATTTATCAACACCTAAGCTCAATGAACATTTAACCAAAAACATGTGAAACCTAATTTAAGCATATCAAGTAAACCATTTTCAAAGCATGTGGTACCTAACACAAACATACCTGACCTTTACATGATTTACATTAAATATTCATAGCACTTACTTACCATATCTCAAGTAGATATCAAGTTAATTCATACTTGACCATTTAGCTCATTTTACACATTCGAACACCACTTATATTTGCTCAATGAACCATTCAGAATTGGGTAGGACACTCGGATAATCACACATATATCATACAACGCCAACGTCCTAGACGTGGTCTTACATGTAGTCACATACCGATGCCTCTATCCCAGATAGGGTCTTACTCGTAAACACATATCGAAATCACATATCGATGCCATGGTCTTACTCGCACACATATATCGGAATCCTATGTCATGACAGATGTATCCTGACTATTCCTAAGGTTCATACGAGGCTTTTGGACGTTGTAACTCGGCTGAAACAAATGCTTGAACATAGTTACCAAGCTTATTCACATTCGACAATAGCATACATAAATTCATATTTTTCATACCAACATATATATAGCATTTCATTTAGCATTTAGCTACAATTAAACACGTCTATTTGCTTATGAACTTACCTCGGACGTTATAAAAAACGAGACAGGGCTGCTAGTCAAAAACTTTCGTTTTTCCCCGATCTAAATCTGATTTCTTTGGTTCTTGATCTAAACATATACAAATTAAGCTCATTCAAACATATTTTCATTCAATTTAGTCCAAAAACACATAAATAGGCAAATTACCATTTTACCCCTGACATTTACACTTTTTACAATTTAGTCCCTATTGCACAAAACACAAAATATTCAAAATTTCAAGATACCCATGTTTGGTCGAATATTCTTAGTGTTCATACAAGCCCATATATTTCATTTATTTCACATTTTAGTCCCTCAAATTATTATTTTTACAATTTAGTCCAAATTACTCAAAATCATCGAAAACTCCAATATAAAATATGTTAATCTAAAACATATCTTTCATATTTCATCATCAAACAACAAAAATCACAAGCTATCAACAATGGAATAACTCAAAATATTCATCAAAATCAAAAATTAGAGCTTGGGGCTTGAAGATTACTAAGCAACGATATCAAAAACGTAGAAATTATCAAAAACCGAACAAAAACAAACCTTCATTGAGCTTGAATATATGCCGAACCCTAGCTTGGTTTACATTTTTAACCTTAAATAGAACATTATACTATCATTTATATTATGTCCACTACCGTCCACTTCACTTTGTATTGGGCTAATTACAACATAAAGGCTTCCATTTAAAAAGCCAAGTGTAATTGGCCCTTTTAGAAATAGCCACCTAATTTTCATTTTATGCGATTAAGTCCTTTTATTTAATCAGACACTCAAATGACAAAATTAAATCACAAAAATTTCACAGATATAAAGTCACACAAAATAAACACAGAAAATAATTTTTAAATATTTTTTTGACTCAGATTTGTGGTCCTAAAACCACCGTTCTGACTAGGGTCTAAATCGAGCTATTACACTAACAATTTTAAATTGTGTTTTCATAGAGTAATGGATCCCAATCAAGTTGTAGCCAACAATGTCAAGAGCAATGCGCAGCTCCTGCTCAAGGGGTAGCCCCATCTGAATCTAGAAATGTATCGAGTAGTCACTAAGGAAAGGCTAAAGAAGCATTTTTTTCCAAATGATGAATGAATGGTTCACGCAATTTTTCCGGACAAATCCGACTGCTCAACAACCTCTACCCCCACCTAATCCCCAACCGATTCCCGTAGCTCTTCAAGTTGTGGAACTTCAATAACTGAATAAGCTACCAGTAGATAATATCCAAAAGTACGAGGCTGAAGAGTTCAGAGCTACTGTTGATGATGATCCCGAGAGAGTTGAATTTTGGCTTGAAAACACCATTTGGGTATTCGATAAACTTTCGTGCACGTCAGCTAAGTGTTTAAAGTGTGCCATTTCCTTATTGAGAGACACAACGTATCAATGGTGGAATACTTTGGTGTCCGTGGTACCAAAATAAAGAGTTACTTGGGAATTCTTTCAATCTAAGTTTTGGAAGAAATATATAGGTCAATGGTTTCTTGATCAAAAGCACAAAGAGTTTCTAGAATTAAAACAGGGCCATATGACTGTGACTGAGTACAAAAGAGAATTTGTAAGATTAAATAAGTATGCTCGAAAATATGTTTCTTGAAGAAATCATGTGCAAACTGTTTGTTGATGGGTTAAACGAGGATGTTAAACTTTTGGTTGGAATTCTAGAATTGAAAGAATTTATAGTCTTGGTTGATAGAGCTTGTAAAGTTGAGGAGCTTAGCAAAGAAAAGAGAAAAATAGATTCAGAGGCTAGAGACTCGAGAAAAAGTCCAATGAATAAGCCATATCAATTTTTGTCAAAGAAATCCAAAGATTCATTCACTCGTCCAAATGCTTTAATCAAATATTCAAACAGAGATCGTGGAAAACAATACTCAAGTCCTAAGGCTCAAGCTACATCGGTATCGAGTGTTGGTAGTGTAAGAAATTATAAACCTGGATGTCAACGATATGGAAGACGTCATCCTGGTGAGTGTAGAATGAATAACCGAGCTTGTTTTAAATGTGGCTCACAAGATCATTTCATATGGGATTGCCCTGAAATAGTGGAGAAAGATAAGTTTTAGAATGCAAGACCGAGTAACATAGCCACTAGAGGGAGGCCACCAAGAAATATGGTAAATGTGACCAGCAGTAGAGGCGCGACAATAGATTTGGCTATTGGATCTGAGACCAGAGCACCTGCTAGAGCTTACACTATTTGCGCTCACGAAGATGGGTCGTCACCAGATGTTATCATCGGTACATTTTCTCTTTACGACACTAATGTTATTGCATTTATTGATCCTAGATAGACTCATTCGTATGTTTGTGAGAATTAAGTGTCTAGTAAGATTTTGCCTGTTGAGTTTAACTAAGTTTGTGATTAAAGTATCGAACCCCTTAGGCAAGTATGTTCTAGTTGATAAAGTTTGCAAGAACTGTCCTTTAATGACTCGGGGTTACTATTTTCCGACTGATTTGATTCTACTACCTTTTAATGAATTCGATGTAACTCTGGGAAATGATTGGTTGAATCTGCATGATGCCATTGTAAATTGTAGACAGAAGACAATTGAATTGAAATGTCAGAATAGTGAAATCCTTCGAATTGAATCGGATAAGTCGAATGGATTGCCAATTGTGATTTCATCGATGTTAGCTAGAGATATGTGAGAAAAGGTTGTGAATTTTATCTTGCTTATATTTTAGATACAAAAGTGGCTGAATCAAAAATTGAATCAGTGCCAGTTGTCTGTGAGTATCTGGATGTATTTCCAGAAGAATTACTAGGATTACCACCGATAAGAGAGGTTGAATTTTCTATTGACTTAGTACCCAGAACTTCACTAATATCTATAGCTTTGTACAGAATGGCTTCGACAGAATTGAAAGAGTTGAAAGCTCAGCTACAAGAGTTAACTAATAGAGGTTTCGTACAACCTAGTTTTTCACCCTGGGGTACGCTAGTATTGTTTGTAAAGAAGAAAGATGGATCATTGAGAATCTGTATTGACTATCGACAGCTCAATAAGGTTACAATAAAGAACAAGTATCTATTGTCGAGAATAGACGATTTGTTTCATCAGTTGAAAGGGGAAACAATGTTTTCAAAGATTGATTTGAGATCTAGTTATTATCAGTTATGAGTGAAAGATCCAGAGATGTTCCAAAAACTGCATTCAGAATGAGGTACAGACATTATGAATTTCTTATTATGCCGTTTGGATTGACTAATACTCCTGCAGTTTTTATGGATTTGATGAATCGAATTTTTAGAATGTATTTAGATAGATTCATTGTTGTATTCATTGACGACATTCTGATCTATTCATGAGATGAGTTTGAGCAAGCCAAGCATTTGAAAATTGTGCTACAAACTTTGAGAGATAAGCAACTGTTCGCTAAATTTAGCAAATGTGAATTCTGGCTCTAAGAAGTTGGATTTTGGGGACACGTTGTTTTAGTGGAAGGTATAACAGTTGATCCGAACAAGAGTTTGTGATTTATAGCGACGTTTCATTAAATGGTTTGGGTTGCATTTTGATGAAAGAAAAAAAAGTCATAGCTTATGCCTCCAGACATTTAAAGCCGTATGAAAAGAACTATCCGATGCATGATTTAGAGTTGACTGCTATTGTTTTCGCATTGAAAATTTAGTGACATCATTTGTACTGTGAAGAATGCCATATTTTTACCAATCATAAAAGTTTAAAGTATAAAATGACTCAGAAAGATTTGAATTTGAGACAACGGAGATGGCTCAAGTTGTTGAAAGATTATGACTTAGTAATTGATTATCATCCAGGTAAAGCGAACGTAGTCGTGGATGCTCTAAATAGAAAGTCTCTATTTGCTTTAAGAGTGATAAATACACAGCTATCTTTGTCTGATGATGGTTCGATTCTGGCAGAGTTGAAAGCTAAACCGGTTTTTGTTCAGCAAATTTGTAAAGCTCAAAAGTGTGACAATGAGTTACAAGCTAAAAGAGTGCAGTGTGAGTCGGCTAGTGATTTAGAATATTAGATTGAATCTGATGATTGTTTAATGTTCGAGGTAGAATCTGCGTACCAATGAATTCTGAGCTCATTCAAAAATTTTGCACGAAGCACATAGTGGTTGTTTATCTGTTCACCTAGGAAGTACCAAAATTTACAATGATTTGAAACAATTGTATTGGTGGTCGGGTATGAAACGAGATATTTTAAAATTTGTGTCGAGATGTTTAGTGTGTCAACAAGTTAAAGTTGAACATCAAGTGCCTTCGGGATTGCTACAACAAGTGATGATACCAGATAGAGTTACAATGGATTTCGCATTGGGATTACCCCTGTCTCCAAAGAAAAAGATGCTATATGGGTTTTCGTTGATCGACTGACGAAACCAGTACATTTCATTTTAGTACATGCTGATTTTTTGCTTGATAAATTGGCTGAATTGTACATATTTGAGATTGTTAGATTGCACGGGGTGCCAATTTCGATTATTTTGGATAGAGATTCGAGGTTTACATTGTGATTTTGGAAGAAATTGCAAGAAGCTCTGGGTACGAAGTTGAATTTTAGTACAGCATTTCATCCGCAAATCGAAGGTCAGTTTGAAAGAGTAATACAGCTTCTCGAAGAAATGCTTCGTTGTTGTATTCTAAAATTTAAAGGCAATTGGGAAATATTTGTCGTTGGTTGAATTTGCGTATAATAACAGCTTTCAATCGAGCATAAAGATGCCACAGTACGAAGCTTTGTATGGTCATAAATGCCGAACTTTGTTGTACTGGACTGAACTTAGTGAGAGAAAGATTCACGGGGCTGATTTGATCCGAGAGACTGAAGAAAAAGTGAAAGTAATTTGCGACAATCTAAAAGCAGCTTTAGATCGACAGAAATTGTAAGCAAATTTGAAACGAAAAGACATTGAATTTAAGATCCATGATAAAGTATTTCTGAAAGTATCTCATTGGAAGAAAATCTTTAGATTTGGTCACAAAGGCAAGCTGAATCCACGATTCATCGGGCCGTATAAAACTATTGAAAGAATAGGGCCAATGCCAATCGACTAGATTTACCGTCAGAATTAGAAAAGATACATAATGTATTTCATGTATCGACGTTACGCCGCTATCTATTAGATCCATCACACATAATTCTCCGATAGAGATTGAAATTAAACCAGATATGACGTATAACAAAGAACCGATTAGAATTTTAGCTCGAGAAGTTAAACAGTTGAGAAATAAAAGCATAGCTTTAGTGAAAGTACTTTGGCAACGACACGGTGTTGGAGAGGCTACATGGGAGCCTGAGGGAGCTATGAGAAAAAAATAACCTAACCTATTCACTGGTAAGATTTTGGGAGAGTTGTAACAACCTGTTTTTAGTCAAATCAGAATAGTGGTTTTGGGACCACAAATCTAAAGTTGAAATAATTATTTTATTATTATTTTAATGTTTACAGCATGATTGAATGATTGTGTGAAAGTTTGTTTAGAAATTTTATCATTTGATTAGTTAATTTGATAAAAAGGACTAAATCGCGTAAAGTATAAAACTTGAGTTCTAATAGCTAAAGGTGTCAAATAGCTATAAAACCTTAAATTTAAGGTCCTTAAGTGGTAATTATACCATTATTAGATTGAGTGGACAAGTATTAAGTGATTTTTGTGTTATATAACTAAGGTTAATTAAGTAAATAGGTTAATTTCTCACCCAAATTTTCACCCAAGACCTGCACATGAAACACACAACCAATACCAACCAATTCAAGCATTCAAATTGGGCAATTTCATCATTCAACAAGGCATATCACTACATGCATATGTGTTTATAAACTTAGCTTGGAATAACTTAGGCATTAGCATCATTTGATCACATATTCTTAACGTATCTCATGTATAAATATATATCATGATAATCTATTTAGTAATACCAAAATGAACCATTAATAGCCATTCCAATGGCTAGGTTACAAAATAACATTGCAAGCTACTATTGGCCAAGTTATCCTATACATGCCATTATACCAAAATGATTTCTACTAAGTATACCCAAATTAACTAGTTGATAGTGTGACGATGCTCCATTGATCTCCAACCTCATGAGCTTCCGAGCACGGAAAAAGGGTTGGTATGCTGAAGGAAGAGTGAAGTAAAAATACGAACAATTATGTTATAAGTTGATTGTTATTTTTGACACCGCTTGAAACTTACTAAGCATTTTAATGCTTACTCCGTACTTTGTTTCCTCTGCTTTATAGATCTCATTTGGGAGCTACAGGCTGGGGATCGTCAAGAACTAGTCACACTATCACTACCCACTGCTTGGTATCGCTACGCTTTTGGAATATCTTATGGCATGTATAGAATAGACTAGTAGTGAGAGGATATTTTGGTCAATGTATAGGACTACCCTTTTGTTGTAGGTCATGTACCTTTCTTTTGTGTAAATTTGGATAGCCATGCGAAAATGGCTTAAGTATATAAAACAGGCCCAACCAAA
Source organism: Gossypium arboreum (assembly GCF_025698485.1). NCBI lineage: Eukaryota > Viridiplantae > Streptophyta > Magnoliopsida > Malvales > Malvaceae > Gossypium > Gossypium arboreum. The sequence continues at coordinate 23,860,387 of NC_069072.1, forward strand.
AATTCTAGAAAAATCTGTAGATGGATATATGAGTCTAGTTTCGGAAAAAATTACGAATCTGATTTTCGAGTTGTGGAACTCAATTTATGAGTTTTAAGGTGACAAGGACGCAGTTAGCCGCTGGTCTGGAAAATTTTAATTGGACCGTGAGAGTAAATGGATTAAGCCCGTTAACCCCTCGTGTTCGACTCCGGCAACGGTCTCGGGTACGGGGTGTTACAGAACCATTACTAGCCATTCCAATGGCTAGGTTACAAAATAACATTGCAAGCTACTATTGGCCAAGTTATCCTATACATGCCATTATACCAAAATGATTTCTACTAAGTATACCCAAATTAACTAGTTGATAGTGTGACGATGCTCCATTGATCTCCAACCCTCGTGAGCTTCGAGCACTATAAAACAGGGGAAAATAAAACGGAGTAAGCATTACATGCTTAGTAAGTTTGTCTAACAGAAACTAAACTTACCAATCTTGTTTATAAAATCTAGGCATACAATGTTATGTTTCCATCCATTTGGCTAAATTGCCTAATCACATACATTCAATCAAACATGTTAGTCACAAAACCTTCATATCAATCAAGTAACATAGATGAGCTCATCAAGCAATATTCTTTCAAGTCATTATTATATCATCTCAGGATTTTCATGCCATATCAAGAGTTATATGTCCATTGAATCATTAAATTCCAATGGATGATCAAGTAGTACACTCGAAGTGTACAATTCAATAATCCATCAATTCCTTATTCAAGGGTACCCCTTAGGGCACTTAACTAAGAAATAGTCTCTCGAGCCACATATCGTATAGCAGGATTACCAATCCAGGCTAAATCCTTTATATAACGTATGTTTAGAGGGGCTCGATTAGGATTACCAGTCTAGGCTAAACCCTAATCATAATGTATGCTCGAGAGGTATTATACCGGATTACCCATCTGTGCTAAATCCTTTCTATAAGAAGGTCAATGGGATTACTCCTCCAAGCTAAGTCCTGTTTGCAACAAATGTCGGGACTTATTAGTTTCAGGAAAGCGGATATAATCATCGGAATTCACATTCAATTGGGATTTAACCCTTTATCACCATTTCAAGGATTTATCAATTTTCCATCATAGCATATAAGTAAAACACATCAACTTAAATCACATTATATACAAACACAACATTTAATTAACATAATTACATACCCGATTAAATTACACGAACTTACCTCGACACTTGTTCGCGTTAGAAATCTACTAATCCGAAACCTTTACTTTTCTTTGATCTAACCTCGAATTAGTATTTTTCAGATCTATATAAATGAATTTAACCAATAATTTCACACATTTCATATTTAAATGGACTCAATTTGTGTCCTAGGCAAAATTACCATTTTGCCCCTAACTTTTCCATAAATTTTGATTTTGTCCCTAGGCCCGAAAATGAAACTTGTGCAAATTACTCCCTATTTCAAGCCTAACCAAAGCCTCATTAAAAATTTTACAGCACATGTATTCATAAAATTTTAGAATTTTTCATCAAATTTTACAACTTTTCATTTTAGTTCCTAAATCATGTTTTCATCAAAAAAACACTTTGTAAAAGTTGCTTATCTATCAATAATCTTTCATTTTCTACCATTAATTTCTAATTTCCAGCATAATATATCAGTGACCCCTTTTAATACCTTGATAACTTTTCAAATTAATCCCTAAATGGAGAGATTAGACTATCTCAGTTTTAAAAATTTAAAAATCATTAAAAACGAGACATGATTTCATACCTTTTCAAGCTTGGTAAGTTGTCTCCCTCTCTCCTAGGGTTTCCATGGAAATATTGGGGAAGATGATATGAAATTAGATGATTATTTCTTTTTATTTAATTACCACATTTTAATTTTAGTGATTTCCTATTTAGTCCCTTTCCTTTTCTAATTTTTCCATTGATGAGTCATTAAAATATCTATTAACAACTCTTCAATGGTCTAATTACCATATAAGGATCTTAAGTTTTGAATTCCATAACTATTTGATACCTATAGCTACTAGAATCCAACTTTCGTATTTTATGCAATTTAGTCATTCTCGTAATTAAGTACTTAATCGATAAATTTTCGTGTAATGCCCGAATTTGGGCCTAGAAGTATTGGGCCTTGAGTATGAGTCCGTAGGGAGGTTGTATATAAGTAGTTAATTGTGCGAGGAAATGACACAACTTTGTATCTGCTTCAGTGGTTAAGTGCTCTATGAAGTGTCTGAGAAATCTTGGGTTCAAACTTGGGCTTTAGCAAAAAATTTGGTTTTAAGTGAATAAAACCTTGGATGCTTGGATGATGGCCTTTTAAAATTATTGTGTTAAGTAAATAACACAAGGAAGCATGTGGTCTAGTGGTTATGGCGTCATTAAGGTTGCAAGGGAGCCTGGGTTCAAGTCTTAGCTCTTGCAATTTATTTTGGCTTTTCTTTTAAAGGAACCTGGACTTTGGCCTATAGACCTTATAATTAATTGAGGATATTTTGTGACACAGAAAGAGCCTGTGGAGGAGTGGCAAGGTGGCGTGTTGTTTAACTGTGAGGTTTGAGATTCAAGTCTTGGGATGCACAATGGAGTATTTATTTTGCTGTTTGAGCTATGTAGGAGGTGCAGTTGGACTGGAACTCTGTGGTTGAAGTGGTCATAGAAAAAAGAAAAATAAGGAATTTTCCTAATGGTTGAAAGTAATCCCACATCTAGAAGCTAACATGAGCATTGGTCAAAAGCTGGCTTTAAATAAAGCGAACCAGATGAGTTGGTGAGGGGGAACTGATTAAGACTCAATGCAGGATGTGCCAAAGTTGGTGATCGTGGACTTCACCGCGTTCTCATAAACAGGTGTGTATTCATGCCATTCTTTGATGGAAATTGACAAAAGCTGAAAAGCCAAAACTTTGGCATTTGAGGCCTCACGAGCTTGTCTTTGGTGTCCCTGACTATTCGATCATGCACTTTCCCCACCTTGCCAAATTCCCTTGTTGCCATTTGTCGAATCTTTTTGCTACCTTCTCCAAATTCTTCCCTTCTTCTCCTCTTTTCTTTCCTCAAGCCCTCTATTTTCTATCGATTGTGCTTCTGGTTTGGGTTCCTGTCCCTACTATTATGTTCTCTTTGGTAAATCTGCTCATCTTAGTATCTTTTCTCCCCTCAATAACCTTTGCCAAATTCGGGTTCTTCCCCTCTCCCAGTCAGTTCTTAACATTCACCTCCTCCTTTTATTCCTTGGCCGAATACCCCTTTCTCTTCCCCCCTCTCTACTCATTCATCTTTTATCAAGTTTCCTCTCTTACATTGTTAAAGCCGAATACCTCTTTCTCTCCCTTCTCCTACTATCGATTTCTCTCTAAAAGGGGGATTGGCTTTGGTGTTTCTCTGTCCCCTTGGCCAAATACTTGATCTTCCCCATCCTCCCTCTTCTGTCGATTTTCCTCTCCTAAGTAATGGTTCTGTCCAGCATGAGTTGCTTTCGGTTGGTAAGTCTTTTGGTAAGGGCGGAAGTTATGTCTCAAATGATATGAGTAATGTTGTTATTTATTAATCTGTTAAGTTCCTAACATGCGGTCATGCCGTATTGTAGTTGGTAGCAACAAGTCATAATGAACTCAGTTTACCAGTGGTATCGTAAGTTATACCTTTTGGAATTGTAGGGGTAAGCAACACGAATGTAGGTCAATTGTTGTTGTTTTATCGATTTGGTTCTAGGCGTAACTAGCGTTGGATATGGAATCATCATTTGTTTTAGGTGTAGTTCATCTTAAGAGGGGTTGCGTACCTAGAAGCCTATTAGGTATGTAAACACTGTAACATCTTGATTTTCAGGTTTATTCGCGATTTTCAATATTTTGTAAAGATTTTTAAAATTTTGTATTTGGATGTGGAATTAGTATTTTGAGTAGGTAAATGGGCTTATAGAAGTCCCATGAGTTGGCCAAAACCCAGTTGAATTTTTGGAATTTTAGACTTAGGAGTTAGGGGTTCGCTAAGTGGCCTTAAGTGGAGTGATGGGTAAATTGCATCACAAAAGAGCCTTGGTTAAGTGGCAAGGGTGACGCCACTAGGCTCCTAGAAAAGTGGCATGTGGAGCTTTGGGAAGGCAAGGATCGATTCCTGTGTTGGCAAATAAATGCATTTATTTTTTAGTGCGGGAGGGGTAAGTGTTGGAGTTCGGTGGATTCGCTAAAGGAGAGTTGGATCGGTTTAAATGCTTGGATTAAGGAGGGATAAGGGAGAGATTTAAGGATTTGGATGAGGCTAGGAGTTGGCGAATTATGGGAATTGAAGAGGAGAAATCGGGGGCTATGTTGTTAGTATTTCGCACTTAGGGTATTGAGTGGTGCCGTTTTTCTTCCGCTTTAACACCTTAGGGTTGTTTTTCCTCTTTTTTTCCTCTCTAGTCGAAACTACCACCTCCCTATTCCTCTTCTTCTATTTTTCTTTCTTCTTCTTCAAAACTATTCATCATACCTGCTATTCATCAATACTTTTGCCGAATCCATAAAGGCCGAAATCCTGTGATCATTGCTTGTGCCGATTTCTTCAAAGCCAGGTTCTCCTATGTTCTTTTGTTTTTATTAATTTGCAAGTATCTTTTCTTAATCCTAGATCTCTGACCGCAATTCTACTTCAAGGTTGTAGCCCCACATTATCATCTTCTTCATCATACAAAAGCCGAAAAACCATAGATTTGGGGGCTTATAGCCGAAACTTCAAGACTTTGGGGAATCGAGTTCTACCGTCATTTGATAGATAAATCTACACTAGATTGCGTGGAAATCAAGTGGGAGTAAGGGGTAAGTACATATCATCTCAGATCTGTTCTTATTTTGCAAAGTTAAGAAAAGCCGAAGTCCCTAAAATTAGGGAGGTTGTCGATTTGGGCATATGGCTCTAAGAGTCTTTAACTGATGTTTTCTTTCGGTGACTAGAGTCTTCTTAAGCGTTGAATCTAAGGCGTGGTTCATTAGAGCAATCGGATTCGGAGCTAACTATCGATTTTGACAAAAAGGTAAGGTTTCAAAGGTTTTTAGGGATATGGTTCGATCATGGATAAGTAAGTTTTGGGGGTTTAGTGATTATGGTTTGTAAATAAGAACTGTGCTAATAAATTGTAGGACATCGAAGGGATCTCGAAGCGTCGTCATGAATCGGTGTGTACCGAACACCCTTTCTTAGTTCAATTAAGAAAGCCGAAATGCCGAAATTCGGCATTTCATGGTCATGTAAGTATGTGAATGCTCTCAAGTCATAGAGGAATTGTTAGATCCGCACCGCAAGGTGGTAAGCACGTTCGCGTGATGCTTTAGCGTATTTGGAAAAAGGGCTTGATGGGCCAAAACGGGCCCAATGGGCTTACGGACCAATATGGGTAAAAGATGGGCGAATTAGCGTGTTAGGTAGATGGTGGAATCAAATTGCATAAAACTGAAAAAATTACTGAATTAGCTTGTGCAAGAGCGAGATCACGAAATTACCCTAAAGAGCAAAATTATCAAATTACCCTAAAGAGCAAAATTACCGATATACCCTAGGGTTTTAAGTTGGTGAACCGCTTGATTGATTACTACCGTATTTTGCATGATATACATTTATTAATATCATTGCATGGGATTGGGGTATTAATGGAGGAAGTATCTTGAAAGTGGTTCATCCACGTCTTGGAGGCTTTGCCTCAATCGACCGAATTTGAGTGCGTTCTTTGCAACTGTGTGTGTGAAATTTGGGTGGGTTGAGATATTCCCACATGGTGTGTAGGGCTGGTGCGGGCAAGTGTAGCGGTTGGTGGGTTGAGTAGTCTCCCTGATGGGCTTGCATTCATTGTTTCATTGATACTCATGTTATCGAATCGGGCCTATGGGCCACCTTTGTTATGTAAAAGGGCTAAGGCCTTGCTATCAGATTCAAAAGGGCTTGACCTCTGTGTCTTGTTATCTGAATAGGGCTTAGGCCCAATGGGCTCAAGTGAATTGGGCTTTGGATGGGTTTCAGTATACACTGAGTTTTCCAAACTCACCCCCTTCCTCTTCCCTCCTTACAGGTGAGCCCTAGTTGGTGGACTTGGAGTTGGGCGGGATTCAGAGTGGCCATGAAGATGGATTGCCAATTTTAAATAAGTTTAGCATTTAATTTGGATTATTTTATTTTTATTATGTTTAAAGTTGTAATAAGGCCGCTCTTTTTAATTATTTTTATTTTGGGGATTATTAAATTGGTTAGCACTAGGGTTCGCTTTTATAAAACTACTTGATTTTTAAAAGATCACGATGACGCGCAAAGTTTCCATAAAGTAAATGTTTTTCCAAGGAAATAAATATTTTAAACAAACGTTTTCAACTTAAACATTTTCTTAAGACGAACATAATCAAACGATTTTCTCAAAATTTTACGAGATGTTAGAGTGTGGCAATGGTGGTGTGCATGTCTAGGATTGGATCCGGAAGAGCTTGGTACTTAAGCAATCCGACGGACTCACCTCCTCTTTTTCCGGTTTCCTACCGGTGCATGACTTCTATTCACTTTAACCCGCCTTTAAAGTGTCTTTACAACCCCAACTCAACTTTTCCAAACTAAGTAATGAGAATGTTTTGAACGCATCAATGTGGCGATCGATCCGGTCATAACGCCCGTGCCGGGTTTGGGGTGTTACATTTAGTGGTATCGAGCTGGTTGGAACAACTCTACTGTGGATCGGTCCAAAATCTTTTCAAAAACTTGGGCCTAAGAAGGGTATTTTTAGAAATGGTAAGTTTTTCAAGATGTTCAAGTTTTTTTCTATTTGTTAAGCGGGTTAAATCAATCATTTTAAAATAAAAGTGTTTTCAAATAAAATCTATTTATTTTGATGAAACAAAAACATGGTATTTGAAATTTTAAATAGATCGATAAATGAGTGGCACATCGAATCCCGGCACCAAGTCGTAAGTATCTTTCGCTCTATATATATCTTGTCATTGTCATGTAAATAATCATCGTAGATAATCTTGAGCCTTAGAGATAGAGCTATTGATGATGTAGTATTAGGACTACAAGATCGGAACCATAGCTAAATTATGATTGCACGAAATAACTTTAAAACTTTATCTGCTCATAAGACATTCGGTATTGAACAGTGAAACCAGTAAACTAATGTCATAAAATTCGTAATCGATAAATCGTTATGAGTACAAGGGCTACTCGAGGAAGAGGCCGTGGTCGAGGCCGAGGTAGCACTCAAGCTGGATCGGCGTCATCGAACACGTACCGGTGGGTACGCCCACCACCGATTAATGAAAATGGGCCGTATGACCGGCCGCAGGGATGACGCTTTGTCTCGTGCCATGTTGAGGGTTTTGGAAAGGGTGGCCGAGCTAACGTCGGGCCTATGAATAGGGGTCCATTTCGAACGACTTGGGCCAACGGAGTTGAGATTTTAGGGCGATCTGAGTGGCCCCAAATGTGGTAATCTTGGTTGGAAGCCACAGAGCGGATCATGGACGACTGGACCGCTCAGAGAGCGAAGTTGAAAGAGGCGATGTCGTTCTTTGCGGGATGAAGCGTATCAGTGGTGGATTACTGTGAGAGAAGGTACCCCAGCTGAGAGGGTAACATGGGAGCTGTTCAAACAGACCTTTAAGGCGAAATATGTTGGAGCTAGCTATGTAGATGCACGCAGAAAGGAGTTCCTGAATCTGACTCAGGGAAATAAGACCATTGCTGAATATGAGGCGGAGTTTCTACGATTGAGTCGGTATGCTAATGGCATCGTTTCCACTGAATATGAGCGCAGCGTACGTTTTGAGGATGGCCTTAGAGATGAGTTAAGGGTGCTCATAGCTCCGCAGAGGGAGCGAGATTTTGCTGCACTGGTAGAGAAGGCTAAGATAGCCGAGGAAGTGAAGCAAACCGAACGGAGGAATCGTGATAAGGACCGAATCGGTTCAGGAGGGATCTTGGACCGGTGGTGTCAGAATCGAAATGTTAAGAGAGCTAAGATGGGGAACCGGTTCGAGCAGCCCGGTGAACAGTGTAGACCGCAAGCTTGTGGAGATTGTGGCGTAATGCATCAAGGAGAGTGCCGGAAGCGTTAAGGGCTTGTTTTCGTTGTGGGTCTAAGGAGCATAGGATTAAGGATTGTCCTAGGAGGGCCACTCCACTCAAGTGGTTGAACAAGGGCCGAGCGACCGGCTCAACTGTGAGGATGGACCACCGCCAAGAGGTCGTGGACAAGGTCGCGGAGGTAATGGCCGTGGATGTGGGGCACCCGGCAGGGTATTGGTAACGCGGATGCTCGTCGGCCGACTTTGGTGTATGCCGCGTCGCCGCGAGGAGGGTGACCTTTTGATGTCATAATCTGTACGTTTTTATCTATGGTGTACCTTATACTACTCGATTGATGTGGGATCAACCCATTCGTATGTGGCATATAACATTTCGGGGCATCGGGCGTGCACTTCGAGGAGACTGTATGTGGGTGTGTCGTGATAAGTCCTTTAGGTCATTCGGTTAAGGTAGAGAAACTCTTCAAGGAGGTGCCTCGGAGATTCAAGGCAAGGTTTTCGTGGGGATTTGATGGAGTTACCGCTTGAAGAATTCGATCCGATCCTAGGGATGGATTGGTTGACCAAGCATAAGGCAACTTTGGATTGTGCGACTAAGAGGATGGTGTTAAGAAGCGTCAATGATGAAGAGGTTATGATCATTGGAGAACGAAGGATTCCTTATCCAATGTAGTATCGGCGTTGAGGGTCGAGAAACCGATGCATAAGGGATGCGAGGCATATCGGCTTTGGTAAGTCAAGTTGGCGAGGATCGATGTGGAGACCATCGAATCGTTAGGGAATTCGAGGATGTTTTCCGGAAGAGCTTCGGATTACCTCCCAATCGGAAAGTTGAGTTTGGAATCGATTTGTTACGAGGGACGAGCTCCAGTCTCTATTGCACCCTATAGGATGGCAATCAAGGAATTGGTGGAACCAAGGCTCAAATTCAAGAGCTATTAGATAGAGGCTTCATTAGGCCTAGTGTGTCTCCTTGGGGAGCACCGGTCTGTTGTAAAGAAGAAGGACGGAACGATGCGCATGTGCATCGATTATCGCCAGTTGAACAAACTGACGATTAAGAATAAGTATCTACTACCAAGGATTGATGATCTGTTCGATCAATTTCGGGGAGCTTCGGTATTCTCCAAAATCGATCTTCGTTCTGGATACCATCAGCTAAGGGTAAAAGAAGGGGATATTCATAAGACAGCATTTCGAACTCGATATAGACATTATGAGTTTGTGGTCATGCCGTTTGGGCTAACGAACGCACCTGCAGCTTTTATGGATCTGATGAATCTAGTATTCCAACCTTTCTTGGATCGGTTTGTAGTCGTCTTTATCGACGATATCTTGGTATACTCTGAAACGGAGGCGAAGCATGATGAGCATCTCCGTATTGTGCTGCAAGTGTTAAGGGAAAAGGAGCTCTATGCAAAATTTAGCAAGTGTGAATTCTGGTTGAGGGAGGTAACCTTCCTAGGACATGTGGTTTCTGCCGAGGGGATTAAGGTGGATCCTCGTAAAATTGAAGCGATTCTGGAATGGAAGCCACCTAGGTCAGTATTGGAAATTCGGAGTTTCCTAGGGTTGGCAGGTTACTACAGAAGGTTTGTGGAGGGTTTCTCGGTGATGGCGGCGCCCTTGACAAAACTCATAAGGAAAGGAGTACCATTTGTCTGGACCGAGAAACAACAAAAAGCTTTTGATCGGTTGAAAAAGGTATTGACCGAAGCGCCAGTGTTGATTCAACCGGTGTCTGGGAAGGACTTCACTGTATATAGCGATGCATCGCATGTGGGGTTAGGTTGCGTACTGATGCAAGAGGGCAAGGTGGTCGCTATGCATCACGGCGACTTAAGGCTCATGAGGTGAATTACCCCACGCATGATTTGGAGCTAGCGGCGGTGATTTTTGCGTTAAAAATTTGGAGACATTACTTATATGGGGAGAAGTGCATCATATACGCAGATCATAAGAGCTTAAAGTATTTGTTGACTCGTAGGAGTTGAACCTTAGGCAACGAAGGTGGGTGGAGTTGCTTAAAGACTACGATCGTTCGATAGAGTACCACCCAGGAAAGGCTAATGTGGTGGCGGATGCATTGAGTCGAAGGGTTGTTACGGATTTGAGAGCCTTGTTCGCACGATTAAGTCTATTCGATGATGGAAGCTTGTTGGCGAATCGCAAGTAAGGCCTACTTGGGTGAACAGATTAAGGAAAACAGTTGAAGGACGATTCATTAGCTCTTGGTTCCAAAGCAAGTTAAGAGTGGTGAGAACGAGGATTTTGGGTTGAACAGTGAAGGAGTTCTGTGTTTTCGTGGAAGGGTTTGTATTCCAAAGGATCCTGAATTGAGGCAGTTAATTCTAAAAGAGGCTCATGGTGGACTCTATGCCATGCATCCTGGAGGGAATAAGTTATACCGAGACTTGCGAGAGGTGTACTGGTGGCCCGGATTAAAACGAGAGGTGACTGAATTTGTTGGGAAATGTCGACGTCGACGTGCCAAAGAGTTAAGGCCGAGCACCAACTCGCTGTCGGGATTATCGCAAACGGTGAAAATTCCACTATGGAAGTGGGAAAGAGTAACAATGGACTTTTTGAGTGGGTTACCTTTGACACCCACCAAGAAAGATTCGGTGTGGGTAGTTGTGGATAGGTTAACAAAATCGCTCATTTCATACTGCTCGCACCGACTACTCACTACAAAAGTTGGCTAAGCTATATATGGCGGAGGTAGTGCATCGCATGGGGTGCCGTGTCAATAATCTCGATCGAGACCCTAGGTTTACGTCTCGGTTTTGGCGGAAGTTGCAAGAAGCGTTGGGAACACGATTGGATTTTAGCACCGCTTTTCACCCACGCATGATGGACAAATGAAAGGGTTATTCGTGTTCGGAAGATATGTTGAGAGGTTGTATCATCGATTTTGTGGAAGTTGGGAGGACTACTTACCATTGGCGGAGTTTGCGTACAATAACAACTATCAAGCAAGTATTGAGATGGCACCATATGAAGCGCTTTATGGGCGAAGATGTCGTGCGCCGACGTGTTGGATGAGTTGGGTGAACGACGAGTGCTTGGACCGAATTGGTGGCGCATAATCGAAAGCAAGGTTAAGTCGATAAGGGTCGGTTAAAGGAGGCGTCCGATAGACGTAAGTCGATGCGGATTTGAAGCGCAAAGAGATTGAGTTATTTGTGGGGATATGGTTTTCTTGAAGGTATCCCTTGGAAGAAAATTTTGAGATTTGGTAAGAAGGGTAAGTCGAGCCCACGGTTTATTGGGCCTTACCGAGTTGTTAAGCGGGTTGGACCAATGGCTTATCGCCTAGAGTTGCCACGTAATCGCATCGTATCCACGACGCTTTTCATGTATCCATGTTGAAGCGGTATCGATCGACCCAACTCATATCATACCGATTCTTTGAAATTGAAGTATAGCCGATTTAACCTTCAAGAGGAACTCGTGCAAATACTTGATCGTGACGTCAAGATGTTGAGAAGGAAATCAATTCCACTAGTGAAAGTACTTTGGAGAAACCATGGCAAGGAGGAAGCTACCTGGGAGACTGAGGAGGCTATGCAGCAACAATACCCTCAACTGTTCTGATAAGGTAAAATTTCGAGGTCGAAATTTCTTTAAGGAGGGTAGAGTTGTAACATCCCCGATTTTACGGTTTATTCGCGATTTTCAATATTTTGTAAAGATTTTTAAAATTTTGTATTTGGATGTGGAATTAGTATTTTGAGTAGGTAAATGGGCTTATAGAAGGCCCATGAGTTGGCCAAAACCCAGTTGAATTTTTGGAATTTTAGACTTAGGAGTTAGGGGTTCTGGCTAAGTGGCCTTAAGTGGAGTGATGGGTAAATTGCATCACAAAAAGAGCCTTGGTTAAGTGGCAAGGGTGACGCCACTAGGCTCCTAGAAAAGTGGCGTGTGGAGCTTTGGGAAGGCAAGGGATCGATTCCCTGTGTTGGCAAATAGATGCATTTATTTTTTAGTGCGGGAGGGTAAGTGTTGGAGTTCGGTGGATTACGCTAAAGAAGAGTTGGATCAGTCTAAATGCTTGGATTAAGGAGGGATAAGGGAGAGATTTAAGGGATTTGGATGAGGCTAGGAGTTGGCGAATTATGGGAATTGAAGAGGGAAAAATCGGCGGGGGGCTATGTTGTTAGTATTTCGCACTTAGGGTATTGAGTGGTGCCGTTTTCTTCCGCTTTAACACCTTAGGGTTGTTTTTCCTCTCTTTTTCCTCTCTAGTCAAACTACCACCTCCCTATTCCTCTTCTTCTATTTTTCTTTCTTCTTCTTCAAAACTATTCATCATACCTGCTATTCATCAATACTTTTGCCGAATCCATAAAAGCCGAAATCCTGTGATCATTGCTTGTGCCGATTTCTTCAAAGCCAGGTTCTCCTATGTTCTTTTGTTTTTATTAATTTGCAAGTATCTTTTCTTAATCCTAGATCTCTGACCGCAATTCTACTTCAAGGTTGTAGCCCCACATTATTATCTTCTTCATCATACAAAAGCCGAAAAACCATAGATTTGGGGGCTTATAGCCGAAACTTCAAGACTTTGGGGAATCAAGTTCTACCGTCGTTTGATAGATAAATCTACACTAGATTGCGTGGAAATCAAGTGGGAGTAAGGGGTAAGTACGTATCATCTCGGATCTGTTCTTATTTTGCAAAGTTAAGAAAAGTCAAGTCCCTAAAATTAGGGAGGTGTCGATTTGGGCATATGGCTCTAAGAGTCTTTAACGATGTTTTCTTTCGGTGACTAGAGTCTTCTTAAGCGTTGAATCTAAGGCGTGGTTCATTGGAGCAATCGGATTCGAGCTAACTATCGATTTTGGCAAAAGGTAAGGTTTCAAAGGTTTTAGGGATATGGTTCGATCATGGATAAGTAAGTTTTGGGGTTTAGTGATTATGGTTTGTAAATAAGAACTGTGCTAATAAATTGTAGGACATCGAAGGGATCTCGAAGCGGTCGTCATGAATCGTGTGTACCGAACACCCTTTCTTAGTTCAATTAAGAAAAGCCGAAATGTCAAATTCGCATTTCATGGTCATGTAAGTATGTGAATGCTCTCAAGTCATAGAGGAATTGTTAGATCTGGCACCGCAAGGTGGTAAGCACGTTCAGCGTGATGCTTTAGCGTATTTGGAAAAAGGGGCTTGATGGGCCAAAAGCGGGCCCAATGGGCTTACGGACCAATATGGGTAAGAGATGGGCTAATTAGCTCGTTAGGTAGATGGTGGAATCAAATTGCATAAAACCGATAAAAATTACTGAATTAGCTTGTGCAGAGCGTAGATCACGAAATTACCCTAAAGAGCAAAATTACCAAATTACCCTAAAGAGCAAAATTACCGATATACCCCTAGGGTTTTAAGTTGGTGAACCGCTTGATTGATTACTACCGTATTTTGCATGATATACATCTATTAATATCTCATTGCATGGGATTGGGGTATTAATGGAGGAAGTATTGAAAGTGGTTCATCCACGCATCTTGGAGGCTTTGCCTCAATCGACTGAATTTGAGTGCGTTCTTTGCAACTGTGTGTGTGTAGGGTGGGTGGGTTGAGATATTCCCACATGGTGTGTAGGGCTGGTACAGGGCAGTGTAGCGGTTGGTGGGTTGAGTAGTCTCCCCAGATGGGCTTGCATTCATTGTTTCTATTGATACTCATGTTACTGAACTGGGCCTATGGGCCACACTGTTATGTAAAAGGGGCTAAGGCCTTGCTACTGTATTCTGAAAAGGGCTTCGGCCTACTGTGTACTGTTATCTGAATAGGGCTTAGGCCCAATGGGCTCGAGCTGAATTGGGCTTTGGATGGGTTTCAGATACACCGAAGTTTTCCAAACTCACCCCTTCCTCTTCCTCCTTGCGGTGAGCCCTAGTTTTGGACTTGAGTCAAGGGATTCAGAGTGGCCATGAAGATGGATTGCCAATTTTAAATAAGTTTAGCATTTAATTTGGATTATTTTATTTTTATTATGTTTAAAGTTGTAATAAGGCCGCTCTTTTTAATTATTTTTATTTTGGGGATTATTAAACTGGTTAGCACTAGGGTTCGTTTTATAAAAACTACTTGATTTTTAAAAGATCACGATGACGCAAAGTTTCCATAAAGTAAATGTTTTTCCAAGGAAATAAATATTTTAAACAAACGTTTTCAACTTAAACATTTTCTTAAGACGGACATAATCAAACGATTTTCTCAAAATTATACGAGATGTTAGAGTGTGGCAATGGTGGTGTGCATGTCTAGGATTGGATCCGGAAGAGCTTGGTACTTAAGCGGTCGACGGACTCACCTCCTCTTTTTCCGGTTTCCTACCGGTGCATGACTTCTATTCACTTTAACTCGCCTTTAAAAGTGTCTTTACAACCCCAACTCACTTTTCCAAACTAAGTAATACAGAATGTTTTGAACGCATCAATGTGGCGCATCAGATCCGGTCATAACGTCCAGGCCGGGTTTGGGGTGTTACAGACACTATCTCAACTATGGGAATCGACAAAAGCCGGAATAAGTGAGCCATGACGCAACACGAGCATGCGCTTGCTTGTGTGGTGGTCCGTGTGACAAAACATGGGCGTATGATCGTTGAGGCCAGTCATGAGCGATTTCATGGGTCGAGGTCGTTTCGGGCCATTTCGAGTCGAACTGAGCCATGTAGGCCCCACGGGCATGTGGGCGCCACACGGGTAAATCACACTGACATGAGGAGATTATTGGGCTAGGCTGTGTAATACACACGGCTAAGGCCATTATGGGCCTTGTGGGCCACACGGGCGTGTGGGCCCACATGGGCCCACAATATGGGCCGTGGGCCCCTTTTCATTGATTGACTGTTAAGGTGGCACAGGTCTCCGATAAGTCTGTGGACCTACTATTGGGTCGGTAAGTATACCTAGACCTACTAATTGATAAAATAACTATTATGCCCCTATGCACTAAAATGACTGTCATGCCTTATGTGATGTATGATTATGTTAAGCATGCCATTTTAGACGTATTGAGTACATGTATGATATTGTGACATAACATGACATGATACATGATGTGTTGCATAGGGATTGGGTTTTATTATTGGAGGAAGTGTACTGTACTGGCAACTCTACTACAAATACTGTTTAGTTCCGCAACCAGTACTATTTGGAGTGTAGGGATAGGTGGGTTGATTATATCCCTACATGGAGTGCAGGGTTGGACAGAAATGGAGTGTAGAGGCTGGTTGGGTAGGATCTTTGATTGCATATCTGTACTGTCACTAAAATGGGCTCTAACCCATACTACTGCTGATACTGTAATGGGTTAAGGCCCTAACTGATACTGAATTGTCACTGGATTGGGCTTAGGCCCAGACTGTATTCACTCATTCTTTGTTTATTTGATATGGGATTACACAATGAGTTTTCATAACTCACCCATCTGTTTATCTGTACAAGTAATCCCCAGGCTTAGGCAGATCGGGGCTGCAAGGGACTCAAAGCTGGCCATACAACCGCACATACTTCATATTTGATTTTTGAATTATAAGTAATTTCATTTTGGTTTTCTTTTGTAATAAGGCCTTTATGGATTTCTACTTTAATTTGGATTTTTATTTGTTTTGATTTATAGCTGCTAGCAGTAGGGAAGGTCACGGGTTTTCAAAAAGATAATTTCTTTTCAAAAATACCACGAATACGCATCCTGTTTTAAAGGGCTTCCACCAAAAATTACGTGTTATAATTAATAATGTTTTAATATAACTAATTTTTTGCCAAATGACTTGCATTTTGGAAATGAACGAGACATCCTAAAAATATTGTTAAGGTCACAAAGAGGTTAATTATAGAACGGGTTTTTCGACGATATCTTACTTTACGAAAATCACTTCAATGTGACATCGCCATATTCAACCATAACTTCCAGGCCGAGTTTGGGGTGTTACATTTAGTAGTATCAGAGTCAAGTTGCAAAACTCGGCTGTGGATTTGGGTTTCTTCTAAAACTTGGAATTTTCAAAAAGAACTATTCCAAATGATTTGAAAGTATTTTGAAATGTTTTACTGAATGTGTGGAACACTGAGTCTCTAGCGTTGATTCTGTAAGTCTTCTGAAACTATTGATTGTTTAAATTGAAATACTGAGACTACTATAGGTAGTAGGCTATACTGAAATACTATATTTAGGGTAAACTAAAACCTGTAGTAAGACTGTGATATGCGAAAATGAACTTTGAGTTACTAATACTGTTTCCCATAAAATATCTGTTAATAAACACTGAAACTGTAAAACTGATGCATAAAACTGTTGATACTGTGACAGCCCAAAATTGACCCTAGTCGGAATGTGGTTTCGGGACCGCAAAACCGAGGCATAAAAATAATTTAATGCTCATTTTGATGCTTATGATATGTGTTAATTCGTGTGTGACATTTTTGATGTTTGATTTAGAGTTATAAATGTGAATTTCACTAGAAAGGACCTAGTAGAAAACTTTGAAAGTATGATGGGGAAATGTGTGATGACTAATTAAAGCATGCATGCAAAACAATGGCCTTGCATGTCAAATATCCCTCTTTTATAGGAGGTGGCCGGCCATGACAAGGAGTATGGGCTAAACATGTCATGAAACATGTTTTGTTGGTGCATTAGGGAGAAACAATAAACAAATAAGTATGGGTAATAAAGAAAGAAAAAAAATGTGTGTGAGTGAACCCCCCATTGCCGTGCATTGAAGAAAAGAAAAGAAAAAATTTTGCTCATCCATTTCATTCTCTCTTGACCGAAAATACCAAAGAGGAAGGAAGGAATTTTTGCTTCATGTTTGGTTTGGAAGGGATTAGGAAGAGATTTGGCTATACTTGCATCAAGATTAAGGTATGTTTGAGGTTGTGCCACGAGATTCATGCATGTTTTAGTTGCTAGCTTGATGTTCTTATTAGCCCATGGTTCAAATCTTTGTTATATCATGGGGATGGTATTTGGCCAAGGTGGATTTTGTGTTAATGCCATTGCATGTTAAATATGAAGCTTGTTAATGGTATATGTGATGGTGGATTGATGGCTCTTGGACTTTCTTTTAGTATTTTTGAGTAAGACATTAAGTTCTTTGCTTAATCATGACCAAAATTATGGTGTTGTGATGTATTCGGTCATGGTATATCCATAAGTATGATTCATGCATGTTGCATGGCAGGTAAGATTTGAGCTTTGGATATGTGTTTATATTTGGATATAAACAACTTGAGATTGACCCTTGCACCTACATGAATATATGTTTGCACATGATGTATTGGTATGACATATATACTATTTTAAGGTGTATATTTGCTTGTGATGTTGTTTGGTTATGAAGTAAATGAGAGATGTGTATTGAGCTACAATATGTAATGCGTTAGTTAGTAAAATGTATGCTGTTTTTTTGTGTAGTATTAAGTGTAAAATTGGCCTCAACATAGACATGCATATTCGCCAAATGAAGTAGATTGGTGTGCATGTATTCGGTTAGAGGCAACCATATTGAAGCCTTATCTTGGCTTAGATTATTGACTAAATGGGTAATAAGTGAGGATGGTTGCGAATATACAAACATACATATGCATGTGTAATTGAATTATGAATGTTTAGCAAGATGGTTAAACTAGTTGATTTATTGATTAAGCTCAAGGAGTTAAAGAAGGAGAATCAAGCAAGGGAAAGACGAAGGTCATCGAGTAGCCGACTTGGACTATTTTACCCAACACAAGGTAAGTCACTAAGCATATATTTTGTATTGATTTGAATAGACATAATGTCTATATAATTATGCCGAAAGGCATGATGAATTATATACATGTATGTATGTGGTGATGGAAGTGTTGAATGAAAGGAAAAGAGGTGAGATGTATTGAGTTGTTGATTTGGCACTAAGTGTGCGGGTATAAACATTTGTGATCATGAGAATGGCACTAAGTGTGCGGGTTTAAAACTTGTACAGCACTAAGTGTGCGAAGTTTGATCATATAGCACTAAGTGTGCGAGTTGATTATATAGCACTAAGTGTGCGGACTCACTATATGCTTTTGAATCACTATTGACACTGAGCGTGCGACACTATTGAGTTGATCACGGACAGCGGATCGGGTAAGTACCTTGAGTTCATGGCTAATAGGCGCTATGTTTATATTTGGGGTTGAGCTTGGTAAGTTTGAACCTATGTGACAATGTAAATTGAAGTCACGTACATAAGAATTATCGTGGAATGAGTGAAAGGTCATGTAGATGTATGATTGTAACGAAAACAAAATGGTGTATAGAAATGCTTCAAATATCCTATTGATTAGTATATGGAATGTGAATGTGTAACTTGGTATGTGGTTGAATCGAATGGTCTAAGGAACTATGGTATAGTTCGGTTTGAATGGAGTAATTAGCCTCGCTCCATTTTGTTTCCTTTTGCGATAATGTTATTAATGGTTGGTAGTACATTGCTTATGACTTCTCGAGTTATATACTCATTCGGTGTTTGCTTGTCACCTATTTTAGGTTTCTTGGACTCGACTTTTTGCGTATTCGGGACCGTCATCAAAGTCATCACACCGACTAGCGACTTTTTGGTATCTTCTTCTTAGATGGTCTAAGAGAACATTTTGACATGTATAGGCTATTATGTTTTGTTTGAACTTGGTATGTAAAATTTTGAATAGCCATGCGAAAATGGCTTATAAATGTTTTGAGCATAATGTTATAATCATTTGGTATGTATATGCTCATTAAGAGGCACGAAATGTTTGGCAATGACCAGCCATTAGAATGGGTCATCATGATTATATTTTGGACTATATATGAAAAAGGGTGGTTGAATCATAGAAACTATGTGTTAGAGAAAGTCTACCCTAGAAATAGATCTTTGGCAACAAAGTGATGTGGATGTGAAAAATCACTAAAAATAGTAGGAATGGAATTAAATAGTGAATAAATTATGTAAATGAACCTTGATGAATCTATATTCATATGGAAGAAACGAAACGGTCATATGAGTTGTATGTTAAGAGATATTTGGGTTTTCGTGAAACAGGGCGAACGGTTTCGGATTCCCTGTTCGACTTTGAAAATTCATTATAAATTAACCCGAGACATTTAGAAATCATGCCATATATTTATAGATTCCTTTTTGAGTCTAGTTTCTATAGAAACAAACGGCATCAGTATTGATGTGACAGCCCAAAATTGACCCTAGTCGGGATGTGGTTTCGGGACCACAAAACCGAGGCATAAAAATAATTTAAAATTTATTTTGATGCCTATGATATGTGTTAATTTGTGTGTGACATTTTTGATGTTTCGATTTAGTGTTATAAATGCGAATTTCACTAGAAAGGACCTAGTAGTGAACTTTGAAAGTATGATGGGGAAATGTGTGATGACTAGTTGCTCATGCATGCAAAAATAAGGGATTTGCATGTCAAATTTCCCCCAACATGAAGTGGCCGGCCATGGCAAGAGAGGATGGGCAAAACATGTCATGAAACATGTTTTGTTGGTGCATTAGGGAGAAATAATAAACAAAGGTGTATGGGTAAGAAAAGAATGAAAAAAAAAATGTGTGTGAGTGTGGTATTCCCCCCATTGCCGTGAGTTGTAGAGAAAGAAAGAAAAATTTTGTTCATCCTTTCTTTGAGCCAAAACTAAGGAAGAAGGAGGATTTTTGCTTCATGCTTGGTTTGGAAGAGATCTAGAAGGAGATTTGGCTAAGTTTGCATCAAGATTAAGGTATGTATGATGTTGTGTTAGGAGTTTCATGCATGTTTTGGTTGCTAACTTGATGTGCATGATAGCCATGGCTCAAATCTTTGTTATGCCATGGAAATGGTATTTGGCCAAAGTTGTTATGGTGATAAAGCCATTGCATGCTAAGTGTGAAGCTTGATGATGATGCATGCAATGATGGATTGTCTACTCTTGAGTAAGATTTTGAGCTTTCTTTTGTTTTATCATGATTGAAGTTGAAAAGGAGCATGATTGTCATATTCGCCATGATGCATTCATGAGCATGGTTCATGCTTCTTGCACGTTAGTTAAAATTTGTGTTTTGGATGGCTATGGACACCTTGAAATTCGCCATGCTCATATATGTATATATATGTTTGCACATGATGTTTTGGTTATGAAGGAAGTGATGAATAAGTTTGTTTAAAGAAGAAGATGTTGAAGAATAATTGTGAAATTGCAAGCACAATTGGCCTAGCACACATATAAGTGCTTGATGCTATATTATAAGTTTTGAGCCACAATATGCAAAGCATTAACTAGTAAAATGCATGCTGTTTTTGTGAGGTATTAAGTGCATAATTGGCCTCAACATGTACATGAATATTCGGCCTTGGGTAGCCTATTGAAGGCCTTAGCATTTCCTTGATGCTCGAATAAATTGTATTGAATTGCTTGATGTAGTATAAAATGTGCATGACCATTGTGTATTCAAGCTAAAGGGTGGCCATATGACCATTTAAACTCCTTGTCATATTCGCCATAAGCTAGCACAATGAGGTTTTAATAAATTGAATTTGTTTGAATTAGCTCAAGAGCTTAGAGGGCCACAATTGGACAAGGGGAAGGAGAAAGTGATCGAATAGCCGAAAAAGCCGTTCGACAACATCCGAGGTAAGTCCTCAAGAAGTGACCCTACTTGAATTATGTGAAATAAAGTATGGATGTGTATTGATTATTGATTATGTGTGTATGAGTATTTGAATTCTACCGGGCTAAGTCCCGAAGGCGGATATGCTTGTGATTATATTTGCGTTTGAGCCTTAGTAACGAAAATGAAATATGTATGTCCAATGATTATTGATGTATGTGTACATGAGAAATCGAATGATATCGGGCTAAGCCCAAGACAATTATGTTGAAATTATATCCGGTTAAGACCAAGGCAATTGTGCAAGTGGCTATATCCGGGCTAAGACCCGAAGGCATTCGTGCGAGTCATTCTATCCGGGCCAAGACCCGAAGGCATTTGTGCACATGGTTATATCCGGTTATATTCCGAAGAATCTTGGGCTGGAGGTGAGTGTTGGTTGCTGTAATAAATTCAATTAGTACACCCGAAAAGCCCAAAGAATAAGGTACGTTTATATGTGCATTGGAAAGTCGACACATTTGAGCAACATTCGCTCAATCGACTAATGAATTTCAGTTATTGACTTGATTGATACTTTGTGAAAGTATATAATGATGAAGTGTGAAGTAAGAATGTGTATTAATGAAATGATGCATTTGGCTATGTGAATGTATTGCTGTAATTAGAGTTGATTATATTCCTTGAGACTTACTAAGCATAAAAATGCTTACCCCGTTACTTTGGCTCTATGTTTTATAGATTTCGCTCGATAGCAATCGGATTCGGGATCAATAAAGTCAAGTCATCCACACTATCAACGCCTCTATTTTGGTATAAATTTTGTTTGAACTTTGAAATGGCATGTATAGGACTACCCTGTTAGTTTAAAAATGTGGTGATGTATATGTATACGGCCATGCGAAAATGGCTCGTAAAAAGGAAGCATGAACTTAGACTATTTGTGGTTTGTATGTATATATTTGGTGTCATGATGTGGCTATGGATTGGAAATGGGAATGTTGGTCACATGATCAGCCATTGGCATGGTTAAAATGATCATATATGAACCTATGTATGGCAAGACTAGTTGGTTCATGGAGACTACCAAATAGGTAAGACCTACCTTAAAACAGATGCTGCCAGCTGCAGTGACGTGAATGTGAAAAATCACCAAAATTCGTAGGAATGGTATTAAATAGTGAATAAGCTATGTAAATGAACCTTGATGAGTCTATTTTCATATGGAAGAAACGAAATGGTCATAGGAGTTACAGGTTAAGAGATATTGAAGCTATTGTGAAACAGGGCCAGAACGGTTTCTGGGTCCCCTGTCGCAACTTTAAAAATTTACTATAAATTATCCAGAAAGAATTAGGAGACATACCTTAGATGTACAGATTCCATTTTGATTCTAGTTTCATTAGAAACAAACGGCACCAGTATTAAAGCCCTGTACAGAGAGATATTCAAGTTATACCGCCCGAAGGTCAGAGCAGTCGATCCCTGTAACATGGGTGACTTTAACTAATAAACTGTACCAATTGGCCTGACCAAAAATTCTAGAAATAAATCCATGGATGGATATATGAGTCTAAATTCAGGGAACATTTACGAAACCAGTTTCCGAGTTTTGAAACTCGAGATATGATTTTTAAGGCGACGGTGACGCAGTCTTCCAGCCGACTGGAAATGTCAAATTGGTGGGCAAAACATGTGAACTTGGCTTGTTAACCCTCGTGTCCGACACCCGGCGATGGTCTCGGGTTCGGGTGTTACAATTTTATTGGTATCGAGCCACGGTTTAGTCGATTCTAGGACTACCGTGATGTGTTTGGGGTCTAGCTATACATGCCATTAAATGATGAATCGATAGTGTGGTGATTTCGACAATTTGACTTTGTGTTTGTTATAGCAATGGATCCCGATCCCAACCGAGCGATAGCTGATGATGTGGAGAGTGTGGCGCTTTGCTCCGCAAGAAGGGACAGCAATGGCGGACTCTCAACCTATGGCCAACAATCCGAATGACGAGGCTAGGCAAGCCTTTTATAGTGTGATGAACGAATGGTTTAATCAATACATTCGAACTAACACTACTGTTCCACAACCTCCATTCCCGACAAATGCAACCCCTCAAGACCTACAATACCTCCGTGATGACCAAATAAGGTCAAGTAAGCCCCCATCGATAGGATTCAAAACATGGGACCACTGAATTTAAGGCTACGGATGATGATGATGCCGAAGCGAGCTGAATTTTGGTTGGATAACACTATCCGGTGCTCGATGAGCTATCCTGTACACCGATGAGTGCTTAAAGTGTACCATCTCCTTGCTACGTGAGTCCGCCTACTATTGGTGGAGTACTCGACTTGTGGTGCCTAGAGAGCAAGTGACTTGGGAATTCTTTCAAACCGAGTTAGAAAAAAGTATATCATCGAGATTCATCGACCAAAAGCGGAGGGAATTTCTTGATCTTAAGCAAGGTTCTATGTCATTACCGACTACGAACGAAAGTTTGTGAGGCTTAGCCGACGCTGCGAGAATGCATTTCGTCCGAAGCTATTATGTGTAAACGCCGAGGATGGGCTGAATGATGATATAAGGATGTTTGTTAGCATTCTCGAGATACGAGAGTTCAGTAGTACTTGTTGAGCGAGCTTGTAAAGCCGAAGAGCTTAGAAAGGAGAAACAAAAAGCTGATGTGGGAACCGGAGAATTCGAAGAGGTCCTCGGAAAGTCTCTTCAACAAGCATCGAAGAGATTTCGAGATGATGCGAGCGGTCTAGAGGCATTTCGGGCTTTTCTAGATGAGGACGCGATCGACCCCTGTGACCACACGAGTCACTTCGATCGCTGATGGTGGAAATGATCGCCGAGAGAGGCGGAGTGTCCACATTGTGGCAAATGGCATTCGGGAGCTGTTGGTTTCGTGATCGCTCCTCGCTATAAGTGTGGATCGGCCGACCACTTTATGAAGGATTGCCCAAGGATGCTTGAACGGAATGTGAGTCAGAGTGGAAACCCGGGTGCTACCATCGCCGAGGTAGGCCACCTAGAAATATGGGCAATGTCGATTGGCGGTCGAGAGGATCTAGAGATGCTACCATCGGATCCGAGGCTCGTGCTCTGCAAGGACTTATGCCATACGCCGCACGTGAGGATCTTGCCTCTCCGGATGTCATTACGGTACTTTTACTCTTTTCAATACAAATGTGATTGCTTTGATTGACCACGGTTCTACTCATTCATATATATGTGAAACCTTAGCATCCAAAGAAGACTTTGCCTATTGAGTCTCTCGAGTTTGTAATTCGGTGTCAAACCCTTGGGTCATTACGTGCTTGTCAACAAAGTGTGCAAGAAAAGTCCCCTAGTGTTCCGAGGTTCTTGTTTTCCGGCGGACTTGATGCTTTTGCCGTTCGATGAGTTCGACGTTATTCTTGGTTTGGATTGGTTGACCATGCACGATGCGGTTGTAAATTGCAAGAGCAAGACTATCGATTTGAGGTGCGCGAATAATGAAATAATTTGGGTTGAGTCTACGGACTTAAAGGGGTTGCCAGCCGTAATATCAGCGATGTTGGCCCAGAAATATGTAAGAAAAGGGTGCGAAGCGTACCTTGCGTACGTGCTCGATGACAAGGAATCAGAAAAGAAACCCGAATCTGTGCCCGTGGTTTGTGAATACCCAGATGTTTTCCCCGAAGAATTGCCGGGTTTACCACCTGTTCGGGAAGTAGAATTTGGCATCGAATTGGTACCTGGTACCACTCCAATTTCGATAGCTCCGTATCGTATGGCACCAACGAAATTAAAGGAGTTGAAAGCTCAGTTGCAAGAATTGGTGGATAGAGGTTTTGCTCGCCCGAGTTTTTCGCCTTGGGGTGCGCCAGTGTTGTTCGTGAAGAAGAAGGATGGAACCATGCGGCTGTGCATCGACTATCGTCAGCTTAATAAAGCGACGATAAAGAACAAGTATCCGTTGCCACGTATTGATGACTTGTTCGATCAACTGAAGGGAACCTCGGTGTTCTCGAAAATAGATTTGAGATCGGGCTATTATCAATTGCGAATCCAAGATTCGAACGTGCCCAAGACTGCCTTCAGAACGAGGTATGGTCACTATGAGTTCCTAGTGATGCCGTTTGGGCTCACTAATGCCCCTGCGGTATTTATGGATTTAATGAATCGGATCTTTAGACCATATTTGGATCGATTCGTAGTCGTGTTCATTGATTACATCTTGGTCTATTCAAGAGATGAGACCGAACATGCTAAACACCTGCAGTTAGTGCTGCAAATTTTACGGGATAAGCAATTATATGCTAAGTTCAGCAAGTGTGAGTTCTGGTTAAGAGAGGTTAGCTTCTTGGGTCATGTGGTATCTGCATCGGTATTCGAGTCTAATTCGAATAAAATTTCAGCCATACTTAATTGGAAGCCTCCAGAAATATTCTTGAGGTTCGAGCTTTTGGGGCTTGCTAGGTTATTACCGACGATTTGTAAAAGGATTCTCAATGATAGCCACGCCGATGACGGCTACTCCAAAAGGATGTTAAGTTCGAATGGACGGAGAAATGTCAAAAAGTTTCGATCAACGAAAACTTATCGATGAAGCCCCAATTCTAGTGCAACTTTGAGTCCGGCAAAGAGTTTGTCATCTATAGCGATGCCTCCCTACTTGGGTTAGGTTGTGTATTGATGCAAGAGGGTCGAGTTGTAGCCTATGCGTCGAGGCAAATAAAGCCACATGAGAAAAATTATCCGACTCATGATCTCGAATTGGCCGCCATCGTGTTCGCCTTAAAGATATGGCGACATTACTTATTTGGTGAAAGGTGCCATGTGTACTTGAATCACAAGAGTCTCAAATATCTGATGACCCAAAGAGACTTAAATCTACGACAAAGACGTTGGCTCGAGCTGTTAAAGGATTATGAGCTGATCATTGACTATCACGGGAAAGGCGAATGTGGTTGCGGATGCCTTGAGTCGTAAATCATTATTCGCTTACGAGCGATGAACGTGCACTTGTCTCGTCCAATCCGATAGTGTGTTAGTAGCTGAATTGAAAGCCAAACCACTGTTGATACATCAAATTCGAGAAGCTCAGAAAGTCGACGACGAGTTGGTACGCAAAACGGGCTGGTGTGTGCCGAACAAGGACTCGGAATTTCAAATCGATGATGACGATTGTTTGAGGTTCAAAAGTCGTCATGTGTTCCAAAGAATTGAACTCATTTCGATAATTCGAATGAAGCCCATTGTAGCCGAATGGCAATCCACCCGGGGAGTACGAAGATGTACAATGATTTGAAACGTCGGTTTTGGTGGCATGGTATAAAGCGAGACATCTCCGACTTTGTTTCGAGATGTTTAATATGTCAACAAGTGAAAGCGGAACATCAGGTGCCTTCAGGATTACTTCAGCCAATCACGATACCCGAGTGGAAATGGGATCGAGTCACAATGGACTTTGTATCTGGACTGCCATTGTCAGCAAGTAAGAGGGATGCGGTTTGGGTCGTGGTAGATAGATTGACTAAGTCGGCCCACTTTATCCCCGTACGTATGGATTTTTTCAATGGACAAACTAGCCGAATTGTACGTTTCTCAGATTGTGAGATTACACGGGGTGCCTATTTCCATCGTGTCGGATAGAGATCCGAGATTTACCTCGTGATTTTGGAAAAAGTTGCAAGAAGCTTTGGGTACCAAGTTGCATTTCAGACCGCCTTTCACCCCCAAACCGATGGTCAATCCGAGCGGATAATTCGGATACTTGAGGATATGTTAAGATGTTGCGTCCTCGAGTTTGGTGGTTCATGGGAGCGGTATTTGCCGTTGATTGAATTCGCTTATAACAACGACTTTCAATCAAGTATTAAGATGGCACCCTACGAGGCTTTGTACGGTCGTAAATGCCGTACACCATTGTTTTGGACCGAGCTTGGTGAAAGCAAGATTTTCGGTGGATTTGATTAGAGATCTTTGAACGAAAGTGAAAGTAATCCGTGAAAGTCGAAGATAGCCTCCGATCGCCGTAAATCGTGACGCGGATCCGAAGCGTAAGGATATCGAGTATCGTGGGTGATAAAGTGCTTCTCAAGGTATCGCCTTGGAAAAAGATACTCGATTCGGCCGTAAGGGCAAGTTGAGCCCGAGGTTCATTGGGCCATATGAGATATCCGAAGCGAGTCGGTCCAAATGGCATATCGTTTGATTTTGCCCCCGAACTCAAAAGGTTCACGATGTCTTTCACGCTTCGATGCTTCGACGCTATAGATCCGATCCATCGCACGTGATTAGTCCATCAGAAATTGAAATTCAAGCTAATATGAGTTATGAGGAAGAACCGATTCGTATCCTATCACGAGAAGTGAAAGAGTTGCGAAACAAGCGGGTTCCGCTAGTGAAAGTGTTATGGCTCAAGCACGGGATTGAAGAAGCTACTTGGGAGACCGAGAACTCTATGAAAGAGCGATATCCAAACCTATTTACCGGTAAGATTTTCGGGGACGAAAATTTCTTAAGTGGGGGAGAGTTGTGACAGCCCAAAATTGACCCTAGTCGGGATGTGGTTTCGGGACCACAAAACCGAGACATAAAAATAATTTAAAATTTATTTTGATGCCTATGATATGTGTTAATTTGTGTGTGACATTTTTGATGTTTCAATTTAGTGTTATAAATGCGAATTTCACTAGAAAGGACCTAGTAGTGAACTTTGAAAGTATGATGGGGAAATGTGTGAAGACTAGTTGCTCATGCATGCAAAAATAAGGGATTTGCATGTCAAATTTCCCCCCCCAACATGAAGTGGCCGGCCATGGCAAGAGAGGATGGGCAAAACATGTCATGAAACATGTTTTGTTGGTGCATTAGGGAGAAATAATAAACAAAGGTGTATGGGTAAGAAAAGAATGAAAAAAAAATGTGTGTGAGTGTGGTATTCCCCCATTGCCGTGAGTTGTAGAGAAAGAAAGAAAATTTTGTTCATCCTTTCTTTGAGCCAAAACTAAGGAAGAAGGAGGATTTTGCTTCATGCTTGGTTTGGAAGAGATCTAGAAGGAGATTTGGCTAAGTTTGCATCAAGATTAAGGTATGTATGATGTTGTGTTAGGAGTTTCATGCATGTTTTGGTTGCTAACTTGATGTGCATGATAGCCATGGCTCAAATCTTTGTTATGCCATGGAAATGGTATTTGGCCAAAGTTGTTATGGTGATAAAGCCATTGCATGCTAAGTGTGAAGCTTGATGATGATGCATGCAATGATGGATTGTCTACTCTTGAGTAAGATTTTGAGCTTTCTTTTGTTTTATCATGATTGAAGTTGAAAAGGAGCATGATTGTCATATTCGCCATGATGCATTCATGAGCATGGTTCATGCTTCTTGCATGTTAGTTAAAATTTGTGTTTTGGATGGCTATGGACACCTTGAAATTCGCCATGCTCATATATGTATATATATGTTTGCACATGATGTTTTGGTTATAAAGGAAGTGATGAATAAGTTTGTTTAAAGAAGAAGATGTTGAAGAATAATTGTGAAATTGCAAGCACAATTCGCCTAGCACACATATAAGTGCTTGATGCTATATTATAAGTTTTGAGCCACAATATGCAAAGCATTAACTAGTAAAATGCATGCTGTTTTTGTGAGGTATTAAGTGCATAATTGGCCTCAACATGTACATGAATATTCGGCCTTGGGTAGCCTATTGAAGGCCTTAGCATTTCCTTGATGCTCGAATAAATTGTATTGAATTGCTTGATGTAGTATAAAATGTGCATGACCATTGTGTATTCAAGCTAAAGGGTGGCCATATGACCATTTAAACTCCTTGTCATATTCGCCATAAGCTAGCACAATGAGGTTTTAATAAATTGAATTTGTTTGAATTAGCTCAAGAGCTTAGAGGGCCACAATTGGACAAGGGGAAGGAGAAAGTGATCGAATAGCCGAAAAAGCCGTTCGACAACATCCGAGGTAAGTCCTCAAGAAGTGACCCTACTTGAATTATGTGAAATAAAGTATGGATGTGTATTGATTATTGATTATGTGTGTATGAGTATTTGAATTCTACCCGGGCTAAGTCCCGAAGGCGGATATGCTTGTGATTATATTTGCGTTTGAGCCTTAGTAACGAAAATGAAATATGTATGTCCAATGATTATTGATGTATGTGTACATGAGAAATCGAATGATATCCGGGCTAAGCCCAAGACAATTATGCTGGAAATTATATCCGGTTAAGACCAAGGCAATTGTGCAAGTGGCTATATCCGGGCTAAGACCAAGGCATTCGTGCGAGTCATTCTATCAGGGCCAAGACCGAAGGCATTTGTGCACATGGTTATATCGGTTATATTCAAGAATCTTGGGCTGGAGGTGAGTGTTGGTTGCTGTAATAAATTCAATTAGTACAACGAAAAGCCCAAAGAATAAGGATACGTTTATATGTGCATTGGAAAGTCGACACATTTGAGCAACATTCGCTCAATCGACTAATGAATTTCAGTTATTGACTTGATTGATACTTTGTGAAAGTATATAATGATGAAGTGTGAATTAAGAATGTGTATTAATGAAATGATGCATTTGGCTATGTGAATGTATTGCTGTAATTAGAGTTGATTATATTCCTTGAGACTTACTAAGCATAAAAATGCTTACCCTGTTACTTTGGCTCTATGTTTTATAGATTTCGCCGATAGCAATCGGATTCGGGATCAATAAAGTCAAGTCATCCACACTATCAACGCCTCTATTTTGGTATAAATTTTGTTTGAACTTTGAAATGGCATGTATAGGACTACCCCGTTAGTTTAAAAATGTGGTGATGTATATGTATACGGCCATGCGAAAATGGCTCGTAAAAAGGAAGCATGAACTTAGACTATTTGTGGTTTGTATGTATATATTTGGTGTCATGATGTGGCTATGGATTGGAAATGGGAATGTTGGTCACATGATCAGCCATTGGCATGGTTAAAATGATCATATATGAACCTATGTATGGCAAGACTAGTTGGTTCATGGAGACTACCAAATAGGTAAGACCTACCTTAAAAACAGATGCTGCCAGCTGCAGTGACGTGAATGTGAAAAATCACCAAAATTCGTAGGAATGGTATTAAATAGTGAATAAGCTATGTAAATGAACCTTGATGAGTCTATTTTCATATGGAAGAAACGAAATGGTCATAGGAGTTACAGGTTAAGAGATATTGAAGCTATTGTGAAACAGGGCCAGAACGGTTTTTGGGTCCCCTGTCGCAATTTTAAAAATTTACTATAAATTATCCAGAAAGAATTAGGAGACATACCTTATATGTACAGATTCCATTTTGATTCTAGTTTCATTATAAACAAACGGCACCAGCGTTAAAGCCCTGTACAGAGAGATATTCAAGTTATACCGCGCAAAGGTCAGAGCAGTCGATCCCTGTAACATGGGTGACTTTAACTAATAAACTGTACCAATTGGCCTGACCAAAAATTCTAGAAATAAATCCATGGATGGATATATGAGTCTAAATTCAGGGAACATTTACGAAACCAGTTTCCGAGTTTTGAAACTCGAGATATGATTTTTAAGGCGACGGTGACGCAGTCTTCCACCGATTTGGAAATGTCAAATTGGTGGGCAAAACATGTGAACTTGGCTTGTTAACCCCTCGTGTCCGACACCGGCGATGGTCTCGGGTTCG
Organism: Gossypium arboreum; assembly: GCF_025698485.1. Classification (NCBI taxonomy): domain Eukaryota; kingdom Viridiplantae; phylum Streptophyta; class Magnoliopsida; order Malvales; family Malvaceae; genus Gossypium; species Gossypium arboreum. The sequence goes on from NC_069072.1 coordinate 23,890,765, forward strand.
GGGTGTTACAATTGAATCCCTGCACAGGGAGTTATTCGAGTTGCAACGCACGAAGGTCAGCGTAGTCGACCCCTATAACATGGGAGACTTTAACTAATAAACTGTACTAATTGGCTCTACCAAAAATTCTAGAAAAAAATATGTAGATGGAAATATGAGTCTAGTTTCAGGGAAAAATTACGAAACTGATTTTCGAGTTGTAGAACTCAAGTTATGATTTTTGAAGCGACTAGTACACAGATTGGCACTTGTCCGGGAAATTATCAATAAGTGGTTTGAAGTTTGTTAACACCTCGTGTTCGACTCGTGACGGTCTCGGGTTAGGGGTGTTACAATTTTATTGGTATCGAGCTATGGTTTAGTCGATTCTAGGACTACCATAGCACGTATGAGTCTAGCTATACATGCCTTAATGTTAATGTTTAAATGTGTGATGACTTCTGACGGTTAAAATTTTTGTTTTGATTAGTAAATGGATCCCGATGTAGAGAGAACCTTGGCGGATGACGTTGAAAGTGTAGCGGTTGCTCCTACACAAGGGACGCCGCCTGTTGAACCTCAGTCATCTGCGAATAATCAAGGTGAGGGGGCTAAACAAGCCTTCTTTACCATGATGAATGAGTGGGTCGCGTAATATGCCCGAACCAATCCGGCTGTCCAACAATTCTCGAATTTGAATAATCCACCCCAAGAGCCCGTAATGCCATCGATTCTGACCACTGTGAGGTTGAGTAAGCCACCAGAGACTTGATTAGGAAGCGGGGCTGAAGAGTTCAGGGCCATAGTTCTTGATGATGCCGAAGGGCCGAGTTTCGCTTGATAACACCATTCGGGTGTTTGATGAACTGTCATGCACACCCGATCAATGTCTAAAGTGTGCTATATCCTTGTTGCGAGACTCAGCTTACTATTGGTGGAGGACTTTGATTTCCATAGTCCCAAACGAACGAGTTACTTGGGATTTCTTTCAAATAGAATTTGAAAGAAATATATTAGTCAGGCGGTTCATCGATCAAAAGCGTAAGGAATTCTTGGAGCTCAAGCAAGGTCGTATGACAAGATGTCGAATCTGAACATGAGTTCGTAAGACTCAGTCGGTATGCCCGGGAGTGTGTGGCTGATGAGGTTGCTATGTGCAAGAGGTTTGAAGAAGGATTGAATGAAGATTTAAAGCTACTAGTGGGTATTTTGGAGATAAAAGAATTCGTAGCACTAGTTGAACGAGCCTGCAAGGCGGAGGAACTTGGAAAAGAGAAGAAGAAGGCTGAATTTGAAGCTAGAGACTATCGCAAAAGATCGACGGGTAAAGCTCCATTCTCAGCTGTAAAGAAGTTCAGGGAGGACACTAATAAATCGAGGACGACTGCGGGAATTTCCATAAGAGCACGACCATTGACGGACTCCCGAGCTACTTCGGTAGCTAGTGTGGGCAATAACCGTCAAGAGAAACCTGAATTGTGACAGCCCAAAATTGACCCTAGTCGGAAGGTGGTCTCGGGACCACAAAACCGAGGCATAAAAATAATTAAAAATTTATTTTGATGCCTATAATATGTGTGTGCTCATGTATGACATTTTATGATGATTGATTTAGTGTTATAAGGGTGAATTCCACAAGAAAGGACTTAGTAATGAACTTTGAAAGTATGATAGGAAATGTGTGATGACTAATTAAAGCATGCATGCAAAATAATGGACTTGCATGTCAAATTCCCCTTTTATAGGTGGTGGCCGCCATGACAAGGAGGATGGGCTAAACATGTCATGAAACATGTTTTGTTGGTGCATTAGGGTGAAATAATAAACAAAGGTGTATGGGTGATAAAAAATGAAAAAAAAATGTGTGTGAGTGTGGTAATCCCCCCATTGCCGTGAGTTGTAGAGAAGGAAAGAAAAATTTTGTTCATCCTTTCTTTGAGCCAAAACTAAGGAAGAAGGAGGATTTTGCTTCATGCTTGGTTTGGAAGAGATCTAGAAGGAGATTTGGCCAAGTTTGCATCAAGATTAAGGTATGTATGAGGTTGTGTTAGGAGTTTCATGCATGTTTTGGTTGCTAACTTGATGTGCATGTTAGCCATGGCTCAAATCTTTGTTAAGCCATGGAAATGGTATTTGGCCAAAGTTGTTATGGTGATAAAGCCATTGCATGCTAAGTGTGAAGCTTGATGATGATGCATGCAATGATGGATTGTCTACTCTTGAGCAAGATTTGAGCCTTCTTTTGATTTATCATGATTGAAGTTGAAAAGGAGCATGATTGTCATATTCGGCCATTCATGAGCATGGTTCATGCTTCTTGCATGTTAGTTAAAATTTGTATTTTGGATGGCTATGGACACCTTGAAAATTCGCCATGCTCATATTGTATATATATGTTTGCACATGATGTTTTGGCTATGAAGTAAGTGATGAATAAGTTGGTTTAAAGAAGAAGATGTTGAAGAATAATTGTGAAATTTCAAGCACAATTCGCCTAGCACACATATAAGTGCTTGATGCTATATTATAAGTTTTGAGCCACAATATGCAAAGCATTAACTAGTAAAATGCATGCTGTTTTTGTGAGGTATTAAGTGCATAATTGGCCTCAACATGTACATGAATATTCGGCCTTGGGTAGCCTATTGAAGGCCTTAGCATTTCCTTGATGCTCAAATAAATTGTATTGAATTGCTTGATGTAGTATAAAATGTGCATGACCATTGTGTATTCAAGCTAAAGAGTGGCCATATGACCATTTAAAATCCTTGTCATATTCGCCATAAGCAAGCACAATGAGGTTTTAATAAATTGAATTTGTTTGAATTAGCTCAAGAGCTAAGAGGGCCACAATTGGACAAGGGGAAGGAAAAGGTGATCGAATAGCCGAAAAAGCCGTTCGACAACATCCGAGGTAAGTCCTCAAGAAGTGATCTTACTTGAATTATGTAAGATGAAACATGGATGTGTATGATTATTGATCATGTGTGTATGAGTATTTGAATTCCACCGGGCTAAGTCCCAAGGCGAATATGCTAATGATTATAATTGTGTTTGAGCCTTAGTAACGAAAATGAGATATGTATGTCCAATGATTATTGATGTATGTGTGCATGAGAAATTGAATGATATCCGGGCTAAGCCTCAAGACAATTATGCTGAAATTTATATCCGGTTAAGACCAAGGCAATTGTGCTAGTAGCTATATCCGGGCTAAGACCCAAGGCATTCGTGCAAGTTGTTAAATCCGGGCTAAGACCAAGGCATTTGTGCAAATCGTGATATCCGGGTAAAGTCCCGTTGGCCTTGGTGCGGGTTACCATAACCGGGCTATGTCCCGGCGATTGAACGAAACCGACATCCGGATGAACTCGAAGGTATGTGATTTGAAAATTATGAGCTTGCTGGAAAATTTCAGCTAATGCACTTGTGAAATTTCCCAATGATAAGGTAAGTGCGGTGTGTGCTTTTGGCGCTAGGAGTAAGAGCGTATGAATATCCGCTCCTATGATGGAGCGAGTTATCGGCCTTAATGAAGCCGTTATTTGTGTATGAACATAAGAGTTGGGATGGTAAAGTAAGTATGATTATGTGAATGCGCATTAATGAAATGATGCATTTAACTATGTGAATGTATTGCTGTAATTAGAGTTGATTATATTCCTTGAGACTTACTAAGCATAAAAATGCTTACTCCATTGCTTTGGCTCTCGGTTTTCTAGATTTCGCCGATAGCAATCGGATTCGGGATCGTTGAAGTCGAAGTCATCCACACTATCAAGCCCCCATTTTGGTATAAATTCTTGGTTGAACTTGAAATGGCATGTATAGGACTACCCTTGTTTGTTAAATATGTGGTGATGTAGTATGTACGGCCATGCGAAAATGGCTCGAAAAGGAACATGAACTTAGAATAATTGTGGTTTGTATGTATATATTTGGTGTCATGATGTGGCTATGGCTTGAAATGGGAATGTTGGTCATATGATCAGCCATTGGCATGGTTAAAATGATCATATATGAACCTATGTATGGCAAAGACTAGTTGGTTCATGGAGACTACCAAATAGGTAAGACCTACCTTAAAACAGATGCTGCCAGCTGCAGTGACGTGAATGTGAAAAATCACCAAAATTCGTAGAAATGGAATTAAATAGTGAATAAGCTATGTAAATTAACCTTGATGAGTCTATTTTCATATGGAAGAAACGAAATGGTCATAGGAGTTACATGTTAAGAGATATTAATGCTATTGTGAGACAGGGCCAGAACGGTTTCTGGGTTCCCTGTCGCAACTTTAAAAATTTACTATAAATTATCCAGAAAGAATTAGGCGACATACCTTATATGTACAGATTCCATTTTGAGTCTAGTTTCATTTGAAACAAACGGCACCAGCATTAAAGGCCTGTACAGAGAGATATTCAAGTTATACCGCGCGAAGGTCAGAGCAGTCGATCCCTGTAACATGGGTGACTTTAACTAATAAACTGTACTAGTTGGCCCGACCAAAATTCTAGAAATAAATCCATGGATGGATATATGAGTCTAAATTCAGGAAAATTTACGAAACCAGTTTCCGAGTTGTGAAACTCGAGATATGATTTTAAGGCGACGGTGATGCAGTCTTCCAGCCTGACTGGAAATGTCAAATTGGTGGGCAAACCATGTGAACTTGGCTTGTTAACCCTCGTGTCCGACAATCGCAATGGTCTCGGGTTCGGGTGTTACAATTTTATTGGTATCGAGCCACGGTTTAGTCGATTCTAGGACTACCGTGAGGTGTTTGGGGTCTAGCTATACATGCCATTAAATGATGAATCGATAGTGTGGTGATTTCGACAATTTGACTTTGAGTTTGTTTATAGCAATGGGTCCCGATCCCAACCGAGCAATAGCTGATGATGTGGAGAGTGTGGCGCTGCTCCGCACAAGGGACAGCGCCGGCGGACTCTCAACCTATGGCCAGCAATCCGAATGATGAGGCTAGGCAAGCCTTTTATAGTGTGATGAACGAATGGTTTAATCAATACATTCGAACTAACACGGCTGTCCCACGACCTCCATTCCCGACAAATGCAACCCCGCACCTACAATACCTCCCAGAATCGACCAAATAAGGTCAAGTAAGCCCCGATCGATAGGATTGAAAACATGGGGCCACTGAATTTAAAGCTACGGATGATGATGATGCCGAACGAGCTGAATTTCGGTTGGACAACACTATCCGGTGCTCGATGAGCTATCTTGTACACCGATGAATGCTTAAAGTGTACCATCTCCTTGCTACGTGATTCCACCTACTATTGGTGGAGTACTCGACTCGTGGTACCTAGAGAGCAAGTGACTTGGGAATTTCTTGATCTTAAGCAAGGTTCTATGTCGGTTACCGACTATGAACGAAAATTTGTGAGGCTTAATGATACACGCGAGAATGCATTTCGTCCGAAGCTATTATGTGTAAATGCTTCGAGGATGGGCTGAATGATGATATAAGGATGTTCGTTGGCATTCTCGAAATACGAGAGATCGTAGTACTTGTTGAGCAAGCTTGTAAAGTCGAAGAGCTTAGAAAGGAGAAACAAAAAGTCGATGTGGGAACCGGAGAATTCGAAGAGGTCCTCGGAAAGTCTCTTCAACAGCAATCAAGAGATTTCGAGATGATGTGAACCGGTCTAGAGGCGCTTTGGGCTTTTTAGACGAGGACGCGATCGACCCCTGTGACCACACGAGTCACTTGATCGCCGATGGTGGAAATGATCGCCGAGAGAGGCGAGTGTCAACATTGTGGCAAATGGCATTCGGGAGCTGTTGGTTTCGTGATCACTCCTGCTATAAGTGTGGATCGGCCGACCACTTTAGGAAGGATTGCCCGAGGAAGCTTGAGCAGAATGTGAGTCGAGTGGAAACTCGGGTGCTACCATCGCCGAGGTAGGCCACCTAGAAATATGGGCAATGTCGATTGGCGGTCGAGAGGATCTAGAGATGCTACCATCGATCGAGGCTCGTGCTCTGCGAGGACTTATGCCATCGCGCACGCGAGGATCTGCCTCTCCGGATGTCATTACGGTGCTTTCACCCTTTTCAATACTAAAGTGATTGCGTTGATTGACCCCGGTTCTACTCAATCTTATATATGTGAAACCTTAGCATCCAAAGAAGACTTTGCCTATTGAGTCTCTCGAGTTTGTAATTCGGTGTCAAACCCTTGGGTCATTACGTGCTTGTCAACAAAGTGTGCAAGAAAAGTCTCCTAGTGTTCCGAGGTTCTTGTTTCCGGCGGACTTGATGCTTTTGCCGTTCGATGAATTCGACGTTATTCTTGGTTTGGATGGGTTGACCATGCACGATGCGGTCGTAAATTGCAAAAGCAAGACTATCGATTTGAGGTCTTGCGAATAACGAGATAATTCGGGTTAAGTCTACGGACTTAAAGGGGTTGCCAAGCGTAATATCGCAATGTTGGCCCGAAAATATGTAAGAAAAGAGTGCGAAGCGTACACGGCGTCGTGCTCGATGACAAGGAATCGAAAAGAAACCCGAATCTGTGCGTGGTTTGTGAATACCGGATGTTTTCCTCAAGAATTGCCGGGTTTACCACTGTTCGGAAATAGAATTTGGCATCGAATTGGTACCGGTACCACTCCAATTTCGATAGCTCCGTATCGTATGGCACCAACGGAATTAAAGGAGTTGGAAGCTCGATTTGCAAGAATTGGTGGATAGAGGTTTTGCTCGCTTGAGTTTTTCGCCTTAGGGTACGCCGGTGTTGTTCGTGAAAAGAAGGATGGAACCATGCGGTTGTGCATCGACTATCGTCGACTTAATAAGCGACGATAAAGAACAAATATCCGTTGCCACGTATTGATGACTTGTTCGATCAACTGAAGGAGCCTCGGTGTTCTCGAAAATAGATTTGAGATCGGGCTACTATCAATTGCGAATCCGAGATTTGGACGTGCCCAAGACCGCCTTGAGCGAGATATGGTCACTATGAGTTCCTAGTGATGCCGTTTGGGCTCACTAATGCCCTACGGTATTTATGGATTTAATGAATCGGATCTTTAGACCATATTTGGATCGATTCGTAGTCGTGTTCATTGATGACATCTTGGTCTATTCAAGAAATGAGACCGAACATCTTTGAACACCTACGGTTAGTGCTGCAAATTTTACGGGACAAGCAATTATATGCTAAGTTAAACAAGTGTGAGTTACGGTTAAGAGAGGTTAGCTTCTTGGGTCATGTGGGTCTGCATCGGTATTCGAGTCGACCGAATAAAATTTCAGCCATACTTAATTGGAAGCCTCAGAAATATTCTTGAGGTTCGGAGCTTTTGGGGCTTGCCGGTTATTACCGACGATTTGTAAAGGCTTCTCAACGATAGCCACGCCGATGACGGCTTACTCCAAAAGGACGTTAAGTTGAATGGACAGAGAAATGCCAAAAGGTTTCGATCAACTGAAAACTTATTTGATGAAGCCCCAATTCTAGTGCAACCCGAGTCCGCAAGGAGTTTGTCATCTATAGCGACGCCTCTCTACTTGGGTTAGGTTGCGTATTAATGCAAGAAGGTCGAGTTGTGGCCTATGCGTCGAGGCAATTAAAGCCACATGAGAAAAATTATCCGACTCATGATCTCGAGTGGCCGCCATCGTATTCGCCTTAAAGATTTGGCGACATTACTTATTTGGTGAAAGGTGCCATGTATACTCGGATCACAAAAGTCTCAAATATTTGATGACCCAAAGAGACTTAAATCTGCGACAAAGGCGTTGACTCGGTGTTAAAGGATTATGAGTGATCATTGACTATCACTCGGGAAAGGCGAATATGGTTGCGGATGCCTTGAGTCGTAAATCGTTATTCACTTTACGAGCGATGAATGTGCACTTGTGCGTCCGATCCGACAAGTGTGTTAGTGGCTGAATTGAAAGCCAAACCATTATTGACACACCAAATTCGAGAAGCTCGAAAGTCGACGACGAGTTGGTTGCAAAACGGGCTGCGTGTGTTCGAACAAGGACTCGGAGTTTCAAATCGACGATGACGATTGTTTGAGGTTCAAAGGTCGTCGGTGTGTCCCAAAGAATTGAACTCATTTCGATAATTCAATGAAGCCCATTGTAGCCGAATGGCAATCCACCCGGAGTACGAAGATGTACAATGATTTGAAACGTCGGTTTTGGTGGCATGGTATGAAGCGAGACATCTCGACTTTGTTTCAAGATGTTTAATATGTCAACAAGTGAAAGCGGAACATCGGTGCCTTGAGATTACTTCACCAATCACAATACCCGAGTGGAAATGGGATCGAGTCACAATGGACTTTGTATCCGGACGCCATTGTCGCAAGTAAGAAGGATGCGGTTTGGGTCGTGGTAGATCGATTGACTAAGTCGGCCCACTTTGTCCCCGTCGTCACGGATTTTCAATGGACAAATTAGCGGAATTGTACGTTTCTCGATTGTGAGATTACATGGGGTGCCTATTTCCATCGTGTCGGATAGAGATCCGAGATTTACCTCGCGATTTTGGAAAAAGTTGCAAGAAGCTTTGGGTACCAAGTTGCATTTCAAGACCGCCTTTCACCCTCAAACCGATGGTCAATCCGGCGGATAATTCGGATACTTGAGGATATGTTAAGATGTTGCGTCCTCGAGTTTAGTGGTTCATGGGAAGCGGTATTTGCCGTTGATTGAATTCGCTTACAACAACGACTTTCAATCAAGTATTAAAATGGCACCTACGAGGCCTTATGCGGTCGTAAATGCCGTACACCATTGTTTTGGATGAGCTCGGTGAAAGCAAGATTTTCGGGTGGATTTGATTAGGGATGCTGAGCAGAAGTGAAAGTAATCCGTGAAAGTCGAAGATAACCTCCGATCGTCGAAGTCGTCGCGGATCTGAAGCGTAAGAATATCGAGTATCGGTGGGTGATAAAGTGTTCCTCAAGGTATCGCCTTGGAAAAAGATACTCGATTCTACCGTAAGGGCAAGTTGAGCCCGAGGTTTGTTGGGCCATATGAGATATCCGAAGCGAGTCGATCCGGTGGCATATCGTTTGACTTTGCCCCCGAACTCGAAAAGGTTCACGATGTCTTTCACGTTCGATGCTTCGACGCTATAGATCCGATCCATCGCACGTGATTAGTCCATCGAAATTGAAATTCAAGCTAATATGAGTTATGAGGAAGAACCGATTCGTATCCTATCACGAGAAGTGAAAGAGTTGTGAAACAAGCGGGTTCCGCTAGTAAAAGTGTTATGGCTCAAGCACGGGATAGAATAAGCTACTTGGGAGACCGAGAACTCTATGAAAGAGCGATATCCAAACCTATTTATCGGTAAGATTTTGGGACGAAAATTTCTTAAGTGGGGAGAGTTGTGACAGCCCAAAATTGACCCTAGTCGGAAGGTGGTCTCGGGACCACAAAACCGAGGCATAAAAATAATTAAAATTTATTTTGATGCCTATAATATGTGTGTGCTCATGTATGACATTTTATGATGATTGATTTAGTGTTATAAGGGTGAATTCCACAAGAAAGGACTTAGTAATGAACTTTGAAAGTATGATAGGAAATGTGTGATGACTAATTAAAGCATGCATGCAAAATAATGGACTTGCATGTCAAATTCCCCCTTTATAGGTGGTGGCCGGCCATGACAAGGAGGATGGGCTAAACATGTCATGAAACATGTTTTGTTGGTGCATTAGGGTGAAATAATAAACAAAGGTGTATGGGTGATAAAAAATGAAAAAAAAAATGTGTGTGAGTGTGGTAATCCCCCATTGCCGTGAGTTGTAGAGAAGGAAAGAAAAATTTTGTTCATCCTTTCTTTGAGCCAAAACTAAGGAAGAAGGAGGATTTTTGCTTCATGCTTGGTTTGGAAGAGATCTAGAAGGAGATTTGGCCAAGTTTGCATCAAGATTAAGGTATGTATGAGGTTGTGTTAGGAGTTTCATGCATGTTTTGGTTGCTAACTTGATGTGCATGTTAGCCATGGCTCAAATCTTTGTTAAGCCATGGAAATGGTATTTGGCCAAAGTTGTTATGGTGATAATGCCATTGCATGCTAAGTGTGAAGCTTGATGATGATGCATGCAATGATGGATTGTCTACTCTTGAGCAAGATTTGAGCCTTCTTTTGATTTATCATGATTGAAGTTGAAAAGGAGCATGATTGTCATATTCGCCATTCATGAGCATGGTTCATGCTTCTTGCATGTTAGTTAAAATTTGTATTTTGGATGGCTATGGACACCTTGAAAATTCGCCATGCTCATATTGTATATATATGTTTGCACATGATGTTTTGGCTATGAAGTAAGTGATGAATAAGTTGGTTTAAAGAAGAAGATGTTGAAGAATAATTGTGAAATTTCAAGCACAATTGCCTAGCACACATATAAGTGCTTGATGCTATATTATAAGTTTTGAGCCACAATATGCAAAGCATTAACTAGTAAAATGCATGCTGTTTTTGTGAGGTATTAAGTGCATAATTGGCCTCAACATGTACATGAATATTCGGCCTTGGGTAGCCTATTGAAGGCCTTAGCATTTCCTTGATGCTCAAATAAATTGTATTGAATTGCTTGATGTAGTATAAAATGTGCATGACCATTGTGTATTCAAGCTAAAGAGTGGCCATATGACCATTTAAAATCCTTGTCATATTCGGCCATAAGCAAGCACAATGAGGTTTTAATAAATTGAATTTGTTTGAATTAGCTCAAGAGCTAAGAGGGCCACAATTGGACAAGGGGAAGGAAAAGGTGATCGAATAGCCGAAAAAGCCGTTCGACAACATCCGAGGTAAGTCCTCAAGAAGTGATCTTACTTGAATTATGTAAGATGAAACATGGATGTGTATGATTATTGATCATGTGTGTATGAGTATTTGAATTCCACCGGGCTAAGTCCCGGCGAATATGCTAATGATTATAATTGTGTTTGAGCCTTAATGTGAAAATGAGATATGTATGTCCAATGATTATTGATGTATGTGTGCATGAGAAATTGAATGATATCAGGGCTAAGCCGAAGACAATTATGCTGAAATTTATATCCGGTTAAGACCGAAGGCAATTGTGCTAGTAGCTATATCCGGGCTAAGACCGAAGGCATTCGTGCAAGTTGTTAAATCCGGGCTAAGACCGAAGGCATTTGTGCAAATCGTGATATCCGGGTAAAGTCCGTTGGCCTTGGTGCGGGTTACCATAACAGGGCTATGTCCCGGCGATTGAGCAGTACCGACATCCGGATGAACTCCGAAGGTATGTGATTTGAAAATTATGAGCTTGCTGGAAAATTTCAGCTAATGCACTTGTGAAATTTCCCAATGATAAGGTAAGTGCGGTGTGTGCTGCTGCGCTAGGAGTAAGAGCGTATGAATATCCGCTCCTATGATGGAGCGAGTTATCGGCCTTAATGAAGCCGTTATTTGTGTATGAACATAAGAGTTGGGATGGTAAAGTAAGTATGATTATGTGAATGCGCATTAATGAAATGATGCATTTAACTATGTGAATGTATTGCTGTAATTAGAGTTGATTATATTCCTTGAGACTTACTAAGCATAAAAATGCTTACTCATTGCTTTGGCTCTCGGTTTTCTAGATTTCGCTCGATAGCAATCGGATTCGGGATCGTTGAAGTCGAAGTCATCCACACTATCAAGCCCCCATTTTGGTATAAATTCTTGGTTGAACTTGAAATGGCATGTATAGGACTACCCTTGTTTGTTAAATATGTGGTGATGTAAGTATATACGGCCATGCGAAAATGGCTCAAAAGGAACATGAACTTAGAATAATTGTGGTTTGTATGTATATATTTGGTGTCATGATGTGGCTATGGCTTGGAAATGGGAATGTTGGTCATATGATCAGCCATTGGCATGGTTAAAATGATCATATATGAACCTATGTATGGCAAAGACTAGTTGGTTCATGGAGACTACCAAATAGGTAAGACCTACCTTAAAACAGATGCTGCCAGCTGCAGTGACGTGAATGTGAAAAATCACCAAAATTCGTAGAAATGGAATTAAATAGTGAATAAGCTATGTAAATTAACCTTGATGAGTCTATTTTCATATGGAAGAAACGAAATGGTCATAGGAGTTACATGTTAAGAGATATTAATGCTATTGTGAGACAGGGCCAGAACGGTTTCTGGGTTCCCTGTCGCAACTTTAAAAATTTACTATAAATTATCCAGAAAGAATTAGGCGACATACCTTATATGTACAGATTCCATTTTGAGTCTAGTTTCATTTGAAACAAACGGCACCAGCATTAAAGGCCTGTACAGAGAGATATTCAAGTTATACCGCGCGAAGGTCAGAGCAGTCGATCCCTGTAACATGGGTGACTTTAACTAATAAACTGTACTAGTTGGCCCGACCAAAAATTCTAGAAATAAATCCATGGATGGATATATGAGTCTAAATTCAGGGAAAATTTACGAAACCAGTTTCCGAGTTGTGAAACTCGAGATATGATTTTTAAGGCGACGGTGATGCAGTCTTCCAGCCTGACTGGAAATGTCAAATTGGTGGGCAAACCATGTGAACTTGGCTTGTTAACCCCTCGTGTCCGACACCGGCAATGGTCTCGGGTTCGGGGTGTTACATGAATGCCCCCAATGTGGGAGAAGACACATAGGTGAATGTTGGGGTAAGTCTACCAATAGGGCTTGTTACGGATGCGGTTCGAAGGACCACTTCATTAGAGATTGCACGGAGCTTGATGAGAAGAATAGGATGCAAGGTGCAAGACCTAGTGGAATGACAGCTAGAGGTAGACCACCAAGAATTTCAGGAGGTAGGGGTGGTAGTCAGAGAGGGGCCACTGATACGGCTGTTTGATCTGAGACCCGTACTCCTGCTAGGGCATATGCCATCCGTGCACGAGAGGAAGCATCCACCCCTGATGTTATCACTGGTACTTTCTGTAACATCCTGATTTTCGGGTTTTTCACGATTCTTGATATTTTAAGTAAATTTCTAAAATTTGGTAGGTGATGATGGAATTCATAATTTGGATGTGTAAATGGGCTTATGGAAGGCCCATGAGTTGGCCAAAACCCGGTGGAATTTTTAAATTTTGGACTTAGGAGTTAGGGGTTCTGGCTAGGTGCCCTTATATTAAGTTATGGGTAAAGTGTATCACAAAAAGATCCTCTGGCAAAGTGGCTAAGTGACGCCACTAGGGAGCTTTAAAGGTGGCGTGTAAGTGTTGGGGAAGACACAGGATCGATTCCTGTGTTGGCAAATAGGAGTATTTATTTTTGTGCGGGAAGGGTAAGTGTTGGAACCCGAGTGGATTCGTAAGAGGAGAGAGTTGGATCAAGTCAAATGCATAAATTAAGGAGGGATAAGGGAGAGATTTTAGGGATGTGATATGGAGATAGAGTTGGCGAATAAGGGAGTTTGGAGAGGGATTTTCGGCAGAGGGGTATTAGGTTAGTAATTTGGCATTAGGGTCTTAGTTGTGCCGATTTTGTTCTTTGGTGTGTAGCTTTTCTCTCTTTCTTTTCCAGCGAATCTACCTCCCTTCTACTCAATTTTCTTCCTTTTCTTTCTTTCAAATCAGCCCACTATTTCCTTTCATTCACCATTGTTTTCCTTATCTCTATTTTTGCCGAAGTGCTTAAAAAGCCAAATCGATGAAGATAGGGGTGCCGATTCTTTGTGACCAGCAACCTTTTTCTTCCTTCTCAATAGTTGGCGTTTGATTCCCTTACCTTTTAGGCATCCGGATTCAAGAGGAGAAAGACTGTGGTAAGTGTTCAAACTCTAAACAATTCCTAGTGTAGCTTTGGTCAAAAGCCGAAACTCCAAGTTTAGGGAGATGGTTGAATATGGGCATAGACTCTATGGGGTCTTCTTTTAATATTTTTGGTTTATTTATTGAAGGAGCAGCAAGGTGTAGTGTCGATTTGGAGTAGCTTGGATCGCCGGAGTAGCTAGGCCTAGTCATCAATCGCGACAAAGGTAAGGTGCCTAAGGCCATTATGGATGGTGACCGAATGTGTAAGTGTTAATATTGGAAAGTTCTTAATTTGGTTCAATTATTGCGAGCTGATCTATTTAACAATTGATTATAGGAGAAATCGTGTAGGAGATCTCGTCAAGGAATATCGCAAATCAGGTGTGTAATGAACCCTTTTCATAGCTTAAAGCGATAAATCTTAGAAAAGCGAAATGCCAAATTGCGGCATTTCGAGGACTTGTGAGCAATGACGCTCACTAGTTAGTTAGAATCGATGAGGCGTGAATGAGAACGATGGAAGCGGTAAGAATGTGATTTTTGGCGTTCTTGGTAAGTTGGGCCTCGGTAGAAGTGGGGCCCATTGGGCTTCGGGCCCATTTGGGTAAAATTGGTAGAAAACGAAATCTATTAAATTGCATGATAAGACTGTTAAAACCGTTATGGAATATAGGCTAAGTGGGCCTAGACGACAGAATTGGCTAAGTAGGGCCCATTAGGGGTTTTAGGCCCAATAACTCGATTTCGCTAAAAATGGGCCAGAATCACGGTTTGCACCCATGGATTGTTAGTAATCGTTAATGAACATGGAAACCCTAATTTTTGGTAAAATTACGAGATTACCCTTATAATATGAAAATGACCGTTTTGCCCTAGGTAAAAATGACCATTATACCCCTAGGGTTTATGGATGATTTTAATACATGGGATTTTGATAAATATGGTATGTATGATATGCACATGAAATGTATGATATGCACATGATATGTATGATATGCACATGAGGTAATCATAAATGCATTGGGTCGGGTTTTTATATGGATGGAGGAAGTGAAAAGGGCTTATGCCCCGATTATCAAAAGGGCTTATGCCCGATTATCAAAAGGGCTTATGCCCCGATTATAAAAGGGCTTATGCCCCGATTATTGAAAGGGCTTTTGCCCGATTATTAAAAGAGGCTAGGCCTCGGTTATATGATAAAGACTATCTTTGCCAAATTGGAGAGTTTGGCGGGGTGGGTCGAGTTAATCCCACATGGTGTGTTGGTTGGTGCGGTGGAGAGTAGCGGATGGTGGGTTGAGTAGTCTCCCAAATGGGTTGCATTCTTTCATTGAAATTATATGTGACATTGAAATGGGCCTAAGGGCCATACCGATTTCTGATAAAGGCTTGACCCGATAATATGAAATATGAAAAGGCTTGCCCGATAATATGAAATATGAAAAGGCTTGACCCCATATTATGAAATATGAAATATGAAAAAGGCTACTGACCCGATGCATGATTGAGATTGGATTTGGGCTTAGACCCAATAGGCCGTTATTGTTTTGGGCTCGAAAGGGCTTGTTGCTGCGAGTTTCCAAACTCACCTCCTTTCCTTAACCTTGCGGTGAGCCTTGATGTGGGGACTTGGGCGGAGGGATTGAGTGGCCACGGTGATCGTCTTGGGCTTTAAATAAAGTGTTGGTTTCGTTTAATTTCCTTTAACTATTATTTATTTTTGGGTTGTAATAAGGCCAATTTTAACTTTTCTTTTATTTCTTTTCGGGATTATTTTAATTTTAATAACTTTAAAATTGGTTAATTATTATTCAAATGGGCTAGACTTAGGGCGTGTTTTCAAAATGATACTTGTTTTCAAATTATCTCAACACCACGATTCATCGGTTAATCAAAGACGTCCACTTAAACGAATTTAAACTCGAAATGACAAAGTGTGGCTATGGTTGTGGGCATGTCTAGGATTGGATCCAATTAAAGAGCTTGGTACTTAAGCAGCCTTCATGGCTCACCTCCTCTGCCTCGGATACCTACCTGGTGCTTAGCTTCCATACCTACCTGGTGCTTAGCTTCCATACACTTTGTTAACTCAGCAAAACATATGGCTTTTAAAAACTCTAAAACGAAACTCAGATTTTTAACTCCGATGTGGCACGTCAAATTTGGCCATAACGTCTGGGCCAGGTTTGGGGTGTTACACACTAAGAGGACGTTGAAAGAGGCATGGGTTTTCTTAAAAACTTCAATGTGACACGTCGGATCTGGCCATAACGTCTGGGCCGGGTTTGGGGTGTTACAATATTTATAAATCAATATTACTAAGCCGAATTTAACAAATCTCAATCACATAAACATTCATTGTACTTGTAAATTCATATACCACATTAAATAGCTTCTCTTATCTTATTTATCAATGAATATATATACCTTAATTCAATCATATAAATCAAGTTTGCACATAATTATTACATGATTAATCAAAACATGTCATGCTTCACTAGCCAATTCACATATATACAAACCGTACATCATAACACCATCGTCTCGATATCTATTTCATATCCAATTTTCAAATCAAAATAATATATCTTAAAACCAAGTTTCTCATGTTCGAATCATAGAATCACAAGGTCCTATAACTAGCACATGTAACACACATTCATTTTTATACATTTCTTTCATTCATAATAATATATGTCACATATCGTCATTAGAAACATATTCACCTACCGTTTCTGAATTCATATACAATTCACACGTACCAAAAAAAATCATATATGTATACACATGTTCTACACTTTAATATTACGTACTTATATCATTTTGCCGAATATAGATTTGCATTCAATATACACATAATCAACTTTATAACATAATTCATATCATCAGTTCAAATACCAAAAATTACCATAATTTCCATGCATTACCTAACACATACCTGAACCTTTTAATTTGATTTCGTATTCAGTCTTTACATAACATTGCTCGTTGAATAATTCGAAATTAAATAGGATACTCGGAGAGTTACACATGTCGTACAATACCAACATCCCAGACGTGGTCTTACATGTAATTACATATCGATGCCACTGTCCTAGACAGGGTCTTACTCGTAAACACATACCGAAATCACATATCAATACCAACGTATTAAACACGGTCTTACTCATACACACATATCATACAATGCCAACGTCCCAGACGTGGTGTTACATGTAATTACATATCGATGCCACTGTCCCAGACATGGTTTACAACAAAATCTCTAATCGATGCCAGTGTTTCAGACACAGTTTTACACAATATCTCAAATTGATGCCAACATCCTAGACGTGGTCTTACACAAATCATATCTCGAAATCCAATGTCATGACATATGTATCCTCTACTATTTTTAAGGTTCGTACGGGCTTTTCGGACGTCGTCACATTATCAGAACTTTCTCGTATTCATATATTCTACTTCTCAAACAATTCAATATCATATATATATATATATATATAACTTATTCATAATACATACAATTGCATTACTATTCGTCATATACATATATTTATTCACAAATCAATTCGGCACATATAATACATATATATATATATATATATATATTTCAATTTAACAACATTTATTTACTTATGACTTACCTCGTACGGACACGAATGGACCGAAATGACTAATCGATAACTTTCATTTTCCCAATTCAAATCCGATTCCCACTTTTATTGATCTAATTCAATACAAATTTAACTCATTCAAACATATTTTCACTCAATTCAGTCCAAAAATACATAAATGGGCAAATTATTATTTTACCCTTGACATTTTACACTTTTCACAAATTAGTCCCTATTGCACAAAACACAAAATATGAAAAATTTCAATATACCATGCTTAGGCCGAATATTCATCTTTCTTATATAAGTCCACACATTTCATTTATTTTACATTTTAGTCCCTCAATTAATTATTTTTACAAATTAGCCTTAATTACTCAAAATCATCAAAAATTTAAATACAAAACATGGTAATCTATCACATATATTTTATTTTCCAGCATCGAACAACAAAAATTACAAGCTTTCAACAATGAAAAAATACAAAATCATCATCAAATTCAAAAATTGAGTCATGGGCTTGATAGGTAACATAACAACGATCTCAAAAACGTAAAAATTATCAAAAACCGAACAAAACACATACCTAATTCAAGCTTCAAGAGTGTCGAATATTCAAAGCTTTATCCGTGGCTTCTTTCTTCTAATATTCAGCCAAGTCATATAAAAGATGAACATGAAAATTTTTCTTTATGTTTTATTTTATTATACTAGTATTATACAATTACCATATTAACCTTTATAAAATAATTAGAAAATCATATAATGGTTGTCTTTTACCGTCCATCCTATTATCCAATGGCTAAATTTCATTTTAAAGACTTCATAATTAATTAATCAAAGCAAATAGGCACTTTAACAAATAGCTAACCATTTTATATTTTACGCGATTAAGTCCTTTTATTAAATCGAACACTCAAACGATAAAATTAAATCACGACAATTTCACATATATAATTTAACATACTGCAGACCCCAAAAATAGTATTAAATTATTTTTCTGACTTATATTTGTAGTCCCGAAACCACTGTTCCAAATAGGGTCTAAACTGGGCTGTTACAACTCTCCCCCTTTAGGGATTTTTGTCCCCAAAAATCTTACCAAAAAGTAGATTAAGGATTCGCTTTCACACAGTACATTTTAAAATAACTTTGGATTTCAATCTCCTTAATCTCACAATTGAAATTCCGATTTGTCTTTCGCTATACATCATATCAAGCTGAAATTATTTATAACTGTATTGAATTACTTTCATCTTTTGCTCAATTTTTTCTGATAGTATTAATCCTGTGAAATTATTTTTCTCACAAAGCTCGGTCCCAAAACAACAGAGTGCAGTAACTGTAACCATACGGTACCTCATACAATGTCATTTTTATAATCACATGATGGCTTATCAAATAACAATAATCTTTCTTAGTTGCTTTGAAACTCTAAAATACAGTAACAAATAATATTTCGAGAATTTGTATTGCGTTTCCTGATTTCAATGCAATCTCATACTCATAGATTACTGCAATTTCTATCAGAATCACAATATGAATTTCAGATCTCAATCTGAAACAATAATAACTGGTACCAGATGCAAACTCATTGTCTTTGAAACAGATAACTCTGTTGTTCTATCAAAAGAGAAAATCCATAAGTGCCGAGAGATTTCTTCAGACAGATAATAATAATTCAGATCACTTTATCTTTTTCAATGATAAGAATAATCCTGATGCAAAGTTCATTAAAATTTTATTTCATTACTACTAAGATAGCTTCAGCATTTGAACACAAATTCATAAATATCATGTTTAATACCCATTCATCAATACCACTTTCTCAGATTATTATACATCTTGTTACTCTCATATGAGCAGACTAACTAACACTGTTAGTCACCTGTAGCAATGGTTATAAAATCTCAGAGCTTTTCAATATAGACATTTTATCCTAAAGCAACAATCAATCATGATTCCATATCTGAAGTTCTGAATCAGAAACCTATTTACGTTGAACCCTTCATAGATCAAAATCTGACAACACATTTCTAAGTTTCATGAAATCACCTAGTAAGCATCAATTTAACTTCTAATTCAACTAACATATGTTCAACATCTGATAAGATTAATCACGTATTTATCACTCATAATGCACACAAAATTTTTTGGAACATCAAAAACTATAATCATTTCCCTCGGATAACAATCACTTACTAACTCAAAACTTTTCAACGTTTTGAACTATCTTTGTTGTCCCCAAATTCGAATCTTTCTCTGACATTGAACATTTTAAACTCTTATAGTCATCAAATATGTCACATAACTCTTTTCATGTAGCTTTAACTGTATGGAATCACAAGATATTTCTGTACACTCTATTATTAGAACACACTTCAAACCATTCCTTGACGCATAACTGAAAATCATAAACTTTTTTTTCAACTTAGGCTGAACCAGAGCTGATGTTTCGATTGATAATATCTTCATGTAAAAGAAATTCCAACAATCAAACTAACTTTAATTTATCAAAACATCTCTCAATTAGAGTTGTTTTGATAGATATAATTCTGTATTAAGTTTTCAAGATTATCCCTCAAATTACATATATACATTCAAAGCTTATTTCCAGTCTAGTGGATAGATTCAAACATATATAATCAAATAATATTTTCAATCAAATAGTTTGAATCAGACTAAATCACTAAATCGGTCTTTTCGAAGAGATCTTTTCTTTTCGTTAAAAGGATAACCCCAGACATATCATTATTAGAATTTAATCTTGATCTTCTATCACTTTCACCTTTATCGATGTCAAATCTTTCATGAAAACTAGAAAAGAGTTTATAATAAAGCTGTCTCTTATATTAATCATCAAAGTTCTGAATTATACTGAAGTCACCTTTATCAGATAGAATCATATTGTCATAATAAGACCGATATCTTACCCGTAACAATAGATAATATCTCGGCTATTAATAAAGCATTTGAACCCAGAAGAAAATCAAATATGATTTGAACAACAACCGATATAGAGATCTCTTGCAGATAATCACATGGGATCATAAGAAAACTAGAATAGTGAAATTTCAATATCTGATGCTACACAGAATATCTGAGGATTACAACGCATATAGAATAATATCAATTCCAATGATACCCCAGAAAAGGTCCAGAAGGAATAATGTCGCTTATAAATACTGAGATCCACAATAACAGAAGTAATATAATATTCACATATATTCAACAGAACAATAGCCAGTAGAAACAAAATATTAGCCTTATTCAAGTTTTACCGTCGACTTTCATATTCACACAATAGAATAAAATACTAGAGAAAGACAAAGCAATGTCAAACATAACTCAAACAGATCAACGATGCTTTTGTCTATTAGTATGTTTAGCTAATGTTTTCATACGATAAGGATCCTCCTGAAATTAAACAATCACATATACTTCTGAGGATAAATGTACACATAGAATACCCAAAAGAAATTATAGTAATTGTCTAACTATGATCACTGCACTCTGCCATCCACACAATTCAAGCATTATCCCTTCACTGACAGAAATCAATTTAGAAAAGCTTTCAGTTAATACTTTCTTTAGGTAACATAACTAAATAGGTCATTTAATCAGAGTTAATTTCTTCTTTAATAGTGACATTGCATAATTCGAATAGTCTTCAGAACTATGCCATATCTCTTTTAATACTATTTTTATTTGCTGATTCATTAAATTTTCTGACCACATTATTAATTTTTCTCAGCACAGACTTCAGAAATTCCACACTCATGAGCTTATTCAATCCAAATATTACAGATTTCATTGTAACATTTTACAGGTAAGGGGGTGAGGGTAGTAAAGCCCTAAATTTAAATCATTCACAAATACACATATCACTTACTATCACACATAGCCGGTTCTTTACTAATTTCACATTCTCACTTCATTTAATAAACATTTACTTTTACTCACTTTTGTACTTGTCACATATTTCATATGTCAACTCAATTCACTAATTTACAATCAAAACATTTTATATGGTAATCATAGGCCACATTTCACAACTCATATACTCATATCATTATCACATTATCAATAACAACATGTCATATAATTTGATCCATACCTTTATGAGTTTCAACTCATACTCAACATATTTCCATTCAAACATTTGAATATACGTTCCGTACTATCAACATTATCTCGATTGGAGAACTTATCTGTCTCATCAAAACAATTTTCGTTAGAGTCAGGAGATATCACACTACCGCAGGTTAACTGTGGCATGTATAGCTAGACTCACAAATGCTATGGTAGTCCTAGAATTGACTAAACCATAGGTCTGATACCAAACAAATGTAACACTCCTAACCCTTATCCGTCGTCAGATTAGGGTTATGAAGGATTACCGATCAAAACACAATTCAGAACAGACGGACAATACAAATCATACACATTGTAATATAATTTCCTTTATAAAAGTTATTATTCAAAAATAAAATAATAACCAACCTCTTATTCATACAAGTCAAATTCATATATTCAAATCACATATTCAAACACACAATCATACTTTATCGAACATTCTCTTATACAAAATATGTTTCAATATTTAACCATTTCCATACCATTTGCTTACTAAAAAATTTGAAACCAAGCTATTAAATATCAAAACCAAATTGTACATGTTTCATAATTACAAAATTCGAACCATATGATTACCACCTTAATAGTAATCGAATACATAAATTATGGTTAAGCATATTTCATTACAAATAAAAGTGCATATATCACATCATCCCTTTGTACATATCCATTTCATAAGCTAAATATCATTCATATCATTTACTGGGTATTCAAGTATGTATCAATATCAAATACTGCTAAATGAACGAGCATAGCCTTTGGACATTATAATTTCATTTGCATTTTTTTTGCCATAACCTTAATAACTAATTATAAACTCAATTTCCAAGCCAAACCTATCAAATTTCATATGCTGTACAGTTTATCAAAATTTATATACACACAATTAATTCATTTTCCATCTATACGCTAGCAAATCAACCTAAAAATAATACCCACTTCTCTATAGCAAAATTTACCAATTTGAGCCCAAATAATAATTCAAACTTATCCATTTTTAGCATACAAAATTATCTTGTTTAAATCTCGTATATCTAACCATTTAAATAAACAACCATTCGGACATCAATTTCAACGTCAATAAGTCATAACATTTCTATCACCCACATTTAAAGCTAACATACTATCTCAAACTTCATATCATAACAATTGTGTCACTTCTGTTTATTTAAGTGGCCATCAAGCATACTCAAAATATAATCATCAGTTTCCATCATGAATCGTACTTACAAACTCAACCACTCAAGCATAATATAAGTATAAAATTTGCCAACGCAAACCAAAACGACATAACCAATACTCAATCAAATATATATATATCACTTTACCTTATTATCAAGCCAAAACATAACACATTTCATACTTTCCAAAATGAACTACTTTCATGGCTGATTATTCATCCTCATTAACATTTACCAAACCATATAACCAAATACTACACTTATATTGTAACATCCTAATTTTTGGGTTTTTTGTAATTTCCGAGAATTTGGTAAAGTTTTTAAAATTTGGTATTTGTAGTAAAAAATTCATAGTTGGAATACGTAAATGGGCTTATGGAAGGCCCATGTGATGACCAAAACCCGGAAGAATTTTTGAACTTTGGACTTAAGGAGTTAGAGGCTTTGGGTAAATGGCTTTATTAAAAGTTGTGGGTAAAATGTAACACAAAAAAAGAGCCCCTGGTACAGTGGCTAGGTGACGCCACTAAGGAGCTAAAAAGGTGGCGTGTAAGTGGTTGGGGGAACCTAGGTTCGATTCTTTGTGATGGCAAATGCGATGTTATTTTTATGCCTTGAGTAGGCAGAAGTTTGAAGCCGAATGGAACTCTGTTGGAGAGAGTTTGAATCAGTCAAATGCATGGATTAATGAGTGATAAGGGGAGGGATTTTAGGGATTTGAGAGAGAGATAGAGTTGGCCGAATAGAGGGGAGTAGAGAGAGGATTTCGGCAGAGGGGTATTAGGTTAGTATTTCGGCATTAGGGACTTAGGTTGTGTCGTTTTCCTTGAGTAAACTTCAAAGAGTGATTCTTTTCTTTCGTCTTTTTTCCTTCTCTAAACCGAAATCACCATTCTCAATCATCTTTCTTTCTTTTCTTCTCCAAAACCAGTTCACTATTCTTTTCTTTCTATCTACTACTCCCTTTCCCATCATTACTTTTGCTGAAAAACCACAAAAGCCGAAACCTGTGAAACTTGGTGGTGCTGATTTCTTGTTGACCAGCAGCCTTCTTTTCCCTCACTTTTTGGTGGCCAATCCCTTCATCTACTAAGCTTTAAGTGGTTCAAGAAGGGAGACTGTGGTAAGTATTCATACTCTAAATCGATTCAGTAGTAACTATTGACAAAAGCCGAAACCCTTATAGTTTAAGGTGGTTGCCGATTTGAGATATAGGCCTTATTAGGCTTCTTTTTTTTTATGGTTTGTAGATACTTTGGAAGAACAGCAAGGCTTGGGGTATCGATTTGGAAAACTTGGTTCGAGCATCAGACTCGGAGAAGGTAAGTGATCCGTGGCCATTAGGAATTCTTTGGGCCGATTTTGGTAGGGTAAGATTTGGGGTTTGATTAGCATGATCTGTAGACTAAGAAAGGTGGTGAATAAATTTTAGGTTACCGTGGGAGACTTCGTTGGTGAACATCACAAAACAGGTGTGTAATAACCCCCGTAAGATCTTAGACTAATTTTCGCTGAAAAGTCGAAATGCCTAAATTCTGGTATTTCGAGAACTTGAGATTTTGCATATGGTTTTAGATACGACTAAAGCGATACAATCGGTTTTTGGATCGATGGAACAGGTAAGAGTGCAATTCTGTGCACGTTGGTAAGTTAGGCCTCAATGGGCTGAAATTGGGCCCAATGGGCCTCCGGGCCCATTTGGGTAAATTTTGATAGAAAATGAAACTTGGATATATTGCATGTTAAACGGGTAGATTTGATGTAAAATTTGGATTATAGGGGCCTAAGGGGATAAATCGGCAGTCGTGGGGCCCATTAGGGGTTTTGGGCCCAAAAACCCGAATTTGATAAAGTGCGTTAAAATCATTGTTTAAACACTTAGAGTTATTGATAATTGTTAATAAACATGGAAAACCCTGTTATTTGGTAAAATTACGAAATTACCCTGATAATATGAAAATGACTATTTTACCCTTAGGTAAAAATGACCATTATGCCCTTAGGGTTTAATTATGAACTTGATGCATACACATGATATGTATGACATGCACATGATATATTCATTTATGCATGGGTTGGGTTTTATATGAATGGAGGAAGTGAAAAGGGCTTTGCCCCAGTTTACTGAAAAGGGCTTTGCCCCAGTTATTAAAAAAGGCTAGGCCTCTAGTTATATGATAAAGCAACTATGCTACCAGTGGTGTGTTGGTTGGGTGGGTTGAATCATTCCCCACATGGTGTGTTGGTTGGTACAGGTGGAGAGTAGTGGATGGTGGGTTGAGTAGTCTCCCCAAATGGCCTTTCATGCATTCTTCGATGTTACATATGATATTGAAATGGGCCTATGAGCCATGACCGTATGCAGTAAAGTCCTTGGCCACTGATGTGAATTATGAAAAGGCTTCGGCCCAGTATTTATTGAGACTGAATTTAGGGCTTAGGCCTAGTATGCTGATCTTGGTTTGGGCTCTGAAAGGGGCTTGTTGTACACTGAGTTTTCAAACTCACCCCCTTTCAGTAACCTTGCAGGTGAGCCTTGATGTGGAGACTTGGAGCCGGATGGGATTTAGAGTGGCCACAGTGAACACTTTTGGACTTTAAAATAAGTAATTGGTTTTCGTTAGTTCATCTTAATTACTATTTATTTTTGGGTTGAAATAATGCCATTTTAACTTTATTCTCTTTCTGGGATTATTTTATTTTCAATAACTCTAAATTTTTTTGATAATAATTCAAATGGGCTAGACTTAGTGCGCGTTTTCAAAATGATACTCGTTTTCAAAATAACGTAACAACACGATTAATTGGTTTATCAAAGATATCTACCCAAATGAATTTCAACCTCGGTTAACAAAGTGTGGCAATGGTTGTGGGCATGTCTAGGATTGGATCCAATCGAAGAGCTTTGTACTTAAGCAGCCTTCATGGCTCACCTCCTCTGTTTTTGGATACCTACCTAGTGCATTGCTTCCATTCACTTGGTTAAGCCTTAACAAAAGACGATTTATTAAAACACTAAAGCAGAACGTGGGTTCTTAACTTCAATGTGGCACGTTAGCTTCGGCCATAACGTCCGGGCTGGGTTTGGAGTGTTATATTTAGTGGTATCAGAGCCAAGTTGTAACAACTCGGCTGTGGGTTTCTAAAAGGGTTTTAAATCAAAAATTTCAAAACAAAGGTATTTTTAATCAATTTTTAGGAAATTCCTATTTTAGTGACCAAATACATGTTTTTTTGCTTTAAATGGTTTGGAAGAAAAAGGTGGCACACTGAATCCCCAGCACCAAGTCTGTAAGTATACCTTCTTTTACTTTTTGTGATATTAGTATAATACTGTGGATAAGAACTGCGACCTTGCTAAGATACTTTAGATAGGGTAGAACGATAAAACGGTAGAAATGAGACTGTAGCTAGGCTACGACATTACAAAACAATCATTAAACTGCTATATTTCCGTAAGACATCTCGTAATAAACAATTGAAATATTAAACTAATGTCATAAAATTCCTAATCAGATAATTCAATATGAGTACAAGAGGAACTCGTGGACGAGGTTGTGGACGTGGTCGCGGAAGGGTGCAAGCTGAATCTTCATCCTCAGGGCATAAGCCAGCTGAGGAGGCATTCGTGCCACAGGCAACTGAGACTGGGTCATATGATCGGGCCGCGGGGGATGATGCTTTGTCCCAAGCGATGTTAAGGGTTTTGGAAAGGGTTGCTGGAGCGAGCACTGGGACAATAAATAGGGGATCCATCTCGGAATGACTCCGGGCTAAGGGAGCAGAAGTTTTTAGGGGTGTATCTGGAGTAGTCCCAAATGTGGCTGAATATTGGTTAGAGGCAACGGAGCTGATTATGGATGACCTAGATTGCTCTGTGGAGCAAAAGCTGAAGGGGGTCGTGTCATTGCTGCGAGACGAGGCATATCGGTGGTGGATCACTATAAGGGAGAGTACCCTGATTGAACAAGTAACCTGGGGACTATTCAAGACTGCTTTTAAGGGGAAGTATGTAGGAGCTAGTTATGTGGATGCCCGTCGAAAGGAATTTTTGAATTTGACTCAAGGTAATAAAACTGTTACGGAGTATGAGGCGGAATTCTTGAGGCTGAGTCGATATGCTAGCGGGATAGTTGCAACTGAATATGAGTGCAGTGTTTGATTCAAGGGTGGCCTCCGCGATGAGCTTAGGGTGCTGATAGCTCCACAGAGGGAGCGTGATTTTGCTGCGTTGGTAGAGAAGGCTAAGATAGCCGAGGAAGTGAAACGAACTGAAAGGCAGAATCATGAGAAGGATCGACCTAGATTTAGGAGGGATTCTGGACCCCCAGGTGTTGTAAATAGGAATGCTAAAAGAGCTAGAATGGAGGAACCGGTTCGAGTAGTTTGGTAAATACTTTTAGACCGCAGGCTTGGAGGGACTATGGCAGAGCACATATGGGGGAGTGCTGGAGACGAACTAGAACTTGTTTTCGATGTGGGTCAAAGGAACATCAGTTCAGAGAGTGTCCTCGGAGAGTAGCTCAGGATCTAGCTGCGGAGCAAAGAGGTGTCCAACCACAGCGAGGAGAACCACCACCACAGAGAGGCCGTGGGCAAAGTAGAGGTGGCAATGGTAATGGACGTGGACGTGGGGCACCTGGCAGGGGTGCTGAAAACGCTGAAGCTCGACAGCTGGCGTTGGTTTATGCTGCACGGGTCGTGAGAAGGGTGACGCTCCTGATGTTATAACCAATACGTTCTTTATTCATAGCACGCCTTACACTGCTTTGATTGATGTGGGTTCCACTCACTCGTATGTTACTTGTGATGTATATGGGGCCTTGGGTGTGCTTCCTGAGGAGACTGTGAGTGGGGTATCGGTGATAAGCCCTTTAGGACACTCGGTTAAGGTAGATAAACTCTTTAGGGCGGTGCCTTTGGGGACACAAGATAAGATATTTGTAGGAGATTTGATGGAGTTGCCATTTGGGGATTTTGATCTTATTTTGGGAATGGACTGGCTAACTAAGCATAGGGCGACGTTTGATTGTGCTGCTAAGAGAATAGTGCTAAGAACTGCCAAGGATGAGGAGATAATGGTCATAGGGGAGCGAAGGAACTATTTGACCAATGTTGTCTCAGCTTTAAGGGTTGAGAAGTTGATTCGAAAAGGATGTGAGGCGTTCTTAGCATTTGTGAGTCAAGCTGAACCTAAGGGGATGACTGTGGAGTTAGTTAGGACCATCAAAGAATTTCAAGATGTATTTTCGGAGGAACTTCCTGGACTACCTCCGAACAGAGAAGTCGAGTTCGGAATCGACTTGTTACCTGGGATAGCTCTAGTGTCCATTGCACCTTATAGGATGGCACCAAAGGAGTTGGTGGAACTGAAAGCTTAGATTCAGGAACTGTTGGATAGAAGGTTTATAAGACCAAGTGTTTCTCCGTGGGGCGTACCGATGTTGTTTGTAAAGAAGAAAGATGGGACCATGCGGATGTCATTGACTATCGGCAGTTGAACAAACTGACGATCAAGAACAAGTATCCTTTACCAAGAATCGACGATCTGTTCGACCAACTGAGAGGAGCCTCGGTATTTTCTAAGACCGACCTTCGGTCAGGATATCATCAGTTGAGAGTCAAAGAAGTGGATATTCATAAGACGACATTCAGGACTCAATATGGTCATTACAAGTTTCTAGTTATGCCCTTTGGTTTGACTAATACACCGGCAGCATTCATGGATTTAATGAATCGGGTGTTTCGGCCATACTTGGATCAGTTCGTAGTTGTTTTTACCAATGATATCTTAGTGTACTCGAAAACAAAAGAGAAGCATAAGGAACTTCTTTGTATTGTGTTGCAAGTGCTAAGGGAAAAGCAACTCTATGCAAAGTTAAACAAGTGCGAGTTTTGGTTGAAGGAAGTAACTTTCTTGGGGCATGTGGTATCTGCTAAGGGGATTAAGGTAGACCCTCGAAAGATTGAGGCAATTCGGAGTGGAAGCCACCGAGGTCAGTAATAGAAATCTGAAGTTTTCTGGGGTTGGCAGGCTATTATAGAAGATTTGTGGAAGGATTTTCTGTGTTGGCAGCACCGTTAACTAAACTTATAAGAAATGGAGCACCAGTTTTTTGGACAAATAGGCAGCAAGAGGCTTTTGAGAAGTTAAAGAAGGTTCTGACAGAAGTGCCAGTGTTGATTCAGCCAGAGTCCGGTAAGGGTTTCACTGTGTATAGTGACGTGTCACATATAGATTTGGGTTGCGTGTTGATGCAAGAGGGTAAAGTGGTCGTTTAAGATATGGAGGCAATACTTGTATGGGGAGAGATGTATTATCTATACGGATCACAAGAGTTTTAAGTACTTGCTGACTCAAAAGGAGCTGAATCTTAGGCAGCGAAGGTGGATAGAGTTGTTAAAGGACTATGACTGTTCGATTGAGTACCATCCAGGTAAGACAAATGTTGTGGCTGATGCGTTAAGTCGAAGGACTGTGGCGGAATAGAAGGTAATGTTTGCTCGTTTAAGCTTGTATGACGATGGAAGCTTATTGGCAGAGTTACAAGTGAGACCCACTTGGGTGGAGCAGATTAAGAAGCAGCAGTTGGTGGATGAGTTGTTGGTTTCTCAATTTTAGCAAGTTGAGAAGGGGGAGAATCCAGACTTCGGAGTAAATAATGATGGGGTTCTTTGTTTTCGAGGAAGAATTTGTATGCCGAAGGACTCTGACTTGAGATTGATGATTTTGAGAGAGGCACATAGTGGACCTTGTGCTATGCATCCAGGAGGGAGTAAGTTGTATCGAGACTTGCGAGAGCTATATTGGTGGCCTGGGCTTAAGCGAGAAGTGACTGAATTTGTGGGGAAATGTTTGACGTGTCAGCCAGTAAAAGCTAAGCATCAAGCGCCTTGAGTTATTCTGACCGATAAACATCCCACTTTGGAAGTGGGAAAGGGTAACTATGGATTTTGTAAGTGGTTTGCCATTGACACCTTCCAAGAAGGACTCAGTTTGGGTGATTGTGGATAGGTTGACAAAATCTGCCCATTTCATACCTGTCCGAACCGATTACTCACTTCAGAAGTTGGCCAAGTTGTATGTGGCAGAGATAGTACGGTTACATAGGGTGCCAGTATCGATAATTTTTGATCGAGACCCAAGGTTTACATCTCGATTTTGGCAAAAGTTGCATGAGGCGTTGGGAACACGATTGGATTTTAGTACGGCTTTTCACCCTCAGTCGGATGGGCAGTCAGAGAGGGTCATTCAGATTCTAGAGGACATGTTGAGGGGTTGTGTTATCGAATTTAGGGGCAGTTGGAAGGATTACTTGCCATTGGCGGAGTTCGTGTATAACAATAGTTACCAAGCAAGTATTCAGATGGCTCCTTATGAGGCACTGTATGGGCGAAGGTGTCGTTCGCCTACTTGTTGGGCAGAGTTAGGGGAAAGGCAAGTACTTGGTCCAGAGTTGGTAGTAGATACTGAAGACAAGGTTAAGGTGATCAGGAATCGGTTAAAGGAGGCAGTTGATCGACAAAAGTCTTATGCCGATCTGAAGCGCAAGGATATTGAATATGCTGTAGGGGACATGGTCTTTTTGAAAGTTTCACCTTGGAAAAAGATATTAAGGTTTGGTAAGAAGAGCAAGTTGAGTCCACGGTTCATTGGGCTTTATCGAATCCTTAAGTGGATAGGGCCAGTGGCTTATCAACTAGAGTTACCTCTGGAACTGAATCGTATTCACGACATCTTTCATGTATCCATGCTAAGGAGATATCGTTCCGACCCAACTCATATCGTGCCAGTTGCAGAAATTGAGGTACAGTCGGATTTGACCTTCGAGGAAGAACCTGTTTAGATACTTGATCACGACATCAAGGTGCTGAGAAGGAAGTCGGTCCCATTGGTGAAGGTACTTTAGAGGAACCATGGCAAAGAAGAAGCTTCTTGGGAGTCCGAGGAGACAATGCGTCAACAATATCCTTAACTGTTTGGATCAGGTAAAATTTCGAGGCCGAAATTTCTTTAAGGAGGGTAGAGTTGTAACATCCTGATTTTTAGGTTTTTGTAATTTCCGAGAATTTGGTAAAGTTTTTAAAATTTGGTATTTGGTAGTAAAAAAATTCATAGTTGGAATATGTAAATGGGCTTATGGAAGGCCCATGTGATGACCAAAACCGAATTTTTTTTAAACTTTGGACTTAAGGAGTTAGGGGCTTTGGGCAGATGGCTTTATTAAAAGTTGTGGGCAAAATGTAACACAAAAAAAGAGCCTCTGGTAAAGTGGCTAAGTGAAGCCACTAAGGAGCTAAAAAGGTGGCGTGTAAGTGGTTGGGGGAACCTGGGTTTGATTCTCTGTCATGGAAAATGCGATGTTATTTTTATGCCTTGAGCAGGCAGAAGTTTGAAGCCGAACGGAACTCTGTTGGAGAGAGTTTGAATCAGTTAAATGCATGGATTAAGGAGTGATAAGGGGAGGGATTTTAGGGATTTAAGAGAGAGATAGAGTTGGCCGAATAAAGGGGAGTGGAGAGGGGATTTCGGCAGAGGGGTATTAGGTTAGTATTTCGGCATTAGGGACTTAGGTTGTGCCGTTTTCCTTGAGTAAACTTCAAAGAGTGATTCTTTTCTTTCGTCCTTTTTCCTTCTCTAAACCGAAATCACCATTCTCAATCATCTTTCTTTCTTTTCTTCTCCAAAACCAGTTCACTATTCTTTTCTTTCTATCTACTACTCCCTTTCCCATCATTACTTTTGCTGAAAAACCACAAAAGCCGAAACCTGTGAAACTTGGTGGTGCTGATTTCTTGTTGACCAGCAGCCTTCTTTTCCCTCACTTTTTGGTGGCCAATCCCTTCATCTACTAAGCTTTAAACGGTTCAAGAAGGGAGACTGTGGTAAGTATTCATACTCTAAATCGATTCAGTAGTAACTATTGACAAAAGCCGAAACCCTTATAGTTTAGGGTGGTTACCGATTTAAGATATAGGCCTTATTAGGCTTTTTTTTTTTATGGTTTGTAGATACTTTGGAAGAACAGCAAGGCTTGGGGTATCGATTTGGAAAACTTGGTTCGAGCATCAAACTCAGAGAAGGTAAGTGATCCGTGGCCATTAGGGATTCTTTGGGCCGATTTTGGTAGGGTAAGATTTGGGGTTTGATTAGCATGATCTGTAGACTAAGAATGGTGGTGAATAAATTGTAGGTTGCCGTGGGAGACTTCATTGGTGAATGTCACAAAACAGGTGTGTAATAACCCCCGTAAGATCTTAGATTAATTTTCGCTGAAAAGCCGAAATGCCTAAATTCTGGCATTTCAGGAACTTGAGATTTTGCATGTGGTTTTAGATACGATTAAAGTGATACAATCGGTGTTTGGATCGATGGAACAGGTAAGAACGCAATTCTGTGCACATTGGTAAGTTGGGCCTCAATAGGCTAAAATTGGGCCCAATGGGATTCCGAGCCCATTTGGGTAAATTTTGATAGAAAGTGGAACTTGGATATATTGCATGTTAAACGGGTAGATTTGATGTAAAATTTGGATTATAGGGGCCTAAGGGGCTAAATCGGCATTTGTGGGGCCCATTAGGGGTTTTGGGCCCAAAAACTCGAATTTGATAAAGTGCGTTAAAATCATTGTTTAAACACTTGGAGTTATTGATAATTGTTAATGAACATGGAAAACCCTGATATTTGGTAAAATTACGAAATTACCCTGATAATATGAAAATGATTGTTTTGCCCTTAGGTAAAAATGACCATTATGCCCCTAGGGTTTAATTATGAACTTGATGCATGAGATTTTGATATACATGATTTGACGTGATATGCACATGATATGTATGAGATGCACATGATATATTCATATATGCATGGGTTGGGTTTTATATGAATGGAGGAAGTGAAAAGGGCTTTGCCCCAGTTTACTGAAAAGGGCTTTGCCCCAGTTATTAAAAGAGGCTAGGCCTCCAGTTATATGATAAAGCAACTATGCTGCCAGTGGTGTGTTGGTTGGGTGGGTTGAATTATTCCCCACATGGTGTGTTGGTTGGTACGGGTGGAGAGTAGTGGATGGTGGGTTGAGTAGTCTCCCCAAATGGCCTTACATGCATTCTTCGATGTTACATATGATATTGAAATGGGCCTATGAGCCATGACCGTATACAGTAAAGGCCTTGGCCAGTGATGTGAATTATGAAAAGGCTTCGGCCCAGTATTTATTGAGACTGAATTTGGGGCTTAGGCCTAGTATGCTGATCTTGGTTTGGGCTCTGAAAGGGGCTTGTTAAACACTGAGTTTTCAAACTCACCCCCCTTCTTTAACCTTGCAGGTGAGCCTTGATGTGGAGACTTGAAGCTGGAGGGGATTCAAAGTGGCCACGGTGAACACTTTTGGACTTTAAAATAAGTAACTGGTTTTCGTTAGTTCATCTTAATTACTATTTATTTTTGGGTTGTAATAAGGCCATTTTAACTTTATTCTCTTTCTGGGATTATTTTATTTTCAATAACTCTAAATTTTTCTGATGATAATTTAAATGGGCTAGACTTAGGGCGCGTTTTCAAAATGATACTCGTTTTCAAAATAACGTAACAACACGATTAATCTGTTTATCAAAGATATCTACCAAAATGAATTTCAAACTCGGTTAACAAAGTGTGGCAATGGTTGTGGGCATGTCTAGGATTGGATCCAATCGAAGAGCTTGGTACTTAAGCAGCCTTCATGGCTCATCTCCTCTGTTTTTGGATACCTACCTGGTACACAGCTTCCATTCACTTAGTTAAGCCTTAACAAAAGACGGTTTATTAAAACACTAAAGTGGAACGTGGGTTCTTAACTTCAATGTGGCACGTCGGATTGGCCATAACGTCTGGGCCGAGTTTGGGGTGTTACATATATATATATACCATAAAACATACTTCCATAATAACCTTAAATGTTGACTGAATACACACAACATTAACATCTTAAACAAGCCATTTTCGCATGGCTATATATATATATACACAAATTTCAAAACCAAATTTATCAAAATTAGCCTATACATGCCACATAACCTAACCTCAAAGCATTATTTTACTGAAATGAAAACTGGATAGTATGATGAAATCTCCTACGACTTCCAATCAAAGCAAGTCTTCGAAACTCTATAAACATAGGAAAAACAGACAGAGTAAGCTTTAAAAGCTTAGTAAGCCATAATCAAATAAATCATTTCAATAATATTTATAAATCAATATCACTAAGCTGAATTTAACAAATTTTAATCACATATACATTCATTGTACTTGTAAATTCATATACCACATTAAATAACTTCTCTTATCTTATTTATCAATGAATATATATATACCTTAATTCAATCATATAAATCAAGTTTGCACATAATTATTACATGATTAATCAAAACATGTCATGCTTCACTAGCCAATTTGCATATATACAAACCATACATCATAACACCATCGTCTCGATATCTATTTCATATCCAATTTTCAAATAAAAATAATATGTCTCAAAACCATGTTTCTTGTTTCATGTTTCTCATGTTCAAATCATAGAATCACAAAATCCTATAACTAGCACATATAACACACATTCATTTATATACATTTCTTTCATTCATAATAATATATGTCACATATCGTCAGTAGAAACATATTCACCTACTGTTTCTGAATTCATATACAATTCACACGTACCAAAAAAATCATATATGTATACACATGTTCCATACTTTAATATCACGTACTTATATCATTTTTCTGAATATAGATTTGCATTCAATATACACATAACCAACTTTATAACATAATTCATATCATCAGTTCGAATACCAAAACTTATCGTAATTTCCATGCATTAGCTAACTCATACCTGAACCTTTTAATTTGATTTCGTATTCAGTCTTTACATAACATTGCTCGTTGAATAATTCTAAATTAAATAGGATACTCGGAGAGTCACATATGTCGTATAATGCCAACATCCCAGACGTGGTCTTACATGTAATTACATATCGATGCCACTGTCCCAGACAGGGTCTTACTCGTAAACACATACCGAAATCACATATCAATGCCAACGTATTAAACGTGGTCTTACTCGTACACACATATCATACAATGCCAACGTCCCAGACGTAGTCTTACATGTAATTACATATCAATGCCATTGTCCCAGACATGGTCTACAACGAAATCTCTAATCGATGCCAGTGTTTCAGACACGGTCTTACACGATATCTCAAATTGATGCCAACGTCCCAGACGTGGTCTTACACGAATCATATCTCGAAATCCAATGTCATGACATATGTATCCTCTACTATTTTTAGGGTTCGTACGGGCTTTTCAGATGTCGTCACATTATCAGAACTTTCTCGTATTCAGATATTCTGCTTCTCAAACAATTCAATCTCATAATAACATATATATAACTTATTCATAATACATACATTTACATTACTATTCGGCATATACATATATTTATTCCAATGATCCGCATCTCAAACATGCCCTAATTCTTTTCCAGCACATGCCCTAATGGCATCCCACACAATCAGCATAGGGTTGCGGTCAAGTAGTAGCAACAGGGGCTCCAACTCTAACTTTCTTAGGCCACTAGAAAAGAACTCGAGGGCTCTGAATCCCTCTTATTCGTACCTCTCTCCTTCTCACGGTTCTAGCACTCAGCGCACTTCACATCCTCGGGGATCTTCGCCTTATCTACTTGAGCACCAAAATCTCGCTCCCTCTGTGGAGCTATCAGAACCCGTAGACTATCCCTATAACATCCCGATTTAGACCCTAATCGAAATGGTGGTTTTGAGACCACGAATCTGAGTCAAAAAATATTTAAAAATTATTTTCTGTGTTTATTTTGTGTGAATTTACATCTATGAAATTTTCGTGCTTAAATTTTATCGTTTGAGTGTCTGATTGAATAGAGGACTTAATCATATAAAATGAAAATTTAGTGCTTATTTCTAAAAGGGACCGAATTGTTAATGGCTTTATTAATGAAAGCCTTTAAGTTGTAAATAGCCCATTTATTTATTAGTGGGACGGTGGTAGGCATAAATTATATAGTTTTTATATTATTTCATTAAGGTTATACGTAAATTAAACTTTAATTTATAATAAGATATAATATATATTATCATAAAGCATAAAAGTGAAAGCCATTTTATGTTCATTGACTTATTGAATGGACGACTAAGGGCTTATGTTATATGGCTTTATTATAAATTTAATAAGGTTAATTTAGGAAACCAATAATATATGTTATTATAATATAAAAAATAACATAAAAAAATCAAAGCCATTTATGTGTTCATTCTTTATCTTCTTCCTGAAACTAAAACAAAGAAAAGAAATGAAAGAAGTTAGGGTTCGGTCATCTCTGAAGCTCTATTAAGGTATGTGTTCAGCTCAATTTTTGATAATTTTTACGTTTTTGAGATCGTTGCTAAGTAATCCGCAAGACCCATGCTTGAATTTTTGATTTTGATGAATATTTTGAGTTATGCCTTTGATGAGAGCTTGTGATTTTTGTTGTTTGATGATGAAATATGAAAGATATGTTTTAGATTAACATGTTTTGTACTGGAGTTTTTGATGATTTTAAGTAATTAGGACTAAATTTAAAAAATAATAATTTGAGGGACTAAAATGTGAAATAAATGAAATATATAGGCTTGTATGAACATCGGTAAAATTCAGCCTAACATGAGTGTACTGAAATTTTGCATATTTTGTGTTTTGTGCAAAAGAGACTAAATTGTAAAAATTGTAAATGTCAGGGGTAAAATGGTAATTTCCCATTTATGTGTTTTTGGACTAAATTGATTGAAAATATGTTTGAATGAGCTTAATTTGAATATGTTTAGATCAAGAATCATAGAAATTGGATTTGGATCGGGGGAAAACGAAAGTTGTCGACTAGTCGTCCCATTCCATTTTACATCGTCCGAGGTAAGTTTATAAGCAAATAGAGATTGTTAATGCTAATTATTTATGAGTTTATAGGCTGAAATTAAATTATATGAGATTTTATATGTGAATGCCAAATGTGATTATGCTTGGGAACAATTTTTATGAATTCGTTTTGACCGAGTTACGACGTTCGAAAGCCCCGTATGAACCTTAAGAATAGCTAGGATATATATGTCATGACATAGGATTCTGATATGTGATGTATGAGTAAGACCATGGCATCGATATATGGCTCTGATATATGTGTACGAGTGAGACCCTGTCTGGGACAGTGGCATCGATATGTGATTACATGTAAGACCACGTCAGGGACATTGGCATTGTACGATATATGTGTGATTATTTGAGTGTCTTATCCAATTTCGAATGGTTCATCGGGCATCGATAAGTTGGGATTGTGTAACACCTCGTACCCGAGACCGTTGCCGGAGTCAGACACGAGGGGTTCGCAGACTTAAATCACTTATTTGCACAGTCCATTTTAAATTTCCAGACGAGCTGGCTAACTGCATCACTGTCACCTTAAAAATCATATCTCGAGTTCCAAAACTCAAAAACCAGTTCCGTAAATTTTTCCTGAAACTAGACTCATATGTTCATCTACAAATTTTTTTCTATAATTTTTGGTCAAGCCAATTAGTACAGTTTATTAGCTAAACGGCTCCCCTATTTCAGGGTTCGACTACACTGACCTTTGCGCATTACGACTAGGATATCTCCCTGTACAGGGCTTCAATACTGATGCCGTTTGTTTCTATAGAAACTAGACTCGAAAAGGAATCTATAAATATATTGCATGACTTATAATTATCTCTGGTTAATTTATAATGAATTTCCAAAGTCGGAACATGGAATCCAGAAACCGTTCTGGCCCTGTCTCACGAAAACTTAAATATCTCTTAACATACTGTTCATATGATCGTTTCGTTACTTTCCTATGAAAATAGATTCATCAAGGTTCGATTACATAATTTACTCACCATTTAATTACATTCCTACTAGTTTTAGTGATTTTTCACATTCACATCACTGCTGCTATCAGCATCTATTTTTAAGGTAGACTTTACCTATTACATAGTTTCCATGATTCAACTAGCCCTTTTTCATATATAGCACAAAATATGATCATGATTAACCATTCCAATGGCTAATCGTTCCCAAACATTTCCATACCTCTTAATGAACATCATACAAGACAATTATAATATTAAGCTCAAAGTGTATATATGCCATTTTCGCATGGCTATCCAAATTTATACAAAACCAAAGGGTCCATGACCAACAACAAAAAGGGTAGTCCTATACATGCCATTTCAAAGTTCAACCAAAAGTGTACCAAAAGGGGCTTTGATAGTGTGGGTGACTTCGACTTCAATAATCCCGAGTCCGATAGCTGACGAACCAAAATCTATAAAACAAAGATTCAAAGAAACGAAGTAAGCATTAAATGCTTAGTAAGTTTTGAGCCATGAAATTAGACACAACTAAAGCGTAGCATTCATATGGCTAAGCGGATAATTTCATATGCACAAATTCTCAATATCACACTTACTTCACATTACCAACCCTTATATTCATACACAAAAGATCAACTTAGCCAAAGGCGGTAGCTCATTTATCGATTGGCGAATACTAAGCTGTAAGGGATCAACTAAATCAATGCATGTACGAGACATACCTCATTCTGGGATTTTACGAGCATATTAATTGAAACTATTACAGCAAGGTCGCTCATTCCCAAGCCAAGTACCTTGAGATTTAACCGGATATAGCTACTCACTCAATGCCTTTGGGACATAGCAGGATATAGTAACTTCGCACCAATGCCTTTGGGACATAGCAGGATATAGTAACTTCGCACCAATGCCTTGGGACTTAGCCGGATATAGTAGCTCTCACAAATGCCCTCGGGACTTAGCCGGATGTAATAACTTCGCACAAATGCCTTGGGACTTAGCCGGATGTAATAACTTCGCACAAATGCCTTGGGACTTAGCAGGATGTAATAACTCACACAAATGCCTTGGGACTTAGCCGGTTATCATCGAATATTCATGCACATATCAATAAATCATGACACATTTATATCTCATTTTCATAATTAGAGTTCAAACACAAGTCACGTATTAAGCACTCCCATTTTGGCTCACTAGCCACATACAAACAACATGGTTTAGTTTGCTTTATGACACGATCTCTATGCACATACGGCTACCGTCATACGTATAGACTAATTAACTCATCATATAATTCAAGTAGAATCATCATATCACCGTATATTTGTTATGCTCATACATCATGACTTAATCAAATCATAAACTAAGTCTCATTGCTCAAAACTTACCTCGGATGTTGTCGAGCGATTTTGATGGCTATTCGACCACTTTTTCCTTCCCTTTATCGGATTTAGTTCCCCTTTGCTCTTGAGCTTAATTTAACAAATAAATTGATTTAATCATTTGAGCATCAAAAGAGGAACTCAAGGTACTTAGCCCATATATATACATTAGACATTAAAGTCACATACATGTGAAATCATGCATCAACTCAACATATTAACCTACACTCCCTTTTAGCCGATTGTCTAAACCAAGATAAAGGCATCAATATGCTTGCCTATAACCGAATACATGCAACAATAATCTTCTCATGTGGCCGAGTATGCATGTATATGTTGAGGCCAATTATATACTTAATACCACCCATAAATGGCATACCAATACATCATGTGCAAACATATATATATATATATATGTGCAAGAGCCGAATCATAGGGTTGATTATAACCATTTCATATATTTTCATCATATACCCGAATGCACAAATACATTATAATAACTTCCAACTCAAATCATGTTACAAATTTATACTTCACAAGGATAAATCATTAACCAAATATAAACATATATCCGAATTCACATGTATATTTTATTTTTACATGAAGCATAGCAGAATCATTTTAACCATGAGTAACATAACAAGCATAAATCATACTTATGGATATACCATGGCGATTGCTTCATGAAGTTGCTAAAACCTACCTTTTCAAATTCTCACACACACTCTATCATCTTCATACCTCACCAACACAACATCAAACATCCACCAAGAAGACTACACCCATGGCGAGTATCATCTCCCTCACATAGCAAAGATTTAAACCATGGGCTAGTTAGAACTCAAGCTAACAACTAAAAACATGCATGAATCTCATGGCACAACATCAAACTTACCTTAACCTAGATACAAGTATGGCGAACCTCTTCCTAATCCTCTTCCAAGCCAAACATGAAGCAAGAGCTCCTTCCTTCTTCCTTAGAACTTTCGGCCAAAAGAAATGAAAAGGATGGACACTTTCTTTTCTTTGTTTTCATCATATTCCCTTTCATTATTTTATTACCATGCCCTTATTTTATTTTTCCTAACATACATCACTAACATAACATGTTTGTGACATGTTTCCACCATAGCATGGTAGGCCACTATGCTTTAATTTGGCTAATTTGACATGCAAGGACAAGCGGTTTCCACATATATTAATAGGCCACTTTAACACTTGCCTAGCATATTTCTAAATTGTCTCACATAAGTCCCTACTAATAAATTTCACATACACTTGACCAAATTAAAGTATGGAACTATCACACAAGCATTTACGCACATCATAAACACGAATATAACCTTTAATTATTTATAAGACTCGGTTTCGTGGTCTGAAACCACTTTCCGACTAGGGTCAATTTAGGGTGTCACAACTCTCCCCACATAAGAAATTTTCGTCCCGAAAATCTTCTGAGTAAATAGGTTTGGGTATCGTTCTTTCATGGCATTCTCGGTTTCCCAAGTAGCTTCTTCGATCCGTGTTTGAGCCATAACACTTTCACTAACGGAACCCTTTTGTTTCGTAACTCTTTCACTTCACGAGCGAGGATACGAATCGGTTCTTCTTCATAACTCATATCGGGTTGAATTTCAACCTCGATGGATTAATTATGTGCGATGGATCGGATCTATAGCGTCGAAGCATCGAAACATGAAAGGCGTCGTGAATCTTTTCAAGTTCACGGGGCAAAATCAATCTATCATAACTAGACCAACTCGTTCGGAGATTTCATACGGCCCAATGAATCTCAGACTCAATTTGCCCTTACGGCCGTCGAGTATCTTCTTCCAAGGTGAAACCTTAAGAAGCGCTTTGTCTCCCACGATACTCAATATTTCTTCGTTTTAAATCGCATCGACTTACGGCGATATGATCTTGCCTTGAGACTTTCACGAATTTTTTACTTTACATTCAGCATCTTTAATCAAATCCACTCGAAAATTTTGCTTTCACCGAGCTCGGTCCAAAACAATGGCGTACGGCATTTACGCCCGTACAAAGCCTCGTAAGGTGCCATCTTAATACTTGATTGAAAACTATTGTTGTAAGCGAATTCAATCAAAGGTAATTACCGTTCCCATGAACCACTAAACTCGAGGATGCAACATCTCAACATATCCTCAAGTATCTGAATTATCCGCTCAGATTGACCATCGGTTTGTGGATGAAAAGCGGTACTAAAATGCAGCTTGGTACCCAAAGCTTCTTGTAATTTCTTCTAAAATCGCGAGGTGAATCTCGAATCTCTATCCGACACAATAGAAATCGGTACCCCGTGTAATCTTACAATCTGAGAAACATACAATTCAGCTAGTTTATCTAATGAAAAATCCGTACGTACGGAGATAAAGTGAGCCGACTTAGTCAGTCTATCCACAACAACCCAAATCGCATCTTTCTTACTTGCCGATCATCGGCAACCGAGATCTGAAATCCATCGTGACTCGATCCCATTTCCATTCGGTATCATGATTGGTGGAGTAAACCCGTAGGCACTTGATGTTCGCCTTTACTTGCGACATATTAAACACTTGAAACAAAATCGGAAATGTCTCGTTTCATACCATGCCACCAAAACTGACGTCTCAGATCGTTGTACATTTTCGTACTCCCCGGGTGAACCGACATTCGGCTACAATGAGCTTCGTTCAGAATCATCGAAATGAGTTCTGAATTTCATGGAACACACAACCGACTTC
Source organism: Gossypium arboreum (assembly GCF_025698485.1). Taxonomy (NCBI): domain Eukaryota; kingdom Viridiplantae; phylum Streptophyta; class Magnoliopsida; order Malvales; family Malvaceae; genus Gossypium; species Gossypium arboreum. The sequence continues at coordinate 23,932,535 of NC_069072.1, forward strand.
TGAACCTCAAACAATCGTCATCATCAATTTGAAACTCTGATTCCATATTCGGAACACATTCAGCCCGTTTTGCAACCAGTTCATCATCGACTTTCTGAGCTTCACGAATTTGATGAACCAACAATGGTTTGGCCTTTAATTCTGCCACTAAAATATTGTCGGATAGAACAGACAAGTGTACATTCATCGCTCGTAAAGCAAACAGTGATTTACGACTTAAGGCATCCGCAACCACATTAGCCTTTCCCGGGTGATAGTCAATGACAAGCTCATAATCTTTCAACAACTCGAGCCAACGTCTTTGTCGCAGATTTAAGTCTCTTTGAGACATCAAATATTTGAGACTTTTGTGATCCGAATACACATGGCACTTCTCGCCAAATAAATAATGTCGCCATATTTTCAAAGCAAATCGATGGCGGCTAGTTCGAGATCATGGGTCGGATAATTTTTCTCATGTGGCTTTAATTGTCTCGACGCGCATAGGCCACAACTCGACCTTCTTGCATCAATACGCAACCCAACCCAAGTAGGGATGCATCACTATAAATAACGAACTCCTTGCACGATTCGGGCTGCACTAATCTTGGAGCTTGATCAGATAAGTTTTCGATTGATCGAAACTTTTCGACATTTTTCAAATCCATTCGAACTTAACATCTTTTGAAGTAGCCGTCATTGGTGTGGCTATCATCGAAACCTTTTACAAACCGTCGGTAACCCAGTAAGTCCCAAAAGCTCGAACCTCGATAATATTTCTCGGAGGCTTCCAGTTAAGTATGGCTGAAATTTTGCTCGGATCAACTCGAATACCGATCACGAGATACCACATGACCCAAGAAGCTAACCTCTCTTAACCGAACTTACACTTCTTGAACTTAGCATATAACCGCTTATCCGTAAAATTTGCAACACTAATCTCGGTGCTCGGCATGTTCGGTCTCATCTCTTGAATAGACCAAGATGTCATCAATAAACACAACTACGAATCGGTCCAAATCATGCTCGAAGATCCGATTCATCAAATCCATAAATACCGCGAGGGCATTAGTGAGCCCAAGCGGCATCACTAAGAACTTCGTAGTGGCCGTATCTCGCTTAAAGCGGTTTGGGTATATCCGAATCTCGAATTTGCAACTGATAATAACCCGATCTCAAATCTATCTTTGAAAACACCGAGGCTCCCTTTAGTTGATCAAACAAATCGACAATACGCGGTAACGGATATTTATTCTTTATTGTCACTCTATTCGGTGACGATAGTCGATGCACAACCTCATGGTTCCGTCCTTCTTTTCACAAACAATCTTGGTGCACCCCAAGGTGAGAAACTTGGTCGAACGAAACCTCTATCCGTCAACTCTTGCAACTGAGCTTTCAATTTCTTTAATTCCGTTGGTGCCATACAATACGGAGCTATCGAAATCGGTGTAGTCCCAGGTACAAGCTCGATGCCAAACTCTACCTCTCGAATAGGTGGTAAACCCGGTAATTCTTCGGGAAAAACATCCGGGTATTCACAAACCACTGGCACAGATTCAGGCTTCTTTTCTAACTCTTTGTCATCAAGTACATACGCAAGGTATGCTTCACACCCTTTTCTTACATATTTCTGAGCCAACATTGATGATATTACAGCTGGCAACCTATTCAAGTCAGTAGACTCAACTCAGATTATCTCGTTATTTGCGCACCTCAAATCAATAGTCTTGCTTTTGCAATTCACAACCGCATCATGCACAGTCAACCAATCCAAACCAAGAATAACATCAAATTCATCAAACAGAAAAAGCATCAAGTCCGCTAGAAAACAGGAACCTCGAATTACTAGGGGCATTTCTTACACACTTTGTCGACAAGCGCGTAACGACCCAAAGGATTTGACACCGAATTACAAACTCGAGAGACTCAACGGTGAGAGTCTTCTTTGGATGCTAAGGTTTCACATATATAAGAATGAGTAGAACCGAGGTCAATCAAAGCAATCACATTAGTATCAAAGAGAGTAAAAGTACGGTAATAACATCTAGCGAGGAAGCATCCTCGCGTGCTTGGCGTATAGCATAAGCTCTAGCGAGAGCGCGAGCCTCGAGATCTGGTTGTAGCATCTCTAGATCCTCTCGACCGCCACTAGCATTGCCGTATTCCTAGATGGTCTACCCCGAGCGAGTAGTAGCACCGGGCTTCCCACTCGATTTACGTTGTGTTCAGACAATCTCGGGCAATCTTTAATAAAGTGGTCAGCTGACCCACACTTGTAACAGGAGCGAAGTGACATTTACCACAATACTGACACTCTATTCTGTCTCGACGGTCATTTCCAACACTGGCGACCGAAGTGACTCGTGCACTCACAGGGGGTCGATCACGGTCTCGTCTAGAAAAACCTAAAGTGTCTCTAGATTGGCCCAAATCATCTCTAAACTTTTTTGATGATTGTTGAAAGGGCCTCCCCGAAGACCTCTTACGAAACTCCTTTGCTCCCACATCAGCTTTTCTTTTCTCCATACTGAGCTCCTCGGCTTTGCAAGCTCGCTCGACAAGTACCACAAATTCTCGGATTTCCAAGATGCCAACATACAGCTTTATATCATCATTCAGTCCATCCTCGAAACGTTTACACATCACGGCCTCTGAGGAAATGCATTCTCGTGCGTATCGGCAAAGCCTCACAAATTTTCGTTCATAGTCGGTAACCGACATGGAACCTTGTTTAAGTTCAAGAAATTCTTTCCGTTTTTGATCCATAAATCTCTGACTGATATACTTTTTCCGAACTCGGATTGGAAAAACTCCCAAGTTACTTGCTATCTGGGCACAACAGAAGTCAACGTATTCCACCAATAGTAGGCAGAATCACGTAGCAAGGAGATAGTACACTTTAGGCACTCATCGGTGTGCAAGATAGCTCATCAGTACGAATAGTGTTGTCCAACCAAAATTCAGCTTGCTCGGCATCATCGCTATCCGTAGCCTTAAATTCGGTAGCCCGTGTTTTCGGATTACATCAGCTGGGGCTTATTTGACCTTATTTGGTCGATTCTTCGGAGGTATTGTAGGTCTTGAGGCGGCATTAGTCGGGAATGGAGGTTGTGGAACAGTAGTATTAGTTCGAATGTATTGGTTGAACCAATCATTCATCACGCTATAAAAAGCTTGCCTAGCCTCATCATTCGGATTGCTAGCAATAGGTTGAGAGTCATGCGCTGTCCCTTGTACGGGAGCAGCGCTACACTCTCAAGATCATCGACTACCGCTTCGGTCGGGATCGAGATCCATTACTATAAATAAACACATTTGCAAATGTCAAAAATCACCACACTATCAAATAATCACAAAATGGCATGTATAGCTAGACCCACACGTATTACGGTAGTCCTAGAATCGACTAAACCGTGGCTCTGATACCAATAAAATTGTAACACCTCGTACCCGAGACCGTTTCCGGAGTCAGACACGAGGGGTTCGCAGACTTAAATCACTTATTTGCACAGTCCATTTTAAATTTCCAGACGAGCTGGCTAACTGCGTCACTGTCACCTTAAAAATCATATCTCGAGTTCCAAAACTTGAAAACCAGTTCCGTAAATTTTTCCTGAAAATAGACTCATATGTTCATCTGAAAATTTTTTTCTAGAATTTTTGGTCAAGCCAATTAGTACAGTTTATTAGCTAAAGTCTCCCCTGTTTCAGGGTTCGACTACACTGACCTTTGCGCATTACGACTAGGATATCTCCCTGTACAAGGCTTCAATACTGATGCCGTTTGTTTCTATAGAAACAAGACTCGAAAAGGAATCTATAAATATATGGAATGACTTATAATTATCTCTGGTTAATTTATAATGAATTTCCAATGTCAGAACAGGGAATCCAGAAACCGTTCTGGCCCTGTCTCACGAAAACTTAAATATCTCTTAACATACTGTTCATATGATCGTTTTGTTACTTTCCCATGAAAATAGATTCATCAAGGTTCTATTACATAATTTACTCACCATTTAATTCCATTCCTACTATTTTTAGTGATTTTCACATTCACATCACTGCTTCTTTATCAGCATCTATTTTAAGGTAGACTTTACCTATTACATAGTTTCCATGATTCAACTAGCCCTTTTTCATATATAGCAAAAATATGATCATGATTAACCATTCCAATGGCTAATCGTTCCCAAACATTCCATACCTCTTAATAAACATCATACAAGGCGATTATAATATTAAGCTCAAAGTGTATATATGCCATTTTCGCATGGCTATCCAAATTTATACAAAACCAAAGGGTCCATGACCAACAACAAAAAGGGTAGTCCTATACATGCCATTTCAAAGTTCAACCAAAAGTGTACCAAAAGGGCTTTGATAGTGTGGGCGACTTGACTTCAATAATCCCGAGTCCGATGGTGACGAACCAAAATCTATAAAGCAGAGATTCAAAGAAGCGAAGTAAGCATTAAATGCTTAGTAAGTTTTGAGCCATGAAATTAGACACAACTAAAGCGTAGCATTCATATGGCTAAGCGAATAATTTCATATGCACAAATTCTCAATATCACACTTACTTCACATTACCAACCCTTATATTCATACACAAAAGATCAACTTAGCCAAAGGCGGTAGCTCATTTATCATTGGCGAATACTAAGCGTAAGGGATCAACTAAATCAATGCATGTACGAGACATACCTCATTCTTTGGGATTTTACGAGCATATTAATTGAAACTATTACAGCAAGGTCGCTCATTCCCAAGCCAAGTACCTTCGGATTTAACGGATATAGCTACTCGCTCAATGCCTTGGGACATAGCAGGATATAGTAACTTCGCACCAATGCCTTGGGACTTAGCCGGATATAGTAGCTCGCACAAATGCCCTCGGGACTTAGCCGGATGTAATAACTCGCACAAATGCCTTGGGACTTAGCCGGATGTAATAACTCGCACAAATACCTTGGGACTTAGCAGGATGTAATAACTCACACAAATGCCTTGGGACTTAGCCGGTTGTCATCCGAATATTCATGCACATATCAATAAATCATGACACATTTATATCTCATTTTCATAATTAGAGTTCAAACACAAGTCACGTATTAAGCACTCCCATTTTCGGCTCACTAGCCACATACAAACAGCATGGTTTAGTTTGCTTTATGACACGATCTCTATGCACATACGGCTACCCGTCATACGTATAGACTAATTAACTCATCATATAATTCAAGTAGAATCATCATATCACCGTATATTTGTTATGCTCATACATCATGACTTAATCAAATCATAAATTAAGTCTCATTGCTCGAAAACTTACCTCGGATGTTGTCGAACGATTTTGATGGCTATTCGACCACTTTTTCCTTCCCTTTATCGGATTTAGTTCCCCTTTGCTCTTGAGCTTAATTTAACAAATAAATTGATTTAATCATTTGAGCATCAAAAGAGGAACTCAAGGTACTTAGCCCATATATATACATTAGACATTAAAGTCACATACATGTGAAATCATGCATCAACTCAACATATTAACCCACACTCCCTTTTAGCCGATTGTCTAAACCAAGATAAAGGCATCCATATGCTTGCCTCTAACCGAATACATGCAACATTAATCTTCTCATGTGGCCGAGTATGCATGTATATGTTGAGGCCAATTATATACTTAATACCACCCAAAAATGCCATACCAATACATCATGTGTGTAACATCCTGATTTTCTGGTTTTTCGCGATTCCTGATATTTTAAGTAAATTTCTAAAATTTGGTATGTGATGATGGAATTCATAATTTGGGTATGTAAATGGGCTTATGGAAGGCCCATGAGTTGGCCAAAACCCGGTAGAATTTTTTAAATTTTGGACTTAGGAGTTAGGGGTTCTAGCTAGGTGCCCTTATATTAAGTTGTGGGTAAAGTGTATCACAAAAAGATCCTCTGGCAAAGTGGCTAAGTGATGCCACTAGGGAGCTTTAAAGGTGGCGTGTAAGTGTTGGGGGAAGACCTGGGATCGATTCTCTGTGTTGGCAAATAGGAGTATTTATTTTTGTGCGGGAAGGGTAAGTGTTGGAACGAGTGGATTCGTAAGAGGAGAGAGTTGGATCAAGTCAAATGCATAAATTAAGGAGGGATAAGGGAGAGATTTTAGGGATGTGATATGGAGATAGAGTTGGCGAATAAGGGAGTTTGGAGAGGGATTTTGAGAGGGGTATTAGGTTAGTAATTTCGGCATTAGGGTCTTAGTTGTCTTGATTTTGTTCTTTGGTGTGTAGCTTTTCTCTCTTTCTTTTCAGCGAATCTACCTCCCTTCTACTCAATTTTCTTCCTTTTCTTTCTTTCAAATCAGCCCACTATTTCCTTTCATTCACCATTGTTTTCCCTTATCTTTATTTTTGCCGAAGTGCTTAAAAAGCGAATCGATGAAGATAGGGGTGCCGATTCTTTGTGACCAGCAACCTTTTCTTCCTTTTCAATAGTTGGCGTTCGGTTCCTTTACCTTTTAGACATCTGGATTCAAGAGGAGAAAGACGTGGTAAGTGTTCAAACTCTAAACAATTCCTAGTGTAGCTTTGGCCAAAAGTCAAACTCCAAGTTTAGGAGATGGCGAATATGGGCCTAGACTCTATGGGGTCTTCTTTTAATATTTTTGGTTTATTTATTGAAGGAGCAGCAAGGTGTAGTGTCGATTTGGAGTAGATTGGATCACGGAGTAGCTAGGCCTAGTCATCAATCGCGACAAAGGTAAGGTGCCTAAGGCCATTATGGATGGTGGCGAATGTGTAAGTGTTAATATTGGAAAGTTCTTAATTTGGTTCAATTATTGCGAGCTGATCTATTTAACAATTGATTATAGGAGAAATCGTGTAGGAGATCTCGTCAAGGAATATCGCAAATCGGTGTGTAACGAACCCTTTCATAGCTTAAAGCGATAAAATGCGAAAGTCAAATGCCAAAATTCGGCATTTCGAGGACTTATGAGCAATGACGCTCACTAGTTAGTTAGAATCGATAAGACGATGATCGAGAACAATGGAAACGGTAAGAATGTGATTTTTGGCGTTCTTGGTAAGTTGGGCCTCGAGGGGCCGAAGTGGGGCCCATTGGGCTTTCGGGCCCATTTGGGTAAAATTGGTAGAATATGAAAACTAGTTAAATTGCGCATTGAGACTGATAAAACCATTATGGAATATAGGCTAAATGGGCCTAGATGACGAAATTGGCTAAGTAGGGCCTATTAGGGTTTTTAGGCCCAATAACTCGATTTCGCTAAAAATGGGCCAGAATCACTGTTTGTACCCATGGATTGTTAGTAATCGTTAATGAACATGGAAACCCTAATTTTTGGCAAAATTATGAGATTACCCTTATACCATGAAAATGATCGTTTTGCCCCTAGGTAAAAATGACCATTATACCCCTAGGGTTTATGTATGATTTTAATACATGGGATTTTGATAAATATGGTAAGTATGATATGCACATGAAATGTATGATATGCACATGATATGTATGATATGCACATGAGGTAATCATAAATGCATTAGGTTGGGTTTTTATATGGATGGAGGAAGTGAAAAAGGGCTTATGCCCCAGTTATAAAAGGGCTTATGCCCCAGTTATTGAAATGGCTTTTGCCCCAGTTATTAAAAGAGGCTAGGCCTCGGTTATATGATAAAATGACTATCTTGCCGATTGGAGAGTTTGGCGGGGTGGGTCGAGTTAATCCCCACATGGTGTGTTGGTTGGTACGGGTGGAGAGTAGCGGATGGTGGGTTGAGTAGTCTCCCCAAATGGGTTGCATTCTTTCATTGAAATTATATGTGACCTTGAAATGGGCCTAAGGGCCATACCGTTTACAGTAAAGGCTTCGACCCAGTAATATGAAATATGAAAAGGCTTCGGCCCAGTAATATGAAATATGAAAAGGCTTGACCCAAGATTATGAAATATGAAATAAGAAAAGGGCTACTGACCAAAGTGTATGATTGAGATTGGATTTGGGCTTAGACCCAACAGGCCGTTATTGTTTTGGGCTCTGAAAGGGCTTGTTGCACTGTGAGTTTCCAAACTCACCCCTTTCCTTAACCTTGCGGTGAGCCTTGATGTGGGGACTTGGGTAGGAGAGGATTGAGTGGCCACGGTGATCATCTTTGGGCTTTTAAATAAGTGTTGGTTTTCATTTAATTTCCTTTAATTATTATTTATTTTTGGGTTGTAATAAGGCCAATTTTAACTTTCCTTTTATTTCTTTTGAATTATTTTAATTTTAATAACTTTAAAATTGGTTAATAATTATTCAAATGGGCTAGACTTAGGGCGTGTTTTCAAAATGATACTTGTTTTCAAAATATCTCAACACCACGATTAATCGATTTATCAAAGACGTCCACTTAAACAAATTTAAACTCGATATAACAAAGTGTGGCTATGGTTGTGGGCATGTCTAGGATTGGATCCAATTAAAGAGCTTGGTACTTAGCGACCTTCATGGCTCACCTCCTCTGTCTGGATACCTACCGGTGCCCGACTTCCATACACTTTGTTAACTCAATAAAATGTATGGTTTTAAAACACTAAAACGGAACGTGGGTTTTCAACTCCAATGTGGCACGTCGATTTGGCCATAACGTCTGGCCGGGTTTGGGGTGTTACATTTAGTGGTATCGAGCCTAGGTTGCAACAACTCGGTGTAGATCGGTCCAAAATCTATTTGAAAACTTAGGCCTAAGAAGGGTATTTTTGGAAATGGTTTCGAAAAGTTCATCTTAAAGATGTTTTGCGAAAATATATGTTAAAAAGGTACCGATCTTTCTGTTTTAATCAAGAGTTCAAAATAAAGGGAGTTTTCAAATCAAAGTTTTCAATTTCTATTTTCGATAATCAAAAACATGGTTTTTTTGGAGAAAGAAGTGGCATCTGAATCCCGGCACCAAGTCTGTAAGTATATTTTCCTTACAATATATGATATTGATATGATATTATGAATAGTCTTTGAGACCCTATTATGATACCTTAGCTAGGGTAGAGTCAGAAGCGGTAGGAATGAGGCGTAGCTAGGCTATGATGATACGAAAACAATCCTTGAACTACTATATCTACATAAGACATTTTCTTAATAAGCGGTGGAACGTTATACTAATTTCATAAAATTAAATAAATCGATAATTCGATATGAGTACTAGAGGAGATAATGGTCATAGGGGAACGAAGGATTATTTATCCAATGTTGTTTTGACGTTAAGAGCCGAGAAGTTGATCCGGAAAGGTTATGAGGCGACTTGGCCTTTGTAAGTCAAGCGGGACTTGAGGAGATAACGGTGGAGTCGGTTAGGACTATTAAGGAATTTCGGGATGTATTCCCGGATGAACTTCTGGATTACCCCGAACAGAGAAGTCAAGTTTGGGATCGACTTACTACAGGAACACTCTCGTGTCCATTACGCCTTATCGGATGGCACCAAAGGAGTTGGTAGAATTGAAAGCTCGATTCAAGAGCTGTTGGATAGAGGTTTATAAGACCAAGTGTTTCTCCGTGGGGTGCACCGCATCTTGTTAAGTAAACAAGAAAGATGGGACTATGCGAATGTGTATTGACTATCGGCGGTTGAATAAGTCGACTATCAAGAACAAGTATCCGTTACCAAGAATCGATGATCTGTTCGACCAATTAAAAGGAGCCTCGGTGTTTTCTAAGATCGACCTTCGGTCGGGATATCATCAATTAAGAGTTAAAGAGGTGGATATTTATAAGACGGCGTTCAGGACTCGATACGGTCATTACGAGTTTCTGGTAATGCCATTTGGGTTGACTAATGCACCGGCAGCATTCATGGATTTGATGAATCGGGTATTCCAGCTATACTTGGATCAGTTTGTAGTCATTTTTATTGATGATATCTTGGTGTATTTGGAAACGGAAGAGAAGCATGTTGAGCATCTTCGTGTAGTACTGCAAGTGTTAAGGGAGAAGCAACTTTATGCAAAGTTTAGTAAGTGCGAGTTTTGGCTGAAGGAAGTTACCTTCTTGGGGCATGTTGTGTCTGCTGAAGGGATCAAGGTGGACCCTCGAAAGATTGAAGCAATCTTGGAATGGAAGCCACCAAGTCGATAATGAGATTCAAGTTTTCGGGGTTGGAAGGTTATTATTGGAGATTCGTGGAAGGATTTTACGTGATGGCGACAGATAATCGAAACTTATAAGGAAGGAGCACCTTTTGTTTGGACAGATAAGCGACAAGAGGCTTTTGAGAAGTTGAAGAAGGTTTTGACTAAGCGCCAAGATTGATTCGAATGAGGTGGTAAGGATTTCACTGTGTACAATGATCGTCACATGTAGGTTTGGGCTGCGTGTTGATGCAAGAGGGTAAAGTGGTCGCTTATGCTTCACGACGCCTTAAGCCACATGAGGTGAACTACCCTACGCATGACTTGGAATTGGCAATGTAATCTTTGCACTTAAGATATGGAGGCATTACGTATGGAGAGAAATGCATCATCTATACGGATCACAAGAGTCTTAAGTACTTGCGACTCAAAAGGAGTGAATCTTAGGCGTGAAGGTGGATAGAGTTGTTAAAGGACTATGACTATTCGATTGAGTACCACCTGTAAAGGCGAATGTCGTGGTGATGCGCTAAGTCGAAGAGTTGTGGCGGAATTAAAAGCGATGTTTGCTCATCTAAGTTTGTATGCCGACGGGAGTTTGTTGGCGAGTTACTGAGTGAGACCGACTTGAGTAGAACAGTTAAAAGCAACAGTTGGAGGGCGAGTCGTTGGTTGCTCGGTTTGACAAGTTGAGAAGGGGAGAATCTTGACTTTGGGTTAAATAGTGAGGAGTTCTTTGTTTTCGAGGAAGAATTTGTATGCGAAAGACTCGACTTGAGATTGATGATTTTGAAAGAGGCACATAATGGACCTTGTGCTATGCATCCGGGAAGGAGTAAGTTGTATCGAAACTTGCAAGAGCAATATTGGTGGCACAGGCTTAGCGAAGTGACCGAATTTGTTGGGAGATGTTTGACATGTCAACAAGTGAAGGCCGAGCATCAACTACCTTCGGATTATTACGGTGGTAAAGATACCACTTTGGAAGTGGGAAAGGGTAACTATGGACTTTGTAAGTGGGTTGCCGTTGACACCTTCTAAGAAGGATTCGGTTTGGGTGATTGTGGATAGACTCACGAAATCTGCTCATTTCATACCGTCCGAACCGATTACTCACTTGAAGTTGGCCGATTGTATGTGGCGGAAATAGTACGGTTGCATGGTGTGCCAGTATCGATAATTTCAGACCAAGACCCAAGGTTTACATCTCGGTTTTGGCAGAAGTTGCATGAGGCATTGGGAACGCGATTGGATTTCAAGACGGCTTTTCACCCTCGATCGGATGGGCGATCGAGAGGGTTATTGATTTTAGAGGATATGTTGAGGGTTGTGCTATTGAGTTTAAAGGCGTTTGGGAGGACCATTTGCCCTTAGCGGAGTTCGCGTATAACAACAGTTATCAAGCAAGTATTCAGATGGCTCCATATGAGGCACTATATGGGCGAAGGTGTCGCTCGCCTACTTGTTGGGTAGAATTGGGGGAAAGGCAAATACTTGGACCAGAGTTGGTAGCGAATGAAGACAAGATTAAGGTAATCAGGAAAAGGTTAAAAGAGGCGGCGGATCGACAAAAGTCTTATGCCGATCTGAAGCGTAAGGATATTGAATATGCGGTAGGAGACATGGTCTTTTTGAAAGTTTCGCCTTGGAAGAAGATCTTAAGATTTGGTAAGAAGGGTAAGTTAAGCCCACGGTTTATTGGGCCTTACCGAATCATTAAGCGGATAGGGCGGTGGCTTATCACTAGAGTTACCTCGAATCGGATCGCATTCACGATGTCTTCCATGTGTCCATGCTAAGGCGATATCGTTCGACCCAACTCATATCGTGCGATTGTAAATTGAGGTACAATGGATTTGACCTTTGAAGAGGAACTGTGCAAATACTTGATCGTGATGTCAAGGTGTTGAGAAAGAGGTCGATCCGTTGGTGAAGGTACTTGAGGAACCATGGCAAGGAATAAGCTACAGGGAGACCGAAGAGGCAATCGTCGTGATACCCTCAACTGTTTGGACGGAGTAAATTTCGAGGCGAAATTTCTTTAAGGAGGGTAGAGTTGTAACATCCCGATTTTCGGGTTTTTCGCGATTCCAGATATTTTAAGTAAATTTCTAAAATTTGGTATGTGATGATGGAATTCATAATTTGGGTATGTAAATGGGCTTATGGAAGGCCCATGAGTTGGCCAAACCCGGTAGAATTTTTAAATTTTGGACTTAGGAGTTAGGGGTTCTGGCTAGGTGCCCTTATATTAAGTTGTGGGTAAAGTGTATCACAAAAAGATCCTCTGGCAAAGTGGCTAAGTGACGCCACTAGGGAGCTTTAAAGGTGGCATGTAAGTGTTGGGGTAAGACCTGGGATCGATTCCCTGTGTTGGCAAATAGGAGTATTTATTTTTGTGCAGGAAGGGTAAGTGTTGGAACCTGAGTGGATTCGTAAGAGAGAGAGTTGGATCAAGTCAAATGCATAAATTAAGGAGGGATAAGGGAGAGATTTTAGGGATGTGATATGGAGATAGAGTTGGCGAATAAGGGAGTTTGGAGAGGGATTTTTGCAGAGGGTATTAGGTTAGTAATTTCGGCATTAGGGTCTTAGTTGTGCCGATTTTGTTCTTTGGTGTGTAGCTTTTCTCTCTTTCTTTTCCAGCCGAATCTACCTCCCTTCTACTCAATTTTCTTCCTTTTCTTTCTTTCAAATCAGCCCACTATTTCCTTTCATTCACCATTGTTTTCCTTATCTCTATTTTTGCGAAGTGCATAAAAGCGAATCATGAAGATAGGGGTGCCGATTCTTTGTGACCAGCAACCTTTTCTTCCTTTTCAATAGTTGGCGTTCGGTTCCTTTACCTTTTAGACATCCGGATTCAAGAGGAGAAAGACGTGGTAAGTGTTCAAACTCTAAACAATTCCTAGTGTAGCTTTGGGCAAAAGCGAAACTCCAAGTTTAGGAGATGGCGAATATGGGCATAGACTCTATGGGGTCTTCTTTTAATATTTTTGGTTTATTTATTGAAGGAGCAGCAAGGTGTAGTGTCGATTTGAAGTAGCTTGGATCACGGAGTAGCTAGGCCTAGTCATCAATCGCGACAAAGGTAAGGTGCCTAAGGCCATTATGGATGGTGGCGAATGTGTAAGTGTTAATATTGGAAAGTTCTTAATTTGGTTCAATTATTGCGAGCTGATCTATTTAACAATTGATTATAGGAGAAATCGTGTAGGAGATCTCGTCAAAGAATATCGCAAATCGTGTGTAACGAACCCTTTCATAGCTTAAAGCGATAAAATGTTTAAAAGTTAAATGCCGAAATTCGGCATTTCGAGGACTTATGAGCAAGCGAACACTCACTAGTTAGTTAGAATTGATGAGACAATGATCGAGAACAATGGAAACGGTAAGAATGTGATTTTTGACGTTCTTGGTAAGTTGGGCCTCGAGGGGCCGAAGTGGGGCCCATTGGGCTTTGGGCCCATTTGGGTAAAATTGGTAGAATATGAAAACTAGTTAAATTGCGACGAGACCGATAAAACCATTATGGAATATAGGCTAAATGGGCCTAGATGACGAAATTGGCTAAGTAGGGCCCATTAGGGTTTTAGGCCCAATAACTCGATTTCGCTAAAATGGGCCGAATCACTGTTTGCACCCATGGATTGTTAGTAAACGTTAATGAACATGGAAACCCTAATTTTGGTAAAATTATGAGATTACCCTTATACCATGAAAATGACCGTTTTGCCCCTAGGTAAAATGACCATTATACCCCTAGGGTTTATGTATGATTTTAATACATGGGATTTTGATAAATATGGTAAGTATGATATGCACATGAAATGTATGATATGCACATGATATGTATGATATGCACATGAGGTAATCATAAATGCATTGGGTTGGGTTTTATATGGATGGAGGAAGTGAAAAGGGCTTATGCCCTGATTACCAAAAGGGCTTATGCCCAGCTTATAAAAGGGCTTATGCCCCGATTATTGAAAGGGCTTTTGCCCGATTATTAAAAGAGGCTAGGCCTCGGTTATATGATAAAGCACTATCTTTGCCGGTGGAGAGTTTGGCGGGGTGGGTCGAGTTAATCCCACATGGTGTGTTGGTTGGATGCGGGTGTAGAGTAGCGGATGGTGGGTTGAGTAGTCTCCCCAAATGGGTTGCATTCTTTCATTGAAATTATATGTGACCTTGAAATGGGCCTAAGGGCCATACTGTTTCTGATAAAGGCTTGCCCAAGAATATGAAATATGAAAAGGCTTCGGCCCAGTAATATGAAATATGAAAAGGCTTTGGCCCAGTATTATGAAATATGAAATAAGAAAAGGGCTACGGCCCAGTGCATGATTGAGATTGGATTTGGGCTTAGACCCAACAGCCGTTATTGTTTTGGGCTCGAAAGGGCTTGTTGCACATCGAGTTTCCAAACTCACCCCTTTCCTTAACCTTGCGGTGAGCCTTGATGTGGGGACTTGGTAGGAGAGGATTCAGAGTGGCCACGGTGATCATCTTTGGGCTTTTAAATAAGTGTTGGTTTTCATTTAATTTCCTTTGATTATTATTTATTTTTGGGTTGTAATAAGGCCAATTTTAACTTTCCTTTTATTTCTTTTCGGAATTATTTTAATTTTAATAACTTTAAAAATTGGTTAATAATTATTCAAATGGGCTAGACTTAGGACATGTTTTCAAAATGATACTTGTTTTCAAAATATCTCAACACCACGATTAATCGATTTATCAAAGACGTCCACTTAAACAAATTTAAACTCGATATAACAAAGTGTGGCTATGATTGTGGGCATGTCTAGGATTGGATCCAATTAAAGAGCTTGGTACTTAAGCAGCCTTCATGGCTCACCTCCTCTGTCTCGGATACCTACCTGGTGCCCAGCTTCCATACACTTTGTTAACTCAATAAAATGTATGGTTTTAAAACACTAAAACGGAACGTGGGTTTTCAACTCCAATGTGGCACGTCAGATTCGGCCATAACGTCTGGGCCGGGTTTGGGGTGTTACAATGTGCAAACATATATATATATATATATATATGTGCAAGAGCCGAATCATAGGGTTGATTATAACCATTTCATATATTTTCATCATATACCCGAATGCACAAATACATTATAATAACTTCCAACTCAAATCATGTTACAAATTTATGCTTCACAAGGATAAATCATTAACCAAATATAAACATATATCCGAATTCACATGTATATTTTATTTTACATGAAGCATAGCGAATCATTTTAACCATGAGTAACATAACAAGCATAAATCATACTTATGGATATACCATGGCCGATTGCTTCATGAAGTTGCTAAAACCTACCTTTTTCAAATTCTCACACACACTCTATCATCTTCATACCTCACCAACACAACATCAAACATCCACCAAGAAGACAACACCCATGGCTGGGTATCATCTCCCTCACATAGCAAAGATTTAAACCATGGGCTAGTTAGAACTCAAGCTAACAACTAAAAACATGCATGACTCTCATGGCACAACATCAAACTTACCTTAACCTAGATACAAGTATGGCCGAACCTCTTCCTAATCCTCTTCCAAGCCGAACATGAAGCAAGAGCTCCTTCCTTCTTCCTTAGAACTTTCGCCAAAAGAAATGAAAAGGATGGACACTTTTTTTCTTTGTTTTCATCATATTCCCTTTCATTATTTTATTACCATGCCCCTTATTTTATTTTTCCTAACATACATCACTAACATAACATGTTTTGACATGTTTCCACCCATAGCATGGCCGCCACTATGCTTTAATTTGGCTAATTTGACATGCAAGGACAAGCACTTTCCCACATATATTAATAGGCCACTTTAACACTTGCCTAGCATATTTCTAAATTGTCTCACATAAGACCCTACTAATAAATTTCACATACACTGACCAAATTAAAGTATGGAACTATCACACAAGCATTTACGCACATCATAAACACAGAATATAACCTTTAATTATTTATAAGACTCAGTTTCGTGGTCCCGAAACCACTTTCTGACTAGGGTCAATTTAGGGCTGTCACAGATCGAATGTGCAACATGAGCTAAAATGATTAGGTATGAATTGGTTTATTACCTACTAGAAACAAGGTAAGTAAGTTATTAACGTGAACATGTGTATCTTGTGAAGTATATTCGACATTTGCTATGTATATGCATATGATATTATATTTTGATTCATGGGTATAAGTATATGTATTCATATAATGGTATTTAGCTTTGAAATTGAAAGATATATTTTGCTTATATATGTGTATGTGTCTTCGGCCATATAAAATAAATATATATGAGATTATTATCCTTTGACTTATGAATTTATGCATATAAGCGTAAATGTATTAGTTATGATAAAGATAGTTTGGCTTGGAAATTGAAGGATAGTTTGTAAAAATATGTATATGTTCATTCGACCATGAATAACCTACATGTGAAAGTCATATAAAATACATGAATTTGTAAGTTTAAGATTTAAAGTAACTACGATAGTATAATTTGGTTTAGTTTAAATGTTTTGATTGTGTTATTAATTCGTTTATTTGCTTATGACTTACTAAGCTATGAAAGCTTACTCTATGTGTGTTCATGCTTACCTCTGTTTTATAGATTTTAGATTCAAGTTACGAGTTCGGGAATCATCAGAGGAGCTTATTACACTATCAACTGTCTTCGGTATTTTATGAGCTGGATTCTCGAACCTATGGCATGTAGGCTAGTTGAAGTATGTTTGATTTGGGATATGTACATAAAAGCCATGCTAAAATGGCTTGTTTAATTTATTAAGCTCAGTTTCAAGGTTTGGTCAAGATATGGTTATGTTGGCTTTGGTTTTGGTGATTTGATTATATATGACTATATGATCCGGTACTAAAGTAAGATAGTTTTACATATAGTTAAAGTGAAGATAAAGTGGTATACCAATGTTGGAGTTTAGTATGTTTAATATTGAATGATGTTTTAAACTTGGTTGATTTTGGTCATGATATATATTTTTATTGGATTAAATGTTTGTTATATATGTGAGAAACATTTGGAGAAAGATTTAATGGCTTGATTTAAATTGTCAATGTTCGAAGTTATTATATAAGTGCACGATTAAGTGTTTCAGTAAATGAGTAAATAATGGAAGAAGTTGTATTTTAAGTATGTTTTGAGCTAGTTAAGTTATGATTATACTATGTAGGCATGATGTATTTGATAAAAGTGTGGGTTGCATTTGAAATGACTAGGATTTGGTTTAGTAAGGTGGTAAAATAATGGTTGCATATTTGGTTGTGTAATAATGCTGTATAAATGGAGATTAAATTTCATATACTTTGGAATGGAAAAATTTTGGTAAATTTGGAGTAGTGAAGCTATGTAATCTTTTTGTGGATGTGTTATTAGACAAATGGAGGAGGCATAGAAAAAAAATCTTGTATGTATGTTATGCATTATAGTAATATGCATCATAGGTAGAACTTGAATGGTTTTATTTGCTTAACATGTCTTAAAAGGGTACGGTAAAATTTTCCATGAGAATTAAGTCTCGTAAACATGTGCTTATGGTATGTTTTGAGTGGTACAAATAGTAGTGGATAATGAATAAGCATGTAATTAAAATGTTTATATTCAGTCAAAGTTTTAGAAAATGACCAAATGAATAGTAATAATTGTTAAAAAGTATCATGATGGTTTAATGCAAATTGGGTGTGTTGTTTTTGAGTTTGAATATTAGTTTTCTATATATACATTGCGCATTGGTAATAGTTGTAAATGATGTGATTGTTAGATAAATTTAGTTAATTGAGTAACATTTGAATCTTTTGTGAAGTTAATCTTTTTGGCTGTTTTTGCTAATGTTCCTAATAGATGTAAAATGTATTATTTGATTTGTTATGTGCATGATATATGTGATTAAAAATATAGATATTTATAATTCAAATTTTAGGTGTTCAAATATCATGGAATTAATGACCACATTGTTTAAAGTATATTAGAACAATTCAATGTTTGAATTAGTTAATGTTTTAAATATGTAATATTTGTGACTCATGTTTAGTGATGATCTATTGATTTGGTTTGTTTTATTGATTACTATAATAGAAATTTTTAATGCATAAAAAGTGTCTGATGAATGGGTTAAGCTATGTCTTACGGTAATGCCTCGTAACCCTAATCCGGTGACGGATACGGGTTAGGGATGTTACAATCCCTGAGGCTGTCCTCTAAACAAACACACCGTTCGTACTCAGACTCCACCATCCCTCGCACATAGCGACTTAATCATAAAAATTCAACTTCATATTCAGCCACTGACTTATCCCCCTAAGTCAAATTTAGGAACTCCCTCCTACGAGTGTCCACATAACTAGCATTCACATGCTTACTCTAGAAAGCAGTCTTGAAAAATTCCCAGGTCAACCGATCGGGCTGAGTGCCCTCTTTAACCGTAAGCCACCACTAGTAGGCCTCATCTTGCAGTAGTGACGTGCACCCTTTAATTTTTGCTCAAGAGTTCAGTTGAGATCATCCATGGTCCTCTTTGTGGACTTAATCCAATTACTCAGCCACATTAGGGGCAATTCTAGCAATGCCCCTAAAAATCTCAGCTCCATTAGACCGGAGTCGTTCCATAATTGACCTACGGCCCACAGCACCAGTATTGGGCCCAGCAACCCTCTCCAGAATTTTTAACATAGATTGGGATAGTACATCATCCCCAGCTACACGATCATGAGACCCAGTCTCAGTAACAGGTGAAGCCGGTGCCTCTCTAGCTTCAACATTAGGCATGTGGCCAGATGACGAAGACCCAGCCCGAGCACCTCCATGGCCTCCACCGTGGCCTCTTGTACCCCTTCCATGAGTACCCCTAGTGCTCATATCGAATTGCATTTTATCTGTATCTGTAACACCCCTAACCCGAGACCGTCGGCGGAGTCGAACACGAGGTGTTAACAAACTTCAAACCACTTATTGATAATTTCCCAGACAAGCTGCCAATCTGTGTACTAGTTGCTTCAAAAATCATAACTTGAGTTCTACAACTCGAAAATAAGTTTTGTAATTTTTCCCTGAAACTAGACTCATATTTCCATCTACATATTTTTTTCTAGAATTTTTTGTCTATCCAATTAGTACAGTTTATTAGTTAAAGTCTCCCATGTTACAGGGGTCGACTACACTGACCTTCGTGCGTTGCAACTCGAATAACTCCCTTTGCAGGGCTTCAATACTGATGCCATTTGTTTCTATAGAAACTACACTGAAAAAGGAATCTATACATATATGGAATGATTTCTAAATGTCTCAGGTTAATTTATAATGAATTTTCAAATTCGGAACAGGGAATCCAGAAACCGTTCTGGCCCTGTTTCACAAAAACCCAAATATCTCTTAACATACAACTCATATGACCGTTTCGTTTCTTCCATATGAATATAGATTCATCAAGGTTCATTTAGATAATTTATTCACTATTTAATTCCATTCCTACTATTTTTAGTGATTTTTCACATCCACATCACTGTTGCTGCCAGCATCTATTTCTAGGGTAGACTTTCTCTAACACATAGTTTCTATGATTCAACCACCCTTTTTCATATATAGTCCAAAATATAATCATGATGACCCATTCTAATGGCTGGTCATTGCCAAACATTTCCGTGCCTCTTAATGAGCATATACATACCAAATGATTATAACATTATGCTCAAAACATTTATAAGCCATTTTCGCATGGCTATTCAAAATTTTACATACCAAGTTCAAACAAAACATAATAGCCTATACATGCGAAATGTTCTCTTAGACCATCTAAGAAGAAGATACCAAAAGTCTCTAGTCGGTGTGATGACTTGATGACGGTCCCGAATACGCAAAAAGTCGAGTCCAAGAAACCTAAAATAGGTGACAAGCAAACACCGAATGAGTATATAACTCAAGAAGTCATAAGCAATGCACTACCAACCATTAATAACATTATCGCAAAAGGAAACAAAATGGAACGAGGCTAATTACTCCATTCAAACCGAACTATACCATAGTTCCTTAGACCATTCGATTCAACCACATAGCAAGTTACACATTCACATTCCATACACTAATCAATAGGATATTTGAAGCATTTCTATACACCATTTTGTTTTCGTCACAATCATACATCTACATGACCTTTCACTCATTCCACGATAATTCTTATGTACGTGACTTCAATTTACATTGTCACATAGGTTCAAACTTACCAAGCTCAACCCCAAATATAAACATAGCGCCTATTAGCCATGAACTCAAGGTACTTACCCGATCCGCTGTCCGTGATCAACTCAATAGTGTCGCACACTCAGTGTCAATAGTGATTCAAAAGCATATAGTGAGTCCGCACACTTAGTGCTATATAATCAACTCGCACACTTAGTGCTATATGATCAAACTCGCACACTTAGTGCTGTACAAGTTTTAAACCCGCACACTTAGTGCCATTCTCATGATAACAAATGTTTATACCCGCACACTTAGTGCCGAAATCAACAACTCAATACATCTCACCTCTTTTCCTTTCATTCAACACTTCCATCACCACATACATACATGTATATAAATTCATCATTCCTTTTGGCATAATTATATAGACATTATGTCTATTCAAATCAATACAAAATATATGCTTAGTGACTTACCTTGTGTTGGGTAAAATAGTCCAAGTCGGCTACTCGATGACCTTCGTCTTTCCTTGCTTGATTCTCCTTCTTTAACTCCTTGAGCTTAATCAATAAATCAACTAGTTTAACCATCTTGCTAAACATTCATAATTCAATTACACATGCATATGTATGTTTGTATATTCAGCAACCATCCTCACTTATTACCCATTTAGTCAATAATCTAAGCCAAGATAAGGCTTCAATATGGTTGCCTCTAACCGAATACATGCACACCAATCTACTTCATTTGGCCGAATATGCATGTCTATGTTGAGGCCAATTTTACACTTAATACTACATAAAAAAAACAGCATACATTTTACTAACTAACGCATTACATATTGTAGCTCAATACACATCTCTCATTTACTTCATAACCAAACAACATCACAAGCAAATATACACCTTAAAATAGTATATATGTCATACCAATACATC
This sequence comes from Gossypium arboreum, assembly GCF_025698485.1. Classification (NCBI taxonomy): domain Eukaryota; kingdom Viridiplantae; phylum Streptophyta; class Magnoliopsida; order Malvales; family Malvaceae; genus Gossypium; species Gossypium arboreum. Next base: position 23,953,791 of record NC_069072.1, read on the forward strand.
ATGTGCAAACATATATTCATGTAGGTGCAAGGGCGAATCTCAAGTTGTTTATATCCAAATATAAACACATATCCAAAGCTCAAATCTTACCTACCATGCAACATGCATGAATCATACTTATGGATATACCATGACCGAATACATCACAACACCATAATTTTGGTCATGATTAAGCAAAGAACTTAATGTCTTACTCAAAAATACTAAAAAGAAAGTCCAAGAGCCATCAATCCACCATCACATATACCATTAGCAAGCTTCATATTTAACATGCAATGGCATTAACACAAAATCCACCTTGGCCAAATACCATCCCCATGATATAACAAAGATTTGAACCATGGGCTAATAAGAACATCAAGCTAGCAACTAAAAACATGCATGAATCTCATGTCACAACCTCAAACATACCTTAATCTTGATGCAAGTATAGCCAAATCTCTTCCTAATCCCCTTCCAAACCAAACATGAAGCAAAAATTCCTTCCTTCCTCTTTGGTATTTTCGGTCAAGAGAGAATGAAATGGATGAGCAAAATTTTTTTCTTTTCTTTTCTTCAATGCACGGCAATGGAGGGGTTCACTCACACACATTTTTTTTTCTTTCTTTATTACCCATACTTATTTGTCTATTGTTTCTCCCTAATGCACCAACAAAACATGTTTCATGACATGTTTAGCCCATACTCCTTGTCATGGCCGCCACCTCCTATAAAAGAGGATATTTGACATGCAAGGCCATTGTTTTGCATGCATGCTTTAATTAGTCATCACACATTTCCCCATCATACTTTCAAAGTTTTCTACTAGGTCCTTTCTAGTGAAATTCACATTTATAACTCTAAATCAAACATCAAAATGTCACACACGAATTAACACATATCATAAGCATCAAAATGAGCATTAAATTATTTTTATGCCTCGGTTTTGCGGTCCCGAAACCATATTCGACTAGGGTCAATTTTGGGTGTCACAACTCTCCCCACTTAAGAAATTTTTGTCCCGAAAATCTTACCGGTAAAAGATTTGGGTATCGCTCTTTCATAGAGTTCTCGGGTTCCCAAGTAGCTTCTTCTATCCCATGTTTGAGCCATAACACTTTCACCAGCTGAACCCTTTTGTTTCGCAACTCCTTCACTTTACGAGCTAGGATACGAATCGGTTCTTCTTCATAGCTCATATCGGCTGAATTTCAACCTCGATGGACTAATTATATGCGATGGATCGATCTATAGCGTCGAAGCATCGAAACATGAAAGACATCGTGAATCTTTTCAAGTTCAGGGGCAAAATCAAACGATCATAACCGGACCGACTCGTTCGGATATCTCATATGGCCCGATGAACCTCGGACTCAATTTGCCTTCTGGCCAAATCGAGTATCTTTTCCAAGGTGAAACTTTAAGAAACACTTTATCTCCCACGATACTCAATGTCTTTTCGTTTCAAATCCGCATACGATTTTCGACGATCGTGGCGCCTTCAGACTTTCACGGATTACCTTTACTTTACATTCAAAGATCTTTAATCAAATCCACTCGAAAATTTTGCTTTCACGAGCTCGGTCCAAAACAATGGTGTACAGCATTTACGCCCGTACAAGGCCTCGTAAGGCGCCATCTTAATACTTGATTGAAAACTATTGTTGTAAGCGAGTTCAATCAAAGGTAAATACCGTTCCCATGAACCACTGAACTCGAGGACGCAACATCTCAACAGATCCTCAAGTATCTGAATTATCCGCTCGGATTGACTATCGGTTTGTGGATGAAAAGCGGTGCTAAAATGCAGCTTGGTACCCAAAGCTTCTTGCAATTTCTTCCAAAATCGCGAGGTGAATCTCGGATCTCTATCCGACACGACAGAAATCGGTACCCCGTGTAATCTCACAATCTGAGAAACGTACAATTCAGCTAGTTTATCCAATGAAAAATCTGTACGCACGGGGATAAAGTGAGCCGACTTAGTCAGTCTATCAACAACAACCCAAATCGCATCCTTCTTGCTCGCTGACAATGGCAGTCCGGACACAAAGTCCATTGTGACTCGATCCCATTTCCACTCGGGTATCATGATCGGTTGAAGTAACCCTGAAGGCACTTGATGTTCCGCTTTCACTTGTTGACATATTAAACATCTCGAAACAAAGTCGGAGATGTCTCGTTTCATACCATGCCACCAAAACCGACATTTCAAATCGTTGTACATCTTCGTACTCCCCGGGTGAATTGACATTCGGCTACAATGAGCTTCGTTTAGAATCATCGAAATGAGTTCTGAATTTCTTGGAACACACAAATGATTTCGAACCTCAAACAATCGTCATCATCAATTTGAAACTCCGATTCCTTGTTGGAACACACTCACCCGTTTTGCAACCAACTCATCGTCAACTTTACGAGTTTCGCGAATTTGATGAGTCAATAATAGTTTGGCCTTTAATTCGGCTATTAACACATTGTCGGGTAGGATAGACAAGTGTACATTCATAGCTCGTAAAGCAAATAGTGATTTTCGGCTTAAGGCGTCCGCAACCATATTAGCCTTCCCCGGGTGATAATCAATGACAAGCTCATAATCTTTTAACAGCTCGAGCCAACGTCTTTGTCGCAGATTTAAGTCTCTTTGAGTCATCAAATATTTGAGACTTTTGTGATCCGAATACACATGTCACTTCTCACCAAATAAGTAATGTCGCCATATCTTTAAGGCGAATACGATGGCGACCAATTCGAGATCATGGGTCGGATAATTTTTCTCATGTGGCTTTAATTGTCTCGCGCGATAGGCCACAACTCGACCTTCTTGCATCAATACGCAACCTAACCCAAGTAGGGAGGCATCACTATAGATGATAAACTCTTTGCGATTCGGTTTGTACTAGTCTTGGAGCTTCCGTCAATTGAGTTTTCAATTGATCGAAACTTTTTCGACACTTTTCCGTCCATTCAAACTTGACATCTTTACAAGCGGTTTCAGTCATGGGTGTGGCTATCATCGAGAATCCTTTTACAAACCGTCGGTAAGTAACCGCAAGTCACAAAAGCTCCGTACCTCGGTAATGTTTCTGGAGGCTTCCAGTTAAGTATGGCTGAATTTTTGCTCTGTCGACTCGAATACCCGATCTGAGATACCACATGACCCAAGAAGCTAACCTCTCTTAACGTAACTCACACTTGCTTGAACTTAGCATATAACCGCTTATCCCGTAATATTTGCAACACTAATTTGGGTGCTCGCATGTTCGGTCTCATCTCTTGAATAGACCAGGATGTCGTCAATGAATACAACTAAGAACCGATCCAAATATGGTGCAAGATCCGATTCATCAAATCCATAAATACCGTAGGGCATTAGTGAGCCCAAGCGGCATCACTAAGAACTCGTAGTGACCATATCTCGCTCAAGGCGTTTTGGGTATGTCCGAATCTCGGATTCATGAATCGTAATAGCCCGATCTCAAATCTATTTTGAGAACACTAAGGCTCCTTCAGTTGATCGAACAAATCATCGATACTGTGTAACGGATATTTGTTCTTTATTGTCACTTTATTAAGGCGACGATAGTCGATGCACAACCTCATGGTTCCGTCCTTCTTTTCACAAACAACACTGGTGCACCCCAAGGTGAAAAACTTGGTCGGCGAAACCTCTATCCGTCAACTCTTGCAACCGAGCTTTCAACTCCTTCAACTCGGTTGGTGCCATACGACACGGAGCTATCGAAATTGGCGTAGTCCTGTACAAGCTCAATACCAAACTCTACTTCCGAGCAGTGGTAAACCCGGTAATTCTTGGGAAAAACATCCGGTATTCACAAACCACCGCATGATTCGGTTTTATTTCTAACTCCTTATCATCAAGTACATACGCAAGGTATGCTTCGCACCCTTTTCTTACATATTTCGGGCCAACATTGATGATATTACGGTTGGCAACCCTTCAAGTCCGTAGACTCAATTCAAATCATCTCGTTATTTTGCACCTCAAATCAATAGTCTTGCTTTTGCAATTCACAACCGCATCATCGCGGTCAACCAATCTAAACCGAGTATAACATCAAATTCATCAAGCGGCAAAAGCATCGGTCCGCGGAAAGCGGGACCCTCGGATTACTAGGGACATTTCTTGCACACTTTGTCGACAAGCACGTATTGACCCAAAGGGTTTGACACTGAATTACGAACTCGAGAGACTCAACGGTAGAGTCTTCTTTGGATGCTAAGGTTTCACATACATATGAATGAGTAGAGCCAGGGTCAATCAACGCAATCACACTAGTATCAAAGAGAGTGAAAGTGTAACACCCCAAACCCGGCCCAGACGTTATGGCCAAATTTGACGTGCCACATCGGAGTTAAAAATTTGAGTTTCGTTTTAGAGTTTTTAAAAGCCATATGTATTGCTGAGTTAACAAAGTGTATGGAAGCTAAGCACCAGGTCACCAATATTGCTCTCGCAAGTCTCGATACAACTTACTCCCTCCTGGATGCATAGCACAAGGTCCATTATGTGCCTCTTTCAAAATCATCAATCTCAAGTCGGAGTCTTTCGGCATACAAATTCTCCCTTGAAAACAAAGAATTCCCTCACTATTTAACCCAAAGTCAGGATTCTCCCCCTTCTCAACTTGCTGAAACCGAGCAACCAACGACTCATCCTCCAACTGTTGCTTCTTAATCTGTTCTACCCAAGTTGGTCTCACTTGTAACTCTGCCAACAAACTCCCGTTGTCATACAAACTTAGACGAGCAAACATCGCCTTTAATTCCGCCACAGCCCTTCGACTTAACGCATCAGCCACGACATTCGCCTTACCTGGGTGGTACTCAATCGAACAGTCATAGTCCTTTAACAACTCTATCCACCTTCGCTGCCTAAGATTTAGCTCCTTTTGAGTCAGCAAGTACTTAAGACTCTTGTGATCCGTATAGATGATGCATTTCTCCATACGTAATGCCTCCATATCTTAAGTGCAAAGATTACCGCCAATTCCAAGTCATGCGTAGGGTAGTTCACCTCATGTGGCTTAAGCGTCGTGAAACATAGCGACCACTTTACCCTCTTGCATCAACACGCAGCCCAAACCTACATGTGACGATCGTCATACACCGTGAAATCCTTACCGGACTCGGTGAATCAAAACTGGCGCTTAGTCAAAACCTTCTTCAACTTCTCAAAAGCCTCTTGCTACTTATCCGTCCAAATAAAAGGTGCTCCTTCCTTATAAGTTTAGTTAATCGGCCGCCATCACGAAAATCCTTCCACGAATCTCCGATAATAACACGCCAACCCCAGAAAACTTGAATTTACATTATCGACTTGGTGGCTTCCATTCCAAAATGGCTTCAATCTTCGAGGTCCACCTTGATCCCTTCAGCAGACACAACATGCCCCAAGAAGGTAACTTCCTTCACCAAAACTCGCACTTACTAAACTTTGCATAAAGTTGCTTCTCCCTTAACACTTGCAAGACTACACGAAGATGCTCATCATGCTTCTCTTCCGCTTCCGAATACACCAAGATATCATCAATAAAAGCGACTACGAACCGATCCAAGTATGGTGGAATACTCGATTCATCAAATCCATGAATGCCGGTGCATTAGTCAACCCAAATGGCATTACCGTAAACTCGTAATGTGCAGACGAGTCCCTGAACGCCGTCTTATAAATATCTCCTCTTTAACTCTTAATTGATGATATCCACCAAAGGTCGATCTTAGAAAACACCGAGGCTCCTTTTAATTGGTCGAGCGGATCATCGATTCTTGGTAACGGATACTTGTTCTTGATAGTCACTTATTCAACCGCCGATAGTCAATACACATTCGCATAGTCCCATCTTTCTTCTTACGAACAGCACGGTGCACCCCACGGAGAAACACTTGGTCTTATAAACCTCTATCCAGCAGCTCTTGAATCGAAGCTTTCAATTCTACCAACTCCTTTGGTGCCATCCGATAAGGCGCAATGGACACAGGAGTCGTTCGGTAGTAAGTCGATTCCAAACTCGACTTCTCTGTTGGGGTAATCCAGAAGTTCATCAGGAATACATCCCGAAATTCCCTAATAGTCCTAACCGACTCCACCGTTATCTCCTCAAGTCCCGTTTGACTTACAAAGGCCAAGTCGCCTCACAACCTTTCCGGATCAACTTCTCGCTCTTAACGAAACAACATTGGATAAATAATCCCTTCGTTCCCCTATGACCATTATCTCCTCATCTTCTAGTTCTTAGTACCATCCTCTTTGCAAAGACAATCCAACGTCGCCTTGTGCTTAATTAACCAATCCATTCCCAAAATAAGATCAAAATCCCGAAATGGCGGCTCCATCAAATCTCCTTCAAAGATTTTATCTTGTGTCACTAACGATGATCGCCTAAAAATTTTATCTACCTTAACCGAATGTCCCAATGGACTTATTATCGATACCCTACTCACGGTCTTCTCGGAAGCACATCCAAAGCCCCGATACATCACAAGCAACATACGAGTGGGTGGAACCCACATCAATCAAAGCGATGTAAGGCATGCTATGAATGAAGAACGTACCAGTTATAACATCAGGAGCGTCACCCTCCTCACGACGTCGTGCAGCATAAACCAACGCTGGTTGTTGAGCTTCAGCATGTCCAGTACCTCTGCCAGGTGCCCCACGTCCTCGTCCATTACCATTGCCACCTCTACCTTGCCCCCGACCCCTCTGTGGTGGTGGTCCTCCTCACCGTGGTTGGACATCCCTTTGCTCTGCCGCTAGCTCCTGAGCTGTCCTCCAAGGACACTCTCTGAACTTATGCTCCTTTGACCCACATCGAAAACATGCTCCGATTCGTTTCAAAGACTCCCCATATGCACCCTACCACAGTCCCCGCAAGCTGCGGTCTATAAGTATTCTTTCGAACCGCTCGAATCGGTTCCTCCATCCTTGCTCTTTTAACACTTCGATTCGTGGCACTCGAGGGCGAAATCCCTCTTGAATCTGGTCGATCCTTCTCACGATTCTGTCGCTCACTCGGCTTCACCTCCTCGGCTATCTTAGCCTTTTCTACCAATGCAGCAAAACCACGCTCCCTCTCGTGGAGCTATCAATATCCTAAGCTCATCGCGGAGACCATCCTCGCGGACCTGCGCTCATATTGATTGCCACTATACCACTAGCATATCGACTCGGCCTCAAAAATTCGCCTCACACACTGCTACGTCTTATCACCTTGAGTCGATTCAAGAATTCCTTTCGACGAGCATCCACATAGCTTGCTCCAACATACCTCCTTTTAAAGGCGCTTTGAACAATTCCTGTGTTACTTGCTCAATTGGGGTACTCTCCCTTACGGTGATCCACCATCGGTATGCCTCGTCACATAGCAAATGACAGACTCCTTTCGACTTTTGCTCCACCGGCGATCTAGGTAAATCCATGATCCGTTCTGTTGCCTCCACCAATATTACGCCACATTCGGGCCACTCCAGATACACCCCTAAATACCTCTGCTCCGTTGGTCTGGAGTCACTCCGATATAGACCCCTATTCACCGTCCCAAGATTAGCGCCACCACTCTTTCTAAAACCCTTAACATGGCTTGGGATAAAGCGTCATCCCCATGACCCGATCATAAGACCCATCTCTCGTTGCTTGCGGCACACTGGCTCCTCGGTGGCCTATGCCCCGAGGATGAAGATTCAGCTTGCACCCTTCGCGACCACGTCCGCGGCCTCGCCCACGAGCTCCTCTAGTACTCATATCGAATTATCGATTCTTAATTTTATGAAATTAGTATAACGTTCCTTGTTTATTAAGAAAATGTCTTATGTAGATATAGCAGTTCAAGGATTTTTCAGATCATCGTAGCCTAGCTACAGTCTCATTCCTCATCGCTTACTGACTCTACCCTAGCTAAAGTCTCATAGTAGGGTCTCAAAGACTATTCATAATATCATATCAATATCATATATTGTAAGGAAAATATACTTACAGACTTGGTGCCGGGATTCATGCGCCACTTCTTTCTCCAATCCATTTAGAACTAAAAACCATTTTTTGATTATCGAAAATAGAAATTTAAAACTTTGATTTGAAAACTCCCTTTATTTTGAACTCTTGATTTAAAAGAAAAACTGGTACCTTTTAACATATATTCTCCATAAAACATCTTTAAAATGAATTTTTCGAAGCCATTTCCAAAAATACCCTTCTTAGGCCTAAGTTTCCGAAAACATTTTTGGACCCGATCCACAGCCGAGTTGTTGCAACCTAGGCACGAGTTTCGCTTTTAGAGTTTTTAAAAGCCATATGTTTCTTTGAGTTAACAAAGTGTATGGAAGCTAAACACCGTGTAGGTATCCGAGGCGAGGAGGTGAGCCATGAAGGTCGCTAAGTACCAAGCTCTTTAATTGGATCCAATCCTAGACATGCCCACAACCATAGCCACACTTTGTCATTTCGAGTTTAAATTCGTTTAAGTGGACGTCTTTGATTAACCGATGAATCGTGGTGTTGAGATAATTTGAAAACAAGTATCATTTTGAAAACACGTCCTAAGTCTAGCCCATTTGAATAATAATTAACCAATTTTAAAGTTATTAAAATTAAAATAATCCCGAAAAGAAATAAAAGAAAAGTTAAAATTGGCCTTATTACAACCCAAAATAAATAATAGTTAAAGGAAATTAAACGAAACCAACACTTTATTTAAAGTCCAAGACGATCACCGTGGCCACTCTGAATCCCTCCGCCCAAGTCCCCACATCAAGGCTCACCGCAAGGTTAAGGAAAGGGGGTGAGTTTGGAAACTCGATGTACAACAAGCCCCTTCAGAGCCCAAAACAATAACGACTGTTGGGTCTAAGCCCAAATCCAATCTCAATCATGCACTGGGCCGTAGCCCTTTTCATATTTCATATTTCATAATACTGGGCCGAAGCCTTTTCATATTTCATATTACTGGGCCGAAGCCTTTTCATATTTCATATTACTGGGCCGAAGCCTTTACTGTAAACGGTATGGCCCTTAGGCCCATTTCAATGTCACATATAATTTCAATGAAAGAATGCAACCCATTTGGGGAGACTACTCAACCCACCATCCGCTACTCTCCACCCGTACCAACCAACACACCATGTGGGGATTAACTCGACCCACCCCGCCAAACTCTCCTTCGGCAAAGATAGTTGCTTTATCATATAACCGAGGCCTAGCCTCTTTTAATAATCGGGTCAAAAGCCCTTTCAATAAGCGGGGCATAAGCCCTTTTATAATGGGGCATAAGCCCTTTTGATAAGCGGGGCATAAGCCCTTTTGATAACAGGGCATAAGCCCTTTTCACTTCCTCCATCCATATAAAACCCAACCCAATGCATTTATGATTACCTCATGTGCATATCATACATATCATGTGCATATCATACATTTCATGTGCATATCATACATACCATATTTATCAAAATCCCATGTATTAAAATCATACATAAACCCTAGGGGTATAATGGTCATTTTACCTAGAGGTGAACGGTCATTTTCATATTATAAGGGTAATCTCGTAATTTTACCAAAATTAGGGTTTCCATGTTCATTAACGATTACTAACAATCCATGGGTGCAAACCGTGATTACGCCCATTTTTAGCGAAATCGAGTTATTGGGCCTAAAACCCTAATGGGCCCTACTTAGCCAATTTCGTCGTCTAGGCCCACTTAGCCTATATTCCATAACGGTTTTAACAGTCTTATCATGCAATTTAACAGATTTCTGTTTTCTACCAATTTTACCCAAATGGGCCCGAAAGCCCAGTGGGCCCCACTTCGGCCCCTCGAGGCCCAACTTACCAAGAACGCCAAAAATCACATTCTTACCGTTTCCATCACTCTCGTTCACGTCTCATCGATTCTAACTAACTAGTGAGCGTTCGCTTGCTCACAAGTCCTCGAAATGCCAGAATTTCGGCATTTCGGCTTTTCGGCATTTATCGCTTTAAGCTATGAAAAGGGTTCGTTACACACCTGATTTGCGATATTCCTTGACAAGATCTCCTACACGATTTCTCCTATAATCAATTGTTAAATAGATCATCTCGCAATAATTGAACCAAATTAAGAACTTTCCAATATTAACACTTACACATTCGGCCACCATCCATAATGGCCTTAGGCACCTTACCTTTGTCGCGATTGATGACTAGGCCTAGCTACTTCGGAGATCCAAGCTACTCCAAATCGACACTACACCTTGCTGCTCCTTCAATAAATAAACCAAAATATTAAAAGAAGACCCCATAGAGTCTATGCCCATATTCGCCATCTCCCTAAACTTGGAGTTTGACTTTTGACCAAAGCTACACTAGGAATTGTTTAGAGTTTGAACACTTACCACGTCTTTCTCCTCTTGAATCCAGATGCCTAAAAGGTAAGGGAATCGAACGCCAACTATTGAGAAGGAAGAAAAGGTTGCTGGTCACAAAGAATCGACACCCCTATCTTCATCGATTGACTTTTTGCGGCACTTTGGCAAAAATAGAGATAAGGAAAACAATGGTGAATGAAAGGAAATAGTGGGCTGATTTGAAAGAAAGAAAAGGAAGAAAATTGAGTAGAAGGGAGGTAGATTAGGCTGGAAAGAAAGAGAGAAAAAGCTACACACCAAAGAACAAAATCGGCACAACTAAGACCCTAATGCGAAATTACTAACCTAATACCCTCTGCCGAAAATCCCTCTCCAAACTCCCTTATTCGCCAACTCTATCTCCATATCACATCCCTAAAATCTCTCCCCTTATCCCTCCTTAATTTATGCATTTGACTTGATCCAACTCTCTCCTCTTACAGAATCCACTCAGGTTCCAACACTTACCCTTCCTGCACAAAAATAAATACTACTATTTGCCAACACAGGGAATCGATCCCAGGTCTTCCCCCAACACTTACACGCCACCTTTAAAGCTCCCTAGTGGCGTCACTTAGCCACTTTGCCAGAGGATCTTTTTGTGATACACTTTACCCACAACTTAATATAAGGGCACCTAGCCAGAACCCCTAACTCCTAAGTCCAAAATTTAAAAATTCCACCGGGTTTTGGCCAACTCATGGGCCTTCCATAAGCCCATTTACACACCCAAATTATGAATTCCATCATCACCTACCAAATTTTAGAAATTTTCTTAAAATATCAAGAATCGCGAAAAACCCGAAAATCAGGATGTTACATAGTGTTTTAAAAGATAGTCTTTGCTAAGTTAATAAAGTGAATGGAAGCTGTGCACCAGGTAGGTATCCGAAACAGAGGAGGTGAGCCATGAAGGCTGCTTAAGTTCCAAACTCTTAATTGGATTGTAACACCCCGAACCCGAGACCATCGCCGGTGTCGGACACGAGGGGTTAGCAAGCCAAGTTCACTTGTTTTGCCCATCCATTGGACATTTCTAGTCAGGCTGGAAAAACTGCGTCACTGTCGCCTTAAAAATCATATCTCGAGTTTCAAAACTCGGAAACTGGTTTCGTAAATTTTCCCTGAATTTAGACTCATATATCCATCCATGGATTTATTTCTAGAATTTTGGTCGGGCCAATTGGTACAGTTTATTAGTTAAAGTCACCCATGTTACAGGGATCGACTGCTCTGACCTTCGCGCGGTATAACTTGAATATCTCTCTGTACAGGGCTTTAATGCTGGTGCCGTTTGTTTCTAATGAAACTAGACTCAAAATGGAATCTGTACATATAAGGTATGTCTCCTAATTATTTCTGGATAATTTATGGTAAATTTTTAAAGTTGCGACAGGGAACCCAGAAACCGTTCTGGCCCTGTCTTACAATAGCTTTAATATCTCTTAACATGTAACTCCTATGACCATTTCGTTTCTTCCATATGAAAATAGACTCATCAATGTTCATTTACATAGCTGATTCACTATTTAATACCATTCCTACAAATGTTGGTGATTTTTCACATTCACGTTACTGCAGCTGGCAGCATCTGTTTTTAAGGTAGGTCTTACCTATTTTGTAGTCTCCATGAACCAACTAGTCTTGCCTTACATAGGTCCACATATGATCATTTTAACCATGCCAATGGCTGATCATGTGACCAACATTCCCATTTCCAATTCATAGTCACATCATGACACCATATATATATATATATACAAACCGCAAATAGTTTAAGTTGATACTTCACTATTACGAGCCATTTTCGCATGGCCGTACACATATACATCATAACATATTTAAACCAACAAGGGGTAGTCCTATACAAGCCATTTCAAGTTCAACCAAGAATTTATACCAAAATGGGGGCTTGATAGTGTGGATGACTTCGACTTCAACGATCCTGAATCCGATTGCTATCGAGCGAAATCTAGAAAACTGAGAGCCAAAGTAGCGGAGTAAGCATTTTTATGCTTAGTAAGTCTCAAGGAATATAATCAACTCTAATTACAGCAATACATTCACATAGTTAAATGCATCATTTCATTAATGCACATTCACATAATCATACTTACTTCACCATCCCAACTCTTATGTTCATACACAAATAACGGCTTCATTAAGGCCGATAACTCGTTCCATCATAGGAGCGAATATTCACACGCTCTTACTCCTAGCGCGCAAAGCACACACCGCACTTACCTTGTCATTGGGAAATTTCACAAGTGCATTAGCTGAAATTTTCCAGCAAGCTTATAATTTTCAAATCACATACCTTCGGAGTTTAACCGGATGTCGCTACTCGATCAATCGCCTTGGGACATAGCCGGTTATGGTAACCCGCACCAAGGCCTACGGGACTTAACCCGGATATCACGATTTGCACAAATGCCTTGGTCTTAGCCGGATAGAATGACTCGCACGAATGCCTTGGTCTTAGCCGGATGTAGCCACTAGCACAATTGCCTTCGGTCTTAACCCGGTTATAATTTCCAGCATAATTGTCTTGGGCTTAGCCCGGATATCATTCAATTTCTCATGCACACATACATCAATAATCATTGGACATACATATTTATTTTCGTTACTAAGGCTCAAACACAATTATAATCACTAACATAATCGCCTTCGGGACTTAGCCCGGGTATCATTCAATACTCATACACACATAAATCAATAATCAATACATCCATATTTCATTCCACATAATTCAAGTAAGGTCACTTCTTGAGGACTTACCTCGGATGTTGTCGAACGGCTTTACGGCTATTCGATTACTTCTTCCTTCCCTTGTCCAATTGTGGCCCTCTTAGCTCTTGAGCTAATTCAAACAAATTCAATTTATCAAAACCTCATTGTGCTAGCTTATGGCGAATATGACAAGGAATTTAAATGGTCATATGGCCACCCTTTAGCTTGAATACACAATGGTCATGCACATTTTATACTACATCAAGCAATTCAATACAATTTATTCGAGCATCAAGGAAAAGCTAAGGCCTTCAATAGGCTACCCAAGGCCGAATATACTTGTCCATGTTGAGGCCAATTATGCACTTAATACCACACAAAACAGCATGCATTTTACTAGTTAATGCTTTGCATATTGTAGCTCAAAACTTACAATATAGCATCAAGCACTCATATGTGTGCTAGGCAGAATGTGCTTACAATTTCACAATTATTCTTCAACATCTTCTTCTTTAAACAAACTTATTCATCACTTCCTTCATAACCAAAACATCATGTGCAAACATATATATACATATATGAGCATGGCGAATTTCAAGGTGTCCATAGCCATCCAAAACACAAATTTTAACTAACATGCAAGAAGCATGAACCATGCTCATGAATGCATCATGGCGAATATGAAAATCATGCTCCTTTTCAACTTCAATCATGATAAAACAAAAAGAAAGCTCAAAATCTTACTCAAGAGTAGACAATCCATCATTGCATGCATCATCATCAAGCTTCACACTTAGCATGCAATGGCTTTATCACCATAACAACTTTGGCCAAATACCATTTCCATGGCTTAACAAAGATTTGAGCCATGGCTAACATGCACATCAAGTTAGCAACCAAAACATGCATGAAACTCCTAACACAACCTCATACATACCTTAATCTTGATGCAAACTTAGCCAAATCTCCTTCTAGATCTCTTCCAAACCAAGCATGAAGCAAAAATCCTCCTTCTTCCTTAGTTTTGGCTCAAAGAAAGGATGAACAAAATTTTTTCTTTCCTTCTCTACAACTCACGGCAATGGGGGGGGATTACCACACTCACACACATTTTTTTCATTTTTTATCACCCATACACCTTTGTTTATTATTTCACCCTAATGCACCAACAAAACATGTTTCATGACATGTTTAGCCCATCCTCCTTGTCATGGCCGCCACCACCTATAAAGGGGAATTTGACATGCAAGTCCATTATTTTGCATGCAGGGCTTTAATTAGTCATCACACATTTCCTATCATACTTTCAAAGTTCATTACTAAGTCCTTTCTTGTGGAATTCACCCTTATAACACTAAATCAATCATCATAAAATGTCATACATGAGCACACACATATTATAGGCATCAAAATAAATTTTTAATTATTTTTATGCTTCGGTTTTGTGGTCCCGAGACCACCTTCCGACTAGGGTCAATTTTGGGCTGTCACATGGATCCAATCCTAGACATGCCCACAACAATTGCCACACTTTGGTGTGAGGTTAGGTTTTGAGAAAAACGAGTTGGAATTCATTTAAGTAGATATTTTTGATAAAACGATTAATTGTATCGTTGCGTTATTTTGAAAACAATTATCATTTTGGAAACGCGGCCTAAGTCTAACCCATTTTGGATCGTTATCAGTAAAATATAGGGTATAAAATAAAATAATCCCAGAAAAATAATTAAAATGGCCTTATTACAACCCAAAACCAAATAATAATATTAATTAAGATAAAACTTATAAAAAAAATAAACCGGTTACTTCTTGCAATTAAAAGAAACAGAAACAGTAGTGTGGCCATCTCCGAGTCCCTCGCAGCTCCAAACCATCTAAGCTTAGGGATTACCTGCACAGTTAGAAACGGGGTGAGTTTACGAAAACTCAGTGTGTAATCCCAACAAGAAACAAACAGTGAATAACACAGTGTCAGTACAATCTGGGCCAAAGCCTTATTCAGTAACAGTACAGTCTGGGCCTTAGGCCTTAAACAGTAGCAATATGGGCCTAAGCCCCAATTCAGTCTCGATATATACTGGGCCGAAGCCTTTTCATAAATCATATCACTAGGCCGAAGCCTTTTCATAAATCATATCACTGGCCGAAGCCTTTACTGTAAGCGGTATGGCCCATAGGTCCATTTCAATATCACATGTAATATCAATGAATGTATGCAAGCCCATTTGGGGAGACTACTCAACCCACCATCTGCTACTCTCCACCCGTACTGTGACAGCCCAAAATTGACCCTAAACGGGATGTGGTTTCGGGACCACAAAATCGAGGCATAAAAATAATTTAAAATTTATTGTGATGCCTATGATATGTGTTAAATTGTGTGTGACATTTTTGATGATTTGATTTAGTGTTATAAAGGTGAATTTCACTAGAAAGGACTTGTGTGAGAAAATTTAGAAATGTGCTAGGCAAATGCAAAGTGGCCTAATAATGCAAGTTGTGAAAACGAGAGATTTGCATGTCAAATTTCCCTAAAGATAGCCTAGTGGCCGGCCATGACAAGGATGATGGGCAAAAGAAAACATGTCATAAACATGTTTTGTTAATGGTTGATGTCAAAATTGATAAAATATTAAGGTTGTAGGAAGAGAAACAAAAAAAAAAATGTGTGTGTATGTGTGGTTGCCCCCCCTTGCCGTGAATGGAGCAAAGAAAGAAAAAAAAAGAGAGCTTCATTTCCTTTGGTTCTCTCTTAGCCGAATTGAAGAAAGAAAGGGGGAGGGGAGATTTCGGTCAACTTTGAGCTCAAAACAAGGTTAGTAATTCATGTTAGATTTTGAAATTTCAGCTTAATGTAAGTTGATTACTAAGTTCTTTAACTAGCCCATGTTAAAATTTTGGATTTGGGTGGTGCATGAAGTATTCGCCATGGTAGATAGTGAAGGAGTTGATTATTTTCTTTGTGTTAAATGAGTGATTGTGGATGGGTGAAGTGTGAGCTAGTTAAATATTCATATAGTTAGGTTGGATGATAGGAAGAAAAAAATCGGCTTGTGTATGTACACTAAGGCCGAATATGAAGTTGGAGATTTGTGGGAAATGTATGTGTCTTGAAGTGTTGGAATGGAGAGGATGCTTTAATTGTGTTATGAACAATTATGTGTTAGAAATTGTGATTTTGGGTTGACTAGGATTTTCGACCATAGTGGTCATTGAGGATTAAGGTTATGTTTCATGCTAAACTTGATAAATCTTGGTGTATGGGTGTTTGAACTAAACTAATGATCAAATAGATGCATAAATACAAAGTAAGAAGAATCGGCTATTGTATGTAATACTATTGCCGAATGTGAAAATACTATACTTGAGTAATGAATATGATTGGATTATTGATAGTATGGTAATTGCATAAGGCTATTAGCGAATAGCTAAGAACGTAAGGTAGTAAGATAAAAATTTTACCATGTCGTTCGTATGTCATAAGATCATTAAAATGTGGATACCATTATATGTACCAAAGCGGTTGAATGAGCTAATTTATTTGTTTAAGCTCAAGATCCTAAAGGAGAGGCGTCCAACAAGGGGAAATCGAAGATCATCGAGTAGCCGACTTGGAATTATTTACCGAACACAAGGTAAGTCATTAAGCACGTATTTGATATTGCTTAAATGATTGTAAAATTTATGCAATTGTGTTTAATGGGATGATATATATATTTACAAATGAAAATGTATGTGTATGGAATGATGACATTTGTTGAATGTAAAAGAAATAGTGAAATGTGTAGAAAGTTGCTTTCGACACTAAGTGTCTTGAACAATACGAGTGTACGATGGCGAGATTGGTACTAAGTGTGCATGCTGAAAAATATGGCACTGAGTGTGCATGCTGGAAATATATGGCACTAAGTGTGCATGCTGGAAATATATGGCACTAAGTGTGCGAGCTCGAAGGGTATGGCACTTGTGTGTGCGGGCTTAAATCGCATGGCACTAAGTGTGCGAAATCGAGTATTAAGCCTGTGTGTGCGTACTCTATATATATATATATATCTCCGATCGAACAATTATATGGAGGGTGTGTCTCCATTGAGTTGAGTATGGACAGCGGATCGGGTAAGTACCTTGAGCTCATGACGAATAGGCAATACGTTCTTGCTCGGGGTTGAGCGTGGTAAGCTTTAAATCTATGTGATGATTGCAATTGTATGATTGTGGTGTGAATGAGTTGGTGTGTAAAATGCCTCAATTATCTTATTGTATAGAATATGAAATGTGGATGTATGACTTGGAATGAGATTGAATCAAAAGGTCCGAGGAATTATGGTATAGTTCCGATATGGATGAAGTACCTAGCCTCGTTTACTGTTTCATGTTGTGAAAATTTTACTAATGGATGGTTGATGAATGCTTATGACTTACTGAGTTATAAACTCACTCGATGTTTTCTTGTCACCCATTTTAGGTCTCTTGGACTCATATTGTCGCGTGCTCGGAACCGTCGTTGAAGTCATCACACCGGCTGGAAACCTTTTGGTATTGTCTTCGTAGTTGAACTAGGAGAACAATTGGCATGTATAGGCTATTGTGTTTTGTTGAATTGTGGGTTGTAAACTTTAAGCCATGTGAAAATGGCCTATGTGGTCGTCGAGTGGGATGCTAGAACCTATAGCCACGAGTCTTAGAAACTTTAATTTTGATAAGGTGGCCATAATTTGTGTCATGTATGATGGATGATTAGTAAGGCCAAGGAAAGATTCATGAAATTGGCATAGTCTACTACAGTAACTGTTGCTGTCAGCAGCAGTGAGTTGAGATTGAAAAATCACTAAAAATAGTATAAGTAGAATTAAATAGTGAATAAATTATGAAATTGAACCTTGATGAATCTATTTTTATATGGACGAAATGAAACGACTATATGAGCAGTATACTGAGAGATATTAGAGTTCTTGTGAGACAGGGCCAGAACGGTTTCTGGGTTCCCTATTGCGACTTTGAAAATTTACTATAAATTATCCAGAAAGAATTAGAAGTCATGCCTTATATATTCAGATTAAATTTTGAGTCTAGTTTCTTTAGAAACAAACGGCACCAGTATTAAAGCCCTGTACAGAGAGATATTCAAGTTGTAATGCGCAAAGGTCAGTGTAGTCGACCCCTGTAACATGGGTGACTTTAACTAATAAACTGTACCAATTTGCCCGACCAAAAATTCTAGAAATAAATCCAGGGATGGATATATGAGTCTAGTTTCAGGGAAAATTTACGGAACTGATTTTCGAGTTCTGGAACTCGAGATATAATTTCTAAGGTGACAGTGACGCAGTTAGCTAGCCTGCCTGGAACTGAAATCAATTATTGTCAAGAGAGAAAAAAAGGGAAGTAAGCCCGGTAAAACCACGTGTTCAAATCCGGTGACGGTCACGGGTTTGGGCTGTTACACGTACCAACCAACACACCATGTGGGGAATAACTCAACCCACCCAACCAAACTCTCCTTTGGCAAAGATAGTCGCTTTATCATATAACTGGAGGCCTAGCCTCTTTTAATAATCAGGCAAAGCCCTTTTGATAAACTGGGCAAAGCTCGTTTGATGGCTGGGCATAGCCCTTTAGCACTTCCTCCATTTATAAAACCCAACCCATGCAACATGTCATGTATGCAGAATGTCATGCCCATATTTGAATCAAACAATCACAGTCAAGTCATTCATATCACCAACATATATTCACAATCAAATCCATCTACCACACAGTCCAAGTCAATCACTTGCCCACAAGGGCAAAACAGTCATTTTTCATATTATAAGGGTAATTTCGTAATTTTACCAAATATCAGGGTTTTCCATGTTCATTAACAATTATCAATATTTTTGAGTGTTTAAACAATGATCTTTAACCCACTTTATCAAATTCGAGCTTTTGGGCCCAAAACCCCTAATGGGCCCTACGAATGCTGATTTAGCCCACTAAGCCTGCTTAATCCAAATTTTACAACAGTACTAACCGTGTTAACATGCAACTTTTCCAGATTCCATTTTCTATCAGTTTTACCCAAATGGGCCCGAAAGCCCATTTGGCCCAATTCTTGCCCATTGAGGCCCAACTTACCATCGTGCACAAAATTAAGTTCTTACCCGTTCCATCGATCCAAACACCAATCTTATCGTATTTATCGCATCTATACCCACACGCAACATTACAAGTTCCCGAAATGCCGGTATTTTAGCATTTCGGCTTCTCAGCAGATATTAATCTAAGCTACTACGAGGGTTAGTACACACCTGTTATGGGTTGAAGTTGAAACGTTTCCATAATCAATCACCTACGATAACCACCACCTGTCACTCAAACTTAACTAATCCAATATCAATATATGTAAATCCTAAGCACATCAGTCATACGGAATATAAGGGCATATTTGTCATTTTACCATACAAGGGTATTACGGTCACTTTACCTTACAGGGGCTTTACGGTCTTTTTACCTATTAGGGGTATTTTAGTCATTTCATCCTACAAGGGTGTTTTGGTAAATCTACAAACCAAGGGTATTTCAGTAATTTTGTAAACCAATGGTATTTCTATAATTTTTAGAAAGTCAAGGGTATTTCTGTAATTTTGTAAATCAGGGGTATTTCGGTAATTTTACAAATTGAGGGTATTTCGGTAATTTCACAAACCAGTGGTATTTTGGTAATTTTACAAACTAGGGGTATTTTGGTAATTTTGTAAACCAAGAGTATTTTAGTAATTTTGTAAATAGAGGGTAAAGCGGTAATTCTATAAATCTAAGGTAAAACGGTAATTCTGTAAATTAAGGGTAAAATGGTAATTCTATAAATCGAGAGTAAAACGGTAATTCTGTAAATTGACGGTAAAACGGTAATTCTGTAAATCGAGGGTACTTTGGTAATTTTACAAATTGAGGACATTTTAGTAATTTGGTAAATTAAAATATTCTAAACAGGGATAACAATTCGAATGGGCCTAAAGCCTATTCTCGGCCCAAATGGGCCCACACGCTCATGGGACCCTTTTAGCCCAAATCTAGCCACAAATATGAGATTCACCTAGCCTAGTCCAATATTTACTACACAATCAAACAAACTTATCCAATTAGGCCCGTAGGCCTATTGGGCCCACATGGCCCTACGTAGCCATCCTACAGCTAGAGTCGTGAGAAATACACACCAGATAGGAGACTGGAGTTAATCCACACTCTCAGCACTTTTAGCCGATGCCCAACCCAAACGAGCACGCCATACAGCGAGAGGGATCAGCCAAGAAAGGTACCTTTACTCTCCTCATGGTTCTCTCTATTTAAAGCCAGCTTCGCATCCACTCTTATGTTAGCTTCCCGATGTGGGATCCTTCCAACATCAGAGTTTAAATTCAACACCAACTCTTGTCGCCCCCTGTTAGCAAAATAAATGCTCTTTGATTGCCATGAGTTTCGAACCCTGGACCTCCTTGCCAACTCTATGAAGCCACCTTGCCACTTCACCATAGGCTCTTTTTGTGTCATATTTTATCCCCAATTAATTATAAGGTCTAAAGGCCAAAGTCCAGGTTCTCTTAAAAAAAAACAGAATAAATTACAAGAGCCAAGGCTTGAACCCAGGCTCCCATACAACCTTAATGATGCCACAACCACTAGACTACAAGCTTCCTTGTGTCATTTATTTAACAAAATAATTTAAAAGGCCCTCATCCAAGCATCCAGGCTTTTTTTCACTTAATACCAAAATTTTTACTAAAGCCTAAGTTTGAACCCAAGATTTCTCCAACACTTCTAAGGGCCATTAACCACTAAAGCAGACATTTAATTGTGTCATTTCATTGCACAATTAAATACCTATATATAACCTCCTTACGGACCCACACTCAAGGCTCAATACTTCTAGGCCCAAATTCGAGGTGTTACAAATATTTTTGAAATGATTTATTTGATTATGGCTTACTAAGCTTTTAAAGCTTACTCTGGGTGTTTTTTCTATGTTTATAGAGTTTCGGAGACTTGCTCGGGTTGGAAGTTGTAGGAGATCTCATCACACTATCCAGTTTTCGTTTCAGTAAATTAATGCTTTGAGGTTAGGTTATGTGGCATGTATAGGCTAATTTTGATATATTTGGTTTTGAAATTTGTGCATATATATATAGCCATGCTAAAATGGCTTGTTTAAGATGTTAATGTTGTGTGTATTTGATCAAGATTTAAGGTTATTATGGAAGTATGTTTTATGGTATATATATATGTGTGGTATTTGGTTATATGGTTTGGCATTAAGAAATGTTAATGAGCATGAATAATCAACCATGAAAGTAGTTAATTTTGGAAAGTATGAAAAGTGTTATGTTTTGGCTTGATAATAAGGTAAAGTGATATATATATTTGATTGAGTATTGGTTATGTCGATTCGGTTTGCGTCGGCAAAGTTTATACTTATATTATGCTTGAGTGGTTGTGTTTTTAAGTACGATTCATGATGGAAATTGATGACTATATTTTGAGTATGCTTGATGGCCACTTAAATAGACAGAAGTGACATACTTGTTATGATATTAAGTTTGAGATAGTATGTTAGCTTTAAATGTGGTTGATGGAAATGTTATGACTTATTGAGGTTGAAATTGATGTCCGAATGGTTGTTTATTTGAATGGTTAGATATACGAGATTTAAACAAGATAATTTTGTACGCTAAAAATGGATAAGTTTGAATTATTATTTGGGCTCAAATTGGTAAATTTTGCTATAGATAAGTGGGTATTATTTTTTGGTTGATTTGCTAGTCGTATAAATGGAAAATGAATTAATTGTGTATATATAAATTTTAATAAACTGTACAGAATATGAAATTTGATAGGTTTGGCTTGGAAATTGAGTTTATAATTAGTTATTAAGGTTATGGCAAAAAAAAATGCAAATGAAATTATAATGTCTGAAGGCTATGCTCACTCATTTTGCAGTATTTGATATTGATACATACTTGAATACCTAGTAAATGATATGAATGATATTTAGCTTATGAAATGGGTATGTACAAAGGGATGATGTGATATATGCACTTTTATTTGTAATGAAATATGCTTAACCATAATTTATGTATTCGATTACTATTAAGGTGGTGATCATATGGTTTGAATTTTGTAATTATGAAACATGTACAATTTGGTCTTGATATTTAATAGCTTGGTTTCAATTTTTTTAGTAAGCAAATGGTATGGAAAAGGTTAAATATTGAAACATAGTTTGTATTAGAGAATGTTGGATAAAGCATGATTGTGTGTTTGAATATGTGATTTAAATATATGAATTTGACTTGTATGAATAAGAGGTTGGTTATTATTTTATTTTTGAAAAACAACTTTTATAAAGGAGATTATATTACAAGGTGTATTATTTGTATTGTCTATCTGTTCTGAATTGTGTTTTGATAGGTAATTCTTCATAACCCTAATTTGGCGATGGATACGGGTTAGGGGTGTTACAAGTGCGGTTCATCTCAAGAGAGGTTGCGTACCTAGAATCCTATCAGGTGTGTAGACACTATCTCAGCTATGGGAATCAGCAAAAGCTGGAATAAGTGAGCCATGACGCTACACGGGCATCCGCTTTCTCCTGTGGTGGTCCATGTGACGAAACATGGGCGTATGATCTTTTAGGCTGGCCATGGGTGATTTCATGGGCCAAGGTTGTTGTGGGCCATTTTGTGCCTAACTAAATCGTGTGGGCCCCACGGGCATGTAATAATAGATTGAATTACTTGTATTATCATTGATATGTGCATATGCTATGTGGTAAATGATATATTTGGCACTATTTGCTTATGGATTACGTAATTGGTTATATGTTTGAATAAAATGTTATGATTTGATTCGTAAAGAATTTAAATTAGTTATATATGTTAATATTTGATTAGTTTAAGAGTTTGAGCAAGTGTATGCATACGATTGTTTAGAATTTGTGTCTCATCCGGTAATACCTTGTAACCGGCGATGGATACGGGTTAGGGGTGTCACATAAAGTCCTTGAAATAGGTTTACGAGACCTTAATACATGCTTAAATGAGATTCAGGACTAAACCGATAACATTTACAAACTTTAAGAAACTTAAAAAAATTTCTTTGATTACAGGGTCATACGCCCGTGTGAACAAGCTATGTGCCTCAAACGGCTATAAGACACGCCCATGTCACAAGCCGTGTGAAAACAGGGTATACATACTGACTTGCACCACACGGCTAGAGAGATGCCCATGTGCCATTGTCGTGGGAAAACTAGGGAGGTTACTGACTTGGGTCACACAGCCGCCCACACGCCCATGTGTCAGCCCGTGTGTCTCACACGACCAGTAGACATGCCCGTATGTCTAGGCCATGTCAAAACTATAGGGTATACTGCTTTAA
This sequence comes from Gossypium arboreum, assembly GCF_025698485.1. NCBI lineage: Eukaryota > Viridiplantae > Streptophyta > Magnoliopsida > Malvales > Malvaceae > Gossypium > Gossypium arboreum. Next base: position 23,977,315 of record NC_069072.1, read on the forward strand.
TTCGAAAGGGTACCCAGAGGACACATGGCCGTGTAACATAGCCGTGTGTCGCACACGGCTAAGACACATGCCCATGTCTCTACCCTTGTGGACAAAAATAGGCCATTTGTAAAGCCAATTTGCCACCCTTATCTCAAGCATAGAAATTAACCTAAATGGTACAATTTCATGACATTTATAAGCAACCAAAACCAGCCAATTTATACACGTATCATGCCATATATACACAATCATTTCAACTCTTCAAGTCCACAACCAAAACATACAAAAAATCATTAAACTTGTATAACTTCTAAATTCATTTCATCATCACTTTATCACCTATTTCATGCCACAAATCTTACCATTTCAACATCACATAATCAAGCCACAACACATAAGGTATTATATGCATCACATATATCACTTATCAATCACATAACTTAAGCCAACTTAAATGGATAAAAACAAACCAACATTTACATCATTGACAAGCCAAATCACATGGCTAACATCATAGCTCAAAACATATCAAAATGACTCTAACCTATACATGCCATATACCATATATAAAAGCTTCAAAAGTACAAAAAAATTATCGATAGTGTGATGACATTTCCCGACGATCCCCAAGTACGAGCTAGCTTTGATTATCTATAAAACATAGATAAATAACACACAGTAAGCTTTATAGCTTTGTAAGTTCGTAGTTATGCAATTCAATTTGTAAAATAATATAATTCAACCATTTTCACATTATCAAATCAACATTACATTAACCCAAACCTTATTTATGTCTCAAACATGATTAAATACCATTTCATTAAACTTTCTCAATGTAGTACTTGAATAAGTTTCGTACATACCCATATCACCTCGTACTAACCTCTTTCTCAACTACGACATTCATTTATCTATTGAACCATTAGGGATAGAAATTGGATACTCATACATCACAATCGATAAGAACCTATACCATAGCCCGTAGCCAAATGAAGGTAACTTATCCCAAAGTACCTATACCATGGCCCGTAGCCAAATCAAGGTAGGTCCTCTCAAAATACCTATACATTGGCCCTAGCCAAATCAAGGTATTATTCGCGCCCAAAGTAACGATATCATGGCCCGAAGCCAATGCATTAACTTAATGTCATTACATTATCATTACCACTGTACTTAAGATTTAACCGGGAAATTTTGCTTATCGATTTTATCGTTAAACACTTCCGTATAGTAGTATTCACAATTCAAACATTATCCACAATCTCATAAACACATTTTATGAAATAACAAAGCATATAACATTCATTTATAATGAAATTAACATCTACGAACTTACCTCGGTCATAGAAACAACAAAACTAGTCGATTAATCGAGTACTTTGTTCTTGCCTTGATCTAAACTAGTCGATTAATCGAGTACTTTGTTCTTGCCTCGATCTAAGTCCAAAATCCTCTTTTCTTGATCTCTGTGTATTCAAAATTATCTCATTTAATCACCTATTCATTCAATTTTATCCAAAAATATACATTTGGGCATTTTTGCACTTTAGCCCCTAAAGTTTCACATTTCTTACAATTTAATCCCTATTTCATGGTTATTTGAATTGTGTAGTGAGAGAAATTCAATTCGTAATGAACAGAGGTCAAATCAGTTAAGCTGTGTAATAGGGGAAACTTTAACTAATAAACTGTACTAATTGGCTGAACCAAAAATTCTAGAAAAAATTAGTAAGAAGTTTTGTGAGTCTAGATTTAGGGAAATTTTACGGATTGTAACTCGAGTTATGATTTATTTAGTGATCATGACGCAGGAGGGACAGCTTGATCAAATTGGAGTAAACAATAAAATTAAAAATATGATATAATTGAGTTATGTTGTAAACATAACAGATTTCTTATTTGTTATTTATATAATTACTTACTAAGCTATAAGCTTACTTTCTTTTCTCTCCTTTGTCTTATAGTGTCGCCCAGCTAGCACAGAGTCGAGATCGTAGAAGATCCGCCCACACTATCAATACTCTTGGTATCTCGAACTCAACATTTTGAAATATGACATGTATAGCAGACTTAGTTATTTTGTTACGTGTCATAATTGTCTAGGTTCAAATTACTACTTATAGTATCAAACTAATCATTTTGTACGAAGCCTTTGAAGTTGGTTTATATTGTTAATGGCATATGTTATAATGATCAAATTGCACGCCATATTTTTGTTGGGGTTTGTTTAATAGTATATACTATAATTTGTTAATACCTCGTACCCTGTTCCAGTGACGGATACGGGTAAGGGGTGTTACATTTAGTGGTATCAGAGCTATGGTTTCGTCGGTTCTCGGACTAATAAAGTGTGTGTAAAAGTCTAGTTATACATGCCATAAAAATATTGTGATAGTGTGGTGACTCCTGATTATTCTAAACTGTGTTTTGTTTTAATATAGTAATGGATCCTAAAGGAACTGTGGCTGATGATACTGCTAGTAATGTGCCGGCTCCCGCACAAGGGACCGCGCCTGTGGAAAGTAGACCTGAGACATTGAAACAGGGAGATGAGGCTCGGGATGCCTTTCTCCAAATGATGAACAATTGGTATCTTGAATTTATTCGAGCAAATCCAAATGCTCAACCTCCTCCACCCCTCCTATACCTCAGCGATTCTCAGTGGTGCTCAAGGCATAGATTTGGTAAGAATGAACAAGCCTCCGGTTGACAAGATTCGAAAACAAGGGGCAGGAGAATTTAGAGCAAAGGTCGATGATGATCCTGAGAAAGCGGAATTCTGGCTTGAAAATTCTACCCGTGTATTTGATGAGCTCTCATGTACACCCGAGGAGTGCTTAAAGTGTGTTGTATCACTTTTGAGAGATTTGGCCTACCACTGGTGGAAGACTTTGGTAGTAGCGGTGCCAAAAGAAAGAGTTACTTGGGATTTCTTCCAGGAAGAATTTAGAAAGAAATACATAAGTCAACGATTTATTGATCAAAAACGGAAGGAGTTCCTTGAATTGAAACAGGGCAAGATGTCTATGGCAGAGTATGAACGCGAATTTGTGAGACTCAGCAAGTATGCCCAGGAATGTGTGTCCACCGAGGCCATTATGTGCAGAAGGTTTGAAGATGGGCTCAATGAGGACATTAAAGTGCTTGTAGGAATTTTGGAGTTGAAAGAATTTGTAGTATTGGTTGATCGAGCTCTTAAAGCCGAAGAATTGAACAAAGAAAGAAGAAAAGCTGCTATTGAGGCTCGAGACGCCAGAAAAGGCCGATAAGCAAGCCATTTCAATCTCAATCAAAGAGGTCCAAAGAGACAAACCCTCGAATGACAGTTTCAAGCTGGGATTCACACAGAGATCGTGGTAGAGCATATTCGGGTCTAAAGCTCAAGCTACTTGATGGTAAGTGTGGGTAATGTGCGACCTAGAAAGCGAGTGTCGACAATGTGGCGAGCAACATTATGGTGAGTGTTGGGGGCAAAGCGACCTTGTTTCAAAGGCGGTTCATGAGCATTTTATTAGAGATTGTCCGGAGAAAGTTAAAGAAGAAAGATTTCAGAGTGCTAGATAGAATACCACCGCTAGTAGAGGTAGACTAGTAAAACTGCGATGAAAGATTCAACGGCAAGATCAGAAGCTAGAGCACCTGCTAGAGCTTATGCTATACGTGCCCAAGAAGATGCATCATCTCCCGATGTCATCACTGGTACATTTTCTCTTAATGATACTATTGTTATTGCATTGATTGATCCCGGGTCCACTCATTCCTATATTTGCATGAATTTAGTATCTAATAAAAAGTTGCCTGTTGAGTTTACTGAGTTTACGATTAAAGTGTCGAACCCCTTAGGCCAATATGTGCTAGTTGACAAGTTTTGCAAGAATTGCCCATTAATGATTCAAGGTCACTGTTTTCCGGCTAATTTGATGCTGTTACCATTTGACGAGTTTGACGTTATCTTGGGAATGGACTGGTTGACATTGTATGATGCCAAGGTAGATTGTAAACAAAAAACACTAGAGTTGAAATGTGAAAATGGAGAAATTTTGTGGGTTGAAACAGATGAATCAAATAAATTGCCTATGGTGATTTCGCACATGTCTGCACAGAAATACATGAGGAAATGGTGTGAAGCTTATCTAGCTTATGTAATGAATACTGAGTTGCCTCAACTGAAGTTTATTCAGTACCAATAGTCTGTGAGTTTCCAGATGTATTTCCAGAGGAATTACCTGGGTTGCCTCCGAACAGAGAGATAGAGTTTGCCATTGATTTGTTGCCGGGCATCGCACCGATCTCGATTGCTCCATATAGAATGGCTCGATTGAATTAAAAGAATTGAAGGCTCGATTGCAGGACTTAATGACAAAGGGATTTGTGAGACCGAGTTTCTCTTCTGGGTGCTCTGTATTGTTTGTAAAGAAGAAGGATGGTTCAATGAGACTTTGCATTGATTCTTGTCGACAATAAGGTGACTATAAAGAACAAGTACCCATTGCCGAGGATTGATGATTTATTCAATCAGTTAAAGGGGGCCACAATGTTTTCAAAGATCGATTTGAGGTCTGGTTAATACCAGTTGAGAGTTAAGGAGTCGGATGTGCCGAAAATCGCCTTTAGGACAAGGTATGGACATTATGAGTTTCTTGTGATGCCTTTCGGCTTAACAAATGCTCCAGCTATATTTATGGACTTAATGAATCGGATCTTTCGACCATATTTGGATAAGTTTGTAGTAGTGTTTATAGATGACATTCTAATTTATTCTCGGGATGAGTCTGAACATGCTGAACACTTGAGAACCATATTGCAGATCTTGAGAGAAAATAAACTGTTTGCTAAGTTCAGTAAAAGTGAGTTCTGGCTTCGTGAAGTCGGATTTTTGGGACATATAGTCTCAGGTGATGGTATTCGGGTGGATCCAAGCAAGATTTTTGCGATCGTTGATTGGAAACCGCCCAAGAATGTATCCGAGGTTAGAAGCTTTTTAGGCTTAGCCAGGTATTATACACGTTTTGTTGAGAGATTTTTGATGATTGCCTCTCCTATGACTAAGTTGTTGCAAAAGAATGTTAAGTTTGAATGGACTGATAAATGTCAGGAGAGTTTTGAAAAGTTGAAAGCACGATTGATGAAGCACCAATTTTAGTACTGATTTGAGCAGGAAAGGAGTTAAGTAATTTATAGTGATGCATCATTGATGTGCCTTGGATATGTGTTGATGCAAGAGGGTAAAGTGGTAGCTTATGCTTGAGACGTTAAAACCGTATGAGAAGAACTATCCTACACATGATTTGGAATTAGCCGCTATTGTCTTTGCTTTGAAGATTTGGCGACATTATTTGTATGATGAAAATGCGAATTTTCTTGATCACAAAAGTTTGAAGTATTTGATGAATCAAAAGGATTTGAATCTGCGACAGAGGAGATGGCTTGAATTATTAAAGGATGATGATCTAGTGATTGATTATCATCCGGGAAAAGCAAATGTGGTGGCTGACGCCTTGAGCAGGAAATTTCTTTTTACTTTGAGAACCATGAATACGGGGTTAGCATTGTCTGATGTTGGGTCAATCTTAGCAGAGATGAGGGTTAAACTGTTATTTCTCCAGTTGATTTGTGATGTTCAAAAGAAAGATAGTGAGTTGCAAACCAAGAGAACTCAATGCGAATCAGGTTACGACTCAGATTTTTGAGTTGGACCAGATGACTGTTTGATGTTTCGAGACAGGATATGTGTACCGAAAAATGATGAATTGATTGAGAAAATATTACATGAGGCGCATAGTGGTGTTTATCGATTCACCCGGTAGCACAAAAATGTATAATGATTTAAAGAAGTTGTATTGGTGGCGGTATGAAAAGGACATTTCGAATTTGTAACCAAGTGTTTGATCATCAACAAGTAAAAATTTGAACATCAAGTGCCTTGAGATTACTTCAACCGTAATGGTGCACGAGTGGAAATGGGACAAGATTACCATGGATTTCGTAACGGTTTGCCTTTAACTCCTAAAAAGAAGGATCTTTGTCGGGTAGTGGTTGATAGATTAACAAAGTTAGCCCACTTTATACCGACGCGTCGATTACTCACTTGATAAATTAGCGAATTATATATTGCTGAAATTGTGAGGTTACACGAGTACCTATGTCTATAATATCATATAGAGATCCGAAATTTACCTCGAGATTTTGGAAAAAGTTACAAGAAGCTTTGGGTACAAAATTGAACTTTAGTACCGCATTTCATCCACAAACAAATGGTCAGTTGGAAAGCGTAATCCAAGTACTCGAGGATATGCTTAGATGCTGTGTCTTAGAATTTGGAGGTAGTTGGGAGAAATATCTATCTTTGATTGAATTTGCCTACAATAACAGTTATCAGTCAAGTATACAAATGGCACCATACGAAGCCTTGTATGGTCGTAAGTGTCAGACTCCTTTATATTGGACCGAACTTAGTGAGAAACAAATTCACAGAGTTGATCTAGTTAAAGAAACCAAAGAGAAAATAAAAGTAATTCGGGATTGCTTGAAAGCTGCTTCAGATCGACAAAAGTCATATGCAGATTTAAAAAGAAAAGAGATTGAATTTTAGGTGGGTGATAAAGTGTTCTGAATTTCAGGTGGGTGATAAAGTGTTCTTCAAGGTGTCACCATGGAAAAAGATTCTGAGATTTAGCCAAAAAGGCAAGTTGAGTCCGCGTTTTATTGGGCGTCTGAGATTCTTGAGAGGATTGGACCGATGGCATATCGGTTGGCCTTACCGGCAGAGTTAGAAAGAATTCATAATGTGTTTCATGTATCAAAGTTGCGACGTTATCGTTCTGATCCTTCACATGTGATTTCTCCAACAGAAATTGAGATTCGACCGGATATGACCTATGAGGAGGAACCACTAAAGATTTTGGCTCGAGAAATTAAATAGTTAAGAAATAAAAGTATAGCCTTAGTGAAAGTATTGTGGCACAAACATGGGATAGAAGAGGCAACGTGGGAACTCGAGGAAGCTATGAGGAAACAGTACCCGAACCTCTTTACCGATAAGATTTTCGGGGACGAAAATCTCTAAAGAGGGGAGAATTGTGACAACCCGAATTAGGGCCTAATCGGAATAGTGGTTTCGTGACCACAAATCCGAGATAGAAATAATCGTTTTATAATTATTTTGGGGTTTATGATATGATTTCATGATTTCATGAAAATTTCGTGATGAAATTCATGCATTTCGCGCTTAAGTTGAGAATAGGGACTAAATCGAATAAATTGTCAAACTCATGTTTTAGAAGTTTTTAGTATGAAATTGCTTTGGGATATTAATTAGGAGGTCTTAAATAGCAATTTGACCCATTCTTAAGTTATGGACAAAAGTTGGACATGGAGGAATTTTTTGAAAGTTTAGTAGTAAGGGCATTTTGGTCATTTGTATATTAAATGAAATAAAATGGGAAAAATAACACAAAATTGGTTATCATCTTCATTAGTTGCTGCGAAAATTGCTCTCCTCCATAGCTAGGGTTTCTTCAACTTTCAAGCTTCATAGTAAGTGAATTCAAGCCCGATTTTAATGTTCTTCACATTTTGAAATCCTCATAGCTCGGTTTACTTATTTCTACCATTAGTTGAATTAGGGTTTATGTTTAAAATTTACCCATGAATGATAGGCATGTATTTTGTTGTTTGATGGTAGAATATGAATGTTTGAAGTTAGGGAACGATCTTTTCTAGCGATTTTAAGAAAACGAGCAAAAGCAGCATAATCGATAAAAATACCTATTGTTCATAACTATGTGTTAGAGTGAGAATTTGATGTTGCCATAGAAGAGAAAAATGATCATTAGGTCATTAAACATAAGAATAAGGGCTGAAATTAAATTTCTGAGCCTTGGGGAAAATCGTAATTTTGTAAAAGTTAGGGGCAAAAAATGTAATTTTTGTATAATGTGATTTTTGGATTAAAATAAATAGTTTGAATGTTAAATGAGCTAAATATGTTGTTATAGATCAAGAAAGGTGTGGAATCGACCTCGAACGGGGAAAGGAGAAAGTTTTGGACTAAATTGCAAAATTCCCATATTTTGCACCGAGGTAAGTTTGTATGTAAATAATACATTAATTTCATTTACATTTTTATATTTCAGCCTATTATATATATATTAGCTGATGTTGAAGTATAAATCAATTATTGAAAGAATGGAAATAAATAATAGAGAGAGAGATCTCGGTTGAACATTCGAAAAAATCGAATAAAATAGAGGGAGAGTAGCTAGGTCACACGTATGGTGCCGAGTGCACATCATGTGTACAAGAAGGCTACGAGATACTATATAGTAGCTAGGTCACATGTGTGATACGGGATGTATCCCATGTAGACAAGAGAGCTACGTGAGAGATAAATGTAGCTAGGTCGCATGAGTGATTCCAAGTGAAGGACACCATGTAGACAAGAGAGCTATAAGATAAATCGACTAGGCGCATGAGTGGTACTAAGTGTTCACCATGTGTACAAGAGAGCCGAATTAAATGAGATATGATGGTGGGGCTGTGTGCTGAAACTATCAAGTATCAAGGATTATTCCGAATTGTTCAACGGGATGGTTTTGTGGTGACATTGTAGTCATAGACCTACGCTTGTGATGTATGAAATGTGATGAAAATGATTTGTAGTATATATATATATATGTAAGTTAAAATGAGGTTAGTATAAAGAATGTGTGAAAGAATGAAATTAGCATTAAAAGCTGTTTTGGACGAGAGCGGTGGCGTAATTTTGAAAATTCACCAAAAATAGAAGAAATTTAATTAGAGGTTTAATGAGATATGAAATTAAAGCTTAATGAGTCTATTTTCATATAAGAAACATATCAAGAAAAAGAATTCTATATTTTGAGATATTTACAATTGTGTGAGACTTGCTCGGGATGACTATGTAATCCCTGTTTCAACTTTTACAAATAATTAAAAATTGTACAAAACAAATTAAGAAATATAGTTTATATGCCTAAATTCCTTATTGAGTATAGTTTTAAATGAAACAGGTTTCATGGTTATTTGAATTGTGTACTGAGAGAAATTCAATTCGTAATGAACAGAGGTTAGATCAGTTAAGCTGTGTAACAGGGGAAACTTTAACTAATAAACTGTACTAATTGGCTGAACCAAAAATTATAGAAAAAAATTAGTAATAATTTTTGTGAGTCTAGATTTAGGGAAATTTTACGGATTTGAATTTCGAGTTTCGTAACTCAAGTTATTATTTATTTAGTGATCATGACGCAGGAGGGATAGCTTGATCAAATTGGAGTAAACAATAAAATTAAAAATATGATATAATTGAGTTATGTTGTAAACATATTAGATTTCTTATTTGTTATTTATATACTTACTTACTAAGCTATAAGCTTACTTTCTTTTCTCTCCTTTGTCTTATAGTGTCGTCCGCCTAGCAGAGTCGAGATCGTAGAAGATCCGCCTCATTATCAATACTCTTGGTATCTGAACTCAACATTTTGAAATATGGCATGTATAGCAGACTTAGTTATTTTGTTACGTGTCATAATTGTCTAGGTTCAAATTACTACTTATAATATCAAACTAATCATTTTGTACGAAGCCTTTGAAGTTGGTTTGTATTGTTAATGGCATATGTTATAATGATCAAATTGCACGCCATATTTTTGTTGGGTTTTGTTTAATAGTATATACTATAATTTGTTAATACCTCGTACCATATTCCGGTGAAGGATACGGGTAAGGGGTGTTACACTCCTCTTCCTCGACCATTTCCATTACCACCACTACCTTGCCCACGTCCTCTCAGAAACTGTGGTCTACCCCTCCCTGGTTGAGTGACCCTCTGCTCTAAAACTTGAACTTGATCTGGTTCCTAGGGACAATCCTTAACCCTATGCTCCATAGATCCGCATCGGAAACAAGCACCAAAACGTTTCCGACACTCGCCTATATGCATCTTCCCACAATTCCAACAACCCTGCGGTCTAACAGCATTCATCGGTACTACTCGAACTGGCTCCATTACCCTTACTCTCTTAACATTCGTGTTCATACCACCTGAAAGTCCTGAATCTCTCCTAAAACGGTTTCGATCTTTCTCACGATTCTGTCTTTCTGTATGTTTCACTTCCTCATTGTCTTAGCTTTCTCCACTAAAGTAGCGAGATTCGCTGCCTCATGAGCAATCAGCACCCTAAGTTCATCTCTCAGACCATCCTCGAAGCGTACGCTACGCTCATACTCTGTAGCGACAATCCCAGAAGCATACCGGCTCAATCTCAGAAACTCAGACTCATTCTCAGCCACTGACTTACTCCCTTAGACCAGGTTCAAAAATTCTTTTCGGCGAGCGTCCACATAACTAGCCCCAACATACTTTCCTTTGAAGGCTGTCTTAAACAGCTCCCAAGTCACACTGTCAGCAGGAGTTCTATCTCTCACCGTAAGCCACCACTAATAAGCCTCATCCCTGAGTAACGATATGGCTCCCTTCAGCTTCTGCTCCACAGAGCAGTCCAAATCATCCATAATCCGCTCTGTGGCTTCTAACCAATACACAGCCGCATTCGGAGCTACACCAGATACGCCCCTAAATATCTCTGCTCCATTGGCTCGGAGCCGCTCAGAAATAGACCCCCGAATTCTGTTTCCCGTACTTAGCCCCAACAACCCTTTCCAAAACTTGGAGCATCGCTTGGGACAGAGCATCATCCCTGGCACCTCAATCATGAGACTCTACCTCCGTTACCGGTGGTACCGGTGCATCTGCTGTTGGTACATGTCCTGAAGACGAAGATTCAGCCTGAGAATTACCTCGGCCACGTCCACGGCCTCTTCACGAGCTGCTCATGTACTCATTTTGTATTATCTGATTAAGAATTTTATGAATCAGTTTAATATTTCAGTGTTTATTTTGGATATCTTATGAATAATGATAATTGAGTTTGAGTTTGTTTCCTTTTGCGGTAGCCTAGCTACGATCTCGATCTACTTATTAGAGTTTCTATAGTTCGGTGTTACCCTAACTAAAGTACCATGATAAGGTTTTGTACAAGCATATAACGAGATATTTGAAACAATCGAAAGGCTCGAAAACTTACAGACTTGGTAGGAGATTCGGTGTGCCACCTTCTAAAAACCTAATTTTAGAAAACTGATTTTAATCTTTAAAATCATCTATCGAAGAAGAAAAGTATTGGAAACATTCTCGAAAACAATTTATAATCAAGTTCCAAAAAATGATTTTGAAAACCTTTATTCGATGTTTCTTTTCAAACTCCGTTTTAGACCCGTTCAGCAATAGAGTTGTTGCAACTTGGCTCGATACCACTAAATGTAACACCCCAAACTCGGCCCGGACATTATGGCGGATCGACATGTCACATGGACTTACGACTTAGTATGCATTATTTGGTTTAAGTGATTGGGGTGGTCTTTGTAAAAACAATGGTTGAATGAAAAGTCGGTTTATCAATCTTTAGGCTATCAATTTGTTGTGCTTGTTGAGTCTTGAAAACGTTCATTAATTTTGAAAACCCGCGCAACCTAACACTAGCAGTTTTGTCATAGTATAAATATAATCAGAAAATAAAACCATAGCGGAAAAAGAAATTTAAATAGCAGCTTTATTACAACTTAAAACCTAAAATTAAATCAAAATATAAAAATAATAAAAATAAACTAACTTAGAAAAACCAACTTTGCAGATGATGTGGCCACTCAATCCTCACGACTCCAAGCCTACTATGGTTGGGGATTTCTGCAGAGATGAAAATAAAGGTGAGTTCGGTAAACTCGATGTGTAACATAACCCAACTATAGCCCAAAAGCAGATCAAACCTCGAGTCGACTTATCGGGCCTTGGCCCAATCTGAAATCAGAATGAAACCCATAGGCCCAAAGCGATCTGAACAAATATATCATGATGCGAAATCCCAACCCGAGCCATCCTTAACACTCCCGTACCAACCTTACACCATGTGGGGAGACTACTCGACCCACCCAACCGCTACACACAACAGAAATTGCAGCGAGGCTGCCAGATATTGTGACGATGTCACCAGATATAGATATTGTGGCTAGGCCACCAGAACGGATATATATATATATATGTGGCGAAGCCACCAGATTCAATGGGTGCGGATATTGTGACTAAGTCACGAGTAGCAGATATATGGCGCGGCCACAGATTGCAAATGAGGCTGCGAACACTTTCTCCATCAATATAAACCCATGTCCCATGCAACAGAAATAATATCTAGTGACAGCCTTAAAACGACCCTAGTCGGAATATGGTTTCGGGACCACAAAAACTGAGGCATAAAAATAATTTGATATTTATTTTGATGCCTATAATATGTGTTAACTCATGTATGACATTTTGATGCTTTAATTTAGAGTTATAAATGTGAATTTCACTAGAAAGGACCTAGTAGAAAACTTTGAAAGTATGATGGGGAATGTGTGATGACTAATTAAAGCATGCATGCAAAACAATGGCCTTGCATGTCAAATACCCTCTTTTTACAAGTGATGGCGGCCATGACAAAGAATATGGGCAAAACATGTCATAGACATGTTTTGTTAGTGAATCATGGGTGAAAAAATAAATTAATGAGCATGGGTAATAAAGAAATGGAAAAAGAAAAAATGGTCTCATGCATGCCCCATTGCAGTGTATTGAGGAAGAGAAAAGAAAAAATTTGTTCATCCATTTTCATTCTCTCTTGACCGAAAATACTAGAGGGAAGGAGGAATTTTGCTTCATGCTTGGTTTGGAAGAGGATTAGGAAGAGGTTTGGCTATACTTGCATCAAGATTAAGGTATGTTTGAGGTTGTGCCATGAGATTCATGCATGTTTTTAGTTGATAGCTTGATGCTCTTGTTAGCCCATGGTTCAAACCTTTGTTATATCATGGGGATGGTATTTGGCCAAGGTGGATTTTGTGTTAATGCCATTGCATGTTAAATATGAAGCTTGCTAATGATATATGTGATGGTGGATTGATGGCTCTTGGACTTTCTTTTTAGTATTTTGAGTAAGACATTAAGTTCTTTGTTTAATCATGACCAAAATTATGGTGTTGTGATGTATTCGCCATGGTACATCCAAAAGTGTGATTTATGCTCATTGCATGGAAAGTAAGATTTGTGTTTTGAAATTATGTTCATGCTTAGTTACAATCAACTTGAGATTCGGCTCTAGCATATATATATGTATATATGTTTGTACATGATGTATTGGTATGACATATATACTATTTCAAGGTGTATATTTGCTTGTGATGATGTTTCAGTTATGAAGTAAATGAGAGATGTGTATTGAGCTACGATATGTAATGCGTTAGTTAGTAAAATGTATACTGTTTTTGTGTGTTATTAAGTGTATAATTGGCCTCAACATGGACATGCATATTCGGCCACATGAGGGGAAATTGGTGTGCATGCATTCGGTTAGAGGCAAGCATATTGATGCCTATTCTTGGCTTAGAAAATTCGGCTAAGAGGAATATTAACTAATGTGTTGAGTTAGATTCATGATTTCGTACACATGCGACTTTGATGCCTAATGAGTATATATATTGGCTAAGTACCTTGTATTCCTCTTTCAATGCTCAAATGATTAAATCGATTTATTTGTTAAATTAAGCTCAAGAGCAAAGGGGAACTACATCCGACAAAGGGAAGGAAAAAGTGGTCGAATAGCCATTGAAATCGTTCGACGACATCCTAGGTAAGTTCTTGAGTAATAGAGCTTAAATTCGAATTGATTAGATCATGTTTAAAGCAAATTAAAATCATGCTCTTTGTGTGTGGCTATTGAGCGAAATTCCAAGTGTGAAAAGTGCCTTGTGTTTGAGTTTTGCTAATGAAAATGAAATACGAATGTGTCATAATTTATTAATAATTGTGCTCGGTTATTGAATGATGTCCGGGCTAAGTCCGAAGGCTTTGTGCTAAGTGACTATATCCGGACTAGGATCCGAAGGCATTCGTGCGAGTTAATAAATCGGGCTAAGCGAAGGCATTTGTGCAAGTTACTAAACCGGGTTAAGTCCGAAGGCATTAAACGAGTCACTATAACCGGGCTTCGTCCCGAAGGCATTTGAGCGAGTCGTTATATCCGGTTAAATTTTGAAGGTACGTGATTCGAGAATGAGCGATCTTGCTGTAAAATTTTCAGTTAATACGCTTGAAAAATTCCAGCAATGAGGTATGTTCGTATGTGCTTGAATTAGTTGATTCCCTTCGAATAATATTCGCTCGATCGAGTAATGAGTTTCGGTATTTGGCTAAGATGATCCCTTATGTATGAACATAGGGGTTGGAATGTGAAATGAGTAGGATATTGAGAATTTGTGCATATGAAATTATCCGTTAGCTTTATGAATGCTATGCTTTTGTTGTGCTGGAATTTCTTGCTCAAACTTACTAAGCATAAATTGCTTATTCCGTTTTCTCTGTTTCTTTGTTTATAGATTTTGGCTCGTCACTATCGGACTCGGGATTTTTGGAAGTCGAAGTCTCCCACACTATCAAAGCCCCATTTTGGTACAATTTTGGTTGAACTTTGAAATGGCATGTATAGGACTACCCTTTTGTTGAAGGTCATGTACCTTTCGGTTTGTGTAAACTTGGATAGCCATGCGAAAATGGCTTATATACGTTTTTAGCATAGTACCATAATCGTTTGTATGTTGATCATTATGAGGTATGGAATTGTTTTGAAACGATTAGCCATTGGAATGGTTAATCATGATCACACTTTGTGCTATGTATGCAAAAAGGGCCAATTGAATCATGGAAATCATGAAATAGGTAAAGCCTACCTTAAAGGCAGATGCTGACAGCAGCAGTGATGTGGATGTGAAAAATCACTAAAAATAGTAGGAATGGTATTAAATAGTGAATAAATTATGTAAATTAACTTTGATGAATCTACTTTCATATGGAAGAAACGAAACGGTCATATGAATTATATGTTAAGAGATATTAAAGTTCTCGTGAAACAGGATCAGAACGGTTTCTGGATCCCCTGTTCCGACTTTGGAAATTCATTGTAAATTAACCAGAGATAATTAGGAGCCATGACATATATGTATAGATTCCTCTCTGAGTCTATTTTCTATAGAAACAAACGACATCAGTATTAAAGCCCTGTACAAGGAGATATTCAATTCGTAACGCACGAAGGTCAGTGTAGTCAAACCCTGGAATAGGGGAGACTTTAACTAATAAACTGTACTAATTGGCTCAACCAAAAATTCTAGAAAAAAATCTGTAGATGTACATATGAGTCTAGTTTCAGGGAAAAATTACAAAATAAATTTTCTAGCTTTGAAACTCAAGATATGATTTTTAAGGCGACAGTGATGCAGTGACCAGCTAGTCTGGAAATTTCTAAATGGACTGTGAAAATAGTTAAGTCTGTGTGCACCTTGTGTCCGATTCGATAGTAACGGACTCTGCATGGGTGTTACAATTTTATTGGTATCAGAGCTACAGTTTAGTCGATTCTAGGACTACTGTAATATGTTTGGGTCTAGCTATACATGTCATTATGTGATTAATTGATAGTGTGGTGATTTCTGACGTTTGAATTTGTGTTTAATTATAGTAATGGATCCCGATCCCAACCGAGCGATAGCTGATGATGTGGAGAGTGTGGCGCCTGCTCCCGCACAAGGGATAGCGCCGGCGGACTCTCAACCTGTTGCTAGCAATCTGAATGATGAGGCTAGGCAAGCTTTCTATAGCGTGATGAATGATTGGTTCAACCAATACATTCGGACTAACACGGCTGTTCCACAACCTCCATTCCCGACTCATACGACCCCCGCACCTACAATGCCTCCCAGAATGACCAAATAAGGTCGAATAAGCCCCAGTTGATGAATCCGAAAACATGGGGCTACTGAATTTAAAGCTACGGATAGCGGCGATGCCGAGCAAGCTGAATTTTGGTTGGACAACACTATCCCGCACTCGATGAGCTATCTTGTACACCGATCAATGCCTAAAGTGTACTATCTCCTTGCTACGTGATTACGCCTACTATTGGTGGTGTACTCGACGACTTGTTGCCCCGAGAGCAAGTAACTTGGGAGTTTTCCAAACCGAGTTTGGAAAAAGTATATCGATCGAGATTTATGGATCAAAATGGAAGGAATTTCTCGAACTTAAACAAGGTTCCATGTCGGTTACACCGACTATGAGCGAAAATTTGTGAGGCTCGGTAGATGCAGCGGAATGCATTTCTTGAGAAGATGTGATGTGTAAGCGCTCAAGATGGTGAATGATGATATAAAGTGTATGTTGGCATTTTGGAAATCAGAGTTTGTGGCTCTTGTCGAGCGGCGTGCAAAGCCGAGGAGCTCAAGATGGAGAAAAGAAAAGTGAAGTGGGAGCAAGGGAGTTTCGTAAGAGGTCTTTGGGAAGCCCTTCCCAGTCATCAAAGAAATTTAGAGATGGCTTAGGCGGTCTAGAGACACCGGGCTTTTCTAAGCGAGATCACGATCGACCCCTGTGACCACACGAGTCACCGATCGCCGATGGTGGAAATGATCGTCGAGAGAACGGAGTCGAGATTGTGGCAAATGGCATTCGGAAGTTGTAGATTCCGTGACCGCTCTGTTACAAGTGCGGATCAGTTGACCACTTCATTAAAAATTGCCCGAGGTTGTCTGAACAGAATGTAGATCAGAGTGGGAAACCGGGTGCTACCACTGCTCGAGGTAGACCGTCTAGAAATACGGGCAATGCTAGTGGTGGTCAGAGAGGATCTAGAGATGTTACGACCAGATCCGAGGCTCGCACTCCTGCTAGGGCTTATGCTATACGTGCACGCGAGGATGCTTCCTCTCCAGATGTTATTACTGGTACTTTCACTCTCTTTGATACTAATGTGATTGCTTTGATTGACCCTGGTTCTACTCATTCTTATATATGCGAAACCTTAGCATCCAGTAAGACTTTACCTATTGAGTCTACTGAGTTCGTAATTCGGGTGTCAAATCCCTTGGGTCATTACGTGCTGGTCGATAAAGTGCGTAAGAAATGTCCCCTAGTAATTCAAGGTTCCTATTTTTCGGCGGACTTGATGCTTTTGCCGTTCGATGAATTTGATGTTATTCTTGGGTTGGATTGGTTGACCGTGCATGATGCGGTTGTGAATTGCAAA
The DNA here is from genome assembly GCF_025698485.1 of Gossypium arboreum. NCBI lineage: Eukaryota > Viridiplantae > Streptophyta > Magnoliopsida > Malvales > Malvaceae > Gossypium > Gossypium arboreum. The sequence continues at coordinate 23,994,486 of NC_069072.1, forward strand.
AGCAAGACTATTGATTTGAGGTGCTAAATAACAAGATGATCCGAGTTGAGTCTACGGACTTAAAGGGTTGCCGGTGTAATATCATCAATGTTGGCCCAAAAATATGTAAGAAAGGGTGCGAAGCATACCTTGCGTATGTATATGATGATAAGGAGTTAGAAATAAAACCGAATCTGTGCGGTGGTTTGTGATTACCGGATGTTTTCGAAGAATTACGGGTTTGCCACTGTTCGGAGATAGAGTTTGGTATTGAGCTTGTACAGGACCACACCGATTTCGATAGCTCTGTATCGTATGGCACCAATTGAATTAAAGGAGTTGAAAGCTCAGTTGCAAGAGTTGGTGGATAGAGGTTTTGCTCGCCCGAGTTTTTCACCTTGGGGTGCACCAGTGTTGTTTGTGAAAAAGAAAGACGGAACCATGAGGTTGTGCATCGACTATCATCAACTTAATAAGGTAACAATAAAGAACAAATATCCGTTACCGCGTATCGATGATTTGTTCGATCAATTGAAGGGAGCCTCAGTGTTCTCAAAAATAGATTTGAGATCGGGCTATTATCAGTTGTGAATCCGAGATTCGAATATACCCAAAACTGCCTTCAGAACAAGATATGGTCACTACGAGTTCTTAGTGATGCCGTTTGGGCTCACTAATGCCCCTGCGGTATTTATGGATTTAATGAATCGGATCTTCAGACCGTATTTGGATCGATTCGTAGTTGTGTTCATTGGCGACATCTTGGTCTATTCAAGAGATAAGACCGAACATGCGGAGCACACGAGATTAGTGTTGCAAATTTTACGGGATAACCACTATATGCTAAGTTGACAAGTGTGAGTTACGGTTAGCGAGGTTAGCTTCTTGGGCCATGTGGTATCTGCAGATCGGTATTCGAGTCGACCGAGTAAAATTTCAGCCATACTTAGCTGGAAGCCTCAGAAATATTCGAGGTTCGAGCTTTTGGGACTTGTCGGTTACTACCGACGGTTTGTAAAGGATTCTCGATGATAGCCACACCCATGTGGCGCTTTCGAAAGATGTCAAGTTTGAATGGACGGAAAAGTGTCGAAAAGTTTGACCAATTGAAAACTCATTTGACGGAAGCTCGATACTAGTACTGACCGAATCGGCAAAGAGTTTGTCATCTATAGTGACGCCTCCCTACTTGGGTTAGGTTGCGTCTTGATGCAAGAAGGTCGAGTTGTGGCCTATCGTCGAGACAATTAAAGCCACATGAGAAAAATTATCCGACCCATGATCTCGAATTGGCGCCATCGTATTCGCCTTAAAGATATGGCGACATTACTTATTTGGTGAGAAGTGCCATGTGTATTCGGATCACAAAAGTCTCAAATATTTGATGACTCAAAGAGACTTAAATCTGCGACAAAGACGTTGGCTCGAGTTGTTAAAAGATTATGAACTTGTCATTGATTATCACCGGGAAAGGCTAATGTGGTTGCGGACGCCTTGAGCCGGAAATCACCGCTTGTTTTACGAGCAATGAATGTACACTTGTCTATTCTACCCGACAATGTGTTAGTAGCGAATTAAAGGCCAAACCATTATTGACTCATCAAATTCGTGAAGCTCGTAAAGTCGACGATGAGTTGGTTGCAAAAGCGAAATGAGTGTGTTCGAACAAGGAATCAAAGTTTCAAATTGATGATGACGATTGTTTGAGGTTGAAGCCGTCTGTGTGTTCCAAAGAATTGAACTTATTTCGATAATTACGAGCGAAGCCCATTGTAGCCGAATGGCAATCCACCCGGAGTACGAAGATGTACAACGATTTGAAACGTCGGTTTTGGTGGCATGGTATGAAGCGAGACATCTCCGACTTTGTTTGAGATGTTTAATATGTCAACAAGTGAAAGCGGAACATCAAGTGCCTTGAGATTACTTGACCGATTACGATACCCGAGTGGAAATGGGATCGAGTCACAATGGACTTTGTGTCCGGACCGCCATTGTCGACAAGTAAGAAGGATGCGATTTGGGTTGTTGTTGATAGGTGACTAAGTCGGCTCACTTTATCCTGTATGCGCACGGATTTTTCATTGGATAAACTAGCTGAATTATACGTTTCTCAGTTGTGAGATTACATGGGGTACCGATTTACATTGTGTCGGATAGAGATCCGAGGTTCACCTCGCAATTTTGGAAGAAATTGCAAGAAGCTTTGGGTACCAAGTTGCATTTCAAGACCGCCTTTCACCCTCAAACCGATGGTCAATCCGGCGGATAATTCAGATACTTGAGGATATGTTGAGATGTTGCATCCTCGAATTCAAGTGGTTCATGGGAGCGGTATCTACCTTTGATTGAATTCGCACAACAATAGTTTTCAATCAAGTATTAAGATGGCGCCTTACGAGGCTTTATGCAGGCGTAAATTCCGTACACCATTGTTTTGGACCGAGCTCGGTGAAAACAAAATTTTGAGTGGATTTGATTAAAGATCTTTGAGCGGAAGGTAAAGGTAATCCGTGAAAGTCGAAGGCGGCCACAGATCATCGTAAATCGACGCGGATTTGAAACGAAAGGACATTGAGTATCGGTGGGAGATAAAGTGTTTCTTAAAGTTTTGCCTTGGAAAAGATACTCGAGATTCTACCGTAAGGGCAAGTTGAGCCGAGATTCATTAGGCCGTCTGAAATCTACGAACAAGTTGGCCCGATTCGTATCGTTTGATTTTGCCCCGAACTCGAAAAGATTCACAACGTCTTCCATGTTTCAATGCTTGACGCTATAGATCGATCCATCGCACGTAATTAGTCCATCGAGGTTGAAATTCAAGCCGATATGAGTTATGAAGAAGAACCGATTCGTATCCTAGCTCGTGAAGTAAAAGAGTTGCGAAACAAAAGGGTTCTGCTAGTGAAAGTATTATGGCTCAAACACGGAATAGAAGAAGCTACTTGGGAACCCGAGAACTCTATGAAAGAGCGATACCCAAATCTATTTACCGGTAAGATTTTCAGGGACGAAAATTTCTTAAGTGGGGGAGAGTTGTGACAGCCTTAAAACGACCCTAGTCGGAATGTGTTAACTCATGTGTGACATTTTTGATGCTTTAATTTAGAGTTATAAATGTGAATTTCACTAGAAAGGACCTAGTAGAAAACTTTGAAAGTATGATGGGGGAATGTGTGATCACTAATTAAAGCATGCATGCAAAACAATGGCCTTGCATGTCAAATACCCCTCTTTTTACAAGTGATGGCCGGCCATGATAAAGAAATATGGGCAAAACATGTCATAGACATGTTTTGTTGGTGAATCATGGGTGAAAAAAATAAATTAATGAGCATGGGTAATAAAGAAATGGAAAAAGAAAAAATGGTCTCATGCTTGCCCCATTGCTAGTGTATTGAGGAAGAGAAAATAAAAAATTTGTTCATCCATTTTCATTCTCTCTTGACCGAAAATACTAGAGGGAAGGAGAATTTTGCTTCATGCTTGGTTTGGAAAAGGATTAGGAAGAGGTTTGGCTATACTTACATCAAGATTAAGGTATGTTTGAGGTTGTGCCATGAGATTCATGCATGTTTTTAGTTGATAGCTTGATGCTCTTGTTAGCCCATGGTTCAAACCTTTGTTATATCATGGGGATGGTATTTGGCCAAGGTGGATTTTGTGTTAATGCCATTGCATGTTAAATATGAAGCTTGCTAATGATATATGTGATGGTGGATTGATGGCTCTTGGACTTTCTTTTTAGTATTTTTGAGTAAGACATTAAGTTCTTTGTTTAATCATGACCAAAATTATGGTGTTGTGATGTATTCGCCATGGTACATCCAAAAGTGTGATTTATGCTCATTGCATGGAAAGTAAGATTTGTGTTTTGAAATTATGTTCATGCTTAGTTACAATCAACTTGAGATTGACTCTAGCATATATATATATATATGTATATATGTTTGTACATGATGTATTGGTATGACATATATACTATTTCAAGGTGTATATTTGCTTGTGATGATGTTTGGTTATGAAGTAAATGAGAGATGTGTATTGAGCTACGATATGTAATCGTTAGTTAGTAAAATGTATGCTGTTTTTGAGTGTTATTAAGTGTATAATTGGCCTCAACATGGACATGCATATTCGCCACATGAGGGGAAATTGGTGTGCATGCATTCGGTTAGAGGCAAGCATATTGATGCCTATTCTTGGCTTAGAAAATTGGCTAAGAGGAATATTAACTAATGTGTTGAGTTTGATTCATGATTTCGTACACATGCGACTTTGATGCCTAATGAGTATATATATTGGCTAAGTACCTTGTATTCCTCTTCGATGCTCAAATGATTAAATCGATTTATTTGTTAAATTAAGCTCAAGAGCAAAGGGAACTAGATCCGACAAAGGGAAGGAAAAAGTGGTCGAATAGCCATTGAAATCGTTCGACGACATCCTAGGTAAGTTCTTGAGTAATAGAGCTTAAATTCGAATTGATTAGATCATGTTTAAAGCAAATTAAAATCATGCTCTTTGTGTGTGGCTATTGAGCGAAATTGCAAGTGTGAAAAGTGCCTTGTGTTTGAGTTTTGCTAATGAAAATGAAATACTGAATGTGTCATAATTTATTGATAATTGTGCTCGGTTATTGAATGATGTCGGGCTAAGTCCCGAAGGCTTTGTGCTAAGTGACTATATCCGGACTAGGATCCGAAGGCATTCGATGCGAGTTAATAAATCCGGGCTAAGCCGAAGGCATTTAATGCAAGTTACTAAACCGGGTTAAGTCCGAAGGCATTCGTGCGAGTCACTATAACCGAAGCCGTCCGAAGGCATTTGAGCGAGTCATTATATCCGGTTAAATTCGAAGGTGCGTGATTCGAGAATGAGCGATCTTGCTGTAAAATTTTCAGTTAATACGCTTGAAAAATTCCAGCAATGAGGTATGTTCGTATGTGCTTGAATTAGTTGATTCCTTGAATAATATTCGCTCGATCGAGTAATGAGTTTAGGTATTTGGCTAAGATGATCCCTTATGTATGAACATAGGGGTTGGAATGTGAAATGAGTAGGATATTGAGAATTTGTGCATATGAAATTATCCGTTAGCTTTATGAATGCTATGCTTTTGTTGTGCTGGAATTTCTTGCTCAAACTTACTAAGCATAAATTGCTTATTCCGTTTCTCTGTTTCTTTGTTTATAGATTTTGGCTCGTCAGCTATCGGACTCGGGATTTTTGGAAGTCGAAGTCTCCACACTATCAAAGCCCCCATTTTGGTACAATTTTGGTTGAACTTTGAAATGGCATGTATAGGACTACCCTTTTGTTGAAGGTCATGTACCTTTCGGTTTTGTGTAAACTTGGATAGCCATGCGAAAATGGCTTATATCGTTTTAGCATAGTACCATAATCGTTTGTATGTTGATCATTATAAGGTATGGAATTGTTTTGAAACGATTAGCCATTGGAATGGTTAATCATGATCACACTTTGTGCTATGTATGCAAAAGGGCCAATTGAATCATGGAAATCATGAAATAGGTAAAGCCTACCTTAAAGGCAGATGCTGACAGCAGCAGTGATGTGGATGTGAAAAATCACTAAAAATAGTAGGAATGGTATTAAATAGTTAATAAATTATGTAAATGAACTCTGATGAATCTACTTTCATATGGAAGAAACGAAACGGTCATATGAGTTATATGTTAAGAGATATTAAAGTTCTCGTGAAACAGGGTCAGAACGGTTTCTGGATCCCCTGTTCCGACTTTGGAAATTCATTGTAAATTAACCAGAGATAATTAGGAGTCATCCCATATATGTATAGATTCCTCTCTGAGTCTAGTTTCTATAGAAACAAACGGAATCAGTATTAAAGCCCTGTACAAGGAGATATTCAATTCGTAACACATGAAGGTCAGTGTAGTTGAACCCTGGAATAGGGGAGACTTTAACTAATAAACTGTGCTAATTGGCTTGACCAAAAATTCTAGAAAATAATATGTAGATGGACATATGAGTCTAGTTTCAGGAAAAAATTACGAAATAAATTTTCGAGCTTTGAAACTCAAGATATGATTTTTAAGGCGACAGTGATACAGTGACCAGCTAGTCTGTAAATTTCTAAATGGACTGTGAAAATAGTTAAGTCTGTGTGCACCTTGTGTCCGATTCCGGTAACGGACTCGGGTACGGGGTGTTACATATGTCATGGCATACGTAAACAGAAACAGAACATCATACTTTTCAGAAAAAAACCCTAGGGGTAAAATCGTAATTTTGCATGCATAAGGGTATTTCAGTAATTATTACCTATTGCTAAGGTTTCATGCTCATTCTAACGTTTACCACGAAATCAGAAGTACTTACCTCGTCTTTTTATCAAAGTGGGCCCGTTGGCCCATTGGCCTGTTTTCAGCCCATTAAGCCCAAAAATACCATTGTGCACGAAAATGCACAACCTGCACTCTAATCATCCAAATACACCATATTCATTAACAAGCGTGTCACGGCGGCTCGCATGCTCATGAGTTCTAAAATACTAACGTTTGGTATTTGACTTTTACCGATTCGGTCTAAGGGAGGGTGTCGTTTACACACCTGGTTGATGACGATTGATGACGATATCTCCCACGCGATAATCCAAAAATCGATCACTAACACATTAGACTTATGAATTAACGATAACTAACATAAATCCACGTCAACTAACCCAATCATCACACAAGTTAGTCATTTACGCACGAGGGGCAAAATAGTCATTTTACCCTCTAGGGGTAAATCGGTAGTCCTACCCTACAAGGGTATTTTAGTAATTCTACAACTTATCCACTTGGGCCTACGGACCCATTGGGACAACATGGCCCATTTCAGCCTATCGCGGCCCGAAATAGCCGTCCAACTGCTAGAGTAATGAGAAATACACACCTGTTAGGAGACTGCAGTTAATCCGCGCTCCAAACACTCTTAGCTGACGCCCAACCCAAACGAGCACATCACAAAGCGAAAGGGATCAGCCAAGAAGGGTATGCCTACTCTCCTCACGGTTTGCTCTATTTAAAGCCAGCTCTCCATCTACTCTTATGTTAGCTTCCCGATGTGGGATCCCTCCATCACCAGAGTTTAAAACCAACACCAACTCTTGCCGTCCCAACATAGCAAAATAATCAACCTTTGCGTGCCAAGGGATTCGAACCAAAGTCCTCTCACATGCCAACTCACGCCACCACCACTAGGCCATCAACTCATTTGTGTCAAAAATCCAACACATTAAACTTTAAAGCTCACCTACTTATTTCCAGATTTATTGAAAAGAAAAACCAAAATATATTGCAAGAGCCAAGACTTGAACCTTGGACCCCTTGCTTCCTCTATGGTATCACTTCCTTGTCCCCTAAGTGGCGCCACCTTGCCACTACACCACACTCCTTTTTGTGTCATCTTTTACCCCTTTACTCTTAAAAGCCCAAACGCCAATTGCATCACATGTTCATAAAATTAAAATTTCGAAGACTACCACGGATTTAACTTAAGTTTGGGCCTTTGGAAGGCCCACTAACCTACTAAAATATATATTTTAACCAACCAGAACACACACAAATTTTAAAAATCACAGAAACTCAGAAAACCCGAAAATTGGTGCATTACAGGCTTACTCAATTGAATTAGATCTATCACTTGCAGTACAACTAGAACTTGTTGAGGAACAGGTGGAGGTGGAGGTTGTTGAGTAGTCGGATTCTTTTGTACGAATTTCATAAACCACTCAGCCATCATTTGGAAGAAGTCTTGCTTAGCCTCTCCTCCCTGACTACTAGTAATAGGCCTAGAATCGATCGGCACTGCGCCTTAAGCGGGAGCGATGCATTACTTTCCACATCATCAGCTATGGCTCGTTTGGGATCCATTTGCTACATAAAAACACATTTTAACAATCAGGAATCATCACACTATCGCAATTTATATATATGGCATGTATAGCTAGACTCTCACATACTACATTAGTCCTAGAATCGACTAAACCTTAGCTCTGATACCAATAAATGTAACACCCCTAACCCGTATCCATTGCTGGAATAGGGTTACAAGGCATTATCAGACAATAATATTTATCAAACATTCAATATCGCATATCATTCGTTCACATTCACAAAGTCCTTTAAATAGGTCTACTAGACCTTAATACATGCTTAAATGAGGTTCAGGACTAAACCGATAACATTTACAAACTTTAGGAAACTTACAAAAATTCCTTTGATTACAGGGTCACATGCCGGTGTGAACAAGTTGTGTGCCTCACATGTAACACCCCGTACCCGAGACCGTTTCCGGAGTCGGACACGAAGTGTGAACGAACTTAACTCATTTATTTATACAGTTCATTTTACCATTTCCAGACAAGCTGGCCAACTGCGTCACTGCCACCTTAAAAATCATATCTCGAGTTACAAAACTCGAAAACCAGTTCCGTAAATTTTTTCTGAAACTAGACTCATGTTTCCATCTACAAATTTTTTTCTAGAATTTTTGGTCAAGCCAATTAGTACAGTTTATTAGTTAAAGTCTCCCCTGTTTCAGGGTTCGACTACTCTGACCTCTGTGTATTACAAACCAGATATCTCTCTGTACAGAGATTCAATGACTATGTCGTTTGTCCCTAATAAAATCAGACTCAATATGGAATCTGTACATATAAAGTATGACTTCTAATTATCTTTTTAGAATTTATGGTGAATTTCTAAATTTGGGACAGGGGATCCAGAAATCGTTCTGGTCCTGTTTCACAAGATTTTAAATATCTCATACAGTATAGCTCATATACTTGTTTTACTTCTTCCATGTAAAAATAGACTCATCAAGCTTCGATTCCATAATTTATCCATTATTTAATTCCATTTCTAATATTTTTAGTGATTTTTCAATTTCACAACACTACTGCTGTCTACCTCTATTATTAGAGTAATTTTTTTTTCTATTAGAGTAATTTAGCATGCATATCACCAAGTATAATCATGACTAGCCATACCCAAGGCTAATCATTACCAAGCATTTCCTTACTACTCAATAACCATATCATGAGTGTAACACCTGAAATGATTAGCCATGACAAACGGCATAATAATTAAATAGACTTTAACCGTTACTTATAACTAAGTATCATAAGACCCAATTCAACTTAACATTTACGCCATTTTCGCATGGCTAAAAGTATACATACCAAAGTTCAAACAAAACATAATAGCCTATACATGCCGAAATGTTCTCTTAGACAAACTAAGAAGAAGATACCAAAAAGTTGCAAGCTGGTGCGATGACTTCGACGGTGATCTCGAGCACACAAAAATGGATCAAAGGAACCTAAATAAGTGACAAATAAACACACCAATGAGTATATAACTTAGTAAGTCATAAGCATTACATACCGTATAATTATAAGAGATCATAAGAGAAGCAAATAATGCAAAAAAAATCAGTTACTCCAACTATACCGAGCTACGCTATCATTTCTTAGAATTTCGATTCAATCTCATGCCAATTCCTACAATCAAATCAAACACCAAAACAACCCAATTGATTTAGACCCGATCTCTCAAAGCATGGAATTTTGATGCACTAGATAAATTTGTACCTACTCAGTACATGCCTCAAGTTCGATACTTTAGTTACTAGTTCTACCACTTCGTTCTTTCACGCTCATTTTATATTATTAATCGAATTTGCACACATAGTGCTCGTCACACTCGCACACATAGTGCCATAGCACACCGCACACTCAGTGCATTGGATTTTCTCTTATACTTCAACACCCAAATCGGCACACATAGTGCTACTTAATTCGCACACATAGTGCCACATGTTAACTCATTTTGATAAGGAAATTTACTTAATTTAAATAGCACATATGGTCATATTAATAAATAGGAAAATTATTCCAAGAGAACTCCTAACGAAAGGAATCCCTTTTATGATTCACTAATATTATTTATATACAAGCTAATCAACCTCACAGGAGTGCTTAAGGACTTACCTTATATTGGATGAAATGATTCCCAATCGACTACTCGATTATCTTTGCTTTGCCTTTGTTTGATTCTCCCCCTTTGATGTCTTGATCTAGAATAAACACAGTTAGTAGTTTAATTTTCTTCTTTGGATACTTATGTGTATAATTTAATGGTTTTCACTCCATTTCACAACTATCCTTGTTCAAAATATCAAAACCTTAACCAATATCGATTAATGCTTCAAGGCGAATGTATTATCACTATTAAGGTAACCTAGTCTCAAGTATTTTTAATTCTAATATACAACATCATGAATCAACTCAACCTTATAAGCCAATATTACTCCTTCAATCGATTATCGAGAGTTAACAAAAAATATTATCACAAACATATACACCTATATGGCCGAATATTCCAAATTAAATTTAACCTTACTTAGGTAATTACCTATAAGTTATTATACATCAAATTTCATACATTTAACCTTTTAATGCCTATTAACCATTCTTTTGATCTTAACCTAAAATGACAACTCCCATACTCAACATTTCAACCGAATTATCCCTATCACCCGAACTAAAATTCGCACCTTAACTTCATACATTTTTTTTTATTATGACTTTCATAATTCATTCTGCCCCATCAAAGGACCCCTTTAACATACAAGGAAAATAATCATAGAGAAAGAAATTAACATTCTAATTAGGCTCAATGTAACCGAATGTACCAAGTGCTACTAACCTACTTATTCAAAAATCTTCATTCCATACTATCATCCCCCTTTTATCCCATACAACATGAAAATGACCTCCAATGTTAACACTTAGATTCACGGCATGATGCCCAAACCACCATAAAAGCTCCAACTTTCTTAACATTACTAAGAGTGCATCCAATTACTAACTTAACCTATCATAAAACTAAATCAACAATTCAAAACTTACCTCTTACTTGCTAAAGAAGAATGCCGAATTTCTTTTGGCAAGTTCCCCTTATTTCTTCATCTCTTCATTCGGCCAAGAAGAACCGATTTCTTCTTTTGTTTTCATCACATTTTCATTCTTTTTTTTTCTTTTATTATTTCCTTTCTTTTACATAAAATAATGACCACTTCATGGAAATTTACCATATATTCTAATATATGCTCCATCATGGTCGGCCACTATGTATAAAAAAAGGAGTATTTGACATGCAAAACCATTATTTTCACTACATGCTTTAATAGGTCCTTATAGATTAACCTATCACATTTCAAAAGTGTCACACATAAGTCCTATTAACTAAATTCACATGCAATCGACTAAATCGAAGCTTAAAACTTTCATACATTCATATTCACATATTCTAGACAATAATTATCACATTCAAATACTTCGGTGACTCGGTTTAGCGGTCCCGAAACCACTTCCCGACTAAGGTCAATTTAGGGTTGTCACATCACACGACTATAAGACACGCCCATGTCACTAGCTGTGTGAAAACAGGGCATACATACTGACTTGCACCACATCACTAGAGACAAGCCCATGTGCCATGGTCGCGGGAAAACTAAGGAGGTTACTAACTTGCGTCACACGGCCGGCCACACGCCCATGTACCAGCCCGTGTTTCTCGCGTGGCTAGTAGACACGCTCGTGTTTAGGCCGTATCAAAACTATAGGGTATACTGCTTTAATTCGAAAGGGTACCCTAGGGGACACATGGCTGTGTAACATAGCCGTGTGTCATACATGGCTAAGACACACGCCCGTGTCTCTGCCCGTGTGGACAAAAATAGGCCATTTGTAAATCCAATTTTCCACCCTTATCTCAAACATGCAAATTAACCTAAATGGTACCATTTCATGACATTTATAAACAACCAAAACCAGCCAATTTATACACATATCATGCCAGATATACACAATCATTTCAACTATTCAAGTCCACAACCAAAACATACAAAAAATTATTAAACTTGTATAACTTCTAAATTGATTTCATCATCACTTTATCACCTATTTCATGCCACAAGTCTTACCATTTCAACATCACATAATCAAGCCACAACACATAAGGCATTATATGCATCACATATATCACTTACCAATCACATAACTTAAGCCAACTTAAATTGATAAAGACATACCAACATTTACATCATTAACAAGACAAATCACATTCCTAACATCATAGCTCAAAACATACCAAAATGAATCTAACTTATACATGCCATATACCATAGATAGTGTGACAACATTTCCCGACGATCCTAAAGTCCGAGCTAGCTTTGATTATCTATAAAACATAGATAACAAACACACAGTAAGCTTCATAGCTTAGTAAGTTCGTAGTTAAGCAATTCAATTTATAAAATAATATAATTCAACCATTTGCACATTATCAAATCAACATTACATTGACACAAACCTTATTCATGTCTCAACATGATTAAATATTATTTCATTAAACTTTCTCAATGTAGTACTTGAATAAGTTCCATACATACCTATATCACATCGTACTAACCTCTTTCTCAACCACGGCATTCATTTATTCGTTGAACCATTAGTGATAGAAATAGATACTCACGAATCACAATTGATAAGTACCTCTACCATAGCCTGTAGTCAAATCAAGGTAACTTATCTCGGAGTACCTATACCATGGCTCATAGCCAAATCAAGGTAGCTCCTCTCAAAATACCTATACCATAGTCTGTAGCCAAAACAAGGTATTATTCGCACTCGATATGCCGATATCATGGCCCGAAGCCAATGCATTAACTTAATGTCATTACATTATCATTACCACTATGCTTAAGGTTTAACCGGGAAATTTTGCTTGTCGATTTTATCATTGAACACTTCCATATAGTCGTATTCACAATTCAAACATTATCCACAATCTCATAAACACATTTTATGCAATAACAAAGCATATAACATTCATTTATAATGAAATTAACATCTACGAACTTACCTCAGTCGTAAAAATAATGAAACTAGTTGATTAATTGAGTACTTTGTTCTTGCCTCGATCTAAGTCTGAAATCCTCTTTTCTTGATCTATGTGTATTCAAAATTAACTTATTTAATCACCAATTCATTCAATTTTATCCAAAAATATACAGTTGGGCATTTTTTCACTTTAGCCGTAAAGTTTCACATTTCTTACAATTTAGTCCATAATTCATAAATTCACAAAATTCACAAAATTCAATTCAACCCATGCTTGGCTGAATTACCAAAGTGTCCTTAGCAGCCCATATTTTTCATCTATTTCTCATTTCAACCCCTAAATTTACACATTTCACAATTTAATCTTTAAATGACAATTTCACTAAAAATCACTTTATAAAGCATGCTAATCTATCAACAAATACTCATTTTCCATCATCAAACATTCAAGAACTCAAGCATTCATCAATGGACTTTACAAAATCATCATCAATTCTGAAAATTAAGACACGGGCTAGCTAGAACTCAAAGCAACGATCATAAAAACATAGAAATCATCAAAAACTGAGCTAAAATAAACTTTCAATTAAGCTCCAAAGTGACCGAATGCTTCTAAGCCCTAAAATGGCTATTCTTCAAGCTTCATTCGGCTATGACAAAGATGATAGCCATAATTTCTTTATTTGTTTTATTTATTATATGTTAATTAAACTAATTACTAAGATAACCTTAATTAAAAGTCACCAAATTTCATGATATTAAGCCCATTTATGTCCATTAACATTTCTAATGGTCTAATATCATCATAAGGACTTTTAATTTAATCAACCATAGCACCTAAGCACTTTAAACAAGTAGAATGCAACTTTTGCATTTTACGCTATTTAGTCCTTTAGTCAAATTAACCACTTAAACAACAAAATTAGCTCACAAAATTTTCACACATGTATTGTAATAGCCAGATTTTAGGGCTAGTCTGAATAGTGGTCTCGGGATATTCATGCCATGACGTTTGGGTCATTTGTTTGTGAGCTAGTGTAAGACATGTCTGGGACATGCATCGGCCACATTATGAGAACCAGTGTAAGACCATGTCTGGGACATGGCATCGGCATTGAGATGAGAGCTAGTGTAAGACATGTCTGGGACATGCATCGGCCTCGAGACGTAAGCCAGTGTAAGACATGTCTGGGACATGAATTGGCTACGAGATGATAGTCAATGTAAGACCATGTCTGGGACATGGCATCAACTTGATATATGAGCCAGTGTAAGACCATGTCTGGGACATGGCATCGGCACCTTGCCCACATTTGAGGCTTAATGAATATCTGGTAGTGTTCCAAATGGTTCAACGGTGAACGTTATATTATTAAGCTAATGAGGAAAGTATAACCGTGTGGTGAATGGTACAAGTATCTAATTGGTACATATGAGATATGAGATCAGTATATATAATAGGTGACTTGTATCGATGGTATTAAGTAAGTTACACTTATGCCTACTTTGGTGTTATGAGTATGCTGATTATGGATAAATTGTTGTTGTATACTTATTTATATATAACTTACTAAGCTTTATGCTTACACCTTTTCCTTTCCATTTCCTTACAGTGTCACCTAACTAGCTCAAGGATTCTAGAAATCAGAGATATCGATCACACTATTAGAGGTATTGATCACAATATCAACTGAAGCATTCGGTATAGTTGGATTTATATTTTTGAATATGGCATGTATAGGACTTAGACTTTACTAGTTTGTGTCTTTGAGAGTTGGCCAAATGTGTTGGCTTAGGTTGGAAACCCTTTAATTTGTATTAAGCTTTGAATGATAGTTAATTTCATTTTGAATTTATAAAAGACGTGTTACCATGGTTAAATGAATGTCTATTGTGGCTAAATTAGTTATATGAATTATGCTTGTCCTGGTATCGATTGGTATGTATATGAAACTAGGTATGTAAGGGGGAAACAAGGCTTGGTAAATAGCCTTATATTGTCCATACGGGTAGGCATACGGGCGTGTGTCTAGGGCGTATGTGACACACGGCCCATGGGCGTGTGGCCCAACCATGTGTCCCCTGTACCTAAAAATTTCAAGTCAGTATGTATGGTATTAAACACAAGGGCAGAGACATGGTCGTGTGTTTCAGTCGTGTGGAGGGCACGGCCTAGGACACAGGCATGTGCCTTGGCCGTACGACATCATGAGCATTGTCCATGTTTTTACACACTGATCGCGTTATTTCGTGATAGGTTTTAAATATTTATAATTACTCATTCTTGAACTAACTACTATCAAGATGTAGGCAAGTGTACCTATCGAACAGTAGTATAGTTTTAGCAAGACTGAATTGTCGAACCCAAAAGAACTAAAAGTACTAGTAATGACTGTCTTTTTATTATCTAGCCTAAGAATAATGGGGTTTTGTTTTAATTAACTAATTATCTAAACTAAGAACTCACAGAGAAGAGAAATGGGAATTGCTTTTGGGAAAAATTGATTGACTTAAGACAATACCTAAGGAAAAATCCACCTAGACTTCACTTGTTATTCTGGCTCTGAATCGGACAATTTATTCATTCAACTTGTTCCGTAGAGATCCCTAAGCTATGTTATTATCCCTATTCAAGACTAATAACGTCTAATCCCTAGATTGAATAACCGAGACTTTTCTCTAATTAACACTCTAGGGTTGCATTAACTCGATCTATGGATCCCTTTATTAGGTTTCACCCTAATCCGGCAACATCTTGTCACCCTATGTCTAGGCGCGCAATCAACTCCGCTTTATTATGACAAATGTATTCTTAGAGAGGGTCTATTCCTCCTCTGAATAAGAGCATGTCTTGAATCAGTATCCTGGGATATCAAAACAAGAATTAAGAACACATAATTAAGAACAAGTTAAATATTTATTATACGATTCAGAAAATAATAACAAGATTCGTCTTAGGTTTCATTCCCCTTAGGTATTTAAGGGTTTTAGTTCATAACTACATAAGAAAACATCTCAAAAGAATAAAGAATACAAAACATAAAGAAAACCCAAAACTCCTGAAGGGAAATTGAGGGGAGATCTTCAGTCTTGATGATGAATCCGGCTTTTGAGATGGATCAATCGGCTTCCTTGGAGTAATTCCTTACTCCCTATTCTCTGCCTCCTTTTTTTTCCTCCTCTAGGGTGTATTTATAGGCTTTGGGATGCCTAGAAGCCCTCAAAATTAGCCCTTTCTGAATTAGACTCAACTTGGGTTCGGCAGGGACACGCCCGTGTGCGATTACTTCAGGCTGTGTTCGACCCTGCCAAATTGACACGGCCGTGTGGTCTACCCGTTTGAATCATGGTTCAACTTTGCCAAATTGACACGACCGTGTGGGCTGCTCGTGTAAGGAATTCCAGGTTTCGTACTTTGGGCCCGTTTCTCGTTCCTTTTGCTCTCCTATGCTCTCCTAAGTATAAAACATGAAATTAAAGCATTAGGAGCATCGAATTCACCAATTCTAATGAGAAATCATCCATAAAATGCATTAAACATGGGATAAAAATATGTATAATTTATGGTTTATCAAATACCCCCACAGTTAAGCATTTGCTTGTCCTCAAGCAAAATTCTCAACTCATAATCAAAATAAATTCTTCTCAATTTATAATTTCTATCGATAATATCTCATAATAATCCATAAGTAATCATACATTGAGAATTTAACTTAAAAGAACAAAAAAGTTTCAAACACTCCAAGTTGAGTATTTAATCATACAAACATAGGTGTCTCTCCGCATCTAAGTAATTACCTTTGATTGAAAATATCACGGAGTTTTACATCCTCACTAAAGATTCACTCAAATCACTCGAGGTGTTTAAGGACAATAAATGAAGCACTCAATAGTCAATAATGAAAAGTCATTACAATAGGCTTGCATGAAAATCAAATCTCCACCACAATAATTTAAAATGATACATCAATCAAAAGGTCTTTAGAAGGTTGTAATGAGGCTTGGTTAGGGGTGTGGTCACAAGCTGAAAGAAAGGGTTAGAATCGAGATTGAATTGAAAAATTACCTAACTAGAAAAAGAGTTAATCATTACTTGCGTACAACAGAGCTCCTTTTCAGACTATGGAATTTAACTTTTGAAGCTTACAAACAGAAGATAACTACTAATGTGTATACATGTTTTTTTTTCTTTTTTTTTTAATAACAAGTTAAAATAATATAGACTAACTATTAAGAACAAAACATAGCTAAGCAATCCATTCAACTCAAATCTCGACAAAAATAGAGATTAATTTAAGGGATTTCAACAATAATGGATTAAGGGTTAATATTGAGGTTAATACAAGGAATGGCTTGTTAGGCTCAAGGGGGTTTACTAGGGGTTAATCGTGGAGGTAGGCTTTTCATGGCATGAGTGGGTTAATCCTAAGTGCCTTAATCATTTTGATATATCAAATCAAATGGTGTGGTCTCGACATGCATAATCAAGCAAGTTCTAGAATAACAGTTCAATACTGACACACTCAAAGCAATAATAAAAGTGAGCATGAAAGGATAAATAGATGCTCAAAAGGCTCAAAAATCTCACAAAAATTATGGCTTTTTGATGTTTAGACTTGTGAATTCCAATTCAAGGTAATACCTAGACTTGGGGAAACAACCTATAATTTTAAATTCTTAAAAATCAACTCATCATGCTTGATTCTCTAATGTCTTAAAGTTTAAACAATCAATGCATAAAGGACTATGTTTTAATTCAAGATATATCAATCAAAATCATAACTCAATTAAAATTTATCCTAAATATGATATGAAAGCTTTTCAAAAGAACAAGGTAATCATTCAGGGATTTTTCTGATAATGAAATAAATACCCCCCACACTGAAGATGTACATTGCCCTCAATGTACAAAGATAGATATTAGAGTATATAAAATTAAGATGGGGAGAGAAGTGAAACTTCCTGTCTGATGAATTTCTCGAACTAGAGTTTTGGAGAGTAATCGGTTCGAGAGTGGAAGAGGATACTCCGGCAGTCGTAGAGGTTCATTAGTCCATAAGTCCTGAGCCAAAAGAATATTATATCTAGTGGTAGCTATGGTCGTGGTCGACCAGGACATGGCAGTCGTGGAGAACCTTTCCCGGTGGAGTTTTAGTTCCTATATGATGATGAGCTTAAAAGGTCTATATAACTGTGATAAAATCAGGAACTTTTTAGGGGATATTAGGAAGAATAATTACTCAAAAAGAAATAACCGAAATTAATAATTAAAAATAAAATTCTAAAATCTAACAAAAATAAAAAGTAGTTTCATTAAAAATTAAAAACATAAAATAATAAATAAATATTTCTAAGCATCTTCATCGCTGGATGGTTCGCGAGGTGGGACTGGTGATGAGATGTGGAGGTGCTGACAAATCTACTGTAGAGTAGCATCAATGTTGTCAAATCGTTAAAAACACTGCTACTCAAATTGGGTAAGGCGCTCAGAGATGTCAGCATATGAAGCCGTCGCATGAACTAGACGAGAGGGCGGTGGTGGCTGAGTCGATGGGTCCTCGTGCTGTGAGTGGACAGCATCAGGAATGTCCTCGTAGGCCTCCTCCTCGGTAGATTTGGCGAGACGATACTGGGAAGGGTAGGTTCCTCGGCGCCTCTCGATCATCCTCATGCTAAGCATGCTCGAGATGCCTTGTGGAGACATCTGGCCGATGAGGGTGAGGAATGATTCTTGGGCCGCGGTGTTGAGGAGCCTGAAGTGTCGCGCCAGCCTAGTCACGTAAGGGCCAATGGAGATGACCCCTTTTCGAGGCCGCTCCATCTGGTACTGAATCGCAAAGGTGGTGAAATAGGAAAGGTCGATGACGTGCCCTTGGACATGCACCACAAGAAGTAGACATCATGGGTGTTGACGACGCCAGTGCTCTCTCGCCTCCCTGTAATCGTGTGAGCTAAAATAGCGTGTAAGTACCTCAGGGACGGTGGGAGAACTAATGCCTTGGAGCGGCTAGGATTGTACGAGGCCGTGCTAGGGGCCAAAGTGTGCTAGCACTTCGAGGAAGAGAAATGTATGTGGCGACTGAGAGCATGTAGTTCATTCTCCTCCCTAAACTCCTCCGTATATAGGCCTAGTGCAGCACCAAACTCTGGGACGCTTAGCTGGCGAATTAATCTGCCTAGGTGAAATTGAACCGTGCTAGGATCATCGTACCTTGTCATTACGATCTGAAGATGGAACGTTGAGTATAGTTCCATCGTGAGCTCGAGGTATGTCAGCTCGGTAATCCCAAAGAACAGCTCCCAAGGGTCGATGGTTCGGAGAGCCCGAACCTCGTCAGCCATCTAAACTTGTTCTATGGCAGCCCAGTCAATGCAGCAGCCCGTTGCTAAAGGTAAGGCCCGAAGTATTTGAAACAATTTTTTTGGGGCCCGTTGGGGAATTGGAGGAAAGGGTGACGAATTTTCGCGGTAGGACCCGAGGAAGATGACGCTCCCTTCCTTTTCTTTGAAATGAGGACAGCGGATTTCTTTCCTCGTGAAGATGACATCGTATACCTATAATCTGTAAAGAAGAATAATAGTAAATACATGAATTTGGAAAGCCATGAATTTAAACTACTAATTTTAGCCAAAATATGAACCAAACTCAACCAACAAAATTCTTTTTGATAGCATAATTTCGTGACATCGTAAGGGCATGAGGATGGGCATAATAATGGCATGTGAATGACAAAGGAATGAAGCTTTACTAACAACCTAAATTAACTTAAAATGCATGATAAATAATCTAATAATGCAGGAAATAATGAACATAATATGATAAAAATAACAATTATTTTAAGATTAAACATTAAAAATAAGTAGAATAGAGGTGAAAAGAGTGAACAAATGCTAAGGGAGAGATATTGGGCGTCAAAAATAGAGTGAAAAACGGCGCACAGGCGTGGCAAGGAGGCCGTATGGACTTGCAGCGGCTAGGGTTAGGGTTTTTGAGTGGGGAAGACAATGAATAGTGTAGCCTATTTATAGATTTTGAGACCCACGTCCGTGGGACACGCCTGTGTGCCCCAATTTTAGCCCGTGTGTTTCGCGTTTTTCCTATATTGGCGCATCTAAAATTCGACACACACCAGTGTTCCTCGGGCGTGTTGGTGAACACGGCCGTGTCGCATAGCCGTGTCTAGCTTCGTTAGCTTCTCCCATGCCCGTGTATGCAAGCCCCACGCCCGTGTTAATTTGATAGGTTCGACCACAAGTGTTAGACACGAGCGTGTCCCGCACCCGTGCTGTTTTAATAGGTTCGTCCATGATTCTTCCACACGGACGTGTAACACACCCGTGTTGTTTTGGCAGGCTCGACCAAGGCCATATCGTACGGTCGTGGCATTTTATCGTATCCCGTATTAGGGAAATCTTTTGCCCTATTTTCAGACGGCCTTAAGCACGCCCGTGTACTTGGCCGTGTCTTTGTGGAAACACCTGTATTCAAGATTTCTATTAGTAGGTTAGGAGTTAAATACAAAAATTTAAAGAAATTAATATTGTTAGTGCTCAGGTTACCTCCCGAGAAGCATTTATTTATAGTCTAAGCTCGACTTACCTCTCCATTGAATAATCATGGTGGTTTGAGGAGTTTATTCTCCTCATTCCTGCTATCAATCTCATCAAAATAAGGTTTTAACCGAGTGTTGTTTACCTTAAAAGTGCCGAACTTGGGATGACTCACCTCCACCGTACCGAATGGAAAAATACTGAGTACCGTAAGAAGGATGCCCGCATTTGGTGTGGTAGTGACAATATGGGGATTTGCAGCATCTAATAAGACCTTATCACCAACCTTAAGTTGATTTGGAGAGGTATTAGGCTCGTTTTGGCGTAGTTTTGGTTTGTTGGGTGTTCTTGGTTTATGCATCCGCCATTCATCGAGTTCCTCGATTTGTAATCTCCGATCTTCATGAACAAGTTCTCTACTATTGCTTGAGAATGACTCGTGTGCTTCCTTCAAACTCATTTCTACAAAGTAGGTGGCACCATATTGTTAGTTTTAGTAGAATGGTTTATCACCTTCAATTCCTGATGTGTTGTCAAAATTGCGAGCTTGAAGGGTGATTATTTTGTCTCCCACCCGGAGTGTGAGTTCACCTGTGCCAACATCAATGATGGTTTTAGCAGTTGCTAAAAAGGGCCTTCCTAGAATTAAGGGAGTGTTGCTATCCTCTTCTATGTCTAGAACAATAAAGTTAACGGGAAATATAAATTTATCGATTTTAACTAGCACATCTTCAATAATACCTCTAGGGAATCTTATAGTTTTATCTGCTAATTAAATGCTCATCCTAGTCTATTTGGGTTTCCCGAGACCTAGTTGCTTAAACATTTTGTAAGGCATGACGTTGATAGTAGCCTTTAGATCAGCCAATGCATAACTAACATCTAAACTACCAATTAAGCAAGGAATCGTAAAACTCCCTGGGTCTTTTGGTTTGTTGGGTAGTTTATTTTGGAGAATGGCCAAGCAAACTGCGTTTAGCTCCACATGTGACGCCTCTTCCAACTTTTTCTTATTTGCTAAAAGCTCCTTTAAAAATTTCATTGCGTTTGGCATCTGCAATAACGCTTCAATAAACGGTAAGTTAATATGTAATTTTTTTAAGAGTTTAAGGAATTTACCAAATTGTTCATCTGAGCGGTCTTTCCTTGTCGCGTTGGGGTATGGCACACGAGGTTTATCTTCGATAGTCACTGGTTTGTTTTTATTATAATCTACCTCACTTTGACCTTTGCTTACCATAATTTCTTGCCTTGGTTCTGGTTCAGGCTCAACAACTCCTTCGTCATCTTGGATATTAATTGCGTTGAGTTGTTCCCTTGGTTGGGTTCGGTATTACTTGGCAAACTACCTTGTGGTCGTTCGGAGATTAGTTTGGAAAGTTGGCCTATCTAAGTTTCGAGGCATTAGATCGACACTTGTTGATTTTTAAGTGCTATCTCAGTGTTCTAAAAACGAGTTTCTGACACTGATATAAACTTTGAGAGCATCTCTTTAAGGTTTGGCTTCATTTCCTATTGCTACGGTGGTTGTTGGTAGCCCGGAGGATGTTGTGGTCTTTGATTTCCTTGACCGCCCCATGAGAAATTGGGGTAGTTCCTCCAACCTGCATTATAAGTGTTATTATATGGATTGTTTTGAGGTCGAGGATTATTACCCATGTAATTTAATTGCTCGTTATCTATGTTGTGGGCATAAGGTTGATATTCTTAATTGTTTGTTCTACCTCTACTTGCTTCACACTGCATTATTGGGTTAACCTGTGAAGAATTAAGAAAACCGTCAATCTTTTTATTTAAGAGTTCTACCTGATTAGAGAGCATGGTGACCGAATCAACGTTATAAACGCTGACTATTTTCATTGGCTTTGTCCTCATGACTTGCCACTGATAATTATTCAGTGACATCTCCTCTATAAACTCATAGGCATCTTCTGGAGTTTTATTATTAATGGTTCCGCCCACCGCTGCGTCAACCATTTGCCAAGTCGAAGGATTCAGACCATTGTGAAATGTTTGTACTTGGAGCCAAAGCAGTAACCCATGGTAAGGGCACCTTCTCAAAAGGTCTTTGTATCTCTCCCATGCATCGTAGAGTGTTTCTAAATCCATCTGCACAAAAGAGGAGATATCATTACGTAATTTAGCCGTTTTAGCCGGCTGAAAATATTTTAGTAAAAAATTTTCGGTCACTTGTTCCCAAGTAGTAATTGACCCTCGTGGTAATGGGTTCAACCACTATTTAGCTTTGTTCCTCAATGAAAAGGGAAACAACCGAAGACGAATAGCATCATTAGAAACGCCATTGATTTTGAATGTATCGCATAGTTCTAAAAAGTTGGCTAAATGAGCATTGGGATCCTCATCCTGCAAACCATTAAACTGAACAAATTGTTGTATCATTTGAATAGTGTTAGGTTTTAATTCAAAAGTATTTGCAGCTACAACAGGTCTAACTATGCTCGATTCAGTTCTTATTAAAGAGGGTTTAGCATAATCATACATAGTGCGTGGAGCAGGATTTTGATTAACCGCAATTGCAGGAGGTAGCTGATTGCCTTGGTTTTCAGCCATCTCTTCAGTTGGGGGTTGAGTATCGTCTTCTTACTCATTTTCTGTGTATCATTTCTCTTTGATTTCTACGTACTGTGCGATTGATTTCTTCTTCAAAAAGTAACGGTCCCGGCGGGTTTCTTCTAGTCATAAACTATGAAAACCTGCCAAGAGAATGAAAAAGTAAATTAATTAATAATAATTAAATTAAATTAAATTAAATTAAATTGCAACAAAAATAAATGGCTAAAGTAATAAAAATTGAGCGTTCCTAATATTTTAGTTCCCTGACAACGGCGCCAAAAACTTAATTGCGTTATTTCGTGATAGGTTTTAAATATTTATAATTACTTGTTCTTGAACTAACTATTATCGCGATGTAGGCAAGTGTACCTATCAAATAGTAGTATAGTTTTAGCAAGACCGAATTGTTGAACCCAAAGGAACTAAAAGTACTAGTAATGACTGTCTTTATATTATCTAGCCTAAGAATAATGGGGTTTTGTTTTAATTAACTAATTATCTAAACTAAGAACTCACAGAGAAGAGAAATAGGGAATTGCTTTTGGGAAAAATCGATTGACTTAAGACAATACGTAAGGAAAAATCCACCTAGACTTTACTTGTTATTCTGGCTCCAAAATCGGACGATTTATTCATTCAACTTGCTCCGTAGAGATCCCTAAGTTATGTTATTATCCCTATTCAAGACTAATAACATCTAATCCCTAGATTGAATTATTGAGACTTTTCTCTAATTAACACTCTAGGGTTGCATTAACTCGATCTATGGATTCCCTTATTAGGTTTCACCCTAATCAGGAAAAATCTTGTCACCCTATGTCTAGGCGCGCAATCAACTCCACTTAATTATGAAAAATGTACTCTTAGACAGGGTCTATTCCTCCTCTGAATAAGAGCATGTCTTGAATCAGTATCCTGGGATATCAAAACAAGAATTAAGAACACATAATTAAGAATAAGTTAAATATTTATCATACGATTCAGAAAATAATAACAAGATTCATCTTAGGTTTCATTCCCCTTAGGTATTTAGGGGTTTTAGTTCATAACTACATAAGAAAACATCTCAGAAGAATAAAGAATACAAAACATAAAGAAAACCCAAAACTCCTGAAGGGAAATTGAGGAGAGATCTTCAGTCTTAATGATGAATCCGGCTTCTAAGATGGATCAATCGGCTTCCTTGGAGTAATTACTTACTCCCTATTCTCCGCCTCCTTTTTCTTCCTCCTCTAGGGTGTATTTATAGGCTTTGGGATGCCTAGAAGCCCTCAAAATTAGCCTTTTTCGAATTGGACTCAACTTGGGCTCGGTAGGGAGACGCCCGTGTGCGATTACTTCAGGCCATATTCGATCCTGCCAAATTGACACGGCCGTGTGGTCTACCCGTGTGAATCGTGGTTCGATTCTGTCAAATTGACAAGACCGTGTGGGCTGCCCGTGTGAGGAATTCCAGGCCGTATTGAGTTCGTACTTTGGTCAATTTTCTCTATTTTTGGCCCGTTTCTCGTTCCTTTCGCCCTCCTATGCTCTCCTAAGTATAAATCATGAAATTAAAGCATTAGGAGCACCGAATTAACCAATTCTAATGATAAATCATCCATAAAATGCATGAAACATGGGGTAAAAATATGTATAATTTACGGTTTATCACACACGGGTTAGGACACGGGCGTGTCATGGCCATGTGAGGGACACGGGCCAATGACATGGGCATGTGTCCAATCGTGTGAAAACCCCTGTAGGTTTAAATTTGAAATTAATTCTACACGGGTGTAGAACACGGGCGTGTCCCAAAGTGCTTAGGTCGTGTGAGTCACACAGGCCATTAGCACGACCATGTCAAAATGGTCACACAGGCCTGTTACCCTTCCACATGGGCGTGTGTCCCTGTGTTAAGTGACATTTTTCTATAGTTGGAAAAAGGGTCCAAAATGGTTCTGAATGACTTACGATGTGTGTTTGGGCCTCATAAGCCCATACTCAGGATGTGATGATAAGTTTTAAAATTGAACAGAGTTTCAGTAACTCGAAAGGAATGAAAGCTTGAGTTTAAAGTTGGGTAATGCCTCGTATTCCGTCACGGTAAGGGATACGGGTATGGGGTGTTACATATATATTCACATGCTATAAACATCAAAAATAATATTAAAATAATTTTATGACCTCGAATTTGTAGTTCCAAAATCACTATTCCGATTTAGCTAAAACCGGGTTGTTACAAATTTTCTTCAACAATCGCTTGATGTTGTGACAAATCCGAGATCGCAATGGATTATAAGAAAGTTTGGGAGCCATTCTTGCCAAAGGGAATACCTAAAACAAGTAGCAAACGTATGGTTTTATTTCGTTCGATATAGTTTTATGCCTATCTCACATAATTCCACCATCTCGATGGAACAGATGCTTTTGTTATATACAATTTTGACAGAAAAGTCCATTAATGTTGGGAAAATTATTCTCAAGGAGATTCATGATTGTGCTAAAAATAAGACAGAAAGTGCTATTTTTCATCATTAATCACTTCACTTTGCTTAAGGGCCCATGTTAAAACACAAGCAAATCTGAAGGGGCAATATGTTCAAAGGTGCATTACAAATCATGAGCTTGAAAAGTTAGTAGAGAAGGTGCATGAACTAAATCAAGGCAAGCAAGAAGAGCCAACTGAGCCAGATACCGAGGAGTCAACAAATGAAACTGAAACTGAAGCTAATTTAGTTACAAACACTAAAGAAGAAGAAGAATCTGATAAGGAACCAAACAGTCCTAAACCAGTTGAAGGATCTGCAACCCTTGAACTAAAGGTTGAGCTAGAAAAAGAAACAGTCAAGCTAAGTGTTGAACCTGAATCTACAACTCCAACGCTGACTTCTACAAGTGCATCAAAGAAATCAAAGCTCTCAATTATGATGGATATGTGCAAGTTCATGCACAATCAACAACAAACTTACTGGAAATATGCAAAAATTAGAGATGACTCAATTTGAAATACTTTTAAGAATATCTCTAATACTTTTGTTCTTGAGTTCCCAAATGCTATCTTTGAGACATGGACGGGAGATATTGACTATGCAAGCAGAGATGGAGCTGAAAAAGACAACGGGAATGAGTCAGAAAAATAAAATGGGGGATTCTTGTCTTGTTATTTATTTAATTATTTTTAGGTCCTTAGGAATTTATTTATTTTGTAATTAGGATTTAATTTCTACAGAATAAAACATAACAAGCATGAGTAAACTTAACACTTCTTTAGAAAGAAAAAGACTAAGTGATGTGGTAATAGGAATGAACATGTTTAGGATTGGGTTATTAGGAAAGACTTGGTATTTCAGCAGTCTTAATGACTCACGTCTCTTTCTTTACAACCTTACCTGGTGCTCAGTTTTCATTCATTACTTTGTTCTTACAATGAGGAAATTGCTTCTTTTTAAAGAGGGGTAAGGCAAATAAATTGCTTAAATTTTTTAATTTTTCAAGTATGTTTCAATCATTTCTTTCATAAGTATGTTTTAAAAAATGAATGTTAATGATATTTTTTGTTAATGAGATAGTTTGTACGCAAGTATGAATGATGATTTTATTTGAGTGAAATTATGTTATCATGAAGAATGGAATGCTTGTATGATCTTAGCCTTAGTAATGTTTGCATTGAAAACTTAGTTTCTCTTGATATTAGACATGCATGAAGGTTTATATCTTTAGAATTGACTTAGTAACTTTCTTGACGCGAAATCCTAGGGGACATAAAAATATAAAATGATATAGGCACTATTTCTTTGGATCGTTTGAGCCTTTTCAAGCCAACCCTACGATATTAGACCCTTGAAACTATAATTTTGAGCTTAAAAGCTTGTTTATTGCAATGAATCTATATTATAAGCCACATTACCATCTTTTTAAGTTATCCTAATTTTGTGCACCCATCTTAACTAAAGTTGTCTTGGTAGTCCTCATTTGAGGAAATTTTCAAAAAAATGTATGTGCTTATGCTTAAAAAAAATGAAGAAACAGCGAAGAAAAGTTTGCTCAATCTCCAAAAATAAAAATGTATGAGCATGAGTTCAAAATAAGTTTCAGGGTATTCCAAAGGTTCACTTAAAGAAAAAGGTTGTATTTCAAGTAATCCAACACAAAGTTAAAGGTAGATTTTGAAACCGAAATGTCTCATCTCTTAAAATTCCTACTGATAAACGCCAAATTATACATAGTTTTACCCCAAATACTTAGCATATTTATTTATGTTTACTACTAGATTTGTGGATTTTGGTGCTCTTAATCCGGTTATTTCATGTTTTGTACTTAGGAGAGCACTAAGAGTCAAAAGGAGCCAAAAACAAGCTAAAAAGGGACAAAATAGACCAAATTGAGAAGATCACACGGCTTAAGCCTTGCCACACGGGCATCTCACACGTCCGTGGCCTTCGGGGGTGTCGACCAAGGTTTACACGATTCACATGGCCTGGCCATTGAGCCCACACGGCCGTGCCAATTTAACGGATCGAACACGGCCTGGCGATCACGTCACACGGTCATGACACACGGGCGTGTCCCTTTTTCAAAGAGTTGTATTTTACATGAAAAAGGGTACTTAGGGAGGAAGAAAGCCAATCCAAAGCCTATATAAACACCCTAAGTATGACCTAGAGAGGGGGGCCTCTTCTAGAACTTTTCTGGAATATAGAACCACACATCAGGAATTACTTGAAGGAAGCCAGACGATCCATCCCAAAAGCCGGAGCTACTTCAAGACTGAAGATCTCTCTCAGTTCAGCGGTTTTAGAGTTTTCTTCATGTTTTGTTATTTTATACTTTTGAGATGTACTCTTATTTTATTATGAACTAAACCCCTTAGATACCTAAGGAGAATGAAACCGAAGATGAATCTTGTTATTATTTTCAGAATCGTATGATAAATATTTAACTTGTTCTTAATTATGTGCTCTTAATTCTTGTTTTGATATCCCAGGATACTGATTCAAGACACGCTCTAATTCAGAGGAGGAATAGACCCTGTCTAAGAGTACATTTTCCATAATTAAGCGGAGATGATTGCGCACCTAGAAATAGGGTGACAAGATTTTGTCAGATTAGGGTGAAACCTAATAAGGGGATCCATAGATCGAGTTAATGCAACCCTAGAGTGTTAATTAGAAAAAAGTCTCGGTTATTCAATCTAGGGATTAGACGTTATTAGTCTTGAATAAGGATAATAATATAACTTAGGGATCTCTACAGAACAAGTTGAATGAATAAATCGTCCGATTCGGAGCCAGAATAACAAGTAAAGTCTAGGTGGATTTTTCCTTAGGTATTGAATCAAGTCAATCGATTTTCCCAAAAGCAATTCCCCAATTCTTTTCTCTGTGCGTTCTTAGTTTAAATAATTAGTTAATTAAAAGAAACCCTTTTATTCTTAGGCTAGATAATAAAAAGATAGTTATTACTAGTACTTTTGGTTCCCTTGGGTATGATATCCCGGTCTTGCCATTACTATACTATTGTTCGATAGGTGCGCTTGCCTTTTCGCCATGATAATAGTTAGTCTAGGTTTGATCTTCATTATAAATATTTATTACTTGTTACGAATCACGCGATCAAGTTTTTGGCACCGTTGCCGGGGGACTGAAATATTAGGAACACTAAATTTTTATTACTTTAGCCATTTATTTTTCTTGTAATTTTATTTTATTTTATTATTTATTATTTACTTTTTCGCTCTCTTGGAAGGTTTTTATAGTTTATGACTAGAAGAAACCCGTCGGGACCATTACTTTTTGACGAAGAAATCAATCGTACAGTTCGTAAAAATCAAAGAGAAATAAGGCGTAGCTTACGATACATGG